>NC_083731.1:36243139-39138988 GCF_028564815.1 Eubalaena glacialis | reverse complement strand
GTTTGTCATAATTATCAATCTTTAGATCTAGGCTACTTCCTTATAGTAGTGTTTAGTTAGTGTTTGGTAAATGAATTAAAAAATGAGAATATTAGTAACTCCTATCTTTATAAATGTTTTCAAAGTTAGTAAAACGGTAATATTAGTTTTCTTCTGACACAATGCTTGAAATGTGATAATAACATATATTCAATAATTAGTTTATTTTAATTTTAGGTAAGCTAGGAGTGATTCAATGATACAAACCATTAAAATACAAATATCTGATGGTTTG
Source organism: Eubalaena glacialis (assembly GCF_028564815.1). Classification (NCBI taxonomy): domain Eukaryota; kingdom Metazoa; phylum Chordata; class Mammalia; order Artiodactyla; family Balaenidae; genus Eubalaena; species Eubalaena glacialis. Next base: position 39,138,714 of record NC_083731.1, on the reverse strand, counting down.
GGTATCATAAAGCATTCACTAGTATGTAGTTATAACAATTTATCCATCTCACCTATAATTTGTTAATAAAACAGTTTATTTAGTAGATTATAACAGTGCAGTGAAAGATAGTAGTCTTGTTCCTAGGATTGACACACATAAGGTACAATTTTCAGGTACAATATTATCACCATCATTTTTCATAATTTTCTGACTTTCTTCTTTGTGTAGATGTTAAAACTGAAAGGAAATGGTAACACTTCCAGAACTGATACTATAACAAGTCATCCCAATTCTCTGTACTCCCTGCAATTTATTGGGTTTTGCTGTCATATCTGACTTAGACTTCATACTATGTCAGACAAAGAATATGGTTTCAAGAGATGAAGGAGGATAACAATGTTCAGATACATTTTTCTCTTCTCCCCTTGCAGAGTTCTAGGCTTGCTGTTCACCAGAAGACAGTTTATATAAAGTGCTTATGTTTATAAAGTTGGAATATTTCAGTTGTCAAAGTAAATCTATTCTACAGAGGAAAATGTTTAAAAAAAGAAGAAGAAAGAAAAACTTATGACTTCCTGCTGGGGGATTTGAAAGTCATGAAGATTATTATTCAGGTAAACTGTCATTTAAAATGAACAATACAATTGATTCTGCTTCCTCCTCCAAAACGCAGCTCACTTGGGAGGGAGTGCAAGGCTATGTGAGCACTTTTCCCCTTGAGTCACAAGACCAGAGATTTTGGTCCTTCTAGAGATACTTGTGCAAGCATTACCAGAGATGTTAAGGTTTTTAAGCATTGCCACAGCTGACCACCAAAGAGACTGTCTGAGGTATTAATTGAAAACTACTTGCCAGTTTCTGTCCCCTAAATGTGACATACATACTCTGCCCCCATTCACCTCTCACATACGCATACTTTATACATTCGAAGATGCAATAAAAGGTGACTATATTAAAAAATAATATAAAGTGTACACCTTCCATATTGAAATAAATTAACTTCACAATGGAATACCATAAATTTACAAATAATTGGATGGTCTTATTACTTTTTTATTATTCAAGTAACACAAGTAAACTAAAAAAATTCTCAAATTTTTATATGGAAAAATCTGTGTTCTCTACAGAGATATGAATAATTTAGCTTTCACATTTATGTACACTAATACATTCTTAACAGTAAGTATTAATGTTGATTTAAACCAATCCCACAAATATAGATCACTGAGCACTAAACTCAGCTTAATGATGCAAAATAGAGATTTTATTTAGTAAAAGGTGATAACAAATATAAAAAATAACAAAATGATAAAATCAATTTTATCATTAGGCTTAGTTGTATTTTAAAATACAACTATTACTTTGGTATCTGTAGTCTTAAAAACAAAAGAGAAATGTTACAAGGAAATATTAAAGAATTTACTGAAATTTAACTTAAAAATATGCAACAATTAAATTTGTATCAGGATAAATAACAGAAAGGCATAGGGCAAGGAAATCTTGGAATTTTTTAACAACAGCAGAAACTACAAAAGCAGCAGAAAAGATACCAGAAAGAAAGATAGATATTTTGTAGAGTTGCTTAAAGTATTATTTCAATAAAAGGCTGTGTGTGCAAAATTTACATTTTATACATCAGCCCCTAAATAAAACCCAAAAGCTAGATTACCCATCACTTGCTCCAATAATAAACAAATAATCATCCAATATCTTTTTCAGGGATGTTCTCTAAGGATAATAAAAAACTTAGAATACAGACATGTTAGCAGTATTCTTTAAAAAAATGTCAAAAGAAATGCAAAATATACACAAATGAGCTGATTAGGAAACTCAAGACATATGTTGAACAAGAGAAGAAGAAAAGTTGAGTTTTAGTGAATGATCCCACTGACAGTTATTGAAGGCAGGGTGTATTTTGGGGTGACAGTGACAAGCCTGTTAGAGAAACTCAATAAAGGGTCAGCTTTTGTGGGCTTAGACCGGAGTCCTAAGAAGAGAGAGGTACAATCAGAACTCAAGACACCTGTTCGCACACGGTTCCAAACAGACTTTGAAACTCTGTTCTCTTTCTGAAATCATCAGGTACTGCATGACACAAACTTAAGTGTCTTAAAGTCTAGAATAGAATTTCTTTCTCTTTTAGGAGATCATATAAGCACATGTCTTGCATTATTGTCTGTACATCAGAGAAAATGTATTATTCCATAAAGGCAGCTAACCCTTTTAGTAAAATTCTTCTTACCATAGTTTTGCATGCACAAAGCTACCTGATGTTGGTGGGTGTTTTGAAAGAATTTGAAGAAAGTGCCATAGGACTTAACTTATATGTCTATACAAAACAATTGTCCTTTTCAAACAGAGAAATTCATTGTGTGCTCTTTGGGAACTTCAATTTCATGTTTTTATTTAGTAACAAACTGAATCAGTTTTATCCTTAGACCAAGGATCTCTGTATTTAAAACTACAACTATAGCACTGATATGTGTATTATTAAAGATAAAATATTTTAAACCCGAGGGAATTTTTGCTGAACATTTTTGAAGTGACAATTTTAATTAAAAAACTAGTACATAGTGATTGAAACCTTACTAAGCAAAGTTTATAGGTATTAAATCAGAAGGATTTTTTCATTGTACATGCATATGTATAAATCACCCATCTTTACACACTACAGAAGTAAATATCATAACATGAAGTTTTAGTTTAATGAATACTTTTATAAGGATTTAACTACAGTACCAACTCCTACTTATGATTCTATTTGTTGTTCCTCAAATATTTTCTGTCATAAATGTAAGGCTATTAGATAGTATTGCAATGTAAACTTTGAGGAATATTCAATAAGTTCCAGTAGTTTGATATTTTCATTTATTTTAGTAAATGATTTTCATATTCAGATCATGGCATATTGTAAAGAAACTGTGGTATATCAACCAATATATATACTTTCAGAAATCGTGTGGAAATAAATTTTATATGTTGTTTAGTTAAAGAGCTCTGATAGGAATTTAATATAAGGACTGATTGGAGTTTAAGTGCTTACTATTTCTTAAAGCTGAGTTAGTATCGAATACACATATTCTAAGATTTATTCAACAGTATAATTATGACCAGACTGTCACTATTGTGCCATTTTGTAAGAGTGAACAAAAATTCAACAAGGCACGCACTCTCCAATTTAGAACTACTTTACAAATGTATTTAAATGACAGGAAAAAAAATATGGCACAATCTGTCAGTTAAGTTAAACAAACAACAAAAAACCTATAAAGTCAATTGAAAAAGTTCTGGCATTTTATATATAAAATAAGTGTTGATGACCTGAAACCTTCACCTTTTAGCATAAAGTCTAGTTATTAGAGATTGTCAGAGAACTACCTTTTCTTATTCTCCTCCCATCCATTTTCTAAATTATTTTTCAATTATTTTGTGTGGTTTTTTTTCTCTTTACCATTTAAGGACCATGGTAACTAGACACTGTCAGTTGGATAAACAGTTATTTGTTACCTCATTTGTCAATGAGCGGGAGGAAATTTTACTATGATGATGATGATGATGATGATGATGATTACAATGATGGTAGACAATGGTGATGGTAATACCTTTATTATTATTATTACTAACTATTATTATTCTTCATGATTTTATAATACATATCTGACAATCAAGAAATAACCAACGTTCCTGTCATTCCCCATGGGTCATTGTGATATATTACACATTTCTGTAGTAGTAATTTGTATGTGATTCTCCCCCACATTAACTGAATGAGGAATTTTCAACTTGAGCTGTCTGTCTTTCCATCTAACTAAGTTTAGCATCACATGTTTCCAGCAAGTAGCAGCATAGAGGGTATACACAGTCGGGTGTAAACAGGGTTTGTGTAGAGTAGAAACTTCACCTGATTGCATCACACATTGTATTTATATCTATCAATTTGTCCTTTCCCTTTCTATCCCTCATTACAAATTAAACATTAAAAGCAAAATAAAAGATAGAATTAACTGAAATATTACAAAATGAGAAAAGGAGAGATTAACTACCGTAGGTCAGATTTCTTTCTTTTCCATATGGCATTCACTCACGTTCAGAGTCTGATTTCATTTTATACTCTCAATTATTCTCCTGTTACTTCCATGCCAGATGGAAAGCTTCATCCTCTCTAAATAACCAGAGGTCAGAGAGTGATTCTTCATGCCAGTTAGGTTTCCCTATCACGCAAACACATTTACAACATTAATAATTAGCACTCACCTAAGAAAGAAAAACACAAAGGAGATTTTAATTTTGTGTAGTTATTTACAGTGTATAAAATATTTTTATACACAATAATTATTTTGTCTTTTACTTAAAGCAGGAGTAACACCTAAATTAAAACAAGCAGGCTATATATGGAGGCACTATAAACACCTTTACTATGCTCCTCTAAGAATCACTTTAGATGGTGAAACCTAAAAACCACATACAATTTCTTACATTGTCAACTGGAAAGACTACAAGGCATAATCAGAGGTTCACTATGACTAAATCAGTATCTACTATAAAAATCAATCTTCTCATGTCAATATTTTAAAAAAAGAAAACATCATCAAGGAATGTTTGTGTATAATTCTTACAGTTCTGCGTGTGATTAATAATTTTGACATTTAAGGTGAAAAAAGTGAAGAAAGATTCAAGCAAGTTTTCACTATTGATATTTTTTCTCCCTTTATGTAGTTTGATCTCACAACCACGGATCAAAAGATCAGAATGCTTCAGCAGCAGTACCAAGACAGAAGAAAGTTTCAATTTTTAAAAAATCATCTCCCCAAGTAAATCTGTTGAACCAATATTAGTTAGATCCCCTGTTCTGTCATTGATATTATGAGAGAAAAGAAAGCCAGTTGACTTGGAACTTGGTTTCTGGTGTTTTGAGAAAGAAAGGTGGGTGTTAATATTATGTTCCTACAGAGAAAAATCAAGAGAGAACTAAATAATCTGAACCTTGTACATAGACTGGTGCTACTGTTGTTGACATGAAATTCATACCATCTTATTGATGCCTTGAGATACAGTTTTATCCTTCTTGCTTTCCTCAGCCTGGAAATAATGGGGAACAATGAGGGCCCTTATGATGAGCCAAGTTCTCAAAAGTACTATTTCTCATGATTTAAAGCATACTCCTTGGTCTGAGTATGCTTACACCCAAGGTAAGCATACTCAGACCAAGGAACCTTTTATCCTGAAACCTGGAATGGAGAATTGGGGAGCTGAACAATTGTGGCTATTTCTGTCTTTGTTTTAAACATTACACTCCCAATTGAATGAGTTATGGCCAATTAAAGAGGATTTTATTTAGGTGAACCATTTTGATGGCTGAAAAAAATTTTAAGTGGCTAAAAATTATTATTTCAATCTTTTTTTTTTTAACATCTTTATTGGAGTATAATTGCTTTACAATGGTGTGTTAGTTTCTGCTTTATAACAAAGTGAATCAGTTATACATATACATGTGTTCCCATATCTCTTCCCTCTTGCATCTCCCTCCCTCCCACCCTCCCTATCCCACCCCTCTAGGTGGTCACAATGTACAGAGCTGATCTCCCTGTGCTATGCGGTTGCTTCCCACTAGCTATGTATTTTATGTTTGGTAGTGTATATATGTCCATGCCACTCTCTAATTCAATATTAAATTGTAATTCCATAAGAGAAGAGAAACAGAGAAGTTGTAAGTATGTTTTGTTAGACAGCACATGAAACTTGATGTGCCATGCCATTCCGCACATCTTTCTACAAAGGAAAGCAGTCAATATGTTTTCATACATATTGTCATGCTATATGTTGCATGATTCCTTTACAGCTGCCTAAACAAGAACTGGGTTCCTTCCAAAGGCCACAGTATATATATTGGAAATTAAGAACTGTGGTTTATCTAGTAACCTGAGATAAGAAATCTGCCTGACAGGGGAAATGTATATTGAATAGATAAAAAAGTGATTAACTAAACCAGTTATATTCTTTTTTTTTTTTTTAACTATGACAGAGAGTTAGGAAGCAATAAAAAGAGGCAGAAAATCAATAGAGATGAGTAGATTCATCAGTGTGGGGGATTGGAAAAGTAAGCAAAGCATGTCTGCTTCTGCAGGTATGATAACCCGCCATAGGTTCTTAAAGCTGCTGCATTTCCTAAAATATATCCCTGATATCCATAAAGCCAAACTAGCAGAGAAAATGTAGAATGGTTCTCTATTCTCTTAACATTTTTGGTTAAGCTTGCAATAAATATGAGACCTATAATATGAGAGCATTTGCTAACATCCCTACCTCTTGAAAGAACCTAATCGATCAGGAAATAAATGTTTTCACAAAATATAGAATACCAGTTTAGGTTTTGATCATTTCAATAGTGACAGGTTATTATTGTTGTTCTATGGTTAATTCTGAACAAGAAAGAATAAATGAGTAAGATAGGAACTATTGGAACTTTGAAGAAAATGACCATGGGAGCACAGTAGATGCTGGAATTAGTTCCTCCTAGCATGGAGTAGAAAAGGAGGGGTCCTGGGCAGAAGAGTACATACTCTAACCCACTGGAATTCAAAGAATGAGTAACAGGACTTTATCATGAAAAGTAGGGGTGAGAGGGAATCCCAGAAACAGAGGAACATGTGCAGAATGGAAAGGTATGTGAGTGAATGATATATTCAGATAGCTAAAAATCACTTCTAGAGATTAGGAAACCAAGGTTTGAATGTAACAAGGAAATGTTATCAGTTAAAGAGGTAAAATCACTCCCAAATAATCATAAGTTTTTAGAAGTAGTTCCTTACTCTTTGAGATAGTTATACCCAATTACTTGGATTTCCCATGTAGAGGGTAGAAGATTTTCTTCAGGAATATTATAATGTCATATGATATCATATCTTGTCACATCATTCATTATAATAATATCTCACTTGCTTTGGAAATACTACTAGAAGATCTACATGGTCTCCCCAAATCTAATATTCTATTACTCTATTGACATTTGAGCAGAGTAATAAATTACACATAGCATTTTAATATAATATGGTCTCTAGAAAAATATCAGACCAAAACCAAACAAACATCAAAAGCTATAGTCAGATTATATTCTGTCATGTACTAGTACTGCAAGATGCATTATTGAATGATACGGAATTCTATCTTGAAACCATTTTATAAATTCTACATGAAGCCATATTTTTCTAAGAAATTTCATCTTTAGATATCAGGAATATCAATGTATGAATTGAAGAAACTGAGGTGGTAAATAATCTGTTCCAAGTATAGACAACACAAGGAAATATGAGAGTTCCCTGTAGGGAGATTGTATCTGTTGATAATTTGCTTAGCTTAAATAGAAGAAACACAATTTTATTTAAAAGTGATTACATGTGGGAATTTTATATTTGAAATGTATACACCTTTATGTTAAGTTTATACTAGTTGGTATGGCTTTACCTCCTTTGGTAATTATTTTAGCTGCAAAGCAAGCACTCTGGGCTTTTTAAGTCTTGTTTTATTTTATTTTATTTCATTTAAAAAATATACTGGTATTGGAAGCAGCTTTAATATATAGTTGTGAATTTGGATCAAAGTTTTCTTGCAACCATTTTGAAGCCATTAAATGATAACTGTTACATTGGTAAAACAAATACCATAAGAAATGCAAAATCCCATTTCTAAAAGGAAATCCTTATTCCTTGCTTACTCTTTGGGAAAATAGATAAAAATTACAGGATAAATGTGAATGAATGTTTGTAGAAGTTATGGATTTCAGAATATTACATGTAAAAATATATAAACACTTTTCAAGAGGACTTGAGGACAAGGATTAAGTTAATGAAGAAAATATATGGTTAATGCCAAGACTGAATCATTTTATTTCTGAAAATGAGCAAGGGTTTGGTTGCAGTGTGACACTGGGTCCCAGGGGCTGGATTTAGGAGTGGTCTAACAAATGACATTAGAGTTTCTGGGCCAGTCAAGCTGATATAAAGGATTCTGAGCTGATTACATTCAACCCAGCAACTCAACGAGTAACAAATCTAGGCATAAAAGGTGACTGCATTCACTGATCAGACAACAGGCTATTACTTTTCAGAGAAGAAGAGGAAACTAAGATACACTGAAGTTTGAAGACAGAGGACAATGACAGGAAGACCCAAGCCATGCCAGATAAATATTTGATATTTAGTGCTGTTTTCGAAAAAATGCTGGAGAATTGAATTTACAAGGTCTTTTATTTTCTTTAATTTTTCCTGGCTAGATACCAGTAGGTGTATCAAAGTTTTAATAAAAATGATAATCGTTAGGGAAAAAAATTTAATATGACTACAATATGATAAACAAGTTCATATAATGAATTATAAAAAGCAATTAAAATCATAATTTGACAGAGAAAATGAGAAAAAATAAGGCATTAGTTGATTTGCAGTTAATCTCAAAATTATTTCCTGAAAAAGAAAGTATATGCAAGTTTAACCAGCATGACATATTTTGTGTATTCAGAGATCTGGGAAGGATGACTTCCCCAAGGACAATAGCTCTGTGTTAAGCCACCACTAGTATCCCCTAGGCTTCCTGTACAATTTCATGTGACCTTTAGTTTGATCTCATCTCTGCTAGGGAACTACTTTTTAAAAATTTTCTCTGGGGTTGTGTCTGAATAAAGACTTTGCTATAATTAAACAGGAATTACAGGGGAAGAAGATTGTAGGAATGCTATGCTAATGAGGTTTTTAAAACAATGCTTTTGGGATTTATCAATTTAGTAGTTACATTGTTGATGAGAAAGATTTCACTAATCGAAAATCAGATTTAAGTGTATTTTCAAAATTCAGTTATGTTCAGTCAATTTGCCTTTTAATTTAAAATAAACCAATGATCTAGGCTTCTTTGGTCTTATATGGAAACCAATTATTAATAAAATGTAATTCACTATGACTTTCCAAAGGTAGAGATCTTCTGTACTTGTCTTTCTTTATAAAAATAAACTAATAAACATGACACTAAAAGGGGGCATGTCATTTTCACTCTGAAGTGATTTTCAGTAATGTATGTATACAGAAGTTATTAGTAGACATTTCAAAAAAATCTTTGAAAAAATTTTTATCACTATATCAAAAAAATCAGAATAGATTATTTAACACTTTATATCTTTTATAGTTATCTTTTCATCTTATTTTATTTATAGCCAATCTCATTTAGTAAGCATTATATTTATTTATTTGTATATAATTTTTAAAGGTTATGCTCCATTTACAGTTATTATTAAATATTAGCTATATTCCCCATGTTTTACAATACATCCTTGTAGCCTATTATATTTATTTTTATAACTTAATACCATTCATTTAACATTTAGTGCTTGCTGGGTGATGCATTTTGTGTATTTCTACTTATTTAGAGTTGTTGAAGTCTAAAATTTATGTAGTTAATTGACTTTAAAACAAAAATGTCCACATATGGGGCATCATTTTTCCAATTTTTTCCTAGTGGCTTTTTACAATTTAATATGCTCTATAAACTTCTATTTCCTTAGATGAAAAATGGAGATAATGCTCTTAGGCCACATGGCTATTGAGTCATTAGAATTAAATGAAACAATGCTTTAGTTAACATTATCGTCCCTTTTTTTGTGAAACTTTCTTCTATTCAGTTTCTGGTTCCAACCTGTGAGTTTCATTTATTTTACTTAAATCACTGACCTCTTTGACCCTTCTACTAAAATTAGTCTTTTTCTTAACCCATCATCCTACTCACTCTTTCTTCTAAAAACCCTGTCTAATAACCTCAGTATAATAAAGTTTAGTCTGCCTTTCACTGATCAGGGACTTTTTAAATAGAGCATGTATCCCCAGTACATGTGTATTTATTTATTTATAAAATGAATGAGTGAATTACTTTAAATAGTAGGCTTCATTATTTTAAAAAATCTTTGCTTAACACTTTGTTAAACTGAAGTCTGATTCTCATTCCAGTTTCTTTAAATACTTAATTTGAATATTTCTCAATGCTGGAAAAGATAACTCAAAATATAAATATCTAAATGGAAGAATCCTATCAGCAACGGTTTATATTTTATCTTGATCGCCAGTGTCAGATCATATTCACCATTTAAGATTTATTATCATTGAAATTGCACAAGAATCCATTTTTAATTTTAATTTCATCAAAAATTTAATTTTAATTTCATCAAATATTTCTTGCTACAAATCAGTTGTTCTTTCAAACTAATCACAATGTTTTGCATTTTTATATTTTTTACAAATGGTTTTGTAACTGACTGATAGGTTTTGGAAGATATTTTAGCATTAGGAACTTCTGCCTCCAAGTTTTCATCTGTTTGTTTTTTAAGTGTGCAGATACAGGTTTCTTTAATGGGTGGTGCACATATGCCATTTCAAAAACTAAATAGTATAACAAAGGAAACATTTCCAAATATCTGTTTTCTAAACAGATATTACCTAGCACATATTTCTTTCCAAGAGCATTTACTTTCTGATTCTAAATGTTAAAATGTTCCATTTTTCTTAGATGTACAGATTAAATGTGGCTTTTTTCTGTTTTACTGTTGAAAATATACTACCTTATTAGTGTCTATCAGACGGTAATGATAGCGCAACATATTTGGGTCTCTTTTCTTTTGTATAAAGAAAAAAGTGTAATCACCTTTAAATTCTATAACTTATTTACTCTTCCCTCTTGATAACTGCAAATGTCTATGTGGAAAAAAATGTTTCTTAGTCAATCCTTACCTTTTAGCAATTTACTGTAAAGATTTAACTGAATTTTAAAAGTGCTAACTTTATACAATTAGGGACATCAATGACACATGCAAATTCTTGCAAAAACTTCTTTGAGTATTAACTGACCTATGACTAATGAAATAAATGAATTTCAAATCTCATTAAATATAGGAGATATAAATCCATATTTCAAATAGTGTTCTAGATAATAGTTTCCTGAATTTTTTGAGCAACTCCACTTTATATCTGATTAAGTTGTGATTATTTTCACCTGGAAATTTAAATGACTGTCAATGCTGTCATTTTCTTGTTGTTTGCTTATCTGAATTTTAGGAAGGGAGATAGGAAGCTTTTACACTGTTTATCAGTTTTGTGAGGGCTAGTTTGGTTAAAGCTAAATAGAATAATTTGCAAACTGCTTAACTGGGAACACAAAATCTACAATAAATTGTTATAAAATGAAAGTAAATGGTGAGGTTCTAAGTGCTTGTCTATCGTAAAACTAAACTTTTTCTCTGAGTACATAATATATCCTATAACATGTGGCCACCTGATGTATAAAAAAAAAAAATTTTGTTTTTTATGGACCAGTTATGGTCCATGTGCTGAATATTAACAAAAGTTTAATTTCCTTCCTTTGGCAAAAATGATTGTAAATAGCAGTTTTACTATTTTCCCTGCTTCCCACTTGATTATATACAAATGTTCTCTTGTACGTTCACCCCTCTTTGAAGGCCACAAATCTAGAAGAGAGATTTAGGTGAATTTTGAGATTAAGGGTCATTCCCTCAAAATACTATAGTCTTTGCTAGAGAATATTCATGTACCTTTTTTGTTTTTTGTACATAGTTTGAAAAGTATTATTGATTTTTTTTTTAACTTGCCTATAGAAACACACACACAGAGCACTTGTCAATACAAAGAAGAGCAATGCAAGAGGTAGTGGGTGTGTATTTATGTAGCACACAGCATAATGTGGGTGCTTGATAAATGTTGGATGATGGTCCCCAAAATTGTCAATTTAATTACATATTTCCTGAAATAATATCATCTTAACCCACCTTCTTTTTAAATACTGTTTTCATCTTCTTTGGAAAGGAAAAATAATCTGTGGATGTTTTCTTTTAAAGTCTGAAGGGAAATGTCAACCAGATGTTCAAGGTTTTGTTGATGATCTGTATTTATTATGGTTTAATAATAATTAATACTGTTTAATAACGTTGAGGAAAGAATAAAATAAAAGACTGTCTTTTATAGCGGGCATGAACTTCTAGGAATCTTTGAAGAGCTGAAGATTTGTATTAGAAGAGGGAATCAAGTTTTCCAAAAGAATGCTCTAGTAGAAACAATACTGAATATTTATGTTTTATGATTTTGTGTTTATGTTAAAAAAAGTGTTGCTTTTCTCTACTATATTCAGCTCTTGGTGTAGTGACGGCTTCTTGATCTCATCATTTTTCTACAAATCACTGCATTGCCCAGTCCATTTTCCATCCGGGTACCTAAACACAATATGGTAGAGTTATGTTACATTCCTATGAACACACATTGCTTTAACTTGACATTGTTACCCTTTATTACATTTTGTCTGAGTCTCCTCATATGGAACTGATAAGAAGAGCTAATGTTTTATTATGTTCAGTATTGTATTTGATTGTGCCCTCATTGTCTTAGGTTTGCTTTATTATTTTCTTTAGCTCTATACACTGTTTTCCCATAAGGAGTTATTGTTCATCTCTATACAACCAGAGCACATGCCTAATCTCTGTGGGCATAGTTACTCTCCACAGAATGTGGAGATAATTTTTATCTACTGATGGGGCTATCTCAAATCTTGAAAATTACTTTGAGGCTCTATAATCATATTATTGCCAGTGATGAAACAAGGGCATCTAGAAAAATTTTGTGGACAATGAAAATATTGTTGATATCTTTTAGCAGGAAAAATTTGATTATCACCAATTTTTAAAATAATGTAAGTTATACATTCTTTCAACCAATTTATATATACACATGCATACATATATATTTGTTGGTCAGCTTGAATATAAATAATAATGATAATAATAAAGTTTAGGGAACTTTATAAGACTTAAATAAGATAATACACATAAAGGAAAGTAGAACCGTTTCTGGGACATGATAATACGCAATAAATGTTAGCTGTTATCGTTTTAATGGCATGTTTGTATTCACATCTTTTCTTTATCTAAACAATAACATTATATATAGCACTTTGAAAATATAACTATTTTTTTAACTAATAAAATTGAATTTAGGTACTAAATTGCCTCACTTGGTTCTAAACGTCTTGCATATAAGTCCGGGACAGTGTTTTAATTTTCCAGTAAAATTCCAAAATGTAATATTATATTTCTTTTAATTTGTCTTTTGGCAAACACAATTTCATTCTAAGCTTAAGCATCAGAAGGAAAAATTGTATGCCTGAAAAGTTGTGATTTAACAAAGTGTGCTATTAGATATTAATCAGTGGGTTATTAGTTTTTTATTCTTTCAACTAATTGTATCATTCCTGTGTTACCTTCATTCAGTGCAAATTTGATTTGAACTCATATAGATACATTCCATGATTATGCTTTATGATGCTCCTTTGACTAGTTTTGGGCATAGAACTGATAGAAAAGATTTTATTTTGGCTTATACAGTGGAGTATTTTATTTTATCCTCATTTTCTTGACTCTTCTGTGATATTTTTATGATGGGAAATATAGGCTGTGAATGAGTGAGTGTAAAAGAGAATGAATTCAATTGAACAATACTTTGAGGAATTTGGTTTGGACCTTTAAAAAAAAAAGCAGTATCAGTTAATTCAAAAAAGAGACATAGCTACCTAGGAAAATTTAAGGGAAGATATATCATTGTAAGAGAACTGCAAAGATATGATAGAATGGAGAAAAATTGCCATGAGTTTTATTTGGAGTCAAGCTGAGGGCTGAGGTTGGTATGATTATATACCAGGAAGTGACATCTGAGGATGGTTTAACAAGGTGAGATAGAGGAAAGGTTGATTACATGAGAGATAGTGAGTTGATAGACTTTTAAAATTGTATGTGTAGAAATAGTAAAATGCTACATTTGTACATTTCTTCACATTTCCACATAATTTAAAACTTGAATCCTGTATTTGGAATTAGTCAAGGAAACATTAGGGATTATTCTCCTCACTTTAAGTCTGGAAACAGTGAGGTTCATAGCGGGTGAGACTTCCAGAACCCACTTCTTGAATTGTCAGAACTGAAATTAAACCCCTAGACTTTCAGGACTAATGCAGTATTCTTTCCACCACATCCAACTGCCTCCTTGAAAAACTGAATCTCTTGTCCTTGTCTTCAAATTGGCATGTCAGTGGGAATCTGGACTCCTAGTCATTTTATAATCTCTGGTGTGTGGAATAAGGCAGAGACTGATATGAAGAAAATAAATGAAACTAATGGCCAATTTTCTCAGCATGACATACTGTAAACAATTTCTTAAAGTAGATAAATGTACATAATTTGTACTTATATTGAAAACTTTAAGAAAGAAGAAAAATAGCAAGCTTTTATAGCCTTAGCAATTTTTATTCCTTTCTACTTCTCTGCCTCATATGTCGTCTTACCTTGGAAATCAATAAAAAGGATTCTCTTTTAAATCCATTTATGTTCAGATTTAACTCTGAATTCAACAAGTGCTTCAAAAAGACAAACTAACCTAGTTTTCTAGACCCCATGAATTTGCTCTGCTGGATATAGATGCCATTTTAGATTCGTGTATGTCCCAAAGCTTATTTCTGAACATAGTTTCTCTTTTAATACAATCTCCATCTTTCTTCTCTTATCCTTGCTGACATTTCATTTCAATCAGGGTTGAGACCTCTTCTTCAATCTTTTTGAATCAACTTTTGATGGATCTAGGTTTGTTAACAGCAGCGGCCCCTATTAGGAGCAGCGGTGTCTGTCAGTCTTTGATTTTCCCGTACAGGTCATTGTTTATCTTATTCCTGTCTATTTTAGAGACTTCAGTAACTTTTAAAAATATATTTAAAAGCAAATTTACCAGTTTGAAAAATGATAGTTTTCTTTTGTTGTTGTTGTTTTCGTTATATTCAAGGACACAGTGTTATATTTCGATGGAAGTTTTCCTGCTTTATTATCTACTAACATCATCAGAGAAATGAAGAAGAATGTTCGCAGTGTGTAAGCTACACACTGGAACTGTGTTAACATTTTTGGAAGTTGCATTATTCTTTAAGTCCAATAATGAAATTTCTGATAAATATGTACTTATTTAATAACTATTTTTTAAGAGAAGAATTATATTAAAAATGACAGGGTTCGATATATTGTATTGTCTCTGACATTGTGGAGTATATGAATTAATAAATTGTGGCATTTTCTCAATTAAGAAATTTATTAGCTGAAGCTGTCATTTAATGACAGAACATTATTTTTTTGTGTTTTTACAAAAATAAGAAAATCATGAATCTCAAGAATTTAAGAACAAATTCCAGGGCCATTTTGCTATGGAAAATTAGTGCACAAGAATAAGATATAACCTCATAGTAAGTGTTGGACTAGTTAAACATGGAGAATAAATCCCAGATTGAAAGACCACAAGAAATGAACATAGCCTGGGGTTCACAAGTTTTGCTTGGAAATTATAATTAAAAAGAGGATAAGAATACTAAAAAGGCAAAGGCATAAAGAGTTTTTGTTGATGGTGGTTAAGGTGTATATTTTTGTGGGTGGTAAAATGACAAGATTGACTGGATTAGGGCAGATGGTATATCCTGAGTCATAATTTGAAAGAATACTCAGAGGTTGGTGGAATCTGATTAATGTGAAAGATGAGTGAGTATAGCTTTCTCATTAACCAACATAGGACCTGAGTTTTTACTATTTTTAATATAATCACTGAGCATTGAAATCCAGGAAAATACTGCAGCGTCCAGAATAGGAAACTGAAAAGTGTGAAATGGAAGAAAGTAAATAACCAGAATTAGAGTTTTTTATTTTAGAATTTTTTTCCATCTACCTTTTTAATTATATAATATAATTTGCTAAGAAATGTTCACAGTTCTGAAACAACATACCAAGACAATTTAAAAATATTAACAATAAGCAAGAAAGTAATGAAATTGCAGATAATATAATGAAAACTTTCTATCTTTACATATAAGCTTATTTCAAAGAAATTAAGAGAAGTCTACATTATTGTATATGTGATTTAAAAATGACTTTTTTAGTACTGAATTATGCTGATCCAAATACATGAAATAATAAATATGTAAGAAATAATATTTAAAGTAGCGAAGAGGAATTTGGAAGGCACAAAGACATACAGATATAAACTTACTATAAAATGGTGTTATATGTGTATAAAAATAGATCAACAGAATGCAAGAATTGAAAACAGACCCAGAATGCATATATATATATATATATATATATATATATACACACATATATTTAGAAATATGCATAATCAGTTTCACAAATATAAAAATAGAAATTATATTATAGGTTAGTGGTTAAAGATGATTATTGAACAATAATTCTGAATAAAAATTTTTCTATAGAAATATAACTGAGTAATAACATTATTTAACAATATCAACCAAAATTAAATTTTGATGGATTAAAAAGAAACAATGTAACATAGGAACTCAAAAGTAAAAACCAGGTCAACCAGATATTTGTCTTTTTAAAATGTAACAGCAAGGGAAAAAAACCACAAAAGAAGACATGAGGAAATTTGACTTCATAAATCATGCAATTTCATATACCAGAAAGTATATTTTTTGATGTATGAAAAAGTCACGAATACTAGTAATACATAAAACTTTTAAATATACATAGAAAGACTCTTTTTTTGTATATTAGTAAGTAAAGGAAACTAAATTAAACTAGTAGCAAATGCCAATTTTTGTCTATCAATATGAGAGAGAATAAAATCAATCCCATCTTTTGTAGGTATCAGTTCAGTGAAACTCACTCTTCCAGATTTTGTTAATGATGATATAAGTTGATCCACAATCCTTCTGGAGACAAGTTGGCAGCATGTAACAAAAACTTTTCGAGTATTCATACAATTTGAATAGCAATCTCATTTATAAATTTTACCTTAAGAAAATAATGTTAGGTTTATATATACTCTTTATGAACAAGATATTCATTATTTATTATGACAAAAAAATTGGAAAGAACCTATCTGTTCAATAATTGAAGACTAGTTAAATTATTATAAACACAAGTTTGAATATACTTCAGCTATGCAAAATGATGTATACGATTATTTAATTACTCAGAAAACATTTACAGCACATTTGTCTTTTTTGGGGCTGCTATAACAAAATACCACAGATTGGGTGGTATTTTGACAAAAATTTCTTTCTCACAGTTCTGGAGGGTGTCAGAATGGTCTGGTAAAGTCCTCCCAGTCACAGACTCTTTTTTTTTTTTAATATCTTTATTGGAGTATAATTGCTTTATAATGTTGTGTTAGTTTCTGTTGTACAACAAAGTGAATCATCTATATGTATACAGATATCCCCATATCCCCTCCCTCTTGAGCCTCCCTCCCACCTTCCCTACCCCACGCCTCTAGGTGGTAACAAAGCATCCAGCTGATTTCCCTGCGCTATGCAGCAGTTTCCCACTAGCCATCCATTTTACATTTGGTAGTATATATATGTCAGTGCTACTGTCTCACTTCATCCCAGTTTCCCCTTCCCCCCCTGTGTCCTAGAGTCCGTTCTCTACATCGGCATCTTTATTCCTTCCCTGTCACTAGGTTCATCAGTACCGTTTTGTTTGTAGATTTCATATATGCGCGTTAGCATACAGTATTTGTTTTTCTCTTTCTGACTTACTCACTCTGCGTGACAGACTCTAGGTTTTAGCCTCACATGGTGAAAGGAGCTAATAAACTCTCTGAGATCTCTTTTATAGTACCACTAATCCCATTCATGATGGCCTCATCTCCTAATACATCACAAGGCTCATTAAGATTTGAATATATTAATTTTGGGGGCACACAAATATTCAGACAATATAGCAACATTGTTAAGTGAAAAACAGTTTACCACATATAATGCACATTAGGATATCAAAATGTATGTTTTAAGAAAAAAGAGTAGAAGAGATATCCTAAAATGTTAGCAGTTATTATTGAAAAATGAACAGAATACTCCAAGTGACTACCTACTTAAGACAAGGAGCTATTGATCAACATGTTTTTAAAATTTTGGTTCAATTTTTTCACCAGATACTGCTAAATATAATTTTCCTATATACTCTTTCACAAATTACAATTCTATCTTTCTAAGAATTATTCACTCTGTAATTAATTTACTTACTTATTCTTTTATTCAATTTGCCATATTTTACTGACCATTTCTTTTTTTTCTTTAACATCTTTAATGGAGTATAATTGCTTTACAATGGTGTGTTAGTTTCAGCTTTATAACAAAGTGCATCAACTATACATATACATATATCCCCATATCTCCTCCCTCTTGCGTCTCCCTCCCACCCTCCCTATCCAACACCTCTAGGTGGTCACAAAGCACCGAGCTGATCTCCCTGTGCTATGTGGCTTCTTCCCACTAGCTATCTATTTTACATTTGGTAGTGTATATATGTCCATGCCACTCTCTCACTTCGGCCCAGCTTACCCTTCCCCCTCTCCATGTCCTCAAGTACATTCTCTATGTCTGCATCTTTATTCCTGTCTTCCCCTAGGTTTATCAGAACCATTTTTTTTTGATTCCATATATATGTGATAACATACGGTATTTGTTTTTCTCTTTCTAACTTACTTTACTCTGTTTGACAGACTCTACATCCATCCACCTCACTACAAATAACTCAATTTCGTTCCTTTTTATGGCTGAGTAATATTTCATTGTACATATGTGTCACATCTTCTTTACCCATTCATCGGTCAATGGACATTTAGGTTGGTTCCATGTCCTGGCTATTCTAAACAGTGCTGCAGTGAACATTGTGGTACATGACTCTTTTTGAATTATGGTTTTCTCAGGGTATATGCCCAGTAGTGGGATTGCTGGGTCATATGGTATATCCATTTTTAGTTTTTAAGGAACCTACAGACTGTTTTCCATAGTGGCTGTATCAGGTTACATTCCCACCAACAGGGCAAGAGGGTTCCCTTTTCTCCACACCCTCTCCAGCATTTATTGTTTCTAGATTTTTTGATGATGGCCATTCTGACACGTGTGAGGTAATACGTCATTGTAGGTTTTATTTGCATTTCTCTAATGATCAGTGATGTTGAGCATCCTTTCATGTGTTTGTTGGCAATCTGTATATATTCTTTGGAGAAATGTCTATTTAAGCCTTCTGCCCATTTTTGGATTAGGTTGTTTGTTTTTTTGATATTGAGCTGCGTGGGCTGCTTGTATATTTTGGAGATTAATCCTTCGTCAGTTGCTTCATTTGCAAATATTTTCTCCCATTCTCAGCATTGTCTTTTTGTCTTGTTTATGGTTTCTTTTGCTGTGCAAAAGATTTAAGTTTCATTAGGTCCCATTTGTTTATTTTTGTTTTAATTTCCATTTCTCTAGGAGGTGGGTAAAAAAGGATCTTGCTGTGATTTATGTCATAGAGTGTTCTGCCTATGTTTTCCTCTAAGAGTTTTATAGTGTCTGGCTTTACATTTAGGTCTTTAAAGCATTTTGAGTTTATTTTTTGTATGGTGTTAGGGAGTGTTCTAATTTCATTCTTTTACATGTACCTGTCCAGTTTTCCCAGCACCACTTATTGAAGAGGCTGTCTTTTCTACATCATATACTCTAGTCTCCTTTATCAAAACTAAGGTGACCATATGTGTGTGGGTTTATCTCTGGGCTTTCTATCCAGTTGCATTGGTCTATATTTCTGTTTTTGGGCCAGTACCATACTGTCTTGATTACTGTAGCTTTGTGGTATAGTGTGAAGTCAGGGAGTCTGATTCCTCCAGCTCCGTTTTTCTTTCTCAAGATTGCTTTGGCTATTCGGGGTCTTTTGTGTTTCCATACAAACCGTGAAATTTTTTGTTCTAAATCTGTGAAAAATGCCTGCGATAGTTTGACAGGGATTGCATTGAATCTGTAGATTGCTTTGGATAGTATAGTCATTTTGACAATGTTGATTCTTCCAGTCCAAGAACATGGTATATCTCTCCATCTGTGGGTATCATCTTTAATTTCTTCCATCAGTGTCTTATAGTTTTCTGCATACAGGTATTTTGTCTCCAAAGGTAGGTTTATTCCTAGGTATTTTATTCTTTTTGTTGCAATGGTAAATGGGAGTGTTTCCTTAATTTCTCTTTCAGATTTTTCATCATTAGTGTATAGGAATGCAAGAGATTTCTGTGCCTTAACTTTGTATGCTGCTGCTTTACCAAATTCATTGATTAGCTCTGGTAGTTTTCTGATAACATCTTTAGGATTCTCTACGTATAGTATCATGTCACCTGCAAACAGTGACAGCTTTACTTCTTCTTTTCCAGTTTAGATTCTTTTATTTCTGTTTCTTCTCTGATTGCTGTGGCTAAAATTTCCAAAATTACGTTGAATAATAGTGATAAGAGGGGACAACCTTGTCTTGTTCCTGATCTTAGAGGAAATGTTTTCAGTTCTTCACCATTGAGAATGATGTTGGCTGTGGGTTTGTCATATATGGCCTTTATTATGTTGAGGTAAGTTCCCTCTATGGCTACTTTCTGGAGGGTTTTTATCATAAATAGGTGTTGAATTTTGTCAAAAGCTTTTTCTACATCTATTGAGATCATCATATGGTTTTGTCCTTCAATTTGTTAATATGGTTTATCACATTGATTGATTCACATATATTGAAGAATCCTTGCATTCCTGGGATAAAACACCACTTGATCATGGTGTATGATCCTTTTAATGTGCTGTTGGATTCTGTTTGCTAGTATTTTTTTGAGGATATTTGCATCTGTGTTCATCAGTGATATTGGCCTGTAGATTTCTTTCTTTGTGACATCTTTGTTGGTTTTGGTATCAGCATGATGGTGGCCTTGTAGAATGAGTTTGGGAGTGTTCCTCTGCTGTATTTTGGAAGAGTTTGAGAAGGATAGGTGTTAGCTCTTCTCTAAATGTTTGATAGAATTCGCCTGTGAAGCCATCTGGTCCTGGGCTTTTGTTTGTTGGAAGATTTTTAATCACAGTCTCAATTTCTGTGCTTGTGATTTGTCTGTTTATATTTTCTATTTCTTCCTGGTTCAGTCTTGGCAGGTTGTGCTTTCCTAAGAATTTGTCCATTTCTTCCAGTTGTCCATTTTATTGGCATATCGTTGCTTGTAGTAATCTCTTATGATCCTTCCTATTTCTGCAGTGTCAGTTGTTACTTCTCCTTTTTCATTTCTAATTCTATTGATTTGAGTCTTCTCCCTTTTTTTCTTGATGAATCTGGCTATGGTTTATCAATTTTGTTTATCTTCTCAAAGAACCAGATTTTAGTTTTATTGATCTTTGTTATTGTTTCCTTCATTTCTTTTTCATTTATTTCTGATCTGATCTTTATGATTTCTTTCCTTCTGCTAACTTTGGGGGTTTTTTGTTCTTCTTTCTCTAATTCCTTTAAGTGTAAGGTTAGATTGTTTATTTGAGATTTTTCTTGTTTCTTGAGGTAGGATTGTTTTGCTCTAAACTTCCCTCTTTAGAACTGCTTTTGTTGCATCCCATAGGTTTTGTGTCATTGGGTTTTCATTGTCCTTTGCTTCTAGGTATTTTTTGATTTCCTCTTTGCTTTCTTCGGTGATCTCTTGGTTATTTAGTCTGCATGTGTTTGTATTTTTTACAGATTTTTTTCCTTTAATTGATATCAGGTCTCTTAGCATTGTAGTCGGAAAAGACACTTGATATGATTTCAATTTTCTTAAATTTACCAAGGCTTGATTTGTGACCCAACATATGATCTATCCTGGAGAATGTTCCATGAGCACTTGAGAAGAAAGTGTATTCTGTTCTGTTTGGATGGAATGTACTATAATTTTCAATTAAGTCCATCTTGTTTAATGTATCATTTAAAGTTTGTGTTTCCTTATTTGTTTTCATTTTGGATGATCTGTCCATTGGTGAAAGTGGGGTGTTAAAGTCCCCTACTATGATCGTGTTACAGTCTATTTCCCATTTTATGGCTGTTAGCATTTGCCTTATGTACTGAGGTGCTGCTATGTTAGGTGCATAAATATTTACAATTGTTATATCTTCTTCGTGGATCAATCCCTTGATCATTATGTAGTGTCCTTCTTTGTCTCTTGTAATAGTCTTTATTTTAAAGTTTATTTTGTCTGATATGAGAATTGCTACCCCAGCTTTCTTTTGATTGCCATTTGCATGGAATATCTTTTTCCATCCCCTCACTTTCAGGCTGTATGTGTCACTAGGTCTGAAGTGGGTCTCTTGTCGATAGCAGATATATGGGTCTTGTTTTTGTATCCATTCAGCCAGTCTATGTCTTTTGGTGGGAGCATTTAATCCATTTACATTTAAAGTAGTTATCAATATGTATGTTCCCATTACCATTTTCTTAATTGTTTTGGGTTGTTATTGTAGGTCTTTTCCTTCTCTTGTGTTTCCTGCCTAGAGAAGTTCCTTTAGTATTTGTTGTAAAGCTGGTTTGGTGGTGCTGAATTCTCTTAGCTTTTGCTTGTCTGTAAAAGTTTTAAGTTCTCTGTCAAATCTGAATGAGATCCTTGCTGGGTAGAGTAATCTTGGTTGTAGGTTTTTCCCTTTCATCACTTTAAGTATATCCTGCCCCTCCCTTCTGGCTTGTAGAGTTTCTGCTGAAAGATCAGCTGTTAACCTTATGGGGATTCCCTTGTATATTATTTGCTGTTTTTCCCCTTGCTGCTTTTAATATTTTTTCTTTGTTTAATTTTTGATAGTTTAATATATGTCTTGGCATGTTCTCCTTGGATTTTTCCTGTATGGCACTCTCTGCCCTTCCTTGCCTTGATTGACTATCTCCTTTCCCATATTAGGGAAGTTTTCAACTCTAACCTCTTCAAGTATTTTCTCAATCCCTTGTTTTTTCTCTTCTTCTTCTGGGACCCCTATAATTTGAATGTTGGTGTGTTTAATGTTGTCCCAGTGCTCTCTGAGACTGTCCTCAATTCTTTTCATTCTTTTTTCTTTATTTTGCTCTGCAATAGTTATTTCCACTATTTTATCTTCTAGGTCACTTATCCGTTCTTCTGCCTCAGTTAGTCTGCTATTGATTCTTTCTAGAGAATTTTTAATTTCACTTACTATGTTTTTCTTCATTGTTTGCTCTTTAATTCTTCTAGGTCCTTGTTAAACTTTCTTGTATTTTCTCCACTCTATTTCCAAGATTTTGGATCATCTTTACTATCATTACTCTGAATTTTTTTTCAAGTAAACTGCCTATTTCCTCTTCATTTGTTTGGTCTGGTGGGTTTTTACCTTGCTCCTTCATCTGCTGTGTGTTTCTTTGTCTTCTCATTTTGCTTAACTTACTGTGTTTGGCGTCTCTTTTTCGCAGACGGCAGGTTCATACTTCCCATTGTTTTTGGTGTCTGTCACCTGTGGCTAAGGTTGATTCAGTGGGTTGTGTAGGCTTGCTAGTGGAGGAAACTGGTGCCTGTGTTCTTGTGGGTGAGGCTGGATCTTGTCTTTCTGGTGGGCAGTACCACGTCTGCTGCTGTGTTTTGTGGAGTCTGTGACCTTATTATGATTTTAGGAAGCCTCTCTGCTAATGGGTGGGGTTGTGTTCCTGTCTTGGTAGTTTTTTGGCATAGGGTGTCCAGCAATGTAGCTTGCTGGTCGTTGAGTGGAGCTGGGTCTTTGTGTTGAGTTGAAGTTCTCTGGGAGAGCTTTTGCCATTTGATATTACATTGAGCCAGGAGGTCCTGGTGGACCAATGTCCTGAAGTTGGCTCTCCCACCTCAGGGACACAGGCCTGACACCTGGCAGGGGCACCAAGATCCTGTCAGCCACATGGCTCAGAAGAAAAGGGAGAAAAAAAGAAAGAAAGAAGGAAGGAAAGAAAGAAAGAAAGAGAGAAAGAGAGAATGAAAGAAAGAAAGAAAAGAAAAGAAAGTTATTAAAATAAAAAAAGTCTTAAAAATAAAAAAAGTCTTAAAAATCAAAAAATTAAAAAGTAATTAAAAAAAGGAGTAAGAAAGAAAGTAAGAAGAGAGCAACCAAACCAAAAAACAAATCCACCAATGATAACAAATGCTTAAAACTATACTTAAAAAAAAAAAATCAAAAAAATCGGACAGGTAGAACCCTAGGACAAATGGTAAAAGCAATGCTACACAGACAAAATCACACAAAGAAGAATACACATACACACTCACAAAAAGAGAAAAAGGAAAAAATATATATATCTATATATAAAATTTTTTAAAAAAAGGAAGAGAGCAACCAAATCAATGAACAAATCTACCAATGATAATAAGCTCTAAATACTAAACTAAGATGAACATAAAACCAGAAACAAATTAGATGCAGAGAGCAAACCCCAAATCTACAGTTGCTCCCAAAGTCCACTGCTTCAATTTTGGGATGATTCGTTGTGTATTCAGGTGTACCAAAGATTCAGGGTACACCAATTTGATTGTGGAGATTTAATCTGCTGTTCCTGAGGCTGCTGGGAGAAATTTCCCTTTCTCTTCTTTTTCGCTCAGGCCCTGGGGTTCAGCTTTGGTTTTGGCCCCGCCTCTGCATGTAGGTTGCCTGAGGGAATCTCTTCTTTGCTCAGACAAGACAGGGTTAAAGGAGCAGCTGATTAGGGTGCTCTGGCTCACTCAGGCTGGGAGTAGGGAAGGATATGGAATGCGGGGCGAGCCTGCAGTGGCAGAGGCTGGTGTGACGTTGCAACAGCCTGAGGTGCTCCGTGTGTTCTCCCCGGGAAGTTGTCCCTGGGTCACAGGACCCTGGCATTGGCAGGCTGCACAGGCTCCCAGGAAGGGAGGCATGGATAGTGACCTGTGCTTGAACACAGGCTTCTTGGTAGCTGTAGCAGCAGCCATAGCATTTCATGTCCGTGTCTGGTGTCCACGCTGATAGCCATGGCTCATGCCCATCTCTGAAGCTCATTTAGGCAGTGCTCTGAATCTCCTCTCCTCGTGCACCCCGAAACAATGTTGTCTTGCCTCTTAGGCAGTCCCAGACTTTTTCCTGGACTCCCTCCCACTAACGGTGGCACACTAGCCCCTTTCAGGCCGTTTTTACGCAGCCAACCCCAGTCCTCTCCCTGGGATCTGACCTTCAAAGCCTGAGCCTCCGTTCCCAGCCCCCACCCACACCGGCGGGTGAGCACACAAGCCTCTCAGGCTGGTGAGTGCTGGTCAGCACCAATCCTCTGTGTGGGAATCTCTCCGATTTGCCCTCTGCACCCGTATTGCTGTGCTCTCTTCCATGGCTCTGAAGCATCCCCCTGCCACCCTGTCTCTGCCAGTGAAGGGGCTTCCTAGTGTGTGGATACTTTTCCTCCATGTGGGAATCTCTCCGATTTGCCCTCTGCACCCCTATTGCTGTGCTCTCCTCCATGGCTTTGAAGTGTCCCCCCGCCACCCCGTGTCTGCCAGTGAAGGGGCTTCCTAGTGTGTGGATACTTTTCCTCCTTCACAGCTCCCTCCTAGAGATGCAGGTCCAGCCCCTATTCTTTTGCCTCTGTTTTTTCTTTTTTTTTGCCCTACCCTGGTACGTGGGGAGTTTCTTGCCTTTTGGGAAGTCTGAGGTCTTCTGCCAGCATTCAGTAGGTGTTCTATAGGAGTTGTTCCATATGTAGATGTATTTCTGATGTATTTGTGGTGAGGAAGGTGATCTCCAGGTCTTACTCCTCTGTCACCTTGAAGGTCTCCTCCTCACTGTTTCTTAAATGTTATGGCTTGTATTGTGTTTGGGATTAAGTGAAGAGCAAAACAGGAAATGTTCTCTGAGAAGTTGATTTTTGTGCAGTGATTTTATAAATAATAGTAATGCAATGATAATTAAGACAATGTAGGTATTCTGAAGAGATGTTA
Source organism: Eubalaena glacialis (assembly GCF_028564815.1). Lineage (NCBI taxonomy): Eukaryota > Metazoa > Chordata > Mammalia > Artiodactyla > Balaenidae > Eubalaena > Eubalaena glacialis. The sequence continues at coordinate 39,112,954 of NC_083731.1, read as the reverse complement.
ATCTAATACTTTTTTCATGTAGGTAATCAAAGAGTTAGAGAACATTAACTTTTGCTTGAGCTTCAGAAAGTATTTCCTAAAGAACATTTATTGTGATTCTAGTTCAAAAAGATCCTAATAAGAAAGAGAAAGAAAGAAAGATGAAAGAAAGAAAGAAAGAAAGAAAGAAAGAAAGAAAGAAAGAAAGAAAGAAAGAAAGAAAGAAAGAAAGAAGGAAAGAAAGAAAGAAAGAAAGAAAGAAAGAAAGAAAGAAAGAAAGAAAGAGAAAGAAAGAGGAAGGAAGGGAGAGAGAGAGAGAGAGAAAGAAGAAGGAAGAAAGGAAGGAAGGAAGAGAAAGGAGAAAAAGAAAGAAAAGAAAAGAAGAAATATCAGTGCTTACATAAGTTTGGTAAGTGAAGAAGAGATATTTAATTTATTTTCTTGCAGAAGAAAGCAAAGTTTTAATCTGTTAATTTATGTTGCCAGTCTTAGAAGGAATGTATTTTGTAGGATTTCCCAAATTCCATGACCATGGAAGTCATTTTGACAAAACTTCCTATATCTTGTGTCCTTTTAGAAAACTGTAGGGAACTAGTTTAGGAATTGCTTGTTTGAATGGAAAGCCTGCTGTTTACTATGAATGAATCTTGTTTACTACTTTGAAATGAAATAAATACAGAAATACCATTCAAAAAGAGATTAATGCTCAAGTCCTATACTAATATAGAAACTGGGAAAAAGAAACAATCCTTCTTTGAGGTAGAAAATGCAAACACCAAAAATATTCCCACTTACCTAACTAGAAATATACTATTATGTTTAAACACTTGGTGGCTTATAATTGAATTCTAAAGACAGTGTAAATAAAAATTTTTAGAGTATTTAAACATTGAATTTGAAATATCACGTGGCTTCCTGTATTTCTGCAATAAACTAGTAAAAATTAAAATTAGAATATAATTAATAACCTATTCATAATAGGGATCTATAGGAAGAACAATGAAGGGAGAATTCACCTCCATTTCTCATTATACACGTACAAATACAGTACTATCGAAAGTGGAAGTAGGAAATGAATTAATGGAGGAAACAGAGCTCAAATATTCCTCTATGCATTAATGGAAATCTTTATATATTAAAATTGTGTCATTTCAAGTCAGAGGGAAAAATAATTGACTATTAACTATTATACTGTTATAATTGTCTAGCTATTTAAACTTTATACTAAAAAATATCAATAATTCTCATACTATGTGAATAAACAAATTCCAGATAATTTAAAATTCTAAATTTTAAACCTGGAACTATTAAATTACCAAACAAAATGTCAAAGAATATCTGTATACTCTTGGGGTGAAGAAGACATTCTTTACCAAATTAGATCTAGAAAGAAATATACTAATATTATTTGATTCTTTTGTATGTTATATATCTATGATTTGAAGCTTTTAACATGAACAATGTTAGAAAATAAAAGACATCAGTTTTGCAATAAATATATATTTTATGACATGCATAGAAATATGAATATATAATAATAAAATACTTCTACAAACCAATATAATGATAATAGTTCTAATAATAATGATGATGATAATAATAATAAGCAAAAGTCTGAGCAGGAAATTCACAGAGAAATAAAAATAGTCCAGAGAATTATGATACCTTAAAACAATCTATGAGAAGATGTAATTACAACAAAGAAATATTAAAACATTTTGAATACATGAAAATGTTTGGCAAAAGACACTCTCAAAGAGTGCTGGTAGTTGTATAAATTATAATAGATTTCCAAAGGGCAATTTACTAATATCTTTTAATATTTAAATTGACACACCAATTGATTTCCACTTTCACTTTTAATATCCTATTATACAAAATAATCAACATATGATCAAAGTTATGCACACATGTATATTATGATTGTATACATAGTTGTAAATATTATTTATGTTATTGAATATTTTGCATTACTATGGAAATAGTTAAATACATAATGAAACACAGTAGTGGTAAGTAGAATTAGATATGTATATTTATCTATTGAAAACCACCACACAATGTTCTGTTACATATAAAAGCAAGTCACAAAACAAATTTACAGTATGAGCCCTTGTTTATACATAGGTTCTTAATGATGCAGATAAAAAGTATGAGAAGATACTTTCACTGTTGTACTGTTTGCCTCTAGTGATAAAATTGGGTATATATATACACATATATATCTTTTGTATATAATATATATGCTTTCTATATAAAGTAATCTTATATATATACCCACATATATATGCGGGTGTATACATGTGATTATATTATATATTGGATTAAGATTGTGCTAGAAATCCATATATATATATAGATATATTTTCGAGCTGAAGCGAGATTTCAATTACTATTCTTTACACTTGGGTATTACTTAAAGTTTACAGTGAGTTTTCATTATTTTGGTACTTTTTAATTTAAAAAAAGGCTTTTTAATAATTTAAAATTAAAGAAGTATTTGTTTCATATACCTCAGATTGTTGACATTAGCATACTTTATATAACTTCAATCTTATAGGAAAATAGAGAGCCATTTTTCAATCAAATTCTCAATTTCGGCATTATATCTTTCGTTTGCATGAAATCCATTTCTGTTTCACTTCCCCAGATCTCTAAATCTGATTTTTCGCTGTTGATAGATGTTTCCAGAAAGAATTGTAAGATAGAATAAAATAAATTACTTAAACACTGCCAAAGAGGAACAAAGAAATAAAATATCATTTTACTACATCGCTCTGATCTATCAAGTAATTTCAGGAAGTGGGTATCAAGTGAATCAAATTGAAGTCTCTTGTTCTGGTCACACTCTGTCCCAGAACATTCCTCAGATTTCCTATCGGATTGTGGCAAATCAAAAATGAACATAGTGCTTCTTCAGTGAAGGACTTTATGTTCTTTCTCCTACTTTTTTTTTTTTTTTTTAAAGATTTATTTATTGATTGATTGATTGCTATGTTGGGTCTTCGTTTCTGTGCTAGGGCTTTCTCTAGTTGCGGCAAGGGGGGGCCACTCTTCATCACTGTGCGCGGGCCTCTCACTTTCGTGGCCTCTCTTGTTGCGGAGCACAGGCTCCAGACGCGCAGGCTCAGTAGTTGTGGCTCACGGGCCTAGTTGCTCTGCGGCATGCGGGATCCTCCCAGACCAGGGCTCCAACCCGTGTCCCCTGCATTGGCAGGCAGACTCTCAACCGCTGCACCACCAGGGAAACCCTCTCCTACTCTTAACAACAAAATGGTGGTTTATTAAAAGGCAGGCTGGAAGGACTACTGTGAGGAGAGAGGAAAGGTAGAGAGCTTCCAGAGAAAAAAATCACTTGTGTCCCAATCACATTATTTCCTAGAGAAAAATTATGTCTTTACTTGTTTTTGGCAGATAGTCAACATTATCCAGTAACTTTCGTGGCTGTCAGTGCAGCAAGTGGGCGGGTGGATTCAATGCCAGGAATCATTTGATAGACAGGAGTTCAGGAAGAACAGGCAGCTGCTCTGAGCCATACTCACACCAAGTGAGGACTTCAGGGGAGAGAACAATGACTTCATGGGGCTTCCTTTCTTGGCAAAAACTGTTATTCGACATGGAAGGAGCAATTTCAATATGCTGGTTGATGACTCTACAGTGGAGACACATACTTATTACAGAGGTGAGCTTTATCAATAGATTTCCAAAGCATTGATATAGATTTCTCAGTGGACACATTTGTTCAAGAAGTTTCTGACCTCTAAGTTTTGCACTAGAAACCCTCAGTTATCTTCATTGGAATCAGTGTGACAATGTGAGGGTACAGGTGATTTTTTAAAAAATGATAACCTTTTAGTCACTTTTAATTTTCTAATTATGGTGCAGAGTTTGAACATATTAGAATGAAGGTTTTTATCATTTGCTTTCCTTTGATCAATTTTTAATTGTAACTGTTCTTAACACTATTTTTATTATACACTGTAAACAGCTTTAGGAAAAGCATATTTTTAAAAAAAAATATAAAATGTCCTTATTCTGTGGAATATTTTTAAATGGTAGAGGCACATGAAAATATATATACTAAAAGCTTTTGTCACAGTTAAGGCTTTCCAAAGGCAGTGTCTTAGGTCACAGGCTCAGAATCTCAAAATGTCACCGGACAATAAAAGTAAGGAATTTGTGTATAAGTATTATGAAGAATTTGAATTTTTAAAGAAAATGAAAATTTAACAATGCACTATATATTGAAATGATATGAGAAAAATCAAATTATCCTAATTTAAAATATTATATTTTATATAAAAAATTGAACTGAACTGACAATTTTTCATCTCCACAATTCCAGTAAGATCATTCTTGTCGGGATCACCAAACCTTCAGCTTTACAATTCCACTAGTCTATTCTCTGTCTTTTTATTAACTTCTTACCCAAAGTAATTGACAGAATTCATTTCTCCTTTCTGAAAGGTTAACAAAATCAGGAAGTATGTGCAGATGGAGAGAATGTCAAAATTTGGAGAAATGATGTGATGCAAGGGGACCAATATCTTTTTTTTTTTTTTTCTCATTTCTTTCACGGATTTGGCCTGAGCATGCAGTCATGGGGCTACATGGCAGAACAATGGTGTGGACAGCTAAAATTTTAAAAGAATCTGATCTTTCTGAACAGAGTACAAATAAATGTAGGCCTGGTGGAACAGAGAACATGGGGAAATCTCCGAGAAGAGACAGGAGGAAGAAGGAGATTTCCCGGTTTCATGTATGTTCCCAAACAAGTCTCAGACTGGCCTCTGAGCTGTGTATGTGAGGGACAGATCCAGAGACATAGAGAAAAAGCCTTTAGAACTGAACTAAGATTTAACCACTATCCATGTCTTCCATACATTTCTTTTTTTTTAATTTGTATTTTACATTGGAGCATAGTTGATTAACAATATTGTGTTATTTTCAATTGTACAGCAAAGTGATTCAGTTATACATATACATGTACTTATTCTTTTTCAAATTCTTTTCCCATTTAAGTTATTACAGAATATTGAGCAGTGTTCCCTATGCTATACAGTAGGTCCTTGTTGGTTATCTATTTTAAATACAGCAGTGTGTACATGTCAATCTCAAACTCCCACTCTACCCCTCCCTCCCACCCTTCTACCCTGGTAACCATAAGTTGGTTCTCTAAGTCTGTGTGTCTGTTTCTGTTTTGTAAATAAGTTCATTTGTATAATTTTTTTTAGATTCCACATATAAGCAACAACATATTTGTCTTTCTCAGTCTGACTTACTTCACTTAGTAAGATAATCTCCAGGTCTATCCATGTTGCTGCAAATGGCATTATTTCATTCTTTTTAATGGCTGAGTAATATTCCATTGTATATATGTACCACATCTTCTTTATCCATTCATCTGTCAATGGACATTTAGGTTGCTTCCTTGTCTTGGCTATTGTAAACAGTGTTGAAATGAACATCTGGGTGTACGCATCCTTTCAAACCATATTTCTCCAAAGATATGCCCAGGAGTGGGATTGCTGGATCATATGTTAGCTCTATTTTTAGTTTCTTAAGAAACCTCCATACTGTCCTCCATAGTGGCTGCACCAATTTACATTCCCACCAACAGTGTAGGAGGGTTCCCTTTTCTCCACACCCTCTCCAGTATTTATTGTTTGTAGATTTTTTGATGATGGCCATTCTGACTGGTGTGAGGTAATATCTCATTGCAGTTTTGATTTGCATTTCTCTAATAATTAGCGATGTTGAGCATCTTTTCATGTACCTCTTGGTCATCTGTATGTCTTCTTTGGAGAAATGTCTATTTAGGTCTTCCGCCCATATTTTGGTTGGCTTTTGTGGGTTTTTTTTGATACTGAGCTGCATGAGCTGTTTGTATATTTTAGAGATTAATCCCTTGTCAGTTGCTTCATTTGCAAATATTTTCTCCCATTCTGAGGGTTTTCTTTTCACTTGTTTATGGTTTCCTTTGCTGTACAAAAGCTTCTATACATTTCTGAGTGGAGCATGCACTGGACAGAACCAAAGCAGCATAAGAAAGTCTTTGTGATCTGAAGGTAGATAAATTGATTGATTATTAAAACAGGTGAAGAATCAAAAATAAAGAGAAATCAACATTTTTAATAAAATTATGGCAGGCTCTAGATCCTTCACAACCTAATATTTGAAATTTAAGGGTATAATTCAAAATTTCTTGACATATATAAAAGCAGGAAAATGTGACCATTTCTGAAAGGAAAATACAATCAACAAATGCGAATCCTCAGGTGATCCCGAAGTTGGAATTATCACAAAAAGATTTAAAGCAGATATTATACTTGTGCCACATGAATTAAAGATAGATACAAATTAAGTTTATGAAAAATATATGTTCTCATTAGAGATATAGGAACTATAAAAAAAACTGTATGAAAGTTCCTCAAGAAGCTAAAAACAGAACTATCATATGATCCAACAATCCCACTTCTGGATATATATCCAAAAGAATTAAAGTCAGGATCTGAATACATCTGCATTCCATGTTCACTGCAACATTATTCACAATAGCTAAGATACAAAAACAACTCAAATGTCCATCAACAGATGAATAAAGAAAATATGTTATATACATACAGTTGAATATTATTCAGCTTTAAAAAAGGAAATTCTGCCATATGCAACAACATGGATGAACCTGGAGGACATTATACTAAATGAAATAAGCCAGTACAGAAGGACAAATATGACATGATTTCACTTATATGAGGTCTCTAAAATAGTCAAACTCATAGACACAGACAGTAAAGTGATAGTTGCCAGGTTCTAGGGGAAGAGAAAATCAGGAGTTGCTGTTCAGTTATACAAGATTAATAAATTCTAGAGATCTGCTATACAACATAGTGTTTTTAATAGTTAATAATACTGTATTGTGCATTTATTTGTTAAGAGTTAGGTCTCATGTTAAGTGCTCTTACCATAATTTAAAAAAAAATAACTTATTGGAAGAATTATGAAAATAAAATAACTCAAATACAAATTTCACTAGATTATGAATGGGATCACAAAGAAAGAAACAGTGAACTTTCAGATAGATCAAAAGAAAATATCCAACTGAATAAAGAGAACAAAAAAGACTAAAAAACGGTGAATAGAGCCTCGGGTACAAATAAGAAAATTTTACAATGTTTAAAGATTGTGTCATTGGAGTTCTAGAAAGAGAGGAGAAAGAGACTGGGACAAAAAGATATATTTGTAGAAATAATGATGAAAAGCTTCCCAAATGTGGTAAAAGACATCAATTTAAAGATTTAAGGATTTCAATTCAAGAAGGAAACTCAAACAAGATAAATTCAAAGAAAATCATGCCTGGACACATCATAATAAAATTTCTGAAAAACAAAAATAAAGAAAAATATTTGAAAGCAGCTAGAGAGAAATAGACTACATATCAGCGACTAGGAAACAGTTGAATGAAATACTTAAATTGCTGAAAGAAAAGATGTGCCAAGCTAGAGTTCTGTACCCGTATCTATCTCTATCATCTGTATCTATATCCATATCTATTTTTATCTATCTATATAAATATATCTATATCATCTTTATCCATATCCATATCTATTTTTATCTACATCTCTATATACATATATCTGTTTCATCTATATCTGTATCACTCCTTTAAGAATTAAGGGAAATAAATTCATTATTAATAAAATAAAATTAAATAATTTGTTGTTGGAAGACCTGCTCCAAAAGAATTCTAATAGCCATTTCATTGTTCTATTAGGTCAGCTGTAGGATAACAGATTTATAACAACAAGAGTGAGTTTGATGGACACAAGCACATTGCCAAAATTCACTCACTTTCAGTGAATTCCCTGATCAGAGAATATGTTGCATGTGTTCTGTGATGTTAAAGATGTCACAGGAAGGAAGTTCTTCAAGTTGGAGGGAAATGATAGCAGAGGGGAGCTAGGTTCTTCAGGAACCAAAGAGGAGAAACAAAAATGGTAAATAGGTGAGTTTATATAAAAGACTAGTTTTCCCTTTATGTTCTATAAAATAAGTAAGCTATTTAAGAGGAAAATTATTATCTACATAGAAAATCTCAAAAAATCTACCAACAATCTACTAAAATTAATGACTGAGTTAAATAAGATTGCAGAACACAAGGTCAAGTGCAGAACCTTAGGATCTGGGTCAAATTCATGATATTTTCTAGAGACATCTTTTATCTTTTTGTAAAATAGTTCCTGGTACTACTGAGCCCTGGTAGAGATTTAACATTTAATCAAGAATACTACATTACCATGCAAACTGAGTTACTCACAATGAACTTAGTGTTATGTCACCCTTCAAGCCACGGCATTGGAAGTGCAGAGAAATTATCATCAAGTGGAAGTGATATATAAGATCAGTGCTGAAAGCACATGTAATTGTAGGAGCAAGTGACTTAGACTGCCATGACTTGTAGTTCCCCTACATTGCCCACTCTCTCAACCCTCAGCTACAATCTCAAAGGGATCTCCCTGTAACCTGTTGATGGGGGAGTGGAGAGGAAGAAAAAAAGAAAAATGAAACCTGGATAACAAATAGTTCTTCACAATTCGCTGGCGCTTTCTAAAAATGGCAGTACAATATCACAGCACCTCTCAGGGGGGAACCTGAAGAATAGTGGTTAAGAACTTGAAAGAAACAAGATTTTAAATGAATGATAAGAGAATCTGAGGAAAGATTAAGTAGATACACCTCTCGGAATTGTAACAGGGTGTCAAAATATTTGTTTTCTCTAAGAATGCTCACCAAATGGCACCCACTATAGAGAAAGTCCTATAGAGAAAATTCTCAATAATTTGTTGGACAAAATGACTGTTCTTTGGATGTCAGCTAGATTGTTTGCCCAGAAACTCCATAAGAATGAGCTACCCAGCTTGGGGTTCACTCACTAAGGCTGAACTACAAAATTACTGAGTGAAGGAATTACACACTCTCCTGGAGGATATGCCAGCCACAAGAGAGGGTGTTTACAATGGACTGAATCTTTCATGGCAGGAGTAATGATTTCCCTTTCCTGGGAGACATTTATTTTCTCTTCACAATCTTCAGTGCTTCTTCCAGTAGACCATCAGTGGACTTATAGAGTGACATCTTTAACAACACAGAACACATGCAACGTATTCTCTGATCAGGGAATTCACTGAAAGTGAGTGAATTTTGGCAATGTGCTTGTGTCCATCAAACTCACTCTTGTTGTTATAAATCTGTTATCCTACAGCTGACCTAATAGAACAATGAAATGGCTATTAGAAATGCAATTATAGTGCTGGCTTTGTGACAAAATCTGTTAAGTTGAGTGTTCAAGCTCCAGTATGTTCTGAATTAGTGATCAGTATATGCTATTGTTTCTCCTGTAGCCAGAATACATAAGTCTAGGAGCCAAGGTATGGAAATGAGAGTGACTTTGGTCACTATTACTAAAATAATTCAGTGCAAAATGCTTGCTTCCCATCCCTGCAAATATATGCCTTTCTGATTCCCAGAGAAGGAATGCTCCAACCAGAGAACCCAACAAAAGTTCCATTGAATTGATAGGAGGTTGCCCATTGGCTACGTTAGAACCAATAGACACATAAAGGATTTATGTACTGGTTGATATGATAGGTCCTGATGATCCAGGGGAGATAGGCCTGCCAATATAAAATAAGATCAAGGATGAATATGTCTGGAACCAGTGGTGTTTCCTAGTACTCCCAAATACACTGGTAAATGTAAATATGAAACTGCAGCAACAATCACATACAAGCAAGATTGTTAATGGAACAGACTCTTCAGAAATAATGATTTGGGCCACCTCCCCTCTCCCTTCAGATAAATAACCATAGCCAGTTGAAGTTCTGGCTGAGAACAAAGAGTATATAGAAAGATAGGGAGAAAGGAAGTTATGAATAACAACTATGGTCACATAATAATTAAAGAAATGAAGACTGTAGAAATAATGCACTTTTTCTTCTTTGCTTTGATATGTATATATTTGTATATATATTTTGATATGTATATATATATATATAATTATGTTTTAAACAATTATTTTTATTTTCTTCCAGTCCCCAATAACCTAGCATAAGGTATGCTAATAATGGGTAACTCTATATTTCAGTATTTAAATTAGAAGATATCAAAAGGATGTTGTGACTGAGCTATGATAGATTTGAAAAATCAAAGGGGAGAGACACAATGGCTTATGGGGTTTTGTGTCTCCTCATTTGGATTACCTGTTGGCAACTTGCCATCACCACTGCCTCCTTAGCCTGGCTTTGCACATTGCTGAGGAGAAGCTGGAGACTACATTTCCCAGAATGCATTTTTCTGTATAGTTCCAGAATAGACTTTTGAGGTACTGGTTTAAAACAGTGAAGGTTGAAGGGGAGAAATCATTTTCTTCTAAAGTCATTTGCAGAAAGATTCCTGGGGAGATGTCAGATTCATTATGGCTTCCCAGTAAGCACCTGAGAACCATCTACCTCATGACTTTTGGAGTAAAACAAATGATGAGAATGAAACAGATGAAATTCTGAGATTTCACCTCTTTCCCGCATGTCTGTGAGGAGAATCCACCTTAATGCTGTGCAGGCTGAGTTCTGCTGTGTACACTTCCTTGACCTTCTGTGGCAGTTTTTCTGACTCTTAGCAATGACTTAATGGTGTCCTTGACTTTTGCAATCCTAACTCTTCCTGTTAGCCTTTAATTTCTATACTAAACAATTCATTCCCATACTACATAAGGTAGTTTATAGGTTTGTTGTTCATGGGGTGTTTTGTTGTTTTTGTTTCTTCTGTTATTTCCCCGACCAAAATCCGATTCAAAATTCTATGGCCAAGGATGCCGGAGCACTTCAGTTAACACCAAGTCAATTGATACTAAGGTGAAGTGCACATGCAGATCCCTACCAGCTCAGTCAATGAATTTTAATGTATGCAAGGTGACGGTTGAAAGCAATAAAATAAAAAAGAAAAGGTCATTCTGATTCTGATAGTTACAATATCTTATAAATCTCTGGAGATTCTGCTTTCCAAAATGTTGTTTGGAAATATATAAGTGTTTGTGGTTGGGTCAAAGCAACTTATCTGTTTAGATAAGGTGGAGTGAGATATTTGCTTATGTAAGTATCTTGTTTGAATGGGCAACTCATGATTGATTGTGATAAATCATAGGGCCTACCAGCTAAGAACCTTTCCTCATACTTTGTTAAGAAGCAATTTTGGAGGTAAAAAGAAAAATAAATGGGTGACCAAGGCAAACATAAAACTCTTTTCCTCTCACGTTATGTGTTTGTAAACACATAAAGGGTATAAATAGCACCTGATGTTGTGAGAATTGAATGAAAAAATAGTTAAAAGTTAGATTACACAATGCTTATTGTAAATATGTAATACATTTTAGCTTACTAGTAGCAGCAGGATTACAGGGACTTAGTTTATGCTTCCTTGTGTTTTGCGGGAAATTTAATATTTACATGCTTTAATGATGTTGTTAAGCTATCTAGAAAGAAAATAACATACCCTGTGCTTGTATTGAATTCACTTATTTCAGAGAGTTAAAATGTCTCCACATTCAGCTATTTATCATTGAATTATTGAAATAAAGACTCCTCATGGGCTTCCTAATGCTATTCTTTGCCTCATACTCCTCCCTGCCAGGGCCAAATTCCTGGAATGCTACAATTGTCGATGATCCTCCCCTAATATAATTGGTTTCTATCTCAATTTGAATTAAGCATTTGTGTTGGCTGGCATAAATTCAAAGGACCAAATGATTTCTTTTCAGAGAAAGAGCAGAAGATGTGAAATAATTCTCAAAATAAACAAAATGATACTTTCTTGGTAATGTACAGCTACTTGCCTGGTAGAATAGTGATAATTAAGAAAAAATATTTTCAAAGATCCACTTGTTTCTTAGAATCTTATAAGATCAAATGACATCTACTTTATTCAGAAATAAAAATTCACACTGAATTAACTAAAGTTACATTTCAGCATATGCTAATACCAACACTAACTCCATACAAGTATGGGGAACTCAAAAATACATTTAGATAACTATAGTATAGACTACATTAGGACTGCATTGACTGCTGACCTCTATCTTATGTATGTTTGCTCATATCAAAAGCTCACCCAGCCTTGTCCAGTTTTAAAAACGCATGGTATATATTTTTTCCACTAACTTTTCAAGACTACAGTAAGTTCTAATAAGGCTATACATGTAAAAATAATGAAATATGTTGACCTTAGAAAATATTGGTATTAAAACAGGTCAAGAAATATTTCTGACTTTGAAAATATATAACATATGCCAAAGTAGTACTTTTCATATATCAATCATCATTAACTTTCTCTTATCTTTTGTTCTTCACATCCAATCAGTTATCTATTCTGTTAATTATTGTTACAAATTTGTCCCTTTTTTTAAAATTTAATTTTATTTATTTATGGCTGTATTTGGGTCTTCGTTTCTGTACGAGGGCTTTCTCTAGTTACGGCAAGTGGGGGCCACTCTTCATCACGGTTCACGGGCCTCTCACTATCGCGCCCTCTCTTGTTGCGGAGCACAAGCTCCAGACGCGTAGGCTCAGTAATTGTGGCTCATGGGCCTAGTTTCTCTGTGGCATGTGGGATCTTCCCAGACCAGGGCTCGAACCCGTGTCCCCTGCATTGGCAGGCAGACTCTCAACCACTGCGCCACCAGGGAAGCCCAACAAATTTGTCCCTTTTTTGCCATTCCCAGCTTAATTCAGATTTTCATTATGTCACACTTGAAATCCTGTAGTTATTTTATAGTTGCTCTTCTTCCCTCTAATCTGTCACTCCATTTTAATCTGTTTGGTTCTTATCAGATTAATTTTCCTAAAATAATAATTTTATTATCATAATTCTCTGACGAAGGCCCTTAAGTAGTTTCATTGTTTTGGCTCCACTCAAACTTCACCTGTGTCCTAATTTCTTTTGTGGATCAAGCAGACATGCCTGTGGTGGATTTTGGAGCCAGGCAGACCTGAATTGACAGCTTGGTTTTGACTCTGTGAGATGTGGTTGAGTTCTTCAGGGTCTCTAAACATTACCTGCCTGTCTGTTAATTAACATGGAGAGAGAAATGTGTGGCTGTCTCAAAGTATGACTATGAGAATTAAAATTAAATAATGTGAGTTTTCAGAGCTCTTTGTGTTTGTGTCTTCCCTTGGGTGGATTCTTGGTTTTTCCCACAGCATGGCTCCCAAACACCAGTCTTCACTTCCACCTCAAGTGAAGAAACCAAAGAAAGTGAGACTGACTCCCGCCTCCAGGGCAGAGGAAACATCTGCTTCTCCAAACTTGCCGAAGGAAGAAAAAGAACAGCAAGAAGAAACTGAACATATTGATGAAGTACAAAATGAAATTGACAGACGTAATGAACAAGCCAGCGAGAAGATTTTGAAAGCAGAACAGAAAAATAACAAACTCCGCCAACCATTTTTTCAGAAGAGATCAGAATTGACTTCCAAAATCCGAAATTTTGGTGTAACAACATTTGTCAACCATCCACAATTGTCTGTACTGTTTGTGCAGGAGGGTGAAGAGGCGCTGCATTATTTGATAAGAGTTGAAGTAAGAGAATTTGAAAATATTAAATCAGGTTATAGAATAGATTTTTGTTTTAATGAAAACCCTTACTTTGAAAATAAAGTTCTCTCCAAAGAATTTCATCTGAATGAGAGTGGTGATTCATCTTCAAAGTGCACTGAAATCAAATGGAAATCCAGAAAGAATCTGATGAAAAGTTCAAGCCAAACGCAGAATAAAGCCAGCAGGAAGACACAGCATGAGGAACCAGAGAGCTTCTTCACCTGGTTTCCTGATCATTCTGATGCAGCTGCAGATGAGTTAGGAGAGGTCATCAAAGATGATATTTGGCCAAATCCATTACAGTACTACTTGGTTCCTGACGTGGATGATGAGGAAGGGGAAGAAGAAGATGATGATGATGTTAAAGAAGAAGAAGGATTGGAAGATGTTGATGAAGAAAGGGATGAGGATAAAGGTGAAGAAGATGAAGATTATGAGGAGGAGGAGAAAGGAGAGGAAGATGAAGGAGAAGATGACTAATGGAACACTGATGGATTCCAACCTTCCTTTTTTAATTTTCTCCAGTCCCTGGGAGCAAGTTGCAATTTTTTTTTGTCCTCTTGTTTTTAGTCATCCTGTTTTCTCCTTTATACCATGGTTCTCAACTTATTTTGGGGGGAAATACCTTGAGCAGAACTCAGTAGGAAAAGAATCTCTACCCTTTTCTGCTCCAAATTCATTTTTATCCCTTCCTGTCTCAACAAAAACTTTATGAAATCAACACCACCATGCTCCGTGGGAAAAAAGCCTCCTACTCCCTTAGCTCTGCTGGAAGCTGGAAGGTGCTAGGCCCTTGTGAAATAGTGCATAGAAGTCTAGCTTTTTTCCTCCATTCTCTGTATATTGGGCTCAGAGATTACACTGTGTCTCTATGTGAATATGGACAGTTAGCATTTACCAACATGTATCTGTTTACTTTCTCTTGTTTAAAAAAAGGAAAAAAAAACTTTAATAAATGGGGTTATAGAAGGTCAGCAAAGGGTGGGTTTGAGATGCTTGGGTGGGTTAAGTGGGCATTTTGACAGTATGGCTTCTCCTTTGGCATGTTTTAATTGTGATGTTTAACAGACATCCTTGCAGTTTAAGATGACACATTTAAAATCAAATTATCTCCTAATGATGACTTGAGCCCTGCCACTCGATGAGATAATCAGTAGAACCCATAGGATCTCATTTGCAATTGACATTCTTTATTGTAATTTTGTTCCTGTTTATTTTTAAATTTTTCTTTTCATTTCACTGGAAAGAAAGATGATGCTCAGTTTTAAACGTTAAAATTGTACACGTTGCTTTGTTACAGTCAAACTAAATGTGTACACAAAGGATTTGATGTTTTCCTGTCAGAACGGATATTCTTAATATGACTTTCCAAATTTGACTTGTATAAAATTATTGTCAAACTTTGTCACCCTAACTTCCTATTTTTTGATACACAATTGCAGGATGACCCCAGGGCTATGTTGATTGAGTAAAGGAATTTGAATCAATGTATTAATGTTTCCATAGCTGGGAACCCATCATGGGTACAATTTGCCATCAATTTCTGAAATTTTTCACATCATTCAGGATTCCAGATTGCTGAAAACTCATTTCTGAATATGTTGTACCCTTGATTTGTATCTCAAATTGGCATTTCAAAATATGGGCTTTTATTTACCTGGATATAATAATAGTTCCTGCCACCACCATCAGACAGACCTGGTGCTCCACTGTCGAGTCAACACACAACAGGGCAATTGTTAGATGTGGTCGAGTTGGCAAAGAAGACCGGCTTTCCGAGTAAGAAGTCCGTATTGGCGGTTAAGAAACTCAGGTTAGGAGTACTTTTGTCTCAAAATACCAGCTCTTTAGCATATAGCTCTCAAATGAGACCTGTCTGTGTGAATCTGGATGAGATGATGGACTCTACTCTGTTTGCTAAATGCCATTGTGCATAAGTAACATTTTTTTTTTTAAACATCTTTATTGGAGTATAATTGCTTTACAATGGTGCGCCAGTTTCTGCTTCATAACAAGGTGAATCAGTCAAACATATACATACGTTCCCACATCTCCTCCCTCCTGCGTCTCCCCCCCTCCCACCCTCCCTATCCCACCCCTCCAGGCGGTCACAAAGCACCGAGCTGATCTCCCTATGCTATGCAGCTGCTTCCCACTAGCTATCTATTTTACATTTGGTAGTGTATATATGTCCAGGCCACTCTCTCACCCTGTCACATCTTACCCCTCCCCCTCCCCATATCCTCAAGTCCATTCTCTAGTAGGTCTGTGTCTTGATTCCCGTCTTGCCACTAGGTTCTTCATGATCATTTTTTTTTTCCTTAGATTCCATATATATGTGTTAGCATACTGTATTTGTTTTTCTCTTTCTGACTTACTTCACTCTGTATGACAGACTCTAACTCCATCACCTCACTACAAATACCTCCATTTCATTTCTTTTTATGGCTGAGTGATATTCCATTGTATATATGTGCCATATCTTCTTTATCCATTCATCCGATGATGGACACTTAAGTTGCTTCCATGTCCTGGCTATTGTAAATAGAGCTGCAATGAACATTATGGTACATGACTCTTTTTGAATTATGGTTTTCTCAGGGTATATGCCCAGTAGTGGGATTGCTGGGTCGTATGGTAGTTCTATTTTTAGTTTTTTAAGGAACCTCCATACTGTTCTCCATAGTGGCTGTATCAATTTACATTCCCACCAACAGTGCAAGAGGGTTCCCTTTTCTCCACACCCTGTCCAGCATTTATTGTTTCTAGATTTTTTGATGATGGCCATTCTGACGGGTGTAGGATGATATCTCATTGTAGTTTTGATTTGCATTTCTCTAATGATTAATGATGTTGAGCATTCTTTCATGTGTCTGTTGGTAATCTGTATATCTTCTTTGGAGAAATGTCTATTTAGGTCTTCTGCCCATTTTTGGATTGGGTTGTTTGTTTTTTTGTTATTGAGCTGCATGAGCTGCTTGTAAATCTTGGAGATTAATCCTTTGTCAGTTGCTTCATTTGCAAATATTTTCTCCCATTCTGAGGGTTGTCTTTTGGTCTTGTTTATGGTTTCCTTTGCTGTGCAAAAGCTTTTAAGTTTCATTAGGTCCCATCTGTTTATTTGTGTTTTATTTCCATTTCTCTAGAAGCTGGGTCAAAAAGGATCTTGCTGTGATTTATGTCATAGAGTGTTCTGCCTATGTTTTCCTCTAAGAGTTTGATAGTGTCTGGCCTTACACTTAGGTCTTTAATCCATTTTGAGTTTATTTTTGTGTATGGTGTTAGGGAGTGTTCTAATTTCATACTTTTACATGTACCTGTCCAGTTTTCCCAGCACCACTTATTGAAGAGGCTGTCTTTTCTCCACTGTATATGCTTGCCTCCTTTATCAAAGATAAGGTGACCATATGTGCGTGGGTTTTTCTCTGGGCTTTCTATCCTGTTCCATTGATCTATGTTTCTGTTTTTGTGCCAGTACCAAACTGTCTTGATTACTGTAGCTTTGTAATATAGTCTGAAGTCAGGGAGCCTGATTCCTCCAGCTCCATTTTTCATTCTCAAGATTGCTTTGGCTATTCGGGGTCTTTTGTGTTTCCATACAAATTGTGAAATTTTTTGTTCTAGTTCTGTGAAAAATGCTAGTGGTAGTTTGATAGGGATTGCATTGAATCTGTAGATTGCTTTGGATAGTAGAGTCATTTTCACAATGTTGATTCTTCCAATCCAAGAACATGGTATATCTCTCCATCTATTTGTATCATCTTTAATTTCTTTCATCAGTGTCTTATAATTTTCTGCATACAGGTCTTTTGTCTCCTTAGGTAGGTTTATTCCTAGATATTTTATTCTTTTTGTTGCAATGGTAAACAGGAGTGTTTTCTTAATTTCACTTTTAGGTTTTTCATCATTAGTGTATAAGAATGCAAGAGATTTCTGTGCATTAATTTTGTATCCTGCAACTTTACCAAATTCATTGATCAGCTCTAGTAGTTTTCTGGTAGCATCTTTAGGATTCTCTATGTATAGTATCATGTCATCTGCAAACAGTGACAGCTTTACTTCTTCTTTTCCAATTTGGATTCCTTTTATTTCTTTTTCTTCTCTGATTGCTGTGGCTAGCACTTCCAAAACTATGTTGAATAATAGTGGTGAGAGTGGGCAACCTTGTCTTGCTCCTGATCTTAGTGGAAATGGTTTCAGTTTTTCACTATTGAGGACACTGTTGGCTGTGGGTTTGTCATATATGACCTTTATTATGTTGAGGAAATTTCTCTGTATGCCTACTTTCTGCAGGGCTTTTATCATAAATGGGTGTTGAATTTTGTCAAAAGCTTTCTCTGCATCTATTGAGATGATCATATGGTTTTTCTCCTTCAGTTTGTTAATATGGTGTATCACGTTGATTGATTTGCATATATTGAAGAATCCTTGCATTCCTGGAATAAACCCCACTTGATCATGGTGTATGATCCTTTTAATGTGCTGTTGGATTCTGTTTGCTGGTATTTTGTTGAGGATTTTTGCATCTATGTTCATCAGTGATATTGGCCTGTAGTTTTCTTTCTTTGTGACATCTTTGTCTGGTTTTGGTATCAGGGTGATGGTCACCTCATAGAATGAGTTGGGGAGTGTTCCTCCCCCTGCAATATTTTGGAAGAGCTTGAGAAGGATAGGTGTTAGTTCTTCTCTAAATGTTTGATAGAATTCGCCTGTGAAGCCATCTGGTCCTGGGCTTTTGTGTGTTGCAAGATTTTTAATCACAGTTTCAATTTCAGTGTTTGTGATTGGTCTGTTCATAGTTTCTATTTCTTCCAGGTTCAGTCTCGGCAGGTTGTGCATTTCTAAGAATCTGTCCATTTCTTCTAGGTTGTCCATTTTATTGGCATAGAGTTGCTTATAGTAATCTCTCATGATCGTTTGTATTTCTGCAGTGTCAGTGGTTACTTCTCCCTTTTCATTTCTAATTCTATTGATTTGAGTCTTCTCCCTTTTTCTCTTGATGAGTCTGGCTAATGGTTTATCAATTTTGTTTATCTTCTCAAAGAACCAGCTTTTAGTTTTATTGATCTTTGCTATTGTCTCCTTCATTTCTTTTTCATTTATTTCTGATACGATCTTTATGATTTCTTTCCTTCTGCTAGCTTTGGGGTTTTTTTGTTCTTCTTTCTCTAATTGCTTTAGGTGCAAGGTTAGATTGTTTATTCGAGATGTTTCCTGTTTCTTGATGTAAGCTTTTATTGCTATAAACTTCCCTCTTAGAATTGCTTTTGCTGCATCCCATAGGTTTTGGGTCGTCGTGTCTCCATTGTCATTTGTTTCTAGGTATCTTTTGATTTCCCCTTTGATTCCTTCAGTGATCATTTTGTTATTAAGTAGTGTATTGTGTAGCCTCCATGTGTTTGTATTTTTTACAGATCTTTTCCTGTAATTGATACCTAGTCTCATAGCATTGTGGTCAGAAAAGATACTTGATACGATTTTTTAAAATAAGAAATAAGAAAAAAATTATTAAGAAAAAATATTTTAATTTTTTAAAATAAAAAATAAAGGAAAATTATTAAGCAAAATTTATTAAGAAAAAAAAATTTTTAAGTTAAAAAAAAAAAAAACGGACGGACCGAACCCTAGGACAAATGGTGAAAGCAAAGCTATACAGACAAAATCTCACCCAGAAGCATACACATATACACTCACAAAAAAAGGAAAAGGGGAAAAATTAATATATCCTGCTCCCAAAGTCCACCTCCTGAATTTGGGATGATTCGTTGTCTATTCAGGTATTCAACAGATGCAGGCACATCAAGTTGTTTGTGGAGCTTTAATCCGCTGCTTCTGAGGCTGCTGGGAGAAATTTCCCTTTCTCTTCTTTGTTCTTACAGCTTCCGGGGTTCAGCTTTGGATTTGGACCAGCCTCTGCGTGTAGGTCGCCTGAGAGCGTCTGTTCTTCGCTCAGACAGGACGGGGTTAAAGGAGCAGCTGCTTTGGGGGCTCTGGCTCACTCAGGCCGGGGGGAGGGAGGGGTACGTATGCGGTGTGAGCCTGCGGCGGCAGAGGCCGGCGTGACGTTGCAGCAGCCTGAGGCGCGCCGTGCATTCTCCCGGGGAAGTTGTCCCTGGATCACGGGAGCCTGGTGGTGGCGGGCTGCACAGGCTCCCGAGAGGGGCGGTGTGGATAGTGACCTGTGCTCGCACACAGGCCTCTTGGTGGCTGCAGCAGCAGCCTTGGCATCTCATGCCCGTCTCTGGAGTCCACGCTGATAGCCGCGGCTCGCGCCCGTCTCTGGAGTTCGTTTAGGCGGCGCTCTGAATCCCCTCTCCTTGCGCACCGTGAAACAAAGAGGCAAGAAAAAGTCTCTTGCCTCCTCGGCAGCTGCAGATTTTTTCCCGGACTCCCTCCTGGCTAGCTGTGGTGCGCTAACCCCTTCAGGCTGTATTCACGCCGCCAACCCCAGTCCTCTCCCTGGGATCCGACCGAAGCCCGAGCCTCAGTTCCCAGCCCCCGCCCGCCCCGGCGGGTGAGCAGACAAGCCTCTCGGGCTGGTGAGTGCTGCTCGGCGCTGATCCTCTGTGCGGCAATCTCTCCGCTTTGCCCTCCGCATCCCTGTGACTGCACTCTCCTCCGCAGCTCCGAAGCTTCCCCCCTCTGCCACCCGCAGTCTCCGCCTGCGAAGGGGCTTCCTAGTGTGTGGAAACCTTTCCTCCTTCACAGCTCCCTCTCACTGGTGCAGGTCCCGTCCCTATTCTTTTGTCTCTGTTATTTCTTTTCTCTTTTGCCCTACCCAAGTACGTGGGGAGTTTCTTGCCTTTTGGGAGGTCTGATGTCTTCTGCCAGCGTTCAGTGGGTGTTCTGTAGGAGCAGTTCCACATGTAGATGTATTTCTAATGTATCTGTGGGAAGGAAGGTGATCTCCACGTCTTACTCTTCTGCCATCTTGCCCAGACCCCCCATAAGTAACATTTTGAGAAGCTACCTAATGTGTAAGATTTTTAATGTTTTAAATATATAGTAGCTAAAATTAAATGCCACTTAATTTTTTCAGAGATTAATTAATGGACAGACTGGTTAAATTCAAAGATTTTTGATGTATAAAAACTTTATAAATGGAACTATTCCATCAATAGGAAAAGTGTAATGAAAACCTGTCAAGATGGATAGTATGTAATTTCTGCACAGGTCTCTGTAGTAAATACATCACTGTATACCGGTCAGGAATCTTGCTCCAATAAAAGAACATAAAGATTTAAAAAAATAGAAAGTGAAAAAATTAATAATGCATATGCTGGGTTCAATGCCTGGTGAATAAATACATATTAACTATTCAAAGTATAATTTGGCCTAAAACAGAAAAGACTTATGTAACTCAATAATGTCTAAGAAGGTGGCCCATGTTGGCGACTTATCAAATATACCTGACTGGGGCTTTTGCCCCAGTTTTTGCCTCTAGATTTTCTAGTCAAATCACTTGCCTCTATCCCTTCCCTCTCAGGGACCACCACTGATCCTACTAGAAAAATCTAAAGCTTATGGATACTCTCCCATGTAAGAGGTAGCCCACTCAGACCTTGAGAACCACATGGGGACTTTTCACTCTTTGGTTTCATAGCCCCTCCATAATCTGGCCTGACCTGACTCTATCTTGTTTTCATTTCTTCTCAATGTCCAGAGCTCCACTAAATAGATCTTGTCATTCTAACAACTTTGACCACTTTCCCATCTGTTGTGGACTGAATGTTTGTGTCCTACCAAAATTCTGAATTCATATATTGAAACCCTAATACCAATTTTTCATTTTATAACATGTAGGTGATGAAGTACATTTCTGTGAAGAAAACTTTGTTCAATTATTCTTTTCCATGTTTTTAATATTAAATAGAGAATTACGAGACTGTTATGTGTGAAGTGTGTTATATATTACTAAATTTGGATTTAGAAAAATTTCTGCAATTTTTACTTGTCAAACTTTAACATTTTAAAAATCATTGGTAATGTGCTACTTGAAACAATGTTTTCACTACTTTTTTATTTTAATTTTCTGTAATTACAAATAATAAAAGCTAATAAAGATTTTTGACATATTTTCTATACAGACTTTAGACTGGTCTTTCCAGATCTTCTCACACAAAACTTTTATTAAAATTTTAATTGCAATTACATTGAACTTAAAAATTAGTTTAGAAATAATAGACATATTTATTATGATACCCACTTATTCAAGTTCTCATTCATCAAAGATTATATTTGCATGCCTAGAAGTGTCTACATATTTGTGCCTGTTTGCTCCTAGGGTGTATATTGCATATTTTATCCATGCATGACATCCCATTCCAGTTCTTGAAATTATCTGAAATATCTTACATAAATACTTTCAACAAGGATGAAATAAAATACGTTAAAATTAGGAATTATAAAAGTTATGTTTCAGTCTAAGAAACCAAATGTACAATGCTTCACGTGTCTTTATGAACATTTTTTTAACAAGGCTGTATAGTAGGGTCATTAAAGAATCAGGCCCTAGGTTATTCAGGTGAATTTAAACCCACCCCTATTACTCACTGTTCATAATTTTTAGCAAAATATTTAAATTCCGTAAGGCTTTTTCTAATCTGTTACATGGGAATAATAAAGGTCATTAGCCTGTTATTAAGTCATCTTAAGTCTTATAATGAAGACTAAATGAAATCAATAATGTAAAATGATAGAGAAGGAACAATCAATATAGTTTAGCTATTAATATTATTATTGGTTTATTTCTCTATTTCCCTTTATCTCTGCATTTTCTACAGGAATATGAGCCCCTATCTCTTCCTTCCTTAATGCCATTTGATAATTATAAAGCTCTTTACCCGCTGGAGTGAAGTGAAGCTAACTTCAGAATAGGCTTTTATGTCCTGACTCAGTCAAGGGACTATCCTTTAGATAAAACAAGTACAGTAAAGTCTCATACATTTGCTGGAGAGGGATTATAATTTACACTTTTTACTTGAAAATGCATAGAGAAAACTATAAGGAACTTGATTTAAAATGTTCAGAAGATTGAAATATATTAGTTTTCAGAGAAAACCTAAGTATTGCTATGGCTGAGGCCAGAGATTTTTTTTATTTCCAAAGCACAGCAACAGGTTTCTTAAAACTGCTTCCTAGATAGGATGACAATGGAAAAATCAATAAAAGTAATTCTAAAAGAACCACACAACATGTGTTTCAAGTACTTAGTTCCTGGCTGATATAACTTAATTCAGAGTAGTTTTGTCCTCTTTTCCACGCTGTTTCCAACATATTTTGGTTGAAGTCACTTCTAGATATTTTATGTGTATTTTTTTAAGTGCCAGTGAAACTAGAATGCATAAAGGGATGTTCTTGCCCTTGAGAAACTCACAATCTAGTAGAAAAGTCGGATCAGTGAAGAGGTCATCCCAACACAATGCCTTAAAAGCTGTCAGAGTTAATAACATTGTATGTGGCTCACAAAGTAGGAAGCAGCTTCTCTCCTGTGGTGCAAATGATAAGATTTCACAGAGGAGGTGACAACTGAACTAGGTCTTCAAAGATAAGTAAGAGCTTTTTAGGCAGAGGAAAAAGGTAGTCCTCTTGGCATATAGTGGCATTTTACTTAATCTTCTTGAAAAAAATACACATATGGCTTTCTTGGAACCTATAAGAATTACATGAAATCAGTGATATGACACAGATAATAGTTATAAAATTTGGCATGAATTGAAAATAGAGAAACAAGCTTAAGGTGTTGTATAGTTTAATTACATGTAATCAAAACAAACCCACATGAAGATTTCATTTGGATATAATCTTTAGATACTCAATATTAGCTAATATTTAAAAAACTTTTTACTGAAATAAAATATCCATATAGAAATATGCATATGTCATCATTCTACAACTTGATAAATTTTCACTACCTGAGCACACTGTGTAACAAGCAAATGTGCTTGTTACAGATCAAGAAACAGAAAATCATCAGCATTTCTGAAACACATCAGAAGCCCTTTCCATTATACCTTCAAGTCATTACGCAATTCCCCAAGGGTATCGTTATCCAGGATTCTAGCATAGGTTAGTTTCATATTTATTTTTTCACTTGATATAAAGGAAATCAGACAAGATATATATATATTCTTGTGTGTGGCTTCTTTCACTCAGCACTTGATTTGAAATTGATACATATTATTAAGTATAGAAAGTGATTGGTTTATTCTCATTGTTGTATAGTATTTCACTCTATAATTTATTCATCATTTTTACTTTCAATTGATATTTATGTAGCTTTAAGGTTGGGGCTACTCTGAATAGTGCTCCTATGAACATTTAGTACTTTTTTGTTAGTTGCCATATGAATGTGTTTCTGTTGAAAATATACTTAGGTGTGAATTGCCACACCATGAGTTGTGCATTTGGTCACATTAATTTGACCTTTTGCTTCAGGTTTAAGCTTAATTTGTGGAAATGAATATAGTTGGAGCTTGGACAGAAGATGGTCAGGAGATCAATACTGGTAGACACTTAACTCTCCATCTCTCCTTTCCTTGCTAAATGAAGTAACAATTTCTGTATATTGAATTATCTCCCAAGGGACTACTTAGCCTACACAAAACTAGTCTTCTGACTGGTCCATTTTATAAAATGCAGTTTACAATGTTAAATGCATCCCAAATGAGATAAACTAAATCTCTCCCCGCCCAATCTGCCAGTACACCAAAAACATGCTATTTATACAGATATAATAAATATGAAACCAGATGTTTAACTATATTCCAATGTGTATTAGGAAATAAATTGTGCAGAGAAACAAACATGAAATATTGTTGAACTTAAAATGACTGAGAAAATGGAGACCATATTGCTTTCTTGTAAATTATAATGAAGTGTTCTTTTAAAAATGAGATTATTTACTTGTACCCAGGACATATTTCTATAACTGAGCCCCAGAAGAGATTCAGCTTGTGCTTGTTTTTTAAAACGAGAAATATATGTTTAAAAAGAGAAATATAAGTTCCTATAGAGTAACTTCTATAGTCACATAATGTTTTATATAGCTACATTGGTAAGTAGCTAGCAAAGTGATGTAAAAGCAGATGAGAGGGAGGGGAAGGATAAGGCCAGATAAAATGAAAGGTGGGAAGATGGAGTAAACTGGAAAAGTGGCAGAGCCTTAGGAAAAAAAATGTACTGTTAGAATAATTATTACTCACCTACTACTTTAAAGATTGTGTAATGATGGATTTTATTAACAAATAAAAGCAACATCTGCTGGACAAAATCGCAAAATCATTTGGGGAAAAAAGACATTGCAGTAAATGGCTTGGACACAAAACAGCAAGGGATGCACTTTAAAAAAGAAGGATAAGGTGCAATGGGTGCAGAAGGATAGGAGGTAACAAGTAACACCCAGAGGTGGGAGGACGCCACTCAACAGTTTTTAAACATGTTTACAGAAACTTTGCAGGAAAGTGTGTGAAATGCTGATAGGAACCATGTCATGGACAGCGGAAAGTGACAATCTAAGGGAGAGTATTTCATCAATAGTCTACAGGAGAAGAAATCTTGGGTTTAGAGTAAGAAGAATGTTGTGAGCTTTAAAAATATTTCTAAGACTAAATTTGGAAATCTGTTTCAAAATGTAACCCTCCTTCTTGGTGGGTAGATTACATCTAAAACATGAAGCTAGAGGAGGAAACACTGAGGTGTCATGTTGACCATAACACAGTCATCTAAAATGGAACAAATTGATAACTTATCTGTAGTTTTTTAAAAGTATATGAAGTCAGTATTTCTAGGCCACCTATTTTCAAGATAAATTGATTAGAGGTTGAACAGGAAGATGATAATGATATGGAAGCAGCAGGAATTACGTGTCACAGTAATGAGGGAAGAAAATGAATTTTTATAATCACCAATTATTACATTAATGAGGAAATTAATCAAATATGGGAAACATAATTGGAAAACTAATGAGTGAGTATGATTGACTATATTACATGGGGAATAAGTTAAGGCACAGAATAGGAGGTTTTAATATGTTTAGTATTAGAATCTTATCCTGAATGGCAGCCTTCAAGAAGGTAAGACAGAAAAATGACATTTGCCAAGAACTAAATGTTGATTTTTTTTGGATAATTTCAGGGTTTATTACTGGTGGCCTAACATATACTGATACATGCCACAACTGGATGAGAACATAAGTTCTTTAAAGAAAGGGATGGTGAACCATTATGTCTAGGGTTTGTCACAATATCTGATACAAACTTGATCATCTTGCAAGAAATATAAGTCCACTGAGGCTAACTTAAGTAAAAATTTGTCATAAGGCCATGAGGGCATCTCAAAGAACCTAAGGGGCAGGACAAATATTTAATATTACTTTGCATTTAATAATATACTAGAACCAGGGCCTGACAAAATTTCAATGTTCTCTCTGTATCTGTCAACACTGTTTATCTACATTTATAACTAATTATTTTCTCTTCGCAGAACAGCTTTCTGTATCTCTCTAGTTTTTGTGATGAAACATACCTCTGCTGAGTGCTCCTGATTATCCATGTAACAGGAGCATTCAGCCCAGGAGAGATGAAGTACATCTTTTGCAATACCGACTTGAATTCCCAGGAAGGGGAATGAATAAATGTGATACAGCTGCCCAGTTCTGGACCAACCAACTGCAGCCAGGGGTGCAGCAACGGATGGGTGCAGCATGGTGCCTGCCCAAAGGACAGACATTTTCAGAAGGGATGACTGTTCTGAAATACCTACAGTGACCTACATTTCTCAGTGTGGATATGTTGAATGTATAAAAAGAAGGTCATATTTGGTTCTCCTTTAGTGACTCATGTATTTCTCCTGGTGTGACATTTTTAGTACTTGAGCTATTTTAAGAAAAAAATAATAATATAAGAGCCAAATTTATTTAGGATTAGAGGAGACCACTATTAATTTTCTTTTATTCTCAAACTATACTATTTGACTGAGAAGAATTAGATGATTATGTGTTCAAACCCCACCTCTTCCACTTATTAGTTTTACAGGCTTTAGATATGCCTTTTCCCTCATAAGACACATTTCCTCATCTGTAAAATGGAAATAATAATTAATAAGAATAAGTATCTCATAACATTGTTATGTAGATGAAGTAAGATATTTCCTGGAAATCTCCTAATATAGTGCCTACCATATGGCAAGCATGCAGCTTGTATTGTTATTACTTTTATTCTATTAGACAATTTTATTAGTTTTCTATTGGTGCTGTAGCAAATTACCACAAACATAGTGGCTTAAAAACAACACAAATTTGTTATCTTACAGCAGGTTAGAAATCTGAAATAGATTTCACTGAGTTCAAATCAAACTGTCAGCAGGGCTGCACTCTTTCTGAGGGCATTGGGAAGAATCTTGTTTCCTTGAATTTTCCAGCTTCTAGAGGTCAGCCACCTGTATTCCTTGACTCATGACCCCTTCCTCCATCATTAAAACCAGCAGTGTAACACCTTCACATTTCTTTCTCAGACTCTGACACTCCTGCCCTCCCATGACAAGGACTCTTGTGATTTAATCGGGCCCAACTGGATAACACAGAATGCTCTCCCCACCTAAGGTTCTTAATCACTTTTACTGAGTAAATCAGCTTATTCACAAGTTTTAAGATGAGGACATCCTTAGGGAGCCATTATTCTGTCTGCTACAACAATAATGTCCTTCTTGACAGTAAGTCCCTTTCTACAAAACTTACTCTATGAAGGTGTCATTTAGTTCTAAATCAGTTTTTGGTCTACAAGTTTATTTCCTAATTGAAGAGAATAACTGAAGAAAAAATACTAATAAAGTCAGTTTTATGAAGAAAAAAGTAATAGAATTATAGATGCTGGCATTTGACTATTATGAAAATATTTCTCATACATATATTCATGAGTATATTTTGATATTATGTTAATATATACAAAACAAGTTGTAGGGTGGTATACCATGTTGCAGAAAATATTGTTTTACCAAACAAAGTACTTCTCAATTACAATATGTTCTTTATAATCTATTGGTGTGTGGAATTAAATTACCAATGCCCTATATTACTTAAAGCAGATCAAATTAGTTGACCAGATATGAGCAATAAAAACTATTCTAGGCATATTGCCAACACACATTTTTTTAAAATTTCACTTAATTCTGTTAAAATACTTTTAGCTTGAAAAAGAGAGAGAGGGTATTTAGAAACTCCAGCTTATTAGTTCCAGAATTGTCTAGACCATATGAACAAGTCTGCAATCTCCAGTAATGTTTTTCCTTTCTGTCCTTTTACATGCCATGTAAAACAATTTTGCTCTTGAGTGAAGAAAACAGAGACTCTCTGGCTGGCCCTTTACAATTAAGGCGATTGCTGTTAGATGCGAAGCAAAATTTAAAAGCAAAGTTTTTATTTAAATTGATTAGTAAAAATGCATAGTTCTAAGATTAATTGTTAGTTTGGTATGACTTTTTTTCATTGTTTATGTTTTATGAGCTGATTCTAAATTTTCATTCAGATGCTGGATAAATCAATTATTACCCAAAGGATGGCTCCTACTGCAACACAAGTGTCTAGAATGTAATGTTTATTGGCCCTCTCAGGTGAGCCAAATTTTGACTGGCTTTAAAGTTTAAGCTTAAAGCTAGTTTGATTTGATTTAATCTTAGATTATTTGAAAGATCATTGATTTTTATGACTGTGACTTTTGTTTCCAATTTTGACAGTGTTTTGTGATGGCTTTTCCACAAAAGGCACTCCACGAAATAAAGTTGTGGTAAAAAAGCCTTGCTTGAAGGTTACCTGGCAATATCCACACATGACATTTACTTTAAAAGAATTCTGTGAGAAATAAACAGCCCTGCCAAAAGGAAAATAGCTCTTGAAAAAGGAAAAAAAAAAAAAAAAAACCTGCTATTGAAGATAAGCAAAAAGTATAATGAATGTTACAATGTCTGAAAATTACTGTTCCATTTATCAAAGTTTATATGGCAGATGAAGAGACCGTAGATTAAAAGAACCTACTTGTTTATATGCACAAAGATGCCAAATTTAGTCCCCATTTTCTTGTGCTAAAACTTGATTAAGCTGTCCTAGATATACTCCTTTCTGAAGGTTAGAAAGGCAAATAAATAGTGGGCTAAAGGGCTATGTTTGATGACCTGGACAGTTGCAATGTATGAATATACAATAACATATCATTTATTAAATTAACTCATAAAACACAAGAGCCCATTTTGATTAAGAAGCCAAAGAATAATATTTAACTAAGAATTTAATTTCTGAGTAGACAATTTAATCACCTAGTTGACAAATGATTCTAAATTATGCTTTATTAATAATTCAATTCCATTCACAATTTTTTGGCAGACATGGTGCTAAGCCCTGGGAATAAATTTGGAAAGGAGATTGAGCTTATCCCCTTCTACACGAACCAAAGTCCACTGAAGAAAATGAACAACAAACAATTAATTTCAAATATAATGATTGTTAATGAAAGCAATAAAAAAGGGGTGCTATGGGACCATATGGCAAAACAATCTAACTTATTATTTTTAATGCATCCCCACTTAAATTCTTCAGCATGATCTCCCACCATTCCTGAAAGCAGTAAGATGGTAAATGCTTCCTTTTATTTTTCATTCCTTTCTTCCTCCTCTCCTTTTTCCTCCATCGTTTTTTTTAATGTATCCTCCTCCCCTTACATAAATATCTAAGCAAGTGCTCACCTTTCTCTGCTAGAAATGGGCACGTAGCAGTGAACACAGAGACACAACTCTGCCTTCATAAGGTTTAAAATAAACCAGGTTATACAAATATTGAATAAAAAAACTGAGTAACTAATTAGTTAATTGCTACTAATAACTTATTTGAACGAGAAGTGCAAATTGTTATAAGAGAAGAACCTAATTAGTCTGCGGGTGGTATCTGAGAGATTGTTTTGAGATGACACTTAAATTGAGATTTTTAAAGAATAGAAAAATATGTTCTCCAGACAGGTGGAATGACAGCATATGTGAAGTCCTGCACACGTTAAAGTCGGAAGAACTGACAAAGCCTGTTGCATATGGAGCTAAAAATCGTTTGGATCAAGAAGAGTAAAGAGAGAGGCTTCAGAGATACACAACCTTTTTAGAGATAAGAACACTAAACATTAAAGAACCAATTTAATAGAGTATTTTATCATGTGGTAATAAATGATATGGCTGGAGATGGAGTCATGAGTTTGATCACAGAGAATGTGGTGGATGGGATATTAACATTACACCTCTCTCGCATGCTGAAGCAACCAGGCATTTGGGATCATGGCTCTTCTCCAGACAGAAATCTTTTTAAATACAAATTTCATCACCTTTGCCAGTGAATGAATCAAGATCGCTGACCAAAGCCAATCACTGCATAGTTTTTCCTGATAATAAAGAATGCACATAGGACCCATAGACATGGAAGGGAGGTTTCAAGGCTTTCTCTTCCTCTGGACTTTTCATGTGCAGCGATGGAGCCTAGAACTGATGAAACCATCACACAGAGAATGCCAAACCAAGAAAACTGCAATGAAATGGAATTGGAGAAATATAATTATATCAGTTTAATCAATTTTGATGCCCACAATACCTTTGGACTTCCAGGTGTGTGGTCCAATACTTTTTTTTTTTAAAGGAATGGGTTGGATTTGAGGCTGATGCTTTTTTTTTTAAATTTATTTATTTTATTTTTATTTTTGACTGTGTTGGGTCTTCATTTCTGTGCGAGGGCTTTCTCTAGTTGTAGCAAGCAGGGGTCACTCCTCATCGCGGTGCGCGGGCCTCTCATGATCGCGGCCTCTCTTGTTGCGGAGCATAGGCTCCAGACGCACAGGCTCAGTAGTTGTGGCTCACGGGCCCAGCCGCTCTGTGGCATGTGGGATCTTCCCAGACCAGGGCTCGAACCCGTGTCCCCTGCATTGGCAGGCAGATTCTCAACCACTGCGCCACCAGGGAAGCCCGGTCCAATACTTTTTTTCCCCATTCGTAGTAAAGAAACTGGAGATAGCATGAATAAAATGATGCTTTAGGAGGCTGATTTGGTGATAGTAAGCAAGAAAATGCTGGGGTTCTTTTTGCCTGTGGATATAGCTTTGGTAGGCTTTTTTGATCTGTAAAACAATATGAAAATGTTATTTAATCTCTTTAAATATATTTTAGTAGTGTTTAGTTTATTTAGGCAATTTCTCATAAGGGAGTATAGTTTTGGTAGAAATATCAAAGATAAATATCTGTTAATCCTTGATTGAAAGACAATAATTCAATTGTGCTAGTTTATCATAGGCTGATAGTTAAATAGAATATAATCATGTGTTACTAAATCACATGAAATTGTGTGTGTGTGTGTGTGTGTGTGTTTGTGTGTGTGTTTCATACCCACTAGGGCACCTCAAGGTAAGAACCTCTGCTCATTTATTTTTGTGACTTCTTAAAAATAACAGACATAGAAATCAATGGAATAGAAGAGAGAGCCCAGAAATAAATGCACACAATATACAGTCAATCTTTGACAAGGGCACCAAGAATACAGTGAGGAAAGAATAGTCTCTTCAATAAATGGTATTGGAAAAAGTAGATATCCACATGCAAAATAATGAAATTGGATGTTTATCTCACACCATACACAAAAATCAAATTAAAATGGATTAAAGACCTAAATGTAAGACTTAAAACTATAAAACTCCTAGGAGAAATATAGGGAAAAAAACCTTCACTTTGGTTTTGGCAATAATTTATTGGATAAGATATAAAAAGTACAGGCAACAAAAGCAAAAATAGGAAGTGGCATTATATCAAACTAAAAACTTCTACACAGCAAAGGAGACAATCAACAAAATGAAAAGATAAGCTCTGAAATGAAATGACATATTTGCAATCTCATATCTGATAATGGATTAATATACAAAATATTTAAGGAACTTCTACAACTTAGTAACAAAAAATATTAATAACCAAATAAAAAACAAAGGAACTGAATAGACATTTCTCCAAAGAAGACATACAAGTGGACAATAGGTACATATGAAGTTGCTCATCACCACTAATCATTAAAGAAATACAAATCAAAACCACAATGAGACATCACCTCAAAGCTGTTAGGATGGGTATTACAAAAAACACAGATAACAAGTGTTGGCAAGGATATGGAGAAAAGAGAATCCTAGTACACAGTTGGTGGGAATGTAAATTGATGCAACCCCTATGGAAAACAGTATGAAGCTTTCTCAAAAAATTAAAAAGAGAACTACCATATGATTCAGCAATCTTACTTCTAGGTATATATGCAGAGGAATTGAATTAGGTTTTCTAAGAGATATCTGACCTCCTATGTTCATTGCAGGATTATTCACAATAACCAAAAAACGGAAGCAAACTAAATGCCCAACAGTGAATGAGTGGATGAGGAAAATATGGTATACCCATACAATGGAATATTATTCAGCCTTTAAAATGAAGGAAATCTTGTCATTTGTGATATGGATGAACCTGGAAATCATTGTGCTAAGTGAAATAAGCCAGATACAGGAGACAAATACTACATGATACCAATTATATGATGAATCTAAAATAGTAAAACTCATAAAAGCAGAGAGTGGAATGGCAGGTGCCAGGGACTGAGGAGAGGGGGAAATAAAGAGGTATTAGTCAAAGGGAATAAAGTTTCCATTATATGAGACAAATAAGTCCTAGAGATTTATGGTATGGCATTTGCCTATAGTTAACAATACTGTATTGTTTACTTAAAAACATGCTAATAAGGTAGATATTATGCTAAGGGTACTTGTCGTAATCATCATCAACATCATCATATAAGAGGATGAGAAGAAACATTTTTAGGTGATGGTTAGATTTATGGCATAGATTGTGGGGCTTATTTCACGGGTGTATACTTATCTTCAAACATATCAAGTTGTATACAGTAAATATATACAGCATTTTGTGTGTCAAAATTTTTTTTCTCTTATTTATTCTTCAGCTTCCCTAACTAATGCCTCACAACTTCGTTGCTAATCTGTGCTCCTTGAATCAAACTAATATTTTTAGTTCCTTTTACTCATTTCTGGTAATCTTTTATATTTCCACTCTTTTCCCAGGAAACTTGATTTAAATTGTAATCAGCATTAAATTTATTCATTAAAATTCAACATCTTCCCAGACATTATGAATCTATTATGATCACTAACTATCTACATTTCATAGGTATCTCAGTTTTCACAAACCCAAAACAATTTTTGATATTTGAACCTAAACATCATCCAGGCTTCTCTGTTTCAGTTATACTGCTGGCTTTAATGATAACAACTAAAGATACATGCACACGCATGCATTCATTCTCCTTACTGCATGGTTCTGAAATGTATGAATTTCAGTTACCATGATATACTAACTCTGAGTAATTTTGTAAAGTACAAATTTTGCTGCTAGTTTAGTCCACAAATTGTTATAATAGTTTTTTTTTTTAATTTTTATTTATTTATTTATTTATTTTTGGCTGTGTTGGGTCTTCGTTGATGTGCGTGGGCTTTCTCTAGTTGTGGCGAGCGGGGGCTACTCTTCTTTGTGGTGTGCGGGCTTCTCACTGCAGTGGCTTCTCTTGTTGTGGAGCATGGGCTCTAGGTGCACAGGCTTCAGTAGTTGTGGTGCACGAGCTTAGTTGCTCCGCGGCATGTGGGATCTTCCCAGACCAGGAATTGAACCTCTGTCCCCTGAATTGACAGGCAGATTCTTATCCACTGCGCCAGCAGGGAAGCCCAACACAAATTGTTATATAAATAACAGAAGGGCATCATGACCGGTGACAAATCAGGTATCCCTTGTCAAAGTCTGACAGCGGGTGGTCACTTCACATTTGTTATTCAGTTCACACACAGGCAGCAAAGCAGGTAACTGTGTACCCTCCTTGTCTCCTACTGATAAACCCATTTGTTATTATTTTAAAAATCAGATGATGGAAAGAGGATATTGCTAAATGAAAAATGACAACACTGAAAGTGATATTTGAATATAATGTAATTGAAATTACAGAAGAGTTAGCTGACCATAGAGATGTTGGCATTACCACTGTTTGAGAGACTCCAGATGTGCAGCCAGAGGAAGTTAGTGAAGGTGAGATTACTGACAGAAATGAGGAAAGAAATTGTGATGAAACGGATGAAAATGTCCCAGAAGAACTTAGGTGCCATCAAACAAACTTCACATTAGAGACATTCTTGGAGATAATTCATGACAATGTAAGTGAAAAGGATCAAATGGTAGATGTCCATCCAAACGTTGAAGGGAGTATGATAATTTAACAATACGTAAAAAAGATGCTTATTAAGTGTCATAAGTTATACAATGAGAATAAAGCAAGCACTAATCAAACTATTATTCAGTTTCCTTTAACAAATTTTTTAGAGCAAATAATATTTGAGATTCCATAGGATTGTTTCATTTCTCTCTGCTCTGTTTTATTTTTTAATACAATTTTAAAACTTACTTCCATTTACAGTTATTGCAAAATATTGGCTATATTTCCTGTGTTGTACAATACATCCTTGAGCCTACCTTACACCCAGTAGTTTGTGTCTTCCACTCCTCCACCTCTATATTGTCCCTCACCCCCTCTCCCCACTGCTAATCACTAGTTTGTTGTCTATATCTGTGAGTCTGCTTCTTGTTCTTATATTCACTAGTTTGTTGTATTTTTTTAGATACTGCATGCAAGTGATATCATCCATTGCTTTTCATTCTCTGTCTTATTTCACTTAGCATAATACCCTCTAAGCCCATACATGTTGCTGCAAATGGAAAAATTTAATTCTTTTTTATGGCTGAATAGTATTCCATTGTGTGTGTGTGTGTGTGTGTGTGTGTGTGTGTGTGTGTGTGTATCACATCTTCTTTATCCATTCATCTGTTGATGGACACTTAGGTTGCTTCCATATCATGGCAATTGTAAATAATGTTGCTATGAACACTGGGGTGCATGTATCTTTTCAAATTAGTGTTTTTGGTTTTTTCAGATATGTACCCAGGAGTGGAATTGCTGGGTCATATGGTAGTTCTATTTTCAGTTTTTTGAGAAACCTCTATACTGTTTTCCACAGTGGCTGCACCACTTTACATTCCCGACAACCAGTGTACAAGGGTCCCCTTTTCTCCACATCCTCGCCAACATATGTTATTTATGTTCTTTTTGATGATAGCCATTCTGACAGGTGTGAGGTGATATCTCATGGTGAGTTTGGTCTGCATTTTCCTGGCGATTAGCAATATTGAGCATCTTTTCATGTGCCTATTGGCCATCTGCATTTCCTCTTTGGAAAAATCTCTATTCAATTCTTCTACCCATTTTTTAATTGTGATGTTTGGTTTTTTGATGTTGAGTTGTATGACATTAATTTTCAGTGTTTCTCAGGTCCTTTCTCTCTCTCTTCTCCTACTGGGACCCCTATAATGCGAATGTTGGTGTGTTTAATGTTGTCCCAGAGGTCTAACGTTTTAAATTACTAAACATACATTAATTTTGCTATTTTTAAATTTCCGAATACATTTGTAACTGACAGCATGAGAGTTTTTTGTGACGTTTTTAAATGTCATGGGAGAATAATAATTTTTCCCATTGATTATTAAGATTACTCAGTACAGTTTCAACTTGCATGACCACTTTTGGGGTCCTGCACTGCTATGCAAAGCAAGGAATGCAACATATATTATCAATCCATTATTTTCCATTTTTGTTTTAGCCCCCTAATCTAAGCCATCATCAACTCTCAATTTGATAAATCTAAAGATCTCCACACACTCCTTCTTCCTTTCTCAGTTCCAACCCATCCTCCACAGGGTAGCCAGATTGAGCTTTGACCAAATTAAATCAGTTGATACCACATTTATAACACTGAGACTAAAACCATGCCCCTCTTCATAATTCCCTTCACTTACAATGTCAATAGGATGCCCCACAAAATTGGCATAGCACCAAACTTCTTCCCACATTCCTCATTTCCACCAACAGGGGTCAAAAGTTCATACACATTAGAGTAAGACCACCCCTCCACCCATGAGTGTCCAAAGAGAACCCCAAGCACTGAGACTAAAACCATGCATCTTCAGGATTCCCACCTCCACTGACGTAAATCAGGAGAGAACCTCAGACTTTTCATATTTTCTGACACTCAGTCTTGCCACCTTTATCTGCCTTGAGTTCACTAGGATTTATTTTTTAATTTGTCCACAAATGAAACTGCTGGCTTGGGAGTCATCCTACATCTCCTAGAATCTCATCCCTTCTCAACTTCCTGTTGCCCCTCTTCTATCACTCTTGAGACCCTTCCCCTATGCTCTCTGGAGAAAAATCTCCTAGATCCTGAGTCTTTTCTCTAAAGCCTTCTTCTTGCTCTTACAGAAGACACTACTTTACCTCCAACTTTCTCAATTGATTTTTTTTTTTTTTTCTCTTCCCCACAGACTTAATCCACTAGGTTGGTGTCCTCCTTATTCCTCAATTCCATTTCCAGACAGCTCTCCCTCCTTTCTCCCTACAAATTAGCTTTAAATCCATGTCATCTGAGTCTCTCCATGACTACTCTCATTCTAGTCTACGACCAATCCTTCAATAGACTCTCCCATCTTTTAAACTTTTAAACTTTTGACTCATGGGCTCTTCAACACTACTCTGGTGATTTCCTCAATTATTTCACTGTAGTTTCTCTTTCTGACACCTGGACATTCAGTTTCTTGAATTATTCTCCTCTATTCAACTCATCCTTCTCTTTACCTCACTCACTCACAGAAGTATATTGTGGAATTTGTCATTACCTATAATATCAAACCCTTCATAATCTTAATTTGATTTGTCCTGTTCTCTGATCACTACACTCTATCTTTCTAGCTCATTGCACCAAATATTTCAATAATTTCAATCCTATTGAAACTTTTTTTATTTTCCCTCATTCCCTCCAGATTCTTTCTTTCCTGCTTACCAACATCATGTTCCACAATCAATCATTAGAATCACTACCTTTTATATACACTCTACTTTTTTACTCCTCCCTTGCTTTTTTTGTACTCTCGGCACAGTCACTAACCAATTAAATCCATCTTTCCACTTATTCCATGTTTGTCCCAAGGAAACTGAATGTGTATGGAGAAAAACGCACAACCATTCTGACTGGTCTTATTTCGTAGTCATGATTATAGATATCAAGCTGAGTCTGAAGACTGCTGCTCAGAGTCATACCTTAATTCCTATGCCCTTCACTCTCCTAATGTCCTAAGTGTTAATTTCACATCTTCTCATTTCCCCATAAGCTTCAAATAACTTTTCCATAAACTCGTTATTAATGACCTTTCTTCTCTGTGAAAACTGCAGGTAGCTGGAAGGATTTCCCCAACTCTCACTATCAGATCTACCCAGCTACCAGGACGTGTACCCATATCATCTGGCCCAAATTGAGTCAGGCTCACAACATTGTCACTGAATCCCACCTCCTCCCCCTACTCTAAAACTTTGTTCCAAAAATATGCCTCTCTTTCCTAATATCAAATTTTTCTGTCAGAGCTTTTAATTATTATCATATAAACTTGTTATTAGTCTCCCCATCTTTACAAAAGAAAACAAAACAAACATTTTTATTGATTCATCTTTTCCCAACTGCTACCTTCCCATTTATTTTCTGTATCTCTTTGAAGGAAACTCTTTGAAAATAGTATACTTATTCACAGTGCTATTTAAAAATTTTCTCCTTCCATTATTTAAAAAAAATTCCAATCAGACTTTCACTCCAACTACTTCATCAGGCTGGCTCTTGTTGTAATCATCAAGATCCTCCATGCTACTAAATCTGGTGGTCTATTCCCAATCTTCAATTTGTTTGATCCTTTAATCTGCTTTTTGCATCATAGGAGATACATTTTCTTCACATTTCTTTTTTTACATTTTCTTCACATTTCTTTCTTTTTTTTTTTTTTTTAATTTGGCCATGCTGCAGGGCTTGTGGGATCTTTATTCCCTGACCAGGGATCAAACCCAGGTCCCAGCAGTGAAAGTGCCAGGTCCTAACCACTGGACTGCCAGGGAATTCCCCACGTTTTTTCTATAATTCTACTTACCTTTGGTTTTCTTCTCATGTCATTGGTCACTCCTTTCAATTTCCTTTGCTGCTCTCTTCTCCTTCATTCTGGAGGGCCCAGGATTTTCTTTTATTTTATATCTAAAATCACTCTGTTGTTAGAGATATATCTCATTTGTTGTATAGCTTTCAATACCATCAACTCAGATTTTCATACCTATCACAAGCAAGCACTTGAATTTATATATCCACCTGCCTGAGATATTAGTAGATAACTCATAATTAACATTTCCTGGGATATCTCAAAATTAACATGCTCAGACCTGAATTCCTGATCTCACACATACTGCCAAACCTTCTTCACACAGTCTAATGCACATACATTAATGGAAACACTGTTCTTTCCATTTTCAACTTAAAAACCTAGACTTCTTTCTTTCATACTCTACACCTAATTTATACAATACTGTTGAGTCAATCTTCAAGTCCCATGAAAAATTGGACAGCTCCTAACCTCTTTCATTGAAATCAAATTCTCAAGTGGTTTGCTACAATAGTTTCCTAACTAGTCTGCCTGCTCTACCTGCTCCCTTTCCCAGCAGTCAGTGTAACCTTTAAAAAATGTAAATCAAATCATTTTACTTCTCTCTTTTAACCTTGCTAATAGATATCCATGTCAATCAAAGTAAAAGCCTAAGCCTTTCTAATTCCTTACAAATACATGATCTGCTTTTCCTCTTCCTTCCTTCTCTCATTAACTTCTGAGCTCATATTGTGTTACAACCCCCTCCTATTCTGCTTGAGAATTACAGGCTCCTTTGCTTGTTCCAGAGCACAACATATATCCCCCATTTGAAAGCTTTTGCACTGGCTTTGCCTACTGTCTGGAATGCTCTCTCCATGCCAATTCAATATTCTTTTGACTTTCTCCCAACCCAGCTTCAAGTCTTTATTCAAATCTCATCACCTCAATGAGGGTTATCCTGACCACTATTTAAAAATGTTACTCTCTCCCCTTACCAACGTTTTTAACCCTTCACATAATTTAAGCACAGTACCTGAGCCATAGCAAATGTTCAACAAATATTTCTAATGAAAGGACTAAAACCATTAAAAAGTTTTCCAAAATTCAAACTGTTAAATCAGATCACTTGTCATGTTCTTAAATTATTTGCTTTGGTTCCCAAACTCAATTCACACTCTATCTTCCTAACTTACTTGGTTTCAGTCACTCTATCTTTCAGGTTCTTGAACACACTAAATTCTTTTTCATCTCAGGATCTTTGCACCTGCTATTCCTTTGCCCAGATCATTATTTTCTTGATATATTTCATTGTGTAATCCTCATTTTTCTACCCTCAGCTTTAATGTCACATTTTGAGTTGTCTTCCCTGGCTCTCGTATCTTAAAATTAAACACCTATGTTATTCTACATCATAATATCATATTCTCTGTTTCTTTGGGGCTCATTTTTGAAAATTATTGATTGTATTTCCTCTCTAAAACAATGCAAATTCAATTATTTGAAGACATAGTTTGCTTGTTCAAAGATGCAGACCCTGCATTGAACACAGTTTCTGGCAAATCATAAACCCTCAATAAATGTTAGTCTTTAGGTTAAAAAAGAAACACAAACAGAACAGGACATTTGGGGAGATCAACTATGGTGTGACCTGTTGCCCTTCCTCAGTGTTGCCCAATCAGAGCCTTGGGCCTGGAACAGTTCTTTATTTAGAGATAAAAAGCCCTCACCACCTGAGAAGTTCATATATCCATGTGTGGGAATATCCTTCCCTGTTTCAGGCTGAATGCATACTCTTTTGTTCTGCTTATGTGTAGGCATCAAATGGCACCTGGTCAACTCCCCTACTGTATCTGGACCCTATGGGGTTCCCTGAGGGGATGGGAGTCCTTCTACTATAACACAAGATGCATGTGTGCCAGTTGCCCTGCATCAGCTTTTGGGAGGGGCCCACTGACCACGGGGGACTGTTGCCCACTATTGAAGCTGGCCTTGCTCTGTCTTTTTTCTATGGGTGTAAAGCATTGCTTCATCCAAGGCTTAACTTTATTGTGTTTATTTTATTGTAGATAGAGTCTTACCTTGGCATTGATAACCATTACAGTTTGTATCCACTGGACGGAACAGAACACAACGTGTGACTCATGAGTTAATGAAATCAGTTTGAAGGCAGTGTAGAATAGAGTTTAAGAGTGTAGCTATGCTGTCAGAATGCTTGGGTTTCAGTTCCAGTTCTGTCATGTGATTATTGTAAAGTGACCATGCATTTGGGTTTTTAGGACAGTCTCTGATTATGCTTGCCTAACTCATTTTTCTATTATGAGCCCACTTTCACTCTCAAAAGTGTTCCAAGTTGGAGGGAAAATTATATGCCCTCCACCCCAAAGTAAGAATCTTTTCCTTGGGTCAAACCTTTCTTTTCCCAGTTTCTTTACTTGGAAAGTAAAAATAAAAAGGATACCTAACTCCCATAGATTTTGAGAGGATTAAGTAACCATACATAGCATATATGGAGAGTATATAATTTGTGTGTGTGTTTACTGTACACACACACACACACACACACCACACACACACTATATGAAGGTCAAAGAACTTAGCCAATAGTTGCCATATATTATTGACAAATTACACTTTTTAAAAAATTCTCTTCATCAGTCCATTTAATACAAAGTTTGTAGAAATACATAAATATACATGTCAAAAAACAAAACTTCATCTAACAAGACAGATAAACTTCATCTAACAAGACTCAATGATTACCTACTTGTTTAGGGGTAGAAACACCAGGAGATAAACTATCAATCAGAATAGGCAAAGGTTTTTCTCTGGGTATAGAGTATATATCAATAGAAAAAAATTTGTTCAGATGTACAAAAACTCATTTAAATGTCCATTGTATGTTTGTTGTATAACCCTAGTTTATTTTATTGTCTTTTTGTTACTCAAAAATGTGTTCCTTATAGGAACTTGTTTTGCAAATTTTTCTATTCTTATTATTTAATTTTTATTTTCTACTAAGAATTACAAGATCTGTTTACTTAGTATATTTATTTAAATCACATAACTGGAATTATTATTATACTACAACAAAAGAAAAAAAAATTACTGTTCATTTGACAAAGAAGGTTAGAAACTAAAAATTCTTAACATCCGAAAGAGAACACAATTAATTTTAATAAGCTAAAGTGCAACAGTAAGGCGAAAAGACAAGATATGTGAGAAGCAGCTGTGGGACCTAAAGGTCATCACTAAACATGATTCTCATTTACCCTTTTACTTTTAGTGTCAGGATCTTGTTCTGGTAACATAAGCCCTTGAGATTTCTCAAGCCATCCTTCTGTATTGAGCTACCTTGCTAATTTAAAAGCCTTAGTGATTATGTTCTGTTATGATATTAATGGAAAGGTCAATGAATTCATGAAAATA
Source organism: Eubalaena glacialis (assembly GCF_028564815.1). NCBI lineage: Eukaryota > Metazoa > Chordata > Mammalia > Artiodactyla > Balaenidae > Eubalaena > Eubalaena glacialis. Next base: position 39,071,797 of record NC_083731.1, on the reverse strand, counting down.
CTTTTTCTTTTTGGTTTTATGACACTTGGAACCTTTTCTCCTTCTACAATTTTCAACAAGAAACTGATCATATGGGTCATTTTGCGTAATAAATGAACATAAGCAGTCACTATTTGTGATAATGTCACTTTCTTTGTCACATACTGAATGGGCAGAATGGGGATATCTGGATTGTTTGATACATTTTCTTATTTTTAATATAAACAAAAATTTTAATGGAGGAAGAAGAGAGAAAGCATTTTTAATAACACAAGTTACAACTTAAAAGATGAAAAGGTTAAAAATTACCTTCAAAATCTTATAATAAGTGCTGACTTAGTGACTGCTAATATCTTTCTGGAATTCTTTTAAAGAGTGTTTTACATTGAAATTGTCTCTGTGTATGGTGTCTGAAGAAAAATAGCTGAAACAAGACTAGAGAAGCTTGAGGTAATATAGTAAAGGAATGGCAATAATGCAGAATATAAAACAGAAAAAAATAACACGCAATGCCATTTCTGGCATAGATCCAATTCTGTAAGCCATAATAATGTTTATATTTTCTCATCTACCACACTAAGATATTAAAAGATGGATTTCAATATTTTTCTCATTATGTGACAAGAGAAATGTCATTCACATGGAGCCAGGACAAACTTTTTTAAGGTTTGATCACATAAAGCAGTGGAACCCCTCCTCCTATTCGTGCCTATATAATAATAAAAGGTCATTTGTAGAAGCTATCAGTGTAGATATTTTGTGATTTTTGTGTGCATATTAATTATTACTTAAAACAGAGTTTGTGCGCCAAAGCAATTTTGAGGACTTAGTCTACACTTTGATAATAGACAGGTTCTTCATTTCACTTTGTGTAGATCCAAAAGCAAATTAAATTTTATTCAAACAAGTGTCAGTATATCTAAGGATAAGTTTTGGTTAAACACCTTTGATGGCCAATATTTATAAAGTCCAAGACTCTTGAGATACATTTTATCATTTAATCAGCAAATGATTACATGGTATAGTTTACCATTTTTCCTAATATGCTAACTTCACAGCTAATCAAATCAGTGTTTCTTGCCTGAATTCACACTATATGAGTGCCCTGAAATTACTCAAGCAGGCTGGTGGTTCCCAAAAGAACAAATACAAATCAATTGAAAAACAACCCTGGAACCCAGCTCCACCCAGCAGTGAGCTGGAACCAGCCCTGGGAACCCCTGGGCCTCAGCCCTGCATACCAACAGGTCAGTAAGAGATATGGGACACCATACAGCCCTCAGCTAGCCACCCTGGGATCCAGCCCCACCCATCAGCATGCTAACAACAGCTTCAGGACACTCTGAACTCTGCAGCCACCCATGTTAGGAATTGGCTTCACCCACTAGTGGCCAGTGGCCTCCACACAAGACAGGGCTTGACAACCAGGGGCTAGCCATATGGACACCAATGGACACCAGCTCTGTGACCCTACCCACCAGCTGGCCAATACCAGCTACAGGACCCCAGGCCCTATGACCAGAGATTCTAGGACCTGGCTTCACCCACCGGTGGGCCAGTACTATCTGCTGGGCCTAGCCTCACCCACCAGTGGGTAGACACCAGCACCTGCTCACATTGGGCCATAGCCCTGCCCAACAGTAAACCAAAACCAACCATAGGACACCTGTTGCCCCTCAGCCAGGAATCTGGGATTCAGCACCACCAACCAGCAGGTCATTACCAACTCTGAGACATCCTGAACATCATGACCAGCTGAGTCAGGAACAAATCACACCCATCAGTAAGTTCATACTAACTCCAGGGCCCCAGCCCACCAGCCAGCCACTCCAAGATCAAACCCCACCTACCAGTGGGCCAGCACTAGCCCCAAGACCTCCCAGGTCTCATGACCCAGCCCCACCAACCAGTTGGCTGGCATCAGGACAGGTACTCCTCCAGTCATGAAGTAAGCCATGCTAGGACCCAACCCCATCCACCAGGGTCTGGCAGCCTCCACATAAGGCAGGGCGTAGCAATCAACCAGACACTCCTACCTGTACATCCACAATAGTCAGCCCACCATGACAGAAGGATCCATGCAGCCCATACAGAAGGCATTCTTAGAGCATACGTCTCTGGTGATCAGAGGAAAGTGTGCTGCTTGTTCCCATAAGATGTTTCCTACATAAGGCCACTTCTCCAAATGTATACTAACATTTGCACTATAGTGGTTCCAGAAGGAGAAGAGAGAGAGAACATTTTCGAAGACACAATAGCTGAAAACTTCCCTAACACCTAAATCCAGGAAGCACAGAGAGTCCCAAACAGGATCAATCCAAAGAGGACCTACCAAAACACACTGTAATTAGAATTGCAAAAATTTTGATAAAGAGAGAATGTTAAAAGCGGCCAGGGAAAAGCAATAAGTTATGTACAAGGGAGCTCCCATAAGGTTATCAGCTGACTTTTTAGAAGAAATTCTGCAGGTCAGAAGGGAGTTGAACAATATATTTAAAGTGATGGAAATGAAAAAACCTACAACAAAGCTTTCATTCAGATTGGAAAGAAATACCAAAAGTTTTGCAGACAGGCAAAAGCTAAAAGAGCTCAACACCATCAAACCAGCTTTGTAAGAAATGTTAAAGGGACTTCTCTCAGTGAAAGAAAAAAGGCCACAACTACAAATATGAAAATTACAAAAGGAGAAATCTCATTGGTAAAGGTAATTGTGTAGTAAAAACAGTAAATCAACCAGGTACAAAGCTAGTAGGAATGTTAAAAGACAAAGTAGTAAAATTATCTGTATCCACAATAAGTAGTTAAGGGATACACAAAACAAAAAGTTGTCGATATGATGTCAAAACAGTAAATATTTGTAAGGAAATTAAAAAGGCATGGTTGTTAAAATGCCTTTGAACTTAAAAGATCAGCAACTTAAAATAATCAAGTATATATTGAGATTGGCATACATAATCCTCATGATAGCCACACATCAAAAATCTGCAATAGATACACACACACAAAAGACAAATAATCCAAACATAACACTAAAGAAAGTCAGCAAATCACAGGGAATAAATTAGATGAAGGAAAGAGGAACAAAAAAGAACTACAAAAATATACCAAAACAATTAACAAAATGGTAAGTAGTATATAAATATCAATAATTACTTTAAATGTAAATCTACTAAATTCTCCAATCAAAAGACATAGAGTGACTGAATAGATACAAAAACAAGACCCATATATATGCTGCCTACAAGAGAGTCAATTTAGCTCTAAAGATACTCACAGACTGAAAGTGAGGGGATGAAAAAAATTTATTTCATGTAACTGGAAATGAAAAAAAAAACAGGGTAGCAATACTATCAGTAAAGCTGAAGGAGACAAAATTAATAGGCATAAATCTGTTGCATTTCTATACACTTACAATGAACTGTCACAAAGAGAAATTAAGAAAGCAATCCTATTTACAATTGCATCAAAAAGAATCAAAAACTAAATAACTCCAACTAAGGAAGTAAAAGACCCATACAGAAAACTATAAGACACTGATGAAAGAAATTGAAGATGACACAGATGAAAAGTTATACTAAGTTCACAGAATGGAAGAATAGATATTGTTAAAATGACCATAGTATCCACAGATTCAGTGCAATCCCTATCAAAATACCAATGGAATTTTTCACAGAACTAGAACAAATAATTCTAAAATGTCTATGGAAACACAAAAGACCACAAATAGCCAAGATAATCTTGAGAAAGAACAACAAAGCTGGAGGCATCACACTCCCTAATTTCAAACTGTACTACAAAGCTACAGTAATCAAAAGAATATGGTACTTGCACAAAAACAGACACATAGATTAATGGAACAGGATAGAGAGCCCAGAAATGAACCCATACACATGTGCGCAATTAATCTATGACAAAGAAGGCAAGAAAACACAACAGGGAGAAGACAACCTCTCCAATAAATAGTGCTGGGAAAACTGTACAGCTACATGCAAAAGAATCAAACTCTACTACTTTCTCATACCATATACAAAAATAAACTCAAAATGGGTTAAAGACTTAAATGTATGACCTAAAACCATAAAACTTCTAGAAGAAAACATAGGCAGTAAGCTCTTTGATATCAGTCTTCGTAATTTTTTGGGGGGAAATGTCATATCAGGCAAGGAAAACTAGAGCAAAAATAAACAAATGGGACTACATAAAACTAAAATGATTTTGCACATAGAAGGAAACTACGTACAAAAGGAAAATGCTGCCTATTGAAATGGAGAAGATTTTTGCAAGGGATATATCTGATAAGGGGTTAATATCCAAATATAGAAAGAACTCATACAACTCAACATCAAAAAAACAAACAACCCAATTAAAAATGGGTAGAGGATCTGAATAGACATTTTCCGAAGAAGCTGTATAAATGGCCAACAGGGACATGAAAAGATGCTCAACATCATTAATTGTCAGGGATATACAAAGTCAAAGCTATCACCACACACCTATCAGAATAGCTTTTATCAAAATGATTGCAAGTGTTGGTGAGGGTGTGGAGAAAAGTGAACCATCTGCACTGTTGGTGGGAATGTAAATTGGTTCAGCCACTATTGAAAACAGTATGGAGATTTCTTAAAAAATTAATAATACAACTACTGTATGATCCAGCAATTCCACTTCTGAGTATTTATTCAAATAAAACAAAAAACACTGATTAGAAAAGGTAGGGGCCCCTATGTTCATTGCAACATCATTTACAATAGCCAAGATACAGAAATAATGTAAGTGTCCATGTAAAGATGAATGGATAAAGAAGATGTGATATATATATATATATATATATATATATATATATATATATATATATATATATATATACACATACACACACACAATATTACTCAGACATAAAAAAGAATGAAATTCTATCATTTGCTAAGCGGAATAAGTCAGAAAGAGAAAGACAAATACTGTATGATTTCACTTGTATGTAGAATATTAAAAAAAAAAATGAAAAAACATAACAAAACAGAAACAGAGTTATAGATATAGAGAACAAACAGATCGTTGCCAGAGTGGAAGGGGGTAGGGGAAAAAAGAAATAGGTGAGGGAGATTAAGAGTACAAACTTCCAGCTGCGGAATAAATGTGTTATGAGTATGAAATGTATAGTGTGAATTATATAGTCAATAACTATGCAGTATCTTTATATGGTGACGTATCATATCTAGACTTATCATGGTGATTATGTTGAAATGTATAAAAATCACTATGTTGTGTAACAGAAACTAACATAGTGTTGCAGGTCAATTATACTTCAAAAAACACAAACTCATAAGAAAAGAGATCAGATCTGTGGTTACCAGAGGTTGGTGGTGGGGCAAGGGAGAATTGAATGAAGGCAATAAAAAGGTACAATCTTCCAGTTATATGATAAATAAGTACTAGGGATGCAATGCACATGATAAACATAATTAACACTGCTGCATGTTACATGTGAAAGTTGTTAAGAGAGTAAATCCTAACAGCTCTCATTACAAGGAAAAGTTATTTTTTCTATTTCTTTACTTTTGTATCTACAGAGATATGGATGTGCACTAAACTTATTGTGATAATCATTTTATGATGTTTGTAAGTCAAATTATTATGCTGTACAACTTAAACTTATACAATGCTGTGTGTCAATTATATCTCAGTAAAACTGGAAGGATAAATAAAGTCACATTAAAAAAAAAGAAAGAAAAAAGCAAGGGGATGCTATATGAAATGTTTGAAAAGAAGGTTTCCTGTGAGAAGGAACAGAATAGGATGAGCTAAAGGTAATTTCAAGATAATAGCATTTGTGTGTGTTTTTTTTTTTAATAAGGTCAATGCATTTTTACTGTCTTTCTATTGTGCAACTAAAATATTTTTGAAATGCTTTCTATCTACTAAAAACAGTGAAATATTATTTCCTTTTAGTTCAGAATTAAAAATTTGTTCTAAAGCACATGATCTTCTAGTGCAAGTCCACAGGTCTACTAATATTGTTAGACACACATAGGCATGTATCTAAATCGATGTTACTTCATAGAACGTAAACTCAAAAAGTAATATTTTCTAGATTTGATTCAATTATGATGACATGTAAATCCCTTTCATACCAGTATGCACTTTCATAATTAATTAATTAATTTTAAAATAACCATCAGTACAATCATTTTAAAGAACATTGAATGCTTTCTTCAATTTCCATAGACCTTTGAATTACATTTTTGATACAAAAAAATGATAATCTTTAATAATAAGTTGAATATTATCTCCTTCTTTTGTGGATACTAAAATAAAGATATTTAAAATTTCGTCAGGACTAGACTCATATATTCATTAAAAATTTGTAAAAGAACTCAGGAAAGTCTTCCCATTATCTATATTTTCAATTATTTCATTTCTAAGAAATAATATTTGAACTACCCATGACCACTATAACACAAAAAATGATATTGCAAAAAGAGTTGATTATCAACTATTTTTTAAATTAGATGGATTTTCTACAAAGCTTCTAACTAAAACGATACAGAAATGGTGCAAATGTAATGGGATGTAGGGGTACACAGAAAATGTTTGATTTCTTCCAGGTGAACTTGAATTTCAAAGAAAGACTATTTTTAACTTCCAATTACATCACAGTTATATCGTGAAAGAAAGAAAATAAGTGCAATATTATAATTGTGTTACAAGTTAATAAAACACTCAAAGTCACCAATATGGTATTCAAGATCTTCCTGAATTTAGGATAAATACTAAATTTTATATCTGATACCTTCTCTATTCATTTTATTTCATCTGCCAAATCTTTAAACACAAAAATCAGCATGAGTTACAATCTACTACTTTTGCAAAAATTTGTAACAAATAAACAGAATATTAGTACTGGCAGTTTACCTAATGAGATGCTGCTTCAAATGTGCAAGCTTGGCAAATGACTTGTAAAATGTCACTGGAAATTAAAAGTAACAACGTTTCATGAAAAGTTGCAGTAACCAGAGACTGAAAATGTCTTTACTCAATTCAAATTCCTAAACCTTTGCCTATTTGATAAGATGATATAAGTACAGTCAAAAATAGGCACAAATTATGATATAACATCTAATATTTTTCAAGAGAAAATTTGGGAGACCGATAAAGTGGAATACTGTTTATGATGTGATTCTGAGGCTGCTGTGGAAACTGCTTGATGTATTTTTACAAAACCTTCAATTCATTATTTATTTTATACCATTCTAAGTCTGCTTGGGTAGTGAAACAAAAGTGATGGCCTTAGTTTTATTCCACAGCAGAAGTATATGACTATTATAGAAAGTATAGAGTAGATTAGCCTGTGTTACTCCCTTCAGTTTGAGCTGCAAATCATTATAATTATTTCACTTACATCAACCAATTTATTCTTCTGTAACTAAAAGAGAGAATTTTTGCTTAATCTCACCTTGACAATTACATTTTGAAATGATTTAGGGACTCTCAGTGATGAAAAATTATACATCGATAATTATGAAGAAATTATGACTGTCAATAATATTTTAAAAGGCTGAGAGTAACTCCTTTGGGTAGTTAAATCAATACCTGTACTATTTAATATATTAATGTAAATTGTTTAATATAAATTGTAACACTCCCATCCTCACCTCCATTTTGATAAGTATATTTGCTTGGTTTTTAGAGCAAAGAAGACTTTGTAATAGTTATTACAAAAGATGACAACTTACTAGGTCATCTTATGACCAGAGGCCCTGTGGATAGTCTACAGACTACAATAATGGAAATAATTTCTATTCACTTAATGCATTAGCTAAATTATAAGAGGTGCCTTAAAATGAATAGTAGGGGATATGTGAGAACATACATCTGAGTTTAGAATGCAGACACCAATAAAAGAAAAGCTTAATTAAATATATATTTGTAAATAGTAAATTTTAGAAATCATAAGCCACATGACATTTAACCAATTATATAAATGAGATAGTGGTTCAAACTTTGAAGGGTAGGACAAGAGTGTTTATTTACATTAAATTTGTATACAACACTGTTTTCACCTATCTCAGCTCCTATTTCATTAGGTACAAAGAACAAAAGTGTCTTTATTTTTGACAAGTCATAACTATGGGGGCTTTTTTTTGAAGTACAGTTAATTTACAATGTTGTGTTAGTTTCAAGTGTACAGCAAAGTGATTCACTTATACACATATACAGAATATATATATATTCTTTTTTACATTCTCTTCCATTATAGGTTATTACATGTTATTGAGTATAGTTTCCTGTGCTATACAGTAGGTCCTTGTTATTTATCTATTTTATATATAGTAGTGTGTATATTTTAATCCCAAACTTCTAATTTATCCCCTGCCCTTTGGTAACTGTAAATTTGTTTTCTATGTCTGTGAATCTATTTCTGTTTTGTAAATATTTCTGTTTTGTAAATATTTCTGTTTTGTAAATGTGTATCTTTTTTTAGATTCCACATATAAAGTTTAGTCCACATGTTTCATTCATTTTGAGGCACTAAGTCATACAACCAAATTACAATAAAGGCATCGTAGCCAAATTTAAGTGATTAAAATGGAAAAGGAATGTTTTATCTTTTCTTTCCAGGTGCCCATGATTAAATTCCCTAGATATTTGTAGTTGTCAAAAATTTAGCTAAAAACTGAATAATCCATTATTTCTCAGAGGCAAGAAAAATCAAATAGTTCTACATTATTAGGCATTATTAGGCCCCAATAACTTTTGCAAGACTCATTCCTAATGTCCTTTCATTTTTCTAAATAATGTCAATATTTGATAGTTTCATTAATCAAAGACAAAATCTTGACCACACATTTTAGATATGTCATGCTGCAAGTGGCATGTAGTTTTGGTGATGAATAGAATAATTTCCTCATGAGTACATATTGAAATGAAAGCTGATAGAATATTAAAGCATTAGACTTTAAGTATATTTGGGAGATTAGTTTAGAGTTAATAAATTTGAAATTCAAATAATTTAAACCACATATATTCAATCATATAGACGGTGATTGTCAGGGTAAGGACTATAACACCGGTCTCTATATCAGGTATTAAGGCAGCTTTCTAATATTGATGAAGCACAGGTTAAGTGTTAGAGTCTGTACCTGAAATTGGGAGTATGAAATGATGAGAAAATCTATCTCCCTTTGCACTACACAATGTTTTTGAAAGATTCAGATGATTGACTGGAGAAATAATTATCAGTTGGATTGTCTGTTAATCCTATAAAGAAAAAGTAACAAAATGACCAATTAAAAAAAATCAGTACGGCAATCTACAGACCCAGATTCTATCTCTATTTTTTTGTAAAGGAGTTGATCCTCTACTGATTTTTGTTGATAGTCCTGTGGTATCACTTGAAAGATTATAACTAGGGATAAGCTAAGTAAGCACAGTTAAAGAAGACTAAATAAGTGAAGTTGCATTCAACATTATCATTTCAAATTCTGTGCATTTTTTTTTTCCTCAACCATTGCCCAACTAGTTTGGACAGTCTCAGTAGGTCAGATTGTTTAAACTATTTTAAGGATAATAAGCAACAACCTCTTATTTTTCTTACCTTAAAAATTTTGAAATTTCAGTTAACCACTTGTCACTGTGCATAACTGTGCATATGTAATTTTTATTGTAACTACTCATTCATTAGAAAAATGCTTAATATCAAAGGAAAAATCAAAAGGCGTTAATAATCTTTTATTATTTGTAGAAGAGAAATGAAAAAATATGACCTCCAGAATAATTCTCTAGATTTGCATTTGGAAACAATATAAATTTTAAACAGTTGACAATTTTTAATTTATTCTGATTTCAAGGTAGATTTGACTTAAAATGTATCTTAATATGAGGAGGTGATGAGATATAGTGGGAAAAATACATAAGGATTCAGGACACCTTGGTATCAGACTCTGCTTATATCTAATTGAATGAATCTGGGACAGTCATTATTAATCTCTATTGCTCTGTTCTCTCTTCTGTAACAATGAGGCATTTGGACACATAATATTTCAAGCCCTTTCTTTCAGTATTTTGTCAGAAAATAGTACTAGTCTTCTTTTTCCAGAACATTCATTTATTGTGTGCATTTAAATTCTAAATTATGCAACTGAAAATTTTTCAATATTAAAATGCAAATTGATTTTTCATGGCTTCCAATGAAAGAAGCAGAAGTTCTACCCTTCCTATTAGTTGCAGCAGTGCAAGCAGGTAAAACTATAAATAAACAGCCATTTGGTGCTTAACTGCAAGTTGGATTTAACTTTCTTGACATGATTGCGTTGCCAATAACCTAGCACTAGGGTCACTTACTGGGTTCCAGAGCTCAAAATGTTTCCATAGGCTGCCCATCTGCTGCTTAATTTTTATTTATTTATTTATTTATTTATCTATTTATCTATGGCTGTGTTGGGTCTTCGTTTCTGTGCGAGGGCTTTCTCTAGTTGCGGCAAGCGGGGGCCACTCTTCATCGCGGTGCGCGGGCCTCTCACTATCGCGGCCTCTCTTTTTGCGGAGCACAGGCTCCAGACGCGCAGGCTCAGTAATTGTGGCTCACGGGCCCAGTTGCTCCGCGGCATGTGGGATCCTCCCAGACCAGGGCTCGAACCCGTGTCCCCTGCATTGGCAGGCAGATTCTCAACCACTGTGCCACCAGGGAAGCCCCTGTTGCTTAATTTTAATGATGCTTATGCACTTAAATAGATAATACTCTTCTACTGAAAGTGAAAGCAGGTCTTGTGCTTTTGATTTTACCAAAGTAAGTTTAAAGTTAGTAGAATATGGGCTATTTAAGAAACTGTATTGATGCCTACTTGTGCTCAGTCATTTGTTGTCATATATCGGCTTTTATGAAAGTAAATCAATATATTAAAAATAGCGGTATAAATTTATTTTAAAATCTGAAATTCAAATAGCGATTTGAGGGCAAATAATTTTTTAGTTATTTTAAAATTGGGCGTAGAAAATTAATGCTCCCTCTGTACAACTGAGAGGCCACACATTTTAAAACCAGTGTATATCGTCAGTGAAACACAACAACTGCATACATCTGAAACACTGAAATAGTATAAAAGAAAATGTAAATTTTCCTCAATGTTTAAAAGAAAGAAATAATTGTGCTCTAATTTTTCTCATAAGGAGCTTTAATTCTGATGAGCTCATTAATTTGCATTCCAGATAGGTTTGTTGAACTTCGACTGAGAACAAGGCGAGTCAGTTGGGCAGCTGCTTGAGATGTCCAAACTAAGAAGAAATTAGAATAAATATGTCAGTGAAGTCAGCTCTCTACACAGGGTGCTTTACATAAACTGTGAAATTGAAATTGTGACTTACTCCCACATAGTATACAACCATATTTAGTGAAAGGAGGGGTAGGAAGCATCTCTCACTGGCACAGAAGTCACTAACATTAACGATATGTAGGAAGTTATTTGAAGAATGCAGAATACAAAGACGCAGCAAATTATTAGCCATTGTGCTCATGTCTGTTCATGGATTAAGGTCAGCAAAATTCATCCTAAACGATTTTATATAAAAAATTAAGTAGGTAACAAACAATGCCTTTTAGATACTATAAGTCTACAAGATATTTCTTAAATTATAGGTAAGGAATTGACTCAAATAGTCATATTAATCTTCAAGACACTGAAAGAGACAATATTTCCCCTTCTCTTTTAGCTAATGTATGCAAATTCATAATAAATTTCTGTTTATATTTTCTAGAGTATAGAGACTAGAATTTGTGTAACCAAAAATAAAATTTGAATACTTATATTCACTATATTGCTTGAAAGTCATAACTATGTGTACACATGTAAACAAATACATGTATATTTATGATTGTAAACTTATTGAACAAATTGAGTTTAGCTTTAATAAATGATAACTTGAAAAAAATTAGGTATTTGCTTAAGTTAGTGGTAAGATTACATTTCTACGCAGTGAGATATGAAGTAGAAAAAAATAAGAAATTTCAACAGAAATAGGAATTTGGGAAAAAGGTCAGATTTCTCAGCATATCTTGGTTAGAATAAAAGGAAACTGGATACTAAGCTCTGGAGAGTGCATGTTTTGGAAATAGATATGGAATTTTGAGAGAAATATTATAGAGAAAGTAAAAGCACTGAACAGAAAATGTATATGAAAATATGAAGCCTACAGCTGGACGCAACTCTAAATGACAATGTTAAGGGGAGCAACCTCAGGAAACTGCTGAATTAAACTGAGGGCAAGTAAAAACTGAACAAACTGGATTACTGGTTTCAGCTCCAACATGTCAAGAGCCTGGAATGTGTTACTCCTGTAATTACAACAAGAAAACTCTGGACAAACTGAAAAAACAATGACTTATTTTAGACCCATCAGAGAACTGAGGTCATAGGACAAATGTCTACTCTGAAATCTGGAGAGATGCAGCCAAGATCTGTTTACCTGGAGCAGAAGCCACTGGGGACATCAACTGGTAGAAACACATAAAAGGTAATTTTTATGAGGCTAGAGGCTAAGTTTAGACGAGCATAAGACTGAGAAATCCACTGGGGAATGCAATCTTAGTAGGGACCCCAAACTTTCATGGATTCCTCCTGGAATCCCATCAGGTTTTAGTAAAGAAAAATTGATATAAATTTCCCCTCATTGTTCTGGCAGGAGAAGGGGAAGAGTAATCGTGGTGAAATATACTCAGAGCCTTCTCTAGAAAGAGCTGTACTCTTCAGTGGAAAATATTTTGTGACACCCTTACCCTAATTGGGGGTATGTAAGTGCATTTCCTCTCCCATCCAGCCCCTTCTATCCTAGCTGTCCCATATAAAGGCAAAAAAAAAAAAAAAAAAAAAAAAAAACCCAGCTGAGGACATGGCTTTAAGGAAATAGATTGGGAAGGCCACAGACAAGGAAAGAAGTGGGAGTCCAGGGCAGGGTGTGGGAGATATATCACTGGAGAAACAGTTGTAAAGAATACAGCCAAGAAAAATTCAGTGAGCTGAAAAATAGACCAAGAGAAACTTCCTAACCTGAAATGCAAAGAGAAAAATTATTTAAAACTGAAAAAGAAAAAAAAATAGAACATACAAGAACTATAGGACAAATTTAAAAAGCAGAAGAAATGATTTAAGTAACAATATCAGAGAACTTTCCAAAATTAATAACAGACAAAGAACCACAGATACTGGAAGCTCAGGAAAACATAAAGCAGGGTAAATATCTATACAAAATACCCCAGAAAAAAACAGCAATAAGAAAAAAACTAGCTATATTATATTAAAACTGCAGAAAAGCAAACATACACAAAGAAATCTTGAAAAAGCCAAAAGTGAAAATATCTATAAAGGAAAAAAGTTAAGAATTACAGTGAACATTTAATAGAAACCATGTATGCAAGAAGAGTAAAGTAGAACAACCAGACATCTATATGCAAAAAAATGAATCTGGACACAAACTTTATACCCTTCATAAAAACTAACTCAAAATGGATCACAACCTAAATGTGAAGTACAAAATTTTAAAACTTGTAGAAGATAACACGGGGAAATACCCAGATGACCTTGTGTATTGCAATGAATTTTTAGATAAACACCAAGGACACAGTCTATGAAAGAAATGATGGATAAGCTGGACTTTGTTAAAATTAAAAACTTCTGCTCTGTAAAAGACAATATGAAGAGAAAGAGAACACAGAGCACAGGCTGGGAGAGAATATTTGCAGAAGACATATTTGATAAAGGACTGTTATCCAAAATATGCCAAGAACACTTACAATTCAACATAAGCAAACAAAATATTGGATTAAAAAATGGGCCGGAGATATTAACAGAAACCTCACCAAGGAAGATATATAGATGACTAATAAACATATGAAAAGATGCTTCACATCATATGTCAACAGGGAAATAGAAGTTAAAACAACAGTGAGACACCACTACACATCTGTTAGAATGGTTAAAATAATTTTGGAAATTGATAAACTTGTGTCCTGTGGGGATACAGGTTAACAGTTCTGAAACTACTATACAAGTACAGTTGACTCCTGAACAAATTGGGGTTTGAACTGTGCAAGTGCACTTATATGTAGATTTTTAAAATAAATATATACTACAGTACTACACAATCTGTGGATGAAGAACCATGGATAAGGAGGGCCGACTATATAATTATACTCAAATTTTCAACTGCATGGAGGGAGTGCCCCCACCACCCATATTGTTCAAGGGTCGACTGTGCACTGGAGTTGAAAAAATAAGTAAATGAATGGCAGATGGTGGGAGTGGATTTATCACTGTAAGAGTGGGAGATAAGTAAAGAGAGCAGGCCAGAATGATCCATGAGTTGGAATAGAGTTGGACGCATGAGTATGAACTCATGTTTATCTTAACATACCTACAAATTTTTATTCCATGTAGAAATATTTATAAATATGTGTATATGCACTGGTCAGTACACACGCATATATTCTCTTGCTCTGTCAGCTTAGAGGGCCTAGTGGTAATAACAAGCACACCTAGAACCTAGATGTGTCTTTTTAAACAGCATTCTCCAATGACAGGAGAATGACAGGAGCCAGATCTCCTCAGAGAAAATGACAGGAGCCAGAGCTCCTCAGAGAAATGTGTGATTCTAGGTCTGGGGCAAGAAATATACAAGAAGAACTTGGAGTGGCTTATTGCACCAGTAAGTAAGGAAGTCCTAAAAACACACGCACACACACAAACACACTATAATGTGAGTCTGTCAAAGGAACACTGGAATCAACTAAAAGAGCTCCCAGTGGCCAAAACTGGAAGAATTTGAGCAAAAAACTAAAGGAGTAATGGATTATAAGCCAAACTATGAAATAAACATCCCTGAGACTATACTCATGATAATTAAATGATTGAGTAGATAAAGGGAATAGAGAAATCTCCCATGCAGAAGAAGGTCACATAATTTGTGGAGTTACTCCACCTTAAAGAGGTAGAGCTCCAACTACTGAATTGTGGCCTGTGCATAGTGACTTCCTTTCAAAGATTACAATATGGAAAGGACAAGAAAAGCAACTTTACAGTGGAGAAACCTCACCAACACTACCTAAGCCAAGTGATTATGGTCAACATTGATAGTGATGTCATGTTGATAGTGTGCACACTTGATATGCTGTGATGAAAATGGCATTTTACAAAAACACATAACCCTGGTCTAATCATGAGGAACACATCAGAGAAACCTAAATTTAGGGATATTTTATAAAGAGCCTGATCAGTATTCCTCAAAACTGTCAAGGTCATCAAAAACTAGGAAAGCCTGAGAAACTGTCTTAGCCAAGAGCAGGCTAAGGAAACATGATAATAAGACACTCTCCTTGATCTAACTCTAGTCAGGCTTCTCTAAGCCCTGTAAGCCTCAACCTTGGTGTCCATCCTTGTTGGGCCGCCATCTCTCAGTTATAAAAAGAATCTTGAGTCAGCTAGAAGGAATCCCCACCTTCAATAGCTGATCAAATTCCTCATCTTCTACCAACCGCCAAGGTGATGTCTGATCACCCTGGCCTTCCCTTAGCAAAAATTTTGTAAGGTCTGTTTAACCAGAATCCCTCTTCTCCTTGATGTTTCCTCTTAGGAATCTTCCATCCACTAACTCCCACCTAGCTCCTTGGCTATAAATGCCCACTTGACATGCTGCATTTAGAACTGAGTCTAATTCTATACTGAGGTCTCTTTTCTCCTGTGGCAATAGTTCCTGAATAAAACCTGTTTTTGCCATTTAACTACTGCCCAGCTCTGGTTTTTCTTTAACAATGATTAAATGTAATATGATAACCTGGATGGAATCCTGGAACAGAAAATGGACATTAGGTAAAAACTAAGGAAATCTTAATAAACTATGGAATTTAGTTAATAATAATGTATCAATATTGGTTCATTAATTGTGACAAATATACTGTACTAATATAAAATAGTATGTATACTAATGTGCATGGAAATGTGTTATCTTTGAAATTTTTCTTCAAATCTAAAACTATTCTAAAATAAAAAGCTTATCGGGAAAACCCAACCAACCAAACAACAAGCAAAAAAAAAAAAAAAACTCTAAATGAACTTTGATGTCATGTAGACCTGGGTTCTATCTCTTAAGCTAAGCCTCACTTTCTTCAGCTGGAAATGGGAGTCATAATATATACATTTGTTGCAAGGATTTACTATTATAACCTTTTTAAGTGTCTGCATATACAATGATCAATTACCTTTGTTTATTTATTTTCTTGATTAAAAGTGATTGCAACTAATGAAATCTAAAGCCCTCATAAAAGCTGATTCATGAACTTCTTAAGATACTTTTATCTTCCTACAAATTAAGATGACTGATTTGGTAGTATGTTTATTTTGTTAAGTCTATCCTTAAAAGTAGGTGGATTCCCATAAATTATTTGTGAAAGATACAACATATCTATAACAGCACTACTATGCTTTAATCTTCTAAATTCCTTGAGTATTTAGAATCACAAATTATTATTCTAATGAAATAAAACTATGGAAAAAAACTGAAAGAAAATATTCTAGAAAGGAGTAGAAAGAATGATTAGGCAGTTGGGAAGCCAACAAAAGGAAAAATCACCAATTTCACATTTTTAAATATAGTACTGCATGGAAGTTGTTAGTCTTAGAATGGAGCAATGCCGTGGCAACTATATTATTTTATTTGTTAAACAACATTTTATTGATTCCAAATTTTCAGACATGTGCTCGAAAATTTGGGTGCACTCTACTATTAATTTGAGATGAAATTAAAATGTTTACTATGATAACCTATATGAGAAAATAATCTGAAAAAGAATGAATGTATGTATATGTATAACTGAATCACTTTGCTGTACACCTGAAACGAACACAAAATTGTAAATCAACTATACTGATAAAATTGTTTTTAAAAAAACTTACATACTGAAAAACCTGGTTCACAATTGATGTTCAGTATTTGATTTATTAGAATTCTGGTCTCACTTGACCTTACCCAAATGCTCCTCCTGCTGCATTCCCTACTTTACTGAAAGATTCTACCATCCTAAAGTGCCCTATCTAGAACACACTTCCCCATTCTATTTCCCTTTCTATGAAATACAATTCTACACCAAGTGTTCCCAGTTTTTCTTTCTATATATCTTCTAAATCTTCAATATTCTATATGAGAGCCAATAGTTGCTTGTGTCTATTGGCACCTGAAATGAAGCCAAAGCAAACTAAAGAACTGAATTTTAAATTTTATATAATTTTTCTTCATTTAAATTTAAATGTTTAAATGGATGCTTAAGAGTTCTGGTCACTCAATTTCAAGAAGTGTCAGGGAGGTTTTCCCCATACCACTAGCAATTTTCCCTACAGCAGTTAGGTGTTGTTAAAAACAAGACAAAGACCCAAAATGGAGTTGCTTATGCTAAGCCCCACATCACCAAACCAAAACAACGTAGTTTCAGCTCTCGCAGTAATAGAATCATAAACCAGTCAATCAGGAATTTCCTGATCAGCACTAGTTCAGTAACCTGACTGATAGATCCCTCCTATCCCCTAAAGCAAAGAACCTTGCAATAACAAACCTGCTTTCTTGTTTGTCATATACTCCCTTGTTCCCACTCCCTTCTGCTTATAAAAGTCTTTCACTTTGTACAGCTTCTCAGAGTACCTTTGTATCTGCTACATTTGATGTTTCTTGATTCATGAATCATTGAATAAAACCAATAAGATCTTTAAAATTTACTCAGTTGAATTTTGTTTTTTAACTCTGTCCAACAATTCAACTCAATTCTGACACTATCTGGAGACTACATCAGATCCCACAGGTTAAGGGCTCATTCATACAAGACTTACCTTCACCATCCCCCAACTTCCCCTACCCCATTTCAGATGCCAGTAACAAGTCCAGATTGTCACTTGTGCTTCTGACCTATGAGCTATAGAATGAAGGTTCCCCGGCCCTCCTCCTGGGATTTGAGTAATTTGCTAGAACAGCTCACAGAAATCAGAAAAAAAATTTACTTGCTAGATTACCAGTTTATTATAAAAGGATATAACTCATTTACAGCCAGATGAAAAGAGCACAGTATGAACAGAACACAGTATGGGGAAGGGGTGTGGAGCATCCATGCTCTCTGAGACTGCTATTCTCCTGACTCTCCATGTGTTCAGCAACACTGAAGCTCTCAGAACCCCATTATTTTGGGGTTTTGTGGAGGCTTCATTACATAAGCCTGATTCATTAAACCATTGGCCATTGGCTCTCAATTCAACCTACAGCCCCTCTCCTCTCCATGGAGGTCAGGGAGGTGGGACTGAAAGTTCCAAACATCTAATCACATGGTTGGTTCTCCAGGATACCAGCCACCTACCTTAGCTGTGATCCAAAATTTACCTCATTAACATAACAAGAGACACCTTTATCATGCTTTAATTTTCAGTTAGGAAATGTCAAGCATTATTGAATCACTATACCAGAAACAGGGACAAATACTGAATACATATTTCTTAGTGTAAATCACAATATCACAATACTCATTTCATTTATTAGAAAATTTTAAGTATGTTTAGAAGAGCTAGGATATGTGAATATGTTTTTTAACTATAAGTTTTATGAAATCTATGTATTGATGTAGTATTTCTGATAAGTATTTAGTGTCTGAATTGAGATGTGTTTTGAATACTTAGTAACAAAAATATATGTAAAATATTCTTGAGAATTGTTTTATATTGATAACTTGTGAAAAGATTATATTTTAGATTAAATATGTTATTATTATTAAAATTAATTTTACTTGTTTCTTTTTCCTTTTCCAATGTAGCCACAAGAAAATGTGAAATTACATAAACTTTGCAACATATTTCTATTGAATTGTGCTGTTCTAAATTATTTGCTTATCTCCACTACCTCTCTCAATTCCCTGACCCAGGATGCATCACCTTTACTCTGGTATTTCCACTCTAGCATCTTAATCTTTCTCTGCTTTCAGTGTTGACCACCCCCCCCATCAATGTATTTTTCCCTCACCTCTCTATACTTTCTCCTTCATAGAGTTGAGATAATCAAACTCTTTATTTCATAGCAATGCAAGTTTCCAATTTTGATTTATTTTATACAGTGATCTTCCTAACATGAAAATCATATTACATTGCTGATTAAAAGTCTTTTATACCTAAACCTATAGCCTGCTATATTTCTCATAATCTTACCCTGCTTATCCCACCAGTCTCATTTCCAACACCTACTTCCAAACCATATTTCATGTCCCAATCAAACTGGTTTTATAAAAGTTCTATGCTTTCTTTTGTATTTGGATCTTTTCATGCTCTATTATTCCAACTATATTTTTCATAATTTTACCCCCAATGCCAAAGCAACTACAAGGATAAAGCAGACACTAAAAAGTAGTTGAGTAAATAACAAATGACTACTATACTAGAAATAAACAATTCTAGGAACTTAGTTACTACATAAATATATTTCCTGTAGTAGAGGATAGGTAATCTTGAAATCATTATTGTTTGCAAAGATTAATAATTATATTAAACATCTTTAAAACAGCCGATTGTGATACTAAGCAGTTTCACTGAAGTCAAACTGCTGATCTTTTCCTTCCTAAAATGTTTTAATTTTGAACTTTCAATTGTTACTTTGTAAAATATTCAAAGCATAACCTGGAAAATCTTCAAAATATCTTAGCAGTTTGCTTTAGAACCTAGGGGCGAAACAAAAATTAACTTCAAAGCAAATTAGCAGTTTTTCTCATCTATTCTCATCAAAGAAAGTGTGGGAGGATTTTAGCCCCTCTGAGAGCATATATTATAGTTCATTATGCAAAGAAAAAAAGGTAAAAAATGAATCCAGAAACAATTAATATGTGAAGTTAGTACTCTGCAAAACAGTATTAACACTGCAATATATGTTTTTTTTAAAGTGAAGTCATTTCAAAATTTAAAATGTGCTACACATATATTATTACTAAAATTTTTCTTATTATATCACTGACATGATTCAAACTTCTATAATCTTTTCCCAAGAACATGAGTAAAGATATCCCTTCCCACTTTTCTAGGTTCCTCAGTGCCATAAAGGAAATAAAAGATAAGTGGTAGAATTAGAATAGCAGGGTTAATTATGTTAGAGGTGAAAATACCAAGATTAAAAATGATACACTGTAGAAGTTGCTAAGATCAAAACAACTTCAAGAGTCTCTCTCCTCAGTGTCTTAGTACTTCCATTTCTTAACAATTTAGAATAATATAATTATAAGATAATAGAACTAAAATTAATTTTGCATGTTACCTAGCACAGTCTCCAACCTAATAAAATAGCCTGTCCACAATGACAGAAAATAATTGTGTCTACTTTTGAATTTTCTCACTGATGTGACACTTCCTCCATAAAGAGCAGACAATCTGTTTAGGGTCACTCTAATGGTCAGAAATTAGACATGGCCCTAATTTTGCCATTTGAAAGTAAACAATAAATCTGATCTCCCTTCCATATGACAAGCTTTTTTTTTTTTTTTTTTTTAGAATGTTTATACCACTCCTTCCACAAAATATATTTCTAGTCTAAGGTTTCCTACTTCCTTCTATGATTTTTCAAAATACATAGTTTTCACAAGTTCCACAATGTTCAGTCATTTTCTGCATACACATTAATATCATCATTATTAAATTTAGCATCCTAGTGCTTACCTATCTTGGATATTAGCAGACACTTACGTTTTTTATCTGGGTGATATAAATCTGTTATAAATCTTTTAATGTAACATTTGTCTTAAATTAAGTACCACTAATATTATGGAATACCTGTTCTGTATAAAATATTATGCTATATGTCAAAGGAGATTGGAAAGAATCAAAAAGAAAACGAAGATACCTTGAAGCCTTAGCTACTATTCATCTAGTAGTGTCTTAAAACATGCTGGACTTTTGCATCAGAATGGTAGAAAATAAATACTTCTAAACCATAATTTATATTATGTATAAAAAGTGATATCACATACCCCACTTACATCACTGAACAGATCACCAAAACGAAAAATCCATAAGGAAACACAGGCTTTAAACAACATTTTAGATAGGATGGACTTAATAGACATATACAGAACATTTCAACCAAAAGCAGCAGAATACACATTCCTTTTCAAGTGCACGTGGAACATTCTCCAGGATAGATCACATGCTAGGCCACAAAACAAGTCTTGGTAAATTTAATAATACTGAAAACATATCAAGCATCATTCTGAACCACAATAGTATGAGACTAGAAATCAAATACAAGAAAATAATTGCAAAAAATACAAACACATGGAGGCTAAACAACATGCTACTAAAAAACAAATGGGGCACTGTAAAATCAAATACACAGTAACATAAAAATCTATGGAAGGGAGGCAAAGCAGTTCTAAGAGGGAAGTTTATAGAAATACAAGTGTATCTGAGGAAATAAGAAAAATCTCAAATAAACAACCAACCTTACACCTAAAGGATCTAGAAAAAGAAGAGCAAACAAAACCCAATGTTAGCAGAAGAAAATAAATAATGAACATCACAACAGAAATAAATTAGAGACCAAAAAATAATTTAAAAAATCAATGAAACAAAGAGCTGTTTTTTTAAGAGATACCAAAATTGGCAAACCTTTAGTAATATGCATCAAGAAAGGAAGAGACAGAGAGAGGTTCCAAATAAATAAAATCAGACATGAAAAAATTTACAGTTGGCACCACAGTAATACAAAGGATAATAAGAGATTGCCTAAAACAATTATATGCCAATAAAATGGACAATCTAGAAGAATTGGACAGATTCTTAGAAACATATAATCTTACAGACTGAGTCAGGAAGAATAAAAAATATGAACATACCAATTACCAGTAAAAAAAATTGAATCGGTAATAAAAACAAATTCACAAGAAACAAGAGTCCAGAATCAGATGACTTCACAGGTGAGTTCTACCAAATATTTAAAGAAGAGTTAACACCTATCTTTCTCAAACTATTCCAAATAACTACAGAGTAAAGAATGCTTCCAAACTCATTCTACACAGTCAGCATGACCCTCATACTAGAACTAGGAAAAGATACCACACAAAAAGGAAAATTACAGACCAGGGTTACTGATGAACAAAGATGCAAAAATCCTCAACAAAATATAAGCAAACTGAATTCAACGAGTCATTAAAGATATCATATAACATGATCAAATGGGATTTATTCAAAGATGAAAATATGGTTCAATATCCACAAATCAATCAATGTGATACACCACATTAACAAATTGGGGGTGAGAGGAGAGAGAATTGGATGAAGATAGTCAAAATGTACAAATGTCCAGTTATAAGTACTAGGAATGTAATGTACAACATGATGAATATAGCCAACACTGCTCTATATTATCTATGAAAGTAGTTAATAGGGTAAATCCTAAGAATTCTCATCACATATTGTTTCTATTTCTTTAATTTTGTATCTATATGAGATGATGACTGTTTACTAAACTTATTGTGGTAATAATTTCATTTTGTATATAAATCAAAGCATTATGCTGTACACCTTAAAATTATACAGTGCTGTATGTCAATTATATCTCAATAAAACCAGAAGATAAAATTATGTCATTTGTCTCAGACTCATATAAATTTAAAACTTGAATCTACCCTATCACAATGGCAAGCATTTGTTCACTTTATGTCATCAGCCTGCTGCTTAAGTGTATATTGTATATTATTTTAGCTACATTTTTGTTTGTTTAAATCTATAAGTGACATTGATTTTTAATGTATAAAGTGGAAAATGGATAAATATAAAATCCAGTGGTATATGTTCTAAGACTTAATCAATCTGATATTAAATCAATACTCTTTAGGTACAGAATCCATCCATTACCTTGATGGAATATCATGTATTGGTTTTATTCTTGGCATGACTCAAGTTTCTATAATTTTGTCTAGTGAAGAGGTAAGATTCCTTCTCACTTTTCTAGGTTATTCAGAGTACAGGGGTTAATTATAATGAATAAGTGTGTGAGTGTGTGTGTATGTTTGTGTGTCTGTGTGTGTGTGTACGGCTGGGGTCCCCAGGCTATCAGTCTAATAATTACAAAGAAAAAATGGATTATTGCAACTGTATTCTCAATAAAAATATGTTCATTTCCAGTAATATTTTTGTTTCTAAAAGTTGATAATCCTTCTATTTAAAGTGCAGTTCAGAATTTGCCAGTCTTTCAACAAATCTTATATTCTCTATGCTTCCTCAAATATGATTGAAAACTATTATCGTTACCTAAAATTTTTAAAAATTTAATAATTAATCTCTGCCATGTAAGATATTAGAAGCAGATATACACTTTGAGAGCTTTGGTATGCAATTTATTTCAGTTTGGAAATTTAAAAGTAATTTAATAAAGCTGGGCTCTTTGGTCACATGTGTTTATATATCATAAATTTCAAATGGCACTTAGGATAGTTACTTTGCATAATTTTTTTTTGAATTTTTGAATTTTACTTTATTTACTTTTTATACAGCAGGTTCTTACTAGTTAGCAATTTTATACATATTAGTGTATATATGTCAATCCCAATCGCCCAATTCATCCCACCACCACCACACCCACTGCCACTTTCCCCCCTTGGTGTCCATACATTTGTTCTCTACATTTGTGTCTCTATTTCTGCTCTGCAAACCAGTTCATCTGTACCATTTTTCGAGGTTCCACATATATGCATTAATGTATGATACTTGTTTTTCTCTTTCTGACTTACTTCACTATGTATGACAGTCTCTAGATCCATGCACATCTCTACAAATGACCCAATTTCGTTCCTTTTTATGGCTGAGTAATATTCCATTGTATATATGTACCACATCTTCTTTATCCATTCATCTGTCGATGGGCATTTAGGTGGCTTCCATGACCTGGCTATTGTAAATCATGCTGCAGTGAACATTGGGGTGCATGTGACTTCTTGAATTATGGTTTTCTCTGGGTATATGCCCAGTAGTGGGATTGCTGGGTCATATGGTAATTCTCTTTGCATATTTTTAAGGAACCTCCATACTGTTCTCCATAGTGGTTGTATCAATTTACATTTCCACCAACAGTGCAAGAGGGTTCCCTTTTCTCCACACCCTCTCCAGAATTTGTTGTTTGCAGATTTTCTCATGATGCCCATTCTAACTGGTGTGAGGTGATACCTCATTGTAGGTTAGATTTGCATTTCTCTTATAATTAGTGATGTTGAGCAGCTTTTCATGTGTTTTTGGCCATCTGTATGTCTTCTTTGGAGAAATGGCTGTTTAGGTCTTCTGCCCGTTTTTGGATTGGGGTGTTTCTTTTTTGATATTGAGCTGCATGAGCTGCTCGTATATTTTGGAGATTAATCCTTTGTCAGTTGCTTTGTTTGCATTTTCTCCCATCGTCTTTTCGTCTTGTTTATGGTTTCCTTTGCTGTGCAAAAGTATTAAGTTTCATTAGGTCCCATTTGTTTATTTTTGTTTTTATTTCCATTTCTCTAAGAGGTGGGTCAAAGAACATTTTGCTGTGATTTATGTCAAAGAGTGTTCTTTCTATGTTTTCCTCTAAGAGTTTTATAGTGTCTGGTCTTACATTTAGGTCTGTAATCCATTTTGGGTTTATTTTTGTGTATGGTGTTAAGGAGTGTTCTAATTTCATACTTTTACATGTAGCTGTCCAGTTTTCCCAGCACCACTTATTGAAGAGAATGTCTTTTCTATGTTGTATATCCTTGCCTCCTTTGGAATAGATTTGTTGAACATATGTGTGTGGGTTTATCTCTGGGCTTTCTATCCTGTTCCATTGATCTATATTTCTGTTTTTGTGCCAGTACAATATTGTCTTGATTTCTGTAGCTTTGTAGTATAGTCTGAAGTCAGGGAATTTGATTCCTCCAGCTCCGTTTTCTTCCCTCAAGACTGCTTTTGCTATTCAGGGTCTTTTGTGTTTCCATACAAATTTTAAGATTTTTTATTCTAGTTCTGTAAAAAATGTCACTGGTAATTTGATAGGGATTGCATTGAATCTGTACATTGCTTTGGGTAATATAGTCATTTTCACAATATTGATTCTTCCAATCCAAGAACATGGTATATCTCTCCATCTGTTTGTGTCATCTTTGATTTCTTTCATCAGTGTCTTATAATTTTCATAGTACAGATCTTTTACCTCCTTAGGTAGGTTTATTCCTAGGTATTTTATTCTTTTTGTTGCAATGGTGAATGGGATTGTTTCCTTAATTTCTCTTTCTGATCTTTTGATGTTAGTGTATTGGAATGCAAGAGATTTCTGTGCATTAATTTTGTATCCTGCAACTTTATCAAATTCATTGATTAGCTCTAGTAGTTTTCTGGTAGTATCTTTAGGATTTTCTATGTATAGTATCATGTCATCTACAAACAGTGACAGTTTTGGTTCTTCTTTTCCAATTTGTATTCCTTTTATTTCTTTTTTCTTCTCTGATTGCGTCAGTTAGGACTTCCACAACTATGTTGAACAATGGTGGCAAGAGTGGACATCCTTGTCTTGTTCCTGATCTTAGAGGAAATGCTTTCAGTTTTTCACCATTGAGAATGTTTGCTGTGGGTTTGTCATATATGGCCTTATTATGCTGAGGTAGGTTCCCTCTATGACCACTTTCTGGAGAGTTTTATCATAAATCGGTGTTGAATTTTGTCAAAAGTTTTTTCTGCATCTATTGAGATGATCATATGGTTTTTATTCTTCAGTTTGTTAATATGGTGCATCACCTTGACTGATTTTCATATATTGAAGAATCCTTGCATCCCTGGGATAAATCCCTCTTGATTATGGTGTATGATCCTTTTAATGTGTTGTTGGATTCTGTTTGCTAGTATTTTGTGGAGGATTTTTGCATCTATATTCATCAGTGATATTGGTCTGTAATATTCTTTTTTTGTAGTATCTTTGTCTGATTTTGGTATCAGGGTGATGGTGGCCTCATAGAATGAGTTTGGGAGTATTCCTTCCTCCACAATTTTTTGGAAGAGTTTGAGAAGGATGGGTGTTAGCTCTTCTTTAAATGTTTGATAGAATTCACCAGTTAAGCCATCTGTCTCTGGACTTTTGTTTGTTGGAAAAATTTAATCACTGTTTCAATTTCATTACTTGTGATTAGTCTGTTCATATTTTCTGTTTCTTCCTGGTTCAGTCTTGGAAGGTTATACCTTTCTAAGAATTTGTTCATTTCTTCCAGGTTGTCCATTTCATTGGCAAAGGGTTGCTTGTAGGGGTCTTTTATGATGCTTTGTATTTCTGCTGTGTCTGTTGTAACATCTCCTTTTTCATTTCTAATTTTATTGATTTGAGTCCTCTCTCTCTTTCTTGATGAGTCTGACTAAAGGTTTATCTATTTTGTTTATCTTCTCAAAGAACCAGCATTTAGTTTTATTGATAATTGCTATTGTTTTCTTTGTTTCTGTTTCCATACTTTCTGTTTATTATTTTTATTCTCAATTCCAGTAGACTTTTATTCCTCTGAAGGAAAAACTGGCATATAGTAGGTGTACATATGTTCCTTTATTGACACTGTAATATGTTTACCTTCTTCATGTGTGTTTGTGTGTATTTTTTTTATCCCCTTCTCATTATTCCTCTTCAGCTATTTTCTCTTTTCTTGTTTGCTGTATATAAATCAATAATCACAGAATATGGAAAGCTAACAATAAAGGTTTAGATTAAAGCTAAATTATACTTTTATTTCTATTCTAATTTTCAATTATGTTTTTTACCATATATGGTCCATATATTTGTATATAAATATTTGTGAGCATAGAAGTGCTTTTCAGTTTTTCCTGCCACTTCTACTTGTATTTTCCTAAGATTAACATTATCATAGATTTTTTTCTGCCTTAACATAATTTACTGGTCAATTCACATAAGCTATTCTTCCTTCATTTAGTTCATTTAATAAATAGCTATTGAGCCTCTTCTATATGATAAGCATTATTCAATGTTCTAGAGATAAGTAATGAAAAAACAAACGTTCCTGCCTTCAGGAAAAGATGTACAATTGGGGAGGGGATCAAGAAATAGATAACTCCTCCTCCCATATATAATATATATATATATTTTTGTTACACTATATATTATATTATATTATCATATTATCATATATTATATATAATATACTATAATAATAATAATATAATATATTATATATATAGTATATCTTATAATATGTTATAATATATATTATATATTTTATTTTACATAATGTATATTACATATATAATATATGAAGAATATATAGAATATGTTCTATATATTATATATTTATATATTATATTACATAAAATAATATATTATTAAATACCTTGATATGTTTTATATTATATCTTTATATATGTTGTATAAATATTAAATATTATAATATATAATACCATATGTTATTTCATATTATATATAATATATATAATATAATGTTAATATAAGAATATTAACATATTATATATTATAATATTATTTATTATATTATTACATTGTTATTAATAATAATATAAATATTATTAATTATTAATATAAATATAATATAATATTATATAATATTTATTATATCAATATCTATGCTATAGTCATAACCTGATAGAGAGATGATGATGGATTTGAAAATGTTGACTTTTATCTCTGACTTGTGCTCCTAAAAAGTAGCAGTTAAGAAGTCCTATTTGTGTTTTATATACTCATATATATTTATTTATCATTATATATAATATATAATATACTAAGATAGAATATATATAAATTATTTATATAATATTAAATAAATATATATATTTGATTTTAATGTATATAATGTATATTATATATACATTATATATAAGTACATATAACATATAATATACATTATATTAAATTATATATAATTTGTATTACATATATTAAGTATTATATATTAATACATTATATATAACATATGTAATATGTTAATATATGATATATATTAATGAATATATATTACATATTAATATATTAGTATATTTTAATATATAAAATACATGTATATTAATATGAAATATATTATATACAAGTATATATTAATATATTAGAATTATACATAATATATTATGTATATTATATATATATTATATATAAATATAATATAGTATAGTATATAGTATAGTATATATATTATTATATATTGTATATAATATACAATTATATTTTTATATATAATATATAATTATATTATATTATATATGTAAGTACTACAAGGTATAAAAAGGAGAATATGAAAATAGACAGTACAGGGAGTAGAGAATATAGTGGTGCTCATTTATAGGGTGGTTAAGGACAACCTGTATAATAAGATGATATGTGAGCAGAGACCTTAAGAAAATAAGTGGATCATCTACGTAGATTAAAACTTTCCCGGAAATAAAACACAAGAGGAAAAGATTCTTCATTGTAAAGTGTTTGAGACCTTAACAAAAACTGAAGAATTCTGTATGATTAAGCATAATCACTGAGGGAGAGAGTACTAGGAGGTCAGGTCAAGGATGGTTGGCAACAGACAATCTTTTAGGGTAGGTGAGAATTTTGGATTTTTCTTCATGTGCTTTTGAAAGCCATTAGAGGATTGTAAAGAGAAGAATAGTATGGTTTACTTATGTTTTCAAACAATCACTCTGGCTTCTGTGTATATATTTAATAGACAAAGTGAGGAGAAAGAATAAATTATGGAGTTAATATCTGTACTACTGAAATAACCTGATAGAGAGATGATGATGGATTTGAAAATTTTGAAATTTTTCTGAGACTTGTGCTCCTAAAAAGTAGTAACAGTTAAGAAGTCTTATTTGTTTTTGTTTTTGGAAATGGATAACCACAAAGGATCACCCTGCCCCACATAAGCCTTTCTCATAACTCCCATAACACTGAACAAAAGCTCCCTTGTTAACCACCTCTGTATAATCCCAAGCTCCCTTTCTTTTCTTTGATATATTCCTCACTAATGAACATTCTCCTTATTTTGTTAGCCTTAATTAATCATCTCCTTAATTGTCCAGTGTTTTTATTCCTTCACAGATTGGAGAGTATGGTAATGGTTTAAATGGCAAAGTATATTTTGAAAGTATTTCTCAGAAGATTGGCTGATAGATTTGCTGTGTGGTATCAGAAAAAGAGTGCATCAATAATCAATCCAAAAGGTTTGGCCTGAGGGGGAAGAAGACCAACAAATTTGACTAGGGAGCATTGTGAGAGTAGCTGATTGGGAGGCTGAGGGAAGAGTTCAGAAACTAATTTTAGACAGGCTAATTTTGAGGAGCCTGTAGGTCATCCTAATTATAATTTTAATTAGGCAGTTAAATGTTCTAAACTGAAGACATCAAGTGAGCAGATGGGGTTGAAGATATGAAATGTTGGAGTCACCAGCCTGTAAACTGTTTAGAACAATATGTCTAGATGCTGTTACCTAAGGTAGGGCTTCTCAGGTTCCAACATGTACAAGAATCACCTGGAGAGATTGTTAAACACAGATTTCTGGGTCCCACCCCAGATTCTGATTCTATAGATATTGGGTGGACCTGAAAATTCTGCATTTCTTTTTTTTTTCCATAAAATTAATTATTCAATTCAAAGGACAAGTCTTTATTTCCATTTCAGAACTTCCCAACTAAAAAATGCACCGTTCCATAAATTCTACAAGCCTAGAGACCACTTGAGTCACCAAGAGTTTATGGTGATGGCCAGGAGCTTAACATTATCATCAATTTTTTTTTTTTTAATTTATCTTTTGAAGTTTACAAGGCCCATTACAACAGGCCAAACAACCATACTACCTTTTACCTGTGCAACTCAAGGTTAAAGGTCAAACCAGCATATGTTCCAAAGTGCTCATTGTGTACTCAGTCCTATGCCTACAGCTTATTGAGGATATGAGACTCAGCCACCAAAGTTCAAAGAAAATAAAGTATAATTCAATCCTTGGGAGAATGCCAAGTAAGAAACCAGGGGAAGGGTAACCCACCACAGCACCTGAAGCTCTTTCTCACTTACCTGCCTGTCTCCCACATGAGGCTGTGTGAATCACCGGCAGGTGGGGACCATGTCCCATTTTAGCGTTCCTGGTACCTTACACATAGTCAGGCACATGGAGGTGCCTAAGAAATGTCAAGTGGCTAAGGACGGCAGTAACCAAGATAGTCTGAAGAGGCTGGGACTGGCGCTGATCCTTAAGGATGACCAAGGTTTACACAGGAGGAAGTAAGTGAGAATGAAGTGTTGGAAGTCACAGTAAGACCATTATACTTTCTGACATGGAAAAGAACATTTTGGGGAGTGGTGGAAAATAAAGTCATATAGAAAAGCGAGGGCCAGATTTGAGTTGCTTATTAAAAGCTGCTCAGAAAAGTTGTGATAGAAGAGAGAGGAAATGGGGAAATTTTGAGATTTTACCCATTAGAGCCAAAGTTCCACCAGAGGAAATTGAGTCTGGTGGGGATGATGCAGGGTGAAGGGAAGGGAAGAGAAGTGCAGTAGCTACACAGCCTGAAGCTCCAGGGAATCAGCGTAAACACAGTAAACAACAGAACCGCCTTGTACTGAGGACTCACATGCTGAATGCCAAGCTACACACGTTATAAACACTCTGAGGAATAGATATCTTCCTCTTATCTGACACATTAGCAAACAAGCTGAAAGGGTTAAATGGCTTCCTTAAAGTCACAGCTAGCAAGTGTATGGGTGGGGCTTTGTCTCAAACCAGGCTGACTCCAAGGCCACACCTTTAGCCATGAACTTCACTTTTCTCCCCACGTGAAGATGAATGGTGTGCATGCCCTGCTGAGGCAGAACATCGTTTGCCCCGTATTCTACTTGTTAAAACACCTTTTTCACTCTTTCCTTTTCTCATATTTTAAGTTTTAAGCTTCTCCAGTCTACTCTTTTTTGGTCAGTGCTAACCAGGTGAATTCCAATGCTTATTCTTGATGCTTGTGAAAAATCATGTTTCTTTGCTCCTAAAGCTTCAGAAAAGCAGATATTATTCTGGGTTAAGAAGCTAATTCTGTGAAAGAACCACAAGCTTATTCTGCTATTCAGTCTGGAAACGAGTGTAAAGATGCATACTTCTGGTTTATTACCAAACAAGTGTTTTAAGATATCTGAACTTCAGAGATTGTTGCTGACTCATTTAAAATGTAACTCTTAATTTCTAAAAGTTTGTTTTTCTCATCTGTTGCCTTACTTGATAATTTATCATCTTAGTAATACAACAATTTCTCAAGTGATGCTAATGCTGAGAGCATGAAGAGCATAATCTCACAAGTCAAGGGCTCAGTTCAACAAGACTCTTCCTTCTTCCCGACTTCAGACACTAATTGCAAGTCCAGGTTGCCACCTGTTCTAACCAATCGGCTATAAGTTGGAGGTTCCCATGAATACTTCCTTGGGTTCAATTAATTTGCTAGAGTGACTTATAGAACTCAGGAAAACAGTTTACTTCCTGTTTACCAGTTTACTGTCGAAGGACATGATAAAGATACAGATGAACATCCAGATGGAAGAGGACAGTTTATGTGGGAAGGGGTGTGAAGCTTCCATGTTATTTCCTGGTCTACCAGTCTCCCAGCACCAACATGCATTCACCAACATGAAAGCTTTCTAAACCCCATACTTTTGAAATTTTTATGGCGCTTCATTGTATAGGCATGCTTGATCATTAACTCCATTTTCAGTCCCTCTCTCCTCTCTGGAGAATGAAAGATGGGGCTGACAATTCTAAGCTTCTAATTATGGTTTGGTCTCTCTAGTAATCAGCTCCCATTCAGGAGCCCAATAAAAGTCATCTCATTAGAGTAAAAGACACTGCCATCACCAGGAAATCCCAAGGTATTTAGGAACTCTGTGTAAGGAAACAGGGTCAAAACCAAATATTATAAAAACAATACTCCAAATCAATGAATGTGATAAACCATATTAACAAACTGAAGGAGACAAACTGTACGATCATCTCAATAGATGCAGAAAAAACTTTGGACAAAATTCAACACTGATTTATGATAAAAACCCTCCAGAAAGTAGGCATAGAAGGGACTTACCTCAACATAATAAAGGCCATATATGAAAAACCCACAGCCAACATCATTCTCAATGGTGAAAAGCTGAAACCATTTCCACTAAGATCAGGAACAAGACAAGGTTGCCCACTCTCACCACTATTATTCAAAATAGTTTTGGAAGTTTTAGCCATAGCAATCAGAGAAGAAAAATAAGTGAAAGGAATCCAAATCAGAAAAGAAGAATTAAACCTGTCACTGTTTGCAAATGACATGATATTATACATAAAGAATCCTAAGATGTTACCAGAAAACTACAGGAGCTAAACAATGAATTTGGCAAAGTAGCAGGATATAAAAGTAATGCACAGAAATCTCTTGCATTCCTATACACTAATGATGAAAAATCTGAATGAGAAATGAAGGACACACTCCCATTTACCATTGTAACAAAAACAATAAAATACTTAGGAATAAACCTACCTAAGGAGATGAAAGACCTGTATGCAGAAAACTATAAGACACTGATGAGAGAAGTCAAAGATGATACAAACAGATGGAGAGATATACCATGTTCTTGGATTGGAAGAATCAACATTGTGAAAATGACTAGACTATGCTACCCAAAGCAATCCACAGATTCAATGCAATCCCTATCAAACTACCAATGACATTTTTCACAGAACTAGAACCAAAAATTTCACAATTTGTATGGAAACAAAAAAGATCCACAATAGCCAAAGCAATCTTGAGAAAGAAAAATGAAGCTAGAGGAATCAGGCCCCATGACTTCAGACTATACTACAAAACTACAGTAATCAAGACAGTATGGTAATGGCATAAACACAGAAATATAGATCAATGGAACAGGATAGAAAAGCCAGAGATAAACCCACACACATATGGTCACCTTATCTTTGATAAAGGAGGCAAGAATATACAATGGAGAAAAGAGCCTCTTCGATAAGTGATGCTGGGAAAACTGGACAGCTACATGTAAAAGAATGAAATTAGAACACTTCCTAACACCATACACAAAAATAAACTGAAAATGGATTAAATACATAAATGTAGGGCCAGACACTATAAAACTCTTAGAGCAAAACATTGGCAGAACACCCTATATGACATAAATCACAGCAAGATCCTTTTTGACCCACCTCCTAGAGAAATGGAAATAAAAACAAAAATAAACAAATGGGACCTAATGAAACTTAAAAGTTTCTGCACCTCAAAGGAAACCATAAACAAGACCAAAAGATAACCCTCAGAATGAGAGAAAATATTTGCAAATGAAGCAACTGACAAAGGATTAATCTCCAAAATATACAAGCAGTTCATGCAGCTCAATATCAAAAAAACAAACAACCCAATCCAAAAATGAGCAGAAGACCTAAATAGAAATTTCTCCAGAGAAGATGTACAGATTGCCAACAAACACAAACTCAACATCACTAATCATTAGAGAAATGCAAATCAAAACTACAATGAGGTATCACCTGAAACCGGTCAGAATGGCCATCATCAAAAAATCTACAAACAATAAATGCTGGAGTGGGTGTGAAGAAAAGAGAACCCTCTTGCACTGTTGGTGAGAACAGCCATTATGGAGAACAGTAGGGAGGTTCCTTTAAAAACTAAAAATAGAACTACCATACGACCCAGCAATCCCACTACCGGGCATATACCCTGAGAAAACCATAATTCAAAAAGAGTCATGTATCACAATGTTCATTGCAGCTCTATTTACAATAGCCAGGACGTGGAAGCAACCTAAGTGTCCATCGACAGATGAATGGATAAAGAAGATGTGGCACATATATACAATGGAATATTACTCAGCCATAAAAAGAAATGAAATTGAGTTATTTGTAGTGAGGTGGATGGACATAGAGTCTGTCATACAGAGTAAAGTAAGTAAGAAAGAGAAAAACAAATACCATATACTAACACATATATATGGAATCTAAAAAAAAAAAAAAAAAGGTTCTGAAGAACCTAAGGGCAGGACAGGAATAAAGATGCAGACATGGAGAGTAGACCTGAGGATACAGGGAGGGGGAAGGGTGGTCTGGGATGAGGTGAGAGAGTGGCATGGACATATATACACTACCAAATGTAAAATGAATGGCTGGTGGGAAGCAGCTGCATAACACAGGGAAATCAGGTCTGTGTTTTGTGACCACCTAGAGAGGTGGGATAGGGAGGGTGGAAGGGAGACGCAAGAGGGAGAGGATATGGGGATATGTGCATACGTATGGCTGATTCACTTTGTTATATAACAGAAGCTAACGCACAGTTGTAGAGCAATTATACTCCAATAAAGATGTTGAAAAAAAAAAAGCAATACTCTTAGTGCTCTTATCACTTAGGAAATTACAAGGGTTTTAAGAGCTCTGTGACATGAACCAGGGGCAGAGACCAATATATATATTATATTACCTAATACTATATATATATATGTATATATATGTGTGTATATATATATATATAATGATATATATAACATAGTAATATATAGAATTATATATAATTTTATATAATACATAATAATGTTATATATAATGTATTTATATATATAATTTTATATATATATATATATATATATATATATATATATATACACAATGTTAGGTAATTTATTCTAATGTTTTTTTTTTTTGTTTTTTTTTTTTATTTTGTAGAGCATGTTCCACTGATGAAAAAATACTTTTTGAATGCTATTTTGATTTTTTACTTTCTGGGGTGGCTTAATTTTTTATTATTAAATTTCAAATGAGGTTGTATTTTACTCCCACTCGGACAAAATAATGTGTAATAAGTATTATCTTACATTTACTTTTTGTCCAATTTCTCTCATATTCCTTCCACCAACATGGAGGAGGTTAAATCATGGAATTAAGAAATAGTTATGTAGCTTCCTACAGATTTAGGGCTTTTATGATCTATGAATTCACTGCAATTATAATAATGTTGTTGAGTTATGCATCTATGTGGTTTCTTTAGGGAAAGGTAAATAGCTTTATTGAGTTGGCAATGGAATCTCAAAACTACTAAAAATTTTTGTCCTAGGTGGAAAGTTTCTATTCTATGCTATTTTTTTCTTACTTTGGCCTGGTAAGAGTCATGCTGTCTTGATATACAGTTTCTGTTATGCAAAATAAACTTCTATTGAAGTTATTGATGACTTATTTCCCTGTTTAAGAAAACCTACATATTAAAATGCACATTGAGTAAGGGAGGCAAAGTACGTAATATCCTGAACCAAAGATCTTAGGCAAATGCTGATCAAAACAAATTTTGTAAATTATGACCTTTTGTGTTGTTCAATCACATTTTCACAGAAAATTGTTTTTAATTTAAAGTAACAAATATATGTAATAAATCCTCAGGAAAATAGAAACAAACTCTTTAATCCTCTATTAATATTACTCAATTGAAATTGTATAAAGCAACATCTTATAGCTGCAAAGAAAAAAGGAGATCCTATTAATCGTAAGACAAAAGAAAAATGGAAAATAAGTATAGTATTGAGATATTAATATAATTTTTAAAAAACTTTTTACCCCTTAGTCAAAATATTAACAAAAATTACATAAAGAGAATCCATGGAGGCACCAATGTATAGCATGAAAAAGGAATGTTTTTAGTCTTTCCCAATAATGTCCCTAAACCTATCATAAAAAATAATAGATCACATAAAAGCAGATACTTGTTCTGCATAAGCAACCTTGTTACAATCCTTATTGCTGCCCTACCAGTGAGAAAGAAGCCTTCAAACCCCCTATATAAAAGGTATGGAGCCTCCATTGAATGGAGTAAGATCCCGGAGGTGGCAATACTGTTCTTTCCAAGGAGTGCCAACTTAATATTCTGAGCAGAGTACTGTGGTGGAGGGAACTTTACTGTTATATCATTTCAAGGTAGCTGTGATATAATAATTTAAGATCTGGACTAAGAAACAAAAAATGTTTTAAACAATTTAGTAATTCACTAACTGCTAAGGTTATGTGACAAAGTGGTATGTCATGGATATTAATGACAGGTCTAGGCATGATATCTTTTTTTCCCCGCATGCTAGATTCTAAAATGAAATGAAATTTTTAAATTTTTGGAGCTTCAATTTTTTATATCTGCTTTAGTCCACTATGACTATCATAAAATGCCACAGATTAAGTAGTTTAAACAACAGAAATTTATTTTCTCACAGTTCTGAAGGCTTAAAGTTCATGATCAAGGTGCCAGTTTGTTCGGTTCCATGTGAGAACCCTCTGGATTGCGGATGGCAGCCTTCTTGCTGTGTCCTCATGTGGTCTTTCCTCTGTGATACATGGAAAACAACACTGGACCCTGTTCTTCTTATAAGAAGAGCAATTCTATCAGAATAGGGCCCCATCCTTTAGACCTCATTTAACCTTAGTTACAGTCTTATAGTTCTATCTCAAAATACATTAAAATTGAGGATTAGGACCTCAAACCATGAATTTGGGAGAACACTATTCAGTCCTAACAATATCTTAAAAGAAATAAAAGAAAGTAAACACACGTTCACAATTGCCATTGCTTACTCTCTGCTTTATCCTGGACAAACATTAATCAGGCTTCTCTCTTGCATTGGACTCTGTTTACCCCTAAGCCTGAGCAAGCACAACAAAAGTGGAAAGCCTCCCTTATCAGATCCTCTTGGAAATCAGCTGACCACAGGGAGACCTTTTTCTTATCAGACCCCAGTGGTTATTTCCAGTTTTCATGCCAAAGATTTTGCTTATCTCTGCTGGTCCCTGCCTCACCCTATACAGTAGTCCACCCTTATCCTTAGTATCAATTTCCACAGTTTCAGTTACCCATGGTCAACCATGGTCTGAAAATATTAAATGGAAAAATCAAGAAATAAGTAATTTGAACTGTACACTGTTCTAAATAGCATGATGAAATCTCACACTGTACCACTCCATCCCACCTGGACATGAATCACCCCTCTGTCCAGCATATCCCTCCCATTAGTTATTTAGTAGCCATCTTGGTTATCAGATCAAT
The DNA here is from genome assembly GCF_028564815.1 of Eubalaena glacialis. NCBI lineage: Eukaryota > Metazoa > Chordata > Mammalia > Artiodactyla > Balaenidae > Eubalaena > Eubalaena glacialis. Next base: position 39,034,730 of record NC_083731.1, on the reverse strand, counting down.
TGTCCCAGTATTGTAGTGCTTGTGTTCAAGTGCTTATTTTACTTAATTATGGCCCCAAAGTGCAAGACTAGAGCTGGCAATTTGTATATGCCGAAGAGAAGCTGTAAAATGCTTCTTTTAAATGCAAAAGTAAAGTTCTCAGCTTTATAAGGAAGGGAAAAATTTTATGCTGAGGTTGCTAAGATCTATGGAAAGAACGAATCTTCTATCCATGAAATTGTGAGGAAGGAAAAAGAAATCTGTGCTACGTTTGCTGTTGTACCTCAAATTGGAACAGTTGGGACCACAGTGTGTGATAGTGCTTGGTTAAGATGGAAAAGGCATTAAATTTGTACAATAAGATATTTTAAGAGAGAGTGAGAGAGAACACAATCACATAACTTTTATTACAGCATGTAGTTATAATCGTCCAATATAATTATTGGTAATTGTTAATCTCCTACTGTTCCTAATTTATAAATTAAACTTTATCATAGTTATAACATGGTAAATATAGGGTTCAGTACTATCCATGGTTTCAGGCATCCACTGGGGGGGTTGGAATGTATCCCGCATGGATAAATGGGGACTACTATAAAAAAAAACTTTGTTCTATATGAATTTGAGATGCTCCCAGATTTCTGTGGTTGGAGCAGCCTCCCTATTGCCATATTTTGTTTTTCTAATTAAAGTCTTTAAGACTGGATTTGTTTTAATTTGACAAAATTCAAAATGTCTATCTCACTGAATTATTTTGAGAGTTTCCAAACCATTTAGTGTAGTATTTACTAATAGACACTAACTAATAATAAATATAATGTTTAATACAAATAGAGCCTACTTTACCATAGATGAACAATTGTGTGTTCTTGGCAATTTGGCTTACTTATTAAAGTCCACATACTTTGTCAATTAAATAATAATTTGAAGTAGTTGTTTAAAGGTTGCTACATATCTAATATTCTGTCAAATAACAAGCAGACTTTGGAATTCTGTATCTTATGAGGTCACATTCCAAAGACTTCATGGAAAATTATCATACTTAAATTTGTAGTTTCATTCCAGTGTACTGAGTCAAATAACATCAAAATTTCCTAGAGCAACAAATACACTTATTGAATTTAAATGTATGATTTTACTAGTTTGACTTCTAAGGCTTGTCAAACAATCTTTATATGCACAATGTTGAATATAAAATAAAAGAATAATATGTTCCCAATGTATCACTATGCTGTTTTGTTTTTGTTCTGTTTTTCACAATCAAAGTTCCTGCTTTATCTCAGGAGAACTTCCTATACGGTAGTAGGAGGCAGGAGGTAGTGAACTCATATTTATGAAATGCTCACTATTGACGTGCTCTCTGTCTGATGCTTTAATTATGACACATCATTTACCTTGGCAAAACCCCTTTGGGGTAGGTGTTATTATCTTCATTTACACATTTAGAAATTAAGGATTAGAGAAGTCAAGTTCCTTGCTCAGGGTCATGCAGCTGTTAAAAGGAAGAGTCAGGATTTAATCAGAGCTCTATTTATGTACCCAATAAAGTGCTATCTTCTTATTATAACGTCCTGTGTTCCTATGAAGGAATAATTCATATTATCCCAACAGGCACAAATGAATGGGCTTGTACTTTAGGAAATGAAGATGTGATACAGGAAAAAATGGCAGAGTAGGAAAACCCTGAGCTCACCTCCTCCCACAGGCAAACCAAAATTACAACTACTTACAGAACAACTATACATGAAAACAACTTGAAGATTAGCAGGAAAGATTTCCCACAATTAAAGATATAAAGAAGAAACAACAACAAAAGCGGTTGGGGGGCAGAGATGTGATATAGTCAAGACTCTCACTTCTGAGTAGGTGACTCACAAATGGGAAGAGAATCACAATTGCAGAGATTCTTTCCAAGGAGCAAGGGGTTTGAGCTCCACATTGGGCTCCCCAGCCTGGGATTCCTGCACTGTGAAAATGAGCTCCAATAACATCTGTCTTCAAAGGCCAGCACGACTTGCATATGGGAGAGCACGATGGTTGGTAGGAAACAGAGACTCCACTACTAAAGGGTGCATGCCCCATGACCCAGAACAGTGGGAATAATATAAAAGGAGGCTGGTTCAGACTCATTTGCTGAATCTTGAGGAGCCTCCCAGAGAGAAGGAGACAACTGCGACTCCCCCTGGGGACATAGACACTGGCAGCAGCCATTTTGGGGAGCTCATTCTACCATCGAGACACTGACCTTGGCAAATGTCATTTTGGAATCCTCCCTCTGGTCTACTAGTGCTCAGGGTTTATTCACTCAGCAGTGGGCTGACACCAGCCCCAGCACCCTCAGGATTCACAGCCAGCTGCTCTGAGACATGGCCCTATAAAACAGTGGACTGGCAGCAACCACATGAGACAGAGCCTGGTTGTGAACCAGGCCAGGGGCCGGCTCCATCTACCAAGATACCAACAGTAGTCAGCCTGCCACAGCAGAAAAAAACTATGGCACCCACATTTGGGGCATCCCTAGAGCATATAGCTCTGGTGACGAGAGGAGAGTACACAGCTAGGTCCTATAAGATGTCTCCTATATAAGGTCACTTCTCCAAGATTGGGAAATGCAACTAACTTATCTAATACATAGAAATAGAAAAAGAGAATCAGGCAAAAGGGGGTTACAGAGGAATATGTTCCAAATGAAGGATTAAGACAAAAACTCAAAAAAGAACCAAAGTAAGTAGAGAGAAGCAGTCTACCTGATAAAGAGTTCAAGATAAAGATCATAAAGATGATCAACAAACTCAGAAAAAGAATAGATGAAAACAGAATTTAACAAAATTTAGAAAATGTAAAGAAGAAGGAAACAGAGCTGAATAATACAATAATTGAAATAAAAAATACACTAGCAGGAATCAACAGTAACTTAGATGATGCAGAGAAACAAATCAACAAATTGGAAGACAGAATAGTATAAATTACCTAAGCTGAACAGAAAAAAGAAAAAATAATTTTAAAAAATGAGGATAGTTTAAGAGACCCTTGGGAAATCAAGTGTACTAACATTCACATTATGGGGGTCTCAGAAGGAGAAGAGAGAGAGAAAGGGGCAGATAAATTATTTGAAGAAATAATAGCTGAAAACTTCCAAAAACTGGAAAAGGAAACACATTGAGGTCAAGGAAGCATAGAGAGTCACAAACAAGATCAACCTAAAGATGTCTACACCAATATATATTATAATTTAAATGGCAAACATTAAAAATAAAGAGAGAATATTAAAAGCAACAAGAGAAAAACAACTAGTTACATAAAAGGGAACACCCATTAGACTAATATATGATTATTCAGTGAAACTTTGCTGACCAGAGGGAGTGGCACAAGTCAAAGTGATAAAAGGAAAGGGTCTGCAACAAAGCATACTCTATCCAACATGGCAATAATTCAGATTTGAAGGAAAGATTAAAATTTTACATAGAAGCAAAAGCTAAAGGAGTTCAGCATCACTAAACAGGCTTTAAAAGAAATGTTAAAAGGACTTCTCTCATTGGGAAAGAAAAGAACACAACTAGAAATATGAAAATTATGAAAGAAAAAAGTCTCATTAGTAAAGCAAACATGTAATAAAGGTAATATATCAACCATTTATAAAGCTAGCATGAAGGTTAAAACACAAATATTGTAAAATCATGTATATGCACAATAAGTAGCTAAGGGATACACAAAACAGAACAATGTAAAATATAATGACATAAATATTAAATATGAGTGGGGAGTAAAAATTCAAGGTTGTGAGAATGCATTAGAACTTGAGATCACCATTATATATATATATATATATATATATATATATATATATATATATATATATATATATATAATATATATATATATATGGAACAAAAAAGAACTATAAAAACAACTGAAAACAATTAACAAAATGGAAACAAATATACCAATAAAGAATTACTTTAACTGTAAATGAACTAAATGTTCCAATCAAAAGACACAGCGTGGCTAAATGACTAAAAAACAAGACCCATCTATAAGCAGACTACAGGAGACTCACTTCAGATCTAAAGACACACACAGACTGAAAGTGAGGGCAGGGAAAAATGTATTCCATGTAAGTGGAACAAAAAGAAAGTTTGGGTAGCAATACTTACATCAGACAAAATATACTATGAAACAAAGATTGTAACAAGAGACAAAGAAGGACATTATATAATGACAAAGGGAAAACTCAAAGAAGAAAATAAAACAATTGGAAATAAATATGCACCCTACAATGAGGCAAATAAATACATAAAGCAAACATTAAGAAACATAAAGGGAGAAACTGACAGTAACACAATAATAGTAGGGGAATTTAACAGCTCTCTGTCATCAATGGTCAGATCATCTAGACAGAAAATTAATAGAAAACAAAGACCTCACATGACACATTAGACTATATGGATTTATTGGTTATATATAGAACATTTTATCCAAAAGCAGCAGAATATGTATTATTTTCAATTGCACATGAAACATTCTCCAGGATAGATCACATTCTAGGCCATACAATAAGTCTCAAATTTAAGAATATTGAAATCTTATCAAGCATCTTTTCCAATCACAACACTATGAGACTATAAATCAACTATAAGAAAATAACAACAAAAAACACAAACATGTGGAGAGTAAACAAAATGCTACTAAACAACCAATAATTTACAGAATAAAGTAGAGAGGAAGTTTAAAAAAAATACCTGGAAATACATAAAAGTGAAAATACAATGATACAAAATCTATGGGAAACAGCAAAAGCAGCTCTAAGAGGGAAGTTTTTAGCAATACAAGCTTCCTTCAGGAAATAAGAAAAATCTCAGATAAACAATCTAATCTTATACCAAAGCAACTAGAAAAAAAGAACAAGCAAAACCCAAAGTTAGTAGAAGGAAAGAAATTATTAAGACCAGAGCAGAAATAAATTGATACCAAAAAACAATAGAAAAGATCAATGAAACTAAGAGGTGGTTACTTGAAAAGATAAACAAAATTGAAAAAAAACTTTAGTGAGAGTCATCACGGAAAAGAGAGATAGCCCAAATAAATAAAATCAGAATTGAAGGAAAAGTTACAATGTACACCACAGAAATACAAAACACCATAAGAAATTACTTAAAACAATTATACAGCACTAAAATGAACAACCTAGAAAAAAAATGAACAAATTCCTAGAAACATACAATTTCCCAAAACTGAACCAGAAGGAATAGAGAATATGAACACTCCAATACTAGTAATAAAATTGAATTAGGAATTAGTATTAAAAAACACTCCCAACAAACAAAAGTCCAGGACCAGATGGCTTCATAGGTGAATACTACCAAACATTTAAAGAAGGGATAACACACTTTCTTCTCAAACTATTCCAAATAACTGCAGAGAAAGGAATGCTTCAAAAGTCATTCTATAAGGCCAGCGTCATCCTCATAACAAAATCAGATGAAGATAAAATTAAAAAAAAAAGAAAATTACAGGCCAATATCACTGATGAACAAAGATGAAAAAATCCTCAACAAAATATGAGCAAACCAAATTCAACAATACATTGAAAAGATCATACACCGTGATCAATTGGAATTTATCCCAGGGATGCAAGGATGGATGTTTCAATATCTGCAAATCAATCACTGTGATGCACCACATTATCTAATTGAATAATAAATATTGTATGACTATCTCAATAGATTCAGAAAAGATTTTGACAAAATTCAACATCCATTCTTGATAAAAACAATCAAAAAAGTTGGTATAGAAGAAACATATCTCAGCATAATAAAGGCCATATATGACAAATCTACACCACATCATACTTAATGATGAAAAGCTGAAAGCATTTCCTCTAAGATCAGGAACACAATAAGGATGCCCGCTCTCATCACTTTTATTTAACAGAATATAGAAATCTGAGTCACAGAAATCAGACAAGACAAAAAGAGATAAAAGGAACCTAAACTGGAGAGGAAAATGTAAAACTGTCTCTGTTTGTAGATTACATGATACTATATAGAGAAAAATTTAAGAACACCACCAAAAACTATTTGAACTAATAAATGAATTCAATAAAGTTGCTGGATACAAAATTAATATACAAAAATCTGTTGCATTTCTGTATACAAACAACAAACTATCATAAAGAGAATTTGAGAAAGCAATCCAATGTACAATTGTACTTTAAAGAATAAAATACCTAAAAATAAATACAACCAAAGAGGTAAGATAGTTGTGCTAAGAAAACTATAAGACATTGATGAAAGAAACTGAAGACCACACTAACAAATGGAAAGATATACTGTGTTCATGGATTGAAAGGACTGATATTGTTGAAATGACCATACTACACAAGGCAATATACAGATTCAATACAATCCCTTTCAAAATACCAATGGAATTTTTCACAGAACTATAATAAATAATCCTTAAATTTGTATGGAAACACATAAAACCCTGAATAGCCAAAACAATCTTGAGAAGAAGAACAAGCTGAAGATATCACACTCTGGGTTTGCAAACTATAGTACAAAGCTATAGTAATCAAAACAGTTAGGCACTGAAACAAAAATGGACACATAGCTCAATGGAACAGTACAGAGAACCCAGAAATAAACCCACACTTACATGGTCCATTAATCTACCACAAAGGAGGCAAGAATATACAATGGAGAAAACACAGCTTTTAATAAATGGTGTTGGGAATACTGGAGAGCTACATGCAAAAGAACCAATGTGGACTACTTTCTCACACCATATACAAAAATAAACTCAAAATGGATTAAACACTTAAATGTAATATCTAAGACTATGAAAATTCTAGAAGAAAACATAGCCAGCACACTTTTATTTCAGTTTTTTTTTTTTTGGCAGATTATACTCCATTATAAGTTACTACAAGATATTGTGTATAATATGCCATGCTATACAGTAAACCCTTGTTGCTTACTTATTCTATATATAATGGTTTATATCTGTTAAACCCATAGTCCTAATTTGTCCCTGCCCATAAGTTTGTTTTCTACATCTGTGACTCTGTTTCTGTTTTGTATGTAGATTCATTAGTACTGTTATTTTAGATTCTACATATAAATTATATCATTTAGTGTTTGTCTTACTCTATCTGATTTATTTCACTAAGCATGATATTTTCTAGGTCCATCCATGTTGCTGCGAATGGCAATATTTCATTCTTCTTTATGGTTGAGTAATATATATATATATATATATATATATATATATATCACATCTTTTTAAGCCAGTCATCTGTTGATGGGCAGTTGGGTTGCTTCTATGTCTTGGCTATTGTAAAAAGTGCTGCTATGAACATTGGGGTGAATGTATCTTTTTGAATTAAAGTTTTTGTTTTTTCTGGATATGTACCCAGGAGTGGGATTGCTGAATCATTTAGTAGCTCTATTTTTAGTTTTTTAAGGAACCGTCATATTGTTTTCCATAGTGGCTGCACCAATTTACATTCTCCCCAACAGCATATGTGGGTTCTCTTTTCTCCACACTTCTCCAGCATTTATTATTTGTAGACTTTTTGATGATGGCCATTCTGACCAGTGTGAGGTGATACCTCACTGTGGTTTTGATTTACATTTCTCTAGTAATTAGTGATGTTGATCATTTTTTCATGTGCCTCTTGGCTATCTGTATGTCTTCTTTGGAGAAATGTCTATTTAGGTCTTCTGGCTATTTTTTAATTTGGTTGTTTGTTTTTTCAACATTGAGTTGTATGAGTTGTTTATAAATTTTGGATATTAACCCCTTGTCAGTTACATTTTTTCCAAATATTTTCTCCCATTTTGTAAGTTTTCTTGATAATTCTTTTGTTGTGCAAAAGCTTTTAAGTTTGATTAGATCACATTTGTTTACTTTTGCTTTTATTTCTTTTGCCTTGGGAGACTTACCTAAGAAAATATTGCTATGATTTGTCAAAGAATCTTTTGCCTATGTTCTCTTCTAAGAGTTTTATGGTGTCAGGTCTTACATTTAGGTCTTGAAACCATTTTGCATTTATTTTTGTACATGGTGTGAGGTGATATTCTAATTTCATTGACTTATATGTAGCTGTCTAGCTTTCCCAACACCACTTATTGAGGAGACTTTCTTTTCTCCATTGTCTATTCTTTCCTCTTTGGTATTGATTAATTGACCATAGGTGCATGGGTTTATTTCTGGGATCTCCATTCTCTTCCATTGATCTATATGTCTGTATTTGTGCTAATACCATGCATGCTGTTTTGTTTACAGAAACTTTGGCTTGTATGCTTTTTTACATTGGTCTTAGCAATATTTTTTTTTTTTTTGTATATGTCTCCTCAGGCAAGGGAAACAAAGCAAAAATAAACAAATGGGACTACATCAAACTAAAAATCTTTTGCACAGCCAGAGAAACTATCAACCAAAAGGAAAAGCAGCCTACTGAATGGAAGAAGATATTTGAAAACAGTATATCCAATAAGGGGTTAATATCTAAAATATACAAAGAACTCATACAACTCAACATCAAAAAGATCAAAAAACTCAATTAAAAAATGGGCAAAGGACCAGAATAGACATTTCTCCAATTAAGACATACAAATAATCAACAGACACATGTAGAAACGCTCATCATCACTAATCATCAGGGAAATGCAAATCAAAATGAAATACTACCACCTCACACCTGTCAGAATGCTTATCATCAAAAAGATAAGCAATAACAAGTGTTGACTGGAATGTGAAGAAAAGGAAACCATCATGCACTGTTTGTGGGACTGTCAAGTGGTACAGCCACTATGAAAAACATCATGCAGTTTCCTAAAAGAATTAAAAATTGAACTGCCATATGATCCAGCAGTTTCACTTCTGGTTGTTTACCCCAAGAAAACCAAAAACACTCATTTGAAAATGGTCAATAATATTTTAACATCTTTGTATGTGGTCAGATTGTTTCTAGACTTATTGTGGTGATCATTTCATAATGTATGCAAATGTCAAATCATTATGTAAAACATCAAAAATTAACATAATATTGTATATCAACTGCTTTTCAACAATTTTTTTTTATTTTTTAAAAAAACGTGAATTAGAAAAAAAGAGATTTTAGAAAATAAAGAACTTCTGCTTTTGCATTGTGTTATCATGATCATGTGAAAGGTACTTTACGTACCTTAAAACAATTGATAATGTATTTTTATTTGTAAAGGAAAGTTAAGAAACTGAGAGACCCTACTTCAAAATATTCATGATGTAGGTTCTATGATTAATCTCATACAGAGACTACTCAGTTAATTTTTAAAGCTAAAATGTGTGAAATTGAAATTAATATGTTAATATGTTCAAAACTATTTTAGATAATTAGGACAAAACTTTTATGTTCTTATGTTGACCACTGAAACTTTATATTAAAAAATAAAACACATTCAAACTTGATCTAAATAAAATAAAATAAAATTTAACGTTTTACATGAGAGAAATAATACTTAGAACATTTAAATATAAACCTGATATTTTATACAGTGATTCATTTAATGTTGTTAAATAGAAACAGAGTTTTGTCCTTTTGTGAATGAATTGACTAATTCATTAATTTTTTGAAGTATAGTCCTCCACAATGATATACTGTCCTAGACACATAGGTTAAATTACACGTAAATTTTTAAAATTTTGCAAAATCTCTCTTCTGATAATATGATTGAATCCAAGTGGAGTTTTTGTCCATATATAGTTAGGCTGTGGACTTGTCACTCACATTCATTGTTAAGAAAAACAAAAAACAAAAACAAAAGGAAGAACAACTGATGATTTTATTTTCTTCAAAAGAGACAATATCAAAATATGATTTATTTTATTCCTGAAAAATAAAAAATTAAGAATCTTAACTTTAAAATTTAGATTATGAAATATTCTCTAGAAATAGCTTAAACTGGAGAGATCTACCTTTTGGTAGTATGTGTCTACTTTTGTCTGAGAAGAATAAATGGCAACATAGATGTTCTTGTAGTATTGCTTATCTTTTAAAATTCAAGCATTTCTCATTGTCTGGTAAGCAATTTATCATAATAATCATGATTATAATTGCAATGATCTCGCTTCTAACTCAAACTGTTATTTTATAATTTTGTACTGAATTCATCTCTTAAACTGAGTAAAGTAAGAAAGATGTTGTGAATGTAGAATTCCTTCTCCTATATTTTTTGCCTTTTTCTTTGACCCTTCTTCCCACAATAATTCTCTCCTTTGCTTTCTCATTGCCCATTTTTAACACTTTTTTTCTTTAATTAATTAATTAATTTATTTATTTTTGGCTGTGTTGGGTCTTCGTTTCTGTGCGAGGGCTTTCTCCAGTTGCGGCAAGCGGGGGCCACTCTTCATCGCGGTGCGCGGGCCTCTCACTATCGCGGCCTCTCTAGTTGTGGAGCACAGGCTCCAGACGCGCAGGCTCAGTAGTTGTGGCTCACGGGCCTAGTTGCTCTGAGGCATGTGGGATCTTCCCAAACCAGGGCTCGAACCCATGTCCCCTGGATTGGCAGGCAGATTCTCAACCACTGCGCCACCAGGGAAGCCCACTGCCCATTTTTAAATGGGATAATATCAATAAGCTCTTTTGAGTCAGCCTGCAACTAAAGTATCCTCTGCAAATGACATCTCAAGCATCCCTGTTCCTTTTGTTTATCACATTTACGTGGATCCCTAGAGTCTCAGTTAAAGCTTATTCTTACTGGAGCACAGTAGGAATATTATCTTAAAGTCAAAGTGCATCAACTTTAACTGATTATAAAGTAAAAGATTTCAACTTTCCTTACTTGCACAACAACTTAGTAACCTAATGTCAATGATTATATGTCTAAATAACATTCACATGTAGCAAGCTACTTGTCAGCAGAAAGAAAAAACACATAAATATTTCAACACCTTGGAATAAGTCCAACTTATTTAGTTGTGCTTGTTTAAAATATTTCCCAAAATGTATCATTTCCAATTCTTCACCCAAGCCCAGCTGTGTCTATAATAGTTTAATGAAATGAAGAGCTACACATTGAATTTTATCTATGTCAAGGGAATCTAAGCATTTCAATTATCATAGGATGTTTCTCTCCATAATAATTAAATTTTATTCCTTGAAGGAAAACATTTGCCACTACCTCTCTTTCTGTTTGCAAAGAAACACAGTATGAGCATACAGGACACACTATGATTTTTAAGAAAATCAGGAAAGGGTTATATGTTCTTGATAACTAGATTTATATTGCAGGAACAAAAATTTTTAAATCTTCAAAAATAAGTTATAAAAACATGAAATAAATAAAGAATAAGGTGCCATATTAAGATACTGACATTCAAAGAAGAAAAGATTTTTTGTATATATATGTATATATACACATATACATATACATATATAAAGTACCTAGTATAGGGCCAGTTCCATGGTATATGATCAATAATATGTAGCTATTCTCTGAACTGATGATCCGTGGTTAATACTGATTTAAAACCATACAAATTAGTTCCACACTTTAAAAATGTATTTATAAAGAGAAATTTGTGTCTACTATGTAATATGCATAACTAGACAATAATTTGCAGTAATGGGTACTAATTAATATAACATAGTACGTAAACAAAGATAATATTTTTAAAAATTTTGAAAGAAAATTTAAGCATGACATTACTTTCTTTTTCCTGTATTAATACTTTCTGATTTATTTTTATTGAAATAAAAAACCAATTAATTGTTTCTTATGAAAATAGGGTAAACAAGTAAATAGTTTTAAAATACATAGTCAATATAAGTTCACAAATAACTGTTTCATAATAGACACATGCTCTTACTTTATATTACCTTTTTACATTTTTTAGAAACAGTTTTGGCCCAGGAAGGGTTGTAAAATAAATATTCAAATGGTGGGAGCAATTCAGTTCATAGCAGTGCTGTTCAAATAGTTTTTATTTAATTCAAATTAATTATTAGATCATAAATGTTTTTTTGAGTACTATACACTCAAAATGTTTAGCTTAATACTTCTTCATATTCAATGAAGAAAAAAATTATTTTTGCATTTCTTGCATATTGTTTGTAAAGCCATATTTTAAAAAATGTAACTACTATTTAGGAATAGAGAAAGTTTTAATGTGGTTGCTTCATATTTTAATAAATGAATAGGAACTCAGATGTTTGGTTTACTCTGATGTAAAAGCCACAAAATGGGTAAGTCAGGGCACCCAGAGCTAGTTATGTGTCCACAACAGTAAGTCATTTTACCTGTGACGCATTTGTGGGTTTGTTAAAATAAAGTTGGTAGAATGAGTTAATAAATATCAAACATGAGACACTGTGCTGGGAGCACAGAACACATTTTCTTTTAAAAAAATTTAAATATGGGACTCCTGCTAAGGAGGAGTCCAAAGTGTGTTAGATGCTGACCACTGAGAGGAAAAACATGAAAGCTGTACACTGTATTAATAAGGGACTTCTTGAAACATATTTGTTAACCTTTGTGTAATGCTCATGGCTACCATCTTCCAGGCTGGTGCATTTCCTGCACAAGAGTCCCTGGCTTGGTGAGTAGAAGATAGAGCAAACAACAGGTTCCACATGCCCTTCAGCCATGGACACCGTGCATAACGGTAGTGTTTAATTCATACATTCCAGGGCTAGAATGCTAACAGTCACATACTGACTCTACCTTTTATTGACTATTTAATTCTGGACAACTTAGCTAACCTCTCTAAACATCATTTTCCTTGCATATAAATAAAGATAATGAGAATAACTTCCAAATAGGGTTGTTGGCAACAACAACAACAAAAATAATAAAGATAAATGTCTAACACATAAAGAGTGCTGGATTAATGTTATTATTTTATCCTGTATAACAATGACAAATCTATGATGATGTTTTCAGGGGTTTATGAAATAAGACACAGTTATAATAATATGCAGTATATTCTATAGTGATAAGTAAAATTTATGTGAATCTTTTTCACTAATTGTGAGATGTGAAATGACATAGAATAAAAGTTCTGTGGTTTAAAGTTCAAAAAAAAAAAAGTGCTTGAGTCCCCTCTAAGTCTCACTACTACAGCAAGGGTTGGAGGACTTAATCTACTTTTCTAATAGGGAGTCAATAATCTCTCTGGATATTATGTCTAGCATCTAAGCAATAAAACCTCACTTACATGCATTGTATTACAAAGGTGGGGGACATATAAATCCACAAGCTAAATTAACATGTACTGGGTGAAAATCATAAAGAAGGAAGATTATAATATCTCAGGGACTTGAACTCAGTAACACTGGAGGTTGACCAATGGCATCAGGGTCAGAACCGCAGACTTCCTCTCAGTGGTCAAAGAAAGATAAAGGACTGAAAATATAACATTTTAACATATTATTTTTAAATTAATTTGAATTAAGAAAATAAGCTGCTACTAAATATATCTGGATTTGGTGGTGAGCTTGAGAAAACAATCAAGAAGTTAAAGCGTTTCAATGTTCAAGAGTTTTGCTTAATGAGTTTTTCACTGCGTGGGTGGAAAATAGGTTATACTCCAGATGGAACAAAGTTTCTAAGATGTGTTGCAATCATATTGACATTATTGACAAGAGAATGTTACAGTGATCTGTAAGGTAAATGTAAAATTATCAGGATTTTTGTGACTTCAAAAAGATAAATAATGGAAAATTCTAATTTTTAATGGTAAGCATGGAGCTTGATTACTGTGTTCTAATACAATTTAAGGACTATATTTGCTTGCATGTTAATAGTTATTCAAGTATTGATATAAGATAATTATTCTAAGATTGAGAAAAAGGCATATGACTCAATTATGACTTCTTCCCCAGAGAACCAATTTACATGGGTAAAGCAAAGTATTAAAACAGGAAAAATTGTACATTACATATTTTCTGGAATTCAGGGAATCAAAAACCCATTGAAAACTCATATTTTCCTCTAAAGAAATATTGGCTTCTTAATTATTATTTCTACTATGAACTCTAAGTTAATTTTTCCTACAGGTATAATAAAATCAATAGAAAAAAGGTTTAATTATTCAAATATTTATTCACGCACGTTTTAGCAATAGTTCTAAGGCTTAGTTATAATTTTCTCCTTGGTCCAAAGTAAAATTAATTGAATACAAGGCATTTTTTTCTCTTTTTCTTTGTAACTCGTTATGGTCCATATGGACCATAGCCATATGGTCTATGATTATAATTATTTCAATATTCACTTACAAATTTTTTTAAATAAAATGGGTAAGAACATAACAGAGTTAGCATTAAGTAAATTCATTTATTATTTCTATCTTTTGCTCCCTATGCTTTACCATTTGAGAGTACACCTCAAATCTCTCCACCTGACCCCTTCCATTCACTCATCACACAGTCACACGTTTAACAATATTTACTGATCATCAAGTAGATGTCAATCACAGCTTCAGAATGAGTATAAAACATCCCGTCCTTCAGCTTGGAATCATAAACATGCAAAATGAAAGTTGTTAACCTTAATATGTTAAACATATAAATAAAAGTTACTAATGTGAATGCTCTAGTAAAAAGACATGAGAAGATGACATATAACTTAAACTAAAGCAAATAAAGGATTGCTATAGATTATACATTATTTATTTAGTTATATTTGAAAGTGGTATGGTCATATTTTCCATTATTAGAGGAAAAATATTTGAAGAATTCCTAGGGCTCTTTAAAAAAGGCAATTTTGTATGGCTTGTGGAATAGGCAAGCATTTTAGCAAAATAAACTTTTATTGCCATAAACACAGCTATGGGCTAATTCTATCCTAAATCATGGCAACATACAATTACAAGGATTTTCACGGATTAAAAACCACATTACTACTGAATAGAACAATACCTGGCATATATAACAGATTGGTTTCAAAGCATTTAAAATTGCATTTTGCTTCATTATTTAATCTTCTGCTGTGTTGGTTGGCTTTGATAAAGTGAAAAATGGTCCTTCTGACAGCTAGACAGTCAGGGGGAATTGAGACATGTAACAGAAACCACAACTTTTCAAAATGGATTGCATTATAATTTATAAAACAAATGAACTGTTTCATACCAAACCATGATGCTCATCACAGACTAAGCTTAAATTCTTTCCAGTTCCTTAGACACATATATCCCAAGAAAATGTTACAGTGACTCCTCGTGGACTCATGTGCTCTAAAGACTAGATCGTCGACTGTTCTCAAAACTCTCTAGTTTATACATTCTTACAATCTCTGATAAGAGCATTTCATGACCAAGTTCTATCCTTCAAATATTATTAATACTCCTTCCCTAAAGCTATTTTTTGAGATACTCAGAGTGCCCCATATTGTGAGATCTTTTTGCTGTAGCATGCACTAAACCCAACTCTGTTGACTGTATGTTCTTGTTAGTCTCTGACTGATGGATATATATAGCTTATTTAATGGCAAATATTTTGGTTATTAGACTACATGTGATAATAATGAAATTTGATATCATAGAAATATACAGCAGGACATACTGTAGGCCCCACCTCATGTAATCTAAAAATAGAGGTTTGATTTGGATTAAAGGTAGGTGTAGACCCCAACAGCAAAATTTTGTAGATCATGTTTCTAGTGCTGAATATTAATATGTCTCACCATTGATATGCTTTTTTGGGTGTCTGGGAACTTTTCTTTTCCTTTCAAACTGTATTCCTTATCTTTTGTATCTTTCATATTAAAGATGTATGCTGGCAGCACAAAGTCTTTGGAAGACTTTCTCTACATTTTTAAATAAATCATTTGTTTTGAGATTCTTTTAGTTTTACAGAAAAGTTGAACGATGTAGAGATTTCCTGCAACCAGATTCCCCTAATGTTGCATATTATATAATCATAACCATCTTCCAAAACTAAGACATTATCATTAGCACATTACTGCCAACCAAGCTATATACTTTACCACGATTTCACCAGATCTCTACTTATCTTTTTACTGTTCCATAATCCAATCTAGGATACCATCTTGCACTTAACAATTTTTCAGTCTTTACTTGTTTCTTATGACCTTGACAGTTTTTAAGAATACTGGTCAGGTATTTTGTAAAATGTTTCTGAATTGGGTTTATCTGATGCTTTTCTCATGAAACCTCAAGATGTCAATATGACTCATTACTGATGATGCTAACCTCGATCACTTGATTAAGGTAGTGTTTGCCAGCTTTCTTCACTTTACTATTTTTCTTTTTCTATACCCTATCATTTGGAAGTAAGTCATTAAATTCAACCTATACGCAAGAGGAGGAGAATTAAGTTCCACACCTTGAAAGAACAAAGTAATTGTTTATAATATTTATAATTTTTCTCTAAGAAAGATTTTTCCCTTTTATCCATTTATTTATTCAATCAGTATCATGCTGGATTCATGCATATTTATTACATCTTTTGAGTTATAATTCAATACTACATTATTTAAATTGTTGTTCAAATATTTCCAGCCCTCGGCATTGAGAGTTCTTTCAGGTAATCTCTGTGTGCCCAGTTTCTTCCTCTTCCTCCCTTTGGCTCTGTACTTCCTTAAGTTTTGCACTGCAAGATGTTCCAGACTCTCTTGTATTTTCCTTACTCTGGCCCTAGAATCAACTATTTCTTCAAGAAACCTTGGATCCTTTTATTGGAGAATGATATTTAGGAAACTAAGTCTGAACACCAGGTTCCTATATTTTGATAGCTCACCACAGTGTAAATTCTGCTCTTCAAACATATAATAAAAGTAATAACAAAATTACATTTCAAAGCCTATCTCACCTCTAGAATACCATCACATGGAAGTTAATTACATGAAGAACATTCAGGAGACATAAAATCAATTTTGTTGCTGAGGGTGATAGCAGGGCTATATGGGTCTGGTGGTAACAATGGTAGTTGACTATGCATTGTTTCTGGGAGTTGTTCCTGGAAGGATATGGCTTCTACAGCTCTTAAATGACTTTGTAAACTGCCTGTTAGTCAACCTGTGTTAAAATTAAATACAAAATGGAGACTGGACTGGAGAATGTCTTGAACAGACAAAACCATGTAAGTCATGTAAGCAGAACTAAGTCTGACCTAATTCATGAACATAACCAAAACTTAACAGGTAATTTCTTGTAAATGCCTCTGAAAATCATAAAGAAAACTTTAAGTCATCTTTCTAAAAATGGTACTCACTGCAGAATTTTTTAAAGATCACCAATTCAATTGCCACTGTAAAAATTGATCATTGTAAAAGTTAATAATTTCCTCATTTTCACTTTATAAGTTATCTTATAAGTTCATGCCCCTAAGCTTCATATCAGACTTTGAATTGGGAAGCTCCCAGTTCTCGAACTATTTTTATATGCAAAATACTAATTATTGACTTGGTAGGTTTAATTTTACTATTTCTACACTTTGAAACCTGCAATAATCTTTTCATCCTTAAAATAGCTGCAGTGTTCTATTGTCTGACACTAAGGGTGCTAATTGCTAACCCATGCACTCACCATGGGAGAGAAAGTACCAAATACAGGAGAGATACCACATCCTAGAGTGACAGCCAATCAATCTGTGAGATCATGCCTATAAGACAAGCAAATCAAATCTAGAATAAGTATTCAGTGTGCTCATACAGCCATAATAAAAAAGACCTATCAATTTTATCCTTCATTGTGGATTTAAGCCATCAATGTAAGTTTATCATGAAACAACAATTTTGTGGGAGTATACGTATCAGATAGTACATTTGTATGCATGAAACTTATTACTATCTTCAAGCCTTGTACAAGGCTTATCCTTTTAATAACTTTTGATCCAGTGTTATAGGACTTACCTGACATTATGACAATGTTGATTAGATTAATTAGCATTACTTTGTGATGGGACCCATAAGTAATATGGTCACATGATTTCCAAATGATTATTTAATGTCTAAATAAAATTTAAATTATTTATTATTAATGTAATTATTATTAATTCAGATTATTATCTAAGTCTAATATTTTTAGATATTTAGTGTCTACTAAAATCCCAAAGCAATTCCAGAGATATTTTCAATAGCAGAAGATATTCTTGCTGAATTATACATGATCTTGGTAAAAAGTCATTGGTTTCTCTTTTATAATTCTCCTATTTGATATTTTCTAACTCTATAATATGCCACTGTTTTCACTTTGTAGGATCTACCAGATCATAAGGCCACAATTTCATATACTTTCACTCAGAAATATGGAATGGTACAAATCTTTTTCTTATATTGGACTATATTTAAAAGCTGGATATTTGAATTATTAAGAAAATGGTTTCCATAAGGAAATATCTTATAGCCTGCTTCCAAAGTCCTCAACATTGACTCTCTTCCTTAGAAGTAGGGAGGATTAATAAGCAGCAATGTGTATAACATATATACCCTATGTCACGTTGTCACTGTTCAACTAATAACTTTACTGAAATAACAGAATTTTTTAAATAAGATGTCTTTCTTATCTTCTAACACACAGGTAGTTAAAAAATTATCAGTTGCTTGCTCCTTATTGCTCTCTAGGTCCTATGAGCATGATAGCATCAGGGTGGTGGACCAGGAGGATGTTCTTTGAGATGGTGAGGAGTTTTGGACTCTGAACCACATTGTGGCATAAAGTATACAAATTGATGTATTATTGAGGCAATAGAGTAAAATCTGCTTTTCCTTTTCTGCAAGAAAAGTAAATGGGTTCTAATAGCTTTGTGGGGTTTTTTCCCCCATATGTAATGTGTTATCCTCATCAATAATAACACTCCAAATATCAGATGCTATATTAATTTAAGCAAATATAATTTTCTATTTTTTGCTGCAACAAATTACAAAAAAATATATATATGACTTAAAACAACATAAATTTATAATACTCCAGTTCCATTGGTCAACCTACAAAGTGAGTCTCATGGGCAAAAATCAATGTGTCAGCATGGTTATGTTTCTTTCTGAAGGTCTGAGAGGAGAATCCACTTTCTTGCCTTTTTCACCTTCTAGAGACCACTTACATTCTTCAGCTCAGGGTTTTCTTCCCCAGCAACATAATGTCTCTCTGACCTTGCTTCCATTTTTTCAGCTCTTTTCTTACCAAAGTTGGGAAAATTCTCCACTTTTAAGGATTCAGGTGGTCAGATTGGGCCGACCTGGATAATCCAGGAAACCTCCATAATGTTATAGGGAAAATCCAAACCAGGTTGTTAAACTTAATTATATCTGCAAAGTTCTGCCAGCCTTGTAATATAATATACTCATAGATTCTGGAAATTCACAGGGAATATCTTAAAGGAGCATTATTTTGTCTACCACACCAGATAATTAGTTATATTTGTAATAAAAGTCATATTTTAGTCACCATCTTATTGTCTAGGAATATACAAATTTGTTACTACCCAATCTGGAGAACTGGATAGGAATAATGAAGATTGTTTTTACACCTGTGACTTTCAAACTTTCGATGATTGAAATAATCTTTAGTATTTCCTCAAGAATGATGATGACAATGATGACAATAATGATAATGATGACTTGGCTGGGTGTCCATTGACTTCCAGTTGTTTCTTCACACTATAATGTCACTTATGGGCTAAGGAGCCAATGTTGGAATATCTATTTGTGTGATATTATCAGGAACTGGAAAAGTGATCAAAGATTAGTGTCAAAAGATAAAAGGGTCCTCCTCCCACAAATTCGAACTCTAATTGGCACCTCACAATAATATTTCAGGTCCCTAGTAATTACAGTTACCTTGGAATTAAGCTAATTCTCTCAAAATATTTATATATTTTTAGCATATTGTGGGAAATGTGAGAAATAATAATAGGCACATATCATTTCATAGATATGGCTTCCCTGAAAAGGATCCTGTGTCCCTTATAATCAAAGTAGACAGTAGGTGGACTATAGGACTGATAAATGAAGTCAATTATGTGACTTTTATAGAGGTTTTGACTTTTTTTGACTGTGAATTAAATGAAAAAAGAGACTTTGTCAATTCTGAATTGTTTTGGTTTTACAAGTCAATTAGTTTAGTTGTTTCCATTTTAATTCCTAGGAATCTGTTGACTATCAGAGAATTCTGAATGCCATACCATTCCTTGACCCCTGATTACTGTGCTGAGGACTAACACAGTGACCGCACACACTTCACTTCTGAAGTAACTGAACTCATGTAGCTAAGGGTTCCTCCAATTACAATTGAGATCAGAAACCACCTCCCTTGCATTATATGTTTTTTCATCATCATTTCTAGTACAGAGAAAAGACTGACAAATGCTGACCTAAAACAAATAGACTGCCAGATATTTCTCTGGTAAACATGGAGGTTTATTTGGAATGAGCAGGGAATTGAAGTTCGGGGTCTGCAACCATAACAAGCTATATACAAGTCTCTGCACAGCAAGGAAAGGAGAACACTTCAATAGAAGGAAGAAGAAGTTGGGGGGTGGGGCTACAGTAAACAAAAAGTCCATGGTTTTCATTGTCTGCCAGGAAAATATAGGAGTCTTTTTTGTTCTTATTGAGCTCTGCTGTCATTGCAGGGCGTGAGAGCTCCCTGTTCTGGTCTCCCAACTCTTTAATTGAGATTTCTGTTTATTAGTTTTTTTTTATATTTTACCTTTTTGATCAAGAGCTTTCTCTGAAAGTATTGCTGAGCAAGAGTCAGGTTTTCCAGTTTCAGCGACTGTTTGCCCCTTAATATCAGGAAAAAACCTTCCCTGGGTGTGGTGTCTCACATCTGAAGGAAAGTGCAAAAATTAGAAACCTACTGAGGTCACATTTGAGTAACAAGGAGGAATAGAAAGGAGAACTCTCAGACATTTTTTATCTAACATCTGTATGTTACCAAGATCATGGACATTGGAGATTATCTGAAGTGTTATATAATCATCAAAGTTTTGGTGGCAAACTTCCAATACACCTAGTCCAGATATCTTAGGAAAGTTGTCTTAACAGATGTTGTCTGATTCAATTACAGGAAATATTTACTTTCAGGTCACCAAATGATGCACATGTCCAGTCAGAGTTTGGTACTTTCTTTAGATGTGTCACATGAATCCAAGAGTCTGTTCCTTGAAGTCTGGCAGTATAATGGTTGGTTAGCTGTACCTGATTAATAGGGGCCTCTCCAGTGAGGGTGAAGTGTTCTTCTGGAGGTGTCTATTCCAATAAATGAAATCTTCAAGTTGCCAGGTGTGATGCTTAAGTTCTTCATTTCCTGAGAGCGCACTGTTAAAATATTGCTCTGCCAAAACATGGTTATTTTAATAGAAGCCATTAGGTCTTTGCAATAATGGAATAGCTTTCCTTTTATTAGGTGTGGGTCAAAAGCAGCAGGAGCCAAGTACATTGAGTATCCTGTGATTGTCTCAAAGGGTGAGAATATATGAGTTCCAAAAGGGGTACATCTGAGATCTAGAAGGACCGAAAGCAATGTTTTTGGCCAAGGTATTTGGAAGGCACCTACAAATCTTGCCAGTTGAATATTCATAATACCATTAGTGTGTTCAACTAAACCAGAAGATTGAGGGTGGTAAAAACAGTGAAATTAAAATTGGCCAAACAGCACAGACTTGTTGAAGCATTTGGTCAGTAGAATGGATTTCTTTATCACTATGAAGTTTGAGAGAATTTCCCCAGGTACGGATAATCTCTGCCAAAAAGACTTTAGCCACAGAAGAGGCAGTAGACAGTCTCCAAGGGAAGGCTTCAGTCCAGTGTGAAAACACACGCCATGACTAAAACATATTTACATCCATTAGAGGGAGGAAGTTGCATGAAATATATTTGCCAGACCTTGAATTGTTCATTAGACAGTTTAATATGTCAGGGAGCAGTACAAACTGGCTTCTGTGGGTTACACTTCAGACAAGTGGAACAAGCAAGGTAGGCACTTTCTGTGGCTTGGTTGATGTTTCTCCACAAATACTGATTCATGAATGCTACCTTTTTGTCAGTAAACCAATGGTCAGTATCATTCTGTCAGTAGACATGTACAGTGATGGGGAGTGAGAATTTTAGAGTCTCTGGTAGAATTGGGTTGTTATTTTATCCAAACCAGAGGTTTCTCTTTTTATTGAAACAATAATTGTTGAATTTCCAATCTTCTTTTTCCTTTTCCGAGACCAATTGTTGGGCTTCTCTAGCCAGTGTTTCTAAATGATCATTTGGGGAAATATCCCCTTGGACCATGACAAATTTGGCTGCTATTGGTCCCTTTAAGGGCAGCATTTATTGAGGAAACATCAACAAGGTGATTTCCTGAGATTCCAGAGAGTTGAGTTTGAAATACCCCAGCAGCTTAACAATAGTTAGAGCAACAAGTAAAAGTATTGCATCCAATGACTCCTGACTATAGAGGCCATTTTTAATTTTATTTACACTGGAAGTAAGGAATACACTTTGCTACCACAACACTTCAAAATTATGAGCTACTCCAAAGGCATATTTACTATCAGTATAAATATTGACACTTTTGTCCTTGGCTAAAGTGCAAGCCCTTTTAAAATCATATATTTCATCCTGTTGGGCTGAAATAGCCATAGTTAAAGAGGCTGCCTCAACAACATCAAAAGGAGTTGTAATAGCATACCAAGCACAATATTTGCCATTGTCACCTTTTAAATAACTATCAGTGAACCATGAGATGTCTACAATTACATAGAAGTGTCTCTTGCAAATCATCACCAGGAGTAGTCTGTCAGCGTTAAGAAATCTTTAGGAACTTCATTGGTGATGGCAGGGAAAATAGATGAGTTAAGTTTATTACAGTATAAAAGAATTATGTGAGGAGCCATTAACAAAAAGACTTCATAGGAGGGGATGCTGATGATTAAAATGTTGAGTGTGTTGAGAAGTCAAGAGGACTTCTACAAAAATGGTTAAAGGTTATTCCATAATAATTTTATGAGTGGTTTTAACCAAGAGAAGTGGCTGTAATGGTTTTAAGGCAGGGGGTGTTTCCCCATGCCACCGGGTCCAGTTGCTGGCTATAATACCCTTTTGGTCAATTGAGGTCCCCATGTTTTTGAGTAGGAACCCAGAGGGCTTCCCTTCCTTTTCATATACAAAAAGAGAAAAAGGGAATTTGAAAACTGGGATATCCAAGGACAAGTAGGTTCATCAAGTTCTCTTCTAAAAGTCCTTAAAAACCATGTCATATGGTTCTTCCTATAAAATTGCATGGAGGTTGTTGTTTTTTAGTAAAACATACAGGGATTTAGGCATAAGAGAGAAATTTGGAATTCAATTTTGACAATAACCAACTATCCTGAGAAAAACCTGCAATTGGCACTTAGTTTTGGTTCTGGGAAACTTAGGACACTGTGAAGTTTATCTGAATTTAGTTGTAGACCTTGTTCTGTTATTGGATGCCTTCAATATTGAACTTGGGTTTGGGCAAACTGCAATTTTCCTTTGGTGACCTCATGTCCCTTTAAAGCTACAAGTTTTAGCAAGTTGATGCTATCTTCTTGTGGGGAAGCTTGAGAAGGAGAGCAAAGAAGTAAACCATCCACATATTACAACAAAGCAGAACCTCTAGCAAACTTTATATCATACAGATCGGCTTTCAGGATTTGCATGGAATAAGGACTCTTAGTAAAATTCTGAGACATTACTCTCCAGGTGAAATGTTTTTCTTTCCAAGTGAAAGCAAAAGAGTATTGGCTAGCTTTATCTATGGGAAATCTACATAATACACTGCATAAATCAATTACAGTAAAGAATTTACTTCTGGTGGGAGTTGATGTTAGTAGCATGTGAGGGTTAGGAACAACAAGATGTCAAGGGATAACAACAATGTTTATTGCTCAGATGTGCTGGACGAACTTCTACCCTCTACCTTTAGATTTCCTCACCAGTAAAATAAAAGTATTAACAGAGACTAGCACAAGGGATAATGACACCTTAAGGCTTTATAATCTTTTTATGGGCTTTTTGCCTTGAAGGGCTTCTCTACCTATAAGGTATTGATTAATTATGGGAAGAAGTTCTGAGGGATCTATTTGAATGTTGATGGGAGATGTGCTGTGAATTTTGCCAATGTCAGTTGGAGATTTTCCCATAAGAAAGGTGATAGCTGATTCACTAGGGACAAATTATCAGTGTTTCCAGAATCGACTCTTAGTACCCTCAGAGATAAAACAAGTAAAAGATATCAAAGTGTCATTTAATTCATCTGGTTGGTTACTTTGATGACTACTGTCAAATTCTAGAATTATTTCCCCCTTTTGGAAAAATCAATTCCAGCATGACTCTTCTCTAAGAAGTCTCAAGCTAATAAATGGTTAGGGGTGGAGGAACTAAGGATAATTGGGTTTGTATCTCTTAAAGGACCTAAGCAAAAGGGAGCAGGTTCAGAGACAGAAGCTTTTTGAGATTCATTAGAGATCCCCACTATTTGAATTCTTTTAGTACTCTGAGGGAGGGACTGCTTTATAGTAGTGGGGCTGAGCATTTGGACTAGCTGATATAAGTCAGAGACACCAGGCTGATATATTTTGATGACTATATTAAATTCCTTAGCAAATATGTGAGGATCTTTGGTTAGTTTGAGAAAATCTTTGACTATGACTTGCAGTTCAGGGTTAGTCCAGGGAATATAATAAATTATCACTTTAGCGTCTGGATCCTCAGAAGGCTTAACTTTAAAGGGACAAGTTGTGAAAAATTTAGAGGAAAAGGAAGTGGGAAGTCCCTTGAGAGAATTAGTATGGAGGAATCGAGAGTATTGAAGAGGTGTAGACAGTAAAGAAGGGGAGGAGGAAGGTGGTCCTGGAGGCAGAGTCTGACCACAAGGAGCCAAGGGAGAAAGACAAGATGATGTTGGAGGCAGATCCTGAGACAAAGAAGCCAAGGAAGAATAGCGTGAGGCTTTAGGAGCCATTTTATCTTTCTTTAATAGTTTGTTTTCCTCAGGTAATCTTGAAATCTTATTTTGCAGAGAGACAAATTTAGACTCCTGATAACTTGGGGAAGCCTCAAAATAACAATTGAAATAGCCATCTCATTCAGTTCTGGGAATGTTTGAGTTATTGTAACCCAATTCAGTTTAAAAAAAATTAAGTTTGGGGATTTCAAAAGTTTTTCTTAATGGCCACTGATATCCTAAATTGCCTTTGGTCAGTTCTGTCCTCTTAATTAGAAATGCTCACAAGGAAGGATCCCAGTTTTTAAACATAAAATTGACTGGAGTCCTTTGAGGGGGACACCCTCCAAATCTTTGGATAACTTTTATCTCATTTCTGAGATTTTTCTCTAGGGTAAAAGAATAATTTTCAAACAGCTTAAACAGCTCAATTCAAAAAGCTTGCCACTCAAACACAGACAGTTTTAAGGAAACAGTTTGGTCCTAGAGAAGCAAGGCCAAAAGCTTTTCAGCCAGTTTCTGTAGAACAGCCCCAGTTCCAAAAAAAAAAAAAAAAAAAAAAATGGGTTGAAGGCTGAAAACCTGGCACAGGTTCAGAGAAGCTTATGTTCCCAAAGGAATGGGCTGAAGCCCTCTAAGTCAGCTTCAGTTGAAACAGTCTGATCTCAAAATCAGACCAAAGTGCCAAATGAATACTCACATAAAAATGAGATTTTAACCAGAAGGAACAAAACCTTAAAATAGTTCCCAAATAAAGTCTGGAGAGCTTGAAATGCAAGGAGTGCATGAGCTTAGATCCAGGAGAAAGATGTACCTTCGAACTCCAGGGTTTGCAAGAAAAGGAGTCAGCATAATGGGCTCAATTGTGGGTACTGCACCTGTTTGCTCACCAGTCCAGAACCTTTGAGGGTCTTTCCTGGTTCCCATATGGGCCACCAAAATGTTACCATAAAACAAATAGACTGCCAGATATTTGTTTGAAAAATATAGGTTTATCTGGGATAAGCAAAACATTGCAGTTTGGGGTCTGCAACCATGGTGAGCCACATGCAAATCCCTCACGCAGCAAAAGAAGGAGAACACTTTTATAGAGGGCAAAAGGAAGTTGGGAGGGCTATCATAAACAATGTGTCTACGTTTTTTTTGTTGGCTGAATCCTTGCCAGGAAAGAAGAGGAATCTTTTCTGTTCCTGTTGGGCTCTGTGATCTTCAACGGGTGTGAGAAACCATCCCCACACCCAGGTCTCCTAAATCTATTTAATTGAGGTTTCTGTTAATTAATTTTTCACACAAAGCAAGTTTCAAAGTTATTATGCTCCCCTCATCAATTTATTATATATATATAAAATATATATACAGAAATATATATATATGTATATATTTCTGTATATGGAAAGAGAGCCTGGAGAGAACACAGATTGGGCTGTGTGGAAAGACCACACATGACAAAATAAATCAAATATCCTTATCTCTGCAGACTCTCTAGCCATCCCTGTATAGCCATCCCTGTATATTATATTAAGTTATTTACAACCTTCAAATGCCACATGGCATGGGTTGACTTTTGTTAAATTTATATTACCTAACTCAGCCTACTGAAAAAAACTATAGCTGGCTTTCTAAGCTATCATATTAAATGCAGTCTACTTGTGTGTGAGTGTGTGTGTGTGTGTGTGCAGGAAAATATTCACATGTGCAAGCCTGCATACCTATAGCAATGAAATAAGCCAAAAAATGCATCTTCTTTGACTAGGACATTCAAATTGCACTTGTAAAATTTCCCTTGTAAAATTTCCCATTTAAAAAAATCATGTAAATTAGGAAAATCATTTTTGAATGTGACCTTTTTTCTTCCTTCTGGATGTTTCACTTCATTCTGATTGCCATATCGAACTATACTTCTGGTTAAAGTTCAAAGAAAAAAGAATTGAAGAATTAATCAAATTATTTAATTTTTTCAGTATAGAGAAACTGCAGTAGTAATTTCAGAATAGTTTAGAATAGAAAAGCGATTGGGTGGAGAAAGTTTCTACACATCCTCTGACATTAAATTTTCCATCCTGTCCATGATAATGTTGTAATATTCATCGGAGAAGTAAAATATTTGTGAATTTAGTGGGTGCATTTAGTTGAAGTTTTATTTTATGAAATGACTTCTCTGAAAAGTCATGTGTAAATAATTCCTTCAGAAGAAGCACATGAAAGCCTTACATTTTATTATTTTTTTAAATTTATTTTAATTTATTTATTTTTGGCTGTGTTGGGTCTTCGTTTCTGTGCGAGGGCTTTCTCTAGTTGTGGTGAGCGGGGGCCACTCTTCATCGCGGTGCGCGGGTCTCTCACTATCGCGGCCTCTCTTCTTGTGGAGCATAGGCTCCAGACGCGCAGGCTCAGTAGTTGTGGCTCACGGGCCTAGTTGCTCCGCGGCATGTGGGATCTTCCTAGACCAGGGCTCGAACCTGTGTTCCCTGTATTAGCAGGCAGATTCTCAACCACTGCGCCACCAGGGAAGCCCCATTTTATTCTTTACCTGAGGTAAATTTTGAAAGTTGAAATAGTTATTCTATTTTTTGGAATTGTTTAGAAATCTCAGAAGCAATAGTCCCACAATGAAATCTGATATTTCTCATCTGTCACAGGTCTCTGGCAGTAGCTTTTTGTTTGTTTGTTTGTTTGCTACCAGAACAACTTACCTTGGCTCACTTGAGTGAAAAAGAAAAAAAAAAAAAAAAAGGATTTTATTGGAAGATTATTGGAGTAACTAAAAACTTAAAAGAAGTGAACAAACATACTTTTAGATAGAGCCCTGAGACCTTAGCTGCAGGACCTCCTGGAGATTTTCTGTAAGGTCTCTGAAAGCAACTCAGTGCTTCTTTGTATCTATCAGCTTAAGAATCAATTTCCTAGAAAAATAAATATGATTGATTGGTATTAGAATTTTGCCTTAGTGTCTGTTATCCTGAACGGGAAGAAAAAGTGAGGTGCCTGCAGTTAAACATTGAGAGTGCCATGAGCACAACACTTTCAGTGTGAGGGTTTCAAAGCACAGACAAAAATCATGCATTAATTATCGAACTCAAGCAGTTTCTTCCTTGCCCTCTCTCTATATTGATGTGTAATGTTATAAAAAACACTTTTTTATATCCAAAATTTGTCCACCTTTCAATTCCTGCAGCAACTTACTTGATCCTTTCTAAATTTTTTCTTGAATGGATTGACAATATGGTCTAACCTGATATTTTACAGGAACCAATTTTTATTTAATAATAATAATTTAAAATTTCCACCTAAATTTTTTTTGTTTTATTAATTTCTTTTTTTATAATTATGATATCCTTTGTTTCACTTCCTTTAGGCTTATTTTCTTGTTTTGTTCAATTATTTCATACTTCAAATTATTTCTTCTTTTTAATGAACTCATTGATTCCAGCTGGAAATTTTTCTGGTCTGTTTATGGTGTTTCCTTGAAGATATGTAGTACTCAGTTTTTTACTGATAGCTTCCAATTTCAACTCTGATACTTTTTTTTCCCATGGGTTTTGGGATATTTTCAAGTTAGATTGAGTTAGGGGAAGGGTTAAAAGACTATCTTTTTATATTTATTCTTAGTTATAATGCTTTGTTGTGAGAAAAAGAGTCTAAAGTAATTTTTTTTGCGTGTGGAATTTGTTGAGATTTTCTTTTTGGCCTAATAAATAGAAAAAAATTATATATTCTTTGGGGACTTTTTAAGAATTTGCTTTAAAATTATTGAAATATGATTATTTCTTAATGTACTTCTGGATGTACATTTTATTTTAGTTTATTATTTTAACATCTTTATTGGAGTATAATTGCTTGACAATGGTGTGTTAGTTTCTGCTATATAACAAAGTGATTCAGCTATAGGAATACATATATTCCCACATCTCTTCCCTCTTGAGTCTCCCTCCCACCTTCCCTATCCCACCCTCTAGGCGGTCACAAAGCACCAGCCTGATCTCCCTGTGCTGTGCAGCAGCTTCCCACTAGCTATTTTACATTTGGTAGTGTATATAAGTCAATGCTACACTTCACTTCGTCCAGGTTCACCCTTCCTCCCACCCTTCCTCAAGTCCATCTCTACATCTGCATCTTTATCCCTATCCTGCCCCTAGGTTCATTAGAACCACTTTTTTTGAGATTCCATATATATGTGTTAGCATACTGTATTTGTTTTTCTCTTTCTGACTTACTTCACTCTGTATGACAGACTCTAGGTCTACCCACCTCACTACAAATAACTCAATTTTGTTTCTTTTTATGGCTGAGTAATATTCCATTGTATATATGTGCCACATCTTCTTTATCCATTCATCTATCGATGGACACTTAGGTTGGTTCCATGTCCTGGTTATTGTAAATAGTGCTGCAATGAAGATTGTGGTACATGACTCTTTTTGAATTATGGTTTTCTCAGGGTATATGCCCAGTAATGCGACTGCTGGGTCATATGGTAGTTCTATTTTTTAATTTTTAAGGAGCCTCCATACTGTTCTCCACAGTGGCAGTATCAATTTACATTATCACCAACAGTGCAAGAGGGTTCCCATTTCTCCACACCCTCTCCAGAATTTGTTTGTAGATTTTTTGATGATAGCCATTCTGACCAGTGTGAGGTGATACCTCATTGTAGTTTTGATTTGCATTTCTCTAATGATTAGTGATGTTGAGCATCCTTTCATGTGTTTGTTGGAAATCTGTGTATCTTCTTTGGAAAAATGTCTATTTAGGTTTTCTGCCCATTTTTGGATTGGGTTGTTTGTTTTTTTGATATTGAGCTGCATGAGCTGCTTGTATATTTTGGAGATTAATCCTTTGTCAGGTGCTTCATTTGCAAATGTTTTCTCCCATCCTGAGGGTTGTCTTTTCATCTTTTTTATGGTTTCCCTTGCTGTGCAAAAGCATTTAAATGTCATTAGGTTCCATTTGTTTATTTTTGTTTTTATTTCCATTTCTCTAAGAGGTGGGTCAAAAAAGGATCTTGCTGTGATTTATGTCATATAGAGTGTTCTGCCTATGTTTTCCTCTAAGAGTTTTATGGTGTCTGGCCTTACATTTAGGCCTTTAATCCATTTTGAGTTTATTTTTGTGTATGCTATTAAGGAGTGTTCTAATTTCATTCTGTAATATGTCATTCTTTAACATATAGCTATCCAGTTTTCCCAACACCACTTATTAAAGAGGCTGTCTTTTCTCCATTGTATATTCTTGCCTCATGACCCAAAACCTATGGGATGCAGCAAAAGCAGTTCTAAGAGGGGAATTTATAGCAATGCAATCCTACTTTAAGAAACAAGAAACATCTCAAGTAAACAACCTAACCTTACACCTAAAGCAATTAGAGAAAGAAGAACAAAAAAACCCCAAAGTGAGCAGAAAGAAAGAAATCATAAAGATCAGAGCAGAAATAAATAAGAAAAAAATGAAGAAAATGATAGCAAAGATCAATAAAATTAAAAGCTGGTTCTTTGAGAACATAAACAAAATTGACAAACCATTAGCAAGACTCATCAAGAAAAAAAGGGAGAAGACTCAAATCAATAGAATTAGAAATGAAAAAGGAGAAGTAACAATTGACACTGCAGAAATACAAAGGATCATGAGAGATTATTACAAGCAACTAAATGCCAAAAAAATAGACAACCGGGAAAAAATGTACACATTCTTAGAAAAGCACAACCTTCCGAGACTGAACCAGGAAGAAATAGAAAATATAAACAGACCAATCACAAGCACAGAAATTGAAACTGTGATTAAAAATCTTCCAACAAACAAAATCCCAGGACCAGATGGCTTCACAGGCGAATTCTGTCAATCATTTAAAGAAGAGCTAACACCTATCCTTCTCAAACTCTTCCAAAATATAACAGAGGGAGGAACACTCCCAAACTCATTCTAAGAGGCCACCATCACCCTGATAACAAAACCAGACAAAGATGTCACACAAAAAAGAAATCTATAGGCCAATATCACTGATGAACATAGATGCAAAAATCCTCAACAAAATACTAGGAAACAGAATCCAACAGCACATTAAAAGGATCATACACCATGATCAAGTGGGGTTTATCTCAGGAATGCAAGGATTCTTCAATATATGCAAATCAATCAATGTGACAGACCGTATTAACAAATTGAAGGGCAAATACCATATGATCATCTCAATAGATGCAGAAAAAGGTTTTGACAAAATCTAACACCGATTTATGATAAAAATCATCCAGAAAGTAGACATAGAGTGAACTTACCTCAACATAATGAAGGCCATATATGACAAAACCACAGCCAACATTGTTTTCAATGGTGAAAAACTGAAACCATTTCCTCTAAGGTCAGGAACAAAACAAGTTTGCCCACTCTCACCACTATTATTCAACATAGTTTTGGAATTTTTAGCCACAGCATTTAGAGAAGAAAATGAAATAAAAGGAATCCACATTGGAAAAGAAGAATTAAAACTGTCACTGTTTGCAGATGACATGATACTATATATAGAGAATCCTACAAATGCTACCAGAAAACTACTAGAGCTAATCAATGAATTTGGTAAAGTAGCAGGATACAAAATTAATGCACAGAAATCTCTTGCATTATACAATAATGATGAAAAATCTGAAAGAGAAATTAAGGAAATATCCCCATTTACCATTGCAACAAAAAGAATAAAATACTTAGGAATAAACCTACCTAAGGAGACAAAAGACCTGTATGCAGAAAATTATAACACACTGATGAAAGAAATTAAAGATGATACAAATAGATGGAGAGATATACCATGTTCTTGGATTGGAAGAATCAACCTTGTGAAAATGACTATACTACCCAAAACAATCTACAGGTTCAATGTAATATGTATCAAACTACTGATGGCATTTTTCACAGAACCAAAACAAAAAATTTCACAATTTGTATGGAAACACAAAAGACCCCGAATAGCCAAAGCAATCTTGAGAGAGAAAAACGGAGCTGGAGGAATCAGGCTCCCTGATTTCAGACTATATTACAAAGCTACAGTAATCAAGACAGTATGGTACTGGCCCAAAAACAGAAATATAGATCAATGGAAGAGGACCGAAAGCCCAGAGATAAACCCATGCACATATGGTCATCTTATCTTTGGATGTACATTTTAATGGTTGTGAAGTCCAGAGAGATATATTTATTTTTCATAAAATATTTAATGAACAAAAATTATATAATCTTTCTGTTGGTATTGGATTTTACCAACATAGTGCAGATTATAATATAGTGCTATTTCTTTTATATAATGATAGAGTCATAAAATCCATGGTATATCTTCTGTAAAGTAACTACTAAGTTATAAATATTTGTTGAGTCAAGATTTTTACTTATATTATCAAGTCTTCCACATCTGCTAATATTTAGTCTCATAGTTATTTAGTGATACATAGTGTGTTCAAAGGGATCTGTTAAATCTTCTATAAAAAACATACATTCATTCATTTTTTTCTTGTATTTATAACATTTTGCTGTCTGTATTTTGAAATTATACTCTCATACACCTAATGGGTAGTATATAGTTGGGGTGAATTTTACCTATAACAATATAAAATTTAACAATATAAAATGTAACTTTTTTGCATTATTATTTGCCATTTTCATTTTTAAGTTTTCAATCTACTATGTATCAAGGATAAGTACAGTGAGTGGTTCAGGATAGAAAAATTTGTCCTATCCAGTTTAATGTTGATTTAATCTCACCATTTAAACAGTGTCTTTAGGATACTTCTTTTTATTTGTATAAAAACAATTTCATCTTTTAGGTCAGATCTTGACAAAGTATGGCCCATGGCATGCACCCTTTCTTGGTAAATAAATTTTTATTAGAACATAACCACATCCATTAATTTATACATGAAGGGGCTTTTTGGATTTTTGTTTTTGTTTGTTTTAAATATACTCCATTTAGAGTTATTATAAAATAGTGACTGTATTCCCTGTGCTGTAGCCTATTTATTTTACATACAGTAGTTTGTACCTCTTAATACCTTACCCCTATATTGCCCCTCCCCTTCCCCTCTACCCACTGGTATATACTAGTTTGTTCTCTATATCTTTGAGTCTGTTTCTGTTTTATTGTATTCATTTGTTTCTTTTATATTTTAGGTTCCACATATAAGAGATAACATACAGTACTTGTCTTTCTCTGTCTGACTTATTTTACTAAGCATAATACCCTCTATGTTCAACCATGTTTTTGCAAATGGCAAAATCTCATTCTGTTTATGGTGAGTAATATTCCATTTTATAGATAGATAGATAGATAGATAGATAGATAGATAGATAATTTGCCACATCTGCTTTATCCATTCATCTGTTTATGGAGACTTAGGTTGCTTTCATATTTTGGCTTTTGTAAAAAGTTCTGCTATGAACATTGTGGTGCATGTATCACCTCAAGCTAGTCTTTTTGTTTTCTTCTGATAATACCAGGAGTGGAATTGCTGGTCATTCTTTTTTTAGTTTTTGGAAGAACCTCCATACTGTTTTCCACAGTGGCTGCACCAAATATTCTCACCAACCATGCACTAAACTCCCCTTTTCTTCACATCCTCACCAACACTTGTTATTTGTAGACTTTTTTTTTTTTTTAATTTATTTGTTTATTTTAGTTTTGGCTGTGTTGGGTCTTTGCTGCGCACGGGCTTTCTTTAATTGCAGTGAGCAGGGGATACTCTTTGTAGCAGTGCATGGGCTTCTCATTACAGTGACTTCTCTTGTTGCAGAGCACTGGC
This sequence comes from Eubalaena glacialis, assembly GCF_028564815.1. Lineage (NCBI taxonomy): Eukaryota > Metazoa > Chordata > Mammalia > Artiodactyla > Balaenidae > Eubalaena > Eubalaena glacialis. Next base: position 39,001,074 of record NC_083731.1, on the reverse strand, counting down.
TCTAGGTGCAAGGGCTTCAGTAGTTGTGGCACGCGGGCTCAGTAGCTGTGACACATGGGCTTAGTTGCTCCACAGCACGTGGAATCTTCCCAGACCAGGGCTCCAAACCGTGTCCCCTGCCTTGGCAGGCAGATTCTTAACCACTGCGCCACCAGGGAAGCCCTAGACTTTTTGATGATAGCCATTTTTATAAGTATGAAGTGATATCTCATTGTAGGTTTGATTAACATTTCTCTGATGATTAGCAGTGCTGACCATCTTTTCATGTGCCTGTTGACTATCCGTATGTCTTCTTTGAAGAAATGTCTATTCAGGTCCTGTGCCTAGTTTTTAATAGGGTAGTTACTTTTTTAGATATTGAGTGTAGGAGCTGTTTATATACTTTGGGTATTAACCCCTTATAGATCATATCATTTGCAAACAGTTTCTCCCATTCATTAGTTTACCTTTTTATTTTGTTGATGGTTTCCTCTGCTGTACAAAAGCATTTAGTTTAATTAGTTAATTGCTTTTGTTTCCTTTGCCTAAAGACACACATCCAAGAAAATATTGTTACAATTTTTGTCAGAGCGTTCTTCCTATATTTTTTTCTAAGAGTATTATGGTTTCCTTTCCTACGTTTAGTCTTTAATTCATTTTGAGTTTATTTTTGTATATGGTGTGAAGGAATACTCTAATTTCATTCTTTTACATGTAGCTGTCCAGTTTTCCCAGCACCACTTATTAAGAGACTGTCTTTTCTCCATTATACATCCTTAACTTCTTTGTCATAGATAAATTGATCATAAGTGTACAGGTTTATTTCTGTGCTCTAATTCTGTTCCATTGATCTATGTGTCTGTTTTTGTGCCAATACATGTTGTTTTGATTATTGTAGTTTTGTAATATAGTCTTAAGTCAGAGAGTGTGATACCTCCAGCTTTGTTCTTTTTTTTCATGATTGCTTTGATAATCTGTGGTTCCATATATATTTTAGGATTATTTATTCTAGTTCTGTGAAAAATGTCATGGGTATTTTGATAGGGATTACATTAAAATTGTAGGTTGATTTGGGTCATATAGATACTTTAACAATATTAATTCTTACAATCCATGAACATGTGATATCTTTTCATTTCTTTGTATCATCTTCAATTTCCTTCATCTCTTTTTATGGTATTTAGAGTATGTTTTTCTTACCTCCTTGCTTAAATTTATTTCTAGATATTCTATTCTTTTTGATGTGATTTTAAACAGGATTGTTTTCTTGCTTTCTTTTTCTGATAACTCATTTTTAGTGTATAGAAAAGCATCAGATTATGAGATTTTAATCTTGTATCCTGCAACTTTACTGAATTAATTTATCATTTCTAATAGCTTTTTGGTGGAGATTTTAGCATTTTCTGTATAAAACATCATGTCATCTGGAAATAAGACAGTTTCTTCTCTTCCAATCTGGATGACTTTTATTTCTTTTTCTTTTCTAATTGCTATATTTAGGACTGCCAATACAATGTTAAATAGTGGTGAGAGTGGGCATGCTTGTCTTGTTCCTGAATTTAGAGAAAAAAATTCTAGCTTTTCATCATGGTGTATGATGTTGGCTGTGAGTTTGTTATAAACAACCTTTATCATATTGCGATGTGTTCTCTCTATATCAACTTCAAAGTGAGTTTTTATCAAGCATGGATGTTGAATTTTGTCAAATGTTTTTTTGACTCTTTTGAGATGATCATGTCATTTTTATCCTTGTTTTTGTTAATGTGGTGTATCACATGAATTGATTTATGAAAATTAAACCATCCCTGCATCTCTAGATAAATCCCACTTGATCATGTATTATGATCCTTTTTACGTATTGTTGGATTTAGTTTGATTATATTCTGTTAAGTATTTTTGCAATTATATTTATCAAAGGTATTGGCCTGTAATCTTCTTTCTCTATAATATCTTTGTCTGGTTTTTGGTATCAGGGTAATAATGACCTTATAGAATGAATTTGGGAGTGTTCTTCAATTTTTCTGAATAGATTGAGGAAGACAGTATTCCTCTTTGTATGTTTGGTAGAATTAACCCATGAAGAAGCCCTCTGGTCTCAGATTTTGTTTGCTGGGAGGTTGCTTTTTTGTTTGTTTGTTTGTTTTTGTTTTTTTTAAATTACAATTCAGTTTTACTGTTAGTGATTGGTCTGTTCAAATTGTCTGTTTCTTCTTTTTCTCTTTTAACACATTTATTAGAGTATAATTGGTTTACAATGTTGTGTTAGTTTCTGCTGTATAACAAAGTGAATCAGCTATATGTATACATGTCTTCCTATATCCCCAACCTCTTACACCTCTCTCCCACCTTCCCTATCCCACCCCTCTAGGTGGTCACAAAACCCCGACCTGATCTTCTGTGCTATGCAGCTGCTTCCCACGAGCTATCTATTTTACATTTCGTAGTGTATATATGTCAATGGTACTCTCTCATGTTGTCCCAGCTTATCCTTTCCCCTCCCCGTGTCCTCAAGCCCATTCTCTGCATCTGCGTCTTTATTCCTGTCCTGCCCCTAGGTTCATCAGAACTATTTCTTTTTTAGGTTCCATATATATGTGTTAGAATATGGTATTTGTTTTTCTCTTTCTGACTTACTTCACTTTGTATGACAGAAACTAGGTCCAACCACCTCACTACAAATAACACAATTTTGTTTCTTTTTATGGCTGAGTAATATTCCATTGTATATAGGTGCCACATCTTCTTTATCCATTCATCTGTCAGTGGACACTTAGGTTGTTTCCATGTCCTGGCTATTGTAAATACTACTGCAATGAACATTGTGGTACATGTCTCTTTTTGAATTATGGTTTTCTCAGGGTATTTGCCCAGTAGGGGGATTGCTGTGTCATATGGTAGTTCTATTTTTAAATTTTAAAGGAACCTCCATACTGTTCTCCATAGTGACTGTATCAACTTACATTTCCACCAACAGTGCAAGAGGGTTCCTTTTTCTCCACACCCACTCCAGCATTTATTGTTTGTAGATTTTTTGATGATGGCCATTCTGACCAGTGTGAGGTGATACCTCATTGTGGTTTTGATTTGCATTTCTTTAATGATTAGTGATGTTGAGCATCCTTTGATGTGTTTGTTGGCAATCAATATATCTTCTTTGCAGAAATGTCTATTTAGGGCTTCTGCCCATTTTTGGATTGGGTTGTTTGTTTTTTTGATATTGAGCTGCAAGTGTGGCTTGTATATTTTGGAGATTAATCCTTTGTCAGTTGCTTCATTAGCAAATATTTTCTCCCATTTTGAGGGCTGTATTCTCACCTTGTTTATGGTTTCCTTTGCTGTGCAGAAAATTTTATTTCATTAGGTCCCATTGGTTTGTTTGTTTGTTTTTATTTCCATTTCTCTAGGAGATGATTCAAAAAGGATCTTGCTGTGATTTATGTCATAGAGTGTTCTGCCGATGTTTTCCTCTAAGAGTTTTATAGTGTCTGCCCTTACATTTAGGTCTTTAATGCATTTTGAGTTTATTTTTGTGTATGGTGTTAGGGAGTGTTCTAATTTCATTCTTTTACATGTAGCTCTCCAGTTTTCCCAGCACCACTTATTGAAGAGGCTGTCTTTTCTCTATTGTATATTCTTACCTCCTTTATCAAAAATAAGTTGAGCATATGTGTGTGGGTTTTTCTCTGGGCTTTCTATCCTGTTCCATTGATCTATATTTCTGTTTTTGTGCCAGTACCATACTGTCTTGATTACTGTAGCTTTGTAGTATAGTCTGAAGTTCAGGAACCTGATTCCTCCAGCTGCATTTTTTTCCCTCAAGACTACTTTGGCTATTTGGGGTCTTTTGTGTCTCCATGCAAATTTTAAGATTTTTTGTTCTAGTACTGTGAAAAATGCCATTGGTAGTTTGACAGGGATTGCATTGAATCTGTAGATTGCTTTGGGTAGTATAGTCATTTTCACAATGTTGATTCTTCCAGTCCAAGAACATGGCATATCTCTCCATTTATTTGTGTCATCTTTAATTTCTTTCAACAGTGTCTTATAGTTTTCTGCATACAGGTCTTTTTTCTCCTTAGGTAGGTTTATTCCAAGGTATTTTATTCTTTTTGTTGCAATGGTAAAAGGGGAGGTTTCTTTAATTTCTCTTTCAGATTTTTCATCATTATTTTATAGGAATGCAAGAGATTTTCTGGTAGCATCTTTAGGATTCTGTATGTATAGTATCATACCATCTACAAACAGTGACAGTTTTAATTCTTCTTTTCCGATTTGGATTCCTTTTATTTCGTTTTCTTCTCTGTTTCTTGTGATAAAACTTGCAAAACTATATTGAATAATAGTGGTGAGAATGGGCAACCTTGTGTTGTTCCTGATCTTAGAGGAAATGGTTTCAGTTTTTCACCATTGAGAACAATGTTGGCTGTGGGTTTGTCATATAGGGCCTTTATTATGTTGAGGTAAGTTCCCTCTATGTCTACCTTCTGGAGAGTTTTTATTATACATAGGTGTTGAATTTTGTTGAAAGCTTTTTCTGCATCTATTGAGATGATCATATTGTTTTTATCCTTCAGTTTGTTAATATGGTGTGTCACATTGATTGATTTGCATATATTGAAGATTCCTTGCATTCCTGCGATAAACCTCACTTGATCATGGTGTGTGATCCTTTGAATGTGCTGTTGGATTCTGTTGGCTAGTATTCTATTGAGGATTTTTGTATCTATGTTCATCAGTGATATTGGCCTGTAGTTTTCTTTTTTGTGACATCTTTGTCTAGTTTTGGTATCAGGGTGATGGTGACCTCATAAGATGAGTTTGGGAGTGTTCCTCTTTCTGCTATATTTTGGAAGAGTTTGAGAAGGATAGGTGTTAGCTCTTCTCTAAATGTTTGTTAGAATTCACCTATGAAGCCATCTGGTCCTGGGTTTTTGTTTGTTGAAGGATTTTTAATCACAGTTTCAATTTCAGTGCTTGTGATTGGTCTCTCCATATTTTCTATTTCTTCCTGGTTTAGTGTTGGAAGGTTGTGCTTTTCTAAAAATTTGTCCATTTCTTCCAGGTTGTCCATTTTATTGGCATAGAGTTGCTTGTAGTAGTCTCTTACATTGCATTGTATTTCTGTGGTGCCAGTTGTAACTTTTCCTTTTTCATTTCTTAGTTTATTGATTTGAGTCCTCTCTCTTTTTTTTTCTTGATGAGTCTGGTTAAAGTTTTATCAATTTTGTTTATCTTCTCAAAGAACCAACTTTGAGTTTTATTGATCTTGCTATTATTTTTTGTTTGTATTTCATTTATTTCTGCTCTGGTCTTTATGATTTCTTTCCTTCCATTAACTTTTGGTTTTCTTTGTTCTTCTTTTTCTAGTTGCTTTAAGTGTAAGTTTAGATTGTTTATTTCAGATTTTTCTTGTTTTTTGAGGTGAGATTGAATTGCTATAAACTTCTGTCTTAGAATTGCTTTTGCTGTGTCCCACAGGTTTTGGGTCATGTTTTGGTAGTCATTTGTTTCTAGGTATTTTTTTCATTTTCCTCTTTAACTTCATCAGCAATCTCTTGGTTATTTAGCAGTGCACCATTTAGCCTCCACCTATTTGTGTTTTTTACAGTTATTTTCCTGTAATTGATTTCTAATCTCATAGCATTTTGGTCAGAAAAGATGCTTGATACAATTTCAGTTTCCTTAAATTTTTCTAGGTTTGATTTCTGACCCAAGATGTGATCTACCCTGGAGAATGTTCTGTGTGCACTTGAGAAGAAAGTGTATTCTTCTGCTTTTGGGTGGAATGTCTTTTAAATATCAATTAAATTTATCTGGTTTATTGTGTCATTTATAGCTTGTGTTTCCTTATTTATTTTCTGTCTGGATGATCTGTCAGTTGGGGTAAGTGGGGTGTTAAAGTCCCCAATTATTACTGTGTTACTGTTGATTTCCCCTTTTATGTCTCTTAGCATTTGCCTTATGTATTGAGGTGCTCCTATATTCGGTGCATAAATATTTATAAATGTTATGTTTCTTCTTGTATTGAGCCCTTGGTCATTATGTTGTGTCCTTCCTTATCTCTTGTAACAGTCTTTATTTTAAAATTTATTTTATCTGATATGAGTATAGCTACTCCAGCTTTCTTTTGATTTCCATTTGCATGGAATATCTTTTTCCATCCCCTCACTTTCAGTCTGCATGTGTCCCTAGGTCTGAGATGGGTCTCTTGTAGATATATATGGGTGATCTTGTTTTTGTATCCATTTAGCCAGTCTATGCCTTTTGTTTGGAGCATTTAATCTGTTTACATTTAATGTAATTATCAATATGTATGTTCTTATTGCCATTTTCTTAATTGTTTTGGGTTTGTTTTTTAGGTCTTTTCCTTCTCTTGTGTTTCCTGCCTAGAGAAGTTCGTTTTGCATTTGTTATAAAGCTGGTTTGTTCGTGTTGAATTCTCTTAGCTTTTGCTTGTCTGTAAAGGTTTTAATTTCTCCATTGAATCTGATTGAGATCCTTGCTGGGTAGAGTAATCTTGGTTGTAGGTTTTTCCCTTTCATCACTTTAAATATGTCTTGCCACTCCCTTCTGGCTTGCAGAATTTCTGCTGAAAGATCAGCTATTAACTTTATGGGGATTCCCTTATATGTTATTTGTTGCTTTTCCCTTGCTGCTTTTAATAATTTTTCTTTGTATTTAATTTTTGATAGTTTGATTAATATGTGTCTTGGTGTGTTTCTCCTTGGATTTATCCTGTATGGCACTCTCCGCACTTCCTGCTTTGATTGACTATTTCTTTTCCCATATTAGGGAAATTTTCAAGTATAATCTCTTCAAATATTTTCTCAGCCCCTAGTTTTTTCTCTTCTTCTTCTGAGACCCTATAATTCAAATGTTGGTGCATTTAATGTTGTCCCAGAGGTCTCTGAGACTGTCCGCAATTCTTTTCATTCTTTTTTCTTTATTGTGCTCTTCAATAGTTATTTCCACTATTTTATCTTCTAGGTCACTTATCCGTTCTTCTGCCTCAGTTATTCTGCTATTGATCCCTTCTAGAGAATTTTTAATTTCATTTATTGTGTTGTTCATGATTGTTTGTTTGCTCTTTAGTTCTTCTAGGTCCTTGTTAAACGTTTCTTGTATTTTCTCCATTCTATTTCCAAGATTTTGGATCATCTTTACTATCACTTTTCTGAATTCTTTTTCAGGTAGACTTCCTATTTCCACTTCATTTTTTAGGTCTGGTGGGTTTTTACCTTCTTCCTGCATCTGCTGTGTGTTTCTTTGTCTTCTCATTTTGCTTAACTTACTGTGTTTGGGGTCTCCTTTTCACAGGCTGCAGGTTCGTATTTCCTGTTGTTTTTGGTGTCTGCCCCCAGTGGGTGAGGTTGGTTCAGTGACTTGTGTAGGCTTCCTTCTGGATGGGACTGGTGCCTGTGTTCTGGTGGGTGCAGCTGGATCTTGTCTTTCTGGTGGGCAGGGCTGCATCTGGTGGTGTGTTTTGGGGTGTCTGTGAACTTATTACTTTAGGCAGCCACGTTCCTAATGGGTGTGGTTGTGTTCCTGTCTTGCTAGTTGTTTGTCATTGGGCATCCAGCACTGGAGATTGCTAGCTGTTGGGTGATCCTGGATCTTAGTGTTGAGACTAAGATCTCTGGGAGAGCTCTCACTGATTAATATTACGTGGAAAAAAAAAATATTACGTGGGGCCAGGATGTTTCTGGTGGTCTAGTGTCCTGGAATCAGATCTCCCACCTCAGAGGCTCAGGTCCAACCCCTAGCCAGAGCACCAAGACCATGCCAGCTGTACGGCATTGAAGAAAAAAAGAAAGAAGGAAAAGAAAACAGACGGAACCCCAAAACAAATGGGAAAAGCAAAACCAATCAGACAAAAATCACACAGAGAAACATACCTACACACACTCATAAAAAGAAAAAAAAGAAAAAAAAACGGACAGAACTCGAGAGAAATGGTAAAAACAAAACTAAACAGACAAAATCACACACACAAAATAAACACAAAAAGAAAAAAAAAAAGGAAGAGAGCAACCAAACCAATTAGCAATCCCACCAATGAAAACAAGTACTAAAAATTAAACTAAGATAAACATAAAACCAAAAACAAATCAAACGTAGAAAGCAAACCCCAAGTCTACAGTTCCTCTGAAAGTCCACCACCTCAATTTTTGGAACATTCGTTTTCTATTCAGGTATTCCACAGATGCAGGGTTCATTAAGTTGATTGTGGTGATTTAATCCACTGCTCCTGAGGTGTGTGGAGAAGTTTCACTTTCTCTTCTTTGTTCACCCAGCTCCTGGGGTTCAGCTTTGGTTTTGGACCTGCCTCTGCATGTAGGTTGCCCTCAGGCATCTGTTCCCCTCCCAGATAGGAGGGGGTTAAAGCAGCAGCTGATTAGGTCTCTCTTGCTCACTCAGGCCGAGGAGAGAGAGGGGTACAGTAGTCATAATGGAATGCGGGGCGAGCCTGCAGTGGCAGAGGCCGGTGTGGCATTGCAACAGCCTGAGGTGCACCTTGTGTTCTCCTGGGGAAGTTGTCCCTGGATCTCAGGGACCTAGCAGTGGCAGGCTGCACAGGCTTCCAGGGGGGTGTGGGTAGTGACCTGTGTTTTTACACAGACTTTGCTGGCAGTGACAGCAGTGTTAGTGTTAGACATGCCTGTTTTTGGGATCAGGGCTGTTAGCCACAGCTCACCCCTGTCTCTGGAACTCACTTAGGTGGTGCTCTGCCTTCTGTGGGCACAGGGGAAGGAATTGCCTTTCCTTGTGCACCCTAAAACAATGGTCTCTTGCCTCTTCAGCAGGTCCAGACTTTTTCCCTGACTCCCTTCTGGCTAGTTGTAGTGCACTAGCCCCCTTCAGGCTGTCTTCATGCAGCCAACCCCAATTCTCTCCCTGGGTTCTGAACTCCAAAGCCTGAGCCTCAGCTCCCAGCCCTGACCCGTCCCAGCGGGTGAGTAGAAAAGCGTCTCAGGTTGGTGAGTGCTGGTCAGCACCAATCCTCTGCGTGGGAATCTCTCTGCTTTGCCTTCAGCAACATTGTTGCTGTGCTCTCCTCCATGGCTCTGAGGCTTCCCCCCTGCCCACTCCCCATCCCCACCAGTGAAAAGGTTCCCTAGTGTTTGGAAACTTTTCCTCCTTCACAGCTCCCTCTCAGAGGTGCAAGACCCATCTCTATTCTTTTGTCTCTGTTTTTTCTTTTTTCTTTGCCCTACACATGTACGTCAGGATTTTCTTGCCTTTTGGGATGTTTGAGGTCTCCTGCCAGAGTTCATTAGGTGTTCTGTAGGAGTTGTTCCACATGTAGATGTATTTTTGATGTATTTGTGGGAAGAAGATTATCTCAACGTCTTACTCCTCCGCCATCTTGAACGTCTCCATCTGTTTCTTCTTGATTCAGCCTTTGCAGGTTGTCTAGAAATTTTTCCATTTCTTCTAGGTTGTCCAATTTGTTGGCATATAAGAGTTTGTAGAAGTCTCTTATGATTTATTTTTTGTATTGCTGTCGTATCAATTGTTATATCCCCTCTTTTATTTCTTATTTTGTTAATTGGGGTCTTGTCTCTTTTCTTCTTTGTGATTCTGGCTAAAGTTTTATCAGTTTTGTTTATCTGTTCAAAAAACCAGCTCTTCGTTTCATTGATCTTTTCTATTTTTTTTTGTTTTGTTCTCTTTTTGGTCTCTATTTTATTTATTTCCTCTGTGATCTTTATTATTTCCTTACTTCTGCTGACTTTGGTCTCTGTTAGTACTTCTTGTCTTAATTCTTTTCAGTGGTAAGTTAGGTTGTGTATTTGAGATTTTAATAATTTCTTGAGGAAAGTCAGTATCACTGTAAAATTTCCTCAGAACTGCTTTTGATGCACTCCATAGATTTTGGAGAGTTGTGTCTCCATTTTCATTTTTCTCAAGGTATTTTCTGATTTCCTCCTTGATTTCTTCATTTACCCATTGTTTTTTAGTAGCGTGTTGCTTAGTCTCCACTTTTTTTTTCTTTTCTTTCTGTAATTGATTTTTAGTTTCATACCACTGTGGTCAGAAAAAAATGCTTGATATAATTTGTATCCTTTTAAATCTGTTGAGACATATTTTTTGGCCTAGCATGTGATCTATCCTGGTTAACATTCCATGTGCACATGCAAATAATATGTTTTCTGCTGCTTTTGGGTGGAATGTCCTGTATATATCTATTAAGTTCAACTGGTCTAATGTGTCTTTTATGACCACTGATTTCTTATTGATTTTCTGTCTGGATAATCTAACCTTTGATGTCAGTGTGGTGTCAAAGTCCCCTATTATTATTCCATTATTGCCAATTTTTCCTTTTATGTCTGTTAAGATTTACTTTATATATTTTGGTGCTTCAGTATTAGGTGCATACATGTCAAGGAGTGTAATACCATCTTTTTGTTTTGATCGCTTTATCATTATATGATGCTTTTCTTTGTCTTTTGTTATGAAATTTCTACTTTGTCTGATATAAGTAGTGCTACCCCAGCTCTCTTGTCATTTCTGTTTTCATTAAATATCTTTATCCAGCCCTCATTTTCAGTTTGTATGTTTCTTTAGCCCTGAAGTGAGTCTCTTGTAAGCAGCAAATAGATGGGTCTTGTTTCTTATCCAATCTACCACTCTGTCTTTTGTTTGGAACATGTAGTCCATTGACATTTAAAGTCATTATTTATAAGTGTGTAGTTTTTGCCATGTTGTTACTTATTTTCTGTTTGTTTTTATAGTTCTTCTCTGTTATTTTCTTCTTTTGTTTCTTCCTTCATGATTTGATGATTTTCTTTAGCGGTATGCTTCTGATTCTTTCTCTCTAGTTTTTGTGTATCTATTGTAGGATTTGTATTTATTATTACTGTGGGATTTATATATGTTGACCTATAACTACATCTACTTGTTTTAAACTGGCAGTCATTTAAGTTCAAACACATTGTAAATTATCTACATTTTACTCCCCTCCCTTTTTATATTTTGTGTTTTTGATGTTATATTTTACATCTTAATGTTTATCCTTTAGCTAGTTGTTGTAGTTACAGTGTATTTTACAATTTTTGTCTTTTAATCTTTGTACTAGCTTATTTAAGTGGTTGGTTTAGTATTGATGAACTCTTTTAGGTTTTGCTTGTCTGAGAAGTTCTTTATCTCTCCTTCAATTCTCAGTGATAACCTTGCTGGGAAGAGTATTCTAGGTTGTAGGCGTTTTTTGTTTTGTTTTGTTTTGTTTGTCTTTCAGCACTGTAAATGTATCCTGCCACTCCCTTCTGAACTGCAAAGGTTCTGCAGAAAAAGATCCTGATAGCTTTATGGTGGTTCCCTTCCCTTGTATGTGACTCTTTTTTGTTCTCTTGCTGCCTTTAAAATTCTCTTTTTAGCTTTAACCTTTTCCATTTTAATTATGATATGTCTTGGTGTGGGTCTCTTTGGGTTCATCCTCTTTGGTAGCTTCTGGTTTCCTGTATCTGGATGTTGCCTTTTTTCAGCTTTGGGAAGTTTTCAGCCGTAATTTCGTCAAATACCTTCAACCATTTTCTCTCTCTCTTCTCCTTCTGGGAACATCATAATGTGAATATTAGTAGGTTGAATTTGTCTTAGATGTCCTGTAATTTCCTCATATTTTAAAATTTGTTTTTCTTTTTGCTGTTCTGATTGGGGGCTTTCCATTATTCTATCCTCCAGATCATTAATGTATTCTTCTCTATCACCTAGTGCACTGTTAATTTCTTCAAGTGTATTTTTAATTTCAGTTATTGTATCCTTCAGTTATGACTGGTTCTTTTTTATATTTTCTAGTTCCTTGTTAAAATTCTCACTGTGTTCATCTATTTTTTTCTCAGGTTAGCTTTCAGTTAACATTCTTATTAGTAATCTTTTGAACTCTTTATCTGATGAATGAAGAGTTCCTTGGTTGTTTTTTCAGGAGTTTTCCTTTGTTCTTTCATTTAAAACAAATTTCTCCATCTTCTCACCTCTTTAACTTTCTCTGCCTTTATGAAATTCGGTGAAATAGTTACATATTCTAGTCTTGAAGAGGCATCCTTGTGTGGGAACATCTTGATTCAATCTATGTGTGCCCAGTGTCTTTGGTAGAGGAGCTGGATCTGAAGTGAGCAAGGATCATGTCTTCTCCCAGGATGTGCTGGTAGCTATCACTTTCATGGGATGTCAGGATGGAGATTGAGGGTCTAGAGCCAAAGCCATCTGTGAGCTAAAAATTCTCTTATGCTCTGTGGCCATCACTGTCTTGTCAGCTTTGTGGTTAGGTCTCAAGGTACTGGAGCAGAAACCCTGGGGTTTGAATATGAGCTCGTTCCATTCCCTCTAAGTGTGCAGTCTCCCCAAGCCAGAAATGACACCTTTCCCCAAAGGAGAGCAGCACAGAAGAAAGAGGGGCAAGAGTGTGTGCCATTTGCAGCATGCATTTGCTTTTTGGATGTAATGGTAGAGTTGAGTGGCAGGCCTGAGTATTTGTAATAGAAATGGTGTGGACCATATGTCTGAAATATTTACTATCTGGGCCTTAAAGAAAAAAATTTGAGAACTCCTGCTTTAGGTGGTCTCTCATTCCTTATATTCTTTCCTAAGTGATATCATGCTCTCATAGTAATGAAAAAACATCTGGATCCTTGCATAATATATTGCATTTCCCTCTTCACATTTCTGGGATAATTTCTTCCCTCCAGCTAGATGCTGTTTGTGTTACTGCAACTCACAACTAAATCTCACTCCTTGTATGCTTGTTTTTCATTGCTTTTAGTTTGATCAGTAGATTCAACATAAAAGTGAAATCATGCAGGATTTTTCTTTCCATGCCTGGCTTACTTTGTTAAGCACAGTGTCCTCTAGGTTCATCTAGGTTGCTGCAAATGACAGGATTTCCTTCCTTTTAAGGCTGAATAATATTCTATATATATTATGCCATATATATATATATATATATATTCATTAATCTCTCTAAGAGCACTTTGTTTCTACATCTTGGTTACTGTGAATAATGCAATAAAAATGGCAGTGCAGAGATATCTTTGAGATGATTTTCTTTCCTTTGTATGTATACTTAGAAATGGGATTGCTGGATCACATGGATGTTCTAGTTTTAATTATTTTTAATTTTATTTTATGGCTATGTTGGGTCTTCATTGCTGCACATGAGCCTTCTCTAGTTGTGGCCAGCGGGGGCTGCTCTTTGTTGCGGTGGGCAGGCTTCTCACTGTGGTGGCTTCTCTTGTTGCAGAGCATGGGCTCCAGGCACATGGACTTCAGTAGTTGTGGCTCATGGGCTCTAGAGCACAGGCTCAGTAGTTGTGGTGCATGGGCTTAGTTGCTCCACAGCATGTGGGATCTTCCAAGACCAGTGATTGAACCTGTGTCCCCTGCACTGGTGGGCAGATTCTTAACCATTGTGCCACCAGGGAAGTCCCCTAGTTTTAATTTTTTGAGGAGACTCCACACAGTTCCATAATGACTGCACCCATTTACATTCCCAGTGTCATTGTATAAAGGTTACCTTTTTTCCACATCCTTGCCAACACATATACTATATTTTGACTTTTTAATAATAAGCATTCTAAGAGGTATGAGGTGATATCTCATTGAGGTTTTGATTTGCATTTCTCTAATGATCAGTGGTGTTAAGCATCTTTAGATACACCAGTTGGTCATTTGTATTTCTTCTTTAAAAAAATGTCTATTTAGGTCATTTACCCATTTTTTATTCAGGTTATTTGTTTTTGGTTATTGAGTTATATGAGTCCCTTATATATTTTAGATGTTAGCTCCTTATTGGATATATGGTTTGCAAATATTTTCTCCTATTCCATGGATTGTCTTTTCAATTTATTGATTGTTTCCTTTGCTGTGCAAAAACATTTTAGTTTGATGTAGTCCCACTTGTTTATTTTTGCTTTTGTTGCTTGTGCTTTAGGTGTCATATCCAAAAATTCTTGTCAAGTCAATGTCAAAATTTTACAACCTATGTTTTCTTCTGGAAGTTTTATGGTTTCAGGTCTTACGTTTAAGTCTTTAATCCATTTTGAGTTCATTTTTCTGAGTGGTGTAATATAAGGGTTTAATTTCGGTTTTTGCATGTAGATGTCCAGTTTTTCAATGCCATTAATGATGATACTATCATTTTCCTATTTTGTATTCTCAGTGCATTTGTCAAAAATTAATTGACTGTATATTTCTGGGCTCTCTATTCTATTCCATTGGTCTGTATGTTAGTTTTTATGCTAGTATTATACTATTTTGATTACTATAGTTTAGTAAAATAGTCTGAAATCAGGAAACTGATTTGCCCAGCTTTGTTCTTCTTGCTCAAGATTGTTTAGCTCTTTAGGGTCTTTTGAGTTTCCATATGAATTTTTGGATTTTTTTTTTTTTTTCTATTTCTGTGAAAAATGCTGCTAGAATTTTGGTAGGTATTGCATTGAAATAGTAGGTTGCTTTGAGTAATGGGGACATTTTAACAATATTAATTCTTCCAGTCTATGAACACAGGATATTTTCCCATGTACTGTACTTTCTTTAATTTCTTTCATCAGAGTTTTATAGTTCTCAGTGTACAGATATTTCACCTCCTTGGTTAAATTTGTTGCTAAATATTTTATTGTTTTTGATGTTATTGTAAATGAGATTTTCTTAGCTTCTTTTTCAGATAGTTCATTGTTAGTGTGTGGAAATGCAACTAATACTTATTAAAATATTTAATTTATATGCTCTCCTCTGTTTACTGTATTTCTACAGTAGCTACTTCTTTTATTGTTGCATTTGTATTTCTATCTTTTCCTCAAATATTTTGTGATTCCTGGTTATCTAATCGTATTTATAGATGAGTTTCTATATCCCTATCACTATTTATATTAGATACTAAGTATGCAGTCAGAGTACTTTATCAGCTAAAATAAGACTATTTATAACCAGAGTAGTAAGTTCAGATGGAATTTCTGCCTCCAGACGATACTTATAGCTCTATGAAGAAAATAATCAATATGGCAGGCCTGAAGTACTATCCTTGGCTAGCATCTGGGAGCTTGGATTTCAGGAGGGTTTCCACCATTAACTGCTAAAAGTGCCTCACTATGCCTACACTGTTTGAATGAACAATGTTTATGCTGAAAACCTTCATTCCTTTTGCGTATATAGAATATTGTTATGTGTCAGTCAAGTCGTGATCACGATCAGCCTCTAATAAAAAACCCTGAGCATTTAGTCTCAGATGAGCTTCCCTGGTTGACAACATTTTACAAATGTTGTCATAACTCACTGCCAAGGGATTTAAGTACATCCTGTTGTGATTCTACTGATAAAGGACTCTTGGAAGATTGTACCTGATTTTCTCTGGAGCATACATCATATTCCTTTTTCCTTTGATGTTCGTGCATTATATCCATTTGCTATAATATGCGTAGCCATGATACAACTATATTATGAATCCTATGAGTCTTCCCAGTGAATCATAGAAACTTGGGGTCATTTTGCATATCCCTGACAAAGAGCCCTAATTCATCCTTTTCTCATTCATTTAGCCAATTAACAGAAGATTGAGCATATGCCCCAATGAAAACACTGCATTAATATTAATTTTAAAAACATTTATGTCTAATGAGAGGTTCATATATATAAGTATAATGATTACTGCCCAAAGTGGTGTGTATTATAATAAGCTCAGGGGAAATGAGAGTGCATGGGTGGGGAAACTCAAAATATACCAAGGTATTTGGGAATATTTCTGAGAAAATAATTCTTGAACCAGGTTTTGAACTTCTAGGTGAAGGCAAATGGAAAGGAAGTGTTATTCTAGATGCAAGCAAAGGGACAGATTCCTGAAACAGCATAATTTGTTTGGATGGGTAAAATAATCCCATGGGGAAAGAGGTCCTGTGTCATGAAAGTCTTGGTAGCTAAGTAACTAGTCTTCATACTGAAAATTTTAGAGAGTCATTGTATTAGTTTCATATGGAAACTATAAAAAATTACCACAAACTGTGGTTTAAAACAACACAAATGTATTGCCTACAGTCTTGGAGGTTAGAAGTTCAAGAAGGGTCTCACCTGGCTATAATCAAGGTATTAACAGGGCTGTGTTCCTTTCTGGATGCTTTAGTAAAGAATATGTTTATTGGCCTTTTCCAAATTCAAGAGGTGACTCATATTCTTTGGTTTATAGCTTCCATCGTCTGTCTTCAAAATCAGCAATGCCACATCTCTCTGACCTTTCTTCCAGAGTCACCTTTCTCTCTCACTATAACCAGAAAATTTTCTTCATGTTTAGGGACCCATGTGATTGGACTGGGAGCACTGGGATAATGTAGAATAACTCCTCATCTTTATTTCCATAATATAATCACAACTACAAGGTTATTTTTGCCATGTAAAGTAATATATTAAAATATCCCACAGATTAGAATATGGACAATCTTGGAGAACCATTATTCTGCCTACTACGGCCATTAAGGAATTTTGGCCAAGAGAGTAAAATGTGTAATTCTTGCACTTATACAATATTTTACTATTCTCACACTTACCTTTCTATGACATAAAGTAATAACTCAAAGCATATTTATATTTGCAATCTTTTTATTTAGTTCACCTTCCCGATTGCTTGGAGAGCTATGTTAAATGCCCCAAATAAATCTGACCACATACTGTTGCACATAATCTGACACAAACCGTCTTAAATAAAAACGGAATTTATTGGTGCACAAAGCTATAGAAGTAGAATTGATTTCATGTACAACTTGACCCAGAGATTAAATTCTATCAAGAGATTTTTTTTTTTTTTAATTTAACCGTCCAGCCTCTCTTGTGCTAGTTCAATTCTCAGAGAAGTCTTTCCTTGGTGGTTTCAAAAAAGCTACAATTAGCTCTAATAATTATAAATTTCCAAGATCAAGTCCCATGATTAGTAAGTGTCTATTTTCACCAAACTCTCAGAAAAAAAAATGTTCATTTTTGCCTCATTGACTCTAATCTAATCACCTGACCATACTCTGAATCAAGTGCTGTGCTCAGGGGTATGGGGTCAAAGTCACAAACATCACTGTGATGGTAATGAAGGTCGATTTGAATTACACTAAATTACAAGAGTTGAAAGGGTAAGAGGAGCAGTTTTCCCGGAGGAAAATGAATTCAATATATCTGCATAACAAAACAATGACTGTGTGCTATTCTTTTAGGACTTCATGCTTTTGCTCATGTTTAACATTCCAGTCTATTCTGATCCTCTTCCTCAGTTTCATTCTATACTCTAGATATACCAAACTAAATAATGTACTTCTCAAATGAACCACATTCTTTCATAGTTGCATATTTTCCTCTCTATTTACTTTATCTGGAATCCTGACACATTTCTTTCTACTCTATTTGCACAACACACAGAATATGCGCTACCTCTGAAGTATATTCTTAGTCACATTCAATGCTCATACCCTTCTAAGTAATTTTTAAATTATCTTCTTTTGTTCTTTCTGATTCCATAGTATGTATTTTAGTATTACATACTTCTGAATATTTTAACTATATGTTAACTTGTTGGTTATCTCACGAGAATGTAAGCAATTTGGTTAACACCAACATGTGGCACTTGATAGATTGGTGCTCTTAGAATCATAAATTGTGCCCTTCATCCATTCACAACTCTGAAAACAATAAGTGATACAGAATTCCCGCAGATAGATATCAGTATATCACTTTTATTTCTGATAAAGTTGGTCGAGAACTTTTCTTGGGAATAAGAACCAAATAGATTTGCAGATACTTCCCACGCCCCCAGTAAAATTTGTGAGAGAGTACCTCAGGAAAATGAGGGTCTGCAGAGCAGATAAACTTATCCAGAATTATGCATTCACAAGTCTAGTGCTTAGAATAATTTAAAAACCTTTTAAAGAAAAGAGAAAGACTGAAGTCCCATGATTTATAGCCTCTTAGTGGATTAGCTCCATCCAATGCAGCGACATAAGCCAATGAATATCATCTACCAGCCAGATAACTTATTCTTTCACCATGGGGAAAATGAGTAATGTGTGGGTCAAGAGGTCTTTTAAAGGTCACTGCATAACAAAATGAGAATTGGGGAGAAGCTTTCTCTCCAACATTATGCAGTCCTTAAACATTGATATAATCTGTTGAATGTAGGGGTCAGAAAACCTTTCCGTAAGGTACCACATAATAAAAAGTCCACATGGTCTCTGCTGTAACTACCCAGCTTTGTCTGGGTAGCATGAGAGCATTCACACAAACAATACGTGAAGAATGAATGTGATTGTGTTCCAATAAAACTTTATATACAAAACCAGGCAGTAGACCTGTTTATCCACTGGTCTTAGTTCACCAACACATGTGCTTGAGCATTATTAACAGTTTACAAAAGTCCTCTATTTATCTACACAATCTATATTTTCCCTTTATATGTGGCTTTAGTGCATAATTTTGAAAGCTTCCTAAGGAAGTGAAAAAATAACATCAATTTATAGAGGTATTCAATCAAGAGACCCCCTCCCCCTTTTTTGGCCTTTCCATGTCACTAGACTCCTAGATATGGAGGGACTTTATTATCTGGGGGCTGCTAGTTAGATCAGAGCCATTAGTTATCAGTCCTCAATATCTCTAGATTCTGGGAGTGGCCTGGGAACATTATAAATCAACTCAGATATCAGATAAGATTTTTGTTTCCTAATTCTTTCCATCTACTTCACCCCTGATGAAACGGATGTGGCTTAATACTTTGGTGGATCATCTTAAAATGTCTTGCTCATTGGAAGAATTCTTCCCAGGGCTTTCTTTCCATGTCGTGTCTGAGTCATGCTGCTACTTCTTTAGCAGCATGACTGTTAATTCTGCTTTTGTTTTGATTGGCTCACGAATATGAAGTGACCAATGTGCTATAGGATTGATTTGTCCAAGGCAATTAACACTACTTATCACAATGAACTCCAAAGTGGACTGATTTTGCTTTCACAGAAACTCAGTGTCATGTGATAACTCAATAGTAAAGTGTTACCCATTATTATATAATTGATGAAAATGTGAGCAAATATAAGACCCTAAGTAATTGAGTCTATCAGATCAATGTAGAACTCATCATAAACTTTCAAGTTAATTTCTCTGAAATACAATTTAAGTGCATGATACTATAACTCTGATGTCTATATAAGTCACATGTGGCATTTTCAAAATAAATGGATCTATATTTTCACCTGAGAAGCATTAATCACGTGAAAATTTGAAGTAATTTGTCTAAGGTAATGGTTCACAAACTTAGAAATCAGGGTATTTCAGAATCACTTGAAGAATTCACATTATTTCTGCCTTGCTGAGAAAAGTGATAATAAAATGTTTAGTTATAGTGCAGTTTTGAAGACTAACTGAGATAATGTATGTAAACCTTTTCCATTATGACTGGCAAATAATGAGAGTTTAAAAATGTTAACTTTATTATGACGATAAACCCTCATGTTGCAACTTACCTTTTTTAAACTGAGATAATAAAAAAAAAATTGTTTGTTTTCAATACAATGATTTGTCATGGAAGCACTGTGTAAAATTGTAAGTTCATTTATGACATAATTAATAAAGTAACGATTAAATATTTTGAACTGTAACTTGATTTTATATCTTAGAAGGAATTTTGTTTAACTGTTAGGTACATCTGACACATTATAAAATAGTAAAAATGCCAGGTATTTTATATGCTCATTAGTAAGTGAAAAATGACAACAAGTGGTTGGAGCAGCTAAGGAGAAAGAGCAATTTCTTGTTAGTGGTGACCTCTGCTCCAATAGTGTAGAGAAATGTTAGCAGCTGGCATAATGAAAGACTTCGGTGTAAACAACTGTCTTGTCATTTTCTGATTAGTCTCTGTAGTCAATGCCTAAGAATAATTGAAATCATCTTTCTGCCCTTCTGGGCCAACTAGCAAAATAGGTAGAAGTAATCTCCTAAGATTATAGTGGTTTCTAAACCTAGGTATTAATTGGAAACACCTAGGGAAAAAATAATTAAATTATTTTGTTTTAGAATATTCAACTGATACAGATAACTGATTTTCCCCTAATGCTGCATTTTTGTTTTGTTTTTGTATGCTAGATTAAATCCTAGATCAGTTATATCCTGTTAAAAACATTCCATCGTCAAGAACTCTTCTCCAAGCAAATAGTATAAGTGTGTCTGCCAGTATGTTTGTCATTAGTACCTTTATAAGGGGATGAGACCAAGTCTTCTGCTATTCCCCTGCTCCCCTGTAAAGAGTGTTTTTTGTTATTAATATTTTTAACCTCGTTTATCAGCAATAGAAGTTAAAATTTTCTTCTTCAATATCTTCTCCTTGTTTTAATTTCTAGATTATACTGGCTTCATAAAGAAATTAATGATTTTTTCTTTATTCTTTGTTTTGAAAAGAATTTGTGTAAGGTTGGCTTTATTTATTTATTTTTTTCTAGCATCTAATAGAATTACCAGTACAGCTATCAAGGTCCAGACAGTTCTTCATAGGGAGATTATATCTTGGACATTATGGGCAATCTGGATACAGATCTGGATTCTGTTATCTTCCTCTGAAGAATGTCATGCAGATAAATTGGCTGAACTCAATCTCTATCTGGCCCTACCTGTGGTAGTCAGCAGCTAAATTCTCCACTTTGTTGTTTTAGTCTTCTAGCCATTGCTTTCTGCTGAGTATACTGGAGCCTCCTCAAAGCATATGGAAAGCTCAGACAAGAATGCAGGTAGAGTTTATATGCAAATTTTGTACTTCTCCTCAGTAACTCTTTCTTTCTGGAATTTTCTATCTCACTTTCCAGCTATTTCTGGAACCCACAAAAGCCCACACTCTGACTCCTCAAGTCAATAAGATTATAGTTTTCTGATTGTTTTTCAACACTTGTGGGAAGGCCCACTAAAGAGTGCCCCCACCCAGGCAAAAAGTTACATAATTGCAAATTGCCTCCAATTTGTTAACCTGTTCCAAGGTTAGACTTATGCATTCAAAAAGTTATGTTGTTAAAAATATTTTGTCTAGACTTTTTATTTTTTATCTGCAGGAGGGTAAGTCTGTTACATGCTATTCTGCCATTACCATAAGTGGAATTACTTTCTCTGAAACATTTTGAAAAGCTTACTCTTTTGGACTTTACTTCTGAACTACTAAGGCTTAGGACTCTTTATTGCTTAAGATTTCTACAGTATATTATAGCCATCAGTCAAGATTGGAAACTTTTCTATATGAGCCTAGATAACCTTAGATTATTGTAAATAAATCCCTGAGGGTATTAAGACAAACTTAACAGATATAAAAATTTCTATCCTTTTATGTTTAGAATTTTAATAAGTAATGTTTTTCTATGATTTTTAAGAGCTATAATTTGAGGTAGAAAAATAACAAAGACTCTTCAACCATATGTAGGAGTAACTTGAGGCACTAATTGTCACTACTTTAATACTTGCTATCTGTCTCCAGGACTTCTGACTAGAAGCAATATTCACTGGGTGATGTTGTCATTATGTTGAAATATAGTGTTAGGGATGATATTTTCCCAACCTATTAAAATTCAACTGCATATATGCCTCAGATCTTGACTCAAACAAAGCATTTAGGAGACAGGAAAGGAAAATTTCCAAAACAAAATGAAAAATTCTCAAGAGGCAATACTTTCATGTTGAAAGAGCTATTCTGAGCCCACTTTATTCTGATTATTTGTAACACAGAGCCATTTCAGGAAAGCTTAACCTGGTTTGAGACTGCTAGAGCTCACACTTAAGGAAGCAAAGAAGCAAAATATCATTTAGCATCCATAAAAATATGTCTGAAAGTGAAGTTATCAAAGCCATTTATTACATGAGACTAAATTATGGCCATCTTCAAACATTATTCCTAAGTTAAATGTAATAAAATTAGAACAATTTTGTTGGAATA
The DNA here is from genome assembly GCF_028564815.1 of Eubalaena glacialis. NCBI lineage: Eukaryota > Metazoa > Chordata > Mammalia > Artiodactyla > Balaenidae > Eubalaena > Eubalaena glacialis. Next base: position 38,979,182 of record NC_083731.1, on the reverse strand, counting down.
ATTTGGGAACTACATAGAAAATAGCTAATTTTCATAAGAATTTTTTTTAATCCTATAAAATGTCATTTGACACTAAGAGTCTCAGCAAATTGCACCTTTCTGCAACTCTGCAATACACTTCCTGTGGTACAGATATATTAATGTTATAATAATAGGTTTGTAAAAACAGTAACTGAAGAACAAGACAAGATTGTAATTTGACAAAAAAGAAAACACACACACACACACACATCTTTGCTTAATTGAAAGCTTATTTTAAAGATTAAACCTTTTTTAAAAAATAAAAATAAAAAAGACAAAACTTAGCACAACAGAAAAATTTTTTGCTTCTAATCAGTAAAGAAACAAAGAAAAAAATTCCAAGAGTTATAACTAAGTAAAACTGTAAACTTCAATATAATAAAGGTCTAATAACATGACATTATGATGGGGGGCAATGAAATGGATAATTTATATCAGCAGTCCCCAAACTTTTTGTCACCAGGGACAGGTTTCATGGAAGACAATATTTCCATGGATGGGGGGGTGGTGGGGGGTTGGTTCAGGCAGTAATGTGAGCAATGGGGGAACAGCAGATGGAGCTTGGAGCTTTGTTTGCTTGCCGGCCACTCACCTCCTGTTGTGCGGCCTGGTTCCTAACAGGCCAGGGGTTAGGGACCCCTGATTTATATTGTCTCATTCTCAGAGAATAAAATTTTGGCTTTAAGATATATATTTTGATTATTCTTATCTCTAAACTGGATATGATAATAGTAGTACATGTCTCCTCATTGCACTGGCATAAAATTAAATATGATAATTCACGTAAAGTATTTAACTGGGTGTCTGGCACATGGCAAGATTATTAAAAAGGTTATAACTAACTGAATTTATAACTAATTCTTATTTTATTGTTATTGCTATTTTATTTTTATGTTATTTTTTTTTAAGACTAGGCTGGGGATTCTCAACCACTTAAAAAAAACCTCAACACTCTGAAGACAGAATAAGAAAAAAACTATGACATTAAAATTTAATTGCCTCTCTATGCTTCAAATTATAGACAGTATGTTATTTTTATGTTTTTAATTTTTTTTATTTTTTTAACTTTTATTAAAGTATAGTTGATTTACAATGTGTTAATTTCTGCTGTACATCAAGGTGATTCAGTTATACATATATATATATATATATATATATTCTTTTTCATACTCTTTTCCATTATGCTTTATCATAGGATATGGAATATAGTTCCCTGTGCTATACAGTAGCACCTTGTTGTTTATTCATTCTATATACAATAGTTTTGATCTGCTAATTCTAAACTCCCAATCCTTCCCTCCCCCAGCCTTCCACCCCCTTGGCAACCACAAGTCTGTTCTCAATATCTGTGAGTCTGTTTCTATTTCATTGATATGTTCATGTGTGTTGTATTTTAGATACTACATAAAAGTGATATCATGTGGTATTTGTCTTTCTTTTTCTGACTTACTTTGCTAAGTATAATAATCTCTAGGTCCATCAGTATTGCTGCAAATGGTATTATTTCATTCTTTTTTATGGCTAACATTCTATTGTGTATATATATACACACTACATATATATATATATATATCCATGATGATATATATATATATATCATCTTCTTTATCCATTCATCTGTTGATGGACATTTACGCTACTTCCATGTCTTGGCTCTTGTAAATAGTGCTGCTATGAACATAGGGGTGCATGTATTGTTTGAATTATAGTTTTGTCTGGATACCTGCCCTGGAGTGAGATTGTTGGATCATATGGCAACTTTATTTTTAGTTTTAGGTTTGTTTTTGTTTTTGTTTTATATAGTAGTTTTACCTCCCTGTAATTTTTTTTTAATTTTTATTTTATTGGAGTATAGTTGATTTACAATGTTATCTTAGTTTCAGGTGTACAGCAAAGTGAATCAGTTATACAAATACATATAACCACTCTTTTTCAGGTTCTTTTCCCATATAGGCCATTACAGAGTATTGAGTAGAGTTCCCTGTGCTATACAGTAGGTCCTTGTTGTTTATCTATTTTATATATAGTAGTATGTATATTTTAATCCCAAACTCCTGATTTATCCCTCCACCCCTTTCCCCTTTGGCAACCATAAGTTTGTCTGCAATGGTGGCACCCAGGAATCCAACACCCCGGGCATGGTGGAGGTGCCTATGCCTCCAGCTCCCCATGACCTTCCACATCCCCCATGGCAGTGGTGCCTGTGACCCAGGCAAACTTAACTGTGGCAGAGGCACTTGCCATCCTGGTGTTGCTGTCAGCAATGCAACAGTAACACTGGCACCAGTAACCCTGGAATCACAAACAGGGACAATGATGGCACTGGATGATACCTCCAGCAGAGCCCTTGGAAGATTGAAAGTGCCAATCCTCAAATATAGCCAAGACACAGCTCAAGAAAGAGAAGCCAAAAACTTGTACTATACCACCACCTACTGAAAAACAAAAGAAAGACCTCTAATTACCATTCTGTTGAATTGCTAGAATCAAGTAAAAAAGCTTTACTTAAAGAAGAAAGGTGTTCACTACTTCAAATGTGCCACCAGAGGAACAACTCATCAAGCATGTACCATGAAAAACTGTAGTAACATGGTATCACAAAAAGAAAATGACTGGTTTCCAGAAACCAAACTTAAAGTCATGGAACATTGCAAAAAAATGGACACAGCATTCAAAATATCTGTCATAAGGAAAATCAGTGAGCTAAAAGAAAACTTAGAAATGCAGTTCAGTGAGCTCAGGAATAAAATTAATGAGAAGAAGGAATACTTTACCAAAGAGATTAAAACTCTAGAAAAGGACCAAGCAGAAATTCTGGAGCTGCAGAACTCAATAACTGAGATATTAGAAAACATTGGAAATAGAGAAGACCATATGGAAGAAAGAATTAGTGAGCTCAAAGAGAGAAATCTGGAAAGGACACAAGTAGAAAATGAGAGAGAGAATCTTAAAAAACAAAGAAATACTGTGAGAACTATTCAACCCCATTAGAATGGACAACATAAAGTAAAGGAGAAGAGAAGGAGAAGGGAGCAGAATATTTAATGAAATAATATCTCAGAGCTTCCCAAACCTGGGGAAGGAATTGGATATCCAAGAATATCTAAGAGATATCTAAGATGGATATCTAAAAGAACACCTAATTATCAAAATGCAAAAAGACCTTCTTCAAGAACATGACATTACAGCTGTCAAAATTCAATTACAAATACAGAATTTTAAAGGCAATCAGGATAAAAAGGACAGTAACCTACAAAGGAGTCCCCATTAGGCTATCAGCAAATTTCTCAGCAGAAGCTCCTCAGGCTAGGAGAGTGGACTAACATACTCAAAATATTGAAAATTAAAAACAGTCATCCAACAATACTCTATCCAGCAAAATTATCCTTCAGATATGAAGGGAAAATATGGACTTTCCAAGACACACAATGGCTGAGGCATTTCAGCAGAACTTGATATGCCTTATAAGAAATGTAGAAAGAAGTTCTTCCACCTGAAATGAAAAGGCAGAAATACACAAAACTTTTATTATGGTGATAAATAGAGAGAGTGAGAAAATTGTAACTCTATATCAGAATAGATTGTTAAACAACTATAGCATAAAGGTTAAAGGGGGGAAAAAAAGAACAACTATAGCTACTTCATTTTGGTAAAAAACAAAACAAACAAACAAACAAAACCCACCTCACAACGTACAAAGAGATCATTTGAAAAAACAAAATATAAAAGAGAAAGAGATAAAGGAAGGACAGAACTTGTATAGGCAAATAAAGATAAGATGTTATGAGCAGAAAAAAGGACTATTTTTCTATGAGACATTTTATACAAACCTCATGGTAATTACAAAACATAAATCTAGAGCAGAAACATGAAACATTAAAAAAGAGGAAACTGAGAAAATCATAGAAAACCGCCAAACTAAATGGCAGACAGAAACACAGGAATAAAGAAACAATGTAGATGTAGAGCCACTAGAAATCAAAGACAAAATGGCAGTACTAAGTCCTCACGTATTAATAATTACCTTATATGGAAATGAATTGAATTTACCAGCAAGATACACAGAGTTGCCATATGATTAAAGAGCAAGAACCAGGTCTTGAAGACACTGCCTTCAGGAGACTCATCTCAGCTCTAAAGACAAACATAGGCTCAATGTAAAGGGACGGAAGATAATGATACTCCAAGCAAATAGCAGCCAAAAGAAAGAAGGTGTAGCCATACTCATGTGAGACAAAATAGGTAATAAGAGAAGAAGAGGGACATTATGTAATGATAAAAGGGACAATTCATCATGAAAACAGAACAGTTATAATATACATCAAAATATATAAAGCAATTAGTAAAAATATTTAAAATTATTAAAAAAGGAAGAAATTGACAGCAACTCAATAGAAGTAGGGGACTTTAACACCCCACTTACATCATGGATAGATCATGCAGACAGAAAGTCAACAAGGAGACAGCAACCTTAAATGAAACATTTAGACCAGATGGATTTAATAGAATGTACAGAATATTTCATCCATATGCAGCAGAATACACATTCCTCTCAAGTGCACATGGAACTTTCTCAAGTATAGACCATATGTTGGGACACAAAACAAGTCTCAATAAATTTAAGAAGATTGAAATCATAAACATCTTTTCCAGTTACAGTGGTCTGAAACTAGAAATAAACTACAAGTAGAAAGATGGAAAAATCACAAATATGTGGAGACTGAAAAATATGCTACTGAACAACTATTGAGTCAATAAAGAAATCAGAGGAGAAATCAAAAATACCTGAAACCAAATGAATATAAAGGTAAAACATACCGAAATTTATGGGATACAGCAAAAGCGGTATTAAGAGGGAAGATTATAGCAGTACAGGCCTACCTTAAGAAACAAGAAAAATGTCAAATAAACAATTTAACCTTATAACTAAAGGAAATAGAAAAGGAAGAACAAATGAAGCCCAACATTAGTAAAAGAAAATAAATAATAAAGATCAGAGCAGTAACAAATGAAATAGAGACTAAAAAGACAATAGAAAAGATCAATGAAACTAAGAGCTGATTCTTTGAAAAGATAAAACGAACAAACCTTTAGCTTGACTCACTAAGAAAAAAGGGGGAAGGCTCAAATACAATCATAAACAAAAGAGGAGAAATAACAATGTGTACCAAAGAAATACAAAAGATTATAAGAGAATATTATGAACTTACATATGCCAACAAATTGGACAACCTAGAAGAAATGGACAAATTCTTAGAATTGTACAACCTTCCAAGACTGAATCATGAACAAATAGAAAATCTGAATAGAGCAATCACTAGTACAGATATTGAAACAGTAACCAAAAACTCCCCAAAAACAAAAGTTCAGGACAAGACAGGTTCACAGGTCAATTCTACCAAACACACAATAATTTTAATGCCTATCCTTCTCAAAACGTTACAAAAAATGAAGAGAAGGAAAGCGTCCTAATTCATTTTAAGAGGCCAACATCACCCTGATACCAAAACCAGACAAAGGCAACACAGACACAAAAATTACAGGCCAATATCACTGATGAACAAAGAAGCAAAAATCCTCAACAAAATATTAGCAAACTGAATACAACAATACATTAGAAGGATCATACACCATGATCAAGTGGGATTTATTCCAGGGATTCAAGGATGGTTCAACATCCACAAATCAGTCAACATGATACACTACATTAACAAAATGAAGGATATGAATCATATTTTCACTTCAGTAGATTCAGAAAAATTATTTGATAAGATTCAACACCTATTTATATAAAACCTCTCAATAAAGTGAGTATAGAAGAGATGTGCCTCAACATAATAAAGGTCATATATGACAAACCTACAGCCACATCATACTTAATGGTGAAAAATTGAAAGCTATTCCTCTAAGATCAATAATAAGACAAGAATGCCCACTCTTGTCACTCTTATTCAACATAGTATTGGAAGTCCTAGCCAGAACAATTAGGCAAGAAAAATGCATCCAAAATGGAAAGGCTATTGTAGCCAGGACATGGAAGCAACCTAGGTGTCCATCATCAGATGAATGGATAAAGAAGATGTGGCACATATATACAATGGAATATTACTCAGCCATAAAAAGAAATGAAATGGAGGTATTTGTAATGAGGTGGATGGAGTTAGAGTCTGTCATACAGAGTGAAGTAAGTCAGAAAGAGAAAAACAAATACAGTATGCTAACACATATATATGGAATCTAAGGGAAAAAAAATTAAAAAAAAAGGTCATGAAGAACCTAGTGGCAAGATGGGAATAAAGACACAGACCTACTAGAGAATGGACTTGAGGATATGGGGAGGGGGAGGGGTGAGATGTGACAGGGTGAGAGAGTGTCATGGACATATATATACTACCAAATGTAAAATAGATAGCTAGTGGGAAGCAGCCGCATAGCACAGGGAGATCAGCTCGGTGCTTTGTGACCACCTAGAGGGGTGGGATAGGGAGGGTGGGAGGGAGGGAGATGCAAGAGGGAAAAGATATGGGAACATATGTATATGTATAACTGATTCACTTTGTTATAAAGCAGAAGCTAACACACCATTGTAAAGCAATTATACTTCAATAAAGATGTTTAAAAAAAAAAAAAAAAAACAAAATGGAAAGGAAGAAGTAAATCTGTCACTATTTGCAGATAATATGATTTTAGATAAAGAAAACCCTAAAGACTCTATGAGAAAAAACCTATTAGAAATAAAACATGAATATAGTAAATTTGCACAGTAAAAAATAAATATTAAAAAATCTGTTGTGTTTCTATACTCTACCAGCAAACTAGTAGAAAGAGAAATTAAGATAACAATCCCATTTACAATTGCAACTAAAAGTATAAAATACCTGAGAATAAATTTAACAAAGGAGGTTAAAGCCCTGTACACTAAAAACTATAAGACATGTTGAAAAAAATCAAAGACAGGAAGAAATGGAAAGTTATTCTGTCCCATGGATTGAAAGAACTCAACATTGTTAAAATGTCTGTATTACCTAAAGCAATCTACAGATTCAATGCAATCCCTATCAAAATCCCAATGACATTTTTTATTGAAGTAGAACAAAAAAATTATAAAATTTGTATGGAACCACAAAAGATCCTGAATAACCAAAACAATCTTGCAGAAAGAACAAGGCTAAAGGTATCATGCTCCCTGATTTCAAACTATACTACCAAAACTATAGTAATCAAAAGAGCATGGTACTGGCAGAAAAACAGACACATAGATCTATGGAAGAGAATTGAGAGCTCAGAAATAAACCCACATATATACAGATAATTAATTTACAACAAAGTAACAAAGAACGTACAATGGATAAAGGATAGTCACTTTAATAAATGGTGTTGGGAAAACTGAGCAGCCACATGCAAAAGAATGAAACTAGACCACTATCTCACATCATACACAAAAATTAACTCAAAATGGGTTAAAGCCTTGAATGTAAGACCTGAAACTAAAACTCCTAGAATAAAATATAGGCAGTGTGCACTTTGACATTGGTCTTATCAATATCTTCCTGGATATGTCTCCTCAGGCAAGGGAAATAAAAGTAAAAATAAACAAATGGGACTACATCAAAATAAAAAGTTTCTGCACAAAAATGAAACCATCAACAAAGTGAAAAGACAATTGATTGAATGGGAGAAAATATTTGCAAATCCTATATTTGATAAGGGGTTCATATCCAAAATATATAAGAACTCATACAATGCAACAACAACAAAAAACAACCTGATTGAAAAATGAGCAGAGGATCTGGATAGATATTTTTCCAAAGAAGACAAAAATATAGCCAATAGGCACATAAAAAGCTATTCAACATCATCGCTAATTATTAGAGAAATATAAATCAAAACCAAAATGAGATATTACCTCATGTTCATTAAAATGACTATTATCATAAAGTCAAGAAATAATGTGTTATTGAGGATGTGGAGAAAAGGTACACTTTGGTGGGAATGTAAATTGGTACAGCCACTATGAAAAACAGTATAGCGATTTCCTCAATAAATTAAGAATAGAACTACCATATTACCCAAATATTCCTCTAATGGGTATTTGTGTGAAAAATATAAAAACATTTGAAAAAAATATATATACCCCAAAGTTCATCACAGCATTATTTACAATATCCGGAATATGGAAACAACCTATTGATGGATGAATGGGTAAAGAAGATGTGGTATATACAAACAATGAAGTACTACTCACCCATAAGAAAGAATAAACCCTGTCATTTGCAACAACATGGATGGACCTTGAGGGTATTACACTAAGCAAAAGAAATCAGATGGAAAAGACAAATACTGTATGATTTCACTAGTACATGGAATATTAAAAAAAAATGAACAAAACAAACATAGATACAGAGATCATATTGGTGGTTGCCAGAAGGAAGAGGGGAAGAGAAAATGGGTAAAGAGGGCCAATTGTATGGTGACAGATGGAAGACTAAACTTTGGGTGATGGAGCACACTTTAGTGTATACAGAAGTCAAAATATAAAGTTGTACACATGAAACATATAATGTTATAAACCAATGTTATGTCAATATTTTAGAAAGACAATATTTATTTCTAGACAGTCTTCTTAACAATCAGAGGAAGAAAGAGTTCTGCAGTTAAAATATTAGCTATTGCTTGGGAAACTATAAAAACTGATAAAGTATGAAAATATTTTATAAAGTTTGTCTAAATTCTTCATTTGTCTCTTCAAATGACTACATCTGTTGCTAAAGGTCACTTATTTCATGAAGCCAATACTAATTTCTCTTTTTGGAATCTCCAATGATGATTGCTTTTGCAACTAACTATCTGAGATGCTCTGGTTTTCACTTATATATCCACACCTACACCTATAATATCCATATCCACGTTTGTGTTCCGGATCTTTACCTGTCTCTATCCCTATCTTGAAAATAATGTGAGTATATCACCCTTACAGATTATAAACTCTTTGAGAATAGAAGCTTGTTTTTATAAAATCACATTTCCTAACAAAAAGGTCTTGTAGACAGCAATTAATCAGTGTTTTCTGAAGTGATTGTATACAAAAACTGTTTCCTTAGTTGTACAGAATTAACAAAGAATTCAGGGAAATGTGAAAAACACTTCGTGACAGATTTTCAAAGAAAGCCAAAGTTTATAGGTTGACATTAAAAAGCAGAGGTTAAAGGTCAAATAACACATTTGTATTTTGGCAAAATAAACTTTTGATTATCTATCTGTTTTAGTATTATCTTATAAAAATATAATTCTTGTAAGATGTTGGCAAAATATTTCAAATTTGTTAAGCTTAAGATATATAATATGTGATATGATATTTTATATATATATACATATATATGTCAGTCATGCTGTGGGTGAAGGCAAATTGGAAACAAAGCAAGCTTGTAATAACTTAATGACAGTATAAAGATCATGGGACAATACAATACTGATACTGAGTGAGACCATAAAAAAAGCTTCAAATATTCATTAGCATTATTTTCATTGTCGGACTGCCATTCCCATCACCCCCATATTATTAGAAGTTCCTCAGGCTGATCACACAGAGAAATGTATAGAAATCTCTTACAGGACAATTTCCTTTTTGTGGAAAAAAGGGAAAATTCCAAAAATATTTAGATTTTATTTATTTTGTTTATTTTGATATCTAGCTTAGTTTTGTACAAAGAGGGCAAAAGATGCAATAGATAAACATTGGAAGTTTTAGCTTTCCTTTGAACTCAAATCTTTCTTTAAAATAAATTTATTTATTTATTTATTTATTTATTTATTTATTTATTTTTGGCTGTGTTGGGTCTTTGCTGCTGTGCACGAGCTTTCTCTTATTGCAGTGAGCGGGGGCTACTCTTTGTTGCAGTGTGCAGGCTTCTCATCTTTGTGACTTCTCTTGCTCTAGGTGTGCAGGCTTCTGTAGTTGTGGCACATGGGCTCAGTAGTTGTGGCTTGTGGGCTCTAAAGCTCAGGCTTAGTAGTTGCGGCACATGGGCTTAGTTGCTCCGCGGCATGTGAGATCTTCCCAGGTCAGGGCTCCAACCCGTGTCCCTTGTATTGGCAGTCAGATTCTTAACCACTGCTCCACCAGGGAAGCCCTGAACTCAAATCTTAATTATGGGTATGTACATGTTTAAGATGTAGCATATCTTTTTTAAAGATAGAAATGCTTGTATAAGGTTTTTTTTTTTACTTTATCTGATAAAAGCAGTATAAAATTATATAAGAACTCTTTTTTGGGGGTTGGGTAATTATTTAAATCTCTTTCTTTTTTTAAATATTGAAATTTGGCATCAGTGTACAAGAGAACTACAACTAAGTTCTCACTTTAAAGAGCTATTCTTTACACGTCATTATAAATTGTTATTTGTGGAGTGCACTTTTTAACATTTCATTATTCAAATTCCCTTTTTTACATTCATTTAGTTAATTTCAATATGACTGACTGTAACACAGGGCTAATCATGTGTAAACATCAGAATGCTTAGAATCTTGTGTTTGAATGTTGGATCAAAATCTCAGGCAGCTCATTTATAGTGTCATTTATAATCAGTCATAAAATCACATTTTAAAAACACATTTCAAATAATTCCTATGAAGTTATTATGTTTTTATTAATAAAAGTTTGACTTTATTATAAAAAGAATTTAACTCTAGAAAAAGAATCTCTTGACATGTTGAGCACATTATTATAAAATCTTAAGGAACCAAATTCAAAGTCTTCCCTTCCCAAGTTGGATAAAACACTGTGTTTTAATATATTGAAGAAGAACTTCCACAGGGAGGAACTTCAGAGATATCCCTTTCCACCCAAGCACTCAACATGCAACTTTATCTGGAACAGGCTGCACCCTACTTCTGCCTCTCCATCACCATGTTTAATGTTGACTAAAGGGAGAACAGCAAGCCATAGGGTTACAGATTAAATTCTAGGTTCTAAGATTCAAGTTAGGAAGTGAAATTTCAAGTGTCATAAATGTAAATAATTCTGTAAAATTTCATAAATATACAGTTGAAGACAACATTATTTATTATATAAAAGCATGGTAACCAATGTGGGGAAAGGATAAGCTGTGAATGGGAAGAAATAATCTTCCCTAGATATGGATTATGTGCCAAATACTAAGTACTATACACAAAAGCTAAAGAAGAGATATTTAAGGGATCTTCTCTATAAATACACTTGATTAAGAGATGTTAATTTGTCTGATAAGGGAAAAAACATAGTACTAGATAATAAAAACAAGAAATTACTCAATAGAGAATAAAATAATATGTAAGTAACCTAAGTCAAAGAATGAAGCCCTGATAGGCAGACTACTTAAAAGAGAGCATAGCATGTAAAGTCTGGAGAAAGTTAAATCTGGAGCTTACACTGATTCATTTATTTTTTAAGTCAAAATACAGTTGTTACATGAATAGATTTTTGAAAAACAATGTAGATTTTAGTGATGATATAGGTTTTAATTGAGTTTATTTTTCTGAACATAATTGTAGTAAAATTGATTTAATAACTGAACAGAGTAATAATTCTTTACCACAGCGATGTTTGTTGACTCAAATCAGAGAAAAATACACTAAGTATTTCTTTAATTATTATGACTTTAATCATTAAAGATGGGTGAATCTTAAGTAGACTTTAAATAAAATCTAAAATATGCCTAAATATTATATTTCTATACAAAAAGGTGCACATAAAATTTTATGCATACTTCTGTATCAATAGGCTTGCTAATAACTTTATATATCTTAACATTTATATATGTCAATGTAGGATAGACTATGATTAAGTTACAAATAAATCTCAAGCTCTCAGTGGCTTAATACAACAAGATTTATACCATAATTATGAAATGCCCAATACCACTCTCCAGGGTAACTTTCTTTCATTCAGTGACTCACAAAACTGGGCTGAGACATTTGCAGAACTGGTGAATATTTAATAAGCCTAAATATTTCTGCCATACGATCAGGTTTTGAAAGCCCAGATTTTAAAAAGAAATTTTTTTGACATACACTAATTTATTTATCCAGTCAGTGAGGTTTCTGGAGTCGTTACTGTGTGTTAGACACTAGCTAGGCTAAGTTTATAACTACAGACTATAAATGCTAAGCAAAACAGATTTTTCATTTGTTCTAATGAAGCTGACAGTATGAGGTATATTTGTGGGGGAGAGGATGAACAAAAATTAATAAAAAACACACAAGAATATAATTGCAAACTATTATAACTGTTGTTTAATAACAATGGGGATTTATGTAAACATACAGTAGGGTTTCTATTCTAACTAGTCAAAAGAAATAAGGAAATACAGATTTATCTAAAATCTGAAGAGTAAGTGGGAGGTATTTGTTATCCTGAAGGAACAGAACTTACAAATGTCCTGAGGAAAGTGTGAATAAGGCCCCTTTAAGTAGATGAACAAAAAATCAGCTCATGAAGTGCCTGGTCGTCCATGTTAAATGTGGTATGTATTAAAAAGTAGTGGACAGTATTTTAATTGTGTGCACATGTGTGCGTGACTTTAAGATTACCTGTCTCTAATATAGGGAATTGTACTCACAGTTAGGTGGCAAGTCCAGGCAAGAGATGATGGTAGATTGGAAAAATGTGGTGACAATAGGAAATGGAACTTTGGTTTCAAGTGAGAAGAGAAAGAAAACAGAAAGTCCACATCTAATTGCAAATCCTATATTTGTCATAAAATACTTAATAAGACACCTGATAATTAAGTAATGTATGCAGATACTAAGAAACATGGAACTGTGTGCATGTGCATGGGGGGGGGAGGGGGGAGAAAATATATAATCATTCATTCCTGATAATAGGACAGTTAAAATAGTAAATAGTTCTCTTGACTTAGTTTATTTTCATATCTGTGACCCACTAACTTGGGCACCTTTGTGGATTCGTTTGGTAATTTCTCTGATTATCTATGAAATTAAGTGATTAACAATTTGTTTATATTTTCCCCAATTTTTATGTGTGCTAGTGTGCTAGATTGATTGCAAAAATGGCCCCAATTCTTCACCCGCTCGTCAGTCAACCCCAGCATCTACACTCTTTGCAATACGATTTGTTAGTTCTTCACATCAAATGATACATTTCTTTTCTTTACCCCTGGGATTTGGACTGGTCTAGTAACTTGTCTTACATAATAGATTATAAGGAAATGATGCTGTGCCAGTTCTGAGACTCATCGTTATTAGGCCTTGCATGATTCCATTCTCTCTTCCTCTTCTGCTTTCATCCTGAGGTCTAACTTGGCTATCTTGCCCAAGGAGGTGCATCAAGTAGAACCAAATCAGACCAATATTTTCTAGCTGAAGGCCCAGACCTGTGAGAGAACTCACCCAAGATCAGGAGAGCAGAACAACTGATGGACAGCTGATCACAGATGCATGAATGACCTCCTCTGAGCCCAACTCAGTCAGCAGAACTGCCCAGCTGACATACAGTCTCATAAGTGAAAATAATTGGTCTATCGCTATATGCCATGGAAATGTCATGATTAATTATTACACAGCATTGTTGTAGCCATAGATAACTGAGATAGTTAGTAATGATTGCTGATAACTCCCAATGATTCCCAGTTAAAAGATTTATGAGCATATTATGCTTTTAACATCAAAGTCTATATTATATGTTGCCATTTTCATTCCCCCACACACATCCTAGAACGTTGAGTATAGAGCAGGTGATCAAAATTATTAGTGACTGATCAATTGATATGACAATAGAAACATATCAAAATTTCCCCAAATTTGAGGCACTAAAGTTATTCACTCAATATTTGGGCTTTATGTTTCATATGCCTAGAATAGGCTCCTGAAACTGTTTACTGAAAGAATAAATTGATTAATGCATATATAAACTTATATATAGTGCCTATATTATAGTTAATTGTGTACAACACTGTAACTTCCACTTTCCCTGCATTTAGTAGACATTCATAAATTACTCTTAAAAAAATACCTGAAATGATAAACATTTGTATATCTGAATTGTGAAATGATAAACATTTGTATATCTGAATTGTGACTCCCCACTCCAAATCTATATGTTAAAGCTCTAATTCCTAATATGACTGTATTTGGAGATCAGGCTTTTAGGAGGTAAATAAGACTGAAGGAGGTCATAAGGGTGGGGTACTAATCTGATAGGATTGGTGGCTTATAAGAAGAAGAGAGAGATGTCTCTCTCTCTCTGCACACAGAATGAGGAAAAGCCATGTGAAGAAACAGCAAGAAGGTGGACATCTACAAGCTAGGAAGAGAGGTCTCACCAGAAACCAAATCTGCTGCAACCTTGATCTTGGACTTCCCAGCTTCCAGACTGTGAGAAAGTTCTGTTGTTTATGCCACCCAGTGTATGGTATTATGTTATGGCAGCCTGAGCAGACTAAGACAGTATGAAAAGAACAAAAGAATAAAATTACCTACCTCTGTCAAATTTACGTAGATGGTGGTATAGTGTTGAAAGCTGAGGAACACAATATAAGAATCTTTTGAAAGGGAGTAAAATATGTCTAGGAAAAATTAACTAGGTATTTTTTAGCTGATTGTGAGAAAAGAAGACTGAAAATATAGAATTTTATTTATTTGTTTCCCTAAGTGGTTATCCTGTACCCTGCCTTCAAAATTATGATGGCATCAAGATTAGATCTTATTTCAGGCCTACTTAAGAAAGCAGAATAGACACAAACTGCTGGAGGGAAAATGAACTGTTTAATATGGAAGAATAGACAGTTTTGGTCCCTTTATGTTGCTTCTGGGTATCTCCCTGAAATCGATTTTGAGTCAAATTCGTTCACTCTGCTTTTTTTGTCACCATACAGTATTTTTCTTATGTGTGTATGGCTACTAATCAGGATTCTACTCATTGTTCTACAGATAAGTGTTTGTGTGAATAAGTTTCAAATTTATGGACACTGAAAGCAACTAGCAAGTTGTGTGGCACAAAACAATTATTCAACATACAGTGGTCTCATCTGTTTCCTCTAGTATATTTGGCTATAGTTTCAAAAAATTAATATTCTTTGAAATAGTCAATACTTAGTAGAGATCAATAAGCAAATAAAGTAACATATAGAGTTGGAAATGCAGAAGTAGTCTTAGATATTGACTTAGAGACAATAGCATTATGGTCCGACAGCTGTTTTGTGTAGGAGAAGGCAAAATCAAAACACTATGGGAATTAGAGCCACAAGATCAAGCATATCTAAGACATATAGTGCAAACTATTCCTAGGTTAAGTTCATCTCGACCCACTGATACATGATATTTAGATGGTAGTAATATATTCCTGCAAAAAATTAAAAGCACTTATATTGATTGAATACAGAAAAATAAAACTAGAGTTTATTAAAATTTTGGTATACACTATATCTTTCCAAAATAGTACCTTTGTTCAAATATATACATATTAAAATTATTGTTTTATTTTATTTAATTTTCAAAAATGTAAGATAATATTTAAAACATTTAACTTAATTGTTTCCACTTAAAAATATGCCATGGACATCCTTCCAAATTGATATGTATTTAATATACATTTAACTTGTCATCTTTCAATAGTTTATAGATTTTTATTAAATGAATTCAATGCATATTCAAACATTTTTCTATACTTGAGTATCAACATTGTTACTGGAATTTTAAAATTAATTGCAGTCATGACTATATCTCTCAATTATTGATATTTTCATATCTGTAGAGAAAATTCACAGAAGGAAAATGCTACTTCCAAAAGTACATATATTTTAAATTTTAATAAATACTGCTAGATTACTTCCTAAAATTTCTATAATTTACAGTACCATCAACAATGTGTAAGAATATTTATTCCTCAATGTCTTTTAGTACAATGTAAAAAAATATTTCATTACTGATTTAATTTGCAGTTTCCTGACTTCTAGTAATGCTAGACATCTTACAGTATGTTTATTGTCCTTTTGCATTTTCTATTCTGTGAATTATTTGTTCAAAACTTTTATTATTTTTCAATTGAATTATTTTATTTATAAATTTATAGGAGCTCTTTACATTAATTTAAAATTGCTTATTGTATGTATTCCTCTGTCATATACATTAATAACACTTTTTCTATTGGTCTATCATTTGTATTTCAATACTGTTTATTATGTTTTTTACCAAATGAACACTTTCATTTTAATTTAGTTTGTTCTTTGATCTTTTTATTTATATATTTTTCTTATATGTCTTACTTACCTGGAAAGATAATCTAGGCTTTATTAATTAATGATTGTTTATATTTTTATCAAAAATTAGAGATAATAAGACCCATTATCCCTTTGCTGTTTCACGATGGCAGCTAAACCTTTACGTTTTCATATGTTGTAAATGAGCTTTGAGTTATAGAATAAAGAGATGAAATTGCCAAGTGCACAGAAATCACCTCATTCAGATTTTGTTGTGGACCAACATGGAAGAAAATATTATGTGATAACATTATGTTAAATGAGACACTGTCTTATTGGACCGTGAGAGATTCTCCTGTTGGCATTGAAAAAGTAAGGTCAATGTTGATATTGTCTGAGGGCCAAATGGCTAGGACCCAAGGACAGCCTCAAAGAGCTGAGGATAACCCCAGCTGACTGCACTAAAATAGGGACCTCAGTCATAAGGAACTGAATTCTTCCAACTACCTGGATGAGCTTGGAAGAGCACTTCAAGCTCCAGATGAGAACACAGCCCAGTCCACACCATGATTCCAGCTTGGTGAGACCCTGAACAAAGGACTTGGTGTAGCTGTGCCAGGACATTCGGCCCAGGGAAACTGAGATAAGAAATCTGTGTTGTTTTAAATTGCTAAATTTGTGGTAATTTGTTACACAGTATTAGACACTAATACAAAGACTCTGAATTTTAAGACGCTAGAAAAACAGAGGTCCATTCCCTCCAATCATTGACACTGACTTTCCTACAACTCTGAGTATAGTCTCCAAGTAGATTAAATTTGATTTATAGAAATAAAGAAATCTAACATTCCTTGACCACTGGCCCATTTAACTTACGTGTATAATCAAGCCCTTCCTTTACCTAAATATCACATTGCCTCCCACATTTATATCTTAATTGGATCTGTCTTTAGACTCTGTTCTAAATATCTCTTTGGCTACCTCTCCAAAGACACTAAATTATTTTTTATTATGGTAATTTATAATAACTTTTATTGTCAAGTATAGGAAATCTTCACTCACTGTTCCACTTTTAAAGATTTTCTCATCTACATTTATTCTCCACATGAACTTTTGAAACACTAAATCAAGTTAAAAATGTGATTCTAATTAAAATATCATTAATTCTTTGTATCTCCGTTTGGCATTTTAAATGATATTAAGTTTTTACCTCCTGGATGATGGTTTATCTACAATTTGTTAAGACTTTTTCCTCTTATGATTTAAATTGAAGGGTGTCCCTATGGAAATCTACATCTTCCTACATTCTCAGTGTCTGTGGTTCTGATATATTTGATTTCACCTCAGGCTATAGGAATGGAGCACATAAAGTAAACCTTACCTTGGTTACATTGACAGGTTGGTGTTGGGCATGTCACCCAAAGCAGGCCAGCCAGATTTCATTGAACTTCAAAATTGAGAATGTGTAGTGCTGGAGCTAAGGTTACTCATTGTTATTCCATGGAATCTGATTTTATAGCCAAGTTTAGAAAACCTGATGAACTCAACCAGATGATGTTTATGACTGACAATAGAGTAAGATGGCTGGATGGTCTCTAATTGTTGTTTGTTTGTTTTTAAGTGCTAATATAATGGGGTATCCCATAACCTGTTCTGTTCATCTTACCTTCAAAATATATATCACTAGGTATATTTGTTTCTCTCTCCTCCTAGAAGCTTTTGGCTGTTCTGGGCATTCAAAGGATAGAATCCACACTGGCCTACAAAAAAAAGACCAGGCAGAATCTTAGTATGGCATAGATGAGCTTCATTTTGGATGGACAGGAAACAAGAGAGTTAATGGATGAAGTTGGTGAGAAGACTTCTTTAGACATTGATGGGGATTAACCCGGCAAAGGTTCTGAGAGTAAGTAGTGAGAAATTCTCAGTCAAGTGAGAATTGGTACATTACTGAATGATGTCTTAGCTCCCAGGTTAATAGTCATATGAACCATTTTCCTCGAAAGAGTCCTTCTGTATTTACTCAACTGGCATCTGAACCCCTCCTTTGTTGGGCTAGCTCTGTATCAATAGCAAAGCCTTGCAGTTGGGAAATCCTGCTATTAATGTAGTTCACGTCTTTTCTTCTCCCCAGTACTCAGATGTCCTCTTTCATATATATTTCACCTTCTCACTAACTAAATATCTGTCTTCTATTTTTTATCTTCTGCTAAAAAATATTATCATTTTGTTTTGTTTTACATAGACCTTGATGGCTTATTAAAACAGTGGTCTTAAATTATTAATGAGTAAAAAAGTATAGTTTCCCTTTTCTTAAAGACAGAAAAATAGTTTTTGCAGTCTGTTAAGAGGTGAGACGAAAATGCCATTTTTTAGTGTAAAATAAACAAGAGTAAAAGTAGAGGTGGTTGACTTTGCATTAAAAAAAAGAAAAAAAAAAAGCCCTTGTAGTGTAGCCACTAGCAATGCCCAACTAAAACCAGAAATGACAAAAGAAACTTGTTGTGATAAAATTTACATAATTCTTAAGAATACATTTAGCAGGAAAGGTGCAAGCTCTATATAAAGAGAAGTATATACATTTTTAATACATTTCTAAAGGCAGAATCTCATATTCCAGAAACACAACAAAATGT
This sequence comes from Eubalaena glacialis, assembly GCF_028564815.1. Lineage (NCBI taxonomy): Eukaryota > Metazoa > Chordata > Mammalia > Artiodactyla > Balaenidae > Eubalaena > Eubalaena glacialis. The sequence goes on along the minus strand of NC_083731.1, from coordinate 38,960,332 downwards.
GTTGCTCTTATGGTTATAAGCTTGGTAAATCAGGAAAAATAAAAGATATGGAATATAAACAGGTGTTTGTGGATAGTACAAAGCTAATCAGAATTAAGGATATATTGCTGCTATTTTAAAATCCCCTATTATCTGTAGCTTCAGACCTACCTTGCTACCATGTTGGCTTTTCTCTGCTTGATGTTATCCATCCCATTGTTCTCCCTATGTTCTGGAAATTCTTTGGAAACTTCTCCTGCTGAACATTTCCACTAGGCATGAATGCCCTTGCTGTTCAATCTATTACCTTGGTCTTATTTCACTTCTGTGAATTTCACTTCTCTGGGTGAAGGAGGTCTTTTACTTCCACTATCTGCATGGGATCTGGTTGCAACATATATTTCTTAACTTGAATCTTAGTCACACATATAAAAATCTCTCAGTTTTTTCAAAAGCTACCCATCTTTACCAAAACCAAATAAGAAGAAAGTTAGTTTCATACTTTTTCTTTCTTTATTCTTCAGATATTAAATGTGTGTATGTGTTTTGAGGAAAAGAAAGTCAGCTGCTCATAAAATTACCTGAGACCTATCTTGATTATTTGTGTGAAGAGTGGAATGACATCTTTTGTGTATTTATATTCTACTTATATTTATGATGTCTAACAATTAAATCTGTTACTGTCATCTGAGTTCCACCAAGGATGGGATTTTTTTAATGTTTATTTCCCTAATGTACCTCACATGCCTAGGACAGTGCTGTTGCCTAGTATTTAATATAAGAAAATATGAGAATTTATGCTGAATGAACAAATGATACTCGACTCTACCAGCAGATTTCCAAATCTGAACACTTCCCTTGAAAATAATTGTTAACATTTAATGAGTATATGTCAAGTTCCAGCTTCAATGATTTACATATATTTTCTCTGTGTTTTTTTTTAATACTTCTCCTCAAAAACTCTGCAGATTATTTCTCAGTTTTATAAATGAAAAAAAAAAATCCTTTAACTTGCTCATTGTAAATAGACTATTTAGCTAAAAAGTTAGGTAAAGAGAATGCATAGCTAGTAAATAGAAGATCCAGACTTGAGAATCTACCTCTGTCCAAAGATAATTGCCATTTCCTAGGTAACATTTTACATGCTAATTGCATGATATAAAGTAGATTATTTGATTACCACAATCACAGTTAAAATATTCAGTCTTCAAGTAGAAGAAAAATCGTGTCTCCCTTTTGCAGCCCCATGGAAGCTCAAGCAATTTGCTTTGAGTGTCTTTAGCTATGACCACTTGGAAAGAACTGTGAGTACCCACTTGCCATGTCTCTTTAGAAGGTAGGAAACTACTACTCCTCCGTAGAAAGAGTGTTACAAGACCCTTCAACTATATTCCTCTATACATCCTTTCATATGTGCTCACTGGAGGAGTAACTTTGCTAACTGATAAGCTGGGAAGAAGAGAGTTCTTAGACTTCTGTCTTAGTCCATTTGGGCTTCTGTAACCAAATACCACAGATTAGGTGATTATAAACAACAGAAATGTATTTCTCACAGTTCATTCATGAGGCTGGGACATCCAAGATCGAGGTACTGGCAGATTCATTGTCTGGGGAAGGCCACTTCCTAGTTCATAAACAGCTCCCATTTCACTGTAACCATACATGTAGGAGGGTACAGATGAGCTCTCTGGGATTCTTTTATAAGGGCACTAATACCCTGTATGAAGGCTCTGCTCTCATGACCTAATCGTCTCCCAAAGGCCCCACTTCTAAAACCATCACATTGAGAATTTGGTTTCAATATATGAATTTGTGGGGGGAGGGGAACACAAACATTCAATCTATAGTATACAGGATTTAAGGCTTTCTGGGTCCTCACTCTTTGGAGCAGCCTCTTTTCTGGATGGCTGTTCTCTCTCTTCCATGATGGGCTCCTGGCCTGTACTGATGGTGAAGTCTGCAATTCAGGCTATGCCAGTGACTTGGGGAGCAATCTGAACACTGATCAGTAATGAAATTTTAAATCCCTCTTTGTGTCTAGATATCTAATACAAAATTTCCATTTTGGATTTTATCAAAAATAGTTTAACAGTTTTATTATTTGATCTCCATCAATGTGATACTTCTTTCTACCAGTTCAGAAATTAGAGGAGGAACAGTGGACTGTTCATTGGACTAACAGTGGACTAATTCTCCTTACCACCTTTTTCTTTAACCAGGTGATTCTAAACTCAGAATCTTCCTCAATTCCTTGAATATTGTAGATCTCTGTTACATAAATATGGGTCAATTTAACATTTGTGAAAACATTCTATAAACAGTAGTGGCTATAAAATTTTTAGCTATTTTACATTGAATTTGAATGAAGACAAGTACTTAGAAATAATGACATGTAGTCTACATTTTTCCAACCCCCCCAAAAGAGAATTAGATTTTAAATGAAATATAAGAAAAATAAATGTTGTGCTATGTTAAAACCTGCTGAAGAAAGGACATGTGAGCAAGCACTGTCATAGACTCATAGAAATATCATTTTGTCAATAAAGTTATAGTATTAAATAAGTTTCTATTACTCTTAAATAGTAATATAAATTTAAATCTGGATATGATAATATAAATGATCTAGTTAAATAATTTTAAAATCATAGCTTTGAGTTAGAGCAATTAACTGGAATCCAAGGCTGCATAGCTGTTTCCCCCAGAAGCAAGAATAAAACCCTAGCCTTCTTAAGTGAGAATATGTCTATATCACACCTATTGTGTGGTCTAGCACAGTGCCTAGGCCTCAGTAAAAGTCACAATGCGTTCTAGTGCTAGTGTTCTCTTCCCCTCTTCAATTCAGAGTCCAATCCCCGTATTCTGTTTGCTTCTTCTTCTCTTAAGAGGAGTTAGAGATCTAGATGGACCTAGAGATGATCATACTAAGTGAAGTAAGACAGAGAAAGACAAATATCATATGATATCACTTATATTTCGAATCTAAAAAGTGATATAAATGAACTTATTTACAAAACAGAAACATACTCATAGACATAGAAAACAAACTTAAGGTTACCAAAGGAGAAAGGGGGGAAGGATAAATTAAGAGCTTGTGATTAATAGATATAAACTATTATATATAAAATAGATAAACAACCAGGACCTATTGTATGGCATAGGGAACTAGATTCAATAATTTGTAATAACCTAAATGCAATATAATCTGAAATAATAATCTTAAAAAGAACATATATACATATATATCTGAAACAATTTGCTGTACAACAGAAAGTAACACAACATTGTAAATAAACTATACTTCAATCAAATTTTTTTTAAAAAAAATTTAAAAACTTAAGAAAAGAAGTCAGAGACCTAACAGTATTCATACGGTCAATGAGAGTGTATCAGGTGCCTAATTTTCAGAGAGAGAAAAACATTTTTTTGGTCAAAATTGATAATGTCTCAGAGGGGGAAATAAATGTGCAGACATTGCACTTTGCCCAGTTGTAAATCTATCTCCTTTTGATGGGTATTTGTGTTCCTAAAATAAGTTTAGTTTAGCCAAATTTGGAAAATTGAATTGTGTTCCAAATACAAGTGAATGGCTCCATATAGAGTGAAAAATGCTGGTAGATTTTATTGTAATTGGAAACCTCTCAAAATGTAAATATCAAGTCCATAATCCATCTGCTGGCAATTAAAGATTTTTTTAAAGGGGAATTTTGAACAACTATTTTTAATTCCTATAGGATTTAGATCTCTCTGCTGGCATAGGAGGGGAAGTGTAGTTGAATGGGGGCGTGAGTGTGAAGGACAGTGCGAATGAGTAAATGTGAGTGGGATTGCTCATGTGTGAGAGTGTAAGAGCACATGTAGATGCACTGAGCCTGTGTGTGAGTGTGTGTGATCAGGCTGCATGGGACTGATACGAAAGTTCAGATACACACGTAGGGATGATGTTCAACACAGCAGTGCTAAACAGACTCTCTGAGCTTCCTTTACCTCTGCCAGCAAGGACTCTGCAGATGCTTCTTGGATGAAGATCACACCTCTGCTTTTACAGTCTGAGAAAACCCCCCATGTGTTTCTCATACTCCTTCCCTCTCCTCCGGAGAAGCCCTCCTGTAGAGTATCATTTCGACGAGATCACACCACTGGTTTGGTTTATTTTTTCCTCTTCCTTTCTTTCTTACTGGCAGATACTACTGTTGATAATATCTTCTCAGTTGCCTAAAAGACAAATTTGACTCACGGTTAGGTGACATTATACATATGCAAAAGAGGTTTTAGGTTTTTAATCTGTAGCACTTAATTTTGTTCAAAAATGATACCCTATCTTTGATTGTAACTGCTGGGTTAGTCAGGGTTCTGCCCTTTTTTCATAGCCCTTTGCTATGGTTCAGCATCAGTAATATTCTTCCATAGATATGAAGCTAGTATTCAGTCATTTTGTGAAAATTTACTTTATTTCACTTACAATTTTTTTGTTACTGAATCTATTCCAATATATAATTTTTTGGCAGTTCTTTCTACCATCAATCCAGAGTCTATAACTTAGTATTCAAATATTTTTTGAATACTGAGCTATGTGTAATCATATGGGACAATTTATTTTAATTTTAATATTGATTAAAAGGTCCTTACCACGACATATAAAGATAATTTTCAGTGGAAGTTTAGTTATCTGAGGTAAGCAGTTTTTGTTTGTCTACTTCTAATTGTATATTATTCTATTTGTTCCTCTACAAATTACTTTATAACTGGTAGCAGTATCTTATATTTAATTTGACTAGTATATTTCCTAGGAATTTAAATTTGAATAATTTTAGGAAAGGCGTCAAGTTCTAATTCTCCAGATTTCTCACACTCTGTAGATGTGCAAGACTTTACCACTTCGCTTCTCAAAATATTTAAGATTGAGACTCCCAATTAAAGGGATGTTAATACCCTGTTAAGACAAATGTAAAGAAATACAAAGAATATAAAACAAGCTGAGCACAATCAACAACTTGAAAAGCTGAAATACAGCTAATAATAAAAAATGGCTATAATACTTGATTAACTTATAGATTGTATCACAGTTAGATAATTAAAAACAGGGATAGAAACAAGGGCTAATTTCCTTCCAATCTAGGAAGACTCTTGGAAGAACTAGGATTTTAAAATCTATGGTTACAGGAGAGGATATTAAAAAGAAAAGATGGACTACTCCCAAAAGACAAAACAAAAATAGGATGTTGAGAGGAAAATATGGGGAGGAGACACAGTGTGAAAAAGAATGAAGTCAAGAGACCCTGAATCAATTTATTCTATAATCAATTATTTCTATAATTCTTATATATTCTTGTAACATTTTTTTCCCTGATGACTCTAATTTCACTTTTACTGAAATGGAAAGCAACTCTTATTTTGCCACTGAGTGACTGCTATATGTCAAGGCAAACCCATCCTACTGGTTTCCTATATTTTACTTGGCAAAATGTGAGGGTATGGCATTTTTAAAGATTTGCATATCTTGATACTGGAAAATGCCAAGTAAAATCCACAAGGCATGTATACTTTGGTACAGGGCACAGGAGTATATATCCATGACCTCCTTCAACATAAAATAGACAAATAAATATACAATCTCAGGGTAAGGCTACTCATTAACATTTTTTTTTTCTTTTGGGTCAAATTATGTGTTCTGAGTTCCCAGAGGTATAAAGTGTCACTTTCTCTGATGATGTGGAAGACCTATACTTGCTATTTTGTCTCTCAAAATGGTGGTTAGAGAGAAGGTTATAATGAGATTAGTTATATATTATTTGGCCTTAGAATAGTACATGCAGTTGTTGCAATTAGAAAATTATCTGAGGTAATTTACATCTAATTCTGATATACTTTAAGTGAGTTAGCAGACACAAATAAAATAAGATCTAGTTAACAGAGCAGTTGGTGAAAGGACACGAGCTATTAAAGTCTTTCCTTAAACTGCACTATTTTCCCTTTTATTCTGAGTTATGATATATACAACACAGAGGTTTTATATTTTATTAAGCCCTTTTGGGTAGTGATCTAACCTTTAATAAGTTAACCTTCTGAGTTCAAATTCAGTTCATAAAATGGCATTTTCCAAAGAGCGGTAAGAGTCATATTTAGAAAATATAAGTACATCAGCCAAAAGTCAATTTGTGCATTTGCTATTCACTTGCCTCAATGTTTTCAAATCAACCAAAAATATCTTCCTGGGTGCTAAAGCCAAACTTTTTTTTCTTCATGTATTAACAGCATATCCCTGTTGGATAAGAATATTCAGTGCTTCTTTCTTCAAAACACCTTAAAATTCAGCTGGCATTTCATACTTTTTTTCATGCTTGTAAAAAATATCTAGGGAAAAGTATATGCTGTGGATGAAATCTGATTATTAATCTTTTGAAACAACTACAACAGAAAACATAGCCAAAAAATAGAGGACGGTGGAAATATGTTGAAAGGGATGCATAAAACTATTCATATTCTAAATTAAATTAACTTTCTAGTGAAAATTTAAAGAAACCTAATAATGCTCAACAGTTCTGTGTACTCAAAGAGCTAGACCAGCCTCTGCTAATTTACCAAAAATGCATAATTTGCAGGTTTTTCACCTCTAAGAGATAGTGTTCCTGAGTAGATAGGCTTTGGGCAAAGGAACTCAATAGAAGGCTTAGCAAATGCATCTCAATTCAACCAGAATCAACTTTGTATCAACAATTTACCTAACCCAATCCCAGGTACCTGTGGGTTGAAGTTGACAGAAAGACCAAAACAAAAATATACAAACAAAAAACTGACCAAAAACAATTTCGGAGAGCCACAAAGCAATAAACTGGCAGATCATAAGAGCTGTTGGTGGTCTGCATTTGGTTAGTGGCAATCAGAGATGGGATTAGGTTTCAGAAAATCAGGAAAACAGCCAATGGCACAAACATTCATTTCATTATTGTTTGGTAGGAACATACATTCTCCAAAGCAAACATAATTATGACAGCCTGCTTATATATGAAATGTATCTCTCCTTTTTCACATCTTTAGCATATTATGTAAATCCCTTTTATTTTAAGCTTCAGTAATAAATTATTTTAGAACTGTTTTTGAACAAAATTTAAAGAAGACTGCTTTCCAACCTAAGTGTCCAACCACAGATGAATGGATAAAGAAGATGTGGCACATATATATGATGGAATATCACTCAGCCATAAAAAGAAATGAAATTGAATTATTATTGAGCCATAAAAAGAAACAAAATTGAGTGAGGTAGATGGACCTAGAGTCTGTCATACAGAGTAAAGTAGGTCAGAAAGAGAAAAACAAATACTATACGTTAACACATATATATGGAATCTAAAAAAAAAAAAAAAAAAAAAAAATGGTTCTGATGAACCTAGGGGCAGGACAAGAATAAAGACACAGACGTAGAGAATGGACTTGAGGGCACGGGGAGGGGGAAGGGTAAGCTGGGACAAAGTGAGAAAGTAGCAATGGCATATACACACTAACAAAGGTAAAATAGATAGCTAGTGGGAAGCAGCTTCATAGCACAGGGAGATCAGCTCAGTGCTTTGTGACCACCTAGAGGGGTGGGATAGGGAGGGTGGGAGGGAGAGAAAGATGGAGGGGATATGGGGATACATGTATGCATATAACTGATTCGCTTTGTTATACAGCAGAGACTAACACAACAATGTAAAGCAATTATACTCCAATAAAGATGTTAAAGAAAAAAATGAAGACTGCTTTCTATGCAAACCAACCAAGTTTATCTGAGCAGCATTTCCCCCCTTCTTGATTTCTATATTTTTTAACCGTGATTTGTAATGTTTTCTCTCCTCCTGTACTCTTTTCTTGCACATATATTTGAAAAAAGACTCAAGTAATGTACTATGTACATGGACACGAATGACAGACCTTTCAGGCAGCCAGCCTGTCAAGACAAGGGCCAGTCAGGCCATGCCAACTACAAGTGACCTCTTGTTTGGTAGGTCTTACCTTGTACTGAGGTATGTGCTAAATACTGGGAAAAAAGAATAATATAAAATGGTCCTCTGCTTTGCAAAAGATTCATTTTCATATATACACATATATAATACATACATATTTGTATATGCATATATAGTTTTAATGTCTTGAACACTCTGTGTGTATATATACGTGTTTGGGTAGAAATGCGGACCTGCTAATTAGAAGGTTATCTGTTTGCCTTGCTGTGCTCTGTAGTAGGTTTGGGGGCACACATTTTGAAGTGGGGGTGGAGACAGCTGAACATCTCTGCCTGCATGACTAAGGAATGAATAATATAGAGATCGTGAAGAAGGTAACTGGGAGCAGGGAAGCTGTGTTAGCAGGAAGAGAAAAAAGAGAATAAAGGGAACCCTAATTAGGGTTATCCACAGACCAGATTTTGGGAAATAATATTTACTGAGGATAGAAGTTGTTGTTAATTATGGGTATTTCATTTAAAACCTTCCATTCTACACTATACATTTCTCATTATTGTGTTTACACATGAAATATTTCAGGCATACAAAATTTATAGCAAATGATATAATAAACACACATGAAACCACCACCCAGCTTAGGAAAATTCATCTTTACAGTTAAAATTGAAGCAAGTTTTATATCCTTCCCTCAGCAGAGGTAGCTACAATCCCAATTATTATTTATCGTATATCTGCATGTTTATACATATGTAACAGGTTATTTGAATGACTATAGTAGATGTTTTAGAGTACTTATTCTTTTTTTGTATTTTTAAGTAGACTATCTTTTAGAGCAATTTATGTTCACAGCAAAATTGAGTAGAAGGTACAGAGATTTCTGATAACCCCCCTGCCACCCTCACACATGCATAGCTTCCCCCATTATCAACATCCCCACCAGAGTGGCACTTCTGTTACAACTGAGGAACCTTCACTGACACACCATTATCACCCAAAGTCCATGGTTTACATTAGAGTTCACTTTTGGTTGTTTACCTTCTATGGGTTTGGACACACCTATAATGACATGTATTCACCATTGATAGTATTGTACAGAGTAGTTTCACTGTCCTAAAAATCCTCTATTCATCCCTATTTATCCCTCCCTCTCCCCTAACTCCTGACAACCACTGATCTTTTTACTGTCTCCATAGTTTTGCCTTTTCCAGAGTGTCATTGTTGAAATCAGACAGCACAGAGCTTTTTCTGATTTAAGGTTTCTGTGTGTCTTTTTAGGCTTGATAGCTCATTTCTTTGTAGCACTAAGTAATATTCCATTGTCTGAATATACTACAGTTTATTTATCTATTCACCTACTGAAGGGCATCTTAGTTGCTTCAAAGTTACGCAGTTATGAATAAAGCTGCTGTAAATATCCAGGTGGAGCTTTTCGTGTGGACATAAGTTTTCAACTCCTTTGTTCAATAGCATTGAACAAAACTGACAAAATTCTTTTTGCATCATTCAGAATGTTAGGTATGTCATCCATCATTTATGGGTATGTTATAGCAAAACTGTCATCGTTTTAGGGATAGCTGTTCCATTGTGTTCTGGAAATTACTCCCTTGACTCTCTCCCTAAACCAAATACAGACACACAATTGTGGAAAAAGAAATTAGTATGGTCAGTAAACACACATTCCTAATAGGTTCACAGGCTCAGAATTCCCAAGCTTCCACTTGCCTTTTTTTTCCTTTAAAACACTACTAATAACTTTAGGCCTCTTTTGGATTATTACCTACAGTAATGACCTACATTAACTTTTAAGATTATACTGACTCTTTGAAATGTAAAATATTTAGCATATTGCTTAGCATGTTAGAGGTGCTCTATACATAATAATTACCTATTTCTTTCTCCTCTGCCATGAAATAGGGCAGAGTATTTCTCTATCTTATTCTGCCACAAAATAATAAAACTTAACTATACAAGAGGTAAATGTATCATAAAATATTGCACAATAAATTGTGCTGCCCTATGGATATTGCTATTGCTCTTAAGTTTCATTTCTTTATTCGAAGGGGAAGGCCTGATCCACTAATTGCCATGAACTGATCACCTGCCTCTCACTGTCCTGCTGTGTACTTTGCAGCCATATGTTCCTCCCTTGTTGAATACCATGGCCACTGTTACATTTCTCTTCTGTTTTTGTAGCAACTTACAAAGAACCTCAAAGAATCATCCAGGAATTAACACAGAGACTGATATCAATGCCTTTGGATTAATTAATTAATTCATTAATGTTGAAATAATCAGTTTTGGTAGTTGATTGTGAACATGAGGGGTCTTGAGAAATCTGTCATATGCTAAGATTGTCATTTTATATATGGCATGTCTCTTTGAGCTTGTTTTCTCCTGTCAACTATTGCAGGAATGGGTAACTACCTCTGGCTCTACTATGTTCAATTAAGATGACATATTTTACTCGGGTCTGGTTTCTTCCTGTCTGCTTTGAACACAAGGACAGGAGAAGTAGCCTTAAGATATTGTATTCATCTATTTGGGCTCCCATAATAGAAAACCACAGACTTGGTGGTTTAAACAACAGACATTTACTTTCTCACAGTTCTGGAGACTGTAAGTCCCACATCAAAATGCCAGCAGGGTTGGTTTCTGGTGAGAATTTTCTTTCTGGTTTGCAAGGTGGCTACTTCCTTACTTTTCTCTGTGCTTGCAGGCAGAGAGAAAGATTGCTGATGTCTCTTCCTCTTCTTATAAGGACATCAATCCTAGCAGATTAGGGCCTCACCCTTATGATTTCACTTAAGTACCTCCTTGAAGTCTTTACCCCCAAATATATTCCCACTGGGGTTAGGACTTCAACATATATATTTTGGGAGGGTGGGGGACACAATTCATTCTATAACAGATATCTTTTTAAAAATACACTTAAATACGGTTCTCTTTCCTGAAGCATTGTAGCATAGGGTGCTAATTCAACATGTGGAATCATTGATTACATGATTACAAAATAATTTCTATAATTTAATGTTAGTGTTTATTCACTTGATCATGTTTTATTTCTATTTATTTGCTGCCCCATTATAATGAAAATACAAATTCTATAATATCTTAGAGCAGTGGTTCTCAACTGGCATTATTAAAGCCACATAGATTTGTTATTCACAGCATGCATGCCAACACCCACCACCAGAGAGTCTAATTCAGTCGGTCTGAAGTAAGACTTGAAGAATTTAGTGTTTAAAAGCCTCACAGATGGTTCTAAATCATCTGGAGATTTAGAGCAACTATTTAGATAGTTTGCATGTTCCAGTCTATTGGGGTCCAATACTTATACTACAGGTGATACCTTTTTACAGGCAGACTAGGTGGATCCTCCTTTTTCAGAAGATGTTACTCAGGTGACATTTTTGTTCCTGGCATAGAACATGGCATATAGCAGCTTATCAAAATTTATTTGTGGGTTGAATTAGTAGATGAATTAAAAAACAAATGACAGAGAACAGTGTTGAAAACCTGGGAGGGACAGAGATGTACTTCTGAAACATGGCATGATAAAATAAGTTCTATTATTCAGCAATTTTGATAGAAATTTTGAGATAGGAAAATAAGATAAAAGGGCATATGTGACTTGAAGTGGGAAAAGTCAAATTTAAGAGCTTCAGAAAACCTGAATCTAAAATTGGAATGATAAGTTAATAGAACAAGAAGGTGACTCTCTGTCTGGTGCAGATGCTTTATTGTCCTTCAGCGTGAGTCACAGGCTGTTCGTTTATTTATAACTCTGCTGCTGTAATGTAAATGTCCTGCAGTAATGTAAATCCTGATGATAAAATAGAGCGGGGGTACACCCAGCAGGGTTAGCTCTCTCTTTCTACACATTTTCTTTAGTAAGACCTGGGAACTTGTAGAGGCTGACTGCTCATAGAGCTGATTTGACAAGGAACAGCACAGCATTACTCTTTACCTTTCAAATGATGCCATTACTGACATCAGTAACATTCATTTTTATTGCAGAAAAGAAAGGAGGTAATATTTGTGATGAGCATCTTAACTCTGCAATGAAAAAAAAAAAGAATTCAACAATTTTTGACTCCTGTACAGACTAAGAAATAAAAGGAAGGAAACCTCAGCATCTCTATGATACCAAGAGCAATTTAAGTGCTTTGGAAAAGGAAGTACTTTCTCAAAAAGGCCAAAGTGTTGAGATTGATACTTTTAGAGAAGAATTGGTTCTGTAAAGAGGTTTTCTGCTCGACTAAATTATACTTTCACACTTAAAAGTCACAGTAGGAAAACCAAGTACCAGGCGTTAGAAAACTTTTTTTTTTTTAATTTAAGAATCAATGTTTGCCTTTAATCAAGAACAAATGACCCCTTTGAATCTAAAATGGGGAAATAAATAAGTCTGGCTTTCTCAGGAGATTAGTAATAGGATACAAATATGTTAACTTCTAGCTCACAGATGTATTAAATTCAAACCAAACCACTGGTGACTAAACATTAAAATATCCAATAGCTTTTTCCATGGCCTAAGTGAAATTACTTGATAGTCCCAGTTCAATTTCCAAACATAGACGACACATAAATACAAAACATGGCTCAATTAGTGATCCCTGTCCTTAGCTTCAGCCACACATTAAAGGAACGTTTTTTGAATCTGAAATGCAAATGGGGAACATTTCTTTGTGATTCAAACAGCAATCTCCTGGCCAGGACTTTTAGATCAGAAAATAAAAGTCTTTAATCGTTAAGAATTTGAACATTTTTTCTAAATCTTTATTTGTCACATTCAGTTTTGAACCCTTCAGATCCCCTTTCTGAGGTTCCTTTTCATAAGACTGTGTATAAAATTTCTCTGAGTAAATTGTTCCTTTTGGGGGAAAATTAATAATAAATTTAGAGCAGAAGCATATCATTATAAAACAACTTTCATCAAGCATAAAGCAGGATGCTACACAGGAAAAGGCAATTCCTTCATCCTGGGTGGTGGCCCATTTATCTCAAAATATTTTAAACATACCTAGTGGATATCAAGTAATTTTCAGTATCTACTTATTTACTTTTTTAACTTATTTATTCTACTATTTGCTTACTGGAGGTGACAATTCAAGTTCCCTCCATATGAAAAAAGAGATGAAAAAGTATTGCATACTAAATGATCCTGAAAATCTGTAATCTTAAAAATTAGGACATTTATATTAGAATCTATGGCATACATTTATTTTCTAAGTGTTTTTTCTTAACGTTTTCAGTTTGTCAACTCAAATGCTCTTTAGCACATTCATTCAATTGGACAGAATAATTATTTAAAATTTTATTATTAAAAGCAATATTTCTCCTGATATTTATGAATCTATTCACTCCAAATTTATTTCTTCTGTATCTGCAGAAGTTCAACACAGGAGGCATTAGCCACACGTTGCTATAAAGTTAAAAGTTCAGTTCCATAGTCTTACTCTCCATATTTCAAGTAGTCAAAGCCACACGTGGCTAGTGGCTACCACAATTGGACTGAGAAGAAAGAATTTCCAACATTGCCGTAAATTCTACAGGACAGCACAGCTTAGATTATAGCACATTGATTCATGTGACATATATACCATATGTAATATATATGATTACATTTGTTCATGTGTTTTACCTTCCTATTACTCATGCAGAATTTGTATTTGCTTCAATACATTAAAAATGCTTTCAGTTTAGTATACTTGTTTAATCTAAATCCTTTTCTCTTTCTCTTTGGCTGAAACTATAAAATGTAAATCAGGAAGGTATAGTTGTATATATTTTGCATGTATTATATTATATAACAATGGAGAAAGCGAGACTAAATAGTTGGAGGGAGAGATAGATGGAAAGAAATACAGATCGGCAGAGTGAGAAAAGAGAGAGAGTGAGAACAATGATAGCAAGAAGTTCTATTATTATTCCATTCATCTGTTTAAGATTTCCTATCACTGTGACAACTGTACATTGATATAATAAATTATTCATTTTCCAGCTAAATATATATATATTTATATATCACTTTCCAGCTATATATATATGTGTGTATATATATATATATATATATGTGTGTGTGTGTGTGTGTGTGTGTGTATATATATATATATAGCTGGAAAGTGATATATATATATATATATATATATATATATATATATATATATCATTGCTTACCTTATGATCTTTTATTTCTAGTTTGATATAATGGCCAATAGGAAAACCTGTACAAGAGTATAAGCATGCTGTCTAAATAATAAGAGCAAAAAAATACACTCTGGGATCATCATATTTATATTTAGCAATATATGGTAGATATTAATGCAAGAAATTATTGCATCCATTTTTTTCAGGGGGATTCAGTGGCTAACATCAATAGCCATATGTCAGCTACCATAGTTTTTAATGCATCTTGTTAAAGATATTTAGAAAACTGATGCACTTGTTCTTTAAAGGTTTTCTTTCTCTTAAAAGAGCACCCAGTGAATGATGAATGACTATAGTGTAGTGGTTAAGTACATGGCTCTGGTGCAATACAGTCATAGATTGAATTCGCACAATTCCCTTACCTTCTCTGAGCCAATTTTTTTTCTCCTGAATGTTAATAATAATACCATCACTGGGTTGCTCTAAAGATTAAACTAAAGCAAAATGTGTATTTCATTTACCACCTTGCCTTTAGAATAAAGCTCAAATGTAGATGCTTTTATTTCTCTGGAAAATATTTTTACTGTCAAATTTTATGTACATATGAATTAAAATTCTTTATAAGAAAAAGAATAGGTATTTCTGTGGATCCAATGCTAATTGTGATGCTAAAATTTTTATATAGTGTAAAATAGAATGCAGGAAAATAGATTGTAAAATCTACGCATGTTTATTACTTAGAAGTTTAATTTGTCTCCTAGTAAAGTAAGCTTAAATTGAGTTAGTTTGAAAATATATTAAAGAATCCTCAGTTAGCTCAAGCAATCAAAGGAAGAGTTAGTATGTCAAACTTTGGGAATGTAAATACCTGGAAGCCCTAGGAATCCCAACAAGGATACTCAAGGATGTTGAATTTAGCACTCTCCCCCTTTGCCTCTTTCTCATTTGGTTTCATTTTTCTTAAAGTTGATCAGGTTTCTCCTGGCAACGCTAACTGCTACAGACCCGAACCCTCAGAGCTGAGCTCATGGAAAGAAATAATGGGGAAATCTCTCATATAGGTTCTTCATTTGCCTGTCCATGTTGTGACCCAATCACAACAAACACGTTTTTATAGTTTTGATTAGGGACCTATTTATTCAACACTCACTTTGTTCAAGGGAAAGGGGTAATATCTGCTTACATTGGGACTTTATGCTAGCTGTAGAGAGGTTGAGAGAAGAAGAGGGCATTGTTTCCAGAAGGGAGGAATTCTAGCAATTAGAATAATAACTAATTTCTGCAGTTAGATTCACTCTTCTCCTTATATTAAAATATTAGCGTTATTAGGTGGTACATATAGATCAATGGATCAATCGATAATATGGTAAACTGCTTGTTCTGAATCAAGTGGAATGAATAAATGGTGAATATGAATCCTCATCAATTAATGCAAAAATTAGTAAGCATCCTTTTCTCTTTTTACCTTTAACAGCAAGGTTTTAACTGCAGAGGGTTTTTGTAATGTAAGTTTTTCTGTTTTGAAAGAGATTTCTTTAAAACTCAGAATATTGAAATTTTAAAAAATTGGGAAATATTTTAAGTACAAGATGTGTCATTCTCACCCATGAAATTATAAAACAGTACAAGATAGCATATGTATGGAATACTAGGTTACAGTATTAATTAATTATAATTATTAATTACAGTATTATTAGTAAAAATGGCAGGAGATAGTACCATAGGAACTGCTCCATTTAGGGATATATGCCTTTGCTCTTTGGGTAAGATTGCACATTAAGTCTGTTGATTGCAAAGAACTGAAAATTGAAGACAGGTAGTTGCCACTTGCTATTCCCAACCAGGTCTCACTAGTCTAAGTTCTCTGCATGAAGGTGTAAGTCTTCAATTGTTCAAAAAGTTATTTGCCTTTTATCTGGTATTCTGCACTATGGCATGAGATTCTTGGAATTTGGTTCTGTATATCTAATGTAAATTTATTTTGGAATGTAACATTTTATTTCTTCTTAATGTTCAATTCAGGGCATAATTAAAGGGTTTGTGGTTATATCCAATCACATTATTATTTTACTGTATCTGATATATTGGTTTCTTATTCAAAGAAACAAGCATATTTTATTAATAAGGAAGAATTTTCTCCTGAATTATCTGAGGATATCACCTGTGCTCATCACTCATTGAATAAGGGGAAGTTATTTCTTTAGAGGGCATATAGGACTTAATATAGCTTCAGTAAGCCAGTAGCCAATAGGCACAAATTACACTTGCCTCTCATGAGAAATAAATATGATTCATGGACTCGTGTAAAAGAAATATGCAGGAGTTTTTGCTTGGTTTAGTTTTATTGTTTTAGGTTTCATTTTTATTTTTTTCCCTAGGTTCTTCCATAAAAGTGTTCATGAGTCCTGGAATAATCATGACAATGGGGCAAGTTGAGTTAGACCTAGAAAGATTGCTGGATTTGGACAGAAAATATGAGTATTTTGTATGTATTGCAAGGTAAAGTTAGATGATAAGAAATACATAGAAATAAAAATTTTAAAAAATACTCTTGATAATTTCTGGTATTATGAAAAAAGTCTTGAAAAAGGAAGAAAATATAATTTGAGGTAATGAATATAGAAGGCGGTGCATGCCATTGTCATTGTCATTGCTATTTTGTCATATTATTCTTGTTTCTTCTTTTAAAATTTTTATTTTATTTATATTTTAAATTTTAAAAAGTCAAAGGAACCAACATTACTTTGTCTCATCCCTTGACTGACACATTATATAATATAATTTATATACATTATGATAGGTATTATATGTAATTTACATATTATATACATGTATTATATGTAATATAACATGTATTATATGCATATAAATAAGTACACAAGTGATGTATATACATATATACATTATATAATATAATGTAACATATATTATAAAAGTTACATTTGAACATATACTTTGGTATTCTTTCCTCCTGTTTTACAGCGAACATACAAAGAATCTTTTGGTTCTGTATGTCTAAAACACTGACCCTCCCTCTATAATATATATTCCTGAGCTATTTAATGTTTTGACATATTTCAGCCATATATCTGCAGTAAATATTACCTGGCTGTTTTTAATGTCTTTTATTTCTCTTTAGTGATCTCCAATTTGATCACAATGTATTTAAGTATGGATTTTTCTTTGTGAAGAAGTAACTAATTATGCCTAAGTGTGAAGGTTGTGTCTTTCATCAGTTCTAGAAAGTTCTCAGGTGAAATTTCTTGCAATATTTTCTTCATCTTATCACTTTACATTTAGATATGTATTATCTTTTCTCACCATATTCTCCCATATATTTTAAATTTTTTACATTTTATATTTCTGGCTTCTTGTATTAAATTCTCTGTATTTTCTTCAGATGGTTCATCCATCCAATTAATTCTTTCTTTAGCTGCGTCTATACTGCTATTTAACTCTCATATAGAATTTTTAATTTGAGTTATTGTATTTTTGAAAACTAATTGGTTTTTAGTGGGCTTTTCCCCCCCAAATGTGCTTATATATATATTTATAATCTCTTTTCCTCAGGAATAGTTTCAATTTATATTCTAATCATTTAAACATTTTAAGTATTCTTATTTCATATTTATGGTGTATTAGTTTCCTTTTGCTGTTGTAACAAATTATCACAATAATTTGTTTTAATTTTTACAATAGTTATCTTAGTGGATTGAAACAACACAAGTATATTTGCTTGTAGTTGTGGAGGCTGGAAGTCTTAAATGTGTCATAAGGGGCTAAAATCAAGATGTTGGCAGGTCTGGTTCCTTCTTGTGGTTCCAGAGGAAAATATGTTCCTTGACTCTTCTAGCTTGTAAAGGCTACTGGCACTCCATGATTTTTCTGGTTTATAGCTGCACCACTTCAGTCTCTCCTTCTGTTATCACATCACTTTCTCCCTGACTGTAACTCTACTCTTTCTTATAAGGACACTTGTGATTACAGGATAATCCAGCATAGTGTCTCCTTATAAAATCTTTAACTTAATCACATCTGTTGAGCCTCTTCTACCATGTAAGGTCACATATTCACAGGTTCCAAGGATTCAGATGTCAATATTTTGGGAGGCCATTCATTATTCAGTTTACTACAATATTCAACAATTCTAATATATAATCTTTATGTACCTGGTATTATTAATTTTTTTCTCTGATGAATACTACTCACATAGTCTTGTTTCTTATAATATTTTATGATTTTTAATTGGGGCTCATAATTTTTTGTAATTCTATGGCATTTCTATGAGGCCTGGTTTTTTAGGGTCAATTCCCTTAGAAGTTAAGCTTTCTGATGCTGTTGTTCTTTTGCTTTCTCCCCCTTTTTTTCTCCCTGAGACTTGGAGGAAATAGAAATCCACTCCACTTCAAATTAATTATTCTTTTGTATTTTTTTGGAACCAGACAAATAGCACAAATTCAATTCTTATACCTAGCCCATTGCCATAAGTTCTCATGGAGCAAGTTCTAGTTTACTTCTAACAAGAGCCTGAAATATGAGAAAGAAATTTTCCTTACTTTCTGACAGTCTTCAAATTCATTTTTTAGTTAACTATACTTTCTAATAGTATACATCTTTCTCTACTCCTAACTTTATGTGTGGTGAATTCCCATATAGTTCCCTACACTGCACAGGTGAAGGCTCACAGATTCCTAGCATATTCCCGCAGAGGTACACATATTCAGTATATACAGCAACTTCAGCAATTCCTCATATTCTTGGCTTTGTCTTCCCAATTTATTATGCTCTCAAAGAAATTCAATTTCTCTATGACATATACAACCACTCTTTTAAAAAATATAATTTTTATTTTACGTAGCAATTTTAGATATTTTGTAGCCATTGGTTTGTATTGAAGTAAACATAAGGATGTCTCAGTTTTTGTAAATATTGATTTATTTAGTTCATTAAAAAGTGGATTCCATTTTGAAAATGGTAATTTAGTCCTACCTCAGAGCTATTTCAAGTAAATAGAGTTTACAAAATAGGTTGTAGAAACTTATTTCTGTTTCCCAAGTTTATGGAAGTAATTACTGCTTATTGAGAGTTTGCCAATAATTATCTGATAATTACTGATAGTTATCCTTTTTGAAATAGTATACCACAAGTTTTCAGAATAGAGTTTTTTCTTTGGAATTTTAAGATTAAAGAGAGTTCATAGCGGCTTCTTTTACACATTTAAGACAGCAATACCCTGTCATGAAATGGTGTTGATACAGAAAATAAGTTATATATTCCTTTCTCAAACCTAAATGCTAATCTTTATCAGAGATTTTATAAAGCAGAATACTCCACATAAGCCAATATTTACCCACATGGTTTGATCAGACCTCACTGAAACCAAACTGTGCAAAGCTAAAAAAAAAAAAAAAAAAAAAAAAAATTACTAATTTTATATTTAAGTGAACTATAAAAGAATTATATTTCAAAAATATGAACAAATTCCCATAGTAATTGGCAAAAATGTAACTGTAAATCTACGTGTAGTAATAATTACAAAAGGTCTATTTCCTGTGTATTTGGAAACACATATTCTGAGAAATTTAGATAAAAATTTATTCAATATATTTTCATTCATGCCCACTATGGCCAATATTTATTTACTAGCGTTTTCAACATGGAGTCTCTACTGTAATCTATAGGTCTTGTTCTATTCTTGTCACTGACATTGAAGCTAATGGAATTTTGGTCCTTTATACATCCATAATCTAAGGAAGAACCAATATGAATTACATCTGTGACAAAGGACAAGGCGCTTATTGAATATCAAATGAACCTCTGTATTGTGAATTCCTTTATAAAAATCTTAGTAATCACATTTTAAATAAAAGCCAGAGACTATTTTTGATTATGTATCAGGAAAATGTATTTTTCTGTCTTACTCATTTTAGTAAAATAATATTCACTATTTTGTTTTTACAAGGAACTCTTTATTTGTCCATAAACAATTTGCCTGTAAATTTAAGCAAAGATGTTTTCAGGATTCATAATCTATGAAGTCTATAAAGATTTGGGGTGAAGAGAATGACAGCACATGTCTGGTAGATCTTAAACTGTAATTTCAAGGATATAACTTAAAGTAAGATTAAAGAACAAGATAATCCTATGAAAAAATCTTCTAATGTAGCATTTATTATTATTTTTTTCTCTATTTGGTTTTCTACATACAATAACCAAGATATATTTTTTTAAATTATTTTTTTCCTAGGAATGATGTTATTTTTGTAACATATAGTATAACCTAGCTGATCTAGTCTTAACAAATGTATTAAACAGTTTATATATATCCATATATATTATTGTTAACATATTACTTTCACACATACTATTACTTACACATAACATATTACTTACACACCATACTATTCTGAGGCTATGTGTATGTGTGTATATGTAAATCTGTGGTTATATGTCTTCATAATACAGTTCCTCTATCACTGGATTTTCTAAACTTCTTTGTTCACAAGCTAAACAAAATAAGCCTGTCTTACATATTATTGATCAGAATAAAATATGCTACAGTGAAGTCCTGTGTGTATGTGTGTGTATACACATATATGTATGTGTGTTTGTATGTGTGTGTGTGGTTTTGTGCACACATATAGATACACACATAGGTGCATCAGGTATATGATTGTGCCAATCAGGATCACATAAGGAAATTTTAATTTACAACACTAAAAAATCAAAAACTCTTACTCTTTAACTTGTCCAGTGTCATAACTAAATCATTCACATTTTCAATACTCAATATATTTTGTCCAATTGATTAGAGGAACTCAAATTTCTATGTTATTTGCCCTAATAGCCACAAATTTACAATATAAATGGTCAACGGGTAAAGAAAATTTTCTATGGATGATCCAGCTCTAGAAATACCTTAAAAACTTACACCAAACCTATCTTAGTGTGTGTTTCCCAGATTCTGCTTCATTGCTCATTTGTAAAAACAAACATTTGCCATGAAGACATAACTGCCAATTTAGCCTAAATAAGACAAATGAGATAATAAGACCAGTGGCAGATTCTAGTTGACAAATCCTGCAGAATGCCCAGCTCCAAGTAAAAAGCTTTTCTTTCCTGCCAAAAGGTCTATATGCTAATACTAATTAATTTGCCAACCTTGGCCCAACATTGTTTGACAATATCTGAGCATCCCAATTTGTTACACTTGTGACATTAATTTGGATGTAAAATGTAGCTTGATCTAGTAATCTATGCAACCTCTTAACCCAACAAGCAATCATACAGAGGCATACTTTGCACTGAAAAGGCTTAGAAAGTAGAGAAATTTTTTAAAGTTCAGGACATATTAATATGGAAAAGATAATATTATGGACATTGTAAATGTGACTTTCACCTGCTCATATCCTGGTTACAGCAGTAGAAGCAAAATAATGTATCTTATTTACTTTAACATTGTAGGATCATTCAGAATATTTGCTCTGACCCAGTTATACAAATATCTGTAACTTAGACATCAATTCTGATGGATTTTGAAAAGCCAATTAAGAGTATTAAAAATTATGTATCCTTTGAATCTTTCCTGAGAGTTCCAAAAAATCACAGGTATTGAAGCCTCGTATATATTTCAATCAGGTTTCCTTATTATTTAATAGAAAAATTAAGGTACTCTTGATACAAGTTAATTTTGTATATTAGAGTAGAAATAAGTTAAAACTTCAGTTTAGAGAAATCTAGTATTTAAAAATAACAAGCTATGCACTTAGAGTTAGAAATGTTTGCTTCATTCCTTTAAAAAGTACCCTAGGTTAAGCAATACTACAACTGTATAGAGGAAGGGCAGGTATCATAAACAAATATTTATTTTGAACAAGTATGAATTGGTGTGACTCATTCATTTAAGAAGTAGATTGGACTCTCAGGATTTTATTTCAAACTTTGTAAACGTCAGTAAGACATTTAGTTCCTGAGAGATAGACAAAAGTGAATGTGAAACATTTTTTAATTCCAAAATTATATTAATCTTACCATTATGAAATTAATTAAGGAAAAATATTTGCATTGCTTGAGAAAACCACATTTAAAAAAATAAACCCACCAAACAGATAGATTTGGGAAAATTTTTGACAATTCCTGATAATATTAACAATTTATTTAAATAGAAAGTATTTTAAATTTCACTTAAAATAAATTTATAGAAGTTTTAAGAGCTTAAAATACTTCAAAGTTATAAAAATAGTCAGAATTTTGACAAAGTATTCTGAATTCTTATCTTCAGAATGGATCCTTATCAAAGTATTTTTAATTCTTTTTGTATTGAGCCAAAGAGTAAATAAAATATAAAAACCATTCAATTTTTAAAATGTATTCAAAAATGTTTCTACAATCTCTCTAACTCCACTATTGACATACAATTATAGAAATATAGAATTGAAAAGAATTTAGAAGTCATATGAACTCACTTCCAGACAAATGCAAATTCAATGTTTAAATATTTTCTTCACAAGTGCGGTAGGCTGCCTATAAGATGGCTCCCAGTGATTACTTCTCCTAGTATTTATGCCTTATCTTATATAATTCTCTTTCCTTGATTGTGAGCTGGATCTAATGTCTCACATCTAACAAACAGAATATGGCAAAAGTTATGGGATGTCACATCTAAATTAGATTGCAAATAGACTATGACTTCTGTCTGGCTTGTCCTTCCTCACTTTCTCATTCACTTGGAAGCAGGGAATATATCACACAACAAAATAGAAGTTGCATCCAGGGGTCTCATAGTAGTCAAGGCTCTCCAGAGTCTCCACTGCACGAGGCAAGTTTGAAGGCAAAAGAGGCTGAAGAGGGCCCAGACACAGCCCACTCAGGGAAGCAGCCCTTCCCATCTCTCACCTAACTTTTATATTTCCCATGGAGTCCTTCTAGCAGTATGTGCAAGTTGCATCATTCCCAGGGCAACCACAACTCAACAAAGAGTTTAACAATAAACAATCCTGATAATTAAGTATAATATGCTTGATATATCATTGTTCAGATTGTCAACACATTCCAGGGGGCAGGTAAATCCAGGGTCATATTCTCAGTTGTTCCTGGATATGGAGTGTGAATTTAGACCCACTGTTAACCCTTTAACAATAGTCTACCCCTGAACTCTGGATATGGTCATATCATAAAATTTTAACACCTTTTTATATCTCTTTTGAAAGATATATATATATATATGTATATATATATATATATACATATATATATATTTTAAATGGAGTATAGTTGATTTACAATGTGTTAGTTTCAGGTGTACAGCAAAGTGAATATGTTATACATATACATATATCTACTCTTTTTAAGACTTTTTTCTATCTAGGCCATTACAGAGTACTGAGTAGAGTTCCCTGTTGAAAGATATATTTTTGACATTGCAAACAGAAAGATTTTTCTTGTCTCTAGCCAACAGGATAGGCAAAATTTTGCGAATGTTAGTATGATTGACTAGATATGTTAATCTTGATCACATCTTTTCACTTTTTGAATATTTTATAATCAATTTGATTTTACTTTTTAACTCTTCATTTACTACTATTTGTACTTCTAAAAAAATAAATGTGAGAGATGAATTTAAATGTATATCTAATTATTCTGAAAATAAATTTATTTCTTCTTCAGTCCAGTTAGTTTCTATGGAAGCTACATCAGTTAAGACTTGAAAATCAGTTTTTCCAAATAATGTTCCATTCTGTGATTTTTTTCATTGGGATATCCTTTTTTACTCAGTTACTTTCAAACAATAAATCTTTTATTATACCAAATACCATTAGATGTGTTATTAAAGTTTTCCACACCAAATATATATTCACAATATACCAGTGGTGTTTCACTTATATTACATATTCCCAATAAGGCAAGCAGTTATTAAAAGTCACTGTTTATTAAATTTAGGGCCTATCAAAGCTGTGCTCCCAGTCATAACCTAGTTACAAATAATCGGCTTTGACAAATACTGTATTTTAAATATCATTGTGTACAATGATTTGTCTACTTCCCACTAAGATGATATATTGCAGATTGTATTTTTCCCTGTTTCCACCAATTGTGTTATCAGGAAACTTTTCCTACTTAATGCTTCTCTGTGACACTCTTCACAACTTGGGCCGTTGAGACTCTTTCAATGAGTGAGCGCCTCTCGCCTGTACTTTCATGATACTCAGTTATACTCTTCACAACCTATTTGATTTTATGGTCATCAACATATAAGAGAGCTTATCCTATGCAAGGGGTTATACCTTCTCCCAAAGAGTCACTCAGGAAAATTGCCTCATCATTTTTAGAGGAAAATTGTCTCATCATTTCATGAATATATGTGCTCTACACACCTGCTGCTCATCATTTTTCTTGAGTCTTGCCAAATTTGGCTAGTTTCCTGCCAAAGAAATCCCGTTAAAATTTCTATATGGAACACAATGTACATTTTAACACTGTGGCATACTTCCAAAAGGGCTATTTCTGCTTGGCTCAAAACACTTAGCTACAAATCAGTGGTTCCTGAATCCCTTCAAGACCACTAGGACCAGTGTTGACTTTGCTCTACACTTGCCCTTGTTATTGTTGAGCATGATTGTAGTATAGAAAAATTATATTTACACACACATATTGTGGTTATTGGGAAATCATTCATTGTTCATTTTCTACTTCTAAAATCTATTCATTCTACATGTACCATAAGAACTTCCCAGAGAGGGTTCCTTTGGAGATTTAGAAGAGAAAAACAATTAGTGTGGACCCTGCATCATCCCTATATTAGCCTTCCTTATTATCATCAACCTCTTTTCAATTCCCATTCTTGAATTCATCACATTTCCATTTAGCATATTCAGAACAGCAGAGCAGGCTTTAGCACACCAAGCAAACTATAGAAATACAACATCCCTCATATCCTGGCAACTGCTTCAACAGTGCATCAGCCTGGTTCACAATTATCTAATGCACAAGTGATCAACCATTGTACAATCACAGATCTGTGCAATTCAAAGGTAGTATCTCCTTTAGATTCTAGCATAAGAGCTCAGTTAGTGAACAGAGTTTATAAACCTTTAACTAAAAGAAGGTTCCAAAAAGACCAAGATTCAGTAGAGTCATTAAAGAGTGCTGAATCACAATTTTTTTCCTCTGGATTACACAGAAAACTTTTTTGGCAAAGTTCCTACCTCACCTTCAGTGCAATGGACATTTCTCAGAAGGAAGCAGGGTTGGCGGTCTTCCAGAGGGAACAAAAACTAATGTTGGTCATTCTCTTGCCTTGAGACACTGTTGATGGAAAAAAACATTGTTTTCCTGGTGTTATCACTCACTTCCAAGTTCCTTACTTTACTACCTACCACTTCTCCTGCTTTTAGTTATCCCTAGATTTACCTGGATTCTTCCTACCTGAATTGGGTTGAGGAATTCAGGCACAATCCTCAACCATAACATTGGCAAAGGGTGTAACTGCACCAATGTCTTCTCTTTCATCCATTCATGTCACTGGATTTGAAAGGAATAGAGATATCTCTCACACAAAACACAGTCAAAGCTGCAAACATAAGGCCCATCCAACCAGGAATTCTTTTGGAATTAATGCCACAAGGTTTGAAGTCTTAGCAATAAAGTTATGTGTCAAAATGTCTCTCTCAATTGGAGCCAACAAACTGAATCAAGGTCTTAGTATCATGTGATACTACACTACAACAGAAACAATTTGTCAAGTGGAAAAGACAAAGTTGTATTATGGCATCATCTCCTACACATGCATTCTCACTTCTGCACCCTAAATAACCCCATTTTATATCCTCCCTATTAAAATGTTAAATCCAGTCATCTGATCATGCAGACAAGCTCTTTGCTCCTTTTTCCACATTTTATCAAAGGTTTTAAGTGCCCCTTTCAATTTCTTATCAAAATGTTACTCTGAAGGTGAGAATGTATGGAATATGTCCAAATAATATGGTGCTTTTAGCTGAACCGTACATCATAGTTATTGTGAAATAGGTCCTTTAAGTTGAGAAAATAGATTTGGATGCTCCAAATTGAAATAATTCACATTGTTTCTATCTTTTTATAACATTTTGGATCATTGCTTCAGTAATGACATTCACAAGAAAACAAAACAAAACAAACAAACAAACAAAAACAGGGAATGTGCAAACACTTAGAAATTCTCTGGAAGCTATAAGTGATGGCCTAGTATGATCTAACTGATAATTATCAGCTGGATTTTGTCTCTGTGGAACTAATTCCACAGCAAATAAAAAAAAAAGAAAAAAAAGACCTTTTCCTGTCATTCTGAAGAGCCATAGGCAACTATTAGTACTTCAATGGAGAACAAAGAAATTTACCTTCATTCAGTCCAACTGGTAGTACCCATGGAGACTCATCTCTTATACTCAGCCTGCTACTTCAAATATTGTTTTAAACATCCCATTCCAGCCTCTTCAGAACTTTCTGCTAGGTTTTTTAGGGACCATCCAACACATACTACCTTTTCTTCATTCTTTGGGGTTCCTGAAGTCCTTCAAGATTAGGGATTTCCACATGTGCATATTTTTAATTTTCCAATTCTCTGTGACCCATTAACCAAACACATAGGTAGGTTATCTCCACTGCCCAAGAATTTGTAAAAAATCCACAGATGCCCATTGAGAATAAGCTTCTAGCATTTGTACAAAAGCTAAATGTACTACTGCAAGTAATTTAGCCTACTGTATGGGTTTTCCTTTTCCTACTCTTACAAGAACATTTTCTCCATCAGCTGAATTGCTGAAATTTCCATTCTTCTGAGAGTTATCATAGGTACACCATGATACTTGCATTGTTTTATTAAGAAGAGAGTCACATGGTCAGGTAATCCATCGATGGGTTCTGGGAGAAAGAAGGTCCTAGGTTTCATTGATTGTCATGCAAATGGTAGCCATATTAGGTGACAATCCTCCTGAGGCAACACCTACGGTATTCAGTATTCAGTACACACACACATGCACACACACAATTTTCACTTGATAAATAAACTCTCTTGGGAAACATCCTCATAGTAGTCTCAATTGTCTCAATCATAGGCTCAGAGTTTCCCATTTGTCTTCTGATACACTTTCTCTGGATTATTCTAGTCTTTTTCCCATCCACAACTCCCATGCAGGGTAGTTAAGAAAGCAAATCCATTATTGTGTCCATATGTCTTTAGTATTGGGTGCTGTCTCTACTAGAGCCTAATACCAAGGGAACAGTTTCTATTGAAAAGAACAATATATAATAGCAGCATGTGGTAGCTTTTAGGTCTGTGACTCTAGGAGCCTGTAATAGGGGTTGGGGAAGCATGATCTGACTTCTGTTACCAAGTCCAATGAGCATAGTGGTGAGTTGGTAAAATCTAATATCATATATTCACTTGGACCTTATGGTCCCAGTGGACTAGACAAGTCCTGTTCTATAACACTTTTTATATCTCACCATATGAAATTCTATTTAGATGTCCATTTGAATAGTCTTCTTTTAGTCACTTAGTTCTTTCACTTTGCCTCTTTTAAAGAGGTAATTAAATTCCCCAAATTAGGAAGGTGCATAATTTGGAATGAGATATATCCACTAGATATGTACTGTCTTCTTAGTAGTTAAATTCTTCAGAAACAGTAATTATCTCTATTTTGGGGGAAACCTCTTGAGGCACCAGGCAACTAATTTCCCAAATTTCATAGTCTTAGCCAATTTCTAAATTTTTGAAATTCATCAACCATTCTCTATAAGACTTATGTGTAACTTTTGTTGTCAAGCTTTTTTTTTTTACTTCCTTTTCCCATTCTGCTACTAGTATAATACCAACAATACAGTGATTTAGCCTGCTCTTCACCAATATCATGACCAAATTTCTCCTCACAAAAAGTATGATAGTACAAGGTAGAATTTTAATACCTTTGACAATGTGGTAAAATTGTATTGAGTTTCCACTCATATAAAGACAATTGTAAGGTTTTTAAAATTTTCTGCTGTAAGTAAGAAAGCAAAGTGTTAACACAATGTCACATTATACCAATCTCTGTTAGTCTGTTGCATATTTTAGATAGTTCCTATCAGATACTGCTATTAAGTGTACTATATTATTCATTCCTTGTTAGCATAGCATCAGTCTCCTTGACCCTCTTACCTTTCTCATTAATCTAACTCAAATTGTTGTAGGGTGCATTGATATTATTACCCCCACTTCTAACATTTTTAAATCAAAGTTGAAAATTTCTACAGCAGGTTCTTATTAGTTATCCATTTTATACATATTAGTATATATGTGTCAATCCCAATCTCCCAATTCATCACTGCTGTATAAAAAAATAAATAAAATTAAATTAAAAAAAAAAAAACTAAAAATAGTGTTACCTTATGATCCAGCAATCCCACTCCTCTACATATATCCAGAAAAGACGAAAACTCTAATTCAAAAAGATACATGCACCTCAATGTTCATTGCAGCACTGTTTATAATAGCCAAGACATGGAAGCAACCTAAACGTCCCTTGACAGATGAATGGATAAAGAAGATGTGGTACATATATGCAATGGAATATTACTTAACCATAAAAAAGAATGAAATAATGCCATTTGCAGCAGCATGGATGGATCTAGAGATTATCATACTAAGTGAAGTAAGTCAGACAAAGACAAATATCATATGATATCAATTATATGAGGAATCTAAAAAAAATGATACAAATGAACTTATTTAGAAAACATTTCTAAATGTTTTCACAGACATAGAAGAGCAAACTTATGGTTATCAACAGGGAAATGGGGGAGGGATAAATTGGGAATATGGGATTAACATATACACACTACTATATATAAAATAGATAAACAAGGACCTACTGTATAGCACAGGGAACTAAATTCAATATCTTATAATAACTTATAAAGGAAAAGAATCTGAAAAAGAATATACATATGTATACATATATATGTGTGTGTATATATATATATACATATATAATATATACACATACGTATGTACATATATAAAACTGAATCACTTTGCTGTACACCTGAAACATTGTAAATCGACTATACCTCAATTAAAAAAATATAATCACAAAAAAGGTTTATGAAACACCATTGTAATATTCATTGTGATGTTAGAATTTAGATAAATTCTTTTATAAAAAAAAAAGAAAGTTGAAAATTGCTGTTGCCCTTTGTGAATTCTATATTACCTAGTACTCATTACCAAACTTCATGTCCAATTTATTCTGAATGAAATTTGACCTAAAGGAGATAACAGCAATGTTTGCCACTTACGTCGCTTTCATTGCAATTATGGATTTAGGGGTATTTTGCTTCCAGTACTTTGATCTGCAATTTTCTTTTCATTCATGAATAATTTCATTCATTGAATGCCTTACAAGAAAGTATCTCCATAACCACCCAATTCCACTGAAGTCCTTGCAGTGCCTCTTCACTGTCATAGGAAGGAATGCTGTTGTATTTGGGACCTGTATCCAACAAGCCAAAGAAGAATTGCTTCACACACCCTGATATTTAACCTAAACATTTCACAAAGCCATAGAGATCATACTGGGAGATGCAGTTTCAAGTTCCCGGACGAAATAGATGAGATGAATTGTGCACCATGTTTCAGCCTTTCTATTTAGTTATCTTTTCATTTTACCTATTTTAAACTCACCCAGTAGAGGATAGATTAAATGTGACAAGATCCTTTAAGAGGTGTTTAAAGGATGTAAAGTAGATGTTTTGTGGGTATTTATTTTTTTCTATTTTACTTCTCTCTTCTTTTTTTAATAAATAACAGAACAACTCTGCCTGGCTTAATCTTTTTCTTCTTTTAAACCATTACCCTTAGGCTCATTTGTCTTTTTCTTTGGCCTTTTTGAATTGCTCTAACCTTTTACACACTCTCAAACTCCATGGAAGATAATTCAGGAAGTTAATCTACTACTATATTTTAATGCCCTTTTGCTCCCGAAACAGGAAGATTGGAGTTTCACTGAATTTTATTGTTCCCAACATTGTTTGGGGGAGCAGCATGCCATTAGGGGCAACTCTATTTTGATTACCATATAACCAATGAAATGGCATTGCCCCTCTTAGCATTTTCATTGTTCAATACGTATGTTCCATTTTAACATGGAAGAGGAAATAGGACAATTCTCAGTTTTTTTGAACACTCACCTGACTCTGGCTTTTACCACCTTGAAGAGGAGAGATCTGCTACCTTTTTGTCACTAATGAATTGAATGCCAAAACCACAACTAACTTTATGTAGCTACTTATTCCAAATAGATTCCTTTATTCTGTAATACCTAACTATCAAACTGTTAGATTAACCTTAATTTTCTTCCAATCTTCAAAAGAGTACTAGAACTTCATTATGAACCATTTCTTTTTGTTACATACTGACCTCAAATTATTTACCTGGTTATTCTCTAGCTGACAGTTTCACTTTTGCCAAAGCAGTTAATTGTAGTCACTGTACATTTTATTTTCTAGCCATTTTCACAGGTTCTTTTTTTCTATTCAACTGTAGTCAAATTTACATCATATAAATTCCATTAAAAGGAGAAATTCCTAGTCACATGTGGCAAGATTTTCACTATTTCAGACTATGGATGGATTGGCCACCAGCCAGAGATCAAAGTGTTATCAGTTCCTTTCCTCCATATTGTCTTTCACCTTATAAATCTTTTGCTATACGTGTTGAATAGGTGTGTTTGTATCAGTTCTACTTCTGCCCCTAATCTGCCTGCTATACAACCATTGATTCGATGTCACATGATACTAAGTTCAGAATCCATGAAAAGATTCACAAGAAATAAGTCCCCAACTCATTTTGCTTCCATTAAATGACACACAATAGGCACACTGGTGAGCAATTCTTTGTGCAATTATGAGCGATTTTTCTTTGGCTTGTTGGATACTGGTCCCTAACATACCAGCATCCCTGATTATGATAGGTACACTATCTTGCAGTTGTTTGGGGAGGTGAGGCTCCACCTCAAGCACAGCTTGCAGGTCTTTGCACTGTACAGGTGCACTTTGCTGTAAAAACAAAAACAAAAAACAGAAGTTGAAGTCAATTCTGTCGACTTTAACTCATTAAACATATCCCTGCCATTTCTTTCCTATCATTTATACTCTGCATGTCACATAACACATTAAGGAATATATGTCAAGGCACATACCTCCCATTACAGCTGCAATCCACTGGTCAAAGTACCACAATAAAAAATTATGAGTGAGATTCAATTGCTTAGCTTGGTAGAACATAGATAAGGTATCATTCCACGTTTATTTCTGGAGGCAGTAGTCCTGGACCACACTTCCAGGAATTTCTGAATCTAGGATAGTAGTTTTGAGCAGCTGCTATCTTTTTATCTAATATGGTATTTGAATATGTCATCACTATGGTTATCAGCCTTTAGACATATTTTGTCAAATATATTTTGCAGTTGTGGAGTGGAGAAACACTCAATATTCAAGATGTGTCTGACTGGCAAAAATCACAGAAGGCTTATTAACCCCTGTTTTGGGAAAAATTTTTCTGCATAACAAGCTTAGTAGCTCTAAACAATCATCATCTATTTATTCACATTTCTTTCTGTTGACAGCTTGGTGAGCCAGGCTCAGCTGGGCAGTTCTTTTGCTGGTCTTGCCTGTGGTGACTCATGCAATTTTCGTTATCTGGGGCCAGATGGTCTTAAATGAACTCATTACATGTCTGGGTCTTTTGCTGCGTGGCTGGACATTCTTTGTCCATGTGATGTCTCTCTTCACATGATTTCTCATCTTCAAGGAGGCTAAACTCTGCTTACACATAAAATGAGGGTCTCAGGATTCTAAGATGGCACATTCTATTGGTGGAAGCAAGCCATAGGGCCATACAAGATTCAAAAGGAGAGGAAATATATTTCACCTCTTGTGAGAGGAAAAGAAAAAAAAAAGTGATATTTTAATCATCACAACCCTCTCAATCAGCTCACTGTATTTCTAGTTAAGAATGACATTACATTACAATGAAGGCTAATACTGTGGTTAAGGATAGAATTTTATTGTAACATCTTCTGGAAAAACCCAAACGAAATTTTTGGGCAACCCAATAGTTACCAGAGACTGGCAACTAATGAGAGGTAACAATATATAAGGCAGTAGAACATTGTGGTTAAAAACTCAGATTTTGGAACCAATTTGTTTAGGTTTGATTCTTGGCTTCTTCATCTAATATTTGTGTACCTTAATCAGGTTATTTAAGCTATCTGTGACTTTCTTTTTCCTTTGCACAATAAGAATAATAATTATAATAACATAAGTGTCATAAGGTTACTGTGAGGATTAAATGAGCTAATGGTCTAGCAACTGAGTATTTTAAGAACTGAATAAATATTATAAATCATTTTTGTACATTACTTACATTGTACATTGCTCATCACATAGTTATTTCTTTTAAAATTTTTATAAATGATTACTGAGAATTCACAGAATTTTCCCACATGTTACAGTTAATTGCAGATAGACAGTTTTTCAAATGTTATTTAAAATTTAAAGTAAGGACACTATTTTGCTCTGATAAATTATTGGTTTTAACACAACCATTTTAGCTTATAAATATGTCTTTGATTTCTAATTGTTATGTATTAGAAATTTCTCCAATAAATTTCCCATAATTGATATGGTGATATCCTCAAGTATTTGATAAAAATGTTGTGCAATTTTTCTCCTGTTACCAAGACAGCAAAACAGTACTAAGGACCTCTTATTATTCTTTTGTTCTGCCTCCTGTGGGATTGAAAATTAATCTTTTTTTCTTCTTTCATTTTTACTATGCTGGAAAGCTATATACTATATCTTATTATAGTAATTTTCCTTAAAGTTTTAGCATGCTTAATTTTTTTATATTTCTCTAACCCATCTGTGTTAAAGAGGTTAGCTTGTTATAAAATTTCTCTAAATACTACTTACCCACCTGATAAGTTTTTGTCTTGTAAAATTGTATTTCTATCTTTTTTTAAAGCAAACGAAATTGGTGTATTTATTTCATAAGCTTTCTATACTTAGTCTAATTTATTGACACGCTTTATTTATATGTTTGCTCACTTATATTTTGCTCCTCACTTTTTAATGGGCTCAGAATTTTTCTTGCCCAAGTACATCATTCAGTAAATTTTTGGCAAACATCTGTAGCAATAAACTCTATTGGTGAAAATGGTTTGATTTTTTTTAACTCAGTAATATATGTTTAGCTAGATATAGAGACAAATATTGAGATTTATTTTCTTTCACTGTAGTGACTTATCTACTATACCTGATAGAATGTCCTACATCAGATTACAGCTTTTTAATTCTGGTAGTTTTTAATATTTTCCCATTTTCCTTGAAATTTTATTTTATAATTTATTTTTGCTAGGTATTAGTTGCCCTTATGTTTGTTTCTATGTTTGTCTTACTCAGCAGTGGAATATATTTTCATTCTAAAGTATGTTTTTTCTCAATTACAGAAAAGTTTGAATCTTGTCTATTTAAATTTGGATGCTCTCTCAATTATCCTATTTTCTTCTACTGGAATTTCCATTTAATTTCATTTAGAACCACTCAATCTATCTTTAATATTTTTATCTCATAATGTCTTAGATGACTATCTCAATTCTAATTATTGACTCATTAATTCTCTCTTTCTCTGTTCCCCGACTACTATTTATCCTATCATTTTATTTTCATCTTAATAATGTTTTTCCATTTCTGTAATTCAATTTTTTCTTTTTCTATCTTCTAATCTTGTTTTATGGATGACATTTTCTTCATAGTCACTCTGAGCATTGACAATACACTTATTTTAATATCTTCAGAGCACTCTGCTGTTTTCAGTTCAACATTGTGAATTCAACTGTTTGTTGTGGATTTACTAGCTTTTCTCTATGGCTTTGGGTTTCTCTGTACGCCATAATTTTGTTCTGAGGGTCCACATTTCATATGAGGTTTTCTTTCTCTACATCCATTCTTTTTTTCCTGTATTTTGACAGTTGTCTTACACCTCAGCTACTTCCTAGGGACCACAGCTCAGAAGGAATATTGTTTGTGGATACCTTCAAGAGGATGGCATAATAATCTTCAACAGTGTCAACAGGTATGAGGCTTCTGCACATGAAATTAGTTCTGATTATTTTTTTTTCTCTTTTCTAAAGGCAAATAGTGAATTATGGACCCCAAACTAAGGAGACAGTTGGATCTTCTTCTGCTTCCTTCTCTTGTACACAAACACAGTACCAGTGCCAAGTTTCACCCAGAATCTGTTTACCTCCAACCCTCACTATTTGTGGGGTCTGTTACATCCTGTATCCTTGCCAGGATTGAGGTTCTGGGTCCCATTATCTTCTCATGGTATCCAGGTATCTGTCTTAAGCTCCCACTCACTAATGTGAGTTTCCCCTCTGATCCATAAAATCAGTTCTGTGGGATGGAGAAGACTATGGAAGCCTTGAATGTCACATGTTGAAGATGATAGAAGAACCATTAGCTAGGATCTCTGAATAACTGTGGAGAAGACCTGTCTCATGGACCTGTTCATCTGCTCACTATTGACATGAGCAAGAGGCAGACTGCTCTTGTGTTGAGACATTATATATCTGAGACGTTGTTACCAGAGGCTAGGCACCCTGACTAATGAACTGTCTGACTTAGTGTTTTGTGTCTTCTCGTGACTGCATCCTTTTATTAAGTGCTGGATTTTCTGTTGCACTATAGTGATAAAAAGAAGATTGTGATTTTTATTTTTTATTTATTTTTGTCTGAAGAGTCATTTCTCTGTTGGAGTCTACCCAAAATCAAATCCATTAGTGTATGAAAATGTAAAAATCATTATATTTCTGTATAATATTTAAACAACCCCTCAAATTAATTCAAAATTAGATCAGTGTCATTTTCATTAATAGTAATTAACTTTATTCTCTAAGTGGTACAATTTGGCTTTGCACACATAACAATCCAAAAATCTTTTTCCAGCGTAAAGATTATGGAAGACTTTTTACTATCCTTATCGTCCCCCCAGAGGTCACAAATGCTTATCATTCCTCTCTAAAACCATGCATTTCTAAAGTAGATGATATTTCCTTTATGTAACATGTAATTAGAGCCTCAGTAGATCTTTCTTCTGTTTTATTTTAGGTGAATTTATGTGTTTGCTTTGTTTTTGTTTTATTGTTGATCATATGACCTACATATAGTCTTTGGTCTTAAAAAGTAGTGTCTCTATAGTAACATGGATGCATTACTTGAAGGATGACATCCACGTTATATTTTATATCTATTTGTAGACATTTGTAATTTTTTATCAGATAATAGTGTTTTAACACACATTATTCCTTTTGACACTTAAAAATAAAATTCTTTGGTTTGAAACCAGACTTATTCCACCTTTAGAATAGACCTTTAGAAAGCTCTTTTGCTCAAATACAAGGACTATTTTGTCTGTTGAACATTGTTCTTTAGAAAAAAGTAAAAGAAATTTACTATTATAATCTCTGTGATGATATGACTATTGTTGCATTTATTTCACTTTTTTATCATTAGTCTGTTCCATATTTTTGGTCAGAATTAAGTCCAATGTATGATTGTCCAGTCTTACTTCTAATTTTTGAGTTACAGGTTACTATTTATTCAATTTAGCAATGTTGCAAATTTGGTTTTTAGCTTGTTGCAACTACTACAGAGCATGTAGAGCTTTGAAATTTTATTTTTACAAAAAGCACATTTTACCTACATATTTGTAGCTGTCATGGAAAAGCATATATTCTGCCTAGCCAAGCAGGCAGTATGTGGTCACACGATGATGTTCCCCAGATCCTATCTTCCTTTTGTCCTTTTAAATAACTTTTAGATTGCTTTATGTCTGTGGATTTCTTATCAATACATTTATATATTTTGCTTCTACAACTTTAACCCATATAATG
Organism: Eubalaena glacialis; assembly: GCF_028564815.1. Lineage (NCBI taxonomy): Eukaryota > Metazoa > Chordata > Mammalia > Artiodactyla > Balaenidae > Eubalaena > Eubalaena glacialis. Next base: position 38,924,295 of record NC_083731.1, on the reverse strand, counting down.
GATGAATTATTTGAGGGGGAAAATTCATATTTCTATCATATTTCTGGTATGAGTTCCAGACAGTAGAATCATGCACAAGACTGCCTGGTGGATGGACCTGCAAGTTTTGGCAGCTGTTCAAACCCTTGACTAAGTCTGAACTTTAAAGAAGTTCCTGAACCTCTCTAAGCCACCGAATGGGTGTGTATATGTTTATTATTCAGATAATTATAAATAGATATGTGATGTGTATAATATGCCACATAATTGAAATAAATGTTAATGGTTTCTTATTTTCTATGAATGAGAAAGCATTCATTGAAGTCAAAGCAACAGCATTTTTGATTGCCTTCTTGGTAAAATGTATAATGTCAGGTTTTAAACTTGCTGAAAGTGGTAATATACTTGAATCATGTATATAAAATAACAGTTTAAACTTGTACAATAAAATAGTTTATGAGGTACTTTCAAATATACTATTATGCTTAAAAGATCCTTTTAAGATAGGTATTAAAAATCTTATATTACAAATAAGGAAATTGAGGCACAGAGAATAAGTGATATTTTTTCAATGAAAGGCAGATATCCAGAAAATTGGTAAATTATGAACTTAGGTAATTTACCAATTACCTCTTGCCTCTCACATTTTTTGTTTCCCTACTCATCAGAGGTACTGTTTACTAAAACATTGTTAAAATTCTGAAGTTTCTGATAAATATCACTATCACTACATTTCTTTGTCCCTATGCCACTATTACTTGCACTATTTAAACTGATTTTTTTACTTTTGTCAAAGAATCCTTATGCTTTTCAGCCTTTGTGGTTTAGTATTGTTGTTTCCTCTTTAAAGATCTTTGCCCACAATATCTATTCATCATGTGATAAAACAGGGAGGTAGATTCCAGCTTCATATAGTGGGAGATTTTTAATGAATACAATCAATGAGCTTAGAATGTTCCATGCAAAATTGAGATAGACTAAGTATCTATTAAGGACATTTTACTGGGTGTTCCTCTGTTGGTTAGGAAAGGTTAGGCCAAAACATCTTGAAATATCTTTCTCCTTTAGCTTTAAGGCAATTAAATTATTCTAGTACATTTTGTAATTATCTCATTTTCTTTCTAGGTTGCATGTCTTTATGGAGGGATGAGGAGGGAATCCACATATCTTTGCATCACTCATGGAGTTTAAAGGTACCTTACTGACATTGATCATTCAACAAATATTTGTTAAATGCTTTATGTATATAAAAATAACATGAATTAAAAGCACTATAAAGAGAATTTTTTTAAAAATCTGATGGGAGTACAAAACAGAAGATAAGAGTAAGGTAAAATTGAGTAAAGAATAATAAGGATAAACATAAACACATATATATAATAAAAAACAAAATAAGGCAAGCATCTAATAAACAGTTGTGAGATAATTATTGGACAGATATTACTCCCCAAAGCATAGTGGCTACATTTACTGGAACATGTCAGCATTATATTGGATAATAGTGTTTTGAAAATTACTGAGAAATCTATATTTATCTATTTGTAGTGCTTCCTGACAAACATTTCATAGATGTCTGGGTACCGATATACTAATACTCCTCTTAATTTTGCAAGGAAATCTGCAGATTTCATTTTTGCAAAATTTACACATGTTTTTGTGAAAGCAGAGCTGTCTGCTGACCTTAAATGTTTTGACCCCTAAATACTGTCAGCAATGACATTTAGAGACTGAATTGTCTTGCATGACAGGAAAATATGATGTTTTATTAGTTTCTTCTATTATTTGACTTTAAAAACAATTACTTTTGTGTAGTGATTTTATGTAATCTTCCCTTTCTAATGCAATGTCAGTGTATACACTTTTTCAAAAGTTTTCTCCAGGAGAAATGCCTCTCCTCTCCACAAAAAAAAAAAATGCAAAAGGCTCAATGATTCTCTCCACATTATGTTTAAAAACAGGAATTAGTTGTAATTTTTCAAAGAATTTCAGATGTTTCTGATACTATGCTATAAATAATCATGCAACATAGCATTTCTGTTCTGATTTACAGTTTGCAAAACATCTTCAAATATATACATATATGTATGGCTATATATATAATTTATAGAAAGTAAATCATTTTCAATAGAGAGAAAATCTTCAGACTACATCATCTTAGATGATGATATAGGGATGATTATTTTGATATCCTTTAGAGAAGTAGTAATCTGGAGAAAAGGAAGTAACTGGTGATGCTAGGTCAAAATACATTGCTGTTCATCTATATGAAAATATTACTCCCCCAACCAATTTAAGATAAAGTTTATGACAATTATTTTCCCCTTCCTTACAAGCTCTCAGTTTGATCTTTGTAAGTTCTTTTTTTTTTTAAATTAAATTTACTTTGAGCTTTACTTATTTGAAAAGTTGATTTGATGTATTTAAACCATCCTGCCTAATTCAAAAGGCTGAAATAAATTGTATACAAAATACGCTCAAGAAATATGCTACAATTAGGAGGCACAAGTGACAGATTGAAAGGTGGAGGAAAAGAAACATCACATTTCTCTGCCTCTGGAAGTGACTTTGACAATAGTAGCAGCCACGTGGGGTAAGTGATGGTGATTGCAGATAGCTGCAGACAACAGCTGTATTAACATAGTGGCAACCACATCAGCAGAAGGTCAGATCCTGGAATCCTGCTCGGTAGCCATGAGAAAAATTGCGGTAGTTGCAGTCTCAGAATCTCCAGTAACTCAGCAGGTGTGTGGGCTCATGAGTTCAGGGTAGGCAGCAGCTTTCTGAGCTTGATGTAACTGCCCCTTTTCCCTTTTGCTCCTCTAGTCCATGCCTGCAGATAACAACGTCTTAATCAATTTCCTTTCTACTTGAAATATCAAGAGTGGTGTCTCTTATAATGACAGAATATCAACTAGTAGATGTGCTAAGGAGTGTCCTCAAGAAATCAGCCACTAAACCTGTAAATCTGAGAGTACTTATCTGACCTGATTGTAAATATTGACTCATCACATTTAGAATATGAGCCACAGGTAATCATGGCATGCACAGGCAAATGGTCATTTCTACACCTGTTTCCTGGGATGAAGTGAGTAGTGAGGGCAAGGCTGCACTTGACAGAGTGGATAATGCTTACAAGAATTATGGGATGTTGACTGCTTACGACTGTCCTGGAGACTTTACTGGAAAATAATACCAGAGGTCAGGCTGTTAAACTTTGAGATCAAGGTCCGATAAGAGAAAAATTCCTGTAATGACACTAAAATAAGATTAAAATATAATCAGGCACCAGAAGTAGAATTCAGAGCTTAACCTGTGACTTACGTGATATATTATTTGATAAGAATTGGGAACAGGAGGGTAGCAATTGAGGACATTTAGATAGATTCCAAGGAATATAAGAACTTTTTAAAACCTTCAAACCTCTTTTACCAACAGAACTGCCCCTCCTACCTTGGCAACATACTAGCTACCCTTTGCTTCAAATTTCTGTGATAATCTTACCCTAGGCAGTTGCTTTATAAGATTTATTTATTCTGCAGTCTCCACACCCTACTCCCCTTCCCCTTCATATCTATTACTAGAGCAGATCTACTAGTGCCTCTAGGGAACAAGTAGAAAGCATGACTTGGAAGAATATAGTGGTTCATAGAAGGCAAGAGGTGAGAGTGGGGAAGAAAGATAAAAGAAACTGTTAACAATTGAAGAATCTAAATAAAGAGTATATAAGTGTTTATTTAAAAAAAAAAAAAAGAATATAGCTTATACCCTAAAAGATTTACCAATTTTTGCTAACTTATATGAGCAAAAACCTAGACATTATTTGTGGGGATGTATCCTAAGGGTGTGAGATCAAGAAGGACAGAACATAACATTAGATCATGTAACAAAGATTCTGATTCAACTGTTAACTCAAGCAGCTTAGAGTGACTTTAACACTTTTCACGGTTCGTTGGTTGAAACCTGGTCTCAACAGTGCCTACATTGTGAGATTGATTGCCAGAATTTCCTTGGTACACCAGGAGGAAGGAATCCAAATATGTAGGGAGATAGTCATCTTGGTGTGGTTTTCTCACGAATGATATGTCCCATGGGAGGATCTAAAGGATACTAACTTGAAAATATTTGAAACGTCTTGAAAATGTGTTGGCAAAAAGAGGTCCAGCATCCTTATAAGCGCTATGGAGTTTATCCTTTTCAGGCCTGTGATGATAATGACCAATGTTTCCATTGACCTGGACTCTCTCATTTCAGTGGGTTTGATTTGAATCCTGGAGTGGCAGATACAGTGACCATGATGAGCATAAGTCCAGAGTGACAATTGCAATGTTTTGACCTGCAGAGATTAATATTAGTGGCTTAATTAACCACAGTATCCTGGATGGGGAGCCTATTATTGTATTACTTGCATATGTAGTCAGAAAAACTGTATGTCTGGTGAACACAGATGGCTGTTGAGTTACCATAAAAAAACACGACCCAGAACTGAGTCAGGTCACAGCCTTTTTATGATGATGATATAATGGGAAGGTCGTTTAATGATGTTAAAATATTGTATTTGATCTTTATGTAATAATGAAGTAACTTTGCAATTAATCTAGAAAAGGAATTAACTTCATTCAGAAAATAATATAATAACTGATAGGATCCGATGTACCTTTTTTGGAGAAGATGAGCGCTTCTTTCCTTGCATATGGATAGTTGCATCCTCTGGGGTATAAGCATGATGTTGTTGATATTGTTGTTGTATGGAAGTTTAAACACGGATAGATGGATTTACATGGGTATTGAGTAGCCATAAGAGAGGATGTCTAACAGACAGTCCCTATTGGCTCTCACCTACACATACATCCATCTATATTTTTTCTGTATTGTTAATTGATACAATGTTGAGGGTGTGGGTGTATGTGTGCATGTTTGTGCCAAACTTTGGAGAATGCAAAATTGAAAATAAATCGTCATAGCTTTAATACAATAATATTCAAAACAGCATCTAACACTTCTTGGGGGCATCTGGAAATGTTTTAATAATGGATAAATACTTAACTTGAACCCTAAAGAATTATAGGAGGTTTACCCAGTAGACAAGAGGAAGGGGAGCAGAGAAAGATTCACTACAGAATAAAGGAAGAGCAAGATAGAGACTCTGAATTATCAGGCATAACATCTGTATTCATGTACTCTGGCTTTGCACTACTGCATGACCAGTGTACCTTTCTGTCAGTGAGCACTCATGCCAAAGAATGGAGTCTAAATTTTTTTCCTGCCTCTCTGTTCATTTATTGATGAACATATAGTTCATAAATTTTACTTTTAAAGTATCGACATAGACTGGACACTCCTGAAATCGTCTATTAGTGAAATCGTCTATTAGTGAAACAGAAACTAAGAAGACTAATATGAAATACCACCATTTTCTAATAGTCTTTTTCTCCTTTCTGATTTCAGCTTTTAGAGACCATCACTTCTATGCACCAGAAAATCAAAGCAGTTTTCTGTTACACTTTAACCTGAAATTAAGGAGCAACTCCCTGCTCTTACAGAGCAGGCACTCAATAGCACCATTAAGGCCTTAGGAGCTTTCAATATTGTCAGGTAATTAAGCATTCAGGAGACTCTTGCTACATGACAGGTTGAGAAATATTCAATTTTTTAAAGTTATCTAAAGATGTAGAGACCTCTCTGACTTTGTAATTGCATGGTCATGCATTCTGATTTTCTCCACAGAATGGAATACACCCTGCAGTGCTTGTTTTAAACTATCCCTAAATAGTTATCGAGGATACAGAGAATTACTTTTACTTACAATTATGGTCCCCATGAAAGGAGAGAGCTTCATACAGATTATTTAGAAATGATTTAATGAAAGACTTCTCAATTGATTTAATGAAAGACTCCTCAATCAAATAATTAAAATTTTCCCATTCTCTCTGTCTGGCTTAAAAACCTACAAGCAAAATGCTGCATTTGGTTCACTAGTAAAAAAATGGTGATGATCTTGGTGGGGGGCAATCCGAAGCAGCCTGCCTTGTCTTTTATATTTCTTTAAAAACAGGAGAATTAAGTAAATTTTAAAAAGAGATTTGAAATTTAGCAAGTGATATTTTTTACTTCTGCGGTGCATTCATAATCTTTTGCAAACAGGTGAATAAAAAGACCTATGTAAAATGGAAAAGGATATTCAGTTATATTGTCAAATGCTTGTCAAATACAAAGGATCAGAGGAACTTTTCCTAAGGTCTGGCCGAGGGTGTCTGAAAGCAATTCCATTAAAGACTGCTCAGTCATCATTTTCTCAAGCCAGGTTCAAAAGGGCAAAGTCAGTTTTTTAAACAAATTTTAATTATTGCATATATCCTTTTGAGTCAGTGAAAAACAATCAGCTTTCCACTCATTGAGTAATTGTGCTCAATGTCTACAAAGGACACTAAGCTCCAATAGTTCTGGTTGATACGTGGACAAGTTGTGCTGCTGTTAAATAATGTTCTTATTTTGAAAGTGTCAAGGCCAAAATAGCATGCTTAATTTAAACACATAGCAAAGTATCAGTTTGTTTTCATATTAAAGTGGAATTACAAAATTGAAGACCTTCTGTATAATAAAACTGTTAAAACAAATTGACAGTCAACATTCCTAAACCTTAAATTGATTAATCCTGCTCTTAGCACTTTCACTATTGCATTGTATATGATCATTGGTTATTTAACAAAGAAATGAGTAGAGTGTTTCTTTAAGTGAATTCCAGATCCATACTGAACTTTGCAGCATCGTGGTGCTATTTGGAAATTATATGTTCAACATGCTTTATATTATTGTACTATGTCATTACTAAAAATAGGATTTTATGAACATTTTCAGGTTTATATGACTGGTTTTTAACAGGTATAAATAAAACCAAATTGTATCATGGATAATCAGAAAGCCTTTAATTTTAAAAATGATTAATGAACCCAATCATACTGTAGATTGGTAAGTAATTTTAACTAACAATAACAAGAAAAATAATCTTAAAAAATAAATAAGGAAACAATTTATCTCCAAACAATATATCTGATAAGGGGTTAATATCCAAAATATATGGGGTTGGCCAAAAGGTTCATTCAGGTTTTTCTGTTAAGATGTTGCAGAAAAACCCAAATGATCTTTTTGGCTAACCCAATACAAAGAACTCACAACTCAACATCAAAAAACAAAACAAAACAAAACAAAACAAAACACACAACAACCTGATTGAAAAATCAACAGAGGACCTGAATAGACATTTTTTCCAAAAAAGAAAAAAAATACAGATGGCCAACAGATACATGAAAAGATGCTCAGTATCACTAATCATCAGGCATATGCACATCAAAACCACAAGAAGATATTACCTTACACCTGTCAGAATGGGATTATCAAAAAGACTATATAAAACAAGTATTGGAAGTCAGGTGGAGAAAGGGAACCCTGTGCACTGTTGGTGGGAATATAAATTGGTGCAGTCACTATCCAAAACAATATGGAGGTTCCTCAAAAAACTAAAAATAAAACTATCATATGATTTACCAATTCCTCTTCTGGGTATTTTTCCAAAGAATACAAAAACACTAATTTGAAAAGGTACATGCACCTGTATGTTCATTGCAGCATTATTCACAATAGCCAAGATATGGAAGCAACCTAAGTGCCCATCGAGGATGAACTGATACAGAGCCTGTAGTATATATATACCATACAATGAAATATTATCCAGCCATAAAAAAGAATGAAATCTTGCCATTTGCAACAAAATGGATGGGCCTAGAGGGTATCATGCTAAGTGAAATAAGTCAGACAGAGAAAGACAAATACCATATGATTTCACTTGTATGTGGAATATAAAACAAACAAACAAACAAACATAAAATAGAAACAAAGCAATAGATATAGAGGACAAACAGGTGGTTGCCAGAGGAGAGGGGGGTGGTGGCATGAGTGAAATAAGTAAGGGAATTTAAGAGGTATAAACTTCCAGTTACAAAATAAATGAATCACAGGGATGAAATGTACTCCATGGGAAATATAGTCAATAATATTGTGTATTTTTGTATGGTGACAGATGGTAACTAGACTTATTGTGATGATTATTTTGTCATGTATATAAGTATTGAATCACTACGTTGTATACCAGGAACTAATATAGTGTTGCAGGTCAATTTTACCTCAAAAAACAAACTAACTGACTCATAGAAAAATAGATCAGATTTGTTGTTACCAAAAGTGGGGTGTAGGGGGGGATTGGATGAAGGTGGTCAAAGGTACAAACTTCCAATTATAAGATAAAAAACTACAAAGAGTGTAATACACATGATTAACACTGCTCTATGTTATATAAGAAAGTTAAGAGAGTAAATTCTAAGAGTTCTCATCTCAAGGAAAAAATATTTTTTTCTTTCATTTTTTTATCTGTATAAGATGGTGGGTGTTTACTAAATTTATTTTGATAGTCATTTCATGATGTAAGTCAAAATCATTATACTGTACACCTTAAACTTAAACAGTGCTGTATGTCAGTTATAGCTCAATAAAACTGAAAGAAAAAATGTCATAAAAAGTACATAAGGAATCTAATTGTTTCTTAGGTAATCAGAATAAATTTAATTCTTAAAAGTAACCAGCTCATAAACTTAGTCATACTATAGTTCGCTAATTAATATAATATTGATTTATAAAAACAGAAAGGAAATAAAAATGGAAGTAATATCAAGATGTTATTGTGAAATATTTATCATAACTATATTCATGAAAATCAATAGTAATAATATATTATGTTTGTGAACTAACCAGGTACCCTTTTGGAATAGTATATTATTAAAAACATATGCCTTTTCTAGTTTGATAAATGTAATATTTATCCAACTTAATAAATTACCAACTATTTAGAAAAAATACATGCTGTTGCACAAAGGCCTAAGGTGATTGTATCAGTATTAATATTTTCAACTTCAGAGAATGATTTTGACAGATTAGAGGAGTCAATTCATAAACTAGAGTGTCATCATCCAAACAAAACCCAATCACACAATGTAAAATTATACCCCACCCATGAAAGGAAGAGGAGAAACTTAAAGCAGTATTCTTATGAAAGTTAAATTGCTTTCAGGGTAATTTTTATGTTTATATATTTCAATGTATTATTGAACTAGTGGAAAACAAAACTGGTTTTCAATAACAGGGCCAGATGTGTGGGATGATTCATTACATTTATACTACATTTGCCTTCAAATTATTGACCTTTGAAAAACTAGAGTTGTGTGCAATAAATTGATCTTCTTGGCATCCTTTATTTAATAATTCATTTTTCCATTGATATATGATTTTATTACTTAAATTTCTAGTTTTAAACTAATAGACATTTAAGAAAAAGGAGAAGTGAACATCAGCATTGTCTGTTTCTATTATCTTTGCTTTTTTTATGTCATCTAGTCTCCTCCTAGTTCAGCAAGATAATACAATGATATGTTGTGGACTTGTTAAAATAGTAATATAAGTAAAGTAGCTTAGTTTAGAGATGTTTCCTGATTGGCTATTAGGATATTCAAAGGAAATAAAGTCATCTCATCATAGACATAGATAGAGAGATAGGGTTAGAGATATTCTAAACTGACAATTCACAGTAGCTCAAGTTATTTTTAACATCTTTTGTTGCATACATATTTATATTTAATAAAGGAAGAATTTTAGGTTGAGAGGAGAGATGAGATCAAATCAAATAAGAGCAAAGATTTAGAAGTGCTAAACCACTGGTAGTCTATTGAAATGTAAACAGGTTGAACGTGGAGGGCAGGTTATGGTTTCTGCCTAGTTTTATCATGGGTAGAATTAAGCTGTGTAACACTGTGTATGGGAAATGGAGATGAAGAATTGACTTTGTGTACACAGAGTATTTTTCCCATTAGTCAAGCTAAATAATAAAGGCTAGGAAAGATTAAGGAATTTTTAAAATATTTATTCTTTGCTTCTCTGTCTTTGGGTGGTAAGTCATAGTAAGTAAGAGTTAACAGTGGATGCCTAACCCAGACTTTGTCTGATTATTAGATGATTGCACAGTTGACCACATTATCCCCACGTTCCGACCCTTTGCTTTCAAGTCTATAAGTATGGCCCGCTCTGTTTATATACACCCGAATATCAGTTGCATAGTGATGAGGAAGCACAGAAAAATCTCAAACATTGCATTTTCTGTGTCAGGTGACAGCAGTTACAAATAACCACCTTTTAGCACCTTCATTCCACTTCATGCTGTGTGTTCAATCCATAAATACTGGGCCTTGTATGCTTTCTATCTTGTCAACCTTCTCTTCATTTTGGGAGGCAAATTGATATCTTGCTTAGAAATGACTAAATTGGGTGCCATTTGTTACAATGAAGGGCTACTTCAAGGACGACTTTTATTGAGTGTGAGGTGCAATTGTAATAGCAAAATTGAGAAGCATTTCTAGTAGGCCCAAGGGGTAGTGTTTTTCTCTACAAAATTATTGTTCTCAATTTTTATAGGCTCTGACCTCAAAAATTGTTGTAAATGACATGTAGCAGAATTTGTTTTTTATAAATTAAACTGGCAGACAGTGATTGTAAATCAAAGTAGAAGAAAGGCTATCTAACAGACATTCCCAGAAATCAAAGAACTGATATTTTAACTATTAAAAAATGACACGAAGTACATCTAGAATGAAGCTCTGCAGAAAATATTAAAAGCACTTGATCAGCTTTCTAAAAAAATTTCCTTGGTTATCTCATTGACATTCATGCTTACATTTGGTACTCTGTGTGGGACTGACTCTGTAATGGCTAATCATCTTATAAAATGCAAGTAATTATTTATCTAAGCAAATAATGTAGTAAGATGCACAGTAACAATTCTAATCTAATCAACACTATCTTAGAGTCAACTTTTATTCAAACAGTAAATCATTTGAATTAAAAACTGCCATAACACCTCTTTCTGCTATATATGAGAATTCCATATGTAAATTTACTTGTTTAAAAAAAAATATATGTGAAGGAGAAAACATATTACCCCTAATCACTTTTTTTCTAGAAGTATATATAAACTACTTTCCAATATATAAACAAGAATAGAGTTCTTCAAGCTATATCCTAAATTCTGATCTTCAAGACTTATTCTGTTAGAGCTTGGATTAGTTGTTTTGGACTACATGTAATGTGTGAGGTTACTGTTATGATATTGTGCTGAGCCCAATTCCAGGAACCACCCTCTATAAACAAAACAAAAATAAATTAACAAAATTTAAAATAAAGAAAAACATGTTATCACTTTGTTATACAGAAGAAACTAACACAACACTGTAAAGCAATTATACTCCAATAAAGATTTAAAAAAAAAAAAGAAAAAGATGTTAGATGAGATTATTGGGCGTCTTTCATAATTCAACCCTGTTTAATTTGATTCAAAGCAATACACTTTAATCAGCTATACTTACAGATTACCCAATTGTGAGACTTAACATATTCTTGTTTGTAAGACCTTTATTCTTTTTTTTTCTGCTAACAATTACTTCTTTATTGGCACATTCTTTGTATTTACGATGTGTCAAGGATTTTTGTTTTTACAATGAATATGTGAAAAGGAAGATCATTTTTTTTAAAGAGAGGATAAATAATGTGATGATACTAAGGAGGTAGGAGGAAAAATGAGCAAGAATTTGTTTTGTTTGTTTTTGTTTGTAGGTAAATTTATTCTGCTATTTATTTTTCATGGGAGAAATCAGAACAAGCATAGGGTAAAAAACGCAAATGATTTAAACAAAGAAGATTTGAGAACCTTCAGTAGGTAAGTTGAGAATTATGTTCTAAATATGGTGGAGAATTGTTTATTTCCAGAATAACATTGGCTTTCCAAGAGAAATAAGGAACAAGTATTAGAGGAGGTCCAAGAAAACTAAAGGGACTTGAAGGAAGTAATAATGACAACTGCTTAAGACTTGAGGTGTTCCAGATGGGTCACTAAGATGCCCAAAGACAAAGCATATCAAAGAGAAACATTCCCGTTAGCTTATTTCTGTAAATCCCAGAAGGTCCACTAATGTGGGAGAAGGCAGGCCCTATGTTATTAATAAGCTTAAAAACAGATTTAAATTGATCTCCTTTAGGTTATCCAACTTCTTTTATATTCTGTTCTCTCCCTTGTGTTTAGTTTAACTAGGTTTTAATCATATTACTTTAAGGTGTTATGAACCCAGGTTAGAATTTTGCATGAAAATAGCAGAAGAAGAGAGCAGGAGAGTTTTCTGGATAGGGTATTTCAAGTATCTCGCCACAATTAAGGTGATGAAGACTCCTGAAGGGCAGAGCGGTGGGGGAAACTCATGCACTTGACACCAGGAAAGCTGAGTAGCCAGAAGAGTTAGTCAGAAGGAAGGTGCTGGGGATAAAAGGTTGTCAACAAGTCCCTTAGGAATTTCACTCTGAAAATTCAAGGTTTAATGCAAGCTTCTTTCATTAGTGTAAGTGTTTCTGCACAAATAACTTGTCCTTACTATTCAGTTTAATCTTTGAAATTGGAGGGGCAAAGACCTGTTAGATCATAGTACTGGTCACTCCAGTGCAAAATAGAAACAATGGCTCTCACATGTAGATTTCATAAATTAACATCGAAATGGAAAATGCAGAACTATAAGAAGATTTAGGGAATGTGATGGTTCCTTTGGATTTTTAAAATTGAGATATAGGGGCATAACGTTCTCTCATAAAAGCTTGTGGGCTTTAAGACAATATAGCAGGAATGGTAAGTGACACCATGATGTAAGGACTCATGGAGAAGAGACTGACTTATTTACTCTGTAACTTTGATAATAATGCTTAATCCGTCTCCGCTAAAGTTGCAATTATAAATAGCAGTAAGATGCTATTTTAGATCATTGCTACGGAGAGCGTTAAGCTATAAACTGCATTTTAAACTACTCTTTAAGTTTATTCTGTTCAGATAAATCCAGATGGTGTAATTTATTTTCTTTCATATACAGTGAAAAACAATTGTGTAACTGTTAAAAAAAATGATGGATTGATAGGCATATTCAGATAAGCTGATCCAAAATGTTCTGATATTATGGTGGCTTTTGTTTGTTATTTTATAGTCAGAGAAAAAAAAAAAAAAAAAGCAAGAGTGTTAAATCACTAACAACAATCCACTCAGCTCACAAACTGCATAAACTTTACAGAAGAGTGAGGATATGAATTATCTGAAAATGTTTCTATGCTTTGGACTGTAAAACAATGTGGCATTCATAAATAATGTGTTGTTCTGTCTTTGAAAATTTAAGTTGTAGGATCTCTTTTCATTTCTAATTTCAAATCACATTTATTTCACTTACTTATTCATTTAGCTGACAGTGATAATATGCCTGTAAAATATCATTTTTTGATCATGTATATTAGACAGACAGGTTTTTGTTTCTTTTCCTTATTTCTGTAGGCTAGTGTTCTGTCTAGTGATGTACCTCTGCTGGTGATGGCAGTCAGTAGGCTCTCTAGCAAATGATGGGCAGTGAAAGGAAAGCAGGAGATGGTTTAAGTGATCAATCTAATATGTAGGTCTTGAGACATGGAAACAATCCAACCAACTGTAGTATTCCTGGCCAGATTTTGGATATATGTATTGCATGTGTATAAGTTTAACTGGAAAATATAATTTGATGATTTACATACTATTTTTTCTTTTCATGGCTGAGTAACTCAGCTACCATCCTACTGAGATTTCTGAAGATTTTCCCTCAGGAGATGTAGTGTTGGCCCCATAATCTACTCTTTACATGATCTAGTGAAGAGAATAAGAAAGCCCAAAGTTTTTATGTGTTAATCCAGAAAATGTTGTAAAATGACAATAGTTGTTGTTTAAATAAAAATGTATGCAAATCTCTAAAGTGTCACCATTCAGTTTTCTCAGTGACTGAATAATATGAACCTAAGAAGCAAGACTACAGAGAAGACCATACAAGAGAACTATCCACAAGCTTTCCTCCTCCCGAAGAGGAGGGCAAGCAACAGGGAATTTTAACTTTAGAGAAATAGCAATTGCTAAAATCAGTTAGGCAAAGCATTATAATTACAAATGGAATAAGTGTTTTTGAGCAAAGTCTGGAGACTAATTGTGAGTATAAGTGATTAGGGTCTGCAAACAGCAGCTCTAGTTGCATACCAAAGAAGAAGCTTAAGCTGTGCTCAGCCTGAGGGGGGCTGTTAGTAATTCATTAGTCTTTCGTACTCATACAGATAATGATCTACATTTTAGGTATTCTAGTTGGATTCGAATAGCTGCAATGTACAAAATAGGTATGCACATTTAAAATTATTTTGTAATAATTGCTTAATTTAACTGTTCTTTTTTTAAAGTTGGGTTCAAGTCCCTCTCTTAACCAACTAAGATCCCTGTCTAAAAAGATTTTTACATTTATTTACTATTTGCAAAAAGTTCTTTGGGTGAAGTGTCTTGCAGTCTCACCCAGGACCTAGCTGCCTTTACTTCCCTTCTCCTCTTAAGAATTATTATCTATCAGATGATGCTTGAGTGGGAAAGCAGAGCCTCAGTGCTTTCTGTTTGAAACACTGGGGTTTTCTGGAAGGGATCTTCCACCTGATATAGTTGAATGAGCTTGGAGTACTGCATTGGTAAGAATTTTCTCCTCTATACCATGTCAACAACTAACCTGGAATGAAAATGGGCAGATTTACCAAGTTTGTTTCACACATACTTTGGGATATATATATATATATATGTATATATATATATATATATATATATATATATATATATATATATATATATATATATATATAACATATTTATCTAAAATTCAAACCTATCTGGGCCTCTTGTATTTTTTTTGACAACTATAATGAAAAATACAAATTAAAAATAAGAGGCTTAGTGCTCCTTGTTGAAAATAAAGAAGAGATTTCCCTTCCTTCCTTTCTCTTTCAGCATTTTCCTTAGAAAACTTGTAATTATAAGCACTTTCTCATCTCTTTAAAATGTATGTAATTTCTTTTGAAAACTAGAAACATCTTTCTAGCTGACCTTTCATCACTTTGGTGACCCAGGAAAATCTTTCTTAAGAACCTGGGAGCCATCTCTTTGAAATGTAAACATCAAGGGAGATCCTGTCCCTCATCTCCCAGTTTCTGTGGGAGGGTAGGAGCCTAACTTCAGTGAACATCTTGCTCTAAGTCTCAAAACTGCCTCCTGTCATAAAAAGAGGAAAATTGTTTGTTTTTGTTTTTTTGTTCGTTTGTTTTTCCATCTGTATAAAGCCGACAAGTTAACACAGATTGTCACCTCAATTGCCAGGCGGGTCTAGGATGAACTATATATTGCCAAGTTCTGTTACCTGTGGACTAGTTAAGGGAGATACCAACAACTAACCTGGAACTAGAATGGCCAGATTTACTAAATTTGTCCCAAATATGGTATGGGACATATTCATACTCAAATTATATAAAACTGTTTTAGAAAAAAAATTATTTTCTCAGAAATTTGCTTTTCCTGTTTAGTATTATTTGTTGAGATAAATCTATGTTCAAGAAGGTAATTGCAGTTTATTCTTTTTCATTGTAATATAGGTTCCATTGAATAAATAAACCTCAACTTTTTTATATGCTCTATTCATGATAGTTGAGTTGTTATTTTAAACAGCCAATTTTTTTTTTATATTTTGAATATTTTAATATTAAATAAAGCATATAAAACATGTGATGCTTATAAATAAGGTTATTAAGTGTTATTAGGCATTAGTTCTCCCAATATTGATTCATAGATTCAATTCAATTTCAGTAAAATTCTGAAAACATTTATCCATGGTACTCAATCAACTAATTCTAAACTTCTCAAAAATGATCAGGAGAATCCTAAAAAAAACAATAAAGCAGGGTAACATTCCCCATCAAGTAACAAGATTTGTCATAAGAATTGACATGAATAATGTGAAATAACAGCATTAATGTGAAAATAGGAATAAAGCAGTTAAGCAGAATAGGGAGCCCAAAATGGGTTCAGGCTTGTATGAAACATACTGTACAACCAATTTGCTTTGCAGATCCTTGGGGAAAAGATGACTACTCACTAAACGATCTTGAGGAAAATTATTTTTGGGAAACAATTTTCCATGAGTGTTTTCACATTTCAGCTCAATTTAGGGTTTATTATTGAATGACAAGCATGCCCTGGAAGTTAGAGGTAGTGAATTGCTCAGGAGAGAGTTAAAGACTCCTCTCCCTTGGATCCATTGGCACAAATTCCAAAGGTAATATACCTAGAAATCTTTCTCTCTCCAAGGATAATTTCTTTATATTCCAGAGAAAAGTTCTCTGTTTTTCTCTCCAGAGATTCAAAGGGAGAGATCTGACAGCTGCTCTACATAAGATCTGACCCTCATAATTTCAGGGTCCCTCACCTGTGGTGTAAACTTCACTGAACATGTAAGTACATCGGAACCTCAACACATCACCCTGTGGGGGAATTCGTGTGGGGAACAAGTGCTGCTAAGATGATCTATGACTAAATTGTGTGATTTGTGTGTGTGTGCATGCATGTGTGTGTGTAACTGTAGCAGGCTAACTTGTTAACTTGTAAGTAGGATAGTATCTCAGACCCTACACAGTTTTGAACTTAACAGTTATTATTTGATTGAAAAAAATCATTAGAGCTCTAGCTCATTTTGTATACAAAATCATTTCAAGATGGATTATGACTTAGTTGTAAAAACAAATGTCTAATACTCTAGAATATATGGATTTTATAGTAACATGTCATGAAGGAATTTCCTAAAGCTTGGTTGTCACGGGAGTCTAACAAAATGCCTGAAATTAATACTGTCATTAAGTTTGGTGCATGGTTGTATTTCGGGAATTTCATCTGCCATTTTTTTTTTTAATTAAAACTCCTACATTTACTTTTAGATAACCAAATGTAATTATAAAATAGGCAGTTGAATATACCACTGTGTAACTCATTGGTCATATAAAAAATAATGATATAAATTCAGAAGCCATCAAAATGAAGAATGTGAATATGAATGGCTTTGTTTAGGAAGCATCATCTATGAGTAGAGAAGAGGTAACTGGGAAAAAATTGAGGGTCTTCATTGTGAGAAGGTCAAGAGTTTCTAGTTCAAGAAGTAAGGCACTTAGTTTAGGAAGGTAATTGAAATTGAAAATTTAAATAAGGAAGAAAAAGAAAAAGAATTAGGTTACCAAAAACTGGAGGGTAAAAAGTCTGGGATTGATGTGTGAGCAATTTTGATCTATTTATTTGTTACTTATTTATTCAACCAGTACTAAATGTCAGACACTGTTCTATCACTGAGATTAGAGCAGTGAACCAAGCGGATGTACGTTTCTGCTTTTTCAGGATTTTAGTGTGTGGAGACAGACGATAAAAAATTTTAAAAAGGGAATTATAGCAAGATAAAAATAGCCCTAAAGTTTCTAAAATGGACAAATCAAGTAATACCATATAAACCTGTTAATCTTGTGGGTGAAACTGGCAAATAATTTTTTTAAAAAACAAATTATTTAAAATAGTTTACAAGGAAGGGGAGAGGGAGTGTGGAGAATTGGAGCAGGATATTATTATTTTTAGATACATCTGTAGTATTAGATTCTTTTTACTATGCACAAATATTTTAAGTTTTTAAGGAAAATAGAAAAGTGAATTATTCAGCAAAAGATGGCAAAAGGAACATTGAGAAAGATACTGAGAACTCACATGAGCATATTATCATGGAAACAAAGGTAGAGGAATTCTTTCTAGAGTAGGAAGTGATTTTCTGTCTAACTCTTCAAGATTAATAGCTTTCTTAGGAATACTATTCTGTGTTTATAGCTTTATGGTGTTCTTGTGGTAATAACACCAAAATGTTGTCAGATTATTCCAAAGCTTTCTCCACCTGAGAATGACTCTTTTCTAAACTTATTTATTTCCTAGGCTGCAATTAAATTTTCCTTTGGACTAAGTTCTTTTGAGCCTGAATTCCTCTTCTTTCATAGATCAAACAATTAAGAATCTCTTTAATTCCTTTATTTCAGGATTTTGAGTGATGTGGCAAGGTGTGTGTATACTTATTAATTCAAACATATCTAACATTACAGCAACTGAAAATCACATAAGACCATGTTTTAAAATGAAAATAAATATAATTTATCTGACCATAAATGTAATCTTGAAATCTGTAAATGTTGCAATACGAGGCAATATTCAACTTTTGCTTTCCCACGGTGCTTATGACCTCCTTTATTAAATTCATATAGAAAAGCATGCAGTATTAATGTAAAACAATACAGTATTGATGTAAAATATTCAGTTCACAAAGGGTGGGAATTAAAATATATCCAATTGTTGTATCTGGGTAAAAAAATAAAAAGTGTCTCCAAGACATGAATATAAATAGCAATAGTCCTCATTTATTAAGAGCTTACCATGTGTCAGGTGCTGATATAGAGCATTTACATATGTAGAATTCTATTCTACAACCCCTATGAATTAGATAGTATCCTTATACCCAATTTACAGATAAAGAAACTAAATTACTTAGTTAAGGGTTATTTATCTTGCAGAAGTTACAAAACTCTTAAATGGTGGAACCAAGTTTTATACCAGGTCATCAAGCTTCAGAGGCCTCACAATTAACTACTACATAAACTGCCTCTCAGATGAAGGTTTACCCTCTGGAGCAGTCTAGTCAACTGCTTTATTTACAATGGTTTCACTTATGATTTTCAACTTTACGGTGGTGTGAAAGCAATACACATTCAGTAGAAACAGTACTTCAAATTTTGAATTTTGACCTGTTCCTGGGCTAGCTCTATGCAATACTCTCTCATGAAGTTGTGCAGGACAGCTGCTCCCAATCAGTCACGTGATCATGAGAGGAACAACCAGTATACTAACAACCATTCTGCTTTTCACTTTCAGTGCAGTATTCAGTGAATTACATGAGACAGTTAACACTTTAGTATAAAATAAGTTTTGTATTAGATGATTTTGCTCAACTGTAGGCTAATGTAAGTTTTCTGAGCACATTTAAGGTAGGCTAGGCTAAACTCTGATGCTCAGTAGGGTTGGTGTATTAAATGCATTTTTGACTTACAATATTTACAAGTTACAGTGGATTTATCAGGATGTAACCCCATCATAAACTGAGGAAGTACTGCACAGATAGATACTCTAGAGCAGTGCCTCACAAAAACTTAATAACCATAGGAATTGCTTTTGAATCTTGCTAAAATTCTCATTCTGAATTTTAGTAGGTGAGGTAGATACTGAGATTTCAAGTTTCTAACAATCCTCCAAGTGTTACTGATGTTGCTTGTCCAGATCCAGCCTTTCTCAATCAAGGTTCCTTAAGAGAATGAAGAACTACAAAGAAGAATTCTAGTGGCTGTTTTTTATTGTCCCAAGGAGAATATATAGCTAGTATCTTCTAGATGCATAGAAGATAAGTTAATTCATTATACACAATGGAAAATTCAGGGAACCATGATTGACAGAGAATTCATGACTAATTCTCCTGTAACAGAATTCTGACAATGCTCCTAACACATGGAGTTAGAATGGTAAAATAAAAAGGGAAAACAGATTAATATAGGTGGCTTAAGATTTTGATATAATTGTGTTATGACAGTTTGGGTGGAGGGGAAGTATCATCATTAATTATCTATGAATAGGACTGACTTGAGATTGGTTCAAGATGGCAGAGCAGAGGGATGTGCGCTCACTCCCTCTTATGAGAGCACTGGAATCACAATTAACTGCTGCAAATCATCAACAGGAAGACACTGGAACTCACCAAAAAAGATACCCTACGTCCAACAACAAAAGAGAAGCCACAATGAGATGGTAGTAGGGGTGCAGTCACAGTAAAGTCAAATCTCATAACCACTGGGTGGGTGACTCACAAACTGGAGAAAATTATACCACAGAAGTCCACCTACTGGATTGAAGGTTCTGAGTACCATGTCAGAACCTTGGGGTCCGGAAAGGGGAGGGGGAATTCCCAGAGAATCAGACTTTGAAGGCTACTGGGATTTGATTCCAGGACTCAGGGAAACAGAGACTCCACACTTGGAGGGCACACAGAAAGTAGTATGCGCACCAGGACCCAGGGGGAAGGAACAGTGACCCATAGGAAACTGAACCAGACTTTTCTGCTAGTGTTGAAGAGTCTCCTGCAGAGGTGGGGGGCAGCTGTGACTCACTGCAGGGACAAGGACACTGACAGCAAAAGTTCTGAGAAGTAGTCCTTGGTATGAGCCCTCCTGGAGTCCACCATTAGCCCCACCAAAGAGCCTGTAAGCTCCACTGCTGGTCGCTTCAGGCCAAACAACCAACAGGTAGGGAACTCAGCCCCAACCGTCAGCAGACAAGTGACTTGAAGTTTTACTGAGCTCTGCTCACCAGAGCCACAACCAGCTCTACCCACCTCCAGTCCCTCCCATCAGGAAGCTTGCACAAGCCTCTTAGATAGCCTCATCCACCAGACGGCAGATAGCAGAAGTAAAAAGATTTACAATCCTGCAGCCTGTGGAACGAAAACCACATTCAGAGAAAGATAGACAAAATGAAAAGGCAGAGAACTATGTACCAGATGAAGGAACAAGATAAAACCCCAGAAAAACAACTAAATGAAGTGGAGATAGGCAACCTTCAAGAAAAGGAATTCAGAATAATGATACTGAAGATGATCCAAGACCACGGGAAATGAATGGATGCAAAAATCAAGAAGATGCAAGAAATGATTAACAAAGACCTAGAAGAATTAAAGAACAAACAAACAGAGATGAACAAAAAAATAACGGAAATGAAAAATACACTACAAGGAATCAATAGCAGAATAACTGAGGCAGAAGAACAGATAAGTGACCAAGAAGACAGAAGGGTGGGATTCACTGCTGTGGAACAGAATAAAGATAAAAGAATGAAAGAAATGAAGACAGCCTTTGAGACCTCTGGGACAACATTACATGCACCAACATTCATATTTATGGGTCCCAGAAGGAAAAAAGAGAGAGAAAGGACCCAAGAAAATATTTGAAGAGATTATAGTAGAAAACCTCCCTAACATGGGAAAGGAAATAGCCACACAAGTCCAGGAAGTGCAGAGAATCCCAGGCAGGATAAACCCAAGGAGAAACATGTTGGGACACACAGTAATCAAACTGACAAAAATTAAAGACAAAGAAAAACTATTAAAAGCAGCAAGGGAAAAATGACAAATAAAATACAAGGGAACTCCCATAAGGTTAACAGCTGATTTCTCAGTAGAAACTCTACAAGCCAGAAGGGAGTGGCATGATATATTTAAAGTGATGAAAGGGAAGAACCTGCAACCAAGATTATTCTACTGGCAAGGATCTCATTCAGATTCATCAGATAAATCAAAAGCTTTAAGACAAGCAAAAGCTAAGAGAATCAGCACCACCAAACTAGCTCTACAACAAATGGTGAAGGAACTTCTCTAAGTGGGAAACACAAAAGAAGAAAAGGACCTACAAAAGCAAACCCAAAGCAACTAAGAAAATGGTAATGGGAACATACATATCGATAATTACCTTAAATGTGAATGAATTAAATGCTCCAACCAAAAGACACAGGTTTGCTGAATGGATACAAAAACAAGACCCATATATATGCTGTCTACAAGAGACCCACATCAGACATAGGGACACATACAGACTGAAAGTGAGGGGATAGAAAAAGATATTCCAAGTAAATGGAAATCAAAAGAAAGCTGGAACAGCAATACTTATATCAGATACACTAGACTTTAAAATAAAGAATGTTACAAGAGACAAGGTAGGACACTACATAATGATCTAGGGATCAATCCAAGAAGAAGATATAACAATTAAAAATATATATGCACCCAACATAGGAGCACCACAATACATAAGGCAAATGCTAACATCTATAAAAGGGGAAATTAACAGTAACACAAGAGTAGTGGAGGATGTTAACACCTCACTTACACCAATGGACTGATCATCCAGACAGAAAGTTAATAAGGAAACACAAGCTTTAAATGACACAATAGAGCAGATAGATTTAACTGATATTTATAGGTCATTCCATCTGAAAACAGCAGATTACACTTGCTTCTCAAGTGCACACGGAACATTCTCTAGGATAAATCACATCTTGGACCACAATTCAAGCCTCGATAAATTTAAGAAAATTGAAATCATATCAGGCATCTTTTCCAACCACAGCGCTATGAGATTAGAAATAAATTACAAGGAAAAAAACATAAAAACACAAACACATGGAGGTTAAACAATACATTACTAAATAACCAAGAGATCACTAAAGAAATCAAAAAATACCTAGAGACAAATGACAATGAAAACATGATGATCCAAAACCTACGGGATGCAGCAAAAGCAGTTTTAAAGGGAAGATTATAGCAATACAATCCTACCTCAAGAAACACAAAAAATCTCAAATAAACAACCTAACTTTACACCGAAAGTATCTAGAAAAAGAAGAACAAGCAAAACCCAAAGTTAGTAGAAAGAAAGAAATAATAAAGATCTCACCAGAAATAAATGAAATAGAAACAAAGAAACCAATACCAAAGATCAATAAAACAAAAAGCTGGTTCTTTGAGAAGATAAACAAGATTGAGAAAACTTTAGCCAGACTCATCAAGAAAAAGAGGCAGAGGACTCAAATCCCTAAAATTAGTAATGAAAAAGTAGAAGTTACAACAGACACTGCAGAAGTGCAAAGCATCCTAAGAGGCTACCACAAGCAATTCTATGCCAATAAAATGGACAACCTGGAAGAAATGGACAAATTCTTAGAAAGGTATAACCTTACAAGACTGAACCAGGAAGAAATAGAAAATATCAACAGACAATAACAAGTAATGATATTGATACTGTGATTAAAAATCTTCCAATAAACCAAAGTCCAGGACCAGATGGCTTCACAGGTGAATTCTATCAAACATTTAGAGAAGAGCTAACACCCGTCCTTCTCAAACTCTTCCAAAAAATTTCAGAGGAAGGAACACTCCCAAACTCATTCTACGAGGCCACCATCACCCTGATACCAAAACCTGACAAAGATACTACAAGAAAAAGAAAAATACAGACCAATATCACTGATGAATATAAATGCAAAAATCCTCAACAAAATAGTAGCAAACAGAATCCAAAAACACATTAAAAGGATCATACACCATGATAAAGTGGGATTTATCCCAGAGATGCAAGGATTCTTCAATATACGCAAATCAGTCAATGTGATACAGCATATTAACAAACTGAAGAATAAAAACCATATGATCTTTTTGAATTATGGTTTTCTCAGGGTATATGCCCAGTAGTGGGATTACTGGGTGATATGGTAGTTCTATTTTTAGTTTTTTAAGGAACCTCCATACTGTTCTCCATAGTGGCTGTATCAATTTACATTCCCACCAACAGTGCAAGAGGGTTCCCTTTTCTCCACACCCTCTCCAGCATTTATTGTTTGTAGATTTTTTGATGATGGCCATTCTGACTGGTGTGAGGTGATACCTCACTGTAGTTTTGATTTGCATTTCTCTAATGATTAGTGATGTTGAGCATTCTTTATGTGTTTGTTGGAAATCTGTATATCTTCTTTGGAGAAATGTCTATGTAGGTCTTCTACCCATTTTGGATAGGGTTGTTTGCTTTTTTGATATTGAGATGCATGAGCTGCCTGTATATTTTGGAGATTAACTCTTTGTCAGTTGCTTCATTTGCAAATATTTTCTCCCATTCTGAGGGTTGTCTTTTCATCTTGTTTATGGTTTCCTCTACTGTGCAAAAGCTTTAAGTCTTATTAGGTCCCATTTGTTTATTTTTGTTTTTATTTCCATTTCTCTAGGAGGTGGGTCAAAAAGGATCTTGCTGTGATGTACGTCATAGAGTGTTCAGCCTATGTTTTCCTCTGAGAGTTTTTTTAGTGTCTGGCCTTCCACAGTGTTCATTGCAGCTCCATTTACAATAGCCAGGACATGGAAACAACCTAAGTGTTCATCGACAGATGAATGGATAAAGAAGATGTGGCACATACATACAATGGAATATTACTCAGCCATAAAAAGAAATGAAATTGAGTTATTTGTAGTGAGGTGGATGAACCTAGAGACTGTTATACAGAGTGAAGTAAGTCAGAAAGAGAAAAACAAATACCGTAGGCTAACACATATATATGGAATCTAAAAAATAGAAAAAAATGGTTCTGAAGAACATTGGGGCAGGACAAGAATAAGACACAGATGTAGAGAATGGACTTGAGGACATGGGGAAGGGGAACGGTAAGCTGGGACAAAGTAAGAGAGTGACATGGACATATATACACTACCAAATGTAAAATGGATAGCCAGTGGGAAGCAGCCACATAGCACAGGGTGATCAGCTCGGTGCTTTGTGTCTACCTAGAGGAGTGGGATAGGGAGAGTGGGAGGGAGACACAAGAGGGAGGAGATATGGGGATACATGTTTATGTATAGCGATTCACTTTGTTATATAGCAGAAACTAACACACCAGTGTAAAGCAATTATACTCCAATAAAGATGTTAGAGAAAAACCATATGATCATCTCAATAGATGCAGAAAAAGCTTTTAACAAAATTCAACACCCATTTATGATATAAACTCTCCAGAAAGTGGGTATAGAGGGAAACTACTTCAAAATAATAAAGACCATATACAACAAACCCACAGCAAACATCATTTTCAATGGTGACAAACTGAAAGCATTTCCTCTAAGATCAGGGACAAGACAAGAATGTCCACTCTCACCACTCTTATTCAACATAGTTTTGGAAGTCCTAGCTGCTGCAATCAGAGAAGAAAAAGAAATAAAAGGAATCCAAATTGGAAAAGAAGGAGCAAAACTGTCACTGTTTGCAGATGACATGATACTGTATATAGAAAATCCTAAAGATGCCACCAGAAAACTACTAGAGCTAATCAATGAATTTAGTAAAATTGCAGGATACAAAATTAATGCACAGAAATCTCTTGCATTCCTACACACTAACAATGAAAGATCAGAAAGAGAAATTAAGGAAACAATCACATTCACCACTGAAACAAAAAGAATAAAATACCTAAGGATGTAAAAGACCTGTACTCAGAAAACTATAAGACACTGATGAAAGAAATCAAAGATGACACAAACAGATGGAGAGATTTACCATGTTCTTGGATTGGAAGAATCAATATTGTGAAAATGACTCTACTATCCAAAGCAATCTACAGATTCAATGCAATCCCTATCAAATTACTGATGGCATGTTTTAAAGAACTATACCAAAAATCTTAAAGTTTGTATGGAGACAAAAAGATCCCGAATAGCCAAAGCAATCTTGAGGGAAAAAAACAGAGCTGGAGGAATCAGGCTCCCTGACTTCAGACTATACTACAAAGCTACAGTAATGAAGACAATATGCTACTGACACAAAAACAGAAATATAGATCAATGGAACAGGATAGAAAGCCCAGAGAAAAACCCACCCACCTATAGTCAACTAATCTATGACAAAGGAAGCAAGGATGTACAATGGAGAAAAGATAGTCCCTTCAATAGTGGTGCTGGGATAACTGGACAGCTACATGTAAAAGAATGAAATTAGAACACTCCCTAACACCATACACAAAAATAAACTCAAATTGATTAAAGACCTAAATGTAAGACCGGACACTATAAAATTCTTAGAGGAAAGTATAGGAAGAACACTCTTTGACATAAATCACAGGAAGATCATTTTTACCCACCTCCTAGAGTAATATAAATAAAAACAAAAATAAACAAATGGGACCCAATGAAACTTAAAATCTTTTGTACAGCAAAGGAAATTATAAACAAGACAAAAAGGCAACCCTCAGAATGGGAGAAAATATTTGCAAATGAATCAATGGACAAAGGATTAATCTCCAAAATATATAAACAGCTCGTGCAGCTCAGTATTAAAAAAACAAACAACTCAATCCAAAAATGGGCAGAAGACCTAAATAGACATTATCCAAAGAAGACTTACGGGTAGCCATGAGGTACATGAAAAGCTGCTCAACATCTCTAATTATTAGAGAAATGCAAATCAAATCTACAATGAGGTATCACCTCACACCACTTAGAAAGGGCATCATCAGAAAATCTACAAACAACAAATGCTGGAGAAGGTGTGGAGAAAAGGGAACCCTCTTGCACTGTTGGTGGGAATGTAAATTGATAGAGCCACTATGGAGAACAGTATGGATGTTCCTTAAAAAACTAAAAATAGAGTTACTATATTACCCAGCAATCGCAGTACTAGGCATATACCCAGAGAAAACCATGATTCAAAAAGACACCCCAATGTTCACTGCAGCAGTATTTACAATAGCCAGGTCATGGAAGCAACCTAAATGTCCATCAACAGAGGAATGGGTAAGGAAGATGCACATATATACAATGGAATATTACTCAGCCATAAAAAGGAATGAAACTGGGTCATTTGTAGAGACGTGGATGGACCTAGAGACTGTCATACAGAGTGAAGTAAGTCAGAAAGAGAAAAACAAATATCATACATTAACACATATATGTGGAATCTTGAAAAAAGTTACAGACGAACTGGTTTGCAAGGCAGAAATGGAGACATAAATGTAGAGGACAAACGTATGGACACAAAATGAGGAAAGTCGGGGGCATGGTGGTGGGATGAATTGGGAGATTGTGATTGACATATATACACTAATATGTATGAAATAGATAACTAATAAAAAAATTATCTAGGAATAGGTCATTGATAAGCTAAGATTCAGCTCTTTTTCCTGTCTAGAAAAACAGAAAACTAATTCATACTTGGTTTTGCAAATCATATAAAGAACGAAAGAAAGAAAGAAAGAAAGAAAGAAAGAAAGAAAGAAAGAAAGAAAGAAAGAAAGAAAGAAAGAAAGAAAGAAAGAAAGAGAAAGAAAAAGAATGGCTAACATATATATTATATGGCATTTAATTATGTTCTAAGAGATTTAAATATATTAACCTATATAATCCTTCCAACCATAAGTAGGAAACGTCATCTGAGACCTGGAAATAAGTAAAATATTACTGGCTGATCTTTCGGTGTAGCACTGAAACTGAACAATTTACAAATTTTCATTGGACTATTTTACAACTTTTTCGTGGCCGGGTTTGTCTTGACTATTTTGTTCTGGTAGAGGGCCAAAAGTTATAGTTTATATTCCAATTGAACATTAACAACTTTTGTATCCAACCCAGCACTCTTATATTTCTATATGTAATCTAGCTTCTCAAATGCTCTTTAAAGGGGTCACAATAATTTACCTGTTACTTTATTACAGTAGTTAATGATTTAAAGAAAATCTTTGACACATGTTCATTTTATATTGGTAGGAGAGTCATACTTTTGAAACTTATGCTTTAAGAGTTTTGGAAATCATCTGGGAAGATGCCCAAGTAGACTTCCCTAAAAGATTCAAAGAAACTGCATGGTTAAAGAAATGCCCTTGTCAAGAGCTGCTTAGGGAATAAGCTTTTAACCTACAAGTTAACAATTTAGCCAGACACAGTTTCATTGATGCTAGCAGAAGATATGAGACTCCTGGGACAGAGCAAAGGGCTTTATTACAGCACAGCAGGCAACACAACTTCCTGTTCTCATAGGCTCCCTTTGCACCCCCATGTCTGTAGGATGGTGCAGAGATGGGCCCGGGTGAATTCTGCACACACTGTACATTTGAAACACGGCTGAGGAACCACAGTTTTGGATAACTCTAATCTTTTAAAGTGGCTCCTAGCAAACCTGTCCAAACTTTGACATGGAGGGAGGTAT
This sequence comes from Eubalaena glacialis, assembly GCF_028564815.1. Taxonomy (NCBI): domain Eukaryota; kingdom Metazoa; phylum Chordata; class Mammalia; order Artiodactyla; family Balaenidae; genus Eubalaena; species Eubalaena glacialis. Next base: position 38,896,473 of record NC_083731.1, on the reverse strand, counting down.
TATCTTCCTTATCCTCTACTGTAAACAAATCTGTTCCTGGTCCTGGAGTGAGGAACACATTCTAACTTGCAATGTCATTGGCTCTATAAACATCCTGAAGTATTAGTCTAGACAAGAAGCTGTTGCCTTTGTTTGGAGAACTTTGAGACAGGCATGGAGAATTGTTTCCTAACAGGTGCTTCATGGGCTGTTTAGCTCATTTTGGTTTTATTTTCTTCCTTCCTTCCTTCTTTCCTTCCTTTCTTTCTTCCTTCTTCTCTTCCTTTCTTCCTTCCTTCTTCCTTCATTCCTTCCTTCCTTCCTTCCCTCTCTCCCTTCCTTTCTTTCTTTCTTGGCTCACAGAGAGCTAGAGAGAATGTTAAGAAGTAACAGAACTTGAATTTTGTCCCTCCCCCTCCCCTGCTTTTGGGTTTCTTACTTGTTTTTTTCTTTTCTATTATGGTTTATTACAGGATATTGACTGATTTGGTTTTTTGATTAACATGGTTAATAATTTATTTCTCATCGATGGCAGAAATTTAGTTTAGCAGGGTTTAGTTTAATGATATGAACATTGGTGATCTCTGTAAACAAATGATTGAGAACAATTCTCTGTTGAGTGAGAGATGATAGAGAATCAAGTTTGTTAGTCTTTTTTTTTTTGTCTGTTTATTTATGAGCTCAAATCAATTAATAGTTTCCTGTATGCTAGGAAAGAAAACAGCCATTGAGATCTGGAATAGACAGTAATTGTGTTTCTATGTTTGCTTTTGAACTGTGGATGATATTGTAGAACCAAAAATGTAAACTCTATGTGTCTGTGAGTCTGTGTGTTTGTACTTGAGAAAAGATTTTCCTTTTTATGTAAGCGTGAGATTATTTCCTACTCTAACATCTCTTACATAAAAGATCCTTTATTGATGTATAGGTATTAATAAATGCTTAAGTAAATAGAATATTTCCAGATTCTCTGAGAATAAAAAAATACTAAATCTTAATACTTTTAATGTACAAAATTTTAAGAAAAAACAATCCTTAGAGAAACTGCTAGCTTAGAAACATTTTCAGAGTCTACATTCATAGTTAAGTCTTCAGACTGTTGTAATAATTTTGTGTGTTTTTAAAAATATTAAACAGTTATATACCTTTTTCTTGAGGATAATGCACACGTACATTTTATTTATTTGCCTGTTTATCTTTAATAAATTTGTGTTGTGTTTGTTTTAAATGAAGAGGCTAGTTTAATCTGAACTTCTTACTTCTTATACTGGTTATATGATCAAGTAAGCTAACATAAATTATAACAGTGTAATAATGACAGTAAAAGTTTTTACATCACTATTTTTTTTCCATTTTAAACTTAAACTATTTCCAAGATATTTCAGTAACTTAAAGGCTTGGATTATTAAATTGAGCTAATTCATGATATAATAATAATTCGTTATTAAGTTGAGTTAATTACCACTTAAAAAGTTGTAAAGGAGATGTGTGTTGGCTATAGAAAGTTGTGTGACGTGCATTTTAAAGTTTAGCTAACCTGCTATAATGTTTGATTGTGGCACAGTTTGGAGCTTTTTACTTCCCAGTTTTATCTGTCAATTAGGAGTGAGCTTCTTTGATTAAAAGTTATTCACATGGGTAGTTTAGAGTATACTCAGCAATAGTGACAAAGAAAAAGAACCAGACATGCAAGATAATAGGAAGAATTTTAATTTTTTCAAGGGTAAAGTAAATAATTTTGTTCTAAAGTGTAGATATAGTTGTCTAAGAATATATGAGAGTATATAATGAAAGGCAAAACTTGAGGAAGTATACCAAGTTATAAAAGATATGAGAGGCAAGGGAATATTATTTGCCTTGATCTATAAGTCTTATATTAGTTTTTTATTACTGCTGTAACAAATTACCACAAACTTAGTGGCTTAAAAACACCCCAAATTTATTGCCTTATGATATTGGAAGTCAGAAGTCCAAATTGGGTCTCACTTGGCTAAAGTAAAGATGTCAGCAGGGCAGCATGCCTATCAAGGGCTCTAGGGAAAACGCTGTTAACTTGCATTTCTCAGCTTCTAAAGGTTACACCCATTCCTTGGCTCAAGAGCTCCTCGCAGGCAGCAATCACATCACTCTGGTCTCTGCTTTTGTAGTCACATCTCTCCACATCCTGGAAATGCACTTGTGCCAGGAATAAGCTAGAACATTCGTAGGGCTTATCATTTTTGTCATTCCTTGCTCAGGGATCAATGTCCTGAGCTGCCAATCATTCAAATTCTAAAATCTATTTTTAGAAAAATGTTGTCTGAACTCTTAATTGTTTCATGTGGAAGTCCTGGAATACTGTTAGCATTATTTTTGATGTTCTATTTTATATGGGTATATGAAGACGCTCTTTCTCTTTCTTTTTAAGCTGTCTCTAACCCACTGTTTAGTAGGTTATGCTTTTTTAAGCTGAAATGAACAATTCTAAGGTAATATCTGATTCTCACTTCCCCTTCAAAAATCAAAAACAAATATTTTTGCTGAGTCTTCTTATAAAAGTAAATGCAGTACAGATCTGCCCTCTGTCTTACCAGGATGTAATTGGACAAATCAATAGTGCAACCAAGGCTATACTTGGAGTGTTACATTTGAGAGAAATCTCATCTAATCAGGTATGACAAGCACATATTGACAATATTTGGAGCCAAATTCTGTAATATTCTTCCAAGAAATCTGACTTGTTACCTGGATTATCAAGTAAGTACCACAGTTTAAAAATTCACAGGTGAATTTTCTCAGTAAGGAATTGACTACCTAGTAATCTAAGGACCTTAACGAATCTTAGAGAATTTCAACTCAAAAGAAATCTACCCAAATATATAAATATAACAGTTGAAATCCGATGGAGAGTGTGTCTTGGGCTTGGAACCTCAGCCTCACCAGTAAAGAAAAAATCATATAATTTGAGGAGTCAATCTAGAATGTCTTCCGAAACTTTATACACAGAGGTTAATTAGTTGACATTATTAGTTGCCAAAACTATTCAAGTCTGATTTTCAGAACTGAAGAAGGCTTATTGAATTAAGTAACACTCTTGTTTTATCTATGCAAATAATCAGTCTAAATCTAATAAGAACAGCTTTTTTTTGTGATCAAGAATAATCTTTGGAGATTCTGATCACAACAGGGGAAAACTGTCAGATCAAAAATATCCACAACTTGGATATAAGTAAAGAGATTACCAGGTATTCTTCTAGCGCAGTTCTGGGTTCATTTACTGGTGATTACCAACCCTCTAGGGGCAGTGGTAAACTTATAGAATTTTGCCTGGTAGAGATGTTAATAATTTCTATCCAGTAGAAGAGATAATCCCAAATATTATGGTTTGTGGATTTGTTGGATATTGGCCAGTTTTGTATTTTATTCAGCAATCTATCAAATTTCATATCTATCTTTATTTCTATTTCTATGTATATACTTAAATGCTCTCTAAACTGTTCATAACATGTTACTGCTTCCTTTATTAAATAGTAAGTTAAATATCAACTCTGACAGATGTTCATTTTATATTTGTATGAGATGAATGCTTTACAAAACTTTTGAAAATTACACATTAATGAACTCTATTAAAAAGTTTCTATTATTACCCTGGATTTAAAGATGAATATACTGATGTATTGTTAGGCTTTGTAACTATGTCAAGGTCACTTATACAGGATTAGATGAAGTATGGTTTAAATACAGGTATCTGGTGCTATAGGATATAATCTTATTCAGCACTCTATATGAATAAAGTCACCTTAGAACAAGAGATCCCATTTCATAATACCACCCTAATGAAAAAATTTGGATCAAAAACAACATGTTTGCAAAAGTTCCCCCATCCAAATGATTAGAATATTGCAGACTCAAAATTGAGTTTCAGCCTAGCTTCTAATGCAATTCTGAAAGCTATTTGCAAAAGGAATTATAAAAGCATAAACCTCATTTGATGACTGAGTCTTGTACTTGACTTTACTCAATACTTTTTATATATTTTTGACATAAAGTCCTCTTCAAATAAAACATATTGTTTGTATTCAGCAATTTAATAAAAATTGTCAATTGGTCTTTCTGTTACAACCAACAAGATTTGCACATTTTTATTATCTTAGATTAGCATGCATCTTAGATAGACAATCAATGTCATTTATACCAAACATAAATTTTCCTATTTGGCATTACTTTGAATGAGGAATGATAATTTAATTATCAAATAAATAAAATATTCACCTACTTAAATTATGCCCCCAAATCATCATGGTGGTCCCATAAAAATATAATCACAATATATTTAAAATCAGACATTATAAATTTCTTCAAAGGAAAACTTCATTAATTAATAACACATTCCGTTTAACGTAATTAATACTTATTAGCTATTTCTGTGTTGTACTGTCCATTAAACATAGCACATAACACTGACATTTAAAATTAAGTTCAATAACAAAGCTGTATAAAATTCAAAGGAATGTATCTATGCATGCTCCTCTGTTTACTCTCCTATGCCTGAGACTATAATTATGAGTCCTCAGTTTTATATTTATTTTTTTAAAAAATCAAATTGCCTTCTCTTCTAGATGAATTGGTAGAGTTTTAGAACTCTGACAGCACCCATACAGCCCACATTGCCAAAATAGTGAACACACAATATTGATTTGCTGAATGTACTCTGAAGTAACAGTAATTTCTGAATGGTCTCTGCAGTATATTTTCTTATTTGAAGTGAATGGGATGTAGACTGTTCTTGTACTACATCACAAGAATTAGTTTCTTAGGATTAGCATAATGCAATTCTCTGAATCCTCCTTTCCACTTTACTGTTTCTATGTGCCTGTTTGTTTATAAGAATGCACTATCATTCACTCTGATTCATTAAAGAAATGCCTAAGCAGCATAGTTCTGTATAATTTTGAACATCGTTTTAAAAACTATGCATGAGAAAACTAGATCTGTGCAATTTTTTATTCAGCTTTAACACTTTCTGTTGAGACATATAGTAGATTTATTTCAGTGCTGGTTATGCCAAAATATGATCAAACTGCTATAAAAGTGTATAAAACCAGCTACACTTTTTATTAAATAGGTTCATTTTGATATGAATATTGTTTGTTATGCGCTAACACGGAAGACATTTAGTTATTTTCATTATGGGAAAATTATATCCAACTGCTATCTAGCATTTCATTGCAAAATGTAGCTCAAAATGGAAATACATGGTGTCCACTGGCGTGCACACCAAGCCTTACCTGAATATTTTGATCATTTTTAGACAATGAGGAGCCAAAGTGCAATGTATTATTCTGAATATTCAGAACATCACTCTGCATTGATCAATTATCTGGAGCACTTTTGAACATTTACTGCTTTGTAAAGAATTATCTCTGATCATGTATCTGTCATTTAATTAGATTTATTTTCTGTCAGGATTTCTACACCTAATCTAATCTTACATAAAGCTATCTAAATCAGATCTTAAAACAGTCCAAACATCTATACATTCTGTGTCTGAAGCTACACACATTTTCAGATAAAAGGCCCTTTAAAAATGGTTGGTAGATTGTCAGTGGACTGATACTAGCTACTTCAAAATGTAGTGGAGAACTTGAAAAAAAATCTTTGAATAAGGTACAAATTAGAATAATGTTACCATGTTACTTGCTAGCCTTTCGTTCTAATTTTTCTGTTGATTGTGGAGAGCCAACTACAAATCCAGCTTTAAACCAATCAAGAATGACTTTATTTTTGTCCCTCCTTACCTCTGGTTTCAAATATTCTGCCTGGATTTGTCAATTCTTTCATGATCCTCTGCTGATCTTGAGTAACTAATTCCCACATTAGCTCACCTGTGTCACAGGTTTATCACATTTGTCTTTGTATTTGCTAAATCCTTTTCTCCAGAAACATTTAACACATGCATTATATGAAGAAAACAAAACCAAACCAAACAGAAGATGGTTCTTATGTTTAATAAACTCACAATCTAGAACAAAAAAGGTTCATGTATATGTTATGTGCTATGAATACATACAATTACAAAGAACACAACTACAAAAGAAGGTTATAACATGCTTTATATAAATCAACCCATTCAAAAAATCATTAACATCTATTCTCTGATAGTCACTGTTCTAAGCAATAGAAACAATTATGAAAACACAGAAGAGGTATTTACTCTGGATGGAAGAAATTTATAGAGACGTTGTACAGTAAATTGCATTTTAATTTATGCTGAAAGATAAAGTCGAATTTTGCCAGAAGACAAAATGGTAATGGCAAGGTTCTTCCAGGTAGATGGTAAGATATAAGCAAAGACAAAAAGATAGAAATGGAATAATAACCTTGATATTCATGGACTACAGGAATGATAAGTAAGAGTTGTCCTCACTGTCATCATTGCAAGAACAATGCTTTAAAAGGAGCACTAGGAAGCCAGGGTATTTTGAACCCTTCTTTCTGACCTTTTAATACATGAATTACAAAATGGAGGTTGGGGGACTAGAGAGAGTCAAATCTACCTAGAGAGAGGAAAGACAGGGCTTATTTTAAAACTATAAATGGGTTCATGAAGGACTAAATATTATTGACTAAGGAGGAGACAAAAATTGTGGAAAGCTCATGTATGTTTGAAAGAAATATAATAAGATTTCCTATAGAAAAGGAGCCTCACCAATTCAAAACGAAAGAAAAAAAGATGTTTAACATTATTAGTAAATGCAAATTAAATAAGGAGATAGTACTCTGTTCAACATTATCAGTAAATGTACATTAAATAATGAAATATTATTTAACCATTAATTTTTTTTAATTTGTGAAAATTTGAATATATACATCTATTACAAAATGTGGTGAAATAGTATACTTCAATGATTTTTTTGGAAGGCAACTCAGAAATAAATATTTTAACATGTTCATATTCTTTATTCTAGTAATTATAGTAACATGAATATAACTTTAAGAGGTAATCAGATTCAGCCAAATATTTATGCATTATTATTTTTATTAAGCCTTATTTACCTTACTAGGATATTAGGAAATAAAGAATCAAATATCCTAAATACATGATAATATTTCATTAAATATTGTATAACAATATATGGGATTATTACATAGAATAGACTATTATACAAAAGTTAAAATTATTTTTATAATAATTTTATCATATATAAGATAAATGTGAAATATAAAAAAGTAGAATACAAATTTTCTAATGGCATTATCTCAAGTATATAAATATGTATGTGATACACACACGTTAACAGTAGTTATTTGTTGGTAATATGATTATGAGTAATTTTCATTTCTTTTATTTTTATGTACTTCCCTGATTTTCTACATGGGATGGATATATGTTATTTCTAAAGAAACAATTATTTTTAAGATAAACGTAGAAAAGAATATCTGAGAGCACCGTGGCCATTGAGTTTTTTGCTTTTTGCAATAAGTAAGGCCAGATATTGAAAAGCAGACAGGGAGGAGACCAATGGAATAGCATTAGGTTTATTGATGAATTTTCATCATGAAAAGTTATTTCACACTACCTCTCTGAAGTCTTCTTCCCAGGTGACTGAAAACATCCAGCTTGGGCTACGGGTGTGTGGGAGAGCTAGGTTTGTATCAGACTCTGGCCTCTTCAAAATATTTTCCACAGTCAGGGCAGTTTGGGATAAATAGATGATATAGCATAAACTGTGATATAAGAGAATCCTGGCTGTGTTGAATTTTATATGAGCCCTGTGATTCTGAAAAAGAGAGAAGGTTAAGAGCATTCTACCTATGTCAATACTCGGTCTCCCCCATTGCAATTGTCTCTTTCCCACTCTTCTGATAACCCTTTCAAAGAAAGTCTCTTCTGATAAGGCCAGGTTTGTTTTTTGCTTGACAACATGTTAGCAAAGGAATTGTGACTCAAGAAGATAACTACAAAATCTTATATTTCTTCTTTTAAGCTATGTAATTTCAATATCTATTTGTCCCCAAATATTTTTTCCCTTAGCTATGCCCAATCTAAAACTTTTTGAAGATGGTTAAAACAATAACTGACAAATAATTATTGTGTTATGTCTCCATAATGCATAACCAATAAGAGATTATGCATTTGGTATGTATGCAAATAGTAAGCATTAAACAGTGTATATGTAAATATTATATAAGTGGTATGGTATGTAAATAGTATGTAGTTCTGATACATCTACAATGTTTTTAACTAGAGGAAAAAAAGCAAAGAAATTAATTCAACAAATAGATTAACTGCTTAATTTTTACCAAAAATTAAAGTTCAGTTTAATATTTTATGAAATTTTCTTTTTCAATCATGGCTATATATGATGATGAGAAAATTTTAACCTACAAGGGGAAATATTTGAGATAAACTTTTAATTTCTAAAGGTATTTCTGAAATGCCATTAGAAATTTAGAAGTTTTGCCACATTCATTCAATTTTTACCCTGTGTTATGTATAGGAGAGACAATGCATTACACAGGGGACTTAAAAATGAATTATACCTGACTCCTGCTTTGGAGGAGCTGATACAATGGTGAAAAAACGAAATTTATAGAGACGTTGTACGGTAAATTGCATTTTAATTTATGCTGAAAGATAAAGTCGAATTTTTCGACTTTTTGCTTACACTTCTAATTATGATGCAGGAGGAACAAGGTGGATCACTAGTAAATATAATAGGCTTGGAAGACAGTAAAGTAAGCAAGTTTGTATATGGAAAACTAAATAGTCAAGATGGCGCACAAGTTCTTAACTCACTAAGTTTCCTCATCTGTATAATGGGGATGATAAGCTGATGAAGGGGCACCTAATACAGTATGACCCCAGATTATGACAATGTGATTGGAATGCTATGGGGATTCTAAGACAGAGGGCTATAGGGACACAGAGGAAGAAGCAGTTAAGTTTGTCTGAGAAGGCTGGTGAAATTATATTAGTCTGGACCTACCTTGAACGTTTAGATGAAAATGAAATCACAGGCAAGACAAAGGAGGAAAAGCAATAAGTGAACAATGTTGTAAAAGCATTTGTCAAACTCAGGAAATATTCGGGGCCTTAGGGATATAGATATGGCAGGGAAAGGTAAAGGCTGTGGAAAAGTGGGCTGAACCAGGATATGAAGCCTATTATGTTTGGGATTTATTGTGTACTAAATACAGAATTAACTTTATATTTTAAAGCAAATTCTATACTTTAGAAATAAAACTTTAGTAGCTTGGGGGTAGATAGATTGGACATAGGAAAGATTGGAATTAGATACACCAGTTAGGGGTATATTACAATTGTCCATTCAAGAGATAGCTAAAACCTAGACTACGTCAGTACAAACAAAAATCAGGAAACAGTCACTTGGTAATTAAATATAAGTAAAAATATTTTATAACAGACACATGAAAGAATGCTCAACATCATTAATCATTAGAGAAATGCAAATCAAAACTACAATGAGGTATCATCTCACACCGGTCAGAATGGCCATCATCAAAAAATCTAGAAACAATAAATGCTGGAGAGGGTGTGGAGAAAAGGGAACACTCTTGCACTGTTGGTGGGAATGTAAATTGATACAGCCACTATGGAGAACAGTATGGAGGTTCCTTAAAAAGCTAAAAATAGAACTACCATATGACTCAGCAATCTCACTACTGGGCATATACCCTGAGAAAACCATAATTCAGAAAGAGTCATGTACCAAAATATTCATTGCAGCTCTGTTTACAATAGCCAGGACATGGAAGCAACCTAGGTGTCCATCATCGGATGAATGGATAAAGAAGATGTGGCACATATATACAATGGAATATTACTCAGCCATAAAAAGAAATGAAATGGAGGTGTTTGTAATGAGGTGGATGGAGTTAGAGTCTGTCATACAGAGTGAAGTAAGTCAGAAAGAGAAAAACAAATACAGTATGCTAACACATATATATGGAATCTAAGGGGAAAAAAAAAAAAAAAAGAGGTCATGAAGAACCTAGTGGCAAGATGGGAATAAAGACACAGACCTACTAGAGAATGGACTTGAGGATATGGGGAGGGGGAGGGGTGAGATGTGACAGGGTGAGAGAGTGTCATGGACATATATACACTACCAAATGTAAAATAGATAACTAGTGGGAAGCAGCCGCATAGCACAGGGAGATCAGCTCGGTGCTTTGTGACCACCTAGAGGGGTGGGATAGGGAGGGTGGGAGGGAGGGAGATGCAAGAGGGAAGAGATATGGCAACATATGTATATGTGTAACTGATTCACTTTGTTGTAAAGCAGAAGCTAGCACACTATTGTAAAGCAATTATACTTCAATAAAGATGTTTAAAAAAAAAAAAATAATAATAATAAAATTTTAATCAATAAAAAAAAAAATATTTTATAAATATAGGTGGACAGCTTAGCCACTTGTTTTGAGATGCTTTTGAAATATCCGGGTGAATATATCTTATTTGTAGATTTTGATAAGTGAAAACCTGACCTGCTGGCTGCTAAACTGTTAGGGAAGAACTGAGAATTGAAAAATAAAGCACAGCTTGTCCAATACACCATGACTCTCAAAATAGGAAACCAAATCAAACCAAAGCCATCATGTTCTTTACAAAATATCTAACTCAATTTTTTTCTAAACAGCAGTTCATCCAGAGACATATGGTCCAAGATGATTATAGAGAAATTGACCTAAAACTTGCTCAGCACAAATTCATGGGTTCTGAGAGACTGAATATAAACATGGACACTGGTCAGCCATAAATGACAACAGAGCTCTACCCCACAACTTCCACAGCAGCCTGACCAGGAAGCCAAGACACAACCTCTGCAGCAATCAGTCCAAAACAGTCAATAACTGTCAACTCCCTCAATTTTTGTCCCTACTTCTGAGGCCCAACCAGATAAAACCAAAAATGGTCCCCAAACCAATCACATAAATGTCCTACTTCTAGTCACCCTGCCTCCAGCTTCCCCATGAAAACAACCTCCGATTAGAGAATATTTGAAGACTTCCCTTTTTTTGCACTATAAAAAAAAAAAGAATGCTTTCCCATTTCTGTGCCTACCCATGAGACTCTAAAACTCAAGTGATTGTGGCCAACTCCTTTGTTATAACCAGCTTTGAATAAATAGCTTCTGTTTGTTCTCATTTTGGTTTCCTTTGTTTAGAACTACAACTTTAAAGGTAAGTCCACTGACTTTGCCGTTTGCAAAATCTGAAACATCCCTTTCAAGACTCTCCTATACCTAACTCTAGCACAAAACCTAAGTACTCTTTCTACCTTACCTGTTATTAAAGGCAGCTCACATTTATATTAAATAATCTCCCTTGCTACAGGAAGTAGAGAATCTAACTTTGCTGAAAACAATTGTGCTCCTGATGGTCTCTGGCTGATGTTCATCTATATTTGAATTATACATAAGAAATAAAATACAAATATTGGGTGAAAAGAAAAATAGAGTGAAAGGAGTCAAATATAGACAACACTTTAGAAAGGAAGGATAGTTAACATTTCTTGAGTGTTTGATGTGTGTCAGATACTATAAAGTATTCTTTCTATATATTATCTAATTTAATTACTCAAACCAACCACTGAGTAGGTCTCACTATCCCCATATTAGGAGAATGAGAATCCAAAAAAATTAAAGGACAAAAATGTATGCACAAATAATAATACAAGTGGTTTTTGCACAGAGACTCTCTGACTCCAAAGAATTTAGTCAAAAGACTAAATGCATCAGAAAGTAAACATAGAATGAAATATGAGAAGATCACCTTCAATTCAGCTCTAGATAACTGGTAATTTTGGTGAGAGCAATTTCACAAGTGTAATGGTGACCAAGGTCAGACTGCTGTGAAGGACCTAAGGGAACAATAAAGTGGAGGCAGTGGATACTAATTTCTCAAGAAATCTGGTTAACAAGGGGAAAAAATGGTATCTTGAGGAGAGGCATGAATATGGTTAGTCATTTCTGGGTGAGAGATGATTGAAGATGATTATAAATAGAAAAAAAATGGAACCAGTCAAGATGGACTAACTCAAGGTACTATTTAACAAAAATGAGAGTGTTGTTTAGAGTTACATTTGGAAAAGCTAAGGGAGTAGGGAGAAGTCAGTGATTAATAACAGAGCTTTAATGTTTACTCTTGGTAAATGGGGCAAAACTTAGTCCCTTGAGAATGAATATGACTTTTGGAAATGGCCAAAATACCAGCAGGCAAATTTGATGGATATATTTGAATATCATGATTAATGATGTTATAATTTGAAGTTCAAATTAAAATGTGTTGATAATATTGTGATGTGTGTTACCTTAAGTGATTTTTGACTTTAAGAAGTCAAAAATAATTTTAGTAATTTTAACATTATAGGAGCAATATATATTGTTTCCTAACAAGCCAACAATTCATGGTAATATATGAATTCTAATATATTCCCACACATATAGTTTATACTATGAATTTAAGGAAACACTTTTGTGTGTGTTTCAATAATGTTGACCCTTCAGAAATATTCATACCACAAGAGGATAAGTAATAAAATAGCATATACATGTATATATGTACATATACATATGTATTTGTCGAATATGTATATATATGTGTATAGCCAAGACATATATATATATATATATATATATATATATATATAAATACAAGTTAGAAAGGCAAAAAAATTCTGCATTTTATTCATCTTTGTGAGAAGTTGTAACATTGCAAAACCATATCTAAAAACTTGAAATCTTAAAATGTAATTTATTTTTATGAAAGAACATGAGCAAGTATAAATTTTAACATGATCAATGTCATTATTACAGTTTATAAATCTATAGTGCATAAAGATTGATAAGATATGACAATCTGAGACCCAAACATTTCTGTAAGATCTAGGGGATCATTTTCTTTTTGAGATAGACATATCAGCATAAAGATTTCTGCTTCAAGTTTTCTTGGTTATAAGGGAGTTTGAGTTTTAATCTTTTTGATATTCTTTACAGCAACCCTGTCTTCATCAAAAAGAAACATTTATTGAATGTCTAGGATGTGTAAAATTTTAGTAATGATAATAAGAATTTTAAAAGGACAGTCACCTTTAAAAAACCAACAAAAACAACTAGGAAATATTTCTTTTTTGACGTCCCAAACCTGATTCTGTTTATACATTCATTGTGAGTATTTACTGTGGTAGAACTGAAAAAGCTTACCGGTGATTCAGAGTTTCTCCTTTCATCTTATTGATTGTAAAGAAAACTTAAAATGACTACTGCCCTGTCAAAATATCTTTGTTGTTAATGATAATTTGTTAGCATAATAAACTTTGAATATTGCAAGCTCCAATTTCTAGAATAAGCATAAAAGATGATTGAATACAAAAAGGCAACTAAATAGAAAGATATATTGTGCTGATAATTGGAGAAAACATTGTGCTTGAAATGTATTCACCTTAGAATGAGAATAAAATCTTACAAAGCTACACTGTTTCAGTTTCAAAAGGGCTGATTTTAATGAAGCATTGCGTACCATAAAACAACCTTGGGATGTACTCCTTATACCACTCTGAATTGCCTGATGCATGCTGTAGTCAAAATAACAACTATCTACAGATATTGTCATAGGCCATTTACCCTGTTAAAGGATTTGATCTCCTTCAAGAGTTTCAAATATCACTCTTACTAACAATTTTTTTCTATTAATCTCTTTGTGCCTAGCTATTAGTCAGAGGTGTGATGTGGGAAAAAAAGACAATCATGAGCAACAACAATAAAACTTGGTTTTTGGTGAGTTAACCAATTTGAAGCAACAAGTAAAATTAATCTACTGCCTAATGTGTTTTTAGCCAAAATAAGCAAGCATCACACTTCTTACGAGACTTTTTTTTTATGAAATATATTCTCCTTTATGTTGATTCTCTTTTTCAAATGCTACCCTATGACTCTCAAATTTCAGCTTTGTAGATTATTATTATTATTATTTTTGAGTTTAGTATCATAGTTGGAGGGGGAATAAAAATATCAGCATTAGTGATAGGTCTCATATATGAACTCTAAAGATGCTTGGACAACTAACAAATTGTATTTGAATTTTTAAATTTGAAGTCCATTCTCTGTCACTATCTTCCCCACTTCTAAGCTTTTGGTACTGACAAGTTATGTCAATAGTAAATAGTAAATCCAGGGGTGGTTATACCTGAAATACAAACTTCTATGAAGACAAATGATATTTTTCTTTTCTTTTTGATACATACCATATCTCTAGAAAATAATGCATCATGCTTCCTGGTAAAAAATGTACTAAAAATACTGAATCCACAAAGTCAGAAAATTTCTTATATTTCTACTAATGCATAGTTGGTTTAATTAAAATTTGTATTTATGAAAAGGAGATTTATAGCAAAAATCATAAAAATTTTAGGGAAGTACATCAAGATGAATCATGCATTAATTATCCTAGAAATAATCAAGGTAGTATTATATGTCTGTTTTAAAACTAAGACCAGAAAATTTAAGTAATTTTCCTAAACTCAAGCAGCCTAATATGTGAAAGAGACAGAATTTAAGAGCAGGACAAATATTACAAAATTGTTTATTTCTCTTTGTCCATTTTCTTTTTCTTCACTTCTCACCTCCTATATCAAATGTTTCTGGTCTCAGGAATGAAAATTTGAGTTAATACAACTGCATTATTTTTAGCCACTTTATAGGATTTTGTGTGCCCAATGTCCTGAGACTAAACTACTGCTTCATGAGAAAATGTGTTTTGAATTCTGAACAATCAATATGGAAACACTGATTTCTTACAATTCATAGATATGACATGGTATACCCTCTGATTAAAAGATGGATCTAATATAAAATGTTCAATATGGGAAATCAAATAACCCTGAAAATTACATCATTTGAGAGTGAGTCATCAGCAGGTATGTTTCACAGGGAATGGATTTTAAGCCTTTGAGCTATAATTTGTTTTATGGCAAGTTGTTAATACTGTAAGCACATCAGAGACAATATGATGTTATTATGAATAAAATCTTGGCAGAGCCTCAGCATTCAAATTTCCTGTTCTGAAGTCAGTAAGGATGAAATTTCTCTTTAAAGTGTATTAAAGAAAAAGAAGACATTATAACCATTTATATAGAAAGTAAAAGAATGTTGAAATAGAGGAATAAGGATAATGCTTGCTGAGATAAGGCATGTCTAATCCAGTCTATTTACAAACAATATTTTTTTACTACAGTTTGCAATTTCACCTAAGATAAATTAAATTTGTCCTTATAAATATTTAGTTTCACTAAAGCATTATATATCAAATCCCACAAAAATGTGGCACAAATGTTTAATGAAGATATTTAATTTTTAAAATATGTTTGTGGTCTGCTTAACTTTTTGAGACTAAAACATATAAAAGATAAATTCTTTCACATTAAGCTGTTTCATATTTAATTTGGCTAAGTTTCCCTAAATGTTTCTGGGTATATGTCTGATAATTTCTCGAAACAAAATTTAAAAGTTAAAAAAACATGACATTATCTGTTGATAAATTATGAATTGTAGTTTACATTGTATAAAGCTATCGATTATCACAATAATAGTCAAAATTAGAAAATATTTAGTATTCTTTCTATCCCTCTTTCACACACATACGTACACAGTGCACCTTCATATGTCCACACCCTCAAATCTGAATATATTTGTCATTTTAACCTATAGAATTAGGAAGCCTCATAACAAATTTAATTGATATCAAAACAATGTAGTAATCATATGTGTATTTGTCATCAATTAAAACATTAACATACTGACATTAACATCAATAATCACTGAATTTTCAGGGTTAACTTTAGAATTACATATTAGAAAATAGGTGGGTTTTAATAACAGGAGTAGTCAAGAGTCTAATTAAACAGAACTGTTGAATTAGCAAGTGCAATCTCACCTAAGATAAATTAAATCCATAGTAAATAAAAAAGGAATTATTTTTGAAGCTGCCATAAAGGAAATTCCCTTATTTCCATTAACGCTTAAATGAATGTATTATCATTACAGGCATCTTCACCTGTGGTGCAAATATATAGGTTTTAGTGAGAAATATGGAGTTTAATGGTCACAAAGAAAATCTGCAAAAATGTATTAATAAAATGAAAATATAGTATTTTTTTCCAGATTTATTGAGATATAACTGACATATAACATTGTGAAAATTTAAGGTATACAATATGTTGATTTGAAATATGTACATATTGTGAAATAATTACCACAATAAGGTTAGTTAACACATCCGTCATCTCACATAGTGTATTTTAATTTCATTTTTCAAAGTATATATTTATTATTATAATTATAATATATTATTTCCTAAAAAATGTTAAAACTTCTATCAATGCAGACATAGGAAAGAAAAAGTTAAGTAACTTTATTTTCTCAATATCAAACCTCTCCTCTCCCCTTAAACAAGGATTTCAATATATATTCTTCTGCACATTTTTCTACATGTTTAGGTTTTTGTCTATGTCTTTGTGTTCACAAATTTAGAAAACATAACTGGAATTATACATGCAGTTAGGTAACTGGTCCTTTTTTAAACAAAATTTCTTCTGATTGTGTTTCATGTCAGTATATAGATACACACCTCATTCATTGCAACCCTGGTATAACATTCTATACCATAATTATGATGTATTTTCTTCCATTTTTTGTATTACAGACAATGCTGCAACTAGCACCCTTAAATATATATATGCATCTTGTCTACAGGATAGATCTCTAGAAGGATAATTTCAGAATCACAAGGCACACGCACTTAAATTTTGATAAATACATCCAATATGGCTATATATCTTTGGCTGTACTGATTATCATGTCCATCAGTGACATTGATAGAGCCAGTTCCCACATCTAAAACAAATTCAGGTAGAATCAACTAATCAACTTTTAATTTTTGCCAATAGGATGGGAGCAAAATCATTGTTTCAACAACAATAATTATTGTTTTAAATTGTCTCTGATACTAATGAGGCTATTTTCAATGCATTTTAAGGTTTATATGTGATGCATTTTTGTTGTTCATGGACTGCATTTTTATCTGACTTGCTCATGTTTCCATTAAATTGTTTTACTTAGTTTATTTTAGGATCTTTCAAATACTTTATATTACAAAACTTATCTAAATAGAGTTCTTATTCATGAATGTGGGCTTTGTTTTTGTGACTTTTATTTTATTATCTTTCTCTCTTCTTATTTCTCAGCCAATCTGATTTTACCTTCCTCCAAATTCTAAAATAATTCACTAAAATTTCTGGAAAATTGATGGTACAATTACCATGATTTTGTATGCCAATTATGTATTCATCCTTAAATACATACACACGCATATATTTGCTATCTCACTAGGACTTGATGAGGGGAAGGAGTTACATGCATTACCCAAATACATTTTTAGACCAAGTCTGACATTAATGGTATATTTAGATGACATATTTTTCTGTTGAATTGAAGGATATTTGCATGGGCTCTTGAATGAGTCATATCTTGCCTAGAATATCAGTCCCTTCATTTAACAACATGTATCTAAGTTAAACTATCTAGGACTTTTTTGTATTCATAAAGAATATAACAATTCTAATAATTCTACTTCATAATGTTGTAAGGGCTAAGAACTAGTAAATAAAGTTACTCATGAAGTTACTCATGTAGTTCTAGGAATACAGTTACTCATGGAGTTCTAGGAATAAACTTAAATAAAGTTACTTATGAAGTTCTAGGAATAGGCAAATTCTTTACTATTTAGCATTTTTCTTGTATGTGTTTGGTGGTGTACACGTAAAGGGATGTCCGTGTGCATGTTTCTTGTCTTACCAGATGCAAACATTATATATGATTTCAACCCAAGGTGTGAAGACATTTAAATCATAGGCAATTGTATGATTATATAAACTTTAGTCAATGAAATAGTAATCTTTCAAGAACAACGCATCTATCATGTCACTTGCAGCTACACCATGTCTTCCCTTCTTACCTAAGTTTTACATCTTGAACCACTGTGAGACAAGAAGGAAATGTGCTATAAAGGGACATGCGGAAGGCTCGACATGGGAGAAATCCCATGTGAATATATCATTGGTTTTTGGAATTAAAAAATATGAGGTTTTGATTGCAATAAGTTGATGGCAGAGGAGAGCAGAAAGACACTGGCATCTCTAAGTACAGCTGTGTGTGTGTGGTTTTTTTTTAAGTATTAATTATGTGTTACTCTTCATCTTAGGTTTTTTTTGTGTAGTTTGTATTTTCTCTATTAACACATAAATACATGTAAAATAACATAAATGGTCACAGAAATTATGAATTTATACATAATTTTCTTTAACTTGCCTTTCAAATGCAGAAATAAGGACATGTTTACATTCAGAAAATAAGCTCAGGAGAAAATAATTCCATTAGTTGTACATGTTTTCTCTTGAATTGATGGTAAAACAATAAATTTTTTCTGTTTTTTACATAAAAACTTGACTTTGATATGTACACATTTCTATGAATTCTTATGTTTCTAGAGTAACAGTGATACATTTCAGTAAAGAACAGTAGTATTTATGGATGGAATACATATATCTCATGTTTTAGAATTGGGAAAAATTACAATTGTATATTAAAAGTATGACATGATGACTCTTCAGACTGTCCTGAATTGACTATCAAGTGTTTGACAAGAGCTAGCCAGGCATTTATGAATTTCAAGAGTGATAATGAATTTATATAATCAACCAGATTAATTTTTTAGAATTTCTGTACTTTTAAAACTGATTACTGTATCACATGAATAATCAATCTGGAAAGTATTACACCAAGGGAACGAAAATTGTTTTTTTTGTTTTTTGAGGGGGCTTGGCTTTATTGGGATTTATGGTCTTCCTGAAGGCCACAGTACATAAACAGATATACAGTCTCTCTGTGATATTAAAATTTCATTGGAGGGAACAGTTAGGGAAAATATATTAAAAGTTTTTTTAGGTGAGAAATAATTTAGAAAAAATGTCTGGGAAACTTTGCAGTAGCACATGCCAGACAAGAATTTTGCAAAAATATTATGCTTTGTTACACATATTGAAATCTATTTCTTTTATGACTTGAGATCCATTCAATAACTTGTGTTCAATGTAGTGTTTGTAGGTCTGTGCATAAGTCTTTGGTTTGAAGTTTTGATCTACTAAATATTGTTTCGAAAAAGTGTTCTGATGCTTGAAAATATATGAGTAATAAGAATAATTCTCATAATGATCTTTAATGAATGTAATAAATGTTTCTCATTTTTAGAGCAATTCATATGAAATAGAAATTACATAATGCATTTTTCTTTCATCATACATATTAAATCAAATGTCTTTATTTGTTTTTTGTTTTGTTCATTTTATTGTAAATAATTTAATATTATATAAGACAGGTTTTTTTTTTCCATTCTTCCTTAAACATTTCTACCTTATAATAAATAGGAATATTTTGTCACTTCAAGATTCCATTATGTTCTCCTAGGACACACCTGACTCAAGGGAATTGCTGGTACACAATTCATTCTCTGCATGTGCTTAATCACTACTAGAATGTGTTGGGCTTGAGCTATTGAAATTTTTTTTTCATTTTCCCAAATATAAATTGCATTATACTACTGACTATGCCTTTTTATCCAAACCATCCAGATCCCCATGAAGGTTTCAATTCTCTCTCCTTGGCTTCTTTGTTATAGAATCATTATAAAAAAAGAACAAGGACATTTGTCAGGACTCTGTCACTAACTCTGATTTGTAATAAGCCATTTAATCTTCATGAGCCTCAATCTTCTAAAATATGAAATAAAAATGAGGCATTGCTCTGTTTTGTATCTTGTAGGATGATTTTCAGAAATAACTATATAAATGAAATAATTTTAAGTCTACAACTAAAATTTCCCCAGTTTTACTAGCACTTGTTCCTTCTACTGTATAGAAAACCATGATTAGCAGTGGCAATTTACACTTTGTTCCTAATCCATAGGATCAGAGTTTCACCATCGAGCTGTCTAAAATCAATGGTTAAATTTTTTCATTATATTTTTAATATAAATAGTAATATTTTAATTTTATCTCCTCAAGGTCGAGGAAATTTCATGTTTGTTCCTTAGAACCTTCATATTAGAAAGTATTTAGTAAATGCTTGCTGAATCTAAAAAAATGACTCCATCTCACTTTTATAAAATTTTGGAACATCTGGCATACCATATAAGCCACTGACAATTTATTTAAAGTTTAAGGATATGGAAATTCAACATCAATGTAATTTTTAAATGATTATCCTGATAGCTGGAATTTTGATGAGAAAATTTGAACAATTATTTAACAACTTCCACAATTTATCTTCTACATAAATCCAGTCTAATTAATTATGCTATACCATGTGTCCTTTTAATATGGGTCATCAGATTGCAGTGTAAGATTAGGCAAGTTAGATTATGCAGTATCAAGTATGATTTATAAGTAACATTGATAAAGTACTCAAGAAATCATTGTGCTTATGACACCTTGCAGGTGCATTAGAAACTCAAGTCTTGACCCATCTTGAATCCCATCTCATCTTCATCTAAGGATAATTGGTTAGCCATTGGTCTATCAAATGTTAATCAAGATATTTTAGAAAAAAGTAGAGAAAATATTTAAATGACTTTATTCAGAGATACTTTAAAAACTTGCAACTAAAGGTAATGTATGGCTCCCAGAGACCTTAATATGATCTTAGTAACTGATGCATTCTTAAAGGTTGTGCATGAGATAAAAAGACTCTGTGGGTTACTAGTAACAAGAAGTGTTTCATTTCAGCTAAAGCATTTTCATGTCACTTCACATTATTGAATATATTTGATAAGTTTCTTTTGGGTAGTTTTCTATAATGTTGCTTTACATTCTCAATGATCAATTGCTTAAAATTGGCTCACAAAAGCCTGAAAATAAGTATGCAAATCTCAAAATAAATAGTACAATTTTTAAATGCAAATTATGAACAAGATCCTTCTGTGAATTTCTACTTGCTGAGACAAACAAATCTATAAGCATGATTACTTCACACAAGCATTTTTACTCACCCTGAAAAAATGAAGAAAAGTAAAGTAGCGGGAATGGAAGAAGGTATTCTATGTAAATGGAAACCAAAAGAAAGCTGGGGTAGCAATACTTATTTTAGACAAAATACACTTTAAAATAAAGAATGTTACAAGAGACAAGGAAGGACACTACATAATAATCAAGGGATCAATCCAAGAAGAAGATATAACAATTGTAAATATATATGCACCCAACATAGGAGCACTTCAATATATAAGGCAAATACTAACAGACATAAAGGGAGAAATTGACAGTAACAAAATAATAGTGGGGACTTTAACACCCCACTTTCACCAGTGGACAGATCATCCTGACAGAAAATCAATAAGGAAACACAGGCCTTAAATGACACATTAGACCAGATGGCCTTAATTGATATATATAGAGCATTCCATCCAAAAGCAATGGAATACACATTCTTCTCACATGCACAAGAAACATTATCCAGGATTGACCACATGCTGGACCACAAAGTGAGGCTCAGTAAATTTAAGAATACTGAAATCATATCAAGGATCTTTTCTGACTGCAACACTATGAGATTAGAAATAAACTACAAGAAAAAAACTGTAAAAGACATGAACACATGGAAGCTAATTAATATGTTACTAAACAACCAGTGGATCACTGAAGAAATCAAAGAGGAAATCAAAAAATACCTAGAGACAAATGAAAATGAAAGCACAACAATCCAAAACCCATGGGATGCAGTAAAAGCATTTCTGAGAGGGAAGTATATAGCAATACAATCTTACCTCAAGAAACAAGAAAAATCTCAAGTAAACAACCTAACCTTACACCTAAAGCAAGTAGAGAAAGAAGAACAAAAAAAACCCCAAAGTTAGTAGAAGGAAAGAAATCATAAAGATCAGAGCAGAAATAAATGAAATAGAGTTGAAGAAAACAATAGAAAAGATCAATGAAACTAAAAGTTGGTTCTTTGAAAAGGTAAACAAAATTGATAAATCTTTAGCCAGACTCATCAAGAAAAAAAGGGAGAGGACTCAAATCAATAAAAATAGAAATGAAAAAGGAGAAGTTACAACTGAAGCCACAGAAATACAAAGGATCATAAGAGAGTACTACAAGCAACTGTATGACAATAAAATGGACCACCTGGAAGAAATGGACCAGTTCTTAGAAAGGTACAATTTCCCAAGACTGAACCAGGAAGAAATAGAAAATATGAACAGACCAATCACAAACACTGAAATTGAAAGAGTGATTTAAAAGCTTTCAATAAACAAAAGTCCAGGACCTGATGGCTTCACAAATGAATTCCATCAAACATTTAGAGAAGAGCTAACATACATCCTTCTCAAACTCTTCCAAAAAACTGCAGAGGAAAGAATACTCCCAAACTCATTCCATAAGACCACCATCACCCTGATACCAAACCAGGCAAAGATACCACATAAAAAAGAAAACTACAGCCAATATCACTGATGAACATAGACACAAAAATCCTCAAAAAACACTAGTAATCTGAATGCAACAATATACTGAAAGGATCGTACACCATGATCAAATGGGATTTATCCCAGGGATGCAAGGATTTTTCAATATCTGCAAATCAATCAATGTGATATACTACATCAACAAATTAAACTGTCAGTTTACAGATGACATGGTACTATACATAGAAAATACAAAGATACTACCAGAAAACTACTAGAGCTCATCAATGAATTTGGTAAAGTTACAGGTTACAAAATTAATACACAGGAATCTGTTGCATTTCTATACACTAGCAACGAAAGATCAGAAAAAGAATTCAAGAAACAATCCCATTTACCATTTCATCAAAAAGAACAAGATACCTAGGAATAAACCTACCTGAGGAGAAAAAGACCTGTACTCTGAAAACTATAAGAAGCTGATGAAAGAAATCAAGGATGAGCCAAACAGATGGAAAGATATACCATGTTCTTGGATTGGAAGAATAAATACTGTCAAAATGACTCTACTACCCAAGGCAATCTGTAGATTCAATGCAATCTCTATCAAATTACCAATGGCATTTTTCACAGAACTAGAGTAAAAAAACCTTAAAATTTATACGGAGACACAAAAAACCCTGAATAGCCAAAGCAATCTTGAGAAAGAAAAATGGAACTGGAGGAATCAGGATCCCTAACTTCAGACTATACTACAAAGCTATAGTCATCAAAACAGTATAGTACTGGCACAGAAACAAAACTATAGATCAATGGAACAGGCTAGAAAGCCCAGAAATAAACCCATGCACCTATGGTCAATTAATCTATGACAAAGGAGGCAAGAACATACAATGGTGGAAAGACAGTCTCTTCAATAAATGGTGCTGGGAAAACTGGACAGCTGCATGTAAAAAAAATGAAATTAGAACATTCTTTAACTCCATACACAAAAATAAGCACATAATGGATTAAAGACCTAAATGTAAGGCCAGACACCATAAAACTCTTAGAGGAAATCATTGGCAGAACTCTCTCTGACATAAATTGTAGCAATTTCTTTTTCTGCCTCCCAGAATAATGGAAATAAAAGCAAAAATAAACAAATGGGACATAATTAAACTCAAAAGCTTTTGCACAGCCAAGGAAACCATAAACAAAATGAAAATTCAACACACAGAGTGGGAGACAATATTTGCAAATGATGTGACCAACAAGGGATTAGTCTCCAAAATTTACAAACAGCTCATGTGGCTTAATATCATCAAAACAAACAACCCAATCAAAAAATGGGCGAAGGCCTAAATAGACATTTCTCCAAAGAAGACATCCAGATGGGCAAGAGGCACATGAAAAGATGTTCAACTAATTATTATCACTAATTATTATAGAAATGCAAATCAAAACTACATTGAGATATCACCTCATACCAGTCAGAATGGCTATCATCAAAAGATCCACAAACAACTAATGCTGGAGATGGTGTGGAGAAAAGGTAACCTTCCTATACTGTCGGTGGTAATGTAAATAGGCATGGGGATCTTTATGGAGTTTCCTTAAAAAACTAAAAATAGAGCTACCATACGATCCTGCAATCCCACTCCTGGGCATATATCTGGAGAAAAATGTGGTCTGAAAGAATATATGGACCCCAATGTTCAGTGAAGCACTGCTTACAATAGCCAAGGCATGGAAGAAAACTAAAGGTACATCGACAGAGGAATGGATAAAGAAGATGTGTTACATATATACAGTGGAGTATTAGCCATTAAAAAGAATGAAATAATGCTATTTGCAGCAACATGGATGGACCTAGAGATTGTCATACTGAGTGAAGTCAGTCAGAGAAAGTGAAATATCGTATGATAGATCTTATATGCAGAATCTAAAAAAAACTGATACAAATGAACCTATTTATAAAATGCAAACAGACTCACAGACTTAGAGAACGAACTTATGGTTACTGGGGGGAAGGGTGGGTGGAAGGGATAGTTAGGGAGTTTGGGACTGACATGTACACACCGCTATATTTTAAATGGATAACCAACAAGGACCTACAGTATAGCGCAGGGAGCTCTGTTCAATATTATATAACAACCTAAACGGGAAACAAATTTGAAAAAGAATACATACATGTATATGTATAACTGAATCACTTTGCTGTACACCTGAAACTAACACAACATTGTTAATCAACTATACTCCAATATAAAATAAAAAGTTAAAATAACAAAAACAACAACAAAAAAACCCCAAAAACTAAAGTAGCAATTAGAAAATATGATTCAAATGCTATGTATTCATATCCTGCTCCCTGATAGATTATCTGTTAAGAACCTGTGCCACATCAAAGATTTCACATCACTTTCAAACAAAACAGATTGAATTCACTGGTAAAAAACATCCTATATTTTTTTCTGGAATAATGTTACAATAGTGTTTTCTAATGTAAGACTAATTAATTTGATCTTTTACACGGAGACAAGGTTAAAGCTACTGTAGCATCTCTCACATTACAGCAATTCTCACAGTTACTGAAATTTCCCAGCCATAATGCTGGTGACACATACATGGAGGATAGTGGAACATCATTATATCATGTTGTATAATAAACAAGTGCATATCATATGGCATAAAATTACTCTTATGCATACTTACTAGGGTATATTTTGCTTTATAGTTTATAAGAACACATATGGATATACTACAAATATGTCATGGTACATGCACAAATCAACTATTATAAATTGTTTCCAATTCTGATAAAATAATTACTTATTGCAACATTATCTATTTTGAACACATTGTTGATATGCTGACTAAATTTTGCACATTTCCAGTAACTGGTTAAAAGTGTCATACATAGATAGTCAAAATGTGTTAGTACATATAACATTGTTGAATGACCTATTCTTTTCAAAAAACACTTCTTTTCTTCTCACTACAGGAAATGAGGAAGTAGATGTCCCTGAGTAGTGGGAGTTCCATCCAATATACTCCAGAAATAAGAGAGCATGTTCTAGCTAGATGAAAAGAGTTAGTTGGTTGAAAGGTCTACTTAATTTTGGAGTTTGCCGTATAACACTCCTGGGCAAAAGATGGTTACCTAGTGTGTTAGAAAATATATACTGGTCAGGCTTTTACTTATTTCAGAGGCAATGTCTTCCAATATTAGACATTTCTAATTTTTATAAGTCTTATCTTGTTTTGAATGAATTCACCTACCTGCAAAAAATTACCATCTTACCATCTATAACTTTCACTTATGTTTCTTGACTATATACAAGACATTTATATTTTTCAGTTTATATATTTGAAAGTAGCAACTGGAATCCTTCTAAAATGTCTGTTATCCAGAGAATAGGAAATCCTCACTTTATATGATTTGTAATATGCATGAGTTTCAATTACCAAGGTTTAGCTAAATAACATCAGTCTCCCAACACCAAGGTTAAAATTTCAGTTACAATAGTGGATAAACTGTGACCAATTGCATAAAGTACCAACATTGTTGTTAGCTCTTTAGTCCCCAAATCATTATGTAAAAAATAGATGATTATTAACACCCTGATTTGTCATCAGTCACATTACTTCTTTCAGCCTTTTGGTGAATCTGTTATTTGGTACAAGCAGAGACAGCAAAGCATGCACTTGTGTTACCTCCTAATATCCTGGTGATAAACCAAGGTGGCATTTTACAAAAATGAATGATCAATAGAGGGAATTGGCCTTGTGATGAAAAGAATGAAGAAACAGCAGAGGCACTGACACTGGCAAAAACTTCACATTGAAGAGACTCCTGGAGATATTTCACAACATTGAAAGTGCAAAGGATAGAATGTTGGAAGCTCAGCCGAACATATTTAATGAGAAGAAGGCAAACACTGTTCAAACTACATAAACTGCTCTTTATCTTTTTTACAGGAAATAAGACACTTTAATTCTGTATGTTTCCAATATTTTATATGATAGTATATTAAATAAATATTGGATTCTATACATGTTTTTTTACTTCTATATACATTTATAACAGATAGTATCAGAGTTTTTAATGATTTGACAAAAATTCTTAAAAGTCATGCAACAATCATAAATTTTCCCATTGATTACAAAGATTGCTTTGTGTAGTTTCAGCTTGCAGGGTAATTTCACCATCCCATGCTACAGTGCAAATCAGGGTCTTGCTGTAAATATCCACAATGAATATTGTTCTTGAAGCCCAAATACAGTGAGTGCATCAGCACACCTTGTTAACCAATCTTTAAAACAAATCCAGACTCTCACCACTTCTGACTGTTTTCCCTCTTATCAACAGTGGTGTTACTTAACAATTATGTCTTGATTATTAAATACAAAAACTTTCTAACTAATTTCTCTGTTTTCATCCTTGGAGACTATTTATATCAGAACAGCCAGAGTGGGTTTGTTAAAACTGAATCCTTACTGTCATTCTTCTGCCCATAACTCTTCTATGGCTCCCATCTCATTCAGAATAATAGTCCAAGTCCTGGAAATGGCCTACAAGACTCTCTAAGACCTATCTTCCTGGGCCCTTATCTCACTGGCCTCATCTCTACTCTCTGCATTAATCACTTTTGCCACATGGTCCTCTTTCTGTTTCCTCAACCTCTGCAGATAAGTTATAGCCTTATGGAATTTTCACTTAGTGATGCTCCTCCCTGCCTGAAAAGTAGTTCAACTACCCACTCACAAGTTCCTCTTTTCCTCTCATTGCCATCAGTCTTCTACTTAAATGTCCCCATCTTTGTAAGGCATTCTCTGACCATCTTTTAAATGATCAAACTTTCCTCCCAACATGAGGTATTCCCTTCATTGCTTTTTTTTTTTCCAAAGCCTTTATCACCTTTACAATGTGCAGATATTTTGCATTTTACACACCAAAATACACAACATATTTTTTTGTTATGTTACATTGCATTTTGTTACATTACATTATTTTCTTTTTCTTCTCCCATGAGAATGAAACAATCCTAGCACATAACTCTCACTCAACCTATATTTGTTGAATGTATGAATAAAATAATGAAAAAATGGGTCCTTGTGGGTGATTTCTCACATGATATTGTTTAAGGGCTCTGATCATTCTGATTGTCTATTGTGAAGGTGCTCTAAGATGTGTCTTGTAAAATATGACAATCCATGTGGTATTCTCCAGCTGTGATCAGAGATATCTGCATGGTAAGTTCTCAACATCAACTACATAACTCTTGTTATTATTCACTCATGTAGCCAAAGATTGTATCTCTTTTATTTAAGTACTATGCCACATTTTTGGCTCACAGTAAGCTTGCTGTTGACTCACTCCCAAGTTTATTTGTGCATATAGTATTCTGTTATTGTCATTAAGTATTTATTGGGGGGAAGTGAAATCAAAGGCTGAGATAATTCATCCCATAGAGGAAAGCTCAATAACTAGGAATGGTTCAGCCATATTTAAGTGACTATTTGAATCAAGTCCTTCAAGATGTACTGGAAAATTTGCTAGGATTTTAATAGTAGTTCTCAATATAGTCTCTAGAAACCAAAATACTCACTTTAGATCTCTTTTTATTCATAAAAACATACATGTGAGTATGTGCTTGTGAATATTTGTAAAACAAGTAAAATAAGCTATAAAAACTTTTGGATTATTCAGATGAAACTTCACTCAGTTTCTGAAGAAACTTCTGCTGACACTAACTGAACAAATACATGGCAATTGTTAGTATTTCACTATGTTAGCAGAAACTAGCATGAAGGGAGGAGTAATAACTTTATTAGAAGTAATATGGAACAAGAAGCCCAGGATAAGACAGGCCAGGAAAAGTGGAGAGTGTCCAGGGGAAGCCATGATAGACACTAGTTTACCTTGATACCTAAGAGGTATAGGTATAAAGGGAACTGTTCCATGATCATAAATGTATGTATAAGATTATCCTCCTGCTGAGGGACTCACCAATTAGATGTGCTTTAGAGATGAGTTTGTCCTAGATTTAAAAGAGAGTGACAAGATTTAGAACTGTTATCTTATTTATAAAAGATGAAGATATCCTCATTAAAATGGAATAATTGAAAAATATTTTGCAAATGCGATCATGAATTCAAGACACTTTTGGCAACTCAATAAACTGAAACAGAGAGAAAAAAGCAGAAGAAACATATACTACTGAGACTAAATAACACATTTAGAAATGTAAATTCAGATTTTTTGAGGAGATAATACTTCAAGTCAAAAGAACAACACAGAACAGTCACAGAATATAAATGGCGAAAAATGATACTAATTTGACCAGGTACACAGGGCTTCCTTATTGTCTCTGCTACAAACAAGATAATGTCATCTGTGGGAAGGCAGGAATAACTGCTAGGCATGCTGTCTTCCTGGGGGATGTACCAAATGCAAGTCATGATTAAGAGTCTGAAGATATATACATCTCAATGGCTACCATTTATTTCTGATCCATGATGGAATGAAGGATTCTACCTCATTAAATCTGTAATATAAATTCCTTCTTTTAAATTTCTTGTTGACATAACAGGACAGTTGAAGACGTACGCAGCAAAATATAAATTTTTTTTTTTTCTCTTCCTAATTGAAGTTTTTTGTTTAAAAGGCAAGGTTACACTGAGAAAATCAAAAGGTAACTGGATGGGGATTGTTCAAAAAGTGGTTTGATTTTCTGGGCCTAGATTATAAAACCAGAACAGAGACTAGAAGATAGGGGTGCTAGCTTTCTTGATAATTACACTGTAAAGAGATGGTTCCTGGGTCCTTGAGAAAGACATTCCTGAGTTGTAAAACCTAACAAGATGCTGGGATAAAATTTACATCTCAAAGGGGAAGAAAAATAACTTATAATTGCAAGTTTATAAAGCAAATTCTCTAAGAAAAGGGTGACCCGAGACTTATAGTCAGGAAGAAACCTGTCTAAAGTTTAGTCATGCTGAGGGAAACATTAAGGTGGTCTCAGTCACAAGCCATAGCAAACTAAGGAGAAGGTCTAAAGAAATACCAACAACAAAAAAAATAACGATGATGATGATGATGACAGAAAAGCTGCTTTATTGATTTACTTTTATGTATCAAGCACTATGTTAAGCTCTTTTATATGGATACTTTAATTAATTCTTTAAAATAAACCACTTGAGGTAGTGACTATATTGTTTGTACTGCAAATCTTCCTAGATTTACAATGAGGTTATGTCCTGACAAACCCACCCTAAGTTGAAAATATCATTAAGTCAAAAATGCGTTTAATGCACCTAACTTGCCAAACATAGCTTAGCCTGGCCTAAATTAAACATGCTCAGAACAATTACATTAGTCTACAATTGGGTAAATCTTCTAACACAAAGTCTATTTTATAATAAAGTGTTGAATATCTCATATAACTTATTGAATGCTAATAGTGAAAGTAAAAAACTGGATCCAGAATGGTTGTAAGTGTATTGGTTGTTTACCCATGTGATCCTGTGACTGACTGGGAGCTGCAGCTCGCTGCTATTGTCCAGCATCACAAGAAAGTGTCTACCAGATATAGCTAACCTGGGGAAAAGATCAAAATTCAAAGTACAGTTTATACTATTCTGTAGCCTATTTGAAAGTGTATGACTTTCCCGCCATTGTCAAAAAAATTTAAGTCGAACAATTTTACTAATATTATTTGCACACAAATAAGCCTATGATAAATATATACTGAATGGAAAAATGAATCAGTGAATGACCCACCAGTGGGAAGTACACAATACTTGGACAAGCAGTGGTCTAGGATATGTCTGTAGCAATAAAATTGGATCTATCAACCCCTTTTGTCAAGTTTTCCAAACTCACAACTTAATCTTAAATCTCTAGATCTCAATAATACTACACTGAGAAAATCTGAAAATACACAAAAACACAGGAATGGAAAAAAAGTACAGTGTAGGAAATAACAGTAAGAATTTTATTAGACTATAAGCAAAATATAAATGTGATTGCATATCAAAAATCTTTCTGCAATCTTAGGTTGTGCAATCAAACAGCAGTGTTTAGAATAAAACAAAATAAATGCAGATTTGGGAGATGGGAGTGGGAGGCAGTGAATAACTTGCTCACTTTATTTTTTTATTTTATTTTTTATCTATCTATTTATCTATCTATTTATTTATTTATGGCTGCATTGGGTCTTTGTTGCTGCACGCGGGCTTTCTGTAGTTGCGGCGAGCGGGGGCTACTCTTCATTGTGGTGCACAGGCTTCTCATTGCGGTGGCTTCTCTTGTTGCGGAGCACAGGCTCTAGGTGCACGGGCTTCAGTAGTTGTGGCATGTGGTCTCAGTAGTTGTGGCTCACGGGCTTAGTTGCTCCGCAGCATGTGGGATATTCCTGGACCAGGGTTTGAACCCGTGTTCCCTGCATTGGCAGGCGGATTCTTAACCACTGTGCCACCAGGGAAGTCCCTAACTAGCTCTCCTTAAAAGTTTGTACAATTTGCCTTGTGAAAGCAGTGACATTTATGTTATAGGTCTAAAATATTGGAAGCAATATTAAATATGTAAACTAAGGAACACCTGATTTCTATTAAATATATGATTTCTACTAGACTTGAAATTGCTATATTGGCTAAAATAGAAATAATTGTATTTGAAATCAGAAACTTCTCCATTATTAGAGGTATTCATGAGAGATTTTGACTGCAGGATTATAGGATAGAATAGAGAATATAATGGAGAGTGATATACATATGCACTTTTAGATTTATGTTTGTTGATTCTGTGAATCTATAATATGTTAGTTTGTTATCCAAGATACTTTAATTGTATTTTATTCTCTCCAGGAACATATCAACCAAATCAACTTTGAACAATTCCATAGTATTGCAATCAGAATAACACTGGGCCTAGGATTGGGAGGTAGGTATCATATCCATTATCAAAGCAAAAAAGGGACTGCTTTTGGATAGGGAATAGACTTAATACATCACTAGAAAAAGAAGAACTAAAGGGGATTTTAACACTCAGCTTTAAAAAAGAAGTTTTATAATTAGAAGTTTTGTTTTGTTTTAAAAATGAAATTACATGTGAAATATCAAGTTACTCATCCTTGGAAGATTTTAAAGAAAGGATGAGCAAGAACCTTTCAGAATTTTGTGATAGAATTCTGTAATTTGGTAAAATAATTAACCTGGATGACATCTAAGTTTACTCTAACATTAGGATTTATATTTTATGCTCTTTTACATTATAGAAATAGATATGTTCTGAATATTCTTTCTACCAGATAAGAGACTTCCCATGTGTAATGATTTTTCAAAACACCATCTGCCTTAAGATTCTATTACTGTGTAGCCAATGATATACTGACATGGAAATTAGTATGCCACCTGGCTTATGTAGTTTTTGAATGAACCCTCCAGTACTTTGTTATGAGGCAAACACAATGGTCCAGTTGTGCTAGACAGCCACAGTCCCTTATATTAGTAACTATGATATATATGGCTCTTACACTTCCTGCTCTCATTTAACAGAAGTAACCAAAACAAATATGACTCTTGTTCATGCACTGGATCAATAAAGTAGAAAGACCCACTTGTACAGTCAAGTACTATTACCATATTATTTGTTTTCCCCTTTCAATGATATTATGTGAAATGGATTTAATGCTCTTTTGAGTTTATACAATTTGAGAAGTTAATAATCATAATTTAATGCCTTACTATTAAGCTTAATAATTACAGTTTATTAAAAAAAAATTGTTCATGTTATCAGACCAGATGTTTAAAATTGTTTTAAATAGTTTAAATATTTTTTGTAATATAAGTAGAATGGTCATGCTGAACTATATAATAAATTTTAAGAATAATGCATGTTGCAATAGGTGAAGAAAACAAAGCAGGTAATAAGACAGAGAGTGACAAATGGTGATGACACTAAGGGACCTAATTTGGATATTGTAGTCAAGAAAAAGTCCTTTATGGAGGTGACATTTGAGCTGAGACCTTACTAATAAGAGACATTTAAGATAAGACCTGAATGTTGAGAATGAATGTCATCTGAAAATCTTGTTGAATAACGCTCTAAGTAGAGGTCAAGGGGAAATCAAATATCCTGAGATTGAGAATAGTTTGGTGTACTTTTTTAAGGATGAGCAGATGCCCAGTGTACATGAAATATAGTAAAAGAAGGGAACATAATAGGAGATAATGTCTAAGATGAAAGACCAGGTCATGTATATGGCCTTGTGACACCATAGTAAGTAGTTTGAATTTATTCTAATAGCAATGTGTGTGGAACACCATTGGGATAATGGTTTCCCAATGGCTCCCTTAACCTGAGCCCTTAGGTACATGACTGACCCATCAATCAGAAAACATAACACAGGAAGAATAACAGGTATGAACATGAGCAGGTGAATAGCAAGGAAAATGAGTTGAACTTTGACTATATTGAGTTTGAAGTGCCGTTGAGCAATTAACTGGCGATCTCCTTAAAAATTCACATACTCTGTGGAAAGACTGTGAGGAGTCAGCAAGAGGGTGGTCAGCTGCAAGCCCAGGAGAGAGGGCCTCAGAGGGAATTAACCCTGCTGGCACCTTGATCTTGGATTTCCAGCCTCCAGCCTGTGAGAAAATAAATTGTTGCTCTTTACGCCCAAAGCCTTCCCCCCTACCCCCAATCTATGGTTCTTGTTATGGGAGGGCTAGCAAATAATACAGTACCTTCCTTACTTGTATGATTCTTTAGACTATCATCTTTGGTCTCAGCCTATATTTTTCCCCATGTGCCTCCATCTTTTGGATTTTCTATCCTGCATGGTTTCAATTCTGATGTCCTAAATAGTGCACCGATGTCTGAACAATGTAAATTTCAAGTTTCCGATGTCATCCTGTAGTAATCATCCATAAATAGTTTAGACATTGACTTAGATGAAAGTAATAATACTCTGATGATAAAATCTGCCAACTGATATAATTAGATGCCACGATATAGTGAATGCAATGCATGACTGAAGGGGCATCCAAGAAAAGATCTGGCATCAAGCCAAATTTAACGAAGCAAAGTTAAATAAGCATGGATATAAAACCTTGAATTTAAGTCTAAAAACTAAATTTATAAAGTAGAGATGACATAGTCAAACACACCACATGAAATGCCAAAAACAAAGTCTTAACTATTTTAATTGACTGTTACTGAAATATTTATCAGTGCTGTTAAGTTTGCAATTAATGCTGATGTGAAGTTAAATGCAAGGGAAGCAATTGTCCAATTTTTTTCTAGGCCACTCATACTGTATTTATATAATTCCAGCTGCCAGAACTTAAGAGAGATATTAACCAACCTGATTAGGTCCAGAAGACAGGAGCATGGATATTGAATAAACTCAGTATCATTGTCTACAAGGAGAGACTGGGGTCGGGGTGGGGGATTTTATACTGAAGATGAAAAAAAACTGGAGAGTTCTCGTAATAGAGATCTTAAAATAGTTACGGGGTTGTTATTGAGACTTTTTTTTTTTTTTCAGAATGGTCACAAAGCAAACACTTAGACCAAGGGAAAGAAGTTACAGTCATAGAATAGAATGGTGTATTTAAGAGTTTATTAAAAAAATTAATTTGCTTAAAGAATAAAATGGTCTAATAAGTTAAGAAGTTCTGCCATTGACAAGGCTCAGATTTTGGCTGAGTAAACACTGTTGCTAACGTCTTAAAGAATAGTAAAGCATCTACCGGGGATTTTAAAATTAGGCCCCATGATCCTTGGGTGTTTTTCTGGAGTTGCTTAATGAACCACACACCATAGCAGAGGCAAGATGAAAAGGGCTAAGTAGCTGGAGGTCTGCAATTTTGTCTTATTGCAAACATAAAAGGCTTGCTTTTATATGCATCACCTGCCAGCCTTCTGACTATGACTTTCCTATCTTCTCTTCCTCAGAATTCACTCATTGATATCAGGATCCAGGCAATAAAACAGAAGCTACCACTCTAGATACTAGAAGCAGAAAAGAATGGGACTTAGGTTGCAAAATTGTTGGAAGGGCTGAAATACATGAGGAGGGAAGGTAGTGTTATCTAGAAGTCAGTAACTTTAGGAAACTGCCACCGCCCTGAAGAAGCAGGCACTTCCCTGATACAGTTGCCACAGGAACCCAAGTTTATGTTCTAACCCTTTCAAAAGCCCCACTGCTTCCTGTTTTTCTTGACAGCACTTGGGACTTCATACTGGCAACACATCCCCAAACTTCAATGGCAAGGAAGCCTGGGAAATGCAATTTCTGTGGTTATGGCATGAGCATTACAGAGCGCAGGAATATGCTAAAGTGCCAGAAAATCTCAACTGATGACATAATCTCATCTACTATGGAGAAAATAGAAGTAATCAGGCAGGAACCACTTCATGTGCCTACCAAAAATGCATCAACCTCTGCACATCCTTATTCATATCTGTACTTCCCTTCCTTTTACAATGCATAGTCATAACTATACATTTTAGGTTAACCTTTCCTCTGCTTCTTTAGAGATCAGCCTCCTCCCCCTTCTTTTCCAGAATGTTCCTCCCTTAATTATCCTCAGTATCAATATTTCAAGACCTCTCTACTGGATTATTCACATAGGAGTACAACATACCCTAGAACTTCCTATATTAACAATACTCCTTGACGCTGTATCCTCTCTCTGCCTACAACAATACCCCTTTGTACCTATGTATTTTTAAAAAGTTCTTGAAAAGTTTGATTCTAGAAACTATATCCATGTCCTCATTTCACACCCTCTCCTCAATCTCATCAGTTTTCCATTCCCTCAACTCCATCAAAATCAAAGAACTCTATGTTTCCAGATTCGAAATTAAATGGTTTTTATTTTTTATCTACTATATATACACATTAGAAACAGTGACTCTTTTATATTTAAGTCTTTACTCTCCTGGTTACCTTCACACCATATTCACCATTTTGTCTGCCATCTCCCTTGTACTCCTACGCCATATTTTGTGTTATATCTCTTTCTTGACTCTTTGTTTGTTTGTTTGCTTTGGTTTGTTCATTTATTTTGTTTTTGTTTGCTTTTATAATCATAAAATCAAACTCTATATGTCTTCTACTTTGACTTATTTCACTTAGCATTATACTCTCATATAATCCTGCCATGTAGTTGCAAATGGCAAGATTTCATCTTTTTATGGCTGAGAAGTATTTCTTTATATCTATGTACCATATCTTCTTTTTTTAATAAATTTTTTTATTTTATATTTATTTATTTTTGGCTGTGTTGGGTCTTCGTTGCTGCACGCAGGGTTTCTCTAGTTGCGGTGAGCAGGGACTACTCTTCGTTGCGGTGTGCAGGTTTCTCACTGAGGTGGCTTCTCTTGTTGAGGAGCACAGGCTCTAGGAGCATGAGGTTTAGTAGCTGTGGCATGTGGGCTCAGTAGTTGTGGCTCATGGGCTCTAGAGCACAGGCTCAGTAGTTGTGGTACATGGGCTTAGTTGTTCCACAGCATGTGGGATCTTCCCGGGCCAGGGATCGAACCCGTGTGCCCTGCATTGGCAGGTGGATTCTTCCCTGAGCCACCAGGGAAGTCCCTCTTTCTTGACTCTTAAATGTTGTAGTTTCCATTCTGCTCCCTTGTATTTTCTATCTTAGTATAATATTGAGATTAGTCCGTCTAGTCCCCCATAACCCAATATAACTATCACAAGCTATATCTAATGTTGATCTTTTTAGAGCTACAGATAAATAACGAATTAATTATGTAACTTTTCCACTAGGACATAAAGTCGCCTCCCTTGACATTGTTAAAAGAGAACCCTTGGTTTCTTCCCACATTTTTACCTTCTTCGTACTAAATGTACTATATGTACTAAAAGGGGTTCTATTCCTATATCCACTAAATTGCTCATGTCAAAACCAGAGAAGTTATCTTTTGTTCACTTATATTTCTCATCCCTATTTCATTCCATAAACAAAATCTATTGTGTCTATTTCTTTTTAAAAAAAAACTTAGAATCAGTTCAGTTTTGTCCATCTCCACTACCATCCATATAAATCCACACCACCTTCAACACTGGCTTTGAAAATTACAGTAGCTTTCTAACTTGTCTGCCAGCTTCTACTCTTTGTACCTACAATCCTTTCTCCACCTAACCCCTCACAACTCTGCATAGCAGCCAGAGTAATTTATTTCAAACTAAATCATACCATTTCACTTACTTACTTTAAATAATTCAGGGGTCTTCCAGTTTAATTGAAATAAAACTCAGTCTACTATCCAATTTACAAAGTGTTAACATGAACTGACTTTCATCTATCTGACTAACATGTTCTAAAGCTACTCTCCCACCTGCCTGATAATTCCAGGGAACAGACCTGCTTCCTGTTTCTTGAATATGTCAAACTAATTTTTAGCTCCAGAGCCTTTTCTTTAGCTAGTCTCTCTGCCTGAAATGTGTTCTAACATATTGGGTTCTCCTTTTTTTTTGTGCTGGGGAAGCCTCTCTGAAACCCAACCTAAAGTAACTTGTCTTCCTACAAATTTCTGACTTTCTGTTTAGTATTTAATGCTGATTAATTATCTATTGCACTTGTTTAATTTTCCTTTGTACTGAACTTTATACTTGTTAAGGGCAAACACATCACTCATCTTGGTGACTGTTGGATAGTCAGTGTTTCAAAAAGAGCCCAGTACTTTCAATGGGCTCAAAAACATCTGTTAACTGAATGAGTTTTAAGAGATTGAAGAATTAATTGTGAATTTAAAATTATTATTCAGAATATAAAATTTAAAGTAACATTCTCATTGCTTTTATTTAGATATTGGTAAGCTTTTTGTGTCTATTTCCAGCTAGTGAATATTTTAGGTATTGAGGACCATATGATTTTTGTTGCAACTTTTCAACTTCAGCTTGGCAGCATAAAAGTAGCCCTAGATAATATGCAAATGGCTGGGCATAGATGGGTTTCAATAAAACTTTATTTATCAATACAGCCCACAGGCTAGATTTTGCCCATGAGCTGTAGTTTGCCAATCTCTGATTAAGACTTAAGATTTGCAACTAAATTTTATGCAAAATTACATAAGATATACTAATTTTGGGGGAAAGGATATAAAATTCTGCCTTTTTATCTTGTATTTTTCAAAAAAAAAATTTTTTTTTTCATTCTTCTTATTTTATCTATCCTGTACAGCTACTCCTCAAGTTTTTACCTCATCTTGTCTTCTATTTTTGCGTGTATTTTCACTTTTGTCCATCCTGACATTCTTATTTATATTCTCACCCTCTCAAGGTACATACTACCTGCTTTTCTGAAAGGAGATTTCTTACTTTTGTTGGATACTTACATTCTTATGTGAAAAGGAAATGTTTACTTTCTTGTCAAAGTTCTAACTATGGATGAATTCAGCCATCTCTTTTTTCAGTAGCTGAACCAAGCAGCTGAATAAAGTTGGGAAGAATAATACTCTTTCCTGAACATTTGAGTTCATAATAGTGAATGGTGATTAATTATTGGAGCATCATTATTTCTAATCAGTTTTACTATTTCTTTTGCCAGCTTTTCTTTCCATTCTCCTGAATAACAATATCAATTTTTTCAACTTTCTTGTATATCTCATCTTCCCTTATTCCCACTGTTGTCAGAAGACTTTTGTTTTCATCATAGATAAAATAGAAGTCACAAGTGGGGATTTTCTAGTCTTTTCAACACCAGATTTAAAGTCACTTTCAATTTGTGATCTTCCACTATCCTGATGCAATTAGATGAAAAAAGTTCCCTCAAAGTCTAGATGCTTTACCTGTTGTTTTGATTTTATTCCTTAATCTCCTGAACCTTGTACTATTGATTATTTTCTATATTTTATCATCAACATTTTCCTTTCCACTAGATCTTTTCACTTCATTTCCTATGTTCTAGTTTATCACGTCAATAAATAAATAATAAAATTGGTAAATACTATATTAACATCTTGATAATAAATAAAAATTCTAATAATTGGTACATAAATAATCACTCAATTCTGCACATTCTTCCATCTACTGCACACAGCTCTAACTATTCCTTTCTCTCATCTTTAATTTAGAGTTGACTTTCTCGAAAGAGTTTTCCAATCTCCTAATAAAACTTTCTCTTCTTTAATTTACTTCTCAACATATTCCAATCTGGCTTTGTTAACAATGGCATCCATGTTGATGTATTCAAATAATAGATTTCAGTTGAAAGACTGTATTTTCCTGAAATCACTTGGATCTTTCTATTCCTATAAGCTTTTCCCAAGCCCCATTTACCCCAGGTGAAAAAAACCACTCTAGCCC
The DNA here is from genome assembly GCF_028564815.1 of Eubalaena glacialis. Classification (NCBI taxonomy): domain Eukaryota; kingdom Metazoa; phylum Chordata; class Mammalia; order Artiodactyla; family Balaenidae; genus Eubalaena; species Eubalaena glacialis. The sequence continues at coordinate 38,857,657 of NC_083731.1, read as the reverse complement.
AAGTTAAAGCAAGGTTACTAGAAATAACAACCTGTACCTTTCTCAAGAAACCTGCAGGGGTCATTTTGTTTTTACTCACACCAACAGGTGTCCTATTTTGCTGAAAGCTTGCATGTCAGAATGTTTAAAGCCTTGCAGTTTATTTTACCAGAATCACTCCTACTTGTCCTTAGCATGGCTCCATCTGCAAAAGCCCTACAAATCCCCTTCCCTGTTTAATCTCTTTGAAGTAGTTTCTTCGGAGGCTGTCATCCCTGCTGTGCATGAGTTTATAAAGAGAAAACTCTATTCTTTCAGATCTCCTTGTTTATTTCAACACAGGCTCAATTATTTATTTATTTTATTTGTTTAGTTTCTTCACATCATTGGACACAACTAGATACACTTCTCTTAAAGCATTTCCTTATGGAAGAAAAAATATCATATTTTCTAGTTTCCTTACCTCTTTGGCTACATTTTTGATCTCTACTTCTAGTTTTATCACTTTTACCTAATCCTTATATTTTGAGTTCCTCTGGGTTTGGCTTTAAAATTGCTATATTGTGGTTTTAGTCATTCTTCTTAAAATACCCTCATCCATTTTCATAACTTCAAGTACAAAAATACATCTCAATGAATCAAAAGAAAAAAGTATATTCTGAACACAGTCATTGACATTGAGCAACAGAATCATATAGCTATTTTTTTCACTGATCCTTTCTATTTGCCAAACATATCACAGAAAGTCCAAAATTGAACTCATATTGAACTCATAATCACCTGCAACTGGTTTCCCCTCCAATTAACCTATCTTAATAAATAAACTGGCTTCCAGAGATTTTGTTAGCAACAAGTATGACCTCTGCCTCTCTCTCTGTCCAATCTGTGAGCTTCATTTCTGTCCTTTCACTATTCTTTACCTCAACTGCAACTACTCTGGACCTATCCACCATCACATCTACCCAAGTGCAAAACAAGATGCTTTTCGCTGATCTCCTTGTAGTCTCTCTGATTCCTCTCACACCAATCTTCATAGATCTCCCTCTCTTAAAATCCCCACAATGCTTCCTTGTCTGCCTTATTTATGCTGAATTTCCCACACTAAACACAGGTCTTGGTACATAGCAGATTCTCAATGAATTATTAAAATCATTCTTAAACTCAATGAGTAAATGACTGAATGGATTTATGAGTTCTTGACAGTGTAGAGAAAATTTTGATATCTGGATACTGATGAGGGAGATGCAATCAATGAACCAGTGGGTAAAGTTCTCAGTGATCAGAATCTGTACTCTTTACAAGAAACATGTTTGCATTCATTTAAAAAAGAAAATCTCTGAGAGTAGAAAACTACATATATGACAAAAAGAACTTTTGTTATAGATGTCATCCATTACCTGCATGAATAGAGTATTAAAAAAAAAAAAAAACACTGAGAATCATGATAAGACTTGTTAAAGTTTTTAGATTGCATCCAAAAAAAAAATTCTTCTTAACTAGAAACAAAACACAAAAGACGATGTATTCTCATTGCTCAGATTTAATATCGATTATTTATACGGGAAATAATTCTAACAGCTCTATTATGTTGACTCCACCCAGTTTCAATATTTATGTGTAGTATGATAGTGCTTTAAATGCTCATGCCATTAGATTCATACTTTAAATTTTTGCAAACCCTTAAGTAAAAACAAAGGAAGAGTCAGCATATAAAACTGACTTAAGTGCATTGTGGTTACACACTCAAGCCATCTGTTTCCGATTGAATTAAACCCACTTTTCTTTGGCCAAGTGAGGTATTGCCAGACACATGATAAGTGAGTAGCAGAAGATTAGTGCCCTGAATTTAATGCTGATCAAAATATACTTGCTATTTTCAAAACTCTACATTTCTTCAGCAGCTCCTGTTGAAAAGCCAAACTCTCTAAGCAGAGAAGGGGCTCACAACTCTTTCAATTCAGATCAGACAAAATGAAACCTTGTCCTGCCACAAGGGAGCGCTTTGCTTTTTCTGTGGATGACACCGTATCACTTATTCTCTGCATTACCCGTTAATGAATTCCCTGTACTATAAGTGAGATTATGCATTAGTTGAATACCAAGTTGTTCTCATGCATAAAACTAGGATATGGGGAGGAGGAAAAGTAGTTTTTACTGTGAATGCACTGAGCCACTTAACTGGCTGTCAAGTGTCCTCAGTTCAACAAAATCATTTCCCAGCTTCCCCTGGGAAGTTCAGAACATTCCTTTGGAAATGAAAATGTTTTTCTTCCCACTCCTACTGTCTTTCTTTGAAGCCCACATACAAGCCATTATTCAAAGAATGAATAATCCTGAAAATTCTCCTGGGAGTATCATCCTGATGCATACTGAATATAATGCAAGACAGAAGACAGAACAAGATAGCTTTTTGTAAATAGCTGTAGTTTAAAAAAAAAAGAAGAGTTAAAATTTAAAAAAAAGTTTTTCCTCAAATTATGTGTCTGTGTTTACTTCACCATTAGACTGCCAATTTTTAGAAGACATTTGTGGCTGCTAGATTAATCTTTAACTATATTTTGTAAACATAATAGCCTGTAACACACTTCATCCTTACATTTTCACCATTCCATGCCATTAAGCTATTTCATGAGGCTTCATAGAGTATATAGAAAATACTTGAAATTTACTGAACAGGGAGGGACAGGACCCGTGTTCAGAAGAAGGAAAAGGATGTCGTCAAACCAAATCTAAAATAAGTTAAATTAAAAAATTGAGTTTTAGCAATTCAAACCTCATGTGAGTTAGAAGAAAACAGGGGAAATCTACCAATACTCAATCATTAACTTGACTAATAGATTTTTTCTGAATTTGTGTACTTTCTAAAGTAAAATATGAGAAAAGGAAAATTTCTCTAATATATTTGGAAATAAGTAAAGATTGCACTCCATAGAAGCAATACCAGCTAATATTAAATTTCTTTCTTTATTAAAAATATTGAAAATGTCAGAAAGTTTTTTCACAAATAACTCTTTCAGGTTTTTGCTTATCTCATTTAAAATTGGCCCTACACCTCATTCCCAATCTCTTTCCTTCTCTCCTGTTCCATTTTTTTATCACAATTATGCTAACGTGTCATACTATATTTTACATAATTTTTGTTGATTATTGGCTGTATCTTCAGGCACACAAAAAATATACAGGTTCTGAATTCAGAGAAAGATGACAGTGAAATTTGGAATAGTAAGGAGGAGGATATAGATATATTGGGATGTAAATTGTGCTTCCAAGGCAGGTTAGGTTTTGAAAACATAATGAATTGATTTACAGTAAGTTTTTTTATTTCTCTTTTTATGGCAAATGTATGATTTACTTGGTAGACTTTTACAGTTACCTCACAACATTTATGGCTTTGGAAGGCAGTATGGCTAATGGAAATGGTGATAACCTGAGTACCAACAGTTCAGGATTTTAGACACACAGAGAATAGTAATTATTTTTGTTATTTTGGGCAAGTTATTTTATTGTCCCATCTCTAGAATAAGGGATTTAGACCTTGTGATCTTTACTATATCCTTAGCTTTCTTTGATTACTTATTACTTCATTTCATTTTTTCATCCATTTTCTCCTTCAACAAATATTTAGTAAATGTATGCTGTTTGTCAAGGACCTAGGAGTAGAGTAGTGAATAACACAGACAAAATTCTGATCTATATTGAAGTGGAAGAATAATTTATATTATAAATAAATATATGAGAAAATAAAGCAGAACAGGAGATAGGGTGTGTGGAGATTACGTTAGTGTGGATGATATCAGAAAACTAATCTAAGGAGGTAACCTTTGATCTGAAACCAGAATAATGAGGTAGCCAGTCAAGTGAAGATTTCAGAAAAGTACATTTCTGGTTGAAAAACAACAAATTCTAAATCCCTGGGACAGGAATAAGCTTAGGATTATTCAAAGAACACAAAGAAAGTCTACATGGCTGATGCAGAGTGTAAAAAAACAAAAAAACCCAGAAACCTCAATTAAATAGGGTCAGTAGACCAGAAGAGGGAGCTCTCATGCTCTGCAAAGATAGCAGAGCCCAACAGAGAGAAAGACTCCTCTTCTTTCTGGCAACAACTCAGCCAACCACCTTCCCCCTCCCCCCCCAACTTCCTTTTCCCCTCTATAAAAGAGTTCTCCTTCCCTTGCTGTGTGGGGACTTGAACATGGCTCATCACGGTTGCAGATACTGAATTGTAATTCTCTGCTGATCCTAAATAAATTCATTTTTGCTAGAGAAATAACTGGCAGTCTATTTGTTTTAGGTCAACAAGAGTATGGTGGTGGTAGTAGGAAAGGTAGACAGGTCTAGGGCATGTTGGGCTTTGTACCCTAGAATAAGAGTTTGAGATTTATTTTAAATGTGAAGGGAAACCATTGTACATGCTTTAATGGATGGAGGATCACTTTTGATATCCAAGGAGTGAGGTGAGACTAGAAGCAGAGAGGTGAGTTAGGAGGCTGTTGAAGTAGAATTTGGACTAGGGAGGTAACAGTGAAGAGGGGGGAGTGATCCAATTTATAATATATTCTATACATAGAGTCTATGGAATTACCTATTGGATTACATGTGAAGTGTAATGGAAAGAGAGGATTTAAGAACAACTATGAGTGTGACTTTCTGGATAGTGATTTTAGTTCTGAGATTAGGAAAGAAGCAGTTTGGGTAGGGAGGTTGTGAGGGCATTTGAAAGTCACTGACATTGTTTCATACTGACATTGTTTAATTGCTAACTAGCAAAGGGGAGATACTAGAATAAGTTGGAATAACCATTACATTTTCATCATTATTGGACAGTTAAATATGACATTTCTTGCCATAGTCATTTAAATTATTTGGCTTTTCATTTTATTTTATTTCTTTTTCTTCCCTTTCTTTGTTTTGTTTTGTTTTGTGGTACCTGTTACAAAAAAAAAAAAAAAATTTGTGATTCTTAAAATCTGGAATATTGGCCCTGCCCTGAGAGTTTTTTTGATACACACCTCTCATCTTGTGGGCTGGCTAGCAAGTCCAAAAGCCAGAGGCTTCCCTGGGAAACTAATTTTGTCTGATGCTGTAAGAGAAAAAAAATCCAATCTGGAGGTAAATGCCTCTCTCTGGGAGATACTATGTTAAGGATATGAATTCCAGACCAAAGTCCTCTTTTTGACCCAACAGCAACAGCCAAAAGTAACAAGATATATCCTAGTGCTGATGAGCACACATTCTCAAGGTTACTTTGATATGTGTACTTGCCAAGAATCCCAGTTGACACATTCTTGAGCTCAAGCCTAATTATTCTTCATTTCAAATAAGTAATGTCTCAATTTTTAGGAAACAAGGAAACCCAGTGACTTGGCAAAGAGATGTTTTGCATAAGATTCAGATTTTACACATTATTCAGAATTTACAAGATTAGTTTAATTCTTATGCATGTGAGAATTGTTGCTTGCTGTTATTTTGTGGGAAGATGGGAGGCCAGAAGGAGAAACACCTGCTTTAAATGATGGAGGGGCTAATGTTCTATTCATACCCTCTATGGAGAAAAAAATTCTTAGCAATTATGAGATGTAATTATAACTTGATAACATCATTTGAAGTAGGATCCACAGGCAGGCCCATCTCTATTACTAATAAATAATAATTCATACTTATGTAACATTTAATATTTTTTCAAGGAATTTGACATGAGTTCTACATATACTAACTCATTTAATCCTCACAATAACTATATGAGTTAGGCTTTATGATTACTCTCATTTTAGAGAAGAAACTGAGACACAGAGAGGTTAAATAACCTGTGTACGGTTCGTTATAAGGTTATTAAGTGTTAGAATTGTGATTAAAATCCAGCCTATCTGATTCTTCACCATTAGGAAATTTAGAAACATTAAACCACAAGTTGGCACAAGTTTGGAGACAACTTTCTTCCAGAAATCATATAAGCATGATATATTCCACTTGTAGAAAGAACAGAAATAACTTTCTAAGATATGTGCACAGAGTCATTAGCATGACTTTGTTTTTAACAATTGATTCTTTTCATTTTATTTATTCAGTTAATGAATTTCTATTGAAAATCTTTGTTGTAGGCTTTTAGGATTCATTAGTGAACAGGAAGATTCTCACCCTCATTGAGTTTATTTCTTCAGAGAGAGAATTGTTGAGGGGCAAGATTTGCTTATTTCCATCTTTCTCTGAAGAGATAAGGAATAAATATCATCGACCTTACACTGAGTGCCAGGTGGATCCAGACCTGCAAAGAGAGATTTAACTAAATATGTCTCGGGACACTAAGGCATAGTCCATTTCATAGGCTCTGGTGTACCACCCCCTTACAAGCCAGCAAAGACTGTTCCTTAGTGTCTGCAGGGGTGAATTAATGTTTCAACCCACTGCAAGTAGGAGGCTATTCCCTAATTAAATATCGATACTGTTTTATGGGAAAGGATTTTTGTTATTGTTTTACTTCCACTAACACTTTGCAGTGTCTATAGGACATTAAATCAGCTAAGAATTTCTGTAGTTTTTGGTTGGTTGTGCTTCAGAGGGAAAAATAATTCACGACATTCTGAGACTTATTCGGAATAACGAAAGCTACATTTTGGCACTTCTCTGAATTCCTCCCATTTTGGGTAAGCAGTACAAATAGTATGTTGAATGGTGTTATTGCGTCTTCAGCCACTGAGAAAATGGTATTCTGTGCTGCTCACTTAGAGAGGATACTGGGATACCAAATAATCAGACAACCTTTGTTTCTGGAATATCTTCCTTCAGGTTTTACACAAGGAGAGATTTATTGTGCAGATTAGATAGTGGGTTCACATAATGTTTTGCTGTTGTTTTGAAGTGATAACTTTTTAACGTGCTGGTTATTTGTCTTGTTTGGATGAGGGTGCTTATTTATGAATGTTTACCAAAGACTAGATAGAGAAGGTTTTATGTTTGAGACAAATCAATAAAAATACACATGCATAAATAAGTGAGGCACACCTGTAAAACACTTTTACTATGACCTAGTTAAGACGTTTGTTTTATTGCTTTAAAAATATTTTCAAACCATTTATGATCATTAGAATTTTACATCTGAAGTCTGCAGGTTTCTATACTGCAGCCTGGTTGAGAAGGATGGTGTGAGTTCTTAGCAACACAAACTCAGGCATCTCAAAGAGCCATTTTTAGACCTCTTCTCATCTCTATTTTTATTAGTAACCTTGCAGCTCAGTTTGAGATCTCCTCTGTGTAAACTGACAGTGTGCCAATGCTGTGCTGTGAAATTGCAGTATGCAACTTTGCCCCAAGGAATTTAGCAGCTTGGAGTTGAACTTTGATAAAAATGAATGGATTATTTCTCCCCATCGGGAAAATCTGAATGGCCTGGTGTGCAAGACATTAGATGGTGAGTCAGAAGTCATAGCCTCATCACTTACTTGCTGTGTGACCTTGGGCAAATCAATTAACCTCTCTGAGCCTCAGGTTCTCCATCTGTATAATGAGTACCATTATATCTACCTTAAAAGAAAGGTGGAAGGATTAATGAGGAAATGTCCACAAAACACATTAAACGCCACAGAAGAGAGGTGCTCCATAATTACAAACCATTTTTACTGCTGAATTTAAAAGAGTAAAATGGAACCATTATTTTATCTTCAACTGTAGGAGTTATTTCAACTGAAACAGTATTAGAGAGAATCTTAAAGCTGAACGGTTTATTTAAAATGCTTGAATTTTTGAAAGATTTCTCTTAATTATACAAAATATCAAATTTTCAATATAATAAGATCTAAGGATTAAGACAATTTTGTACATTGGCAGAATACAATTCACTAAATATTGAGCTCCAGATGGCTTCATATTTATTCCACTGCATAGATAGTACTGAGCCTAATTCATCTCAAAGAGATCATTATCCATTTGATTTTTATAGCTTTAAAAGAGAGTGTTTCTCAGACTTCCCCTACTAACCTGCTCTAATTTTCAGCAAAACAGCCTTTCACATTTATCTAAAGAGTTCTTGCTCAATTTAAGTGCATTTTTTTTTCCATTCTCAGTGGAAAAGAGAATGGTCAAACTTTTATATGCCAAAAGAGAATTATTAAGTTGTATTTTTGTCTCAATGTTTAATATATATAATTTTCCATAATTCTTCAGAGGTTCATCTCTTGCAATATTGTTATCTCTTTCAACTCTTAATCTCATCCAGTTTTTCACAGTACTTTACTACTGCAAGGTCCAAGCTATGATGAAATATAGCTTCTACAAGTTTTGCCATCAACTGGTTGTTTGAGATCTTTGTAACTCACTGAATCTTCCAGTTGGCTAGTTTATTTTTTGGCAGCCTGAAAAGGTAAGACTAAATCACAAGACTTGATTCCAGCACTCACATTATATATTGCTATATATTATTGGTCATTTTACCACTAGTTTATTGAGCATCAGTCAGGTATGCCAGACCTTTTATATGATTTGACATACTTTAATCATTTCAACAACCCTGTTAAATATAATTACTTTTTTAAAATTAATTTATTTTATTTTATTTATTTTTGGCTGTGTTGGGTCTTCGTTGCTGCACGTGGGTTTTCTCTAGTTGTGGCGAGTGGGGGCTACTCTTCCTTGCAGTGCACAGGCTTCTCGTTGTGGTGGTTTCTCTTGTTGTGGAACACGGGCTCTAGGGGCGAGGACTTCAGTAGTTGTGGCTTGCGGGCTCAGTCGTTGTGGCACGTGGGCTCAGTAGTTGTGGTGCACAGGCCTAGTTGCTCCACAGCATGTGGGATCTTCCCGGACCAGGGCTCAAACCTGTGTCCCCTGCATTGGCAGGCAGATTCTTAACCACTGCACCACCAGGGAAGTCCCATAATTACTTTTTTTTATTAATAAGGAAACTGAATGCAAACAGGAAGTGCCATGTTGCTTATAGTTAAGTTCCTGATCATTAAAGTAAGAAAGATTTGGTACTGAATCCAATTAATTCGGTTCCCTAGGTTTTCTTTTGTCTATATAGCCTTATAATACTTATGTCAAAGTTTTAATCAAGACTAAATGAAATAATATGTAGTAATGATGACAAAAACTTGACCTCTATGCACCGGTGCCTAATCGAATCTCCGAGACAGAGTTTTGGGTGAAGAAGAAAATAATAGATTTATTGCTCTGCCAGGCAAAGGGGGACACAGCAGGCTTGTGATTTCTTGAGGTTATCAAACTATGACCTTTTCTCTGGAACATCTTCCTTTTGGTGAGGTTGTAGTTCTGCAGAGAGCTTAAAGATATTGTTATGTGTATCCCTTGAGGCAGAACCAGGACCCTACCCCAAGGTTGTACTATTGTTTCTTGACTGCTCCTCCCTTGTCTCTGCATCCCCTCTCTTCCCTGATTAGCAACTGTTCAAATCTGTCCTTTGGAACTCAGGAAATGTCATGGACACTGGGGCTTATTCCTTACCAAGAAGAAACAGGGGACACAGAAATGCTTCCATGCCCAGGAGCCCCACAGTCTCCTGCTTGGTTTCAGTAATGCTTAACATAATGCCTTGTATGTTAGACACCTGGTAATTGGTAGCTTACTGGTTTTGATTGTGATTGGGGTTGTGGTTAATGTTACTGTTTTATTATCCCAGGGAACATATATAGAAGGTAGAGCCATAATTTTGATGCAAATTTGTCCAAAGCCCAAACCCAGTCACTATTCAAAGGGTCTATAGCTAGGTTTTAAGGTGTCAACAATGAAAATCTTGTTAGAAATAACGGGTAATTTCTCAGGTTCTTCTTGCCTTCCTTCAAAGTAGCTGAAACTACATAGACCAGTTATTGGATGAAGTTCCTGTAGAAATTTGCTTTATTTATTATACATAAATATGCATATGTACATATATATGTATATTTATTACTCAAAAGAAGTTTACATATATATACTTCAAAAATTTTGTATGATTACTCAACAATTGGTTGATAAAATATGTAAAGCTCATGACAATAAATAAGTAAATAATGAATTAATTCATTTCTTTCTTCATCTGCATAGTAGTAGATCAATGGTTTGTTCCCACTAATGCTGTGAGAAGTTTCGTGGCAGGGATTCTTTTTACTTTGAATCTCCAATGACTTATATGAATTCTGACCCTTAAGAGGTATTCCATGAATTTTGAACAAAACTGAATTTTCTTGAGGAGCATATAGCCAAGTAGGAACGTAAGGCATGCACCAATATGACTCTGATAAAATGTAAAGCTATTATGGTTGCCATAAAGAGATGGAGGAAATTACTTCAAGAATTCAGCAGTGGAGGAGATCTCTTCCAGACTATAGAAATAACATTTTCTGCAGGAAAAAAAATTAAGCAGAGCATTGAAGGAAAAGCAGGACTCAGAAATGGAGACAGGAAGAAATGCTTGTGCAGGCAAAGAGAATGTGCAGTAAGAAAAGAATTTTATTAGTTTTTTCCTCTGTGCCAGACACTATGCTTTTTGCACATTTCTACATTCTTCCACTTCTATGAAGTCAGTATCATTTTACAAAGGAGGAAAATGGGATTCAGAATGTTTAGGACACTTGACTAGTAATAATAAAACTGCATTTGTCAGGGGTCTGTTTGACCATCCAAACCTGTCTCTTAGATTCAGAGAGACTGGGATTGGGTGGTAAGGCATTGAGAATCAAAGAACAGTTCAATTTAACAGGAGAAAGTTGTTCTGGGTCTCTTTACTCTTATCTCTATTCATGAAGGGCCAGAGTAGCAGTGACTCAACCTCCAGATAACGTAAAGTCAGATTACCTTGGTTTGCATCCTATGAATCATAGTGTGATCATGGGTTTCTTGCTACCTCTCCTTGCCTTATTTTTTCTCTGCAAAAAAATTGATAATCGTATTTAAAGTCAGAGGGATCTTGGCTTAATTCCTGATAACAATTAAAGATGAGTGGCCCTGGACAATTTTTAAAATTTTCTAAACTTCAGTTTCTATATTTGTGTAGTTAAGATAGTTCTATCTGTCTTTTATTATTTTCTGAAGGTTAGAAATATTAGTATATTGTAAAACTTAATGAACTTTATGTCAAGCAGGGATAATATTTATTTTTAGAAAAATTTCAGGATTAAAATAGATAAGGTAAATGATGAGAGTATTTTGTAACATAAGCATTTGGATACTGAGAAAAAAGTATCACTACTACAAAAAAAGTATACAAAATATATATGCAGAATACTTATATGTAGAAAGCCTCCACACACTGCCTGGTGCATAGTAACTACTTGATAAATATTAACTCACAGGCCATGCAGCTCTATATTAATGCTAGAAATAAGAGGATATTTTATGTTTGGATAACCAATTTTAAATATAATATGTATATAAAATAAATTCATGGTTTCTCATGGAGTATACAGAAAAAAAAAGAAACCTCATAAATTTACCACACAGACATGTTGTAGTATAGCTGGCACACACGTATACACATATGGGCAGAAACACACATATACAACTTTTTTCATATTTTTGTCTACTGATTTTATTGAATTTTATACCTAACATTTGATAATACTTATTTCTCTTGACATTAAATTTTTATACATATTACCATAATTTAATTAAGTGATCATCTATTCTTGAGCATTTGAATTATTTTTAATTTTTTCTATTACATATAATGAGTTCATATATAAACCTTTGACTTTTTCCCCAATTGTTTACTTTTTAGGAAAAAATTTCCATTTCCAAAAGTGAAACTGCTAGACTAGTAGATATGTATGTTTTTCAAGACTTTTCATACATCTTTGTAACTGCCTTTCAGGAATACTGTCCTGTCTCATTAGTTTGCATTATTCCTCTTTTCTGTGCTATTTGGAATAGCCCTTCAGTTTTCTTCCTTTTGTTCTTTTCCTTACTGGCAACTACTCTGGAATCTAATATAAAATTTTCCTACTGAATGTCAAAGCTCTGAAGATCACTCACACGATTTTCTGTGTATTATAAGAGGCTTGTCATTTATTAGAGCAGGAAAAAAATGGTTTTATTTTTATTTACTTATATCTTATCCTTTATTTTCATGATATCATACATTTAAAGGTATGAGGAAAGTTTCTCTGAAGTTGAGATTTAAATCCAACTTTCTAAATCCAAAAGTGATTTACTATGCCAAATTTAGCAAAGTATACACATTGATTTATATCCACTTTTATTGAGCTTAGATTGAAAATATTTCTTCACTAAAATGCTTATCAATATTAGTGTCAAAAACCTAAAGTTACTATAGAAAGAGTGTTTTGGAAGCTGGAACTCCTGAAACCTTTAAATCTCTTGCAGCAATAACTTAAATTTAGTCTTTTGGGATACAATTATTTTGTGTGCTGTGTCACTTTTCTAAAACCAGCTACTTTTATCTATAGCTCTCCAAAATTAACTTTGCATTAGGAGCTAAGAAAAAATAATAAGAATAACACATCTATCAGTTTATTGAAAATACAATTATAGGAAGTGGCATCATCAATATGTATTAATATTTTCCAAAAGAATGGATTTGTATTTATCATTTTAGTAACTAGTTGCTTATGACTTGTATGTGCTAAAATAATCAAGGGTAGCATGAAGATATGTAATGATGCTGTAGACTGAAGATTTATGTACCCCATAATTCATTAGATGAAACCTCATCCCCAACGTGATGGTATTGGAGGCAAGGTTCTTGAGAGGTGATTAGGTCATGAGTCCTCATGAATGGTATTAGTATCCTTATGTAACAGACCCGAGAGTGCTCCCTTGATCTTTCTGCCATGTGAGGATGCAGTGAGAACATGGCCATCTATGAACCAGGAAGCAGGCTTTCACCAGACCTCAAATCTGCTGGTGTCTTGACCTTGAAATTCATAGCCTCCTGAATTGTGAGAAATAAATTTATTTTGTTTATAAGCCACCCAGTCTATGGTATTTTATTATAGCAGACTGAATGGAGTAAGACAAATGATAATTTCACATGTTGGGGGCAAGATTAACCTTTATATAATTTAGCATGCTTAGGAAATTAGAATTGGATACTAATTCTAATTAGAATTGGATACTAAGATGAGCTCCTAGAATATACTCGGGCATTTCTAGTTTGTAGTAATGATTTTGAGTTAACATTTCTGCTTTAGTCATAAACACTCAGTGTTAAATAATTTGGGGACTTCTTTCATTTTGTTTTCAATGAAATTCTGTCATGTCAGAAACCTTTCTCTCATGTCAGAAACCTTTCTTATAAGATTTTGACTTCATTATTAACTTACCTTTTGAGAGATAAAGTATTGCCTAAGAAAACCCATCATTCCTAAAGTCAGATACATAATTATTCTGCAGAAGATAACTGTTTCTTAAAAATAGAATAACTTGATGGGATATGTGGGTATGAAAAGTTAGGACAACGGGCAGGTTCATGGAGGAGAGGGTTTATCAAATACAGCCCAAATCAAACTACTTGAGAATGCTGTGAAATTGTGCAGAGCTTTTTTTCCCCCTCAATATGAGACCTTAAGTAATTTGAAAGAATTAGTTCTATGGAACCCAACAAGGGACAGAAGGTTGGAGCAAAATGAGAAACACGAAATTCAGATATTTTCAATGCAAAGTTGATAAGTGGGCAGTGTTCAATATAAAAGTACCTCTAATACTCCCCTCTCCTTCCTATTTAAATAAAAGTCAGCTATAAACACTTACTGTAGATTTTCTGATGATGGCATTCTGACTGGTGTGAGGTGATACCTCATTGTAGTTTTGATTTGCATTTCTCTAATGATTAGTGATGTTGAGCATCCTTTCATGTGTTTGTTGGCAATCTGTGTATCTTCTTTAGAGAAATATCTATTTAGCTCTTCTGCCCATTTTTGGATTAGGTTTTTTTTTTGTTTTTTTTGTTTTTTTTTGATATGATATTGAGCTGCATGAGCTGCTTATAAATTTTGGAGATTAATCCTTTGTCAGTTGCTTCATTAGCAAATATTTTCTCCCATTCTGAGGGTTGTCTTTTCATCTTGTTTATGTTTTCCTTTGCTGTGCAAAAGCTTTTAAGTTTCATTAGGTCTCATTTGTTTATTTTTGTTTTTATTTCCATTTCTCTAGGAGGTGGGTCAAGAAGAATCTTGCTGTGATTTATGTCATAGAGTGTCACTGTTGGTGGGAATGTAAATTGTTACAGCCACTATGGAGAACAGTATGGACGTTCCTTAAAAAACTAAAAATAGAACTACCATACAACCCAGCAATCCCACTACTGAGCATATACCCTGAGAAAACCATAATTCAAAGAGTCATGTACCACAGTGTTCATTGCAGCTCTATTTACAATAGCCAGGACATGGAAGCAACCTAAGTGTCCATCGACAAATGAATGGATAAAGAAGACGTAGCACATATATACAATGGAATATTACTCAGCCACATAAAGAAATGAAATTGAGTTATTTGTAGTGAGGTGGATGGACCTAGAGACTGTCATACAGAGTGAAGTAAGTCAGAAAGAGGAAAAACAAATACCATATTCTAACACATATATATGGAATCTAAAAAAAAAAAAAAAAAGAACCTAGGGGCAGGACAGGAATAAATATGCAGAAGTAGAGAATGGACCTGAGGACACGGGGAGGGGGAAGGGTAAACTGGGACGAAGTGAGAGAGTGGCATGGACATATATACTCTACCAAATATAAAATAGATAGCTAGTGGGAAGCAGCCACATAGCGCAGGGACATCAGCTTGGTGCTTTGTGACCACTTAGAGGGTTGGAATAGGGAGGGTAGTAGGGAGACACAAGAGGGAGGAAATATGGGGATATATGTATAGCTCATTCATTTTGTTATAAAGCAGAAACTAACTAACACCATTGTAAAGCAATTATACTCCAATAAAGATGTTTAAAAAGAAAGTAAATTGGATATTTGAAGGGGTGGGCAAAAGAATGGGGATAGTTAACAATGGCATCGTGTTTCTTCTGTGCATTACTCAGTAGGTGATAGAGTCATTCAGTAATTCAGGCATCTTTGAAGAAGGGCATATATGGGAAGGTCATTCATTTTGGTAGAACAGATTCACCAACTTGTGGTTTTGAGCTATGTAAGAGGAGTTAATAATAGGGAGCTGGACATACAATCTGAAATAGAAGAAAAAGTCTACTCTAACCACAATGACTTCTGATACCAAGTACCCAGATTTAGGCCAAACCTTACAGGTTAAGGGCACAGTCCTCCACAAAACTACTCTGACTAAATAATTTACTAAATAATCAATAATTCAATAATTCACTAAAACATCTCACATAACTTAGGAAAATGCTATGCTTATGCCTACAGTTTTATTATCACAAACAGATTCAAATCAGAACCAGCCAAAGGGAGAGATGCGTATGTAAGATACGGAAGAGTTTCAAACGTGCAGCTTCTATTTGTCCTTTTCTCATGAAGTCAGGACACATTAACCTCCCAGCACACTGATGTGTGACAGTACACAGAGTACTGCCAACCAGGGAAGTTTACCTAAGCTTTAGTACCTGGAGTTTTGTTGACATTTCATTATCTAGGCATGATTGATTGAATCATTGGCCACATGATTCAAACTCAAAATTCACCCTCCTCCCCTCCTCAGAGGTCAAACTGACATCACTTGGCTAAGAATCCCAACCATCTAATCACAGGGTTAGTCTTTCTGGCATGGCTAGCTCCAATCTTAAGCTATCTCATTAACACAAACTATCGAAGGGCCCACCCTGAGACACCTTGTTAGCACATGCCATCCCTTGTGGTATGAGGGACCCACTATGAATAACAAAGGCACCTCTATCACTCAAGAAATTTCAAGGATTTACAGGTTATCACCCAGGAACCGGGAATAAAGATCAGCCATTTTATTACACGCTAGTAACATAACTTTGTGAGGAATCTACATCTAGGTGGTTATTGCAGCTGTGGGTATGGATAAGTTTATCTAAGTATTTGTATGTTGAATTTGGGTATGATTTTAAAATTTCACTGGAGTTTAGAATCTCCAACATTTGATGCTTAGGTTGAGGAAGGTGAGCCAATAAGGAGTGGAAAGAGGAGTGAATAAAGAGGTAAGAGGGATCTAGGGTGGGTCTCTGAAAGTTGGAAGAGATCAGACATACAACTGTTGCTGTGATGTGTTACAAGAGGAGACCTAAGAATTTTTCTTTTTATTTACTGTCTTGGATGCAATGATGACCTTTTTTTCTCCCATTTATAATTTTTTTAATGAAAAAAATTTTTAATTTTATATTGGAGTATAGTTAGGTCACAATGTTGTGTTAGTTTCATGTGTACAGCAAAGTGATTTAGTTATACATATGCACACTACAATATGTAAAATAGATCAACAAGGACCTACTGTCTAGCACAGGGAACTCTACTCAATACTCTATAATAAGCTATATGGGAAAAAATCTGAAAAAGAGTAGATATATGAATATGTATTGTTAACCTTTTGCAGTGTGTTTTTTGTAGCTGAATGGGGGCTGGAAACTAGATGAGAGGATGGCTGACTAAGAGATTTTGTAAACATGCTCGATTATTCAAAGCTATTTGGCTGTGAAGGTAAAGGATAAAGTTACTCACAGCTAAAGGAATCTGAAGAGTCTGGAGTTCAGATTTTGTTGAATTGGTTTGTTTTTACTGAAGAAGAACTAAAGTGATAAAAAAGCTAATAAGAAAGAGCCAGTAGAGACACAGAGATTGATTTTTAAAAGAACAGCTTGTTCCACAGGATTAGGGGGACAAGGAAGTGAAGCAGAGATGGAAGAAGGAATTTACATAAAAGGAGGAACAGGAAGAGAGGGAATTAGGATAGTTAAAGACAGAATCACTCCATGGCAAGCCTTCAAGTGGACCTTGGTCACAGAGCAATGAACAAAGCAGAAATCACTCTGCCCTAATGGAGCTTATAGTTAAGAAAATGCTAATTAGGTGACTAACATTAAAAACATAGCTAACCAAATGCACACATAACTACCAATGAGAACAGTGTTACTGAGGAAACAAACTGTATCTGGAGGTAGAAAACAAACATACAAACAAAACAAACAAGTGGGCTCATAAAGAGACCTACCTGAGCTGCCTTCTTTTGCTAGATTGGGGCTGGGGAGATGCCTGGTCTAGAAGGCCTTCTGGTCGATGGGAGCCACTGTGTTGTTTCTCCAATCCTGGGATTCTAAATTACTTAGATTCCTTCTTAGCAACTTTCAGAAATTTCCATACTTGCCCTGGGTGTTATTTCAAAGGTTTATAATTGTACTTAATGGAAAAGACAAAAATGAGGCTATGCCATCTTGTCTGAACTGAAAGTCCCAATGAGTTTAGTTAAGAGTTCTTGCTTATACTGTGAATGATTTTAATAAAACTTTTACTCTCACTTTATGCATATTTAGACTATTGCAAATTTTTATGTGACAGCATTTTTTTTAAATTAATTATTTATTTATTTTTGGCTGCGTTAGGTTTTTGTTGCTGCATGCAGGCTTTCTCTAGATATGGCAAGTGGGGGGCTACTCTTCCTTGCGGTGTGCGGGCTTCTCATTGTGGTGGCTTCTCTTTTTGTGGAGCACAGGCTCTAGGCATGTGGGTTTCAGTAGTTGTGGCTCACGGGTTGTAAAGCGCAGGCTGTAGAGGGCAGACTCAGTAGTTGTGGTGCACACGTTTAGTTGCTCCGCAGCATGTCTCTAGTCTATATCCGGGGATAAAACAATGAATCAAACAGATAAAACCTTTTGACTCATTCAGCAAACATTCTTGGAAAAGAACAGTTTCAAAGTAATGCAATTATTAAATATCCAGTCGCATTTTAGGGTTACGTTAATCTAAAAGAGCAAATTTATCAAGTTTATGTTAGAAAATAATCTATTCAGATTCTGAATTCTTAAAATTTGTTACCTATTTATCAATCACTAATTTAAAATTCTGTTGCATATACAAACATATTTTTATCTTGAATAAACCTAAATTTCCTGGTTGGATTACTTTAACAAAGGTATTTCAGGACAATTTCCAATCTCGATATGAGCTGGTCAAGTGAAATATAGTTTGTGTCACACTTATACCTAAATAAGTGCTTGAAGAAACAACCCTGCAAGATTATTATTTTTTCACAGATATTTCAAATTCATCTTTATTTCCCTTTCGAATAAAATTTTGTTTGCATTTCTCACTGGTGATACAGCATATGTGAGTCAGCCCCATAAATGGTATAATTTATGGAGGATAGATATGCACTTAATAGTAGATGAATAATAAGGGAAAACTTAATTTTGCCCTAGGGTAGTAAACCTTATTAGCAAAGATGCAAATCTGACACTTTTAAGCCAGAAAAAAAAAAAAAAAAGTTCTGGGGAACTTGATTTTGTATTGGTACGTCTACTTGCTGCCTTCTGGGTTATGCAAAACTCTAGCTACTGCCTTCAACACCATAATTTAACACTAGGAACTCACTCCTAATGACACCATCCTTTGAGCAATACACTAATAGATCATGGGCTGACGATGTTCATTAATGATGAATCACACTAATATATCATTTTCTGTGTCACACAGGTGTTTTATCAGATTAATTTCATCGGTGCAATGACCTGTGATGATGATGCATTGCTTAAGGATGGTGTGATTCAGAAAGAAATGAAATTTGGAATTAAACCTGTATTCAGCAGCTTTGAGACTCTATTGGAAAATTTTTATAGAAACAAAAGATATGAATGAGATGTGCATTTAAATATTAAGCATATACCCTAGCATTAATAATGGAAAGAGAAAAGCAGTTCATATTTTTATTTACAAATTATTTTTTAAGAAACACTTTAAAATCCTAAAAACCATAGCTTCTGACTTCTTGACAGATAGCTTCTGCCTGGGTATGAAAGCATCAAACTCAAATCCAATATATTTTTTGTAAAATTAAAATGCTTTTGGGTCTTCCCTGGTGGCGCAGTGGTTGAGAATCTGTCTGCTAATGCAGGGGACACGGGTTTGAGCCCTGGTCTGGGAAGATCCCACATGCCGCGGAGCAACTAGGCCCGTGAGCCACAACTACTGAGCCTGCGCGTCTGGAGCCTGTGCTCCACAACAAGAGAGGCTGCGATAGTGAGAGGCCCGCGCACCGCGATGAAGAGTGGCCCCCACTTGCCGCAACTAGAGAAAGCCCTCACACAGAAACGAAGACCCAACACAGCGAAAAATAAATAAATAAATTTAAAAAAAAACACAAAAAAAACACAAATGAGTTTAAAAAAAAAAAAATGCTTTTGCTTTGCCTTTTTCTATACATAAGTAAAATTAAAGTCAGCAGTTTAAATTTTTATTTTTTTTAATTTGGACATGGCTTTACATATTAAGTAAATAAAATATTTTACATAGTGGATTTAGGTCAATTTAAAGAGATTTTTTTAAAGTTTATTATAACATCTAGTGTAAATGAATATATTAAAATCATATTTTCTCTTGGTGTATATGAATACAATTTTAAAAACATCATTGAGAGAATTTTAATTAGACTTATTGTGATAATGAAAAAAGTGTTAACT
The DNA here is from genome assembly GCF_028564815.1 of Eubalaena glacialis. NCBI lineage: Eukaryota > Metazoa > Chordata > Mammalia > Artiodactyla > Balaenidae > Eubalaena > Eubalaena glacialis. The sequence goes on along the minus strand of NC_083731.1, from coordinate 38,838,129 downwards.
ATAATCCTATCATTACATTTTCATTTTCAGTTATAAAGTTGAATTTCAATTAGTATCCTATTAAATTACTTTTATATGATAATTACATATATACCATTGAAGACGTTCTTAAGTGTATATTTACTCATGTATTTTAGAATTTTCTTTTACAAAACAACTGTTTTACTCCTCTTCAAATCAAAACCCAGTACTTCAGAGTATCATGTAAATGTACCATTCACATTACAATTCCTGGACTCATTTTTAGTCCTTCAGTATTTGCCATAATGTTCCAAACTGATCTAGATCCATGATATACACGGTTTTTCTAACATCAATTTATAATAAATACTATCAGTTTGTGAGATTCAGACTTAACATAAAAAGATCCCTGCATACTGAAATCATTGAGTCAATTTATTGATTTAGGACACATTTCAAATGACTTTGAGTGTTGACTGAGACATAGACATTATCATTTCCTAATGGCCACTTGATCTCACCCAGAAGGGATCTAAGTTGACACCAAATCCAGCATTTTGTAAAGACAATGTTGTCTCTTCTATTTCTTATTTTTAGATCTTTACTATCAGACAAGTGTAACCATCTCATATTTTATACTTCTATCACATTGGTTATCTGACCTGTGGAATAAGGGTTATAATGGTAGGAAGGGGAGATGCAAGGCCTGACACTCTTCCACTCTTGGCCAAGATAATTATCTAAATAATATTGCATCTTGGAGAGATTGGAAGAAATTAGTGCCTCAATCAAAAGTTGAAAGTACTCAAGGGCACTGTCTCTGTCATCTCCCCATTTAATTTCTTTCTGTTTGGCTTTAGAAAAACCAATTAGATTGTGACAGATGATGATGAACTACTAAAACTTTTACTAAATGGCTGTCTCAATCACAGCCATTATGCTAGAAGTAGTATATTTACTGGAGCAGAACAACATAGCCTCTAACACTTGCTATATAAATATTGACCTGGAAAATTCATTCTTCTCAAGCTTCAACAGTAACTAGAATCAAAAGCAATAGATGTACTGCTGCCACAATAAAATCTTACTCAAGAGTGGCCCTAAATGACAATGCAAAAAAAAAAAAAAAAAATTCCTCCCAGAGGGTATGGCTAAACCTTATTTGTTCACTTTGTTTGGAAAGAGAGGTAGAAAAGTAGCCTAAAGTTCAGATATACATGGAATCCTGGGTAGTAGTAGAACAAGAACTAAAGAAGAAACACGTGTATTATATGAGAATGTAGACAAAGTTTTGTTATTTTTTTATCTTGTCAATGATCTCTACAAGAGGAACTCAGAAACTAAGTGACCAGGATGACTCACTCTGTAGAATTCAGACAGCTTAACTTTCAGCCACCTCAATGCTGGCATAATGGGTACATGAACAAATTGACTATGGTGGCAGTGGTGATGGCTATGCGTGGGCTCAATGGCAGGGGTTCCCTCTTATCAGGGATGTTCTAGATATTGACACTGCAGAATGTATTACAGACCACCAGCAACTGAGACTGATGCCAAGTTCTTAGCATATATAAAACTATCTCTTGATGAGCTAAGTCAGTCAGTTGCTGGCATGTAGATTACCTTGGAGGGATATTTTTCACCATTAAAGGAGCAGTGATTTGTCCTTAATAGAACTGATATCATCTCCATATATGTTTGCTTTTCCTGACCATGGTGTGTCTCACATCCAAATACTTAAAAATGACTGATCAATTACTAGCATGATCATTCATACAACATTGACTCAGACTAAGGAATTGATTTTACAGCAAAGAAGATGCAACTATAGGCATATGAACATGGTTTCCACTGGTCTTACAATGGATCTTGTATGTCTGAAGTAACTGGCCTACTAGAAGAGTGAAATAGTCTATTAAAGGCTCAACTGACACCCTAGCTCGAGAACATCAATCCATGGAAATATGGTACATTGCCAATTCCTGATAAATGGTGATGTGTCCCTAACAGATAGAAAACAAGAAATTAGGACCTGGGATATGGAAGTCATGTTGGTTCCTTTTATAATAACTTTAAGAAATTAACTTGGAAAATCTGTGCTGTTTGCCACCATTACTTTAGGCTCGGCTAAATTAAAGATCCTTACTCCCACTGACAAAATACTTCCTCTAGGTAACACACTAAACATTCCATAGAAATTAAAATTACGACTAGGCAACTTTGGACTCCTCCTTCCAACTAACAATCAGACAAAAAAAAAAAAAAGAGTTGCTGTATTGAGGGGGATAACAGCCAGTTTCCATAAGGAGCCATAAACTACATGGTGGGGGAAGGTAAGGGTACATCTGGAAACTGGAAAACTCACTGGGATTTCTCTTGCTTCTTTCCTACCTTGTGGTAACTGCATCTGGGCAATTGCAACAATCATAGAAGGACAATGGTAAGACAAACAAGGGCTCGTAACTCTTGGGAAAGAAGATCTGGATCAATCCACCTGGTAAGCAATCTTGACAAGCCAAAATAAAGGCCAAGAGTGAGTGAAAATTAGTATAAGTGGTGGGGAAAAATGATGAATGTTAACCATTACTTTGGGGATGCGTGCTGTTGCTGGAGAAGAAACTGTTGTTTTCTCTTTCTATTAATTGACTTGTATTATGCCATTTAAGAGATAGGGTTACCACTTTGAAGAGGCCTGTGGCTGACTGGCCATAATATAGCTAAGTGATACAAATAGGTGACAACATTGGACATCTTTTGGCACTATTGTAAATCCTGAGGGTCTTTCTTACTCCGAGCACTGCTAAAGCAACTATTTCTAAGTAGCTCTTTGAGAAGCTTTGCAGATAAAATGGTTAGTTACAGCAAAGAAGATGCAATTATAGGCATATGAACATGGTTTCCACTGGTCTTATAATGGATCTTGTATGTCTGAAGTAACTGGATAAAGTAGATAAAAAGGCTGAGCCTTTTCCTGCCTATTACTTCCAGCCCCAGAAACTCTCACTTCTCTAATCTATTCATGTAGGATGCCCTTGGGAATCCACTTAACATCATTACATAAGCAATCTTGAACATTAGGGGCTTAAAATGTGTAGTATTGTCATTAACCACTACGCAAATTAAGGCAGCAGGTAACTATTTCCTCTGTGTGCCCAAGTGGGATAGTTCTAAGATGTGTTTTAAGAAATCTCAGGAAGGTTAAGCCCCAGTAATCCATAGCAGTGATCAACGATAGGATATTGTTTTTAATTGGCTGTCTGTCATTTCCTCTTTCAATCCCCCAAATGCTCATTACAGCTCCCTAGGATGATAAGCCAGATTAATTTCTTGTCTGGGGGACTTTTTCTGGGGTTCTCCTCTTGAGGGGACCCAGGATGAGAACCTCATTAGCAAGATAATTCACCATTGCTCCTTTGACAAATATTGAGTAAGGTGGTATAATTAGGCCACAAGTTTTTAATTGAATGACAAAAACATAAAGCCAGGTAAAAGGAGTTTCTACATCCACCTCAAATTAATAAACACAAACCAGGAGAAATTAACATACAACTGAACATAACACAAAACCAGTTTCATACCAAGAATGAAATGATGGTTTAATATTAGGATATCTTTTAAAATATTATTGTATCGAATTTAAGAAAAATAAAAATCATGTGATTATCATGCTAAAAAGACATTTAGTAATACTCATTGTAATTGTTTATGAAATATATTCCAGGTAAAAATATTAAATCAAACGTTTTTACTGAGAAAAAAACATGAAAAATTGGGCATAATATGTCATTATTCTAAGCATGATCAAATTCAAGACGCAAAAACAATGTAAAAGTTGATAAATTCAATTACATTTAAAAATTCTATATGAAAAAGAATAACGTGCACAAATGTAAAACACAAAAGACAATTGGAAAAATAACTGCAGCACAACGTACACAAACATATTGTAAATCAAAATGACTTGAGTAAAAAATCTCTGGGAGAAATGGGCTATGGAAAAGAATAAAGTGTTTAAAGAAAAAGAAATAGGAAATAAAAATGGCTCTTCAACACACAAACACATGCTCACCCTCACTAATAATAAAGTAAATAAAAATTAAAAGAAATGCCGTTTTAAAGTATCAGATTGACAACACTGTCAGGTTACTGTGGTATAATAAAGAATATATCTAGTCTTTGTTACCAATTCCCGGCACAATCTGTCAAATAAATAATACATTCCCTTCAACCATGCAACTTTTGGGATTTAGACTATACTCACAAATATACTCAAAGAAGGATAAGGGCATTCATTTCAGCATTAGATTTCAGGAACAATCTAAATAATGTTCAATATGGTACAGTCAAATAAATTACAGTAGAGTCCTAAATAGAGTAGCATCAAATTGAAAAGAATGAGGCAGTTCAATCTCTAATGTATGTTAACAAATGAAAAAAAGCAAGCTGCAAAATTACACATAGTATATTATAACTTATAATAAAATTAGTATGCATATTATTTGCATATAGAGAGAATATCTGTAAACATATATAATGCAAGAGCAATAGAAAATGTCTCTTCGGAGGTGATTCATTTGGTAAGGGAACAGAAGTGGGAGGAAGATTTATTTGAACTATTTATGCTTTCAGTTATATGTGCTTTTCAATTATTTTTACTTCTTTAAGTTATAAATTATGTGAAAGAGTTATTATCAAAGTAATAAATTATTCATTAATATATTTTTAAAAATTACACATTGTACAAGTAACACAATGTAATTAATATGTATTTGTAAATAATTGTTTATGCAGCATATATACTATTCTGTGTAACAAAGAGAATATGTTATTACAAATAAAAGAGTAGAATATATAGTAAAAATGTTTCTAAAATTTAGTCTAGTCTGTCAGTTGGTCAAAATTGTCGATCTTGAGTTATACATTACTAGTGTCCCAAAGAAACTGGCTTAGAAAAGTAATCAGTGATTTAGAACACATCAAATGAATGTTCCCAAATTGTTGCCTGTTTCCACCCTATAATTAAATAGTTTTAAATATCTAAATATCTGAGCTGAAATTAACTACTGTTTAGAGCTGAAATTACAGTTTTATTAGAAATGTATATATACATTTACTAGTGTCTGATTTTTGCCTACACTGAGACTGTGTACCATGGATGGAAAAATATAACTTTTTTCCTGTTTGATTTTATTTTCAAATTTTAATTTTTGTAATTCTTATACTTTTTGTTCTTTAGTAGAGAAACTTAAAAGCAAAATAGATAAATTTATTATTAATGAAGAAAGTCATGAACTTCAGTTAAGTATAAAAATGTATTCTTTAATATTTATAAACTTTGCTTAAGAAAATGAAAAAAAAGCATTTCAACCTGGAGCTTAGTTTTTCGTGTTTTAGTACACTTTCTGGTAGTAAGTTTTCCATTCTGCTTATGAAATCCATCGCATTTAGTTGGCTAAAACACTGTACTCCTATACTTCAATTTTTTTCTATCTTGCATACAAAATATATCACACATATTGCTTACTTTTTACGTTTCTGTGACTTATACTTTGAGCTACTGTACATCTTTTATACCATTTATATAGTTTGTAAGAATAGTACATATGGGAATAATTGTTAACTGTCAGATCACAGTGTATTTCTAATCATATTCCATCAGTGAGACATGTTTTACATTGTTAAGACATCCTGTCTGAAAAACAAAACTCTGGAATGGAATTGTAAAAAACCCATTCTTTTAGATTGTTTGAATTATTCATGAATACAACACCTTGTTGGCACTTAGAACGCAATCAAAATATAAATGATGCATGTGTATGCCGTGTCCAAATTCCACACCGGATGTTTCCAACATATACTCAAGTATTACTATTTTTCTAAATAACAAAGTAAACTTGCAACTGTGTAAGATTGTTCTGACAGATCTAATTAATTAAAATATTTTCAGATTTAAATTTATCTATTATAGTCTTAAATATGAGCAACTCCCAATGTCTCCATTAAAACTCAAACATGTTATCTAGTATATAATGAACTACTTCACATCCTTTACAAGAAAAAATTATTTTTGCATTTTTTGGTAGGCTCTCATAAGGTTTCCTGAAATTTCAGATTAATTGACTATCCAAAAGTATATGCTATTCTATTTTAATAATCCAGAAGATTTAAACAGGGAAGTTCAGTGCTTGGATTGTATAGATGAGAGCATAGTTTTACATTAATTTATTCTATAACTGCAAGTAGTGTATGTTATAAAAGTATGTTATGTAGTACAATTAGTGAGTAGGTTTTATGAATACATGAACCTAAATTTCACTACCTAAATCTGTTATTAATTTTGGAACTACGTTAGGATCTGAGATAAGAAATAGGATGTGCACATATTCCAATATATGGATATATACATACATTCATATGTATGGATGGATGAATAAATAGATGGATAGATAGATATTGTCTCAATATTACATAGGATAAAGATAAACTATTTGACAAATTAGCTGCCTTTAAGCAGTTTAAGGGATAGGTGGGGAGAACTGACTACCATCGAGAAAAAAAAAAAAAAAAGGATAAAAAAGTGATAAATAATGCTAAAGATAACTAGAATGAGAGTTCATAATGTATTTATTTAGCTATAACTTCAATAACATTTATTAGCACTTCTTGTATGTAAAATATGTTGCTATACCTAGAGTATATCATGAAGAAGACAGATAATATCTCTGATCTTATAAAGATTCAAGGCTAAGATTGTTGGACTGGATTAAATAATACTTAGGTTGCTTATAAGATATATACCCTAAATATAAGTACACAGAAATGTCAAAATTAAATAGATGGAAAAAGATATACTCTGAAAATGTGAACCAAAAGAAAGCTGAGATTGTTATATTAATACTAGGAAAAGTATACTTAAAAGAAGAAGCATTACTAGAGATAAAGAGAAATGCTTTATAATGATAAAAATGTAAATGCATAGGAAAATAAATAAATCTAAACTTGTGTTTAACTATCTCATGCTGTCAAAATATTTCAGATAGGGGGGTCTGGGCAAGATGGCGGAAGGGTAAGACCAGGAGATCACCTTCCTTCCCACAGAAACATTAGAAATACATCTACACGTGGAACTGCTCCTACAGAACATCCACTGAACGCTGGCAGAAGACGTTAGACCTCCCAAAAGGCAAGAAAATCCCCACGTACTTGGGTAGGGCAAAAGAAAAAAGAAATAACAGAGACAAAAGAATAGGGACGGGACCTGCACCAGTGAGAGGGAGCTGGGAAGGAGGAAAGGTTTCCACACACTAGGAAGCCCCTTCACGGGCAGAGAATATGGGTGGCGGAGGGGGGAAGCTTCGGAGCCACGGAGGAGAGCGCAGCCACAGGGGTGCGGAGGGCAAAGCGGAGAGATTCCCGCACGGAGGATTGGTGCCGACCAGCACTCACCAGCCCGAGAGGCTTGTCTGTTCACCCGTCGGGATGGGTGGGGGCTGGGAGCTGAGGCTCAGGCTTCAGTTGGATCGCAGGGAGAGGACTGGGGTTGGCGGCATAGACACAGCCTGAAGGGGTTAGCGCACCACAGCTAGCAGGGAGGGAGTCCAGGAAAAGGTCTGGAGCTGCCAAAGAGGCAAGAGACTTTTTCTTGCCTCTTTGTTTCGCAGTGTGCAAGGAGAGGGGATTCAGACTGCCGCCTAAATGAGCTCCAGAGACGGGCGCGAGCCACGGCTATCAGCACGGACCCCAGAGATGGGTGTGAGACGCTAAGGCTGTTGCCACTGCCAGGCTCCCGTGATCCAGGGACAACTTCCCCGGGAGAATGCACGGCTCGCCTCAGGCTGCTGCAACGTCACGCCTGCCTCTGACGCCGCAGGCTCGCCCCGCATCCGTACCCCTCCCTCCGTGCGGCCTGAGTGAGCCAGAGCCCCCGAAGCAGCTGCTCCTTTAACCCCGTCCTGTGTGAGCGAAGAACAGACGCCCTCAGGCGACCTACACGCAGAGGCGGGTCCAAATCCAAAGCTGAACCCCGGGAGCTGCACGAACAAAGAGGAGAAAGGGAAATTTCTCCCAGCAGCCTCAGAAGCAGTGGATTAAAGCTTCACAAACAACTTGATGTACCTGCATCTGTTGAATACCTGAATAGACAACGAATCATCCCAAATTCAGGAGGTGGACTTGGGGAGCAGGATATATTAATTTTTCCCCTTTTCCTTTTTTTGTGAGTGTATATGTGTATGCTTCTGGGTGAGATTTTGTCTGTATAGCTTTGCTTTCACCATTTGTCCTAGGGTTCGGTCCGTCCGTTTTTTTTTTTTTTTACTTAAAAATTTTTTTTTTCTTAAAAAATTTTGCTTAATAATTTCCCCCTTATTTTTTATTATAAAAAATTAAAATATTCTTTTCTTAATAATTTTTTTCTTATTTTTTATTTTAAAAAATTTTTAAAAATTTTTTCTTAATAATTTTTTCTTATTTTTGTTATAAAAAATTAATAAATATATTTTAAAAAATTAAAAAAAAATTTCTTAATAAATCTTTTCTTAATAATTTTTTTCTTATTTTTTATTATAATAGCTTTATTTTATTTTATTTTATTTTATTTTATCCTCTTTCTTTCTTTCTTTCTTTCTATTTTTTCTCCCTTTTATTCTGAGCCATGTGGATGAAAGGCTCTTGGTGCTCCAGCCAGGCATCAGGGTTGTGCCTCTGAGGTGGGAGAGACAACTTCAGGACACTGGTCCACAAGAGACCTCCCAGCTCCATGTAATAGCAAATGGCGAAAATCTCTCAGAGATCTCCATCTCAACATCAAGACCCAGCTTCACTCAACGACCAGCAAGCTACAGTGCTGGACACCCTATGCCAAACAACTAGCAAGACAGGAACACAACCCCATCCATTAGCAGAGAGGCTGCCTAAAATCATAATAAGGCCACAGACACCCCAAAACATACCACCAGACGTGGACGTGCCCACCAGAAAGACAAGATCCAGCCTCATCCACCAGAACACAGTCATTAGTCCCCTCCACCAGGAAGCCTACACAACCCACTGAACCAACCTTAGCCACTGGGGACAGATACCAAAAACAACGGGAACTACGAACCTACAGCCTGTGAAAAGGAAACCCCAAACACAGTAAGATAAACAAAATGAGAAGACAGAATAACACACAGCAGGTGAAGGAGCAGGGTCAAAACACACCAGACCTAACAAATGAAGAGGAAATAGGCAGTCTACCTGAAAAAGAATTCAGAATAATGATAGCAAAGATGATCCAAAATCTTGGAAATAGAATAGACAAAATGCAAGAAACATTTAACAAGGACGTAGAAGAACTAAAGAGGAACCAAGCAACGATGAAAAACACAATAAATGAAATAAAAAATACTCTAGAAGGGATCAACAGTAGAATAACTGAGGCAGAAGAGTGGGTAAGTGACCTGGAAGATAAAATAGTGGAAATAACTACTGCAGGGCAGAATAAAGAAAAAAGAATGAAAAGAACTGGGGACAGTCTCAGAGACATCTGAGACAACATTAAACGCACCAACATTCGAATTATAGAGGTCCCAGAAGAAGAAGAGAAAAAGAAAGGGACTGAGAAAATATTTGAAGAGATTATAGTTGAAAACTTCCCTAATATGGGAAAGGAAATAGTCAATCAAGTTCAGGAAGCACAGAGAGTCCCATACAGGATAAATCCAAGGAGAAACACGCCAAGACACATATTAATCAAATTGTCAAAAATTAAATATAAAGAAAACATATTAAAAGCAGCAAGGGAAAAACAACAAATAGCACACAAGGGCATCCCCATAAGGTTAACAGCTGATCTTTCAGCAGAAAGTCTGCAAGCAAGAAGGGAGTCGCAGGATATACTTAAAGTGATGAAGGAGAAAAACCTACAACCAAGATTACTCTACCCAGCAAGGATCTCATTCAGATTTGATGGAGAAATTAAAACCTTTACAGACAAGCAAAAGCTGAGAGAGTTCAGCACCACCAAACCAGCTTTACAACAAATGCTAAAGGAACTTCTCTAGGCAAGAAACACAAGAGAAGGAAAGCACCTACAATAACAAACACAAAACATTTAAGAAAATGGGAATAGGAAGATACATATCGATAATTACCTTAAATGTAAATGGATTAAATGCTCCCACCAAAAGACACAGACTGGCTGAATGGATACAAAAACAAGACCCATATATATGCTGTCTACAAGAGACCCACTTCAGACCTAGGGAAACATACAGACTGAAAGTGAGGGGATGGAAAAAGTTATTCCATGCAAATGGAAATCAAAAGAAAGCTGGAGTAGCAATTCTCATATCAGACAAAATAGACTTTAAAATAAACACTATTACAAGAGATAAACAAAATTGATAAACCATTAGCCAGACTCATCAAGAGAAAAAGGGAGAAGACTCAAATCAATAGAATTAGAAATGAAAAAGGAGAAGTAACCACTGACACTGCAGAAATACAAACGATGATCATGAGAGATTACTACAAGGAACTCTATGCCAATAAAATTGACATCCAGGAAGAAATGGACAAATTCTTAGAAATGCACAATCTGCCGAGACTGAACCAGGAAGAAATAGAAAATATGAACAGACCAGTCACAAGCACTGAAATTGAAACTGTGATTAAAAAGCTTCCAACAAACAAAAGCCCAGGACCAGATGGCTTCACAGGCGAATTCTATCAAACATTTAGAGAAGAGCTAACACCTATCCTTCTCAAACTCTTCCAAAATATTGCAGAGGGAGGAACACTCCCCAACTCATTCTACGAGGCCACCATCACCCTGATACCAAAACCAGACAAAGATGTCACAAAGAAAGAAAACTACAGGCCAATATCACTGATGAACATAGATGCAAAAATCCTCAACAAAATACTAGCAAACAGAATCCAACAGCACATTAAAAGGATCATACACCATGATCAAGTGGGGTTTATTCCAGGAACGCAAGGATTCTTCAATATACGCAAATTAAGCAACGTGATACATCATATTAACAAATTGAAGAAGAAAAACCATATGATCATCTCAATAGATGCAGAGAAAGCTTTTGACAAAATTCAACACCCATTTATGATAAAAGCTCTGCAGAAAGTAGGCATAGAGGGAACTTTCCTCAACATAATAAAGGCCATATATGACAAACCCACAGCCAACATTGTCCTCAATGGTGAAAAACTAAACCATTTCCACTAAGATCAGGAACAAGACAAGGTTGCCCACTCTCACCACTATTATTCAACATAGTTTTGGAAGTGTTAGCCATAGCAATCAGAGAAGAAAAAGAAATAAAAGGAATACAAATCGGAAAAGAAGAAGTAAAGCTGTCACTGTTTGCAGATGACATGATACTATACATAGAGAATCCTAAAGATGCTACCAGAAAACTACTAGAGCTAATCAATGAATTTGGTAAAGTAGCAGGATACAAAATTAATGCACAGAAATCTCTTGCATTCCTATACACTAATGATGAAAAATCTGAAAGTGAAATTAAGAAAACACTCCCGTTTACCATTGCAACAAAAAGAATAAAATATCTAGGAATAAACCTACCTAAGGAGACAAAAGACCTGTATGCAGAAAATTATAAGACACTGATGAAAGAAATTAAAGATGATACAAATAGATGGAGAGATATACCATGTTCTTGGATTGGAAGAATCAACATTATGAAAATGACTCTGCTACCCAAAGCAATCTACAGATTCAATGCAATTCCTATCAAACTACCACTGGCATTTTTCACAGAACTAGAACACAAAATTTCACAATTTGTATGGAAACACAAAAGACCCTGAATAGCCAAAGCAATCTTGAGAACGAAAAATGGAGCTGGAAGTATCAGGCTCCCTGACTTCAGACTATATTACAAAGCTACCGTAATCAAGACAGTTTGGTACTGGCACAAAAACAGAAAAATAGATCAATGGAACAGGATAGAAAGCCCAGAGATAAACCCACACACATATGGTCACCTTATCTTTGATAAAGGAAGCAAGCATATACAGTGGAGAAAAGACAGCCTCTTCAATAAGTGGTGCTGGGAAAACTGGACAGGTACATGTAAAAGAATGAAATTAGAACACTCCCTAACACCATACACAAAAATAAACTCAAAATGGATTAAAGACCTAAATATAAGGCCAGACACTATCAAACTCTTAGAGGAAAACATAGGCAGAACACTCTATGACATAAATCACAGCAAGATCCTTTTTGACCCAACTCCTAGAGAAATGGAAATAAAAACACAAATAAACAAATGGACCTAATGAAACTTAAAAGCTTTTGCACAGCAAAGGAAGCCATAAACAAGACCAAAAGACAACCCTCAGAATGGGAGAAAACATTTGCAAATGAAGCAACTGACAAAGGATTAATCTCTAAGATTTACAAGCAGCTCATGCAGCTCAATAACAAAAAAACAAACAACCCAATCCAAAATGGGCAGAAGACCTAAATAGACATTTCTCCAAAGAAGATATACAGATTGCCAACAGACACATGAAAGAATGCTCAACATCATTAATCATTAGAGAAATGCAAATCAAAACTACAATGAGATATCATCTCACACCAGTCAGAATGGCCATCATCAAAAAATCTAGAAACCATAAATGCTGGAGAGGGTGTGGAGAAAAGGGAACACTCTTGCACTGTTGGTGGGAATGTAAATTGATACAGCCACTATGGAGAACAGTATGGAGGTTCCTTAAAAAACTAAAAATAGAACTACCATATGACCCAGCAATCCCACTACTGGGCATATACCCTGAGAAAGCCATAATTCAAAAAGAGTCATGTACCAAAATGTTCATTGCAGCTCTATTTACAATAGCCAGGACCTGGAAGCAACCTAAGTGTCCATCATCAGATGAATGGATAAAGAAGATGTGGCACATATATACAAAGGAATATTACTCAGCCATAAAAAGAAATGAAATGGAGGTATTTGTAGTGAGGTGGATGGAGTTAGAGTCTGTCATACAGAGTGAAGTAAGTCAGAAAGAGAAAAACAAATACAGTATGCTAACACATATAAATGGAATCTAAGGAAAAAAAAAAAAAAGGTCATTAAGTACCTAGTGGCAAGACGGGAATAAAGACACAGACCTACTAGAGAATGGACTTGAGGATATGGGGATGGCGAGGGGTAAGATGTGACAGGGTGAGAGAGTGGCATGGACATATATACACTATCGAATGTAAAATAGATAGCAAGTGGGAGGTAGCCGCATAGCACAGGGAGATCAGCTCGGTGCTTTGTGACCATCTAGAGGGGTGGGATAGGGAGAGTGGGAGGGAGGGAGATGCAAGAGGGAAGAGATTTGGGAATATATGTATATGTATAACTGATTCACTTTGTTATAAAGCAGAAACTAACACACGATTGTAAAGCAATTATACTCCATTAAAGGTGTTAAAAAATATATATTTCAGATAAAAAGAACCCTATCTGAAAGTATGAATAGACAAATTTACAATCATTGTGAGATATTTTTAGTACTTCTCTGAGGAACTGATAGCGTAAGTAGATTTAAAGTATTAAGGACATAGAAGATGTGAACATATGATTAACAAACTTAACCCTAATTGACACACTTAGAGTAATGTATCCAACAACTGAAGAATACTTACTATTTTTAAGTGCACATAGAACAATTACCAAAATTGACCACATACTGAGTCATAGTCTACAAATTTGTAAGGATTTAAGTTATATCCCTGATCATAGTAAAACTAAGAAACCAATTACAAAAATATAACTAGAAATATTTGAAAAATAGGCAATATACTTCTAATCTAACCATGGTTTGATGGGTAATTTTATGTGTCAACTTGTTTGGATCATGGGATGCCCAGATATTTGGCTAAACATTATTTTGGGGTATGTCTCTGAGGGTGTTCCTGGATGAGATTAGCATTTGAGTTGGTAGACTGAGTAAAGCAGATTGCTCTCCTCAGTATGTGTGGGCCTCATCTAATCCATTGAGGGCCCGACTAGAACAAAAATATGGAGAAGAGGAGTTTGTTTTCTCTGCCAGATTGCTTGAGCTAGACATCAGTCTTCTCCTGCCCTCACAGACTGAGACACCATTGGCACTAAGGTTCTCAGAACTGCATCATCAACGTTCCTGGGTCTTCAGCTGGTGACAACAGATCATGGAACTTAGTGTCCATAATCATATGAGCCAATTCCTTATAATAAATATCTTTACATACACATATATGGATATACACTATGCTATATAGAAATATTTTATAATATGTAACATACAAAGGTAGTATATTATATATTATTCTAATATATATACACATATATCTCTTATTGGTTCTCTTTTTCCAGAGAAATCTAATATCATCTAATACACAAAAAAACAAATGTCAGTGGAAATCCTTTTAACCTTGGTAATAATAATACAATTTAGAGTCACTTGTGCTGGAATTAAACACTTTTACTCCTTTCTCTTTCATTCTGCAAATAATTGCCCAGTTATGTACAGTTTGCCTCCATTAAGTCTCATCTGTTCTATTATTTCCAAGGCCACCATCAACGAATGTGTTTGGGTCCTAATTATGTCCAGCTTACTGAAAACTACTGAAAAGTAATTCTCATGGTGTTCATGAATGGGAATGTCAGCACCTAAATATAGCTGACAATATAATCTTCCTGAAGCAGTGTTTGCACAGGACTTCCCTATTTGCCTATACAAGTAAACTAAAAATCCTCTGCATGGATATATAACAAATGTCTCAAACTTTTATTGTGCAAGTGTTGTGTGGTATTTCCTTTATATACTTAGACCTATCCCAACCTCCAATTGCCTCTGCACCTTTCCTCCTAATATTCTCTCTGAGTTAACTCCTCCTCCTTTCTCTGTTAACATCCTATCTATACTTCAGGTTTTATTTCACATGCTACATTCTCAAGATACTCTGACTAGTTACCTCTAAACATCTCTGATCTTCTAATTTTTTGATCCTTGTAAAAGTACGTTCTGTACTTCTGTGATGGCCTTGGATGGTACCAAAGAGTTATTTGTTTATTCCTCTCATATACCTACTTACTTACTGTCCTTTTGATTTGATTAAATGATGTCTTATTTATCTTTTTGTCAGCAGTAGGGTATAATATATGAAAAAGTACATGAAAATATCTAAACACAGGCAATATGTTGAGATTTATTTTGGTTTGAGATATTGAAAGACATTAAAAAAATTTATAGCAAGTAAAGGTCAATTCAAGCTGAATTTAACCCTTATGAATATATGGATAGAGAAAAATATATTTTGCAATAAATAGTTTTGAATTATTTGGAAATACTATGAATTTAGTTTTAATTTTGATTTATTATTCATAAAATAGTTTTCCTTAAACTTTTTTTATTATATCACTATAATTATTAGTACCTGACCAAAAATGTTTTGAAATTCATTTTTTTAGGTTATACCTGATCAAACTAGCAAATTTCTTGCATAAAGTGTAAATTACTGAAATTAAATCTTCCACAGGAAATTTTTAGTATACTGTATTTTAGAGAACTGGAGTTTTTCTTCTTCCCAGTTTCCAGTAACTTAGTGAATTTGATAAACTGCCCCATATAACACCAATAGTGTCTTGCTTTAACTTTCTGACAGCTTAATATAGTGTAGGTGAAAATTAGAAGTTTGAAATAGGTTAGAAATTGCACACTCTAATGATTCAAAATATATCTACATGCCTTAAATGAATTATAATTTCATTATAGAATAATAAATTTAAGTACAGAACACTTCCCCAGCTTATACCTAATAGAAGTGGCTATTAATTTTAGTCTTTAATTCTAAGATTCTCCAAGTGACTTTTATGTACAATATATTTACAAAAAATACTATTTCATTCTAATAAATTATTTGCACCTATTCATTATTTTCTACAAAAACACTATTAGAAATATTTTTTCTATTAACTCTTGAATTATCAACCAGAAAACACTATTAAAAAATAAAATGTAGGGTTTTTAATGACTAAAATTATGGAATGCCATGGTGATGGAATTTAATGAGATCAGTCAAAAGGATCTAAATCAATAAACTGATTTAATTCTTATTTTTAAAAAATAAAAAAAAATTTACTATCATTCTAGAAATACTCAAAGTATATTCCTAAGTAAAATTTTAGCAATTTTAATAAAATGGTTGTTTTATTTTCTTGCTGAATAATTTCTTTTCAATTAATTATATTTATTCCCTTTGGGGGTACAGGAATCCTCCATGTAACAATTTAAATTTTATTAATAAAGCAAGACAACCAATAGCAGGTATTTGAAATATTTAATTGTGGTGATTCATCAAAACTGTCTCCAAATAATTTTTTTAAGTCATTAGACACCTCATTTTTTAATGCCACCAAGAGCTTCTTAGATTTAAACTTTCCAAGAGTTTTAGTTTTATCACAAAATATTTTGAGGGTAATCTCCCAGAAATAAATTTCAATTAAATTGAAAGTACACATTTGGCTTCAAACACTATCTATTTCTCAAAGGAATAATACATTTTAATGGAAAGTAAGAGAAAAATAAAATAATTTAAAAAAAATTGAAGCATAAAACTAATGTCTTCCAATTTCCACAGATGAGAACCGTTTTCATGGAAAAAAATGGGAAATGGCAGCTGTAATGTATAAACAGGTATAATGAATCTGGAGGAGAAATTATTTTTCAAAATCTATTTTGTTTTTTCTATCAGACTGTATTATAGTTTCATAGACTCAATTGAATGATAAGGGAAAAAATGCTCCACAGTTAAAACAGAGAAGGTGTAGATTTGAATATAGATGGTAGGAAACATGAACTGTAATCTCTCAGTTGCCCTTCTCAAGTGTGGTAAAACAGTAGAAAATCAAATTAAAGATACATGAACAAAATAGTGTGATAACTGAGTCTGCTAGGAGTTTTCTAGGAGTATCTGTAGTCAGTTAATTTATCTAAGTGACTTGCTCATCCTTAAACTATGGAGGAAGATGAAACTTGAGCTATATCTCCAAAGAGACAGCATATTTCCCATGACTGACTCTAACTGGAAACTGTTTACTGATGCAGAAAGTACTCAGAGATGAAGCATGTGGTTCAAGCTTCCTCGTGCCCTTGCAGATTACTTAAATCCTGAACTTAGGAAATGAAGAGAATTTGAATGTTGCCTAAATAAACAAGGAGAGATGCAATGTGCAAGTGCAACTAGACTACTATTTGATCATCATCAGACTAAAGTGGTAGAAAAACTGTACATGGATCAACAATATCAAAAAAAGAAGAGTATAGAATAACTTCAAATTGGATAAAATTTTCTACATCAATAATCATGAAGTGTTTATACAATGACTTTGTTGTAACCCAAGTAAATTTATAGAAAGTATTCTGAGTTTTATTAAATAAAATGTGAAAAATTAATTAAAAAATTAAGTTAAAAGAATATAAAACTGACCTAAATTAAATGAAAATGTGGGTAAGGAAACTTTAAATCTTCAAGTGTTAATGGAAAAATATGATGAATAAAGATTATAGGAAAAGTTATGTTTTGGAATATAGGTTTAAAAATAATCATAAGAAAACATAATAAATTGACAGAAAGATGAATAGAGAGAAGATATATAAATATAATAATTAAGTTATTTGAAAAGGAGTTAGAGCCAATGGAAGAGAAATTATATTCAAAGATGTTTTATGAATGAATACCTGAAAAATGGAACAAAATAAAAACTAAAATAATACTAATATTAATAGAAGAAAAGAATGTTCCTGAACTGAAGGAAGATGTGAACAGTAAAGTGAAACAATTGATAGAATGCTGGCCAAAAATAATTGAAAGAAAAAAGACCATTGAAACATGCACATAAAAAGATACTTCTATTTCCCATATAGAGTGGGTTAATTTGGATGCTTTTCTTCTTTCTACAAGCCTATGCAAATATTATAATATGCATTATGAGAGTGAAGATCTAATATATAGCTGAACTTGGACAAAAGAAAGGGAAATTCACAAGTGTCATTTTTACACACAAAAATGTGAATTAAAGGCCAAGTTATAAACTGATGAGGTAATGCCACTGCAGCCTGAAGAAATGTGGTTCTAGATATAGGTTATGTAAATATACTGTGAGGCACATATTAGTAAAACTGCAGAAAATCTGACATTTTGTATAGATTTGCTCACTCAACTCTCTTTTAGATGGCTTTGTTCATGATAAAAGCTAGAATGTTTAAAGTCTACCCTTTCTAGACTTCCTAACAGTTCAGGTTTTACAAGTGTTTTGGCTTTCACCAAATATTCAGATCCACATGGTATATGAAAAGCATAAATAAGCGAAAAATGTATTTTTTTTCTGTTTCAATTGGTTTTGTTGGCAAGCAGAGTATAGAAGAATTCAATTTTTCTGGAGCAGTAATGCACAGGACTCAATGGTCAGTTCCTAGCTTGAGGGACAGGGCATACAGCAACTATTGAATAGCATAGATTGTGTCAAAGCTATTGTAGCACTGAAGTGAACAGTCATGGTGGCAACTTTCTCATCCTTAGGTCAGAGCATTATGATCCGTGAGTCAGAATAGTAGAAAATTGCATAATAGGGACCTTCCAGTTTTCTATCATTTTAAGACTCAGTGGAATTCACACACATTCACACATATGTGTGTGCATGTGTGAGAGAGAGAAGATGATAAAGCAAATGAACAAAATATAAACAATTGATGAATCTGGATATAGAACATATTGGACTTTCTTGCAGGATTCTCGTAATTGTCTGTAAGTTTAAACTATCAAAATAAAAAGTTTGAAATAAAAAAAGGAAAACAATGCAAAAGATAAATAAGGGTAGTAAAGTTGAATTGCAATAAGCAGGTGTATTAGTTTCTATGGCGGTGTAACAAATTATCCCAAATATTGCTGCTTAATAAAACACAAACATTTATTATCTCACAGTTTCCATGGGGCAGGATTTTAAGTTCAGCTTAGCTCAGTGTCCCACAGAGTTGCTATGAAGATATTGGTTGGGCTGCATTTTCATTCAGAGGCTTGACTGGGGAAGGGTCTGCTTCCAAACTCATTAAAGCTGTTGACAGAGTTCATTTCTTTTTGGTGTATGACTGACAGTCTCAACATCTTATTAGCTGTCAGATGAAGATTATTGTCAGATCCCAGGGGGTGCCCACAATTCCCTGCTGTGTGGTCCCCTCTGCAGGCAGTTCACAATGTGGTTGTTCACTTCTTGAAGCCTAGCAGAAGAGTGTCTTACTCCAGTGTGCTTAGACAGACTCTTATGTAACATAACATAATCAAAGGAGTGACCGTCCATCCCTTGCCATATTCTATTAGTTAGAAACAAGTTACAGGACCCTTCCATGCTCTAGGGAATAGGGCTACACAAAGGAGAGGGCACCAGAAAGTGGGAATTACTGGTGGCACTCTAGAGTTGTCTACCACAGCATGAAATTACTAAGTCAAATAAATGTGATTCATCCATTTCTATATAGTTTTCTATCTTCAATTTAAACTAAATTAAGAAATGGTAAAATTATTTTCTAAGAACTATTAATGTTATATATTTGAGAGAAACAATTTTAGACAGTGAAGAAAATGTTATCATTTTTTGGTATTCACTCAGAATCTTTAGAACATGTTTCCTTATGTTTCAGAAATATTTTACATGATCAATCCTGCCTACTAAAGGTGTTCTGTCATAAATACTGTACACCAAATATGTCTGAATTTTTTTCTAGTCAATGGTGGGATTGCGTTTCCCTGTCCCTTTTCTAGTTGGGTGTTATCTTGTGACTTGTAGGTATAATCAGGTGACTTGTTTTGATCAACAAAATGTAGGTGGGAGCTTTCATTGCATATATGTCCATTGGCATACTCATCTTTATCTGACTCAAAATCTTTGAAAAAATATGTCACAAAGGGGCTCCTGTCAGCCTGGATCTTTGAATGATTGCAGTGGGGAGAGTCTCCATACTGAAATGAGAAATGAATTCTTGTTGTGTTAGGTGACTGCTGTTTTTAGCTTTCTTTATTATTGCAGCCAGACCTAGTCTATCCTGACTGGTATGGACATTTGTTGTCAGAATTGGCATGCCACTATAACAAGACCCTAAGTTATGTAGTGTTGATTGAATGGTTAGTTGGCTGGCGATAAGGAAACAGAAACTAACAGCATGGTGATTCATCATATTCAGGAAGGAAATATTTGGTAAAACTCTCACCTAGGGATCAGATCATGTCCTTAGTGATATTATGCTAGATAGAGTAAGAGGTTAGAGAGTAGGATGTGAGCTTTGCATGTTGGTGAGGAATAGCAAGAAAAAGATGATAATTTTGATGTACAGGTTCAGGGACCATGCCACCCAATATCAGCAGTGCAAACTACAGGGTTTGTATCCAGTGAAAGAGGCAGAGGGTTCTTCCCTGGAAGAGTCCCACTCTGTGGTTTGGGAGTTTTTCTGGCTGCAGAGCCTTGAATCCTGACCTTCTGGTTCTCAAGTTAGTTCTGGAAGTTACCTAAAGTTATTCAATAAATTTCATTTCTGCTTAAAAAAAAAAAAAAAAAGACTCAGTGGAGGCTTACAATGAAAGGAATTGAAGGACTGGAAACTCCTCAGTATAATAAACAAGAAAGAGATGGAGATGTTGCAATCAATCATCATGGGTGACATACCATAATACTTCCACCCAGCAGGTCCTAGGTTACAGTCTCCTCATCAAAGCTCTGAAAATTGCATGCACAAGAGGTTTGGCATCAATAGCCAGCAGGGTAAGTGTGGCAATTAGAGCAGATAACACAACAGCATTCCAACATCAAGTAGAAGTAGTACATATTCAAAACAATGTTGAAGGCATAAGAAAGTTGTGTGAACCATTGACTTTTTTCCCCAGCATGCCTCCTCCTGCTACACTATTATTCCTTCTGAAACCACCTCACCTGTGAACCAACAAGAAGCTCTTGTGACAAGTTGACTTTAGGAAAACTATTAAGAATACTTTAAAAATAGTCTGTACACATCCAGAAGTGTACAGATTTTACATTCACACTCAGATGTGATCCTATAGGAACGTGGGGAAGAAATTTCCCTACAAAGGGCAAAATTGTGAGCAATATGTCACAGTTTACTTGATAATAATGGTTATTTGCAGTCAGATATATACAGACTTTAGACAATAACACTGTCCAAAGACAGTCTATTTGTAACAGGGAAGAGCAAACTTATTCCTTTAGCTCTAACCTTCGTACTCTATTGCCTCTGCTTAGTCATGCTGACTCTGCACCTTTGTAATAGAATTTTGAAATATACATAATAACCCTTTCTCAAGGCTCTGCCTCCCAGGCTTGACCTTTAAAGGTATAACACTTTTCTATTCATATAGAGATAAAAAGTTGCAGAACAGAAAATAACAATTGCCTTGTTGGAGGTTTAGAGGAACATTTTGAGCAGACTGACCTGTACAGCTGCAAGAACAAAGGATTATTACATCCCCTCCAGGGTCTGGTCAGTACCAAGAAGTTTGCAACACCAGCCAAGCTCTCCCCGCTGTTAGTATAAAAGAAGCCTGAATTCTAACTCTGGTAAGATGGTGCCTTGGGACACCAGTCCACCATCTTCTAGACCTGGTGCCTTTCCCAATAAAGTCCTTATTCCTTGCCCAAAACACCTTGTCTCTCGATTTATTGGCCTGTTGTGGGGTGAGTAGTTTGAACTTGGACTCGATAACATATTTACTTTAGACAAGCAGTTATGACTCACTGGATGGTCAGAGATTTGGAAAAAGCAAGACTGAAAGATTGAGACATGGAGAGCTAAACAAATGTATGTGAATGGGCTTCTCAGAATAGAGTTTGGTGACACCTATCCTTGTGAATGCCACCACAGGGTACTCATTAAATAGAAGGTTTTCAATAAGCAAGTGAACATTGTAACCCACAGGGTTGATTACAGTCAGCGTCTTCCTCAGCCACCCTTGTGCTTACCCAATAGGCCGATGAACCCAGTGGCCATGGGGACAGGATGGCAGTTACACATGGTTGCAACAACATGTTTCTTATATCAAGGCTATGACCAAAACTGAGTACCCAACTTGTTAGTAACAATGAACTATCTTTTGTCTCTGGTAGTCAACATTTTACAGGGTGTAAATTTGCTCCCAGATCATAGATTGGAGGCAATGATTTTCCCTCAGGATTAGAATTACAACTTCTAGAAATGGATTTATTTTCTCGATATGTCATGCTCTCTCAGCAAACTCATACTTGACTTACCGAATACCTCTTTCACCTTCTTGGTATTCCACACAATACTGTTTCTAATTCTGCAGCAAACAAAGTAAGGCAATATACGCCAACACATACTGAATTTACGGATTTTATTAAGTTCTAAATTCCCCAGAAACAATTGCCCAGAAACTATTGATTGTGTAATGGCTTTTTGAAGACTCAGTTAAAAGCCAGCTGGGAATACAAAACCTTAAAAGTCTGAGGTGCTTCCTTATAGGATATGGTATTATGCTTTGAACCAGCAACCCATATATACTGTTGTTTCTTCCTGTAACTAAAATGTATCGTAGAGGGAATCAAAGAAGAGTTGAGAATGCATCTGTAAATGTTACATTTAATGGTTCGGTCACAAAATCTTGACTTGGTCCACTCAATCTGGAGATCTGCTGGTTTTCAGGACTTAGAAACTGAAGGAGGAATGCCTCCTCCTGGGAACCTAGTTAAAAAATAAAATTGTGTGAAATTCAAAGCTGCGGCAACCACCAACCATTTGGATAGAATACCTCATTCCACTGGACAAGTAATAACTTTTTGACTATAGTGATTGAGTCTTAATATGAAGAGAAATTATAATTTTTATTTTATAATGTGTCTGACAAGATATGGGTGGAATCTAGGGAATTTGTTAGAATCTTTTCTAGTACTGCCATATTTATTTGACAGTGTTAAAGGAAGATTAAAGAAATCCCACACAGGCAAGTCCACCCAGATTTCAAATCCTTTGGAAACAGAAGAGAAAGAACTCCAGTTATTTCTGTACTCCCAAGGGCAAAAGTCCCGAAATGAATAGTTGAGGAAAGAAGCTATGAATACCAAAACAGCCTTGGGACCAATTAACAAAATGAAGATTGAAATAGCTTCTCATATTTTATTTGTTTATTTCCAAACTAAATATGTTTGTATATGTTAATTTATTTTTTCTTCTGCTTACACTAATATTTAAATTATTTTGGTGGTTATCACTGTAATTTAGCTCAAGCTTATAGTATATGATGTTCAGAATGTGGTTGTATTAAAGGAGAAATGAACACTCATAAGTGGAGAAAGTGACTGAGTTTGGTCTCCTTATTTATGGAGAGAATGAGCAGATTTTCATATGTGTTAAATTGAGATACATTGTTACAAATGTGTCCCAATAAGGAAGTATGTTGTATATATCTTTGAGTTTTCAATAATAACAGTTGATGGACACCATTATTTTTCTCAGGAAGAAAATTATCTGCTATTGCATTAAAACCAGAGAAGGCAACCTACCTCCCTAAGATTAAAAAATATATATGCATATATATATATATATATATATATATCAGAAATTGAAAGTGGAAAATATGAAAATACTTCAGATGTGGAAAAAAATCAACTGTTGAACATTTAAAAATTTTAAGGTAGACATTCTTTTTTTTTGTTTTTTTTAAGGTAGACGTTCTTGATATTTATGATTTAGCACTTAGAAAAATTATTTCTAGTTTTGAGTTGGATATTTGTACTCTTGTCTCTTTGGTATATTGCTATAAAATATTTCTCTTTCACATTTAAATTTATTTCATAAATCAGTGTGCAACACGTTAAATGAAATTATCTATATATTTTTCAAATACTTAGAGGAAGAGAAACATTAAATAAGAAATTTTAAATTTTTAAAATACTGTATGCTTCAGGAACGAATGTGAGTTGCTATTGAAATCTGTGCCTCCCCCAAATTGCAATTCTAAGACCACAAATAAAGTCTTTTCTATTTGCAAAAAAAAATTATGTGCTTCATACATGTCTATAACTTACATTTCTAAAAATAAGATGATTCTAAAACAAAATGGTTGATTATGTGCTAAGATCAATCAGCACTTGGAAGTTTAAATTTAAAATGATAATTTTTTTCTAGGAATTTTTATAGAAGTGCTAACTATAATCTATCTAATCTGTCTATCTGCCTAGATATCTATCATATATGCATGCATCCATCCATCAATTAATATTCTGATATTAATTAATCCTTCAATTAATATTCTGACAAACATCACCATAGTTTATATAATTTTTCTCCAGATTTTGCGTGAATAAGTAAACATCTTTATTATGCACCTAAAAATGTGAGCTAAATATCAACTTATTTAATATTTACCTAAGGTTATTTTAACATACTTTGTATTTTAAGATATTTTATATTTTAAACATAACATATTTTGAACATGAGATCTTAAATACAAATAGAATATTTGCATATATAAATCACTTTCCTTTAGGAGGTAAATCTTATTTTTTCAATTTTTTGAGTTATATATAACATAGAATTCAATGGAATATAAATAAACATGTACTTAAAAAAATTAAATAGTTAAATTCATATTTACTGTGATAGGTAAGTTCTGGAAACTTCTCTTTTAATGCGAAAGAGCATTTATGAAACCAAGCTTTGGCTTTAGAGTATCTATGGATGCTCAACATAAAACAAATCTAAAATTTAAACATAGTAAATTAAGTTTCAACTTCATTCTACAGATGTGTACACAATCACTTTTAGATAGTATAGTGAAGCCAGGAATAATTTATAGAGTGAGGAATTTTATGTTCAGATAAAAACTGGGGTTACTACAGGTAAGGAAGTGTTTAGAATTCCTCCAAATCCCCTCCAGGAATTCTTTCTTTTTCTAAAAGTGAATTAATATTACTCCATAACAGTAACTCAAAGCCAATAATCTAAAAGCAAAAGGAAGAGAGTGCATTAATATTCTCTTCTTTTGTGAATTCCATTTTCTTTTCTTTTCCATTGTAATTTTTCTCTTCGTCCTTGAACATGCCTCAGGGATGGAATGGCAACCTTTAAATGTAAATTAAAAGAGAATATATATGCACTTAGATAAAATTTTGGTGTAGTAACTTAAAATGTGTGATAATTGAAAAGAGAATACATGTATAACAGCATTTTGTATAAATGTAATATGTGTAGTGTATTAGTCTGTGATTTCTTTAATTTCAGTTAACTAGTATAAGCAATATAGGTAATATTTATATGTAAATAAAAGAAAAAACAGTTATGCTTTTGGCCTTGGACTTACCAAGGCCAAAATTTAACTTCTTATTTCTTTACATTTATTAACGTAGAGTAGTCTATGTTTATCCCATAGAAAGTACTCTGTAACTTTTTTTTCTGTAAATATTTCTCTATCTGTAACTTTTTTCTGTAAATATTTCTTGATCTCAATAGTATTGCCTATAAATTTATATATTATTGTCTAGTGCAGTCTAATCAAAAGATGTTTACATCCAACTTTCATAAATTTTGTAGTTATGTATTCAACATTGACATATGAGATCTCAAAAGACCCTGAATCTTTTATTCAATTATGAGACTTAGTATACTCTTTAAGATATTGGAAAGTAAATCATATCCCCTGTAGTCTCTTGCTGCTCATAATCAACTGGTTTTCCTTTCTAAATATAATTGCAGTTTCCAAGGAATATCTAATAAAGCTAATCTTCCTAGCTATGAAAGTAAGTGTACAAAGAATGTTTAGT
Source organism: Eubalaena glacialis (assembly GCF_028564815.1). Lineage (NCBI taxonomy): Eukaryota > Metazoa > Chordata > Mammalia > Artiodactyla > Balaenidae > Eubalaena > Eubalaena glacialis. Next base: position 38,812,321 of record NC_083731.1, on the reverse strand, counting down.
ATAAAGCATTTTTCTAAAGTAATGATTTCTATTATAAATGTATACATTAAAACCATCCCCTGTATACATACTTATGAACAAAAATAAAGAATTAAAACCGATGCAAAGCTGCTTCATTTTTTTATCCATATATTCCATAGCATTTTGATTAAGTCCTTCTGAGAGAATGCTAGATCTGCCTCAGTATTATCTTGCTTACTCATTACAACCCTTTGAGAGAAGCTAAATTGCCATTATCACAAGAAGTTAGAGAGATTTAGAAAGTTTTGGTGAATGTGTCAATCACATAGCTAGTACGTGCTAATACAGGCTACTTGTGAACTTAGCATCTACTACACTTCCTTGCAGGAAAGGGCTTCACAAAATAAAGAGGATAGAATTGGATATGATTTTAAAACAAGAAAGGAGGGCATTATGCTCAGCTAAGTGAACAGCCTCAGCAAGTTCATAAATTGACATGAAATTTGCATGAGAGCAGTAGTTTGGGAACAATAAAATCAATTTCCAAATATGCATTTTTTTCTATTTTCCCTAGGAGACAGTATATTTTGCTTCTGTTTTTGAGGTTTGTATCAGTAACAAGAAGCAATTTTTACATGCAAATAGGATGATAAATTCAATCTAAATATCTCTTGCAAAGAGGAAACACCTACACAAATCCTTATTAAAATTTACACTTACCATAGAAACTACAGACATATGTCAACTCAAAAATAAATCCAATATGGATGTAGAAGGTTTCTTTCAAGTAAGAGAGAATGCAATTATATGAAAAATTTCTCCACCTTTGACCCTGTATCAAAGATCAACCCAAATCATTTGTCAAGCATCCCAGAAGTGTAAATGAAACCAGAGTCTCAGTGTTACAATCAGAGCAGAGACTATCATCTATAATTAAATTATGGATTATGATAACTTTATTACCCATCAACTTGGCATTAAACAGCGTGAATCACAGCATGGGGTCTCTGTCAGCTAATGCTCCTGGGATGAGGATTCAGATGAGACCATTAGAACTGAAAATCAAAGCCAGCTTCCAGATCTTTGGCAAGGAGATAATGTCCTTCTGCATTGTTTAAAGGAAATGAGAGGGTCCAGAATATAGGCAAGAATTTTCCCATGGGGCATATGTATTTTAAAACATTTCTCAACTTTCTTAGAAACTAAATTTTTTAAAAAATGGTTTAATTGCTAAGTGTCCTTTACTAGATATATTTAATATAAAATGTGGCCCCAAAGAGGAGAGCACTAAATGATGAACAAAAAGAGAGCTATCCTCATGTCCCACCTCTGAGACAAGTGTAAACTAACATAAGTAGTATAAGCAAATTAAACACACCCCTGAACAAAGCAACCACTGGATTTCTTTTTTCAGTTAAACATTACACTTTTGAGTTGCTAGTGAAACTCACTAATTCATCTAAATAAAATTAAAATATTCAATGCTAATGATTTCTTGATACTTCTTGCCTAAGCATGGTATTGTCTTTAATGGCTTTTTAATACTTCATGAAATAATTTCTTAATGTCCAATAAGACTTTCTGAAAAATATTTGTTCTTCCTTCAACATGTTAAATGATTACATAGCTATAAGTCTTATGATTTATTTACTGGTTTCAGTTGAAGTGGGTGGTTGTCATCATTTCGCACATAGGAAGCTGAGAAGAGGAAATTGAGACCCTAAACACACAAAAGACATAAAATAGTAGGTGTTGAAGATGGAGCCCAAAACACAGTCTGCACGCGGCTGTGTGTACATTATCACCTCGCCGATGCTGCGCATTTGTTCCTACATCACTCCCTTTTGCTTGATTTGTAAGATTCATGGGTGAAATAATCATGCAAGGACTACAGAAGCATAAGTTTAATTTTTTATAGTTGCCACTCTTTCGTTTTTGATAGAAAAATGTTTTATGTGTATTTTAAAGATCTGAATATGTGAAGGAGGCAAATGTTTGAGAAAAGAAAAAGGGTAGTGTTGCCAGGTTCCTTCTCAGGAAAGAACAGCAACAGTAACACAATTAGTTTATCTTTTGACAAGTACGGTGCTTAAATAATAGTCACGCTGTTGATATCAAGCAACACTTCAGGAAAATGCTAGTGGAAAAGGAGGGTCAGCTGCAGTCAGTGCTGAGTACCTCACCTCCTAACTCACGCTTTCACCGATGTGCTTTGCCACAAGAAAGCAAAGCGCCCTAATTTCCAATTAACATTACAATTAATCCAAACATTTCTATATGCCAGCATTTATTCTGTGATTGATATGTGAGCCTGCAGTTTATTAAAATGCACCACAGGCAATTAGGTAATATCACTCTGGTGCACCTTCAGTTGCCTACACACTCATTTAATAAAGCCTTTTTAATACCTCTAATACTTTAAGTAAGTTACACAAAACCCCACACCCATGCTTAAATGGTAGAGAGGCAACAACGTGTGTAGAGTTGTTCCATCTTCCCTACTGCAAATGCCCAAACTGTATAACAGGAGCTCTAAAATGAGAGGTAGAAAGGTGAGCCTACCTCCATTTCTGGAGTACAAATCAGAAAATTTTAAAGACCCTTGGAATAGGGAACAGGATGGAGTGGAGTGGTGCATTTGCCTTTTACTCTTAGGAACTCAAGTTTTAAATTTACTTAAAACAAAATGATTTTGCTAACCTCAGGCTTTCACAAAATCTGATGAGATCTGCTTTATATGAGACAAAAGGAAATCCCCTCAAGGAAGGGCATGAGCCACAGGTAAAAAATTATATATCTATCTATCTATATATATATATATATATAGATATATATGTACATATATAGATATATATGTGTGTGTGTATAAATATACACACACACACAGATGCAAACATCTTTATGTAAAAAGGAGCCTGATGCTTGCCATTTAAGTTAAAAATAATAAATCATTTTGTTGCTAAAGTGACTATTAAAATAATTTTTATAATTTTTTTTTCTATTTTATTGAGGGAAAAATAACTTTATATTCAATAATATGTTAGTGTTAAGACAATAAACTTTTTTTGTCTTAATTGTCAAAGTAAGTTTTGCATCATGATGGCTTATTCAGGATTAATTTGTATCATGGAGGATCTTGTAACAGCTTATATAACATTAAGTAATGTCAAAAAGAAAAATTCAGGTTTGAGAGGTGTGTTTTCTGACAGAGCAATATGTATTTAATTATTTCATGGCATTAAAATTTCAGGTTCACTCAAACATATTTATTCACTAACTTATACAATTATTGCTATTGTTTTTGATCACGTAATGAAAAATACAAACTACTGGTACTTGCCTTATTAAACAAAACAATTATAAGCTGGTTAAACTGTCTATAGATGTCAAATCATAACTATTTAGAGAATTGGTTACAAAATATATTTCAATTAGTTATTTGATTCAGTCTTTCTATGCAATTTATGTGCAATATACAATTTTCCAATTGTCCTTCAGAAGTCAAGCATCTGGTTCTAGTTCATTTTGATGAAGGTGTGTTACTCTACATCATCTGGAAAGAAGCTTGTGCTATTCTTAGTTGCTATCACCAGCTGCATTACTGAAAGCAGGCTCTGTCCTTACACATTATAGATGGATAGCTTCAGATAAGAAAAAGCTATCTTGGTGAATGGTAGCCAGAATTTTGATGTTTCTGTCTACTAGGTGATAGGGTTATCATTCACAGCTCTAGGTGATTTGAGAAGATGCTGTCTGGAGCAATAGATAAAGACTCATTGGACTGTTGCTGAGGAAAAGAAATCTAAGAGAAGCATGTGAATTCATTACAAAGAAACAAATGCCATACTTTTCAGGCTAAGGGAAAAAAACAGCAATGAAAATGTATGAAAAATCTGCTGTATTTTCTTTTTGATAGGCATGTTCTGTGTTATTGAATTATATGAAAGAGATTAGTAGAAGAAGGATATATTGAGCTTCTTGATTATTTTCTTTTAATCAAGCAACATGATGACACATTTAGAATGAAGTTGTAAGGTAGCTCAATTCAAATGACAAGATTAACTGTAAATGATATGATGTATACAGTATGCTTTCTAATAGAACAAAGGAGGTCACAAGTGCTAGGATCAGTGTCATGTTCAGAGGATTCTTTCTTCTTTCAATTTATTTAGTTTTATTTAGTAAAGTTATTCTAAAAGAAATAGTATCTAATGGCTATTGGGATGTTTAAATTACATAAAAAACAGAGATGTGTGTTATTTCTTGACTAAATATTTTCTAAAATATATAGAGAGGAGTTAATTAGATGAGAATAGAAAATCCAATCTATGTTGGGAACTGTAACAACAACAAAAATTTTATGAATGTAATGGGTTAAAAATATTACAAAGTTTGTATCTGGACAGTGTGGACTTGCCTTAAGACTCTTATTAGGAGTGCATCTTAGAAAATGTATTTAATCTCTCCTTGACCCAGTATACTCATCTTCAAAAGAGGATGATAATACCTACCACACAAGATTACAGAAAGGATTATGGTGAATGAAAACCATTCGTATTCAATGGCTATTAGTTGTTTTCAATAATTTCTCCTCTCATGCTTGCTTACTTCAGTAGGGAGAAATTCCTAAATTTGGCTTTGGAGGAAAATTGGACTTTGACTCATTTGGTTATTATTTCAGAAAATCATGCATGTAACTGTAAACTCTTAATTTTCTAGAATAATGACTCTGAAAACCCTGGTCAAGTTTTTTTGTTTTTTGTTTGTTTGTTTGTTTTTTTATTGTGAATTAGCTAAGCTGATCACAAATTTAATTAAGCCTTATAAATATTAATATCTGAACCTTAGATCTGAGAATTATTACATAAATATTGGAGCATCTTATAATGATATTGAAAAGCCCTGTCCTTTCAAATATATTTTTAAAAATTTTTATGTTTGTTTTAATGTGATTCAAGTAAACAATTCTAAACCTATACAGAACTGCAGTTACAGTCATTGAAAATTAAGTAACATATTTCCTAGAAAGGAACATTTTGAGATACTTGCTTTATTCCCTTTTTTGCCAGTAGGCTTCTTTAAGGCAGGGAATGTCTTGTGTAATTGAATTAGCTGGACACTCCCTGTTCACTTATACAGACTGTGGTAAGAAAATGTAATTTTATTCCAAAATCAGTGTATCATTAATAGTATGTAATTATTAGTGAGTTAGCATTAAGAGAATGACACTAAACTGAGCAATGTATTAAAAGAATTAAACTACATTACCAAATAAACTGAAAAGTAATATACTTTCAAGGCATTGTCTAGAAACTGTTAATCTCTCAGAATAAAATTGTAATCTGTTTTACCTATTTGTAGGTCACTTGAATAATTGCCAGGTTTTTTTTAATGGTTCTGAAATGTGACTTAAAGTTGTTAAATATTTGGGGTAACTTTGAATTGTATAACTTAGAAAAGGACAGAATATATATATTCTTTATGCTATTTTCTCTCTCCTCTATAGCTTAACTATTAACTTTGTAAGAATTCTGAACAAGTCATACTACTTCATTACTTAGGCAATTCTTGTTTATATTTTAAATAAAGCTATGGTTACTATGTATTCTTTTATGAAATCAATGCATATTCAATATAAAAAACTAGTAAAATGCAGAAAATTGGAAAATAAATGTAGTCATTTATATCTTTACCAAAAGACATATCTACAATATCAAAGCAGATCACCAATTTAATGTATACATTTTTGATGATTCTGAATTTACTATTCATACAGTTAATGTTATAAATGCTTCCTCAAGCCAATTATTATTTTTTAACATTATATTAAAAGGTGAATAATATTTAGAGTAACCATATGTTTTGGTTTGCCTGGACCAGTCCGAGTTTATACCTGTAGCACTGGCTTTCTTCCAAATCATCCTTATTAAAAGTGTCTCCAACTGAATGGTCACTTGCGTAATATGCTTTTGAGTTAATGTCTACTATACGTATTCAAATTTCTCTATTTTTATCCATTTACATTGTTTCCCAAGTTTGGTAATGTAAAAAAAAAAATACTCTAATGACTCATAAGCCTAAACACTATTTTTTTAACTAAGAATTACTTTTTGATAAAATTTCCAAGATAGAATCACTGACTGAAAATGGTATGCTGTTTTCAAACTTTTGTTGCATGCTGCTAAATAGCTTTGCAATGTATTTTCCCTTCGTGGAGTTGAGATGCTTTCCAACCTGTTTTCTACTGCATGTCCTCTATGCTATCACTGCACAATCCTGTCAGCAAATGCAAACTCAGCACAAATACTTAACTCTAGTAAATTTTTAGAGTATGGAAACTGCTTTCTGTATCATAGTTGACGAGAGCAATGTGGTTCTTATTTAATAATAGTTCTGCAGCTCGATACTGAGCAGAGATGTTCTTTTTCAAAAAAAAAAAGGGTTGACCAAATTGCATTTTAGTATTTGTGTATATAAAGTGTATACACACATACATTACATAACTATATATATGAATTTTAAGCTCTCCAAAGCAATACAAATAACTTTTTTTATTGTATTAAGAATACTAGATTTAACCTTTTAATAGTTTTTTAAGTGTACAATACAGAATTCTTATCTATAGGAACAATATTAGACATGAGACCTCTAGAACTAATTCATCTTGCATAACTGAAATTTTATACTCATTGATTAGCAACTCCCCATGCCCCACTCCCCAGCCCATAGCAACTACCATTTTATTCTTTGTTTCTATGAGTTTGACTATTTTAATTACTCATATAATTGGAATCATGCAATATCTGTTCTTTTGGGACTGGCTTATTTCACTTAGTATAACGTTCTTCAGGTTCAGGTTGTCACATATTGTAGGATTTCCTTCTTTTTTGAGGTTGAATAATATTCCATTGTATGTATATACAACATTTCTTTTAACTTTTCCAAAATAACAGAGAGGAGGAAACATTTCCAAACTCATTTTACAAGGCGAGTATTGGCCTGATAACAAAACCAGAAAAAGACACCACAAGGAAAGAAAACTGCAGGCTAATATACCTGATGACCATAAATGTAAAAATCCTCAATAAAATACTTGCAAACCAAATTCAACGGCACATTAAAAAGATCATACAATATAACCAAGTGAGACTTAACCCTGTATGTAAGGATGGTTCAACATATGAAAATCAATCAATGTGATATACCACATTAACAGAATGAAGGATAAAAATCACATGATCATCTCAATAGATACAGAAGAAGTATTTGACAAAATCAATACTTTTTCATGATAAAAACTCTCAACAAATGAAGGACACTACCTAAGCATAACAAAGGCCAAAGAAGTAACTTTAGAGCAGAGGTTATATAGTATCCAATATCAGATGACAAAAACATTAGAATTTAATTCTCCAACTTTGACATAACTCTAAGAAGATTCAGACAACAAACATGAATAGTCCTACCTTTCTAAGTAAATAATGTATACATTTGTTTGGTATTTTGACGAATAAATTGTTATAAAGCACTCAGCATGTTCTTGAAAGTTTCTTCAGTGCTGAAAAATCTTGCTTTCCTTTATTAAAACAACTATCTTATTTAGAAAAAATGCAAAAATCTTATTTTTCATGCTAAATTCTACCAATATCTAAGGCCCAACATAAGTGGTCTCATTCTTGATTAAAAATTTAATGATACTCCAGGTAGACACATTACTTTGTCCCTCTGAATTCTCTTATACTTTGTCTTTTCTTATGATCATACATATATTTTGGTATATAATTATCTTTAAAATGCCTTACTTTTTTCACCAAATTACAACTCCCTCCATATTTTACTCATGTTCATTTAACTTTTATGTCATTTAGGTCAGATCTTTACATAATAGAATCAAAAGAGTACCTTTTTGCGTAAATGAATGGGACTAGTAAATAAAGTCAATATTTGCATTTGTTGAATGGTAATCCTGCATTTAGCAGATCAACATTGATTAAAAGGAGAAAAGAATGTTTACTTTTGTAAGTGATTTAACAGCACTATGTGGTGGAAAGAGAAGGTATCAGACTACCTGGGTTTTGTTTTTTATTCTGCAATAGCTACATAAAATCGGATGAGTCTTGAAGATCTTTTGGTCTCAGTTTCCTCATGTTTAAATTATCAGAGGGATACTGTTATCTCTAAGGTAGCTGCATGCTAAAACATTCTGTAATTTTACATTTTTTTATTTTATTACAAATATGTTAACACATTTGTAATCTGGAGCAAAATGTACTCTGATGCTTTACTTCCAATGTTTAAGCTTCACAGACGTTTGTCTAAACAATTTTTCAATATAATGATTATGACCTACATTCTGTCTGCTAAGTAAACAGAATTCTGTGAATTATTTATTGGAATTTAGTCTCAAAGTACTTTTCTTTGTAAGTATATTCTGAAATAAAACAACAATAATCTTTGTTGGCATTATCATTAGTTAATTCACTATTTTGAGAAAGCTAGGTCAGAGTGAGTTATTTTACTTTGGAAAAACTCTGATAGCAGAGAATATTCTGTTCTTTTACTGAATATTGGAAAAATCTGCAAAGACTGACAAATTAATCACAGATCGAAATCAGTGATGATGGCGCAAGGTTTCCCCTTTTTATAAAAATATGATTTCTATAAGGGTGACTAGAGGAGGAAAGCTTTTCAACTGTGAATTGGTTTACTAAGTATCCTTCAGTGTCAATAGTATGAAACCCATAGCAAACTCATTCCTTTAGAGAATGTTAGCTTGTTCTGGGTTTATAGCTTTGGTCATAAAACAAACCATGATATGAAGCCAAACTTATTATATTTTTTTAAAAAACACATAAGAATATTGTTTAAAAACTTTTATATCAAACACTTTAAATGTTTATGCCAAATGATGTTCATTATGCAAAACATCTAATTCAACTCTGGGCTTATGAATCCCTCTGTTAAATCGTGTGTGAAAATTAATTAGTAAGTTCTGTACCTCTTGGTGTCAAAAATGTTTACAAATATTCTTTTCATCGGTTATAAGGGTTATAGTGACCTATTTTTCAAATTTAAAATCCTAATGTGTGTATCTATATATCTATATATTTTGATACCACAATATTTTCAAACAATGTTGCCATGCTGATTCCACCTGTTCACATTTGAAAAGTTGACTTTTATATAGTTAATAATCCAGGGAATCTACCTATATAATCTCACATCTTTATCATAGATTTTATATTAAAAAACTCTAAAGGTTTTCATGTCATTGAAGTACATTTTATAGGAGCCTTTATTTTTGTAATGGTTTTCTCTTACAAAGAGTACTTTAGATATCTTGTCGAAGATTAAGTTATGATTATGTTTTGTGACTTTATAAATTATGTGGATGTATAACTCTCTATTTATAATAGGCTAAACAGGTAAAAAATATTTTCTTGCCACAAAGCTTCATTTTATATTCTGACACAAACACATAGTTAATTAGTGGCTTTTGGGGGGCTAAAAAGGTGATCCCAACTTGTTAGAGTATCATAATTTACTGAATAATATGATTGCCACTTTTAATGACACAATCTACAAAGGCTAATGATACATTGGATAGTATAAGAATGCCAATTAAAGGGTAATGGTCATTTCAAAGGTTAATGTTTGTAACTCTTAAGAGAGAATAAATCAATGTAATGTAATCCATTTTAAGGAAAAACTTCCCTTCTGTGATGATGTGACCAATTATCCTATTGGCAGTTCAGTAGACATATAATCATTTCATCCGTTACCATTAAAATGTCATAATAAAAACTTTGGAGATGTGGAAAATGTGAATCTTTTCATTTAACGTCCTTAAAAAGGGACTTATGTTGAATATGATTATTTGAATGAGAGAAAAGGAGAGCTGTTTCAAGTTTTAGAGAAGTTAAAATGTACCCAATGAAAACACCACAGCCATATTAAGCAAATGTCATTGCTGTATGTTCCATTAACATGGATGCATGTAATTATACATAAACACCAATCAGAATTTATTTTCCTTTTGAAAAGCTCAATAGTTTATAGAGTGACACCAATCAAAATTCATTGCCTCTAAATAATGGGTTAGAAGAAAGAACTATCATATCTGAGCATTATGAACCTTACCTCATTCTGAAAAGAAGCTGAGGTAAGTGAGAGATATGGTCTGTTGGCTCTTAATTCACGAAGTGACAATGACGAATGAATGGAAGTCAGCTCCAGCTGTAGCTGTATTTTAGCTCCTGGATACTTTTTGCTGCTAAAGGCACTGAAAAAACAAAATTTCCTATTAGCAACCAACAAATGCTTTATTTAAAGTGGTATCTAAACAGTGTCCATCAGGGAGTCACTTCATTTTTCTGAGAGGGAACACTTCTTTGTTAACAGATATAAAAACATCCAAAGGCATGTAATTTTGGGGGGTCCACATTAGATATCTGAGAAACATTGTAATCAGTAGTTTCAGTTTTTCCAAAGTTAAGCAAGTTGAACAACCTGTGGAAAGATAGAAAAAATAGTATTTAGGTTAATGGTGTTCATCTCTGCACAAGATCTTGAAAAGAGAAAAAAACGCAAAACACAAAGCTAAATTTAAGGAGACAAAAATAAGCTAATAATATTACTTGTTGCCTTATTTTCCTAAGAACAATTTAGTCCCACTATTCTATAAAAATGCTTCCCTAAAAAGTCACCAAAATTTTACTGGCAAACCCAAAGTCCTTCCTTGATTACTCTTCTCATTCGTTTATTCTTGGTTGAAATTAAATCCTATATTTCCACAGCTATGAAATGAAACCAATGTTCCCACAGTGACTCCATTAGAAGCAATCATACAGGAAGATGCAGGAAATTCAGAACTGAAAATTTATTGAATTCAAATTCTACATCTATAGAATGAGAATTAAAATACCTATCACATAAGTACATTATGAATATTAAATAAAAATTTGAGATATCTGAGAAATCTTAGCTGATTAATAGCTAATTTAATTATGTCATCTTTTATCCCATTTATTGCCTTAACTTTTTCCTTTCCCTTATATTAAATAATTTTGAATGATTATACTAATTCCAATAGCTGTAAATGGAATTATGCACATATAGTTTTTAATAACTTTTCTATTTGTCTCTGTCTGTCTGTCTCTCCCTCTCTCTCGTTTATATATATACTCTTACATATTTCAGAAAAGTACTATTTCAACTACAACAAATTATTACCTGTTGAAGATACAACATGCCTATGTACACACTAATCAGTTTAAGAAATAAAATATTTTATCAATAAAATTGAGTCTTCTATACATAACTCCTCAATTCAATTATTCTCTTCCCCACCCTCTGAAAGAGAAAACCAATCTCATTAGTTTCAAGAAGATTATTTACACTATTTTCCTTTTTTACATTTATGGCACATATAATATGTATCCATAACATTGTATTACTGGTTTTGAATCTTAGAGACTATCATGACTACAGTAGGCATGCATACTACAGTGGACTTCTTCTGGGGCTTTCTTTTGTTGATGAAAATAATCAATAAATGATCTATAATAGGAATAGAAAAAAATTTTCATTAGAGACAAACTGAGGACAATAGTCTAGGGGGAATAGATTCAAGAAGCACTTGAATTGTGTTCCACCAGACTACAAAATGGGGAAGGCTTATATAGGCAAAAACCTCAGGGTTTCAGTTAGTTACATGAGTTATTTATCAAGAATTATAATTGGAGCTGCAAGAAGTAAGGGTACTTGTTAAGCAAGGATTGACTTGGGTCCAAAATTGTTGTAGAGTTACAAGGGGAGAACTTGAGACCATAAGGTTGCAGCTGGCAGCTGGTAGCAGATATTGTTTTGATAACAGCAGGTAGTGTCCTTGAGTTTGATGCAGTTCAGAAAGTTCAAGTTCTCAGTAATGCAGGAATGTGTCTGAAATCACATCTACAATGACCACCCAGCTCCACTTTGAATGCCTGAACTACAGTTACTCCATTTTGATTTTTAAATGCATTCTTTCCTTTAATGGTTAAAGCAGAAGTACAAATGCATGTTTGACAGGCCGTAAGACAGGGTGTTCTAGTTAGTATAAAGTTCAAGCCAAATCATGTATACCATGATTTATTTATCCATTCTTATTTAGGTTCTATATATTTTTTAAACTTAATTCCTATTATAAGTGTCTTAGTCTGTTCAAGCTACTATAGAAAAATACCACTGATTAGGTGGCTTTATAAAAAACAGAAATTTATTTCTCACAGTTCTGGAGGATGGGACACCCAAGATTATGACTCCAGTAGATTCAGTGTTTGGTGAGGGTCCACTTTGTAGATGGCAGCTTTTTGCTTTGTCCTCACTTTGTGGAAGAGGCTAAAGAGCTCTGTGAGATCTCTTTTATAAAAGCACTGATTCCATTTATGAGGTCTCCATCCTCACGGTCTAAAGGCCCTGATGCAGGAAAGTCAGGGCCAGGCCCAAGAACGGCCTCTTCATGCATAGGCATTAGGCAGAAGGCAAAGCCATCTTCTTGTTTTTTACTTAATAAGACCATGATGCGTGGAGGAATGGCATCTGAAACAGAAACTTTGTAGCATCTGAGCAAGAAACTCTGGCCTTGAAAACCATGGAACAAATAAAAATGCATAGGCTGCTTATAATTTGATGACAGACAAAGCAGCCCACCGCACCCTCCTCATTCTTGTGGTCTAGAGGAGTTCCCAGCCTGACACATGCGCAGAGGGGATCTCAACCTGTTCTCTATTAATCTTGGCCACATTGTAATATCATTATAATATCATTATAATTGCAGTTGTGATTCCCCCCCCCCCCCCACGGGTTTTGCTTAGGTGCTCACGGGAAAGATTCAAAATGGTCCCTGGCAGAAACCCAGATAAGGAATTTCAGACGACACACTTGTAAGAGAGGGAAAAGGGGAGTCACCCTCATCTAAACCCTGGAAAATTAACCCCATATTAACAACCTAAGCTTCCCCTATTGTACGCCCCACTAGCGAGGACGCCCACACTCTTCTTCTCTGAGTGTGTAACTTTCAATCTGCCCTAAATAAATGGCTGCCTTGTTTTCTTTGCACATACTGTGCTTCCAATAAACTCTGTACCTGCCTTACAATCTTAGTCTCTTTACTGAATTCTTCCCACAGAGACAGAAGTCCTCTTGTCACCAAGATCACCCCACCTCCCTAACATCATAACTTTGGATGTGAGAATTCTAACAGATGAAATGTGGGGTGACATAAGCATTGAGACCACAGTAATGATATACCTAGCATTTTGATTTACATATATCCCTATTATATTTGATTTATTTTTATATTTATTTTAAAATATCAATCATGAATTCACCATTCAAAACAATAGCTAGATGATTACCAGTAATTTAGTTAAATCTATGTTTTCACTCTAGCTTTTAACTTTTTGTATTCATTATTCCACTGCTTTTGTGTGTGCATAGTCCCATGTATATGTATCTGCATAAACAATATATTATTTAGACTTGTTTGGATTTTAATTTTATAGAATGAATATCAAACTTAATTTAATTTGGGACTTTTCTTAACTCAAAGTTATACATATTATTGAGATTTGAGAGATATTTATATATTCTGGATACAATCTTTTTATCAGATATTTGATTTGAAAATACTTTTTTTTGAGTCTGTGGCTTGCCTTTTTATTTTTAAACTATGTCTTTTTCAGTGCAAACGTTTTTAGTTTTTTTTTTTTTTTTATAAATGTATTTATTTATTTTTGACTGTGTTGGGTCTTCGTTTCTGTGCGAGGGCTTTCTCCAGTTGCGGCGAGCGGGGGCCACTCTTCATCGCGGTGTGCGGGCCTCTCACTATCGCGGCTCTCCCGTTGCGGAGCACAGGCTCCAGACGCGTAGGCTCAGTAGTTGTGGCTCACAGGCCCAGCCGCTCTGCGGCATGTGGGATCTTCCCGGACCGGGGTACGAACCCGTGTCCCCTGCATTGGCAGGCGGATTCTTAACCACTGCGCCGCCAGGGAAGCCCCGTTTTTAGTTTTGATCAATTCTAATTTAAGATTTTCTTCTATAAAGGTGATTCATGTCTAAACTCTCATTGCCAAAATCAATACCACATGAATTTTCTCTTATGTTTTCTTCCAGAAGTCTTATAGACTAGTAGTATCCATTTTGAGTTTTCTCTTTTCTATCTTTTCCCATAGGAGGTAGAAGGTGGGAGGAGAAACAGTGTCATGGGTTTGAGGGGGGCTTCTGCTGTGGCTGCTATTTTCTCCTGGATACAGGCAGTTTCCACAGTGATCTTCAGGCCATGTTCTTTTGCCCTTTGCTCTATAGATTAAAGTAATTTTTTGTAGGAAGAGAGGGGAGATGGGCCTGGAGAGTTTTAGCAGTGGGTGCTGTTACCCTCCTCTAGCCAGCACCTCAGAAGAAGCTTTCTCGGGACACTCCACAATGTGTCCTGTGAGCCTGTGTTCCTGGAGAATAAGTCTGTGAAGTGGTGGGAACCCCCAATACCAGGGCCCACAGGGGCTGCACACTAACCAGCACACAACCATTACTAGTTGTTAAAAATTGCTAGCTGAATCTTCCTATAAGCTTATGAATTGGCCTACTTTTCCTTTATTTTCCTTTTTCATTTTTGCTTCATATATTTTAAAGCACTTTTAATAGGTCTATACATATTGTGATTATTTTGGGTTCCTATGAAATGATCATTTTGTCACTCAGGGTGGTCAAGTCCACCTCATCTGTTATAAATATAACTGCACCAACTTTCATATGCTTAGTGTTTTCTTGGCTAACTTTTGTCCCTCCTTATACTTTCAAACTAATCTCATCTTTATGTAAAGTGGGTACATTTCCTCCCTCTCCCCGCCTCTTTCTTTCTCTCTCTCTCTTCAATTAGAAACATAACTCATTTGTTTTCATCTTAATTAATTACTAATATAATGATGAAGCCTATACAAATCCTTTTGCTGGTTGAACTGCATCTTTCAGGTTCTGATATATATTTTCTTATAATTAGTTCTTAGTGTTTACGTTTCTATTCTAGCTGCTCTTTGATCTATGAGTAATTAAGAAGTATTTTCCTAAACTTTAAATGACTTGGGATTTATTTATCTATTAAAAATTGATATATTGTGGTCAGAAAAATAAAATATAAATCTTTAACTTATAGCATAATAAAACCTCAGCTTTTCTTACCTATTATATATTCTTTAATATTCAATTTCTAATATTTTATGCATATCTATTTATTATATTAATCTTGTTATTTTTTCAGTCCTAGATTTAATTAAACAATAATGATGACAATAAAATATAAAATTTTAATAGATCTTTCTACTTGTCAGAAATATTAGAATACGTTTTACACAAATTAATTAATTTTTAAAATAAATCTATGCTATAAGCACTGTTATCATCCACACTTTGTAGGAAGTAAATGAAGCATAAAATAGTAAGTTGTCAAAGATACAACAGCTAGTAAGAGAGGAAAATGACATTGCAATATAGAATAATCAGAAAAATGCTTCTGAAGAGGAATGGTTTAATGGTTTTATTTCTCATATTTGTAATTGGTGATATTTACGTTTCAGGTTATTATTTTATATGCTAACATTCCCTTAGCTCTTTTAATATTTCTGTTTTGAATTCTTGATTTTTCAGTTCTAGTAACTCTGATTTAGACACTCTTTAGTAGTGTGTGTGTGTGTGTGTGTGTGTGTGTGTGTGTGTGCATTTCTCTTAAAATAATGGTGTTAATAAAATATCATGTTACTTTATTCTGGAGCTCATTACCCCCTGGAGATATCAGCTATTCTTTCAACCAGTATATATTTGGTGAAGACCAGGACCCAGCACTTGGGACAGCCAAGTAATTCAGTGGTAGGGAGAACACAGATTCAAGTTGAAGATCACCAGGTACCATAAAATCACAATCATTTCCTCACCCCACAAAGCATTTTATCAGATCAAGGCTCCATCCTTTGCTAATGAGGAAAAAGCAACATTAGAGCTGACTGTCTTTAGATTACTTTTTACCAGGCCAGGAGGTTTAAATAAGGTGGAAAGTAACATTCAGGACCTAGTTAGTCACTATCATTTTCTCAACTGCTCAAAAGTACAGGGATTCTGCACTGATTTTGTTACTGAAGCATCATGAACAGATCTAAGACAAATCAGACACAGGGCCAGATACTGTTTCTTCCAAGTTAAGGATGAGCAAAATGCAAGAGAATAACTCTTTGTTTGTTTTCACTATCTCATTCATTCATGCTTGATTTCCTCCTGCCATAGGCCAAAACCACTGTCCAAATATGCACAAGATCAAATCAGTTTTCCTTGTCACCCTAATGACTTTCTAGAGTCATTCCTGGTATGAGTATCTTCCTGGTCTCTTTCACATTATCGTTGGGATTTATCTTGGGGAATGGAATGAGTGGTTTGGTCTAGAATCTTGATAGGAACACATTAAATGTCATTAAATGTGTACAGTTGAGAAACACAAATCGAGGAAAAGGAAAGATTATCCAAATGAAAAATAAAAACCCATGAGCTTGTAAGAAACACACTATAATGAATAAAAGGTTTGAAAGTAAAAGAATGGAAAAGATACCAATGCAAAAACTAAAACAAGGTATAGTAATATTAGACAAAATCAATTTTAAGAGAGAGGCATTTTATGAAAAATGAGTAATTTCATAATCATTAAGGTTTAATTCATGGGGGAGATATAAAATTAATAAATTTGTATAAATATAATAATATAGCCTCAAAATATAAAGCAAAAATTGAGAGAACTTAAAAAAGAAATAGACAAGCCTATAACAATGGGAAACTTTAATACATCTTTCAGTAATTGATAAAAAAAAAAAGAAAATTGTCGGCAAATAAGTAGAAGGTTTGTACAACTTGAGTTTGATATTTGGCCTAATTGACTACATAACATTTCACTCAACAGTGACAAAGGATATATTCTTTACAAGGACAAATGGAACAACAGCCAAAATTGAATGTATGCTAGGCCATGATACGTTACAACAAACTTAAAAGGACATAAATCATAGAGACTATGTATTCTGGTTATCATGCAACTGAGCTACAAACAACTTCTGTTACTACCTCTACATCCATCACTACTATTACTGCAAGTACTACTGTTTATCATCAACATCATCATTATTATTATCATTATTATTATTACTAATACAATGAAAATAAATGTCTATCCAAACTCACACATTTGGAAATTTAATCATATACTTCAAACTTACTCATGTGTCAAGAAATCAAAATGAAATTTAGATGATATTTTGAAGTAAATTATTATGAAAAGGATAATGTGGCTAATATTAATATAGTGACCCCAAGTAAATTTACTTCCTCCTTTCATCATGTCTTATCTCTCTGAGAATACATCACTGTTACTCTCAGAGAGATTCTATTTTTTCCTTCCTCTTTTTGATCTGGGCTGATCTTATTTTGGTAGCTATTCTCAAAGATGGCCCAAAATGCACCATATCTCCCAGGATTCAAATCTTTGTGTAGACTCTCCCACATTGAATCTAGGTTAGTTGTGTGATTTTTGTATCCAGTATAATATGGAAAAAGGTCACTTTTTAACAGTTATGGGTTTATAGTTTAAGAAAGCCAGAAAGCTTCCCTTTTAGTGATTTTGAGAGTTTTGAACTTCTGTGTAAGAAATCCAATATTATACTGAAGAGATCATGTCAAAAAACTGTTGGGTGGCCACGCGGAGAAGCAAGGAAGATAGGAATTCACACCTCCTAGGGCTCTGAAGCTTTCCTGCTGCCTTAGGAAGAGTGTCCAATGTGAATGAACCATCTTGAAGCTTCTATCCTAATCAAGCCCCCAGATGAATTCATCCCCATTTGATATCTCTTCACGTCTATGACTGATTGACTATCTCTCTCTCTCTCTCTATCTCTCTGTCTCTCTATCTACCTATCCATTCATCCATCCACCCGTCTACCCAATGAGAGAAGCTCAGCTTGCCACTTTCTTTTTCACTTTCTTTTTATGTGACTTCATGCAATCTATTTAAACTTTTCTACGTGTCAATTTCTCTCTCTCTTATTACTGGTATCTATATTATTTTGAATGTATCGAGAATTAAATGAGAATGTATGCAAAGTTTGTATTACAACATGTGCCACAGGTGCTAAATAAAAGGAATTAATGTTCTTGTTGTTAATATAGTTGTGATTATTAAGCAAAGAAGAAAAATGTATAAAATGTTTATAAATTAGAATGACTACAGAGTCAAAGTACTTTTATTGTTTTAAATACAGTGAAGGATTTATAAAAAACTATTTCATAAAACTCCTTGTCCTTACTCCATGGAAATTGCTGACTGTATTTTACACTATGTCCTATAATACATTCTTCATTAGGACTCATTGAAGAAAGCTTTTTCAGATCTAAATACCAGAAATCACTTTACTTGTTAAGAACAACTAATATACTTATAATTTTTGTACATTTTGTAGAAATTAACATAAAATTGCTCTTTGCATTTGGTGTTAAAAATTTCCAATCAAACAAAGGTCCCCCTCAATCAAATAAGTGTTCAGGGCTTTACTCCTGGCATTGTATACTCCAGTCTCAGTCCTGGTTTAGGCAATAAAATTTTGCATTTAAGAAGTTTGTCTATGAAATCAAATGAATTATATTCAACTCCTGTCAATTTAAATACTTAAAAATACTTTATTCTCTAAAATTTACAAAGTGGTTGTGGAATACACAGTTCACTTTGAACATAGTGAATATGAACTTTATTCTATTGCCATTCCCTGGCTCACAGTAAGTACCAGTAAGTACAAAGTCAATGTTTACTGAATGAATGTAACATACAGCATGACACAAAATATAAAAGCTCAAGTTAGGAAAACATGAATCAATTGATTTTTAAATTTACTTTTGAATTTTATCTTTCTTTATCTCCAAGTTATATCTAAGGGTTCTCAGGGCTTGATGTTTGTGAATGGTTATTAAAAACAAAAAAGATGAACTACATTTGTGCCATGTATATCATTGTGCTTTCAGAGATTGTGACCTACATAGGGTCATGTTATACAGATAGGAGAGTATATACTAGCAAACCTGCTAATCTGAGAAAGTAGTAATCAATACAAAGTTTATATCACTAAAATGCAAATCCGCACTCTATCATTCTGCTTATGACCTTGAACAGTTCTTAAATCTCTGGGCTTGAATGTCATCAAACATAAAATGGTAATGATGACAGCATTTACTTCATGGAGGTATGGAAAAAAATTGAACAGGATTTTTAAAATGAATTAATGCATGAAAACTTTTAGGACTGTATGAGACTTCAATAAATATAATTTCCATGGTGGATGTCGTTGCTGGTCATCAGCACGCTTGGTTGTCAGAAAATGAAGAGCTGCACTGGATAGACCAGCTTGAGGGAAGACACATTGCCTGAGGTGGCATTTAGAAACAATTATAAATTCTTATGTATAAATCATTTCATCAAATATTTGATTTGCTTTCCATTTCTTGTCTCTACAAGCTCATGATACTTTCATATTTTGCATAATGGTTTCGATTTTTTGTATTTATATGCATACATCTTGAATATTTTATCCCATTTTTTATTCAGCAAATCCTACCCTCTTTTCCTATAATTTTTTTCCTGTGTGTTTAGTCATATAAGCATTTCCCCAGCAGTTAGTTATATTTTATTTTCTACAATTTTTATCTCATTTCCTCAATGATTTATTTACCTCTTTGGAAGAACCACACAATACATGGCTCACACACATAAAAGAAAACAATAGTTACAGTGTAGACCTACTATTGTGAATGATTACAGATATAAATCATCTTTCAGTGGGATTTCATATTGTCAATTTAAATTAGAAATTGTATACACACACGTATGGGGTGTGTGTGTGTGTATTTGGAGGAGAGTAGTGGCTAAAAAATATTGAAGGGCCCATGTGCAATTTCTTCCGAGAAAGAATGAGAAGCCTGTCAGGATTATTTATGTCCTCCCATCACAAAAATAGGATGCATAAGAGAGAATCCTACTTCTGTAGATCTTTGAGTATGAATAGATTTTGTATCAAAGCAGCTAACCTACAAAAAAAAATGAAGTGAAAATTATACAATTATTTTTCCAAACAAGTACATAATGGGAAATCCTGTGGTTTTCGATGCTTTGGGTTATAAATATTATGTGCTTTAAACTTACTCCAGTATCACTGGAATTTCCCTGTCCCTTCCCTAACCCACTTTAAAATGCTTAAGATTATTACCAAATACTCCTTAGGTAAATTATTTGTACCTTGTATATTATATATACCTAGTTATATGCACATTAATTTATGCATTTTCAGGAATATAGAAAAACTATTCTCATATTACTAATTTTAAAAATAAATAATAATAATAGCAACTTCCTTTTTTAGTGTGTTCTCTATTCCTTTGTTTTTTGATCATGAAAGGATAGTGAAAATCAAGTAATGAAATATGATAATTTTTGGTATTTTTAAATATGGGAACATATTTCTCATTGTTGCAGATAAGTTTGAGCCATAAAGTCTTGTTTACATATTCAGTGAGAAAACTAATACTAAATCTCTGGCTTGTAAATGTTTTCTGTGACTTTTGTTGCTTTTTGACAGTTGTAGCAGATATTTCACTCATCATGCAGTGTAATTGGAATTCTGCCACAATCACTAAACCAAGCCACAGATTGTTAACTCTAGGGAACTGCCAGGATGAAGTAAAGCGTTTTCAAACTCCAAGTAATTAACAGAAATGTTTACAAGGGGAAAAAGTGGTATATCAAACTTCCCCTTTTAAACATCAGTAGTTATGTTTTGAACTTGTTCTAAATTTGAATATTTCAACGGTGGCACTAGGTTTCTAAAAGTACCCTCTTGTCTTATAAACCTTGCCAGCATTTACTCATTAGTAAGATCACATAAATTATTTCTATAAAGATACACAGAATGGCATTCAAGAAAATATTATATTCTGCATAAGAGTGTGAGGTGATGTGGTTAAGGATAAAAATGATTGAATTAAGTGGTATTAGGTACATATATAAACTGCTTAAAGCCATGTGTGAAAGGAATTGTTGGTGACAAGATGGACATTTAAAATTCTGGGTTTGGATAACTACCTAAGATAAAACTGGCTAAAGCTCCTCATAAGTGTTCATTAGGTGGAGCTTTCAGGATTGATAGATTATACCTGATCCCCTCAACCTCATATATTGTTTCCATCTTTCTCAATTTGTGAAAAAATACAAGTTATCTGACAGTTCTAATTTCTCTCTGGGGTAGGTTGACTACAGTTAGACACAGAACAGGCACACTGCTCAAAATTTTAATTGATACAACCTACTAAGTAAGAAAAAAATAAAAGCACTGCATTATTTGAAAATTCTTATATTTTATAGACATTAAAATCAATAGAAGCTTGAAAGTATTCACAGAGCTTCCAAAGTATTTGAAAGTGAATGTGAGCCTTCTAGTTTAACTACATGTGACTTTAAGAAAACCCTTCTTATTAAAAAATTTTTTTTAAATAAAAGGAAAAATCCTTAAATCTCTTTGAGTCTATATAGGCAAAATATACAGGAGTATTTAATACTTGTTTATTTTTTCATTAGAATTAATTTTATTTTTATTTTTAATTTGTATTTTATATTGGAGTATAGTTAATTAACAATGCTGTGTTAATTTCAGGTGTACAGCAAAGTGATTCAGTTGCACATTGTTAAATAAAAAGATTTTATAAATGTACATGTAATCAATGAAGAAACTTTATTTTTGTTTAAATTAGACACATACAGTAGGCATTTTAAATTCACTATCTAGTTAAGGGTTTTCTTCTACATCCATGTGATAGATAGATAGATAGATAGATAGATAGATAGATAGATAGATGATAGAAAGGTAGAAAATGAAGTCAAAATGTTTACATGTGGAGACAAAACCAACTGTTACTCATCTATTAAATGTTCTTTCTCTAGTTAAGGTTTCTAGTATGACCTAAAGTTGATTGTCTGGTCTTAGTTACCCAGAATGTTTATACACTTTTTTGTATTCAGTATATTTTAATCAGGAAGTTCTTTAGTTTATATTCTTAAAGGAAATTAAATATAAAATGGCATATCTACTGAAGTATGTTATTAAAAACATTCAGTCCATTGTTTCCAATATATGAAAATATGATTATAAGGAGGAAGTAATCTCTTCACAAATTAAATTACTCAGGAAGACACTAACATGAATCCCCAAAACACTCTTTCAAAAGACATTATTCACATCCTCCATTCTTTCATCAAACTTTTATCAGTTTATCTTATTTACTTGTCTAATAATTTAAGCCAGATAATTAGAAACACTTCTTTCAACTCTTTATGGTTAAGATGCATCTCTCTTTCCTGAGAAGCTGTGAATGAATATTAGAGCCCAGTTTTCTCATTTGCCTATTTATTCCATTATACATTAATCATCTATAATTTGTCAGGAACTTTTCTAGACCTTCGTCCATGAACATTAGCACAGATTAATTTGTCTAAATCTATTGTTGCATTTGGCAATTTGGAAGGCACCACGAATAGTATAAACAATAGAATACAGCACAATACAACATGGCACAATGCAATGGAATAATTTAAAGAAAAGCTTAAATTTTAGGTGAACAAAGAACTTGGATGGGTGGGACACATTGAGTGATGTAGAGCCAAGAAGGATCAGCTTTGCTGATGGCTGACAAAGTGAGCACCCAATAGTAAAAATTATGATCAACTGTGGTTGTTGCTTTTTTATTTTTCTCTTGGCCATGCCACGTGGCTTGTGGGATTTTTAGTTCCCCAACCAGGGATCAAACACGAGTCCCCGGTAGTGGAAGCATGGAGTCCTAATTGCTGGACCACCAGGGAATTCCCTGTGGTTGTTTCTTTGATTGTCTACATCTGATTCGACTCTCCAGCATCCTTTGCCTTATTCAGAGGAAGATTATTTGCAAGGGGAAGCTCAAAATTCCTCCAGAGACTCATCCTGCATTTTCTTGGGAACTAAATAAAATTCCAAAAGGCTCCTGGAACAGAATGCTAAACCATTAGGAATGACTTGTTCAACACACAGAGCAAACTACAAAAGTATATTATCAACATAGCAAAACTCTGGTGTTGAATGTGAGACTACTATGAGACTATTTAACCAAGGAAAATAAGACATGCCTTTAGATCGTGTTTAATTTGTCCACATTGATCGCTTAAAGATATTCTTAATTCAATGTGTTATTTGTCTTGCAGCAATTTGTTAGGATGGTTAATTAAAAAGACTGGCTCCAGATAAGGAACTTGTGATAGAAGAAATCTTTGGTATAATTTAAGAGGAAACATTTAAAAATCATTGGGATGCAAGAATGCTATCTTGAATCTATCAAAAGACATAATAACTGTGATTTAAGAGCACAGATTCTGGAGTTGCAGTGCTTGAGTTGAGTTCCCTTTTGGCTCTGTCACATACAAAATGGGTAATATACTTAGCTGTGATTTGAAATGATACTGAAACCATTTGAAGCAGTGTTTGTTAAACTTCAGTCTGATTTAAAATGTCCTAGAAGAGATTGTTAAAAATGCTGATCACTGCTTCTATCACCACATTTTAATTTGTTAGATCAAGGTAAATCTAATACAGTTGGCAACAATATCAAAATTTGAAGCGTACTTATTTGAAATACTTGTTTTTTGTTAGGAAAGGAGATCAATTTTGAATTATTAAAAAGTCTTCTAAGTCCACTGCTGAAGGAATTACTCCTGGGAACTGGGAAAAGTAGATTATTGCACAAGCTTTTGAATTCCTAAAGATAATATATGCATAACAAAGAATCTCTTCAACAATTTATATTGCATGAGTTCTGTATGCAAATAACTCAAAATCTACAATTTGGGAGTGTACCTTAGCAATTTGTTAGGTTGAATTATCAATCAATATTAAATAAACCTAATTTGTGAATGCATATTTAGGCATACTATTAGGCAAAATGGGAGATAATATAAAAATGAGGCAAACTCATTATTCTTGAGGATTTTACAATTGTGTTATTTTTAAAAGTAGCTCAGAAATATATTCTATGTTTGGGATTTTGAAATAAAACATTTATTCAGTAGTCTAGACTAGTCTAGACTAGATTAGATTCATGCACCTCCAGTGCAGAGCATGACACTATCTACTGTGATGTATCTCTCTCACACACACACACATACACACACAAACACACACGATAATTCAAGGATACTTAGCTTTACTAACATTTCAGTCATAAATTGATATGGGTGCTGTCTCATAGCCTCTCATAAGAAGGTGATGAATCATTTATGGAAAGCAGAGAAGGGTAATATTTCTCACATGTTGGGGGCATCAACAATGGCATCTTCATTTGTTCATTGACTCTTCACATATTACATTTGCATGTTTCTGCTTATAAGGATTTACATATCTAACATGTAATTAATATGCACAAAATCAGTACAAGATATAGATAACATTTTTTTTTTAATTGTGGTACATTTCTTTTTTTAATTAATTAATTAATTAATTAATTAATTAATTAATTTATGGCTGTGTTGGGTCTTCGTTTCTGTGCGAGGGCTTTCTCTAGTTGCGGCGAGCGGGGCACACTCTTCATCGCGGTGTGCGGGCCTCTCACTGTCGCGGCTCTCCCGTTGCGGAGCACAGGCTCCAGACACGTAGGCTCAGTAGTTGTGGCTCACAGGCCCAGCCGCTCTGCGGCATGTGGGATCTTCCCAGACCAGGTCTCGAACCCACTTCCCCTGCATTGGCAGGCAGATTCTCAACCACTGCGCCACCAGGGAAGCCCGATATAGAGAACTTTTGACAGTGAAACCAAGATTGAAGATAAGGAAAAGAAAACAAGAAAATAGCAAAGCTGAATATTTTTTTTCTATGATGACTCATCAGCAAAGTTACAGTATAAAACTGATAACGATTTGTGGTATGCTACTTAATATACATGTTTTAAAATGTTTTATCTTTTTCTTTAAGATTCACATGATGTTTCTAAATATGAATGAGGAAATAATAGCTTTGCTTTTATTTCAGTGAAAATCTTTCAGAGAAATATATGCTCTAAATATAAAAACAAAAAAAGCATTATATTTTCCATTAGTTTATTTGTTTCCATTGTTATTTGATTGTAAGAACAATCAAATAACATTAGAGAGAATAAAAATTTACAAGCAGAACTTTAACAAAAATATTTGCATAATGGTTAGATTGATTTGGAACCTGACCATCATAATGTAGAGAACATAACGAATAATGTACTTCCATTTGGATCTAATTATCTGTGAAATCTGTTTTTCAGATATAGTAGCCATTACCAAAATAAACCTCTGGTGTACAAAGTTTTATGCCAAAACTATAAAAAGTAATGAAGCATATTTAATCATGCTGCCATTATTTAATAATAAAATCAATATGGATTTGGAATCTTGCATGGTCACACATAGAATGCAATAAGTCACATGATAAACCAAATATTTAAATTCAATAAGATTTTTATATAGGAAAACAGACTTCTTATATCTATATAACAGAAAATACTTTAAAGTATGTTACTTTTATCTCATTCATTTTAATTCATATTTTTGATTATCTTTTATAATGCAAAATATTTTAGCACAGTATTCTAGTATACAATAAAATATTTTTATAAAAAGCACATAAATAGACATATTTTGAGGTCATTCTTAATAAATTTTAATTAAATTAAATTAAACATTAAAAATTTTGAAGACCAGTGACCACAATCTATTGTCTTAAATTGTGACAATAATTCAGTAATCAAATACTATATGATATCACATGTAGAATCTAAAACATAAAACAAATAAATGTATATGCAAAACAGAAACAAACTCACAGATATAGAAAACAAACTTGTGGTTACCAAAGGGAAGAGGGAAGTGGGGGGACAAACTATGGGTATGGGATTAACACATACAAATTACTATATAAAAAATAGATTAGGAACAAAGAAATACTGAATAACACAAGGAATTATACTCATTCCATAACCTATAATGGAATAAAATCTGCAGAAATACTGAATAACTATGCTGTAACCTGAAACAAACACAATAATAACTATACTTCAATTAAAAAAATGAAGTCAAAAAGTTATTTATTCTAAATTTCAAACTAACAGAAAAGGCCATGAGAAAACACACCCTTATATGTATACATTATTTTGTTTACTTTTGCAGATATAAACCCTGAAGTTACATACTGTATAAAATAAATTTTATAAATGAAATACACACCCTTCTGAACTAAATTAGCATGTCTAGATACAAGCATTAAGAACACAATTGAGAAACTCTTTACATGCATTGGTACCTATTTTGAATATTAGTAGACAATGATTAAAAATCACTGCAACATTAAGTGTGAAATATACTTTTAACATGAAGTGATCCTGATTCTTGGTTATTTCCTCCAGGCATATTGAAGCACAAAGAGGTTTTGGCTAAAATTTTTAAGATTAATGCTATCATAAATTAATTAGCACCAATACAGTACAAATAGACACAGCTGTGTGCAGAATGTCTGTGAGTGTATAACCTGTGTTTTACATGTAAGATGTTCTAATAAACATGTTGCTATGAGAAAATGAAATTTGAATTGCAATCCATGTGCCTGCAAATTCTAAAAAAAATGAAGTTAAGAAACTTCCATCAGATTATCCATATATAAATAATGCATTATAAGGCTGTTTAGAGCACACAGCTCATTACTTACTTTCTAAATGCCTTACTATGAACCAATGTATAAATGCCAACCCTCAATAACATTAATATATTTGAAAATATGCAAATGTCTATATATTTAATAAATATAGTACAGTATAGGATATTATAGTATAATAGATGATACAAAATAAAGAATTAATAAGTGAGCAAAATGGGATAAAGTAAAACAAGTAAATGTCTATATTTGGATGTACATTAAATATGTAGGAAATTTTTTATTTCTAGAAAAAAATATTCTCTACCCAATTCTTTGTGTGACATGGAGATATGAAGACATTAAACTCTATCCTTAATACATACAAATACCCAAAGAAAAGATGAAAAATAACAACAGACACTGCAAAAAGCAACCTGAAGAGGCAAGGACTACAGTGGACAGCAGAACATGTGTCTAGTACTTGTGACCACTCAGGGACATAGGAAGAATTTGACAGATTTTCTTTTCAACAGATACATAGATTTATATATGAAATCTACTGATTGCTTTTTGTCAGCTCCAATCTTTAAAATGAGAGAGATGACAAACAATACATTCTGTTGACTGCATTTAGTCTATGGACATTAATTTGTGTTTCCAGATAAAGCCTCTATAAATAGTAATGATGTCATTATTCCTTTTGTGGAAAAATATTAGAAATATTTACCATATTACAGTAAAATTTGTTCTCCAAAGTAAAGGCTAAATAGCTGTTTATAAAATATGGGTATCATAAAAAGATAATCCTTTCTTATTGTCTGGAGTGAAACAGAGAATGAAGAAGGATCTTTACAGGAAGCCCAGACAAAACCCAGGAAAAGAAACTTGCTCCAGGTGTGGTTGTAAAGTTAACACACTTGATGGAGACACACATCAATTTTACCTGTGTGTGTAGTTACACTTCCCATCTAATTTATTTCTCATCCACTTTAACATTCTTCAAATCCACGCAAGTGACTCATCACTAATATGAAAAGGCTGTAGGATGAGGTGAAAAAAGCATCATCTCTGAAGATGTGTATCCTTGAGTTTGAACGTCACTTATTAGCTGTATGGCTTTAAACAACTCATTAAATCTCTATAAGTTTCTATTTCATAATCATACCCATTTCATATGATTTATTTTTATGATAAATATATGAAACCTCTGCACCATGCAATGTTGATAATGGTCCTTGATGAGTGTGTATCATTTCCCAAAGCAGATTGTTTAGATGCCAGTAGAAGTTTAGATTTTGAAAGAATGCACATTTACATACTACTAGGGTATATATTCAAATGTAGATATTGGGGAGAATGATTCAAAATGTCTATATGACAGAGAATTATGACTTATTTTAAGCTAATTAAAATGGGAGAATATAAACTGATTATCTTATTCTCATACATGACTGATGCAAATGAAAAATGGTGCAGCCACTGTGAAAGATAGTTTGACAGGTTCTCACAAAGGTAGATATAATCTTAACATGTAGTCTGGGATTTGTGCTCTTAGATATTCACCCAACTGAATTAAAAGCTTATGTCCACACAAAACCATCCACACAAGTGTTTATACAAGCTTCACTAACAATTACCAAATATTGGAAACAAAATGTCCTTCAATAGGTTAATGGATAAACAAACTGTGGTACATCAACACAAGAGATCTAGCTATTCAGCAATAAAATAAAATGAGCTCCCAAGCTAGGAAAAAAAATGGAGGAAACTTAAATGTGTATCACTAAATGAAAGAAGCTCATTTGGAAAGGCTACAAACTGTAAGATTCTAACAATATGACATTCTGGAAGAGGCAAAACTATAGAGACAGAAAAAATATCAGTGATCGCCATGTAGAAGGAGATGGATGGGGGATGGTTGAATATGTGAGTTAAGAAAGAGTATGACTCCGTTTATTGATGTTGATACTGATAGCTTTTAGGCTTCACTCCTCCTTTTTCCCTTTCTGCCTTCAGCTGGACAAGCTGATAAGAAAATTAGGGTGTTCCTTCTTTTAGCAGCACTGAGAATTCAAACCATGAGTCTCTGCCTTTGGGAAATTCTCACTCCTGTCCTACCCCCAGTCACTGTAAAACCCCAAGCCAGTTTTCTTACTGTGCTCTCTCAAACTATTTTTGTACCTGTTTGGGATCTACTCTGTTCTTCCTACAAAGTGTCATTATGTTAGTAATTATCCTTTTCACATATTTTGGTGTGTGTGTGGCATCATCATTCTCATCAGAACCAAGTTGGGTGGAGGTCCATTTTGAATCTGTAGAGTGTTCACAACAACTGGTGCTGTGAGAAGGATGTCTAACAATGACCACTGCTACATACAAGGGTTTTTTCTTGTTTTTCTCCATGTTGCTAACTGGTTCTGCTGCCTGCTGACAGTATATTCCTTGAGCTACTGCTTAGTGGTTACCTTGCACTTTGGGCTGTGCTGCTTTGTGCTATATTTTCTGGAGTTTTACCCAGTCTCTGTCTTAACTAACTTATGTGTTGGAAGTTTTAAGAATTGGCATTTAGAAAGAGGAGTATGAATTTAGGGTCCTCTTTAAAGTGGCTCAGTTTCATATGTTTTGCCCTAGACCTATCTCTGTTTTTCAGATTGAACTGTATGTGTTGTTCCCAGAATGAACAGTGGCTGAGGCTAGCTAAGTTCAGGGAAACAACTCTTCCCTGTGATTGTTAGTTGTGTATGTCAACCAGGCATTAGACTCTGTTCTGTAGAGTGGTCTAAGGAAAGGCAGGTACCTATGCAATAATGCGTGTTCATTGAGTGATCACTCATGTGCAGGAAGAGCAGCTACTATCTGGCATACAGAGGTCACACTCCTAAAAACAAATGATTCACTAAGACTTCCGCATTGCCTTTGCTGCTGCTTCTGCCTATTCTTCTATCACCAGAAATTATCTTGATCTTCATGGCTATCTGGAAAATCACTCATGGCACTGCTGTGGCACATCCAAAACGGTTATTCTACTTATGCCATGGGAAAGCCCTAAACACTGATTATACTAATTTGAGGCTCTCTAGAAGAAAAAAAATATCTTATAAGCATGGTAGAGAGGAATTCCTGAAGTCTCTCTAGTAACCATCAAACCACCAAAAAATAAACGACTCCATTCAATAAACCACTGGTAGATATTTCGAGATTATAGAGTTGTCTAAAATTTTTTGTACAGTGACTATTTAAACAGCCTCTTAGGTAAAGTTTTAACCATACCTCCAAAGGTCACAGTAAAACTTTACCTGGCTACTCACGGGGTACTTCAACTGCCTTGTCATCATACACTGTCTTTTTAGGCACGGTCTTAATCTGATACAACTTTTTACCAGAAGCAAAGGTATGACATCACATTGATAACATTCTACTCAGAAGGGATGCATTTGACATTTATTCAAGACACAGAATACTTACAAAGAATTTTCCAAAAAGGGGACTGGCCATTGATTCACATGGTCCGTGCCATCTTGGTAAAATTCCTAAAAGCTATTTGGTAGAATGAGGGTTGTTCCATTCCTGACACTAGCAAGAGACAGCTATTGACCCTCTTAGCACACACAACATTAACAACAAGGTCGACATCTTTCAGGTCTTTTTGTATTCTGGAAGCAGTCTATTCCTTACTTTAAAATTTTACTTAGGCCATTTATGCTATTACTTGTAAAATGACTCACCTTGAATGGGGTATCCTATTACAAAAGGATCTAGAATCTGTCCAAATTGAAATTCAGTAAGCATTACTATTAGTATCGCTCAGAGATTACTTTACTTTAGTAAACTAGAGGCTTTAGTAACCTCCTCTCAAGCCTCCTGGAGTCTCTGGATCATTCATGGTCGCTAGAAACTGTCCCTGGCCTTTTGATGCAAGGTACTGTCCTCATTGGCACCATGCTATATGCCCTTAGAGCAATAATTTCTAGCCACATGCCATGCTGTCCTGGAAATAGACACTGTCAAAGGCTTTGATCCCTTGAGACCTTGATCTTCCATAGCCAGTTTCCCATTATACCTCGGGCAATAGAGAAAGAATCCAGCAAGCTTGACACAGCTACCGAGTCCTCCTTATTCTAAAATGCAGCCAAACTTGTATCCTCTGTCATATACGCCCTGCTAAGGGGGCAGTGGCAACCTGCCCTGTTCTTAGTTCCATGCCAGATGCCACAGTGCTGGAGGAAGGCATCCCTCTCTCAGAAACCTTGACTACCTGTGGAACACCTTGGGACCCATTAAGTAAACAGCAGTAAGAGTACATACACTACATGGTTGTCATCAGCACCACCTTATGTTATGGAGCTTGCTGGAGAGCTACTGATTTTCATCCCTTAGCCAGGAGGAATATTACCATATTTCATAAGTCTGTCTTGGCTATTGATCACCACTTAGTCAGCCATTCGTCTTTGTCAATTTATGCTTCTCTGCTGACCACTTCTTGTGATTTCATCTGTTGGTGATCCCACCAAATCTCTGTTCTGCTGATATCAACTGTCTTAATTGGTAACAAATGGTGAGGGCCCTACTCCAAGCCATGGATTGGCATTACTCTTTAAAGGGAAGGTCTCTCTAATTGTGCCACACATATAAGGTGTTTTAGAAAACAACTACTTTTCAAAGCGAATGGACCCAATTCCAATGATGCTACCAAATTGCCTACCAGTGGGGGAAAATGCATGGCATTGCCATCTACTCCAGAATGAACATCAGTACAGCAGGGGGAGGAGGAACTTAGCAATCTTTGAGCCTCAAAGTGTAGAGCCTCCATTCCTTAGAGTTGACGTGATGTCACCTTCACCCCAAACACAAAAATCCTTTCATTGTTTCTCACTTAGGATGAATAGCAGTGGTAAAATCTTTCTATAAAAGAAAATTCCACTCAAGCCCCTGAATATAGCTCATATGGAACAGAAAAAAATCCTGATAATTCCCCAGTATTGATTTATTCATTCACAATGACACTGTACTTTCTTCCCTAGTAAAAAGGGGCATTTCTTACAAATTAAAACAATCTCGTAACAATTCTGTCAGTGAGGCTAGAAAAAGGCAAATTTAGGGTCTCAGGACCCAAATATATTTTGTCTCAGGAATTGCTATCACTCCCATAAGAAACAATGGCTGAGTGGATGTCATGCAAGGGTTTAGAACTTAAACCATTAGAACTACACAGAAAAAATACAAAGCAGGATTTATTAGAAAAAAATTTTAAATATAAGTAATGGAGTACACACTATGCCTTGAACATTTAATATCCTAAAACTTAAGATGGACACTGATAGTCTGTATACAGCATGACCTATATTCTAATGAAGAACCACAATCAAAGTGATGCTGTACAGATTTAATGGCCTGGGAGGCTGAATATAGGCATAAGCAGACTAGGCAGCATTGAAAGCTCCTTGGTTAGCAATGTGACTTTCTTAGAAAGAGAGGGTCTTGGCAACCTAGTGACTGTTCTAACCTGTTCTTTTGTTTAACAAATTCAGACCTGCTCAGGCACCAAAAGGGAGAGGATATGGATATCCAAGTATATCTCTCATCTGTTCATCCTGTAACCTTTGAGGTCTCTGTACACATAAGTATCTCTATCTGTTGCAATTGATCACCAGGTTGTAAAATGGTTTCCATCACAGGACAGAGAAGTTTCTACAATTTGTCTGAGAGCCTAACATCAGTAAGATACCCAAAATGCTAGGCCAGGGGCAAAGCGATGTATCTATCAACTTCGAGTTTATGAGTCAGTTTTGAAACAGCTGTGGAAGGCCACTTGTGGCAGTTCATTCAGGTATGTAATAGGAAAAGAGTCATTTACCCCTTCATTCCCCATCCTCTTACAATGATCAGTCTTATTCATGCTAAACTAACTGATGTCTGTTATCTACTGTGGTGGAGGATTACACACACACACACCCCTCTCCCCCACCCCATGAGGGATAAACCCAACTCTTTTTTCTTTTTATGGAGTGAAGAGGCTCTTAGAGATCTAGGAGTCACAGTTTCATCATCATAAACAACATCTGAGAGCAGAAGAATGGCCCGTAGAACTACCAAAAAAACAGGCAGTCTCTGAATTCATGTCTATCCAGGTGCTCTTTATCTGAGCAACATGAACTATGCAATTTTTTCACTGACGTTATGTGAACTATCCGTTCATCCTCTCAGGCCAGTGCAAGGTAGGTGGGATGGGAATGATGGAGAGAGAGAGGGAGGGAGAGGAAAGAGAGAGAGAAAGAGAAGGAGAGCGAGTGAATCCTGGAGTGAGCCTAACCCCCAGTGACTCTCAGTTACTTGAGAGTTCATCCAAAACAAAGAGGGTAAGATTATATGCAACACAAAAATAATTGAAAACAGTTGAATTTATGTTCCATGGAGGTTATTGCTAGAGAAGCTGCTGTGGTTGGCAAACAGCATAGTCTGTGAGTTAACATGATTCTCACACATTTAAAAATAATTTTTCTTTGGGCAATCTAGCCTATTGTTTTAGTTTCATTACTATGATAGCTTTTGTTATTGATCCAGTGAGCTATAAAGATAATGGCCACAAATATTAATTTGGATTCATCAATCCAAATGTTTTTCTTTAAATGTGTTCTCTCCATAAGGGCATACACATGCGCCACATAAAGATCCAGTACCTGAGTAGGCTGTTCTATCTGTTTCTAGAGGGAGAAACCCTATGTGTGCGTCTTAGTAATTCAGTGCTGTGGCCCATTAGCTTATTATTTAGTTAAGCTATTTGATTTGAACTATAAGTCTCTATAAAGGTATATATAGGCCAGTCTTTCCATAGATAAGAATACTATGTGATGTTCAGCCTATTATAGAAAAGATCCCATGTCTTTTGCTATTGGCAACTCATTGTTATGATGCAGCATTTTATTGGTTTATCCACCTCAGAGGTAGGTGTTTAGGAGATTGTCTATTTTTAATGAGTGTTTAGCCATATACATATGAAATGGCTAAGGTCTTAGGGGTCAGTTTGTCTCTTAATTAGAGGCTTACCTAATTAATACTTAATTTTATTTTTACCAAAGTAGAACCTTCATGGACTTGTCCCATGTTATATTTTTTTAAATCAGAGAGACCCATTTCATGGTGAGAGGGCTATGTTGGAAAACCATGACTTTTTTTTTTTTTAACATCTTTATTGGAGTATAATTGCTTTACAATGGTGTGTTAGTTTCTGCTTTATAACAAAGTGAATCAGTTATACATATACATATATTCCCATATCTCTTCCCTCTTGCATCTCCCTCCCTCCCACCCTCCTTATCCCACCTCTCTAGGTGGTCACAAAGCACCGAGCTGATCTCCCTGTGCTATGCGACTGCTTCCCACTAGCTATCTATTTTACATTTAGTAGTGTATATATGTCCATGCCACTCTCTCACCCTGTCACATCTTACCCTTCCCCCTCCCCATATCCCCAAGTCCATTCTCTAGTAGGTCTGTGTCTTTATTCCCGTCTTGCCACTAGGTACTTAATGACCTTTTTTTTTTTTTTTTTCCTTAGATTCCATATATATGTGTTAGCATACTGTATTAATTTTTCTCTTTCTGACTTACTTCACTCTGTATGACAGACTCTAGGTCCATCCACCTCACTACAAATACCTCCATTTCGTTTCTTTTTATGGCTGAGTAATATTCCATTGTATATACGTGCCACATCTTCTTTATCCATTCATCCGATGATGGACACTTAGGTTGATTCCATGTCCTGGCTATGGTAAATAGAGCTGCAATGAAAATTTTGGTACATGACTCTTTTTGAATTATGGCTTTCTCAGGGTATATGCCCAGTAGTGGGATTGCTGGGTCATATGGTAGTTCTATTTTTAGTTTTTTAAGGAACCTCCATACTGTTCTCCATAGTGGCTGTATCAATTTGCATTCCCACCAACAGTGCAAGAGTGTTCCCTTTTCTCTACACCCTCTCCAGCATTTATTGTTTTTAGGTTTTTTGATGATGGCCATTCTGAGCGGTGTGAGATGATATTTCATTGTAGTTTTGATTTGCATTTCTCTAATGATTAATGATGTTGAGCATTCCTTCATGTGTCTGTTGGCAATCTGTGTATCTTCTTCGGAGAAATGTCTATTTAGGTCTTCTGCCCATTTTTGGATTGGATTGTTTGTTTTTTTGTTATTGAGCTGCATGAGCTGTTTGTAAATCTTGGAGATTAATCCTTGGTCAGTTGCTTCATTTGCAAATATTTTCTCCCATTCTGAGGGCTGTCTTTTGGTCTTGTTTATGGTTTCCTTTGCTGTGCAAAAGCTTTGAAGTTTCATTAGGTCCCATTTGTTTATTTGTGTTTTTATTCCATTTCTCTAGGAGTTGGGTCAAAAAGGATCTTGCTGTGATTTATGTCATAGAGTGTTCTGCCTATGTTTTCCTCTAAGAGTTTTATAGTGTCTGGCCTTACATTTAGGTCTTTAATCCATTTTGAGTTTATTTTTGTGTATGGTGTTAGGGAGTGTTCTAATTTCATACTTTTACATGTACTTGTCCAGTTTTCCCAGCACCACTTATTGAAGAGGCTGTCTTTTCTCCACTGTATATGCTAGCCTCCTTTATCAAAGATAAGGTGACCATATGTACGTGGGTTTATCTCTGGGCTTTCTATCCTGTTCCATTGATCTATGTTTCTGTTTTTGTGCCAGTACCAAACTGTCTTGATTACTGTAGATTTGTAATATAGTCTGAAGTCAGGGAGCCTGATTCCTCCAGCTCCATTTTTCGTTCTCAAGATAGCTTTGGCTATTCGGGATCTATTGTGTTTCCATACAAATTGTGAAATTTTTTGTTCTAGTTCTGTGAAAAATGCCAGTGGTAGTTTCATAGGGATTGCATTGAATCCGTACATTGCTTTGGGTAGTAGAGTCATTTTCACAATGTTGATTCTTCCAATCCAAGAACATGGTATATCTCTCCATCTGTTTGTATCATCTTTGATTTCTTTCATCAGTGTCTTATAATTTTCTGCATACAGGTCTTTTGTCTCCTTAGGTAGGTTTATTCCTAGATATTTTATTCTTTTTGTTGCAATGGTAAACAGGAGTGTTTTCTTAATTTCAATTTTAGGTTTTTCATCATTAGTGTATAGGAATGCAAGAGATTTCTGTGCATTAATTTTGTATCCTGCAACTTTACCAAATTCATTGATTAGCTCTAGTAGTTTTCTGGTAGCATCTTTAGGATTCTCTATGTATAGTATCATGTCATCTGCAAACAGTGACAGCTTTACTTCTTCTTTTCCGATTTGGATTCCTTTTATTTCTTTTTCTTCTCTGATTGCTGTGGCTAACACTTCCAAAACTATGTTGAATAATAGTGGTGAGAGTGGGCAACCTTGTCTTGTACCTGATCTTAGTGGAAATGGTTTCAGTTTTTCAACATTAAGGACAATGGTGGCTGTGGGTTTGTCATATATGGCCTTTATTATGTTGAGAAAGTTCCCTCTATGCCTACTTTCTGCAGGGCTTTTATCATAAATGGGTGTTGAATTTTGTCAAAAGCTTTCTCTGCATCTATTGAGATGATCATATGGTTTTTCTCCTTCAATTTGTTAATATGATGTATCACGTTGATTGATTTGCGTATATTGAAGAATCCTTGCATTCCTGGAATACACCCCACTTGATCATGGTGTATGATCCTTTTAATGTGCTGTTGGATTCTGTTTGCTAGTATTTTGTTGAGGATATTTGCATCTATGCTCATCAGTGATATTGGCCTGTAGTTTTCTTTCTTTGTGACATCTTTGTCTGGTTTTGGTATCAGGATGATGGTCACCTCATAGAATGAGTTGGGGAGTGTTCCTCCCTCTGTAATATTTTGGAAGAGTTTGAGAAGGATAGGTGTTAGCTCTTCTCTAAATGTTTGATAGAATTCACCTGTGAAGCCATCAGGTCCTGGGCTTTTGTGTGTTGGAAAATTTTTAATCACAGTTTCAATTTCAGTGCTTGTGATTGGTCTGTTCATATTTTCTATTTCTTCCTGGTTCAGTCTCGGCAGGTTGTGCATTTCTAAGAATTTGTCCATTTCTTCCAGGTTGTCCATTTTATTGGCATAGAGTTGCTTGTAGTAATCTCTCATGATCGTTTGTATTTCTGCAGTGTCAGTGGTTACTTCTCCTTTTTCATTTCTAATTCTATTGATTTGAGTCTTCTCCCCTTTCCTCTTGATGAGTCTTGCTAATGGTTTATCAATTTTGTTTATCTTCTCAGAGAACCAGCTTTTAGTTTTATTGATCCTTGCTATTGTGTCCTTCATTTCTTTTTCATTTATTTCTGATCTGATCTTTATGATTTCTTTCCTTCTGCTAGCTTTGGGGTTTTTTTGTTCTTCTTTCTCTAATTGCTTTAGGTGCAAGGTTAGGTTGTTTATTCGAGATGTTTCCTGTTTCTTGAGGTAGGCTTGTATTTCTATAAACTTCCCTCTTAGAACTGCTTTTGCTGCATCCCATAGGTTTTGGGTGATCGTGTCTCCATTGTCATTTGTTTCTAGGTATTTTTTGATTTCCCCTTTGATTTCTTCAGTGATCACTTCGTTACTAACTAGTGTATTGTGTAGCCTCCATGTGTTTGTATTTTTTACAGATCTTTTCCTGTAATTGATATCTAGTCTCATAGCGTTGTGGTCGGAAAAGATACTTGATACGATTTCAATTTTCTTAAACTTACCAAGGCTTGATTTGTGACCCAAGATATGATCTATCTTGGAGAATGTTCCATGAGCACTTGAGAAAAATGTGTATTCTGTTGTTTTTGGGTGGAATGTCCTATAAATATCAATTAAGTCCATCTTGTTTAATGTATCATTTAAAGCTTGTGTTTCCTTATTTATTTTCATTTTGGATGATCTGTCCATTGGTGAAAGTGGGGTGTTAAAGTCCCTTACTATGATTGTGTTACTGTCGATTTCCCCTTTTATGGCTGTTAATATTTTCCTTATGTATTGAGGTGCTCCTATGTTGGGTGCATAAATATTTACAATTGTTATACCTTCCTCTTGGATCGATCCCTTGATCATTATATAGTGTCCTTCTTTGTCTCTTGTAATTGTCTTTATTTTAAAGTCTATTTTTTCTGATATGAGAATTGCTACTCCAGCTTTCTTTTGATTTCCATTTGCATGGAATATCTTTTTCCCTCCCCTCACTTTCAGTCTGTATGTGTCCCTAGGTCTGAAGTGGGTCTCTTGTAGACAGTATATATATGGGTCTTGTTTTTGTATCCATTCAGCCAGTTTGTGTCTTTTGGTGGGAGCATTTAATCCATTTACAGTTAAGGTAATTATCGATATGTATGTTCCTATTCTCATTTTCTTAAATGTTTTGAGTTTGTTATTGTAGGCCTTTTCCTTCTCTTGTGTTTTTTGCCTAGAGAAGTTCCTTTAGCATTTATTGTAAATCTGGTTTGGTGGTGCTGAACTCTCTCAGCTTTTGCTTGTCAGTAAAGGTTTTAATTTCTCCATCAAATCTGAATGAGATCCTTGCTGGGTAGAGTAATCTTGGTTGGAGGTTTTTCTCCTTCATCACTTTAAGTATATCCTGCCACTCCCTTCTGGCTTGCAGAGTTTCTGTTGAAAGATCAGCTGTTAACCTTATGGGGATTCTCTTGTGTGTTATTTGTTGTTTTTCCCTTGCTGCTTTTAATATGTTTTCTTTATATTTAATTTTTGATAGTTCGATTAATATGTGTCTTGGCGTGTTTCTCCTTGGATTTATCCTGTATGGGACTCTCTGTGCTTCCAGGACTTGATTAACTATTTCCTTTCCCTTATTAGGGATGTTTTCAACTATAAGCTCTTCAAATATTTTCTCAGTCCCTTTCTTTTTCTCTTCTTCTTCTGGGACCCCTATAATTCGAATGTTGGTGCATTTAATGTTGTCCCAGAGGTCTCTGAGACTGTCCTCAGTTCTTTTCATTCTTTTTTCTTTATTCTGCTCTGCAGTAATTATTTCCACTATTTTATCTTCCAGGTCAATTATCCGTTCTTCTGCCTCAGTTATTCTGCTATTAATCCCTTCTAGAGTATTTTTAATTTCATTTATTGTGTTTTTCATCATTGCTTGGTTCCTCTTTAGTTCTTCTACGTCCTTGTTAAATGTTTCTTTCATTTTTTCTATTCTATTTCCAAGATTTTGGATTATCTTTACTATCATTATTCTGAATTCTTTTTCAGGTAGACTGCCTATTTCCTCTTCATTTGTTAGGTCTGGTGTGTTTTGACCGTGCTCCTTCATCTGCTGTGTGTTTTTCTGTCTTCTCATTTTGCTTATCTTACTGTGTTTGGGGTCTCCTTTTCACAGGATACAGGTTTGTAGTTCCCATTGTTTTTGGTATCTGTCACCAGTGGCTAAGGTTGGTTCAGTGGGTTGTGTAGGCTTCCTGGTGGAGGGGACTAGTGTCTGTGTTCTGGTGGATGAGGCTGGATCTTGTCTTTCTGGTGGGCAGGTGCACGTCTGGTGGTGTGTTTTGGGGTGTCTGTGGCTTTATTATGATTTTAGGCAGCCTCTCTGCTAATGGATGGGGTTGTGTTCCTGTCTTGGTAGTTGTTTGGCATAGGGTGTCCAGCACTGTAGCTTGCTGGTCGTTGAGTGAAGCTGGGTCTTGATGTTGAGATGGAGATCTCTGAGAGATTTTTGCCATTTGTTATTACGTGGAGCTGGGAGGTCTCTTGTGGACCAGTGTCCTGAAGTTGTCTCTCCCACCTCAAGAGGCACAGCCCTGATGCTTGGCTGGAGCACCAAAAGCCTTTCATCCACATGGTTCAGAATAAAAGGGAGAAAAAATAGAAATAAAGAGGATAAAATAAAACAAAATAAAATAAAGCTATTATAATAAAAAATAAGAAAAAATTATTAAGAAAAAAATTTATTAAGAAAAAAAATTTTTTAATTTTTTCAAATAAAAAATAAAAAAGTGATTAAGAAAAAAAATTTTTTAATTTTTTAAAATGAAAAATACGGAAAAAATTATTAAGAAAAAATTTATTAAGAAAAAAATTTTTAAGTTAAAAAAAAAAAACAAAAAAAAAACGGATGGACCGAACCCTAGGACAAATGGTGGAAGCAAAGCTATACAGACAAAACCTCACCCAGAAGCATACACATATACACTCACAAAAAAAGGAAAAGGGGAAAAATTAATATATCCTGTTCCCAAAGTCCACCTCCTGAATTTGGGATGATTCGTTGTCTATTCAGGTATTCAACAGATGCAGGCACACCAAGTTGTTTGTGGAGCTTTAATCCGCTGCTTCTGATGCTGCTGGGAGAAATTTCCCTTTCTCTTCTTTGTTCATACAGCTCCCGGGTTTCAGCTTTGGATTTGGACCCGCCTCTGCGCGTAGGTCGCCTGAGAGCGTCTGTTCTTTGCTCACACAGGATGGGGTTAAAGGAGCAGCTGCTTCGGGGGCTCTGGCTCACTCAGGTTGGGGGGAGGGATGGGTACGGATGCAGGGCGAGCCTGCGGCGGCAGAGGCCAGCGTGACATTGCAGCATCCTGAGGGCGCCGCGCATTCTCCTGGGGAAGTTGTCCCTGGATCACGGGAGCCTGGCAGTTGCGGGCTGCACAGGCTCCCAGGAGGGGCGGTGTGGAGAGTGATCTGTGCTCGCACACAGGCTTCTTGGTGGCTGCAGCAGCATCCTTAGCGTCTCATGCCCGTCTCTGGGGTCCGCGCTGATAGCTGCGGCTCGCGCCCGTCTCTGGAGCTCGTTTAGGCGGTGCTCTGAATCCCCTCTCCTCATGCACCAGGAAACAAAGAGGCAAGAAAAAGTCTCTTCCCTCTTTGGCAGCTGCAGACTTTTTCCCGAACTCCCTCATGGCTAGCTGTGGTGCGCTAATCCCTTCAGGCTGTGTTCAGGCTGCTAACCCCAGTCCTCTCCCTGCCATCCGACCAAAGCCTGAGCCTCAGCTCCCAGCCCCCGCCGGCCCCGGCGGGTGAGCAGACAAGCCTCTCGGGCTGGTGAGTGCTGCTCGTCACTGATCCCCTTTGCGGGAATCTCTCCGCTTTGCCCTCCGCACCTCTGTGACTGCGCTCTCCTCCGTGGCTCTGAAGCTTCGCCCCTCTGCCACCCGCAGTCTCCGCCCATGAAGGGGCTTCCTAGTGTGTGGAAACCTTTCCTCCTTCACGGCTCCCTCCCACTGGTGCAGGTCCCTTCCCTGTTCTTTTGTCTCTGTTATTTCTTTTTTCTTTTACCTTACCCAAGTACGTGGGGAATTTCTTGCCTTTTGGGAGGTCTGACGTCTTCTGCCAGCGTTCAGTGGGTGTTCTGTAGGAGCAGTTCCACGTGTAGATGTATTTCTAATGTATCTGTGGGAAGGAAGGTGATCTCCGCATCTTACTCTTCCTCCATCTTGCTCAGACACCCCCCCAATGACTTTGTTTTAATGAGACAATACGTCTCCATTAAGATCCTGTAACAGACCAGTTAGTAGCTATTCAAGATAGGTAGGAAGCCCTGGAGTCCACAGGCCCAAACTGGACAATACCAGGTGAGGCTTCCTGACAAAAGTTCTAGTCACCTCTGAGTTTGACAGCTAATATTTGCAGTTTCATAGGCACAAAAAAAAAGCTCAGATACTCCACAGTAAAATTTAATTTATCACTTTCTTGACTGTATTTAAAACTACTTGTCTAAGGGATTCCATTCAAATTTAGATATGTATCTGGTTATTTGCTATAAAGGAAGTAGCAAATTCCAGTTGTAGAATGTGCTATTCCCAATTTTCAAATAGGCCAATTGGTCTTAGGTCAGTTTATTTGTAGTTGGTGGCTGTAGGGTCAGCAGTTTACTATCAACAAAATGTCCATACATCTACAATTATTCAACCCCCTGAAGCCAGGTTGTTGACATACCAAACCAAATGCAGAGAATCTTATTTTTGTTTTCTTTCTGGAGAGCTATAAGAAATAAAGCATTGGCAATATCCAAAACAAAATACCAATTGCAGTTGCTTTTGTATATTGCTTTGGCAATATAGAAAGCAAAATACAAAATAACAACACACTCAAAATAAAGGAGTCAGTACCATAAGTATAATGGTGCTTACTTTCTTATCCAGGACTCTGCCATCCACAGAAAACTCCAAGCACCACTGGCCTTCATGGGCCAGCCAGAGTTATTATACTTGGAAACCATACTGAATAGCACCATTTCCTTAGTATCTTATGTGAAAAGATCAAGTTCTTCTTCTTCTCCTGACTGTGGTATTATTTCAATTGTACAATTTTGGCATGCTTTATGGATACAGAACATTCTTGCTGTGTATAACATTGATTTCTGTAGAAGCCAAAGATATGGGTAGCAATGCATGTATTCATCAGTATGTCCAAAGGATGGCCCTGAATGTTCATCATCCTTCTTTTCATGGTTCAGCCAAGATTTGGCTCAGCAGGTCTGAATTAGTTCAACAGAAGAATAGGTTAGTACTAATTACTGAACTCCCAATTGTTCCATTTTTTTAACAAGGACAGTTATCAGACAAGTAGTTTTCATTTTACACAGTTACATGGATAATATCTCCTCCTCCCAAACTAAAAATATAGAGAGCATTATGTAGATGGGATGCCTTTCTACTGGAACTTGGTTATGGCATTCATAGAGCACCTGTGCTCAGCCTAAACCATAGGATAATGACAGTGTGGGTGATTAAGTGTTCTCTGCTATGATGTTTCTCCCCATTAAGCCCTATATCTGTACCATTTGGTACTAGTGATATGTGTCCATGGACATTTTACATGACAATATGACAAGGTCTTGAGAAGCTGAAGCACCATATGACTCAGGTAAATAGTATGCAAATGACTGCTTATCACTTTTTTTCCTCAAAAGTAAAAAGTCCATGGTTTCCCTATTCATTCTGTTTTTCCAGTATTTCACTGAAAGGATCAGCTGCTTTTATAGGACACAGCCCACAAGTTAAGGCCTGTGAATAGCCCAAGTTTGAATAACTTGTTTCACAGATTCTATTGACTTATTTGCTGTCAATCCAACCTATATATATATTTTTTGAGTTTTCTAGTGTAGCCATTTTCTAAAAATTTTGTGGGAAATACAAGAAATATTTAGGATGAGTAAGGGCTTAATCTACAGCTAAAATTAATAAATCTATAGTTAATGTACACTGACTTATAGCAAACATACATTGAGAACTGATTTTTGGCCTTTCATTGTATTAAACTTATTACAAGGAA
Source organism: Eubalaena glacialis (assembly GCF_028564815.1). NCBI lineage: Eukaryota > Metazoa > Chordata > Mammalia > Artiodactyla > Balaenidae > Eubalaena > Eubalaena glacialis. The sequence goes on along the minus strand of NC_083731.1, from coordinate 38,769,334 downwards.
TAATTTGGTATCTTACCCAACAGCTCTATGAGGGTTAGTACATAAATGATACCACTATGGTACACTAAAATCCAGATATATTAATTTAAAAGCATAATATAAAAATGTCCTATGATAATAATAAAAATATATATGAATCTCACATATATACATTAAAAGGATCATATGCCACACTTAAGTGGCCAGGGAGGCAAGGATATTTCAGTATCCAGAAATCAATCTGTGTGATACACCACATTAACAAATGGAAGAATAAAAGCCATATGGAGATCTCAATAGATGCAGAAAAAGTTTCTGACAAAATTCAACACCGATTTATGATAAAAACTCTCCAGAAAGTGGGCATAGAGGGAACCTACCTCAACACAGTAACAGCCATGTACGACAAACCCACAGCTAACATCATACTCAACATTGAAAAGCTGAAAGGATTTCCTCTAAGATCAGGAAAAAGACAAGGATGTCCACTCTCACCACTTTTATTCAACATAGTTTTGGAAGTCCCAGCCATGGCAATCAGAGAAGAAAAAGAAATAAAAGGAATACAAACTGGAAAAGAAGTAAAACTGTCACTGTTTGCAGATGACATGATACTATACATAAGAAATCCTAAAGAGGCTACCATAAAATTACTAGAGCTCATCAATGAATTCAATAAAGTTGCAGGATACAACATTAATACACAGAAATCTGTTGCATTTCTATACACTAACAATGAAAGATTAGAAAGAGAAATTAAGGATACAATCTTATATACCATTGCATCAAAAAAAATAAAATACATAGGAATAAACCTACCTAAGGAGGTATTCAGAAAACTGTAAAATGCTGATGAAAGAAATCAAAGATGACACAAACAGATGGAAAGATATACCATGTTCTTGAATTGGAAAAATAAATATTGTCAAAATGACTATACTACCCAAGGCAATCTACAGATACAAAGCAATCCCTATCAAATTATCAATGGTATTTTTCATAGATCTAGAACAACAAAAAAATGTTAAGTCTGTATGGAAAGACAAAAGACCCAGTATAGCCAAAGCAATCTTGAGAAAGAAAAATGGAGCTGGAGGAATCAGGCTCCCTGACTTCAGGCTATACTACAAAGCTACAGTAATCAAGATGCTGGAACAAAAACAGAAATATAGATCAAAGGAACAGGATAGAAAGCCCAGAAATAAACTTATGCACCTATGGTCAATTAATTTTTGACAGAGAACTCAAGACTATACCATGGAGAAAAGACAGTCTCTTTAATAAGTTGTGCTGGGAAAACTGGACAGCTACATGTAAAAGAATGAAATTAGAACATTCTCTAACACCACACACAAAAATAAACTCAAAATGGATTAAAGACCTAAATGCAAGGCTGGATACTATAAAACTCTTAAAGGAAAACATAGGCAGAACACTCTTTGACACAAATCGCAGCAATATATTTTTGGATCCACCTCCTAGAGTAATGAAAATAAAAACAAAAATAAACAAATTGGTCCTAATTAAACTTAAAAGTTTTTTGCACAGCAAAGGAAAACATAAACGAAATGAAAAGACAATCTACAAAATGGTAGAAAATATTTGCCAGCAGTGTGACCAACAAGGGATCAATCTCCATAATATACAAACAGCTCTTGCAACTCAATATCAAAAAAACAAATAACCCAGTCAAAAATGGGTGGCACATCTAAATAGATATTTCTCCAAAGAAGACATACGCATGGCCAAGAGCACATGAAAAGATGCTCAACATCACTAACTATTAGAGAAATGTGAATCAAAACTACAAAGAGTTATCACGTCACACCAGTCAGAATGGCGATCATCAAAAAGTCTACAAACAATAAATGCTGGAGAGGGTGTGGACAAAAGGGAACCCTCCTACACTGTTGATGGGAATGTAAATTGATACAGCCACTATGGAGAGCAGTATGGGGGTTCCTTAAAAAACTGAAAAGAGAGCTACCATATGATCTAGCAATCCCACTCCTGGGCATTTATCTGGAAAAAGTTATAATTTGAAAAGGTACATGCACCCCAATATTCATTGCAGCACTATTTACAATAGCCAGGACATGGAAGCAACCTAAATGTCCATCAACAGAGGAATGGATATGGAAAATGTAGTACATATATATAATGGAACATTATTTAGCCATAAAAAGGAATGAAATATTGTCATTGCAGAAACATGGATGGACCTAGAGATTACCAGACTAAGTGAAGTAAGTCAGACAGAGAAAGACAAATATCATATGATATCGTATATGAGGTATTTAAAAAAAAATGATACAAATGGACTTATTTACAAAACAGAAACAGACTCACAGACATAGAAAACAAACTTAAGGTTACCAAAGGGGAAAAGTAGAGGGGGAGGGATAAATTAGGAGTTTGGGATTATTATACACACACTACTATATATAAAATAGATAATCAACAAGCACCTACTGTGTAGCACAGGGAACTCTACTCAATATTCCATAAAAATCTACATGGGAAAAGTACCTGAAAAAAAATAGATATATGTATATGTTTAACTGAATCACATTGCTGTACACTTGAAACTAACACAACATTGTAAATCAACTATATTCTAATATAAAATAAAAACTAAAAAAAGAAATCACCTTCCTAAAATAATAATAAGAATAATAATAAAACTCAGATAAGAAAAAAAGAATAATATATTTGGACACACAAAAATTTTAAAAATATCTGCGCCTAATTACACTGTGAACAAGGTAAGTGTTAAACTGGAAAAATCATTATTATGCATATGACAATGAATTTATATACTTAGTATAATGAGCTCTAATATGTTGATAAGAAAGTGAGAAATACCCTAATAGAAAAGTATTTATAATACTTGACTGCCCACTTCATAACAGATAAAAATCAGCATATGTACTGTCAACAATAAAAAATACCAAACCCCTTTGAGCACTTGCTGTGCACCTGAAAATATGCTCCGCAATTAATAATTCTGTTTTTATTCCTCACCATCTTCTCTGTGGAGTCACACCAAATTTTCATGTGAGGAAACTGAAGGAGAGGAAGGTTAAATAATTTGACAAAATTATACAACTGTTAAAGATTTTACTCTGTAACAATAAAAAAAAAAAAAAAAAAAACCTCTTTAACTTTTGCATTGGCAAATCAAATTACCTTGCTTCAGTGAGAGTGAAGGGAAGTCTGTATTTTTCAGATGCTCTTACTAGAAGGATAAATTGTAAGAGCATTCTCATCGGCAATAGAGGATCATATGTTAAGAACTTTATTAACATCTATATTTTTGATCCAATAATTAAAATATTTATAAGATTTTAACATGATTGTTGATTTATCAGAAATTCTTCAATTTTTATAATTATTTAATACTTTTATAATCATAACATACAAAATGACTCTAAGTACCATTCATCCTTTTGCATTGATTAAGGGCCTTAATAATTGAGTATGCTGGAACACAGGTATCTCTGAAAATTCATACAATTCACAGTAACCTTCAGGATTTTTTTACTGTGTGGCATTAATTGTGCCCATAAAGGTCTCCCTGTAGCCTGTATCCTAATACTGTAACTTTCAGTGACCTTCCACTCTTATTCTAGGTCCAACATGTGACTTTCTTTGGCCAACTGGATATTAATGGAAAAAATGACACAAGCATAGGCTTTAGAAGTACGTGTGTGTGTCTTCTTGCTTCCCATTTCGTGACTGGGCTTGCTTCCTCTTGAATGTCTGCCTCACCCATGAGAATATGGCTAGAATGCTGTAGGAATGTGAAGGATACATGGAAGAGAGCCCAGTGTCCCAGCCAAGGCAATTCTAGCAGCCAACCATCATCCACTGCCAACCTACCTCAAAGGAATGAACAAACCCAGCTGAGCTCTACCCAGAAATGGCCCAAATCATCACAACTACTCTTCTCATTCATAGACACAAGAAAGATAATAAAGGATTTTTGTTCTAAGCCACTCTGTTGGGATGGTTTGTTATGCAGCAGTATTTTAACAATGGATAATTTGTCTTACTCCTACAGTAAATTTATATTGGTCAATACAGTAGAGACAGTTGATGCTTTGAATTATTTTGTTTATATAAGACAGACAGAACAAATGACTAATAACTAAGTTTAAGTTGTGACAGCAGTTGTGATTTAGGAGGTATGATTAAAAACCTGTCTGCTCCTATGTTTCCCCACCCATATCCCATTTTTTCTCTTTTTTGCTTAAAATTTTTATTGCCAGAGTAATTCCAATGGGTTAAGTCAAGAATATTTTAGAGCATTTATTTTGATCGTATATGTACAGATTATGAGAGAAGGGGTACAAATTCAGAACCAAAACAGAAAGTTCAGATCTTGGTATGTATATGAATTTAGTATATTATGAAGTGGATATTGAGATTAGTGGGGAAAGGAAAAATTCTGTATTAACAATAATATAACGGAGCAACAGCCAACATTTTTGGAGTCTCACTATGTCCTAGGCACTATTCACAAGGTAAATAGAATATTATATCATTATTTTGCTATCAAACTGGCAATGCTTTTTAAAGATTATAAAATCCGGAAGACCTTCAAGATGGTGGAGGAGTAAGACGTGGAGATCACCTTCCTCCCCACAAATACATCAGAAATACATGTACATGTGGAACAACTCCTACTGAACGCTGGCAGAAGACCTCAGACTTCCCAAAAGGCAAGAAACTCCCCACTTACCTGGGTAGGGCAAAATAAAAAAGGAAAAACAGAGACAAAAGAATAAGGATGGGACCTGCACCTCTGGGAGGGAGCTGTGAAAGAGGAAATGTTTCTACATACTAGGAAGCCCCTTCACTGGTGGAGATGGTGGGTGGGTGGGGGGGTAGCTTCAGAGCCACTGAGGAGAGTGCAGCAACAGTGGTGCAGAGGGCAAAGTGGAGAGATTCCTGCACAGAGGATTGGTGCCGACCAGCACTCACCAACCTGAGAGGCTTCTCTTCTCACCCACCAGGCAGGTGGGGACTGGGAGCTGAGGCTCGGGCTTCGGAGGTCAGATCCCAGGGAGAGGACTGGGGTTGGCTGTGTGAACACAGCCTGAAGAGGGCTAGTGTGCCACAGCTAGCTGGGAGGGAGTCCGGGAAATAGTCTGCCTAAGAGACAAGAGACCATTGTTTCCATGTGTGTGAGGAGAGAAGATACAGAGCACCACCTAAATGAGCTTCAGAGACAGGTACGAGCCACGGCTATCAGCGTGGACACCAGAGATGAGCATGAAACGTTAATGCTGCTGCTGCAGCCACCAAGAAACCTGTGTGCAAGCACAGGTCACTATCCACACCACACCTCCTGGGAGCCTGTGCAGCCTGCCACTACCAGGGTCCTATGATCCAGGGACAATTTCCCCAGGAGAACACACGGCACACCCCAGGCTGTTTCAATGTCACACTGGCCTCTGCCACTGCAGTCTCACCCCCGTTTCCATACTCCTCCCGCCCCACGGCCTGAGTGAGCCAGAGCTCCCTAATCAGCCGCTCCTTTAACCCCTTTCTGCCTGGGTGAAGAACAGACGTCAGAGGGTGACCTACATGCAAAGGTGGGGCCAAAACAAAAGCTGAACCTCAGGAGCTGTGTGAACAAAGAAGAGAAAGGGAAAACTCTCTATGCAGCCCCAGGAGCAGTGGATTAAATCTCCACAATCAATTTGAAGTACCCTGCATCTGTGGAATACCTGAATAGACAATGAATCATCCCAAAATTGAGGTGGTGGACTGTGGGAGCAACTATAGACTTGGGATGTGCTGTATGTGACTGACTAGTTTCTGATTTATATGTTTATCTTAGTTTAGTTTTTAGTGCTTATTATCATTGGTGGATTTGTTTATTGATTACTCTCTTCTCTTTTTTTTATTACCCTCTTTATTTTAATAATATTTTTTAATTTTTAAATTTTAATTATTTAATTTTATTTTTTCTTTCTTTCTTTTATTTCTCCATTTTCTTCTGAGCCGTGTGAGTGACAGGGTCTTGGTGTTCTGGCCAGGTGCCAGGCCTGAACCTCTGAAGTGAGAGAGGCAAGTTCAGGATATTGGACCACCAGAGACCACCCAACCCCATGTAATATCAATTGGCAAAGGCTCTCCCAGAGATCTCTGACTCAACGCTAAGATCCAGCTCCACTCAATTACGAGCAAGCTCTAGTGCTGGACATGCCATGCCAAACAACTAGCAAAACAGGAACACAAACCCACCAATTAGCAAAAGCCTGCCTAAAATCATAATAAGTTCACAGACACCCCAAAACACAACATCAGACGTGGTCCTGCCCACCAGAAAGACAAGATCCAGCCTCATCCACCAGAACACAGTCACCAGTCCCCTATACCAGGAAGCCTACACAACTCACTGAACCAACCTTACCCACTGGGGGCAGACACAAAAAACAACAGAAACTACGAACCTGCAGCCTGGGAAAAGGAGACTGCAAACTCAGTAAGTTAAGCAAAATGAGAAGACAGAGAAATGCACAGCAGATGAAGGAGCAAGGTAGAAAACCACCAGACTAAATAAATGAACAAGAAATAGGTAGTCTACCAGAAAAGGAATTCAGAATAATGTTAGTAAAGATGATCCAAAGTCTTGAAAATAGAACGGAGAAAATACAAGAAATGTTTAACAAGGACCTAGAAGAACTAAAGAGCAAACAAACAATGATGAACAACACAATAAATGAAATTAAATATTCTCTAGAAGGAATCAATAGCAAAATAACTGAGGCAGAAGAACGGTTAAGTGACCTGGAAGATAAAATAGTGGAAACAACTACCACAGAGAAGAATAAAGAAAAAAGAATGAAAAGAATTGAAAACAGTCTCAGAGACCTCTGGGACAACATTAAACACACCAACATTCGAATTATAGGGGTCCCAGAAGAAGAAGAGAAAAAGAAAGAGTCTCAGAAAACATTTGAAGAGATTATAGTTGAAAACTAATCTAATATGGGAAAGGAAATAGTCAATCAAGTCCAGGAAGCACAGAGAGTCCCATACAGGTTAAATCCAAGGAGAACATGCCAAGGCACATATTAATCAAACTATCAAAATTTAAATACAAAGAAAAAATATTAAAAGCAGCAAGCAAAAACACACAAATAACACAAGGGAATCCCCATAAGGTTAACAGCTGATCATTCAGCAGAAACTCTGCAAGCCAGAAGGGAGTGGCAGGGCATATTTAAAGTTATGAAAGGGAAAAACCTACAACCAAGATTACTCTACCCAGAAAGGATCTCATCCAGATTCAACAGAGAAATTAAAAGCTCTACAAAAAAGCAAAAGCTAAGAGAATTCAGCACCACCCAACCAGCTTTACAACAAATGCTAAAGGAACTTCTCTAGGCAGGAAACACAAAAGTAGGAAAAGGCCTACCATTAAAAACCCAAATCAATTAATAAAATGGTAATAGGAACATACATATTGATAACTACCTTAAATGTAAATGAATTAAATATTCCAACCAAAAGACATAGACTGGCGGAATGGATACAAAAACAAGACCCATATATATGCTGTCTACAACAGACCCACTTCAGAGCTGGGAACACATACAGACTAAAAGTGAGGGGATGGAAAAAGATATTCCATGCAAATGGCAATCAAAAGAAAGCAAGAGAAGCAATTCTCATATCAGACAAAGTAGACTTTAAAATAGAGACTACTACAAGAGGCAAAGAAGGACACTACATAATGATCAAGGGATCAATCCAAAAAGATGATATAACAATTGTAAATATTTAGGCACCCAACATAGGAGCACTTCAATACATAAGGCAAATGCTAACAGCCATAAAAGGGGAAATCAACAGTAACACAGTAGTAATAGGGGACTTTAACACCCCACTTTCACCAATGGACAGATCAACCAAAATGAAAATCAATAAGGAAACACAAGCTTTAAATGACACATTAAACAAGATGGACTTAATTGATATTTATAGGACATTCTATCCAAAAACAACAGAATACACTTTCTGCTCAAGTGCTCATGGAACATTGCCTAGGAAAGATCTTATCTTGGGTCACAAATCAAGCCTTGGTAAATTTAAGAAAATTGAAATTGTACCAAGTATTTTTTCCGACCACAATGCTACGAGACTAGATACTATTTACAGGAAATAAGTGTAAAAAGATACAAACAAATGGAGGCTAAACAATATGCTACAAAATAACCAAGAGATCACTAAAGAAAAGAAAGAGGAAATCAAAAAATACCTAGAAACAAAAGACAATGAAAAACGACAACCCAAAACCTATGGGATGCAGCAAAACTGTCCTAAGAGGGAAGTTTATACCAATAAAATCCTACTTCAAGAAACAAGAAAAATCTCAAATAAACAACTTAACCTTACACCTAAAGCAATTAGAGGAAGAAGGAAAACTACCCCAATGTTAGCACAAGGAAAGAAATCTTAAAGATCAGATCACAAATAAATGAAAAGGAAATGAAGGAAACAATAGCAGAAATCAATAAAACTAAAAGCTGGTTCTTTGAGAAGATAAACAAAAGTGAGAAGATAACCACTTCTTTGAGTGTATAAACCAATAGACAGACTCATGAAGAAAAAAAGGTAGAAGACTCAAATCAATAGAATTAGAAATGAAAAAGGAGAAGTTACAACTGACACTGCAGAAATACAAAGGATCATGAGAGATTACTACAAGCAACTATATGCCAATAAAATAGACAACCTGGAAGAAATGGACAAATTCTTAGAAAAACACAACCTTTCAAGACTGAACCAGGAAGAAATAGAAAATATAAACGGACCAATCACAAGCACTGAAATTGAAACTGTGATTAAAAATCTTCCAACAAACAAAAGCCCAGGACCGGATGGCTTCACAGGTGAATTCTATCAAACATTTAAAGAAGAGATAACACCTATCCTTCTCAAACTCTTCCAAAATATAGCAGAGGGAAGAACACTCCCAAACTTATTCTTCAAGGCCACCATCACCATGATACCAACACCAGACAAAGATGTCACAAAGAAAGAAAACTACAGGCCAATATCACTGATGAACATAGATGCAAAAATCCTCAAAAAAATACTAGCAAACAGAATCCAACAGCACATTAAACAAATCATACACCATGATCAAGTGGGGTTTATCCCAGGAATGCAAGGATTCTACAATATACACAAATCAATCAGCATGATACACCATATTAACAAATTGAAGGAGAAAAACCATATGATCATCTCAATAGATGCAGAGAAAACTTTAGACAAAATTCAACACCCATTTATGATAAAAACACTCCAGAAAGTAGGCATAGAGGGAACTTACCTCCACATAATAAAGGCCATATATGACAAACCCACAGCCAACATCATTCTCAATGGTGAAAAAATGAAACCATTTCCACTAAGATCAGGAGCAAGACAAGCTTTCCCACACTCACCACTGTTATTCAACATATTTTTAGAAGTTTTACCCACAGCTATCAGAGAAGAAAAAGAAATAAATGGAATGCAAATCGGAAAAGAGGAAGTAAATCTGTCACTGTTTGCAGATGGCATGATACTATACATAGAGGATCCTAAAGATGCTACTAGAAAACTACTAGAGCTAATCAATGGATTTGGTAATGTAGCAGGATACAAAATTAATGCACAGAAATCTCTTGCATTCTTATACACTAATGATGAAAAATCTGAAAAAGATATTAAGGAAACACTCCCATTTACCACTCCCATTCTGCAACAAAAATAATAAAATACTTAGGAATAAACCTACCTAAGTAGACAAAAGACCTGTGTGCAGAAAACTATAAGACACTGATGAAAGAAATTAAAGCAGATACAAACAGATGGAGAGATATACCATGTTCCTGGATTGGAAGAATCAACATTGTGAAAATTACTATACTACCCAAAGCAATCTACAGATTCAATGCAATCCCTATCAAACTACCAATGGCATTTTTCACAGAATTAGAACAAAAAATTTCACAATTCGTATGGAAACACAAAAGACCCCGAATAGTCAAATCAATCTTGATAAAGAAAAATGGAACTGGAGGAATCAGGTTCCCTGACTTCAGACTATACCACAAGCTACAGTAATCAAGACAGTATGGTACTGCCACAAAAACAGAAATATAGATCAATGGAACAGGATAGAAAGCTCAGAGATAAACCCACACACATACATATGGTCACCTTATCTTTGATAAAGGAGGCAAGAATATACAATGGAGAAAAGACAGCCTCTTCAATAAGTGGTGCTGGGAAAACTGGACAGATACATGTAAAAGAATGAAATTAGAACACTCAGTAATACCATATGCAAAAACAAACGCAAAATGGATCATAGACCTGAATGTAAGACCAGACACTATAAACCTCTTAGAGGAAAACATAGGCAGAACACTCTATGACATAAATCACAGCAAGATCCTTTTTGACGCACCTCCTAGAGGAATGGAAATAAAAACAAAAATAAACAAATGAGACCTAAAGAAATTTAAAAGTTTTGTACAGAAAAGGAAATCATAAAGACGAAAGATAACCCTCAGAATGGGAGAAAATATTTGCAAATGAAGCAACTGACAAAAGATTAATCTCCAAAATATACAAGCAGCTCTTGCAGCTCAATATCAAAAAAACAAACAACCCAATCCAAAAATGGGCAGAAGACCTAAATAGACATTTCTCCCAAGAAGATATACAGATTACCAACAAACACATGAAAGGATGCTCAACATCACTAATCATTAGAGAATTGCATATCAAAACCACATGAGGTATCACCTCATACCGGTCAGATGGCCATCATCAAAATATCTGCAAACAATAAATGCTGGAGACGGTGTGGAGAAAAGGGATCCCTCTTCCACTGTTGTTGGGAATGTAAATTGATACCGCCACTATGGAGAATAGTATGGAGGTTCCTTAAAAAACTAAAAATAGAACTACCATATTACCTAGGAATCCTACTACTGGGTATATACCCTGAGAAAACCATAATTCAAAAAGAGACATGTACCACAATGTTCATTGCAGCTTTATTTACAATAGCCAGGACATGGAAGCAACCTAAGTGTCCATCATTGGATGAATGGATAAAGAAGATGTGGCACATATATACAATGGAATGTTACTCAGCCATAAAAAGAAAGGAAATTGAGTTATTTGTAGTGAAGTAGATGGACCTAGAGTCTGTCATACAGAGTGAAGCAAGTCAGAAAGTGAAAAACAAATACTGTATGCTAACACATATATATGGAATCTAAAAAAAAAAAAAAAAAAAAGAAATTGTTTCTGAAGAACCTAGGGGCAGGATAGGAATAAAGACACAGTTTTAGAGAATACACTTAAGGACACAGGGAGGGGGAAGGGTAAGCGGCGACGAAGTGATAGAGTGGCATTGACATATATACGCTACCAAATGTAAAATAGATAGCTAGTGGGAAGCAGCCCCATAGCACAGAGAGACCAGCTCGGGGCTTTGTGACCACCTAGGGGTGTGGTATAGGGAAGGTGGGAGGGAGACACAAGAGGGAGGGGATATATGTATACATATTGCTCATTCACTTTGTTATACAGCAGAAAATAATACAACATTGTAAAGCAATAATACTCCAATAAAGATGTTAAAAAAAAAAGACACATGCACCCCAATGTTCATTGCAGCACTATTTACAATTGCCATGAATTTTTAAAATAATTTTTTATATAAAAAATACACAGTTCTTACCATGTGCCAACCCCTGCTCAAGTGCTTAAAAAGTATTAATTCATTTACTCCTCATAGCAACTTTGTAAAGCAGTTATTGAATTTATCCTAATTTTACTGATGAGGAAATTGAGGCACAGAGATATTATCTAACTTGCCCAAGGTCATACAACTAAGAAATGGCAGACACTGGAGAAACCTGGACTGTCTCCAGTGCTAAGATCTTACCCTTACTCTCTGTGACCACTGAAATCTTTCTCATTTTACTTATCTTTTGGCATGTTTATATTTCTCTAGATCATCACTTTGCATTTTACTGGGAGGCCTTTAAAATTTCAGATTTTTTTCAGGAGTGTTAAGCCAAGTAAATATTTTCATTTGACCCTAAGTCTTCAATGGTAGGGTAATGCATGTTCTTTATTTTCTGTTATTTTGTGTTTATTGCTGTATTATTAATTATCTATTTTATAATCTGCTGCAGGTGTTTTTGTCTTTAGGTATCAGCATATGGCAGCTTATTAATTGGTTCTGTTAGGACATTTGTAGAGGCTCAGAGATTAAAAAGTGTAACAGGTCTATAGAACATTCAAAACATATTGATATACCTGTGCAGGTTATTGGTTGCATTGTTTGCAATAGACCACACACACACACACACACACACACACACACACAATTCTTTCTAGGACTTTAACCACTATAGGTAAACACTCTGAGATTGCTCTTGTCATCACCTTAGAGCAAACCCATATGAAGACAACAACAGCCTCTCATACTCATTAATGTTTCTGCACAACCAAAGGTGAATAGAAATTTACCTGTCGTTCTTGTAAAGGTGTCTTTTTCAAATCATCTTGCACTTTTATGAAGAGAGTGGGAGAGAAAGAGAAGGGAGAGAAAGAAATAGGGCAGATATACCTTTCCATATTTATGAAGCAACTATAGTAGGATGAATCTATATTGGCACGACATCTCACTTTGTTTTTATAAAGTATCTGTCAAGAAATATCACTGAGGTTATTTAGGAAAGAAGCTTTCTGTTGCTTAGCTGAAATAACCTGAAATTTCATTGTGGATTCTGCTATAGGGAATTTGGTAATAAAGACTATAAATTCTGTCATAGTTTACTAGAAGTTACAATTGTATTGGAGGTAAGTTATGCCAAGAATACCATAAATTTGTTAATTAAGAACAATGCAATGTATTTTTATTTACATTCACATGGATAATCAAAAAATATATTCAAATATATTTCACTGTATTAAATGCTGGTTTGGGAAATTTTGGGTAAATGTAGAAGCTGGTATATTGAACTTCAAATCAGTTTTGGAACTTTAAATGACTATAAAGTCTTACTATAAGAAGCTTGCAGTCCCTTTAGGTTTAGCCAGTGAAAAGTTCTATAAGTGGGAAGAGAGGAATAAATGGAAAGATATAAGAATTAAAGAAAACAATCATGGGGACAACAGTAAAGAAAACAATTACTTCTGATGAAGTTATTCATTATTTTTCCAATAAAGTAAACACAATATATGCCAAAAATATAACCGTATATCTTGGGCACCTAAATATAATTTACCTTAGTTTCTTTTATTGTTTAAAAGTAGTTTGACCTATTTTTACGTTCAAAAAGTGGATCAGTACTCTAGTACTAAATCTTGATGCTTGCTTGCTGTTTGGTGAGGAAAGGATACTTTTATATTATTGAGCTGGTAATCAGGGCTGCATTTAAAAACAGAAAAGTAGCTTATCAGACTTACATTAGCATGTAATTACAATTGGCTCTGTTAAATAATTATTTACATTGTGTCCAATAAATTCTCATCAATTTCTATATTGACAACTGACATAACATGTGCAGGGCTCAAACTACTCCAAGACAATGGCAATTTATAAGTATAAATTATAGCTATAACCTTTAAAAGAATAAAACTAAAAATGATTTTCTTCACAATCACTAGGATTTTCTGGAACCAAGAAATAAAATGTTAAATACAGAAAGGGAAACTCAGCATAACATAATTAGCTATAGAATAGGATGTATTTATTCAATGTGACCCCACCATTGACCTACCTGAGGTGGGTGTTAGTTACTAAAGTGACAAAATATTCCTTTTCATTGGGAGGATACAGCAAAGAATAGTCTTAATTGGACCTTAGTGGACAAGATTAAAGTGAAGTGTATTACATTATAATAGTAGACACTTTGAAATTCTATCAACTTTCATGTCAATGTAAAATTCTTCATAAACATGACAGAAATTCTTACACTATCAAATTCCTTTTCCACCAAATTTAATCACAGAAATCCCAGCTGCTCCCAATAAAAGCAACCTCAGTCCCTACAAGATTAATATTTCCTCATCACACTACTTGAAATAACCTGAAAGGAAAATAAGTTTGAGAATGAAGTTAAATCAGCTGCCTTCAGACTTATTAGTTTCCTGTTGCTGCTGTGACAATTTAACACAAATTTAATGACTTAACACAAATTTATTATTTTACAGTTCTGGAAGTCAGAACTCTAAACTCAGGCTTATTGCTTTAAAATCAAGGTGTAGGAAGGGTTGACTCCTTCTGAAATTTCTGAAGGGTGAATCTATTTTCTTGTCTTTTTCAGCTTCTAGAGGATTCCTGAATTACGAATTCATGCTCCTCACTTCATCCTGAGCCCTCACCAGCATAGATTTTAACATCCATATTCCTACCAACAGTCTATGATGATGATCTCTTTTTCTCTTAGTATCTCAAAACTCTACCAGCTTCTGCTCATTTTGTAATTCCAAAAACACTTCTACATTTTTAAGGTATTTTTACAGCAGTACTCCATTTCCAGGTGTGAAAATCTATATTAGTTTCTTATTACTGCTATAATAAATAATCACAAACAGTGGTTTGTAACAATATAAATTTATTCTCTTGCAGTTCTGGAGGTCAGAAGAGTAAAATCAAAATGTCTGCAGGGCTGCATTCTTTCTAGAGGTTTCAGAGGAGAAGTCATTTCCTTGCTTTTTTCAGGTTATTTAACAAAGCCTGCATCACTTACACTGGACTTCTTGCCTTACTCCAGCTTTTTGATTCTGTCATCACCTCTTCCACTACTGACTGGTTTTTTGTCTGTCTTTCATCAGACTCTTGTGATTACATTGGGTCCACCTGGATAATACAGGGTAATCTCCCCAGGTCAAGATCCTTAACTTAATCACATCTGTAAAGTCCCATTGACAATATAAATTATATATACAAGTTTCAGGGATTAAGATGTGAGCATTTGTGGAGGACAATTATTTGGCCTACCATCAACCTCATGTGTTGAAGATTTTTTTTCAAATTTAGGTAAACTAAGGCAATAGAATTCGATAGAAGGCTTTTTGGAACTAGTGTAATACTCTTGGTATGTTGGATTAATGAAACCTGTTAGTGCCCCAAGATGAATAGGACGTGATATAATGTGGGAACAGAAAGTAAACAATTTAGGATTTAGAACAGATAAATTGGGAAAATGCGTTAGCAAAGTGAGTAAGAATGGCTAGGCTATTTTTATGATTGTATGAAGGGAATTGATAAGACTTTGGCCAAGAGACCAATGATGAAATAGGATGTCAACAATGTATTGAATGTAAAATTGAGATAATAATAATACCTACACTTGTGAAAGAGAAACAAAAGATTAAGAAATAATTTATAAAAGGTATCAGGTACAAAGCAGTATTTAATTAAGTATAGTTGTACAATCTGTAATCATTTTACACGTTCTGTAACAACATTTTTATTGTTTTTATATCTACATAAATCTTAATTTTTAAAAAGAGCTATCAGAACTATTACAGCTATCATATTTACATTTAATGAAATAAAAGCATGTCACTGGACTTTAGATTTATGATTTGAAGTCAAGCTATGTCTAACTTCATATTTCTATTAAAAAAATTGAAGTACACTAATTGTAATGTTTTGAGAAAAGAATCATTACATGTGAGTTATTTAAATATCAGAAGCTGAATTATAAAAAATTTAAAGAATTTTTTGTAGGGAAAGCATATTTCAGTCATTTTGTCTCCAGATATGTATTAAGTAGACAGCAAAAAATATGCAAGGGAAATTTTAATGTTTTCAAAATGTTGACTCTAAAATACTTTAAAATACTTAATAATAGTATAATTGATAATGTTTTAATGTATTTTACATTGATATGGTTGCTGTTGTATTGTTTCTCTAATGTGTAAATATTCATAAAAAATATTTCAAATAAATCTGCTACAAAGTGGGCTCTAAACAAAAATTAACAATTCTTAGCCTCATAATTAAACTTAATAATATTAACAGAAAATATCTTAAATTGAAGTAAGGAATGTTTTAGATGAGAAGATCAAGTTAAAAAGGAAAAAAAGAGAAAACAAATAAAATGTTTTGCCTTTGTATGTATTCTGATTTTTTGAGGAAAATGAAAACCAAATATTTAAAAGTAGGGGGGAATTTCTACACAGTAGCTGCTATGAGCCTAATTTTTTCCAAATTTTTTTCTTTTTTTCATTCTTTTTTTTTCTTTGCCATGGGAGTAGCAACATTAGTATGAAAACACTTACATGCATACATACACTGTATTTTACAGAGATACAGTAAAAGTGTTTGATAGACTATCACAAAAGCCACGTCTCTTTCCTTTATCTCAGTTTTGATGTTTGATATACCTCTCAGTACTTGATGTTTGTATACCTCTTTTCATCAGGTTTCTGGTTTTAGTTCTAAATTTTGTTTGTTTGTTTTAGGGATTTTTTTTTTGTTTTTTGTGGATGTGGTAGGGATCACATTACACTATAATTTTACTACTTAGAGTTAATATCTCACCACTTCACTCAAAGTATAGGATGCTTGTCATGATGTAACCCATTTACCTCTCATCTGTGTGCTTTTATTTCCATATGCCTTCTATCTATCTACTTAATGTAATGCACAATGTAGTTTTGCTTTGATTAGTTATGATTTTAAAAAAATAAAGAGGAAAACGATAGTATTTTATATTTAACTCAATATTATTGAGTTATTATTCTTATTATTTCCAGTGCTTGGAATTTATTCCTGTATAGCTGAGATTCAATCGACTGTCAGTTCCCTTCAAATTGAAGAAATTCCTTTAACATTTCTTCTAGTGTAGGCCTGGTGCTGCTGAATTCTCTCAGACTTTATATTTTCTGAAAATACACGAATTTCAGTCTCATATTTAAAGCAAGTTTGTGGGGCTTTTTTGGTTATGTAATAGGGAAGAACAAATCTGACTCCATATTGGATCTGTGTCTTTTGCTTTAACTTTTGTATTCTGTGGCTTTTGCTTAGTCTTGCAAGCTCAGCACACAGGCAAGTTAATCATTAAAGGAATGTTGCCTATAGCTTGAAATATACATAATAGCCCCTTTCTGGGAAGCCTGCCTCCCATGCTTGAGACTTAAGCTAAAATACTTTACATAGATTTACAGGAATATTGTGACAAGACCCATGACAAACTGCTGAAAGAACAAGGAAATTAACACATCCCCTCCAAGGTCTGGCCAGCACCAGGAAGTCTATTACCTTTTGACCTTACTTCCTCCCACCTCCCCCTCTTTGTAGCATAAAAGAAACTAGCATTCAAACCCAGACAAGATGGTTCTTTAGAACATTAGTCCACCATCTTCTTAGTTTGCTGGCTTTCCGAAGAGTTGCTGTTCCTTTCCCTAACACCTTGTTTCTCAACTTATTGGCTTGTCATGCAGTGAATGGTATGAGCTTATACTCATTAACAGTTGAATGTAGAATCTGGGATTGAAATTTTTTTCAGCATTTTCAAAATGTTGATTTATTGTCATTTGACCACCATGTCCCTGATGAAAATTAAGCCATCTTTCTTATCATGGTTGCCATTTATGTAGTGCTGCATTTTTCTCTTGCTACCTTCAAGATCTTTCCTTTTTCATCTGTGGTTATCATTAGTTTGACTACTATATTATAAATGTGTTTTTTCTATTTTTCTTTTCTTTGTTTTCTTTCTTTCTTGCTCTTTTCCTTTCATTTTTTTTTCTTTTTTTTAAATTCTGCTGGAGTTAACTGAGCTTCTTTTAACTGTAAGTTGATTTTTTTCACCAAAATGAAGAAATTTCCATCATTATTTCTTCATATATGTTTCTATGCATTTTTTACTTTCCTCTCTTTCTGGGAATCTAACTAAATATAAATTAAATGTTGCAGCAATATTTTTTTTTTCGTCTGTCTCCTAGAGTAATGCAAATAAAAGCAAAAATAAACAAATGGGACCTAATTAAACTTAAAAGCTTTTGCATAGCAAAGGAAACCATAAACAATAACAAAGACAACCTACCAACTGGAAGAAAATATTTGCAAATGATGCAACTGACAAGGGATTAATTTCCAAAATATATAAACAGCCCATACAGCTCAATATCAAAAGAAAAAAACTAACAACCCAATAAAAAAAGACAAATAACCCAATCAAAAAATGGACAGAAGAATTAAATAGACATTTTTCCAAAGAAGACATACACATAGCCAACAGGCACATGAAAAGATGCTCAGTGTCACTAATTATTAGAGAAATGCAAATCAAAATTACAGTGAAGTATAACCTCACACCAGTCAGAATGGCCAACCTCAAAAAGTCTACAAATGATAAATGCTGGAGAGGATGTGGAGAACAGGGAACCCTCATACACTGTTGGTGGGAATGTAAATCAGTGTTGTCACTATGGAGAACAATATGAAGGTTCTTTAAAAAACTAAAAAGAGAGTTACCATATGATCCTGCAATCGCAATCCTGGGCATATATCCAGAGAAAATCATAATTTGAAAATATACTTGCTCCCCAATGTTGATAGCAGCACTATTTACAATAGCCAAGACAAGGAAGCAACTTAAATGTCCATTGACAGATAAATGGATAAAGAAGATGTGGTATAAATACACAATGAAATACTACTCAGCCATGAAAAATAATGGATATTACAATTTGCAGCAAAATAGATGGACCTAAAGTTTATCATACTATGTGAAGTAAATCAGACAGAGAAAGACAAATATCATATGATATCACATATGTGGAGTCTAAAAAAAATGATACAAATGAACTTACTTACAAAACAGAAACAGACACATAGACTTAGACAACGTACCTATAGTTACCAATGAGGAAAGGCTTGGGGGGGTAAATTAGAAGTTTGGGATTAACATATACATATTACTATATATAAAATAGATAACCAACAAGGACCTACTGAATAGCACAGTGAACTCTATTCAATATTCTTTAACAACATATATGGGAAAATAATAAATATATGTATATATTTAACTGAATCACTTTGCTGTACACCTGAAACTAACACAACATTGTAAATCAACTATACTTCAATAAAAAGATATATATAAATAAAGCATGAATTACAAAAAAAGAACTATATATATACACATACACTAAATGAACTGATATTGTCCCATAGAAATATAAGACTCTGGGTTTAAAAAAAAAAAGTTTTTTCTTCATTCCTCAGATCCAATTATATCTATAAGTCTTTACTCAAATTCAGTAAACATTTCTACTGTCCTCCTGAGCCATTATAGTCATATACTTATTTTAAGTTTTATTTCAGTTACCGTAATTTTTAATTTTAAAATTTTCATTTACTTCACAAAAATCTGCAAATATTTAATAACTGCAATCAACCAAGATTTCCTGAAATAGGTAAGTGAATAAAAAAACTGTTTATGTATGTTCCATACAATAGAACACTATATAGTGATAAAAAAGTATTAGCTATCAGACCACAGAAAGACATGGAGGACCAAAAATGCATACTGCTAAGTGAAAGAAGCCAGTTCAAAAACTAGAGCAAAATGTATGATTTCATCTATATGGCATTCTAGAAAAGGACAAACTATAGAGACAGTAAAAAGATCAGTGGTTGCCAGGGGTTTGGAGATAGAGGGGAGAAGGGGTGAATAGTTGCAATACAAGGAATTTTAGGGCAGTGAAACTGTGAAACTACTCTTTATGAGACTACAATGGTGGATAGATGAAATTATGCATTTGTCAAGAACCATAGAACTGTAGGACACAAAGGGTGAATCCTAATGCAAACCATGGACTTTAGTAAAAATAGTGTATCAATATTGGTTCAACAATTTTAACAAATGTACTACAATAATGCAAGACATTGAACATAGGGGAAACTGCAAGAGAGGAGAGGGCATATATGGAAACTTGCTGTACTATATGCTCAAATTTTCTGTAAAATTAAAACTGCTCTAAAAATAGTCTATTATTAATATAAAAATATTTTCATAATATCTTTTATTTAGAGTTTTCATGTGTTTATTATGAATATATATTTCAAGTATTTCAGTATATTTATAATAGTTTAAATTCACACCAATTTCAACATATGGGTTACTATGCCATCAGTTTCTTAACTCTTTTTCTTTGACTATGGGCCCTAGTTTCCACATGTCTAATATTTGATTTTATACTAGTTAGTGTGGATTTGTAGAGCCTCTGGATTCTGTTATTTTCTTTTTTTTTTTTCCTTAACTTTTTATTTTATATTGAAGTATACCCAATTAACAATGTTGTGATAGTTTCAGGTGAACAACAAAGTGACTTAGCCATACATATACATGTATCCATTCGCTCCTGACTTCCCTCCCATTCAGGCTGCCACATAACACTGAGCAGAGTTCCCTGTGCTATACAGTAGGTCCCTGTTGGGTATTATTTTTAAATATAGTAGTGCATATACATCACTTCTTTTATTCTTTGTTTTTCAATATAACATTTATTTATTTATTTTTTAACATCTTTATTGGAGTATAATTGCTTTACATTGTTGTGTTAATTGCCACTGTATAACAATGTGAATCAGTTATATGTATACATATATCTCCCTATCCCCTCCCTCTTGCGTATCCCTCCCACATTCCCTATCCCACCCTTCTAGGTGGTCACAAAGCACCGAGCTTGTCTCCCTGTGCTACACAGCTGCTCCCCACTAGCTATCTATTTTATATTTGGTAGTGTATATATGTCTAATGCCACTGTATCACTTCATCCCAGCTTACCCTTCCCACTCCTTGTGTCCTCAAGTCCATTCTTTACATCTGCACCTTGATTCCTGTCCTGCCCCTAGGTTCTTCAGAACCATTTTTTATTTTTAGAACCATTTTTTTAGATTCCATATATATGTGTTAGCATACAGTATTTGTTTTTCTCTTTCTGACTTACTTCACTCTGTTAGCATACGGCATTTGTTTTTCTCTTTCTGACTTACTTCACTCTGTATGACAGACTCTATGTCCATCCACCTCGCTACAAATAAATCAATTTCCCTTTTTTATGGTTGAATAATATTCCATTGTATATATGTGCCACATCTTCTTTATCCATTCATCTGTCGATGGAGACTTAGATTGCTTCCATGTCCTGGCTATTGTAAATAGTGCTGCAATGAAGATTGTGGTACATGACTCTTTTTGAATTATGGTTTTCTCAGGGTATGTGCCCAGTAGTGGGATTGCTGGGTGGTATGGTAGTTCTATTTTTAGTTTTTTAAGGAACCTCCATACTGTTCTCCATAGTGGCTGTATCAATTTACATTCCCACCAACAGTGCAAGAGGGATCCCTTTTCTCCACACCCTCTCCAGCATTTATTGTTTGCAGATGTTTTGATGATAGCCATCTGACCAGTGTGAGGTGATACCTCATTGTGGTTTTGATATGCATTTCTCTAATGATTAGTGATGTTGAGCATCCTTTCATGTGTTTGCTGGTAATCTGTGTATCTTCTTGGGAGAAATGTCTATTTAGGTCTTCTGCACATTTCTGGATTGGGTTGTTTGTTTTTTTGATATTGAGCTGCATGAGCTGCTTGTATATTTTGGAGATTAATGCTTGTCAGTTGTTTCATTTGCAAATATTTACTCCCATTCTGAGGGTTGTCTTTTTGTCTTGTTTATAGTTTTCTTTGCTGTGCAAAAGCTTTTAAGTTTCATTAGGTACCATTTGTTTATTTTTTTTTTTATTTCCATTTCTCTAGGAGGTGGGTTAAAAAGTATCTTGCTGCGATTGATGTCAAAGAGTGTTCTGCCTAGGTTTTCCTCTAAGGGTTTTATAGTGTGTGGCCTTACATTCAGGTCTTTGATCTATTTTGAGTTTATTTTTGTATAGGGTGTTACTGAGTGCTCTAATTTCATTCTTTACATGTAGCTGTCTAGTTTTCCAAGCACCACTTACTGAAGAGGCTGTCTTTTCTCCATTGTATATTCTTGCATCCTTTATCAAAAATAAGGTGACAATATGTGGTGGGTTTATCTCTGGGCTTTCTATCCTGTTCCATTGATCTATATTTCTGTTTTTGTGGCAGTACCATACTGTCTTGATTACTGTAGCTTTGCAGTATAGTCTGAAGTCAGGGAGCCTGATTCCTCCAGCTCCTTTTTTCTTTCTCAAGATTGCTTTGGCTATTCGGTGTCTTTTGTATTTCCATACAAATTGTGAAATTTTTTGTTCTAGTTCTGTGAAAAATGCCATTGGTAGTTTGATAGGGATTGCATTGAATCTGTAGATTGCTTTGGGTAGTATAGTCATTTTCACAATGTTGATTCTTCGAATCCAAGAACATGGTATATCTCTCCATCTGTTTGTGTCATCTTTGATTTCTTTCATCAGTGTCTTATAATTTTCTGAGTACAGGTCTTTTACCTCCTTAGGTAGGGTTATTCCCAGGTATTTTATTCTTTCTGTTTCAATGGTTAATTGGATTGTTTCCTGAATTTCTCTTTCAGAATTTTCATCATTAGTTTATAGGAATGCAAGAGATTTCTGTGCATTAAATTTGTATCTGGCTACTTTACCACATTCATTGATTAGCTTTAGTACTTTTCTGGTAGCATCGTTAGGATTCTCTAGGTATAGTATCATGTCACCTGCAAACAGTGACAGTGTTACTTCTTGTCCAATTTGGATTCCTTTTATTTATTTTTCTTCTCTGATTGCTGTGGCTAAAACTGCCAAAACTATGTTGAATAATAGTGGTGAGAGTGGGCAACCTTGTCTTGTTCCTGATATTAGTGGAAATGGTTTCATTTTTTCACCATTGAGAATGATGTTGGCTGTGGGTTTGTCATATATGGCTTTTATTATGTTGAGGTAAGTTCCCTCTATGCCTACTTTCTGGAGGGTTTTTATCATAAATGGGAGTTGAATTTTGTCAAAAGCTTTTTCTGCATCTATTGAGAATATCTAATGGTTTTTATTCTTCAGTTCGTTAATATGGTGCATCACATTGATTGATTTGTGTATATTGAAGAATCCTTGCATTCCTGGGATAAACCCCACTTGATCATGGTGTATGATTTGTTTAATGTGCTGCTGGATTCTGTTTGCTAGTATTTTGTTGAGGATTTTTGCATCTATGTTCATCAATGATATTGGCCTGTAGTTTTCTTTCTTTGTGTCATCTTATTCTGGTCTTGGAGACTACAAACTGTATTTTTTTCATTAACAATAAATAGAGAAATTCTTCCAGTATTATATTTTGCTGAGTGTTTGAAAGTGAATAACTAATTTCATCTTCTTTGTATTACTCTCTTCTTTTTCTTTCTGAATTTTGGAGAATATAATCTCATTTTGTCTTTTCCCCCCGTATTTTATTTTAAATTCACTGCCCAGAAACCATTCTGCACCTGCCCTTTGATTTACACTTTTAGAGCACAGTCTGAGTCTCTGAAGCCAGTCTTTGAAGAGATCATTCAAGGCGCAGAGTGCAGGAGGGCTAGGTAGTTAAAGAAAACCAATAAAGATCTTTGTGTTAGTTCTTATCCATTTCTAATTTATATGGTAAAATTTGACAACTAAAGTAATCCTAGTTTGACATATTCAAAACTTGTCATAAAAATATCTGTCTCATAAGGTTTACCCTAGTAAAGAAGAATTGTAAGCCAGTAAAATTATTGGATCCCTTCTCCTGTGGATGCAAAAAATCATCAAGTTTATTGAGGAAATATTACTTCATTATTATTACTTCTCTAATCTTAATCTTTTAATGAATAGTGAATAATATTGAGTTCTATATTGGCAACATAAAATGTTAAAATTTCAACACAATTTTCAGTTTTTAGGTTCAGTTTATTTCAATATAATGAAGATGTGCCAAGAGAAAGGCATTGAAGTTCACATTAAAATTTGCAACTCTTTTTTATTTAAACCTGGACAAATTTTATCAGAACAATTAATTATATATTTCATCTGGCAGGACATAAAGGTTATGGAGGAAGGAAAAAATTAAAAAATAATATTTAAATTAAGAACTCTGGTCAAGGTATTATTTAATAATCAACATATATGAAAATGACTTTCAAGTAAGTAAAAGGTAATACTCACAAATATTAAAATGATTGAATTATATTTTAATCCACTTAATTTATTTTCTTCTTTATTGCAATTGCCTCAAAATATGTAAATAATTATTCATATCAAATATGAGGGTGTGAACTTGGTTAAACCCAGTAATTTCAAAGGACAAATACCATGCTTAATTGATCTTACTCTAATATACTTTGAGTTCAGTGCGATGCTATGACCTTCAACTATAGTCTTGTGGCTGTTCCCTATTATCACTTTGAGGCACTAGATTAAAACATGACCTTTAACAATTACCAAAAGAGATCATCTGTGTTTTCTCTATTCAAAGAGTTATGGGTTCTTTTAACCTTTTGAAGAGAACTTTTATTCATCCGGTGTTATTTAAAAACCCAAATGACTTTTTGAGACCCTTTTAATTCTAAAGAGGGGAGATATTTAAAGAAGGACAAGGTAAGTATTAAAATTAAACATTTGGTAATCAGTATATAGACTCTTGCCTGTGATGTATTCAAAAGCATGTGAACATTCAGTGTTACTGCAAATTGATGTCAACCCTTCTGAGAGAACCAAAAGCCCTGCGAATCTGTTGAGCTTCTGAATATTACTGAAGAAGCCTCTGGTGAAATGTTCGAATCACAGTCTGTCAGAGAGTGTATAGAAGCAAAATTCTTGAAGTTTTACATTTTACATAAATATTCAGACTTTTATTTAACATTTCCAAGAGATTGATAAACAGTGTGAGAAAAATTATGATACTGAGAACATGGATTCCATCAGAAATTAATTGGAGAGAATTGTGTAACTTTAGTAAGGAGCCAGTCTATATATTAGGGTAAATTTTATCTTGCCTGCAATTTAAAGTAGAGAAGGATTGTAGATTGACAGAAAGAAGATGAGTTTCCTAAAATAAGATGAAGTATATATAAAGTGTCTTAAAGACCTGAGAGGGAAAATTATATGGAAAATTTATCCCTTATTTTTGCCTATGTGTAACACATGAAACTGTGTTAGCTGTCCTAAATAACATAGCAAAATAAGATTAAGGAATACATTAACACAAAGTGAATAAAGTTTTAAAATATGTGGATGAGCAAATAAATACAATATTCTGTGCATACAAAAAGAATAACAATTTCAGGCACAAGTTATTTAAGTATAAAAACACTAAATAGAAAAAACAAAACAAAAACAAAAACACACACACATTGTGCTCTGATAAGAGGTGTAGATTTTTAGGAAATTATTATGTATAATAATGTATATACTAAATGGCATAGGAACTAAATATATAAAAGGAAACTTTAGAAATGCAAGAAAATTTTGGTAAACATTTCTAAGAATTTGATAGACCCACACATTGGGGCTTGCCCCAAGGATAAATGCCATTAAACCACACACACATACATGCACACAAATTTACCCAGTGTAACTCCTTTTTTCCAAGTTTCAACTTTCTTTCTTCCCCACTTGGTTGTTATTCAGTGACTTTAGATAGTCACTGATTTTTTGTCCAGAGTTTGGAGCTGTTACTTGCAAAAGGGCTAAAGTTGCCTTGCTCTGGTGAAGTTTTAATAATACTGACTGGTAATTTTTAGTAATATTAAAGATAATAATTGTATATTTATACATGACATGCTAAATAATGTCCTAAGCATTTTATGTACATTGATTTCCATTTGACAGTTTGATTTCCTTACTCCTTTGTTTTACTATTATATTTAAAAAGATAGAAATTACAAATTTTAATCATAACTAAAAAATCAAAATAAAACTCATAAGAATGACTTACATCATGAATATAAATATATATTTTATAGTGAGTCTAGCTTTACTAGTGAAACAGTTTTAAAGTAAATCTATAAGATGAAAGTGCCAGTTATAAAGTTAATGACTCAATATGTAGTAAACAAATGTCTTGAAATACATAGCTTCTAAAATGTTTTAATTTCAAGGAATAATATATGTTATATATTAGACTGTATATTAGATTATTATTTAAAATTTAAATTGTTATGGCATAGGACTACAGGGGATATTATAAGAAACACTGAAAATGTTGACTACTGAAAAAACACAGTTGCTTATGTTTTGGTCAAAAGCACATAAGTTCCTGAATTTAAATTTTTTTCAGTATTAGCTTCGTTCAGGTGATAAAATTTATTGAATGCTGGTTTAAATTATTTAAATTTGTTTTTTACATAAACTTTACCCGTAATTTTTCCAACTAGGGTATGGTTATCCTTTCTTTGATTTTAATACTATGTAGAATAAAAAATATGTAGAGATGTGCAGATATAACTTACAATGGTGGAGACCATGTAATTTATCATCTAAACTGGGACACTTGAGAGTGAGGGTATTACTATCAATCATTGCTCTGGGACATAGGAGAAAGCTACAACTATAGGTAAAACAAAGACACTTGGACCTGCAGCCATGAAGGCTTAAATACAACTGATATAAGCATTCTGTAAGTGAGGTACTATTTCTTAATATTACCATTTAAAAAAATGAGTATTTTTTGTTTTTTCCTTTTCCATTAATTCTTTGATTCCTTTTTTCCCTCAGTTCAATCAGGGATAAAACCCATATAGATTCCAAGGATGAACTCTGCTCAAGGACTTCTTTTTTTTTTTGGTCTAATTTTCACATTGTGGATATAATTCAGACTTTCTTCATTTTTCACCTACATTATGGTTACATGTTCTGAACTTGTCTGCAACTGTTGACCTCTAGTGCAGTCTCCACACTTTTTTTTTAAATATGTATTTTTAAATTTATTTTTATTTTTGGCTGTGTCATGTCTTAGTTGTGGCATGCATGATCTTCACTGCGGCATGCAGGATATTTTCATTGTGGCGCACAGGCTTCTCTCTAGTTGTAGCACATGGGTTTTATCTTCTTTAGTTGTGGTGTGTAGGCTCCAGGGCACGTGGGCTCTGGAGTTGTGGTGCATGGGCTCTGGAATTGTGGTGCATAGGCTCAGTAGTTGTGGCCCACAGGCTTACTTGTCCCGTGGCATGTGGGATCTTAGCTCCCTGACCAGTGATAGAATCTGCGTCCCTTGAATTGCAGGATGGATTCTTTACCATTGGACCACCAGGTAAGTCCCTGCACACTTTTTAAACTTAAATATCTCTCATTAAATGCATAGAAAAAAATCTCTAGTTACCATGAAATGCTAGTCCTTTCCTAGTTTTATTTTTGTCTGTATTTTATTCATCTCTCTCTCTGGACTCATAATGTTTTTGCACTCTCTTCTCCAGCGAAACACACTTCCCCCATTGGTTCATGAGAAATTCCTGTGTATACTTATTCTGCTAGGAAAATACTTGCTCTCCTTATTACCTGGTAAACATATGTTTCTATTTGAAAATGTAGTTCAAATTTTGACTGCTCTATCATGATTTTCTTGACTTCTAAATGTATGACATGTTTATTCATGGATTAATAAACACTGCATGTTTATTAATGTTTCTTGACACACATAAACATGTTTTTTAAACAGTATTTATATTTATGAATTAGAACCACAAAACCTTAAACTTGATGATATGAAGCATATCTTCCTCATTTTATATACCTATTGTCTCTTTCAGTACCATTTACTATTTTAAAACATTTTTTCTTCCAATTTTATTGAGATATAATTTATATACAGCACTGTATAAGTTTAAGTTGAACAGCATAATGATTTGATTTATATACATCAAGAAACGATTACCACAGTAAGCTGAGTGAACATCAATCATCTCATATATACACAAAATTTAATGAATCGAAAAAAAGTTTCTTTGTGATAAGAACACTTAGGATTTACTCTCTTAATAACTTTTGTATATAACATACAACAGTTTTAGTTATAATGTTGTACATTACATCCCTAGTACTTATTTATCTTATAACAAAGTTATACCTTTTGACCACCTTCATCAATTTCCCTTCCTCCCCGCCCCCACCTCTGGTAACCACAAATGTGATCTCTTTTTCTATGAGTGTGTTTGATTGTTTTTGAAGTATAATTGACCTGCAACATTTTGTCATTCCTGGTGCACAACATAGTAATCTATATTTCTACACATTAAAAATGATCACCAGATAAGTATAGTTTACCATCTGTCACCATATAAAGATGTTACATTATTATTGACTATATTTGTCACACTGTACATTTCACACCTGTGACTCACTTATTTTGTTTCAGGACGTTTGTACCTCTTAATTCTCTTCACCTATTTCTCTCATCTTCTTACCTGCCCTCCCCTCTGGAAACCACCTGTTTGTTCTCTGTATCTATGACTCTGTTTCTGTTTATTTATGTTTGTTCATTTGTTTTTCTTTATATATTCCACATATAAATGATATCATACAGTATTTGTCTTTCTCCTGTATGACTTATTTCACTTCACATAATTCCCTCTAGGTCCACCCATGTTGTCCCAAAAGGTGAGATTTCATTCTCTTTTATGGCTAATATTTCATTGCATATATTATCTTCTTTATCTGCATCTTCTTTATCCATTCATCTTTCAGTTGGCACCTAGTTTGCTTCCATATCTTGGCTATTGTAAATAATACTGCAATGAACATAGGGGTGTGTATATCTATTTGAATCAGTGTTTTCATTTCCTTCAGATAAATGCCTAGGTGAAGAATGGCTGGGTTGTACAGTAGTTTTATTTTTAATTATTTGGTGAAACTTGATACTGTTTTCCATAGTGGCTGTACCATTTCATATTCCCACCAACAGTGCCTTGAGGGTTCCCTTTTCTCCACATCCTCACCAACACTTGTTATTTATTGTCTTTTGTAATAATAGCCATTCTGACAGGTGTTATCTGGTAGGTGTGAGGTTATATCTCATTGTGGATTTGATTTGCATTTCCCTGATGACTAGCCATGTTGATCATCTGCATGTCTTCTCTAGAATAATGTCTGTTCAGTTTCTCTGTTCATTTTTTAATTGGGTTATTTGTTCTTTTTGATGTCAAGTTGTAGAAATCCTCTGATTATTTTGACTATTAACACCTTATCAAATATATCAGTTGCAAATATTTTCAAATATTCAGTAAGTGGTCCTTTTTTTATAGTTTCCTTTGCTGGGAAAAAGCTTTTGTAATTTCTTGTAGTCACATTTGTTTATTTTTGCTTTTATTTCCCTTCCCTGAGCACACATATCCAAAAAATATTACTAAGACTGATGTCAAAGTGTGTATGGCTTAAGTTTTCTTCTAAAAGTTTCATGGTTTCAGGGTTTACATTTAGTTTGTTAATTCATTTTGAGTTTATGCTTGTATAAGGTGTGAGAAAGCAGTTCAGTTTGATTCTTTTGCATGTAACTATCCAGTTTCCTCTACATTATTTATTGAAAAAGCTGTCTTTTTCCAATTGTATATTCTTGCCACCTTTGTCATAGATTAATTGACTATACAAGCATAGGTCCCTTTCTTGGCTCTCTATTCTGTTTCACTGATCTATGTGTCCATTTTTGTGTCAGTACCATACTGTTTTGAATACTGTATCTTTATAGTATAGTTTGAAATCAGGATTGTGATACCACTAGCTTTGTTCTTCTTTCTCAAGATTGTTTTAGTTATTCAGAGTCTTTTGAGTTTCCATACAAATTTTAGAATTATTTATTCTAGTTCTGTGAAAAATACCACTGTTTTTTGATAGAGAGTTCATTAAATCTGTGGGTACTATTGCCCTGTGTACTGTGGTCATTTTAACAATATTAATTCTTGCAATCCACGAGAGCAAGATACCTTTCCATCTGTTTGTGTCATCTTTCTTTCATCACTGTCTTATAGTTTCCCAAGTACAGATCTTGTATCTCCTTAGATTTATTCCTAGGTATTTTATTCTTTTTGGCACAGTTGTAAATGGAATTGTTTTCTTAATGTCTTTTTCTGATACTTCCTTGTTAGTGCATACAAACACAACAGATTTCTATTATATTAATTTTTTATCCTGCAACTTTACTGAATTCATTTATGAGTTGCAGTGGCTTTTTGGTGACATCTTTAGGATTTTCTGTGTATCTGCAAACAGTGACAGTTTTACTTCTTCCTTTCCAACTTGGATTCCTTTTATTTCTTTTTCTTGTCTGATTGATGTGGCTAGGATTTCCACAACTTGTTAAATAATAGTGGTGAGAGTGGGCATCCTTGTCTTATTCCTAATCTTAGAGGAAGGAAATGTTTTCAGGTTTTTAACAATGAGTATGATGTTAGCTGTGGGCTTGTCATTGATGGCCTTTATTAGGTTGAGGTATGTTCCCTCTATACCCACTTTGTTGAGAGCTTTTAACATGTTGAATGTTAAATTTGGTTAACAGATGTTTTATTGAGATGATTATATAATTTTTGTTCTTCAATTTGTTAATTTGGTGTATCACATTGACTGATTTGCAGGTATTGAACAATTCTTGCACCGTTGGGATAAATACCACTTGATCATGTTGTCTGATACTTTTAATGTACTGTTGACTTCTATTTGCCAATTTTTTTTTTTTTTTGAGAATTTTTGCACAAATGTTTATCAGTGATATTGGCCAATTATGTGCTTTTTTGTGACACCTTTGTCCAGTTTTGTTTAAGGATAATGCAGTTTTCATAAAATAAGTTCTGAAGCACTTCTTCCTCTGCAATTTTTTTGGAATCATTTGAGAAGGATAGGTGTGAGTTCTTCTTTAAATGTTTCATAGAATTCACCTATGAAGCCATCTGATCCTGAATTTTTGTTTGCTGAGAGTTATTTTCATTTCTGATTGAATTTCATTACTGGTAAATAATCTGTTCATATTTTTTTATATCTTCCTGATGCAGTCTTGGAAGATTGTATACATTTCTAGGAATTTGTCTATTTTTTATAGGTTGTCCATTTTATCGGTGTATAATTATTCACTGTAATCTCTTATGATCCTTTGTATTTCTGTGATGTCAAGTGTAACTTCCTTTTTCACTTCTGAGTGTATTTATTTGGGCCCTCTCTCTTTTTTTCTTGATGAGTCTAGTTAAAGGTTTGTCAATTTTGTTTACCTTTTCAAAGAACCAGTTTGCAGTTTCATTGATATTTTCTATACTCTTGTGGTTGGAAAAGATGCTTGTTACAATTTCAATCTTCATAAATTTATTGAGATTTGTTTTGTAGCCTGGTGTGTTATTTATCCTGGAAAATGTTCCATGTGACTTGAAAAAAAATGTGTATTCTGCTCCTTTAGTTGAATGTTTTGTTTAAACCAAATGTTTCCTTATTGATTTTCTATCTGGGTGATTTGTCTATTGATGTTAGTGGAGTACTAAAGTCCCCTACTATTATTGTCAATTTCTGCCTTTATTTCTGTTAATATTTGCTTTATATATTCCAGTGCTGCTATATTGGGTACATACAATTTTTATTGGTTATATCTTCTTCTCGGGTTGATCCCTTTATCATTATGTAATGTCCTTCTTTGTCTCTTCTTACAGTCTTTGTTTTAAAATCTAGTTTGTCTGACATAAGTATTGCTACCTGGCTTTCTTTTTGTTCCCATTAACACAGAATATCTTTTTTCATTCCCTATTTTCAGTCTGTGAATGTCTTTACATCTGAAGTGAGACTCTTTTGCACAGCATATATATGGGTCTTGTTTGTGTATCCATTCCACCACTTTGTCTTTTGATTGAAACACTCAGTCCATTTACATTTAAAGTAATTATTGATAGGTATGTTGTTATTGTCATTTTGCTAATGTTTTGGGGTTATTTTGCAGTTCTTTCTTTCCTTTTCTTCTTTTGCTTGCTTCCTTTGTGATTGATAACTACCTTCAATGTTGTGTTTGGATTCTTTTCTCTTTTTTGTGTATTCATTATACATTTTTTTGATTTGTGGATACCACGAGGTTTACATATATATAGGTATGTGTATATATACACACCTATACATAGCAACTTAAAAATATATGTGTGTATACATAATAAAATATATATATAATGAATATATATGTACATACAGTTTACATATAACTGTGTGTATATATATATATATATATATATATATATATATATATATATATATATATATATATACACATAGCAACTTAAATATATATGTGTGTGTGTATATATATACATATATATATTAAGTTGTTGGTCTCTTAAGCTTGAATGCATTTTAACAAATATGCATTTTACTCCCCCACACACTTTAATATTTTTAACATCATATTTTTTGTTTTTGTTTTGTCTATCCCTTAACTACTTATTGCAGATATAGATGATTTTACTCCTCTTGTCTTTTAACTTTTCTACTAGCATTATAAGCAATTGATCTACTACCTTTACTGTATATTTGCCTTTCCCAATGAGACTTTTTTTTTGGTAATTTTCATATTTCTAGTTGTGACCTTTTCTTTTCTGCTTATAGAAGTTCCTTTAACCTTTCTTACAAAGCTCTTATAGTGGTGCTAAATTTTTTTAGCTTTTACTTGTATGTAAAATTTTTTATCTCATCTTTCAAATCTGAATGATAGACTTGCTGGTAGAGTATTCTTTGTTGCAGATATTTTCCTTTCATCACTTTAAATATATAGTACCACTCCATTCTGACCTGCAGAATTTTTGCTGAAAAGTTACCTGGGAGCCTCATGGGAGTTCCTAAGTATATAGCTTGTTGCTTTTCCCTTGTTGCTTTTAATATTCTCTCTTTATCTTTAACTGTTGTCATTTTATTTACATTGCATCTTGGTGTGGTCCTCTTTGGGTTGATCATAACTGGGACTCTGTGCTCCCTTGACTTGGATGTCTGTTTCCTTTCTCAGGTTAGGGAAGTTTTTGCTATTATGTCCTCAAAAATGTTCTCTGTCCCTTTCACTCTCTCTTCTTCTTTTGGGACTCCTATAATGTGAATATTAGTACAACTGATGTTTTCCAGGTGGTCTCTGAAACTGTCTTCATTTTTTTTAATTCTTTTTTCTTCTTTCTGTTCAACTTCAGTGATTTCTACTACTTTTTCTTTCTGTTTGCTTGTTTGTTTCTCTGTATCATCTAATATACTGTTGATTCCTTCTAGTGTACATTTTATTTCAGTTATTGTATACTTCAGCTTTATTTTATTCTTCTTTATATTTTCTAGCTTTTTGTTAGAAACTTCTAACTTCTCACTGTGTTCATCTATTCTTCTCCCAAGTTCTTTGATCATCTTTATGATCATTACATTTAACTCTTTATCAAGTAGATCGATTATCTCCACTTTACTTAGTTCTTCCTCTGGGATTGTATCTTGTTCTTTCTTTTGGAACAATTTCCTCTGTCTCTTCATGTTATCTAATTATCTGCTTTTATTTCTATGTATTTGGTAGGTTAGCTACAATTCTTGATCTTGGAGAAGTGGCCTTATGTGGAAGACATTCTATGAGACTCAGCAGTGCATATAGTTCTGGTCACCAAAGTTATATGCTGTAGGGGTGCCCTCTATGTGGACTGTATGGGCCCTTCTGTTGTGTTGGGCTGACAAACATGGGTATGCTATCAGATGTGGCTAGTCCCTGGTCTGGTTGGTTGCCAGGCCCTGCTTATTCCAGAAGCTGCCAGCCACCGGTGGGTGGGGCTAGGTCTTGGCACAGTTAGCACCATGACCCAGAGAGTCCAAGTCCTGGTGCAGACCTGCTGGTGAGCATGGCTGGGTCATGAGACAGGTGGCTGCAGAGCCCCAGAAGGTCCTGAGTTAATGCTGTATTACTGATGGGCAGAGCTGTGTCTTAGGGTGACTGGCTGCAAGACTGCAGATCCTGGAGCTAGTGCTGACCCACTGGTTGGTTGCACCATGTTCTGGGCTCTCTGGTGGTTGGGGCCAGGTTTTGAGGCAGCTGAAGTCAAGGGGTTCCTAGGACAGCTGACCTACTAGTGGGTGGAACTGTGTCCTTGCTTGGCTACCTGTTTGGCCTGGGGTGTATCAGGACTGATTTTGACTGGCTAGTGGACAGGACTAGGTCCCAGGACTTATAAGCTAGTGGGAGAATTCCAAATGGCACTTGCCAACACCAGTGTCCTCGTGATAGAATAAACTTCCCAACGTGGCTGCTGGTAGCATGTATGTACTCAAGGTGAGTCCCAATGCCCTCCCACATCTCTGGGAATTTCTCCAAGATCAGTAGGTGTGTCCAATCTAGACTCTTTTCAAATTTCTGACTCTTTCCCAGGTCTCAAACATGTGAGATTTGTGTACATAAGATTAGAGTCTCTATTTCCTATAGCTCTTTGGCTCTCCTAAAGTGAGCCCTGCTGGCCTTCAAAGACAAGTGTTCTGGAGGCTCATTTTCCAGATGCAGGACCTGCAGGCTGGAGAACCTAATGTGGGGCTTAGAACCCTCACTTCTTGGGGAGAATCTCTGCAATGGTAATTATCCTCCTATTTGTGGATCACCTGCCCAGGGGTATGGATCTTGACTATACTGGGTCTCCACACCACCTACCTGTCTCATTGTGGTTCCTTCTTTATATCTTTAGTTGTAGAAGATCTTTTCTGTTAGTCTTCAGGTTGTTCTCATCTATTGTTTCTCTATAAATAGTTGTAATGTGTGCCTGTGGGAGGAGTCAGCTCAGAGTCTTCCTACTCTGTCATCTTAGTCACTCCTCTATTTTGTACCTTTTAGTAACTGATAGTCAACATTTAATGAAATAAGCAACACTGCTATAAAACTTTAATTCTTTAGTTGTTTACAGCTAAATTACCAGTGGCTTCACTTCTAGTCTGTTATAAAATTTCCATTTTCAAAGATTTATTTTGTTATTGAATTTGGAAATTTTACCTGACACTCTGTAAAATTTTAAAGCTAATACATTGGATTTTTCAAATTACATATTTTTGATCTTACATGAGCTTTAAAAATTCATTTTTTTTTTAAAAAAATCTTATTTTATTTAAGTGTCTAAACTAGTTCTAGGAACTGTGTGAACTAGCTATGTTATTTATTTATTATTTTTTATCAAAGCAGAAGTATGTCAATTGTTTAAATACAATTATTTTCAGCTAAAATTTCCCATTATAGAATATAGTAACTTTAAAAAGTATGATTTTAATATTTATGTTAAAGAATAAAACAAAACTTTCTTTAGTACATGGATTAACTTATTGGTATAATTAACTAATAATGAAAGTATAAATTACTCTGTGACACCTCATTATGGTTTTACTTTAAATATCTATTAAATTGCATATGAAGCATCAACCAAAAAAAGATTTTGTGAAATGAGGTGAAAACAATCCAAAGATAAATTAAGCTATTCCCCTTGATAAGCCAACATCCTTCAGTTATTTTATTGAATTTTGACCCATTTAAGTCATAGAATAAAGTAGACGCACAAGTTAAATGGATCTATATATAAGAAAATAGCCAATCAACAACTTTAACAAAGGGATGTGTCAAATTACCTAAAAATTATTCTACCCTTTTGCAAGCACTATCTTAAATAATTTGAGAATAGAGATGACATTTAAAACTAAGGGAGAAAATTGGAAAGAAAATTGTGTGAGGAAAGATGCATTTCCTTTTCTGATATTAAACACTATCATTTTTCTTAATTATTCTTGACATTTCACCCATTTCACCCATTTTTCCATGATCTCCTTTAGAGCACAATTTAAAAAAAAATAAGGCAGTTACTTTTCAGACCAAATTGTCCATTGCTGTTCTTTAATAAATTCACATTTTTTATCTTGATTCTATCCCTCATATATATGCAGATAGCATCACCTGTCTTATAAGCAGGTGTGTTTATTGCAGTGATCTCTGTAAACACATTATTGAAGATACAGTTAGTTTCTTATATTAAATGATGAAGCGAGACACTTACATATCTAGCATTTAGAACAACTAAGCTTTAGAGAATTAAAATTATATACTGTTTAGATGCTTACATTATAAATTTTGAATTTTAAAGAACATCAAAATTTATGCAAATTCTTGATTAACATTGAAAAGAATAAAGATGTCTCACACTACAAGAGTGTCAAGAATCTAGCTATATTCTCCTGTTCTTATTCTCCAAGCAAAAGTCTTTTTTATTACTTTGCTCCTTGTATTTTCTCCTTCATTCACATGTGCTCATACCAATCTCTGTATACTCCTAAATGTCCGTTGCAATGTCTTAGATTTCATGTGTTTGTTTACCTATATAATAAGCAAAACTGTGTGCTTATTCTAAGCAGGAGCCTTATCTTATTCTCTTTTATATGCCTTATATTTCAAGGATATTTTAAATAAAATTGTTCTAATTTAATATTCATAGTCCTATCTATCACTATATCACTTTTACTGAAAAATAATTTTTTAAGTAAAGTCAAGTAGTTCTTATGTATTTTCAGAAATCAATGTTTTTTGAAAACTTCCTAAGATGTTGGTAAAATAAACTGATACTGGATTAAGCTGCTGTCTAGCTGAACTGGGCAAAAACAAAAAACAAACAAACAAAAAACAACAAATGCCTTTCAATACACCTCAAATTTTCACAAGGAGAATAAAGCATAATAGAAAGTCTGGAAGAAAGAAACCAATATTTATCAACTGATTATCCATGCTCACACACTAACACTGCTGATAGACATTATTCTTCCATAAAGTAGGCAGAAATTAAGATTCTAGCTTAGAGCTAAAAGAATCACCCTGAGTAATATATCTCTATGTGTCTATCAAACACTAAATAAAAACTAAAAAGCAAACAAAAAATCTAAAGGTATTAAAGAAAAATTTCCACTTATTTTTTTCTAAGACTTTTTGGAAATACAGGAAAATCTACTTTTTTCTTAATTAATTGCTAGACTTTAAATATTTTTGTCTTTGCAATTTAATGTTTTGGAGGTTAAAAAAAGTTTTAGCAGCATATATTGCATGAGGTTTCACAAGTTAGTGCAACAAAACTAGTGGATTATGAGATTCCATTTTAAAGGCAGGTAGGCTGTGACTTTAGGAACATAAAGGAACTCTAGGAACCTGCTATCATTTTTTTCTAAAACATATAGTCTATAATTAAAGCAAAACTAATGATTCTGTGAGAGTATGTTTGTATTAACCATTACTTTGAATAAAGGAGTATTTTGCAACTGTAATACATCACATGCAGTTTTCTACATTTCTACTCATTACTTTACAGGTAGTTTAACTGAAATTTGTAATGACTACAAAACAATCATTTGGAAATATGTTCATGTACTTAAGATTGCATAAAATTATAAATTAACTAATAGGTCAATATTAGATTATTGATTATTCAAGATACAATCAATGATTACTCAAAATAAAATTGTAAAGAAAACAAGTGCTGTATTCAATCTATAGTTGTTCGTATATAAATACACACAGGAACAAATACTGTGAACAAATAGAGTGTTCAGATTTTTTTTGGTGATTCTTTAAAATGATATTTGATTTTTAATAATTGCCAATTATTTCAATATAGTTAACAACACAAATAAAATTTAATGATTGAGGTTATGTTTCCATTTAAATTGTTCCATTTATGTGTTTATATTTAAAAAATATTTTTAGGAGATATGAGTTTAAAATAGAACCTAGACGTAAGGTAGATTAGTATTTGTTGTATTATTTTAAAATTACTTTTTATAATTCAAAGTTATCACTTAAAATATTGGGAAAATTTTTCTATATTTTGTAGAAATCAATGACATTTAAAAATCTAAGATATATAATAAAAAAACACGTACTATTTGTCACAATGTAAACACACAATATTTTAGGAAATGGATAAGGAACAGATTGAACACTTGATTTCTGTGTTTACAAAACATATATGACTGTCAAATTGTTTTCAATGGAACACATATCAACCATTTCATAATAATCTCTTTTTACACCTCACATTCAGCAGACACAACACTTCTACAAAATTATTTAACTGAGGATAACTGTCTCATTAAAATTTCTCTAGAACTTGGCCAAATAAATAATCTTCTACCTACCCATAAAAATCTTAACTTCAATATTCTTTCCTTCAAGTTTTATTGAGGTATAATTTGCACACAGGACTGTATAAGTTTAAGGTGTACAGCAAAATGATTTGATATATATACAAAATAAAATTATTACCACAATATGTTTAGTGAACATCAATCATCTCACATAGATGTAAAATTAAAGAAATAGAAAAAATTATTTTCTTATAATGAGAACTCAGGACTTTCTCTTTTAACAATTTTCATATATAACATAGAGCAGTGTTAATTATATTTATCATGTACATTACATGCCTAGTACTTATTAATCTTATAGCTGGGAGTTTGTACCTTTTGATTGCCTTCACCCAATTCCCCTTCCCCAGCCCCCTGCCTCTTGTAACCACAAATCTTATCTCTCTTTTCTGTGAATTTGTTTGCTTGTTTTTAAAGTAAAATCGACGTACAACACCACTATGTTACTTCCTGTTGCGCAACATAGTGATTCTATATTTCTATACATTTCAACATGATCAACATGATAAGCCTAGTTATAAGTCACCACACAAATATCTTGCATAACTATTGACAATATCTCCCACCTCTGGTAATCACAAATCTGTTTTCTTTTTTCCATAAGTTTTTTTTGTTTGTTTTTAAAGTATAATTGATTCAAAACAACATTATATTCCTGTTGCACAACATAGTAATTCGATATGTCTATACTCTTCAAAATGATCACCATAAGTGTAGTTATGATATGTCACCATACAAAGATATTAGTTATTGACTATATTGTACTGTACATTTCATACACTTACTTTTTTTGCAACTGAAATTTTGTACCTCTTAATCTCCTTCACTTATTTCTTTCCTCTCCCCACCCCTTCCCTCTAGCAACCACCTATTTGTTCTCTGTATCTATAACTGTTTCAGTTTGTTAAGTTTGTTGTTTTGTTTTTTAGATTCCACATATAAGTGAAATCATACCGTATTTGTCTTTCTCTGTCAGATTTATTTTACTTAGCATGATACTCCCTAGATTCATCCATGTTGTTGAAAATGGCAAGATTTCATTCTGTTTTATGGCTGAGTAATATTCAGCTATGTGTGTGTGTGTGTGTGTGTGTGTATGTATGTGTGCGTGTGTGTGTATAATGGAAATATATACATATATTTCACATCTTCCTTATCCATTCATCTCTTGATGGACACTTACATTTATTCTCATATCTTGGCTATTGTAAATAATGCTGCAATGAACATAAGGGTCATATATCATTTATAATCAGTGTTTTTAGTTGCTTTCATAAATACCCAGCAGTGGAATTGTTGGATTGTACAGTAGTTCTGTCTTTAATTTTTTGAGAAATCTCCATACTATTTTCCATAGTGGCTCTGCCAATTTATATTCCTACCAATGAGGTATACAAAGTTTCCCTTTTCCCAATCCTTGCTAATGCTTGTTATTTGTTTTTTGTTGTTGTTGTTTAAAATAGTCATTTTAACAGGCGTGAGGTGATGTCGATTTGTGGTCTTAATTTACATTTCTGAATTTCAATATACTTTAATAAATACTCTATGTGCTTAGATGAAGTACCATGATTATGCAAAATGTTATGTATACCTAAATGATTATAAGAAGGAAGAAAAATACCAAAAATTCTACCAATAACTCAATAAATGAGTCTGTCATGCAGAGTGAAGTAAGTCAGAGAGAGAGATTGATTTTTAAAAAGCCCAGCTCACCAACATCAGTGATAAAAAAGTTACAGATTCTATAGATGTTGAAATATAATAATAATTACAAAAAACTGTATGCAGCTACATTTGAACCATTAGGTGCAATGAACAAATTTCTAGAAAAAAAATTTCTTAAAAAATTAAATACAGAAGAAATAGGTAGCAGAAGTAATACAGAAATGGAAGCAATAATTGAAATAGTCCAAGGAAGACCCCAGATCAGGATGACTTTTCAATGAATTATGCCAAACATAAAAATCAATAATTAAGTAATAATAATCATCAATAATTTTATTAATAATATACATTATATAATAGTGAAATATCACACTCTTCTCAAGAATAGGAAAAGAGAATGCTCTTCCAGCTCACTTTATGAGTTAAAAAATAAAAAAAAACTAGATTTCAAATCTAACAAAGACAATAGCAATAAGGTAATTAACAGACCAATTTCACAAAGGAAACTTGGTACAAATAACTTAAAAAATTAGTAAACAAAATACAGCTATATGAAAAATTGGGTTTATTTCTAATCAATAAATTGAGCTTACTGTAAATGTCTTGGGTTTTCTATAAATTTTGCATAACATCAATTAAAGTAATCAACTATATTAAGAAGTTAGAAGGAAAAAGCCCACAGAATTATTGTGGAGGCCAAATCTGAGAAGTTGTGCTACAATGCAAGCCTAATGGCAGTCTTGATCAACTCCAGAATTGTCCTGGATTACACCCCTGAATCAATCATTATTTGACGTGAATTGCTCTGAGAAGAGTGTGCCCTTGGGGAAGTAGCTCTCTGAAGCTGAGGCATCCATGAAGGAGCTGACAGCATAAGACTTTTTTGCTGACAGCCCACCCAGACTCGCGTTTTCCATCAGAGCTATTCATAAACTCCATAGGATTTTTTCCTGTTACTTATATTTTTATATGACAATGTATGCTGGAATTTAGGGGTTAAGCTTCAGAACAGCTTTCACTGTTGCCTGGGCCTGATGCAGAGTCCTTTTCTTCTCTGGACCTCACATAACGCTAGCAGATTTTCTTATGACCCAACATATTATATGGAGCAGTATTCCTGGATGTGGTTGTGCCACCTACAGGACCTGAGAGGACCACCAGACATTCTGCTTCCTCTTCCTGGTGAGAGGTGCAAGATATGCTAATTTTTTCTTTGGAGGGATGTCTCAACATACCCCTGACCACTGATTTCCTAAAAATTTCACTGATTTTGTAGGTGAACCTGCATTGCATTTATCTCTCACACTCTTAGGCTTGTGTCATAATAACATCTTCAGCTTGGTAGTTCATTCTTCCTCATTTGGTCTGATTAGCATGATGCCAACAATAGAGATGGTCAATGTGATATTTTGAGGGATGACCAGGCAGTGCAGATCCATTTGGGCTTGATTAATACAGAGGGTGAAAGAGTCAGCATACCACTGGTGTTAATATACAGTAATTATTTTTGCCCATTCCATGTGAACATGAAATGCTTCTGATCATTTTTTCTGATAAAGAGAGAAAAACAAACAAATAAAACACATTCAACAAAGGCTGTGCTAATCTTCTCTAGCAAAGGCACCACATCTAGCATGGTGGCTGTGATCTGGGATAATACTTGGTTATGTTTGTGGTAATCTACTCTCATTCTCATACATCTGTCTGGAGAATGAAATGGAGATATGACCAAACTACAAATCTTTATATTCTTTTTTTAATAGAAATTTTATTTGTTTATCTTTATTAATTTTCTTTGGAATATAGTTGTTTTAAAATGTTGTTAGCTTCTACTGTACAGCAAAAGTGAATCAGTTATATGTATACATATATCCCCTCTTTCTTGGATTTTCTTTGCCTTTAGGTCACCACAGAGCATTAAGTAGAGTTCCCTGTGCTGTTCAGTCCATTATCATTGGTTATCTATTTTATACCTAGTATCAGTAGTGCATGTGTGTGAATCCCAACCTCCCAATTCATCCAACCCCCTCTTCCCCCTTTGGTGTCCATACGTTTGTTCTCTACATCTGTGCCTCTATTTCTGCTTTCCAATAAGATCAGCTATACCATTTTTCTAGAGTCCATATATATGCGTTAATATACAATATTTGTTTTTCTCTTTCTGACTTACTTCACTGTATGACAGTCTCTAGGTACATCTATGTCTCTAAAATGACTCAATTTCATTCCTTTTTATGGCTGAGTAATATTCCATTGTACATATGTACCATATTTTCTTTATCCATTCCTCTGTTGATGGACACTTATGTTGCTTCCATGTCCTGGCTATTGTAACTAGTGCTGCAATGAACATTAGGGTACATGTGTCCTTTTGAATTATGGTTTTCTCCAGGTATATGCCCAGTAGTGGGATTGCTGGGTCATATGGTAGTTCTATTTTTAGCTTTTAAAAGAAGCTCCATACTGTTCTCCATAGTGACTGTATCGATTTACAATCTCACCAACAGCACAAGAGGGTTCCCTTTTCTCCACACTCTCTCCAGCATTTACTGTTTGTAGATTTTTTATTGATGACTATTTTGACCAGTGTGAGGTGATACCTCATTGTAGTTTTGATTTACATTTCTCTAATAATTAGTGATGTTGAGCAACTTTACATGTGTTTGATGGCCATCTGTATGTATTCTTTGGAGAAATGTCTATTTAGATCTTCTGCCTATTTTTTGATTGGGCTTTTTGTTTTTCTGATATAGAGCTGCATAAGCTGTTCGTAAATTTTGGAGATTAATCCTTTGTCAGTTGCTTCATTTGCAAATATTTTCTCCCATTCTGAGGGTTGTCTTTTCATCTTGTTTATCACTTCCTTTGCTGTGCAAAAGCTTCTAAATTTAGTTAGGTCCCATTTATTATTTTTGTTTTTATTTTCATTATTCTAGGAGGTGGATCCAAAAACATCTTGCCGCGATTTATGTCAAAGAGTGTTCTTCCTATGTTTTCCTCTAAGGGTTTTAGAGTGTCTGGCCTTACATTCAGGTCTTTAATCCATTTTGAGTTTTTTTTTTTTTGTATATGGTGTTAGGGAGTGTTCTAATTTCATTCTTTTACATGTAGCTGTCCAGTTTTCCAAGCACCACTTACTGAAGAGGCTGTCTTTTCTCCATTGTATATTCTTTCCTCCTTTATCAAAGATAAGGTGACCATATGTGCATGGATTTATCTCTGGGCTTTCTATCCTGTTCCATTGGTCTGTATTTCTGTTTTTGTACCAGTACCACATTGTCATGATTACTGTAACTTTGTAGTATAATCTGAAGTCAGGGAGCCTGATTCCTCCAACTCCGTTTTTCTCTCTCAAGATTGTTTTGGCTATTTAGGGTCTTTTGTGATTCCATACAAATTGTGAAATTTTTTGTTCTAGATCTGTGAAAAATGCCACTGGTAATTTGATAGGGATTGCATTGAATTTGTAGATTGCTTTGGGTAGTAGAGTCATTTTCACAATATTGATTCTTCCAATCCAAGAACATGGTATATCTCTCCATCTGTTTATGTAGTCTTTGATTTCTTTAAACAGTATCTTACAGTTTTCCATGTATAGTTCTTTTGGCTGCTTAGGTAGGTTTATTCCTAGGTATTTTATTCTTTTTGTTGAAGTAGTATTGATAAATGAGATTGTTTCCTTAATTCTCTTTCTGATTTTCCTTGTTATGGTATAGGAATGTAAGAGATTTTTGTGTATTAATATTGTGTCCTGTGACTTTGCTTAATTCATTTATTAGCTCTAGTAGTTTTCTGGTACCATCTTTAGGATTTTCTATGTATAGTATCATGTCATCTGCAAACAGTGACAGTTTAACTTCTTCTTTTCCAACTGGGATTCCATTAATTTCTTTTCTTCTCTGATTGTTGTGGCTAGAATTTCCAAGACTATGTTGAATAACAGTGGTGAGAATGGACACCCCTGTCTTCTTCATGATCTTAGAGGAAATGCTTTCAATTTTTCACCATTGAGAATAATGTTTGCTGTGGGTTTGTCATAAATGACCTTTATTACGTTGAGGTAGGGTCACTCTATGCCCACTTTCTGGAGAGTTTTTATCATAAATTGGTGTTGAAATTAGTCAAAAGCCTTTTCTGCATCTATTCAAATGATTACGTGGTTTTTATTCTTCAATTTGTTAATATGGTGTATCACATTGACTGATTTGCATATATTGAAGAATCCTTGCAACCCTGTGATAAATCCCAATTGATCATGGTGTATGATCCTTTTAACGTGTTGTTGGATTCGGTTTGCTAGTATTTTGTTGCGGATTTTTTCATCTATGTTCATCAGTGATATTGGCCTGTAATATTATTTTTTTGTTGTATCTTTGTCAGGTTTTGGTATCAGGGTGATGGTGGCCTCATAGAATAAGTTTTGGAGTGTTCCTTCCTCTGTAATTTTTTGGAAGAATTTGAGAAGGATGGGTGTTAGCTCTTCTCTAAATGGTTGATAAAATTCACCTCTGGAGGCACCTGGTCCTGGATTTTCATTTGTTGGAAGATTTTTAATCACAGTTTCAATTTCATTCCTTGTGATTGGTCTGTTCATATTTTCTCTTTCTTCCTGGTCAGTCTTGGAAGGTTGTAATTTTCTAAGAATCTGTCCATATCTTCCAGGTTGTGCTATTTATTGGCATATAGTTGCTTGTAGTAGTCTTTTATGATCATTTGTATTTCTATGGGTCAGTTGTAACTTCTCCTTTTTCATTACTAATTTTATTGATTTGAGTCCTCTCCCTTCTTTTGTTGATGAGTCTGGCTAAACGTTTATCAATTTTATCTTCTCAAAGAACCAGCTTTTAATTTCATTGATCTTTACTATTTTTTTCTTCCTTTCTGTTTCATTTATTTCTGCTCTGATCTGTATGATTTCTTTCCTTCT
The DNA here is from genome assembly GCF_028564815.1 of Eubalaena glacialis. NCBI lineage: Eukaryota > Metazoa > Chordata > Mammalia > Artiodactyla > Balaenidae > Eubalaena > Eubalaena glacialis. The sequence goes on along the minus strand of NC_083731.1, from coordinate 38,724,647 downwards.
ACTAACTTTGTGTTTTGTTTACTTTTCTTTCTCTTGTTACTTTACGTGTAATGTTAGGTTGTTTATTTGAGATTTTTCTTGTTTCTTGAGGTAGGTAGGATTGTATTGCTAAAAACTTCCCTCTTAGAAATGCTTTTGCTGCATCCCATAGGTTTTAGGTCATCATGTTTTCATTGTTGTTTATTTCTATGTATTTCATGAGTTCCTCTTTGATTTCTTCAGTGAGCTCTTGGTCATTTAGCAGTGTATTGTTTAACCTCCATGTGTTTGTGTTTTTACAGTTATTTTTCCTGTTATCTATTTTTAATCTCATAGCATTGTGGTTGGAAAAGATGCTTGATACAATTTCAGTTTTCTTAAATTTACAGAGGCTTGATTTGTGACCCAAAATATGATCTCTCCTGGAGAATGTTCCATGAGCACTTGAGAAGAAAGTGTATTCTGTTGTTTTTGGATGGAATGTCCTATAAACATCTTCATTAAGTCTATTTAGTCTAATGTGTCATTTAAGGCTTGTGTTTCCTTATTAATTTTCTGTCTGGATGATCTGTCCATTGGTGTAAGTGAGGTGTTAAAGTCCCTCACTATTATTGTGTTAGTGTTGATTTACCCTTTTATGGCTCTTAGCATTTGCCTTACATATTGAGGTGCTCCTATGTTGTGTGCATAAATATTTACAATTTTTATATCTTCTTCTTGGATTGATCCCTTGATCATTAGGTAGAGTCTTTCCTTGCGTCTTGTAATAGTCTTTATTTCAAAGTCTATTTTTTCTGATATGAGAATTGTTATTCCAGCTTTCTTTTGTTTTCCATTTGCATGGAATATCTTTTTCCATTCTCTCACTTTCGGTCTGTATATGTCCCTAGGTCTTAATTAGGTCTCTTGTAGACAGCATATATATGCGTCTTGTCTTTGTATCCATTCAGCCAGTCTGTGTCTTTTGGTTGGTATATGTAATTCATTTACATTTAAGGTAATTATCAATATGTATGTTCTTATTACCATTTTCTTGACTGTTTTGGGTTTGTTTTTGTAGGTCTTTTCCTTCTCTTGTGTTTCCCACTTAGAGAAGTTCTTTTAGCACTTGTTGTAAAGCTGGTTTGGTAGTGCTGAATTCTCCTAGATTTTGCTTGTTTGTAAAGCTTTTGATTTCTCTGTCAAATTTGAATGAGATCCTTGCTGGGTAGAGTAATCTTTGTTGTAGCTTTTTCCCTTTCAACACTTTAAACTTATCCTGCCACTCCTTTCTGGCCTGCAAAATTTGTGCTGAAAAATCATCTGATAACCTTATGGGGATTTCCTTGTATGTTATTTGTTGCTTTTTCCTTGCTGCTTTTAATATTTTTTCTTTGTATTTAATTTTTGTTAGTTTGATTAATATGTGTCTCAGCATGTTTCTCCTTGGGATTATCCTATATGGGACTTTCTGCACTTCCCGGACTTGTGTGGTTATTTCCTTTCCCATGTTAGGGAAGTTTTAAAATATATTTCTTCAAATATTTTCTCAAACCCTTTCTCTTTCTCTTTTTCTTTTGGGACACCTGTAATTTGAATGTTGGTGTGTTTAATGTTGTCCTTGATGTCTCTTAGACTGTCCTCATTTCTTTTCATTCTTTTTTCTTTATTCTGCTCAGGGGTAGTTATTTCCACCATTCTATCTTCCAGCTCACTTACTTGTTCTTCTGTCTCAGTTATTCTGCTATTGATTCCTTCTAGTGTGTTTTTTAATTTCAGTTATTGTGTTGTTCTTCACTACTTGTTTGTTCCTTATTTCTTCTATGTTCTTGTGAAACATTTCTTGTGTCTTCCTCATTCTATTTCCAAGATTTTGGATCATCTTTACTATCATTACTGTGAATTCTTTTTCAGATAGATTGCCTATTTCCTCTTCATTTATTTGGTCTTGTGGGTTTTTACCTTCCTTCTTCATCTGCAGTATATTTCTCTATCTTCTCATTTTGTCTAACTTACTGTGTTTGAGACCTTTTTTCTGCAGGCTGCAGGGTCATTGTTCCTCTTCCTTCTGGTGTCTGCCCCTGATGGATGAGGTTGGTCCAGTGGCTTGTGTAGGCTTCCTGGTGGGAGGGACTTGTGCTTGCACTCTGGTGGGTGGAGCTGTATCTTGTCCCTCTGAGGGGCAGAGCTGCATCAGGTGGTGCGTTTTGGGTTGTCTGTGAACTTAGTACGACTTTAGGCAGCCCATCTGCTGATGGGAGGGTTTGTGTTCCTGTCTTGCTTGTTGTTTGATATGAAACATCCAGCACTAGATCCAGAAGGCAGATGGGTGGAGCGGGGTCTTGGTGTGCAGGTGGAGATTTCCAGGATAGCTCTTGCCAGTTATTATTCCCTGGGGCCAGAAATTCTCTGGTGGTCCAGCATCCTGGACTCGGTGCTCCCACCCCAAAATTTCAGATCTGACCCCCAACTCGGGAAAAAAGACCCCAAAAACCACCCAGTATGGCTAAAAAAAGGAGAGCAAAGAAAACAAACAAAGCCCAAGACAAATAACAAAAGCAAAAACAAACAAATAGCAACAACTATTAAAGAAAAAGAAAACATACGAACAAATACAACCTAAGACAAATGGTAAAGGCAAAAACAAACAAACAAAACCAAAAACTAACAAAGAAACACACACAAATACAAAAAAAAGAACAAAAACAAAACAAAGAAAGCAAGAAGCAAGAGAACAGCCAGACAAACAAAAGAACCCCAAAACGAAATCAAACAGTGAAAAATAAAATTAACAGAAACAAAAAAACGGGAAGCAAAACAAAAGCAGAATGCAAACTAGAAAAAGAAAAAGACACTGAAAACATAAAAGAAACACGCAAAAGTGATCAAAAAACTAAGATTAAAAACAAAACAGAACAAAGAAAAGAAAGAAAAATATGAAAACAAGGGAAACACCAAACAACAAAGAAGTAAAATAAAAGTAGAAAAAACAAATGTGTTAAAATTTTTTTAAACTTTAAAAAATATAAATAAAAAAAATTAAAAAAACAACAGAAAATAACAAAACATTAAAAAATAGTAATAATAATATTTTCCTGTCGTCTCAGCTGTCAATGTCCTTGCCCCCACTGTGAGCCCCAGCCAACCTCTACCTCCCCAGGAGGCCCTTCAGTACCTCTAGTTAGGTCTCTGGACCTGTTGAGGGCAATGTGGGGGCAGCTCAAACTCTTACCAGGCCCAACTCCCATATGTAGTTGTCCCCAAAATCCACAGCTGCTAAAGCTAGACTGGTGTCAGTTGTGGGAACACTCATTTCCATTCAGATATTCCACAGATGCAGGGTTTACCAAGCTGATCATGGGGATTTAATCTGTGGCTTGTGTAGCTGCACCAAAAGATTTTTGTTCCTCTTCCTTAGTCGCCCCCCTCCCCGGGGACTCAGCTGTGGTTTTAGCCACAGAGGTGGCTCTGTGTGTGGATCACCCACAGGGATCTGCTCCTGAGGCTGCCCTGGAGCACTCGGGTCTGCCCCAGTGAGAACAGTGTGCAGAAGCAGCACAGCTGCCAGAGTCTTAGGAGCCCCGGTGACGACCAGTGCGCAGGGTGGGTGGAATCCACAAGAGGTCTGGTCCCACCAGTGAAGATATGCACATGGAAGCCAGTGGCCACAGGCGTGAGAGATCCAGCCCTAGCTGGGGATTTGCCTAGAGCCTGGTGGCCTCGTGAGAGGATCAGCGGTGGAAGCAGCCTTTCCTAGGGTCTGGCGGCTGATGCCCGAGGGCCAGCCTTGGCCAGGGCCTATCCTAGTGTCTAGCAGCAGGCATAAGAAGGCCAGCCCACTGGGGGGTTTTCCTAGCACCCAGGGGGGCAGGAGCCAGCACGTGGGGAGAGAGAGGCTGCAATGGCTGCTCCACCCCTGCATGTCACTCAACAATGGCACCTTGCTTCTGCAGTAGACTGGGTTTGCTCCACAAGCATTCCCATTTGCAGATTCCCTTCCTCCCATCCTCTCAGGCTGACTCCTTGCAGACAACGGCAGTCTTCTCTCCAGGTATGCTCTCAAATCTCCACGTTCCAGCTCCCAGTTCTGGTGTGCACAGGCAGACACATGTCCCAGTCTGGTGTGCACAAGGCTGTGGCACGGACCATCTGTAGGTCTCACTCTGTCCTGTCTGCCACAGACTGACTCTTTCACCCTCCTCTGACAGACTTAGATGCTCCCCTTCTGTCCCAACTGATTTCCCCATTGGTGAGGGGGCTTCCACAGATGCAACAACCTCTCCTCTTCCTCAGTTCCTCCCCAGGGTCACAGGTCCCATCCAGCCTCCTCTCCTCTTCTCTTTCCCTTCTTCTTTCTTTCATCTTACCCAGTTACACAGGGATCTTTCCTGTCCTTTCTGAAGTCAAAGGTCTTCTGCTAGTGTTCAGCTGGTGCTCTGTGAGAATTGTTCCATCTGTAGATGTATTCTTAATGTATTTGTGAAGAGAAATAAACTCCATGTCCTCCTACTCTTCCTCCATCTTGAAAATCCTCTAGACCTCAAAAAAGACTTTATGACTGTGTATGAATATGGGTCAGACTCGTTTTACTTGGGGTGACATAGGACTGACCTCAGCGTCCCAACCTTCTGTGTGTAGATGGTGTCTTTCACAATCTCATTTTTCCTGAATATTTGGAACTGTCTCTCACAATCCCCAGGATGCAGTCTTCAACCAGGTTCAAGCACAGTGAGTTCACGGGCCCAGGCAGGGGGTGACACGACTAAAGCTGAGATCACCTCAGCCGCACATGGTGCAATCACAGAGTGCACCCTGCCACTGCTGTCCCACTGCAACCCTTGCACTGAGTTCCTTCCGCCCATCGCATCCTGGTGCTGTGCCCTGGTGCCCTGTACTCAGGACACACAGGCTCTGGTGGCCATGAGTCTTAGGGGATGATCTTCTCTTAAGCCCACCTTCTCTTCTCTCTCTGTACCACCCATGCCATTGGTGCAGCCTTCTTCTTCAGGTCCTCTTTTCTGGTATAAGGAGTCCTCAGTGGTGTGGAGTCCTCATATAATCCTTTATATTCTTAAAAGTGGTTATATATTCTATAATATCCTCAGGAAAAGGTAATAATTTTATTTATGTGTTAAATTTATTCTCTTGGCTAGGGTTGGGGGAAGAAATTATAGAGGCTTCCACTTTACCTTTGCTATGACGATAGTCCTTATCTCATAGGCCAAGAAGAACCTTGTGCCAACTACAAGTTACGCCTATTCTAGCTATAAAACAACCATTGGATGGATTATAGAACTAATGGAGACAGTGGGAGTTAAACTTTGGTCACAATGCCATTTATTGCATGTACTCCATATTGAAACCAAGTCCACCTAAAACCAAGTTCCCTTACTGAGTTTATGATTAATCCCTTTATATGAAACTTTATTCCCTTTCTTGTCCCCTCTGACCTCAATCCCATGCTAACTGAACACAAATCAACCAGAATCAGATGACAAAATTGCTATCATCTATAATATCATTAACATAATAAAATTGCTATTATAGATATCACCATTATTAGACAAACTCAGGCTGTTTCTCCAAAGCAAGATGAGCTAAGAAAACCCTCATCCATAGACCATCTAGGCAAAGAACTGTAAACCATAGACATTCTGACTCCCAAATCTATGATTAAGAAATGTCACAAGAGGGTGATTAAGTTCAGCTTCTTTGTTCTTCCTGCTTAAAAAAAAAAAAAATCTTAACTCAAAGACCAAGTTTGAGTGGATCTGAGGCTTGTCTTTCACTCCCTTGCTTGGTGCCCTTCAATAAATGCTGTACTTTCCTTCACCACAACCTTGTGCCAGTAGATTGGTTTTGCTGTGTATCAGGGGAGGGGCCTTTGTTTGGTTCAATAGCAACAATGTGTCCAATCTAAGAAGGGTGCCATTATAATTCTCCACATCCTTAGTTATCAAAGGAATTTGGTCCTGTGTCCAAGAGTCCTCAAAATATTTGAACATTCCCCTTTCTCCAGTACATAACTATCTGAGTTGTACACTTACATTGGCAATGTAGGATCCTTCCTCCTGATATTCAAACTCTTAAATCAAAGAATCTGAGTCCAAAAACAGTCTCAGTCCCAAGAACTGGGGAAGAGATTCTGACTTTTATTAAGGTGACATCCCTTAGCCTCTTGGTTATAGACTTTTTCTTTCATTGAATGTTAAAAAAAGAGTAAGACACTTGTAGGGTGCCCAGTTATTTTTCCCTGGGATGTCATGTTCTGTAACTATGGATGCTACTTCTAATACTACTTTCAAGTCAGGCTTCCATAGTTGCCCTTTTTACTTTGCCACATATCACAGTTGATGCATCCACTTGCCTTAATACATAAGTACCATTGTTTCAGAGTCCTATCATCCTAATTGCTATCAGTAAACTTAACAACTCCATTGTAGCCTCTCAGATAGTCAGGAGTGACCTACATGGAGAGGCACCATCAAATTTGTGGTGGTGTTAGTACTCCTCTCATTAGCATATTTCTAATGGACATGATAAATTGTATATTATATGGATCCTCTCTTGTAATATAATTATCTTACAATTTTTAGGCCTTTACATAAAGTAACCACTCCAGCAAAGCCCAGTTTCCAGGTATTTTAATCTTTTCACTTTATGTAAGGGCAACATTTCAATGTCATGTAGAGTAGACCACTACTTTTTCTATGTCTGTAAGTCATTCTAGTAGCAAGTCTTTCTGTGGCTCTTTCCAAGTTGTTAAATCCTGGGTTCCAGGTCAATGCTCCCTAATAAAGTCTCCTTGGATCAAAGAGCCACAAAATTCAATCCCTCATACACTCTCCTGTATCCTAGTGGTGCATACTAGCTCAGTCTTGCAGATCCTTTGGATTTCAGGGATTTTTTTTCTCCCTTTTCTGATAAGGCACAGCATATCTTCAGTAGGTAATGTTGTAACTTAACTATAGTTATAGGCCTAAAAGGAAGTGGGAGGCAGATCCTGACTGGGGAGGGGATTATGTTATCCTGCAATGGAGAGACCACTGCAACATCTTAGACAAGAAGCTTGTGCTAGTACATCCTGTGCTTGAGTGGCTCATTTCTGCAGGACCGCTAGGTTCAGACGAACCTGGATATATAAGATTTTCCAAGGACTCAAGCCCGATATCACCATTCCATTTGTCAAGTAGTCCCATTATTTCCTAACCAGGGTCCTGACCTTCACATAGCAGTCCAGTTTTGTTCAGAAATTTAACTTTCTTTGGAGCTCAACCATGCTGACAATTAAATGCTATGCCTGGTCCTCAGTTTTTTCTGCTTTCCTATTGCACAACACGAGAAAATCTTTGCATGTTGCCTATGAGAGTGGCATTTGAAGGTTAAAACCAAGATTTTGACTCTCCTGTTCTAATATGATAATAATAATCATAATAATCATGATAATAATTGGCATTTATTGAGCACTTACCATATGCCAGATACTACTATAAGTATTTTAAACATAGTAAAAGGTAATTCTCACAAAAAATAAACTTTTCCTATTACTTACCTCCTGGCAAAATTCCAGAGAATAAATTATTGTTCATATTTTACCTACTGCCCATTCCTGGATGAATCAAATATGTCCAGAGTTTACATAAGGTTATGACTGCTCCTTGGTACTACTACATGATAGAACTTAGAGTGTGAAGTGAGGAGGAAAAGCAGTCCTCAAAGGAAGGGATTAATGACAGATAGATATAGTTTTAGATGTCCAGTTATCAATAAAGGAAGACACAAAGGATAAGTAGAATTGCAAAAAATTGTATATATACATTTTAACTATTCATAGTAAATATTTAATAACTTGAATTCATTGATTAAGAAGCTAACTATTTAGAAACAGTAGGGCTAAATTATAATATTATAAAAATAAATAGTTATATACATTCTGAGAGTATTTAAATTTTTAATACCATGAACTGTTATTTTTAATGCAGTCATTAATGATATGTAAATTCTTTAAGGTATATTATCTAAAAGATTCTAGTTCATAATTCTTATTTTCAGTAAGTGAGCATCTTGCTTTCAGTTAGTAAGTGAGTACATAAGTCTTGTTTTCAGTAAGTGAGCATTATATATTTGCATTCATGTATCTTCAAACACATACACACACACACACACACACTTGCATACAGTTTTTCACAATTCTAACTTTGTCACCAATTCAAAATTGAGTGTTTAAGAAGTTTTCATGGAATATTTAACATATGTTTACTTATAATCAGGGAATATAGCCAATATTTTATGATAACTATAAAAAATTTGTATCACTATGTTGTACACCTGAAACTAATATTGCAAATCAACTATACTTTAACAAAAAAGGTGAGTGTTTGAGAGGGTTTCATGGAATGTTTAACATATATTTACTTATAAACCAAAGCATTGGAACATATAGAGTACCAAAGGATTCTGTGTTAATTTGGGAAGAGTTTGAATCTTTCTATTTCACTATTGATTAGAATTAATCTATGTGCAAAATTTAAAATTTTACTTTCTTCCTTCAGTATTCCCATTCAAGTGTATCATATACTATATGGTCCTGATATTTACATTGAAACTTGATTAGCAAATGCAAATGATTATTGGATATGATTTCTAAATTAAAAAAATAAATATATTGCCTTCTTACTCTCCTATCTGGAGGAGTTCCTTTAAGATACATTTTGATACCAATATCATTTCAATTAAAAAATGAAAACCTGTGACTATCATATAGCCAATATAATCTGAGTTTATTGTGAGTTATTTTTTGAGCTGTGAACTGGGACTAACAGATAAATACACTAAATAGTAATGTAAAACTGTGAACACTATTGATCAATTTGCTAACTTTGATATATAATAGAATAGCATATTACTTTCTTTGTGTATACCAATATACACCAAAACACACATGTACACACCCGTACACGCACACACAAGAATATTTTGCATGAGACTTTTTTATTGTTATTATAATTTCCTTAATCTATATCAACCACTGCCTTGAAAGGATTGACACTTAATTCGTTTATTGTAGATCATGTTGGAATACAAGCAAGTTAAACACCATATTTCTTGTAAGTATGGCTCACTTCTTGGTTGAATGAGAGATAACTCGATGTAGTCATGCAGAAAAATAAAACAGTTGTACTAACCATTCACAAAATTTTGGACAATACTAAAAGTAGAGCATACATGTAAGCAGAGAAAATTCAGTTTTGCTTCTGATTTGTGGAATAAGTGAAAAAATACAATTTTGAAAGCCAACAGAGTTGGCAAATATGTCAAAATGTGGAAGACATTTGACCACATAACCTAGAGGCCAATTTTTCTAAGCACCCAGCATCGACCCCAAAGTGCTAAGGTGAGTTAGATAGAAATACCTGATGTCAGTCAAGGGGAATAGCTTGATTGCTCAGCCATCCTTCACAATCTCCCATTGTAACAGGTCGAGGTGAAATGGTGTGTATAGCAAAGTCATGAAGATTGATGGCACCCGCTGCTTCCAAATGGACCCTATCTGCATGCAAACCACTTGACACATGAACTGATGGAAAACAAAGAGTGTTTGCACAGGAAAAATGCTTTAGCAAGCTTAATTTCCATAGCCATTTGCACAGAAAAAGCAAGATCTAATAGGTCCCAGAGAAATCAGTAAAGCCATGATAAGAATTCAAAGCCACAAACTAAATGAAAAGAGATTATTGCTACACTGCAGTAGGCAAACAGTAAAGTCTTAAGTGATCAATACTTGACAAGAGACATGCCACAAACTTCATGTATAGGTCAGGCTCACATACCATTTTTTAAATAAATCGACTGACTCTTGGACAAGGCACATAAAATGTCACTTTTTATCTTTCAGTTGATATTTTTCTCCAAGAGGAAAAAATCTATCTATTCACCTCCTTAAGAGACTTGATCGAAAAGATAGTCACTCCTGATATAAGGTTTAAAAGGGGAAACTGCAATCAAGTGGAAATTTTTGCCAGTACCTTAATCTCTGATTTGTAGAAGGTTTTGCTTTGGGATATTTGGTATGTCTGAGGATTGCCACCAAAGAGCCCTTCTGTTCTTTAATGGCTGCACTAAATCTTAACAAACGTGAGCATGAAAACTATTGTGCTGCACTTGTGAGGCATATATCAAAGTTATATTTTTTAAAGCTTGGGAAGGCAGTTGAATCATGCATGCTCTTTATGGAGCTCTGATCAGGCTGATAAAGGCAGTTCAGCTTCAATAAATGCTTTTTAAGTGAATGTTTTGGAAAGTGAACAGGAAATTCAAAGCTCAAACTGTTGTCAAACTGCTCCCACAGCACTTTGATCACTTCGTTTCTGACATTTTGTTGAAAATGTCTTGTTTTTATTAAAATGTTGGCATCTAGAGACCAAGAAAGTTAACTGTAGTCACTGAAAATATAATATACAGTAAGTCATGGAATGACATGACTTATTAAGTACTTTGTACACATTTCTTAAAAAGAAAGTGATTTCCCTGTGGGGTCACACACAGTGTTGCACTTGTCTGAGAAAAAGTTCATATTGTTAAAAGAAAGACAAGTACAGAAGATAAATCAAATACTAGGACTTTGCCTCGGGCAAAAAGTGAAAGAAGTTATATAGCTTTACTATACAAAAGAATAGGAATACTATAATATAAAAATTAATAAAATTAAAGAAACATGCTGAATTGAGAAGCATGCATTTGTATGCTGACTTTAAATTATGATCACAGAACATGTCTTTAACTTGAAGGACAGAGAAGATAAGATATTATGGCTCCCTCACATTTTACATGCCAGAAAAGTGCTTCTATAATTAGGATACAGATTTCTCTGATCACAGCATCACGGTTTAAAATGTATGGCTTCTGCATTTGGGGTTGAGTTTATTTGAAGAGTAGGATATTTATGTAAACCAAAAGTAGTGAATTGAAAGTTACGTAAATAGAGGCAAACACATTAGTGGGAAATCAGGAGTATAATTTTTTATACATTCAGATATATATAAAAGGCATAAAATAACATTCTATGTTGCCATTGCCAGCAAAATAATAATGATAACTTGAAGAAGAATAAGCAGTATATTGCTTTCTTTCTTATTCTAGTTACAAATATAAGCTATCTAACGTTTACCTAGACATCACTAGCTGCAATTTTTAATACCTTTTCAAAGTTTTTATTCCATTAAATTTAAACTAATGATACCCTCTCCCCCAAGCCACTGCATTAATTTGTGATAATTTTCATAGTTGTTATGTGCTCTGCAGTGTCAGGGAGCATGAAGCAAGATGATAGTTCTGAATAACTGAGGACATTCAATGGAGGTTAAACTTTAGCAAGGAAGTACCAAAGATGGAATAAATATATGCACAACTTCTGATTAAGAACATTAGAGTATTATAATTTACCATAGACCTGGGTATTTAGGACAATGCATTGACATGTGTCATTGTTATACACATTTTTAGGTTAATTTTTTGGTTAACTAATTATAGAACCAGAGACTTGATTGAAAACGCATAGAGGCAACTCTCTCTTTGATAATGGTGAGTGAGTAATTTAAAACAAACCTACTCAGTGCACTACTGCTCAATAACAACAACAATCCTCTGAATAATTGAAGGCACTAGAAAGTTAAGAAGGTTTCAAAGAATTTACTAAAGATGCTTGAAAGAAGCAAAACCAGGGAGGTGAGACTGACCAGTCTTCTTTTCTGCTGTAGATAGTTAATTCTGAAGATGTTGGTCAAAAGTCAGTCGGTGGAGTGGAGCTTTTGACAGTCTCCCAAGGAGAGGGGGAGAAAAATTTAATTCTACGTCTTGCCAAAGTGGGATGCCTAGTGAATCCCTTCACAATAGGTTGAGACAAAATGGTTTGAAAATATGAAAAAGAATAATTCAGAATAATACAGAGAGTGTAGTACATTTTTAAATCATATTAATTCCTGGTATTGGTTTAAGATGATACTGGAGTGATTATGCCCTTTGTTTCCTTGAAAGAAAGAAACAAATTCTCCTTGGAGGAAGATATCATCCTAGTTTTCACAATATTTCTAAAAAATTGTACAAATATAACATCTGGACCCAAACATAGTTAGGTGCATTAGGAAATAAGACAACATATAGAAAAATCAGTACATCAATTTATAAACCTACATAAATTGGATATATAAAACCATATATGAATACAGATCATACGAAAATATTTAAAATGAATTACCAAAGGACAGAAAGTTGAAAAATAATGAAGATACGGTAAGAGATATAGAACACAGTGAGATGGTGTAATATATATGTAACTGAAGACCCAAAAGGAGAGATGAGAATAGACCAGAAACAATATTTGAAGGGATTATAATTAAGGATATGTTTATTAAAGATGACCCATAGATTCTAGATTTGCATACCTCAAGCAGGATAAATAATAAAGCAGTCAATATACAGACACATTTGTGTAAAACTTCTGATAAATCAAGACAAAAAGCAAATCTTAAAAACATCTTTAGAAAAACACAGATTACCTTTCAAAGAGTAAAAATCTAGTTGACAATTGATGATTCAACAAATACACACAAGATAGAAACCAGAATACAATACTCCCAGGCTAGAATTCTAGGTTGAATGAAGACATTTGCAGACATATAGTCTAATGATTTGTACAGTCTAATTGTTAAAATACTATTCATATGCTGATTACCAAATATCTATCTCCAGCCCAGAACTATATTCAGTTGTCTAGTTGACATCTTGGTTTGCATGACTCATTAAGCATCTCAAACACTATATCTCATATCAAAACTGAATTCCTGATGTTATTACCAAAACCTGCTCCACTTACAGCCTTCTCAGGTGATGGCAGTTGCATATGCCTTGACAACACCCTTTTTCTTATATCCATTAGCCAATCACCATCCATCATCCTGTTTACCAAATATACCCAGTAAATTGCAAAAACACAGCAGCCAGAATGATCTCCTTATAAGTTCGGTCACATCATTGTCATATGTTGCCTAAAACCCTTCAATGGCTTCCCACTTCACTCACTGCAAGTATATTTTCCCTTCCAGTAGCCTACAAAACCCTGCACAATACACTGTCCATCCTTCCTATTCCTTCGTCTCTGACATCATCTCCTAATATTCTACCCTCACTTTTTACTCTGCTTAATTCACATTGGACTCTCTGTTAGTCCTCAAACACACTAGACATTTAAGAACTCTGAAGGGTCTGAAGTTTTACTCTATGGGCAAGCTAACAAGTTAGTCTGCTACAGTTCGACAGAAGCTGGCTGAAGCTATAAGACTCTTGTGTCAGAAACAAAGAACAGTTTATTAAAGTAATAGAAGTAGCTAGAATATCACACTTTCTTTACTCATTCCCCAAGCCCCAATTCCAGCAGGGCAGCATGCTAGGAACCAGATGATACTGGCACATACAATGGGTTTTGTTATATGAGAGAAACTCCAAACTTAGAAAATCCTAATTTTTAAAAAGGGGCTATCAACAAACTACCTAATTTTTTTCCAGAGGGAGACATTAACTTTATTATACTGCACAGTAAACAAACCTAGACATTTCTATCTTCTGAGGGTGTTTGCCATACAAACAACATTGCAAAGATAATTCAGAATACAAATGCCTTTGCTTACAAGATGACTGACTCATGAAGAATTGTTCCCTAACATGGGCATGTTATTTTCTTAATTTTCTCTGGAGTGATATCATGCAAACAAGCAGAGTAGGAAATTCTGGTGTTGGCTCCACCACCAAAGCAACAAGTGAGTTGGAAAGAGAGATTGAAGTAAAATAATTTAGAACTCTGGTACTCGATTAGATACTTATTACAACTAGGGGAGTTTGAAGGGAGAGGTTGCTACTCTAAAGAAAGAGAGCTGTAACTATGAACAAGCCACCATATCCATTCCTCAGCCCTAGCAAAATTTGGTGGTGGAGAGTTTCTGAACAACGGGAGCAGCTAGCTGCTATCAAGGTGGGCAGTGGAGTCCTTATTCTACAAAAATTTGGAAGTGTGAAGTTTGGTTGGTACCCTAAGGGACCCACATAGATGCTTGCCTAGGTTTCAACCCTTTGACCACAGTAGCTTTCACCAGCGACATCTCTCAAAAAGATTTAAAGAGCTAGTGCATTTTTTTTTCCTTTTTGGAGACAAATATTTAAGAAAATCTTAAGTCACTTAGAGACTTCGGAGATAATAGAGCAGAAGCTTCAGTGACTACACACAACAAGGAATGTACACTTTGCAAATATGGTTTAGAAAGGTCTACAGCAGACAGCTCCAGACTGCAACAAACAGAAATCAGAAATTCCTGAGGAGTTAGAGAATCAGATTTACAAATTTACTACATTATAATACTCAGAGTTTCCAATTCTCAGTAACAGCAACAACAAAAAAATACAAATCATACAAAAAATAGGAAAATATAGACCACTCACAGGAAAAAAAAAAAAAGCATGACAGAAACCATCTCTGAGGAAACCTAGACATTTGAAATACTAGTCAAAGATATTAAAACAACTGTCACATTTATACTTAATGAGCTAAAGGAAACCATAGACAAAGAACTAAATGAAATCAGGAAAATGATATATGAAAAATATAAGAATATCCAGAAAAAGATAAAAAGGAACCAAACAGAAATTTTAGAGCTACAATAGTGTACAATAACTGAAATGAAAACATATAATAACTGAAATGAAAAATTTCACTAGAAGGTCTGAGCAGGTAAAAGAAAGCATCAGCAAACTTGAAGAAAGGGTAATTGAAATGATCAAGTCTGAGGACCTGAAAGAAAAAAGAATGAAGAAAAAGTAGAGTTTAAGAGACCTATGTGACACAAATAAGTATATCAATATATATTTCATATGAGTCCTAGATGAAAAGAGAGAGAGAAAGGAACAGAAAAAAATATTTGAAGAAGTAATGGCTGAAGATTTCTATAATTTAATGAAAAGAGAGAATATATACACTCAAGAAACTAAAACAAAACAAACAAAAAAGCCCCCAAACTCCAAGCAATATAACCCTAAAGAAATGCACACTGAGGAACATAGTCAGGTTGTTGAAACCTAACGTCAAAGAAAGAATTTTGAAAGCAGTAAGAAAGAAATGTTTCATTATATACAAGAGATTGAATCAGTAATAAAACACTTCAGAACAAAGAAAACTTCTGGACCAACTTGCTTCACTGACGAATTCTACCAAACATTTATGAAGAATTAATATAATTTGTCTCAAACTCTTCTGAATAATGGAAGAAAAGGAACACTTACTACCCCATTCGATAAAGCTAGTATCACCCTTATACAAAAATCAGATAAAGACACTAGAGGCAAAGAAAATTGCAGGAAATATCCCTTACGAATAAAGTTGCAAAAATCCTCGATGAAATAGCAAACTGAATCAAGCAGCATATTAAAATGATTATACACCATGAAAGTGAGTTTTACCCTAGAAATATGAAAATCAGTCACTGTAATAACAAATTAGAAGAATAAATAAGGGGACCCTAAATATCACATGATCATCTCAATTGATTCAGGAAAAGCATTTGACAAAATCCAAACTTTTCATGGTAAAAACACAATAACTAGGAATAGAAGGGAACTTACTCAATGTGATTAAAGCCATGCATTTAAAAATCTACAGCTACTACCATATCAGTGGTGAAAGACTAATATCTTTCCTCTACAGTCAGGAACAACACAAGGATGCTCACTATTACAACTTTTCTTTAACTTTTAAAATAGTATTCTAAGTTCTAGTCAGGGCAGTTAGACAAGAAAAAAACAAAAAATCATATAAATTGGAAAGGAAGAAGTAAAATTTTCTCTCTATGCAGATGACATTATCTTATATGTAGAAAACCCTAAAGAATCTCCCTCCCACACACACATACAGAAACTGTTAAAGCCAAGAAACTAACTGAGCAAAGTTACAGGTGTCATACAGAGTGAAGTAACTCAGAAAGAGAAAAACAAATACCGTATGCTAACACATATGTATGGAATCTAAAAAGAAAAAAAAAATGGTTCTGATGAACATAGGGGCAGGACAGGAATAAAGACGCAGATGTAGAGAACGGACTTGAGGACACGGGCAGGGGGAAGGGTAAGCTGGGACGAAGTGAGAGAGTAGCATTGACATACACATACTACCAAATGTAAAATAGATAGCTAGTGGGAAGCAGCTGCATAGCACAAGGAGATCAGCTTGGTGCTTTGTGACCACCTAGACGGGTGGGTTAGGGAAAGTAAGAGGGAGACGCAGGAGGGAGGGGATATGGGGATATATGTATACATATAGCTGATTCACTTTGTTATACAGCAGAAACTAACACAACATTGTAAAGCAATTATACTCTAATAAAGATGTTAAAAAAATTAATATCCCAAAATCAGTTGTATCTGTGTACACTAGCAATGAAGAATTCAAAAAGGAAAGTAAGAAAACATTCGCGTTTACAGTGGCATTGAAAACAAATAAAATACTTAGAAATAAAATTAATTAAAGAAGCAAAAGACAAACAAAGTTAAAAATGTTGCTGAAAAATTAAAGAAGACACAAATAAGTGGAAAGGAATACCACGTTTATGGATTGGAAGACTTAATATTGTTAAGATCTGAATACTACCCATTATGATCTACATATTCAATGCAATTCCCATCAAAATCTCAATGACAAACATTTGTATAGATAGAAAAATTCATACTAAA
The DNA here is from genome assembly GCF_028564815.1 of Eubalaena glacialis. Lineage (NCBI taxonomy): Eukaryota > Metazoa > Chordata > Mammalia > Artiodactyla > Balaenidae > Eubalaena > Eubalaena glacialis. Next base: position 38,707,922 of record NC_083731.1, on the reverse strand, counting down.
ACTTATAGGAGGCTTAGTCAGTTTAGGCTACTATACCAGAATACCATACACTGGGTGGCTTCAACAAACATTTATTTCTCACATCCTGGAGGCTGGAAGTAGGACATCAGAATGCCAGCATGGTCAAGTTCTTGATAAGAGCCCTCTTCCTGATCATGTCCTGATATGGCTCTCCTTGGTGTATACACAGAGAGAGAGAAGGATCTCAAGTCTCTTCCTGTTTTTATAAAATTATTAATCCCATCATGAGGGCCCTCATGACATAATCTAACCAAAATTACCTTCCAACTGCCATAATATTGGGGTTTAGGGATTCAACAGATGAATTTGGAGAGAACATTATTTATTCCATAGCAATATGGAATCTCAAAGGCCCACAAATAGCAACTCTCTATATTTAGATAGATAGACAAAGTTGAAAGACTTACATTTCCTGAATTCCTTGATTTAAAAACCAGCTACAAAGCTAATGTAATCAAAACCATGTGGTAGTGGCATATACACCAACAGTATATAATACAAACCCTAGAAATAAACCTTCACATATATGACCAATCAATTTTCAACAAGGGTGCCAACACAATTCAGTGTTGAAAGAACAGTTTTTTCAACAAATGATTTTTACAAACCTGCATTTCCATATGCAAAAGAATGAAGTTGGACCCTTTGCTTATAAAAAAAAAGATGAAGTTGAACCCTTATACCATATACAAAAATTAACTCACAGTATATCAAATAACTAAATGTAAGGCTGAACTATAAAAATCTTAGAAGAAAACAGGAGAAATTCTTTATGACCTTGGGTTTGGCAATGATTTCTTGCATAAGACACCAAGATCACAGGCAGCAAAAGAAAAAATAGACATATTGAACTTCATCAAAATTAAAAACATTTGTGTATCAAAAGACACCATAAAGAGAATGAAAAAAAAGCTAACTCATAAAATGGGAGAAAATATTTGCAAATTATGTATGTTAAAGAATTAATATCTAGATTATATAAAGACCCCTTACAATTCAACAACAAAATACCCAATTCAAAAATGAACAAAGGTCTTCAATAGACATTTCTCTTTTTTTTTAAACATTTATATTAACATATTTCCATACAAATAACCCAAAGAAAGTTTAGTATTAGTTGTTTTCTTTGTTTGTTTGTTTTTTTTATACTGCAGGTTCTTATTAGTCATCAATTTTATACACAGCAGTTTATACATGTCAATCCCAATCGCCCAATTCAGCACACCACCATCCCCACCCCTCCGCGATTTTCCCCCCTTGGGGTCCATACGTTTGTTCTCTACATCTGTGTTTCAACTTCTGCCCTGCAAACCGGCTCATCTATACCATTTTTCTAGGTTCCACATACATGTGTTAATATACGATATTTGTTTTTCTCTTTCTGACTTACTTCACTCTGTATGACAGTCTCTAGATCCATCCACGTCTCAACAAATGACTCAATTTCGTTACTTTTTATGACTGACTAATATTCCATTATATATATGTACCACTTCTTCTTTATCCATTCATCTGTAGATGGGCATTTAGGTTGCTTCCATGACCTGGCTATTGTAAATAGTGCTGCAATGAACATTCGGGTGCATGTGTCTTTTTGAATTACGGTTTTCTCTGGGTATATGCTCAGTAGTGGGATTGCTGGATCATATGGTAATTCTATTTTTAGTTTTTTAAGGAACCTCCATACTCTTCTCCAAAGTGGCTGTATCAATTTACATTCCCACCAACAGTGCAAGAGTGTTCCATTTCTCCACACCCTCTCCAGCATTGGTTGTTTGTAGATTTTCTGATGATGCCCATTCTAACTGGTGTGAGGTGATACCTCATTGTAGTTTTGATTTGCATTTTTCTAATAATTAGTGATGTTGAGCAGCTTTTCATGTGCTTCTTGGTCATCTGTATGTCTTCTTTGGAGAAATGTCTATTTAGGTCTTCTGCCCATTTTTGGATTGGGTTGTTTGTATCTTTAATATTGAGCTGCATGAGCTGTTTATATATTTTGGAGATTAATCCTTTGTCTGTTGATTCGTTTGCAAATATTTTCTCCCATTCTGAGGATTGTCCTTTTGTCTTGTTTATGGTTTCCTTTGCTGTGCAAAAGCTTTGAAGTTTCATTAAGTTCCATTTGTTTATTTTTGTTTTTATTTCCATTACCCTAGGAGGTGGATCAAAAAAGATCTTGCTGTGATTTATGTCAAAGAGTGTTCTTCCTATGATTTCCTCTAAGAGTTTTATAGTGTCTGGTCTTACATTTAGGTCTTGAATCCATTTTGAGTTTATTTTTGTGTATGGTGTTAGGGAGTGTTCTAATGTCATTCTTTTACATGTAGCTGTCCAGTTTTCCCAGCACCACTTATTAAAGAGACTGTCTTTTCTCCATTGTATATCTTTGCCTCCTTTGTCATAGATTAGTTGACCACAGGTGCGTGGGTTTATCTCTGGGCTTTCTATCTTGTTCCATTGATCTATGTTTCTGTTTTTGTGCCAGTACCATATTGTCTTGATTACTGTAGCTTTGTAGTATAGTCTGAAGTCAGGGCGTCTGATTCCTCCAACTCCGTTTTTTTCCCTCAAGACTGCATTGGCTATTCGGAGTCTTTTGTGTCTCCATACAAATTTTGAGGTGATTTGTTCTAGTTCCATAAAAAATGCCATTGGTAATTTGATAGGGATTGCATTGAATCTGTAGATTGCTTTGGGTAGTATAGTAATTTTCACACTATTGATTCTTCCAATCCAAGAACATGGTATATCTCTCCATCTGTTGGTATCATCTTTAATTTCTTTCATCAGTGTCTTATAGTTTTCTGCATACAGGTCTTTTGTTTCCTTAGGTAGGTTTATTCCTAGGTAATTTATTCTTTTTGTTGCAATGGTAAATGGGAGTGTTTCCATAATTTCTCTTTCAGATTTTTCATCATTAGTGTATAGGAATACAAGAGATTTCTGTGCATGAATTTTGTATCCTGCAACTTTACCAAATCCATTGATTAGCTCTAGTAGTTTTCTGGTGGCATTTTTAGGATTCTCTATGTGTAGTATCATGTCTTCTGCAAACAGTGACAGCTTTACTTCTTCTTTTCCAATTTGTATTCCTTTTATTTCTTTTTCTTCTCTGATTGCTGTGGCTAGGACTTCCAAAACTGTGTTGAATAATAATGGTGTGAGTGGACATCCTTGTCTTATTCCTGATCTTAGAGGAAAAGCTTTCAGTTTTTCACCATTGAGAATTATGTTTGCTGTGGGTTTGTCATATATGGCCTTTATTATGTTGAGGTAGGTTCCCTCTATGCCCACTTTCTGGAGAGTTTTTATCACAAATGCATGTTGAATTTTGTCAAAAGCTTTTTCTGCATCTATTCAGATGATCATATGGTTTTTATTCTTCAATTTGTTAATAAGGTGCATCACATTGATTGATTTGCTTATATTGAAGAATCCTTGCATCCCTGGGATAAATCCCACTTGATCATGGTGTATGATCCTTTTCATGTGTTGTTGGATTCTGTTTGCTACTATTTTGTTGAGGATTTTTGCATCTATATTCATCAGTGATATTGGTCTGTAATTTTCTTTTTTTGCAGGAACTTTGTCTGGTTTTGCTATCAGGGTGATGTTGGCCTCATAGAATGAGTTTGGGAGTGTTCCTTCCTCTGCAATTTCTTGGAAGAGTTTGAGAAGGATGGGTGTTAGCTCTTCTCTAAATGTTTGATAGAATTCACCTGTGAAGCCATCTGGTCCTGGACTTTTGTTTGTTGGAAGATTTTTAATCACAGTTTCAATTTCATTCCTTGTGATTGGTCTGTTCATATTTTCTGTTTCTTCCTGGTTCAGTCTTGGAAGGTTATACCTTTCTAAGAATTTGTCCATTTCTTCCAGGTTGTCCATTTTATTGGCATAGAGTTGCTTGTAGTAGTCTCTTAGGATGCTTTGTATTTCTGCGGTGTCTATTGTAACTTCTCCTTTTTCATTTCTAATTTTATTGATTTGAGTCCTCTCCCTCTTTTTCTTGATGAGTCTGGTTAATTGTTTATCAATTTTGTTTATCTTCTAAAAAAAACAGCTTTTAGTTTTATTGATTTTTGTTATTGTTTTCTTTGTTTCTATTTCATTTATTTCTGCCCTGATCTTTATGATTTCTTTCCTTCTCCTAACTTTGGGTTTTGTTTGTTCTTTTTTCACTAGTTCCTTTAGGTGTAAGGTTAGGTTGTTTACTTGAGATTTTCCTTGTTTCCTGAGGTAAGCTAGTATAGCTATAAACTTCCCTCTTAGAACTGCTTTTGCTGCATCCCATAGGTTTTGCATCATCGTGTTTTCATTGTCATTTGTCTCTAGGTATTTTTTGATTTCCTCTTTGATTTCTTGAGTGATCTCTTGGTTATTTAGTAATGTATTGTTTAGCCTCCATGTGTTTGTGTTTTTTAAATTTTTTTCCCTGTAATTGATTTCTAATCTCATAGCATTGTGGTCAGAAAAGATGCTTGATATGATTTCAATTTTCTTAAATTTACTGAGGCTTGATTTGTGACCCAAGGTGTGATCTATCCTGGAGAATGTTCCATGTGCACTTGAGAAGAAAGTTTAATCTGCTGTTTTTGGATGGAATGTCCTATAAATATCAATTAAATCTATGTGGTCTATTGTGTCATTTAAAGCTTCTCTTTCGTTATGTATTTTCATTTTGGATGATCAGTCCATTGGTGTAAGTGAGGTGTTAAAGTCCCCCGCTATTATTGTGTTACTGTCGATTTCCTCTTTTATAGCTGTTAACAGTTGCCTTATGTATTGATGTGCTCCCATGTTGGATTCATATGTATTTATAATTATTATATCTTCTTCTTGGATTGATCCCTTGATCATTATGTAGTGTCCTTCCTTGTCTCTTGTAACATTCTTTATTTTAAAGTCTATTTTTTCTGATATGAGTATAACTACTCTAGCTTTCTTTTGATTTCCATTTGCATGGAATATCTTCTTCCTTCCCCTCACTTTCAGTCTGTATGTGTCCCTAGGTCTGAAGTGGGTCTCTTGTAGACAGCATATATATGGATCTTGTTTTTGTATCCATTCAGCAAACCTGTGTCTTTTGGTTGGAGTGTTTAATCCATTCACGTTTAAGGTAATTATCGATATGTATGTTCCTATGACCATTTTCTTAATTGTTTTGGGGTTTTTTTGTAGATCCTTTTCTTCTCTTGTGTTTCCCACTTAGAGAAGTTCCTTTAGCATTTGTTGTATAGCTGGTTTGGTGGTGCTGAATTCTCTTAGCTTTTGCTTGTCTGTAAAGGTTTTGATTTCTCCATCAAATCTGAATGAGATCCTTGCCGGGTAGAGTAATCTTGGTTGTAGGTTCTTCCCTTTCATCACTTTATGTATATCATGCCATTTATATCAAATAAGATATATAAATGACCAATAAGCATATGAAAAAATGCTAAACATCATTAGTCATTAAAAAAATGCAAATCAAAGCACAATGAGCTGCCACTTCACATCCATTAGGATGGTTACTATTAAATGAAAAAAAAAAAAAGGAAAGAAACAAATGTTAGGGAGTGGGGCATTGTGGAAAACAGTTTTGTGGTTCCTACAAAATTTAAACATAGTTAAGCATAATATGGTATAGAGTCCCATATCTCCCAGCAGTTTCACTCCAAGTTATATACCCAAAGAATTGAAAACAGGGACTCAGATACTTGTACACCAATGTTCATCACAGCATTATTCAAAATAAACAGAAGGTGGAAACAAACCAACTGTCCATTAATGGATGAATAGACAAACAATGTAATAGTATTCAGCCTTAAAAGGGAATAAAGATTTGATATATGCTATAACACAGATGAACCTTGAGAACATGCTACACAAAAAGGTAAATATAATGCATAATTCCGCATAGTACTTCGTGAAGTATCTGGAATGGGAAAATCCATAAAGACAGACAGAATAACTGTGTTTACCAAGAGTTTAGGATGGGGTAATTGGAAATTATCACTTAATGGTTATAGAGTTTCTGTGTAGGATAATGAAAACATTTTGAAAATAAAAAGTGGTGATGGCTATACAAAATTGTAAATGTACTTAATTCCACTGAATTGTACATTTAAAAATGGTGTATATGATAAACTTCATTTTATGTATATGTGACCACATTAGAAAAATAAGAATTTTTCCTCTAGCTATTTCTTTTATTTGGATTGTGCTTTGCCTAACGTTTACTTGGCTAACTCTCTTACCTCCTTCAAGTTTTTGTTGAAACTATTTCTTATTGAAGCCTATCCTGACCATCTTATGTTTAATCTCAAACTCCAACATAACCACACTTCTTTTACTTTCTGATACTCCTTTCATTATTCTATTTTTCCTTTTTTTAATAGAATTTATTTTCTAACGTATATTTTATTCTGATTTTTAGGTTTACTGTCTGTTAACCTCACTAGAAACTATATTTCCCCAAATTAGTAATATTTGTTTTATTCAAATGTGAACAACAATGCCTAGCACATAGATCATGCTCAATGAATATTTGTTTAACGAATGAATGAATTACTTAAGTCATACTAAACAGCACTCTTCAGAGGAAGTATATGAATGTGGGTTTTCACTTTGAAATCAAACATGACTATAATAAGATAACACGTTGAGTTTTTTGTGATTATTCATAGTGAAATAAGACATTTTTCATACTTAATTATTGTTAGCCATTTCTTTTGTTACCATTACATGGCTCAATAATATAGTAAGTTTTTGAAGTATATACTGTGGTTTCATTCACTGGAAAACCCTTGGAAATGTGTAGTATATGAATATATTAAACTGAAGACTTTTTATTCTTCACTGCTTTTCTTGTCTTATATTGTCTGTCAGTCCTGCCATGTGGGTTGAAAAACACAAACATTGATCTAGAGTAATCTAGATCTACTCTATCTATAGAGTAATCACACATTTTCCACATGTTCATTGATTTTGGGATATGTCTTTTGATATATCAGGGGAAAACAATATTGTATCAAGACTAACCTTAAGAAAAGAGACTTACTTGTTTACTGAGTCAAAATTAGCCTCTGCAGTATTGAATTGAAATCAAATTTCTGTTAACTAGGGCCCCAAGAAATCAGTTGTAACCAGAGGTTAACGACAGTTTGCAGACAGCTTGAGGCAAAGCCAAGGGCACTTAACGCTCCAACAAATTGTTGTTAACTGTACTAATGACTGATTTTGCTGGGATTATTGCTATTATAAACAGTCATCAATCCAGTTTTACCACTGAGTCTAGAAAAGTTTGCAGCCATAAAAAGATTTTTATGCCCTCAGTTTGATACTCTGGATTCTAGTTAATGTGATAATCTAAAATCATAATGCTAGATTTCCTGCTTTGGCAGGAGTAAAAGTAATAAAATCTCCTTTTCGTTTTCCTTATTTGTAGTAGAGTTGGATGAATATATAGCTTTCTGATAGTCTCTTATGAGAACCAATAGGAAAATATGATAATAGAAATATGTAGATGCTTTCTCATTTTCAGTATATATTCACCATCAATTTGTTAAAATATGCATAAGATCAACAGGCACCGTAAAAGCAATTCTAGTTTGTCATTTATAGAACAATTTCCAATCAAAAACGGAAAATAGAAAGACTAAATAAATCAGATTTATATAGAATCAAACTAAGTTTCAGGAAACTAAGTTCTAAAGTATTTTAAGAAAAAAATATATAAGCTTTTGAGAACCAATATTAATCTTAAATTGTGAATATTATTTTAAAGCAAATTCCTGCTTTACTTACCAATAAGAGTAAATGAGATTATCCTTATATTCTGAATTTTTAAACAAAAACATAATAATAGACTGATTTCTCATTTAGTTTTATAATATTTTGAAAAGATTTAATGTTAACCAATTTTCCATTCTAATATATTCCTGAATATATTCAGGAAAAAACGCATACGCCCTTTTTGGCCAAGGGCATCATTGTCAACGCTTTGCCGCTTTTCATGTGCTTTCAAGGCGAGTCGAATCTGCCTCCTGAAACCTGTTTCCTGCAATTCTGCCTTGCTTTCAAATCCTCTTCGTTGCCTTCCCTCAATATATTTGTGGACGAGAGTTATCATTTATAACTCTGCAGGTTTGTGAGTTGCAGTGCCCCTGAGCTCCAATTGCCTATATTACTATTTTTTGTAATGTGTATTTTACCATATGGTTGAATAATGTGGTTAAACGGTCATGCTTTTAATTGTTGATTTTAATTTTAAGTGCTGCTGAAGTGTCATCATTTAAATGTTTTAATATAGATTCCTTTAAATATTTCACAAATACAGGTATATCCACAGAGAATGATAATAATATGGTGGGCTTTTTTGTTTAAACATATTTTTTAATTAGAGGGTCATATTGACAAGTATTAATAATTTCACTACACTCTCCCTAATCAGGTCTCTGCAGTTAAAGTTGCATTTCAAACTAAGTAATTATTTGGAAAATTTAAATACACATTAATCTGTTTTTCTTAAACAATACTGAAAGTATGGTTATTTTTGTAACATATACCCTGCATTTCAAAAGATATTTTTTCATTGGACAAAATTAAAAACTAAAACTAAATTCATTATATAAAGATAATGCCTAGAGGTAATCTGTGATATTAAAAAAATAAAACTTAAAAAAATCATATCTAGTACCCACATAATTAAAGATAAATACAGAATTTATTTGAGCAATTATCTTACTCTAATTTTCACATGGACACAAGGAATAAGGGAAATAATCTTCACCTGGAATGAATCTATTGTGACTTATTGCTTTTCAATCTGCTCTAATTTTTTTCTGTAATAAAAGTAAAACAAAATTTGAAAATTCATTTGAAAGGTTTTTATAAAATTTTCATTTATTTCAACACTGTCTCATGAATTAGTTATTTTTTAAATATTTCAAGCACTTTTGTGACCTTTAAACTGCTTGAAAGTATATAAATATTGCCCCAAACTCTTAATTTCTTGAGACTCTCAACATATTCCTAACTACTTCAATTTAGATTCATTTTCAATTAAGCTTATAATCCTTGAAGACAGGAACTTTATTCATTTTATGTCCTCAATAAAAAACTCTAATTTTCTTTACACATGGTCAGTTTTTCTTCCAGCTTTATTGAGATATAATTGACCTATAAAATTGTGTGAGTTTGAGGTGTACAATATGATGATTTGATAAATGTATATATTGTGAAATATTTACCACAATAAAGTTAGTTAACACATTCTTCACTTCACATAATTACCATTTTGTTGTTGTTGTTATGATGAGAGCATTAAAGCTCTCCTTTCATAGCAACTTTGAAGTCTACAATACAGTATACTTACCTATAGTCACCATGCTGTACATTAGACCTCTGGAACTTATTAATCTATAACTGAAGGTTTGTACCGTTTGATCATACTATATTTGTCTTTCTCTGTCTGACTTATTTCACTTAGCATAATGCCTTCAAGGTCCATCCATGTTGTCACAAATAGCAGGATTTCCTTCTTTTATGCCTGAATAATATCCCATTGTATAAATATATACCACATTTTCTTTATTTATTCATCTGTTGATGAATACTTAGGTTGTTTCCATGTCTTAGCTACTGTAATATTGCTGCAATGAGCATGAGAATGCAGATACCACTTTGAGATAATGATTTCATTTTCTTTGAATACATACCCGGAAGTGGGATTGCTGGATCATGTGATAGTCCCATTTTTAATTTTTTGAGGAAATTTTGTACTGTTTTCCATGGTGTCTGTATCAATTTTCATTCCCACCAACAGTGCACAAGGGTTCCCTTTTCTCCGTATCCATGCTGGTATTTCTTACTTCTTGTGTTCTTGATGATAGTCACTCTAACAAGTATGAGATGATACCTCATTGTGGTTTTGATTTTCATTTCCTTGATGCTTGATGATCAACAGCACCTTTTGTATGTACTTTTTGGCAATTTGTATGTCTTCTTGGGAAAAATGTAAAATGTTTTACATTGGATTGTTTGTTTTTTAGCTATTAAATTGTAAATTCCTTATATATTTTGGATATTAACCCCTTATCAGACATATGGTTTGATATGTTTTCTCCCATATCATGTGTTGCCTTTTCATTTTGTTGATTGTATCTTTTGCCTTGCAGAAGATTTTTTCATTTTATATAGTCCCAATGCTGAGTTTTGCTTTTGTTGCTTTTACTTTTGGTGTCATATCCAAAAAATCATTGCCAAGACTTAATTGAAGTAGTTTTGCCACTATGTTTTCTTCTAGGAGTTTTACAGTTTTGAGTCATAACATTTAATTTGTTAATCTATTTCTAGTTATTTTTTTGTGAGTGGTATAAGAAAGGGTTCTAATTTTATTCATTTGCATGTGAATATCTGGTTTCCAACACCATTTATTAAAGAGACTATACTTTCCGCATTGAGTATTCTTGCCTCCTTTGTCAAATACTAGTTGATCATATAAGTGTGGATTTATTTCTGGGCTCTCAATTCTGTTTCATTGACCTATGTTTCTGTTTTATGCCAGTTCTATACTTTTTTGATTACTATAGTTTTGTAAAGTAGTTTGAAATCGGGAAAAATGTTGCCTCCACCTTTCTTCTTTCTCAAGATTGCTTTTGCTTTTCAGGATCTTTTGTGGTTACAGAGAATTTTATGATTTTTTCTTTCTATTTCTTTGAAAAATGCCGTTGATATTTTGCAGGGATTGCACTGAACATTTTCACATTAAGTCGGTATTATTAACTCTACCGATCCATGAACATGATATATCTTTCCATTTATTTGTTCTTCAGTTTATTTCATCAATATTTTATAGTTTTCAGTGTATAGATGTTTTTCTTCCTTGGTCAAATTTATTCCTAAATATTCTACTCTTTTTGTTATTATTGTAAATGGGATTGTTTTCTTTATATTTTTTCAGGTAGTTCATTGTTGATGTATAGAAATGCAACTGATTTTTGTATGTTGATTTTGTATCCCAAAACTTTACTATATTCATTTGTTAGGTGTAAAATGTTTTTGGTAGAGTCTGTAGAATTTTCTATATATAAGATTATATCTTCATAAAACAGCAACAGTTTTCCTTCTTCTTTTTCAATTTAGATATATTTTATTTATTTTTATTGCCTCATTGCTTTGTCTAGGACTTTCATTACTATGTTGAATAAGAGTGGTAAGAATGAGAACCCTTGTCTTATTCCTCATTTTAGAGGAAAAATTTTCAATCTTTCACTGTTGAATATGATATTACCTACGGGCTTGTCACATATGGCCTTTATATGTTGAGGTTTGTTCCTTCTATACAAAAGTTGTTGAGTTTTTATTGTGAAAGGATACTAAATTTTGTGAAATGTATTTTCTGTATGTATTGAGTTGATCATATAACTTCTGTCTTTCATTTTATTAACATGTATTTTATTATTTGCATGTGTGAACTGTCCTTGTTCAGGCTTAGATATCACTTGCTCATGGTGTGTGATATTTTTAATGTGCCACTGAATTCAGTGTGCTAATATTTTGTTGAGAATTTTTCCATCAGTATGCATTATGGATATTAGCCTGTAGTCTTCTTTTCTTGTATCATCCTTATCTGTCTTTGGTATCAGAGTAATGCTGGCTTTGTAAAACAAGTTTGGGAGTGTTTTCTTCTCTTCAATTTTTTGGAGTAATTTGAGAACAATTGGCATTAATTTCCTTTTAAATGTCTGATAGAATTTACCCATGAAAGAAAGACCTTCACTTGTTTGTTTGTATATATTGAAGTGTGCTGTCACTCTGGGTCCAGTGGTAAAGTGTGTCAAGTGTATGAGCATGTGGTTGCTCTGGGTCCAGGGGGTGAGGTGACTCCTCAGCTTGGGTCACTGGGTACCAAAGCATCAACAAATGCATAGTCCTTGGTGATCACTGAGGGGGATCCACTGAGGCTGCAAGGACTGTTTTGACTGTCAGTGGTGTCTCCAGATTCAGCAGATAAGAACAAGGGCAGGCAACAGTGGTGGCTGGAGCTAGTGGTGTTCACACACTCAGCTGTGAGGGTCAGCTGCAGGTATCTGTGTAGTGACAAGGGCCAGTTGCAAGTATACACTTAGTGATGGGGGCCAAGGTAAATAGCGAGTGACAGGTCCAATTGTGAAAGTCCACTGGCAGCTGCAGAGGTCTTGGCTTCTGTAGTGCACTCCTCTTGCTGCTGGTTCTCACCGTTGGTGCAGAGCAGTAAAGGTTAGTGTGAGGAGTCAGACTGGGCTGTTCAGAGTCACAGCTGGAGGGGCTAGCTGCTGGTGAGGTTATGATGCAGGTCAGTGCCAGGAGACAGGGTTAGATCTAGGCTCATACACAGCTATGGGGGCCCTGGCTTTCAGCGTGCACTTCCGTGGGTATAATATTTTGCCTTAGTATGCACAAAATAATGGAGGCCGGTGATGGGTGTCAAGCCATCTGCCTGCCAGTGCACAGCGGGAAGGGTTAACCCCAAGCTCACAAACAGTGGTGGGGGTCAGCTAGAGGAGTCTAGGCTAATGTCTTGGACTCTCACAGCCACAGAGACCTGGACTGGCTGCCTGTGTAGGTTCCAGGCTCCGGCATGGGTGAGATGGGTAGGGAGAAGGGAGGGACTCATGCAGTTGACATCAGTGAATGCAAATACATGTGGGACAATAACTGGTGAAATATGCAGAGGGTCTGCAGAGGCCGTGCTGGCCATTGGTTTCTTCAGCAACAAAAGATTTTGGGGTTGTCTGCAAAGCAGATCACTGGGAACAGCAAATATATATATATATATATATATATATATATATATATATATATATATATATATATATATATGTATATATATATACCACATCTTCTTTATCTATTCCTCTGTTGATGGACATTTAGGCTGCTTCCATGTCCTGGCTATTGTAAATAGTGCTGCAATGAACACTGGAGTGCATGTATCTTTTGGAACTATGGTTTTCTCCAGGTATATGCCCAGGAGTGGGATTGCTGGATCATATGGTAGTTCTATTTTTAGTTTTATAAGGAATCTCCATACTGTTCTCTATAGTGGCTGTATCAATTTACATTCCCACCAACAGTGTAAGAAGGATCCCTTTTCTCCACTCCCACTCCAGCATTTATCGTTTGTAGTGACCAGTGTGAGGTGGTACCTTATTGTAGTTTTGATTTGCATTTCTCTAGTAATTAGTGATGTTGAGCATCTTTTCATGTGTTTGTTGGCCATCTGTATGTCTTCTTTGGAGAAAAGTTTATTTAAGTCTTCTGCCCATTTTTTGATTGAGTTGTTGGAATCAGACAAAAACAGAAATATAGACCTGCAAAAAAAAAAAAAGTAGCTGCTTTTTTAATCCAGGTTTTTGACTCACTGTTTTACTATAGCCTTTAATAATTGCAGGATTTTTGTTTTTATTTTGTGCTGTTTAAATCTACTGTTTTAGCTAATTTTTTTTTCTCTTTAGACCTCTTGGTCTATTATTTTATTCTAATGAAACTTGTTTGGCTTTACCTTCAGTACCTAGATCTCTCAGAACTATTTTGTCTTTGGACTGGTTACTTACAGTCCTAGTTGTGGTCTAGCTATAGTTCATGATATTGAGTTTATGGCCTCCCACATGCTCTATAAATACATGTGAATAGAAAACAAATAACTAGAACCCAATAGCACATGAAGTTTTTCTTATGCTATTATATCCTTCTCTTTTGACTTAAAAAGACATTCAAGGTATAACTTTTATCTCTTCTCCTCTGTGATGGCTGAGAAGTAACTAGAGGCCTTAAATAAACTTACTTTAATTCCTATAGAGATTTATCTGTGCCACATAATTTATCACTGCCAAATGTTATTTATTAACCTTCTCTTTTGTTTGCTTCATTCGTTTTCTTAGAAGTTTTTAAATTTTTGAATATAAGAAATTGTTCCATATTATTTCTTTGTATTCTATGCTTTCATTTTGAATATTTTATTCAGTAGAGCTTAAATATCTATGGTATAAAATTTAATGGATTAAAGAAAAACTCTTACACATATTTTAGGTTCCTAAAATTAAATATATATTGGACTTCTTTAAACTGTGGTTGTAGAAATTTATAAGAGATTGTCATTTCCCACTCTAATAATGAGAAAAAGCTAGATAAATTGCAAAATTATAGTTTTTTGGAAACATATTAGCAAGTTGAGAACTCCAAACAAACCTAAATGAACTAAAATCTAGAAATTGACTGGGCATTCCCATTGGGTGTATGATCCATAATTGATTTTCTCCATGGATGACCAGCAATTTCAAAATGGTCACATATCAATGGGAGTAAATATGAATAAACTGGTGTTTATTAAAAAAAAAAAATTTATTGGAGTACAGTTGCTTTACAATGTTGTGTTAATTTCAGGTGTACAGCAAAGTGAATCTGTTTTATATATATCCACTCTTTTTTAAGATTCTTTTCCCATACAGGCCATTATAGAGTATTGAGTAGATTTCCCTGTGCTATACAGCAGGTTCTTATTAGCTATCTATTTTATATATAGTAATGTGTATATGTCAATCCCAATCTCCCAATTTATCCCTTTCCCCTTTATCCCCTGGAAACCATAAGTTTGTTTTCTACATCCATGACTCCATTTCTGTTTTGTAAATAAATTCATTTGTACCTTTTTTTTAAGATTCCACATATAAGCAATAACATATATTTGTCTTTCTGTGTCTGACTTAACTTCACTCAGTATGACAATCACTAGCTCCATCCATGTTGCTGTAAATGGCATTATTTTGTTCTTTTTTATGGCTGAGTAATATTCCATTATATATATGTACCACATCTTCTTTATCCATTCTTTTGTTGATGGACTTTTAGGTTGCTTTCATGTCCTGGCTATTGTAAATAACCCTGCAATGAACATTGGGGTGAATGTATCTTTTTGAATTATGGTTTTCTCCACATATATGCCCAGGAGTGGGGTTTCTGGGTCTTTTTTGATCCACCCCTAGAGTAATGAAAATAAAAACAAAAATAAACAAATAGGATCTAATTAAACTTAAAAGTTTTGCACAGCAAAGGAAACCATAAAAAAAAACAAAAAGAAAACCCTCATAATAAGAGAAAATATTTGCAAATGAAGCAACTGAAAAGGGCTTAATCCTCAAAATATACAAATAGTTCATGCAGCTCAATATCAAAAAAACAAATAACCCAATCAAAAAATAGGTGGAAGACCTAAATAGACATTTCTCCAAAGAAGACATACAAATGGCCAACAAACACATGAAAAGATGCTAAACATCACTAATTACTAGATAAATGCAAATCAAAACTACAATGAGGTATCACCTCACACTTGTCAAAATGGCCATCAAAAAATCTACAAACAATAAATGCTTCAGAGGGTGTGGAGAAAAGGAACAATCTTACAGTGTTGGTGGGACTGTAAATTAGTATAGCCACTATGGAGAACAGTATGGAGGTTCTTTAAAAAACTAAAAATAGAACTACCACATGACCCAGGAATAAACTGGTGTTTTAAATGACTTTAATGAGCACATATTAGCTCGTGTCAAGTATTAGAATCTTGTGGGGTCCTACCCACAATCCACTAACTCTGTCCCACACTTCTTTATTAAGTTTATGAGGATAGTACATCAAAAGACAAAAGAGTTCATTTATATCCATACCTATATCTTATCACAGGAATTCACAGATTTCAAGACTTTAACTTCTGAAAATGAAGATGGACAGGTATATGCTGATTCTCAAATTTTCTCTATGTGCAAAGCAGTGGTCCACAGAATTCAGGGAGAAGGGCAAGAGAGTTAAAATAAATTAATCATATATATTATATTTATCATATAATTACATTTATAATATATATAATCAAATATATATTTCCATGAGTGAGGAAAGTACCTGTGGCCTTGAGTCCAGTTCAATGCAAATTATCCAAAATGAACAAAAGAGAGACAAACAAAAAAGAGAGATAAATGGGACAGAAGAAATATTTGGAGAGATAGTAACCAGTAACACTCCTTAAAAGATCAACTAGAAGGAGAGGAGAAGATGACGAAAGAGTAAGACGCAGAGATCACCTTCTTCCCCACAGATACATCAGAAATACATCTACACGTGGAACTGCTCCTATAGAACACCCACTGAACGCTGGCAGAAGACGTCAGACCTCCCAAAAGGCAAGAAACTTCCCACGTACCTGGGTAGGGTAAAAGAAAAAAGAAATAACAGAGACAAAAGAATAGGGACGGGACCTGAACCAGTGGGAGGGAGCTGTGAAGGAGGAAGGGTTTCCACACACTAGGAAGCCCCTTCGTGGGCAGAGACTGCGGGTGGCAGATGGGGGGAAGCTTCAAAGCCACAGAGGAGAGCGCAGCCACAGTGGTGCGGAGTGCAAAGCGGAGAGATTCCCACACAGAGGAGCAGTGCCGACCAGCACTCACCAGCCCGAGAGGCTTGTCTGCTCACCCGCTGGGGCGGGCGGGGGCTGGGAACTGAGGCTTGGGCTTTGGTCAGACTGCAAGGAGAGGAGTGGGGTTGGCTGTGTGAACACAGCCTGAAGGGGTTAGCGCACCACAGCTAGCAGGGAGGGAGTCCGGGAAAAGGTCTGGAGCTGCCGAACAGGCAAGAGACTTTTTCTTGCCTCTTTGTTTCCTGGTGCGTGAGGAGAGGGGATTCAAAGCGCCGCCTAAACGAGTTCCAGAGATGGGCGCGAGCCGCGGCTATCAGCGCGGACCCCAGAGATGGGCATGGGATGCTAAGGCTGCTGCTGCTGCCACCAAGGAACCTGTGTGCCAGCACAGGTCACTATCCACACCGCCCCTCCCGGGATCCTGTGCAGCCCGCCACGGCCAGGGTCCCGTGATCCAGGGACAACTTCCCCGAGAGAACGCACGGCGCGCCTCAGGCTGCTGCAACATCACACTGGCTTCTGCCGCTGCAGGTTCGCCCCGCATCCGTACCATTCCCACCCGCCGGCCTGAGTGAGCCAGAGCCCCCGAAGCAGCTGCTCCTTTAACCCCTTCCTGTCTGAGCAAAGAACAGATGCCCTCAGGCGACCTACACGCAGAGGCGGGTCCAAATCCAAAGCTGAAACCCGGGAGCTGTGCAAACAAAGAAGAGAAAGGGAAATTTCTCCCAGCAGCCTCAGAAGCAGCGGATTAAAGCTCCACAAACAACTTGATGTGCCTGCATTTGTTGAATACCTGAATAGACAATGAATCATCCCAAATTCAGGAGGTGGACTTTGGGAGCAGGATATATTAATTTTTCCCCTTTTCCTTTTTTTGTGAGTGTATATGTGTATGCTTCTGGGTGAGATTTTGTCTGTATAGCCTTGCTTTCACCATTTGTCCTAGGGTTCTGTCCGTCCATTTTTTTTTTTTTTTTTACTTTAAATTTTTTTTCTTTTTTCTTAATAATTATTTTTAATTTTTAATTTTAATAACTTTATTTTATTTTATCTTACTTTATTTTATTTTATCCCCTTTCTTGTTTTGCTTTCTATTTTTTCTCCCTTTTATTCTGAGCCGTGTGGATGAAAGGCTCTTGGTGCTCCAGCCAGACATCACGGCTGTGCCTCTGAGGTGGGAGAGCCAACTTCAGGACACTGGTCCACAAGAGACCTCCCAGCTCCACGTAATACCAAATGACGAAAATCTCATAGAGATCTCCATCTCAACACCAAGACCCAGCTTCACTCAACGACCAGCAAGCTATAGTGCTGGACACCCTATGCCAAACAACTAGCAAGACACGAACACAGCCCGATCCATTAGCAGAGAGGCTGCCTAAAATCATAGTAAGGCCACAGACACCCCAAAACACACCACCAGATGTGGACCTGCCCACCAGAAAGACAAGATCCAGCCTCATCCACCAGAACACAGGCACTAGTCCCCTCCACCAGGAAGCCTACACAACCCACTGAACCAACCTTAGCCACTGGGGACAGATACCAAAAACAACAGGAACTACGAACCTGCAGCCTGCAAAAAGGAGACCCCAAACACAGTAAGATAAGCAAAATGAGAAGACAGAAAAACACACAGCAGATGAAGGAGCAAGGTAAAAACACACCAGACCTAACAAATGAAGAGGAAATACACAGTCTACCTGAAAAAGAATTCAGAATAATGATAGTAAAGATGATCCAAAATCTTGGAAATAGAATAGAAAAAATGCAAGAAACATTTGACAAGGACGTAGAAGAACTAAAGAGGAATTAAGCAATGATGAAAAACACAATAAATGAAATTAAAAATACTCTAGAAGGGATTAATAGCAGAATAACTGAGGCAAAAGAACGGATAAGTGACCTGGAAGATAAAATAGTGGAAATAATTACTGCAGAGCAGAATAAAGAAAAAAGAATGAAAAGAACTGAGGACAGTCTTGGAGACCTCTGGGACAACGTTAAACACACCAACATTTGAATTATAGGGGTCCCAGAAGAAGAAGAGAAAAAGACAGGGACTGAGAAAATATTTGAAGAGATTATAGTTGAAAACTTCCCTAATATGGGAAAGGAAATAGTTAATCAAGTCCAGGAGGCAGAGAGAGTCCCATACAGGCTAAATCCAAGGAGAACATGCCAAGGCACATATTAATCAAACTATCAAAATTTAAATACAAAGAAAAAATATTAAAAGCAGGAAGCAAAAACACACAAATAACACAAGGGAATCCCCATAAGGTTAACAGCTGATCATTCAGCAGAAACTCTGCAAGCCAGAAGGGAGTGGCAGGGCATATTTAAAGTGATGAAAGGGGAAAATCCTACAACCAAGATTACTCTACCCAGAAAAGATCTCATCCAGATTCAACAGAGAAATTAAAAACTCTACAGAAAAGCAAAAGCTAAGAGAATTCAGCACCACCAAGCCAGCTTTACAACAAATGCTAAAGGAACTTCTCTAGGCAAGAAACACAAGAGAAGGAAAACACCTACAATAACAAACCCAAAACATTTAAGAAAATGGGAATAGGAAAATACATATCGATAATTACCTTAAATGTAAATGAATTAAATGCCCCCACCAAAAGACACAGACTGGCTGAATGGATACAAAAAAAGACCCATCTATATGCTGTCTACAAGAGACCCACTTCAGACCTCGGGACACATACAGACTGAAAGTGAGGGGATGGAAAAAGATATTCCATGCAAATGGAAATCAAAAGAAAGCTGGAGTAGCAATTCTCATATCAGACAAAATAGACTTTAAAATAAAGACTATTACAAAAGATAAAGAAGGACACTATATAATGATCAAGGGATCGATTCAAGAAGAAGATATAACAATTGTAAATGTTTATGCACCCAACATAGGAGCACCTCAATACATAAGGCAAATACTAACAGCCATGAAAGGGGAAATCGACAGTAACACAATCATAGTAGGGGACTTTAACACCTCACTTTCACCAATGGACAGATCATCCAAAATGAAAATAAATAAGGAAACCCAAACTTTAAATGATACATTAAACAAGATGGACTTAATTGATATTTATAGGACATTCCACCCAAAAACAACAGAATACACAATTTTCTCAAGTGCTCATGGAACATTCTCCAGGATAGATCATATCTTGGGTCACAAATCAAACCTTGGTAAATTTAAGAAAATTGAAATCGTATCAAGTATCTTTTCCGACCACAACGCTATGAGACTAAATATCAATTACAGGAAAAGATCTGTAAAAAATACAAACACATGGAGGCTACACAATACACTACTTAATAACGAAGTGATCACTGAAGAAATCAAAGGGGAAATCAAAAAATACCTAGAAACAAAGGACAATGGAGACACGACGATCCAAAACCTATGGGATGCAGCAAAAGTAGTTCTAAGAGGGAAGTTTATAGCAATACAAGCCAACCTCAAGAAACAGGAAACATCTCGAATAAACAACCTAACATTGCACCTAAAGCAATTAAGAAAGAAGGACAAAAACCCCAAAGCTAGCAGAAGGAAAGAAATCATAAAGATCAGATCAGAAATAAATGAAAAAGAAATGAAGGAAACAATAGCAAAGATCAACAAAACTAAAAGCTGGTTCTTCGAGAAGATAAACAAAATTGATAAACCATTAGCCAGACTCATCAAGAAAAAAAGAGAGAGGACTCAAATCAATAGAATTAGAAATGAAAAAGGAGAAGTAACCACTGACACTGCAGAAATACAAACGGTCATGAGAGATTACTACAAGCAACTCTATGCCAATAAAATGGACAACCTTGAAGAAATGGACAAATTCTTAGAAATGCACAACCTGCCGAGACAGAACCAGAAAGAAATAGAAAATATGAACAGACCAATCACAAGCACTGAAATTGAAACTGTGATTAAAAATTTTCCAAGAAACAAAAGCCCCGGACCAGATGGCTTCACAGGCGAATTCTATCAAACATTTAGGAAAGAGTTAAAACCTATCCTTCTCAAACTCTTCCAAAATATTGCAGGGGGAGGAACACTCCAAAACTCATTCTACGAGGCCACCATCACCCAGATACCAAAACCAGACAAAGATGTCACAAAGAAAGAAAACTACAGGCCAATATCACTGATGAACATAGATGCAAAAATCCTCAACAAAATACTAGCAAACAGAATCCAACAGCACATTAAAGGGATCATACACCATGATCAAGTGTGGTTTATTCCAGGAATGCAAGGATTCTTCAATATATGCAAATTAAGCAACGTGATACACCATATTAACAAATTGAAGGAGAAAAACCATATGATTATCTCAATAGATGCAGAGAAAGCTTTGGACAAAATTCAACACCCACTTATGATTAAAGCCCTGCAGAAAGTAGGCATAGAGGGAACTTTCCTCAACATAATAAAGGCTATATATGACAAGCCCACAACCAACGTCGTCCTCAATGGTGAAAAACTAAAACCATTTCCACTAAGATCAAGAACAAGACAAGGTTGCCCACTCTCACCACTATTATTCAACATAGTTTTGGAAGTTTTAGCCACAGCAATCAGAGAAGAAAAAGAAATAAGAGGAATCCAATTCATAAAAGAAGAAGTAAAGCTGTTACTGTTTGCAGATGACATGATACTATACATAGAGAATCCTAAAGATGCTACCAGAAAACTACTAGAGCTAATCAATGAATTTGGTAAAGTAGCAGGATACGAAATTAATGCACAGAAATCTCTTGCATTCCTATACACTAATGATGAAAAATCTGAAAGTGAAATAAAGAAAACACTCCCATTTACCATTGCAACAAAAAGAATAAAATATCTGGGAATAAACATACCTAAGGAGACAAAAGACCTTTACGCAGAAAATTATAAGACACTGATGAAAAAAATTAAAGATGATACAAATAGATGGAGAGATATACCATGTTCTTGGATTGGAAGAATCAACATTGTGAAAATGACTCTACTACCCAAAGCAATCTACAGATTCAATGCAATCCCTATCAAACTACCTCTGACATTTTTCACAGAACTAGAACACAAAATTTCACAATTTGTATGGAAACACAAAAGACCCTGAATAGCCAAAGCAATCTTGAGAACGAAAAATGGAGCTGGAGGCATCAGGCTCCCTGACTTTAGACTATACTACAAAGCTACAGTAATCAAGACAGTATGGTACTGGCACAAAAACAGAAACATAGATCAATGGAACAGGATAGAAAGCCCAGAGATAAACCCACACACATATGGTCACCTTATCTTTGATAAAGGAGGCAAGCATATACAGTAGAGAAAAGACAACCTCTTCAATAAGTGGTGCTGGGAAAACTGGGCAGGTACATGTAAAAGTATGAAATTAGAACACTCCCTAACACCATACACAAAAATAAACTCAAAATGGATTAAAGACCTAAATGTAAGGGCAGACAGTATCAAACTCTTAGAGGAAAACATAGGCAGAACACTCTATGACATAAATCACAGCAATATCCTTTTTGACCCAGCTCCTAGAGAAATGGAAATAAAAACACAAATAAACAAATGGGACCTAATGAAACTTAAAAGCTTTTGCATAGCAAAGGAAACCATAAACAAGACGAAAAGACAACCCTCAGAATGGGAGAAAATATTTGCAAACGAAGCAACAGACAAAGGATTAATCTCCAAGATTTACAAGCAGCTCATGCAGCTCAATAACCAAAAAATGAACAACTCAATCCCAAATGGGCAGAAGACCTAAACAGACATTTCTCCAAAGAAGATATACAGATTGCTAACAGACACATGAAAGAATGCTCAACATCATTAATCATTAGAGAAATGCAAATCAAAACTACAATGAGATATCATCTCACACCGGTCAGATTGGCCATCATCAAAAAATCTAAAAACAATAAATGCTGGAGAGGGTGTGGAGAAAAGGGAACACTCTTGCGCTGTTGGTGATAATGTAAATTGATACAGCCGCTATGGAGAACAGTATGGAGGTTCCTTAAAAGACTAAAAATAGAACTACCATATGACCCAGCAATCCCACTACTGGTCATATACCCTGAGAAAACCATAATTCAAAAAGAGTCATGTACCAAAATGTTCATTGCAGCTCTATTTACAATAGCCAGGACATGGAAACAACCTAAATGTCCATCATCGGATGAATGGATAAAGAAGATGTGGCACATATATACAATGGAATATTACTCAGTCATAAAAAGAAACGAAATGGAGGTATTTGTATTGAGGTGGATGGAGTTAGAGTCTGTCATACAGAGTGAAGTAAGTCAGAAAGAGAAAAACAAATACAGTATGCTAACACATATATACGGAATCTAAGGTAAAAAAAAAAAAAAAAGGTCATGAAGAACCTAGTGGCAAGACGGGAATAAAGACACAGACCTACTAGAGAATGGACTTGAGGATATGGGGAGGGGGAAGGGTAAGATTTGACAAAGTGAGAGAGTGGCATGGACATATATACACTACCAAATGTAAAATAGATAGCTAGTGGGAAGCAACCGCATAGCACAGGGAGATCAGCTCTGTGCTTGTGACCACCTAGAGAGGTGGGATAGGGAGGGTGGGAGGGAGGGAGATGCAAGAGGGAAGAGATATGGGAACATATGTATATGTATAACTGATTCACTTTGTTATAAAGCAGAAACTAACACACCATTGTAAAGCAATTATACTCCAATTAAGATGTTAAAAAAAAAAAGATCAACTAGAGTATATTATATATATATATTTAATATATATTCTATGAATTTTTGAAAAACTCAGTTCAGAAAGCATCTGTTCCTGACCTTTCAGAAATTCACGTTAATGCTTCCAAACTGGGCCAACTTCTATAGGAACTTTTAAGTACCAACTACTTTTTTTCTATTCATTACTAGTCTGATTTGTCATATTAATTTATTTAAAATCCTATTGTCTTTACATCTGTCATTATGTCAATTATAAATCAGTATTTATGCAAGAAGGAGGCTCTTAAGTTACCATATTCATTTGCTATGAATATGTGACGGAGTGTGTGATATTATATAATAATACATGGACCCCCCAAAGTGTATCAGTTATTTGACACAATAAACAGAAATTCAATGGTGCTGCACCTTACTTTTTTGAAGATATCTGTTATATCAAAGGCATTTTCATCAAGGCACTCATGATTTAATTAGGGGAAAAGATATCATTGTCTTATTTATCATAAATATATTAAAATACGAATATTACCTCCTCATTGTCATATCATTTAATTATACAAGAGGATCATTGTCTTTTGTGTATTGTATTTGTTCCCTTTATTAAATAGTCATTCCTGGTACCTTTCTTTAACTGTCGCTTCAGGGACTAAAGCATAGATTTGGGCATCTAACTTCATATCTTGAAAGCAGCACTACTGAAATATTACAGCAGATTGTCACTATAGAAAAATGGATTATCTATTTAGGTAATAGTGTCATTCATCTAGATTTGAGGTCTGTTCAGATGTTCATGAAATAAGAACTATTTTTTTCTCCCTGAGACACCAAACATCTAGATTAAAATGATATAAAAAATAGCCACTGACTCAAATGCATTTAAAAGTAGATGGTTGTAAAAGTTTTACAAAATGCAATGTTTCTGCTTGACCAAGAGTATTTGTATTTTTTTAAAAAATAACTTTATATTTAGATTAACTGAGAATTTACCATTTTATTGAACTCTATGAATTTTTAAGGAATTAAAGTACTATAAATTAGTGGAAATAATGGAATTTTGTTGCAAATAAAATTCAGCCATACTGAATTATATGCTTGTCTGAATATGTTCTCAGTACTATTGTGTCATCATAATAAAAAAATATACATTTTACAGTCTTGGATTAGAATACTTTTCAAGAGATCTGCCAAAAGTTGTTCTGACCCTAACACATGTATTAAAAAAAAAAAAAAAAATCACTGTCCTCAACAACTATTTGATTAACTTAGGCCTGATATTATAAAAAACATGAATATATAACATTTATCTTTATGGTTCATGGAGTAGCTGCAAGTCCTGACTTTATTGGAACTAATAATGTAGAATATAGAGATTTTCCTACTCGGTAATCTCAAGATTTCCAGTAGTTTTTGTCCTGTATATTACACACATATCAAAATATAGCATAAATTTCATGTCTTTTACATAGCTTTTCCTTACTACTCTAAATGTTAGTTATCGCCTCCATTATCTAAATTTTTCAAAACATACCTGGAAGCAGAATATTTACCCTCACAGATGTTCAACCTCTAATTTCCAGAAACTGTGAATATTTTATCTTACATAGCTAAGGAAAATTAAGATTGCAGAGAAAATTACAGTCGCTAATCAGCTGTCCTTCATTATTTTTTTAGTAATAGGTATAAATTTTTTGCTGAGGTATAGTTGGTTTACAGTGTTGTGTTAGTTTCAGGTGCACAGCAAAGTGATTCAGTTATACATACATACATATGTACATTCTACTTCTATAATAAAACAATAACAATAATAAAAGAGCCAGGTTTCTATTGGGTCTCGAGAGTTTTCTTGTATTTGTATATTTTAATTAATCCCTTGTAATAGAACCAAAAAATGGTGGCCTTTCTCTATCTTATGCTTCTGTCATCTGATATGGTTAGATGTCAGCGTCAAACTTTTAAGAGCAATACTTCAGTTTGAAACCTTAATGCCAACTGCTTTCATCCTCAGCATCCTTCCTTTCTTATACACTGTCCTCCTTGTTCTGGAGCTTACCCAACATTAGAAATGTCTGCTTAACTCAGCCACATTGTGCTTATATTAATTTATATAGTCTTTTATTGCAATGAAATAGAAATTTCAGAACTGTAGGAAACAGATTAAGCTAAAGGAGTTTTCTTTCCTATCAAACGTGATTGCAAGGAATATTTAGATACTGATCACTCTGCCCTTGAGTTCTGCCTGTATGAGGGATACTTCAATTGTTTAAAACCTTTGAGCTCCACAAATGAATGTCTCTTTATAAAATAGGACTTGACCTTTGAGAAATTACCCATGGCACAGGTGAGACTATGCAGGTGAATCTCTTCAGATGAACCTCTGAAAGAACACCTGGACAAGTTTACAAAGTAGAGGAGGTATAATTGCTCATGGAATCATGATCTAAGAAGAAAAAGAATATTTTACTTGTTATTTTAAAATATTGCATAATCACCTGTCTTGTTGACAATATGCATCCTAGTTTTTAGGAGTAAAAAGAGCTAAGCATACTTGAAAACATCAGTTTCAGATTAATAATCTCTTTCTCCACCATCTTTCTAGCAGGCCTACCATGCTTCATTGTCTTCACCACACTCTCAACAGAACACAGCAGGATTAGAAATCTCAGATCTCATAAAGGAGATAATTTGGGGAAGATTGCTAATAAAACCTTCACATATTTCCCCTCTATTACTAAATTCATTGCCTCGCAGGTTTGTCTCCACTAAAGGAAAGAAAGGAACATTAAGGATGTGGCATAAGCATAAGAGGGACCTAATAATATTTGCTAACTGTATTAAGAATTTGTTTATATGTTGTACAGTGTAGGAATTGAAGCTACTCATTTATCTTTTGATATAACTTTCTATATAGCATTCTCTATATGGAAAAAATAAAATATGGTATTAGGAAAAGGAAATTTTTTTTCCTAGGTCCAAATCCAAGCAGATCCTAGGTCCAAAAGATCCAAATGAATCCAAGCAGTCAAATATTGTAATCTGGAATGGCTATTGAAATTAAATATTTCTGCCATGGGATCTGTCTTCTGTTTAAGATATTTAAGATTTTGAGTTATATGTAAGAATACATATTGATATAGATATATTTACAAATATAACATTTGATATCATATTTTAAATCATTTGCCATTTATTGATTTGTATATATGATATTCTTTAGCACCTGAAAAATTTTACATATACAGAATTAAACTTGCAGGTACCAATAAAGGCTAAAAATAGATGAGGGTTTCTATAAAAGTCTATCTTTGAGGAGCAGTGTACAAATTATTCCATGATCTTTAATTAAATCAGCCCCAGAAATGTTCTGAGATGTTAATGAGCCTGAGTTTCTCTTATCTTTTATTTTGACCTTCAAGGAAGACATTATTTTTATCTTTGGAATGCCATCATGAATGCTGATATGTAAAGGTGTTCAATTTTGAATAAAATATGTCAAGATGTATTCTATTAATTTTGTCTTTTCTCATTTTGGAAATGATCTATTACTTTCACTCTAAGGAAATAATACATCATATTCCTCAGTATGCCATTCCTTATGGCTTCCTGTTGGGTTAAGTTTGGAATAAAAATATGGAGTATCAACTTAAAATTTGAATGATAATAGGTGTGTAAATGATAGCTCTATATCATCAAACAATATTATATCTAGTATAAAATTGGTATCACACAAATGCTTTTAGAGAAAACATGAGCTTATCAATCAGAATTATTTTTCTGTTTCACTTAAAAAACTACCTTGATTATCTCAGAAATCTTTTGACATAGAAATATCAGTTCTACCAATTTTAATTTTTAAAGAAGCCTCTGTGAAGTCTAGTCAAAAGATATATATATATTTCAATATCAAATTTATATGCTCAATATTATTCAGACATTTTTCTCTCAAATTTGAGAATTTGCTGCAAACTTTTGTGGTAAAGTTAAGATTGCCTGGTACTATTTAACCTCTATATAACCGGTTCCTTGAAGGAAGGTAGTGTGTAAGACACTTACATTTTTTCCCAAATTTTTAGAACTGGCATTAATAGGTAAGAAGAATATTTTATTTCATTTTATTTTATGTACTTATTTTTTGGCCGTGTCGTGCATCATGTGGATCTTAATTACCCAACCAGGGATTGAACCCCTGCCACCTGCTGTGGAAGCATGGAGTCTTAACCACTGAACCACCAGGGAAGTTCTAAGTAGAATATTTTAAAAGTCAGAAATATAAGTTCCTAAAAAACTTTGATCTTCCATAGCACAACAGTTTAATTTTACAGAACAGAAAACTGAGATCCACAAATGTAATAATTAACCCAGTGTCACTCACCTAATAGAGGTTCAATAAATATTGATTAATTGATGATTATTTGCTGTCCTTAACTGTTTCCAACTTTCATATGTTAAGAGCATATGTAAAATACTGTGCTAGGAATTCCTGGCATTGAACACATAACAAGAGAGTATCTATTTTCAATAAGGAGATAGCATTTACATAAGTAATTTAGAATACTCAGCCATAAACAGACATTTATTGGGTGTTTACAAGGCAGTAGTGCTGTGTGTGTCAATGTTTGAGTGGTAGTGAACACAGGAATCATGTTCATAGTTTCTAGAGTTCACAGTCAATCAAGAAAAAGTTGGTTAACAATTGAATACAGCAAAAATATAATTACCAATTATAGTAAGTTATATGAAGGAAACATATGATATTCTGAGAGAATAAATTCAAGGGAAGCTAAATTATATTGAGGTTTTCTATATAAAAGTTTATAATAGATCTAAAAGAGGACTAAAACAAATATGAGTATTATTCTGGAACAGGAGAAAACTTTGTGTGCTTGAACATTGAGCAAAAGCTCAATGGGGCTAGATCTTAGAAAAACATAGAGAGGATGACCGGAGATGAGGAGAGGATGAAGTAGGAGAGAATTTACCCAGGACCACGTCTATAGCCTATATTTTGATCATTTTAAGTACAAAATAACTGATAGAAGATTTTAATCAAACTCATATTTATGTTGTTAAAAATATATTACTATTACAGGTTCTTTTACTTTTTTTTCAACTTTCTTCGGACCCTAGCACCCAGTCCCTACCCTAGCTCAGTTCCTTTCTTATATGGACTTGGGAAGACTTTTATTATCATATAACAATTAAAAGTTAAGAACTATCCCTTCAATCCTCCACAGATCTATATGCTTGAATATCCATGTGAAAGAAAATCACAAGTTTTACTTTAATTTGGTTAGAATGGCCCTGCCTATTATTGTTTTGACTGATGAACCCATATGTCACACAAAGTGACCACTGGTAGTTGACCAACAAGATGATCATTAACACATGTTTTGAAATTTATATAGTTTGATAAGTATTGAAATACTGTTACATGTAGTAAGGTCAATGATGCCAGAGATATCTGACTTGCATTAGCTTGGTTACCTCCACTTCTTATGAGACAGCTGAGGAAGCTTTAAAGACAGGCATGATTTTTTTTTAAACTACCACACCGTTATTTCCAGGCTTGGGTTCACTACTCCAAGGCACACTGTTAATACTTAATGGAGTGTATGTTGTAGGCTGATACTGACATTGACACATTCTGTCCTCATAATTCCACATGCATATGATTATCTATTAATATCCACAGATAAATTACATAAGACTGGAATCTGGAGACATGGCATAACAGAATGTTCATGTGAGCAAAAAAAAAAAAAAAAATATATATATATATACACATATGTAAAATTACCAGTATATCATTACCACCACATTTATTTATTTCTTTGTATTTAAAATTATAAAATATAGAAGCATGTAAGAAAATCAAAAAACTTGAAAGTTTATAAAGCAAAACTTGCCATCCATTTCCCACATGTTATCAACATACCATTCCCATTACCTAGGAGAAAACATTGTAAATATTTTGGTGTGTGATTGCACTGTGATTCTGAAACTTTTCCCATACATTTACAAATATGTGTGTGTTTGTGTGTAGTTTTCCTCGATATTTTATTTTGAAAATTTTCAAATATACAGAAAAGTTGAGAGAATTGTAGAGTAAAAAGTTATTATTTTGCTGTATTTGCTTTAACACATACCTATCTGACATCTCTCTATCCTCCTGCCATCCTTCAATTCATCTTACCTTTTTGATGCATTTTAAAATATCATGCAGACATCAGTATACTTCAGCCTAAATACTTTAGCATACATATCACTAATCAGGGTTCAATATTTGTTTGATATTTGTTATCATGATATAAGTTTTCAAAAACTTCTAAAGTAATTTTCATAATGCATAATTTACATAGAAAAAGTTTACCCTTTTTGTTTTTTTTTGATGTAGAGTTCTGTGAGTTGTGACAATAATGTCAAACTCAAGATATTTGATATATCCTTGACCTCCAAATATTTCCTTGTTACCTCATTGTAATCCCTTTCCCTACCTTCAGCCCCTACAATCACTGTCCAGATTTCTTTCTTTTTAGTGTTTCCTTTCCCAGAGGGTCATGTAAATAAAGTCATAGGATATCTATGAGCATTGCTGCTTTCTGGAAGATAGAGTTTTTATTCCCTAGAAAAGTCTTTAGTAAAACATCCTTTCATGTTCAGTAATCTGTTCAAATTTCCTTTTAAATTGTTTCTTTTTGGATTCTGTTTCCCACTCAAATCTAAAGCATTTCCCAAAAAAACCCCAAAAACAAAAAAAAACAAAAAACAAACAATTTTTACAATTGTTTAAGGAAGATATCCATTTCAATAGGGTAAATTCCAAGTTTAAATGACCCCATAGGCCTGCATAATGTCATCTGCCTTCCAATCCAACAAGGAGAATTTGTATTTCCTGAAAGCCATTACTGGTTTAGCTCCAATATCCTGTAACTTGAATTCATGGCAGTCTAAAACTTTTCTCTATTTTGCCATTGTGGACCCCAGAATACTTTGTGTTCAGAACTTATCTCTTATGGGAGACTGAAAAATAATACATACAGGTTGGGGAGTGGCCAAGATGGCAGAGGAGGAAGACCCTGAGCTCACCTCCTCCCACAGGCACACCAAAATTACAACTGTTTACAGACCAATAATTGATGAGAACAGCCTGAAAAATAGCAGAAAAGATCTTCTGCAATAACGATAAAAAGAAACCACAATGATATGGGGAGATGGGGCGGAGATATAATATAGACAAGACCTACACCCCCAGGAAAGTGGCATACAAAGATAATTACAATTGAAGAGGTCCTCCCCAAGGAACAAGGGGTCCAAGACCCACATAGTTCTCCCCAGGTTGGTGTTCCCGCACCAGGAAGATGAGCTCCCAGAACATTTGACTTAGAAGGCCAGTGGAGTTTACTTTTAGTAGAGCCAAAAAGATGTGGGAAATAGAGACTGCTCTCTTAAAGGGCACACATAAAGTCTCACATGGGATGCAATAATTTGAAAGGAGCTTGGGTCAGGCCTACTTGCTGATCTTGGAGAGCCTCCTAGAGAGAAGAGGAGACAATTGGGACTCACCCTGGGGACTTAGATGCTGATAGCAGCCATTTCTAGGAGCTCACCCCACCATGATGGTACTGATGCTGGCAAGCACCATTTTGGAATCCTGCCTCTAACTGATTATTGACAGGACATGGCCCTGCCCACAAGTCAGATGGCACCAGTACAGGATGCCCCAGGCCAAGCAGCTACCTGGGCGGGGACACAGCCCCACCCATCATCAGGCCTGCTGCCCTAGGGTCCCCTGATCCTCCTTACCAGTGACCTGGGACATGGCTCAACACATCAAAGGGCCCAAAACCTGGCCCCAACCATGAGTCAGCCCCAAGTTCACCCACCAGGGGGCAAGCCCCAGCCCTGCTTACCTGGAGCTGAACACCAACTCCAGGATTACCAGGTTCCTGGAACCAGAGACTCTAGTCCCAAGGTCTTCCCAGCAGTAGGTGAGCACTCAGACTCACCCACCATTGGGTAGACATTAGCTTCAGGACCTCCAGACCCTGCAACCAAAGACTCAGGACACAGTTCTGCCCACCAATGTGCTGGCATAATCCCCTGGACACATTGGGGTCTGGTTCTACCAAACAGCAAACCTAAGCCAGGTCTGGGATACCTTGGGACCCTGAAGCAGCTCCAGGATCCAGCTCCACCCACCAGAGTGTCATCACTCTGGGATAACCTGGGCCCCAGAGTAGGCTGATTTAGGAATTGACTGCACCCACCAGTGAGTTGATACTAGCTCCAGGAACCCCAGACCTGCAGCCAGCCACCCCAGGACCCAGTGTTGCCTACTAGTAGGCCAACACTAGCGCTGGACACCCCTTGGGGCTCCGTAGCTAGATGTCTCATGACCTGGTCCCACCTACCACTTGGCAAGCACCATGACAGGGACTCACCCGGCTATGCAGCAAGCCGTGCCAGAACCCAGCTTTGTCCAACAGAAGCCAGCAACCTCTGTACAAGACAGGGTCTGGCAACCAACCAGACTAGGAGCCAGCCACGTCAACCAGCATACCCACAGTAGTTAGCCCAGCACAACAGAAGTCCCATGAAACTCACGTAGAGAAAAACTCTATGGCATATAGCTTTGGTGACCAGAGTTATATGCACTGCTGGGCCCCATAGAACATAGTCAACGTAAGACCACTTCTCCAAGTTGGGATATGGAAACAGCCAATCAAATACATAGAAATATAAAAAGCAATTTAGGTAATATGAGGTGACAGAGGAATGTGTACCAAAGAAAGGAACAAGAAAAAATCCCAGAAGGACTAATTGAAGTAGAGATAAGCAATCTACCCAATTCAGAGTTCAAGGTAATGAGTACAAAGATGCTCAAAGAACTCAGGAGAAGAATGGATGAACACAGTGAGATGTTAGAAGTTTCTAACAAAGAGTTAGAAAATATAAAGAAGAACCAAACAAAGCTGATGAATACAATAACTAAAAACAAAACAATACAAAACAAAAAAAACAGGAAGGAATCAATAGTAGATCAGATGATACAGAGAAATGGATCAGTAATCTGGAAAAAAACAGTCATGGAATAGATAGAAATTAAAAAAAAAATTTTTAAAGAGAATAGTGTAAGAGACCTAAGGGACAACAGTAGGTATACTAACATTTTCATTATAGGGGTCCCAGAAAGAGAAGAGAGAGATAAAGGGGCAGAGAATATTTTTGAAGACATTATAGCTGAAAATTTCCCTAACCTGTGAAAGAAAACAGATATTTGAGTCCGGGCACAGAGAGTCCAAAACAGGATCAACCCGAAGTGGACCACACCAAGACACATTGTAATTAAAATGGCAAAAATTAAAGATAAAGAGAGAATATTGAAAGCAACAAGGGAAAAGCAACAAGTTATGTATAAGGGAACTCTCATAAGGCTATCAGCTAAGCTTTTCAGCAGAAACTCTGTAGGCTAGAAGGGAGTAGCATGAAGTGATTATAGGGAAAAATCTACAACCAAGAGTACACTACTGGTAAGGGTTTCATTCACAACTGAAGGAGAGATCAAAAGTTTTAAAAATAAGAAAAGTTAAAATAATTCAGCATCAAGAAATCAGCTTTACAAGAAATATTAAAGGGACTTATCTAAGCAGAAGAGAAAAGGCCAAAAGTGGAAATATAAAAATTGTGAAAGTAAAAATCTCATTGGTAAAGCAAATATACAGTGAAGGTAGTAGATCAACCATTTGTAAAGCTAGTAGGAAGGTTAAAAGACAAAAGTAGTACGATAATCTATATCCACAATAAGTAGTTAAGGGATACACAAAACAAAATGATGCAAAATAATATGTCAAAAAAACAGTAAATGTGGGGTGGGAGGTAAAAATGCAGGGTTGTTAAAATGGATTTGAAATGAACAGATCATCAACTTAAAACAAACATATGCATATATAATTGCTATATATAAACCTCTTGGTAACCACAAACCAAAAATTTATAATAGATACAAACACAAAACATAAAAAGGAATCCAAACATAACACTAAAAGTAATCATCAAATTACAAGGGATGAGAGCAAAAGAAGAAAAGAACAAAAAGAAGTACAAAAACAATGAGCAAAATGGCAATAAGTATATACCTATCAGTAATAATATTAAATGTAAATGGACTAAATGTTCCAAACAAACAAACAAAAAATAGAGTGGCTTAATGGATACAAAAACTAGCAGATCTATGTACTGTTTACAAGAGAATCATTTCAGAACTAAAGACATACATACACTGACTGAAAGTGAGAACATGGAAAAAAAAAGTATTCCAAGCAAATGGAAATGAAAGGAAAGAAGGATAGCAATACTTATATATAAAAAATAGACTTTAAAATGAACACTGTAACAAGAGACAGAGAAGGACATTACATAATGATGAAGGATCCAGTTCAAGAAGATGTATCAATTGTAAATTTAATACGTACCCAACATAGGAGCACCTAAATATATAAGGCAAATATTAACAGACATGAAGGGAGAAATTTAGAGTAATAGAATAATAGTAGGGGACTTTAACATTCCACTTATATCAATGGACAAATCATCCAGACAGAAAAACAATGAAACACTGACCTTAAATTACACATTAGAACAGATGAACTTAACACATACACACAGAACATTCCATCTCAAAACAGTAGAATATACATTCAAGTGCACATGGAGCCATCTCCAGGATAGATCACATGCTAGGTCACAAAAAAGAAATAAAAAGCATACAAATTGGAAAGAAAGAATTAAAACTGTCACTGTTTGCAGATAACATGAAACAATACCTAAAAATCCTAAAGACACTGCTAAAAAACCACTAGAACTCATCAATGAATTCAGTAAAGTTTCAAGATACAAAATTAATATATAGAAATCTGTTGCATTTCTATATACTAGCAACGAACTATCAAAAAGAGAGATTAAGAAAAAAATTCCATTTACAATCACATCAAAAAGAATAAAATACCTAGGAAAAATCTGACAAAGGAGATAAAAGACCTGTACTCAGAAAAAGATAAGAAACTGCTGAAAGAAATTAAAGATGACACAAACAGATGGAAAGTTATACTGTGTTCATGGATTGGCAGAATCCATATTGTTAAAATGACCATACTACCCAAGGCAATCTATAGGTTCAATGCAACCCCTATGAAATTACCAAATGGCATTTTTCATAGAACTACAACAATAATTCTAAAATCTGTATAGACACATAAAAGACCCAAAAAAACCAAAACAATCTTGAGAAAGAAGAACAAAACTGGAGTATCTTGCTCCTTGATTTCAAAATATACTACAAAGCTATAGTATGGAATGGCACAAAAACAGACACATAGATCAATGAAAGAGAATAGAAAGGCCAGAAATGAATCCATGCTTAGATGGTCATTGAATCTATGGCAAAGAAGGCAAGAATATACAATGGGGAAAAGACAGCCACTTCAATAAACGTTTGGGAAAACTGGACAGCTACATACAAAAGAATCAAACTGGATTACTTTCTCACACCATGCACAAAAATAAATTCAGAACGGATTAAAGACTTAAATGTAACACCTGAATCCATAAGATTTCTAGAAAAGAACACAGGCAATAGGCTCTTTAATATTGGTCTTGGTAATATTTTTTTTTTTGAATACTCCTCCTTAAGCAAGGGAAACAAAAGCAAAAATAAACAAATGGGACTATGCCAAACCAAAAAGGTTTTGCACAGTGAAGGAAACCATCAATAAAAGGAAAAGGCCACCTACTGAGCAGGAGAAGATATTTGCAAACAATATATCTGATAAGGGGTTAATATCCAAAATATACAGAGAACTTATACAACTCAACAACAAAAAACACATAACGCAATTAAAAAATGGGCAGAGAACCTGAATAGACATTTTTCCAAAGAAGGTATACAGAAGGTCAAAGGATGCTCAACATCAATAACCATCAGGAAAATTCCAATCAAAACCACAATGAGATATTACCTCACACTTGTAAAAATGGCTGTTATCAAAAAGAAAACAAATAACAATGTTGGTGAGGATGTGGAGAAAAGTGAACTCTTGTGCACTGTTGATGGGAATGTAAATTGGTGCAGTCACTATGGAAAACAGTATGGAGATTCTTCAAAAAAATTAAAAATAACTACCATAAAATCCAGCAATCCCACTCCTTGGTATTTACCTGAAGAAAATAAAAACACTGATTTGAATAGTTATACACACCCCTATGTTCATTGCAGCACTATTTACAATAGCCAAGACATGGAAGCAACTTAAGTGCTTAAGTGTCCACTGATATATGAATGGATACAGAAGATATATACATATATATATATATATATATATATATATATATATATAATGGAATATTAGTCAGCCATAAAAAAGAATAAAAAGAATAAAATCTTGTCATTTGCAACAACATGGATGGACCTAGAGGATATTATACTAAGTTAAATAGATCAGATAGGGAAAGGCAAATACTCTATGATTTCACTTATATGTGGAATCTAAAAAACAAAACAAATGAACAAACATAACAAAACAGAAACAGAGTCATAGATACAAAAGACAAATCGGTGGTTGCCAGAGGAGAGGGCGGTGGGGCAAGGAGAAAATTAGTTGAGGGAGATTAAGAGGTACAAACTTTCAGCTGCATCATAAATGAGTCACATATATGAAATGTACAGCATAGGGAATATAATCAGTAATTACATAATATTTTTGTACGGTGACAGATGACAACTAGAATTATCATGGTGATCATTTTGAAAGGTATAGAAAGGTATGTTTTGTACCAGTAACTAACATAGTGTTGTAAGTAATTATACTTTAAAAACAAACAAAAAATCAAACAAACTCTTAGAAAAAAAAGATCAAATTTGTTATGAACAGGGGTGGGAGTTGGGGGAAGGGTGAATTGGATGAAGATAGTCAAAATGAACAAACTTCTAGTTATAAGACAAATAGATTCTAAAGATGTAAAACATAACATGATAAGTACAATTAACACTGCAGTAATTTATATATGAAAATTGTTAAGAAAGTAAGTCCTAAGAGTTCTCATCACAAGTAAAAAGTTTTTTCTATTTCTTTAGTGTTATATCTATATAAATATTGGATTTTCACTAAACTTATTGTGATTATCATTTGATGATGTGTATAAGTCAAATAATTATTCTGTACAACTTAAACTTATACAACCATATGCCAATTATATCTCAAAATCTGTAGAAAAAGAAAATAATACATATGGGGGGCTATCTTTTCTTGATATTGAAACAAAAATTGTTATTTGATAAAGTGTAATGAGTTATGTGAAAATTTTTGAATGTTAATATGAAGAGACTAAAAAAGTGAGAAAAATAACATTTCAAGATGTCCTGTTTTGATGATAGCACACATTATTTTATATGAACTATATGCCTATATGCCTATATGCACTATAGTGTTATTTATGGTCTAGATATAGTTCACAATATTAAGCTTATGGTCTGTAAATACATATAAATAGATAACGAATGACTTGAGCTCTGTTTGCCCTCTGCCCTCTCCTTTTCTCTTACATCGTTTCTCTCCTTGTTCCTCCATTTTCCTTTCTTCATTGTGTGTTCCTTAGTGCTGTTATGTATTCTCATTACTGCCACGTAAGAAAGAAATGTTTGTCTTTCACCCACCTGCAAGAATGCAAATCAATAATTGTAGGACTTAAAAATACAACCTGTGTCACACTAGGAAACATATCAAATGCTCTCGAGAGTACTTCTCTTTTAATAATTGAAATCACTTTCTATATATAATACAATTAGTTCCTGTTATTTAATGTTCAATTAGAAAAGTGGTCTGGGAAACACTTCTATCAAAGTTCTAGAATCTAACTATTGTGCTTTATGTATTTGATTTGATCATTGTCATGTAGGCATACCACAGTAATAAATTCATCTTTCTCTAAGTCCTTTATGTATACGTTTTGCCTGTTGTCAATATAGTATCACTTTTCTCAGGCTGACCACAAATAAGAAAGTCAGAATTAAAAGAACATTTTACTTTGATTAGCTTAAGTGCTGTTACTTTTGGTCATGTTGTGAGATCTATTTCTCCCTTTTTCTATGGTTATATTATGTGATCTGATGAAGATTTATGCATCTCCAAGCACCTATGTTTACCAATGATGGGAATGTTATGAATTGCAATAACAAAAGAAAGGTATACTAATGTATGAATTTTTTACTCTTTCTTATGCCTTTCAGATATTGACAGTTAACAAAAAAGAGCTGTATACCAGTCTTCAAAAAAAACAGCAAGAAAACAAAACTCTAAAACTGTCAAGACCTTTAATCTAATTTATATTATTTCTTTTCTTCACTTTATTGTAGTTTCAGTAATGCAATTATAAGCCATTTAAAAATATAAATGTATTAAAGCAAAAGCATACATTAGCATAAATAGTATTATCTTTTAACCTCCTTATTCTATAGCTCAATGGCAACAACAGGATACATATGAGTTCCTGTTGAAAATAGGCTTTTCAAGAAACCCAAACTAGGTCTCCTAGGGGCCAAGTTTCCCTACACAACATATATTTCCTACCTGTCACTTGCCTTGCTGTTTCAGTTAGATGGCTATCAGTATTTTTAAAAGAAAAAAAAAAAATCCTGCTGATTTTGGTTTAAAAAATATCCCTTGAAAGAACACAATAAAATTCCAATTAAGCAGTTGTTATCTAAAAATATACTAGCTAACTACAAAAAGCACATTCATAAACATTCACCAATGACTCTGTAAAGTACCCTGTGTTTCACAGACAGTTGTTTGTTGATGTGTTTTAGAAACATATTTCTTAACAAATTTTTAAAAAATATCTCAGTTATCACAGATCACAGTGAATTGAGGTTGGATTAAAATCGATAAGGTACAATAAATGTAATTTTATCTGAAGAGACAGAATAACTATGCAAAGGAAGTTGCTGAAACTATGGGGACCTAACCCAAAGAGGATCAGAGCGTGACTGCCAGCAGAGTCCCTAGCACGACAATGGTGATTTTAAATTAACGTCTAGCAGCAAACATATTAGTAACTACCAAATTTAAATTACTTCATAGTTCAGTTGAAAACATTTTCTCTATTTATTACCTGTGTGTATAATACATTTATAAACACACTCTTGTGTAAGTGTGTGTATAGAGAGAGAGAAAGAAAGAAAAATGAAGGCAACAAAATATTTCCTGCCTCTGTGTCGAACAATGCTAATAGTGATGAAAAATAACATCAACTTGCTCTAGGAAATGACTGTTCCTGGGAGATAGGTATGTAAAACAACTAATATCCTATTTGTCAGGTTTAACAATGTGCTCACCAAGATTCACATCTAGGCTCTTTCTTCCCTGTGATCCTCAATCCAAAGATATTACGTCAAACTCTGACCATTTCAAAAAATGTCTTTCTCTTTTTGACTGTCCTTAAAATCATCCAGTCTTTAATCTAAAACCCCATAAATACCTTTCACTAATTTTCTTATTTTGAAACATTTCCAAGATTGTGTATGTGTTGTGTGCTTGCATTTATTTATATATATATTGCATTACATTTATATTCATATATATTCATTATATTCATTATATATATTTATATATATATTCATTATATTCATATATTCATATATATATGAATATATATATGAATTCATTATATTCATATATATATTTATATATATATTGCATTACATTTATATTCATATATGCTCTGTAATGCTGTATTTAACTACAGCTATAAATAAGAGCTAGAAACTATGTCAT
Source organism: Eubalaena glacialis (assembly GCF_028564815.1). NCBI lineage: Eukaryota > Metazoa > Chordata > Mammalia > Artiodactyla > Balaenidae > Eubalaena > Eubalaena glacialis. The sequence goes on along the minus strand of NC_083731.1, from coordinate 38,668,898 downwards.
GTATTGAACATTTATAAATTGTCACAAAGTGTGCCAGGTACATTGTCTCTTTAATCCTGTCATAAAACCTATCAAGCAAGCAATAATGTTATAAACATCTTATAGGTAGGAAAAATCTGAGCTTAAAGAGGTGAAGTTATATGCTTATTATCCCATAAGTATGTGCAGGAATATGTGCCCAGGCTTCACAACTCTAGAGCCCAATATGCTAAACCACACATTAAGTGCCATGCAGAGGCATATAGTACACTGAGGCAAAAGGAAAATTCAATAAGACATGTCTTTATTTAAAATGTTGATATTTTTAAATTATAGATATTTCATTTTAAGTTTTACTTTTAAAAATATTGCATTAAGATATTGATTACTGAGATTTTAGTGTCCCATTACATTTTTTACCCAAGGCAGCTGCCTCACTCACTTTACTTGCCTGGCTCTATTCCTGCCTCTGTGACATATCTACTGCAGAAATGAAGAGTCCATTTGAAATTTGATTCATTACTCTGATTTAATGAGCATGAGAAACTCATATAAATTATTCCTCCATCTATGAAATGTGAATTATAATACACAACATATGATGTTATTATGGATATTCAACTAGTGATTTATAAAGATTATTCAAGTGTTATTGTCTTTATTTCAAGGAGATTTACTATAAAATAATAGATCAGTGAAGAAAGGTGGACCTTATAATCATCAGCCCTTACCTGTGAATATCACACTAGAATTTATAAACATCCCAAATATGTCAATAAAACAGTTTTCATCCTCCAAACAACCATGTTAAGGATACTTGGCAAGCAAATTTTTACACATTTTACTGTTGAGGAGAATAGGACATCCAAAAGGAATGAAGTTAAGAATTAAATAGCTCTCTTCTCTCTCTTAGTTCATTGCTGAATTCTGTCCTTCTTGCTGCTGAGCCCAAGTTACCCAATGAAAATACTAAGATAACTGAAAGGTAAATTGAAATTGCTCTAATTTTATTACAATAACAGCATCATGCTTCAACTGAATCAAACAAAACACTATCTGTACATCTTCCTTTCTATTATCAACAATGCTTTATATGCTTATGAAAGCCTGAGCTAGATCAAATTGACAACATACTATGGTCATGTAAGATATCATTGGGGGTTGCTGGGTGTAGGATATAAACAAACTCTGTACTACACTTGCAACTTCTGTTGAGTTTTAAACATTTAAAGATTATTTTAAAATTAATTTTTTAAAAAGCCCTGGGAAAGAACATGGGAGAAAATTACTTGCAGAGAGGGAAGTGTCACAAACTTCTTTAAATGATTTATGGTATATAAAACCGTCATGCACTTATTTGTTCATTTCTCAATTTGAATGATATGAGTTGGGTTTTTAGTAAAACAGGCATCTTTAAAACCTCTTAGAAGCACTTCTTCTCTTCTTTCAAAACTGTAATGAGAATGAAATGAATTTTGAAAAGAAATTTACCTTAGGATAAAAGGAATCTACAAGTGGCTACTTAATGTTATACACATAGAAATTACATTCTTATCTATATCAGATTGAGTTATGTACAGTTCTACCTAACATTTGAGAATATCTACTAAAATCCATTACCTCCTAAAATCTTCTTCCCTAAATTTGCTTCTTCTCCTACAATCTCTTTATCTCCTTTAACTACCATTTATTCTGTTGTCACAGAGACACTTCACTGGCTCTCTGACCTCACCTAATTAATTATGAAGTATATTTAATTGCTTTGCTCCAAGATTTCCAAAACTGTCCACATCTTCGTATTATCTTTAGTTCAGGCCACTAAAGTCTCTAGTTTGGACACCTTATCTGATACACTCTCTTGCATATGCCAATTCCAATATACTATTAGAATCAGAGTGGTGTAATAGAACACAGATATGATAATATCAAACTTTTGAATTTGTTCTGATCAAGTTTTCTTAAAAGTGGCTCTATTGACATGTTGGACTAGATAATTCTTTGTTGTGTCCTATGCATTGTAAGATGTTTAGCAGCAACCCTGATTTCCATCTGCTCAATGTCAGTAGGACAGCCATCCCCACAGTCTTGAAAAACAAAATGTCTCCAGACATTGTCAAATGTCCCCAGCTGAGAGAAATATTGCCCCTCATTGAGAACCACTCTTTCAGATAGTCAGGAAAAAATTTTACATCTCTGAATATGGCATACATGGGTCTGTTAATCAGGTGGCTTTTGCCAATTAGAGAACAGAAAATAAAACCTGTTTCTCCTCATTTATGGCAGGGTTACTTACTTGTCTGATTTAATGTCTTTGAGAATAGACACAACTGGGTGTCTTGCTTATCATAATGTTCTAAACATATAAATTGTGTAGAAATAATCCCAGGCAAATCCTGTACTGGTTCCCTAGCAGCACAATTAATCTCAGTTACCTACCCATAGGGATGAAACTTCTAATGAGTTTCTTGTCCCACAAAGGAGATCCTCATGCACTGAAAAACTGTGATTTATAGATGTTAAGAGTTTTGACAAGGAATGCTGAGGTTGATGGCAAAGAACTTTCCTGAAGAGAAGAGTAGGTTTACATAGATAATAGAGAAAATTGAATTAAAATTTTATATAATAAATGAGAAAATTGAGACCTAAAAATATCAGGTAAGTTTCTGCGTGTCCCCAAAATTATTGATGGACAATTTGGGCCTCTGTTTCTTTGAGTACCAGTCTAGTACTATTTCAACTAAATCAAAAAGATTTTGAGACAATAGAGAAATAGTGACTGGGAACTTCTCAATAAAGGAAAATATCTCTGTACAGAGTTAAGAATTATATTGCATTATAGTGCAATCTGGTAAACCATGGTTTTTTCATCAGGAAAGATAAAAAAAATCTTTGAAGTATACTCTGCTTAAAGGATATAATATTATTTTAAAAATTTTATTAAAATATTCAAAACCTTGTCAAAATAAAAATGTTTTGTACTTTTCAGGAATTTGGATTCAACTTTGAGAGAAATAGCTTTCCTAGAGATTATAGGACTTTCTTTGAGAGAGGCTAAAAAACAAATTTTTTTTTACTCTGGTTAAAATGAACATCTATGCTATAGTATCCATTTTTGGAAATATAAATATAAATTACTTAAGCTACAAATTGTGAAATTGAATAAAATTTTATATTTCATAATAAAATACTTTAAAGCAATTTAATATGTTGAACACATATAAGCCTTAACTATTAAATATATGGTATAATGGTAATTTATCTATCATGTAAAATAAGGTCAAATTTTCCACAAGTAAATTTATAGTACCAGTAGTTATATTAATGCTTATTTTTAAAAGACAGTACTGATGATATAGCAAAGTCCTTTCTGAGGCTAATTTGTGGATACAAAGTAGGTGTTAAAATTATAAAGCATTTGGAGACGCGTGATGCCCTGGCAGCTCATTTTTTAAAAATTCACAATAGACCTAATAAAATACCATCCTCACAAAGAATTCAGTAGTCTGAAAAATAGAGATTTTAGTACTTTCCTATAGGACTCTTCTGATTTTTAATGTCTTTGTGACTAATTTCTTATAACTATAAATTGATAAATGGTAACTACAATAAAGCATCAGTGTTTTTTTTTTCAGTTATACTAATCAATGTTATTTTTTGTTGTTGTTGTTCTCTTAGCCAAAATTTATTTTGCTTACTTTCTTTTTTTTTTAAACATCTTTATTGTAGTATAATTGTTTTACGATGGTGTGTTAGTTTCTCCTTTATAACAAAGTGAGTCAGTTATACATATACATATGTCCCCATATCTCTTCCCTCTTGCGTCTCCCTCCCTCCCACCCTCCCTATCCCATCCGTCTAGGTGGAATCAATGTTATTTTAATATTTTAGAAATAACATGTGCTATACATTGTGTGTGTTTTGGTGTTGCATAATAATAGCAGGAGCTTAAAATATTTTTTGAAAAATAAATGATTAAATAAATTATTTAGTTAATGAATAAACATCACTTACTAAAAATCTATTTAGGGCAGGCACTATGCTACACTATTTGTAGCTGACATTTATTAACTAATTTTCTTTGGCACCTGGTGAGAGCTTTATATTAATTATCATACCTAGTCCTCAGAACAACGTGCTGAGGTGCGTTTAATTGCTCTCATTTTTTTCTGATTAAAAAATTGAGAAAAGAACCTCAAAGAGAATAAATAATTCCCCACCATTATACATCTTGTGAGAAATAAAATGGGATGCAAACTCTATTTTTCTTTCTTTGTGATTACTGTATCCCAGCTTTTTCTACTATGACACATTGTCTCTGAGTGAATAAATTAAAAAATGAGTGAATCAATCAATATTCTTGGCTTTACCAAGGAATACACTTCTAAGGCACCTTTATTTTGCATGGGTTAATTATTCAGCTTCTTATTTTAGTTATTATAGTAGGTAAATAATTCCCCTCCCCTCCAAAGATGCCTGCATCTTAATTCCCAGAATCTGTGAATATGTTATGTTACATAGAAAGAGGAATTACCATTACGGATGGAAGTAAGGTTGAACTTAAAACAGGGAGTTATCTTGGATTAACCAGATAGACTTATGTAATCAGAAGGGTCCTTAAAACTGGAAGCAAGAAGTACAATTTGAGAAGTCATACAATGTAGAAGTGGCTTTGAAGATGGAAGAAAGGGACCATGAATCAAGGAATGTGTGTAACCTCTAGAAGATTGTAAGGTTCAGGAACTGGATTCTCCTCTAGAGCTTCCAAAAGGAACATGGCCCTGACCACACTTTGATTTTAACCCGGTGAGACCCATGTTGAACTTCTGACCTACTAGACTGCAAAATAATAAATTTGTATTGTTTTAAGCCATTAAGTTTGTGGTAATTTGTTACAGCAGCAACAGGAAACTAATACAGTTAGGCTTTGCAGATATTTGTTGTCTTGCTTTGATAAGGTATATAGTTATTTCTTAAAAAATAAAAACAGATTCTCTTTTTCATTTAGTTAATTGTCTTAAGAGAAGCTGGCACATAGTCTAAGTGGGTGATTATAAAGCCTAAAGAGCAGGTAGAATTCTGACTCTTCTAAGGGGTCTGACAGCCCTGGGGATGCTTGAACACATCAGTCAAATAAATTAAAAAAAAAAAAAAAAAAAAGAGTATGTTCAATGAAAATATACTTATCACTGAATAGTAAGTCCTAAAGAGTTAGACTTGTCCAAGTGTAGTTTCCAAAAAGTTGAGAACATGTGTATTGTAGGAATATAGAATAAACATGTCAAATATTTTTTCAACTCATTGATAATGATTTAAAAGAATTTTGAAAGAGTGGATAATATATACTTTTAGAAACAAATATTAGAGATTATTAAGTTACATACAAAATTTTTGGTATATCCTACAGAGAAATAAAACTGAAACCTTGGGATTATCTTTTTGATTGGACAGAAGTTATTTGCACCTACCCTTGTCTAGGTCTTTAAGTTGGCATGTAAATTCACAGATTCTGTTCCATTAATTAATAGGAAATGTCTATTTCAAACATAGAACATTCTCCACCCCCTCCAAAAAATGAAATAATCAATAAGCATGCTTTTAACAATGACCATGGGGTACACTGAAAAGTATTATACTGTGCTCTCTTTTGCTTATATCCAAATTTTGGTTCATTTTTTATTAATAGTCCCCCAATTCTGATCATAAAAAGTGTTCTAAAATTATTCCTAATGACAAAAATGCTCATTTTAATGTGTATTGCTGTGACTATTTACCTAGATGTAGCAAGTGGTGTCAATTAAATGTACAAGCCCTCCTTGAATTTTTAATATTTAACAACTATTGACGTCAGAGTTTTTTTTTTTTTTTTTTTTTAATTTTATTAAGGAACACAGGATTGGACTTTTTTTTTTTTTTTTTAGTAAAGTGTCAATTTCTTTCTTTATTTATATTTATTTTTGGCTGTGTTGGGTCTTCGTTTCTGTGCGAGGGCTTTCTCTAGTTGCGGCAAGCAGGGGCTACTCTTCATCACGGTGTGCGGGCCTCTCACTGTCGCGGCCTCTCCTGTTGCGGAGCACAAGCTCCAGACGCGCAGACTCAGTAGTTGTGGCTCACAGGCCCAGTTGCTCCATGGCATGTGGGATCCTCCCAGACCAGGGCTCGAACCCGTTTCCCCTGCATTGGCAGGCAGATTCTCAACCGCTGCGCCACCAGGGAAGCCCAGGATTGGACATTTTAAAAGATTTGTTTACTCTTCGTTTTGGAAGCTAGAAAACCAAGAATCTCTTCAGAGATTTCTCTTACGATACCTGTAGATTTTGTTGAATTTTTATGTATTTGTTCTCCAAATATGTTCAAGTCATTGACTTGCCGGAAAATGAACTTGATTACAATTTATGGGACTCAGGCACTTTTATATATAGAGTAAGTATCATACAACTTTTCCTGAAAGGGCTTGTTCCTTATTGGTGAGCTTATTGTAAATAATTACAGGTGAATGAACACTTCTCAAATGTCATGCTACATGGAATAACATTTGTCGCACAATTGCACACTGCATGTTTCTTATTTGCCCTGTTCAAATAACTATATTGCCATGAAAAATTAGATGATTCATCAAAATTATTTGATTTTAAATTCTAAAGTTTAGTAGCAATTAGATTCCATTTTAAAATGTTTTATTTCTATTTATAAAATGAGAGCCTATTAACTTGAGGGTTAAAGATAAACTAACAAGAAAGAATGAATTATTTATATAAATGTGAGAAATTAAAAATAATGCCTAAAATATTACAAAACAAATAACTACAATTAAATTTCATTAGTAAATGATCCTTGCTCCTTTGAGTCTGGGTTCACTAATCAGCTTTCATACAGTTGCCTGCTTATAGAACCGAGTCCTTGACTTTGTTTGTAGGTACACTCTTTAGAGTTGTCTCAGCGATGCCAGCTTTAAGCTCTGAAACCTGTGCTAATAAATCAATTTCTTGAAGTACCATTAATTGAAATTACCTGATATCATCTTTTTCATGAGGTTCAAGAATGAGTTTCTTTGTTGAAACACAAAGTTTAGTCTGTAGTTTATATAGCTAAGCCTTCAGGTAAGCATTAGAAGAAAGTGGAAACTTCTTGTTTGGTAATATGGCTAAGTGGTTGTGGTTAATTTGTTTGTTATTGTTTCTTTTTGGTTTTTTCCTTTGTTTTTTTCCCAGCTTTATTGACATATAATTGACATATACCATTGTGTTAGGTTAAGGTGTACAATGTGATGACTCAACACATGTATATATTGTGAAATAATCAAGTTGTAGTTAATTTTTATAGTATCTAACAATATCTGAATGTAGGATAGTAAAATTTTCTTTTGAATAAAATAGATAATTATTGCATATTAATTTGATTTCATTTTAAAGATAAGATCTTATTCTTTATACTGAGGATGTTAAGACATGTATTATGTATTTTAATCCAATTTTCCAAGTGCACCATCTTTGAAACATTTATGCTAAAATATTTTACAAAATTGTCCTTTGATTTGACAACTCTTTTCATGAAGGTCTTCTTACAATTGTGTTGGATCTAATTGAGAAATATGAAGCATCCTAAACAAATCAAATCATCTAGTATACTTCTTGTTATACTGTGAGAAAATCATTCTTTGAAATTGCCTCAAAGTGCCTCTTGGGGAAAATCAAAGAGTTTTAAGACTGAAAGATACACTAATTTTTTTTTTTTTTTTTTTTTTTTAAATTTAGAGTTTGATCTTGAGGAGGAAAAATCAAAAGAATTATCAATAGAAACTTGGTCACTTGATTAAGCATGATTATAATCACCAAGAAACAATAGTTTGATTACTTACTAATCAAGGTGGCAATGTAATAGTTTAAGAAACCACATAAAGTAACTCAATGTAGGGGATCTTAACTTTTTCATAATCAAGGACATGGCAAAGTCAGCAGAAAGCCAACCATTATTCTTGTAAGACATGAGATCTTCTACCTAAAAAGATTGTTCCAAAGATAACAACTACATCTTTACTACCACTTGTTAATATAGAACTAATGATCTCGGATCAATTTATCATTCTCAGAAAGAAAACCTAATTCTGGTTTTGCATTAATATAATTGTCAGTAAAGAATTCACAAGCTCCCTCATGCTTTTTCAATTATCTTGTGAATAAGAACAAGAAACTTTGTATAAAAAGATGAAAACATTTATGCTGCTTTTAGACTTATTATTTGCAGTTACTATAAATCAAGGCAAATAATTTACTTTCTGAAAACTATAACTTTCTGTGTTTATTTAAATATTATCTTTCTCTATCCTCTTTTACAAGCAGACACTACTTTAGGACAAAATTAGGCTCAATTTTTTATTGATAATAAAAACTCGTTCCATTATGTACATAAAAAGTTGTGCCATTATCCTTCTAATAGTTTTAACACAGGCTGACTGAACTTTCAATCAAATTAACCAGATTCTATTCCACCACTGGCATCAAAACAGTCTTTAATTATACATCTCATTTCTGATTGCTTGGGAAGGGGGAGGTTTGATATTTATAAAGATCTGTTAACAAAATTTGGAAATCAAAATGAAATTTTTAGAAATATAATCCAGATAAAATATTTTTATATATGCTTATCCTCAGGTTGACTTTGGAGATTGTATTTCTCAAAGGAAAGCAAACAAGTAATCTCTAAATCAAACATGTCAATTTTTAATTGTTACCACATAAATAGATACCTGTAGGGTTTCTAAAGCAAAAGTCATTAAAATTCTGCACAACATCCATCATTTCTGTTTTGTGTGGCTAATCCCCTGAAATTTATTATGAAACAGCATCTTCCATATACATATTTCTGTTGTGATTTTGATGGTGGTGGTTATTTGTTCTCTGCTAAAATCCAAATTAACTTCTTAGTGATAATTCAAAAAAAACCCATGCTACTCTAATAAATTACGTAAGGTTTTCCTTCTTCAACATCGCTCTAAATTTAGCCACAGAAAATATTTTAGAATACATTAATGCTTGGGTAAATGGACTGCCCCTGTCATTCTCTTTGTGTTTCTGATATAACCGTGTTAACTTTCTTACCAACGTTGATCTATCCTCAATTTCCTCCTTGATTTATATAACTTCTGTCTACATTCAATTTCAGTTTTTTAAAGTCTTTATGTTCTGTTTGTTAATATAGCATACTGGTAAAAAATAATAGTAATAATTAAAAAAAAAAGAAATCAACCCATGTCCCTGGGTTTGAATCCTCCCTCCATCCTGTGCCTTAGATTTCTATTTATCAGTCTCCCTATGTGTAAAAAGAATGTTAATAGTAAAAGCTACCTGACAAGGATGCTATAAAAATTAAGAAAAAAAAAAATGTAATGGATATTTTACAGTGTCTGACATTTAGTAAGAACTTTACTAAGTGTTAGCTACTATTAATCCTGTATCTTGGAAAGGCTACACAAAGTTGGGATATCCTAAAACATTGAAAATAACCTCCCAAGATTGGAAGTTATGTGTTGTTTTGCCTGCATTACACCCTCAGTTTTCAAAGAGGCAAATAGCTGAAGAAAATGATTTCATAAGGTTTGTTAAGATGGCATCAGAAGAAAGCATTTGAGTGTGTATGTGTCTATCAGTATTGGGGGAGAATTAAGGGGACTGATAGGAGAGGGACAAGAATTGGTGAGCAACTGACTCAGAAATAAGAACAGAGGTGTTCTCACACAATAGTTAGCAGCTAAAATTTAAACAAAATTATCTGTGCATTTTTTTCAGAAGAAGTAAAAAATAGAGTAGGAGCATGAGATGTTGAGTCAAACATTACTAAAAGAGAAAGGAACAGGATGAGTCCAGGAGTCTGCTGCAAGGAAGGAAACAGAAGGCAAGGAATCAGATTGGACCAGAGCAGGGGTCTGAACTCAAACTGTAAAAAATGCCCCAGATATTGTACCCAGCACCCTGACATCATAGTCTCTGGGACTTCTGATATATTGAATTTCCATAACCCTCCACTTTTGTGGGAACTATATGTCCATTTCTTTGACCAAATAGATATGTGATTTTCTCCAAGGATTCCGTGTTCATTATCACTCTCCATAAGGCACAGCGTTTCTCTGCTAGAAAGGAAGTAGTGGTTGGCCACTGCAAATTCCTGGATATTAGTAACTGTCATGGGTGACCTCTACTCTTTTGCTTTCCAAAGTGCTCATTTATGCCACTCTCTCTTTACTGATCTCTTTACCAGTTACCTGGACACTCTAAAACTTCTCATGAAAACTTTTTGTTTTCATGTTGTATCCTTTCTAATTTTGCTCATAGATTTTAGTTTTCTCACTGTTCGTCTGTACCACAAAACGGCTTTGTAATTCCTTGAACTCAATTTAAATAACGTTTAGATCTTCCACATTTTACTTACATGCCTACACACATAGACCATCTGGTTTACCTCTTCAATTAAAAAATGACTTTTCTAAAATGCAGTGCATATCTGATGTCTACACAGTTCAAAACAAAAGCATGCAAACTGGAAATTCTGTTGTATCACTAGAGATTTTCTATGAGAACAAGACACAGCATGCCTTCATTTTATATCATTAATGCACAGGTATTTCTCATCTTCTCCCCACCTGGCACTAAGAACTTATAAGCTCTGGTTTAAAAAGAGTATATAAAGAATCTGTTTAAAACTAGAAATTCTCATCCATTAGTAACAAGTTTAAAATTGTTTTTTAAAAAACTATATAGACAAAATAAGTGCTTTTTCATAGCCAATTACCTCTTTCTTGGGAAAATATCACTTCTTTTATTTTCTTTCCTGCCTTTACTAATTTCTTCCATGTAGGATCATTATCACTTCAGGCTTTGATTATTGCAACAATTTTTAATGTGTGACTTTGATTCCTCTGTACTCTTAAATGTTTTGAACACTACAACTGTTTAAAGTTCTTAAAATAATTATGGCTATGTAATTTTTTTGCTAAAATATCTATAAAACCCATAATAATTTTTTGTCATTTTCTCACTGAATAAATATGTGATACTTATTTTGGTCTATACTCTAGGTCACATGGAAACAGTGATATATAAATCTTAAAATGTCTCTAATATCATGAAGCTTAAATTATAATTTTTAAAAGTATGGAGTAATGTGATGGGGAGTGATAAAGTGAAAGCTACTTTATAATGGTGGTCATAGAAAGGCCTCCTAATCTGCTGCCCTGCTAGTTAATTTATCTAGGGGACACAGCCAGGAAATGACTGGAAACTGAATACTCTAGACCAAGTGCAAAGAACCATGTAGAGACTCTAGGACAAACACAAATTTTGAGGGTCTGGAAACCAGAGATGATCTGCTCTTCCACAGAGAGTAAAGAGGAAACTGGAAAGACATGAGGTGGGAAAGGAAGGCTGGACCAGATGGTGTCAGTAGGCCAAGGAAAAGACTTTGTGTTTCATTCTAAGTGCAAAGTGGTGCTTTTGGAATTGGGATTCTCTTGATTGCAAGTTACAGAAGCCCAATTTGAATAACTTGTAGGAAAAATGGGGGAAATTTAACAGGAGAATAATGGGATATCTCGCAAAATGCAAGGTTAGCAATGGAGCTAGTTCTCAGGAACAGGATGAGGGATTAGAGATCTACTGTAAAGAAATGATGTCCCCTCTCTTCTCCATCTTTGCTTCTTTCAGTGTGGCTTCATCATTCTGTCGTCCTTAGGAATATATATATATATTCCTAATTCCTAATTCCTATATTCCTAATATATATATATATATTCCTAATATATATATATATATTCCTAATATATATATATATATTCCTAATATATATATATATATATTCCTAATATATATATATATTCCTAATATATATATATATATTCCTAATATATATATATATATTCCTAATATATATATATATATTCCTAATATATATATATATATATATATATATTCCTAATATATATATATATATATTCCTAAGAACTGGTCACCAAGAGCTCCCAAGTGCCACAGGTTCTTGAAATAAACTATATTTGACATTTCCATCAAGACCTAATATATATATTCCTAAGAACTGGCCACCAAGAGCTCCCAAGTGCCACAGGACTCTCCCCTATGCCCATACCATCTCTTTCTGTCTGTCCATGTCTGTCTTTCTTTCTTTGTCTCTGTTTTTTTCTCCATCTCCCTCTCTCTCTAACTTTCTCTGTTGCTTCTAAAATTTGTAGAAAGAAGTACTGCTCTACTGAACATTCAGCAATTGTGAAAATGAGGAGGCAGACCAAAAACAAGTTACATATTTTTATAATATTTATACTTTCTAAACACTTATTTTATATGTTTGTCTCTAAGCAATAGTATCAAGTTGACATAAAATCAGTTGTCATACCACTTTTAGAGACAAACTGACTGTTAAGCATGTACTGTCTTGCTCAAGATCACCAACTAGCTGTTGGCAGAGAGCTGAGTTCTGTTTTGGAAACAAAGTCGTCTTCATACTCATATATGTAACATAATCTATAGGATTAAAGCAAGTATTTTACCTCAGCATTCAAGGCCCTCCATAATCTTTTGCTAAATGATTCCTGTGTGAAACTTCCATGCAAGTTTTAATGGGTTACTCAGAGGTTCTTGAAATAAACTATATTCTACATTTCCACCAAGACCAATTCCATTAGTATTCCTGTTTACTTTAGGAATTGCTTAAAGTACAAGTCTTCTTGACAGTCAAATGCTATACACATATGAGTCAGTATTGTCATTAACCTGAGTAAACTTGTCAACATTTAGTTTCATACAAACTTCCAGTTCTATCTTCTGAGTTCCCTTTTAGTGATTAGAAAATTCCAAGATATCCCTTACACTGTTCTCACACATTCTCCTAACCCCTTTCTTTAACTTATATGTACTATTCCTTGATGATGTTATTTCCCCAGTGACACACAAGAGCAGGAGATATTTACCTCTCTGACACCATATCATTTTGGGAAAAGATGCATGAGAGCTGCCATTCTTCTCAGAAATATTTATTCCTGATTCACAGTCTTCCTCTTAACATCCCTAATCATCCTCCTTGGTGAATTCAATATCTAGGCTAATGATACCTCCAAAATATATTTGTATTCATTTTCCTCTGTTGACCTGAAATAGACTGTCAGATATTTCTCCAGCCGAAATGGGTTTATTCAGGATGAGTAGAGAATTGCAATTTGAGGTCTGCAATGATGTCAAGCCACACAAAAGTCTCTGAACAACAAGGGAAGGAGAACACTTTTATAGAAGTTGGGAGGGCTACAGTAAAGAAAAAGAACATGGTTTTACATTGGCTGAGTCTTTGCTAGGAAAGAAGAGGAGTCATTCTTTCTGTTGGGCTCTGCTGTCATTGCAGGGCATGAGAGCTCCCCCTTCTGTTCCCCAAATTTACATAATTGAGCTTTGTGTTCATTAATTTTTACACTTCTCTCCAGCACCATGTCTAAGTGGCTGTCACCTTTAGCTATCAAATTCGTTTCTCAAATTTTTAATTTTTCCCCATCCAATCCATTCTGCACAGATCAACTTTAGTATTCCTTTTATATCCCAAACAGATCATATAAATGTTTTTCTTGAAATATTTACAAGTTTCATCATTTTACTTAGAACAACATCTAACTGTGTGCCTTATTTTTACCAAGCCTCATAAGACCTGGAAATTCCAACCTCCCAATCTCTCGGGTTCTTCTTACATTTCTTACCATTCTCTTTTTTTTTTTTTTTTTTTTTTTTGTTAACATCTTTATTGGAGTATAATTGCTTTACAATGGTGTGTTAGTTTCTGCTTTCAAACAAAGGGAGTCAGTTATACATATACATATATCCCCATATCTCTTCCCTCTTGCGTCTCCCTCCTTCCCACCCTCCCAATCCCACCTCTCTAGGTGGTCACAAACCACCGATCTGATCTCCCTGTTCTATGCGGCTGCTTCCCACTAGCTATTTTACATTTGGTAGTGTATATATGTCCATACCACTCTTTCACTTTGTCCCAGCTTACCCTTCCCCTTCCCCATGTCCTCAAGTCCATTCTCTAGTAGGTCTGCGTCTTTATTCCCGTCTTACCCCTAGATTCTTCCTGACCATTTTTTTTTCTTTTTAGATTCCATATATATGTGTTAGCATATGATATGTGTTTTTCTCTTTCTGACTTACTTCACTCTGTATGACAGACTCTAGGTCCAGGCACCTCACTACAAATGACTCAATTTCGTTTCTTTCTATGGCTGAGTAATATTCCATTGTATATATGGGCCACATCTTCTTTATCCACTCATCTGTTGATGGACACTTAGGTTGCTTCCATGTCTTGGCTATTGTAAATAGAGCTGCAATGAACATTGTGGTACATGACTCTTTTTGTGTTATGGTTTTCTCAGGGTATGTGCCCAGGAGTGGGATGGCTGGGTGGTATGGTAGTTCTATTTTTAGTTTTTTAAGGAACCTCCATACTGTTCTCCATAGTGGCTGTATCAAATTACATTCCCACCAACAGTGGAACAGGGTTCCCTTTCCTCCACATCCTCTCCAGCATTTATTTTTTATAGATTTTTTGATGATGGCCATTCTGAACAGTGTGAGATTATATCTCACTGTAGTTTTGATTTGTATTTCTCTAATGATTAATGATGTTGAGCATTCTTTCATGAGTTTGTTGGCAATCTGTATATCTTCTTTGGAGAAATGTCAATTTAGGTCTTCTGCCCATTTTTGGATTGGGTTGTTTGTTTTTTTAATATTGAGCAGCATGAGCTGCTTGTAAATTTTGGAGATTAATCCTTTGTCAGTTGCTTCATTTGCAAATATTTTTCCCACTCTGAGGGTTGTCTTTTTTCTTGTTTATGGTTTCCTTTGTTGTGCAAAAGTTTTTAATTTTCATTAGGTCCCATTTGTTTATTTTTGTTTTTATTTCTATTTCTCTAGGAGGTGGGTCAAAAAGGATCTTGTTGTGATTTATGTCATAGAGTGTTCTGCCTATGTTTTCCTCTAAGAGTTTGATAGTGTCTTGCCTTACATGTAGGTCTTTAATCTATTTTGAGTTCATTTTTATTTATGGTGTTAGGAAGTGTTCTAATTTTATTCTTTTACATGTAGCTGTCCAGTTTTCCCAGCACCACTTATTGAAGAGGCTGTCTTTTCTCCACTGTATATTCTTGCCTCCTTTATCAAAGATAAGGTGATCATATGTGCATGGGTTTATCTCTGGGCTTTCTATCCTGTTCCATTGATCTATATTTCTGTTTTTTGTGCCAGTAACATACTGTCTTGATTACTGTAGCTTTGTAGTATAGTCTGAAGTCAGGGAGCCTGATTCTTCCAGCTCGGTTTTTCTTTCTCAAGATTGCTTTGGCTACTCGGGGTCTTTTGTGTTTCCATGCAAATTGTGAAATATTCTGTTCTAGTTCTGTGAAAAATGCCAGTGGTAGTTTGATAGGGATTGCATTGAATCTGTAGATTGTTTTGGGTAGTAGAGTCATTTTCACAATGTTTATTCTTCCAATCCAAGAATATGGTATATCTCTCCATCTGTTTGTATCATATTTAGATTTTTTCATCAGTGTCTTATAATTATCTGCTTACAGGCCTTTTGTCTCCTTAGGTAGGTTTATTCCTAGATATTTTATTCTTTTTGGTGCAATGGTAAATGAGAGTGTTTTCTTAATTTCACTTTCAGATTTTTCATTATTAGTATATAGGAATGCAAGAGATTTCTGTGCATTAATTTTGTATCCTACTACTTTACCAAATTTATTGATTAGCTCTAGTAGTTTTCTGGTGGCATCTTTAGGATTCTCTATGTATAGTATCATGTCATCTGCAAACAGTGACAGTTTTACTTCTTCTTTTACGATTTGGATTCCTTTTCTTTCTTTTTCTTCTCTGATTACTGTGGCTAAAACATCCAAAACTATGTTAAATAACAGTGGTGAGAGTGGGCAATCTTGTCTTGTTCCTGATCTTAGTGGAAATGGTTTCAGTTTTTCACCATTGAGGACGATGTTGGCTCTGGGTTTGTCATATATGACCTTTATTATGTTGAGGAAAGTTCCCTCTCTGCCTACTTTCTGGAGGGTTTATATCATAAATGGGTGTTGAATTTTGTCAAAAGCTTTCTCTGCATCTATTGAGATGATCATATGGTTTTTCTCCTTCAATTTGTTAATATCGTGTATCACGTTGATTGATTTGCGTATATTGAAGAATCCTTGCATCCCTTGGATAAACCCCACTTAATCATGGTGTATGATCCGTTTAATGTGCTGTTGGATTCTGTTTGCTAGTATTTTGTTGAGGATTTTTGCATCTATGTTCATCAGTGATATTGGCCTGTAGTTTTCTTTCTTTGTGACATCTTTGTCTGGTTTTGGTATCAGGGTGATGGTGGCCTCATAGAGTGAGTTTGGGAGTGTTCCTACCTCTGCTATATTTTGGAAGATTTTGAGAAGGATAGGTGTTAGCTCTTCTCTAAATGTTTGATAGAATTCGCCTGTGAATCCATCTGGTCCTTGGGCTTTTGTTTGTTGGAAACTTTTTAATCACAGTTTCAATTTCAGTGCTTGTGATTGGTCTGTTCATATTTTCTATTTCTTCCTGGTTCAGTCTCGGAAAGTTGTGCATTTCTAAGAATTTGTCCATTTCTTCCAGATTGTCCATTTTATTGGCATATAGTTGCTTGTAGAAATTTCTCATGATCCTTTGTTTTTTTGCAGTGTCAGTTGTTACTTCCCCTTTTTCATTTCTAATTCTATCGATTTGAGTCTTCTCCCTTTCTTTTTGATGAGTCTGACTGATGGTTTATCAATTTTGTTTATGTTCTCAAAGAATCAGCTTTTAGTTTTATTGATCTTTGCTATCGTTTCCTTCATGTTTTTCATTTATTTCTGATCTGATCTTTATGATTTCTTTCTTTCTCCTAACTTTAGGGTTTTTTGTTTTTTGTTTCTCTAATTGCTTTAGGTGTAAGGTTAGGTTGTTTATTTCAGATATTTCTTGTTTCTTAAGTTTGGATTGTATTGCTATAAACTTCCTTCTTAGAACTGCTTTTGCTGCATCCCATAGGTTTTGGGTCATCATGTTTTCATTGTCATTTGTTCCTAGGTATTTTTTGATTTCCTCTTTGATTTCTTCAGTGATCTGTTGGTTATTAAGTAGTGTATTGTTTAGCCTCCATGTGTTTATATTTTTTACAGATTTTTTCCTGTAATTGATATCTAGTCTCATAGCATTGTGGTCAGAAAAGATACTTGATATGATTTCAATATTCTTAAATTTGCCAAGGCTTGATTTGTGACCTAAGATATGATCTACCCTGGAGAATGTTCCATGAGCACCTGAGAAGAAAGTGTACTCTTGTTTTTGGATGGAATGTCCTATAAATATCAATTAAGTCCATCTTGTTTAATGTATCATTTAAAGCTTGTGTTTCCTTATTTATTTTCATTTTGGATGATTTCTCCATTGGTGATAGTGGGGTGTTAAAGTCGCCTACTATGGTTGTGTTACTGTCGATATCCCCTTTTATGGCTGTTTGTATTTGCCTTATGTATTGAGGTGCTCCTATGCTGGATACATAAATATTTAGAATTGTTATATCTTCTTCTTGGATTGATCCCTTGATCATTATGTAGTGTCCTTCTTTGTCTCTTATAATAGTCTTTGTTTTAAAGTCTATTTTGTCTGATATGAGAATTGCTACTCCACCTTTCTTTTGATTTCCATTTTCATGGAATATCTTTTTCCATCCCCTCACTTTCAGTCTGTATGTGTCCCTAGGTCTGAAGTGGGTCTCTTGTAGTCAGCATATATATGGGTCTTGTTTTTATATCCATTCAGCCAGTCTGTATCTTTTGGCTGGAACATTTAATCCATTTACATTTAAGGTAATTATCAATATGTATGTTCCAATTACCATTTTCTTCATTGTTTTGGGTTTGTTATTGTAGTTCTTTTCTTTCTCTTGTGTTTTCTGCCTAGAGAAGTTCCTTTAGCATTTGTTGTAAAGGTGGTTTGGTGGTGCTGAATTATCTTAGCTTTTGCTTGTCTGTAAAGTTTTAATTTATCCGTCAAATCTGAATGAGATCCTTGCTTGGTAGAGTAATCTTGTTTGTAGGTTTTTCCCTTTCATCACTTTAAATATGTCCTGCTACTCCTTTCTGGCTTGCAGAGTTTCTGATGAAAGATTAGCTGTTAACCTTATGGGGATTCCCTTGTATGTTAGTTGTTGTTTTTCCCTTGCTGCTTTTAATATTTTTTCTTTGTATTTAATTTTTGATAGTTTGATTAATATAGGTCTTGGCGTGTTTCTCCTTGGATTCCTGGACTTCATTAACTATTTCCTTTCCCTTATTAGGGAAGTTTTCAACTATAATCTCTTCAAATATTTTCTCAGTCCCTTTCTTTTTCTCTTCTACTTCTGGGACCCCTATATTTCGAATGTTGGTGCATTTAATGTTGTCCCAGAGGTCTCTGAGACTGTCCTCAATTCTTTTCATTCTTTCTTCTTTATTCTGCTGTGCAGTAGTTATTTCCACTATTTTATCTTCCAGGTCACTTTTCCATTCTTCTGCCTCAGTTATTCTACTATTGAACTCTTCTAGAGAATTTTTAATTTCATTTATTGTGTTGTTCATCATTGTTTGTTTGCTTTTTAGTTCTTCTAGGTCCTTGTTAAACGTTTCTTGTATTTTCTCCATTCTATTTCCAAGATTTCGGATCATCTTTACTATCATTTTTCTGAATTCTTTTTCAGGTAGACTGCCTATTTCCTCTTCATTTGTTAGGTCTGATGGGTTCTTACCTTGCTCCTTCATCTGCTGTGTGTTTCTCTGTCTTCTCATTTTGCTTAACTTACTGTGTTTAGGGTCTCCTTTTTGCAGGCTATAGGTTCATAGTTCCCATTGTTTTTTGTGTCTGCCCCTAGTGGCTAAGGTTGGTTTAGTGGGTTGTGTAGGCTTCCTAGTGGAGGGGACTAGTGCCTGTGTTCTGGTGGATGAGGCTGGATCTTGTCTTTCTGGTGGGCACGTCCATGTCTAGTCATGTGTTTTGGGGTGTCTGTAATCTTATTATGATTTTAGGCAGCCTCTCTGCTAATGGATGGGGTTGTGTTCCTGTCTTGCTAGTTGTTTGGCATAGGGTGTCCAGCACTGTAGCTTGTTGGTCATTGATTGGAGCTGAGTCTTGGTGTTGAGATGGAAATCTCTGGGAGATTTTCATTTTTTGATATTACGTGGAGCTGGGAGGTCTCTGGTGGACCAATGTCCTGAACTTGGCTCTCCCACCTCAGAGGCACAGCCCTGATATCTGGCTGGAGCAACAAGAGCCTGTCATCCTCACGGCTCAGAATAAATGGGAGAAAAAAAGAAAGAAAGAATTTAAAAGATAAAATAAAATAAAATGCAAAAATAAAATGTTATTAAAATAAAAAATAATTATTAAATAAAATTTTAAAAGTAATAAAAAAGAAAGAAAGAAAGAAAGAAGAGAGCAACCAAACCAAAAAACAAATCCACCAATGTTAACAAGCGCTAAAACTGCACAAAAAAAGATGAAGAAAAACAAAAAGAACCAACAGACAGAACCCTAAGACAAATGGTAAAAGCAAAGCTATACAGACAAAATCACACACAGAAGCGTACACATACACACTCATAAAAAGAGAAAAAGGGAAAAAATATATATATATCATTGCTCCCAAAGTCCACCTCCTGATTTGGGATGATTCCTTGTCTATTTAGGTATTCCATAGATGCAGGGTACATCAAGTTGATTGTGGAGATTTAATCCACTGCTCCTGAGGCTGCTGGGAGAGATTTCCCCTTCTCTTCTTTTTTCGCACAGTGCCTGGAGTTCAGCTTTGGACTTGGCCCCACCTCTGCATGTAGGTCGCCTGAGGGTGTCTGTTCTTCATTCAGACAGGACTGGGTTAAAGTAGCAGGTGATTAGGGGGCTCTGGCTCACTCAGGCCATGGGGAGGGAGGGGTACAGAGTGCGGGGCAAGCCTGTAGTGGCAGAGGCCAGCATGACGTTGCACCAGCCTGAGGCACGCCATGTGTTCTCCCAGGGAAGTTGTCCCTGGATCACGGGGCCCTGGCAGTTTCAGGCTGCACGGGCTCCCAGGAGGGGAAGGGTGGAGAGTGACCTGTGCTTGCACACATGCTTCTTGCTGGCTGCAGCAGCAGACTTTGCGTCTCATGCCTGTCTCTGGGGTCCACGCTGATAGCCGCGGCTTGGGCCCATCTCTGGAGCTCCTTCAATCAGCACTCTTAATACCCTCTCCTCATGCACCAGGAAACAAAGAGGCAAGAAAAAGTCTTTGAATCCGGAGCCTCAGCTCCCAGACCCCACACGTCCCGGCGGGTGAGCAGACAAGCCTCTCCGGCTGGTGAGTGTTGGTCGGCACCAATACTCTGTGCGGGAATCTCTCTGCCGTGCCCTCCGCACCCCTGTTGCTGTGCTGTCCTCCTTGGCTCCAAAGCTTCCCCCCTCCGCCACCCGCAGTGTCCACCCACGAAGGGGCTTCCTAGTGTGTGGAAACCTTTCCTCCTTCACAGCTTCCTCCCACTGGTGCAGGTCCCGTCTCTATTCTTTTGTCTCTGTTTTTTCTTTTTTCTTTTGACCTACCCAGGAACGTGGGGAGTTTTTTGCCTTTTGGGAGGTCTGAGGTCTTCTGCCAGCATTCAGTAGGTGTTCTGTAAGAGTTGTTCCACATGTAGATGTATTTCTGATGCATTTGTGGGGAAGAAGGTGATCTCCACGTCTTACTCTTCCGCCATCTTGAAGCTCTCTCACCATTCTCTTGATTTGTTCTTGTCTTAAAAGCCCTCTGATATTCTCTGTATCATATCATGTTTTCTTACTGCTTCAAGCTCTTTACAATAAATTTTCTTTCTCACTCTCTTTCTCTTAAAAACAGAATGTAATTCCTCTATATTCCCTAATATATCGATAGTGATATAGATATCATTTTCATCCTTCAACTTAAATGCCAACCCTTAGAAAGAACTTTCCTCATCATTCTCTCTGATACATTCCTCTTCTTTGGGTTTTATAACACACTATTAATTTATTTTTTTATTCTGTTATAATCTGCCATAAGACAAAGAGGCCCTAAATTATTGTTTTTCATAATTATTTGTATACTCTAATAGAGAACATGAGGAGTATATATATCTTCCTAACTCCTTAGGGCACAAAGAAAAATGAGTCTCAGATGGAATTCTGCCACACATTCAACATCTGTTAGGAAAAAAAAAAGCAAACAAACAAACAAAAAAATCCAAAAGAATTTAATATCCACTTGCCAGATTCTGTGTCATTTTAGGTACTTCATCAGTTCATTGCCTAAAAGATGTACTAGAATCAAATCAAACAGTATGCTATTAGAGATGGTCAATTAACCACACAGTAAAAGGAAGTTATCAGTAATCTTCTAGATCATTGGCAAATGCAGTACTATTTCTGGTTTAAATATCAAGTGTCATTTCAAAGAACATAGACAAGTGGGCTCATCAGATCTTAATACACTCTTCAGGTAAGGATAGATGTATCTATTCAATACTTCTAACTAAAACACTTATTTTGAACACTACCCACTTTGTTAACAAAAATTTATTTTCAACATTGATATTGTTAATTATTAAGGCACCTTATGTTTATCAGAAATAAATAAAACTGAATGAAAAGATTGTTGTAGCTTCTTCTGGAGTGTTTTTAAGATACTATTTAGTAAGCACAGTAGAATGTAATCCTGATTAGGACATTAGACAGTTGAGTGTATTTACACACATGAATGTGTGTAATGAGTGTACATATAAACATACTGAAACCATTAATATCAATGTGACATAACATTTTTCCTCTCTCTCACCTCCCCCCCTCAACCAAGACCATTAGTGTCAATATGACATAGCTCTTCTCTCTTAAGACTGAGAACTGAGGTCATCTGTGTCTTGTTATTTGTTCTAGGAAATTGATAAAGAAAGATAAGATTATAAACCAATTATGTAACATCATATTTTGCTTCCAGAAATTCCTGCAGATTATTTTAACTGGGACAATATTCTACTCAGCTTAGGTGAACATTTCCTATCAAGCAGCAATTTAACAATCAAGAATCGTTCAAGACCCTCTTTTTGCAGAGTAACCAATCCTAAACTATAACATTCCACACTTTGCCCAATCTCAACAAGCTCTAATTTGATGGATCCTCTTAAAACATTTGATCTCAGGACAAAACGCTATATAATTATCCTCAACCTACTTCCCCCTTCCAAGACACTCCGAAGATTCTGTGAAAGCTGTGCTGTCCCTTACTATAGTGAACTGTGATTAACAGGGCTTTGCTGTATTAACAGGGTGTCTAGTGATATTATTTCCTTATACACTGAAGTTTTAAAAAATAAACTACAGTCAACATAACTACTTGTTAACTGTTAGCAGACTTTATAATAAAAGTTCTATTAGAGCAAGTAATACCTCCATCTAGCTCACCATTATACTTTCTGTTGCCAGCTAATGCCTGTTACATAATCAGAACTTTATTAATATTTGGGAGTGAATGCAGACATGAATCATTTCTATTCCTTCCAATGTATTGCCCTTCAGATATCCTCTTACAATACAAATTTTATTCTCCTACAAGTCTCATTTCAAATTTTACTTGATTCAGAAAGTCTTCCTGGCTTTTCTGTTCTGAATCACCTTTATTGTTTTGTTATATGCTGTGGCATTAATTTACCACATGGTATTTATATATTTATTGTGTTACTACCCTGTGTGCATGGCATTCCTTTAAACAATTATCTGCATTATGAGATTATTAAAACCAGTGTTTTCTTTGACACCTCTTTTCCTTTATAGCCACAGTGCTGCTTCCACCTTCACCCAGTTCTTCAAGATCTTTTACCATCACAGAGATCTAAATGTTATTTTTTAAAATTTAATTACTAATATTTCATCTTCCTTTCCTGCTTGTGATTTTCTCCATTGCAACTCTTCATATAAGAACAGTTGAATATATTTATCTCAATTAAATATATCTAATTTATTTAAGATACATCTTAAATATGTCTTAAATAAATATCATCCAGCAGAGTTTCAACTTAATTACAGTATTTAGATAATGATGAAGTGCCTATGTTCCTAAATATCGTTATAGGTCTCTTGACTTGACATTTATGTTAGGGGTGGTTATTAGTGTCCGAAAAAATATTCTAAATTCAGAAATTGGTAAAAGAGACTACTGGGTGTCTTGTCAGCACAATGTTGGGACTGATGTGTTATTGTCTATAACTCTATAGAGGCACAGGTTGACTTGCAGATTGTCCATTAAAGGTGGAAGTATTTCTCATCCACTGGGATCAATAACAATAAAGACTGTGGTTTATGGTCCTGTTGGACATTAACTGATTTTGAAAATAATACAAAAATATTTTCCTAATATTTCTTTGTTAAACTGCTTGAACTGTCAAATGTTCTTTGGAGAAGTTTTAACATCTTATGGGTTTTCTCATTAATTAATGAGTTAAGAAAAATCATTGACCATCTTTATTTTATATATTTGCATTAAGTCACATTATTACCTTTATGAAGTTTATACTGTAAGATTAGGCACTGTTAATGAAATCATTGTTTATATTAGTGTTTTATCCAAGTTTAAAGTAATTTTACAAGCAAGATCATGGTTTTTTGTAGTAGAAATACAGTATGAGTAGTAACCTAATTTAACAATCATGCTAAACAGATATTTTTCATACAAGTTGTAAGAGAAAGAAAACCCTGTTATTTCAAAAACTGCCAGCAGTATGAGAACATTCTCTAAGATGATCATGCAATTCATCTTAGGGAGTGAAGAGCTCACTTATTTGGACGAACTTTGTTAAAATCTTTTCATAAACAAAGATATGCAAAATATAGTTCTTTTGCTGGGAATATTCCAGATGATTCTCCTCAGGTTTCCAAACTTTAATATGCAGAAGTTCACCTTGGCACTGCTTGCAATATGCAGATTCTTGTGTTCTAATTCTAGGAATTTTGATTGAGTAGTTTTGTTTGAAATAACTTTCAATCAGCATTTTAAGCAAATGGTACCTTGTGCTGATTATTCTCCTTTGGTACCTTTCAACTCATATTTCATCCTTTCTCTCTCCTGCTCTGAACGCTGGGAGACCGAGTGTTGTACAGATTACATAACCCTGGTTTCCCTTCTCTCTGGCTACTGGTTGGCTTCAAGCAATGAAGGCATCTAGCAGAGGTCAAATGAAGGAAAAGACTGAGTTCAGGTTATGAAGCCCCTTACAACTCTGTTTTCATGTGGTTCTGAAAGTAACCGCATCCCTTTTGAACTATAGCTTCTGACAGGTGACTAAATTCACACTGGGATTCAATGTTGGAAATGGTTTCTGGCTGTTACTAGTCCTGGAGTGGCTTGAATCCTCCTATAAAACCAGTTGATTCCATCTACGACCCTATAAATAGCTACTTCAATTAAGGTTTTCAAAAATACAGGCCGAGTGTGTTGTCTTTTGAGGGAACCATGGTTGATATGAAGAACTGAGATGAAGGTTGTCCTTGCATTCTTATTCTTAGGAACAATGCTGTAAAATACCTGTGCATACTTCAGCCAATTTAAAGAAGTTCTTTTCTCCTCACATCCTTATGCTAGAATGGATTACTGAATAATTTTGATAATGGAAGCTCTAGCATCATGAAATTATTTTAGAGATTACTGGTTTTAGACTTTTTTGGCTTATTATCTTTTATAAGACAATAACCATATATCTTCTATGCTACACACACACACACACACACACACACACACACACACAGACAGACATAAACACAACACAAAATTTTACATGAAATCCTTAAGGCTTTAGGTACATCAGATTAAACAAAACTCTTGCCCAGAATATAGACATTCAATCTTGCAGGAAAAAATGCTGGCAGGGTAATGAAACTTTAGATCAATTTGTACATGTATATACACGTATACACTTAATCTCGTCAGATTCCTGACACGTTTTGATAACTATATTAAAAGAAACATTTATAAACATTTATAATAAGCACTTACAAATGTCTAGATAAATTGAAAACAGAGATCATGGTACTCTTATTTTCAAATCTGAGATTACTTTTTTAACAAAATTTTGTGTGTCAATACCTTAAAGTTGCAATTCTTATTAAATTAATGTAATATTAAAATTTCCTAAGTTCTTCTTTTAGGACAATGAAAAGATGTTATTGTATAGTTATTTCCCTTTTCCTCTGAACTATCAAATCTATATTCAATCACAAAAATATAATAGATATCAAGATAACAATATTTTTGTTTCTCACCTTTGCATAAAGTTGTTACACAATTTAAGGCTTTCCTTTTCTCGTTTTTAAACAAGACATAATGGTAGCTTTTTGCTTCCATCTACTCATTTACTTTTTGGGGAGCTGTCTATGGTGTAATCTTGGCTGGTATATCTTCCATGCTCACAAAAAACCACAGCACCCACATGCTACAATGCTCCTGTTTTCACGACTTTAGAAAAATTCATTAGTAACAATTTAAATTAGTCTGTTATGTTCTATCCCTGTTGATACAAATATAAAAGTCACTTAGAAAATATTACTAAATTGTGAAGTAAGACTGATATCTTGCATATTGTAAAACAGTCTCAACTGGGAAAAGATGAGACTGGGGATCCAGGTAGAAAATTAGATTGATGTGCTGTCCTCACATAATGGCATTTTCATTTCAGAGAACCCTACCAAGTCCAAAACGAAACCATTTTTTATAGTTGTTCAAAACCCCAAGAGAAATGAGTTCAGGTGTCTCAACTTAGTTTCTCATGTACAAAGGGACACATCAAAAAGCTGTCATAGACTGATAGTAATTTATCACTTTCACTTTTAAGAAGCCGTGGGATTACAAACATGAAGCAAATAACAGCAAAAAGAAGTATTTCTAGAAGCATTTTTTTCCCTTTTTCCCTCAGCTAGATGTTTCTATTTTATTGAAGAGTAGTCTTGCAAAACAAATAAAAATTACATGTTTTGTCATGATATATTCATTGAAATTTTCTTTAAATACTCAGTTATTAACATTTAAAATAGCAAAATCATGTCACTTGTAACCATTGTTTACAATAAATGTAACAGTTAAATGGTGTTACCATACATCTTTAAAATCATTATAAGTCAGACAGGCAAACAAAACCTAAATCTAGGTTTTCTTATGCATTTTTATTATTTAGATGGAAGATAGTTGGCTCCATAAATATGTAATATTTACAGATTTTGTTCTAAAGATTTTTTCATTGTTTGTTTAAATAGTTATAGTTAATATAAATAATTATGTAAAATCCTACAGATTTTGATGCCTTCAAAAGTGCAATAATGTGACATTACAATGTAGATAAATTATTTTAGATATTTGCTGTGGGTATTCAACTTTTCATTCACCCTCTAGTATCTTGTGACACATTGATCTTATGGAAATATGAAATCTCAACAGTGTGACAGTCAAGAGCAGTATATCAGTGTTTGAATCATTACTGAGGTGTGGGTCACAAGTACAGGATACTATGTAATTTATTCAAATATTATTTGGGTCCTTTCTCAGATATTAACTAACCAAGAATTATTAAATTAGATAAAAATCAGAAATATTTTTGATGATATATAATCTAAAAGTTAGTATGTTTATTACAGTGCATTTTCATTTTGAATACAAGAAATAGTGGGACATATTCAGCTGTCTTTTATAACAAATTAGAAGAAAGATGGAAAAGGTCAGGGCTTATTAAGAAGCAACATCTATTCTATGCTATTGAAAATGTCACAAAAAAGATAATACAGAAATTAACTCTGGTTAGTTGATACTGAAATAGAGAGAAAGTTTCAGTAGAGACTCATTGTGATTATCAAGCTGATGAGAGTAAATTCTTTGGGTCAGCAATTGTTTTCTTATTAGGAAAAATGTGTATTAAAGCCAAGCTGCACAAAGTGATATTTTATCAAGTTTTGAGAAGTCATGTGGCTGAATGGCTGAACTCATGTAAAATAAAATGAAGTATTAATACATTATCTAATAAGTATACATTGGAATGAATGTACTATTGCTCTATCCATTATGGATATTTTATGAATTTTTAATTAATTTTTATCACATTTGCTAAGGAGTTGTGTTGTTTTTATTGTTATTCTCTACAGATAAGTAGCTTTCACACTTTCTGAGAAAAAAATAATTATTTCCATAAGAGTATGAACAAAAAAAGGACCTTATGAGGAAAGAGAGTGATCTAATATTTTATTTAAAAATTAGATTAAAAAAATTTTCTTTTTAATCAACATTCATAAATATACAGGAAAATTCAAATCAAAGACTGTAAGATAACTTTAAATGATTTTAACATTTTCCAAGTGAGGTTAATAAAATCCCTTTTCACTAAGATGGTACAGAACTAATACAATTAAATTTCCCTTAAGAAATTTGTGATTGTGAAAAGAATCTCTTCATGAATCCCAGAGAACTACATGTTGTTATTGCCCCCTGGAAAAGCTAACTTTTAAAATTCATTATAGCCAATATTTTATAACTTTATTTTTACATTGTATAATAACTTTTTATATAGAGTATAAACTATAAAAATATTGAATCAATATTTTGTACACCTGAAACTCATATAATAGTGTAAGTCAACAATACTTCAATTTTTTAAAAAGGCAACTATAAGATATACAATAAAATTCAGTAGAATCCTTTCCATTTTTAAAACTAACACCAAAAATATAAACACATTATTAAATGTAATATTTTATTTGAATTCTTTCTCAAAGTGTCTAAGATGCTTCATTAAGCAAACTGTTGTCTCAACAAGACAATGTTTTTTTCCACCTGACAATAAGCCCAATTATCAGAACAGTTTTCTTATCTAACTTTGTCTTAAGACCTGCATCTTTCCACGTGAACCAATTCTAATCTATTTTGTTACAGACTTCACCAGCAAATCCCCTGTCTTGGATGATGTGTTGACTCCATCAAACTAATACCCCCAAAACTCATTAATATCTTATCCTAACTTTCCCATTTTGAATTATTATTAAGACTCTGCCAAGGTGTAGTCCTCCCTTGAAGCTGTAAATCTGTACATTCAGCACCGCTTGATCAGTAGGCTTTTTAATTTTTTCTTTTGCTAATTCAAATAATATTGAGTAGTCAACAGTGGACGACCTTGGAGATCTTGCCAAAATGGCCATTAAGGTTTAAGACTTACAGAAAACTGCACTACTTGAAGCCCCATGAGTCTTCTGCTTGGAATGACTTTCTGACCATGAGGTTGAAGTAGGTCCTGCTTTGAGTCTGAGCACCTATTTCTTTCATCAAGCTCCCAAATTCTAAGATAATTTTATCTCCTGGAAATAAAAGAAATATTTTAAAAGTAATCTGCTAATCTCATCAATTTACAAAAGCCTTTTCTTTGGTCTTAGGTCGGTAAAAATCTGTCCTTTTTCTAGCAGCATCATCATTTATTTCTTGGATTGTTCTTTCCACTTCCTGTTGCCAGTTTTTCAGAGGAAGTTCATAGACAAGAGGATAAGAATAGATGCAATCAATCTGTCTCACTCCCAAGGGCCAAAGAATCCCAAAGGTCTTGTCAGATTGGCATCTTATAGGACAAGTTTTGCCTTATTCAACTAACTTTCTAAATGTCAAAATTTCACCAAAATTACAATGGCCACTTGGGGAAACTTTGAATTACACATTTACCTTGTAAAAGATATCTTGAAAAAGGAAATAAATTTTTAAAAGTACAAAAGTTAATACCTTTATTCTTTTAGATCCTGTATGGTTAATGTTAACTTGGCTTGACCATGGTGCCCAGATATATGGTCAAACATTGTTCTGAATGTTTCTATAAGGGGGTATTTGGTTGAGATTAATATTTAAATTGGTGTACTTCAAGTAGAATAGGTTGTTCTTCATGATGTGAGTGGGCCTAATTTGATCAGCTGAAGTCCTAAATAGAACAAAAAGATTGACTTCCCTTGAGCAGGAGTTATTTTTTCAGCAGAGAGCTTTTGTACACAACTGTAACACTGGCTCTCCCCTGGGTCTCCAGCCTGCGACCAGGCTGCAGATTTTGGACTTACTGGCCTTCATAATCACATGAGCGAATTCCTTACAATATATACACATCCTATTGGTTCTTGCTCTCTGCAGAACCCTGACTAATGCAAATCCTCACTGTCTGCAATTGTTCTATGCTAGATAAGAAGTGGAAAGACAAAAAAAGATAATATGGGTAAACAATGCAGGTATTCTGAGCGGGAACCAAGCACTTAATTGAGTTTTCTCTTAAACTGTCCAGAAGAACTTTCTCTAAATATTAACAAACTTAGAAACTTTTTATTAATATCACATACCGCAATATTAACCTTAAATTCTGCCACTATCACACAAACTCACTCTGGGAAGAATGACCACTCAGGTGGTAGAAATTTATATAGCAAATTTCAGACATTACCCATTTATCAGCCAATAAATCTCATCAGCGTGCCTCCAACCAAAGAATATTATTATTTCTCTTGTGAAACTACACATGCTAACTTAACAAAAATGGTTTTATTTTGTAAATAGAATTACTTCTTGTGTTCTCCTGAAGACCTCTTTCTTGAGATAACCAAAGATTCTCTTATTTGTAATCAGGTCATAGGTACTTCAAATCTTGATCTACTATTTTGCTTGTGTCTAAATTAAGCCCAAATTGAAGATTTCCAAGAGTTCATGGACTTTTTATGGTCCAAACATTCGGCTGATATTAACAGACTTACTGATGTTGAATATATTGAAGTTTAGATTGTCTTGTACATACATTTACCCAACTTGCAGATTTTCTGCTAAAACAAGAAGGCAAAGAAGGACTTGAAACCAATCATTGGAAGCTTGATAGAAAAAAGACATCATACTTGTACCAATCACTGTAATACTATTCAGTGTGTTTTCACTGTAAGTCACAAAACACAACAGGAAAAGATACTGATTTGTTCAACACTCCAGGGCCATAAAGGAAAATAGTAATCCGCTGCTTTCTGTGATACTGAATCCAAGTAGTATTTTATCTTCAGTGCCACCTAAGCCTACACATTTTACAATTGTATATCTGTACTCTGCTTTATATCTTAGTGCTCTCCTCATTAAACTAATTAAGTTCTTATTGGCCATTTTCTGCGAAGGTCTAAAATATACCAGCAGAATGATGCCTCAGAGGTTTATTAAGACACTCTCCATTTTTCACAGGACCTT
Source organism: Eubalaena glacialis (assembly GCF_028564815.1). Taxonomy (NCBI): domain Eukaryota; kingdom Metazoa; phylum Chordata; class Mammalia; order Artiodactyla; family Balaenidae; genus Eubalaena; species Eubalaena glacialis. Next base: position 38,638,580 of record NC_083731.1, on the reverse strand, counting down.
AATCATGTTAAATTTTCCCATGATTTTCTTATTTGACATAAGTATCAACTTTTATTATGTTCTATTGATAATGTGGTGCCCAAGATTGATTCAATATATTTAATCAGCTCAAAAAGACCATAGCGCTTTTAAGAAAAAGTTATACTTTGTCAAAGCAAAGGATATGACTTATTCCAGGACATAATATATTCCAAGAATGCAAATATTTCAATTATGAGATACTTCACATCATTAAAATTTCTCTCATTCTGGTCAAGAAATAATTAGAAGTTTCCTTGATCGCACTGATGCAATATAAGCAATCGGTCCATTATTTTTCTGAAATCACTATATATATGTATAATTTAACCAAGTTTTCAATAATTGAACCCCCTAAGCAGAAGCAAACATTTTATGATTTATTTCCCAACCATTCATAAATAAGTGATCTGGACAAGCTCATGTTGTTCTGACTCAACTTCATAGGAATGATTAGATACCAATAGTTTATTACAGCATTCCTTTTTTACTCTGTGGCAAAAGCCTACCTACCCTGTTTTACAGCAATAATAGCTTTAACTCAAATAATGGAAGCTTCTATGAAATGGGGTTTAGATTTTGTTTTAAAATTGATGGCTCCCCATGCTGAGCAGTCTTTGTTCTCGTCTAAAAGCTCAATATTTATTAACAAGTAGGTATATCGCCTATAAAATTCTTACTCCCTCACACATTTCCAAGCATCAATGTAATTCTTTAAATCATGGCACCTTATTTCCATAATCAGAATAAGGGAAAACAAATAACTGACTAGACTCTGCCAAGAATCATCATCCATGCTCTAAACATAGTTATTTTAAAAATTCCTATAGAAAATACAGATATAATATTGCTTGGTAATGAGTCTAGTCTTAAGATCAGAACAGGAAATTTTTAAGATTTATAAAAACATATGTCAACTTATTCACAGTATACGGCCCTTTACTAGAAACCAAATCAGCCCAGATGGCAGAATACACTGCACACTCTGGATCATGACAAATGGCTGGAGATCAGAGAGCTAACATTTATTGTAGTAGCAGACATGTTTTGCATGTAATATGTGATTTTGTAGTGTTTTGGAAAGAACAAGCATTCTTGATATCACCATGAATTCCAATTCAGAATATCCAGTAGTTTAAAGAACTCTTTATGCCTAATACTTTTGAAGTAGATAGTCATTATAAAATCAGAATTTGCCCACAAAAGGATAACTTGAAGGCAAAGGGCAAGATTTTAGGTAATCATTATGAAAGACTGGAGCTTTAATTAAGATCTTGGCCCTCTTAAAACTCCAAAAAGCCAATTTTTTAAAGAAGTTCAAAGAAGCTGTTATGGAATGCCAGTGACTGGTAACCACAATTAAAGAAAGAAAGAAAGAAAGAAAGAAAGAAAGAAAGAAAGAAAGAAAGAAAGAAAGAAAGAAAGAAAGAAAGAAAGAAAGAAAGAAAGAAAGAAAGAAAGAAAGAAAGAAAGAAAGAAAAGAAAGAAAGAAAGAAAGAAAGAAAGAAAGAAAGAAAGAAAGAAAGAAAGAAAGAAAGAAAGAAAGAAAGAAAGAAAGAAAGAAAGAAAGAAAAAAGAAAGAAAGAGAAAGAAAGGGAGAGAGAAAGAGAGAGAGGAGGAAGGAGGACAGGAGAAAGGATGAAAGGAAGGAAGAAAAAAAAGAAAAGAAATATTGGGAGAAACTTGGCTTTATATTACATGAAAATCTATTCCCTCAAAAAAAATTGCAATGATTTTACACTGACTTTTCTACCACAGCAAGGACAATTAGGGTATTATATTCAACCAATATCAAAGTGGGGGCTTTGTCTGAGGAATCTCTGTATTGTGTCTCCTCTGTCATCACCATTATACCAGTAAACTTGTAAAGATGGGATATGAACAAGAGGCCTAGTCTTAGTGTACCTGTGAACACATTCAAATGAGTTTCATAACGTATTCCCTGCAATGAATTTTAAATACATTTTGGTCACTGCTTGCTTACTTACACAATAGATTGAAGCTTTTACTTGACGGAAGGCTACTGATTTAATGTTAGCAAAAATATTGTTTCATTCCGAATCTGGGATTTTCAGTCTCTCTCTCCAGTGAAAGGAGTGCCAATTTAGAGTGACTGATATTACAGAGAATTGCAAAGCCTTGCTACGTACTCAGAAATCTCACTGTTCAAATTATACTCAATCTTCAGGAAAGTTGGAAAGGACAAATGTAATTCTGAAACTAAAATTTGCAAAGCACTTAAGTGAATCTTGATCTTCCATGGCCTAAGATTTGTTATTGGTTTTAATGTAAAAAAAAAAAAAAAATTAACTCCTTCTGTGATTCATCTTCTCTCTTTATGATTTAACGATAGGTCAACCCATCCATCTGGAAAGATCACTCTGATTATAAACCTGTTCCACTACAAACAGGTATGCCCAAATCCTTTAAGGGACTTGTGCAAAATACCCATTCTTATCAGGATGTAGCTGAACCTTCCTCAACATTGTTTTAACAACCCTCACATGATAAGAATCCTGGAGACCTGATATCCTGGAAGAGAAATCAGAGGAAAAAAAAAAAAAACGCCTGCAAACTCCTATGGAAAAAATATTGCCAACATGTGAACAAAACTCAAAGAGGTTGGTCTTTGGAATCAATACTATTCATTTAAGGGACACAACCATCCTCATATCAGTAGAAGGACAGACACTTTAAACTGAGAATTCTTGAAATTTTCAGAAACTGACACCTTCAAGGTTCATGTGTAAACCTGAAGTTTCTTACCAAGACCCAGAGAACAAGATCCAGATGACTGAAACAGCAGAGTATCAGGCTTTAAAATACGCTAATATTCTTTATTTTCATAAATATTTTATTTCCTCTTTGCTGGTTTAACATTCTAATTTCAACAGACACTAACTAGCTCTTAACTATGATACCTAGGATGCCCTTTTTCTAAATATTGCTTGTTGCATTCCTAGTTACTTCCTGGTATAGGTCTAATTCTAGCTAGAGTTTGTTTATAATTTGGCTAAAATCTAAAACCTAATCAACTTTATGGTCTGCATATACATATTCCTCAGGGTGTCATCCAGCTCTGTGGTAATGAAACAAATAGTTCCAAGTTTAATGTTCTAAAATAGTAAACACAATTTCAGAAGCAAACATCACAAAAAGACAGCTAAACACATAAATCTCTCGTTAATATCGTATATAGGAAAAAAATCTGGGGACCTTTTGTAGGAGCTTACTTCTGTAACCAAACTTTCATAAATATTGAATTTGGGAAGAAATTACAAAAGATATTGTATATCTATTGAAGCTTTTTCACTTTTATAGACTTTAAAAGGAAGTCTTGGGCTTCCCTCGTGACGCAGTGGTTGAGAATCCGCCTGCCAATGCAGGGGACATGGGTTTGAGCACTGGTCTGGGAAGATCCCACATGCCGCGGAGCAACTGGGCCCGTGAGCCACAACTACTGAGCCTGCGCGTCTGGAGCCTGTGCTCCACAGCAAGAGAGGTCGCGACAGTGAGAGGCCCACGCACCGCAATGAAGAGTGGCCCCCGCTCACCGCAACTAGAGAAAGCCCTCGCACAGAAACGATGGCCCAACACAGCCAAAAATAAATAAATAAATAAATAAATAAATAAATTTATTAAAAAAAAAAAAGGAAGTCTCACTATTTATGTGGATTTTCTGACTCAGATCTTTAACATGATCTCTTGCTGTCTGGCACCTGATTCCTCTTGCTGAATGACATTGAAAATGTACAATACTAGTTAGCTACATTTAATGGAATTTTTGCTAAAAGATAGATAGTTAGGTGGCCCTCAATAACCGGTATTAAATTTTTAGTACCAAAGCCTACAAGTTATTACAAGTAGACGGGACAGGGACTTACCTTGGTAGACTGTTGCCAGCATTCCTGATAGTCTCATATTCAAACGGACACAGGGTCCATTTTTACATATTGATTTCTCTTATCAAAAAACAACATAGGGAGAAGGGGCAAGATGGCAGAAGAGTAAGATGCGGAGATCACCTTCCGTCCCACAGTTACATAAGAAATACATCTACATGTGGAACTGCTCCTATAGAACACCCACTGAACGCTGGCAGAAGACGTCAGACCTCCCAAAAGGCAAGGAACTCCCCACGTACTTGGGTAGGGCAAAAGAAAAAAGAAATAACAGAGACAAAAGAATAGGGACGGGACCTGCACCTGTGGGAGGGAGCCGTGAAGGAGGAAAGGTTTCCACACACTAGGAAGCCCCTTCACAGGCGGAGACTGCGGGTGGCAGAGGGGGGAAGCTTCAGAGCCACGGAGGAGAGCGCAGCCACAGGGGTGCGGAGGGCAAAGCAGAGAGATTCCCGCACAGAGGATCGGTGCCAACCAGCACTCACCAGCCCGAGAGGCTTGTCTGCTCACCCGCCAGGGCGGGCGGGGGCTGGGAGCTGAGGCTCGGGCTTCGGTCGGATCGTAGGGAGAGGACTGGGGTTGGCGGTGTGAACACAGCCTGAAGGGGTTAGGGCACCACAGCTAGCCGGGAGGGAGTCCAGGAAAAAGTCTGCAGCTGCCGAAGAGGCAAGAGACTTTTTCTTGTCTCTTTGTTTCGCGATGCGCAAGGAGAGGGGATTCAGAGCGCCGCCTAAACGAACTCCAGAGACGGGCGTGAGCCGCGGCTATCAGTGCGGACACCAGAGACAGGCATGAGATGCTAAGGCTGCTGCTGGGACACCAAGAAGCCTGTGTGCAAGCACAGGTCACTATCCACACCACCCCTCCCAGGAGCCTGTGCAGCCCTCCACCGCCAGGCTTCCGTGATCCATGGACAACATCCCTGGGAGAACGCACGGCGCGCCTCAGGCTGCTGCAACGTCACGCCGGCTTCTGCCGCCGCAGGCTCGCCCCGCCTCCTCCGTGCCGCTCCCTCCCCCCGGCCTGACTGAGCCAGAGCCCCCGAATCAGCTGCTCCTTTAACCCCGTTCTGTCTGGGCGGGGAACAGACGCCCTCAGGCGACCTACATGCAGAGGCGGGTCCAAATCCAAAGCTGAACCCCGGGAGCTGTACGAACAAAGAAGAGAAAGGGAAATCTCTCCCAGCAGCCTCAGAAGCAGCAGACTAAAGCTCCACAAACAACTTGATGTGCCTGCATCTGTTGAATACCTGAATAGACAACGAATCATCCCAAATTCAGGAGGTGGACTTTGGGAGCAGGATATATTAATTTTTCCCCTTTTCCATTTTTTTGTGAGTGTATATGTGTATGCTTCTGGGTGAGATTTTGTCTGTATAGCCTTGCTTTCACCATTTGTCCTAGGGTTTGGTCCGTCCTTTTTTTTTTTTTTTTTTACATAAAAAATATCTTTTTTCTTAATAAATTTTTTCTTAATAATTTTTTCCTTATTTTTTATTTTAAACCATTAAAAAAATTTTTTCTTAATAACTTTTTTATTTTTTATTTAAAAAAATAAAAAAAAAATTCTTAATAAATTTTTTCTCAATAATTGTTTTCTTATTTTTTTATTTTAAAAAATTAATAAATTTATGTTTAAAAATTAAAAAAATTTTCTTAATAAATTTTTTCTTGATAATTTTTTTCTTATTATTATAATAGCTTTATTTTATTTTATTTTATTTTATTTTATCCTCTTTCTTTCTTTCTTTCTATTTTTTCTCCCTTTTATTCTGAGCTGTTTGGATGAAAGACTATTTGTGCTCCAGCCAGGCGTCAGGGCTGTGCCTCTGAGGTGGGAGAGCCAACTTCAGGACACTGGTCCACAAGAGACCTCCCAGCTCCACGTAATACCAAACGGCGAAAATCTCTGAGATCTCCATCTCAGCATCAAGACCCAGCTTCACTCAACGACCAGCAAGCTACAGTGCTGGACACCCTATGCCAAACAACTAGCAAGACATGAACACAGCCTCATTCATTAGCAGAGAGGCTGCCTAAAATCATAATAAAGCCACAGACACCCCAAAACACACCACCAGACGTGGATGTGACCACCAGAAAGACAAGATCCAGCCTCATACACCAGAACACAGGCACTAGTCCCCTCCACCAGGAAGCCTACACAACCCACTGAACAAACCTTAGCCACTGGGGACAGATACCAAAAACAATGGGAACTACGAACCTGCAGCCTGTGAAAAGGAGACCCCAAACACAGTAAGATAAGCAAAATGAGAAGACAGAAAAACAAACAGCAGATGAAGGAGCAGGGTCAAAACACACCAGACCTAACAAATGAAGAGGAAATAGGCAGTCTACCTGAAAAAGAAATCAGAATAATGATAGTAAAGATGATCCAAAATCTTGGAAATAGAATAGACAAAATGCAAGAAACATTTAACAAGGACCTAGAAGAAATAAAGAGGAACCAAGCAATGATGAAAAACACAATAAATGAGATTAAAAATACTCTAGAAGGGATCAATAGCAGAACAACTGAGGCAGAAGAATGGGTAAGTGACCTGGAAGATAAAATAGTGGAAATAACTACTGCAGAGCAGAATAAAGAAAAAAGAATGAAAAGAACTGAGGACAGTCTCAGGGACGTCGGGGACAACATTAAACGCACCAACATTCGAATTATATGGGTCCCAGAAGAAGAAGAGAAAAAGAAAGGGACTGTGAAAATATTTGAAGAGATTATAGTTGAAAACTTCCCTAATATGGGAAAAGAAATAGTTAATGAAATCCTGGAAGCACAGAGAGTCCCATACAGGATAAATCCAAGGAGAAACACAGCAAGACACATATTAATCAAACTAACAAAAATTAAATATAATGAAAACATATTAAAAGCAGCAAGGGAAAAACAACAAATAACACACAAGGGAATCCCCATAAGGTTAACAGCTGATCTTTCAGCAGAAACTCTGCAAGCCAGAAGGGAGTAGCAGGATATACTTAAAGTGATGAAGGAGAAAAACCTCCAACCAAGATTACTCTACCCAGCAAGGATCTCATTCAGATTTGATGGAGAAATTAAAACATTTACAGACAAGCAAAAGCTGAGAGAGTTCAGCACCACCAAACCAGCTTTACAACAAATGCTAAAGGAAATTCTCTAGGCAAGAATCACAAGAGAAGGAAAACACCTACAATAACAAACCCAAAACATATAAGAAACTGGGAATAGGAACATACATATCGATAATTACCTTAAATGTAAATGGATTAAATGCTCCCACCAAAACACACAGACTGGCTGAATGGATACAAAAACAAGACCCATATATATGCTGTCTACAAGAGACCCACTTCAGACCTAGGGACACATACAGACTGAAAGTGAGGGGATGGAAAAAGATATTCCATGCAAATGGAAATCAAAAGAAAGCTGGAGTAGCAATTCTCATATCAGACAAAATAGACTTTAAAATAAAGACTATTACAAGAGACAAAGAAGGACACTATATAATGATCAAGGGATCGATCCAAGAAGAAGGTATAACAATTGCAAATATTTATGCACTCAACATAGGAGCACCTCAATACATAAGGCAAATACTAACAGCCATAAAAGGGGAAATCGACAGTAACACAATCATAGTAGGGGACTTTAACACCCCACTTTCACCAATGGCAGACCATCCAAAATGAAAATAAATAAGGAGACACAAGCTTTAAATGATACATTAAACAAGATGGACTTAATTGATATTTATAGGACATTCCACCCAAAAACAACAGAATACACATTTTTCTCAAGTGCTCATGGAACATTCTCCAGGATAGATCATATCTTGGGCCACAAATCAAGCCTTGGTAAATTTAAAAAAATTGAAATCGTATCAAGTATCTTTTCCGACCACAACGCTATGAGACTAGATATCAATTACAGGAAAAGATCTGTAAAAAATACAAACACATGGAGGCTACACAATACACTACTTAATAACGAAGTGATCACTGAAGGAATCAAAGGGGAAATCAAAAAATACCTAGAAACAAATGACAATGGAGACACGACGACCCAAAACCTATGGGATGCAGCAAAAGCAGTTCTAAGAGGGAAGTTTATAGCAATACAAACCTACCTCAAGAAACAGGAAACATCTCGAATAAACAACCTATCCTTGCACCTAAAGCAATTAGAGAAAGAAGAACAAAAAATCCCCAAAGCTAGCAGAAGGAAAGAAATCATAAAGATCAGATCAGAAATAAATGAAAAAGAAATGAAGGAGACAATAGCAAAGATCAATAAAACTAAAAGCTGGTTCTTTGAGAAGATAAACAAAATTGATAAACCATTAGCCGGACTCATCAAGAGAAAAAGGGAGAAGACTCAAATCAATAGAGTTAGAAATGAAAAAGGAGAAGTAACCACTGACACTGCAGAAATACAAACGATCATGAGAGATTACTACAAGCAACTCTATGCCAATAAAATGGACAACCTGGAAGAAATGGAAAAATTCTTAGAAATGCACAACCTGCTGAGACTGAACCAGGAAGAAATAGAAAACATGAACAGACCAATCACAAGCACTGAAATTGAAACTGTGATTAAAAATCTTGCGACAAACAAAAGCCCAGGACCAGATGGCTTCACAGGCGAATTCTATCAAATATTTAGAGAAGAGTTAACACCTATCTTTCTGAAACTCATTCAAAATATTGCAGAGGGTGGAACACTCCCCAACTCATTCTACGAGGCCACCATCACCCTGATACCAAAACCAGACAAAGATGTCACAAAGAAAGAAAACTACAGGCCAATATCACTGATGAACATAGATGCAAAAATCCTCAACAAAATACTAGCACAGAATCCAACAGCACATTAAAAGGATCATACACCATGATCAAGTGGGGTTTATTCCAGGAAAGCAAGGATTCTTCAATATATTCAAATCAATCAATGTGATACAACATAATTAACAAATTGAAGGAGAAAAACCATATGATCATCTCAATAGATGCAGAGAAAGCTTTCGACAAAATTCAACACCCATTTATGATAAAAGCTCTGCAGAAAGCAGGCATAGAGGGAACTTTCCTCAACATAATGAAGGCCATATATGACAAACCCACAGCCAACATTGTCCTCAATGGTGAAAAACTCAAACCATTTCCACTAAGATCAAGAACAAGACAAGGTTGCCCACTCTCACCACTATTATTCAACATAGTTTTAGAGATGTTAGCCACCGCAATCAGAGAAGAAAAAGAAATAAAAGGAATCCAAATCAGAAAAGAAGTAAAGCTGTCACTGTTTGCAGATGACATGATACTATACATAGAGAATCCTAAAGATGCTACCAGAAAACTACTAGAGCTAATCAATGAATTTGGTAAAGTAGCAGGATACAAAATTAATGCACAGAAATCTCTTGCATTCCTATACACTAATGATAAAAAATCTGAAAGTGAAATTAAGAAAACACTCCCATTTACCATTGCAACATAAAGAATAAAATATCTAGGAATAAACCTACCTAAGGAGACAAAAGACCTGTATGCAGAAAATTATAAGACACTGATGAAAGAAATTAAATATGATACAAATAGATAGAGAGATATACCATGTTCTTGGATTGGAAGAATCAACATTGTGAAAATGACTCTACTACCCAAAGCAATCTACAGATTCAATGCAATCCCTATCAAACTACCACTGGCATTTTTCACAGAACTAGAACACAAAATTTCACAATTTGTATGGAAACACAATAGACCCCGAATAACCAAAGCAATCTTGAGAACGAAAAATGGAGCTGGAGGAATCAGGCTCCCTGACTTCAGACTATATTACAAATCTACAGTAATCAAGACAGTTTGGTACTGGCACAAAAACAGAAACATAGATCAATGGAACAGGATAGAAAGCCCAGAGATAAACCCATGCACATATGGTCACCTTATCTTTGATAAAGGAGGCAAGCATATACAGTGGAGAAAAGACAGCCTCTTCAATAAGTGGTGCTGGGAAAACTGGACAGGTACATGTAAAAGTATGAAATTAGAACACTCCTTAACACCATACACAAAAATAAACTCAAAATGGATTAAAGACCTAAATGTAAGGCCAGACACTATCAAACTCTTAGAGGAAAGTATAGGCAGAACACTCTATGACATAAATCACAGCAAGATCCTTTTTGACTCACCTCCTAGAGGAATAGAAATAAAAACACAAATAAACAAATGGGACCTAATGAAACTTAAAAGCTTTTGCACAGCAAAGGAAACCATAAACAAGATGAAAAGACAACCCTCAGAATGGGAGAAAATATTTGCAAACGAAGCAACTGACAAAGGATTAATCTCCAAGATTTACAAGCAGCTCATGGAGCTCAATAACAAAAAAAAAAAAACAACCCAATCCAAAAATGGGCAGAAGACCTAAACAAACATTTCTCCAAAGAAGGTATACAGATTGCCAACAGACACATGAAAGAATGCTCAACATCATTAATCATTAGAGAAATGCAAATCAAAACTACAATGAGATATCATCTCACACCGGTCAGAATGGCCATCATCAAAAAATCTAGAAACAATAAATGCTGGAGAGGGTGTGGAGAAAAGGGAACACTCTTGCACTGTTGGTGGGAATGTAAATTGATACAGCCACTATGGAGAACAGTATGGAGGTTCCTTAAAAAACTACAAATAGAACTACCATACGACCCAGCAATCCGACTACTGGGCATATACCCTGAGAAAACCATAATTCAAAAAGAGTCATGTACCAAAATGTTCATAGCAGCTCTATTTACAATAGCCAGGACATCTACGCAACCTAAGTGTCCATCATTGGATGAATGGATAAAGAAGATGTGGCACATATATACAATGGAATATTACTCAGCCATAAAAAGAAATGAAATGGAGGTATTTGTAGTGAGGTGGGTGGAGTTAGAGTCTGCCATACAGAGTGAAGTAAGTCAGAAAGAGAAAAACAAATACAGTATGCTAACACATATATATGGAATTTAAGGGAAAAAAAAAGGTCATGAAGAACCTAGTGGCAAGACGGGAATAAAGATACAGACCTACTAGAGAATGGACTTGAGGATATGGGGAGGGGGAGGGGTAAGATGTGACAGGGTGAGAGCGTGGCATGGACATATATACACTACCAAATGTAAAATAGATAGCTAGTGGGAAGCAGTCGCATAGCACAGGGAGATCAGCTCAGTGCTTTGTGACCACCTAGAGGGGTGGGATAGGGAGGGTGATGCAAGAGGAAGAGATATGGGAACATATGTAAAACTGATTCACTTTGTTATAAAGCAGAAACTAACACACCATTGTAAAGCAGTTATACTCCAATAAAGATGTTAAAAAAATAAAACAACGTAAAGTATAGAGATTATTTAATAACCTAATTCAAGATGGAAAATATGTAACCCATGATCCATGACCACAAAACTTAACCAACAGAAAGGAATTCTGGACTGTCTTCATTTCTCTTCATTTCACGCTTTACAATGGGCCTAGAAAATGAGGAAAAATTCTTCCTTCTGTGATTCAGATCATGATTGAAACCAGGCAAGATCACTGAGGCCAGTGAACTTCTTGCCCTAGAAATTTATTAAATTGGACAAACAAGTCCAGCAGAACATCCCTAGGTATAATGTTAACTTCTTAAGAAGGAATATGTGTCATCTTAGGGGAAGAATGCAGTACTCGTATCCTGAGACCTTCCTGACATGAAAAAGATCCAGGAAAACAAACAGATAATTAAATTAGGTCATTTGGCTAATACCCTATATCTGGTTCTGCATTCTCTTCAACATGGGATAGATCTTTTCTCTTGTTATAATATGGGCCCTCTTGGTTCTCAGTTTACAAGTTAATGAAAACTGAATGAATTCAGCTCAGAGTGGGTAATGACACAAGGCAGGGATTGAGAATTGAGCTCACCAGCATCATCACAACTGTTGGGTCTCTGATTTGAGAACATCTTTGTCAAAGTTAATGCCTGCTCAAAAAAAGTTCTCACCCAGGAGGTAAGGCTATAAATCATTAATCACTTTACTATTTCTTTTAGGAACTGATTGGAAACCTTTTTTTTTTTTTTTTTTTTTTTTTTTTTAGCATGCAGTTTGTTCATCTGGAAAATCAGGTATCTACTAATGATAGTCTGCACTTTTCTATAAACAGCTCACCTAAAGTTCACAAAAACAGTTCATTAAAACTTGCTAGGGCTCTTACATCACAAACCTAAAATACTATGTCATATACTTTGTCATAACAAAGCATTTCCCGCTGTAAAACCTCTTTTAACCTCTTGGGTTCAGATCCTAAATCCCTATAAATAATATTTACTATTTGTTCTCTTTTGCCACACTCTTAAATATATATTATGCATATTTATGGAATATTATTCAGCCTTAAACAAGAACAAAATCCTGCCATTTGCAACATGGATGAACCTGGAAGGCATCATGCTAAGTGAAATAAGCCAGACACAGAAAGACAACTACTGCATTGTATCACCTATATGTGAAACCTAAAAAGAAATGAAAAGTTAAACTCATAGAAACAGAGAGTTGAATGGTGGCTGACAGGGACGAAGGGGTAGGGGAAATAGGGAGAGGTTGGTAAAAGGGTACAAACTTTCAGTTATAAGATGAATAAGGTCTGAGGATCTAATGTGAAACACAGTGACTGTAGTTGATTATATTGTATTTTATAATTGAAATTTGCTGGGAGAGAGAAATTAAGCATTCTCACACATACACAAAAAAAGTAAATATGTGATGGATGTGTTCATTAAATTTAAGGTGGGATTCCTTTCACAATGTTTATGTATATCAAAACATCATGGTGTACACTTTAAATATGTTACAATTTTATTTGTAATTATACCTCAATAAAGCTAAAAAAAAAGAAAAGTTTCATGAGAAGTTAGCTTGGAATTAGAGCTGATATAAAAACATTATATTGCCCTATTGAACAGAGTAGGTGGATAGTGAGGCCATTAATAAAAGTAAAATAATATGGAAGAACATGCAGATTTAGAGGGAAGTTTCTTTCACTTTTGGTACAGTACTCTCTGATTTGAAATATTTACATTGCATGCAGTTGGCTACATGACCTAGGATGTCCAGTGGATTGGATGGGAGATAGCAAGTTGAGAATTATCAGTAAAAAGATTATTGTAATTGTGGAGAAAATGAGAAGAGAAGAAGGAAAATAATGTAAGCCTCTGGGGACAACAGACTGATGACTAGGTACTAGAGGAGAAAAAAAAACATGCCATAGTGGAAAAGCTAGAACAATGAAGGTGTAGCAGACTTTGAGTGCCAATCAGGCTTTAATACCACAGAAACACACTTAGAACTTACTTGAGAAAAAATGATGCCACTGTCATTTGAGCATATAATTGAATTTGGGGAAAACTAAGCATACACTATGGATAGGAGAAAGGGTGATAGAAACAGAGGCACCAATTTGGGATGGGAAGCATGCTGTCTTAGTACAGGGAAGCAAAAATGAAGGTCTGCTCTAGAGAAGTAATGTATAGAAATCAAAACAGAGGTTTGAGCCAGGTTGTTCAATATAGTAATACAGTTAAAATCTGATGTTCAGTTTACTATATGACCTTATTCTGTTTCAAATTTTCCCAATTGTTTCTCCACTATATTTACTTGATTTACATTTTTCTTCACATATTAAGCTTTCTTTTAGAGTTAAAATAGGTTACAGCCTACAATCTGTTATACTGTAAACAACGAATCCTCATATAAACATCACAGTGTATAAAACATTAATATTTAACTAATAAAATTTTACATTTAGTAGTGAAATATACAATAAGAGAATGAATCTAAATATATTTCTATATTTTTCTCTTTGTTGTTGGTGTTCCTGTTCTTTTCTGAGTCACCCCCGTGGTGGAGAGGGAGCTGGTAGAATAGTGGGAGGCTCTAGGAATGTTAGACCAGAAATTCAAACCCAAAAAAGACTAAATATTCAGTTTCTGACTTCCTAAATAATAGACAAGCAAGGTGAAAGTCAGGAAAAAAAGGATTTTAAAATTTCTCTATCTCTCTTGGCCACTGGCATACTAGAGTTTACTATTTGCCCAGGAAAGGAATAAAGAAGACATAATCATAAAGGAATAAAAAGAACAAATCTCAACTCATTATATTAATGGACTCGAGAAGAGGGAGAAGGAGCTAATGGTAACATGGGCTCTAAACTTTTAAGAGTAATTCCAAAAACGTTCATTCTCTATACTGTGCAGGAAAATTGTTCAGTGGCTTTGGCAGGAGAAAGCAATTTAGGTGACCTTTGTTCTTTTTGGCCAGCATGAGGTGTGCAGGAAATGTAGTTTCCCAATGACCCTAAGGAAACATAGAGGTAGAGAGAGGTTTGTGTTGCAGATGTGGGAATGTCAAGAACAGAGGCAGGTGCTAACTTTGGATGAAAGTGTATTTTTTCCCTGAGCTAGATGTGTCATTTTGAAGTAGAAAGAGGATCCAGAAGACATGGATTTGTATACCTCATTTGTCTTGCTCCTCACCAAGGCATATTAGACACACACACACAAAGCAGTCAGTCAGTCATCATCTTGGTTAGGAGCAGCACCAGGTGAGACTAGAATGTTGAAAACATCAGAAATTTGCATCATTTATTCAAACACAGAGTAAATTACCTAAAGATACTAAAGAAAGTATTAGCTGAACTAAAGTTACTGGTTAGGTCTAAGTATTATTTTGTCTTTTTTTTTCAACTACCCTATGTAGTGAAATTCAAAAGGAAGAACAGATTAACAAATAGGAAGTTATTTTTAAGGAAATATTTCTTTGTAATCTGAGTGGATTGTGAATCTTACTACATATTTTTCTTCCTCTGCTCATGTAATTCATGCACTTAGTAAAAGGTAGTAGAGATCCCAGTACTTTCACTTTTAGAATGAATCATATCAAGTTGGCAAATTGGAAGAAATAACTAAGCAAAAGTTTGTTTTCCCTTTACTCAGTTTCAAGGAGAATTCAATGTTACAATTGTGATTAAATTTATGTTTCTGGCATATTAACATCTTTCTGAAAAGTAGATACAGTGATGGTTTTGTCCACATAGAATTAATTGTCTCTTCCAGGAATCTGTGCTTTAAAGTTAGCAGTCTGGGAATGGGGCAATGAGGGGAAAAAGTTAACAGGATAGAATAACTCTGTGAATTTGAATTACTGTTTTCATTCTACATCAAAAAGAATAATTTATCTAGAGCAGTTTTAGCTAAGCCAGGTTCTTATCAATTTCCATTATTGGTAAGGAAGAAACTGTTTGTGTTTTATTTAATGTCATGAAATATTTGAATATGAAGTCAAACTACTTTCTTTGCAAATCTTCTTCAACATCACCAATCCACTGGATTTTATCACTGTCGTCAGCATGGAGCCTGGGGGAAAAAGATGATGGGAATTTACATTTTGGCATCTATAAATTTATATTCTTTTTAAAATAATAATAATATAATTTTGCTTCTTCTAAAAAACAAAATTTTCAAAAGAAAGGAAGAGAAAAAGAAAGAAAGAAAGGAAAAAAAAAGGAAGGAAGGAAGGTCTTAAGCATTTTAGAGGCATCTATTTGTATGAAAGCAATGAACTGAGAACACATACAGTGTTTACCATTATTTAGGTAATTCATAAGCATGCATTTTAAAATTATCTTTGTATAGTTGTTCTATTAGGTTTTTCTAAAGGGCAATACTTTGTTAAACTGTCTCTATGTATTTAATGCTATTTTGTGGCTAAATAGCCCCAAATTACCCCACAAATTGTCCCAAGTTAAAGTTTTGTACAGGTATATAGAGGAGGAAATACAGATTGCTCATTTTTAAATATCATTTGTGATGACTAAAAAGAAAGCTTTCATAATTGCTCTAATCTTTGTGTTGTAGCACAGCTTCCTGAGAGGAAACCATGTTCCTCTATATGAGACAAAAATTGAATGTTGCCAAGATATCTTGCCCTGAAGCCATCTCCCTTTATTTTTACTCTTATCTTAAAATGCCAATTGCCAGAAACCCCAGAGATAGATCCAAGTGTACTTACGGATGCTTTATTTGCCAAGGAAATTGTTATGTTTGAAGGGAAAGATGGAAGAGAAATAGTTGAATGAAACATTTGGTAATACTAATGAAGCAAATCTGGAAACAATGATATGATTGACATAAATATCACCAGTTCCCCATTGTATTTGCTGACTTTTTTTTTAAGAATCATCTAGTAGAAAACATAATATGGAGTGTCAGAAAGCCTGGGTCTTCAAGTCACAACACTGGATTTGTTTCTTGTGTTAAATAACTGGTTTAACACTAGAATATTATGAAAACCTTCAGCTCTGAGATGGTATGATTCAATGTATTTTTCTTTTGTCATTTAATTATGTAACTCTTGCCCCACTTTCAAAAATTGTTCAAGTGTTAGTGAGAGAATCTTTTAAATGAAACTTGAGATATCAACATGAGATTTCAAAACTGGGAAATATGATGCCAATGCTTTTATTATATTATTCCTTAAAGGGTCTTCCTTGTGTCAACCAAAATTGCTGTTAGAGGAGTTCTTTTAATGCCTATTTTATGTATTCTTTTTGTGGAAATAAATGTGACATTGACTGTGTGTCTTACCTTGTTCTAGAGAGTATTTAAGGTAGCTTGATAAGTTATAAAAAGAAAGATGCCATCTGTGAATAAAGTAGTTCAGATGTAATGCAACTCAAATACTTTAACTGTTTTTTATTTATCTTATACAATATAAAAGTTAATGCTATTGTTAGTCTCATTGGGATAAAATATTGATTCAACCAGTGTACACTTTTTTCTGCAGGGACTAGGCTTAGAGATTTACAAACAATCAAGAGATCATTAGATCCATTTTATTCCAGATAAGCACAAATGAGGTCAGCCACTTGTAAGAATGCAATGTCAAATTTCCCAAACCCTCCGGCTTTAACTTTAAATTTAAAAAAAAAATATTTATTTGGAAATAGCCATTTGTAATGTGTCAAATTGAATAAAATGCCATAAGTTATGACATACTCTTTGTAGTGATAAAATAATGAAATTCATGCCCATCAGGGACATGTAATATCAATCGGTTTGTTTTAGAGTGGCACATTCTCCCTATATAGGTACATATACATTGTAAATATTAATAATGATTGTTTCTTTCATAATAATTATGACATATATAGATAAACATATACAAATATATATATATATATTTATGTACCTGTATAACATATTCTTTTATATTATTCAAATTGTAGTCTTTCAGGAACTTAGAAGTTTCAACTGAAAGCTAGTCAGGGCTCATTCAGTCCAGAAGTCTTGAAAACCTTCTGAAATTACTTTTAAAATATCAGGCTAAAAGCAAAAGAGAGATTAAGGGGAGAGAAGTGGTAAAAGGAGAAAAGACTGAATAATCCTTTTGAATGATGTTTTCCCTTTGCTAATTACAAATTCTTAGGTATAAAATCAGAACCTATGGTTTGTAATAATGAAAGTAAGAGCTGATTTTAATTGAGTGCCTACTGCTTACTAATTTAGCTGTATAGAAAGCGAAATGACTCACAACACTTTGAGTATAGACCAAAATAAGCAAAATGGCAAATAAAGATCTAAAAATCAGTTTTATTACTGATAAGAATAGAGAGCTCAGCTTAGCTATGAAGACACAACCAAAACTTGCTCTCCAATCTTGGTTTTTAGATGGTACACCTAATAGAATGTTTGGGACTGCAACACAGAAAAACCCCCAGAGTGGTGCCTCCCACACACTTCTCACATGGGGAGAGAAGGATTGGTCTCCAGATCTTCCTGTAGAATGTATAAGGTCTGGCCACATACCCTCAAAAATAGAACAAGATCTGGGAATACCACCCAACTCTTTGAAGAGGCAGACACAATACCAAGAAACAAATTAATTGAAGCATCTGTGTTCTGTTATTTTTTCCCCAAATAAGTAAGTCATTCTTCATTCTATGTGAAGAAGAATTTGGAGAATTTGGAATACTATCTGGAGAATTTTTGAAAAAAAAAATAGCAGAGCACAGACGGCTCTACAAAAGAAGTTCCAGTTTAATAAGATTGAACAGAAACAAAGTGAGAGGTAAGAGGTAGCTCATCTTACTAAATCTTTTTTATAATGAAATATTAATCTGGAGGTTTCTACTGAAGTGTTAAATTATGAAATATTAGATGTCAAAATAAGTTCTAATATTAGATGTCAAAATAATTTCTAATATAGACAACCCTCTAAATAAGTCAAAGCAAGTATCTAAAGCCTTGTTCAAAATTAACAAGCATCAGTGATAAATAGTAGAGAAAGAAAATATGAGAAGATGATTTTGGGAGAAGATTTACCTAGGGTCCATGCTTCTCCCAATGGGTCTTGAGTGGGCTCACTCAGTGAGCTCATTATGTGTCCCTACATGTTTGCAGAGCATAAGAGACTAAAGCTTGACTTCAACTCCCTATGTCTAGAGCAGGGTCAGAAAACTTTTGTAAACAGCTAGATAGTAAATATTTTCGATTATGCATGTCATATGACCTCAGTCACAACTATTCAATTCTGCCTTTTGTGTACACAAGCAGCCGTAGACCACATATAAATAAAAGGGCACACGTACTAATAAAACTTTATTTACACACACAGGTAATAAAATGGATTTGTCCAATGAGCACTACTTTCCTGATCCCTGATCTAGAGGATAAAAAAAAAAAAACAGCTGTCCAGATGTTTTAGAAGTGGAGCTAAGGAAAGTGTCCCTGTATGGGGGATTAGCCTTTTCTCCTACAGTTTATCGCATCAAAAGTTTTGTGATGCCCAAGAAAAGAGAGAGATAGACTACATGGTGATAAAGCCAGATTGAGTCATTTTACATCCTGCCAAAGAATCCACTAAGGAAATATTGATATAGAGTCCCCAACGACAGAGAGTTTGGACTTGATCACAGGAAAAATCAGTAGTTGAAAAGGGAATCGTCGCCTAAAGTAAAGTGCATCATCAGCATTTACAGAAAATGCAAAATTTATTAAAATGTCATGAGAGTGAGATAGCTTCAAACACTTGCCATCTTGAGATAGTACTACCAGAGTAAAATCTCTCCTTACCCTTTACTTCTCCTCTGACTCTCGCAGATTCAGAACTATGGTTAGCAACATGGAGGTGGAGGAAAAGTACTATTCTGCGAAAGAGAGAAAGGTCACCTAGAATGTTTGGAAAATTCTGTTACACTGTGTTAGCGTTACACTCAGTTCCAGTTACTTGGGAAATGCTTCCAAATAAACAATGAAAATTTCAAATAAAACTCATTATCGATATTTTCAATTCTATGGACTTTATTAATAAATTAAATCCTCAGGCATTTACTCATTTTCTTTTCCCTCTATATTTTGTTCATGCCAACAACTTTGTTTATAAGAATTTTTTGCCTAGTGTAGATTAAGAGCAGTCAATTTAAAGAGGAAGGGAGTGGGAAATGGGACTGCAAGGTATGAATCATAAATATTGATATTTTGGCATTGAGGAAGAAGGAACCCCTCAAACAAGCCAGAAGACAACCTATTATGATACATTTCAATATTGATACATGTTATAACTGTCAATTATTTTTTAAAAATACAGATATGGTATTTTAAATACAGCACACAAGAAAACATACTTTTCAAATATTCTATTGGGAAAGACTATATTTAATTGAAATATAGGCAAGAGCTCAATTTCTGAAATGTCCCTCATAGTGTGTTCTTTTATTTAGGATAATAGCCTTAACTTGTTTATTTCTTTTTTAACTGAAAAGTACAAAAGTACATTAGAAGTTAACTGATTATTCGCAAAGAAAGCAGATTTTATGTGAGCTAGGATTACTCACTTAGAAGTTCTTATCCCTTTACCTTTTGGGGCTACATCAAGGTACCTGGGAGTTACATAGACGATATTGTCATCATTTTGCTGTCAATGGGTGACACAGGAGACAGACGACATAACCCAAGATGGTTGCCTCAAATGCCTGCCTCAAAAATGTACAATAGTTTTATCAGGTATGAAATGACCTTGCAACACAATGTTACATAATCTTCTCTCAAATCAGTTCTTAATCAAATACTAATTTTTCTATTACAACAGGGCAAGCAGGTGTGGAAAAACTGCCTAAAAAACCAAAATCAACCTCAACCTCCTCGATACCCTTTTTTTCGCCTTGGTAAGTCACCTGCCATCTTGTACTCTGAAGTCTTGTCAAAGACGCCGTCTTCCTTAACTATCAACCAGCTCTGAAAACTCTGGGCTTTATTAGGAATCTAGTTTGTACTCCATAGCTAAAGCCACATAAATACCAAAATTTGGTTAAAACTACATAAAGAAATTTAGGAATCATTCACAGACAAAAAGAACTGAAGTTATTTCCTAATAATTTAATTTAATAAAAAATTTAATAATTTTTATAATATTTTCATTCAGAATGAACAGCCGGGACCTCGAACAGACCTCTAACGCCTAAATAGCAATGCCAGATTATGTCTCTTATTTCACCTGTCCCTGGTCTAAAAAAGTGACTTCCCAAACCCACAAAACCAGTGACACTAGAAGTGAAGGTAGATCAAAGCCTCCCCACCGCATTCTTCCAGTTTCCATTTCACTGCGCCATAGCTCCATCTGCACTCACAGTTAAGGGTCGGTGCCCAATTTTGCAAACAAAACTTTTATGTAGATCTTAATATATGAAACTTAAAAAAATAATAATTTTAAAGAATTGATTTTGTACATTCGAATTACAGTATTTTTAAAAATAAAACCAATGAATGAGAAAAGCTAAAACTGCTTATATAATTTTATGCTTAAAAATTACTTTGTATTTGGTAGCCATTGTATAACTGACCATTACTTGCTGAAGAGAGTAAGCAACAAGCTTATATCTCAGCCATATTTACTATTTAATTGGGTGCATTAGGCAAACACTTTAATAAAAGACTTGCAGGTTAATTTTAAAGGTGTTGAAATGCTCACACAGGAATTAAAAACATTAAAAGATTAGGACAGAGCTCCAACTTCAGCAATCAGTACACGTTATAAAACCTTCATATATATTTACAGAGACAGTAGGAGTAATTTTACTGAGGAATGCACAAAAGCAAATTAACCTTGCAGTTTAAGTTAACACATCAGTGGTCTCCAATGTGTTAAAATTTGACAGCACGTTTGAGTGTTTTCTTTAATTACCACACTACCAAACGTAATATTACAAACCAATGTTTTGGAACCTTGAATCACTTCAGCGAGATTCAAGGCCTCCAAGGAACACGTTTGGAAACCACAGCTCCAGACTGCTGCATCTTACAGTCCTTGGTTAAAGGAAGCACTTCCCAGTTGCCCCTGAGTTACTCTGGTCCGGCAGGAGAGGATAGAGGCCAGCTTGCGACAGGCACATGTAATAGAAAAGCCAAACGTGAACAACTAAGTTTATCGTATGTGAATATTCATAAGGCATTTCTCTGACATTTTCCAAGATTTCCAGTCTTTATATGATAGAATTTTGAACTGAAAGTGTTGGGGAGACACATTAAAGGTATTACTAGATGCCTAAGCAACTTTTAATAACACTGCCACACCAGGTCAAGGAGGCTTCTTAGACATGTGCCACTTGAAAAATCCTTCCTTCATCTGAACATATGAGCTTAATAGACCTTTCCTCTGAAAGGACAGCTTAGTAAGGCTGAAGCTGTTCTATTCCCACACAATAATTTTTATAATTATAACAAGGAAATAACAAAACTGTGAGCTTCTTCATACTTTTTGGGTTTCTATATATCTTTACAGTTTTGCACTTTTTCTACTTTTGTAGTATTTCTGTTAGCAGGTGGAGAAAGTCATCTCTTCAGTGTTTCAAAAGAGCGGGAAAAAAAGTATAATTCAGCATCTTCACTGTCAATCATGTAAGGTACAAAATAAGGCAGGTCACTTTGGGAAAAAAGTGGCAGTGACAATGTCATTTTTACTAAGCTTGATTGTAGCTGAAATTGCACTTCCTCTTTTAAAATAAGAAAGAATATCCAATTTTGCTTTAACCAGTTAAATAAAAGAAATCTTACACGCAGAAGGTAATGGCTAATTATTCATTATTATTTTAAGTAGACTACAAAGCTATTTTTTTGAAGAAAAAAATTCTGTCTGACAATCTCCTAGAACCCAGAATCTTCCTCCATTGTATTATAAAAGAACCAGTGAATTAATTTGGGGTCAGGCAACATGAGACTTTCTTCTGAACTTTGGCTAAAAATTCCTCTAAAGTACTCTGGTGTAGTGAGATCAGGAAACTATCCTGATATATACAAATCCCCATATCTAGCCATTGGTATTACAATGATTATATTATTGAATTGAGACATTTATGGAGCATATCCCTCAGATTCATATTGACTGAGATTTGTGACAAAATTAAAATTCTATATTCACATGTAAATTCCAACAAGGCTCCAGGAAGAATTCATACGGTAGCAATGTTGTTGCTGTGATCAAAAGCCAGTTTGCCTCTCTGTCCAGTTTTGTATACCAGGGTGGTCAAGTGTGTGCCTAGATATAAGAGGCATGAGAGAGAGAATGTGCTTTAGCATGGGTATGGGCTGAGGGTGTTCCTGGCAAACACCATACAACCTGAGACAGTAACTTGAGGCAGCACATGGTGCCATGCTGTGGCAGAGGTACTGTAAACCGACTTGTTTTTTAAGTCTTCTCTTTCCCTTTCCATCACACCGCTATGCCTGGAAATCAATAATAATCTCTATCCCTTATTTTTTTTTTTGATAGGAGAAATCAATATTCAAAACTGGACCTGGGTCAATTTGGATATGAGACTGTTAATCATGTATCCCTTCAGGAACAATTTCATATTTAGGTTAAGGCACTAATTTGGTGGTAAAAGCAGCTACTACTACAAATTCCTTTAGAGGTCTTGTTCAGGAAGTAGTTCATAGACATGGCAGACCTGTTCTCTAGCAGCTTATCAGGAAACACAGCTCACAGTCAATGTAGTACAAGGGTGTCTTTATAACATAATAGATATCTCACTCCAAGAAGCAGGCATACTGGGCTCACAGTGTGTTCTAAACATTAATGAATAGACTACAATTCCATCTTGGATCATTTATCTGTTCAATGCTAATGGCATTTGTAGGATTTACTCTTTAATCACAGTTTCCATGCTAGGCCAGAATAAAGGAGAGGGAAAGAAAGAAAGAAAGAGAGGAAGGAAGGAAGGAAGAAAGGGAGAGAGAGATTGGGAGGGAGGGAGGGAAAAAGAAAGGAAGAAAGAAAGGGAGACTGAGAGGGAAAGAAAAGAAAGAAAGAGGGAAGGAAGAAAGGAAGGAAGGAAGGAAAGGAAGGGAGGAAGGAAAGAAGGAAAGGAAAAAGTAGTAGTCTGGCCGTCGAGTATATTTGACTCTGATGAAGAAATCTGATGATTATAAGTTAATCTTCAACTTTAATTTGAAGCAACAGGGAAGAAAGTAAAGGTAGAGTTCTGTTGGAGTGATACAAAGAAAGAGAAATCATTAGAAAAAGAAACTTAATTGGGCAAAAAATATAACATAATAATCTCTTCTATCTCTGAGATATTTTATGACTTAAGTAAGGCAACATATCACTCAAATATTACTAATATTTGTAAAAAGTGTTTTGGGTTCCAATTAAATCAATATTTGAAACACATCTGTGTCATAAATAGGATAGTGACCCTCAGGCATATCAAAATTGTTTGGCCAGTTCTATTTTTACCACATGACATCAGTCAATTGTCAAAAGAAGACTAAAGAAGAAATAGAAAACATCCCTGATTTCAAGAGTTTGCAATCTAATTATAAATATTCCAAATTTCAAAATATGACCTGACAGTGTCTTCTAAGGTTCTTAAAGAAAGAAATTCAGAGACTTGAGTGCTAATCTTAGTTTCAACACACAAGGATGCAGTTCTACCAAGTTATTTTTATTTTTAATAATTAGTTTTTAGAATGTCTCTCTAGCTAATGCTTTATACTTAAACAAAAAAATATACAATGGTTTAAAAATTCAGTTAAAAAGAAATAGAAAATGGTGAACTGATCTGATAAATTCCTGAAGTCATTAGATTTGTTATATTCAGTTTCAATTATTCTATTTGATCATTTCTTACATTGCCTTTGAGAACACACAAGAGAGATAAATGTGATTGAATTGCATAGAGGCACTGCCTGACCATCTCAGACTTAATGCTGAAATCCTTCTTCTGGCTATTTTGATGGATTCTGGTAATCAGAAATGTGAGAATTCTTGGGTATCCAGTCTTTTAGTTTTCTTACATTAGTCATTATTTTTTCACTTTTAAACTTCATTTAGTTGTGAACTGATATATAAATGACATATAACATTATATTAAATTCCAGGTTTACAACATAATGATTCAATATTTGTATATTTTGTGAAATGGTCATTACAACAAATGTAGTTAACATCTATCACCTCACGTATTTACAATTTTTTTTTTACTTGTGATGAGAATTTTTAATATTTACTCTCTTAGTAACTTTCAAATATATAATAGTATTATTAACTGGAGTCATCATGCTGTATATTAAATAATTATTAATTGTAGTATAATGGTAATAATAGTAATAATGAGTCACATCTAGGCAGGAAACAGTAACCAAGCCAACCTTTCAAACTAAGAGTTAAGAAGCTAAACAAGAGTTGGTAAGGGATTATGAAACTGCAACTACACTGAGAGCTAGAGTATTGTCTCAGTTTGGAGGCATATTAAAATATGATGGCTAGATTTTGACTCAGAAATTCTTTTTTAATGTTTTTATTGAGGTATAGGTGATTTACAATATATTAATGCAGGTGTACAACACAGTGATTCAAAATGTTTATAGATTATACTCCACTTAAAGTTATAAGACATTGGGTATATTCCCTGTGCTGCACAATGTATCCTTGTAGCATATTTATTTTATACATAGTAGTTGGTACCTCTTAATACCCTACCTCTATCTTGCCCCTCACCCCTTCCTTCTGCCCACTGGTAAGCACTAATTGGTTCTAGATATTAGTGACTCTGTCTTGTTATAGTAATGCGTTTGTTTTATTTTTTATATTTCACATATAAGTGATAACATATAGTATTTGTCTTTCTTTGTATGACTTATTTCACTTAGCATAATACCCACCAGGTCTATCCATGCCATTGCAAATGGCAAAATTTCTTTCTTTTCATGGCTAAGTAGTACTCCAGTGTGTGTGTGTGTGTGTGTGTGTGTGTGTGTGTGTATACCACATCTTCCTTATCCATTCATCTGTTGATGGATACTTAGGTTGCTTCATTATCTTGGCTATTGTAAAAAATGCTGCTATGAACATTGGGGTACATTTATTTTCCAAATTAGTGTTTTCATTTTCTTTAGATGTATACCCAGGAGTGGAATTGTTGTATCATATATTACTTCTATTTTTAGTTTTTTGAGGGACTTCCATATTGTTTTCCATAGTGGCTACACTAATTCACATTCCCATCAACTGTGTACAAGGGTTCCCTTTTCCTCACATCCTCATCAATATTTGTTACTTGTGTTCTTCTTGATGATAGCTATTCTTACAGGTGTGAGGTGATATTTCATTGTGGTTTTGATTTACATTTTTCTGACGATTAGGGATGTTGAGCATTTTTCATATGTCTGTTGACCATCTGTATGTCTTCTTTGGAAAAAATTCTGTTCAGGTCTTCTGTACATATTTTAAAATCATATATATATATATATATATATATATATATATTGATATTGAGTTGCATGAGTTGTTTATATACTTTGGTTATTAATCCCTTATTGGTCATGTCATTTGCAAATATTTTCTCCCATTCAGCAGGTTGTCTTTTTGTTTTGTCAATGGTTTCTTTTCCTGTGCAAAAGCTTTTAAGTTTAATTAGGTCCCATGTGTTTATTTTTGCTTTTGTTTTCCTTGCCTTAGGTGATGTTTCCAAAAATATTGCTACAATTTACATCAAAGAGTGTTCTGTTCATGTTTTCCTCTAGGAGTTTTATGATTTCTTGTCTTGTCTTTAGAATTTTAATTTATTTTGAGTTTATTTTTGCATACTGTGTGAGAAAATGTAATTTCATTGTTTAATGTGTAGCTGGCCAGTTTTTCCAGCACTACTTATTAACGAAACTGTCTTTTCCCCATTGTATATTCTTGCTTCCTTCATCAAAGATTAATTGACCATAAGTGTGTGGGTTTATTTATGGGCTCTCTACTGTGTTCTATTGATCTATGTGTTGATGTTTGTGCCAGGACCGTACTGTTTTGATTACTGTAGCTTTGTAGAATGGTCTGTAGTCAGGCAGCAAACCTCCAGCATTGTTCTTCTTTCTCAAGATTGCTTTGGATATCCAGGGTCTTTTCTGTTTCCCTACAAATTTTAGAATTATTTTTTCTAGTTCTGTGAAAAATGTCATTGATATTTTGATAAGGATTGCACTGAATTTGTAGATTGCCTTGGGTAGTTTGGCCATTTTAACAAAATTAATTCTTCCAGTCCATGAACGTGATATATCTTTCCATCTGTTTGTGTCATCTTTAATATCTTTCATCAGTGTCTTATTGTTTTATAAGTACAGGTCTTTTACCTCCATAGTTAGATTTATTATTAGGTATTTTACTATTTTTGATGCAATGGTAAGTGGAATTATTTTCTTAATTTCTCTTTTGGATAGTTTGTTGTTAGTGCATAGAAATGCAGCATTTCTACATGTTAATTTTGTATCCTGCAAGTTTACTGAATTCATTGATGAGCTGTAATAGTTTTGTAGTGACATCTTCAGGATTTTCTACATGTAGTATTATTTTGTCAGCAGACAGTGACATTTTTACTTCTTTCTATCAAATTTGGATACCTTTTATTTCTTTTTTCTTGTCTGATTGCTGTGGCTAGGACTTCCAATACTATGTTGAATAAAACTGGCAAGAGTGGGCACACTTGCCTTGTTCCTGATCTTAGAGGAAATGCTTTCAGATTTTCATCATTGAGTATGATGTTAGTTGTGGGCTCATCATACATGCCCTTTATATGTTGAGGTATGTTCCCTCTATACTCATTTTGTGGAGAGTTTTTATCATAAATGGATGCTGAATTTTGTCAAATGCTTTTTCTGCATCCATTGAGATGATCATGTGATTTTTATTCTTCAATTTGTTAATGTAGTGTAACACAATGATTGATTTGAGGATATTGAACCACCTTTGCATCCCTGGATATATCCTACTTGATCATGGTAATGATCATTTTATTGCACTGTTGAATTTGGTTTGCTAATATTTTGTTGAGGAATTTTGTATCTATGTGGGTCAGTGATACTGGCCTGTAATTTTATTTTTTGTGTGTGATATCTTTGTGTGGTTTTGGTATCAGGGTGATGCTGGCTTTGTACAATGAGTTTGGAATTGTTACTTCCTCTGCAATTATTTGGATTAGTTTGAGAAGGATAGATGTTAACTCTTCTCTCTATGTTTGATAGAATTCATCTATGAAACCATAGGGTCTGGAATTTTTTTTGTTGGTGGGAGTTTTTTATTATTACTGATTCAATTTCACTATAGATAATAGTGTATATTTTCTATTTCTTCCTGGTTAAGTCTTGGGAGATTGTACATTTCTAGGAATATGTCCATTTCTTCTAGGTTGTCCATTTTACTGGCATATAGTTGTTCATAATAATCTCTGATGATCCTTTGTATTTCTGTGGTGTCAGTTGTTATTTCTTTTTCATTTCTGATTTTATTGATTTCAGCCCTCTCTCTTTTTTCTTGATCAGTCTGGCTAAAGGTTTATCAATTTTGTTTATCATTTCAAAGAACCAGCTTTCAGTTTCACTGACCTTTTCTATATATATTTTTTAGTTTCTATTTCATTTATTACTCCTCTGATCTTTGTGATTTTTTCCTTCTACTAAATTTGGGTTTTGTTTGTTCTGTTTATAGCCCCATTAAGTGTAAGGTTAGGTTGTTTGAGATTTTTCTTGTTCCCTGAGGTAGGCTTGTATCACTATAAACAGAGGGAAATGCTCTGGCTTCTCCTCTATCCATACCCTCAAATGATTCTTCAGTGATACTTAATGACTCAAACTACCTGAAAACCAGAGAGGAAAGGAATTTGGGAAATATAGTTTCCTACAGCACTGAGGAAGTGAGGTAAAAGCATTTGAGATTAAAAAAAGGAAGTTGATCACTGGCCTGCATTTTCTAGATGATCATTTAGAAAATAAAGTTAGCTTCCAATTTATTCTACTATTAATAATCAACTGTTTTCAGTTCTGCTAAATGGTGACTAAAGTAAAATTTCAATTTTGTATTTCTCTCTATATGCATACATATCTATAACATTAAATGTAATGTCTAAATATAATCATTTCATATATTTCCCTTTTCTTTTCCTTTACACTTATTCCTTCTGTTTTTACATACATTCAATTAAGATAGATTTAAAAAATAAAAAATATTATCACCTTCTGTAACAAGAAAATCAGAGATAGTGCAGATTCCAGGATTTACTCACTATTTCATTGATATTTTTCCCCTATCTTCCTCCTCTGCTCTCTTTATTTTACCCATGATGTTACTTTCTCCCTTAATGGTTACAACATGACTATAGGAAATCCACATCAATAAACAACTGAATCCTTAAGAAAGATGAAGGTTTCATCCTGTGAACCTCTTATTAATAGAAAAAAAATTAATTTTAAGACATGACATATTAAATTTCCTTTTGACCTATTATTTGAGATTGGGTCATGTGCCTCTCTCTACCTTAACCATGAGGGGGTGAGCAGAACTGCTGCAGACGGTTTCAGCAGTTTCAGCCTCTAAATTTGGAGTTGAAATGTTTGGAGGACAATCAAATATCTAGGCCACTTTATTTTCCTCAGCTTCTGCCACTTCTTTCAGAACTGTCCAATACCTACCCCCAAATAATGCATGTTAACAACCTAGAATATCTCCTTGCCTTGGATGTATTTCTCTATAATCATATACTCTTATACTGATACATCTGCACTTACACTTGTATACATAAGTTGATATTCTCATTCAACATAGATTAGTAGAAATTCTCCCAATTTGACTGGTAGAACTCTAATCCAGTCCTTTTAATTAGTTTATGTGATATTATTAAATAATGAATATTATTCAATGTAATATTTGATCTTATATGATTTGACATAATGTTAGTCATTACCTTTTTTGGACATCTGTTTTATTTTTAAAGTTTTTTTTTTTTTTTTCCCAGTGTAAACAATGCTTTGATAAATATGCATGTGTACATGCCCATATATAGAAGCAGTTTTATTTCTAGACACAGATTCATCAAAAGGGGTTACTTGGTCAAAGAGTATATGTTTTTTTATTGTTTATAGGTATTGTAAGAATGCTTTATTTTTTTTCTTATTCCTACCACTGATATAAATTCCTGGTAGATTAAAACTTATGTTTTTCTTACTTTTTTGTCAAATTTGTTTAATTAGCATTATTCTAAATACTAGCAAGGCTGAACATCTTTTCTTATGCTTATTGACAGTTTCTGTGAATTTCCTATTCATATTATTTGCACAGCTTTATATTGATCTGTTTGTGTTTTCATTATGCATTTAAGTAGATCTTGTATATTTTATTTGTATTTATTTTTTATTTTAAAATGAGCATTTACTTAAAAGCTATTTATTTATTTATTTATTTATTTCCTTCTGTTTTATTGAGATAAAATTGACATACAACACTGTATAAGATTAGTGTGTACAGCATAATGTTTTGATTTATATACATCATGAAATAATTACCACAATAAGTTTAGTGAACATCCAACATCTCATAAGATACAAAATAGAAGAAAAAGAAAATAAAAATTCCTTGTGCTGAGAACTCTTAGGATTTACCTTCTCACCAACTTGCATCTATAAATTACAGTAGTGTTAATAATATTTATAATGTTGTACGTTACATCTCTAGTACTTATCTTATAACTGGAAGTTTGTACCTTTTGACTATTTTCATCCAATTTCCCCTTCCCCCACCCTCACCTCTGGTAACCACAAATCTGATCTCTTTTTCTATGAATTCATTTGTCTGTTTGTTTGAAGTATAATTGACCTACAAAACTATGTTAGTTACTGGTGTACAACATAATGATTTGATATTTGTATACATTACAAAATAATCACCATGATAAGTCTAGTTGTATGTCATCATATAAAGATATTACATTATTACTGACTATATCCCCACACTGCACATTTCATACCTGTGACTCATTTATTTGTAACTGGGAGTTTGTAGCTCTTGATCTCCCTCACCTATTTCTCTCATCCTCACACCCTATTCCTTTCTGGAAACCACCTGTTTGTTCTCTGTACTCTTGTTTCTCTTTTGCATGTTTATTATTATTTTTTTAATCACACATATAAGTGAAATTATACCATATTTGTCTTTCTCTGACATAATTCATTTAGCATAATACCCTCTATCCATGTTTTCACAAATAGCAAAATTTTATATTTTTTATGGCTGAGCAATATTCTGTGTGTGTGTGTGTGTGTGTGTGTATGCAATATCTATCACATTTTCTTTATCCATTTATCTATAGATGGACACTTTCATATTCTGGCTGCTTTCATATTCTGGCTATTGTAAATAATACTGCAATGAACATAGTACTGCATATATTGATATCTTTTAAAATTAATGTTTTTTGTGTTCTTTGTATACCCAGAAGTGGAATATCTGGATAAAATGCTAGTTCTATTTTTAAATATTTGAGTAATCTCCTTACTGTTTTCCATAGTGGTCACACCAATTTACATTTCCAACAACAGTGTACAAGGGTTCCCTTTTCTCCACATCCTTGTTGTTTTGATTACAGCCATTCTGACAGGTGTGAGGTGATATCTCATTGTGATTTTTATTTCCATTTCCCTAATGATTAGTGATGTTGAGCCTCTTTTCCTGTGTCTGTTAGCCATCTGTATATCTTCTTTGGAAGAATATCTATTCAAGTCTTCTCTCCTTTTTTTAATTGGGTTTTTTAAAAAATTTTGTGTTGAATGAGTTCTTTGAGGCTTTCTTTTTTCTTCCTTTTTTTTTTTTTTGAATGAGTTCTTTGTATATTTTGGATATTAATCCCTTATCAGCTATATTGTTTGTAAACATCTCCCATTCAGTAGGTGGCTTTTTCATTTTGTTGATACCTTCCTTCACTGTGCAAAGGTTTTGTAGTTTTACGTAGTCTCACTTATTTATTTTTGTTTTGCTTTCCCCTGCCTGGGGAGATATATCTAAAAAGTTCAAAGAACAATGTCAAAGGCCATACTACCAATGTTTCCTTTAAGTAGTTTTATGGTTTCAGATCTTACATTTAAGTCTTTAACCCATTTTGTGTTTATTTTTGGATGTGGTGTGAAAAATTAGTCCAGCTTAATTCTTTTGTGTGTAGCTGTGTAGTTTTCCCAATATCATTTATTGAAGAGGCTGTCTTTTCCCCGTTGTATAATTTTGACTCTTTGTTGTAGATTAATTAACCATATAAGTGTGGGTTCATTTCTGGGCTCTCTGTCTGTTCCACTGATCTATGTGTGTGATTTTTGTGAGTACCATCTGTTTTGATTACCGTAGCTTTGTGTTATAGTAAGAAAACAGGACACATTATGATAATACCTCTAGCTTTGTTCTTTCTCAAGACCATTTTGGCTATTCAGGGTCTTTTAGATGTTTACACACATATTATCAACACTATGAGTATGTTTCCTAAGATCTATTGTATCTATGATGACATTCTCTAAGGTATTTCTTACCATACAAACATTTAAATGTATATTTTAATGTGTCTATTTTTCCTCTGTTAGTATCTGGGATTCTAGTCTTGGTTGAGAAGGTTTCCTCTGCCTCTCTGTTATAAAAGCAACCTCTTTGATTTTCTAGTAACATGGTTTTGTATTTTTTAACATATTTTTATCCATTGGTACTGTATTTCATATGACATGTGATATGGCTGTATTTTTATCTTCTCCTAGACAACCAGATATGTTAAAAGCATTATTAAATGATTTATCTTTTTCCAATGGAAATGGACTTTCAAATTTTCTATTCATTAAATAAACATCTATATTTTAGAATTTATTCCTCAATTATCTATTTAGTTTCACTTATCTGGCTATTTCCAGACCAAAGTTATAATTGTAATTTTTAGCTACTATATACCAATTTTAAACTTGAAAATAAAAGTTATAAAGTAAAAAATGTAAAATCATATATTCTCTCTGTTAGGCTACATATCTGATCATGTATTTTAACATGTATTCTTTGAAAATGACAGATAGCCTGATTTCATTCAGTTTTACATTACTGTAATCAATCAACATCTGTAAATTGTAAAATCTAATCTACGTACATATATTGCAAATAATATTATACTTTTTACATACATTTATGCTTATATAAACATTTATGCTTGTATAAACTTATTTTGTACTGTCACTTTCTTTTTTTAGTTAAAAAGAGATGCTGATTAGATCCAATTGTCATGCTTTTCATTTTTGCACATGTGGTTTAGTAGATTTAGTATAGTTTCCCCATTACTTTAAAATTTACTTTTTCTTTACTGTATCAATTATATATATAGTCTGCTGTTACTCCAAAATGAGATTAATACTTTCTGCAATCAAGATATCATTTTCACCATTACAATGCTCTTGATTCCTCAAATTTGGAATGTTATCTCTTCTCTACTTTCTTTATTAAATCTCTACTACCTTCTCAACTGAAACTTTTGAAAACTCTTTCTTTCCTCACCTTTCATACCCATCAACCCATAAGTTACTCTGCAACAGATTAAAAAGTATAATGCTAAAGTATTGCCCAATGTTATTTATTCTTACACACTTTTTCTTATTTTAACATCTTTGATCTTAGAATGAATTTATTTTTTCCAGTTTTATTGAGATATAATTGATATATAATATTGTATTAGTTTAAGGTGTACAACATAATAATTTGATATATATTTCAAAACAATTACCACAATAAGTTTAGTTAACATCCATCACCACATATAGTTACACTTTTTCTCATGATGAGAAGTTTTAAGAATTCATCTTATAACTCCTGCTCTTGTAGCAACTTTCAAGTATGTAACACAGTACTGTTAACTGTACCACCCTTGAGCACTGCTGGTGGGAATGCAAATTTGTGCAGCCACTGTGGAAAACTGTATGGAAGTTTCTCCAAAGATTAAAAATAGAACTACCATATGATCTATCAATTCCACTTCTAGAAGTATATCAAAACAAAACAGTCACTATCAAAAATTGGCATGAATCTTACAATTGATAGCATGTCTCTGTTTAAATGGAAGGAACTATCCTTTCTTAGGGTTACACAAAATAATAATGTGTCTTAGAGTAAGGACTTCTTATCTTTGATAGAAAGTAAATTACAGTACTAGAATTTCCCTTATAGTATTTGCCTTCCATGTCAAGATCTCTCTTTGGACACTTATGTTATGTATATATTTAGTTACTCTATTCTTGCCAGTCAAATGTGTGTGTGTAAGAAATAAGATAAAAAGAGAGTCAGAGAGACTGAGTAGGGAAAGAGGGAGAGAAAGAGAGAGAGGAGAGCTATGTTTTGCTCACCACTAGGTCTGTTTCTCTTCATAGTCTGGGAGCTAGGCATGTGTTCTGTTTCATTTGTTGGTTTTGAGAGTGACTTGAGTACAGATATCCTTCATTATGTGAATTCTCTCCAGCTGAACTCAGCAACTGAATAGCTTAGGATACATTTTTTTTGTGTGTGAAGGTCCTTGCATTAGTTTCTGTGGCTGCTGTAACAAATCACCACAAATTTAGTGGCTTAAAACAATACAAATTTATTATCTCACAGTTCTGGGGGTTGAATTGGTCTCACTGGGCCAAAGTCAAGGTGTGGGCAGGCTGAGGCTCTGGGAGAGAATCCTTTTCTGGATTCTAGAAGCTCCCTACATTCCTTGACTTGTGGCCCCTCCATCTTCAAAGCCAGCAATTGCATCACTCCAGTCTCTGCTTTCTGTGCCACATCCCTTTTTCCAACTCCCCTCCCTCCTTCTTTCCCTTATAGGGACTCTTGATTACATTGGCCCCATTCAGATAATCCTAGATTTTCTACCTATCTCAAGATCTTCAAAACCCCTTTCTGTAAGTTTGGAAGACATAGTCACAGGTTCCAAGGATTAGGAAGACATGGACATCTTTGTAGGGGAAGGATGGGTGTTATTCTGGCTACTACAGAACCCAAATAAGGTAACTCTGACTACTTAATATATGGAACTTAGTAAACTATTTTATTTAAAAATTGTTTTAAATAAGTCAGCATCACTCACAATCCAAACTCAGGAATAAAAAGATACAGATAATTAAGTGCAGTTATATTTTCCTCTAATGGGATACTAATGTGTCATGTTCTCTGAGCGTTTTATGTCCTCAAATAACTTTCTTTTGCTATGGCAACTGAATGATATTTTGGATGAGGACAGAATTTTCCTTGTTGTCTGAATACACAATCTATTCTCTATTCTGTCTTTTTGTGCTTGTTAATCTGATGACATCTGTTCTTTTCTTTACAGGTAATTTTTTGTTTGTTTGGATTATTATAATCTTTGCTCTTTCAATATAGAATTCAGAAGTTTTCCTTAATGTGTGTCTCTGATCCTTTATTTCTTTAAATTCACTGAGTCCCTTTAACTTGCAGATTCTTCAATCTGGATAAATTTCTTATTTAATATGTTTAATGATTGCCTGTTATATACCTACCTTATAATTTTTTTAGAATTTCCATCTCTTTATATTTTTGTTAATTTTTAAGATATTTTTTGTACTAGGTAACCTAAGTTACTTATATAAGATTCAACAGTGTCTACCTCTCCCATTATTCATGCACTTAATTATTTAATTGGTAAATTACATTCTTTAGAAATATAATTTTGTGCAAAATTTAAATATTTCAGAGTGATATTATCATCATAATAATCATCATTAATTTATTTCAAGTTGTGTGTGTGTGTGTTCTGGTCTCCCTGGCCCCAAGAAGTGAAGAAAGTGAAAAAAGTTGAATTGTCCTAATTCCTAAACTGGACGAATATCCAAACATCAGGAATCAAGGGATCAAGAAGGCTTCTTAAGGTTCAGGGGGCCTGGCAGTTAACCTTCTTTGGCCCAGGAATAGAAACAATTTGCTTTTCACCACCTGTTTTACTATCACCATCCATCAGACCTGATTGAGCCCCACTAAGTCAACTCAGGAAAATTGCAAACGACCTAAGCAACTCCCACCTCTAATAGTTAGAACAAATAAATACAAATCCAGTAAAATAAACTGTGACTATCACAAAAAACAAATGAAATAGAATAACAACAACTAATAATAGTGATAACAATCTAGGAAGGCATAGGATCCCTGATGGTCAAGCCCTTCTCAGAATCTGCTGTCTTCCTGTTATAACTCTTGGCTCAGTACACTGAGTAGAACACATATATACCAATTACATTGGCATAAAATTCCTCAGAACCCAAGGTCTTCCATGTTACCTGAGAGCCCCTGGAGTCTTTTGAGTAGGAAGGAAAAATGGATTGAAAGTGGAAGAGGAAGAAGAGGAAAACACAGTTAGCTTACCATGTTCCCGTGTTCCCAGAATCGCTCTGTCTAATCCTGATCTTTTGAAACAAAATTTGTTAAGCGTTTAAAATTTGTCAGGCCTAGGAAAGGTCCTTGATAAATTTAGTTCCCCAGTGGGAAACTTGACAGATCTGAAGCCAGCCTTCTGAATTTACTTCCTGCCTCTCCAAATACTATTGTATGAAACTGGAAAAGTTCCATTTATTGATTTCAACATTTGCACAATAGGGAAAATAATAGTATCTACTTATAGGGCTATTACAAAAATTAAGTACACAGGTACACACAGATTGATTTCTGGCAAATACTAAGCATTATAAAAGGGCTACTCTTATTATTAAATTATTTTATTCTCAAAACCAATATACATATATGGTTATTAACATTAACATCATTTTGGCATTGCTGTTGCTATTGTTTTTTTCCAGTAAGAACACTGATGCTCAGGGAGATGAAGTACTTCATCCAAGTTCAAATAGCCATACATGTAAAGCCTAGGTTTGAAACCAGGATATCAGAATTTAAAGTCCATCTTCACAAACTGAATCTGTAAAATGATCCTTTACTTATTTGCCATTCAGTAGTAGAATCCATTTACATATCTGGTCAAACTACCTTTTGGTAAATGAATTAACACTTTTAGCAGGAAGAAATCTGATGGAAACAAGTATATTTAACGCATTTGTTGTTACTTTAGGAATGTGCTACATATTTAAGAAACATAGAACAAAATAACCTCAGAGAGACTTTCTTTAAAAAAAAAAAATAAAGTTTTAGTTCCTCCTCTATCATCACAGGGAAGACTTTCTCCAAATGTTTGTTTCATCTGTACTGACTAAGCTTCAACTGATGTTGTGACTCACTCTCCATAGTATTTTGTAGCATTTCCCAAGAAATCAATTGGCTTTTTTTTTTACTTTGCCCCTGACCATACTGTCTAATCAATAAAACTTGTCTTTTTCAAGGAATTTGAACAACTAAGGCCACTGTACCAACCTTCCTTGAAATTGACTTATTTAATTTGAAAAAAATATAAAATAGGTTGTTTTCTGTATCTTCTTTGATTTCACAGCTTGAATTGTTCTAGATGCTCTGCCTTTATTAATCCTCAACCCATGTATTTTTCTTGAAGAGAATTACAGACTATATCATGACTATTGTTTACATATTTAGTCTTTTAGGACAAATTCCCAATCTATAAAAAACATCAGATACCAGTGCTAATTACTGTTATGTAAGTAGACATGCAAAAGTTATTTCAAACTTATGTTAAAGAAGATGCATATGAAAATACTTAAATCCTTTAAGAAAACAATTTGTCTATACTATTTTTATAAACATTTACTGACTAAAATGAAACATGGTGGAAGTGGGGGTGAGAAAATAGTGGAAGAAAGAACTAAAGCATTTTTGTAGTGCAAAATAAGTGTATAAAGAAACTTGCTGTATAGATACCAGGTAAATCTAATTTTCCCACCATATATTTGTTAAATCATGTGATGAATTTGATGTCTTAAAACATTTATTACCAAGCACTCTTAAGATTACTAAAAATTACAAATAATAAAAAGATCATATCATAAATTTTCCATAGTAAATGAAAATAATTTTATATAAAATAAAAATGGGCAAAAGCTGGTTACAAATGAGAATGAACTTTAACATAATCTTGATCAATTAAGAGTTTATGTTTATTGCTATTTTTAAATCGAGAGTTTATTTTTCAACTAAAGAAAAGTCTTTGCTTTCTGTTTGTTTGTTTTTCTTCTACCATTCAGGTTTAACTAAAACATGTTCCTAAATGTACTCATTAGATATACATTCAGTGGTTAAATCAATGAATTTATAAATTTAGAGTGAAAGATAGTGAATAGAAATTCTGGGGGACTGGCAAATAGAATACCTACAAAAATGAGTGTGTAGTTGAAATCAGAAGTATTGTGTGCTAGTAATAGAGAAAAAAGTTAATAAAAACCTGATATTATAAAATCCCCCCAAATGGTATCAATCTTTTCTAAGAACCTTTCCTTTTTAGAGTTTACCATGTATTGTACCTGTATTAAAGGCTATGCTTATATCATTCTATAATGCAGTGTTTTGTCAGATGAATATGAAATACCTTAAGAAACACATAATTATCCTAGAAATCTTATTGTTTTTATTTGCTTATAATTTGTAATAGAAAAATAACATGTTATAGTCTAAGCATAACATTAAAATTGCACTTTTTATTCCATTCAGTTCAGTTTTCTGGAATCCTTTTCTAAGCCCAGGCATATAAAAGATGTTTGGTTTTTTTGAATATTAAGATTGATGTATCAACAAAATAAAATTCATGTTTTGTTATTTGGTGAAACAAAATTGCCTGCATTAAATGTCTAAAACTGTGCTAACCTCAATCACAAGATTATCATTCAGAGAGAGAATCCACAAATACATACTAAACCCTATGCTTTAAAGACAAAGTAAATTATGTACTGTGACAATGAGTATTTCCATAATGCCAATTAGCTTATATATAACTGGTGAATTAAGGTAATGAAAACGTCATTTTGGTTCACATACTGTTTGTCCTCACCCATTAATATTTTGCACCACCAAGTAGTGCCAGCTGAATCCTAACATACTTGCAATGAAGAACTCAAGAAGACACTCTTTGAAGAAGGTCATATCACACACAAAGGCCATTCATGCTATGTTCTTCCTGGAAGCTTTGTTTGGCCTACTTGGATCTTAAAATATTTATTCTGCAGATCTCTCTTCTCTTTGTGTATTTCTCCTTGGTATCCATAACTCAGCAGCTGATGTTCTTCATCATAGCCGCTTATCTTTTTAAATGTATAAATCTTATGTTTACTAAATATTTCTATATCTACTAGAAACTTAATGGATTCAAACTGTGCTAGTGTTTCTTTTTGGATAATTATTGTTTTTGTTAGCTTTATGGTTATATAATCACATAGTTTTTGAGTGAAATGTTCCAAACCCATTTTTGTCATTAGCCCTGATATTTTTGGACTGTAAATTTGAAGAAAGCAAATTTTTTTAGTAACTTTGTTATACATCGAGTTGCAGCAGAAATGCTTGTTAGGCATTATAAGATATATGAGGAGTAATTGTGACTCCACTTTCAACATTTATAGCACTTCTTTGTAACTTTTTTATGAGACCACTATATATATATTTATATATATATATTCATGTATATATGTATGATATATAAGCTTTTTATGAAGTTTACCATATAATAATTATGGAGTAATTAATTTACATGCTTATTTCTAAAACTGTTAGCATAGGAATAAATTTAATTAGGCAAGAGCTTTTTAGTTTTTTTTTATTCACTCATTCATTCAACAAATACTTACTGAATCCCATTCTGTTCAAACAAAAAAAGTAGTCTCAAAATATGTGTATGAATATTGAGTGAACTAGACACATGGGGTGCTGCTTTCTTACACCTGGGGAGAATGAGGAGAAACAGTCAATAAACAAGAAAACAAGTAGTTTTATAAGATCTTTTCAAATAGTAATGCATGCTTTTAAAAATAAAATTATGTTACTAAAGTGGGGGTGAATAAGGTATTTCTGATAATGTGGTATTTGAACAGGGACATAATTGTATTTTTAAAAGTAAAGAAAAATACACTGCTAGTAAGAAGAATGAAATCTATTTTTCAAGGTTTGATGAGTTAATTTTGAATAGAAACATGAGTGAGAAGTAACATGTAAACTTTTCAATATGTTTGTTCATATGATTGAGTATTTTTTCTTTTAACTTTAAATCACTTGGATCAGCCCATAGTTAGATTTCATTTCAGTATATTATTTCCTATGATTGACTTTTGAAAGGGGCATGCTCAGCTCATGTTTTTGGGTATGGAGTATGTTTCCTATGCCATGGCCATCAAAAGAACTGATCTCTTTCTTCAACACATAAACATATAATCTTAAGGGCTAATTCCAGTTGTAGTGCTTCATATCCAAGTCCTGATAAAATGGAAGACAAACTAATATTTGGCTGATTAGCTCTTACACAACATTTTGACAAATTTCAAACTCATACAAACAATTTTAGTCTTGTCTTAATATGTACTTACGGATGTTCCTGCATGTAGAAGACTTGGCTATTAAAATTCTTACAAAAGACAAGAGTTGTTAATACTCTGTAAGCCTCTGGTAAGTGTTCCATGACTGAAGGAGGATATTCACGTGTCCTCCACATGCCATGATTATCAGGTACAAAAAGGTACAAAAAGGATAAAGATTTACTAATAAAAATATTTTAATATGATACTTGCCTTCAACAAATTGTTCCGTCAGTTCAGTATTTTTAAGTCAACAAAATTATCTTATCTTAAAGATAAGAAACTGCACAGGAAAGCAGTTTTTATACATTTGTTAGTAGACTAAGCATATTATTCTGTTAACATATTTTCATAATTAACATACCTCTGAGTTTTATGTATCAATTCTGTGGTTTATAGTTATTTCTATGTTATTGGATTGAATTGGTCTCCACTGGTCAATTACTTTTATTTTATTTCAACCCCAAGGTACAGAAAAAAAATGACTCTTTGTATCTTTTATACTCAAATGACTGAACTTCACATTTGAATCCTCTAGACTGTCATCTTGATTGTGGGAAAAGAGTTTTTAAATTGAGCTTTAAAGACTGTCTAATACATTTTAAAATATTGCATTTTTAGAGCATCAGAGGAAAGGAAGTAGAACAAATCATGCAGTTAGCTAAAGATTTTAAGTTCATTTTAGGTTCAATCACTGAAGTCAATTGCATTTGGAATTTTTAGATGTAATTTTTTCTGCAAATTTTAGATCCCAGGTGGTATCAAATACAGTATTATAGATCCAAAGCTTTTTGTTATGGAAGACTTGCAGCATTAATAGGCTGACACTGTTTGGATGACCTCGATCATTCATAAACCTTTTAAAATACTTTTTATCATTTCAGAGTCTAATAAACTAACAGAATTCAATTTTCATGTTACTTGAGGCTTTGAATCTCTTACCAGAATTCTGACATCCACTAGCCATCGTCTGAATTAAGTGACTGCTGTGGTAAAGAATAAGCCATAACAAATTATCTCTTTACAAATATGATATACACAACAGCTGGAGATTTTCTTTCTCTTGTTCTCATTCTGATTGACATAAGCTGCCAACTGTAGTTTCCCATTTTCTGAATAACGTTTTAGGCAGGTTCATAAAGCCTTGTGCTTTGCTAAAAGCTTTCCTATGATGCTAAGAAATAGAAACCAACATCTTCCCCTGATTTTAGTAGTTTTATTTTATTTTTTTTGGTTTTGCTTATAATAATGTGAGCAATTTATTTTAATGTCTGTATAGGATATTTCTGTGCCTTTGCTTATGCTTCACTTATCTTACTTTTAGAAAATGTCAATAAGAAAATGGTTTAGTATTGAAAATGACCTTATATGACTTCGAATGACTTTATATTAGATTTTAGTTTGTATGATACTCAATGCAAAATGTTTTGAAAAATTCATAAAACACATAGACATGAGTAAAACTGTTTTAAACAATATTTGAATGAGAGAAAGAATGGGAAAAATCTAATGCAAATTATTCTTTAATTTCTCTCTTATTTAGAATGTAGAGAAATTTTTTAAAACCTCTGAAATATTAATGTATAATTCTTTACATCAGTATACACATAATTTTTCTTTTTCTTTCAGTTAGTACCCTCAAAAAAAGAGCATGGGGGCTTCCCTGGTGGCGCAGTGGTTGAGAATCTGCCTGCCAATGCAGGGGACACGGGTTCGAGCCCTGGTCTGGGAAGATCCCACATGCCGCGGAGCAACTGGGCCCGTGAGCCACAATTACTGAGCCTGCGCGTCTGGAGCCTGTGCTCCGCAACAAGAGAGGCCGCGATAGTGAGAGGCCCGCGCACCGCAATGAAGAGTGGCCCCCGCTTGCCACAACTAGAGAAAGCCCTCGCACAGAAACGAAGACCCAACACAGCCATAAATAAAATAAATAAATAAAATTTTAAAAAAGAAAAAAGAAAATGCTCCCTATTAAAAAAAAAAGCATGATTTCAACATAATTTACCACATTGAATATATTTTTATATATATTTTCTTTCTAAGCAATGCTGTCAAGCAGAAAGGAACATGTGTGACCTATTTAAAAATGATGAAGTCCACTATTTGTAGAAATAGCAAATTATACATTAAGCACAAGTAGCCCTGATCTTTCTCCTTCTCACTCTCCCTCTTGTCTTTCTCTCTCTCTTCCAAGGATGCTCATGATACAATGATCCATGCCTGGAGGGAGTGTCTCACTGACTTAACTAAGAAACTTTAGATATAATCAAGCCACAGAAGACTTAGACTGTCATTGCAGCTTTTCTCTGTAATTGATCCCTCTATACACAATTCAGCCTCAGGAAGAAGCATGACATAAGAAGAGGCAAAAGAAATCTGTAAGGATTATCAACTGTGTGAATTAATGTTTAAAAAAAAATTCACCTATAATTAGGGGTGAGAAAGGAGCAAAAATAGAGATTTTATTCTTAAATATGCAATGATGAAGGAGAAAACAAAAATAGAAAACAGTCACACTGAATAGCAAATCAGAAATTGGGAAAATTATACATCAACCTATTGTCTTTTAAATTTCTCTACTAATGATTACTTCTCCTTTTCTCTTTGAAATTTGATTTTTGATATATGTTATTCATACAATAATTTAACTAAACAAATTTACACATCCTTCTCTCTGAATTGTTTTATTACCATTACTCTTTATTTATATTGTCTTATTCTCTATAAAATGTTCCTGCTTCTCAACAGCCATTAAAATACATAAGTGTGTGTGTCTGGGGGAGTCTGGATATATACATGTATAATTTTATGTGATGTATATCTTTTAAGCACCTGTATTTTTAAAAATTTAGTTACATATAAATGTTATATATGTGTGTGTGTCTGTGTGTAACATTATGTCAGAAGAAAGCTCTAGAAGCAGACGGCTGTACTAACAGAAGCTAAATCTTCTGTGATTGTTCTGCTCAGCCATATTGACTAGAGAGTAACATACATTAAACTGTTTTCTAACCTAATTATTCTAGAACACAGGAGCTGATAACCATATTTCTGAATCTCAAACTTCTTTTAGTTACTTATTCCGTTAATTCTTGGTGTTTATTTAGAGTGCCAAGCACTGTGTCAGGCTTTAGGAACACATCTGTGAACAACAGGACGTGACCCCTGTCTTCATGATGCATCAAATACAGCTGTACATTCCGTTTCATCTGCAGCAGAAGTCACACTCAGTTCTAGGGCCTCTGACATATTTGAGTTCGATGTTCGATCCCTTGGAAGAAATGTATAATTAACCCCCATAGAGAAACAGAAAGAGAAACTATCTTAGCTCTTTTTCCACTTTTATCACTGTCTTATTTTTCTTCTCTTCCGTTCATATTCTTGCAGAATGTAGTAGTGTACACTCATGCTCTTACACGTGTGCACACACACAGGCACACACATCTTATTCATGCTATTGGACATCACAAGAAATTTAACAGCTCCTCCAAGTAAGGATTATGCTTTCTGTGTAGGAGACCTAATGATTTCTTCCATTCATAATCCTTATTTATGGGATATTATTAATAATGTTTATTTTATATGCATGCATACAGACATTATGGTATTTCAGTATACAGTAACACATACAAATGGTTACTAAATTATGCAATATTTCTACAAAATATCTCTTTGTAATTCACATAGTCTTCCTGCATTTTTTCAGTTGCAGCTGGGCTTCTTTTATTCTCTGTAATTTCCAATGTACTTAACACTGCACCTTCCTGGTGCAGGGAAGTCCACACATTGCTAATTCCTTCCCTCTTAAATCCATTGTTATAAATGAGAATCTGGAGCAAATTGTATCTACAAATTTTTAGCTATGTCCCCTTTTTAAAGTTATTTAACCTCTGTTATTTAATTTCTTCATCTGTATATCAGGGATAATGATAATATTTATTGAAATCTTAAGGAGTTCTCATGGGAATTAAATGAATCAATATGTAAAACATAAATTCTCCTGGTATACAGGAAATGCTACATAAGCTCTAGCATCTATTATTATTTTTAAGACTGAAAGGGAGCAGGACCCTATGGTCCTTGCCCCTCCATGTCCTCTGCTTGCCTTTTGTCTGTGGAAAAACTTTAGCCAAAGAATAAGTTTAGTCAGAGAAGTGAGAAAAAGCAGAAACAAAGGAAAACAGTACAACAAGACTAAATGATAGTTTAGTCATTAAGCGAAGTCAAAGACCTTTAGCTCCTCTTCAAGGGCTACAGATAATATTCTGAGCCATATCCTGTGAGTTGTTTTGTGATATTAAAACCCCCATCAGGTGGAAGAAGTTAACTACATGATGA
This sequence comes from Eubalaena glacialis, assembly GCF_028564815.1. Classification (NCBI taxonomy): domain Eukaryota; kingdom Metazoa; phylum Chordata; class Mammalia; order Artiodactyla; family Balaenidae; genus Eubalaena; species Eubalaena glacialis. The sequence goes on along the minus strand of NC_083731.1, from coordinate 38,594,460 downwards.
ACAGATTGTTGTCATGGCACAAGCTGCCACAATTCTGAGAATTGGCCTCAAGGAAATGGGAACAAAATGACCCTGGAACCAAAGACTAACTGTACTTAAAACAATCAAGATGATGCTGATCAGACCACCGCATGACCAATTTTAAGATGACTGTCAGAGCTGACTGTGCTGTTTCTGCATGTAGCTCCCTCCCTCCGTCTATAAAAGCTCTTGCCCACTGGTTGTCAGTGGGGGGAGTCAGCTTTTGGACAGGAGTCCACCCTCCCCAGCCCCCCCACCCCAGTTGCCAGTATCGAAAATAAAGCAAGCTTTCCTTTCCACCAACCTTGCCTCTTTATTGACTTTTGAGTGACTAGTAGCCAGACCCCACTTTAGGTTACAAGACCATCGCATGTACCTGCGTTATGTAGGTATTAGAATTGTTGAGAATAATAAAATGTAACTCCTCTCTCCACTGTTCCTACTACTTCTAAGACCCATAGTCAAAATGTACTTCCTATTCTTCGAAGTTACTGATAACACATCAGAAAAGCTAGTTGTCATTGTTCTTTCAACATTTACATGGCACCTTTTTGTTTTATCTTTATTGGAATAAGTATCACAACACAGTATTTCAGACTCTGGAATGGAGACTCTAAAAATGTGGTTGAAAATTCTGGCTTTGTTAAACTTCTGACTTGCCAACACCTCCGTTTCCTCATATGTTCAATGAAGGTAACGATGGTAATTTTCTCATAGGGTTTCTGAAATAAATTAATAAAGGCATGCACATAAAGGACCAAGCACACCGTAAACACATATAAAGACCAACTATATCATTATGATCATCAGTCCTTTCCTGTTCTCACCATGATTTCATCTCTGTTATGTGATAGACTGTGGTGAAAAATAATTTAATAAAAATACATTTAAATGTATATATGATAATTAAATAGCAAATAGATAAGTGTACTATCTAGTTGGACAGGGGCATAAAGAGCTACCAAATGTAGCATAATACACGCTGTAATCGTACTATTAAAAATACTGATGAGAATATAGAGGAGAGAATAAAAAATATCTTCCCTAGAGAAGAGAAGGTTTAGAGAAGTTTCCTGGAGGAGATAAATTTATGTGAGGCTTTTAATAGTAACTTGTGTTGTAATGCTATGGAGAATATGGAAAAGCCTTTTCTAGTTAGAGGGAGTAGCAAGAGATAAGGAATCCAGTTACTAGAGTGCATGAGATTGAGGCTCCCCAGGTTCTCCAGATGGATTAGAGTATGAGGTATGAGTGGGGAGGCACGGTGGGTGAGGAGGGGAAAATTCCAGGGAGAGCGTGTGTTGTTGAAGGACTGACAGGTATAGATTTCAATTTCTATTGAATGGGGTCTTATCAAGGGATTTATCATTTTTTACAAGACAAGATTTTATCATGCTTTTAATTCAGCTTTTTACTGTGTGATAGTTTTTTTAAAGTATAGCTCACCCATCCAGTTTTAACTCTCATTAGTGCAGTGCACAGGGTTTCTCAATGTCAACACTAATGCCATTTCAGTCCAGATAATTCTTTATCATAGGGGACTGTCCTGTGCATTTTCAGGTGTTTAGCAACATCTCTGGCATCAACCCAGAAATGCCACTAACATCCCTCCACCTCAGTTGTGACAAACAAAAATGTCTCCAGATATTGTTAAATGTCCCCTGGGGGACAAAATTGTCACCAGTTGAGAACTACTGTGCTGGAGAAAAACTGTTAGGTTAAAACTGCTGATGAAAATTTGGAGGTTATTATATATAACCATATATATATATGTATATATGTGTATATATATATGTGTGTATATATATATATAGTTATATATATAGTTTTATTCCTGGAAAATTTAATAAATATGTTCATATGATTTTTTTTTAACCTCTTCTTTCTATTTCTCTTGGTAAAAAGCTATGTTAAATGTACTTGAGGGGAAATGTGGTAAGTACAAATAGAACTACTTGTTTAGAAGGGTAAATTTTGCTATATGGGATTTTGCTGTTGTGCTAAGCAACTTGATAAATTTGAATATTAAAGAGAAAATGGGTCTGGCATTTCAAGGACCTTAAGGATAAACTACTAAGTTAGGAGAGAGAAAGAAGAAAAGAAGAATGATCTCCTGGGAAAAACGTCGGAGGTTGAGTAGTGGCACTCAGCAAAGCATGTACTGAGGAGCCTACAAGAGATTATGCTGGGGTGTAGCATAGAAATAAGCAGCCAGAGAAAAGTCCCTGATATTGCTGTATTCAAAAGAGATTTTCACATAAAACATTTTAATATTCTTTGTTTTATTATGAGCTTAATTACACTCCTCTCAACCTACCCAGATATGTTTTCATGTGTGTTCCAGTTGTTGAAGGAATTTAGTTTCATGAATAGGTCTATATGGTTTTTAATTGGCAATGCCCATAAAATGTTGAGATAACTGAGCTGGAAGATTCAGTGAAAACATGTCCAGGGCAGAGGTGATAGTGAGGAATTTAGTCTCTTAGGGAATCTGAGAAATGTGGGGGACTCCTTGGCTACCACAGTATGTGGGTGGGGTTTTAGCCAGTCTTATCTAGAATTAGCTTTTCTGGAGGACTCCAGATGACACGTGAATTATACAAGTCAAAATGCATCACATTGTGTTTGGCATCCTGTGATATGTCATAAAACAAAATGAGTTGCAAGTAACAAAATAAATGATTGTTTGTTTTTAGCTACCTGGGAACTTGAGGATAAAACCTACCTCCTAAACAACTCAAAGATCTCCCTTCCTTCTTTCCTTCCTTCCTTCTTTCCCTTACTTTCTGCCTCTCCCTTTCCCTTTCCTAACCCTTCCTTCCTGCTTTTTTCTTTTTTTTTAACATAAACTCCTAGAAGGTTTTGTAGTACATTATATCCTAAGACAAAGTAATTTGTAGGAGACAATTTTTAATAAAAGGTTATGATTGATTTCAAAATACAGAAAATGTTAGACCCTATACACTAATAAGCTTAAATAAAAATTCAAGTTTTTTATGAAGTAAAATGAACATGAATTCTCAAATGATCATTGGGTGGTCAAGATCATTGGCAGATCAATTACATTGATTTATTAAACAAATGGGACATTCATTTTTACCTTATAGGTTTAGAATTTTTAAAAATTCAAGTGTAAGTGGCAAGATGGCATGAAGTGTTTTGACTGCTGGCATGTATGTGTCCATCCCATTCCCCAGACCAAAGAAGACAATGATCAGTCAGAAGGCAAAGAATATTCTTGCTTAGTTTATTCCATTTGTCTACTTGTGTTGCAGAATTTTTTGAAAACAATAAATTATTCTATTTGTGCATAGCTCAGCACTTTGAACAAACTAAAATATATATGATTTCTGGTCAATCTTTAAATTTTCTAGCCACATCACCCAGTGTCTCTATCCTGGAGTTATTTTGTATGAAAACTTCTTCAGTTATTTCACTTTTAAGTTCCATTGTTCTTTTCAGCACTCAGTGTATTTCTAGTTTAATTTTTTTATTTACCATTAATTTTCTGTTCTCAAATGTTTGTATGATAAAGCCTCTTGATACCCCAGAAGAGAGCATATTATAAAGTTAGATTGTGAGATGTTTGAGTCTTTTGTCAATGTTGGTTGGAGGAGAGCGTCTCATATTCTTTAAGAGAAGAAACTGATATCACACTGCTCATCAGTAACATTTTTTTTTCCTCTAAGAGACTGGCAAACAGCCAGTGAAACACTCAGTGGAGTTTTCTATTGATTGTCTTATGGCTTGCAGAAGAGTATATATTTCTATATCTTAAGCAGTATGATTCTATTCTGAAGAAGGGTAAATCTCTTGAAGACTAATAAATATAAAAATGTGAATTTTTTTAGAAATCAGAATTGAAGTGATGGGGTTATTGTTTACTATCTTAGGCAAGAAGAAAGAATTCAGTGCAAGTTAGAACTAATAATGATAACCTGGTTCCATATCATTTATTTTAAAAGATATTTTTAGAGGCATGCCATTATAGTTATTTGATTAATGTTTTGTATTTTGGATCATATATTAAGGAATTTCACCCATTTGTGGAGGTGGTCTTGTCTAGCATAATGCTTCAATTTTCTAATTATTTGAAGTTCCCTTAAGCCTCTTTCCTTAGAATTCAATTATAAGGTAGAAAAGTGACAAAAATACATTAGCATGCCCAAGAACAAAAAATATTTAATAATTAAAAAAGTAGAAATTTGAGAAGAAAACAATTTATATAAAAAAGTAAAGTTTTTTATAGTGAGTTTTGAACAATTACATAAAGAAAAAATAAGTCTCTGGTTCTTTGCATTAGATTAATCGCAGACACATACTTCTTTTTAGGCACACTACTTGGGAGAAAAGCCAATAAGCATTAGGCTTATCTCTAAAGAAGAAACAAATAGGTAAGAATCAATATAACTTAAGACACCACACCCACTCTTCATAAAATAACAGCCTAATAATATGAGGATATGAATATTCAGGTGTAATCTACACATAGAACTTTGTAGCAGGCTGGGGCCTGGTAATAGAATTTAAACCTCAGCTATCATCCTGGAGAGGAAATGGGTAGATACGTGGTAGGAGAAAGAAAGGAAACCAGAAAGTGAGGGTCTCTTTTGTACACCTGTGTTCAAGCAAAATCTTTTGAGGCATTTGGGGCCCACAGACCTTCTTCTCCGCTAACAGCATCCAGTATGGTTGAAAGAGTACATTCGTAAATATCTGTATGGCCATGCTTGCCTCCTAATTAGTCAACACCGCTGCATGGGGGAAGCACAGAACGGGAAGAATTAGAGGCTCGCCCTCCTGGTATCCTGTATAAATCCACTTGTCATTGGAGCCATAAGGCTGCCAGAACTCATACAGGAGGATTGGACTGACCCAATCACGTGGGTCAGGGGCATCACGTGCTCTCTTCCCATACCCTTGAAACATAATATTTATTCTCTGGCGGCACCTATGAAGTCAGAGTAAATTTGTCACTTGGTCATTCAAACAAAAAAAAAGTTCTCTAAATAGCTTTAAACACTAGAATAAACAATAGAAATTGAAGAATTATTTTAAAGACTCCCTCCATTAAACAGTAATTAAAGAAAAAATTTCTCAGATAAGAACATTTATTATAGTCAAGTGTAGATTAAGGTTTTCTCTTAAAAGCAAAAAAATAAAATAAAAATTCATTTTTTCCATATAAAGAAAACAGGAGTCTCTGGAATCTTTATTTATGTGACTTATAATGCTTCCATAATGGGCATGATACCATATCAGCAGGTCCGTAGCTTCCGGTTAGTGTCAATTCAGAATTTTTTTTCCCTGTATTGTGGGAATAAATAAATACCATTACATTATGCAGCTATATGAGAAGACTGGGAGCTCCACTGAATTTATTTATTGGAAGGTCATTAGAGGTCACCTATCCCACTTCATAATTTTATAGGTGAAGATATTGAGACTTAAAGAAGGTATAACTATGTGTTTGAAAGAAAACAACAACTGGGTACTGCAATCTCTTGTACCTCAGGCATGTTCCTTTTCTGTTCTCTTTCTAAGGAAAAGACTTTTTTCAACCCTTATCCACTTCAAACTTTATCCTCAAAGGTGAAGTTCTATTCCTGAAAGAAGTTAGGGCTGAAATACAATATTTTCTCATGGGCATATCACAATAAGGGCTCCTAATGACTTCCAGGTGTTTTACTGAGTTCTGAAAAACATTGAAGAAAATGAAACATCGGGGACTTCCCTGGTGGCACAGTGGTTAGAAATCCACCTGTCAGTGCAGGGAACACGGGTTTGATCCCTGGTCTCGGAAGATCCCACATGCTGTGGAGCAACAAAGCCTGTGAGCCACAACTACTGAAGCCCGCACGCCCAGCTCCCGTGCTCCGCAACAAGAGAAGCCACCACAATGAGAAGCCCACGCAATCCAACGAAGAGTAACCCCCGCTCACAACTAGAGAAAGCCTGCACGCAGCAATGAAGACCCAATGCAGCCAAAAATAAATAAACAAACAAAAAAAAGAAACAAAGAAACTGAAACGTCACGTATATGGTGTGAATTTTTAATATTAGTACTTTCAATTATATTAAAAGAATGTGTTATTTTATTTTAGGTTGGTACTTCACCACGCTAATTCAACTGATAGTGTGAACATATGGTTATAATAACCAAAACTGAGCATAAAAATCATTGGAAGTAGGTGGAGAAATTGTAAATGTAAGGCTCTGTTAACAGAGACTAGCATGATGGTGATGGGTAGTGATTATAGCTCATATTCCACCACTCTCTCTATTGAAACCTTTTCTCAGTGGTTAAGTGCTCCTTTTCTCTGTCTAGACACATTTAAAGAGGAGTTTCAATTGCTCCAAGGTCACTTTCAGATTTCTGCACAAATTCAATTGAATTCATTTAGTGAATGACAATATGAATTTTGGTTTTCATGTTTATTTTTATTTGTCAAAATTAAATTTTATACCTTATTTTAGATCATTGACAGAACAAATTCAAACCTCCTTCTTTTTCTGTGCACCGTTATTATTTTCTTCTCTTCCATGCCTACTTCTACATTATCATAGTAGATTAATTACAGTTGTTTCCACAATATATTATTTTGTCTCAGTAAATAAATAAAAGGAGAAAGTTTAAAATAACAAAACCCATTTTTGTAAATCTGTGTATTATTCAATAAGCACAGATGATATGATCTTTTATACCTCTCACTTTTAAGGCATTAGCTTTAAATCATAATGAGGAAAACTTTATAATACCTTTATTTGGTATACTTCTGACTGAACACTTTAATAGATTAAGAACATTTTTTCAAAAATGAGTATTCTTAAAACACATTTTTCAATTCATATTTTACACTGGAGTTTATATTAGAGACATTAGAAAGCTAGTTTATACTATTGCTAAATTCTACATCAGAACTTCAAAATGGTACATGTAAAAAGGATATTTCAATATGAGACTTTTACTTTATTCTAATACCTTAGGTAATAATCTACATAATAATATTAAAATCTAGAATTTGAATAAAATTACAAAGACTAAATAAAACTATTTCTAGGCTACAAAGGAAATGATAACTCTCTTGTGGTTTATCTGGGATAATGATTAAAAATGAGTGACATTTGCATCTCCAAATACACTATTCATTATAACACACATTTTACTTAATTAAACACTTAATGTAGTAAAGCAGAAAAGATGTATAGTAGGCAGAATCTTTCTTGTTTACATTGCTTTAAGTTTTCCCTTAAATAAAATTGTATGTAATCATATTCAGTTATGGTTCTATACAGTTTCTGCATTCATAATAGCAACACTATACCAAAGTAGGAATTACTTTTTATTGCAAACCCCAATCAACTATATATAAGTTTAAAACAAAAGATTTTGCCAACTTATTTTTTTCAAAAGAATTTTATGCTGAAAGTAATTTGTTTGAGCTATTTTTTTCTTAGACATAAAACATACATTGCATTGCAAATAATTGAAACTATTTTAATATTTTCATAGTAGAGGATGGAGTATTGAGCTGAGAGTTTAGACACCTACATTCCACTCCCATTTGTGTGACTTGTTAATCTTGTCCTATTGGATAAATTGCTTCATCTCTCACTGGCTCTCAGTTTTCTCTTAAATAGAGGGAACTGCACTAAATAATCTTTAGTATGCTTTCTATTTCTTCATTTAAGTTTGAAAATTTATAACCCAAGTTTTCAAATAAGCAAGCAAGAATTTAACTCCATTTGTTCTTTGATGACTGCATAAACTATTTGTTATATTGGACTTTAATTAAATAATTATTTGCATAGCATTTTTTGTGAAATGTCAAATTGTGATTTGAATAAAGGCTGTTATGAAAAAAGAAACTTACTAATCATAGCCTTTTAAAAATGTTTTACTGTATGTTTATAAAAGGCAATGTATTATCACTTTAAAGATTTAAAAAATTAATAACAGAAAAAAGGTAGATTAAGAAATGGGCAGGATATCTGAATAGACATTTGGCCAAAGAAAACATACAGATGGCCATGAAAAGCAGTTCAACATCACTGATTATTAAAGAAATGCAAATCAAAATCACAATTAGATATCACCTCATATCTGTTAGAATGGCTCTTAAAGAAAAGACAAGAAATAACAAACGTTGGAGAGGGTGTGGAGAAACGGGTACCTTCATTTTTGGGGGAATGTAAATTGGTGCAGCAATTATGGAAAACAGTAGGAAGATTCCTAAAAATCTAAGATGAGAACTATCACATGACTCAGCTATTTCACTTCTGGGTATTTATCTAAAGAACATGTAGATGCTAATTTGAAAAGATATATGCACCCTTATGTTCATTGCAGTATTATTTACAATATCCAAGATATGGAAACAACTTAAACATACATTGATGGATAAATGGATAAAGAAAATATGGTACATATACACAGTGGAATACTACTCAGTCCTAAAACATAATGAAATCCTGTCATTTACAACAATACGGATGGACTTTGAAAGTGTTATGTTAAGTGAAATATCAGACAAAGACAAATACCATATGATTTTAATATGTGAAATTTAAAAGAACAAAACAAACAAATGAACAAAATATAACAAAAACAAACTCATAGATACAGAGAACAGATTGGTGGTTACCAGATGGGAAAGGGATTGTGGGATAGGTGAATTGATGAAGGGAGTCAACTGTATGCTGTTGGATGCCAATTAGACTCATGGTGGTGATCACTTTGTAGTGTATGCAGATGTCATATTATAATGTTGTACACCCGAAAATTATATAATAAAAAAAGATTTTATTTTTTTAATTTAAATTTTATTGGAGTATAGTTGATTTACAATGTTGTGTTAGTTTCAGGTGTACAGCAAAGTGATTCAGTTATACATATACATATGTTCATTCTTTTTTAGGTTCTTTTCTCATACAGGTTATTCCAGAATATTAAGGAGAGTTTGCTGTGCTATACAGAAGGTCCTTGCTAGTTATCTATCTTATATATAGTAGTGTGTGTATGTTCATCCCAAGCTCCTGATTTATCCCCCCCAACACGTTTCCCCTTCGGTAACCATAAGTTTGTTTTTGATATCTGTAAGTCTGTTTTTGTTTTGTCAATAAGTTCATTTGTTTCCTTTTTTAAAAATTAGATTCCACATATGAATGATATCATATGATATTTGTCTTTGTCTGACTTACTTCACTTAGTATGATAATCTCTAGGTCCATCCACGTTACTGCAAATGGCATTATTTCATTCTTTTGTATGGCCAAGTAATATTCCACTGTATATATGTACCACACCTTCTTTATCCATTCCTCTGTTGATGGACATTTAGGTTGCTCCCATGTCTTGACTACCATAAGTATTGCTGCAATGGACATTGGGGTGCATGTATCCTTTCAGATTATGGTTTTCTCTGGATATATGCCCAGGAGTGAGATTGCTGAATCATATGGTAGTTCTATTTTTAGTTTTTTAAGGAACCTCCACACTGTTCTTCACAGTGGTTGTACTAATTTACATACCCACCAACAGTGTAAAAGGGTTCCCTTTTCTCCACACCCTTCCAACATTTATTTGTTGTGGACTTTTTGATAATGGCCATTCTGACCGGTGTGAGGTGATACCTCATTGTAGTTTTGGTATGCATTTCTCTGATAATTAGTGATATTGAGCATCTTTTCATGTAATTTTGGCCAAAAAAAAAAAAAAAAAGATTTTAGAAATTAAAAATGATATCAAAAAGGTTAAGATCACCTCTAACCCAATTACCCAAAATAACCATTGATAATATTTGGATATTCTTCCTTTCATTTTTCTATCACACATTTATTCAACAAATAATTATTGGGTACTCCATTGATCTTTTGGTCTTTTTCTTTATTCCTTTGACATCTTATTCTTTTTCTTATTTGTGTGTTTGTTTTCTCTTCAAATGTTAAGAACATATATGTTGAAACTTTTCCCAGTTTATTTGACACAATTTAAAAACATATTCTAGCATTTAACTTTCACTCTTTTCCAGTCGTTTTTTAAAAACATTTTCCTTTGTGATTTATTATATTCTGTGAAGCTTACAAATCCCTTCCTCATTCACAAATTAAATACATATTCACATCTAAGTAGGTATTCAATGGATAGGTATTCACTTATTAGTAATTCTTATAGTTGTTTTTTATAATTAAATGTTTTAATCTTTAAAACAATGAAAATCAATTTTGGTGTCTAATGTAATATTAAAAATTAGTTGGATTTTTTTCCTAAATGATGACCAGTTTCCTACAAACCATTTGCTAGCTGTTTATATTATCCATATTACATTTATTAATTATTTTTGTGATATATTGAATTCCTAAATATATCTGAATCATGATTTGAAACATGTGATTTGATCTTTTCATTGTTTTTTTTCTTTGACAACCTTGTTTTAATGTTGCAACTTTATGATAGTTTGTGATATTTTAGAGCAAACCTGCCGAAACCCTCATTGCACTTATTTATTAAAGATTATCTTGGGAAATCTACATTATTACATATTGTTCTATATATTTTTCCACCTCTTAAAAAAATCTTTAGATTATGTTTATTTTCAATAATTTACTCTTAAAAATCTAAACCAAAATGATAAGAAGTATATCAGTAAATATAGTTTTAATAATCACATATTTTGATGAAAAACAGAAACAGAGAATGGAGATATTGATATTAGATGTAAACGTGAGAGCTTATTTATAGTAATCCCAGAGTCTGCTGGCTATAACGAGTAGACCACTATTTGGTGATGCCAATAATTTTTTTTATATTCTCCAAACTTTGGATAAACAATTAGTGTTAGTGGAATTTTAGAATATTTTTCTAACTGACAAAATGCTATAATATTTTTTGTGTTAATTTGTACTTCTAGAATGATCTATATTAATTTATTCTCCAAAAATTCCAGCCATATTTTTCATGCAAAATTATTCAACTACTTTCATCAGTCCTGAAATAAATCACTAAATCACTATCACATTATTAAACATAAAAAATTTTTAACACTGAACAAAAAATTTTCTTTCTAAAATTTCCAGATCAATACAGTTATAGATATAATATTATATTGAATAATAATACACACTTGATACTTTTGGATAAATTGTCAAAAATAATATTAAAATATATATAGTACATAACTTTTCAGAATAATATTCGACTCTCCCGGTGGTCCAGTGGTTAAGACTCCACACTTCCACTGCAGGGGGCACAAGTTCAATCCCTGGTTGAAGAAGTTCCTCATGTCATGCAGTGTGACCAAAAAGGAAAAAAAAAAGTACAGAATAATATTCAATGCAATCATCTTATATAACCTAATTAGGAGTTCAACCCTTTTTAAGGATTTCTAAATTAAGCACTATTATTGAGATAAATTATATTTTTGATACTTTATAATTTATAGACTACTATGTGACATGTCAGTTATTCCATGAGGCATGTATTTATCTTAACAACTATAAGTGTAGGTAAAATATATTTGCTTAATCTACATTAAAGAGAACCAAAAGAAGATATATTCATCATAATCACTGTATGATGATTTTAAAAGGATTCGGAAATTAATAATACTTGTCATCCTCTTATGAATATTACATGTATTTGATACTGGCCATGATTCCTTGAAGAATCATGCACCTCTAAAAGAAAAACAATATCACTTTAAGAGTTACTTAGTCTCTCTGGAGGTAGAAATAATCTATAGTTCAAAAACATAAATGATCTAGAGTTTAAAGAGCATGCCCAATGTTCTGCAAAGAAGTCCTATCGTTTTTGAAATGGTTGGACTTCTCTGAAATCAAATATGGTGGTTAGTCCAGGGATATAGAAGCTGAAGTTTCTTTTAAAGAATCTTAAGCATGCTTCTCAAGAGGTTCGAATTTGACGTAAGTGATGTATTCCTTCTCTACTCTCAGCATGACCTCTGAGAGACAGTTAAACTGCTTTCAAGTTTTACCTTTGTTAAAAAGGCTTAGAAGTTTAAAATAATCCAATAAGAGGCCCGGAAGTGGGAATGCAAGTGGAATATTTTCAGGGATGGGCTAACTTTGAAGCAAAACATGAATGATATTAATAGTGTAATAAAATCTAATATTAAAGTCTCTCTCTATAGATCAGTGAAAATTTAGATAAACTTGAAAGATTTTGATTAGGACAAGTAGTGCATTTCTTTACAATTTTTTGTTATCACCAAATCAAATAATGTCACAATAATCTTACCAGTGTTACTTGAATTAATTCAGTGTAGTTTTCACAAAGTATTGCTTACTTAAGATACAGCTTATATCTTCCTCTGAGATGATATTCGGCTATGGCTATAAAGTTTAGAATATTCTTATGGTATTACGCTCTTATAATCAATTTATTAGCTTAAAATATATCTAGATAACGTAATATTGGCTGCAAGGGAACCAAAATTTTGCTTTGCACAGTTAGGTGTGTTTGGAGGGTGTCTGTGAAATGGCATTAGCAGTAGCTTTGATTCACTTGTCATTTGCAATCAGTTGAAGTGTTTCTAGTAGAATTTAGCACTGTAAAAATAGAGATGAGAAATTTAATAATAGATATCAGGATTTTAAGTTAATAGTATAAAAATTACATACATCTAGCAAAACACGGTTAAGTAATTCAATCTATCCATTTGGTACTTATTCTAAAAATTGAAGCCCTAGAACAGAGTTTATGTGGCTTTTCAATCTGCAGCTACAAAAAACTAAACTACAATTGCTATTTACATCTTTTATTTTGATCTCTTGATTTTAACTTTTGACATGTGATTTCAACATATTTTCTTCATATCTTTCTTGTGGTTAAGTAAAATTAAACTTCCAAGTAAGTTTATATAAAAACTGTTAAGATTTTTCTTTATCTTCTTAGATAACTAATATGTAGACTTTAAATGGTGAATCCTGGCATCCTTGTTAAATTTTGTCTCATGTATTTCCAGTAAATTTCCTCAACCTAATAAGATTATTTTGAATTCTGCATAAATATATCTCATGGATATGCATTATCCATCCATTACAAAAAAATATGTGTTTTGATCTTCACCCAGATCATTGAAGAAAGTACAGAACAAGCTATATAGCTCATAATACAATTTCAGAGACATAACTTCAGTATCTCCCTTCTTCATCCCTTACTTCTTTTCATTCAATTACTAATTGTAAAATACTTATGAGAAACTAGAGTCTATTCTCATTATTTACTGTAATGATGTTCTATAAAGTTACTGCAGACACTGAATTAGCAAATACTTGTTCACTGCCCTTAGGGAAAATACAGAATTAGTTTCCTGTGAGCTTCTGGTCACAATATTTCCAACTGACCCATCAATACATAACCTTACTTTATGTGTTTCTGTTTAAAGACACTTTGTTTAATATGAATTGTTGGTTTAGTAACATTGAATTCACTGTAACTCATGCTGAAGGAAATTAAAACAGGTATTTTCTCTGTAAAAAACATCACAGGCTACATACACTTAAAAACCCTAGTGGGCACTCACTTGGGGGCTATTTTAAATGAAAAAAGAAAAAAGAAAAAAGCCAAGAAAAAGCACAAAAATGCAAACATGTGACACTACTGGCCATGAAAATGATACATTTACCGTATGAAAACTTAATGAGGAAGACAGAGCCTAACCGTGTTGACATCATATGGGAACATGTGCATTGGGGGACTCAAATATTTTGCTGCTCTGCACATGTGCATGAACATGAATGACCCAAAAACACAGTATTGATTTTTGACTTACGAATAACTTTTATCAAGTAGGTGAATTCACAAATACAAAATTTGCAAATAATGAGGAGCCACTGCATGTGTTAGGCACTATCCTTACTGCTGCAGAGACAAAGTCAAACAAGACCTGGTCCATTCCTACCTAGAGCTTCAATATTTGAGAACATGGGAAACTTCAGTTATCACAAATGTTTTGTAACTTACTTATTTCCTTCACTCTTAACACAAATATTTATTAAGAAAGGAGTATATTAATCAGTTTGTTATTTGTTGGGGATATAACAAGGATCAAAGAATAAGATGTGGTCCCTGGTCCCCACAGAGATCTCAGTGAAGGATATGCGCTAGTGAAAATACTGCTAGTGTGGAAACCCAGTGTGCAATTGGGACATCTGGAAGAGGTACCTTGTATTAACTATTTACAGGTTAATGATAATGTCTCGGTGGACATGACCTTAAAGCGGAAACTTGAAGAAATGTGAATTTAAAAAAATCAGCAAGTAAAAACTGAGTGGGAACAAATAAAGTAAATAAAAATTTACACCCAAACTCTTGGAGGTGAGAGAAATAGAAAATAGATTAATACAGCAGTTGGCAGTGGGAAAGAAGGGCAATTAATTTGTGAGAATTATTGTTAAATGGAAAAAAGAAATGGTAAAGAAGAAGCAGTGAAATGAATTTAGAAATATACCCAGAGGTCAGATGATGAAAGGCATTAACATCAGTTAATTCTTTCTGAGGGCAATGAGAACAATAAAAATAAAAGTGGCATGGCTGGAATTAATTTTTACAATGATAATTTGGCTTCATTTTTGAGATTCATGGGGGATGGAGTGAGGGGGTGGAGAGTGAGGCAGGGTCCTGATAAGCAAGCAGATCTATAAGAGCTTTCTCAGTAATTCTATTGAGAGATGAGATAACATGTTCTGAACTAGTTTAGTAGCAGTGGAGATTGAGACCAATGGATTAGTTTAAAAGATATTTAGGAGTTGGAGTCAACTGGAATTGATGATTGATTGGATGTGGATAATGGCTGTTGGGAGAGGTATTCCACTTTGGGCCCTGAGGATTGTGTTTGCAGAAAGCAACATATATGGATAAGATAATATTTCTCCCTGTACACAGAGCAGGCTTGCTTACCATTCACTATAAAACCCAGTTTTCCTCTATTCTTACACAATCCACTGAGCGTGCAGGTATCCATCTAGACTGATCTACATTGCCCCTATGGAATTTGGAGGGTCATGGAGAACTGGTTTAACACCAAAATTTCTGGCTACTTCTTTGTCTTGAGTAATAAAGTGATTAGTCTCTGACCCAGGAGTCACACATCCTCTGCCAATATCCGCGAAGCAGTAACAGATCAGTTTGTCAGCTTGCAAATAAAGTAAATGCCAAGACCCTTCAGAATTGCTTACAGTAGTTAAATAAGGGAGCAAGGAATAATTTAATGCAATTCGAGATCACTGAGATATTGTGCAATTCAAGATCACTGAGATAGCACATTGGGATGAAGTAGGAGTTTGGGTGAGAAGGAAACAAGATCTGTTTTAGAAATGTTAAACTTAAAGCATACACAAGAAAAGAAGCCCAGTAGACATTTGGATATGTAGATCTACAGATAAGGAGATACATAAAATATTAGGGATTTTCAGATTATAGTTTAATAAATAAAGTAATATGACAAATCTCAGAAGGAATGTCTAAACTGATTAGAAGCAGTTTATAAAACAGAAAGCAGAAATATACATATTTAAGGGACAGTTTGGAAAGGAGCAGAAAAATGAGAGGATTTGGAGATATAGGAAGGCAGGTGATAGAATAGCTTAAGAAAGGGCTCTACAGAGATAAATCATACTGACATCAAGTGAACATTGTATTTGACAACAAGAAGGTCATTCAAAACTTTAGCATAATTAGTTTTTATAGACCTGATGGATGTAAAAACCAAAGTATAATAGGTTATGCAGTGAATGCACTATAAGGAAGTAAAAAGATGTTAAGAAGGAAAGTGAAGAAATATGATGGTGGAGAAGAATATAGGAAATAATGGGTTTATTTCTTAAAATGGAAAATATTTTAGCATATTTGGATTTAGAAAGGGGAAGATGACACAGTTTATTGAGAAATGCTTCCAGAAGATGTTAGGAGATAATATTAGCTTTTAGATAATATTTGCTATTGTACACCAAGGAAATAGGAGAAAGTGGATAAAGAAAAATATGTTTTGTAGCAAGAAGAGGAGAGAGTAACTCTGTTAACTTCTGTTTTCTTAGTGTTATAAAGCAGAGTGATTAATTTTAAAAGATTATGTATATAATATAGTTATATATATATAATTCAGGGTATATCTTGATACAATAATTTTTCTATAATATATTGACATTTCAAAACATGTTAATTGTATTTTATTTAACCTCTTGTAATGAGGTCTCTTAAGAAGCACAATGTTGTAAGAGTAACATGGTTAAGATCATTGAGTCTACATCTAAAATATTAAATTGTCCTCTGTCTTCATAGCTATTTAGAGATGATTTTGATAAGATGATTTGTTTATAGAATCAAATCTAAAAGCGTTTCATAAAAAATATCTTCTGAAATCCTGCCATACATATGATAAGCACAAAAATAGTCTGGATTATCCATTTTAATTAAGGGCTATGCCCTTAATTAAACTTAATACTGAGAGTTAGATAAGATCTCAGAATCTCTAGTAAATATACTTATTACAAATTAAAGGCCAGGATAAATAGGTATGATTTGTATTCTCAACATCCTCCAATTATACCATATTCATTTCCATCTTTGAGCTTTTTTTTTTTAAACTGAGGTAAATTTGGTTTATAATATTGTATAAGTTTCAGGTGTGCAACATTATGATTAGATATCTGTGTTCATCATAAAGTGATCATTACCATAAGTAAGTCCTCAGGAGTCCTAGCCACAGAAAATAGGTAAGAAAAAAAATGCATCCAAATTAGAAAAGGAAAAATAAAACTGACATGGTTTGCAGATGACATGATACTTTATATGAAAAACCCTAAAGACTCTACAAAAAACTGTTAGAGTAGATGAACCTAGTAAAGTTGCGGGATACAAAATTAATCTGCAGAAATCAGTGGAATTTCTATAGACTAATAACAAACTGTCAAAAAGAGAAATTAAGAAAATAATCCCATTTACAATTGCATCAAAATGAATAAAACACCTAAGAATAAATTTAACTAAGGAGGCAAAAGCCCTCTACACAGAAAACTATAAGATGCTAATAAAGGAAATTGAAGAAGGCAGAAATAAACAGAAAGATATTCCATGCTCATAAGTGGGAAGACTTAATATTGCTAAATTGTCCATACCAACCAAAGCAAACTACAGATTCAATTCAATTTGTATCAAAATTCCTATGGATTTTTTCACAGAACTAAAACAAGTAATTCTAAAACTTTAATGGAACCACAAATAATTCTGAATAGCCAAATCAACTTTAAGAGAAAATAGCAAAGATGGAGGCATCACACTTCCAGATGTGAAACCATACTGCAAAGCTACAGTAGTCAAAAGAGTATAGTATTGGCATAACAGCTGATAGACCAATAGAACATAATTGAGAGCCCAGTAATAAACCCACACTTGAAAGAACAATTAATTTATGACAAAGGAGCCAAGAATATACAATGAAGATAGGACAGTTTTGTCAATAAATGGTGTTGGGAAAACTAGACAGCCACATGTGAAAGAATGAAACTAGACTACTTTCCTACACCATACACAAAAATTAACTTGAAATAGATTAAAGACTTGAATGTAAGACCTGAAACCATAAAATTGCTGGTAGAAATCATTGACATTAATTCTGAGCTGTTTTTGTGGGTTGGACTTCAGTGGCAAGGGAAACAAAAGCAAAAATAAACAAATGGGAATACATGAAACTAAAAAGCTTTCACACAGCAAAGGAAACCATCATCAAAATGAAAAGGCAACCTAGTTAATGGGAGAAGATATTTGCAAATCCACATGTTTGACAAGGGGTTAATATCCAAAATATATACAAAATTCATACAACTTAACAACAAAAACCCCAACACATTAAAAAAAAGGGGGGGAGCAGAAGATCTAAATGGACATTTTTCCAAAGAAGGTATCCAGATGGCCAAGAAGAACATGAAAAGATGTTCAACATCACTAATTATTAGGAAAATGCAAATCAAAACCACAAGATATCACCTCACATCTGTTAGAATGGCTATCATCAAAAAGACAAAAAATAGCAAGTGTTGGAGAGGATGTGGAGAAAAGGGAACCCTCACATGGTTTGTGGGAATATAAATTGGTACAACCATTATGGAAAGCATTATCGAGATTCATCATAAAGTTAGGAATAGAACTACCATATTATTCAGCTATTCCACTTTTGGATATTTATCCAAAGAATACAAAACATTAATTTGAAAAGATATATGCACACCTATGTTCATGGCAGCATTATTTACAGTAGCCAAGATATGGAAACAATCTAAGTGTCCATCAGTTGATAAAGGGAAAAGAAGATATGGTATATATACACAATGGACTGTTAGTCATAAAAAAAGAATGAAATCTTGCCATTTGGGACAATATGGATGGACCCTGAGGTATTATGTTAAGTGAAATAAACCAGAAGATAAAAGACCAAAACAATATGATTTCACTCATATGTGGAATCTAAAAAACAAAATCAAAATAAGAACAAACAAAAAAAAGGAAAAACAAAGTCATAGACACAGAGAACAGACTGGTGGTTATCAGAAGGAAAGAGGGTTGGGAATGGTGGGCAAAATGGGTGAAGGAGGTCAAGTGTATAGTGAGCCATCATTGAGCTTTTATACATTCATGTCAAGCATATGAAATAAACTTCCAGACTCTGTTATGAATTAACTATACACTTGGATACAGAAAATTTGTTTTTTGTATTACCAGAACCAGTGGTGATTTCTCTAGCAGATCTGGATATTTGTTGTTTGATAACCATAATTCATAAGGTCAATGACCTTGTCTATCTTGTTCCCCACCATATCCTCAGTGGTTAACAAACAGTTGGCAATCAATGAATTCACAGGAATAAATTCAACTGTAATTATTAACTTTTAATATTTCCTTAAAAGAATTATTTATGCATATATAACAACTGAGGCCTGAAAGGACACATATAGTTCATTTTAAATAGTAGGCTATTAAAAGCAAAGTTATCTATACATATAAAACACATATTATATACAGTTTTTAAAAAACTGCTGATTGTGTGTTTGCAAATTCTTTCTGTTCTTTTGGCTTCTAAGATGTTCATGAGAGGCTTTCTCCCTTATTATATTTGTTTCTTTCATTCAGCTAAACTTCATGTCTTTTTAGAGACTGGGAAAAGAAAACACAGAATACTGTTTAATTGATAAAAATCTCGTATTTAGAAATTGCAACAGGGTTCTTTGTCTAAGAAGAGATTTAAGCTACCCCACACCTCGGAGATTTAACTGTCTTCTCATCTGGTATATTTTATATCCACATTTTATTGTCTGTAACTTACGGCAAGACCTTGGAGAAGTAACCGTGTCCTTGAATATACTATGTTTTCCTTACTACACAGAGAATACTCAACAATAATAATCATGCCGTAATACTTTTAATGAAAGAAAAAAGAAGTTATATTTCTACCCTATTCATCTTTACTGGGGAAATTTTTTAATTGAAAAAGTTTATTAGCAAAGTTTCTCCCTCTCAAAATCTCAAAGCAGTTGTAAAGAGCTCTCTATCTACATTCTTCATTTTTCACATGATTTAATTGACAGTAATATAAATAGAATTATCACCTAATGTAAATAAGAATAATGGCATAAATAACTAAAATTAATATGTTTAAATATATAATATCTTATCCGTTTATTTAAGCTCTATCTTCTGAGGTTTTCAAATAAAAAACAATTTTTTTCTGTCATCTTCTGTTAGCCAATCTACTTGTGCTGGTAAAAAAGCAAGACTTTAAATAATTATCTGTATAAATCAGGTAAAAATTGGTTATTAGGAGCAAATAAACATTAAATTCTGATCAAGGTAATATTTATATTTATATTGGTAACAAAGATCTATCAAGCACAAGGTAAAATAGAAGGTAAGCAGTATCTAGACTACATGATGTCCAAGAACACTGTATTATTTATTACCCAATTAAATGGAAAGTGTACATAATTGAGTTAATTATGCATACACTTTTAGAGTAAATTGTCTCTAGTCTTGAGGAAAAAATATGCTTCCAAGCTGTAAAATTTCTAAGTAAACTGTTCATATTGATAAAATTTATTGGTCTTGGTCAATTATCTGTATTACTTTTCCAAGATACTCAGGGCTTTGGTGTTTCCTGTCCTGTATTTTATTTTATTTCATTGAACTGCTAATTGAAAGTTAATGGTCAGTGAAGTGGTCAAAGGGTAGATGGTAAATAGAAGAAAAAAGGCAAATATATAGATTTTTCCTTTATGGAAAGGACAGCCTGCAGTCAATCTAAGCAATGAATTGATTCATTTTCCAGTAGTAAACCTATTCCATTAATTACAGAAAAATTTTTTTCCAAGTAAGTTAATGTAGGTTTTTTTTTTAAGATGTTTTACAAGGATTTATTCTCTTAAATTTTAATTTAATGAGAGAAATTTTATATATTGTTGAAGTACTGTTTAAAGATTCTGAAAAGCTATAGAAAATGAGGAAATAGTCAAGGACAGAAGAGTGAAATAGAGAAAAATGTTGAATCTTAGAGATTGCAGACCAATATGTTATAGTCCATTAGCCATAGGCAAATGACTATTGATTATTAGAATAATTTCTCAATAAATTGCAGAAGTAGAGACATTGTGAAATGTTAATTATTTGGAACTTGAATAGTTTACTGATTAGAAGAAATACCACAATGCCTGACATATAGAAAGTACACAATAAATAATTTTTATCTGACCTGTTCCTCAAATAAAGAATTTTATTCAAATAACATTGCATTTCATGACTAATTGAGAACTAAAACCTAATCCTGGTTTTTAATAGGTATAGGCTTTAAGCATAGATATTACATGTATCTATTTATAGCACTGTTACCAAGCAAGGGATTGTTTGCCTTCAGCACAGAAAGCCTAACTCTGACAGGGGATGTATGGAGCAAGCTAAGGGTTTATTTGCAAGGCACCAAGCAAGGAGAATGGGCAGCTCATGCTCAAAAGACCCAAATTCCCTGATGTCTCTCAGGCAAGGCTTTTTAAAGACAATGTTTGGGGAGAGAGTGATCAGATTGTGGAGCTTCTTCTGATTGGTTGTGGGTGAGGTAACAGAGTGTTGTTTTGGGAATCTCAACCTTCTGGTTCCAACCAGTCTGGAGTCTAGTGCTTGTGGTCAGAATGTAATCACCATCCTCCACCTGGGTGGTGTGTGTGTGTGTGGGGGGGGGGTTGGTTCTTAGTTTCTACCAAGCAACTCAAAAATATGCATCACATTGTGATCTATATCCCTTCAGGAGGAACTAGGAGTCTGTGCCTCTGTTGTCCTAATCATTAGATGCTTGAGCCTGCTCTTTGGAACTCAGAGAAGGCCTAGGAGATGAAAGCCCATTTTTCTACAAACAAGAAACAGGGGACACAGAGGGGCTTTTATACCTGGGAAGGCCTCACAGAGTCTTTTCCTTGGTTTCAATCTCCCCCTTCCTTCGATACTCCTCAATTCTGAAGGGTACAGGGCCCCTGTATTACTGTTAAGCATGCAGTTAGATTTTCCTGTATGTCATCCAATTTGGGTATATGTCTGTTTGAAATAATCAAAACCAGGTTATCAATCAGGGTTTGGGGTTGCAAGTGAAAGTTCTGGAGATCTGAAATATAGATGGAACTATTTGTGAAGAGACCTGGTAGCTGCAGAATTGATGGGACAGAAGAGGAAGCAAGTATAGAAAATGAAAGGTAATAAGGATGAAAAAAAAAGAATAAAACCCAGCCTAGGAGCTAGTAGGATCCTTTGGGTAAGATGCTGCCAGGTGTTCGGGAACCAGTCCACCCTTGACACCACCACTGAGCACCTACACATGTTGCCTTGGCACGACTAGGAGTAATTTGGCAAGTGATGTCTTTTTACCTTTCCCTGTTGATTTGAAGTTCAAAGCATTTGATAGGTCAAGTTTAAGTCATGTTTGGGGTTCAAGCTTGTGTTTTCAAGGGGTAGGAAAGTATACCAGGCCTGTAAGAATTCCAGAGTGGGATGTGGGGTACTGCACAGCAGGGCATTCCCTTAAATTAGGATATCTGTTCATGCTCAAACCTGTTTCATAAAGGCAGATAGCTATAAGTCCATTTTATCTTCCCTTATTTTTTTTACTCTAAGAATTAATGCAAGCTCATTATGCTATAGAGAACTAAGAAACAGAAAATTATAAAGAAAAAGCATAATAAATTCATAATTTAACTACTAACAAAACACAACTATTAATATTGTATCTTCTTTTTGGTTTTAAAAAAAATTCAGGAATATGTTTGTATGTACATTGCATATGTACCCATATTTTAAAAACTTAGAATCTGCATAAATAGATTTAATTCTGTATCCTGTTTATTTAAGTCAACATTTCATCAAGAACAGTAAACATTATTTTAAAACATAATTTCTATGTTGTATAGCATTCCACTCTATAAATGTATCACCTTTTACTTAAATATTCCTTTAGTTTAATATATATGCTGTTGTCTTTTTTGTTGTTATAAATAACAAAATAAACTTTTCTCAAAAACTTTACATACATTTGTTTATTTCTTTTTCTTTAGCATAGATTCACTCAGAAGGAAATTACTTTAAGGACAGACCTTTTAAAGTTCCTGAAAATATTGATATTTTTTCTAGAAAAGTTAATTACAGTATGGTAAGATAATGTCATTTTAAACTTTCATTTAGTGATAAAATTGTAGAGTATTTCCTTATATATAAAAACAACGTGCTCTCTCATTTTGCATTTGACCATTTATGAAGTCAATGTGTTTATTTTATAAATATGTATTATGTATGCTAAGACTAATGCCAAGTATAGGGAATACATTAGTAAAAGGAACCATACTGATTCCTTCTCTCTCAAAGTGTACAGTGTAGTGGAGGAAACTCTCATGAAGCGATTAAAAGCTCATTTGTTAAGAGCTGTGCAGTATAGATGATGCTATGCGATGACATAATATGAGCAGCACAGCCAAATCTCAGAGTCAGTTATGCCTCCCAGAAGAAAGAACCTCCTAGACTGAGAGATGAGCAACCGTACAAAGAAATGAGAGAGATGGAAAAACAGTATTACAAGTGGCAAACACTTGTAAATTACACATTACAAAAGTTTGGCCACATGAGAATAAGACATAAAGAACTTAATTTGAAAGTTTATAGTGTAGAATGTGAAAAGTGGTGGTCAAATATGAATCTGAAGGAATAATCAAGAGCTGAATTATATAAAGCTACAAAATATAAAAAATAAGCTAAATCAAGGGACTGAAATTTCATTCTGACAACAGTGAAGATTCATTGAATTTATTATTTGTTTTAAAGCAGGGAATGCCATTTCTACTACACGCCTCAAGATAGAGTTTATGGAAATGGAGGTAGAGACTTTGGCAATAATCTTGATGAGATATAATGATGAAAAATTAGACTTGGAGCAGAGAAATGGAAAAAATTAAATATTTTTAAGATATGTAACTTGGTGATGGATTTTGTAGTAAGGGATGAGTGGGAGAGAGAGAAGGAAAAGAATCAAATATTACAAAGAATTCAGTTTGGAGAGCAATACTTTTGAATTATCTTGTCTTTAGGATATCTAAGAGGGTTTGCAAAGTAGGCAGAAATCATTTTGACTCTGCTATAAACTCAACCATGTCTCCACAAAATTCATATGTTAAAGCTCTAACCCCCAATGTGACTGTATTTGGAGATAGGTTTTTTAAGAAGTAATTAAGCTTACATGAGGTCACAAGGGTAAGGTCCTAATCCAATAGGATTGATGGGTTTATAAGAAGAGGAAGTCTCTCTCTGTCTCTGTCTCTCTATCTCTCTCTCCATGTACTTGCAAGGAAGAAAGGCCATGAAAGCACACAGTGAGAATGTGGCCATCTGCAAGCCAGAAAGAAAGCCTTCACCAGAGCCCAACTATGCTGGTATCCAGGTCTTGGACTTCCAGCCTCCGGAACTGTGAGAAAATAAATTTCTGTGTTTATGCTTCCCAGTCTCTGGCATTTCATTATGGCAGCCCAAGGTGCCTAACCCAGACTCTATATCTCAGAAGATATGGCTGAATGAACAACCAGAGAAGAGGCACTGCAACAGAAACAGGAACGCCAAAATCATAAATAGGCTTATTAATCTCTGCTTGTCTTTTTATTTACCTTATTATGTCTGGCCATGTCTTTTTTTATCCCTGATGAAGTTTTAAAGATTCTCGTGTCTGTGTATACCAGATCTTTGTATATTAAGAATATCAACTCTAACTCCACTGTTTCAGGTGTGTTTTGTCAATTGCGGTTGATTTTCTGTGATGTTCGAATTGATATTTACAGACATGAGTCACTTAACCATATAGTATTGCCAGTCTCCAAATCGTGGTAGGATGTTCTAATATGTTCTAATATCTAATATTATCTCTAATATCTAATATCTCTATTTCATACTTAAAGTGATTCTTCTTTGTGTAAACTTACTTGTACATGTAATGCTTTATGAGAGATAAATGTTGGGCTAATTTCTCATTGCACTAACAAAAAATCTTTTCAGCAGTGGAACGGATGAGGTGTGCTGCCTAGCAACACTCTTCCATATATACTCTGAGTTGCTTAGCAGCAAACTTTTGATAAAATGCTACCTTGAATTGGTATAATTCCTCTCTTCCTTGAGTAGAGAAATGCATGGCTACCAGATCCACCTTCTTTAATAGCTACATTATGGAATCTGGACAGGGCAGCAAATTAATATTGCCAGTTCCTTTTGGCTCCTATATTCAGAAGCCTGTCTCCTCAAACAAATTTTCTTGACCTACCAGAGGCCTGAGGGTGACTTAATGAATAAGAAGACTAATCTCTCTCTCAAAGAAACTCATATTTTATTGGTCTTATACTTCAGGGTTGTGGGACCTAGCATATATATTTAAAACCAGGATAAAGAGAAAAATTTTTTACCATAGGTTTACCAGTTTTTTACCACAGGTTTAGCAAATGTATCATGTTACATCATAACATATTTTTTCAAAAAACAATTTGTTAGAATGATGAAAGATGCAATAATAATGCATCATTTGGCAAGACCTGAGTCTCAAGCCATTAATTGATTTCAATTCAGTAGTGTATGCCCTTACTGTTCCTCTGTCAATTTTGATATGTTTATGATCATTTTTTAGTCTCATTTGCATTGGAAATGTTACCAAAGAGATCAAGTTTTTAACATCTTGATGGGGATATTACCTTCACAAAATCTAGCCTTGGGTTTTATTATGTTCATTTAAATATGAACCTAAATAAAGAGAGTACAGGATCTTAAAGGGGAGTGTTTTCTAAATGAGAAGAATAACCCATGTGACTTGTAAACTGGATGCTTGATGACATTTATCCTGTTTATTTCTTTTTAAGGCTTATCTCAAGTGGAAATATATAATTTAAAATTAGCAGAGTGGGCAAAAATCATAAAGTCTACTTAATAACTAAGGAAAGCTGTCAAAAAGAATATGAGGTACTTAGGACAGTCAAATTCATAGAGACAGAGGGTAGAATGGTGGTGGCCAGGGAGTGGGGGGAGTGGGCGATGGGGAGGTATTGTTTAATGGGTACAAAGTTCCAGTTTGGGAAGATGAAAAAAGTTCTGGACATGGATGGTGGCAATGATTACACAACAATGTGAATGTGCTTAATGCCACTAAACTGTATATTTAAAAATGAATAAAATGGTACATATTATATTTTGTATATATTGCTGTAATAAAAAAGAATAAATCAGTGTAAAACAATATTTATATTATTAAACCAAACTAACATATAATAAGCTTATTATTTTTTCTGAAAAAGAACAGAAAATATTCAGAATTAATTAATAATGATTTAAAATTATATTATTAAGAGAATAATCTTATAAATTGCAAACACTATTATATTCATTTCTCAGATGAAGCAGCAGAGGCACACATAGATAAAGTTACTTCCCTACATCACAGGGTGAAGAAGTAACAGAGCCCAGAGATTAAGTATACAGTTTATATCCTTAACCACTGTGTTACACTGCTCTTATAGAGATAATTTCTTTATACTAAGAACTTACTATGTGTCAGATACTTTTTAAAATACTTTACAAGTATTACCTTGTTTATTCAGCAGAAGACTGGACTATTAATTAACAACAATAACAAGTGTTATATAAATATATTAATCTATTAATCTTCATACCTGTATTATATGGAGTAAATAACCCTATGCATGTTAAAATATTAGCTTGGTTTCTCATATATATTAGACAGTAAATATGATATACTATTAACAATACTATCTTTAGGTGTGTAGTCTCAGAATCACTTTTTTACCAACTATCCTGTCGGTCATATTTTAACATCATTGTCAATAATTCAGAAAAAAAGTATCATTTAAATCCTATGAATATTATTTTTTTTAGTAAATCTCCTCTCTTTGTCCTTAGTTTATCTCAGTCAATGATACCTAGGGTAGGTATTATCTTTCCCCAAATTTTTATTGTAGATTTCATTATTGTAATAACTGCCTAATTCATTTTTATGCATCAGAACAAATTGGTGGAGAGGGTCCTTTGAGTAGAAACGTTAAAAGTCTATTCATCCTACATGTATAGACAATATATGTTACATTTAAATCATAGAATTTTAAGTAGAATTGAAATACTAAGTAAGCAGCATGGTTGCTTTCTTTCTACTTGTAAGCTATTAGGCTATTAAGAGGTTTATCCTATGTAGGATGCAGCCAACTTTAAGTCAAGGTTAGCAAAAATAATACACATTCACCAGCATACTAACAAGGTGCATCATGATTTATGTGCTTACTTTAGATATGAGGCGGGAAGAGTGCCTTCATTTTAACAAGCTAGCTTTTAGTTTGAAAGTAGAAATTATTAGGCTCATGTTCTCACATAACATTCTCAAGAGAACAAAACTAAAATAGGAACTGAAATAGATGTCATATTAAGCACAGTCATTTCAGCAATGTTTTTGAAAAAAACTCACATTCGTCCAGTTCACACTTTAAAAAATTACAAAACTTATAGGATGAATAGATTTATAAGCTTATGCTTCAAAAGCTATGTAACTGTAGCTGTAACCAAAACAACAGCAATACTTATACACATACGTACAAGGCTAAATACTCTCTGATGCTCATACCTCGAATCCCATTCAGTCCATCTTTTGAATGGAATTCCTCAATCTAGCCTATATATTCTTTAAATTTCTTGCTCTCTTCCACAAGTCATCTTGAACTGTTCACAAACAACATTTTTAAAGGCTTGAGCTGATTAGCTTGATTGCTTTATTTTCCCTCACAAGGCTTAGAAAATTCAACTATCTTGTCCAGAGAGAATAATTTGGTCAAAAAAAAGGGTTGAAATTCATCTCAGGCAGTCATCCTACCAAACATGTGTTCTTATCATCAATGCCACCCAGAAGTTTAAAAGAATGAAAATGTAAGTAAAACTAATACTAACCACCAATGGCACAGTGTATTATATTCATATGAGAGTTTTATTTTAGCAAAAAAAAAAAATGTTTTGGATATTAGTAGCAGATAACCACTTCCTTAGAACTCCTCAAATGAAAATCAAATGATAGAAACTAAAAGACAAAGAGATTTTTGTTTCGGTTCATCTCCAGACCTAACCTATATCTAAATCCTGAATGCAAGATTTAAAAATATAGTTTTTTGTTGTTGTTGTTTTCCTTTTTTACATGACATAAAATATTGATATGGTTTGGTGAAAATCCATTTTCTATTCAGAATCCAAAACATAGTAAAATTTCAATAGTTACTGTTAATATTTTGAGGAAGACATATGCACATTTATGTAGAGTTTCTGTAATGTGTTCTTTTTTTTTTAATTGGAGTATAGGTGCTTTACAATGTTGTGTTAGTTTCTGTTGTATAATGAAGTGAATCAGCTATATGTATACATATGTCCCCTCCCTCTTGGACATCCCTCCCACCACCCCATCCCACCCATCCAGTTCATCACAGAGAACCGAGCTGAGCTCCCTCTGCTATACAGCAGGTTCCCACTAGCTATCTATTCTACACATGGTAGTGTATATATGTTAATCCTAATCTCTCAATTCATCCCACCCTCCACTTCCCCACCATGTCCACATGTCTGTTCTCTCTGTCTGTATTCCTGTATTCCTGCCCTGCAAATAGTTTCATCTGTACCATTTTTCTAGATTCCACATATATGCATTAATATACAATATTTGTTTTTCTCTTTCTGACTTACTTCATTCTGTATGACAGACTCCATGTCCTTCCACATCTCTACAAATGACCCAGTTTCGTTTCTTGTTATGGCTGAGTAATATTCCATTGTATATATGTTTCACATCTTCTTTATCCATTCATCTGTCGATGGATATTTAGGTTGTTTCCGTGTCCTGGCTATTGGGCAACTTTGCTAATATGTTACTGTAGTTTCATTTGAGCATGTATCTATGTTCTTATGGTTTTATTATATTGCATTATACCGTATTGTGTCTTATAAAATTATTTTCCTGTACGTGGTTTGAAAGGTTTTCAATTTTGTGAAATGTCAGGGCACAAAATAGAAAGGATTCAACACATTTTTAAAATATAATCAGGTTTGAGATGACATGATCATGTAAATGTGGTTGAAAGTTTGAGGGATTTCTAGATTACTAATTGTCAGTCATATTTTGGCTCTCATGCTACTTCTTTATAGAAACCTTCCATAATCACCCACTCTACTGCAGTCCCCTCTAACCTGCCACTGGGTATCACATTAGTCTGTTTATTAACTAAAGAAGTTATATCGATAATTTATATGATCTTATTACTTTGTATATTATGTCTATTTTCCCTGCTGTAATGTAAACTCCACATACAAGCAGGATCTTGTTTCTGTTTCTGACCACTGCATTTTGATCTAGAAGGGAATCTACTTGTAGGGCTCATAAATAAAGGAGTCTATGAATGAATAGATAAGTGAGTAAATAAATAGTATCAGTATAATCATTTTTCTTATATTATTATGTATTGAAATTACACAGACCAGAGGGAAAAAAATAACTGATAGTAAACACTGATTATGCAACTTCATTTCTACTTGTGTTTCATTGTTCAGATATGATTATCTGAGATAATATAAACTTTTTAGATACCAAAATTTGAAAAAAATTAATTAGATACTTTTTTCTAATCTAATTTCTCATATGTAAAACCTATTTAATACAAAGGACTCTGAAAGATGTGAAATCATAATATCCACTCAAGAAAACATCCCCTTAATAAACCTTAAAATAGTCACATATCCTTACAAATTCCCAAGCAGTTGGAATCAAAGAGCTTTGTTTTTATTTTGTTAAGTATAGCTATTTCAAAAGCATGTAAAATGAAAACCCAAAAGGGGATTATGGTACTTTAACATATCATACTGATTTTAACCATATCGTTAATTATTTCTTATGCAAACTTTCCTGACAGATAAATTTGGTAAGTCTGATTTACTTATGAATTCTTGAAACTGGGTAAATTGATATATTACTCATTGTTCTCTATGTAATCACAGAAATTGCAATCAAATGTGACACTGTTAAATCCAATTGTCAAGTCTTATCCATGAGCAGGTCTTATGAACAGTCAGAGTAGGCAGCTGAATATGTCATATGATTTGAAAGCACTGGGAAATTATTTTTACTTAAAATATCTTCCTCATTATCTTTTTCTGTGCATGAAATTTCATCTTTAAAAAGCTCTCAGGGCTTTAACTTTAGTTTTCACTTAATACTTGGAAGTTTGAGTCTTCTCTTTTACAAATGCTTTTGAAGAGCTCATCTGGAGATTCAGTGAGGACATACTTTCTTAACAGCCACCTGAAGAACTCTTTTCCTATTTCAGGGAAGTCTTTTCTGTCATGAAATTCAGGTATGATACATAAAGAAGAGAAGAAGGTGGCCCTTGCAGCTGACCAGATCGGCCAAATCATACCTGGGGACAAAGGCAAGTCACTCATGTTGTAGCCAGACAGCACTCATGTGCCCTCAAGAGGTTAGGTGACCAACATAAAGGCCAGGAGAAACATGGTGAGGAAGAGGAGAATCCAAACTATAAGATCTTATAATTTTGTATTTATGACAATATTCAGCGCTTCATCTGAAGTTTAGCCCTCCATTCTACCAAGGAACTGATGATACAAGAGATTATTATTTTCTTAGAGAAACACAGATAGTTCTTGATGAGAAATTTACCCACATTTTCTGAAAACTGTCTCTTTTTCTACTATGTACAATTGTTTCCTATCCTGGAATCAGGAACAGGAAAAAATACATTTGGGGTTTAATTATTCTTTTCTGTGTGTATGTGTTCTTATTTTGTTGTTGGTATTGTTTCATAAAACTTGTTTTGAATGGATCACCCATTAGAATGAAGCCAATGTATTTAATTTGTAAACAAATAGACATAAGGAAAAAAATTAAACTTCATTCCATTACTTAATCATTGTTTGTTCTACTTCCCAGTTTTGAGTAATAAATATAAAATATTCAATCACCAATATTTCCCATTTTCCTTCTTCTTTTATTTTACATTTAGCAATTAATACTCTTTGACATACCATATGTTTTGCTTATGTATTATATTTATTGTCCATTTCCTGCACCCTTTGCCAGAATTAAGCTTTATGAGGCCACAGATTTTTACTGATTTTATGTATTGCTCTGTTTCCAGTGCCCCCAACAGTATGACACATATTCAGTATTCGATAATATTTTCTGAATGAATGAATGGATGAAATTTGAGACAAGAGAACCACAATCTTCATTAAACTAAAATGTTAACAGTAGCACCTCCACCACTAATACATATTATTTCTAGTGCCAGACATAATCAATGCATGGGGAAAATGCAAATGTTTGAAACAGGCAGTGACAAACGAGTCAAGGAGAACCCATAGCACACAGTCATATTACAGAAGAGCAAATCTCGTCCTTTAGTGGTCTGTTACTTTACAGTCCAGATGTCCTTCTTAAGTGAGTACTATTTTGCAGCTTCTAAAGTTGAATTGTAAGTGATTGCATGGTTTGTTGGATTTATTTCTCTGTTTCCTCTTTTCTTTTCAAGATTTCCTAATGAATAAAAGATAAAAATATAAAGAAATTGACTTCAATCTTCATGTATTATCCAATGCTTTTCTGTGTATATGTAGTACCTAGATGTTCTTTAATTAGCTACGTTGGGCAGAAAATGTCTGGTTTAGAATGTTAAAAAAATAATAGGATTCAGAGAACAATTAAAGGTAAATGTAGCGTTAGATTGTCTGGTGAAAGATGAAAGTTGTTTGATGTTATTATCTTTTTTATAGTATATGTTATTTCACTGTAAGATGAAAATTTGTCAGTAAGCAGTTGGGACACAAACATAATTAAATACCTTTGTTCTCTACATTTCTTGAAAATATGAGAATATTAAATAATTTGTTAGTTGTTTCATACAGTGTGTGATCACTGAGATCACAATCAATATTTTTAATCTACCTATAATGATTAAGTTCACTGTTTATTTTAAGGGTATATAACCATAGTGTTCATTTTCTAAACTTACTAGAGAGAGAGCTCTCTTAGCAAAACTGTGCATCCCTGTTTGTTTTGATTTTGGTTCACCACTTAGCATCTTATCTTGTCTTTAATCAACATAAAGCTTGTCTAATTCATTGGCTTTATATGTGATTTAAGGTTTTCATGGCATGTGAAGAATGTGATTTAAACATGTAATTTTATTATGTGTTAACATAACCTTCCGAGTTAAAAAAGAATAGTTGAGGGAATTCCCTGGCGGTCCATTTGTTAGGACTTTGTGCTTTCACTGCCAAAGGTTCAATCCCTGGTCATGGAACTAGGATCCCTCAAGCCACACGGTGCGGCCAAAAAAAAATAAAAGTTGAGGCAGTTCAGTCTAATACATAAATTAGCCCTTTATCACGAGCTAGGTGTTTAAGAATAAAATCCTAGTTACAAGAAGGCCTGCATCTCCAACAGCCTTAATCTTATGGTGCATAATCATGATAGTAAAACTAGAAAAAAACAAAACAGAAAAAAATCAGACTATGAGAGAAGTAGTTATAGACCATCTGTAACCTAGACAAATCTATGCAACATAAAGAAATAAGAGTTCAATTAGTGCAGGAGATAGAAAAGAAATACAAGACCATTATCCAGACACTTGAGGTCATTTATTGTAGGCGTAAATGACTTCTATAACTAAAAAAACGCTATGTTACTACATAATCAATTTTACAGTAAGCCTTTCTCATAATTAATTTTTTAAATTATGTTCACAGTTTTTTCTTTTAGGTTAGCTTGGAAGTTCATAATTTAGGAAGTTTTCTATTAGTGAATTCAATAGAGAAATCTAAGTATTTTGGCATTGCTCAATAAATAATAATAACAATAAGGTAAATAATGAAAAGTTATTTTCCTTTCTTTTTCCTTCCTCTCTTCCTGCCTCCTTCCCTCCCACCTTTTTTCCTGCAAATATCTAAACAATATTTATTACACACAAATTATACACTAAAATTCAGCTTGTTACTAAGGCTATAAATACAAATGAGGTAAAAATCTCTGACTTCAAAAAGCTTGTAGGGGAGAATCTGGAAATTTGCAAATAAAAAGATGCCATCCCTCCCTATTTAAATCAAATAGACATTTACAAGATTCTTGCTATAAAAGAAGTTGCTGAGATAGATTTCATTATCCCTTTTTTCTGTACTACACTTACCACAATATTTGGCACCTTAAAGTTGCTCAAAATAATTTTACTAAATTAATATTTTGTGTGTGTATTCTATGTGAACTTTCTGTGTGGGACTCTTAATGTGCAAATACTACCTTGTTGGTGTTAATGTGGTAAAGACTTTTTCTGTAAGTCTGTTGATGATTGGAAGAAGATAAGTAAACTTCATCTAATGATATTTAAAAATTAATTAGTACATAATAGAGAAATCAAACATCTCTTCTACTCTCTCCCTTTATATGTCTATGTATCTTTCTCTCGACAACATATATATTCAGTAGAGGCACAAATCACAACTTACAGATGTAAGGGGGAAAAAAATGAAGAAATAAGTCTTCAACATATTTATCTCAAATCAGAGTATCATGCATTTATGAATGATAGAGTCATCCGTATTATAGGATTTTGATTATTAATTAATTTAATTATTATAGGATTTTAAAACATGTACCTTTCAGCCAGAAATAATGGTTTCTAAACCAAAGCAAAAACTACCTGATTGACAGTGGCCTGCTCTTTGCTCTTCGTCACTAGACTATAGGCTCTGCGAAGGGAAGGACTTGTCCATCAAGCTCATTGATGTATTTCTAGCACATAGCACAATACCTAGTACATAGTAGTTATTCAGTGACTATGTCTTTTATAAATAAATGGTTTCCAAAGTTTAAAAGCCTTTATAAGATTTTGTAGGAAAGCAGATAATATTCATTTTTAAGCTTGTTTTAGATCTTGCCTCAAGCAGCTTTCCTACGTAACCCCAAAGTAGATTAAGTCTCTTGATAAATGCTCCAGGAACACCTCATAATTGTCTTATGTGGCATTTACTACATTACTGCATTTGTTAATTATTAGGTGACTTTATTATTTTACTTTCTGTCTTGTCCTATAGATTGTAATTCATAAAGACAGAACACACCTACTTAGTTCATCAGTTTGTCTCTGCTAAGTATAATATTCCCAGAAACAATATTAATAACTTGGAAAATATTAAATTATTTAAGGAATTACTGTGCTTCAGCTCATAAGCTAATACAAACCTTTGTCAATTTTGCCGTGTTTTTGGTAATATTGCTACATTATGTTAGAAGTGTAAAATTATAGGTTTTATATGATGTTTCCCTCCCTTCTCAAAATCTAAAACTCATGGGCTTCCCTGGTGGCACAGAGGTTGAGAATCCGCCTGCCAATGCAGGGGACACGGGTTCGAGCCCTGGTCGGGGAGGATCCCACATGCCGCGGAGCGACTAGGCCCGTGAGCCACAACTACTGAGCCTGCGCGTCTGAAGCCTGTGCTCCACAACAAGAGGGGCCACGATAGTGAAAGGCCCGCGCACCGCGATGAAGAGTGGCCCCCACTTGCCGCAACTAGAGAAAGCCCTCGCACAGAAACGAAGACCCAACACAGCCAAAAATAAATAATAAATTAATTAAATTTAAAAAAAAAATCTAAAACTCATAAAGCTCACCAATCTGCAATTAAGTTAGCCCACCTAATTCTAATTTTGCATACGTTAGATTACCATTCCTTTATATATTTCCTTAAATTTATGTTTAAAAAGTTATTATTTGTTATTAAAACAGGATATACTAATTTTAGGCAAGGAATCATATAGTTAAAGATAAAGGAATAACTCTTAATTAGTTTTCAATAAAGCTTTAAACTCATTGTCCTTTTCGACTAGAGTTATATTGCCTTTTAACAGCTAAAAATATGAGGAACAAGGTAACCTTTGAGAAAAGAGAAGAGAAATGTCATCTTTATTGCCAATAGGGCACAAAAACATGACAGATTTTTTTATTGGTAATATTCAGGAAACTGATGACAAAGGTGTCCTGTCAGTGAATGATAATTGTTGAATATCCATGAGTGTGTTAGAATTTCACTGTTCCTGTGCAAAGCTGTGAGGTGAGAGCTGCATGCTTCTTTTCCCTCTTAGTTTCTCATTCAAATTTCTCTCTCAGCACCTCCCCTCACATGGTCTCCATGAGTGCCCAGTTCACTCACAATTCCCCTTCATTGTACACAGTTCCTCATTTCAGCACCCCACAGAATTGAAATCTCCCCTGACCTACGATCCGAGGTATTTATTACAAGCCCCACAACCAGTTCTCCACATTCTAGTTTATTTTCTCAGCTATTGTCATGAAACAAAGTAGTCTAATAAACTAAGTCACAGACAGCTGATAGTGTGTTTTATTATCCTTTGCCTTTTATTTATTTTAAGAGTAGATGTGTAGAAGTTACACTAGCTTAACTCAAATTAGTGTACCAATGATCAGGCAGATTATAAGGCCCTTTGTAGGTATATTTAAGGCATATTAGGCAGAATACAATTTTCATTGACTTTAAAATTCTAAGTCCTAGTTGCCTATACTATTCTGATACTTTGATTTGTTGGAAAAGTATCATTCAGTAGTTGCACTTATTAGGCCTTATGAACAGAGGCTATAGACTTTAAGTTTTTAAAAGTTATCTTCTTCGATCATCTTAGGAATAAAAAAGAACGATGCTTGTGTTTAAAATGATTAACCTAAGTAGTGTTATATTTATCATCAACACTGCAATGACAGTGCCAAGATTATCAGAATGTTGCTGCGATATGTGAAGCTGCACTTGTGCTACATGTAAGGCCTTTTAGAAGTGTACCCAGGAATTCCTTCTCAGTACGTAGGAACCACCATCACCACCAGCATTGAAACACAGTTTAAGTCTCTTGGCAAAGAAGTTGTAATAGTGTCAATATTTGAAAGAAAACTACAAAACTCCCCCTGCTGGCAGAAAGTACTGAAAAAATTATCCATAGTATATAAATCTTTTTTGCAGGCAACAGAGAAGGAAAAAAAATGATAAGAATCAATCAGTTGCCCAAGGAAATATAATAATCAGAAACCAATCAGCAAGTTAACTGCTCTGGGGCAGTGAGTGGCTTTCTAATGGCTGATAGATAATGATACATAGTCAGAAAAACAGGCTTATAGGTAAGTAACCTTCATTTTTTCCAAAGGCAATGCACACCATCTATTATACTGTCATGATTCCATAGCTGGAGGCTTAGAGAGCTCTTAACTTGTAAATAGATTTTAGATAATGGTTAACTCCAAATGACTTCATTCTTGAGGCAGATTACAAATAGCAATTTTTAAGGAAGGTTTGATGGCAAGACTAGCTAGTTGCCTTGTAATTTTCCACTGTTGTAACATTTTGACGCTTAGAAAAATGCTGAAGTATTGCTGTTTGACCCTTTTTCTTGTTGCCAGATTTCTGCTGGCACTGTTACAGTAGCAGCATCTTCTCAAATGTCTAAGGTTTACATGATCCATCTAAATGATTTTCAACATTAACTTTCAGAGACAATTTTAAAGCAGAGTATATATAACTAGTAAGGCATAAACTGGAGCCACTCTCTTAGGTAGTGATATTTTAACAGAAACCAAAGTCTTAATCCAAAGACACTCTAATTAGAATTTTAGGCATTGGCACACATTTGAATAGATGAGATTATTTGGGGGACATATTTCTCAAGGTAGAATTATTCTGTTCTTTTTTCCTATAAAGATAAATTGATAGGTTTACATCAGTATTTCTGCAAGGTATTATTTCTACATACATGTGTTAAAAAGTTCGGGAAACACTGCTTAATATATAGTATCTCATAGTATCCCCAATGTACATCCATATATTGAATTATCTAGAGTTTACAAAATATATTTTTGTTTGACACAGCTTTCCCAACCAAGTATGACCATGAAATTTTTTCAATGTAAATTCATGTAACATCCTATGATACACTATAAGAATACTGTTCTAGAAAAGGACATTGACTTGTCTTTGATCCTATTGAATGAAGGCATGGTAAAATATATTAAGATTTTTTTAATCTATAGAGTTAATTAACATTAGATATAAAATTATGTCATGTTGCCATATGTTAAATTATTTTAGGTGTTCACAATAGTCACTCCCATATTTATATCCTCTCCACAAGTATTTTTCAGTACATACAGCTCATGGATGCAACATATGATGATCACAGGACAATCTTTCTCACCTGAAATATTACAACGATGTGAGTCACGGGAGAGCAGAAAGCGAATTATAGATTCATCGTGCTCTCATATGCTCATAGGTGAGAAAGAACATTGCAGTTTCAGGGGAGTAAGGATGGCTCAGCACAGATGGAGGCTCCCATGTCTGCTGATCTAATGTGCAGCATAGAAGGGAGATGAAGATGCAAAGAGAGGCAGTGGTCGGAACATGAAATGCTTTGCCTGCAAAGCCAAAGTCTTGGAATATGACATATAATCTATGAAAAGAAGGCTTTTATGCAGGGGGAATAACTGGAAGAATAAAAATGTTCATGGACTGCATTTTTCTCCTGCAAATTACAAGGGCTTTGTTGATGTCTATGAATAATATATATATATTCTTATAAATTGGATGATCTATTTTCTTGAATGGAAGAATGTTACTGAGAAATTGACACTGCTCTTTAATAATGAAAGTTAATATTAATATCTAGAAATCTTTTGGAATGAACAACAGAAACGGCCTTATCATGCACTCCTCTCATTTGTGATTTGCTTTAGAATTTGCCTGGCTTGTGAGATCTCATGGCATGC
This sequence comes from Eubalaena glacialis, assembly GCF_028564815.1. Lineage (NCBI taxonomy): Eukaryota > Metazoa > Chordata > Mammalia > Artiodactyla > Balaenidae > Eubalaena > Eubalaena glacialis. The sequence continues at coordinate 38,557,005 of NC_083731.1, read as the reverse complement.
TCACTTTCAGAGAAAGCAACGAAAGTTCAGAAGCTTCAGGTTACTTTCTCAGTCTCACACTGAGGAAGAGCTGGAGATTCAGATTCCTTTCAATGGGGCATTTGTTGAGCACCTATCGAGTGTCAGGTACGGTGTTGGGCATACAGAGTAGAGCAATAAATAAAAGTCTTCCGTCAGTCTTTCCAATACCAGGTCTTTTTTTTTTTTTTTTTTTTAAATGGAGGCTCTCCATCACCTTGGGCTAGTCCACCTGATGTATTGTTGCCACCTGTGATCTCTAGGGTATCCTTGCTATCATTGGATTTCTCTCCAAATCCTAGACCCAAGTCCCAGGGCGGGCACAACACTGCATCATTCACAGACAGAGCATTTCTACAGATTTCTTTTGCTAAACCTCTTTTTTATTCTCGAGGTTGTGGTTACATGCTGGTTGTACCATACTCACTCTACTTCTAGTGTTTCTCCTTTGCAAAAATGGAATGCTGTACTTGAAATCAGATTGCAAAGCTAATTATATATATATATACGCTGGTGGTGGGCATTGAGTTGCTCATGCCTGTGCTGCTGGAGAGAAATCGTCAGAACGATTTGTACCAGGAGTGTACTGCAACTTAGAAAGATGATTGAAGCTTATTTAGAACAAATAAGCCTTTCTACTTAGTGTAGAAAAAAAAAAAAAATCTAAAGAGACAAGACTAAACACCAATTGGGAGATAATTTGGAAGGTCATTGCTGAAAGCAAACTAAGAAATGATGAGGGTCCAGCCAAAATAGAGGAAATAGAGAGGATTGACTAGGAAAATACTTAGAGAATAAAATCAAATGTATTTAATGGCTGACTAGGTATAAATGAAAACAGAAGTCTAACATAACTTCTATATTTATGAGTTGTACATTGTAATGCCCCTTTAAGAAAGGAAAAATGGGAAATGTGACTTACCCAGCTTTGAAAAATTGAGCCTATGTATGTCTAGTCACACATATAAAGGTTGCTATTTCCTTGCTAACTTCTTCCCTTTCACACTCAGATTCCTAGGAAATTCCACTTATTTTTGTGGTTTAAACTAGTACTTATATACTCATAATGAATAACTATAAGATAAAATAAAATAATTAATATAATATAATATACTTATCCTGGCTCTTCCTCCTAAGCATCCTACTTTTATATCCAGCTCCCTATTAGACCCCTCCAACTCTATTTCCCACTGGTGAATTCATTCAATATGTCCTAATCTATACTCATAGTCTTTCCATCCTAAATTGTCCTCCCTGCTATATAGTATCCTTTCAGTTCTCTAAATTCATTTTCTTATCTATAAAAGAGAAATAATAATATCTACACTAGATTATTTCTATGAAGTTTAAATGAGACAAAAGTATTAGCATTATGCTCTCATACTAGTAAAAGCTCAACAATTGGAAGTTGTTGATGATTTGTTCATCCATTCAATCATTAATTCTTAAATATTTATTGAGTAGTTATTATGTGCAGGTATTATTATAGGTACTAAAGATGGAGCAATAAACTAAACAAGGCCTCATATCTCCTATAGTTTCATTCCAACTGGGGGAAAGCCAATAATAAAAAATAAATATACACTGAGGTTAATGATATAAGAGCTATAAAGATAAATAAGTCAAGCTCTGTGAATCCACATTGGTAGCGGTGCTCTTTCTGATAAAGAAATCACTGAAGGCCTTTTGGAAGTGGTGACATTTGATCAGACATGGTAAAGTGAGGAATGAATGGAAGGAAGAACTTTCAAGGCAAAGACTAAGGAACTGAAAAGACAGGACCATACTTGGTGTATTTAAGGATTAGCAAGAGACCAATATGAGACCGGCTGGGACCTGGGACCCTATGCTGCAGTGCTTACACCTGGACAAACATCTCCTCCAGCAACAAAATACAAACTCTAAGGGACTAAAATTAACTACGTGCATGAGCAGATACGACAAATTATGAACAACAAGATATAAAAAGACCAAGCACCACCAAGGGGGTGGGCAGATCACCTAAGCTACCCCTCTGGCTGGACCCTATCCTCACCCCATATAAGGAATCAGCTTGCCCTGCCTCAGGGACAAGCAAAGAAACCTGCTACTTGTTTTTGTTCCCTCCTGCTGCAGCAGGGGCCTCAATAAAGCCTTGCCTGTATTTCTTGTCTGGCCTTTTATCAATTTCTACTGATTAAGTAGGCCAAGAACCCTGGTTGGTAACAAATATGGCTGTTGTTGAGTGGGGAAATCCACAGGAAATAAGGTCAGAGAGAGAGAGAGAGAGAGAGAGTCACAGGCTAGATATTCTGGTGTTACTGTACACCATGGATTGCCATTTGTTCTAGAAACACCAGAGGGAGATACAAAATAAATCTCTTTTAAAAATCTGTTATAAATATAATAAATAGAAACAATAACAACAAAATCTTATGTAATGAAAATAATAATGAAAAATTATTTTAAATAACTCAGAGTGTATTGTGATCAGCCTAAATTTAAATTTAGTCTGGTATTATTGTTTTGTAGATGTTCAGGTGTATAGCACTAAATCAGACTTTACTTTGTCCTCTGTATAGTTTGGCCCTTCATTTACATATTTCCCTTGAATACAGCTTACTTAATCCAGGAGTTTTTGTTTTGGGTTTTTTTTTTTTTTTAACTATTTTTAACAAGTGGTAAAAATTGTACCTTTAGCTTATTTTAAGTTTTCCCTTTAAAATAAATTTAGCTTATTGTAAACATTAAAGTTGCAATCACTTTCTATTTTAAATATGCTCTACAAAATTTCACAACTATAGCATAAATGTTATACTAAAATTTTACATATCAGATTGAATCAAAGATTTTGCACTTCCCATTTTTTATAAGGCATTTTTTTCATAAGAAAATACATACTAGCTGACCCTCAATCCAACAAAAAGATATTTTCATAATTTGAATTTGTGTTTTGGGATGGTGATGATGGAAAATGTTTAATATTTACACAAAATACTTTCTCAGGATTATAAACAGAGAAATGTCATATTTCTTTTAGTTGGCTACAACATAGCTACACTCAAGAACTTTTTAAGAATTGATGCAGTTTTATAAGAAAAATCATGTTTGTGTTTATTTCCCTCATAGTGGTATATACCCATCCTGAAAGCTTGAATTTATTAGTACTCAATAAAGTACTAGGTTTGTTGGACTGATCCCATAAGACACTTTACTGCAGAAGGAGAAACAAAGACCTCCAATAATAATTTATTTGGGGGTTGAATTTAATAATATGCCAGGCAAGGAAGTGTCTTAAGGAAGAGTCTCCCCAGCTCTGGAGTATGAGAGTGTCATATAGAACAAGGTGGAAATACCTTCCAATTAGTATAAGATTTGAAAAGGCATTTACTGATTGCTTATAGAAGGGAACTGGAAATCTGTCTTGCTCATTATTGTTGCAGTGTCACATCATTGTTGCAGACATGAAACTAGGCTCATTTCTTTAAAAGGTCTGGAATGCTGAGACTTGGCTTAGGGTCATGAAAGGGTCAAACCCACATATGCATGTGCAAGACTGAATAGAGATTTCCTTTATCATTACTTACACTCATTTAGTGCCTGCCTATAACCTAGAGGATAAAAACCCCAAGTATATATTTCAAGTTGTTATATGGTCCACTAACTGTTGGTCTATTCAGCGTAAAGCCTTTATACTTTTCTGTTTTTATTTCATGATTTGACTATCAGGAATTGGTTGCAATTAGCCCATATTTAGTATGCTGTTGACACTGAAATGTCTTTACACACACTGTTTCCTTTGCCTCTAATCACCATCTTAATAAATATTTATTAACAATAATGTTAATATACATTAATTAAGTGCTAACAAATAAGATAGATAATGGTAAACTAAAAGTATCACAAGATTTATTAATTCAGTAAGTATTTCTGTTTAATATATAATTTGTGCTAGGTATGGTTCTAACAAATAAGGGTACCATGGTAAGCTGAACATAAATTACCACTATCATGGTGTTGAAGGAAACCAGAATACGTCACCTCCAAATACGTCTCTCTGACATAAAAAATTATTTTGAACAGAAGGTATTTAAGAAGCAGCAAATGTAGAGAGAGCTTTCTCTCCTTCTTCTTTACTGCCTAAAACACACAAATAAATTCTCCCTTTACTGCAGACAGACTCTTATCAGCCCAGAGGTGGCACCAGAGAAATCTGTAAACAAACCTTACTCCATTAGTTTCCTCCCGTATATTTTCCTTTTCACAGTTTGCCTTGGAAGCCTTAAACTGCTTTCCTTTGTCCTGATATTTCTCTACAAATGTATTTTTCTTTCTTGAAGTAAGCCAGAGTTCCAAACCACCACTTTGAGTTACTTTTCTTTGAGGTTTCTCCCATGTGATGTACACTGCATGTGTTAACAAGCTGTTCATTTTTCCCTTGTTAGTCTGTCTTTTTATTAAAAAGCCCCAACTGAAAACCTATGTTGGGTTAGAGGTGAATTTTTGCCTAACTTACAATGTTTACATTCAAGTGGAGGGTTCAGAAAATAAACAAGAAAATAAATGATATAAAGTTAGTATGATGAACAGTATCAAAGCGAAAACTGCAATGGACAAAGTTAAACAGGCAAGGAAGACTTTTTCCAAGATTATTACAATTGGGAAGGGAGGCCAAAATTAATCAGAACTCAAATCTACTGAAACAAAGAGCAGGAGAATTTTTAAAGTTTGCAATAAACTAGTGGAAAAGTACTGGAAGATGTTTTGAGAGCAGGCTGATCAGAGGGATGTATAAAGTACATTGAGTTATTTCCTGAGTTTGCAGATAATTTTCTCTGTGATTAGACAATCTGTGTTTGCTAATTGGCTGCCATGGAAGTTAGTATCCTATTCTTTCCACAGAGACTGAGAAATAAGAGCATTATCTTTCTTGATGACTACATTTCAAAGGGATGTCTTCCAAGTCTATGAGAAAAAACATTCCTGGGTTGTAAACTGTCAAGAGGCTTTTTAGAAAGACTTACATTTATCTCAAAGGGGCAGAAGGAATAACTCACAATTACAGTTGACCATTGAACAACACAGGTTTGAACTGCATGAGTCCACTTAAACACAGATTTTTTTCCATAGTGAATACTATAATACTATATGATCTGTTTTTGATTGAATCTAGGGATACAGAACCATGGCTATGGAGGAACCATGACTCTAGTTATATGTGAATTCTTCACTGTGCAGAGTGTTTGTACCCCTAACTCCTGCATTGTTCATGAGTCAACTCTATAACTTTTCTAAAGAAAATACTGTGAGAAAAGAGAGGGCAGGGACCTACAATGAGGAAGAAAACTATATAAAGTTTAGTCAAGCTGAGGGAAGTGTGAAGGCTACCTTGGTCAAGAGAAAGCAAGCAAGAGAGAATAATAATGGGAAACAGCTCATTTAGAAAGCATTTTAAGGAGATGGCAGAGGAGGTGATATGTCAGCGATGACAAAGAGGTGAGAAATCCTGGGAGCCAAAGTTTCTAGGCAGGGAGAAAAGAAAGGATTTTTTTTTCTGATGTTCCCCTTTTCACTTCCATTCTCAACATTGTCATAAAGCAGGAGGAGAGTTAAATGGTTTCTGTGGTCTTCTCTTTTATATCCTGGGTTAGAGGACAACCTTGATCAGGAGTATTTGTCTTCTGGTCCCCAGCTCTTCAGCTGATATGGAAGATGGTTCCATAATGAAATGTATCAAAACACAAGGCTAATGGAGCCTATAGGTCCACATACATTTCTTATAGCAAAGAAATGTTCTCATGTATTTCATTCACTGTGTTGCTTACATGAACACACAATGTGAACTGCTATTTCTTTACCCACTATTATTGTTTAAGTACTGTTTAATCTACAGTCTCTTTAACTTATATTCAGTACAATTATTTGTATAAAAATGTTAGAATGGAATTCTACACTGCCATACATTTTTATTACTTTTATACATTTCCAATGACTGACAACTATATTTGTAATTGAAATTCTTTTTAGTTACCTCCTTATAGTAGGCTATGAACTCCAAATTAAAATGTGAGTCAGCCTGTCTGAATTTAAAATTTAAAATGAATTATAGAATTTTTGAGACAATACCGTATCATTGCTATTGTATTCATCCATCCCAAACAATGCTAACAAAGTGGAGATCTTCCAAGTGGAGGTCTTCCAGGTCCTTCTTTAATGAATAAATAAACTTCATTAACACTTTATTTGCATATTAATAAGAATGAAGTACTTGAATATTCTCTCAGGTATATTAAATGTTTCCCATGCAATGTTATTTCCTTATTATTAAAATTGTTTATTTTTATACAAAACTAAGGAGGAAAAGAGTAAACTCTAGTCACAGAAGTTCAATTCAGTAAAAGTCATTATTACTCCCCCTCCCTCATAAACACACACAGTGAAGTGAACTTTCAGAAAATGGCTTACATCCTAGCTGGATTTATAAAGCTGAATGATCTATAAATAACTTAAATAAGAATCAAAATATTTCACGAGGAGTAACTGCACAAATTGAGTTTATATGACAGTGTTTTAGAACTACTGCTCAGTTTGAGTAGTAATAATTTTAAGAAAAAATGTATATCTGCCTCATATTCATATATTATTTATTGTAGCAACTATACGTATTCATATTTCAGTAAACATTTTAAATATAAACGAAGTCTTCATCATGGTGAAAACAGACAATATGAACAGCAACAAATAAGTCCTTAATTGTTCTAAAAGTACCTACTTTTTCAAAAAAGAAACTTGATTAGTGAAAATGTTATGGTAGAACATAAAAAAAATTAATGAAACATTTCAGAATTGAGTAAATTGTTTGCTTTAAAACATTGCTACTAGTATGTGAATGGAAAAAAATCTGACATTACAAAACTCCTTGTTTAAAAAATATCTTTAATTATACTATAATTTAAGTACATAGGAATTATTTCCCATGTAATGGAATTTGCTCTTCACCAAAACAATGAAGAGCTATAAAACTGATTAACATTAGCTAACAAATTATTTTATTACTGAGAATGATTTTTACTTTTTAGTAATTTGTTAATTTTAGTTGACATTTTCCAAGTAACTGAATACATTAACAATTTATTAGAAACAATTGTGCTTATTTAAAATGTAATATATTCTCAAATTGTAATGCAGCCATTGTGTTCTTTGTTATGTAAATATCGGTTGACCACTATGCAGAGTTTTCTTTACCTGAGGATTTGACTATTCCCACGTTGTCAAGGATAAAAATCCCCAATTGTTATGCATTATCACCAGTGTAGGGTACAAAATAAAGGCACTGTGTAGCAAGGAGGAAGCGGTCAACATCTCATTAGTCCACTGAACAAGATTTACACTGCAGCACATCCTCAAGCTTCAATCTGTAAATTATGTAGAACCTTTACCCCCAACCCGGGGACATATTTGAGGCTGCTATTCAAAAGGTAGGCAAAAAAATCCTTTCATGTGCTGAATTTAAGTAAAGGCATGGGTTCTAAAAAAGCAAGTTTAACATAAACTTTAAAGTTATGTAGATGGATAAATGTAATTTTTATAAAATAGTATTCTACAATGGTGGATATTTAATATGTTTGTAAGTCTCTTTAAAATACATAATAAACTAAAAGGCAGATAATTATATGAGATTAGAACTTATTTTATAAAAAAAGAATTGATAATTATTTTTGAATAACTTGTATTTAGGCCTTAAGTGTTTGTGTGTTCTTCTGTACTCTGGATTTATTTTTCCCCCAGAGGTCTTAAAAATAGAAAAATAGCATAAAGCCCATTCTATTAAAACACCAAAGGTATTTTAAAGAGGCAGAATAATAGTTTTCTAGAGTAAGTTGGGGAATTTATTATGTATCTTTCACAATTCCGATAAACAAAGAAAGAATTAATAGACATCATTTGGAAAAAGAAGTTAGTGGGACCCGAATTTGACAGCTGATGCTTTTAAGGGAAGTGAGGATGGGCATATGATTTAAACATTCTGATGCTCAGTTTGCTCATCGAATAAAATGGGGGTAACCATTTCTAATAATAATTATGAAACAAAAACTTGTGTAAAACTCTTAACATATGTGCATTAGGGTCCCTCAAATAATACGCATCTCTAAATATATAGGCTATTGTTGTTTTATTTTTATTCTTGGCCTTAACAAATGTCTTCATTATTACTATTTGTAATGACGCCATAGTGACTTATCAGTAATGTAATGTTTTAGAGCCTCTTATTCATTACATCATCACCCTATTCACAAACTTTCTCTTAATTTCTTTAATCAAGTGTTTAAGTGCCTCTACTATTTTTCCCCTAAAATCTATTTTTTCTTTCCTCTAGCTCTCTTCCCCAAACATACACCTCTGTCAAACTATATGACTTCATATTTCTTAGAAATTTCTTCCTCTGTGCCTTTACCTGCATCATTGTTTTCTCATTCTCAATTACCTTTCCCTCACTGCTGGTCTGGTCTACAGAAATTTCTCATTTTTTAAGAATTAGTCAAATCCTGTGTATAATTTTTACTGACTCTCGTCTTTCCCCTCCTTTGTGCTGTTTTTGTGTATAGTATTTATATAACATACATAATAAATTGCCTTATGTTACAATTGTATAAACTTTTCATTTACTTTCATGAATTATAAAATATTTGAAGGCCCCACTACTGTCTTATATATCCCTATAACCGTGACATCAAGTATATTATATATGTAGTTTTTTTCTTGAAGAATAATACTGTGCATTGAGTTTACCTGAAATCATGTCTGCTCACAGAAATGAATCAGTTCCCAAATGAAAATCAAACAATTTGATGTGCTTTTTTTTTTTGGCCATTAAACTTAACACTTAAATATGGAATATATACTACACTGTGTGATAGTATTGCAGTCCCAGTTTTATGTAAATGGCTTCTGACAATTTAGAAAGCAGTGTGAGTGCAAGAGTGATAACCTTGAAACAGAATTTTTAAATTATTTTTTCATATTTACAAAAGGTTAAGATGTAACTTTGTTGAGAAACATATATATCTGGAATACCAAAACACACATTTATTGAAAGTATTCTACAAATGAAGGCACAGAACAATTTTACAAGACTTTATTATGAGATGATTATAAGCTAACCTTGAGGTTAATGGAAAGTTTGCTTAAGAGTACTTTACAAAAAAAAAAAAAAAAAACCTGGTAATACTCAGTAAGTGAATGTCACTAAAAACTTTCAAGGAAAAGGGGTTATTTTATAATCAATATGTTGTTTAACCTGTAATTTGGATAAAAATCAGAAAGGAGCATGAAAATATATTCAGACTGACATCTTTTGCAGGAAAAATCTGGCAGCAGCATCCAGCACCAGCTGGAGTTTATGCAGGTTCCTCTTGGGCCAGAAGCCAGGAGAGGATTGCAGTAATCTAATCCTGAAATAGCAAAAGCGTGAAAGACTATTTCAAGGTCTAATTCAAATAGACGTGATTACAACCTAATGGGGGTTCCTTTAGGAGAAAGGAAGATAGAATACCTTCCCTAGGAAATTAAATATTTTAAAACAAAATAAATCTAGAAAATATAGAAAGCAATAATAATCTTTTATGATTAGTCATTTCTACCAACAATTAAAACATTTAGTTCAATAGAAGAGGAAAACTTCAAAAATAAACTACCATATGAAAGATAATTAATACAGAAAAGGAGCATATTGCAGCTTCAATTATTTCTGTAAATATTCTTCCACAGTCCATAGTGAATATATATCATACAATTATACTGTAGGTAATCTGGCTGGCTAAATTATAGGAACCAGGAAAATATATACTGCTACTGACTATTCTTTTTGCTATATGATTGGAATCTAACTCCTCTAGAAATATTTTAAAATGTATAAAAATAATAAGCAATACATTAAAGTGATGAATTAACAGTTAATAATAAAATATTTGTAATAAAATGAAGAAACATTTTAAAAAGCCAATTGTATAACAGACTGAACAAAGAAGAAAAATAAAAGACAGAACTGTTTTGTGAATAAAAATAGTAAATTAATATTACATATATGTGATTATAAATTACTCTGATTGAAGCAGTTATATATGTTATACACTATGGCTGCCATCAAATGTCAAGTTAAGCTCAAAGGGAATCAGTTGACCTCAAAATAATAATTTTGTATTGTTATTAGCACTATTGGTACTTAAATATAAACAGGATTTTATATTCAAAACATTTTCAAATCTTGAATTTCTGTTCAGTTGAGACTATCAAATTATTTTAACTTCTCAATTCATTCAAACCAGTTCATTTGATCTCCCTTCCCCCCTCTCATCCTCAATCTCCCTCTGTCTCTTCCTCCCTCTCTCTCTCTCTCCACACGCAGACACACATAGGACACATATTATATAATCTGCTTATCATAACTGAAAACTATTTATTAACTTTGATATTTAAAATGCTAGGTTCATCTATAGCTCTATAAGTTCACATGAAGACTGAGCTGACAGATCTTTTGACCAATGGCTAGCATTCCAATCCTTAAATTACACTGCAGGCAGATGTGACCCTCTAGGTCACATTGAAGGAATAGAAATGGTCATGCCCAGATCTTTTATCGATCCTAATGGTAAAGATCTGCTGATATTCCACAGCATCCTAAATGAAGCATTTATAAATAATTACTTGATAAATTTATGGAATCTATCCATTCCTTGAGATTAAGCAGTCAAAATAAGAATTGTGGTCTTGAAAAACTAAGAAGCAAGTTTGTTGTAAAATTTGCCAAAATACCCACAATAAATTATGGTATAAAATATCCAAATGTTTAAACCATTAAATTTAAAAATATATCTATTCATCCATTCCTTCTTAATAAAGAAGAAACAGAGTCTATTCTATTCAACCATACCTAACAACAATTTCTATTCACTAAACAATCAATTTGGAAACAAGGATTATGAGACTATAAAAACAGATCAAAATCTTAATAGATGCTTGAAGCTTCTATTTAGTGAAAATTTGAGTCATTTTGAAAATTTATGAAGGAACGGTTCTACATTTCCCTTTGTGAATTTTATGTAAGAGAGCTTGAAGACCAAAATATGGAATACTATTAAGGCCATACTGAGTTTGGCACTAAAATACAAAGAAAAAAGTGAGTGTAAAATAGCTCTTTCTAAAGAAGGTAGAGAAACAGAAGAGGAGGAAAAAAAAAATGGAGGAACTGAGTTCAAGCACATAAGCTTAGGAAAATCGAAGAGAAGTTTACGGAGTAAAGTGGTTAAAATGTTCCCCCTGGATTGTTGTAATGAAGTCATGAAAGTAAACTGTTTCTGGAGGGAAAAGCAGGTCTTTGATCTATACCTCACCTCAAAGCCTGAGGGATGTAGGTGGATTATATTTTGAAAGCAAGATCAGAAGGCTGTAAGAAACAACCAAAAAATCTATAAGGAAATATTTGGTGTTGGCAAAGGAAAGAGGTATTGTCTTATTTATTCATATTATCAAAGGAGTCAAGATTCCCTGACTCTCAGGACAGTCTCTGATACGGACAAACCAGGGTCCTCTCGTCTTATCTTTTATCGTTGATTTTTGAACCTAGATAAAGACCTTCAGATTTATCATCAGAAAATCATTTTAAAAGAGTACAACCTTCCAGTTTGGGGAGTCTTGCTTTTGAAAAATCAAAAAGTAACAGAAGCACAATAAATTATTATCAATGATATAGCTTCCCTCAGCACCTAAGCTGCAGAACTGTCGATTGGTAGGAGTTCTATTGGGAACTATAAACCTCAGGGCTGCCATTAGTCCTCATGTCTACCCTTCAAGTCAGAGGAGAATATTTTTTTCTTTTTCTACCTTCCAAATATCATGTAAGTATGTAGTTTGGACAAAATTCAAACTGGATTTTTGCTGACAACATTGTCTGGAAACATGATTCTTGTTTGCCAGTATGTTTCATAATAGAAAAAATTCAAGAGGACATAGATGATCATTCTATCAAAATACAGTATCCAGAAACATTTAGCCATTAGTTAACAATCAGAAAACTAAAGTCAAAAAAAAATTGAAAATGAAATGTAGATGCTAGATGTGAGGAGCAGAGAAAGATCCAGAACTTTTTTGTTTTTTGGTCTAGCAGTACATATTGGCTGAAATCTGGAGTGGAAGAGAATAGGGAGGTAAAGATCAACAAAAATAGATTTATAAGTGCTACCAAAGTTATTGAGGGAATACTTAAGAACCTTTCAACTACTTACATATTTTCCTAGGACTGACCTTTACACTTTTCTCAGTGAATCAACCATGGAAGAGAGTAAGCACGTCTATTTGTAACTAGAGTGTGTAATCTGATATCTCTGAAGAATAGTGGCCAGGTATATTTACTGAGGTTGAAAATAGCATATAATGAAAAATAGTAAATAGTAAAAAATAATAATTAATTAATTGTCATATGACTGTTATATGATTTATTAAGAATTAAATAGAAACACTGCTATTGAGAGCTGGAATTATCTTTAAAGATCAACTTTTCTAATCATCTTATTTTAAGTATAAAGAAACTGAGGCTTAGAAAGTTTAAGTGTCTTGATACCACACATCTAGTAAATAGATCTACGCATAATAACTTTGTCTTCTTATTCCTAATATTGTGCTTTCTTTGTGATACCATCTTTAGGTTATGTAGTAGACAACTCTTGTTTTTACCCATTCAGCCTCCATTTTGCTACTTCTAGTATTATTCCTGTCTTGGTTAGGGAACAATCATACCATTGTTGAATCATTGTTGAACCATTAAACAAGTTGCCAGATAATCCTTCTTTCTACATTACAAGTTACATGTTTCCAAGTTACATGCTCCTGACAAAGCCAGGCTAAATAAATGCTCTATGCCTTAAATTTAATCAGTAGTAAAGTATATAGGACTGAAAAAAATTAGCAGTCCATTTCTACAGTGGTGTCTTAAAGAAACCATGCATTAAATTCTCCTACATAGCTCATTTCCTATTTAAGAATAGATATTTTTTCTTTAAATTCTGTGATATGATTCACATAACTTCAAAACATTCCTTCCTGCATCCAGTAGGCAGTATAATTATTGTTATTTGCAATCAATCCTAATCATACAGAAATTGTTACCAGAGAATGAACACTCAGAACAGATGGTCAGGGAAATGTACATGATTGTGTAATGTGGGGTAGAGTAAAAGACAGTGAGATTCACTAAATATTAGTTCTGAGTTTACTTGAATCTTTCATAAATCTGGATATCACTATTATCCTTGAAACAGAGTCATGTATTATAGGAATCAGATGACAGACAAAGTTTGATTTTGTAGTGAGATCCTTTATCAAAACTTTCCCATTTCCTCCATTCTTGAGTACATAATAGAAAAAGATATACTCAGCTTCTAGAAAAATTCTAGCATAAAATTAGAGTAATTTTGGTTTTGAGGGCTAAATAGAAGACATTGAATCTCTTACTACCTACCATGTACATTCCTGCATAACTACTTGAAACATTCAGTAGTAAAGATTTTTAAAACTAGGTAAGGCAATGACTCCAACTATAATTGCTGTTCCAGATAGGGGCTTCCCATAAATTGATAAGGCCTCTGGTTCGTGGTATATGGTTATCAGCTTGACAGATGCTTTCATCTGCAAGGGAAATATATATACATATATGTATATATATACACACTATATTAATATAATGTGTATATGTATAATGCATACACACTATATTAGTAGAGATTGATTAAAGCTGCTGAGCCAGTTATATAGAAATAAGGGGTTTATTATAGATATTAAACCATATGCAATTGAGGGAGCTGGTGGAGAAGTCTAAAAGGCTGTTGCCTCTGCATACCGTGTTAGACTTTAAGCCACCATAATTAAGTGAGGCTGGTAGTCATGGTGTGTAATGGCAGAAAGCATGGAAAACTGAAACACAAAAGGAAAAACTGAAACTTATAACAATATGGAACCGTCAAGGACAAAATGGGATGACGAATGAAAAAGTAGAACTCATGTTTGCCTGGTGGGATTATGGAGCTGGCTCATTAGCCCATGAGAGGCCAAATGGTAAATGTTAAGAATTTGTTGAGACAGTTAACATAATATTGGTAGGTTGAAATAGGCCATGGTGAGAAAATTTTCACCATTAAATTGGCAAATTCTTCTAATTAGAGATTTTACTTTCTGGAAATCCAACTTCTAAACTTTACCACTACAACACTACATCTACCTCCAACCACCTCCAACCCCAATGACGTCACTGACTGATGTCACACCCTCCACCACCGCGGAGCAGCATGACTGCTTAACCCAGGACTCCGAAAAGCTGAAGGAGAAAGTCTATGGGAGCTGGAGCTGCAAGCTGGGTGATCCCACTCTCAAGGAGATGAGGCAACAACAACATGTGATCTGATGTAAGCTGAACACCTTGCCCTGAACTTCAGAGCATAAAAGCAGCTACAGCTTCACTTCTCCCTCCAAATGTTACTCAATTTTTCCACATTGTAAACCCTATTTCAGAAATATTCAGGGAAAAGAATTCTAGAAAATGTAGTTCTAACTAAGCTAAATTGACAAAGCACAAAACCACTACACAGCCAGACACCATGCATTTGCACTTGTGTGGGACAGGTATAGTTCTTTCCCATTTTGTTTTAGAGACATGTTAGCTCTCTGAATATGTATCATTCTGCAGGATTGCTAATCATCTACCATGCTGTTGACACTGTGTTGATAAAATCTGAAAAATGTGTTGTATTTAGATTTCCAATTAGGGGTCTCAAAATAAGCCCTTTTGGTGTCCTGGATCACACGTACGAATAACACTGTGGCAGGTAAGTTTCATTCCCAATTCTTCATTTCTCCTTAGTACTACAATAAGCCACACACTCTCAATGGTTTCATTGTGAGAGGAACACACTTCCATTTTCCCAAACCATAATTTTGGTGAGGCCATGTAACTTGCTTTAGTCAATGAAATGAACGCATCAGCATGAGATATGTATGGATGTTTGGATTTAGTACTCTTGTGCTTCTGCTATTGCAAAGTGAAAGAAATACTCCAGACAGCCACTATCCATGATGTCTGGAGCCGAGGCCAGCTGAGCCTAGCAGAGGCCAGCTGAGTTCATGGAAATTTCAGCTAACCTGCAGATTTGTGACTTGAAGGAGAATCATTTTAGCTAAACTGGAGAGCTATGGAAAAGAAGATAAAAGAGGATAAATGCTTATTATTGAATATCAGTGAATTTTCCGGTAATTAATAAGCATTATGGTGGCAAGAGCTAACTAACACAGCTACTTTATAAGGAGACTTTCTTTTGGTGCAGAAAACATGTTTTAAATTAACTGAAAACAATGTGTGGCTTAAATAGATATTTTATAAAACTTGATTATAATATGTCAGTTTGAATCTAGACAAAAACATTTCCATTTAAAATGTTAAGAGCGAGACTGGCTTTTAGCTTTGTATAAATTCGATGGTTTACTTGCTGAGTCAGTCCCAAAACTCAAATTCAGGACTACTACCAATGGACTTCATAAATATAAAGAATCAAATAGCCATCTTTCCAGGACAGTGTGAAAGAACGGAACATGCATGCTATTGATGGCAAAGATATAGCATCTGCAAACAGCCATTGTCAGATGTGTTCTTCCTGCCCCAACTGTATGAGAAAGGACACAACCTAGTACCTGACGACACATCACTGAGGCCTCTCTCAATATTCAGCAGGCACCTTTTGCCTTGAGTGACAAGAATCACCTCTTTCATTACTTTTTAGTATCACCCTTATCTTTTGACCTGAAATCAGTGGAAATAGCCTGATAAATAATTTTTCTCAAATCTCTTAAGGATCTGTATTACTTTCTTAGGGTTGCTGTAACAAATAACCACAAACTAAGTGGCTTGAAACAATAGGAATTTATTCTTACATAATTCTAGGGACTAAAGGTCTGAAATGAAGATTTTGCCAGGGCCATGATCTCTCTGAAGGCTCTAGGAAAGAATCATTCCTTTCCTCTTCCAGATTCTAGTGGCTTCCAGCAATCCTTGTCATTCTCTAGTTTGTGACTGCCTTCTAATCTCTGCCTCTGTCTATGTATTGTTCTCTCCTTTTTATAGGACACTAATCACTGGATTTAAGGTCTACCCTAATCCAGTATGATCTCATTTTAAATAATTACATCTGAAAAGATCCTATTTCCAAATAAGGTTGAATTCTGAGGTTAAAGGTGGACATGAATTTTTGACCACTGTTCAACAGACTATAGTTTGCCCTTGGGTCCCCTAAAATCCATACCCATCCGACATGCAAAATATTTACATTCATCTTGTCTCAACATCCCCCAAAGTCTTAACCTATTCCAGCATTAACTGTAAATCCAAACTTTAATCTAAATATCATCAACTGAAAATATTCCAAATCTTGTCATCTATATCATATATGGATGAAACTCTGGACATCATCTATTCTGGAACAAAATATTTCTCCATCTGTGGACCTGTAAAATTAGAAAGCAAGTTATTTGCATTCAAAATGTAATGGTGGAACAGGCAGAGTGTAGGCATTCCCCATTCAGAAAGGAAGAAAATGGAAGAAAAAAATGGGATTACTGCTCCAAAGTAAGTTTACAGTCAAGCAAATCAAATTCCATTAGATTTTAAGGCTTTGGAATAATGTTTTCTGGTTTTATGCTCTGTCCTCTGGGACCTTGGCTGCAGTGGTGGCTCCACTCTGCAGACCAAACCACAGAAAACTTAATGTCTTAAATAATAATTTATTATTATCACTAAGGATTCTGAGGTAAACTTGGCACAGCTTGTGGTACTTGCTTGGATTTTTCATACTGTTACAAACAATCTGGGGCTAGAGTCCCCTTAATGTTGGGCAAGCCAGATGGTTTGTTGAAAAGACTGGTAATTAATATTTACCATAGGATGGGACTGTTTACTAACTTATGACATGGCCTCTCTGTGTGTCCAGGCTCTCAAAACATGGCATCTGTCTTCCAAGAACAAGAGTTCTAAGAACAAGAGTTTCAAAAAGTGGAAATCTAAAGCTACTGGGCAAATCAAGGGCTACTTCCAGAACTACTATCATGCCACTTCTACCATGTTTGATTGGTCATAACAGTCACAAGCATGTTCAGCGTCAAGAGGTCTGAGAAACAAAAGCCATATCTTGATGGAGGAGTTTCAAAATCACATTGCAGAAGAGCATATGAGATGGGAACTACTGTTTTGACATCTTTTTAGAGATACTAGTTTATTAAATATATATATGTTTTGCATGTTATCTTGTTTTACTATGTAATATGAGTATATTAGTAAGCATTTTCCAGAGAAACAGAATCAATAGTGTATATATATATATATATATATATATATATATATATATATATATATATATATATACGCACAGAGAGAGAGAGAGAGAGAGAGAGAGAGAGAGAGAGAGAGAGAGGAATTGGCTCATGTGATAATGGAGCAAGTTGAGAAGTCCCATGATCTGTCATCTACAAACCGGAGATTCAGAAAAGCTGATGGCATAATTCCCATCCCAGTCCAAAGGGCTGAGAATCAGTGGAGCCTATGCTGTAAGTCCTGTTCCAAGGGCAGGAGAAGATGGATGTCCCAGCTCAGCAGAAAGGCAGGAAGCAAAAGGGATAAATTCCTCCTTCCTCTCCCCTTTTTGTTCTATTCAGGCCTCAACGGATTGGATGATGCCCACCCACACTAGGGAGGATAATGTGCTTTACTGAGTCCACCAATTCATATGCTAATCTTATCTGGAAACACCCTCACATACATACCCAGAAATAATGTTTAATCTGGGCACTCCTTGGCCCAGTCAAGTTAACACATAAAATTAACCATCACAGTGGGTCACATTTTTCTCCAGCATCCAATGAAAAATTTTATTTCTTCCAATCTCCTGAAGGCCTTCAAATCTCTGCCCTCTGCACAATCCTAATACTAATGTCACATAATTATTTTTTAATAACAGTATCTCATTCCAGGAAGTAGTTTCTGTTCCAATTATCTATTCTTGCATGCCAAGCTACCTCAAAACTTAGTAGGTTAAAACAATCATTTATTATTAACATTTGTATTTCTGTAGATTGTCTCAACCTAGCTAAGTGGTCTTTCTTAGCTCTCTCATCAGTTAGTCAGGTGACAGGTAGGACTGGAGTTGCCAAGTAGGGTCACTGACATGGCCTTTGATGCTGTTTGTCAATTGGGAATCTCAGCTGGAGCTTTCAACCAGAGTACTTATCCTCTTAATGTGGCTTGGGCTACAAACAGGATGGCATCTTTGTTCCAACTGGGAGCATCTCAAAAATCAGCATCCCAAAATATGTGAAGCTGCAAACTTGATTGAGGACTACCCCCAGAACTGGCAAGGTGACATTTTTCCTAATCTATGTGTTAAAGCAGTCTCAGGCCCTGCTCATATTCAAGGGGTTGGAGAAATAAATGCAAATTCTTGATGAAAGTGGCAATGCCACTTTGCAGAATAGCATATGGGAATGAACATATGGTTGTGGACATCTCTGGAAAATATGACTATGGAAGGGGTTTCTCTTGTAAGAGAGACTAAAAGGTAACTGCTCTGGTCTGACATTTTGCCTCCTCAAAATTCATACATTGAAATCCAGTCCACCAAAAGTCATGGTACTGGGACATGGGACTTTTAGGAGGTGCTTAAGTCATTAGGCTGGAACTCTCATGAATGGGATTAGTGTCTTGTAGAAAGGCTCCACAGAACTCCCCAGCCCCTCTGACCATGTGAGGATACAATGAGAAGTCTGTGATGCAGAAGAGAACCCTCACTCAACCCTGCTGGCATCCTGACCTCTCTCTTCCAGCCTCCAGAACTGTGAGAAATATGTTTCTGATGTTTATAAGCTACCTAGCCTCAGGTGTTTTCCCATAGTATCCTGAATGGACTAAAACAGAAACCATCTAAATACATTTCCATTTCACTTGAGGCACAAAGCTAGAAGACATTTGTAGTTTCTTTAACTTTTAGGAATGGCCATTTCACTGACATCTTAGAATGAACTTAGAAATATGTGTACCACCTCCATACCTGAACCATGATTCTCCCCATTGTGTTATTTCTGACATATTTTTCTGTTTTTAGTTGGCTAGGACAGTGATACCCAAGGGCAATCTGGGAAACAACATGTTGAAGATGGCAGAATCTCTGTAACCCTGTGTCCCAAAGTGACTGTGTGGATTAGACAGAGCCATTGCTGACACAAGCCACTTACCTTGATTCTTCTATGTGTAATGTGTAATGAGTGTAGAATTCTAATATGACAACTCCCACCCCATGACCATCGCCCTAATTCCCTCCTGTTGAATGTGGACAGAATCTATAAATATGATGAGATATTTCTTCCATGCTTTTATTACTGATATATTCTATAGCAAATGAGATTTTGCAGATGTAATTTTCAAAATCATTTGACTTTCATATTGGGAAATTATTTTAGGTAAGCTGGACCTAAGGGGCTCTTTCTGGTGAAAAATATTCAAAGACAGAAATCTGAAGCATAAGAGGGATTTGATGTGATGGAGATTCTACATTGTTGGTTGTGGCAAGGAATGTAGATGGCATTTAGGGCCTAAGAGTGACTTCTGGATGACAATCAGCCAAGAAATGAGGATTCCAGTCTACAGTCACAAGGAACTGAATTTGTCCAACAACCTGAATGACCTTGGATGTGTACCCCAAGCTCCAGATGACCACACAGACTGCCAAAACCTTGATTTCAGCCTGGCACGGCCCTAAGCAAAAATCCCAGCCACATAGAACCTCAACTTCTGATGTACAGAATAATGGGGGTGTGTTGTTTTTAAATTTGCTGTATTTTCCCTTTATTGTACAGGTAAACCAAGTGTAATTTTTAAAATTTAATAAACTTTTTATACTTTAGAAAAGTTTTAGGTTGACAAAAACATTGTGTAGAATGTACAGAAAGTTCTTTCTCTGAGCACAGTTTCTCCTATTAACATATTGTATTATTGTGGTACATTTGTTATAACTGATGAACCAATATTGATACACTATTATTAACCAAAGCCCATAGCTTAATTAGGATTTACTCTTTGTGTTGTGTAGTTCTATAGGTTTTGACAAGTGAATAAAGTCATGTAACAGCCATTACAGTACTGTAGTATACAGAATAATTTCACCAATCTAAAAATTCTTTGTTCTACCACATTTCTCTCCTAAACCCCTAGCAACCAGTGATCACTTTACTGTCTCTATAGCTTGTCTTTTCAGAACGTCATTTAGTTGGAATCATACAGCATATAACCTTTTCAATTAACAATATGAATTTGCTTCATCTATGTCTTTTGTGATTTGATAATTTCTTTTTATCACTGAATAATATTCCATTTTATGTATTTACCAAAGTTTATCTATTCAACTACTGAAGAATATCTTGGTTGCCTCCAATTTTTGAGTAAAGTTGTCATAAACATTTATGTGCAGGTTTCTTGTGTAGACATAAGTTTTCAACTCATTTGGACAGATATGTAAGAATATGATTGTTGGATTAGATTCTAAGACTATGTTTAACTATGTGAGAAACTGTCAAATGGTGCTCTGAAGTGGCTGTACAATTTTGCATTCCCACCAACAATGAATGAGTGTTCTTATTGCTCCACATCTTGACCACCATTGGGTGCTGTCTGTGTGGTACAGTTTAGCCAGATATGTAGTACTACCTTGTTTTCATTTGCAATTCCCTAATGACTTATGATGTTGAGCATCTTTTCATTTGCTTATTTGATGGCTGTATATCTTCTTTGGTGAGATGTCTGTACAGATCTTTAGTCTTTTGGGTTTTTTTTTTTTTTGGTCTTTTTTTATTGTTGAGTTTAAAGAATGTTTTGTATATTTGGATATAAGTCCTTTATGAGATGTATGTTTTGCATATATTTTTCTTCCAGGCTATGACTTCTCTTTTCATCATCTTAACAATAACTTTCACAGAGCAAGACTGTTTAATTTTAATGAAGTTCAACTTATATTTTTTTTCATGGATTGTGCCTTTGGTGTAGTATCTAAAAATTTATCACCAAATTTGAGGTCACCTACATTTTTTTCATTTTTACCTTCCAGATATTTTTATAATTTTGTATTTTACCTTTAAATCTATATTCTATTTTGTGTTAATTTTTATGAATGTTGTAAGGTCTAGAGAGTTGTATGTAGATTTATTTTCTTGTATGTAGATGTCTATTTTTTTCTAGAAGCATTAATTGGAAAAAAAAAATCTTTTCTGCATTGAATTATTTGCCTGTACTTTTTTGTCAAAGATGAGTTGACTATGTTTGTCTGTGTCTACTTCTGGGTTCTCTATTCTATTCTATTCATGGTTTTGGCTATTTTTTCCCTAATACCATAATTTCTTATTTGTTGTAAACTTATAGAAATACTTGAAGTCAGGTAGTGTCAGTCTTCTGACTTTGTTTTTCTTCTCTGGGTATTGTTTTAAGCATTCAAATTTGTGGTATTTTCTTACTAATCATTGGAACAGCTATATAAGGTTAGAAATGAGTAAACATTGTTATCTTTACAACACAGTTTGTGTGTGTATGTGTTATTTCAATACAATCTATCCTAAATACACCACTTATTATTATCCAGAAAAGTTTGGTAATTTTGGAATCTTTTGTTCCATGAATGTCTTGTAGAAATCTCTGCTTGAAACTTTCTAGCTTTAAGTGTTATTTATGGAAAGGTTGATTACTGATTTGAATTTTCTAAACTTTATAGGAGTATTCATTCTTATGTATTTATGAGTCAGTAATGCAAATTTTGGTTTTCTAGGTATTTTTCCATTTAATTCAAATATTTGGGCATAAAATTTTGTTTAATGTTCCTAATTGATTTTTTGTGTCTTCACCATCTGTTGTGATATCCCTCTCTTGTTGCTAATATTGTTAATTTGTACATTCACTGTCAGTTTCATGCTCATGAAAAAATTTAATATTACTACATCTTTACAAAGACTTTTTTGAGCAAGATGCTGGCTTAATTAAATTTGGTCTTTCTATATTTTCCAATATTTGATCAATTTTTGTAAATGTTTTATGTATGCATAAAAGGAATGACTATTTTATTATAATTGAGTGCATTTTTCCATATATGTATATTAGGTCAATTTTTAATTTGTGTTGTGCAATTCTGTTATATTCTAATTATTTTTGTCTTCTATAAATTACCAGAAAAGATGAATTAAAATCCCAATATGATTGGGGATTTGTCTCTTACTCCTTACAGTTTTCTCTCTCCTTCTCCTTGTTCACCTCCCTCTCTCTATTTCTTTCTCATTCTCTCTCTCTCTCTATATATATTTATATAATGTATTATATATATAATATATATTTACTTATTATTTACACATGGAATTACTTTGCTAATGCATATTTTGCATTAATTAACCTTAATGTTTGGTATTTTCAAATTCTCTATTTTTGTTTATCTGAATTCATTATTTAGTCATAGAAAATATTTTTGCTTGTTATAAGTTTTATAAGGCATCAGTTGTTTCCTTTCAGCATTATTAAAAGTATCATGCCTCTATCTACTGACTTGTATTGTGATCTTCTGCTTAACTCCATGTCCTTTGACCTCTTTTCCATCTTTTCCATCTATTTATCTTTCTTGTTACTACATCCTGGATAATTTTTTTGAGCTGTTTTCCAGTTCACTAATTTGTTGCTAACCTATGTCAACTGGGCTGTTAAACCTGTCCTGTGAGTGTTTAATTTTGATTATTATTATTTTTTCCAGCTTTAGAATGCTTGAGATTTATTTTTCATTCTTTAACCTTCAAATTACATTGATTATTATTTTTTAAAGCTTTACTCCTTAATTTTCTAAATGTCACTGGACTCAGTCCATATTTTTAACTTGATTTTATTTTTTCAAACACAGTAATATTTTTAATGTTTGTGTCCAATAATTCAAGTCTCCTCATACACTTGTATTAATCTATTAGTGCAATACACTATGTAACTCTTTCTGCTCTCTCTTCCCTCTAATACTTTTCTCTCGTTATGTTTCATTTTCTTCTGTGTTAGGATATTTTTTACTATCTTTCACATGTTTTTTTTTCTTTTGACCACCATCCTTCAACTTCCCCTCTCCCGCCCTCTGTCTCTGGTAACCATAAGTCTGATCTCTTTTTCTATGCGTTCCTTGTTTTTTGTTTGTTTGTTTGTCTCTTTGTTTTTTTAGATTTCACTGAAAAGTGAGATCACACAGTATTTGTCTTTCTCTGTCTGAGTTATTTCACTTAGCATAATACCTTCAAGATCCATCCATGTTGTTGCAAATGGTAGGATTTCCTCATTTTTTTATGGCTGAATAATATTCTATTGTGTGTGCATATATACATACACAAATATATATCACATATTCTTTACACATTCACCCATCAATGAACACTTGAGTTGTTTCCATGTCTTGGCTATTGCAAATAATGCTGCTATGAACAGTAGGGTGCCAATACGTTTTTGAATAATGTTTTTGTTTCTTTTGGATATATTGCCAGAAGTAGAATTGCTGGATCATAAGGTAGTTATATTTTAAATTTTTTGAGGACTGTACATACTGTTTTCCATAGTGGCTGCACCAATTTACAATCCTACCAACAACGGTTTCCTTTTCTCCACATCCATGCCAGCATTAGTTATCTCTTGTCTTTTTAATGATGACCATTCTAACAAGCATGAGATGATACTTCACTGCGGTCTTAATTTACATTTCCCTTATGACTAGTGATGTTGAACATCTTTTCATGTACCATTTGGCCTTTTATATATCTTCTTTGTAGAAATATCTCATTAGCCTTTTTCACTCATTTTAAAACTGGGTTATTTTGTTTTTGTTTTTTTGTTTTGTTTTTAATTTTTTTTGCTATTCAGTTGTATGAGTTCTTTGTATCTTCTAGATATTAACCTCTTGTCAGATATATGACTTGTAAATAATTTTCCCATTCCGTAGGTTGTCTTTTCACTTTGTTGATGGTTACTTTTACTGTGCAGAAGCTTCTTAGTTTGATGTTATATATATTATAATTTTTGAAGTATTATTTATGAGATATCTTTGAAGGTTGGGATAAAGATATTATCTTCAAGAGAGTATTTGGGTATGCTTCTTGTAGACTCAAATCAATACATATTTAGTTTATAATTTATAGCTTGAAGTTTATGGGACCCTGGGGATGAAAGCTTGGGCTGTAAATCAGTGTGCATGCCAAAGGTATTTGCTGCTTCTCAGAAACAGTTTTTCTTCTTCCTGCCCTATTCAGCAACAAAGAATCTAAGTGTCAAAGTATTTACTACTGCTTCAATTGTCTCAAGAGAATGTATCTCTTGAGGTATCCAAACTTAATACCGGGAAGATCTCCTTTAGGCTGCTCAATTTGATTGTATTTGGACTATGATTTCTGAAGTCCTTATTCTACTAGGTCATCAAAATTATAGTAAATTTCTTTAATATTGACAAATGCTGTCAGGAAAGATGTGGTATTTTGTCTTTCCTTCCTCTCTGTAATCTAGCTTTCTCTTAATTTTAACCTTTATGTTCATAAAACTCCTATGTTTTAAGAAGACTTTTAAATTGTTCATCCACATTTTTAGTTGTTTTCAGTAGGAGACAGGACTAAATATTCCAGTACACTGTATTCCTGAAATAAAATAACGTGTACCTTAAATAAAAATCTTGTCACATTTACCTGGAGCAAGAGCTGAAGAGAGGTCAATATGTAAACTAATTCGTGGGCAGTGGCTAATGAACCAGCCAAATGTTAAGTAACCTGTTTGTAGCAAAAATAGATGGCTAATGTCAATGATGTTTTGGAAGGAAGAGAAAAAATAGACCTCTTTAATTACACAGAAATTAAGACTATTCGTTGACTGTGTATGTTTATCAAAAGATTCAAATTACAGAATATGTTCTTAAAAATCTGCTAGAGAAGGTGACCATTCTTAGATTAATGACCTTGTGAGCATAATGAGAATTGTGATAAAAATTTTGACTACAAATGGGCTCAACAATATGGGCTGACAGAGACCTTCAAGATGGTGAGAGAATAAGATGTGGAGATCACCTTCCTCCCCACAAATACATCAGAAATACATCTATATGTGGAACAACTCCTGCAGAACATTTACTGAACCCTGGCAGAAGACCTCAGACTTCCCAAAAGGCAAGAAACTCCCCACGTACCTGGGTAGGGCAAAAGAAAAAAGAAAAAACAGAGACAAAAGAATAGGGATGGGACCTGCACCACTGGGAAGGAGCTGTGAAGGAGGAAAAGTTTCCATATGCTAGGAAGCCCCTTTACTGGCGGAGATGGGGGGTGGCAGGGGGGGAAGCTACAGAGCCATGGAAGAGAGCACAGCAACAAGGGTGCAGATGGCAAAGCGGAGAGATTCCCACACAGAAGATCTGTGCCAACCAGCACTCACCAGCTCAAGAGGCTTGTCTGCTCACCCACCAGCCAGGACGGGTCGGGGCTGGGACCTGAGGCTCTGGCTTCTTCGGAGATCAGATCCCAGGGAGAGGACTGGGGCTGGCTGCATGAACAAAGCCTGAAGGGGGCTAGTGTGCCACAGCTACCTGGGAGGGAATCCAGAAAAACTCTGGACCTGCCTAAGAGGCAAGAGACCATTGTTTCAAGGTGCACGGGGAGAGGGGATACAGAGCACCACCTAAACAAGCTCCAGAGAGAGGTGTGACCCATGGCTATCAGCGCAGACACCAGAGATGGGCATGAAATGCTAAGGCTGCTTCCGCAGCCATCAAGAATCCAGTATACAAGCACAGGTCACTATCCACAGCTCCCCTCCTGGGTGCCTGTACAACCCACCACTGCCAGGTTCTCGTGCTCCAAGGACAACTCTGGGAGAACATACGGTGCACCTCAGGCTGTTGCAATGTCACACAGGCCTCTGCCACCGCAGGTCAACCCACTTTCTGTACCCATCCCTCCCCATGGCCTGAGTGAACCAGAGCCTCCTAATCAGCTGCTACTTTAACCCTGTCCTGTCTGAGCAAAGAACAGATGCTCTCAGGAGACCTGCATGCAGAGGTGAGGCCAAATCCAAAGCTGAAACCCAGGAGCTGGGTGAACAAAGAAGAAAAAGGGAAATGTCTCCCAGCAGCCTCAAGAGCAGAGGATTAAATCTCCACAGTCAACTTGATGTACCCTGCATCTGTGGAATACCTGAAAAGACAACGACTCATCCTAAAATTGAGGCGGTGGAGTTTGGGAGCAAAGATATATCGATATTTTTCCATTTTCTCTTCTTGTGAGTGTGTATGTGGATGCTTCTTTGTGTGATTTCATCTGTATGACTTTGCTTTTACCATTTGTTCTAAGATTCTGTCTGTCCTTTTTTTTTTTCCTTGATTTTTTTATTTTATTATTTTTTTTAGTATAGTTTTAGCACTTGTTAACATTGGCGGATTTGTTTTTTGGTTTGATTCCTCTCTTCTTTCTCTCTTTCTTTTTTTTTTCTTTTTTTATTACTTTTTAATTTTTTAATTTTTAATAATATTTTTAAATTTTTTATTTGAATAACTTTATTTTATTTTATTTTTTTCCTCTTTCTTTCTTTTTTTCTCCCTTTTCTTCTGAGTCATATGGCTGACAGGGTCTTGGTGTTCTGGCCGGGTGTCAGGCCTGTGTCTCTGAGGTGGGAGAGCCGAGTTCAGGACATTGGTCCACCAGAGACGTCCCGGCTCCACGTAATATCAAATGGCAAAAGCTCTCCCAGCGATCTCCATCTCAATGCTAAGACCCAGCTCCACTCAACGACCAGCAAGATACACTGCCAGACACCCTATGCCACACAACTAGCAAAACAGGAATGCAATCCCACCCATTAACAGAGAGGCTGCCTAAAATCATAATAAGGTCAGACACCCCCAAACACACCACTGGACATGGTACTGCCCACCAGAAAGACAAGATCCAGCCTCATCCACCAGAATACAGGCATCAGTGCCCTCCACCAGGAAGCCTACACAACCCACTGAACCAACCTTAGCCACTAAGGGCAGACACCAAAAACAATGGGAACTATGAACCTGCAGCCTGCAAAAAGGAGACCCAAACACAGTAAATTAAGCAAAATGAGAAAACAGAGAAACACACAGCAGATGAAGGAGCAAGGTAAAAACCCACCAGACAAACAAATGAAGAGGAAATAGGGAGTCTACCTGAAAAAGACTTCAGAGTAATGATAGTAAAGATGATCCAAAATCTTGGAAATAGAATGGAGAAAATACAAAAAAGGTTTAACAAGGACCTAGAAGAACTAAAGAGCAAACAAACAATGATGAACAACACAATAAATGAAATTAAAAATTCTCTAGAAGGAATCAATAGCAGAATAACTGAGGCAGAAGAATGGATAAGTGACCTGAAAGATAAAATAGTGGAAACAATTACTGCACAGCAGAATAAAGAAAAAAGAATGAAAAGAACTGAGGACAGTCTCAGAGACCTCTGGGAAAACATTGAATGCACCAACATTCGAATTAGAGGGGTCCCAGTAAAAGAAGAGAAAAAGAAAGGGACTGAGAAAATATATGAAGAGATTATAGCTGAAAACTTCCCTAATATGGGAAATGCAATAGTTAGTCAAGTCCAGGAAGTGCGGACAGTCCCATACAGGTTAAATACTAGGAGAAACACGCCAAGACACATGTTAATCAAACTATCAAGAATTAAACACACACACAAAAATTAAAAGCAGCAAGGGAAAAACAACAAATAACATACAAGGGAATCCCTATAAGGTTAACAGATGATCTTTCAGCAGAAACTCTGCAAGTCAGAAGGGAGTGGCAGGACATTATTTAAAGTGATGAAAGGGAAAAACCAACAACCAAGATTACTCTACCCAGCAAGGATCTCATTCAGATTTGATGGAAAAAATGAAACCTTTACAGACAAGCAAAAGCTAATAGAATTCAGCACCACCAAACTAGCTTTACAGCAAATACTAAACGAACTTCTCTAGGCAGGAAACAAAAGAGAAGGAAAAGACCTACAATAAGAAACCCAAAACAATTAAGAAAATGGTAATAGGAACACACATATCGATAATTACCCTAAATGCAAATGGATTAAATGCTTCAACCAAAAGACATAGACTGGCTGAATGGATACAAAAACAATACCTGTATATATGCTGTCTTCAAGAGACCCACTTCAGATCTAGGGACACATACAGACTGAAAGTGAAGGGATGTAAAAAGATCTTCAGTGAAAATGGAAATCAAAAGAAAGCTGGAGTACCAATTCTCATATAAGACAAAATAGACTTTAAAATATAGACTACTATAAGAGGCAAAGAAGGGCACTACATAATGACCAAAGGATCAATCTAAGAAGAAGATAGAACAGTTGTAAATATTTATGCATCCAACATAGGAGAACCTCAAAATATAAGACAAATGCTAACAGCCATAAAAGGGGAAATTGACAGTAACACAATCATAGTAGGGTACTTTAACACCCACTTTCACCAATGGACAGATCATCCAAAGGAAAATAAATAAGGAAACACAAGCTTTAAATGATACATTAAACAAGATGGACTTAATTGATAAGTAAAGGACATTCCATCCAAAAACAACAGAATACACTTTCTTCTCAAGTGCTCATGGAACATTCTCCGGAATAGATCATATCTTGGTTCACAAACCAAGCCTTGGTAAATTTAAGAAAAGTGAAATCGTATCAAGTATCTTTTCCAAACACAATGCTATGAGACTAGATATCAATTACTGGAAAAATCTGTAAAAAATACAAACACATGGGGCTAAACAATACACTATTTAATAACCAAGAGATCACTGAAGAAATCAAAGAGGAAGTCAAAAAATACCTAGAAACAAATGACAATGAAAACATGATGACCCAAAACCTATGGGATGCAGCAAAAGCAGTTCTAAGAGGGAAGTTTATAGCAATACAACCCTACCTCAAGAAACAAGAAAAATCTCAAATAAATAACCTAACCTTACAACTAAAGCAATTAGAAAAAGAAGAACAAAATAACACCAAAGTAACCAGAAGAAAAGAAATCATAAAGATCAAATCTGAAATAAATGAAAAATAAATGAAGGAAACAATAACAAAGATCAATAAAACTAAAAGCTGGTTCTTTAAGAAGATAAACAAAATTGATAAACCATTTGCCAGACTCATCAAGAAAAAAAAGGAGAAGACTCAAATCAATAGAATTAGAAATGGAAAAGAAGTAACAATGGACACTGCAGAAATACAAAGGATCATGAGAGATTACTACAAGCAACTATATGCCAATAAAATGGAAAGCCTGGAAGTAATGGACAAATTCTTAGAAAAGCACAACCTTCTGAGACTGAACAAGGAAGAAATAGAAAATATAAACAAACCAATCACAAACACTGAAATTGAGACTGTGATTAAAAATCTTCCAAGAAACAAAATCCCAGGACCATAGGGCTTGACAGTTGAATTCTATAAAACATTTAGAGAAGAGCTAACACCTATCCTTCTCAAACTCTTCCTAAATATAGCAGAGAGAGGAACACACCAAAACTCATTCTACGAGACCACCATCACCTTGATATGAAAATCAGACAAAGATGTCACAAAGAAAGAAAACTACAGGCCAATATCACTGGTGACCGTATGCTAACACATATATATGGAATCTTAAAAAAAAAAAAAAAAAAAAAAAAGGTTCTGAAGAACCTAGGAGCACAACAGGAATAAAGATACAGACATAGGGAATGCACTTGAGGACACAGGGAGGGAGAAGGGTAAGCTGGGACGGAGTGAGAGAGTGGCATGAACTTATATATATTACCAAATATAAAATAGATAGTTAGTGAGAAGCAGCCGCATAGCACAGGGAGATCAGCTCAGTGCTTTGTGACCACCTAGAGGAGTGGGTAAGGGAGGGTGGGAGGGAGATGCAAGATGGCGTAGATATGGGGATATATGTATATGTATAGCTGATTCACTTTGTTATAAAGCAGAAACTAACACACCATTTTAAAGCAATTATACTCCAATAAAGATGTTAAAAAACAACAACAACAACAAAAACAATATGGGCTATTTTTACTATAAGTATCCTTGCCTCTGCTTAAACAAGTATTGCACAATTTTCTAGAAGCAATGCCTAACATGAACTCCCAATATATTAGAATGGTCAGTGATTTGTCTTTCATGTAGTAAGTAATTATTTTGTATTTTTATTTGCTTTTTCTTAACCTTATTTTTTTATCACTATTATAATCTGGACATTCACTGGAAATCTTTATGATATATAGGATTGCTTCCAAAAAGTAATTCATATCACAGTAGAAAGCTAGTACCCATGAAATATACATTTCCTAACATTTACCTTATCAGTGGAAGCAATTTGATTTTACTTTAAAATGGTAGTATGGCTTTGAAAATCAAAATGCTCCGATGCTTTCCAGCAGAATGTGGAATATGCTATAGATTTGTAACTTATGTATGATCATGTTCCTTCCATGTCAAGAGTACATGTTACTAGGGACTAAGGTATGAGGGTAGAAGAAGGGTCTATTATTATTATTCCTAGATATATTCCCTAAATATTAACTTTCTTATCAGGATACAATGGGCTGTGTTTGTTCTATTAGATGTTCTAATATTAAAACAAGGAATACTTTCACCAGAGATTGCTTTTAAGACAGCAACTTATCCATTCTCAAGTCTTCAGGGCAGAGGGTTACCCCGTCTTTCCTAAAAAGAAATGCTGTGATGACTGTAGTGATTTGTTCAAATTTACACATGGAAGTAGGAATGCTACCATATACTGAACACTGAGTATTGGTGAACTCTGAAGAGGCCCATGGGTCACCTTGTGTCCTAATGTGGCTGGGGATGACTTTAATGATTTGATGGTGTCAGAGTTGATGCTGGAAGATCTACTTCTAAAAAGCCTTTTTCAAATTTATGCACCTGGTGCCTTGATGCGGGTGAGTAGAAGGCTTGGCTCAGCTGGGTCTGATGTTCACAGATATAAACACAGACTCTCTAGCATGACAGTTTCTGCATAGTTGGGCTGAACTCAGCTCAGTTTTACATCAAACAAGATGGAAACTATGGGGCATTTTATAACTTGGCCTTAAAAGTTACATAGCATCATCTCTACAGTACTCTGTTTGTCAAAGTAGCCATAAAATCACCCTGAATTGAGACAAAGGGAAACAAATTCCAACCTTTCAGTGGTAAATATGTTACAGAATTTTAGACATAGAATTAGACACAGAAATGCATAGATATTTAAAAAAATAATCTAAACTCACTCTCTGATCACAAATTAATTACATACCTTTTACATATAAAATAAACTCCCTTCCAGGATCCCCAAAAGTCCAATCCTTTTATGATATCAGTTCAGGCTCATGGTTGAAGATCTCAATCACATCAGAATGCATATGAGTATCTTTGGATTTTGTTCTTCAGGTACAATTTCTATCAATCTGTAAACCAATGAACTAAAGAGACCAATTTTCTGCCACCTAATAATCAACATCAAATGGAAGAAAAATAATTACATAACCAATAACCACCTCTACTCACAATGGAAAAAAGGAAGGTGTACAGAAAGCACTGGTCCTAGCAAATCTGCAATCAAGCCAAGCAGACATGTCTCGTTTCTTGATTAGGCTCCAATCCTGCTTCCTGGGACTTTTGGTTATATCTTCTGGACATTAAGTTCTACCTTCTCAGTCACCTTTCCTTTCCCATTATAAATAGGCAATGTCTGTAGCTGAGTAAATAGCTCAACCTCCTTCCTGCCCATAGAATTTTTTGGAGTCCACTAAGATATTTTCAGGCTGTATTTTGTGCATAGAGTCCAGGTTGCTACAGTATTTTTAAACTGTGTTTCTTATGAAACTTTTCATAATTTAGTCCATTAAACAAAAAACTATGTTCACAAATTTCCTTGAAATTAACCCTTCTTTACCAAAGCTTCCTCTGAGCTTGCTATAAGACTACAATTATAAAATTCTTAGAAATCCTGTTGTTTCAGAGAGAGGGACAGTGAGGCACACCTTTGAGAACCTTTGTTTTCCTTATCTGAAAGATTCTATGAGACATTAGCTTAAGATTTTTTTTGTTTGTTGGTTTGTTTTTGAGGTTTTTTTCACTTTTTCCTTTTTATCTTTTTTATTTTTTTGAATTTTATTTTATTTATTTTTTATACAGCAGGCTCTTATTAGTTATCTATTTTATACATATTAGTGTATATGTGTCAATACCAATATCCCAATTCATGTGACCACCACCCTCTCCCTACCTGCTTTCCCGCGTTGGTGCCCATACGTTTGTTCACTACATCTGTGTCTCTATTTCTGCCTTGCAAACCGGTTCATCTGTACCATTTTTTCTAGGTTCCACATATATGCATTAATATACGATATTTGTTTTTCTCTTTCTGACTTACTTCACTCTGTATGACAGTCTCTAGATCCATGCATGTCTCTACAAATGACCCAATTTCATTCCTTTTTATGGCTGACTAATATTCCATTGTATATATGTACCACATCTTCTTTATCCATTCCTCTGTCGATGGGCATTTAGGTTGCTTCCATGACCTGGCTATTGTAAATACTGCTGAAATGAACATTGGAGTGTATGTGTCTTTTTGAATTATGGTTTTCTTTGGGTGGATGCCCAGTAGTGGGATTGCTGGGGATATAGTAATTCCATTTTTAGTTTTTTAAGGAACCTCCATACTGTTCTCCAAAGTGGCTGTATCAATTTACATTCCCACCAACAGTGCAAGAGGGTACACTTTTTTCCACACCCTCTCCAGCATTTGTTGTTTGTAGATTTTTTGATGATGGCCATTCTGACCAGTGTGAGGTGATACTTCATTGTAGTTTCGATTTGCATTTCTCTAATAATTAGTGATGTTGAGCAGCTTTTCATGTGCTTCTTGGCCAACTGTATGTCTTCTCTGGAGAAATGTCTATTTAGGTTTTCTCCCCATTTTTTGATTGTTTTGTTTGTTTTTTAATATCGAGCTGCATGAACTGTTTATATATTTTGGAGATTAATCCTTTGTCCATTGATTCATTTGCAAAGATTTTCTCCCATTCTGAGGGCTGTCTTTTCATCTTGTTTATAGTTTCCTTTGCTGTGCCAAAGATTTTAAGTTTCATTAGGTCCCATTTGTTTATTTTTGTTTTTATTTTCATTACTCTAGGAGGTGGGTCAAAGAAGATCTTGCTGTGATTTATGTCAAAGAGTGTTCTCCTATGTTTTCTTCTAAGAGTTTTACAGTGTACGGTCTTACATTTAGGACATTAATCCATTTGGAGTTTATTTTTTGCATGGTGTTAAGGAGTGTTCTAATTTCATTCTTTTACATGTAGCTGTCCAGTTTTCCCAGTACCACTTATTGAAGAGGCTGTCTTTTCGCCATTGTATGTCCTGCCTCTTTTGTCATAGATTAGTTGACCATAGGTGCGTGGGTTTATCTCTGGGCTTTTTAGCGACTTCCATGGATCTATATTTCTGCTTTTGTGCCAGTACCATACTGTCTTGATTACTGTAGCTCAGTAGTATAGTCTGAAGTCAGGGAGCCTGATTCCTCCAGCTCCGTTTTTCTTTCTCAAAATTGTTTTGGCTATTCAGGGTCTTTTGTGTTTCCATACAAATTGTGAAATTTTTTGTTCTCGTTCTGTGAAAAATTCCATTGGTAGTTTGATGGGGATTGCATTAAATCTGCAGATTGCTTTGGATAGTATAGTCATTTTCCCAAAGTTGATTCTCCCAATCCAAGAACATGGTATATCTCTCCATCTGTTTGTGTCATCTTTGATTTCTTTCATCAGTGTCTTATAGTTTTCTGAGTACAGGTCTTTTACCTCCTTAGGTAGGGTTATTCCTAGGTATTTTATTCTTTCTGTTGCAATGGTGAATCGGATTGTTTCATTAATTTCCCCTTCTAATCTTTCATTGTTAGTGTATAGGAGTGCTAGAGATTTCTGTGCATTAATTTTGTATGCTGCAACTTTACCAAATTCATTGATTAGCTCTACTAGTTTTCTGGTGGCATCTTTAGGATTATCTATGTGTAGTATCATGTCACCTGAAAACAATGGCAGTTACTTCTTTTACAAGTTGTATTACTTTTATTTCTTTTATTTCTCTGATTGATGTGGCTAGGACTTCCAAAACTATGTTGAATAATAGTGGTGAGAGTGGACCTCCTTGTCTGTTCCTGATCTTAGAGGAAATGCTTTTGGTTTTTCACCATTGAGTATGATGTTTGATGTGGGTTTGTTGTATATGGCCTTTATTATGTTGAGGTAGGTTCCCTTTATGCCAACTTTCTGGGGAGTGTTTATCATAAATGGGTGTCGAATTTTGTCAAAAGCTTTTTCTGCATCTATGGAGATGATCATATGGTTTTTATTGTTCAATTTGTTAATATGGTGTATCACATTGATCGATATGCATATATTGAAGAACCCTTGCATTCTTGGGATAAATCCCACTTGATCATGGTGTATGATCCTTTTAATGTGTTGCTAGATTCTGTTTGCTAGTATTCTGTTGAGGATTTTTGCGTCTATATTCATCAGTGATGTTGGTCTGTAATTTTCTTTTTTTGTAGGATCTTTGTCTGGTTTTGTTATCAAGGTGATGGTGGCCTTGTAGAATATGTTTGGGAGTGTTCCTTCCTCTGCAATTTTTTGGAAGAGTTTGAGAAGGATGGGTGTTAGTTCTTCTCTAAATGTTTGATGGAATTCACCTGTGAAGCCATCTGGTCCTGACTTTTGTTTGTTGGAAGACTTTAAATCACAGTTTCAATTCCATTACTTGTGATTAGTCTGTTCTTATTTTCTATTTCTTCCTGGTTCAGTCTTGGAAGGTTATACCTTTCTAAGAATTTGTCCATTTCTTCCAGGTTGTCCATTTTATTGGAATAAAGTTGCTTGTAGTAATCTCCTATGATGCTTTGTATTTCTGCAGTGTCCATTGTAACTTCTCCTTTTTCATTTCTAATTTTATTGATTTGAGTCCTCTCCCTCTTTTTCTTGATGAATCTGGCTATTAGTTTATCAATCTTTTTTATCTTTTCAAAGAAGCAGCTTTTAGTTTTATTGATTTTTTCTATTGGTTTCTTTGTTTCTATTTCATTTTTTCTGCTCTGATCTTTATGATTTCTTTCCTTCTATTGACTTTGGGTTATGTTTTTTCATCTTTCTCTAGTTCCTTTAGGTGTAAGGTTAGATTGTTTATTTGAGATTTTTCTTGTTTCTTGAGGTAGGCTTGTATGGCTCTAAACTTCCCCCTAAGAACAGCCTTTGTGACATCCCATAGGTTTTGGATCATCCTGTATGCATTGTCATTTGTCACTAGGTATTTTTTGATTTCCTCTTTGATTTGTTCAGTGATCTCTTGGTTATTTAGTAATGTATTGTTTAGCCCCCATTGTCTGTGTTTTTTTACGTTTTTTTTCTCCTGTAATTTATTTCTAATCTCATAGTGTTGTGGTCAGAAAAGATGCCGATATGATTTCAATTTTCTTAAATTTACCAAGGCTTGATTTGTGACCCAAGATGTGATCTATCCTGGAGAATGTTCTGTGTGCACTGGGGAAGATAGTGTAATCTGCTGTTTTCAGACGGAATGTCCTGTAAATATCAATTAAATCTATCTGGTCTATTTTGTCATTTAAAGCTTGTGTTTCCTTATTAATTTTCATTTTGGATGATCTGTCTATTGGTGTAAGTGATGTGTTAATGTCTTCCACTACTATTGTGTTTGTGTCGATTTCCTCTTTTATAGCTGTTAGCATTTGCCTTATGTATTGAGTTGCTCCTATGTTGTGTGCATATATATTTATAATCGTTATATCTTCTACTTGGATTGATCCCTTGATCATTATGTAGTGTCCTTCCTTGTCTCTTGTAACATTCTTTATTTTAAAGTCTATTTTATCTGATATGAGTATTGCTACTCCAGCTTTCTTTTGATTTCCATTTGCATGGAATATCTTTTTCCATCCCCTCACTTTCAGTCTGTATGTGTCCCTAGGTCTGAAGTGGGTCTCTTGTAGACAGCATATATACGGGTCTTGTTTTTGTATCCATTCAGCCAGTCTGTGTCTTTTGGTTGGAGTAATTAATCCATTCACATTTAAGGTAATTATCAATATGTATGTTCCTATTACCATTTTCTTAATTGTTTTGGGTTTGTTTTTCTAGGTTCTTTACTTCTCTTGTGTTTCCCACTTAGAGACGTTCCTTTAGCATTTGTTGTAGAGCTGATTTGGTGGTGCTGAATTCTCTTAGCTTTTGCTTATCTGTAAAGCTTTTGATTTCTCTGTCAAATCTGAATGAGATCCTTGCCAGGTAGAGTAATCTTGGTTGTAGTTTCTTCTCTTTCATCACTTTAAATATATCATGCCACTCCCTTCTGGCTTGTAGAGTTCCTGCTGAGAAATCAACTGTTAACCTTTTGGGAGTTCCCTTATATGTTATTTGTCATTTTTCCTTTGTAGCTTTTAATAATATTTCTTTGTCTTTAATTTTTGTCAATTTGATTACAGTGTGTCTCCGCGTGTTTCTCCTTGAGTTTATCCTGCCTTGGACTCTCTGCACTCCCTGGACTTGGGTAGCTATTTCCTTTACCATGTTAGGGATGTTTTTGACTATAATCTCTTCAAATATTTTCTCTGGTCTTTTCTCTCTCTCTTCTCCTTCTGGGACCCCTATAATGCAAATTTGGTGCATTTAATGTTGTCCCAGAGGTTTCTTAGGCTGCCTTCATTTCTTTTCATTCTTTTTTTTTATTCTTTTCCACAGTATTGAATTCCACCATTCTGTCTTCCAGGTCACTTACCTGTTCTTCTGCCTCAGTTATTCTGTTATTTGTTCCTTCTAGTGTTTTTTTGTTTTTGTTTTTTGTTTTTCATTTCAGTTGTTGTATTGTTCATCTCTGTTTGTTTGTTCTTTAATTCTTCTGGGTCTTTGTAAAGAGTTCTTGCATCTTCTTGATCTTTGCCTCCATTATTTTTCCGAGGTCCTGGATTATCTTCACTATCATTTTTCTGAATTCTTTTTCTGGAAGTTTTCCTATCCCCACTTCATTTAGTTGTTTCTTCTGGGGTTTTATCTTGCTCTTTCAACTGGTACATAGTCCTCTGTCTTTTCATTTTTTCTGTCTTTCTGTGAATGTGGTTTTCATTCCACAGGCTGCAGGATTTTAGTTCATCTTGCTTCTGCTCTCTGCCCTCTGCCCTCTGGTGGATGAGTCTATCTAAGAGGCTTGTTCAACTTTCCTGATGGATGAGACTGGTGCTGGGTAGGGCTGGGTGTTGCTTTGGTGGCAAAGCTCAGTAAAACTTTAATCTGCTTGTCTGCTGATGGGTGGGGCTGCATTCCTTCCCTTTTGGTTGTTTGCCTTGAGGCCACCCAGCACTGGAGACTACAGGATCTTTGGTGGGGCTAATGATGGATGCCGGGAGAGCTCACACCAAGGAGTACTTCCCAGAACTTCTGCTGCCAGTGTCCTTGTCCCTTTCCTCCAGGTCCCCTTTCCTCCAGGTTCTAAATGACATTTTTCTCTTTTTTTTTCAATTCTTATTAATAACTTTTTGTAGGCCTATCAGGTTTCTCTAACAGTGTCTTCAAAACTCTGCCACATCCTATCTGAATAGCCAAAGCAATCGTGAAAAAGAAGAACAAAGCTGGAGGCATAATGTTTCCTGATTTCAAACTATATTATAAAGCTATAGTAATCAAAAAAGTATGATATTGTGTAAAAAAAGACACACAGATCAATGAAACAGAATTGAAATAAGAAATAAACCCATGCATATATGTCAAATTAATTTACAACAAAGGAGCCAAGAAAATACAATGAGGAAAGGACAATCTCTTTAATAAAATGTGTTGGGAAAACTGGACAGCCACATACAAAAGACTGAAACTGGACCATACACACCAAAATTAACTCAAAATGGATTAAATACTTGACTGTAAAATCTTAAACCATAAAACTCCTAAAAGAAAATATAGGCAATAACCTCCTTAACCTTGGTCTTGGTGATGATTTTTGGATTTGCAAAAACAGTAAAAGCAAAAAAAGCAAAAGTACACAAGTGGGACTTCATCAAACTAAAAAGCTTCTTCACAGCAAGATAAACATCAACATCTAATACCTATATTAGATAATCGTAATCTATCACTTGTAAGAAGCAAGGAGCTGAATGACTGTGTGTGCCCTGAGGGAAACCCCTATCTCCTATAGCTGCAATACTGAGATTACTGAAAATCAAATACAGAATCTTATCCTGTAACTGGGTGAATTATAATGCAAATTGAGCTCCAAGCTTGGCAGCATGTTTACTTTTAAAGGGAGGGCATTGATTGGGAAAAAATGGTATATTTTAAATTATGATGATGGCATATGGGAAGACCCTTGATGAAACTGGAGACATTAGGTCCCTAAATTCTGCTGGAAGAGGTCTCCAGACTTCCAGTGATATTTGCCTTACTACCCCCATCTGCATTGCCTAAGGAAACTCTCATGGCCTTCCCTGAGGCAGTAGCCATGCAAGACAATGCTAATTCTCCTGAGTACCCACCCTCAGCACTCTTCTTTTTTTCTAGACCTTTAAGTAGACTCAAGTGCCAACAGGCCCATAAAGGTGAGGTACAAAGTGTATTACACTACAAAAGAATTATTTGCATTTTTAATTTATACAGAGAAATACAATTAACATGCATAGGAATGGATACTAAGGATGTGGGGTAATAGTGGAAGGAGGATATAGTTGGATCACATTGACTTTATGGATGTGGGTTCACTGAGCAGAGATTCTGCATTTAATGTGGCAGCTCCAGGAGTCAAAAAGGGTTGTAACAGTTTTTTTTTGTTTGGTTGCCTGAAGCATGGACCAAAATGTGACCCACCATGAGCAAACTGGAAATGCCCAAGCTGCTTTGGTTTAATGTGGATGAAGGGATTCAAAGGCTTAAGGAGATTGGAATTTTGAGGGAATTTTTAATATAAGACCTACTCACCCACATTGGGGGGTCCAAAAAGCATGGCTTCCACTAAGACTGTGAGAAATAAGTTTTCAATGGGCTCCCCAGTATCCTTGAAGGGCTCAGGGATTGCTCCTCTATATAGGGCAGACCTTAGTAGCAACTGCAGCCACTGAACTGGGAAACTTAAGTGCAATGAGAGTAGTTGTATCCCCAGGTATCAGGGACCAAGTGGCAGCATTAAACCACTAAAGGAAAGTTGGGTTTGATTACCTTAATAGACAGGGGAGTCAAAGTAGCAATCAGAAAAGTCTGACCCCTGCAAATCTATGGCACTGGTTAATCGATCACGGTGTTCTTAGAAGTGAAATAGGTATGAAGCCTACTAAATTCTTATTTGATCTGTATAAGTAAGAAAGTTCTAGATCACACACTCACCAATGCCATGACAGTTTAAAACTATAACTATAAAAGGCTAAAAAGTGGGCAGTGGCCCAATTCTTGGAAATCCCCAGTCCTTCCCTGAAATAGTTGGAATAATCCACCACTCATTAGCCTCCGAAATTACCCAACCCATAAAAACTAACCACAGCATATTTTGGGGCCTCTCGCCTTCTGAGATAGCCCACACTCTGTCTGTGGAGTGTGTTTCTGTCTAAATAAATCCACTTCTTACTTATCAAAAAAAAAAAAAAAGTGCTAGATCAAGTGAACAAAATTCTAGCTTGAATCATGAAAACAGCGAGTCACGATCCTCCAGTCAATTCTTAGATTTGTCTTTTACAAAACCAGAATCCCTTGAGTGAAGAAGAGAATAGATCTCCTTGAGGAAGGACTCTGGTTCATGCCCCAAAATTTATACTGTGAATCTTTTTCCCAGCCTTTTCCAAAGGGAACTACAATCTTTTACCAGGGTAACTATGCATTGGGGGAAAAGAAATAATCAGACCTTTTGGAGACTAGTAGACACTGGTTCTGAACTGACGCTAAATCCAGAAAACCAAAAACATCACTGTGGTTCACCACTCAGAATAGGGGCTTAAAGAGGTTAGATGATCAATGGAGTTTTAACTCAGGTTCATTTCACAGTAGGCCCAGTGTGGCTTCCAAACTCATCCTGTGGTTATTTCCTCAATTCCCAACTGAATTATTGGAAAAGGTACATTCTGCAGCTAGCAGAAGGTTCACATCACTTACCTGACCTATAGAGGGAGAGCTATGATGGTGAGAATGGCCAAGTGAAAGCCACTAGATTGGCCCTACTTATGAAGGTAATAAATTGAAAGCAATACCACATTCCTAGAGGTATGGTAGAGATTAGAATCACCAACAAGGTCTTGAAGGGTATAGCGGTGGCAATTCCCACCACATTCCCATTCAGATTTTCCCTAGTTGGCCTGTGCAGAAGACAGATGTATCTCCAAGAATGACAGTGACTCTCATAAGCTTAACCAGGGTGGTGACTCCAATTGCAGCTGCTGTACCAGATATGGTTTCATTGTTGGAGCAAATGAACACATTCCCTAGTACCTGGTATTTAGCTATTGATCTGGGAAATAACTTTTTTTTCTCCTTTCCTGTCAATAAAACCAACCATAAGCAGTTTGTTTTCAGCTGAAAAGGACAATAATACAATTTCACTGTCCTTTGTCAGAGGTATCAACACTCCAGCCCTATGTCATAAATTAGTTTGCAGGAATCTTGATCACCTTTTCATTTTACAAGATATTACACTGATACATTACATTGATTGAGACTAGTGAGCAAGACGTAACAACTTATTTGTTAAGTAAACATTGGTAGTAGTACTTATTGGTAAGATATTTGTGTGCCAGAGAGTGGGGAATAATTCTGACAAAATTCAAGGACCTCTATGTCAGTGAAATTTTTAGGGGTCTATTGATACAGGGCATGCTAAGATATTCCTTCTAAGGTGAAGGACAATTTATTACATTTAGCCCCTTCTATAACCAAAAAAAAGGCACAGTGCCTAGGAAGCCTCTTTGAATTTTGGAGGCAACATATTTCTCATTTGGGTGTGTTACTTCTCCCTATTTACTGAGTGATATGAAAATCTGCTGATTTTGAGTGGTGCCCAGAACAAGAGAAAGCTCTGCAACAGGCCCAGACTGCCAAACAAGCTGCTTTGTAACTTGGGCCATATGATCTAGGAGATCCAATGGTGCTTGAAGTGTTGGTGGCAGATAAGAGGAGTATTTGAAGACTTTGGCAGGCCCCTCTAGGTGATTTGTAGAGCAGGTCTTTAGAATTTTAGATCAAAACCCTGCCATCCTCTTCAAATAACTCCTTTTGAGAACAACTCTTGACTGGTTATTGGGCCTTAGTGGAATCTGAATGCTTAATCGTAGGCCAAAAATTGTGTGTGCATGGCAACACTCCATCATCAAATGTAGACGGTATATACATGATGGGGAAAGAACAGACCCTGAAGGCATAAGTAAATTACATGAAGAAGTGACCCAAGTACCCATGATCCCCACTCCAGCCCACCACATTCCCTCTTCCAGTCTGCACACGTGGCTACATGAGGGATTTCCTATGATCAGTTGACAGAGGAAGAGAAGATTCAGATCTAGTTTACAGATGGTTCTGCACAATATAGAGACACTGCCTGAAAGTGGACAACTAAATCCTTACAGTCCCTTTCTGGGACATCTCTGTAGGACACTGGTGGAGTGAACTCCTATTAGAGGCATAAGTTCAAGCAGTGCACCTCTTTGTTCATTTTCCTTGGAAGGACAAATGGCTAAACATGCAAGTGCATACTGATTTATGGGCTATGACCAATGGTTTGGTTGGATGGTCAGAGACTTTGAAACAACATGATTGGATAACTGGTAACAAAGATTTTTGGAAAGAGGTATGTGGATTGACTTTTCTGAATGGGTAAAAACTGTGAAGATATTTGTGTTTTCTGTGAATGCTAACCAAATGATGACCTTAGCAGAGGAGGATTTTACTAATCAAGTGGATAGGATGACCCATTCCATGGATACCAGTCAGCCTCTTTCTCCAGCCAACCCTGTCATCATCCAATGTGCTCATGAACAAAGTGTTTGTGGTGGCAAGGATGGAGGTAATGCATTGGCTCAGCAAAATGTTCTTCCATTCACCAAGGCCAACCTGGCTATGGCCACTGCTGAGTGCCCAATCTGCCAAAAGCAGAGACCAACACTAAGTCCCTGATATGGCATCATTCCCTGGGATGATCAGCCAGCTACCTAGTGGCAAACTGATTACTTTGGACCACTTCCATCAGGGAAGGAGCCTCCTTTTGTTCTTAATGGAATAGACACTTACTCTGGATATGGACTTACCTTACTTACACACGTGTTGCTGCCAAAACTAATACCCATGTATTTATAGAATGCCTTATGCACTGTCAAGTAATTTCCCACAGCATTACTTCTGATCAAGGAACTCACTTCACAGCAAAAAACCCTGCAGCAGTGGGCTCATGCTCATGAAATTCACTTTTCTTGCCATGTGCACCATTTTCAAGCAGCTGGTCTGATATAATGATGGAATGACCTTGTGAAGATTTAGTTACAGCATCAACTAGGTGGCAACACATTACAGGGTTGATGCAAGGTTCTCTATAAGGTTGTATATGCTTTGAATCAGCATTTAATATATAGTGCTATTTATTTCATAGCCAGAATCCATAGGTTTAGGAATCAAGGGATGGAAATGGGAGTTGCACCATATACTATTATTACTTTTGCTTCAAGTTTCCATGACGTTATTCTCTGCTGGTGTGTTTGTGTGTGTGTGTGTGTGTGTGTGTGTGTGTGTGTGTGTGCATAAAAGAGCCTCCATATCCCTGGAATGAATGAACTCAAATGCACAAATTGTATCCCTGATTTTCTGTCTTGTACACAAATGTAAAGCACTTACATTTATATTGTTTCTTATGTGATTTTTCAAAACAGTTTTATTTTCTTAGATAAGGAAATTAAAGTTTAAAAAATTAATTTACCTGTTTATTCATGATAAATTTATTAAATTTATCTATTTATTAAAAATAAATTCAAAATGAATTAAATACTTAAATGTAAGACTTGAAATCATAAAACTTTAGAAGAAAACATAGGCAATATACACTTTGACATTGGTATTCATAATATTTTTTGGATACGTCTTCTTGGTCAAGAGAAACAAAAGCAAAAATAAATAAATGGGACTACATCAAACTAAGAAGCTTTTGCACAGTGAAAAAAATTATCAGCAAAACAAAATGGCTGCCTACTGGATGAGAAAATATATTTGCAAACAATATATCTGATAAGGGGTTATATCCAAAATATACAAGTATCTCATACAACTCAACATCTAAACAAAAACAAAAACAAACGACTCAATTAAAAATTAGGCAGAGAATCAGAATAGACACTTTTCCAAAGAAGACCTACATATGGCGAACAGGCACATGAAAAGATGCTCAACATCACTAATCATCAGAGAAATGCAAATCAAACCACAATGAGATATCACCTAACACCTTTCAGAATGTCTATTATCAAAAAGACAACAAATATCAAGTGTTAGCAAGGATATGGAGAAAAGGGAACCCTCACACACTGTTGGTGGGATTGTAAATTGGTACACCCACTATGGAAAACAATATGGAGATTCCTCAAAAAATTAAAAATAGAACTACCATATGATCCAGCAATACCACTCCTGGGTATTTATCCAAAAAAAATAACCAAAAACACTAATTTGAAAAGATATCTTCCCCCTCATGTTAATTGCAGCATTATTTACAATAACCAAGATATGGAAGCAACCTAAGTGCCCATCAATAGATGAATGGATGCATATATATATATAGATATATCTCATTTCTTCCATATAATATATAAAATGAGATATAACTCAGCTACAAAAAAGAAGGAAATCTTGCCATTTATGACAACAGGGATGGACCTAGAGGGTATTATGCTAAGTGAAATAATTCAGATAGGGAAAGGCAAATACTGAATGATTTCATTTATATGTGGAGTCTCAAAAAGCAAAACAAATGAACAAACATAAAAAATTATAAACAGAATTATAGATACAAATAAACAGGTGCTTACCAGAGAGGAGGAAGGTAGGGGAAGGAAAGAAATAGGAGAGGGAGATTAAGTGGTACAAACTTCCTGTGGCAAAATAAATGAGTCATGGGTATGAAATGTACAGTGTGGGGAATATAATCAATAATGGTGTAATATCTTTGTATGGTGACATATT
This sequence comes from Eubalaena glacialis, assembly GCF_028564815.1. Classification (NCBI taxonomy): domain Eukaryota; kingdom Metazoa; phylum Chordata; class Mammalia; order Artiodactyla; family Balaenidae; genus Eubalaena; species Eubalaena glacialis. The sequence continues at coordinate 38,512,618 of NC_083731.1, read as the reverse complement.
GTAACTAAACATTATGGTGATCAGTTTGAAAAGTATAGAAGTATCAAATCACTATGTTGTGTAACAAGAACTAACATAATGTTGTAGGTAAATTATACTTCAAAAACAAATGAACTCATAGAAAAACAGATCAGATTTGTGGTTACCAGAGGCAGGGTTGGGCATGGGGGGAATTGGATGAAGGTAGTCAGAAGGTACAAACTTCCAGTTATAAGATAAATAAGTACTAGTGTTGTAATATACAACATGATAAATATAATGAACACTTGATGTATGTTATATATGAAAGTTGTTAAGAGAGTAAATCCTAAGACTTCTCATTACAAGAAAAAAAACTTTTTTTTCTATTTCTTTAATTTTCTATCTGTAGGAGATGATGGATGTTCACTAAACTTATGGTGGTAATCATCTCATGATGTATGTAAATCAAATCATTATGCTACACACCTTAAACTTATACAGTGCTGTATGTCAACTACATCTCAATAAAACGGGAAGAAAAAAATAATTTATCTAAGTTTACAGAGCAAGTATGTGGTGGTCCTGGAATTTATACAACTTTCAAAACTATGTCACAAAATCAAAATTTAGAAGTCAACTTTGACTTTATACTTTGGGGCCTTGATGTCTTTCTTCCTATTTTTTGAGAAATCAGAATGAATTATTCAAGCATGAAGAGAGGTAGATTTGTTATGACATTAATAAAGTTTGGGTTTCAGGATCTCTTTGTACTCCCTAATATAAAGCCTCCTAAACTAGGCACAGTTTTCCAGATGACCCACCAGATTTTATTTCTCTTGTACTTCAGAACCCCCACTTGTAGGTTCTCCATGTCATCATATGAACATAATCATCTACAAGGCTTTACTTTGGTCTTGTGCTCGAGAAGAACTTATGGCCATCTTGAAAAAAAAATACTGAGCACTGTGTGGTTATAACCATAGATTCTCTCCCTCAGAATAATACACTTTACATCCCTTTTCAAGTGATTCTTAAACTTCAGCTCTATAGAACTTTTCAGAACCTTGGCCTTGAGTGTAAGAGACTTGAGAGCAGAGATCATGTGTTACTCATCATTTTACTCCTAGTACCTAGAATAGTGCTCATCAGTAAGTACCTTGATAAGTTGAAATATTCCTCTTATTACTGATGTAGTTATTTCAGGCAAGAATAAAAAGGTTAGTGTACTGAGGGTTATATACATTTATGAATAAATAAAAACTCTTCAGAAACAGTAAATATTTCCAGCAGGAATTAGCTAAGAATGAAAGGTATGGGCCTTCTCAAATATAGGAGACCAATATGGGTGGGCTTTAGATAAGAGGGAAGAAAATGCTCTGCTTATCTCTGACCCCAAAATAAAATTCAAATTGACCATGTATCCTCTTTATGGATGCCGACTGAGAGCAGAGACACTGAGACCTCAGAGTAAATTATAACCTGGAGATGTAATGAATAGGCTAAATTACATGATGCCATGTTATTGTCTGTGTATATTTCTAGCTATCTAGATATATGTATACAGCTTTCATCCTTGGGTTTTACTGTATCACACAACAGTACATTTTTTTCCACATTTCTTTGTTTACTGATGTAATACTTTTGCTACCAACAAATATGCAGAGGCACACCCATACCTAATAGGCACTTGCACACACATACACACTTTAAAAACAAAAATTTTGGCACTAGGTCTTTTACCTATTGGGGTCTTTATGTCTTTCTTTTATTTTTTAGGAGTTTTCAGCATTATTAGAATTGCATTAAAATAACATTAAAAACCTTATTAAATTTGTAAGTTCAATTAAAGAACAGCAATTTTTGAAGGGAAAACTTCTCAAATGTATTACTTTTAAAAAGTTCTCACTCATCAACTTTCTTAAAAGAAAATTCAGGGAAGAGCCCAGTCAACTATGCAAAAATTGATGAGCTCAAGGGCAGGGAGAGTCAGAAGAATTAGAGCCCTAGTGGAAAATCTAATATCATATACACACTCAAAATAGCCCTTATATTTCAAGAATCTAAAACATGTTCAATTATATTGGTGAGGTTGACAGAAATAATAGTGTCTGAAGCAAGAATTATATCACTAAGTATATTAAAACATAAAGCAGTATGTGGCAAAGCAATGGTAATTCTTATAACAAAAATTAGTGCTTTGGATATATGCAGCAGATGCCATTTTATCATATTGTTACTTCCTGCTACCAAATGAGTAAAGTCTAAACGGTGTTGTAAGATATAAAGTTCTCCATGAGCTGACCTTGACCAACCAACGTCCTTAGACTCAACACCTGACCAAACCTGCATGCTTTCTCATCCTCTGACTTTGTACAAGATGTTCTCTATAGCAAATAGCTGCCTAACCCCAGCCTATCTTGCTCATCCCTCATCCACATGAGAAAACATCAGTGTCAATATCTCCCGAGAAACATTTTATGGCCCCTTGCTGAGCTAAATACTTCTCAATCTCCTCTACTAGAGCATGAGTTTCATGGTGTCATAGGTTATTTCTTTCTTCCATTCACCAGGGACAAGATGAAGAGAGAAGCACCTTTTCTTACCTATCAATGTAAACATTTTTTCTTCTGTGTTCAGGACCCACCTCTTTCCAAGATAAAGATTCATTCCTACAGGGAAACAATACCTCTTGATGTGACTTTTCAGTCCCAGCATAGGGTGTACACAATGCATAATTAGTCAATGTACAAATCAATTATGGCTTTTATTTCCTTATTTGACAAAAAGAGAAGAAAAATTAGGTTATAAGAAAATGATGAATCAGAGATAGAAGATGGCAGTGTGGGAAGATGTCAAGTTAGCATCTCCCCACAACTAGGGCACCTGCAGGCCACTGGTGGGGGACCCTGACACCTAAGGAGATGGGAGGAACCCCAAGTGAACTGGTAGGAAGTGGGGGAACTGAAGAGGGAGGAGAAGTGGATGCCAGATCGGATCAGTGTCCCTGAGGCCAGGGAGATCAGGAGAGGCAGGCAGGAGGAGCCCTCCGGCAGGAGCAGGAAAGGAGTGGAGAGTATTTGCCCTGCCCACTCGAGCCAGGGAAGACTGCTGGGCTCCCAGGTGAGGTTCCCCACCCTCTGAGACCAGGGATGGGGGACACGCCTGGGTCCCTTCTATTCCATTGAGCCTAAGCCCCAGCCCCCACAGCCCCCAGGGCCTTTTACAGCCCTGTGGGTCCTAAGCATAAGCCCCACCCACTGCCCTTGCTTAGGCCCCACCGTCCTCAGCCAAGGCCTTTTCCCCCCACCTTTTTTTTTTTCCCTCATCTTTTTTACTATTGTGGTATTGTTGTACCTTCTGGTTTTTGGTTCATCTATAGTTTTATATTTTTATTCTTTCAAACATGTTTGTTAGTTTCCTAGTCTAATTTTATTTTTTACTTTGTTCTGTTTTTTTTTTTTTTTTGCCACCCCACATGGATTGTGGGATCTTTGTTCACAAGCCGGGTGTCAGGCTGAAGCTCCTGCAGTGGAGCTCTGAGTCTGAACCACTGGACTAAACAGGAAACCTCAGACCCCAGGGAATATTCATCAGAGTGAGGTCTCACAGAGGTTCTCACCTCAGCACCAAGATCCAGCTCTACCTAACAGCCTACAAACTCGAGTGTCGGAAGCCTCAGGCCAAACAACCAGTAAGACAGGAACACAATCCCACTCATAAAAAAAAAAAAAAAAAATAGTTGGCAAAAAATATGTCACAGATGAAGGAACTGGGTAAAAACCTACAAGAACAAATAAATGAAAAGGAAATAGGCAATCTACCTGAAAAAGAATTTGGAGTAATGATAGTAAATATGATCCTGAAATTCAGAAATAGAGCGGAGGCACAGATTGAGAAAATAAAAGAAATGTTTAACAAGGATCTAGAAGAACTAAAGAACAAACAGATGAACAACACAATAACTGAAATTAAAAATACACTAGAAGGAATCAAAAACATAATAACTGAGGCAGAAGAAAAATAAATGACCTGGAAGACAAAATGGTAGAAATAACTGCTGAGGAGCAGAATAAAGAAAAGGAATGAAAATAATTGAAGACACTCTCAGAGACCTCTGGGACAACAGTAAACACACCAACATTTGAATTATAAGGGTCCCAGAAGAAGAAGAGAAAAAGAAAGGGTCTGAGAAAATATTTGAAGAGATTATAGTGGAAAACTTCACTAACATGGGACAAGAAATAGTTACCCAAGTCCAGGAAGCTCAGAGAGTCCCATACAGGATAAATCCTAGGAGAAATACATCAAGACACCATTAATCAAACTAAAAAATATTAAATTCAAGGAAAAAATATTAAAATCAGCAAAGGAAAAACAAAAAATAACACACAAAGGAATCCCTATAAGGTTATCAGCTTATTTTTCAACAGAAACTCTGCAGGCCAGAAGGGAGTGGCAGGATATACTTAAAGTGATGAAAGAGAAAAACCTACAACCAGATTACTTGACCCAGCAAGGATCTCATTCAGATTCAATGGAGAAATCATAAGCCTTTCAGACAAGCAAAAGCTTAGAGAATTCAGCACCACAAAACCAGCTTTACAAAAAATGCTAAAGAAGCTTCTCTAGGTGGCAAACACAAGAGAAGAAAAAGACCCATAAAAACAAACCCAGAACAATTAAGACAATGGTAATAGGAACATACATATCAATAATAACCTTGAATGTAAAAGGATTAAATGCCCCAACCAACAGACACAGACTGGCTGAATGTATACAAAATAAAAAGACCTATATATATGCTGTCTACAAGAGACCCACTTTAGACCTAAGGACACATACGGACTGAAAGTGAAGGGATGAAAAAAGATATTCCATGCAATGAAAATCAAAAGAAAGCTGGAGTAGCAATAGTCATATCAAATAAAATAGACTTTAAAATTAAGACTGTTACAAGAGATAAGGAGGGGCATTACATAATGATCAAAGGATCAATCCAAGAAGATATAACAATTATAAATATTTATGCACCCAACATAGGAACACCTCAATACATAAGGCAAATGCTAACAACCATGAAAGGAGAAATCAACAGTAACACAATAATAGCAGGGGACTTTAACACCCCACTTACACCAATGGACAGATCATCCAAACAGAAAATGAATAAGGAAACACAAACTTTAAATGACACAATAGACCAGATAGATTTAATTAATAGTTATAGAACATTCCACCCAAAAGTGGCAGAATACACTTTTTTCTCAAATGCACATAGAACATTCTCCAGGATAGATCACATATTGGGTCACAAATCAAGACTCAGAAAATTTAAGAAAATTGAAATTTTATCAAGCATCTTTTCTGACCAAATTGCTATGAGATTGGAAATCAATTACTGGAAAAAAAATTGTAAAAAACACAAATATATAGAGACTAAACAGTACACTACTAAATAACCAAGAGATCACTGAAGAAATCAAAGAAGAAATTAAAAAATACATAGAAACAAATGACAACAACAACACGAAACCCAAAACATATGGGATGCATCAAAAGCAGTTCTAAGAGGGAACTTTATAGCAATTTAATCTCACCTCAAGAATCAAGAAAAATCTCAAATAAACAATCTAACCCTACACTTAAAACAACTAGAGAAAGAAGAACAAAGAAAACCCAAAGTCAGTAGAAGAAAAGAAATCATAGAGATCAGAGAAGAAATAGAATAGAAACAATGAAAACAAGAGCAAAGAACAATAAAACTAAAAGCTGGTTCTTTGAGACGATAAAAAAAAAAGTGATAAACCCTTAGCTAGACTCATCAAGAAAAAAAAGGGAGAGGATGCAAATCAATAAAATTAGAAATGAAAAAGGAGAAATCACAACTGACACCACAGAAAGACAAAGGATTATAAGAGACTTCTACAAACAACTATACACCAATAAAATGGACAACCATGAAGAAATGGACAAATTCTTGGAAAGGTACAATTTTCCAAGACTGAAATAGGAAGAATTAGAAAATATAAGCAAACATATTACAAGTAATACAATTGAAACCATAATTAAAAATCTTCCAACAAACAGAAGTCCAGGACCAGATGGCTTCACAGGTGAATTCTAACAAATATTTAGAGAAGAGGTAACAGCCATCCTTCTCAAACTCTTCCAAAAAATTGCAGAGGGAGAAACACTCCCAAATTCATTCTATGAGGCCACCATCACCCTGATACCAAAACCTGAAAAAGATACCACAAAAAATGAAAATTATAGGCCAATATTACTGATGAACATAGATGCCAAAATCCAGAACAAAATACTAGCAAACGGAATCCAACAGCACATTAAAAGGATCATACATCATGATCAAGTGGGGTTTATCCCAGGGATGCAAGGATTCTTCAATATACACAAATCAATCAATGTGATACATCACATTAACAAATTAAGGAATAAAACCCAAATGATCATCTCAATAAATGCAGAAAAAGCTTTTAACAAAATTCAACACCCATTTATGATAAAAACTCTCCAGAAAAGGTGCTTAGAGGGAACCTACCCCAACATAATAAAGGCGATATATGACAAACCCACAGCACTCATCATACTCAATGGTGAAAAACTGAAAGCATTTCCACTAAGATCAGGAAGAAGACAAGAATGTCCACTCTCTCCACTATTATTCAACATAGTTTTGGAAGTTTTAGCCACAGCAATCAGAGATGAAAAAGAAATAAAAGGAATCCAAATCGGAAAAGAAGTAAAACTGTCACTGTTTGCAGATGACATGATACTATATATAGAAAATCCTAAAGATGCCACCAGTAAATTAGTAGAGCTAATCAATGAATTTGGTAAGGTTGCAGGATACAAAATCAATGCACAGAAATCTCTGGCATTCCTATACACCGACAATGAAAAATTAGAAAGAGAAATTAAGGAAACACTCCAATTTACCATCACAACAAAAATAATAAAATACCTAGGAATAAACCTGCCTGAGGGGAAATACTTGTACTCAGAAATCTGATGAAAGAAATCAAAGATGACCCAAACAAATGGAGAGATATACCATGTTCTTGGATTGGAAGAATCAATATTGTGAAAATGACTATATTACCCAAAGCAATCTACAGATTCAGTGCAATCCCTATCAAACTACCAATGACATTCTTCTCAGAATTAGAACAAAAAATTTTACAATTCGTATGGAAATACAAAAGACCCCAAATAGGCAAAGGAATCTTGAGAAAGAAAAACGGAGTTGGAGGAACCACGCTCCTCGACTTCAAACTATACCAGAAAGCTACAGTAATCAAGACGGTATGTTGGGCTTCCCTGGTGGTGCAGTGGTTGAGAATCTGCCTGCTAATGCAAGGGACACAGGTTCGAGCCCTGGTCTGGGAAGATCCCACATGCCGCAGAGCAGCTGGGCCCGTGAGCCACAGCTGCTGAGCTTGCACGTTTGGAGCCTGTGCTCCACAACAAGAGAGGCCGCGATAGTGAGAGGCCTGTGAACCGCAATGAAGAGTGGCCCCCCACTTGCCACAACTAGAGAAGGCCCTCACACAGAAACGAAGACCCAACACAGCCAAAAATAAATAAATAAATAAATAAATTAATTAAATGCAACTGCGGAAAAAAAAAAAAGACAGTATGTTACTGGCACAAAAACAGAAATATAGATCAATGGTATAGGATAGAATGCCCAGAGATAAACCCACGCACATATGGTCACCAAATTAACGACAATGGAGGCAAGAACTTACAATGGAGAAAAGACAGCCTCTTCAATAAGTGGTGTGGGGAAAACTGGACAGCTACATGTAAAAGATTGAAATTGGAACATTATCTGATACCATACACAAAAATAAACTCCACATGGATTAAAGTCCTAAATGTAAGACTGGACACTATAAAGCTCTTAGAGGAAAACATAGGAAGAACACTCTTTGACATAAAAGACACCAAGATCTTTTTTGACCCACCTCTTAGAGTAACAGAAATAAAAACAAAAATAAACAAATAGGACTTAATTAAACTTAAAAGCTTTTGCACAACAAAGGAAACCATAAACAAGACAAAAAGACAACCCTCAGAATGGGAGAAAATATTTGCAAATGAAACAACAGACAAAGGATTAATCTCCAAAATAACAAACAGCACATGGATCTCAATATCAAAAAAAAAAAGATCCAATTGAAAAATGGGAGGAAAACCTAAATAGACATTTCATCAAGGAAGACATACAGATGGCCAAGAGGCACATGAAAAGATGCTCAACATCACTATTTATTAGAGAAATGCAAATCAAAACTACAATGAGGTATCACCTCACACCAGTCAGAATAGCAATTATCAAAAAATCTAGAAATGGTGAAATGGGAACCCTCCAGCACTGTTAGTGGGTATGTAAATTGATACAACCACTGTGGAAAACATTATGGAGATTCCTTAAAAAACGAAAAATAGAACTACCATATGACCCAGCAATCCCACTACTAGGCATATACCCTGAGAAAACCATAATTCAGAAAGAGACATGTACCACAATGTTCACTGCAGCACTATTTACAATAGCCAGGTCATGGAACCAACCTAAATGTCCATCAACAGATGAATGGATAAAGAAGGTGTGGCACATATATACAATGGAATATTACTCAGCCATAAAAAGAAACGAAACTGAGTTATCTATAGTGAGGTAGATGGACATAGAGTCTGTCATACAGAGTGAAGTAAATCAGAATGAGAAAAACAAATATCATATGCTAATGCATATATATGGAATCTGAAAAAAAAAATGGTACTGACGAACCTATTTGCAGGGCAGGAATAAAGACGTAGACATAGAGAATAGACTTGAGGACACAGGATGGGAAGGGGAAGCTGGGGTGAAGTGAGAGTAGCATTGACATATATACATTAGTGAATGTAAAATAGTTAGCTAGTGGGAAGCAGCAGCATAGCACAGGGAGATCAGCTCAGTGCTTTGCTATGACCTAGAGGGGTGGGATAGGGAGGATGGGAGGGAGGCTCCAGAGGGAGGGGACATGGGGACATATGTATGTATATGGCTGATTCACTTTGGTGTACAACAGAAACTAACACAGTATTGTGAAGCAGTTATATTACCATAAAGATCCATTAAAATAAAAAAGAAGAGGCAGAGATAAATTTCAAAAAGAAAGAGACTGATGAGAATTTTGAAGTACATTTAAAAATAATATTTTATAATATGCTAGAAATTCACCATGAATAATCAAATGAATTAATGAAATATAAATTATTCATGTTTTAGGGATATAGAGTATTTTCTGAGTCTATTTGTTTTCATTTCCCTCTCTCATTTGCTATTTTAGCAAATTTTCTAACAAATATATTTGAATTTAAGAATTCTTATTCAAAAATCATGTGGTTTCTTTACTTTTTAAAAATTATTAGTGAGTAAGAATACTGCTAGTTGAACTTATTTAAAGCACTGAAATACTTGGTTTTGGTAGAATTATGTAGAAGAAATAAAATAATTAAGCAGTGAAGAGAAGTGGCCAGGAAATCAAGGTCTGAAATCAGATTCGTGCTCAAATCTCATTTCTGATGCTTGCTAACTTGTGACTTTGGACAAGATCATATTGAATTTTCCTGCTTATAAAGAGGAAATAATAAGAGTTTTTCCACTTGGGGTTATTGGAGGGATTGAACGAAATAAGAATTATAAAAAAAATTTCACAGTGCCTGGAACGTAGTAGATGTTAAATAAATATTAGCTATTCTACACTTTAATAATAAGAGGGAACTAGCATAATCAATAATACAGGAAACAATGTGAAAAATGAAACCAACCCAAACTATCCAGGCTCTCTAGCTGAGGATCCCAGGAAATACACAGATACTAGGATTATGAATTGTAAGACAGATGAAAGTCTATGTGAAAATTGGAGACTGAGATAGGAGGGTCCACTAACGACCTTGGGGAGAAAAAACAATCAGCAGAATCACGGATCCATAAAACATGCTGCAAGGTAGCCTAAAGGAGATCTTCGAAAAGAGAAAATCAGCACAGAATAAAGAGGCACAGAATTACAGAATCAATTTGGAGAAAACCATTTTGAGAAGTTTTGAATTAGTTTTTATTTTTACTTTCAAAGACATCTTGATGAAAGTTCTTTAAATGTATTCTGCAATTATTCTTTTAAAATCTAAAGGAAAGAAAACAAATGGAACAGGTGCTGACTGCAAAAGAAATTCTAAATAAACCATAAAGAAAAAATATCCTATTTTTATTAACACATTTGATATCGTAAAGTATATAAGTAGCAATATGCTTTCTTTGTTGTTGTGTCAATGAAATATTGTCACAAACTTATTTTTTTAAGGAAAGGTAAGTTGTTCATTTATTTCATGATTTTAAAATGTACTAACTTTTAATTGGTATCGTTCTCTAAGGAACTGATTCAAAACTATATTATTTTTTAAAAATCAGCAATGTGATAGTGGATTGAAGAACACATATAGCTACATATTGCATAAAAGGAAAATATTAAATCAATATACTGTAATACAACTGTAATCCTGTTACCGATAACCCAAGTTTTCAGTAAGTCTGCAACATAGTTATATTTCTGTCTGGGAATTTTTTTTATTTTTAATGGCATGAGTAAAAGTTCCAGCTAAAGGAACCCCAAACCATTCTTCTTTCAGATATCTGCCTTTTAATATGGTAGAGAAGTAAGATGATCCAGAATTTGGTAATTTCAGTGAATTCTGAAAGAAAGACCAAGGTGAATTGGTTGGTTCAACATTGTGATAACCTCATTCTTCGATAATTTCTCTCATTATGCCTTGGGTCTCAGGTAGTACTGATATCCCTCTATCCTATAAGAGATATGACTGAAATACTTCTTAATGCCAAGATGTTAGAAATGATTTAAGAATAAAACTTGATATAATCTAGAAAAACAATTTTGAACAAAGAAGTTGCATAAGCAGATAAGTAGCAAGCAGAAAAATCTAGGTACAAATTACAAACTAGTTTTAATTTCAAACCAAACAAAAAAAAAAGAGAGAGAGGTGAATTTTTAAAAACATTTTATTTTGAATGTTTTGGAATTAAAGTAAGATCACCCACCCTCCCTCAAAAAAAAGTACAGAATTCTTTTATACTCCTCACTCTGTTACCCAGGAGGCAAAAGTGTGAGGAGAAATGGAATTTGCAAAATCTCAGTATCTCTCCCAAGATGCTTATCATCTACCACAAGAGAAATGGTAACTCATGCTGCCGTTGAGAAACAGGGCAGACATCGACTAAACCACGTGATTAAGGTAAACATCTAATGAGAATCTCTATCATAAATGCCTGAAAAGAAATGTTAATTTTTAACAAAAGGAAATCTATCACCAAATGTTCCATAGCACACCTTGGATATTATACAATGAGAATCTCAATCACTGTTCAGTAATAAATTCTGTATCAGACAACCCTAAAGAAAAAACCCTAAATACTATTTAAGAGAAATGATTCTACCTAGAAATGTGTTTATGTAATCTTCATAGAGTTTTAAAAATGAGGACATTTTATAGTAAATTAAGAGAGTTTTTTTTTGTTTGTTTGTTTGGTTTTTGTTTGTTTTTTTTGTTTGCTTGTTTGTTTGGTTTTGGTCTTTTGAAAAGCTGGAAGATCTTGCCAACCTAGGTTTGCATTCTCACATGGTAACTGCCTCCGTTAGACAGAGAGAAACTCTTCAGTTAGCCCCTGTCCCCACCACTTCCATGGCCTTACTTCAGAGAAACTTCACTTTTCTATGTTACCTGGTTAACATAGGTAAACCAGGTAAATGCCTGGTTATGTAGACATTTGATTCTGTGCTCCCCAATGTGTAATATTGTGCCACGTTTAACCCTACCCTCACCTTCACTGTGGGTATGTGTGTGTGTGCATGTGTGTGGAGATAGATAGATATATAGATATATATATACATTAGTTAATTATTTATTAACTTAGAGGAGGATAGGAGAGGAACTACAACAGACTTAACACATATCTCAGAGTTTATATAATTAGAATGGGATGGTGAGAAGGTTACTTACTTTTATTTTTCTGCTTCTCTGTATTTGAATTTTTAAAATAAACAGGTATTACTTTTGAATTCAAAACAAATCTCATAACAAAGATGCTATTAAAGACAAAAAAAGAATGAAAGACATAAAGATAGACATAAGGAAAAAGAAAGAAGCAAATTATCACTGGGATCAAGAAGCATGGCCATATGCATTCTACCAGGATCTAAGTGTGGGAAAGAATTCAGCATAAATAGGTCTAGTTTTGCCAAATCTCAGCATATAGTCAATATTAAGAACTTATAGTTAACATGTACTGGAAAAAAAGAAATTTCAGGAGGCTGAAGAGTCTAAATCCCTTTCCTTGAGGGATTCACAGTCCATTGGGAGAATATGAACAATAACAACAAATTAACCAAAAAACAAAACAAAACAAAAATAGCAAACAAATAGATCAGAGCATAGTTTAAACCTTAAAAACTGACTTCAATTTTCTAAATATGTGTAATATATATGTTTGCAAGTCTACAAGTCCATTAATTTATGTTCATAACATATTTAGGAAATAAGGAGGTATGTATCATCTTTCTTGTATTTCAGGTGAAAAAAAATGCTCAGAAAGGAATTTAAATCATCATGTTTACACCAAGCTGGAAGAAAAAGCAAAATTGTCTGATTTTTCCTTAGACAACTTTTACTACAATATTCCGTCTTAGAAAGTATTTAAAAAAGGTCATATGATTGAGTATTCAATTTCTTCTTCATAAAATGGAGATAGATGCCTACAAAGTTAATATTTGAACTTCATTTTGAGTGGAGGCCTATTAAGTTATCTTTAGAACATTTTCTCTTAATAGCTGTCTGGCATTGGTCAGCCTCATTAGAATCTTCTGATGGTGATAAAAACCTCAAATTTTCAGTTGACAAAATACAGATTTTTAGCACCAGCTCCATATATGAATTAATAAGTTTGGGCTTGGTATAAAAAACGTGCATTTTTAAACAAACTTACAAAGTTTTCATGATAAAGAAACTTTTGATGTTTATACAAATGTGAGACCTCTGGTTGCTAAAATGAAAAGGAAAGAGAAGAGAGTTCATATATATTGAAAATGTGAGGGGAAAAAAATAAGGATTCTGAATAGGTTTTGTTGTAAAAGAAGAACAATGTGCAGACAAACTTGGCTCATGTGGAACATTTAAAAGTTTAATCAGGACAACTAGTGTATTTGAAAGGCTTTGTCAACTGGGCTCCATCTGGCCTTGATTCTGCAATTTTGAGAGTAGCTTCTCTTTCAACTCAAGGTCAGCATCAATGTAGTCTTAAAATACCAACGGGAGTAAATTTGATTCTGCAGGATCCTGGAGCTATTGCTTGTATTTCTCTGGTTCTGTGTCTTTAACTGAATGACCATTCAAATAATCATTCACATCATATATTAATAACAGAACTTTTAGGTTAGGTACAATGTTTCTAACAAAAGTGCCCTGAGGAAAAGTATCCTGAATTGATTCTATAAACTTTTAATAAATTGAAACTCTTTAATCAGTGCTTAACATTTACATTGCTTTGTTTTGGGTCGAAGAGTTTTGCAAGGTGGAGGGTCAGTTAAAGGACGGAATGATCAAAGACTGGGTGAACAGGAAGAAAATTATTTAATAATCCCCATAAAATACGATAAAGATTTGAACTAATGTTAAATGGGAATGGAATAAAAAGGCATTTGTGAAAGAATTCAGCAAGAAAGATTTGAAAATTTTTGATGACAGAATAAATATAGAGGTAGATAATTAGATAAATATCAAGAATGTTGTTGAGTTTAGTTTCCTAACAAAATTATGATGCACTTTTTTTTTTCTAAAAAAATAAAAAAGGAGGTCCAGAGAATAATCTGATTTTTAAAAAATATTGATGAGTTTTCTTTTCAGCATGTTGAGGAATTTAAGGTGACAGGAATGCTAGATGGAGATTAAAATAATTTATAAACTTGAATGTTCAAAATTGACTCTAAACTTAAGAAGCAGTTATGCATAAACTCTTAGACATAGGAAGAGCAAAAGTAGTTCTTTATATCTTGTATCAAATTCTGTGGTGGTTTTAAAATATTTCCCCTGAAATTTTGGACATTCTCCCATTGAGAGATGGAGTGTATGGCCATCTCCTTGAATCTGTCCTGTTTTATGACTGCTTTGAAAGATAGAGCCCAGCAGAAGACACAGTATGTGACTGCCAAGTCCACTTGGTCCTCTCAGGATGCTCTCTCTCCATCAACCCCCTCTCATACTGTCCCTCTAAAACACAGCCACCATGATGCAAAAAGCATAAGTCAATGACAAAGCCATCTGTTGGCTCTTTGGTTTGTAGTCCCAGCTGAGCCCACCCCACGGTCATTCAAGACCTGGTTCCGGACATATGAATGACAAAGACATCTTAGAAATGGATCCTCCAGGCTTAATTCTTCTACTCCTTAGCCTTAGTTCCATCTTTAAATTCCCAGTACGCAGAATCTGTGAGCTTAATAAAAATTTGTGATGTTTTACACAAAAAGATTAAGAAGCTGTGTTGCATAGTAATAGTACCAGAGCAACCTCAGTTGGTCACCCTCAGTCAGTCAGATCGTCCCAGCTGAGGCCTAGGCATTATGGTGCAGACAGAAGCCATACTTGCTGTGCCCTGTCAGAACTCCTGATCCACAGAATCCATGAACATTATGAAACTTTTTTTTTAATACCACTACATTTCATTAGTTCATTATCCAGCAATAATAAAAACATATAGCCTTTTGAAAATGTGATGAAATTCATGTATGACTTCCTTATATTGCACCCAAAATGTTGCTTACAACTCTGAGGAGTTCTCAAACGTTCTTGTTTTTATCGCACTAATAAAAACAGTTATCATTGAACAGATGCTTATGGAAAAACCTACCAGATGATTTCTCTGAAGAAATTGATCCGTCTTTCATAACAAACTGTGGAGGTAGGTACTCTAGTGATCTTTATTTAACGTATACAGATCACTTCCCCAAACTCTATAAGGTAATTATTACTATTAGTTCAATATTACATATAAAAAAACTGAAGCTCAAAGAGAGTAAGTAATTCTTCTGAATTTATGTGATGATTTAGCTATGGAGAAAGTGTATAAATTCACAGTCTAGCTTAGAGTCTTCACAGAGACTCTATGCTCTTAACCTCTATATTATGATGGATCTCAATTAACCCTAGAGAGTACACATACCTCAGCTAAGATTAAACCCTTAGTTACAGACTGTATCTAAATTAAATTTTTGTTTCTTAACTCTAATTCCATACTCCTTCATTCAGTCTGCCTCAACAAATCACTAATTAATAATTCTACTTTTCCATGTGAATTGAACAGTGATTAAATTAAGATGTCTTTTACTAAAAATATAAGGCTGAAAACCTACACACGAAGTATGTACATTGAGCATAGCAGGATACCAATCAGGGTCATTAAATAAGAGTAAGTTAATTAAGGTCATTAAACTGTTTCTAGGCATGGTGATCTGACCTAAAACTATGCAGCCTTTTTCTGCTTTATTAAATTTGAATTGTGCCATTGTAGATCTCTCCCTTTTGGAAAAAGCTAAAGTATATCTGGAAGAAAATCAGAACATTGGGGAGTATTTACAATCTCATAAGAATCTTTCATTATTTGAACTTGTCTCAAATTGTTTTCATTATGGATGTTTTAACAAGAGATGAATGCTTATCATGAAGGAAGAGTAATTTTTTTTTTCAAGGTTGATATTCCTTTAACTAGGAGGGATACATGTGAACTGAGGAATGACAGAAAGGAAAGAGGTATGTCAGATAAATCAAGTGATTCACATTCTGTTAATAGAGGGACAGCTGTTCATCTTAATCACTCTCAGGCCCTCTTTCACTGCTCTGTATTTCCATACTGTTATCTTCACAGTTCCCTTGGGTGTGTGCTATCGCTTCTGCACCAACATGCTAACAGGGGTTAGCTATAGAAGGCAATGTGCACATGACATTTGTGTGGCACAGTTCTCTTGCAAGCATCTTCAACATAATGTTGATTCTATTATTTGTGGTCTTGTTCATTTCAATCATGCAGATATAGATAAGCTTGGATAAAATGACACAACTCTCCTCTATTTAATGACCTTTGTTGTCACACCTCTACTAAGTTTTTGGTTTTGTTTTGTGATAATATAGTTCTTCAATGCAATCAGTTCTCTATTTCTACAGTTAAACTTTGAAATTTTCTCCATCACTCTCCTTATTAATGGCTTCCTTCTTGATATTTTATTTATTTTATAAATTTATTTGATATTACTCATTTCGTGCCTCCTTTCTTACAGGAAATGGCAGACAAACTGATTTCTGATTGTTTCCTAAACTGTTGCTTAGGTTTAGAATAATATTTCCTTTTCCATCAAATCACATGTAAGTCATATGCAAGCAAACAGGCATCAGAGGCAGCTTTTCCAAACTTGTTTTCTAGTTACTTTTTAATTCTTTTCCTACTTCGAGTTTAGTTTTACTCACTTCATTCTTTATATTAAATTGTTTTTATTATTGGATTTTATCTCACTACAAAGTGAACAGTAACAATTCTCTCTAATCCACTCTTTATTTTTACAACGTTGGTAGCATGAATTTCTCCTTGACACCATTTATTTTTAAATAAAGACTGTCATTTCCATGTGACCTTTTGATTTATTTTCTTGATTTTCTGATGATGATGTATATTATATACTATACATATGTATGTATAATTTGTTATTTATAATAATGTAAGTATTGAATTCATCTTATATATTATAATATACACATATTAAACTGTTTTATTTATTTAAAATATTACATTAATTCCTGTCTATGTTAGTGATTAATTCAAAGTTAATATCCCTTTTTGATCCTTAGCTAAATATCTTTTAATTATAACATATTTCTTCTTATGATCAAGGGTCCATCATTTATAGAAGTAATAAGATGGGGGGAGGGGCAAGATGGCGGAAGAGTAAGACGTGGAGATCACCTTCCTTCCCACAGATACATGATAAATACATCTACACGTGGAACTGCTCCTACAGAACACCCACTGAACGCTGGCAGAAGAGGTCAGACCTCCCAAAAGGCAAGAAAATCCCCACGTACTGGGTAGGGCAAAAGAAAAAAGAAATAACAGAGACAAAAGAATAGGGACGGGACCTGCACCAGTGGGAGGAAGCTGTGAAGGAGGAAAGGTTTCCACACACTAGGAAGCCCCTTCGCGGGTGGAGACTGTGGGTGGCAGAGGGGGGAAGCTTCAGAGCCACGGAGGAGAGCGCAGCCACAGGGGTGCAGAGGGAAAAACGGAGAGATTCCCGCACAGAGGCTCGGCGCCGAGCAGCACTCACCAGCCCAAGAGGCTTGTCTGCTCAGCCGCTGGGGCAGGCGGGGGCTGGGAGCTGAGGCTCGGGCTTCGGTGCTAGCCGGGAGGGAGTCCGGGAAAAAGACTGCAGCTGCCAAAGAGGCAAGAGACTTTTTCTTGCCTCTTTGTTTCGCGGCGCGCAAGGAGAGGGGATTCAGAGTGCAGCCTAAACGAGCTCCAGAGACGGGCGCGAGCCGCGGCTATCAGCGCGGATCCCACAGCAACAGGGGCGCAGAGGGAAAAACGGAGAGATTCCCGCACAGAGGCTCGGCGCCGAGCAGCACTCACCAGCCCGAGAGGCTTGTCTGCTCACCCGCCGGGGCGGGCGGGGGCTGGGAGCTGAGGCTCGGGCTTTGGTCGGATCGCAGGGAGAGGACTGGGGTTGGCGGCGTGAACACAGCCTGAAGGGGCTAGCGCACCACAGCTAGCCAGGAGGGAGTCCGGGAAAAAATCTGCAGCTGCTGAAGAGGCAAGAGACTTTTTCTTGCCTCTTTGTTTCGCGGCGCGCAAGGAGAGGGGATTCAGAGCGCCGCTTAAACGAACTCCAGAGACGGGAGTGAGCCGCGGCTATCAGCGCGGACCCCAGAGATGGGCATGAGATGCTAAGGCTGCTGCTGCCGCCACCAAAAAGCCTGTGTGCGAACACAGGTCATTCTCCACACTGACCCTCCCGGGAGCCAGTGCAGCCCGCCACGACCAGGCTCCCGTGATCCGGGGACAACGTCCCCAGGAGAGCGCACGGCGCGCCTCAGGCTGCTGCAACGTCACGCCGGCCTCTGCCCCCGCAGGCTCGCCCCACCTCCTCCGTACCGCTCCCTCCCCCAGGCCTGACTGAGCCAGAGCCCCCGAATCAGCTGCTCCTTTAACCCCGTTCTGTCTGGGCGGGGAACAGACGCCCTCAGGCGACCTACATGCAGAGGCGGGTCCAAATCCAAAGCTGAACCCCGGGAGCTGTACGAACAAAGAAGAGAAAGGGAAATCTCTCCCAGCAGCCTCAGAAGCAGTGGATTAAAGCTCCACAAACAACTTGATGTGCCTGCATCTGTTGAATACCTGAATAGACAACGAATCATCCCAAATTTAGGAGGTGGACTTTGGGAGCAGGATATATTAATTTTTCCCCTTTTCCTTTTTTTGTGAGTGCATATGTGTATGCTTCTGGGTGAGATTTTGTCTGTATAGCTTAGCTCTCACCGTTAGTCCTAGGGTTAGGTCCGTCCGTTTTTTGTTTGTTTGTTTGTTTGTTTTACTTTAAAAATTTTTTTCCCTAATAAATGTTTTCTTAATAATTTTTTCCTTATTTTCTATTTTTAAAAAATTAAAAAAAATTTTTAATAAGTTTTTCATATTTTTTATTTTAAAAAATAAAAAATTTTTTTCTTTATAAATTTTTTTATTAATAATTTTTTTTCTTATTTTTTATTATAAAAAATTAATAAATCTATTTTTAAAAAATTAAAAAAAAATTTTCTTAATAAATTTATTCTTAATAATTTTTTTCTTATTTTTTATTATAATAGCTTTATTTTGTTTTATTTTATCCTCTTTCTTTCTATTTTTTCTCCCTTTTATTCTGAGACGTGTGGATGAAAGGCTCTTGGTGCTCCAGCCAGGCATCAGGGCTGTGCCTCTGAGGTGGGAGAGCCAACTTCAGGACACTGGTCCACAAGAGACCTCCCAGCTCCACATAATACCAAATGGTGAAAATCTCTAAGAGATCTCCATCTCAACATCAAGACCCAGCTTCACTCAACGACCACCAAGTTCCAGTGCTGGACACCCTATGCCAAACAACTAGCAAGACAGGAACACAGCCCCATCCATTAACAGAGAGGCTGCCTAAAATCATAATAAGGCCACAGACACCCCAAAACACACCACCAGACGTGGATGAGCCCACCAGAAAGACAAGATCGAACCTCATCCACCAGAACACAGGCACTAGTCCCCTCCACCAGGAAGCCTACACAACCCACTGAACCAACCTTAGCCACTGGGGACAGATACCAAAAACAACGGGAACTACGAACCTGCAGCCTGTGAAAAGGAGACCCCAAACACAGTAAGATAAGCAAAATGAGAAGACAGAAAAACACACAGCAGGTGAAGGAGCAGGGTCAAAACACACCAGACCTAACAAATGAAGAGGAAATAGGCAGTCTACCTGAAAAAGAATTCAGAATAATGATAGTAAAGATGATCCAAAATCTTGGAAATAGAATAGACAAAATGCAAGAAACATTTAACAAGGACGTAGAAGAACTAAAGAGGAACCAAGCAACGATGAAAAACACAATAAATGAAATTAAAAATATTCTAGATGGGATCAATAGCAGAATAACTGAGGCAGAAGAACGGATAAGTGACCTGGAAGATAAAATGGTGGAAATAACTACTGCAGACCAAAAAAAGAAAAACGAATGAAAAGAACTGAGGACAGTCTCAGAGACCTCTGGGACAACATTAAACGCACCAACATTCGAATTATAGGGGTCCCAGAAGAAGAAGAGAAAAAGAAAGGGACTGAGAAAATATTTGAAGAGATTATAGTTGAAAACTTCCCTAATATGGGAAAGGAAATAGTTAATCAAGTCCTGGAAGCACAGAGAGTCCCATACAGGATACATCCAAGGAGAAACACACCAAGACACATATTAATCAAACTATCAAAAATTAAATATAAAGAAAACATATTAAAAGCAGCAAGGGAATAACAACAAATAACACACAAGGGAATCCCCATAAGGTTAACAGCTGATCTTTCAGCAGAAACTCTGCAAGCCAGAAGGGAGTGGCAGGATATACTTAAAGTGATGAAAGAGAAAAAACTACAACCAAGATTACTCTACCCAGCAAAGATCTCATTCAGATTTGATGGAGAAATTAAAACGTTTACAGACAAGCAAAAGCTGAGAGAGTTCAGCACCAGCAAACCAGCTTTACAACAAATGCTAAAGGAACTTCTCTAGGCAAGAAACACAAGAGAAGGAAAACACCTACAATAACAAACCCAAAACATTTAAGAAAATGGGAATAGGAGCATACATATCGATAATTACCTTAAATGTAAATGGATTAAATGCTCCCACCAAAAGACACAGACTGGCTGAATGGATACAAAAACAAGACCCATAAATATGCTGTCTACAAGAGACCCACTTCAGACCTAGAGACACATACAGACTGAAAGTGAGGGGATAGAAAAAGATATTCCATGCAAATGGAAATCAAAAGAAAGCTGGAGTAGCAATTCTTATATCAGACAAAATAGACTTTAAAATAAAGACTATTACAAGAGACAAAGAAGGACACTATATAATGATCATGGGATCGATCCAAGAGGAAGGTATAACAATTGTAAATATTTATGCACCCAACATAGGAGCACCTCAATACATAAGGCAAATACTAACAGCCATAAAAGGGGAAATCGACAGTAACACAATCATAGTAGGGGACTTTAACACCCCACTTTCACCAATGGACAGATCATCCAAAATGAAAATAAATAAGGAAACCCAAACTTTAAATGATACATTAAACAAGATGGACTTAATTGATATTTATAGGACATTCCACCCAAAAACAACAGAATACACATTTTTCTCAAGTGCTCATGGAACATTCTCCAGGATAGATCATATCTTGGGTCACAAATCAAGCCTTGGTAAATTTAAGAAAATTGAAATCATATCAAGTATCTTTTCCAACAACAACGCTATGAGACTAGATATCAATTACAGGAAAAGATCTGTAAAAAATACAAACACATGGAGGCTACACAATACACTACTTAATAATGAAGTGATCACTGAAGAAATCCAAGGGGAAATAAAAAAATACCTAGAAACAAATGACAATGGAGACACGATGACCCAAAACCTATGGGATGCAGCAAAAGCAGTTCTAAGAGGGAAGTTTCTAGCAATACAAGCCTACATCAAGAAACAAGAAACATCTCGAATAAACAACCTAACCTTGCACCTAAAGCAATTAGAGAAAGAAGAACAAACAAACCCCAAAGTTAGCAGAAGGAAAGAAATCATAAAGATCAGATCAGAAATAAATGAAAAAGAAATGAAGGAAACAATAGCAAAAATCAATGAAACTAAAAGCTGGTTCTTTGAGAAGATAAACAAAATTGATAAACCATTAGCCAGACTCATCAAGAGAAAAAGGGAGAAGACTCAAATCAATAGAATTAGAAATGAAAAAGGAGAAGTAACCACTGACACTGCAGAAATACAAACGATCATGAGAGATTACTACAAGCAACTCTATGCCAATAAAATGGACAACCTGGAAGAAATGGACTGATTCTTAGAAATGCACAACCTGCTGAGATTGAACCAGGAAGAAATAGAAAATATGAACAGACCAATCACAAGCACTGAAATTGAAACTGTGATTAAAAATCTTCCAACACACAAAAGCCCAGGACCAGATGGCTTCACAGGCGAATTCTATCAAACATTTAGAGAAGAGCTAACACCTATATTTCTCAAACTCTTCCAAAATATTGCAGAGGGAGGAACACTCCCCAACTCATTCTACGAGGCCACCATCACCCTGATACCAAAACCAGACAAAGGTGTCACACAGAAAGAAAACTACAGGCCAATATCACTGATGAGCATAGATGCAAAAATCCTCAACAAAATACTAGCAAACAGAATCCAACAGCACATTAAAAGGATTATACACCATGATCAAGTGGAGTTTATTCCAGGAATGGAAGGATTCTTCAATATACGCAAATCAAGCAACGTGATACACCATATTAACAAATTGAAGGAGAAAAACCATGCGATCATCTCAATAGATGCAGAGAAAGCTTTCGACAAAATTCAACACCCATTTATGATAAAAGCCATGCAGAAAGTAGGCATAGAGGGAACTTTCCTCAACATAATAAAGGCCATATATGACAAACCCACAGCCAACATTGTCCTCAATGGTGAAAAACTGAAACCATGTCCACTAAGATCAGGAACAAGACAAGGTTGCCCACTCTCACCACTGTTATTCAACATAGTTTTGGAAGTGTTAGCCACAGCAATCAGAGACGAAAAAGAAATAAAAGGAATCCAAATTGGAAAAGAAGAAGTAAAGCTGTCACTGTTTGCAGATGACATGATACTATACATAGAGAATCCTAAAGATGCTACGAGAAAACTACCAGAGCTAATCAATGAATTTGGTAAAGTAGCAGGATACAAAATTAATGCAAAGAAATCTCTTGCATTCCTATATACTAATGGTGAAAAATCTGAAAGTGAAATTAAGAAAACACTCCCGTTTACCATTGCAACAAAAAGAATAAAATATCTAGGAATAAACCTACCTAAGGAGACAAAAGACCTGTATGCAGAAAATTATAGGACACTGATGAAAGAAATTAAAGATGATACAAATAGATGGAGAGATATACCATGTTCTTGGATTGGAAGAATCAACATTGTGAAAATGACTCTGCTACCCAAAGCAATCTACATTTTCAATGCAATCCCTATCAAACTACCACTGGCATTTCTCACAGAACTAGAGCACAAAATTTCACAATTTGTATGGAAACACAGAAGACCCCGAATAGCCAAAGCAATCTTGAGAACGAAAAATGGAGCTGGAGGAATCAGGCTCCCTGACTTCAGACTATATTACAAAGCTACAGTAATCAAGACAGTTTGGTACTGGCACAAAACCAGAAACATAGATCAATGGAACAGGATAGAAAGCCCAGAGATAAGCCCACGCACATATGGTCACCTTATCTTTGATAAAGGAGGCAAGCATATACAGTGGAGAAAAGACAGTCTCTTCAATAAGTGGTGCTGGAAAACTGGACAGGTACATGTAAAAGTATGAAATTAGAATATTCCCTGACACCATACACAAAAATAAACTCAAAATGGATTAAAGACCTAAGTGTAAGGCCAGACACTATCAAAGTCTTAGAGGAAAACATAGGCAGAACACAATATGACATAAATCACAGCAAGATCCTTTTTGACCCACCTCCTAGAGGAATGGAAATAAAAACACAAATAAACAAATGGGACCTAATGAAACTTAAAAGCTTTTGCACAGGAAAGGAAACCATAAACAAGACCAAAAGACAACCCTCAGAATGGAAGAAAATATTTGCAAACGAAGCAACTGACAAAGGATTAATCTCCAAGATTTACAAGCAGCTCATGCAGCTCAATAACAAAAAAAAAACAACCCAATCCAAAAATGGGCAGAAGACCTAAATAGACATTTCTCCAAAGAAGATATACAGATTGCCAACAGACACATGAAAGAATGCTCAACCTCATTAATCATTAGAGAAATGCAAATCAAAACTACAATGAGATATCATCTCACACCGGTCAGAATGGCCATCATCAAAAAACTCTAGAAACAATAAATGCTGGAGAGGGTGTGGAGAAAAGGGAACACTCTTGCACTGTTGGTGGGAATGTAAATTGATACAGCCACTAAGGAGAACAGTATGGATGTTCCTAAAAAACTAAAAGTAGAACTACCTTATGACCCAACAATTCCACTACTGGGCATATACCCTGAGAAAACCATAATTCAGAAAGAGTCATGTACCAAAATATTCATTGCAGCTCTGTTTACAATAGCCAGGACATGGAAGCAACCTAGGTGTCCATCATCGGATGAATGGATAAAGAAGATGTGGCACATATATACAATGGAATATTACTCAGCCATAAAAAGAAATGAAATGGAGGTGTTTGTAATGAGGTGGATGGAGTTAGAGTCTGTCATACAGAGTGAAGTAAGTCAGAAAGAGAAAAAGAAATACAGTATGCTAACATATATATATGGAATCTAAGGAAAAAAAAAAAAAAAAAAAGGTCATGAAGAACCTAGTGGCAATACGGGAATAAAGACACAGACCTACTAGAGAATGGACTTGAGGATATGGGGAGGGGGAGGGGTGAGATGTGACAGGGTGAGAGAGTGTCATGGACATATATACACTACCAAATGTAAAATAGATAGCCAGTGGGAAGCAGCCACATAGCACAGGGAGATCAGCTCGGTGCTTTGTGACCACCTAGAGGGGTGGGATAGGGAGGGTGGGAGGGAGGGAGATGCAAGAGGGAAGAGATATGGGAACATATGTATATGTATAACTGATTCACTTTGTTATAAAGCAGAAACTAACACACCATTGTAAAGCAATTATACTTCAATAAAGATGTTTAAAAAAAAAAAAGAAAAAAAAAGAAGTAATAAGATGCACATCACGATCTTTTCATTTTATACAAAACCTTTCATTATAGAGTTATTGCTCATCTATCCAGTCCCAGCCCTTGTCACGACCCTTTCCTCTCTATACTACAGCAATAATAAACTATTTGTAATTTCTGAGATATCACAGTTACACCATAGAATAAAATGTTGGCATCAAAGGAACTCTTGTGGAAAAGAAAGGGAAATGAAGAAAGACTGGGAAGAAGTTATCCTGAAATGAAGGCCCTGCAAACCCTCAGTCAGTCCCATCAAGAGCTCTGCAACAATATGGCTTTTCAGAGGTGTTCTGCAGAGGCTCAAAATAGCTGCATTTTTATACCTCTGGCCGATGCAGGCTGTTTAGGGAAGGGACCCATTGGTAAAAGTGGTTCTATGAAGTTGCCACAAACCTTGAAATAGATAACAGCTGGAAAATGTATTGGTACCTGGCACAATTTCTTCCCTTTGACAGGGATCTAGGGGGCAAATCCCCATGTTCCCTTGAACTTGGAAGATATAGTGAACTAGGGTTTTCCTCTGAACTAATATGATTAAAAAATGTGAATGCTTTATAAATGAACTGGCTATGAAAGAAGGAGAGGTGGCTGGGTTAGGACTGGTCCCATATCCCATGGTTTGTCAGAGCGAAGGATGCTTAGAACACATACCCCATGTGCCAGATAAAAGCTATGAACTGTAGGAAGCCAGCATGGGTTGCATAGAACTCTTCAAGACAGCTTGCTAAGGGGATGAGAAACCTCAATAGAAAGCACCTAGAGGTGTACCTCCCGATATCTAGGTATCAACCAAGGAGTTGAAAACAACAAGCCAGAATAAAGATGCATGTTAATTATTGAAGTTAAGTTGTCTTTATGACTAGAAGTGCCTAAAAATCTCTTTTATTATTTGAGAATCATCAGAAGAATATAGAATGCATCCTAGTTTTCTTCTAGAAAGATAGGGAAAAATTCATCTTGCAGAATAAGATAAATGGAGAGTGATAGAAAAGTTTCAGGTTCTTTTCTCATTATTTTCTGTACACCCTACTTGTTCAACAAAATAGTGTACTCACATTGAACTTCGTATTTTTATGCTTGCTTAGATCATTTTGCTTAAATTATGTGTAAAAAATATACTTTCTAAAATAGGAAGTAAGGTTAAATTTATGATATGAAGTTATCGTGATTCATTTCTTCTTTATATATACTTAACCCTTTCATATTTTGAGGTATTTTTTAAAAAATTCGGTAAACAAAGCTTCTACAGAACTTGCACTTTAAAACCACTGGAAACGTCAAAATTAGGAGGAATCAAAATATCATATTAAGCAATTTCAAGTGGAAGAACTTGGATTGTGTGCTGGGTCCCTATACTTATTCCCTTATCACTTGAAAAAATTTTCCATCTTGCTCACAGAATAGAACAGCAAGCCTAGTCTTTGATAATGACATAGCTTTGTTTAGACCAAATTAGGAGAGACTTTAATAAATAATGGGTCTTAATACATAATAATTACTGGAAAGAATGGCTCTGTAACTACAGTTTTTCTTTTCTCTTTTACACACAGTTTTGCCTATTAGAACACATAGTGGTCATTTAATCCTTACTTGACTAACCTGTCATACTCTATAATCAGTAAAATAACTCAGCTGTAGTTTTAACTTGGAGTGTTTTCATTGACAAATTACAATAGAGTGTAATCAGAAACTCAAAAAGGAAATGACTGCATATTGCTTTTTTCACCCACTTAATGTAAGTTACCATACTTCATAGTTAGTGAGTGACATTATTGCTGGGAATATTCACCTTGTGTAAAAATAGAAATCAATCACTGGAGTAATCATATCCTCTGGGAATAATAGCATAATAGAGCTAGAAGGATCTTAGCAATTATCTAATCCATTGGAGAGCTGGATGTGTGAGAATTCGTTTCTCCCAGGGATGCCACAAGGACTGCCTTGGGAAAAGGGGACTGATTTCTGGGTTTCTTTCTGTTATCTCACCTAAAATGCATCAACTTTTTATCTATTCAATAGATTGGGGGAAAAAACAATTTGATTTACTAAAAAAAAAAATATTCAAAATCACAGAGTTCAAAACACTTGTCCTGCATATAAGAAAACCAAAGCTCAGGAGAAGAAGTTTCCCAAACATGGATAAAATGAAGTAGTAGAAGAGGACAGGTTACAGTGATATAGATATGGATTAGCTGTCTGTGACTTATTTAAGCAAAATTTATACTTTGAAGTATTACTTTATCACCATAGAAGATTCCTACAGTTCATGTCTACAATTCATGTCCCCCTTTAACTCTTAGTATAATCTTTTTATTATTTTTCTTTGTGACAATTGTAATAGTTTCCTAACTTGCCTTATTGCCTGTATCCTCTCCATCTCTAGTCAATAGCCTTATGCTACTTCCTCTACTAAATTTCCTTCATTGGCTCCATCACTGACAAGATGCATTTTAAATGCCGTAACAAAATTGACTAATTATTTTATAACTAGAATCCACCACTCATTCCAATCTCAGCTTTAACCGTTCTATCCTATACACCCTGTGCTACACGCCCACTGCTCCTTGTTCATACAATGTTTTTCCACATGATCCCCAGGCATATTATTTCCACTTCCTGGAATAATGATTAGATGTCTTTGCCTATTAATTTTTCTTTTTCCAGAATCTAGTATAAACTCCTCCATGAGGCTATCTCAGGCAGGTCTAGCCACTGCTGTTTCTGTCTTCACCGATGTTTTCCATATATCCATTGTGATGTGGATTGTATTATTTAACCAAAGTGTGTGTGTGTATACACACACACACATATATGTATATACTCATTACCTCATATTTGTAAAAGAGATGCAAGCCTCTAAGAATAGGAGATCCTTCCTCTGTTCATTTGCCAACTAATTAGCACATTGTTTTCCATCCAACTCCTTTTCTGGATACTGTCTTTTGCCATTCCAGTGCATCAGCAAAGAGGCATTTTTATTCTTAAGAAGACTAATCTTAATAGAACTAAACATGGTTTGAAGAGACAGTCCATTTTTCCTGGCTATGAGATCTAGTATCTGTAGTCCAGTGAGGTGCTCCACTGAGCTGGCTGAATACGTACTACCAGTGTTTAATTCCTAATGTCCCCTTGGTGTCTATGACAAATCACAACTATTGCAGAGCTATCTTTACCCCATCCCAGTCTTTCTTCTTTTATTATTTATAGCTCCATTTTTGAATGTTCCATGGTCTCAGGCAGCCATGTTAATGCATCTTTGTAACTGACACTGTCTCTGGTGTCACATTTCCCAGTGGCATTTATACAAAATTGTAACAGACTCATAGACATAGAAAACAAACTTATGGTTACCAGAGGGGGAAGAGGGGTAGGGAGGGGTAAATTAGGAATTTGGGATTAAAGTGTACACACTACTATGTATAAAATAGATAACCAACAAGGAACTACTGTGTAGCACAGGGAACTATACTCAATATCTTGTAATAAACTATAATGGAAGAGAATGTTAAAAAAGAATATATACATTTATAAATATACATATAACTGAATCACTTTGTTGTACATCTGAAACTAACACAACATTGTAAATCAACTATACTTCAATAAAAAATTTTTAAAAAAAGAAAGAAAATAGCAATATGTACAAAGACATGGAAGCATGAAAATTCCTGGCACTTTCTGGGAATTCCGTAACTGATTTTGACTAAAGCAAACTATCTGAGGGGTGAAACAGCAGGGACTGAACCTAGGGAGAGAAGGCTGTGACCAGATAGGGAAACACTGTTTATATAGGAATAAAGCTGCAGTCTTTATCTGTGACATGAAGGATACTGAAAGTTTCCACAATAGTGGTATACAGGGAATAGTGTTATATCTTAGAAAATCAGCTTAAATTCAGGAAGGATTGGTTTGGTACAAAGAATGGAAACAACAAGATAAGTTAAGAAAATTTGGAAAAATTCAAGGTGATGAGGAACTGAATGAATGTGGTGACCAACTTGATGAAGAGAAATGAATGTATTAGAAATCTCTTTGGAATGTTGATTATAGGACTTCATTGGCTATCATGAGTGAGAGAGAAGAATTGTTAATTACAATTGGATTTAATGCACTGGACATATCAGTCTCTAGTCTGTTTGATATCACAGTAATATGTTCATGGAGAATTTGAAGCTGAAATGGTTGAGATGCATAAAGCTAGTGTGAGCACTAAAAATAAAGGTCTTAATGCACTTTTAATTCTATGCAATTAGAGTTGAGAAGAATTTGTGTATGTGGGCTGAAAAACACCACTATTCTCTGTTAATGTTCTGATCTTTATCAAAAAACTTTTTAGCAGGGTCTAAAAGTTTTTGACTCTGAGGCAGAGTTAAAGCATAATAATTAGCCTCTGATTAGTCTCGTTTGCCTCTCAACATGATTTTTAGTTTTAGCAAGAACTGATTTACTGAGAAACCTCAGTAATCAGAAATTGGCATGCTTATTTTCTCTCCTGGAAGTGAAACCCAGACTCTGAAGGATAGATTTCTAGAAATAACATTTTAGGAAACCCATAGGCAATCTTTACAACAAGTTAGCTAATTAGCCATGACTTTAATCTCCTAAAACAAAAACTTTTGGCCATCCTTTATTGTGGCTCTGCTTTACTAAGAGCATTATAAATAAAATGAATCATTAAAGTAATTAGAATATTCAAGAGCATAGGGTGACAAAGCTTTAAAAATGATCAATTTATATGAGATGAAAACCAAAACTGATTATGTTTTGTTATTCTGTGAATGAATTAAACCATACATAATAATAGCTAGTAGTTCTTGGGTCTTAAAAATCAGTGATAGTAGAAAGAGCAAGTGCCACTCCCTAAAGGTGGAGATTCTTGCCAAAAGCTATTTACTATTGCCCTTTTATGATAAATACAAGCACAGATATTTATAAATACTAATTTTGGATGATTTGGGTATTGCTTGGCAGAAAGCACACAAAGTTGATTGGAAAAACTAGGAGTGGACAAGGTAGGAAAATATTTGGTTAAGAAATGTTTGCGAAAAAACACCTAAGAAAGTAAAAATGAAGTAATTAAGAGGTTATGCAAGTGTGGAATTAGGGAGAACTTTTGAGGGGCCTCTATTTTCATGTCTAGGAAAAAAAACCAGCAATTCCTTTTTGTAGAAACTAGAAGGAAAAAGAATGTTTAGTTCACGTTGTCAGAGAGAGACCTTCTGGAAAGAGCAATTTCAGTGAAAACATGAGAGTTCTTTCTATGAGAAACCAGGAATAACAAAACAAAACAAAATAAACAAGTAATACACAAAATATTCTATCTTGTTAGTGATAAAGGATCTTACAGTTAACCTTGTTATTTCTGAAGCATAAGCAGGGGGAGACTAATCCAATAAATCAAGCTTTCCATTTGGACATTGTAAAGCTATCTATACTGACTGTCCTTCATCAGAAGTTTGTTTGAATTTTTGAAATTGTCCAGAAGAAGAAATGCCTGCACACTGAGTGACTATAGCATTTGAAAAAGTACTGTGGCTTTTGCTGAGTACCATTTTGCTTCTGCTTATTTGCACCTGTTACAATATAAAAAGTTCCTCAAATTGAACTTGTTTTGTTTGTCTAATTCCTGTGCTAAGATTAACTCTTTACCTTTAGTCATTCCTGATTTGAATCACTTCTATTTTATTTTTTAAATTCATTCTTCCTCAATTGATGTCTGAATAATTTCAGCTTCTATATTCCCACCACCTATCTTCATTCTGTGATTGGTCTAAGCTTGGGAAATCTCCAGTTTTACTCAACTTTACCACAAACAGCAGGTCCCCATTTATGGCATGTGTCACAGTAGTTGGCAGCATTTCATCTGGGCACAGTAGGGTAATTTACTTACAGATTGCAAGTCACATCATTATTAGCAGTCTCTTAACTGCTCTGAGGCCAAGGCTGAAATACTAAAAAGGTCTGAAGAGAATCTCCAGATATACTTGTGGAATTCCCATTTTATATGATGTGGTGAAAACTAGTAGGCAACACTTCATAAAATTCCCTGAGAATGAGTCGATTACATTTTTATAAGCCAGCTGACAAGCTAGGCAGAGAAGTGGGTTAGGCCAGGTATAGGACTAAAGTTTGCTTAGATCAGTATAAAAAAGTCATGGTTGAAATATGACAAGGTTTTGGAAACTCCTACATGCTACAAGATGTATAATCACAAGCACACAGTTACATCATGGTACCAGGAATCAATCTAACAGGAGGTAGCACCTTCTTCCTCCCAGCTCAAGAGATGACTGAAACAAATCAATAGCTACCACCTACTCTTAGTGAAGAAAGTTTCTGAGAATTCTCCTGAAATGATTTTCTCTTAATATGCATAATAAATAAACTCCCCAACCTCATAATTCATGCATCTTGGTGGAGGTAATGTTCATATCTTAGATATAAGTCTAAGCCATCATCCTGTGTTAGCAATATTGTCCAATGGGGCCGATTTCAGAGATTGCCTTGATATAGCTGTGCATGTTGGATTAGCATGAGAGAAACCTAGCTTCTAATAAAAACACAATACCAGTTAGCTGAAGACCAAACTTTGTTTTTAGTGTTGCCGAACTGATCATTGTATTTGGGTCTTATTTGAAACTTTGTTCCTCTGCAACATAGAATTAATACAATTAGCCCTTTCTGAATAAATTCCTACATCGCTACTTGTTTTGCCTACTATAATGTCCTGAGTCCTACCTAGCTCTTGAAATTTCTCCAGGAATTTTTCCTTAATAATCAGAAACTCTCCTTTCTATATGCCACACACGTCCTGCCCTGGTTCAGCCTGTAACAAAAGCAGAGCATCTATGAATTACTTATGATAGCTAATGGGTCAGTGTGGCCTGTTCCAAGATTGCACTCACAACCACTGGCCACTGACATTCTGAACACATAGTAAGAAAACCTAGATTATGCAATTCATGTTTTCACAGCCTTGTGAGGTTTCAAAGGTGTGATGAATTAAAGAATCTCCCAGATGCAGTTCATGCTAATCTAGACTGGCTGAGAATGCAT
Source organism: Eubalaena glacialis (assembly GCF_028564815.1). Classification (NCBI taxonomy): domain Eukaryota; kingdom Metazoa; phylum Chordata; class Mammalia; order Artiodactyla; family Balaenidae; genus Eubalaena; species Eubalaena glacialis. Next base: position 38,480,872 of record NC_083731.1, on the reverse strand, counting down.
TTCTGAAAAACAATTGAATCAACGGATTATGCTACTTAGAAGTTATAATATCCATGTGACCCAGAAATGAAAGACCAACTAATGCAAACTGTTGTGGGTTATTTTTAATGGACTCACTTTCTATATACTGAGATAAAGAAATGCAAATTTGTCTACCAAGGCTTCAGCATGGAGACATCTGCTCACACACTACATTACCTCCATCTATTTCTTTTTTTTGTTTGTTTTTTAATTTTTATTTATTTATTTATTTATTTATTTATGACTGTGTTGGGTCTTCGTTTCTGTGCGAGGGCTTTCTCTAGTTGCGGCAAGCGGGGGTCACTCTTCGTCGCTGTGCGCAGGCCTCTCACTGTCACGGCCTCTCTTGTTGTGGAGCACAGACTCCAGACGCGCAGGCTCAGTAATTGTGGCCCACGGGCCCAGTTGCTCCACGGCATGTGGGATCTTCCCAGACCAGGGCCCGAACCCGTGTCCCCTGCATTAGCAGGCAGATTCTCAACCACTGCACCACCAGGGAAGCCCTCCATCTATTTCTATTTTCCTTCCTGCACAAACCACTGGCCCTGGAGAGGGGAGTGTTCTCCTATGTTACAGGTCACTTTCCATAGATAATAAACCCTTCTTGTTTCCCCATTTTTCTGAACTATAATTTTAGACAAACTGAGGAGAGATGCATTTTAGCTTGTAAAGGAATATAATTCTGAAAATATTTTTAAATAGTATACATTCATATTATCAAAAAAAATATTTGACCATATGTCAGAACATATCCAGAATCTGATCATGTCTTGCCATTTGTGCTGCCACAGACCTGGTCCAAGCCACTGCCATCTTTAGCCTGGATTATTAGAACAGTTTCAAAACTGTTTTTCAGGCCATTGTCCCTGCCCCACTCTAGTGTATTCTCAAACTAAGCAGCCAGAGGGATTCTTTTAAAATATAAATCAGACAGTATTGTTTCTATGTTCAGATTTCCCACCACAATCAGTATAAGGGCAAAGCTTTTACTGTGGCCTGTATTACCATGGCCTCTTTTACCAAGGAGCTTCACACCTGCCTTTTTCTGACTTTATTTCCTACTAGCTCACCCAGCATCCAATCCCTGTCTTGTACATTCTGCTTGGGTTATACTAACCATCTCTTTCTTTGATCTCTGTTAGCACATTCCACCCTCAGAGTCTTTATCCTTGCTATGAAACTCTCTTTGCACAAATATCTCATCCACCAGGCTCACTCATTCACATCCTTTGCATTTCTCCTCACTTATTACCTTAGAGAGCAGTCCTTCTCTGACAACACAAAATAAAACAGCACATGCTCCACCCCACTGCAGAGCATGTCTTTACTCATCCATGGCTATATTTTTATCCATAATACTAATGTGACTGATGTCTTAGCTTTGTGTGAATTCATTACTAGACTGAAGGCAATAATTCTGTCCATACTACTCATTTATGTTTCTGTAACACCTGGAATGATGCTTAGCATCTGATAGGTACTAAATTAATGAATAACATTTGTTAAATAAATGACTGGGAACATTGGTTAATGATTAATGATAGAATTTCACAACTACTAGATTTAATAACTGGTTTTAAAACAACCTTAGATGGGTTAGGGCAACTTCTTCACTTCTAGTCACTTTATTTATTTTTTTCACATCTTTATTGAAGTATAATTGCTTGAAAGCGGTGTGTTAGTTTCTGCTGTATCACAAAGTGAATCAGCTATACGTAAACATATATCCAGATATCCCCTCCCTCTTGCGTCTCCCTCTAGGTGGTCACAAAGCACCAAGCTGATTTCCCTGTGCTATGTGGCTATGCGGCTGCTTCCCACTAGCTATCTATTTTACATTTGGTAGTGTATATATGTCCATGCCACTCTCTCACTTCGTCTCAGCTTACCCTTCCCCCTTCCTGTGTCCTCAAGTGCATTCTCTACGTCTGTGTCTTTATTCCTGTCCTGTCTTTAGGTTCTTCAGAACCACTTTTTTTTTTTTTTTTTTTTTTTTAGATTCCATATATATGTGTTAGCATACAGTAGTTGTTTTTCTCTTTCTGACTTACTTCACTCTGTATGACAGTCTCTAGGTCGATCCACCTCACTACAAATAACTCAATTTCCTTTCTTTTTATGGCTGAGAAATATTCCATTGTATATATGTGCCACATCTTCTTTATCCATTCATCTGTTGATGGACACTTAGGTTGCTTCAAAGTCCTGGCTATTGTAAATAGTGCTGCAATGAACATTGTGGCACATGACTCTTTTTGAATTATGGTTTGCTCAGGGTGTATGCCCAGGAGTGGGATTGCAGGGTCATTTTTTCAGGTTTTTAAGAAACTTCCATACTGTTCTCCATAGTGGCTCTATCAATTTACATTCCCACCAACAGTGCAAGAGGATCCCCTTTTCTCTCCACCCTCTCCAACATTTATTGTTTGTAGACTTTTTGATGATGGCCATTCTGACCAGTGTGAGGTGATACCTCATTGTAGTTTTGATTTGCATTTCTCTAATAATTAGTGATGTTGAGCATCCTTTCATGTGTTTGTTGGCAATCTGTATATCTTTTTTGAAGAAATGTCTATTTAGGTCTTCTGCCCATTTTTGGATTGGGTTGTTTGTTTGTTTGATATTGAACTGCATGAGCTGCTTGTATATTTTGGAGATTAATTCTTTGTCAGTTGCTTTGTTAGCAAATATTTGCTTCCATTCTGAGGATTCTCTTTTCATCTTGTTTATGGTTTCCTTTGCTGTGCAAAATCTTTTAAGTTTCATTAAGTCCCACTTGTTTATTTATTTTTTTATTTCCATTTCTCTAGGAGGTGGGTCAAAAAGGATCTTGCTGTGATTTATGTCATAAAGTGTTCTGCCTATGTTTTCCTCTAAGAGTTTGATAGTGTCTGGCCTTACATTTAGGTCTCTAATCCATTTGGAGTTTATTTTTGTGTATGGTGTTAGGGAGTGTTCTAATTTCATTCTTTTACATGTAGCTGTCCAGTTTTCCAAGAACCACTTATTGAAGACAGTGTCTTTTCTACATTGTATATTCTTAACTCCTTTATCAAAGATAAAGTGACCATATGTGTGTGGGTTTATCTCGGGGCTAACTTGTTCCATTGATTTACATTTCTGTTTTTGTGCCAGTACCATACTCTCTTGATTACTGTAGCTTTGTAGTATAGTTTGAAGTCACAGAGCTTCATTTTCTCTCCAGCTCCATTTTTCTTTCACAAGATTACTTTGGCTATTCGGTATCTTTTGTGTTTCCTTACAAATTGTGACATTTTTTCTTCTAGTTCTTTGAAAAATGCCATTGGTTGTTTGATAAAGATTGCATTGAATCTGCAGATTGCTTTGGGTAGTATAGTCATTTTCACAATGTTGATTCTTCCAATCCAAGACATGGATATCTCTCCATTTCTTTGTATCACCTTTAATTTCTTTCATCAGTGTCTTATAGTTTTCTGAGTACAGGTCTTTTACCTCCTTAGGTAGGGTTATTTCTAGGTATTTTATTCTTTTTGTTGCAATGGTAAAAGGGAGTGTTTCCTTAATTTTCTTTCAGAGTTTTCATCATTGGTGTATAGGAATGCAAGAGATTTCTGTGCATTAATTTTGTAACCTGCCACTTTACCAAATTCATTGATTAGCTCCAGTAGTTCTCTAGTAGCATCTTTAGGATTCTCTATGTATAGTATCATGTCATCTGCAAACAGTGACAGTTTTACTTCTTCTTTTCCTATTTGGATACCTTTTACTTCTTTTTTGTCTTGGATTGCTGTGGCTAAAACTTCCAAAACTACGTTGAAAAATAGTGGTGAGAGTGGGCAACCTTGTCTTTTTCCTGGTTTTTGTGGAAATGGTTTCAGTTTTTCACCATTGACAATGATGTGGGTTGTGGATTTGTCATATATGACCTTTATTATGTTGAGGTAAGTTCCCTCTATGCCTACATTCTGGAGGGTTTTTATCATAAATCAGTGTTGAATTTTGTCAAAAGCTTTTTCTGCATCTATTGAGATGATCATGTGGGTTTTATCCTTCAATTTGTTAATATGTTTTATCACATTGATTGATTTGCGTATATTGAAGACTCCTCGCATTCCTGGGATAAACCACACTTGATCCTTTTAATGTGCTGTTGGAGTCTGTTTGCTAGTATTTTGTTGAGGATTTTTGCATCTATATTCATCAGTGACATTGGCCTGTAGTTTTCTTTTTTTGTGACATCTTTCTCTGGTTGTGGTATCAGGGTGATGGTGGCCTCATAGAATGAGTTAGGGAGTGTTACTCCCTCTGGTATATTTTGGAAGAGTTTGAGAAGGGTAGGTGTTAGCTCTTCTCTACATGTTTGATAGAATTCGCCTGTGAAGCCATTTGTTCCTGGTCTTTTGTTTGTTGGAAGATTTTTAATCACAGTCTCATTTCAGTGCTTGTGATTTGTCTGTTTATATTTTCTATTTCTTCCTGGTTCAGCCTTGGAACATTGTGCTTTCCAAAGAATTTGTCCATTTTTTCCAGGTTATCCATTTTATTGGCATATAGTTGCTTGTAGTAATCTCTCATGATCCTTTGTATTTCTGTAGTGTCAGTAGTTACTTCTACTTTTTCATTTCTAATTCTATCAATATGAGTCTTTTCCCTTTTTCTTGATGATCTGGCTAATGGTTTATCAATTTAGTTTATCTTCTCAAAGAACCTGCTTTCAGTTTTATTGATCTTTGCTATCATTTTCTTCATTTCTTTTTCATTTATTTCTGATCTGATGTTTATGATTTTTTTCCTTCTGCTAACTTTTTTTTGTTTTTCTTCTTCTTTCTTTAATTGCTTTAGGTGTAAGGTTAGGTTGTTTATTTGAGATTTTTCTTGTTTCTTGGTAGGATTGTATTGCTATAACCTTCCCTCTTACAATGGCTTTTGCTGCATCCCATAAGTTTTGGGTTATCATGTTTTCATTGTGATTTGTTTCTAGGTTTTTTTTGATTTCCTCTTTTATTTCTTCATTGATCTCTTGGTTATTTAGTAGTGTACCATTTAGCCTCCATGTGTTTTGTTTTTTTTACAGTTTGTTTCCTGTGATTGATATCTAGTCTCATAGCATTGTTGTTGGAAAAGATACTTGATACAATTTCAATTTTCTTAAATTTTCCAAGGCTTGATTTGTGACCCAAGATATGATCTCTCCTGGAGAATGTTCCATGAGCACTTGAGAAGAAAGTGTATTCTGTTGGTTTTGGATGGAATGTCCTATAAATATCAATTATGTCCATCTTGTTTAATGTGTCACTTAAAGCTTGTGTTTCCTTATTTATTTTCATTTTCGATGATCTGTCCATTGGTGAAAGTGGGGCGTTAAAGTCCCCTACTATGATTGTGTTATTGTCGATTTCCCCTTTTATGGCTGTTAGTATTTGCCTTATGTATTGAGGTGCTCCTATGTTGGGTGCATAAATATTTACAATTGTTATATCTTCTTCTTAGATTAATCCCTTGATCATTATGTAGTGTCGTTCTTTGCCTCTTGTAATAGTCTTTATTTTAAGGTCTATTTTGTCTGATATGAGAATTGCTACTCCAGCTGTCTTTTGATTTCCAAATTCATGGAACAACTTTCTCCATCCCCTCACATTCAGTCAGTATGTTTCCCTACGTCTGAAGTGGCTTTCTTGTAGACAGCATATATACAGTCTTGTTTTTGTATCCATTCAGCCAGTCTATGTCTTTTGGTTGGAGCATTTAATGCATTTACATTTAAGGTAATATCGATATGTATATTCCTATTACCATTTTCTTAACTGTTTTGGGTTTGTTATTGTAAGTCTTATCCTTCTCTTGTGTTTCTTGCCTAGAGAAGTTCCTTTAGCATTTGTTATAAAGCTGGTTTGGTGGTGTTGAATTCTCTTACCTTTTGCTTGTTTGTAAAGGTTGTAATTTCTCTGTCAAATCTGAATGAGATCCTTGCTGGGTAGAGTAATCTTGGTTGTAGGTTTTTCCCTTTCATCACTTTAAATATGTCCTGCCACTCCCTTCCGGCTTGCAGACTTTCTGCTGAAAGATCAGCTGTTAACATTATGGGGATTCCCTTTTATGTTATTTGTTGCTTTTCCCTTGCTTTTAATATTGTTTCTTTGTATTTAATTTTTGATAGTTTGATTAATATGTGTCTTGGCATGTTTCTCCTTGGTTTTATCCTGTATGGGACTCTCTGTGCTTCTTGGACTTGAAGAGCTATTTCTTTTCCTATATTAGGGAAGTATTCAACTATAATCTCTTCAATTATTTTCTCGTCCCTTTCTTTTCCTCTTCTTCTTCTGGGACTCCTATAATTCAAACGTTGGTGCATTTAATATAGTTCCAGAGGTCTCTGAGACTGTCTTCAATTCTTTTCATTCTTTTTTTTTTATTTTGCTCTGCAGTAGTTATTTCCACTATTTTATCTTCCAGGTCACTTATCCGTTCTTCTGCCTCAGTTATTCTGCTATTGATTCCTTCTAGAGAATTTTTAATTTCATTTATTGTGTTGTTCATCATTGTTTGTTTGCTCTTTAGTTCTTCCAGGTCCTTGTTAAACTTTTCTTGTATTTTCTCCATACTATTTCTAAGATTTTGGATCATCTTTACTATCATTACTCTGAAATCTTTTTCATGTAGACTGCCTATTTCCTCTTCATTTGTTTGGTCTGGTGGGTTTTTACCTTGCTCCTTCATCTGCTGTGTATTTCTCTGTCTTCTCACTTTGCTTAACTTACTGTTTTGGGGTCTGCTTTTCACAGGCTGCAATTTCATATTTCCTGTTGTTTCTGGAGTCTGCCCCCAGTGGGTAAGTTTGGTTCATTGGGTTGTGTAGGCTTCCTGGTCGAGGGGACTGGTGCCTGTGTTCTGATGGTTGAGGCTGGATCTTTTCTTTCTGGTGGGCAGCACCGTGTCTGGTGGTGTGTTTCAGAGTGAACTTATTATGATTTTAGGCAGCCTCTCTGCTAATGGGTGAGGTTAAGTTCCTGTCTTGCTAGTTGTTTGGCATGTGGTGTTCAGCACTGGGGCCTGCTGGTCATTGAGTAGAGTTGAGTCTTAGTGTTGAGATGGAGATCTTTGGCAGAGCTCTTGCTGATTGATATTACATGGGACCAGGAGGTCTCTGGTGGTCCAATGTCCTGAGCTCAGCTCTCCCACTTCAGAGGCTCAGGCCTGACATCTGGCCGGAGCCCCAAGACCCTGTAAGTCACACAGCTCAGAAGAAAAGGGAAAATAATAATAATAATAAAATAAAATAAAGTTATTAACCTAAAAAATCAAAAGGTAAGTAAAAAAAAAAGAAGAGAACAACCAAACCCATAAACAAATCCACCAGTGATAACAAGCACTAAAATCTACACTAAAAAAAATCGACAGACAGAACCCTAGGACAAATGGTAAAAGCAAACTTATACAGACAAAAATCACACAAAGAAGCATACACAGACACACTCACAAAAAGATAAAAAGGGAAAATATATATATATATATATATATATATATAAAATAAAGGAAGAGAGCAACCAAGTCAATAAACAAATCTACCAGTGATAATAAGCTCTAAATTCTAAACTAAGATAAACATAAAACTAGAAACAAATTAGATGCAGAAAGCAAACCCCAAGTCTACAGGTGCTCCCAAAGTCCACCACCTCAATTTTGGGATGATTAATTTTCTATTCAGGTATTCCACCAATGCAGGGTACATCAAGTTGATTGTGGAGATTTAATCCACTGTTCCTGTGGCTGCATAGAGAGTTTTCCCTTTCTCTTCTTTGTTTACACAGGTCCTGGGGTTCAGCTTTGGATTTGGTGCTGCCTCTGCCTGTAGGTCACCTGAGGGTGTCTGTTCTTTGCTCAGACAGGATGGGGTTAAAGTAGCAGCTGATTAGTGGACTCTGGCCCACTCAGGTTGGGGGGAGGGAGAGGTATGGAATGTGGGGTGAGCCTGCAGTGGCAGAGGCTGGCATGACTTTGCAGCAGCCTGAGGCACCCTTTGTATTCTCCCAGGGAAGTTGTCCCTGGATCACAGGACCTTGGCAGTGGCGGGCTGCACAAGCTCCCAGGAGATGTGTGGAGAGTGACCTGTGCTTGTACACAGGATTCTTGGTGGCTGCAGCAGACTTAGCATTTCATGCCCATCTCTGGTGTCTGTGCTGATAGCCATGGCTTGCCCCCATCTCTGGAGCTCGATTAGGTGGTGTTCTGAATCCCTTCTCCTTGTGCACCCCAAAACAATGGTTTCTTGACTCTTAGGCAGTTCCAAACTTTTTCCTGGACTCCCTCCTGGCTACCTGTGGTGCACTAACCCCCTTCAGGCTGTGTTCATGCAACCAACCCCAGTCCTCTCCCTGGGATCTGACCTCCAAAGCCTGAGCCTCAGCTCCCAGCCCCCACTTGCCCTGGCTGGTGAGCAGACAAGCCTCTCAGGCTGGTGAGTGCTGGTCAGCACTGATGCTCTGTGCAGGAATCTCTCTTCTTTGCCCTCTGCACCCTGTTGCTGCACTATCCTCTGTGGCTACAAAACTTCACCCCCACCCACCCCCAGTCTCCACCAGTGAAGGGGCTTCCTAGTGTGTGGAAACTTTTCCTCCTTCACAGCTCCCTCCCAGAGGTGCAGGTCCCATCCCTATTTTTCTGTCTCTGTTTTTTCTTTTTTTTTTTCCCTACCCAGGTATGTGGAGTGTTTCTTGCCTTTTGGGAAGTCTGAGGTCTTCTGCCAGCATTCAGTAGCTGTTCTTTAGGAGTTGTTCCACATGTAGTTGTATTTTTTATGTATTTGTGGGAAGCAAGGTGATCTCCACGTCTTACTCTTCTGCCGTCTTGAAACCCCCTCTCTAGTCACTTTAAAACCAATTTAATCCCTAAATATTAAAATTATCTGAAGAGAAACCCAAATATATATTTATGTGAAGGCATATTTTTTCAAAAGTGTTTCTCTACCCATATTATTTGCTTCTTATAAATGTAGTCTCCAGAATATTCAGTTCACTGACATAATGTGTGTGATACCCGGTAGTTTCTCATCAGCAGATGATCACATTCTATGCCTCTTTTTCAATATGCTACAGAAGTGTTTCTGAGAAGTACATTATAAACGGAGTCTGATTAGGATGTAAAGGAACCTTCAAGGATACCTAATCATTCCTTGAAAGGTTATGTGTGTTACAAGGTTAACTCAAAATCTGTAGCATCTGTGACAAAAAATTAATGCAGAGGACATTGGGGCTTCTCCTTCTACTGAACCCTAGATGGCTCTATGATACTGAATTCATTCTATATTCCTGGCCACAGATGAAATTGTGACACATTTTATTTAGAATCTCTTCAGACCCTATTTCCTCACAGATGCCGTACATTTGTATAAAGAAAGTCAACACTTGATGGTCTTTAAGAATCAAGTTATGTCAATTTTTCACCATTGACTGCATTCCAAAGACCTTCATAAATGCTGACACATCTGTGTGGTGATACTGAAAGTGCTCTATTTGTAGGAAAGCAAGGTGTCTACCATACAGTTCTAGAGAAATTACTTTCAATTTATACTAAAACCTGAAGTATCAAGGGATGTCTTCTGGGTCATGCTGTCATTTTGGGTGCTAACAAGATCGATATGTTCACTAATTTCATGAGGAAGCAGAATAAAATTAGTGTGAGCTTGAGTGAGAACTTTTTTTTTTGTCTTTCTTTGCACTTCCCAAAAGCGACGGTGTCATTCTCACTTACAACACTATAGAATGTCACCTCAAAAGTGATGAAAACCTTTGTAATAGCTTTTAGCTCATTTTCTCATCCATGTTTTCATTAATCCTGATATTAATTCATATTCATATACATAGCAATTTAGCTTATAGATAAAAACAAATGAGGACTCCATTTCTCAAAAATGTGATTGTGAGGAGTTGTATACCCAAGGCTTGGTGGAAAAATTTTCAGGATGATAAATAATAAATATTTTTGTGTTTTCTTCATTGAAAAATTATGGCTACTCCTTTATAAATTTCACAGAGTTGTGAGGATACCTGTATTATCAATTCAATAAAGCTAAATAAAAGCTTAAAATATTATTTATTTAAACTTTAATTTTTCACTGGAAATGGTGATCAAAATAATAAAAATAAAAGCACATTTGCAGTGAGAAGTTGTCTTGAGCAGATACTGATTCTCCTCTCCTGAAGCTTTGTTGTCTGGTTTTCCCTAGTGCTCTGGCTCCACCCTCTGAGATTTTTTTCTTTGCGATTATATACTTTGGGCTCATCTGAAAAGGTGTTGGAAAACACGCTTTCCTTGCAGGGGAACAATCAAGATGGTGGAGTAGTAGGACATGGAGCTCACCTCCTGCCACAAATACATCAAAAATACATCTACATGTGGAACGATTCTCATGGAATATCTACTGAATGCTGGCAGAAGAACACAGACTTTTGAAAGGGCAGGAAAATCTCCATGTAAATCTCCACTTAATCTCTTTTGTCCTGTGTAGGACAAAAGAAAAAAGAAGAAAAAGAAAAAACACGCTGTCTTTGGCTCATCTGTCTTTGAATGAAGCCTGTCTCTCACCCACAGTTTGGTGGCCTGAAAGCTGCTTTACAGCTCAAAGAGGTAAAGGGTTTTTTTAATCTTGGCTCATTGTTTCTTAGGTAATATGGGTCTTTAATTGGCTTCTGATTTATTCACTCTCAGTCAGTTTCTTGCACAATTAATTGTTCTCAAATTTTCTTCTCTTGCTATGGTTCTCAAATGCATTTGATTCCTTTCTTTAACATCCACATGTTTCTCTCCCATCTTGATGTGGCTGCCTTGAGACCAAGAGTCTTATGTGGGAAGATTGTACCTTCTTTGACACCAGTCAGTTTTTCTAACTAAAATATTTTATTGGAGCCTTATCATTGAAAAGATGTTGAAAACTCTACCAAAAAGTGGTGAGCTTTCCCAAATCTGCAAGATTCTGAATTTATGTAATGTTATTTTTTGCATTTTTGCTTGCAGAGTGGGTCATGTCTATCTCGTCAACCTTGTTAAATGTAGCCAGTAATAAACAATACACTAGAAACATGTTTTTGAAACATTTCCTCTAAAGTGAAAGTAAGTATGTGGCCTGCCCCACAAGTGATTGCAGTTTTCCCTTTTACCAAGTGTGTTGCCACTACCCGACATGTGTCATGGTCTTTCCAGCACCTAATATTGATTTATTCACTGACTAGTATTTCTCTTCTAATTAAATAAGAAATGTTTTAGGGTTTTTGTATAACTATACCTCTCTTCTGATCCCAATTTATGTTTTAAGTAATGCTAACATCCCCAAATTTGAAAAGCCCTAATTCTCAGTTTATTATCCCTGACCCCGTCACCCCCAGAGGTATTTGTCACTAATATGAAGCGTAATGCAGGTTGGGCTGTCCTATTTCTTCTAACTACACCTTCTAGAATAATTTGCTTCCAAGATATCTCTAGCAGAGAACGTGAAGACAAGAAGATTGCATGGGATGATTTTAAGAGCCATGCCTAAAAGTGGCTTTATTTACTCTACTCAAGTCAAATGTGCCAAAACCTTGTCTTATGGGATCAACCTAAAAGCAAGGAGTCCGGGAAATGTAGATGAGGACATGAAGCATTGGTAAGAACTAGAAATGTTTACCACAGTGTTTCATTTATGAGAGAAACACAGAGAAAAAAGAGAAAAAACAACTGTAGCTAAAGATACATGGTAAACTGATTATTGAATACATTGATTGTAAGGTGTTTCTGAGGTGCAAGAAGTTAAATAAAAGATGAACATAAGGGGACTGCCCTGGTGGTCCAGTGGTTAAGACTTCACACTTCCAATGCAGGGGGTGTGGGTTTGATCCCTGGTCAGGGAACTAAGAACCCATTTGCTGTGCAGCCAAAAAAAAAAAAAAAAAAAAAAAGATGAACATAGGTTTGAAGTAAACAACAAACAAGCAAACAAGCTGTTCTAGAACAGAAGTTTAAGGAGCCTATGACAGAGACTCACAACCTCAAAGTCATAAATATACATGAAATATAAGGAATTCTTAAGACTTCAGAATAATAAAGAAAAACCATTGTGAAAGTACAGCAAGCTGAACAAGTCATGTACCAAAACTTGGAAGAAGAACTATTTAGAAAATATAAATGGAACAGTTAGCAAGATTTTAAGAGATACAGCTATTATGACCAAAATATGCATTCATTATATTTAAGAAAATGTATTTCTTTTTTTAGAAATCATTTGGAAAACAATTTTCAACACTAACTATTTTGCAAAAGTGATGTTTCACCATTTTACTAATGGAAAAGTCAGTACATTTAGGAATATTCAATAAAAATTTTAAATCTCATTTTAAAAGGCCATCATTTCAATTAAGAGTAAAAAAACTCTCAGAAAGAAAAAAAAAATATACTTGTTTATAATGACAGATGAAAGATTCCTTTTTTATATTACTACATAATAATCTTGAATATATTATATAGAACATCATGTTAGGAAATTTGGGTTGTAAAAGTATTGCACATTTCACAAAAATATATTTGTACAATTATTCTATGTTGGTTTATAAAACAGAAATGATCTTTTAAGAATACCCAAAATTTAAGAGAGAAGAAAGGAGTGATATTCAATCTAGTTTTGGGGATATTTGTAAATGCTGTGCTTATACCCAAGACCAACTTTAAGAAAGGCACCGTGAACTTTGCCGTGAAACAAAGAGACTGCTGAGCAGTAACTTGCAGATCATGTGTCATCTATCATTTTCTTGAAGGATATTTTGACATGAAGTTTAATTTGAGACATCAGTTACCATCGTTAAAAAGTCCCACAGTGCTGTTTTCTACCATCCCTTTTTATCAATTGCCAGGAATGAAACTAATCCAAAGTGCTTTTATGACCTACGCTTTCAAAAATAATGCTCATCCACCAAACTCGAATATGCACATGCATCTCTCTGCCTTGCTTAAGAAATAGTTTTTATTATTAAATTAAAAGGCCAACATTTCTTTCTCAGTTAAAGTATGAGAATAAATACAATAGCTCTTAGCTATTTCAGACAATGTGGAGAATGTAGAAAATGATATTTTCTAGGATGTGATGGGAAAGGGATGATGAGAGCAGTTTATATTCAAGACCAAGAATGATATTTAAAAGAATCAAGGACATGCCACAATTTTACCTTTGAAAATTAAAATAACTTTAGTTCTGATAAAAATGACATTGTGCTATATTACATAAAAGATTAGAATTTATGGACTGAATGTAGATAAAGAATTGATGTTTTGAGGGATACACATAGGTTTTTGTTTAAGAATACTGATATTTGAAATTTTAATTAGCAGTAAAAGGATTCAATTTTATTATCAAATAAAATACAATATTTTACAGAGGGAGTGTATAAGCTAATTTTGAAAGTAGGAAAACAGATCTAAACGTATTTTGAAAACTCATAGATGCCTTATATTTCCCCAAGTGAAGCTAATATTTAAACACTGCAGAATAATTTTTACTGAACACATGTATAAGTGATAATAATCTTAGATTCTTCTCTGGGAATTTTAAATAGTATGTAAATCACTATTCCTGAAATGATAAGTTACATAATATCCAACTACTCAGTTAACTGATTTATGTTAATATAAGTGATTAATGGCCCCTATGTCAAGATAATCAAAATTGTTCTCCTCATATTTCCATAGTGATACCCCATTTCTTGAGCATATCAATATAACCCATTCAAGTGGAAAATAAGCCATTAGCAACAGTAATTTGAATTCAAAATTTCTTTAAAATTCCAGCAGTGAGATACAGACTTCCAAGAAACAAATTAGAGAAGGCATGAAACAGAGTTTATCATTTGTTCATCACAACAAATATTATTAAATGCCTATTTACACATGTAGGAATATGATTTTGAATTTCTATTGCTTTCTATATTAATAGCAATATCATAGAAAACTAGAAATATCATTGGGTTATAAGTTACGAGACCTAAAATCTAGTAATGATTCTATTAACCAACACTATAGTTTCTGGTAAATCACTTAATCCATTTGGACAGACTATAAATGGATTGGTTCATTTTAAAGTTTCTTTATTATTTTATGAACTAGTGATTCTTTTACCAGATAACTTATAACATATATGGACCACTAGATAATTGTTAAATGAAAAATCATTTAAGAATTTAAACTACCTATATCTATCTGAATAGAATGATTAAATGCATTTTGTACAGTGTCAAAAGAAGAATCATATTTAACAAAATAGTTGTAGCTTACTTTCTTAATATTGTAGCTTTATTTATATTGTGTTGATATAGAGACACTAAAATGACAACACAGAGCAGAGGTTAAGAGCATGTACTCAGGGAGCTGGGGTAATGAGGTTCAAATCCCAGCTCTGAAACATATTAGTTCTGTCATCTTGAAAAAGTTATTAAACCTCTATCTTTAGAGTTTTCTCACCTGTGAAGGGAAAACAATAAACACATTTAACTCATAATGTTGATGTAAATAGTAGATAATAGAGCCTTTTCGAGCTTATGCTGAGTTTTGTTTCTATGATTACTATATATATTTCCCCCACATTTTTAAGAGCTATTAAAAAAACAATGTTTTTTGTCTTAAATAATTATAATTTGAAGACAATTTTCAATGTGGTTTCATAGAAGTAGACCTATGCATATTTAGTTTTTTTTTTTTTCCCATCTTAGAAAGCCTAGAGTATGGAATTGTGTGAATTTTAGAATGTCTTAATTTTTATGTAAGTTCCATTTATTTCTACTTCTTTTTGCCCTCCATGATATCTAGAGAATGCTGTGCAAACAGTAATCACACTGCGAATATTTATTACTTTTTATTGTATTGCACCGATTTCAGTGAAATTAAAATGTCTATATAAAGTTAGATGATGATTACATTTATGTGTTTTGAGAAACAAAGGTATACTGGGGTCCCGAAATTTAGCTAGATGAATTGGATAATATGCAACAGTTATCTCATACTTACCTAACTCACCCACACGGCTTCAACGAAGCAGAGACAAGTACCAGAAGCCTGTTTCAGTGAAGTTGACAAAAAAGGAATGTAGTGTAAATGGCTGTCATTCTTTGCCTTGTAGTCTTAGGATAAGATTCTCTTAATTCTTTGTGTATATCTGCCTGACGATATATGAGGTAGTAATGACTTATTTTGGACCAGACCTCAACTTTATTTCATTTGTCCTGCTTTAGCTATCTGTTCAAGGGAGAAGCCGAGTAAATGATTAAGTCTTAAGAATTATATAAAAAGCCTTATCACAGCAACCTCTTGTTTCCTAATGCCTGCCATAGTGAAACACTATTACTGATTGAGAGTTTCTCTATTTATTTTTTTACATATATCCTAAAATATAAAGAGGCTAGCAAAGATGCCTATTGTTTTATGAATCTTAAAATGACTGTTTAACTGGTGGAACATGTAATAATAAAAATGTCAAATATCAAATTGCCCCATTTGATCCCTTCTTCTGTACCTGCAGATAGGACTAGCTTCCCTAATTTTCTTTTGGAAATGTGGACTACCTAAGAAACAGAAGCTTTAGCTATAAAGACTATGTCAAAACTGATTCTGGGTGTCACCCATGTTTTAATGTCAATCTGAATATATTTAGTTGTGGCTTAATTGCTCAAGACATGGTCTAGTCTGAAAAAATTATACTGATAAAGGACTATGGACACACTCTCCCTTTAGAATTTCACTAAACACTTTTATTTTAAGGGTAATCATTTCCTTGATCATCTATTTCCTGGGAGAGTTCTTCAAATGAGAACATGTGAGATTATTTTAGGTTGACAGCTCTCCAGTGGCAGCTCACTTAAACCAGTAATAAGCTCATTAAATCTAAAGATTTCACAGAAACTGTGATAAGAGACACAATCAACTTCAGGGCTTTTCAGGGGAAAAAATTCATAAAAATATACTTTAAAAAAACTGAATAAGAGCTATTTGATTGTCACGTTTCCAAGTACTACCATGTCACTCTCAGATTAAAGGATAAAGAATACCAGAAATTCACCAGACCCACTACTCATTTCAGCAATGCTTACCTTGGTTGGAATGCTCTTCATTCGTTTCATCTATCAAAATCCTGTCCGTTTATCAAGATTGAGCTCAATAGTTCTTTTCCATAAAAATCTCTCTGAATCTGACAGCCTTCAATATTTTTTTCCTTCTCTGAATTTCTATGTCAATTTTAGTCTACATGATCTTGTTTAGCATTTCATCATAGAATTTTGTTTTCAAGTTCTATTTTTAGTGCTATAATCTCACTTAATATAATTATTTACTAAATACTTCTATTTAGCAGTACATGTCAAATTATCTGAGCTCCTCAAATCTGAAAATATTTTGATCTTTTGTAGGTTGAATTCCCTGGAAAGCAAACTCAGGTTCAGAGATTATTATACAGGATATTTGTTAGAAACATATGTATTTTAGGACAAACATCTGTGGAAGAGGGGGAGGGGAGACTGGAGAAAAACACAAGGCATTGTGATTTAGTCTTACAGTTATCTCATATAACCCTACAAGGAGCTGTGAAATTGGAATGGCTCTTCAGAGGTGTCTTACATTGGGACAAGGGAGGTAAGTCTTCATATTCTATCACTGAACAGTCGCTAGAAACAGGCTATCAAAAGAAGGTGTGTGAGGCAGCTCTCTCTAGTCATGAGCAATTTATGAAAATCGAGTGTTGTCTGCTGACAGTACCAACAACTGGAGAATTAAATCCTTCAGTTTTGAATAGAAATTTAGGTGGCATGTAACAATATCTACCATATATCCTCAAATAAAAACTGGAAAAAGAAAAAGTCAGGAAACAACTCAACAGAAAAGTAGATTTTGGACTGCTAGGTCTTTCCTTAATGCAATGCCAGCTACTATTAATAGGACAATAGGAGGCTACAACCACATGGTACATGTTTTTAGAGCATAGGCTATCTGATCAGTATCACTTTAATGAAATGTCAACACAGAGATATGCTGCAGGTAGAAGCCTGGTGGAGATCTGAGATTTTGAGGTGGTCCGAAGCAGCAATACATCATGAGAGGGGTGCGTGGGAAATGGTAGGTCTAAGGCATGAAAGTAAGAGTTGTCATCAGACAGCAGAAGAATTTAGAAGGGGAGAGGAACACTTAAAAGAGAATTAAGCAGTGTAGAGGTCATATTAAATGTTCAAGGGAACACTGTATCACAGCCAGGGAAAGAAGTGGATAAAGGCATCGGGAACATAAGGGAAATGAGAAATTTGTTTTGACACATCATGTTAAATAAAAGGACCAAACAGTAAATTCATTAACATAGGTAATAGAATGATATTCTCAATTTAGTTTTAAAATTGTGTATGTGTATGTGTTGGGTGTATGTTTGCTATGGATTATGGGAAATTAACAAAAAATGTGGTAAAAAGCAACATTATGGTGGTAAATGTGGTAAAATGTATAAATGTGGTAAAAAGCTAAATATTTAGTGAGTATGTGCCATGTAATGTACTAGACATTGGGGATTCAACAAAATAATCACTAATTCAACAAATATTTATTGTCTACTATGAGCCAGTAAGTGTTCTTGAGGTTGAGGATATAAAATGTACAAAATAGGTAAAAATTCCTGCCCTTATGCCCTTTACATTCTAGTGGATAAGTAATTACATTCTTGTGGATCTCTTATTCAATTATTTTCTAAGGTGTCATCACATACTGCAAAAGGTAAAATATTAAAAACTGAATGCAAGACTCTGTAGCTTGGATTCTAGGTGAAAACTAATGTTTCCACTTAGATGAAATCTCATGAGGTGTGGAATCAGAAATGAAATGAAAGCCATCTTCCACTCCCTTCTTTATTTTAGCTCTTTTTCTTCTGTTAAGCAAGTTGATGAAAGTTTTTCTACAGAGTTTGAGTTCAAAATTAGAGTTTGAGAGGCAATTGCAACAGCAGCAGAAAGAAAGATTCCTTTTTTTCCTTTCAGTTTTATTGAGATATAATTGACATACAACACTGTATAAGTTTAGGGTGTACAGTATAATGATTTGACTTACATACATCATGAACTACAAACCACAATAATTTTAGTGAACATCCATAATCTCATATAGATGCAAAATTAAAGAAATAGAAAATTTTTCTTATGATGAAAAAGCTTAGGATTTATTCTCTTACCTACTTTCATATGTAACATACTGCAGTGTTAATTATATTAGCATGTTTTACAATGTATGCCTACTACTTATTTATCTTATAAGTGGAAATTTCTACCTTTGATCACCTCCATCCAATTCCCCCTGTCCCCATCCCCTGCCTCTGGTAAACACAAATCTGATCTTTTTTTGTTTGTTTGTTTTTGAAGTATAATTTACCTACAACACTATGTTAGTCCATTACACAAGAGTGATTTGATATTTCTATACATTTCAAAATGATCACCATGATAAATCTAGTTACAATATGTCACCATACAAAGATATTACATAGTTATTGACTATATTTCCACAGACTGTTCATAGCAATCTATATGTAATGTGATTATTTTAAGTTGCTGATCTCTTAAGTTCAAACACATTTTAACAATTTTAACTCCCCTACCCCCAACGTTTACTGTTTTTGACATCATATTTTATATCTTTTTATTTTGTGTATCCCTTAACTACTTATTGTGGAAATATTGCGTCAGCCAAAAAGTTCGTTCGGATTTTCCCATAAGACGTTATGGAAAAACCCAAACAAATTTTTGGCCGACCCAGTACATGATTTTACCACTTTTATCTTTTAGCCTTCCTACTAGCTTTATACATGGCTGATTTACCATCTTTACTGTATATTTGTCTTTGTCAATGTGATTTCTCCTTTTGTAATTTTTATGTTTCTAGTTGTGACCTTTTCTTTTTTACTTAGAGAAGTTCCTTTAACATTTCTTGTAAAGCTGGTTCGGTGATGCTGAACTTTTTTAGCTTTTGCTTGTCTGTATAACTTTTGATCTCTCCATCAAATTTGAATGAAAGCCTTACTGGGCAGAGTATTTTTGGTTGTAGTTTTTTCCGTTTTATCACTTTGAATATACCATGCCACTCCCTTCCAGTCTGCAGACTTTCTGCTGAAAAATCAGCTGATAGATTTATGGAAATTCCCTTGTATGTAACTTGTTGCTTTTGCTTTGCTGCTTTTAATATTCTACATTTATCTTTAATTTTTGCCATTTTAATCACAAGGTATCTTGGTGTGGTCCTCTTTGGGTTGATCCTGTTTGGGACCAGAAGGAAAGATTCTTCATTCCAGCTTTGGGATTGCAGCTAAAGGTGTATGTTCTTGATTTCACGACTTGTGTTGCAGTCTCATAGATCAAAGATTCCTAGGTGAGTCTGTTGTTTTGATTTTACAGAACTCATCCTGGATACACAGTTTTGGCTGCTCTTACAGATATTGAAACAATTTTATTAGTGTCTAATTGCCTGTATAAAAATCTCTTTTTACTCAAAATACCAAGAGTGATTTCTGTTTCTCTCACTGAACTTGTACTCATAGTGTAAGTACAGCATTATCCTATCATTCAAGATTTTTATAGTATAGAGAAATAGGTTAGCATATACCTCTCATTGGAGGTTGAATATATTCTTTTTACTTTATTAATTTAATTAGACTGAATCAATCTATATGACAGTAAAATTAACCAAAATATGTAGAAATGGTAATCTAATTTGCTTTGCTAGATAAATGCAAATAAAACATAATTAGTTAGTATAATTATAACTATACTCAACTAGTTTCAGTGATAACAAAACAATACTGAACAATTCCTTTTCTTATTGTCAGTCGACTTTATTTTTCCGGTGTAACCAAATAATACAACTGCTGCCCAGTTCCTCGGTAAGAGGGATTCTTTCTCATTTGCTATTCAACTTTGACTAAGACATCATGCTGGAGAGTACCTTATATGTGAACATGCTAAAGAATCTTACATTCTTCAACTGTCTTTAAGTAATGTCTCTATCTCTAACTTTATGTATCCTATCTTCATTTATTCCTAGTTCAAATGAATTTCATTTCTCTTTCAACGTTAAATTCCATTTATAAGTAAATAAAATCAACTAGACTTCATGAACCTTTGTAAGTAAATGAGATCTCTTTGGTCATAAAATTTTTCATATTTCTGCGTGGCTCAGGCTTTAGTATTGAATGTCAGACATGAAATTTACTTAAATTCTAAAGTAATGGACCCAGAGACAACTTTCTTATCTCCTTTTTAGCCATTTGCTTATATTCCAAGGTATAGATCTTTCCCATCCTTCCCTCGAAGAGATGTGTTTATCTTAGAGAATAAAAGTTTATTTGTCTCTCTCTGGTGGAAGAACCACAGATGTGACAGCTGCCTTATTTAAGCTCCAAGTCTCATAATTTTGTCCTTTTCTGTGGTGCAATTTTTCCTATCAACTCATGTACACCTGACCTACATCCTGTCACCCTGTGGAGAACTGGGGCAAGAGGAACCAGTGATGTTAAGATAATCTGTGAGTAAATAAAATAACTCTCCACTGATCTAGAGATGTTGTATTTTCTGCTAGAATAAATGAATAAATATAGACATGGATAAACTTAACAAGGTCATATTTTCATGAAGGCTTAAATTATGGTGATTATTTCCCACATCAAAGTATTTAGAACTCAGCAACCCTTCAGAGACTCATATACATTTTCCCTACTCTTGTACTTTAAAATGCTTTTTAAAAAAATCCAATTTCATATCTAACTAAGATATAATATCATTATAAAAGAAATATAATGTAAGCCGGGTCTTCAAAAACTCATAATTCTGCCCTTAAGTTCAAAGTTTTAACCCTGCTTAGCATGTGTTATGTGCTATGTGTTACTCTTAACATATAAACAGACTATGTCGTCTTCCTGCAACATATTCCTATAAAACTCTACAATGACATAAATATTTCTGGATACTTTAATATTTACATGTACTTTTATTCAATTCTCTGCTTCTCTTGTGTTATCTTCTGCAACTTGTTTTTCAACAATATTCCCTTTTGGTCACCTTTCTTATCATGTTAATGATGATCATTTATATATATACTAATGGATAAATAATCTCCATAGTTTGTCATTTAAAATTAACTATCATTTATATATGAATGGGTTAATTATCTCATTCATAAGCATCCTCTGAGCCACAAATATCTTCAAATTTGTCATATAGTTCAGGAAATGTTTTGATTAAGATACCTATGCTATGGACCAACCTTGCTATAAATATATGCCTCAGTTAAATATTGAATTATACAAGAATTTTTAAGATGATAGAGTACAGGAAAATGTGGGAGCCTCTAGTAAACAATGGCAGATTGAGGATGGTTTATGATCAAGATGGTGCTTTGAGTTTCACATCTTGGAGCAATCTCTCTGCTACAAACACCTCATGGTAATTACAGCTCCTTGTCCTGTAATGGAGGACTAGTTGACCTTGTGGTATGGTGGAACTGTAAGCAAAATGGCTGGATTAATTACTAGACTAGTCCATTTAAAAGACCTGTGTATCATTCTGATTTGTCATGTATGAAGTGCCCACTTTGGGGGCCATACAATCTGTGAATCCAACATGAGCTACAGTTTGAGGGCCCATCAGATTTTAGGAGGCAAAAGGGGGTTTGCAGAATTAATGTGTGCTTTCTTTGGTAGTAGAGTCTTTTCGATAACTACTATCTTTCGATAAGAGTCTACCTGCTTCTTGCCTATTAATCATAGTGAATGACATTGACTGGACATTGATTTTAAGCACCTAAACTCTGCCTATCACTATCTTTTACTCAACGGAGTCTATCTTGAGTCTAAATGGAACTACTGGCTTTGATTGGAAGCCTATACTTTTAATCCTGAATCTGTCAGAAATATCTTAACCTTTGGTAGGGCAGCACAAAATATTAATATCCTGCTACTGCTGCTGCTTCAAAGCTGTTTCTTATAAGTAATCCATTGAGAGAATCAAAAGCTGCTGGATTTTAAAACACTTCAGGGCTGGAAATTATGGTGTTCTCAATTATCTTAGTTTTCAGACCTCAGGCAGATATTGTTGTAAGAAGAAATGTATTGTTTTTTATGGTTACTTGCACACTGGTATTTCTCACATAAATTTGTCTAGTTTTGGGAGCTTTGCTAAAAGTATCAATAAGCATCCAACACACACTAATATTCTGAATCTTTCCTTTTATTATTCCAAATGTTAAAAATTTGTTGGCTTCAAATTTGCTTTCAATACTATGAGTCAATTTTACCTAATCTTTTATCTTAGCCTAACAAGGATCATTAGCTGTCTAGCCTCCCATACTGAATTTTTTATACTTACTTTTTCACTACTAAGCCCATACTAAAGTACAGTACCTTAAGGAGGATAAAAGCTCAAGTAAAATTCCAGCTGTAGGCAGTTCAGGCCTAGTACAGCAATTTTCAGTCATCAAGGACCCATATGCTTACAGCTTTCTACTACTTCATCCATAGGATATGACAATCCTCTTAATGCATCAAGATGCACATCCATAATTCAAAGCAACACACACACACGCGTGCACACCCACACCCACACACGTAAAGTGTGTATTTTAGTAGTTCACATTGAAGATGGTTCAACAATTGAAAAGAGAAAATTCCTTAAAAGACCACTTTAATAGATGAAAGGACAAAAATATTGGGTTGGCCAAAAAGTTCATTTGGATTTTTCTATAATACCTTACAGAAAAACCCGAACAAACTTTTTTGCCAAACCAATACATATGAATATTTCAATAAATGGAAAACAAAACATTAAATAAAATTTAGAAGATATTTAATCAATCAACATCTATATATTATGGGTCAGTGTTATATGAGGTTGTAAAAATTCTAGGCATTATATGTAATAAGAAGTAAAAAAATCTGCCTGTTCTCATGGATAATTAAATTCTAATTAAAAAAAAAAAAAAACTCTCAGGAAAATAAGAATAAAAGAGAATAGCTCAACCTGCCAGATTATCAAAAGTATTTGATAAAAGGTTAACCTCCAAAATATAAGGAACTCCTACAACTCGATAGCATGAAAATTTAATAAACTGATTAAAAAATGAACTAATAAATTGAATAGAAATTTTTCCAAATAAGATTTACAGATGGCCAACAGGTATATCAAAAAAATGTTCAATGTCAATAATTGTCAGAAAAATGAAAATCAAAACCACAATGATGACCTCAAATCTGTTCAAAAGAACCAAAAGACAACAAATGTTGATAAGAATGTGGAGAAATCAGGACCCTTGTACACTATTGAATGTAAAATGGTGTAAGCATTATGGAAAACAGCATGGAGGTTCCTCAAAAAATTAAAAAATAGAATTATCACATGCTCCAGCAATCCCACTTCTGATTACTCATCCAAAAGAATTGCAACCATGTGTCAAAGAGATATTTGCACACCTATATTCACTGAAGCATTATTCACAATAGCCAAGATGTGGAAACACCTAAATATTCACCAACAGATGAATGGATAAAGAATATGTAGTATATACATAACAACAGAATATTATTCAGCCCTAAAAAAAGAAGAAAATTCTGCAAAACATGACATCACATAAGAACATTGAGGATATTATACTAAGAGAAGTAAGCCAGTCCACGGAAAGACAAATACTCCATGATTCTACTTATATGAGCTAATTGAAATAGTCAAATCCATAGATTAAAAGAGTGGAATGGTGGTTTCCAGGGGCTGAGGGCAGGGGGAAATGGAGAAGGCATAAAATTTCATTTAAGTAGGATGAGTAAGTCCTAGAGAGCTATTGAACAACATTGCACCTATAGTCAACTATAATGTAAACTTAAAAAAAAAAAAAAAATGTTAAAAGTGTAAATCTCATGTTAAGTGTTTTCACCAAAATAAAATATTTTTTAAAAAGCAGATTAGCTATAATACTTAATAATGACACTTTGTAAGCATTCACCTCAAAATAATGAAAAAGTATAAATGTCTTCTATGACTGCTATCTTATCTTATCTTATCTTTGCTATCAAAGATGTCCTGACAAGTACAATGAGAAAAGAAAATGACTTGGAGGGAGCACTTTTAGGAAGGAACAGATTACAGATTCTTCTCCTCTTATGAAATTGAAACAGAAGAGTAGAGTGAAATGGCTAAAACGTGATTGTCCATAAATATTTTCTAATAAAATCTACTACACAGAATGAATTGATGAACGTATCAGAGAGTACTTTCAAATCAGTGGAGAAAGGATAGCTTTTTAAAAATATGATACTGGTACAATTGATTCTTTTTATAGAAAATAATTACATTAAATATATGCCCTACACAAATAGAGCTTGAAGTATGAAGACCAAATCTTGGAAACTAACAAAATTTACAGAAGACCACCTTATATCCTCAATAATAGTATAGAGAAAAACACAACTCATTGAGGTGAGGATGGATTAATTTGAATACACTGATTTTTTTCATGTAAGAAAAGTGAAATTACAAGCCTCGTAATTTAACAATTTATTTTGCCACACATTAATACAAGCCAAAAAGGCAAACAGTTCAAGATATTGATGAATGAAGGAAATGGACAAGCATTTCACCCCAAAGAGAAAGTTTTATGTGAAAATACTCAGCCTCATAAACAATTAGAAAAACACAAGTCAAAATCTTGGGAAATCATTCCACATAATTTTAATTAACAATCGTTAAAATGTATGATGAAAATATTTGAGATATGCTTAAATAATACTGGTGGAATTCAGAATTTGTACAAATTGTTTTGGATAGAAAACTAGAAATTGATGACGATGAATCAACATATCCCCTTGTGAGTAAAAACCCTAAAGAAATTCTCAGTCACCTGCCCAAACTGCGAGTATGATCATCATAGCATTGTTTGTAACAGCAAAAATGGTAAATAACTTAGTACAATAAAAAAATTAATGAATAAAGTATATATTTTATAGTAAATCATATATAGAATTTAAGAGACATACAATATAAATAAGAATACATAAATTCTAAAAAGCATGATGGTGAATGGAAAATTACACTGTGGAGTGATAAGTATTCTGCAAAATTCAGTTTTTAAAAACTATTCAGATGTAGAAATAGTATGAAGGCATGCAAGGAAATGCAAAATATCAAATTTACTCTAGTAATTAGATCTAGAAAGAAAACTAGGGTAATGTCTGATTGCTTCTATTATCTTGTAGTATTAAAAAACTAGAAAGGAAAATATTGAATATCATGCTTTTTTTCTCTCTTTGAAGATTATTTTAATGAAGATGATTTCAGCAGAAAACAGTAATTACAGTTTTAAGATAGGCAATTAGTTACTAGGCATTTTCTGCGATGTAAAGGTCTCTAAAAGCAATAAACACTTGCTTCCAGTTAATTTTAAAGACCTTTGGTTCATTGTTACTATTTAATTTCGAAGGTAATTTCCATGTTAATTAAAACATTTAGTACCTGCAATGAAGGATCCTATGTAAAGCAACTTAAATTTTTATGAATCTAGAAAATAAATCTAACCTTTAGAAAATTTGAAGTAACAAAATATGATATTGGGGGAAGCATTGGATTACAGGGATAAAAGCAGTTTTCTCATAAGCCACTTCCTCATCCTGACCTTTCCCCTCAGGTAAAGTTAATTACCAAGAATCCATTAAACAGTGTGTGAATTTAGAAGAACAAATGTTTGGAAACAAGCTCTCATGATCTTTCCTTATTTTCAAAGTAATCATGAGCTTTTTTTCAAAAGAGATATTTACAACTGATTACAAATTCCCATATTAAAAAGAAGTTAAACGATTTGTATCTAAAATGTATTCAATCAAATAGTTTTGAGTAACAAATAGATGCACAGGTTGTGCTGGAATCTGAGGCTAAAAACAGGTGAAAAGGTATAGTCCTTGCCTTCAGGCACTCAATTAAGTTTAATTTATTTGATGGAGGTTGATATTAGAATAATTAAGGAAATGTATGCATAGGAAAAGAATCCATTCTGTAGCTACTTCAGCTAAAGCATCAAATCTAGCCCAATGTAACATCGTGATTTGAACCATCAGCTTTGGGCTCTGCCACACACTAATTATGTGACCTTGAAATTTTATATAAGTCTTTTAAGTCATGATTTCCTTATTGGCAAAATGAAGCTAATAATATCTCACAGGATCGTTGTTGGAATGAAATGATGTGATCCATTAATGTACATAGTACAGTGCTGGAAACAATGGCAACATTGTTATTATTGTTATTAAGTTCTCAACTCAAAATTTTACAATGCCAGCAAAATTATTTAATAAGCTGATTATTTTACATATAATATATTATAGGTTGATTATAAAATGAAAGTTCAGTTTGTGAATAAATAACTTACTTCTAATTATGACTTAAAAAAAAAACGAAGTTAAAATATGCAGCTCATCCCACCAATGTGGTCCTCATAAATGAACTGCATTTTGAATTAAGCTCTGAGCCAACTGCAGTTTTGAAATATCATATAGGTCATACATGTGGAAAAATTCAGTCCTAGTGTTTACACTGAAGTAAAAAGAAGATCAAAACTATAAATAAGAGAGAAAACAACCCATTCACAGTGTTCTAAAGAAGAATACTGGTAACTTTTAACAAAAATAAATGAGTTATAGGCACAAAGAATTATGTTTTGATTAAATACTTGATTATCAGACTTCAGAGTTGATATTACCAGATGAGTATTTGCGTAAGATAATAAGCTAAGGAGCAAAACCTACAAAAATAGCAAGTAAGCTAGTTTTGAATCACAGTAAAACTGGAAAAGAATCTCCAACTGTGAAATAATATATTCACTGCTAAGAAAGCCATGAGTTTTAGAAGATCTCATAGTTAAACTGTCTGTTGCTATATAGCACACTGTACATTCCTTTGTGTAATATGTATAGTTGCCTTTGTAAATCTTTGTCTAACTCTTGAAGACATGGACTGTATACTTGTACATTTACTCATTTATGAATTCAGTAAATGTTCATTAGGTGCCCACTATGTACCTGACATTCTAATAGATGATTTAATAAATTCTTAGATTTATTTTGTATCTTCTGTAACTGCTACAGTTATTGATGCATAGTAGATACTTGGCAAATACTTGTGATTGGCCAAAAATGAGTGAAGGTGATGTGTGCTAGACTGAAAGGTAAAAAAAAAAAAATCCAACACTGCCAGAGTAGTTCAATTATCAGCCAGAAATACTTTACAGAAAAAATTGGAAAAAAATATAATAGAATTCTATCTGTTAAAAAATACAGATCTGGAAAAGTATGAAGTCTCAAATATAATATTATGCAGATAAAAGAGCAAATAGGTTGTTCAATAATGGTGCAATGAACACTTGTGCAAAAGTTTTGCATTGACATCTTTTATTTCTTTTGGGTATATACCTAGGAATAGATTTGTTGAATAATACAGTCACCCTATGTTTAACATTTTGAGGAACTGCCAAACTGTTTTCTAAAGAGTCTACATCATTGTATACTCCCACCAGCAACATAAGAGGGTTTTAATTTCTCCACATCCTCACCAAAACTTGTTATTCTGTCTTTTTCATTATAGGTATTCTGATGGGTCTGAAGAAGTATCTAATTGTAGTTTGATTTTTGTATCTCTCAAATGTCCATCAGCTGAGGAATGGATAAATAAAATGCAGCATATCCATATAATGGGAAATTATTCAGCAATAAAAGAGGAATAAAGTAATGCCACAACTTGGATGAACCTCAAAAGTATTACCCTAAATGAAAGAAAGAGGCCAATCACAAAAGGCCGCATAGTGTGTGATTCCATTTATATGAAATGCCCAAATAGCGAATCTAGGGTGACAGAAAAGAGGTTACTGATTGACTAGGGTTTGGGGAGGGGTAGGTGTTGATGGAAGTAAGTAGGGAGTGACTGCTAAGGGGTACAAGATCTGTTTTGAGAGTGATGAAAATGTTCTAAAATTGGATTATGGTGATGGTTACACAACTCTGTAAATATACTAAAATACAATGAATTGCACATTTTAAAAACGTGAACTTTATGGTATGTAAGGTATACATCAATAAAGCATATAAAAATATGATTTTTAAAAATTAAATAAAATTTTAATAGAAAAACAATTAAATTGAATACCATAAAGTATTTCAAAATTGATCTGTGGGAGGAGGGGGCAAGATGGCGGAAGAGTAAGACACGGAGATCACCTTCCTTCCCACAGATACATAGTATGAGTGTGTTTCATGTTTGGTAATTGCAATCATTGTTGCTTTTGTTGTGGTCATCCATGTACAATGCTTGGTGTCAGTCTATTTATCTCTTATAAAAATAAAATACAGTGTGTGTGTGTGAAAAAAAAAAAGAAAAGAAATACATCTACACATGGAACTGCTCCTACAGAACACCCACTGAATGCTGGCAGAAGACGTCAGACCTCCCAAAAGGCAAGAAACTCCCCACGTACCTGGGTAGGGCAAAAGAAAAAAGAAATAACAGAGACAAAAGAATAGGGACAGGACCTGCACCAGTGGGAGGGAGCCGTGAAGGAGAAAAGGTTTCCACACACTAGGAAGCCCCTTCGCGGGCGGAGACTGCGGGTGGCAGAGGGGGGAAGCTTCGGAGCCACGGAGGAGAGCGCAGCCACAGGGGTGCGGAGGGCAAAGCGGAGAGATTCCCGCACGGAGGAGCGGCGCTGACCAGCACTCACCAGCCCGAGAGGCTTGTCTGCTCACCCGCCAGGGTGGGCGGGGGCTGGGAGCTGAGGCTCGGGCTTCGATTGGATCTCAGGGAGAGGACTGGGGTTGGCTGTGTGAACACAGCCTGAAGGGGTTAGCGCACCACAGTTAGCCGGGAGGGAGTCCGAGAAATAGTCTGCAGCTGCCGAAGAGGCAAGAGACTTTTTCTGGCCTCTTTGTTTCGCGATGCGCAAGGAGAGGGGATTCAGAGCGCCGCCTAAACGAGCTCCAGAGATGGGCGCGAGCCGCGGCTATCAGCGCGGACCCCAGAGACGGGCATGAGACGCTAAGGCTGCTGCTGCCACCACCAAGAAGCCTGTGTGCAAGCACGGGTCACTCTCCACACCACCCCTCCCGGGAGCCTGTGCAGCCCGCCACTGCCAGGCTCCTGTGATCCAGGGACAACATCCCCGGGAGAACACACGGCGCCTTAGGCTGTTGCAACGTCACGCCGGCCTCTGCCGCCGCAGGCTCGCCCCGCATCCGTACCCTTCCCTCCCCCCCACCTGAGTGAGCCAGAGCCCCCGAAGCAGCTGCTCCTTTAACCCCATCCTGTGTGAGCGAAGAACAGATGCCCCCAGGCGACCTACATGCAGAGGCGGGTCCAAATCCAAAGCTGAACCCCGGGGGGGAGCTGTACGAACAAAGAAGACAAAGGGAAATCTCTCCCAGCAGCCTCAGAAGCAGCGGATTAAAGCTCCACAAACAACTTGATGTACCTGCATCTGTTGAATACCTGAATAGACAACGAATCATCCCAAATTCAGGAGGTGGACTTTGGGAGCAGGGTATATTAATTTTTCCCCTTTTCCTTTTTTTGTGAGTGTATATGTGTATGCTTCTGGGTGAGATTTGTCTGTATAGCTTTGCTTTCACCATTTGTCCTAGGGTTCGGTCCGTCCGTTTTTTTTTTTTTTTTTTTTTTAACTTAAAAAATTTTTTTTCTTAATAAATGTTTTCTTAATAAATTTTTCCTTATTTTTCTATTTTTAAAAATTAAAAAAAATTTTTCTTAAGAAGTTTTTTCATATTTTTTGTTTTAAAAGAATTAAAGATACTTTTTTCTTAATAAAATTTTTTCTTAATAATTTTTTTCTTATTTTTTTATAAAAAATTAATAAATTTATTTTAAAAAATTTAAAAAAGATTTTTTCTTAATAAATATTTTTTAATAATTTTTTCTTATTTTTTATTATAATAGTTTTATTTTATTTTATTATATCCTCTTTCTTTCTTTCTTTCTTTCTTTCTATTTTTTCTCCCTTTTATTCTGAGCCATGTGGATGGAAGGCTCTTGGTGCTCCAGCCAGGCATCAGGGCTGTGCCTCTGAGGTGGGAGAGCCAACTTCAGGACACTGGTCCACAAGAGACCTCCCAGCTCCATGTAATACCAAATGACGAAAGTCTCCCAGAGATCTCCATCTCAACACCAAGACCCAGCTTCACTCAACGACCAGCAAGCTCCAGTGCTAGACACCCTATGGCAAACAACTAGCAAGACAGGAACACAGCCCCATCCATTAGCAGAGAGGCTGCCTAAAATCATAATAAGGCCACAGACACCCTAAAACACACCACCAGACGTGGACCTGCCCACAAGAAAGACAAGATCCAGCCTCATCCACCAGAACACAGGCACTAGTCCCCTCCACCAGGAAGCCTAAACAACCCACTGAACCAACCTTAGTCACTGGGGACAGACACTAAAAACAATGGGAACTACGAACCTGCAGACTGCAAAAAGGAGACTCCAAACACAGTAAGTTAAGCAAAATGAGAAGACAGAGAAACACACAGCAGATGAAGGAGCAAGGCAAAAACCCACCAGACCTAACAAATGAAGAGGAAGTAGGCAGTCTACCTGAAAAAGAATTCAGAATAATGATAGTAAAGATGATCCAAAATCTTGGAAATAGAATGGAGAAAATACAAGAAACGTTAACAAGGACCTAGAAGAACTAAAGAGCAAACAAACAGTGATGAACAACACAATATATGAAATTAAAAATTCTCTAGATTTGATGGAGAAATTAAAACCTTTACAGACAAGCAAAAGCTGAGAGAGTTCAGCACCACCAAACCAGCTTTACAACAAATGCTAAAGGAACTTCTCTAGGCAAGAAACACAAGAGAAGGAAAACACCTACAATAACAAACCCAAAACATTTAAGAAAGTGGGAATAGGAGCACACATATCGATAATTACCTTAAATGTAAATGGATTAAATGCTCCCACCAAAAGACACAGACTGGCTGAATGGATACAAAAACAAGACCCGTATATATGCTGTCTACAAGAGACCCACTTCAGACCTAGAGACACATACAGACTGAAAGTGAGGGGATGGAAAAAGATATTCCATGCAAATGGAAATCAAAAGAAAGCAGGAGTGGCAATTCTCATATCAGACAAAATAGACTTTAAAATAAAGACTATTACAAGAGACAAAGAAGGACACTATATAATGATCAAGGGATCGATCCAAGAGGAAGGTATAACAATTGTAAATATTTATGCACTGAACATAGGAGCACCTCAATACATAAGGCAAATACTAACAGTCATAAAAGGGGAAATTGACAATAACACAATCATAGTAGGGGACTTTAAAACCCCACTTTCACCAATGGACAGATCATCCAAAATGAAAATAAATAATGAAACACAAGCTTTAAATGATACATTAAACAAGATGGACTTAATTCATATTTATAGGACATTCCACCCAAAATAACAGAATACACATTTTTCTCAAGTGCTCAAGTAACGTTCTCCAGGATAGATAATATCTTGGATCACAAATCAAGC
Source organism: Eubalaena glacialis (assembly GCF_028564815.1). Taxonomy (NCBI): domain Eukaryota; kingdom Metazoa; phylum Chordata; class Mammalia; order Artiodactyla; family Balaenidae; genus Eubalaena; species Eubalaena glacialis. Next base: position 38,449,259 of record NC_083731.1, on the reverse strand, counting down.
CTTGGTAAATTTAAGAAAATTGAAATCATATCAAGTATCTTTTCCGACCACAACGCTATGAGACTAGATATCAATTACAGGAAAAGATCTGTAAAAAATACAAACACATGGAGGCTACACAATACACTACTTAATAACGAAGTGATCACTGAAGAAATCAAAGGGGGAATCAAAAAATACCTAGAAACAAAGGACAATGGAGACATGATGACCCAAAACCTATGGGATGCAGCAAAAGCAGTTCTAAGAGGGAAGTTTATAGCAATACAATCCTACCTCAAGAAACAGGAAACATCTGGAATAAACAACCTAACCTTGCACCTAAAGCAATTAGAGAAAGAAGAACAAAATACCCCAAAGCTAGCAGAAGGAAAGAAATCATAAAGATCAGATATGAAATAAATGAAAAAGAAATGAAGGAGACAATAGCAAGGATCAATAAAACTAAAAGCTGGTTCTTTGAGAAGATAAACAAAATTGATGAACCATTAGCCAGACTCATCAAGAGAAAAAGGGAGAAGACTCAAATCAGTAGAATTAGAAATGAAAAAGGAGAAGTAACCACTGACACTGCAGAAATACAAACGATCATGAGAGATTACTGCAAGCAACTCTATGCCAATAAAATGGACAACCTGGAAGAAATGGACAGATTCTTAGAAATGCACAACCTGCCGAGACTGAACCAGGAAGAAATAGAAAATATGAACAGACCAATCACAAGCACTGAAATTGAAACTGTGATTAAAAATCTTCCAACAAACAAAAGACCAGGACCAGATGGCTTCACAGGCGAATTCTATCAAACATTTAGAGAAGAGCTAACACCTATCCTTCTGAAACTCTTCCAAATATTGCAGAGGAAGGAACACTCCCAAACTCACTCTACGAGGCCACCATCACCCTGATACCAAAACCAGACAAAGATGTCACAAAGAAAGAAAACTACAGGCCAATATCACTGATGAACATAGATGCAAAAATCCTCAACATAATACTAACAAACAGAAACCAACAGCACATTAAAAGGATCATACACCATGATCAAGTGGGGTTTATTCCAGGAATGCAAGGATTCTTCAATGTATGCAAATCAATCAACGTGATACATCATATTAACAAATTAAAGGAGAAAAACCATATGATCATCTCAATAGATGCAGAGAAAGCTTTCAACAAAATTCAACACCCATTTATGATAAAAGCCCTGCAGAAAGGAGGCATAGAGGGAACTTTCCTCAACATAATAAAGGCCATATATGGCAAACCCACAGCCAACATTGTCCTCAATGGTGAAAAACTGAAACCATTTCCACTAAGATCAGGAACAAGACAAGGTTGCCCACTCTCACCACTATTATTCAACATAGTTATGGAAGTGTTAGCCACAGCTATCAGAGAAGAAAAAGAAATAAAAGGAATCCAAATTGGAAAAGAAGAAGTAAAGCTGTCACTGTTTGCAGATGACATGATACTATACAAAGAGAATCCTAAGGATGCTACCAGAAAAGTACTAGAGCTAATCAATGAATTTGGTAAAGTAGCAGGATACAAAATTAATGCACAGAAATCTCTTGCATTCTTATACACTAATGATGAAAAATCTGAAAGTGAAATTAAGAAAACACTCCCGTTTACCATTGCAACAAAAAGAATAAAATATCTAGGAATAAACCTACCTAAGGAGACAAAAGACCTGTAAGCAGAGAACTATAAGACACTGATGAAAGAAATTAAGGATGATACAAATAGATGGAGAGATATACCATGTTATTGGATTGGAAGAATCAACATTGTAAAAATGACTCTACTACCCAAAACAATCTACAGATTCAATGCAATCCCTGTCAAACTACCACTGCCATTTTTCACAGAACTAGAACACAAAATTTCACAATTTGTATGGAAACATAAAAGACCCCGAATAGCCAAAGCAATCTTGAGAACAAAATATGGAGCTGGAGGAATCAGGCTCCCTGACTTCAGACTATATTACAAAGCTACAGTAATCAAGACAGTTTGGTACTTGCACAAAAACAGAAACATAGATCAATGGAACAGGATAGAAAGCCCAGACATAAACCCATGCACATATGGTCACCTTATCTTTGATAAAGGAGGCAAACATATACAGTGGAGAAAAGACAGCCTCTTCAACAAATGGTGCTGGGAAAACTGGACAGGTACATGTAAAAGTATGAAATTAGAACACTCCCTGACACCATACACAAAAATAAACTCAAAATGGATTAAAGACCTAAATGTAAGGCCAGACACTATCAAACTCTTAGAGGAAAACATAGGCAGAACACTCTATGACATAAATCACAGCAAGATCCTTTTTGACCCAACTCCTAGTGGAATGGAAATAAAAACACAAATAAACAAATGGGACCTAATGAAACTTAAAAGCTTTTGCACAGCAAAAGAAACCATAAACAAGACCAAAAGACAACCCTCAGAATGGGAGGAAATATTTGCAAATGAAGCAACTGACAAAGGATTAATCTCCAAGATTTACAAGCAGCTCATGCAGCTCAATAAATAAAAAACAAACAACCCAATCCAAAAATGGGCAGAAGACCTAAATAGACATTTCTCCAAAGAAGATATACAGATTGCCAACAGACACATGAAAGAATGCTCAACATCATTAATCATTAGAGAAATGCAAATCAAAACTACAATGAGATATCATCTCACACTGGTCAGAATAGCCATCATCAAAAAATCTAGAAACAATAAATGCTGGAGAGGGTGTGGAGAAAAGGGAACACTCTTGCACTGTTGGTGGGAATGTAAATTGATACAGCCACTATGGAGAGCAGTATGGAGGTTCCTTAAAAACTAAAAGTAGAACTACCATACGACCCAGCAATCCGACTACTGGGCATATACCCTGAGAAAACCATAATTCAAAAAGAGTCATGTACCAAAATATTCATTGCAGCTCTGTTTACAATAGCCAGGACATGGAAGCAACCTAGGTGTCCATCATCAGATGAATGGATAAAGAAGATGTGGCACATATATACAATGGAATATTACTCAGCCATAAAAAGAAATGAAATGGAGGTATTTGTAGTGAGGTGGATGGAGTTAGAGTCTGTCATACAGAGTGAAGTAAGTCAGAAAGAGAAAAACAAATACAGCATGCTAACACATATATATGGAATCTAAGGGGAAAAAAAAAAAGATCATGAAGAACCTAGTGGCAAGACGGGAATAAAGACACAGACCTACTAGAGAATGGACTTGAGGATATGGGGAGGGGGAGGGGTAAGATGTGACAGGGTGAGAGAGTGTCATGGACATATATACACTACCAAATGTAAAATAGATAGCTAGTTGGAAGCAGTTGCATAACACAGGGAGATCAGCTCGGTGCTTTGTGACCACCTAGAGGGGTGGGATAGGGAGGGTGGGAGGGAGGGAGACGCAAGAGGGAAGAGATATGGGAACATATGTATATTTATAACTGATTCACTTTGTTATAAAGCAGAAACTAACACACCATTGTAAAGCAATTATACTCCAATAAAGATTAAAAAATTGATCTGTGGATACTACAATATAATTGCAAATTTCCTGAGTAATCCATTCACTGACTCAATGAATATTGATTGAGAACCTATAACATGCCAGTTACCATGGTAGATATTAGAACAACAATAATAAAATAAATATTTCCTGTCATTATGCATCTTAGAAATTCTTAACATCTCTGCAAACATCACTGATTTTTATATTTTTCGGCAGAAGAACCCTTTCTTCAAAGGTACTTTTATGTGTATGAACATGTGAAGGAAGTGCTATTTTTATTGAATCAAGGGAACCTTATCCATTCATCTTACCCCAAGCTACCTTCCTTGTGGGCCCTGTGAAATCTTGAACACTTATGCCACAAGTGAGAATTACTACATATAGTCATATAGTTCTTGGTCCAGTTTTATCTAAACATTTATGATATCCCAAAGAGAATGCTATTGTAATTGTAAATAATAAGCTTTACAATTCTTCAATTTATTCTTTTGGAGTTAGCTTTAAAATCTAATTCAGGACTTCTGCTAGTATCAAAGTAGGTAATTCTGAGGAAATCTTTGAGTAGACCAGTAATTAAAAATCCCTTTGACAACTCTGGAAAACTTCACCTCACAGGGCAATGAAGAAATATTAGGCAGGATCCAGAAGATGGAAGCCCAGAGATATGAGCTCTGATTTGGGGGACATTTTTGCACCATACACATCTGCAAATACCCTAAGAGACAGCAGAGAAGCAGAGATGCTGGGCAGAGCTTTCAACATTAACCTGTGTTAGGAGGAGATCGTCAAAGAGAGGCCTAATAACCTCCATTCTCCATACGCTCATACATGCACATTCACGCAATTGTAATTTTAACCCTGAAAAGTTATACCCCGGACACGAGGGTGAACTGGAAATGAACCAGCTGTGCAGAAACTGAGTCTGAGGTTTAAACCTCTTTAATTTGTGATTTAATTTGAGCATTAAGTTGATTCAGTATTGTAACAGCCCTTAGATGCCTGCCAGAGAGCAAACATATATCTGCTTTGGAGATTGAAAACCTTGTCTTAGGTTTCAAACTATGCCTAGATTTATTGATTTTAAGATGACTGTTTACTGTCTTCAAGGAAATAATGACTGGTTTGAGACTTTCTTCAGTGAGCTGGAATCAATGCTACACAACCAAATAGTAGGTTTTAGCTTTTCAAAAATATGAAATTTTATTATTAGAAAAATTAGCATGTGTTAAGAGCCATCTTATTTCCTAATTCTAACCTAACAAGGTATTTTAGTCACTGAATCCCATGATTTGTGCATATGACAGAATTTTAGGAATCAGGGAATTATGAATGTACATTCTAGAACTGAGAAATACTTAAAACTCAATGGATGTATTTAACAGCAGATTCATTTAAAATGAAAACTAATAAGAACAAGTAAACTGGAAAATAGGTCAATAGGTGCACTGAACCATAGAGAGGCAAAAGAATGGAAAATATGAGCATGAGATATAGGTGTTAACAGTGAAAAGGTTTAATGTGTATAATTGAAATTTCAGAAGGAATTTTTTGTTCCTAGTCATACTTGTTTATAATGTGACTAATGTCTTTCTTTTAAATAATAAACAAACCATGTTTAACTACTGAAAACAACTCTCTTTTAACTCTTGATATTTTTTTACCTTGTTTTGCCTCATATTCTTCATTTTTTATTTAAGTTTTAAAGTAAAAACTTTGTTTACATACTCCAGTCCTCATAGAATATGTCATTCAGTAATCTTAAATATTCCATCCTAAATATTTCTGGGAAGGCAAGAGAAAATAATTTATGTAACTGGAAATTTGAGAATACTGCTTGTACATTTTGATACTTTTGGTCTAAAACTACCAAGACTCCTAATTCATCTAAATCTTTTCATCCCAAGATTTGGTCTTTAAACAAAAGCCATCAAGACTTCCCTGGTGGCACAGTGGTTTAGAATCCGCCTGCCGATGCAGGGGACATGGGTTCGATCCCTGGCCTGGGAAGATCTCTCATGCTGTGGAGCAACTAAGCTCATGCACCACAGCTACTGAGCCTGCACTCTAGAGCCTGAGAGCTATAACTACTGAGCCTGTGTACCACAACTACTGAACCCACGTGCAACAACTACTGAAGCATGTGTGCTCTCAGGCCTGCGTGCTGCAATTACTGAAGCCCACGTGCCTAGAGCCTGTGCTCTGCAACAAAAGTCACCACAACGAGAAGCCCACGCACCACAATGAAGAGCAGCCCCACTCGCCACAACTAGAGAAAGCCCACACAGAGCAGCAAAGAACAAACGCAGTCCCAAAAAACAATCTAAGAATAATAAAACTGGAACATAAAAGAAATAAGAACATATGTATATTATAGTATATTGCAAAATAAGGTTTAGGAAATACGTAGATGAATAACTTACAGATATTGAAAATATAAAAACAATTATAGTTTTTAAGTCCTTGTAAAACTAAAGTAGTAGGTTTTAACTTTTTAAAAATATGAAATTTCATTATTAGAAAAATTAGCATGTGTTAAGAGCCATCTTATTTCCTAATTCTAACCTAACAAGGTATTTTAGTCACTGAATCCCATGATTTGTGCATATGACAGAATTTTAGGAATCAGGGAATTGTGATGTAGACTAATAATTATGAATTATAGTTTCATTCAAATCCTTAAACATTTTAGTTCAGTATAATTAAAGTTTTTTTTGAAAATTGGCTATGGAAGTTTAACAATAAATTGAATATACTTTATTAATTTTTGCCTCATGGTCTTAGTTAAAGTTCCCCTCAAGGCTAGTTTTTTTTGTTAAGAACAAAGGGTCTGCTGAATCCTGCCTGCTGAGTGAGCTGGGAGAAACTAATTGTTACAATGCTAGGTCTTTGGCTAAGCTCAGTGATAGGCACGGGCTGAGTGGGCTAATTTTGCCCACTCCAAATCAGACTCCTCTGAAGCTTTCTCTAAAAGGCAGAGGTATTTCTGCATTTATTAATATTCTAATCTTGAGTGGTCAACAAGCAAATATTAACTGTTTTGTATCACCTCCATTCTCTTCATATCAAATATGATTGAATATATTGCTTCAGTCCTTCAGTTTAAATTTTGATTCTTGTGGCTCTTGGTTTTAACTTTCTGGTTGGAGTGGGAATAGAAAAGACTATGGTTTTTTTTGTTGCTTGTTTTTGTTTGCTTGTTGGTTTGCTTTTGTCTTTTTTTTGTTGCTGTTGTTGTCAGTCTTTCCCTCTGATTATGGCTTTGTGTATCCACAGCAAACCTTCTGGGGAACATTGTTTCCAGCTCAACATGGCTATTGAGACTCCACCTTCATTTTGTCCTACAGCATCCTTCTCTGTCCAATCTGGCCTCCTGGACAGAAACTGTACAATGTCAGTGCAATCACTAAGGATAAAACAAGTTATAGCTCTCTAAAATCAAGACTTCATTCATTTAAAAACCATCCCTCAAGTTTCTAACTGGACTTGAAATAAAAGAGAAAAAAAATATATACTGTTTGTTTTCAAGACAATTTCTGTCAAGGACAGCAAAGCAATAAGTAAATAAATTATAACACAGTAAAGTGTTTTCTTTGGATTGGATGATGGACAGGATATCATGAAAATATATACAGTACAATAGTCATCTTTCATTTTTAATCTTAAAAGTACAGGAAGACTTTTGTATATGTTGATGTTTCATGTTTTTCCAGGGAATAATGATTTAGGAAAAATGAAAGCTTGACAACAAAACATTCCCCGCCTCTAAATTTCCCTTTCCAAGGCATCTAAAGGGATAAAACTGTCTTTCACCCTTGCTACATCTGAGATGATTTAATCGCTAAATCCTAGAAATACATGCCTTTGTTAGGAGCTCTGCTGTCCAACTACCAGAGAGAATCTATAGTCACTATCTTTTATATGGGCATCCTGTCCTGGTAGCAGCATTTAATTTGGAACAATTTCATTACTGTAGCAAATTGGCAGTCAACCAAGAAAAATGACAATTTCTATGAAACAAAATATGTGGACTGTGGGGAGGTGAAGGAGGAGGATATACTGCAGATGGGGGTAATGAGACTCATTACATTCCTGATACTAATCAGTTCCATAATGGGTTCGAGGCAGCAAAGGTTTCCAGGCTCAAGCAGCCTGTTCCTAATGAATCTTTGGCTGGCTTAAAACCTGACCTTCATTTTAATAGAACTGTATAAATACCAACGTTATCCCTCTCTTGGGAATTTCCACCAGGTTGTTTTAACTTGAGAAATCTTCTAATATTAAATAAAGTTTCCTGGGGAAAGGTTAAAGATTATTATTAACATTCAGTCTTAACAAAGTGACTAAATATTATGTCACCATATAAGGGTGATGAATGCTTTTTTTGTTATTGCTGATTGATGGACCTAGAATTTTGAAAGCATTCTGTAACTTTTGAACTCACAGCCTGACAATGCTACCATTCTTTTTATATTTATGCACACGCACACACATATACACACAGAGTTTTAAGAGATTCTTAGCATAAAATATATTTATATATTCAGTAAAGACATGATTTAATCATGTTATTTCTCAAGATAAATGTGTAGTCTATAAATGGCCCCAGGGTGTCAAGAATTGTGAAAGGCCTGAGAATTTACCCTGCATGCACACTAATGTCATAGTCTGTGACATTTTCATGGATGTTGGCTTAAGATATGAGACTCCTGGTCTGAGACCAAGGACTTTCTTATTCATGGCACAGAAAGCAACACAAGCATATTTACATGAGTTCACCTTGCCCCCTAGTCCTGAAGGGGCAAAGGGATGGGCACAGATGGATGCCAGCCCATGTACTGGACTGTGTTACAGGAAAGGAATATTGAGCTTAGGGAACCTGGCTCTTTTAATGGGTAGTAAGCATGCTTACCCTCTTCTCTAAAGAAGCATATCATCATCATCAGACTAGAGAGTAAGCATGCTTGTATTTTCCTCTGAAGGGAGACACTGTATCTTCCAAGGCTGTGCACTATGCAAACATTTTTGAAAAGATGGTCTAAAAAAAAGGAGGTAACTAGTTAAAGTCTTGCTCACAAGAATGAATAAACATGAAATATGATAGACATGTGGAGCATTGTCTCATGAGCATGATGCTTGGTCAACCATTCTGATTAATCTATCCTACAGAGACTGGGACCATATCTACTCAATTGTCTCACTTAACATTTAATTAAGGCTACTGTCAACAGGTCCCCAAGTAGCAGGATGAGGCCAACTTGAGTACTGACCTCAAGCATCCCCTCAATGTCCTGGACAAAATCAGCTGAACAAATCCCATAATGCATCAGAGCCCACCTTAAAAAGCCATGTGACTTTCTTGTTAAATTTCTGTACTGATCTTTCCACCTTCCCCAAGGCATTAATCCACATTTAGAAGGTTGAATCAGGCCAGAGGCACTGTAGTCACAACCACACCTCCCAGAGGAAGGCTGATCTTGTGGAATCTCTATCTGCAGGGTCCAGCAGGTGAGTCCTGGGATGAGAAATGCCTCGGTCCCCCGATGCTGAAGGCCTCTTCTCCTGGACTTGTAAGTAAGTAGTTTGTCTCACACTACCCATCACGCAATCCTACCACTCATGGGTTCCTCAACTTTCCACAGTCAGAGTCATGGTGCTGCGGTGTCCCCTGAAGAAGTCTGCACAGAACCCTCTCTGTCTCAGATGCTGGGAACCTGGAAGGACTTTCTGAAACCAAAACGGGGGAGTGAACTGCGCATATGCAGGCCACGAACCTATAGCCTTCCAGGAACCCTCAGTCAGTCCAACAGTCCTGTTTGTCTATGCCTCTAGATAAATGGGACTCATCCACCCATGGTCTGACTCTGTTATGGCTGTGGAATCAGCACAGGAAAAACATCAGGAAATGCTGACGTATGTGTTGTGTGGAAGCCCTGCTGTTTCTGACATCTCAGTAAGATCAAGATGGTGATCAGATCATGGTCAGTGAAATCTGTCAGGGGATGGAAAACCCAGCAGTCAGTTAAACAATGTGCTGTAAGGTTTGGGACACATGCTCCATAGTGCTTTTCTATTTTGAGGAAGACTTTGGGGTGAATTGTAAAGAGATAGATCATTAATGTTCCTCCTTTAGACTTTCTTGGGTCTAAAACACCTCAGAGAGGTGTTTGCCATAAAAGTCAGAGGTCTCATTCTAATAGGTATAATCTCACCCTTTTTCCATGTATTTCTTACTCATATGAAGACCTTTCATCTGGAAAAGTCAGTTCAAGGACAAGGAAATTTTTTTTTAAATTGCAGAGTTCCATGATGATCTCACTTTGGCCCATTGTAGAGGGACTTGGCAAGCAGTGTGCTTGACTAAGTAGTCATTATTCTTGTGATCTAGGACTCTTTTAATCAAACAAAATAATCTAGATGACTGAATCAAAAATTAAATTTGAATGCTCTGGGACCTCTTCTGTCCAGCCTGACACCTGGATTGTAGGTATTGTAGGTAAGGAAAGGAAAGAAGCAGTATGTCCCAGAATGAACAGGTAGACTCCTGAATTTTTAAAATAGGTCTATATAAATTTCCCAATCCTTTTCTTCTGAGCATTAACCATGAAGCAGTAGAGGGAGGTAATCCCATTCTGGGGATAGATGCATAGAGTTACAAAATTTCCTTACTACATTTACCTGAGGAAAATTTTGCCTTTGGGGAAAATAGCATAGTTACGAAATTAAAAAATATATATATAATTTTGCTATTTGTTTGCTTTAGTCAAATAACCCAGCAGGTCTAAAATAAACTTAATTTAATCTTTTTCTCTTTTCCAGTTCAATGAAAAAGAGATTTCAAACACTGTTTTAAAAACTAAACACTTTTTTATGCTATGGAGAACATTATAGCATCTATCCTAAATAAAGAGGCTGCATATTATACTGAGAAGAACATTGAGCCTGGTTCTAGCTGTGTTTTAGAAAATTTTATTTGCTTCTCTGTATACATGATTCCCTGTTTGTAAAATGAAAGGACTGGGCAAGCTGGTCAGTAACATTTCTTAAGATCTAAAAATTAGAGATAGCTCCTGGAGAGTTTGGCTGGGTTTACATTTGCTTTCCTGTAACAGATATAAATAATTTATAAATAATTGGGAGATTTTTTCTATTCAAATTATTTGACTAGAAATCCAGAAATATCTCTATTATTTTTTGTATCCTACACTTTTCTATTATGCCTGTCTCTTCCCTAATTCCTGCTCACAATGGTGGCACAATATCATAGTATATTTTTACCAACATCTTCGAGATATAATTAATTAACATATAACATTGTTTAAGTTTAGGTGTACAATAAGGTGATCTGAATTTATATTTTCAGAAATGTGAAATGATTACCACAATAAGGTTAGTTATTGCATCCATCACCTCACATAATTACCTGTCTTTTTTTTCTTTTGATGGGATTTCAGATGTATTCTCTTAAAAACTTCCAAGTATATAATAAATATTATTAACTATAGTCACCAAGCTATACATTAGATACCCAGAACTAATTCATCTTATTACTAGAAGTTTGTACCCTTTGACCATTTCCCCATTTCTCTCATCCCTCAGACCCTGGCAACCACCATTCTACTCTTTGTTTCTATGAGTTTAATTGTTTTTAGATTCCACATATAAGTGAGATAATACCATATTTGTCTTTCTCTGTCTGAATTATTTCACTTAGTCTAATGCCTCAAGATTTATCCATGCTGTCACAAATAGCAGGATTTCCTACTTTTTTTATGGATGGCTAAATAATATAATCTAATAATATATGTAAATATAACAATATATATATAATTTGATATATATAGGTATATTTATTTATTTACACCACATTTTCTTTCCATTCATTCATTGATGGACTTTTAGGATTTTTCCATGTCCTGGCTATTCTGAGCAAAGCTGCAGTGAACATGGGGGTACATATATCTCTTTGAGAGAGTGACTTTTTTTCCTTTGAATATATATCCAGAAGTGGAATTGCTGGATCATATGGTAGCTCTATTTTTAAATTTTTGAGGACTCTTTATACTGTTTTACATGGTGGCTGAACAAATGTACATTCCCATCAATAGTGTACATATGTTCTCTTTTCTCCCTATCCTTGCCAACTCTTGTTATTTGTTGTCTTTCTGATAATAGACACTCTAACAAGTGTGAGGCGATATCTCATTGTGGCTTGGATTTGCATTTCCCTGATGATCAGTGATGTTGGGTATTTTTATTTTGTGCTTTTGTTGTCATATCCAAAAAAATTGTTGACTAGACCAATGTCAAGAAAAATTTTCCCTATGTTTTCATCTAAGAGTTTCATGGTTTCAGCTCTTACGTTTAATTCTTTAGTTTATTTTGAGTTAATTTGGGGAATGGTATAAGATAGGGGTAAAATTTCATTCTTTTCATGTGGCTATCTGGTTTTCCCAAGACGATTTATTGTCTTTCCCCATTAAATATTCTTGGCTCCCTTGTCAAATAGCAGTTGGTATTTTTGATGAATTAGTTAATAAATATAAGCCCACACTTCTACTAAAGTAGTTATAGAACAAAGGGAAAAGATACACAGTGGAAAAAATATGGCAAAGGGAATATTAAAAGTAAATTTTCTTTGTTTCCTGTACTCACAGGAAACACCTATGAAACTAGAAATCTAGTCATAGTACTGATACAAATCCATTGGCATTTCACTTACCCCCAGTGGTTTCCTTAGCTCGACTCAAGTCTTTGAAAATAATCCCTTTATTAAAGTATCTTTAATTACCCATTGAAGGTGCCATCTGTTTTCTCCCAGGCTTATGACTGATTTAGGTAGCTTGGCATGATTATCATCATTTAACAGTAGAGAAGTCAAACACACAGAACTATATGGCTTGCCTAGAAGCCCATGGCTAATAAGTCATGAAACAAGGACTAGAACTAAGATCTTCTCATTCTAGTGGCCTTCCATTTAACCATGGTGGCTTTTTTATTTAATTCTCTTGGCATCAGTTTGCTTATCTAAAATTTTTAAATGTGAATTTATTGAAGTAAATATTGCTGAGGATGCTCCCTCTTCTAAAATTCAATGATTTAATAATGCTAATCTACATAATATTTGCACTATGGATCTACAAGAGGACACTGTCCTCTGCAAGAGGACCTCTGGACACCCAGAGGTGTCTAAGTACATCAATGAACATAAGACTCCTACCTTAAATTGTGTTCCTAAATCCTCTATCTCCTGACTAAAGATAAGTATTCTTACAATATTGACTTTATTGGTTAATTTGAAGGTAGCATTTATGACCACAACCCAATTCCAAATATTTTTAGTGAATTCTAATATTTAAAAATAATTTCTCCTACCAGAAATTTTTACACATTTAAGAAGTTATACCAACATTTAGTTGCTTAACATTTTACATATGATTAGGACCCAAACACTTACACTTAGTTACTCTAGGCTAGGCATGCTCTAAGTGTTACTATATTTATTCATTCATTGAATCCCATAACAAATTTATGAGGAGAGTGAAGCTACTTATTACCATTTCCATAGATGAAGAAATTGAGGCACAGAGATACAATTTAATTTGCCCAAGCTCACATATCTAATTTAACTACTCAGAGATGAAATCACTGCAACCCAGATAGCTGAGTTGAGCTGCCAAAAGTAGCACAGCTGCGCAACAGATCAGTGCCAATGCTAAGGCTAAAATCTATTTTATACAATCTCCAGATACCTATGCTAGCCTTCCTTCCCATTCCATGGCAATTTATTAAAGCAAGGCAATCCAAGTTAATATTAGGCTAGTTATATCTTCAAGAAAATATATGTTAACAAGTCTAAAATTCAATAGTGGATCTATTGTTTAATTATTAATATATTGGTGCCATTTTTCTCTGAATGCCTTATAGACACACAAGAGTTATCACTTGTTTGGCATATACAATGTCTAGTGTTTCTTTCACCTTAGTTTCAATCATGATCAAGCAATTTTGAAACACAAGACACAACTTTTGGTTAAAGAAATGCCACAACATCTGTTGACAAAATGGGGAAAATGAAGAAATTTCTGGGGCAAGATTGGTCTTAGAAATGTACTTCAGGCAGAGTGAGAACTTGCCTTATATGAGAGGAAATGAGATTTTTTTTTCAGCTCTAAAGATACCAAAGTATAGAGCAAATTTTTCTTCCCTTAAATTTAAAAAGAACATTGTTCACTAATAAGTAAACTCTAAAAATAAAAGCTTCGATAAAAAATAAATTGGAATAGAAATTATTAAAACAAACTTGTGTTGACTTTCTAATTGGAGTTTAATCCAACATTAATTGTGTGGGGGAATAAACTTGCCACCCCAAAATGTATTCTTGGTATAAGGATTATTTTGAGCAGAAAACAATAAAAACCCAAATGACTTGGGAAGAAACTTTGATCTTCCCTCTAACTGCCTAAAAGAATGTACATAGAGGACCTGTTCCAGGAAAAGAACTGCTGTCAGCATAGATAACTATAGTATGAACTAAGTGTGTAGACAGGGAGGAACCTAGCAAAGTCTGTTAAAATTCCTTTTTGTGTCTCATTGTCTCTGGACAGCAAACGTTTGTTTACCAAACATTTGTTTTTCCGTCTCCGTGTAAATTGGCTTCCTCCCCTTTGAAGTCCCAAACCAGTACCCTCAACATCCTCTTGTTTTTAGCTGAAGATGGTATTTAAGGTGAGGGCTTCAGCTATTTTGGAGAGTTACTCAGTTCTCCTGGGTCTCTCCCATGTAATTAAATTTTTGTTTGATTTTTCCTGTTAACCTGTCTCATATCAATTTAATTTTTAGGCCACCCAGAATCACCTAGAAGGGTAAAGGAAAATTGCTTGCTCCCTGACAACTGTAAACTTCTTAATACAACATTTATGGGTATTATTATTATTATTATTATTAGGTCTCGATCTACACTCAAGTTGAAATTTCTGGTATTCCATTTATTTATCTTATATTCAGAGACCTCAGATTCAAATTCCCACAGGGTTAGTAAATAATGTAATAAGTGAAGCATGCTGTATTTGTTTAATAATGGTGATTCAAGTGCATATTAAAGCTGAATAAAGAGAGATATATTTTACTTCCCTAAAGTAATATGTCTTCTGTGTTTTCTTACAAATATTTCCATATATTGATACAAAACATACTTCAATTTCTTCTTAACTTTATTGTTTGAAAAAGAAAATAAAAGAGAGCAGCGCGAGGTTGGTGATAAATGATGACTCCAAGCTTTATTGTCAGGGACACAAAAGGGAATATTGGAGACTATATTAAACATAAGAATGAATGTTTCATATAAAAGATGCATGTGCTCCTGGGATTCAGACAAATTTTTTATGAGGTAGTATAGTTCCAGTGTTATAGGATCTTCCAAAACTTTAGAAACATATAGAGAGCTAAAGAATAGTCTTAGACATTTAGGATTAAGTAATAGTCCAGACAAGAAGTCTTACCCTCATAGAACTCACAGTCTACAGGGGAAAGTACCAGCAATATACATACTAAATGAGTGAATTATATAATCTCTTAACATATGATAACTGCTCTGGAGAAATAATAAGAAACAGTAGAGGAGATGGAGAATAATGTGTGGGGTTGAAATTTTAAAGAGAGCAGTCAGTGTGATTTTAACTTGTAGGAAAAGAGGTAACAATCATGCTGGTATCTGGGGACAAGAGGCTGTTATTGTACAAGATGGTATGTTGAAAGAAGGGCAAGGAAGCCAATGTGGCTACGGCAAAGGGAGAGAAATAGGCAGTGAAGTCAGAGAGGTAAGGCTACAGTGTGGGCAATTCTAGGTTCCTATACAGAATTGTAAGTAATTTTGTATGTTTCTGAATGAAACGTGGATCCATTGAAGAGTGTAATTTTTTTTCCATGTGACATCTCAAGCTTTTAAAAGTTGGCAACTATTTACTTTTTTTTTTTTCTTTTTTACCACTGTGAGGGTCAATCTGAATGCACTTATGTGCAGCCAAATTCATGTGGCAGTCAGCCAGTCTGCCGTTCTGCCACTGAAATGTTTTTATTGCCTCATCCTTTCATAATTATATCTTGCCTTTTAAATATTCTTTGTCTTGCATTTAAAATATTTTTTCTTAATATCTTAAGCTGAATTGTTACATAACCTATTTCTATTTCTTAATTAATTTAGAGGATTCTCCAGTCCTACCTACTGTGCCCTGTCTAAATTTTGTTTCCTGCCATGTCATGCATCCTTGGGCCAATCCTTGCTCTTCCGTGTGACTTTGACTCCTAATTAGACTGCTAGCCACTGTCCTTTCCCCTGCTTATTTGCAGTTCATGTTGAGTGGAACATGCTCACTGATATCGAATAAATCTGTCCTACTGTCAGAAGTAGCCTCTTCTCCTGACACCTCTTGTCCTTCTGATTCCTCCCATTATAAATGTTCGCTCTTCAATCAACTTCTCACAGGTTTGGCACTCTTACATGAAGTCAAGGAAATTAATCCACCCTGTTTCATTGCAAAACTCGACTGACCCAAAGTGGACTTACTGAAATATTTTTAAACAGAAGGCAGTAGAGGTGGCTTTGGAATAGTTATCAGCAATGTTATATTCTTTTTCACTGACAAAATTTTGCCTGTAGAAAATGGAACAGCTACACATTTAGATGAGACACTTTTATAAGTAATGAGATCTTAGAATTTAAATGAGAGAGACATTTAAGCTCTACTGCTTCTAAATTTTCAAGTTAAATGGTCAAAAGAGTCATCACATATATAGCTCTGCTTAGGGCAATCAACCTGCCCCAGGCCATCAGAGCCTTAGCTAGAGTCTGAATTTTGCTAATAATTCATTTTGCTGCTGAAAAGACAATACCTCATTCTCAATTAACATGAATAAATTACTACTTTCCAACTTCATTTGAAAAGGAATTAGATTAAATGAAATTGTTTGTATTGAGTATTTGCTAAGAAAGATATTTTAAAATTGGTAGTATTTTGGAGATAAAATAATAGTGGATTCCACCTTTGCAGAAATGAGATCTTGACCATTTAGATAAGAAATATAGTCTAAAGGAAATCCTGAGTCAACATAAAGCAGTAGGTTTTTTTCCTCACCCATAGAGGTGAAACCACATAACAGGTGAATGACATATTATTATGTAAAACATGAATTAAAGAAATAATATAATGAACAATTTTTAGTAGAGTTTTGGCTTTAGTAAAATACAAATTTTTCTGCAGGATTTTTAAATAAATTCCATGGAGACTTCTTTTAAACATGTCTTTCTGAACATAATTCTCCATGATATAATGACGATAGATGTTCTGGAATTATTCACTTTGGAATCAAGAAATATTTTATGGAAATCCAAAAATTATTTTTAAAAATAATAAAGTATCATAATAAAATGCATTCACCAGATTATATATGAAGATACACAAATTTTAAAAAACAGACAAGCATTCTGAAATGCTTTCAACATTACTTTTGGATGATTTATTCTGTGATTGTTTAAAATGTTATCAGTAACTCTGTTTTATTATTGCTGTTCTGTTTGTTTTTATGCACACAGACTAAAAGGTTTACACTTAAAAGAGAAGATGCCTACCTCAGTCACTTATGCCACATAAAGTAAAACCATGAAATCTGAGCTTGTGTAACATCGAAAATCTAATAAATGTAAAAACTAATCCCAGTGGCAATAAATCACATTATTACTAACAAGAAATAATACTAGATGAATTTTCATAGCCTAGAAAACACACGTTAGAAGTTAATTTATAACTCACTATCCAGTAAGAATTATAGAGAGATTTACTTCTTCAGAAATGTGTCTGTATTTCAAAGGAGGATGCTACCCGGGAGAAGGAGACATTCCATGGCTTGTAAAGTTGGAAACAGTAGTCTTATATCTCCCCTGAAGAGGTTTACTTGCACTCCAAAGAGTGAGGGCCCAGCATCCTTCTTCTTACATTTCTCAAAAGACTCTCTCTGAAGGGAATGGGAGACTTTCCTATATAAAGTCCAGATTTTTGTGCTTGGTCCCTCACCTACAGTACAGACCCTGTATTTGTAGGATGACATCTGGTTTTCATTGTACCACTGCAGTGGTAAAAAATGGGGCACAGAGGAATCACACAGTTCTTATTTGCTGTAAGTAGATAATAATAATCTGTTCTGCTCCAGAAACTTTGTACATATATTTAGGATAATAATAATAAATATAGATATTAAAAAGCTAACAGTGAGAAAAATACTCTCTACTTAAAATTAGAAATCATGATCTTGAAACACAACATAGTTACTAGTTATATTATCTTGCACAGTTTTGTTTTTGTTTTAACTTCCTTGGGGCTTTGTTGCTCTGTGTAAGTCGGTCATTTTTACAGTGCCATTGTAAGGTTAAATGAAAAAGAACTTGTTAAAAATGGTAATTTCTCAAGAACTATATGGAGAAAGGAAAGATGATGAAGAGGAGGAGGAGGAGGATGATATTGATGGTGATAGATAATAAGTGGAAATTATTTGGTAAATTATATTAATATTTCCAAAAAGCTTAGTTGGGTCAAACAAAATAATTAATATTGCCTTTCTTTTTCCTCTTGTCCTTCCTTCAAAATCCAGTTCTTGAAGTTAGATTATTTTATATGCTAAACTGCTAAATTGTTGCCAAGCCAAAGGCCTGGACATGATAATCTATAAATGGTTTAGTCTGTTATCATGATGTGATGTATAGATGGGACAAGAAGAAAAAAAAGTCACAACTTTTTTCAAATGATATTCGAAGATAAGGCGTTTGAGCAGAGAGGTATGAGAAGTCAGTCTCAGATGGCTGGTGTTTGAGAAAAGCATCATTTCGAAGGTAAGGAGCAGATTGCTACCCTTCTAGTCTAGTCACTCTAAAGGAACTTTATTAGAAATGTTTGGTTTGACATTATGATGATTTCAATAGTGAAGAAACTTTACATTGACTAATAAAATAAGAAAATGGATTTAATTGCAACTGAGAATATGTATACATGTGAGAGGTATGTGAAAAAGTAAAGCAATAATCCTAATAATTTGACAGAAAAATAAAGCTTTTTTTCCAGTATGTAGACATTTTACAGACAAATATGTTAATTTTTTCCCTTTTGTTGTATTTTATATTTAGCTTAATTTATATTATTTCTCCAATTTAGTCTCATTGTAATTCTCATCTCTATAGGAAGATAGTATCCTGGCAAGCAATTCATGCAAAATAAAAAAGAATTCAGTTTATTTAATTTTAAATACAGATGGCAAATTTTAAGAGTGCAAGAAAAGAGTTCCACTAATATCTTTAAACATATCCACATACCTAACCATACAGACTGACAGAAACACAGTGCATAATGCTTTAAAAATCACTGTTAGATCCATTTTTTAAAAAAATCTGTTGAAAAGCAAAGAAAATATTTGAGAGACTTTTCAACTTATTTCATAGGATGAATAAATTAGGATCTACAAATGAGAGAAAGGAGAGACCAGGAAGGTACCCGGCAAATTAAGAAAGCAGTCCATCTGGGGATGCTGAGAGAATGGGAAATGTGGGAGATTGAAACTAAAGTCTGCTTCCATTTCATGTATATCTAGGTACTGACTAATATTTTATGCATTTTATGAGGCTATACATTGGATTATATCTGTTAGGTATAAAATAAAACCCTAAGATTAGATACTTTGGGTTTCTTTTTTTTAAGAAAATATTCCAGATAAACATGTTAATTTTGGTCTACTGAAATTAATTCCTTGTCCACAGAAATATTCTGTAAATATGAAACACTTCAGAATAATTACCTATGTCTTTTATGCTGAAATCAGCCGAAAAACCTCCTAAAACACCAACAGATATTTACATATAAAAGCCAATGGAAAACTTCCCTTTTTCCTTCCCTTTTTTGGCTTAAATTTCCACATCCTAATGTATCATAATATCTGGGTCTTATTGACTGGAAAGCTACAGAGTTTTTTATCCTCTCATTTTCACTTACTTCAAGTAGCATAACAAGCTAGCATCATCAAGTATAATAGTCCACTGGATATGGTCTAAAGAGATTCATATATATCCCAAAGGCACAACATTTTTACTTCAGGTGCCAAAAGTAGGCTAGATTAAATTGCTACATATCTAATCAGTTTTCAGAGTTTTGTGGTTCTAAAAGTTTTAAGAAACAGAGGTGTCATGAATTATGTTATTTACAGGTACATATTTTATACTAATCAGACTGGATCACTTGCAGCCCCATAGACCAAAAATTAATGCTAATCATAAACCCATTTGTCCAGTTACTACTACTGCAGACAGATACTAAATTAGACATGGCATAGGTAAACCAACAAAGTCTATTAACCCAGAAAAATTGTGCCATATAATGTTCATCTGCTCAAAGCAGTGACTCATTTGAAACAAAGTCCTCAGGACCTAAACTTCCAGGGCTGACTATACCATTGGAATACATATTGTGGTTTACCAGATGCTTAACTGCTTTTTATCAGTGTGGCTTCTCTTGATATTTAGACTAGGGGTTGCATGGTGATTTATTGATTTCAGTATCTTACTCCAAAAAACCTGGTTTCAAAATATTCTGAGAACTGTGTCATGATATCATAATATATATCATGATATGTGATGAAAACAATATATATCATGATATGTGATGAAAAGCAATTCAATGCTTGAATGTAATTACTGCTATATAGTAAAAGTAATGACAAGTGGGAAACCATATTTTGAATGAGTGCTATATGTCATACAAGAGCTATATTACTGCCTTAGTCTGTTCAAGCTGCTATAACAAACTACACTAGACTGAGTAGCTTATAACCAATAGAAATTGTCTTGAACAATAGCTGGTGGCTTCAGTTGAGATGACTGACTAATCTCTTTATCAAATGGTTGTTTGGTCACACCCTCATTTTTTACAGTATGAATAGGCTGAGGATTTTCCAAAACTTTAATTTCTGCTTCCTTATTGATGAACAATTTGATCTTCAAGTAATTTCTCCCCTCTCATTTTATTATAAGCCATCCAGAGAAAGCAGGCCACCCCTTAAACATTTGGCTTAGAAATTTCTTCAACTAAATATTCAGTTTCATTGCTCATAAGTTCTACCTTCCACAAAAGCCTAGAACATGACAATCCAAGTTCTTTGTCACTTTATAAGAAGAATGGCCTTTCCTCCATTGTCCAATAACATTTTCATCATTTGTACCTGAGACCTCATCGGAATGGCCTTTACCATTCATATCCCTACCAATATTTTGTTCAGGATTACTTAGATATTCTCTAACATTAAGGCTATCTCTATAGATCTTTCCTTTTGCAACTGAGCTCTCACCAGAATTACACCTAATGGTTCATTCATAGCAATGTAGGTTTTTGTTAGCATGCACCTCCAAAATCTTCCAGTCTCTATCCATTACCCAGTTCCTCAGCCCTTCCACATTTTTAGGTTTTTGTTATAGTAGCACCCCACTTCTTGTACTAATCTTTGTCTTAGTCTGTTTAGGCTATTATAACAAACTACCATACACTGAGTGGCTTATAAATAATAAAGTTATTTTTCACAGTTCTGGAGGCTGGAAAGTTGAAAATCAAGACCCTGGCAAATTCAGACTTTGGTGAAGACAAACTTCCTAGTTCTTTACATGGTGGAAGGGATAAAGCAACTCTCTGGAGCCTCTATTATAAGGGCTCTAATCTCGTTCTTGAGGACACTGTCTTCATTATCTAATCACCTGCCAAAGGCTTTAACGCCAGATACCATCACATTAGGAAAGATCTCAATATATGAATTTTGAGGGGACATAAACATTTAGTCCATTATATTTATCATTATCAGCCAAAAAAATTTAAATATACCTATGATTATTTAGAGTTAAGGAAATAGCTGTTAAGAGACTCACCTAGAACCATACAGTTAGTAAATCACAGAGATAAAATTTCAACTCAAGTATGTCCAGCTACAGGCTTACAATATTTTCCTAATATTACCCTGCTTTCTTAAATTCTGAAGCAGGGCAAAAATGGATGGTGACTTTTAAATTTTCCTTTACTAAAATTAACAAGCTCTAATATAGAACACCTAACCTCCTCTGTACCCTCAGTTATTTCATAGTAATTATCTCACCAAACTTCCCTTTTTCTCTGAAATTGTCTCCACAGAATTCTTCTCTGAACTTGTCAGGACCTGTCCTTTTAAAATTAATCTTCCTGAATCTAAAAAAACCCTAACTTGAGTAGGACCTTCAAGATGGCAAAAGAGTAAGAGGTGGAGATCACCTGCCTACCCACAAATACATCTACATGTGGAACAACTCCTACAGAACACCTACTGAATGCTGGCAGAAGACCTCAGACTTCCCAAAAGGCAAGACACTCCCCACATACCTGGCTGTGTGACTGACAGGATCTTGGTGCTCTGGCCGGGTGTCAGGCCTGAGCGTCTGAGGTGGGAGAGCCAAATTTAGGACACTGGACCACCAGAGACCTTCCAGCTCCATGTAATATCAATTGGAGAGAGCTCTCCCAAAGATCACCATCTCAATGCTAAGACTCAGCCCCACTCAATGTCCAGCAGGCTCCAGTGCTGAACACCCCATGACAAACAGCTAGCAAGACAGGAACACAATCCCACCCATTAGCAGAGAGGCTGCCTAAAATAATAATAAGTTCACAGACACCTCAAAACACACCACCGGACGCGGTCCCACCCATCAGAAAGACAAGATCCAGCCTCAACCACCAGAACACAGGCACAAGTCCCCTCCACCAGGAAACCTACACAACCCACTAAACCAACCTAAGCCACTGTGGGAAAACACAAAAAAACAATGGGAACCACAAACCTGAAGCCTGTGAAAAGGGGACCCCAAACACAGAAAGTTAATCGAAATAAGAAGACAGAGAAATACACAGCAGATGAAGGGGCAAAGTAAAAACCCACCAGACCAAACAAATGAAGAGGAAATAGGCAGTCTACATGAAAAAGAATTCAGAGTAATGATAGTAAAGATGATCCAAAATCTTGGAAATAGAATGGAGAAAATACAAGAAACGTTTAACAAGGACCTAGAAGAACTAAAGAGCAAACAAACAATGATGAACAACACAATAAATGAAATTAAAAATACTCTAGAAGGAATCAATAGCAGAATAACTGAGGCAGAAGAACAGATAAGTGACCTGGAAGAAAAAATAGTGGAAATAACTGCCACAGAGCAGAATAAAGAAGAAAGAATGAAAAGAATTGAGGACAGTCTCAGAGACCTCTGAGACAACATTAAATGCACCAACATACGAATTATAGGGGTCCCAGAAGAAGAAGAGAAAAAGAAAGGGACTGAGAAAATGTTTGAAGAGATTATAGTTGAAAACTTCCCTAATATGGGAAAGGAAATAATCAAGTCCAGGAAGTGCAGAGAATCCAATACAGGATAAAACCAAAGAGAAACACCTCAAGACACATATTAATCACACTATGAAAAATTAAACACAAAGAAAATATATTAAAAGCAACAAGGTGAAAGCAACAAATAACATACAAGAGAATCCCCATAAGCTTAACAGTTGATCTTTCAGCAGAAACTCTGCAAGCAAGAAGGGAGTCACAGGACATATTTAAAGTAATGAAAGGGAAAAACCTACAACCAAGATTACTCTACCCAGCAAGAATCTCATTCAGATTCGATGGAGAAATTAAAACTTTTACAGACAAGCAAAACCTAAGAGAATTCAGCACCACCAAACCAGCTTTACAACAAATGGTAAGGAAATTCTTTAGGCAGGAAACACAAGAGAAGGAAAATAGTTACAGAAACAAACACAAAACAATAAGAAAATCATAATAGGAACATACATATCGATAATTACCTTAAATGTAAATGGATTAAATGCTCAAACCAAAAGACACCTACTGGCTGAATGGATACAAAAAAAAGACCCGTATATGCTGTCTACAAGAGACCCACTTCAGACCTAGGGACACATACAGACTGAAAGTGAGGGGATGGAAAAAGACATTCCATGCAAATGGAAATCAAAAGAAAGCTGGAGTAGCAATTCTCATATCAGACAAGATAGACCTTAAAATAAAGATTATTACAAGAGTCAAAGAAAGACACTACATAATGATCAAGGGATCAATCGAAGAAGAAGATATCAACTGTAAATATTTATGCACCGAACATAGGAGCACCTCAATACATAAACCAAATGCTAACGCCATAAAAGGGGAAATTAACAGTAACACAATAAGAGTAGGGGACTTTAACACCTCACTTTCAAGAATGGACAGATAATCCAAAATGAAAATAACACAAGTTTTAAGTGACACATTACACAAGATGGACTTAACTGATATTTATAGGACATTCCATACAAAACCAACAAAATACACTTTCTTCTTAAGTGCTCATGGAAGATTCTCCAGGAGAGATAATATCTTGGGTCACAAACCAACCCTTGGTAAATTTAAGAAAATTGAAATTGTATCAATTATCTTTTCCTACAACAATACTATGAAACTGGAAATCAATTACAGGAAAAAATACAAACACATGGAGGCTATACAATACACTACTATATAACCAAGAGATCACTGAAGAAATCAGTGGAGAAAAACAAAAAATACCTAGAAACAAATGACAATGAAAACAAGATGACCCAAAACCTATGGGATGCAGCAAATGCAGTTCTAAGAAGGAAGTTTATAGCAATACACTCTTACCTCAAGAAACAAGAAAAATCTCAAAAAAACAACCTAACCTTAACCTAAAGCAATTAGAAAGAGAAGAAGAAGAACAACAAAAAAGTTAGCAGAAGGAAAGAAATCATAAAAATCAGATCAGAAATAAATGAAAAAGAAATGAAGGAAACAATAACAAAGATCAGTAAAACTAAACAGTTGTTCTCTGAGAAGATAAACAAAATTGATAAACCATTATCCAGACTCATCAAGAAAAGAAGGGAGAAGACTCAGAAAAACAGAATTAGAAGTGAAAAAGTAGAAGTAGCAACTGACACTGCAGAAATACAAAGGATCATGAAAGATTACTACAAGCAAGTAAATGACTATAAAATGGAAAACCTGGAAGAAAGGGACAAATTCTTACAAAAGCACAACTTTCTGAGGCTGAACCAAGAAGAAATAGAAAATAGAAACAGAACAATCACAAGCACTGAAATTGAAACTGTGATTAAAACTCTTCCAACGAACAAAAGTCCAGGACCAGATGGCTTAAAAGGCAAAGTCTCTCAAACTTTTAGAGAAGAGCTAACACTCAGCCTTCTCAAATCCTTCAAAAATATAGCAGAGGGAAAAACACTCCCAAACTCATTCTACAAGGCCACCATCACCCTGATACCAAAACCAGACAAAGATGTCACAAAAAAAGAAAACTACAGGTCAATATCACTGATGAACATAGATACAAGAATCCTCAACAAAATACTAGCAAAAAGAATCTAACACCACATTAAAAAGATCATACACCATGATCAAGTGGGGTTTATCCCAGGAATGCAAAGATTCTTCAATATATGCAAATCAATCAATGTGATACACGATATTAAAAAAATGAAAGATAAAAACCATTTGATCATCTCAATAGATGCAGAAAAAGCTTTCAACAAAATTCAACACCCATTTATGATAAAAAACCTCCAGAAAGTAGGCATAGAGGGAACTTACCTCAACATAATAAAGACCATATATGACAAGTCCACAGCCAACATCATTCTCAATGGTGAAAAACTGAAACCATTTCCACTAAGATCAGGAACAAGACAAGGTTGTCCACAATCACCACTATTATTCAACATAGTTTTGGAAGTTTTAGCTACCGTAATCAGAGAAGAAAGAGAAATAAGAGGAATCCAAATTGGAAAAGAAGAAGTAAAGCTGTCACTATTTGCAATTGACATGATACTATACATAGAGAATCCTAAAGATGCTACCAGAAAACTGCTAGAGCTAATCAATGAATTTGGTAAAGTAGCAGGATATAAAATTAATGCACAGAAATCTCTTGCATTCCTATACACGAATTATGAAAAATCTGAAAGAGAAATTAAGGAAACACTCCCATTTACATTACAACAAAAAGAATAAAATACCTAGGAATAAATCTACCTAAGGAGATAAAAGACCTGTATGCAGAAAACAATGACACTGATGAAAGAAATGAAAGATGATACAAACAGAGGGAGAGATATACCATGTTCTTGGATTGGAAGAATCAGCATTGTAAAAATGACTATACTATCCAAAGCAATCTACAGATTCAATGCAATCCTTATCAAACTACCAATGGTATTTTTCACAGAACTAGAACAAAAAATTTCACAATTTGTATGGAAACACAAAAGACCCTGAATGGCCAAAGCAATCTTGTAAAAGAAAAATGGAGCTAGAGTAATCAGGCTCTCTGACTTCAGACCATACTACAAAGCTACAATAATCAAGATTGTATGGTACTGACACAGATACAGAAATATAGATCAAAGGAACAGGATAGAAAGCCCAGAGATAAACCCATGTGCATATGGTCACCTTATCTTTGATAAAGGAGGCAAGAACATACAATGGAGAAAAGACAGCCTCTTCAATAATTGGTGCTGGGAAAACTGGGCAGCTACATGTAAAAGAATGAAATTAGAGCACTCCTTAACACCATACACAAAAATAAATTCAAAATGGATTAAAGACTTAAATGTAAGGCCAGACACTATCAAACTGTTAGAGGAAAACATAGAACACTCTATGACATAAATCACAGCAAGATCCTTTTTGACCCACCTCCTAGAGAAATGGAAATAAAAACAAAAATAAACAAATGGGACCTAATGAATCTTAAAAGCTTTTGCACAGCAAAGGAAACCATAAACAAGATGAAAAGACAACCCTTAGAATAGGAGAAAATATTTGCAAATGAAGCAACTAACAAAGGATTAATCTCCCAATATACAAGCAGCTCATGCCGCCCAATATCAAAAAAACAGCCCAATCGAAAAATGGGCGGAAGACCTAAATAGACGTTTCTCCAAAGAAGATATACAGATTGCCAACAAACACATGAAAGAATGCTCAACATCATTAATCATTAGAGAAATGCAAATCAAAACTACAATGAGATATCACCTCACACCAGTCAGAATGGTCATCATCAAAAGATCTACAAACAATAAATGCTGGAGAGGGTGTGGAGGAAAGGGAATCCTCTTGCACTGTTGGTGGGAATTTAAATTGATACAGCCACTAAGGAGAACAGTATGGAGGTTCCTTAAAAAATTAAAAATAGAACCACCATATGACCCAGCAATCCGACTACTGGGCATATACCCTAAGACAACCATAATTCAAAGAGTCTTGTACCACAGTGTTCATTGCAGCTCTATTTACAATAACCAGGACAAGGAAGCAACCTAAGTGTCCATCGACAGATGAATGGATAAAGAAGATGTGGCACATATAAACAATGTAATATTATTCAGCCATAGAAAGAAGGGAAATTGAGTTATTTGTAGTGAGGTGGATGGACCTAGAGACTGTCATACAGAGTGAAGTAAGTCAGAAATTGAAAAACAAATACCGTATGCTAACACACATATATGGAATCTAAAAAAAAAAAAAAATGGTTCTGAAGAACCTAGTGGCATGACAGGAATAAAGACTCAGACATAGAGAATGGACTTGAGGAATGGGGAGGGGGAAGGGTAAACTGGGATGAAGTGAGAGAGTGGCATGGAAGTATATACACTACCAACTGTAAAATAGTTACTGGGAAGCAGCCGCATAGCACAGGGAGATCAGCTCCGTGCTTTGTGTCAGCCTAGATGAGTGGGATAGGGAGGGTGGGATGGAGACACAAGAGGGAGAGTATATGGGGATATATGTATATGTATAGCTGATTCACATTGTTATATAGCAGAAACTAACACAACATTGTTAAGCAATTATACTCCAATAAAGATGTTAAAAAAATTTATTTTAAATAAAAAATAACCCTCCAAAAATAAATAAATAAATACACATACACACACACACACACACACACACACACACATGCTCTAGCAAAATATCTCTCTGAAAAACAACCTAATAACCTATGCATAGCTTAGAAAAGCCCTATAGAAGTCAATTGCATGATGGCATTCAGAACTAGAGCTGATAATCTCTACTTTCATAGATAAAGTGAAATAAAAGCAATTGTTCTTCAATATCATAAATGGAAACCATTTTTGACATATTGTTTCTTTCTTTTTCAAAGTAGTCCCTTATTCTCAACGAAATATTCATTCATTTCATGATATAACATTTTATTAATAAAAATATATACCTCAGAATGGAAAAGTAATTGCACATTATTTTGTATTTAAGCATTTTGTACTGTAGGAAATGTGCCATTTATTCTGTTTAGTATGTGTAAGACCTGCCAAGGAGTGGCTATGTCAGGCCCATGAAAATATACAAGAAAATATTCTAAAAAAGCAATACTGTTTAGATAAGATATTCAAACCTGGAAGACTCAGGGGTCCTTCAGATTTCAAAAGAAAAACATCATGTTTACAGGGGTTTGTGTCCTGGCTACTTCTCCTTGAAGCAGCATTTACCTAAAGGATTTAAGATCTAGAACTGCAGCCTTTTAGCCAGGTTACCATCATTCCTCCAGGTTAGCAGCAGCGTATCTGCTTATATTCCTCTGCTCCTGGTGGGATTTTTCAGTAACAGAAAACCCCTGCACGAATGCTGATTATTCAACATACCATGCTCTGGCTGCATGCTCTCATCTCCAAGACATGGATTAAACTCTTTTTTCCTGAATGATTAGGGAAAGGGACAAAATAAACAGGGAGGAGGGTGAAGTGGATGGGAGTAAAGGGGCAAAGAGAGGAAAAATATTTTTGGCCTCACAGCTGTGCCGTATGAAGTTTAGTTTTTCCCAAACTCTTAGCAGCTTATCGGTGTTCAATATTTTTGGTAGAAAGTGTAGTCAGCTATTGATTTAATTAAGGAGAGTTGAGATAAAGTTCAGTTACGTAGAGGAAAAAGAAATCACAGGAGAGATTCAGATAAAATGAAAATACATTTCAAAGACACCACAAAGGAGAATCTGCAAAGGGAGTACATGGAAGGCTTTAAAGTGACAGAGTGAGGAATTCACAGGAAGGAATTCATATGCATTGCACACTGGCTAAAATCTTAAGTGCTTCATCATGTAAGAAGAAAACTTTTAGTAAGTGTAATAAATGTTTTTCCCCCATTGGTGCTGCTTTGCCACTCCTTACATTAGACTCCTTAATAGAAAATATAGCTCCATTCAGTTTTCTTCTTCAAGGACACAAAGATCATGGTCACTGCATTATAAGGTTATAAAATATCAATGTAATATTATAATATAAATTTATATGGAGAGGAACTATTGTTTTCTTAATACAAAATAATTCAAATAAAGATTTATATTTCTGTATGATGATGTGGCATGAATTAAATATATGATAGACAGCAGCATAGTGACAAACTTAAACAATTATGTGCTGTTAGAAAGCCACGTTTTTAATTCTCTGACTAGAGGGAAGCAATTTGACATTAAAAAGTGTAACATAATTGGAAAAGAAAACTTTTAGTCAGGCCGTCAACTTGTTTGTTTGTTACTTATTATTTGCAGTCATGTGCTGATTACTCCAGCTCCAGGTTTAATTTTCTTATTTTAAAATGGACACTAAATAGGACTTATCCCTTAGAGTCATTTATGAGTGATAAATCAGATAATGCATTAAAGGTTTCCAGCACGGAGGCTGGTCAGAAATTATACATAACTAAACAGCTATAACCATAATAACCATTATCATTATTTTAAATATCATCCATCTGACACACAAATCTTTATCTCTACCCTTAATCTCTCCCTTAAGCTGTGTATAGACCTTACTATCCAACTGTCTTTCCAACATGCCCATTTGGGTACAAAGTGCACAACTCATATGAAATATAACCTAAATATTACATTTCAACTCCTGCCTCATCTCTGGCTCCTTCCTTCTTCCCATTGTTCTGAACAACACTATAATTTCCACGTGTTGCCAACACCAAAACCTCAGAGAGATTCTTGATCTTTCTTTTTCTCATCACACACATCCAATCTATCAGCAAATCCTGTAAGCTCTGGTTCCAAAACATAGATTGTTTCAAACCAGTTGTCACCATTTCAACTGAAAAACACTAGCCCAGGCTTCTATCATACTGGCTTATACAACAACTTTATAACTAGTATCCTTCTTTGCAGTTTTTCACAGCCACATTTTGTTCTCCATATAGAAACCAGAGAATTTTCTAAAATGTGCATCTTATTGTGTCACTGCCCTTCCTGAATCTCTTCATTAGTTTCGACTGAAAAAAAAATGCACAACCTAACAACTGAGAATTATGTTTTATTTGTCATACATACTGAGAACTTAAGCCTGGGAGACAGCCTCTCAGCTAGCTCTTAGGGACTCTTCTGAAGAGGTAAGGGAGGAGCCAGGATATATAGGAGTTTCTGCAAAAACAAACAAAAAACCAAAAAACAGATAGTTGGAACATCAAAAGATTACTGTTAATTAAAGAAACCAGACATTTCAAATTAATGAATTTAGCACTTTTCTATGTATGGGAAGATGTAAGAGTCTGGGTTTTTGCAATCATTCGTTTGATATGCACCTTGACTATGTAAGTGCATAAAAACAGTATCCTGTTTTTCTTCATCCTGAATCCCTTCAGGGTACACCACTGGGGGTGGCTTCAGTGACTGATGGTTGATGGCCACATTGTCTTTTGTTTACTGATATGGCAGGTGACATTCTTCCATTCTTCATCTATATTAATTTCCAATTACAATTACATTGAATTCCTAAACATTCATCATGATCAACAGAACCAGTCATTGTCATGTGTCTGCCTTCCTCCACTGCATTATCTTGTCCCACCCTTACCCTTGATCACAGTGTTCCTATCACATTAGCCCTCCTCCACCTCCTTTATTTCCCTTGTAGCTTATTTCCTCTTTTCTTGAGTAATGATATCTAATGTTTCTTGGGTACTAAATATGTTCCAGACACTGCTCAAAATACTTTACATGGTTTAATTCATTCAGTTATCACAACAATCTAACCTAATAAGGTAGCTACTATTTTTAGCACCATTTTATGTGAAATGAATTTGAGGCTGTGAGTGGTTAATAATTTGTCCAAGGTCATAAAATTAGTAAATGACAGAATCTAAATTCTAAACCTGGGCATTGTTTTCCAGAACCTGCATTGTTCACTTCTGCTTTATGCTATATTCCATATTATATTTATTTTTCAGACCCTTGTAGATCTTCTACTTTATATTCTTGCAATTTTTAGTCATTTGTAGTCTTGATATATGGTAAGTAAGTGTACTCAGGTTTTGTTCTTGTTCTTCAAGGCTACCTAGACTTTTTAGCCTTGTTAATTTCCATGTACATTTAAAAATCTATTTGTCAAATTTGACCAAAACTTCCTGAATTTTGGCTAGGACTGCAGTGAATCTACAGATTGAGAAAAATGAGATATTTACTATTGAGTTTTCCAGAACATGAGCATGCTATATGCCTGTTCCTTCATTTGAGTCTTATAATATTTCTCTCACAAACATTTTCTAGTCTTCAGTACAGAAAGCTTATGTATCTTCTGTTAGATATATTGCTAAGCAGTCAATAACTTTGATGCTATATATGTTTAACATTCTATTTCAAGTTTATTATTGGTATATAGAAATACAATTGATTTTTGTTTATTGATTATGTATTCAACAATATTGTTGAATTCACTTATTCATATAAAATGGGTTATTTTGCTCTCTTACTTTCAATCTATTTCTGACAATAAATATGAGTGTTCTGGATCAGAAACAGGCAATTATTTACTTATAGAGTATTTTGGTGTCAATTTTTCATACCCATTTTTCCTCAGAGGTTGACCTGGTATAATTCAGATGAGCTCTGCATGTACAGGCTTGGTCTGCTTTATGGGAGAGGAACCCCAGAATTATGAAAGTTGGAGTTTATATATGACAGCTTGAACAGCTACACCTCTTCCCCTCAAGAGTAAGGGAGAAGAGAAAGAGAGAAGAGAGAGAGTAAGCTTGCAAGGGAATATGGACACTCATCTTTCTAAGGTATACAAATCTCTCTAGGAAGAGGAGGGAACAAAACAACCCTTATCCAATCACCCTTTGAAATGTAAATAAATGTCTCCAGGCTTTATTTCTCTGGCTTGCAGAGAAATCTGCAATTTCTCTGACTTTATTCACTATCTCTAATTTACAAGGTTTATTTGCCATTCAATGATCCTTTAAGCCATGTAGTCAGTAATTTTTGCTCTGAAAGTTCTGACCATGAAGAGATTTGGAAATATTCACATTGTATCCCAAGAGGTATAGCTATAGATTTGCTTTTAGATTTTATTTGTGCACAGAGTTTTATTTCTTCTATTCCAATCCTATGCTTTTAAAAGCATTTTCTTCTCTTATTGTACTGCCTTAGACTTCCAGTACAATGTTTAATAGCAGGGACATCTTTTTCTCATTTATCATCTCAGGGAAAAGTGTTTAATATTTCACCATATAGTATGATGTTTTCTGTAAGACTTCTATAGTTAGTTTTCATACGATTCAGTGAGTTATCTTTTCTCATTTGTTAAGGATTTATATATCACAAATAGTGTTAAATTTTGTTAAATTAAATACTTTTTCTTCATCTATTAAAATTCATATTATTACCTAATTTTCTTCTGTAAATGTGATGATTCATATTGTTTGTTAATATTTGAATATTAACTACCCTTGCATTTCTACAATTAATCCCCCTTGGTCAAACTATTTTATTATTTTATATATTGCCAAATTTAATGAGTTTATATTTTGTTTAGGATATTTATATGCAATTGATTAGAGAGTCTGTAATTTTCTTTCCCTGTGACATTTTTGTCTGTTTTTTAAATCAAGGTTATGATGGACTCTGAAGAGCATTTGTGGAACATTTCTTCTATTAATAGTTTCTGGATGAGTTTGTGTAAGATTGATGTTATACTTTTTTAAATATTCAGAAGAAATTACAAGTGAAACCATGAAGACCTGGGTGGTTTCTGCTGTTATTTTGATTATTTTTTTCTTTTGTGTCTTTGAGTTTAAGGCTATCCTTTGTTTCAGGATATCCTTGAGATACAAATTAGGTCATTGCTTTTCAGTCTTTGTTTTTTACCCCTACTGTATGCATTTAAGGCTGTACATTTCCTGACATTTAGCTGCATTTGTCGAAGTTTTGATATTTTGTGTTTTTAATCATGTTCAAAATATTTTCTAATTGTTTTTAACCATGGGTTAATTCCCCGGTGGTTGAACATTTTCTAGTTATCTTCTTAACATTTTTACTGCTTTAATTATACTGTGTTTAGAGAGCATATTTTAAGTGATTTAAATTCTTATAAAATTTGTTGAGGTTTTATATCATTATTAGTTATTTGTTTGTGTATCAACATGCAGGACACAGATTTTTATGTTTTTCTTTTTTCTTTTTTTTTTGCTTATTATATTCAATACTGGAGAACAAATAATAATGATTTGATTCATTATTAGAACATACTGTCAGGGAATACCAATATCATTTCTGATAGTTACTGATATAGAAAAATCAAAAAGTAAGAACTGAAAATCAAAAAGAAAACAATTAGAAAAGTATCACTATTTGAAAGTAATACCAAAACAGCCATTTATGAAAATGCCTAAGCATCACGTAACATAATGCTTATTATTTAATAGGTTTTAGATTATCATTATTGTAAGCTTGATGAGAATGACAAATTATGGGCTCATTTGTTACTAGTTGTTTCTCACAAATCTTGGACTTCCATTTATAATTTTAAACATGATTATGATTATTATTTGTATAATAGGATCAATTCAACAGAATTCTTTATTCTCTTACAATTTAAAAATACCTTTTAAAATTAAAAATTAACATGTGTGAGTTAAATAAAAGAAATATGAACATTAAAATTTGATGTTATTAATTTAGGTTAAAAAAAGTTTCAAGAGGTAAACTGTCTCATTATAGAGCTTCTGTTGAGAGTGTAGAACAGTATAAATATCTCTGAAATTCAGTATTACTGAGCCATTAATATTATCACAAATTAATATCTTAATGTTGCAAAGTACTTTTCAATGTACAAAAATGTTTTCACTCATATTGCTGGATTTTACTTAAGCCACACAACAAGTCTCAGAGTCTGGCATGGCTAGTTGGAAGGTGATTTCAGTATTTTCCTGTGGTTTCTCAACTAAACGGTGTAAGAATTAGAATGCAATGCATATATTGTAAATAAACAGATGCTTCAATTTGCTATTTCTGTTGACTGCTGAACTGATATTATGTTGACTGATATTTAAGTTCATACTCATTCATTTCATGAATATTTATTAAATGTCTATTATGTGCATAAACAAATGTTTAATATTAGGTACTGATCATTATTTGTAATTTTGTGAAAGCTTAGGTTATATGCATTTTAAGAGCTGGATATTACTTCTGCTTTACTAATTTTCATTTGTTTATATTTTCACCTGTTAATTTTAACCCAAACTCATTGTATGCTGCTAATCCATGTTCACTTTAATATGATTAATAAGTTACTCATGCAGTTTCTTCTTTGGTAGGATGTGTAAAATAAATATTATTATTGTTGTCTTAAAATAAGATGCCTATACATTACCTTTTGGGTCAAATCTGGATCTTTTAATAGGAGGTCTGGAATAAGAGGAATAAATTTTCTCTTTTTACTTCACTTCCTTCCTTTGGAATGATTTGGGGTATTTTTTTTACTTGGGAAATACTCAGTTAAGAGGATCACATGGCAGCAGGATTAGATGCCAAAGGAAGGGAAAGAGGAGGACCATTCTCTTCAGCACTCTTCTGGTGATTGAACTAAGCTTAAGAGATAAAAAAATGGCACAAGTTTGCTACCTCTAAGCTCCATACATTATTCAATTATTTTACTAAGGGTAGAAAAACAAGTTTCTAGGATAAAGCCAAAGTAAGGAATGAAAAGGGCTCATTTTTCCTTAAATACAATTCTTATAAGTATTTAGGGAATTAGGATTAGTAACAAGCTAAAATCAAGAACAATGGTTTCCAACCTGGCTCCACATTAAAATCATTGACAGTCTTTCTTAGAAATAGTAATGCCTGAGTCCCACAAGAGACCAACTGAAACCAGCTCTCTGGGGGTAGGGCCAGTTCATTTATGGTTTTTAGATGTTTCCCAAGTGATAGAAACAACTATCCTATGCAATGTGTAAAAAAAAGTTAGGCACTCTCCCACCCAACAAAAATAATGTCTAACAGCCTTGTGCACATGCAACTCTATTACTAGTGGAAACAATGCAAGATAAATAGACTGTTGGTTGAGGGCAGGACTTTGTGTGTGTATGTGTGTGTGTGTGTGTGTGTGTGTGTGTGTGTGTGTGTATGCATATATAATATACTTATAGAACAGTTCTGTACAATTGCAGATAAACATTTATGCCCTTTCAAGAAAAAAGCACATTGATATTTTAAAGAGGTTTATTACTGTTGTAACACAAGTGTCAAGGTACTTCTGGTATTTATTAGAAAAATAAACAAAACAAGGAAGCCATTTCTATGTATTTTAGAAAATTGTTTCTGTGAACTCAGATGACTTTCAAAGCAAAGAAAGGTGCTTCTCACTTGGAAAGAGGCTCATTTATTCTATTTAACTAAACGTCAGAGCAAAATACCTAATGGTTTTGAATGGGCCTAAATTGTTCTTTGAATTAAATATATGCATGACACAGTTTTTCTAATACATAAAATCTACAGAGAAATTTCTTTTATTCCTCATTTGCAATGCTACCTGCTTAAATACTTAAAAAGTCAAAACGTGAGAAAAACAATTTAGTGACACAAGCTACCAAGGTACTCAGAAATTTACTGTGATCTCCGTAACTAAGTGTATAAGAGACGATAGAATTTTCTTCTATAAATGGAAAACAGAAAGAGAAATCAAGTTGTTTTTTTTTTTTTTCCTATGAGCTATAATTTAAAACAACATGGGCTTTTTGATAGAGCTTCTTAATCTAAAACTATCTAAAAAGAAGGAAATAAAGATTTCTCCCAATACACTGATGCTGTGTGACTTTGCCTCAGTAGTCTTTGAGAGATTTTGTAATGAACTAAAGTTTTCTTGACCAGAAGCAGGATTTTCTAAACCTACATCATTTCCCATTTAGACTCTGGAAAATATTGTTTCAATGTATCTGGGGACCAGACAATTTTAGTTGATTAGATAACTTAAAATCTAAAATGGAAAAATATTACCTTTTGCAGTCCTTCAAAATATTTAGTAACTATATGAAAAGCAGCTTGATGAAACAAAGCTAAAAAATTGTCACCACTCTCATTTATATCCTGATGTATTATTAAGAAAAGTTCATTTCATTATGAATATTTCCTTCAAAAATATTTCTCTGAAATTCTTTCTGAAAGTTCAGATTCATTGAACTATGAAACTGAAGAATAAATTTGAATGATGTTTAATTCATGAGTTCACTTGTATTACATATATAACTGCCTTTCCTTTAATTTTCATTTTTGTTAAAAATGTGTTTTTATACTCTTCAAGTATATTTTTAAAGGATTATATGCAGAAGTGACACATAAAGCTAAATCTTTTTAACATTTTTTAATCAATTTTCACATATTTTGTAGTAAGTTAAATCAGGACCACCTATGCCCCTATCTTCCTCATTTAATATTTTCTACTCAAGTCACAAATAACTCTTTTTTACTTGACTACTATTTATTGAGAGTTTCTATGTGTTGGGTATGCTGACAGGGGCAAGTTTGCAGTGGTGTTTTGTGGAAAGGTGAAAATCATCATCTAGTGGGAAAAGCAAACATTTTAGGTCACCAATATGTTTTGGTGCCAAATGTGAAACTTCTTATACAACAGGATGCAAGAAAAAAGATTCTCTATAACACAGAAGAGGGGATATCAGATATTTCAGTGTTACCTTTATGGAAGAATTTTTTTTTAAAATCTCCATTTCCTTAAATTCTAGAATTTTATCCTCTACCTCAATGCCTCTGCTCTATGCAGGCAATACTTTGGATGTCCTAAAACTTGACCAAGGTAAAGGTCGATAAGAATAAAAACGTGTCTATTCTCAGATTTTGAATTTCAGCAGAGATATTCAGTGTTGGGACCTCCATTATGGCAAAGTGAAGAACTCAGAAAAATCTCTCCCCAAAAATCAACTATAAAATTGGAAAAAGTAGTCAATAACCAAAAATCCAGGGCTCTGAAGTAGATGGAAGGTTTACAGTGGTTGAGACATGTTATTCTTAAAAATCTATTAAACTATTGAACAGTGAGAGCTCATGGCATTCTTGCCTGAACATCCCTCTCCCACAATTTGGTGGGAGAAGCTAGAAAAACCAACCACTTTGCTGATGGATGGAGTTTACTTGACTAGGATTGGAGAAGAAAAACCACTTGCCTAATGAGTAACAATAGTGATTTCAGTACCTAATGAACAGGGATGACACGTGGCTTAACTAGTTTTAGGTTATAATCTTGATAGGGAAATTTAACAGTGAGGTCTTGGAAATGAGAAATCCATAGAAGGCTGTGAGAAGCTCTCCATACCATCCTGGCTTTCTGTGAACCTTAATAAATGTGCAGTAGAGATGTAAGTCAGCCATGCAGAAAAAGAAACCTGAGAAAGACTTGAAAATTGCCTGAACTTGGAATACACACCCCAACCCACACAGAGATCCATTGGAGTGATGGAAATATTCTAATTTTGGATTGCGGTTTTTATTGTACAAATCTGAATATTTACTAAAAGTCACCGCACACTTACAATGGGTGAACTTTATGGCATGTAAATACTACTTTAATAAAAGCTGTAAATTTGGGGAGGAACACTCAATGCATTTTATTTTGCAATTAATTTGCAGAGACAATAACTTGGTATAAAAATGTTCTGGGCATTACAAAATTGTCTTTTGAGGTTTTGAGGTGTCCCTAGCCAAAGACAGAGAAGAAGAAACCAAGAGACAAGTGAGCTGGACCTCACTGGAAATCCTTGAGAAGACGTTCTTTATCCTACTCATTTCCAGGTTAACTGGCAGATGGTGGCTTGCGGGTGGGATAAAGAAAAGGCGAGAACAAAATATATCTATAAGATTTTTCCCTTCAGAAGAATCAATAAAGCAAACAAGCAAATCGCCTGTTTTCCTGCCAAATCAGGTGAAAAAGCAGACTTGCAAAAATGGATATGGGGTATCAGTTGGTAAGAGAGGCCTGAAGCAGATTTTGAAAATCCCCACAAACTCCTGGACTATATAGACTGCACACAAGTGATTCCCAATAAAGCCATGGATGGGTAGATGCCACAAAAACAAGCAGAAATGAGTTGTAACAGCAAATGCCATCAAACATGCCAGCATGAACAGTGGATTACAAAATACTCTGTGTCTCTCTCCAGCACCTTGGTCACCTGTAATCCTACCCAGAATTTAATAGCTACTTTGTAATCTAGGGGAAACCCTGAATTAAATTAATTGGTGGATGTATATTTGAATTGAATAATATTAGTTTCCAACCATCATTGAAAAAAGCACTTAGATGAAAAATATGTCCAGAAATATGAAAATAGAAAAGTTAAATATCTTACAGACCTGACTTTAAGGCCAAAGATTTATACCCTCTCTAAAATGTACACAGGACAACTTTCAAGGACACAAGTAAGTACAGAAAGACTGTCCAGTGAGTTAAAAATATTTTTATGACTCTCTACCACCTCATATTACATAAAAAAAATTACTAAATATCATAATCATCATCAAGAAATACCTATTAAAATGTTTCTATTCATATAAGTGTGTTTGTTTGTTTGTTTGTTTGTTTCTTTCTTTCTTTCTTTTTTTGATAATCAGGTTGTTGAAAAAGGCACTGATGTGAAAGTTAGAAGAACGAGGTTCCAATTCACATTCTCCTACTAAGTAAAACTGCAAAAGTAATTTAAAATCTCTGGGCCAGTGCTTTCTTATTTTTGTAAATGAGACATGAAGCAAGATGATCTATAAGCCTCTTTCAATAATGAAATTTTATGACTATAATATAGGCTATATGCTGCTTCAAATACTTTGTGCAGCAAGATTGGACATTTAATTAATTAGTCATTTAATTAAATCAGTCAACATTGTCAGAGATAACTAAACTGACCCTGACAAATACATAGCTTAAATAAAATGAATTATTTATATTAATTTTATTATATGAATTAAAATGTATTAAAGATATTAAGAGAGAATGACATTTTGTGACATGATTCATAATAGTTTAGTCAGAGGATGAGATTCTGAATGCAGGATATTTTTCTGAATGAAAATTTATGGACAATAATCTTGTCAGTAGTTTGGCTCCTTCTAAAAATATTTGTACTCTCCATGAACAGTAAAAAATAATATACATTTAGATTTATATACTTCTGATAAGTAATTTTTGCAAATATACAAGACTCTTTTCCAAGCAAGTCCAAATAAGTATGATCAACAATTTCCAATGAGACAAGGAGTTACTGACAGAGGTTACCAATGTAGCCGGAAGCTATTGAGAGCACAACTACACTTAGTCATGCTCCAAACAATGAAACACAAATGAAATCAATCTAATGAGGAGACAATTGGATTCCTAGGAGAAAGATTTTGAAAACCTAGTGATTAAGTCAGGTAAAGAAAAAAATAATAAAGTACTACTCTTGTACTTACTGAAACACAAAAAGGTAATTATGAAAAAAGATATTTAAAAGCTGTGTTGCTAAGACTATAGTACTAATCTTTCTTAAAACTAATAACTCTTCCTTTCAAGTACCATTTTCCCAAAATTTTCTTCATTTTAAATTCTCTTCAGAAATATACATTATGTTCACTCTCAGGTAGCATTTAGTGAATCCATTTTTCTGTCTACTGTCAAACTTAAATAATACTCCTTTCACTACTCTAAAACTCATCATGTTTCTTCTTAATAATTATGTTGAATTTTTTACATTTTCTTTCACCATTTTTTCCATGCAAGTACAGGATTTTAGGAACCCAGAAAATAGGAATAGCTGTTTTCTATTTTAAAATCAATATTCTTGTGGAATTTTGGAGAGTGGCAAAAAGGGTCTTTCAGGATTCTATTTCATGTCTCACACCTTATTCATCTCTAATATCCATCACCTATCATCGGGTCTGACATAAAATCCATGTCTAGGGGAGCAAAATTTGTGGGAAATTTTGGTGTCTATTTGGCATGAGGATTAATTTAGGCTGATAATTTTTAAGAAACAGAAGACTCAGGAAGTTTTTCTTCTTACTTCTCCCTTAACTGCCTAAAAGAATGTAAATAAAGGGCTTATTCTTAGAATAGAGTTATCACCAGAGATATCTATAAAGAATATGGGCTAGGTATTGTGGGGGAAATTTGGCAGGACCTAGAGATCAGAATCTGTCCCATTGTCTCTGCATGGTGCAGCAAACATTTTTTAATCAAACATTTGCTTTTCCATCTCCATGTGAATTACTTAATCACCTTCGAAATCCCAACCATTACCCCCCACATTCTCTTTTGTTTTTAGCTGAAGATGGTATTTAAAGTGAGGGTTTTGGCCATTTTTACAAATCATTCAGGTTTCCTGGGTCTCTCCCATGTAATACATGTGATTACATATTTGATTTTCTCCTGTTAATCTGACTCATGTTAATTTAATTTCTTGACCAGCCAGAATTTAGGAGGGTAGAGGAAAATTTCTTCCTCTCCGACGAATGCAACCTTAGTATTTAACAGCTACCAAATGAACATTGCCATAGATGAAATTGAAAGCCAAAGGATTTGACTGAAATGGAGTATGTAGGTGAATATCTGAGGGTATCTCAAACAGTAATATCTAAGAGGATGCATGAAGTGAAACTGAGCAGGACCCTGTGGGGTTCCTGGACACAAATGTTTTTCTGTCCCCCGTTTCTTGTTTCTGGGAACAGACTCCAGCCTCCATGACCTTCCCTGAGTTCCAAAGGGCAGATTTGAACAGTTGGTAATCAAGGGAGGAGCAACCAAGAAACCACCTGAGGCAAAATTAAAGGAACAAGAGAAGCTCATTGAGATTAGGAGACCACCTGAGATGAGATTAAAGGAGTGCAGGCCCTGCACACCCCCTAATCTTATAAGCAATCCCACCTTTGAACCACTACTATAAAACTCCTCATCAAATCCTCCTGGGTTGGGATACATAATTTTTTCAGAGCGGGAGCCTCTGTGTCCCCCTTTGCCTGGCAAAGCAATAAAGCTATTCTCTTCTACTTCACCTAAAACTCTGTCTCCAAGATTTGATTTGGCACCAGCCCACAGAGGCCGAGCTTTCAGCATCAAATCCACTAATTTAAGAGGCCAATACAATGCATAAATCCAACTGGAAGGAAGGAAATTCTCAGAGAGGAGAATCAATTTCAACAATGAATTATATCACGATTATAGCTTTATAGCTGGTAGTGCACCTCATTATTTTTTAAATCATCACCTCAGTAATTTGTTATTTATAGTTTGATTAGAATAATTTCCTTGTAGCAAATTAACAAATGTTTTATTATGTATATATAATATTTTTGATTGATGGTTTTCATTAACTTTGCCTTTGAATCTTTCCTACTTGGTTGGTTGATTCACTCCCTTTTGAAGTTTTGAGTCCCCTTATTTACTAAAGGATTATCTGTGGTTTAATAAATATTTTTAATTATGTTTTCCCCCCACCCAAAATTTTAACAGTGATTAAGAAAGACAATTGAGTTTAATTAGAAAAAAATATTATCTTTTTTAAACTACAATAATATATATTATTACTGAAACTTTTGAAAAACAATTTATCCACGTATTTCTTATAGTATAAAATCTGTCTCATATATGACAACTAATGGAGCACCTTATTTTAGTGGATTCATTTAAAAGTCTAGGTTTTTTTTAATGACGTTTTTAGGCATGGTTATTTTATTTAGTTTCAATTCAGGTTGAGAAATAGGAAAAAAAAACATTTATCTCATAGTTTAGCTTTTTGTGAAAAGCAGTATAATGGAATGATTGGGACACGAACTGTGGAGTTAAACTACAGTTTGAACCTGGCTAAATCAGTTCCTACCACTGTGACATTAAGGAAGTTACACAACCTTTGTGTGCTTCAATTTTCACCTCCTTAAAATTGATCTAATAATAGAAATTACCTCATATAGTTGTTAAGCTAAAATGATATATTAAATACCTAGAAGTGCTGGGCGCATAGAAAATGCTGTAAAGTGTTTGCTATTATTTTTCTCCTTACTTCAAATCTATGTTAATAAAAATATGTTTCAAGCTTGTAATGTGAAAGGTTAAAATGAAAAAAAATTTGAGAATTTGAAAAACAAAATTTTAAGGAAAAACAAAATAGGTGATCATGAGATCATTCTTCTTCAATCTGAAGAAGCCTAGAAGTATTAGAAAAGTGAAATGGAGAACATATAAGAGATATGATAGAGAAGAATAACAAAGACAAAAATAAAATGAGAAAGGAGGGAAAGACAAAAGATAACTACAAGAAGGAAAGCAAATAGAGAGCTGGATTATAAACTGGAGAAGTGTAAAAAGTTCAAGGTAGAAAAATGATAGGCTGATCAAAGAGAAATAGCTGTGAACAAGAGATAAGTACTGTAAGAAGGTAGGAAGTTTACCCTTTTCTATGTTCAAATTGTACTTGAAAAGAAAGGAAAATCAGCCTTATAATAAAGTATATAAAAAAAGAATTGTGAGCATATTTATATACTTTAGGTAGCAACCTCAAAGATTATTGTTAATGAAGAAAAGGAAAAAGAAAACATTTAAAACAAAATAGGTAAGAGTTATAGAAGCTCTGCTGAAATATAAAACAAAATAGACCAACAAATAAAAATGAAATAAAGAAAGAAAAAATAAAAGAAAAATGAGTTCATCAGAGACTAGACTAGGAAAGACATGGAAAAAAAAAGTTTTCTACTTTGGGTTTTAGAAGATAGTCTCATAAGAAATATTCCCTGTAATATTTTAAAGTATTTCCATTTAAGCTTTTTTTACCCCTTTCTTATATAGCATTTATATTCCACAGGATACTTTTTTTTTAATTTTTACACGTAACAATAAAAAATGTATCTTCTTTCATTTGCACATTTCAAATAGAACAAACTACCTATTTAGATAAAATAGATAGCATCTGAAAGAATGATAGGTAAGCTAATCAAAATGTTTGGGTGTTCTTTTGCTGATCACAGCTCAGTTTAAATTTAAAACTATTTCTACATGCTTTCTTCAAGATAGAAATAGAAAATAAAAAGAGCCTACCATTTTTTCAGTATTTACTTATTTATTCACTTATTCATTCATTCATTCATCCATCCATTCATTCATTTCTGAAGTTCATAAACCAAACACAGGGCAAGAAGCACAAGATAGAAAGGGATACAACATTTATCCCGAGCTTATTATGATTCAGGCATCTCTAGAGCTATAATTTAACTTTCTCTCACCCTCACAAAAACTTTTAGAAATATACCATCAGAAACAAAACCAACATACTTTCACATGCTTATGTTAAACTAAACAAATAACAAACACTATTAGCTTATTTATCTGTTCCAGTTATACTCACTCCTGGAAGATAAGTCTGGGAATAAAATCCCAATTCTTAATTATAACTTTTAAGACTGCATAATCTGACTCCCATTGATTTATACAACCTTATTTTATTTTTTTCTTTCCTCACCTTGCCTGTTTTCCACTCCTCAAAAAAGCCAAATTCTTTACACTATTTTTCCCTATATGTAGAATATTTACCTCACTGGTCTTCAATGGCTAATTTATTCATATTCTATAGGACTACATTCAAATGTCACAAGTGACTATTTCACTTAAAGTGGCTTTTCCTGTATCTTTGTGAACCACATTTTTTATTTCCTTTTATTGGATAATTTACAATCTGTGATCAGTGTCATTACTTATTTGTTTTATCTGGCCAAGTAGATTGCAATCTAATGAGCCAGAGACTTTGTCTATTCTCCTGACTGTTTCGTCCACAGCATCTACCACACCTGTATGTTACAAAGAATGGAGCTCAACAAATATTTATTGAATGGGAGTAAATGATTAATTGGTACATAACTACCAAGTAGCTCTCTCCCCATTTTGTGAATTTGCCAGAATAGAGTCAGGAGAAATTATATTCATAAAATGAAGAAGTTTTGTAGCAGCAGCACATTTCTTTTATACTTCAACATGTTTAAAATTACACTTTTTTTTTACATGTCATGCATGAACACATTTCTCATCTAAAGCTTCCAATAATGAATATGTCTATAGATTAAAACATAAAAATTTTCCTATTCACCCTCCCTGTATTTCTTCCTTATTCCTGAGATAGCCTGACTTAAAGTGGTGTGCACTGTTTCAGTTCACTCTATTTTCATACACAAATGTGTAAGTATACTCAGCATGTATTGTAAACATAACATAAAGCATGGTAAATATGTTGTCAGTAGTTTAATAACATAGAAAGAGGATATGCATATGTCTACCTTTTTCTTATTGATGACTTAGTAGAAATCCATATAAGAATGCAATGGGATACCCCATAATGTTTTAAAGACTACACTTTAAAGAGATTTAGGATAATTGTTATTGTTG
Organism: Eubalaena glacialis; assembly: GCF_028564815.1. Classification (NCBI taxonomy): domain Eukaryota; kingdom Metazoa; phylum Chordata; class Mammalia; order Artiodactyla; family Balaenidae; genus Eubalaena; species Eubalaena glacialis. The sequence continues at coordinate 38,404,875 of NC_083731.1, read as the reverse complement.
TTGCTGCTGTGTGTGTCGTGCTTTTTCTTCTTTTAAAAAAATGTTTTTTTAAAAATATTACATAAGTTTCAGGTGTACAGCATTATAATTCAACATCTGTATACACTACAAAGTGATCACCACCACATATCTAGCTACTATCCATCATCACCTTACTCTGACCCCTTCACCCATGTCACTCATCCCTTAACCACCATCCCCTCTGCTAACCACTAATCTGATCTCTGTATTTATAATATAAATTTTGCTATTTTTTCTCAAGATCATTTTGGCTATTTGGCATCTTTTGTGGGTTTGTATCTTAAATATAAGAGTTAGGCACGGACATGTAGTTTTTAAAATTATTCTTGTTGTGTTGGTTTGTTTTTGCTGGCTTTCTACAGGAATAATTGTTGACTTAAAGGTTTTGAACATACTTTATTATTTTTAGTTCACCAAGAGGAATCTGAGAAGACCTATTTTCCAGAAATTTTGTCAAAATATGACATAATATGCCCTATAAAATGTTGCTACTCTGATAGGCAAGACATGATTCATTGTACCTCTTTAGTTACGAGTGAGATTGCATATCAGTTACTATACATTGGCCACCTACGTGTCTTATTTTCCTATGAAGTTTGATTATTAAGCATTTTGCTCAGTTTTTAAAAATAATTTATTATATTTTACTTTGGGCATTCCCTCTGTATTATGAATAATAATTCTTTGTCATTGTGCCTTTAATGGGTCAGTGGTTTTATGCTTCGTGAGGTCAGTTTTTTTTTCTTTTCTCTTTTTTTTAGGTCAATGGCATTACTGTTTTAAGAGCACATGATGATGATAATTTCTCTTCTCTATGCTTTTTCATTTTTTAAATTTATCCTTCTGAGATATAATTGACATGTAACATTGTATAAATTTAAATTATGTGATGTGTAGATTTGAAACATTTATATATTGCAATATGATTACCACCCACCATGGCATTAACTAACACCGCTATCAGGTCACATAATTATTATTTCTTTTTTGTGTTGGGAACAATTAAGATCTAGTCTCTTAATAACAGTATTGTTGTCTATAATCACTATGCTATGCATTAGATCTCCAGGACTTATTTATCTACTGGTTACAAGTTTGCAACTTTAAACAGTATCTTCCCAAATCCCCCAACCCCCACCCCCTAGTAACCACCATTCTACTCTCTTTTTATGAGTTAAACTTTTTTACATTCCACATATAAGTGGTATCATACAGTATTTGTCTTTCTCTGTCTGACATCTCATTTAGCATAATGCCTTCAAGGTCAAAGCATGTTGTCACAATTGTCAATTTCTTGACCTTTCCCTATATGATTATGGGGTTTTGAATATTGCCAAGAAAAGCCTTTTTCATACTGATATTCATTTTTTAACCATGTATTTTATCTGTTATGGACTGAATGTTTGTGTCTCCACAAAATTCATGTTGAAATCCTTACCCCCAATGTGGTGGTATTAGGAGGTAGGACATTTGAGAAGTGATGAGGTCATGAGGACAGAGTCCTTAAAAATGGGATTAGTACCCTTTTGACTGAGACTCCAGAAAGCTTCCTCCTCCTTTCTGCCACGTGAGGACACAGTGAGAAGGCAGTTGTTTATGAACTAGGAAGCAAGTCTCATCAGACGCCAAATCTGCTGGTGCCTTGATCTTGGACTTCCCAGCCTTCAAAGTTGTAAAAAATAAATTTATGTTGTCTTTAACACACCTAGTCTATGGTATTCTTTTATAGTGGCTCCAACAGACTTAGACATTATCTAGTAAGTTTAATAAATGCATTGGAAATATTTAGCAATCTTAGTAAGTAAAGGTTAGTTTATTATTTAATTTTCTATTTTTTTATAAACTAAAAATATCGACTTTTCCTGAAAAATTTCCTGCACTTAAAGCTTTTACACTGATCACTTATCTATTCACATCCAATATGATATAATATAAATTAATCTAGTTTATTACAATATAAGTATATAGTATAACTTTAGGGCAAAATTCTTTGCAAATCTACACTTGCTTTTCATCTTTTATATAGCTTATAAAAATTAAGTAATGTATTAAAAAATAAATTTTCTTGAAAATTTTATTGAAAATATGTTGAATTAAGAGAATAATTTCAGGATAATTAAAATTGAATTAAAATTCACCTGTCAGTGAATTTGCTTTAAATAATTTCTGTATGCTTATTCCTACATTTAATGAGTTCTTCTTTAGTAGCTTTGTCTACTTTGTGTGTTTTTTGACTGTTTATTACACAAAAGTGTGGTGGGTTTTGTCAAATACTTATAACAATGTTGATCAGTGTTTAAATATTTTTAGTAGTTAGTTTTCCTATTTCATTCAGAATTTTCACATTTTTGTTCATACTTGCAGAATAGTCACTGTAAGAATGTGATGAGAACAGGATCTCTGAGCCAGATGGCCTAGGTTTGAATCCTGGATTCTCCACTTACTGATTTGTGATGTTGAGCTGATAGTCATTCCCCTGCACCAGAGTTTCCTCACCTAATAGTAGTGATAGTAACTATCTCAAAGAATCTTCTGAGTATTACATAGATTAATTTATGTTTAATGGTTAGCAAAGGCCTCAAATGTAGTAAGAATGCAATAGATGCTAAGAATGATTAACTGTTTAAGTAGACTCGATTAATTTTCTTTTCTTTTTTTTAAGTTTCTCTTATCAGTATTCAATACTGGAAAATTTCAGTTTACTTTCTTACAGTGTTGCTGGTGTCTTTTAGTGTTAGCTCTGACTAATTGTTGATGCTTTTTCTCATTATTAAATATTCTTGAGAAAAAATATGATAATTTGTATTTGCTTTGGAATACTACATTACCCAGATATTTAAATATTTTTGGCATAAAGTAATTAATCTAACACACACTTGAATATACAGATCTGTTTGTCTTCATCTAAAAGGAGGCAATTTCCAAACCCTCTGATGAAAACCATCACAGTCTGTTACACACTTATGAAAAATGCAATGAGAAATCACCTCTGGGATTGTGAAATTCTTAATAAGAAGATAAAAGGAGGGAGAATAAATTACCACCTTGCCACTATGTTGGAAGGGCTCATTTAAGATCTTTCAGGATGGCAGTGGTGCATGTGCTGATTATATTCACTAAGACAATGGCCAAAATGTATCATTGTGGTGATAATGGTAGCTGTGAGCTAGTGCAAACCAGCTCTGAAAGGAAAAGAATTGTGTAAGAAAACAAACTTGAATCAGGTAATAATATAAAAAAGATGGCAAGAACTACTTCAGAAAAATCCATCATCAATCAGCAGTCTTCCTGATATATTTACCAGTCTTAATGAGCTATTGTACTGGGTGAGTATCTTACTACATAAACTAGGATACACAAGGTTTGTCATAGTAATTCATTTTCTTCAAATCAAATTAAATCTGACTTTGCTTCTCGTATAACCAAAGTGTAAAGAGTTGTAGAATTGATCATTATTGGGGTCTTTTAATTTTCTCATGGTTTGTAATATATACTTGTGGCACTAGGCAGAACAAGAAAAGTAACACATATCCACACACACACAGATACACACACTCATACCACACATACACTCTTGGTTCACTCTGGTTTTCATTGGATGACCAGTTCCAAGTCACCATTGCTTTATGAAGGCCTAACACATTCCAGGATATGCTGGTGACATAAAGCAACACTTACCAAATATAAGGATCACATTTCCCGGGTTCATCCTTCTCTTGATGCTTCCTACTGCCCAGAGTCATCTCTCTCCATTTATGTTTCAATGTTCAAGGTCCTAATTCTTGGGGAACCAAAGAGGTACTTTTCACTTTGATGGAGAACCTGTCACTATCACTTCTCTGGGTATTACTAGACAGTGAGGCCACAAAATCCCATTTCTTCTGGGCACAATGGACTTCTCTATCCTTCTTAATCTTAGGGTGTCTCTCTCCCTCTCTCTCTCTCTCTCTCTCTTTTTTAAATTTTTTCTGCTTCACCTGTGTCCATTCTTAAGAGCATAGTCCCTTCAATGGAATGCAGGTCTACCCCATCATCCAACAAATTGAGAGGAAGACAAATTGTTTTAGAGGAACTTCTCCTTTGGGCCCTGCAACTTAATCATCTTCTGAAGTACAGGTGTCTAAAAGCCCTGGCTAATTTCTCTAAAATGGCAAGATAACCGGGAGGAAAAATACAGTGAAAACAAACAAAAAACCTTCATATGTTTATATGACATTATATAAGTGACTTTATATTTAATAAATATTGTGGTAAATAAATAAAAAATTTTATACTCTAGGTCAGTAGGAATATGGGGGAAAATAGTGAGCTACATGAGAAGACATAAAGTCCTAGGCTCAACACAACTGATGAGAAATGAATGCTAAAGTAAATGATTGCTGTAAACATTTTGAGTCCACTTTAACAAAGTATTTCTAATATTAAATTTGACAAATACTGTAGAGCCCCCCATAAAATGAGATGACTAAAATTCAGGTAAGGAAAAATTGTTTTCATTTATTAATTGGATTTATTTTCCCCACCAAAATTAACACGTGAACACGTGATGAAAGCAGAGACATCCTAAAATGCCCTTTCCAGAGGCAATTCAGAAAATGGTCATAAACTGCTGGACCAAAACGATAACATGTGTTATCTCTGCATCTTTCTTATCTTCAGTTCTCACTGTAGTTCATCTTGAATGATGGACTGTGGTTTCTTAGTGTACTGAAGATTTGAGAAACTGTTATTGGTGAATATTCTTACTGAAATATACTTTGTTCTTACTATAATTTTAGCACATCCAGGAAAAGATAATCAAGTTCCTACTGCTGATTCTTTGACAAGACAGCTGGAGAATAATGTTTACCTTCTATTCATGCTCTATTTATTTATAACTAGGAATATATTTTCTAATAAAATGAAGGAAAGAAGTATTACCTATTGTCTGCCTCTGTTTCTTTATCTTTGTTCTATTTACAATGACACTTGAAGGGTAAATTGTTCATTCATCAAACGGACACTCAGTAATATATACACTAAACACCATATTCACCATGGCCATCATCCAGTAAAACCATTAGCAAGATAGAATAGCATCATCCTAAAATATATTAAAAATATTAGAGAAATTTTATTTAACAGAAATGGATACAGGCATGAGAGAGATAATGGAATCAACAATAACATTAAAACAGTTTTGTTAAAGGATAAAAGGAAAAAGATGAAGATACTAAGAAGAGAAATTGGTAATATAAAAAAGGAGCTGACTTCTGAGTTGAAATACTCACATATGAAATAAAAATTTGAGTATGATTAATAGCAGATGAAATAGGTATGAACACAACATAAAAACAATTATTAAAACTAAAGCACATTGACATATATACACTAATATGTTTAAAATGGATAACTAATAAAAAATAAATAAAATAAAATTCAAAGAAAATAAAAAGAAATAAAAAATAAAAACAGAGCAACTTAAAAAAACAAAAAACAAAAACTAAAGCACAAACAAAAAAGTGCCAGAAATTTATTGAACTCTTGAACTATTTCAAAGTAAATAGTGTTTTAATAACTGGAATCCCAAAAGAATAGAAACAACAAGGAAGAAAAAATATTTGAAAAAAAATGGCCCAAAATCTTTCAAATTTAATGTAAGCGAAAATACCTACAGATCTGGAACACTCAAAGCACCCCAAACAAGATTTAAGAAAGACAGAAGGACAGAGAGACAGACAGATGGAAATAAACAAAGAAAAAAAATAATGTAATAATAACAACTATACCAAGGCACATCATAATTAAATTTCTGGAAATCTGAGATAAAGAGAAAATCTTAAAAAGATCTTGAGGCCAGGGTAAAGCATTATACCCAGAGAAAAAAACATCATGGAAGGAATTGACAGTGAAATGACATCTCTAAATCTCTGAAAGTAAAATATGAACTCTCAAGCTAGAATTTTATATCCAGCAAATAAATTTATTCAATAATAAGAAATCTATACAATTACATTGTAATTATAAGTATGTGCCTAAATATAAAATATATTAAAATGTAATATGGGGTTTATAAGTTATGCAGGAATAAAAGTATGATAATAATACCCTAAACACTAGATTTGGGGATACAAAAGTGCAGTGCTATAATATTCTTACACTATATGTAAAATGATAAGATATTATTTGAAGGAAGATTGTGATAAACTAACAAAGTGTGTTGAAAAACTCAGAAAAATAAAATATGTTAAAAAGTCACAATAAAATCAATGAAAGAGACAATGACTGTAAGTCAATGTCTGCAAAGATACACTTAAAATATAATGATACAGATTTTTTTAAATAAAAACAATCTCACAGCATTTATTGTCATCTAGTAATAACATAAAGGTGAGCAAAACAATATGAATAAATGCTTTAGAACTACACTTCTAACAAAGGACACCTAAACAAACTGTATTGCCTTCTCAACAATTTCTCACTTCATTGATCATTTCTAGTTGGAGACACTTTGGAGCAGAGTAATGTCATCTCCTTTTAGCATGATCTGACCCAGTTGTTTTCTTGACTTTATTTTATAAATGGTATGTATCTTGTTCTGTTAATGCTGCTATAACAAATACTATAGACTCGGTGGCTTATAAACAACAGAAATGGATTTCTTACAGTTCAGGAGACCAGGAAGTCCAAGATCAAAGTGCAGGCAGATTCAGTGTTTGGTGAGAACCTGCTTCCTGATGCATAGATAACTTTCTTTTCACCATAACCTCATACGATGGAAGAGGCAAGGGAGCTCTCTGAGACCTCCTATAAAGTCACTAATCCCATTCATGAGAACTCCACCCTAATAACCTAAGCACCTCCCAAAGGCCCTACTTCCTAATACCATCATATTGAGGTTAGGATTTCAACATATGAATTTGGGGGGACACAAACAGTCAGACCAGAGCATTCTACTCAGCCCCCCAGAATTCATGTCCTTCTTGCATGCAAAATACATTCATTTCATCCCAATATCCCCAAAAGTCCTAACTAGTTCCAGCATCAATTTTAAAATCTAAGTCTAAAGTCGCAAGTTAAATATCATCTAAATCAGATATTGATAAGATATGATTCATCCTGGGACAAATTGCTCTCCAGCTGTGAGCCTGTAAAATCAGACAAGTTATAGGCTGCCAAAGTAGCATGGTAGGACAGGCAGAGGGTAAACATTCTGATTCCAAAGGGGAAAATTAAGAAAAAAGAAAGGGGTAACATGTCCCAAGTTAGTCCAAACTATAAGGGAAACTCCATGAGATCTTAGGACTTGAGAATAATCCTTTGACTCAATGCTCTGCCCTGCATGCCAAGAGGCAGAGGTCTTACATTTCTGTGGCAAGGGTCCCACCTTCTGGAACTCACTGGAGCAAAGGTTCCCTCCTTTGAAGTCCGTCCGTCAGGAGTTGGGCCCCCAAGGCTCTGGGTGGTCCTGCTCCCATGGCAGCCCTCCACCTGGGCCCTGTCCCCAGAGCTCTGAGGGATCGTGGTTCTGTTCTTTAAAATCTAAGTAGAGGCAGCCATGTCCCCAGGGCTTCTGTACTCTGGGCCTGTGATGGGAGGGGCAGCCTTAGTGATGTCCCGATTGTCTTTCTGGTCATTGTTCCATTGCCTGTGGAGGATAGATTTGGCTTCTGTGGAGATGGCTGATTCATATTAATCTCATTATCAAATGTTCCCTGGCTACTCCCTTAGTTTTTTTGTTTGTTTTTTCCCAAACAGGCTTTCTTATTCTTTTCAATATGAATAAGCTGAGAACTTTCCAAAATTTTCAGTTCTGCTTTCATTCTAATTAACAATTCTGTCTTTAAAATTATTTCTTTATTCTTATATTTTACAATAAGCAGTCAGAAGAAACCAGACTACTCCTTCAACACTTGCTTAGAAATTGCTGCAGCTGATTTCATAGCTCACAAGTTCTACACAAAATACAAGTGCACAAACAATTCAAACTTTATTTCCACTTCATATCAAGGATGACTTTTCCTCCATTTCCAAATAACATTTTCCTCATTCCACTCATGACATCATCAGAATGGCCTATACCATCCATAATTCCTACCAACATTATGTTCAGGATTACTTAGGTATTCACTAACAAAGTTGAGGCTTTCTCTACAGCATGCCTCTTTTCTTCCTGGGATCTCACCATAATCACCCTTAATAGTTCATTCACAACAATGCAGGCTTTTTCTAGCATGGACCTCAAAATGTTTCCAACTTCTGTCCATAACCCAGCTCCAAAGCTGCTTCCATTTTTTAGATATTTTTATTTTAGGAGCAGCACCCCACTTCTTGGTACAAATTTCCTGTCTTGGTCTGTTTGGGCTACTATAACAAACCATCATAGACTGTGTGGCTTACAAGCAACATAAATTTATTTCTTAATGTTGTGGAGTCTGAGAAGTCCAAAATCAAGGCACCAGCAAATTTGGTGTCTGGTGAGTACCCAATGTCTGGTTCATTGGTGGCTGTCTTCTTACTGTGTCCTCATATGGTGGAAAGGATGAGAGAGTTCTGTAAGGTCTCTTTTATAAAGACACTAATTCCATTAACAAGGTTCCACCCTCATGATCTAGTTATCTCCCAAAGTCCTCACCTCCCAATACCATAATGGGTTTTGTCCAGTGACTATTTCCTTTTTTTTTTAAGAAACTGTATTCCTCGGCATGCATGGTCACTGAAGTGCCTGTTTCTTAGAGTATGTTCAGCTTTGGTTCTCTAAAATTTCTATTTCTTTTATTGATATTTTCTATTTATGAGACATTTTCACATCCCCCTTTACTTCTTTTAGCATAGTTTCCTTATCCTAGAGTGACTCCACCATTCATGCAGAACTAGGGGTAAACTTCAGAAAGAAAAAAAGAATGGAGAAAAGTAAAGAGTCTAAGTGAGTTATAGGACATCAAAAATGGACCAGCATATACATTATGGGAGTTCCAGAAGAAAAAGAGAGAAGGGGCACACAAAATATTTGAAGAAATAATAGCTGAAAACCTCCCAACTTTGATGAAAAACATAAATGTAAACATCCAAGAAGTTCAAATAACTCAAAATAGCATAAACATAAGGACATAAAATTAAACACATTAAGCTATGAAAGAGAAAACAGAGAGAATCAACAATGCAGCAAGAGAAAAATGACTAGTCACATACAAGGGATCCTCATTAAGAAATCACAAAGGCAATTGAAAGATATAGAAATCATTGACCTAAGAAATCAAGAGGAGAATATTTATTCACAGATAGCATAATCATGTATAGAGATGATTTTATACAATATACCAAAAAAAACACAAAAAAACCCACATACAGACACACACAAAACCCCAAAACTGAGTGAGAATAGCAAGGTTGCAAGATACAAGATTGATATATCAAAATTAATTTTATTATTAAATGGTAGCAATGAGCAATTAGATAATGAAAATATTTAAACAAAATTTTACAATGGCAAAAAAACCCATCATAAAACAGTTAAGTATTTTCAATGAACTCTGTAAAAGGTATATTCACTGAAAACTACAAAACTTGGAAGATCTAAGTAAATAGAATAAGTATCATATTCATTAGTCAAAGACTCAATATTCTTAAGAAGCTAATTCCTTCCAAATAGAGCTCATAATACCATTAGGTTTTCTTTTCAAAATTGACAAGCAAATTCTAAAATCTATATAGATATGCATGAAGACTTAGGAGAGCCAAAAGGAGTTTGAATGACATTCAAGAAGGGTGACTTAAATTGTCTTACTTTAAGATTTCTATTATTTTGCATCAAGACAGTATAATAATGGTATAAAAATGGACATGTATATAAATATAATAATATAAGATTTTATTTTCTGAATGCATGTGGAGTTAACTCCCTTCTTTCTCTTATTTTTCTTTACAGTTGTTATTATAATTTTTACTCAGTCATTAAATACTTAATAACAATGGAATGTCTCTGAAAAGATGGAGAGAAGAGAAACAGGTCATTTTATGACAACCCCCGCAAAGCTGTTCACAGATTTTCTCCAAGAAACAGAAGCAAAAATATCTATGAGACGGAGACAAAGAAAGAAAGAAAGAGAGAGAGAGAGAGAGAGAGAGGAAGGAAGGAAGGAAGGAAGGAAGGAAGGAAGGAAGGAAGGAAGGAAGGAAGGAAGGGGCAGGGAGGGAGGGAAAGAGGAAGAAAGATAGATAGATCAACGATAGATAGATACATAGATACATAGGTTGATAGGAGATAGATCTATTCAATTTTTCAGTGATTCAGAGCTTCCTCTCGTCAATATTTTAGCTTAACACACACACTATTTTCCAAAAGTGCAAATATCTGTTTCAGAACAAACCATTAAAAAAATTAGGAAACAATGTTTTAAGAGCTCTCTAAATGAGTTTCACCAGAGGTTATGACTGCTGGTTTTATAGTCACTACTTTAAAAATATAGCTTTTTTCACAATGTGTGATATTCCTTCAGTTATAGGTTATCATGTATATTTGGCAAAATGTTATTACAAACACTGATGTAATATATTACTTTACATTTCTCAAATGTCCAAGACTAAAGAGCAGGAAGAATATGGGTACAGAAACAGAATGAAGAACACATGGAAAGTGTGATGTAGGAGGTTTAAAGTTGTATGATTAATGTCTTAGCATAAATAAAATATTCAGTAGCCTTATTTTCATAATGTAGCATTTCTTATGTAAATAGTTTACCAAAATAAATGTCAAATAACGTCAGGTCTGTGTGGGTTGGGGTTACACTTGGGTCTAAAATGAGGTATATCTCTTACAATGGCGGACAGAGAGATACTGTATGTTCCTTGCTTTCAAATTAGTAGTTCCATCTGTTGAACTAGTTGTCAGTTTCATCCAAAGAATGTGATATGTATGGTGATTTGTGAGGATTCTGGAATATGATAAACATCTTCCTTCTAGTATGTGATAACTTCCAGGCCACTGAATCCAGAAAATAGCTAATGCAAAGTGATGATAAGGACACAATTAGAATATACCAAAAATCACAAAATTTGAGCCCAAATTCTGAGTTACTAAATCATACATCAATAATTATGCCAAATATTACAGTCATCAAAATTGGCTGCTTCAGTTGTGCTGTCTAGTGCAAAATGAAAACATGTGGCTCTTTATTCATTCTTATTAAGAATTTTAAGGCAGCAGCACCAGAATGTCTAACCAAGACTGGGGCCATTTTACACACAGGGTCTTGTGTGACTATACATGTTGTGTGTCCAGGAAGCCAGCGGTGACTGTAGTCTTATACTTCAAATATGCCGTTAAGTGTAAGCTGTGACATCAAAACCAAGACATGCCTTCAAAATTAAACAGCTTTTCATAGGTTAGAAAAAAAAAAAACAACCCTCAATGTTAATTATAAATTTTAAATTAAAGAAGAACCAGAATTATACAAATATTAAATTGAATTGTACAAAGTACAGCTTAAATTTAATTGAATGTGATGTTTAACATAATTTAGTTTCTGAAATGTACACATTAAACCAATCTACATAAAGTAATAAGTTCTTCTCTTCCCTTTTTTTGCTTCCTTCTACTTATATTTTTTGCTTTGTAAACTTGATAAAGGTCACATATATGTTTGTCCAGTTGTATCCCCTTATATATCGTTAAGTGGTAAAGAGCTTATTGATGGGAAGTTTCAAAATCCCACAGGAGTATCTGCTAAGTTCCCTCAGGACTTTATGTGCCTTTAGCAATGCTCTGACCTTCCATTAATTGTTATACCTAGTGTATTCTAGAAAATAGGAGGCACACTCTAGAGTTAGATTGCTTGGGTTCAAATTCTTGTCCAAAGATATAGTCAATATCTGTAACTTTGGACAAGCTACTTATTATTATTATTTATTATTTGTTTATCTGTAAATTAAGTACTCATTTTAACATTTACTGAGGTAAGTGCAAATAATACAGTACTATTATGCTTACTTCATAGAGTTACGAGAATTAATTGAAATAATCTATGTGAATCTATGAACATAGATATAATGTAATATGTATTGAGTAAAGGTTAGCTATTATTTTGAGATACATTATTTTGTATTATTTGTGTGTTACCCATAGGGCACAAGGAATTACTCCCTTCTACTGCACAGGGAATAATTATAAAGACCAATAGCAGGAGACTTGTGGATGGTGGAGAATGTGAAGGAAAGAAATCACTGATAATTTTTTTTTCAAGAAATAGTGTAGTTTTGGGAAATTCTCAGAGAGTAAACATAGCTGCCATCTACCTTGAAGACTGTAGAGATAACTTAATGGGTACCTGAGAATGTTCCTGGCTAAAATAGGCTTAGAAAAACTAAGGTTTAGACTCCATCTTAAGTTTTCTTCAAGAGTATAATTTAGTGAGTTGTAAAATATATAGATAGGGCTTAGGAGTTACAAGAACAAATTGTATGTAATGTTTTATACCTTTTTTCTCAGGGTGGGCTGACTCTTTCCCATCTTCAATCTTGTACCACTGCCTCCATCCCCACCCAACCACTCCTTTTTTGAGGGTAAGAGTATTTGCACTGCTCTATTGCCCAAGCTTTTCTTCTTTTATTTCTACGAAGTTCCATCTTGAAATAACAGCCAATACCTTTCCAAAAAAAGCCTTCCTTTCTTGGGGAATGAAGTTAGAGAAATTCATTAGCCTTATTGGCTAGTCCCTGTAATTTCAGTTTTTAGCCCCTTTTTAATCTTTATATGTTTCTCATTTCCACATTTGTTTATTATATGTCTAAGTTGGTCTCAACTGAAAGAATGTCTCCTCTTACCATTGGCACTATTTTTAGCTGTTGTCATCCTGTCCTTTGTTATGTCTGACATAATTTTTCACTTTTCAAACTGTAATCTGCAATGATGTGGATATTACCACTGTGTAGTTAACACCAGAAACAGATTTTTCCTTTCCCTGGAAGGGATGTCTACCTGTTAGGGGGCAGGTCCTATGGTTCTTGCACTACAGCAAATACACACACATGAGTCAGTTTGAATAGAGTTTATCAAAGTTTCTTGGTATTTTTGAACATGAACAGGCCCTTGTTTTAGTTATCTATTACTCAGTAACAAATCCCATGAAAATTTAGTGGCTTAAAGTAACAATAATCAATATTTCTCTTTGACCTTTAGATTGAATGAGCTTAGGAATAGTTCTAGCTTAGTGCCTCACATGCAACTGCAGTCAGATAATGCCTGAAACTGCAGACATCTGAAGCCTTTTGGGTGGGATAGCCAATATAAAATTTTTCACTCATGTGACTGGTGCCTTGATACTCCTTCACCTCTCAACACATGGTGTTTTAATCTCTAGTTGGGCTGCTTAGAGCTTGATGATGTCAGTATAGTCTTATTTCTTACATGGTTGCTGACTTCTAAAGGAAAGCGTTACAAAACAGCTAGGAGGATCATCTGCAGCTAGGAAAGGAGGCAATCAATGTAGCTCAAGATATAGAGGGAGAAGAGAGAGCAATGGATACTTGCTTTTGAAAATCATATAACTCATATGCCTACATCGCAGAGTTATTTTAAGGCTCAAAGGTTTTTTGTACAACAGAGTGCTTTGTGAACTGTGACATATGCTATACAACTTTCTGAATGTAAACTTCATTAATCAGAATAAAACTTCATCAATATCACCCTAAAAAATTATCAGGCCAGTTATAAGATAAATAAGTTCTAGGGATGTAATGAACAACATGGTAAATATAATTAACACTGCTGTATTTTACTATGAAAGTTGTTAAGAGATTAAATCCTAAGAGTTCTCATCACAAGGAAAAAATATTTTTTCTATTTCTTTGATTTTGTATCTATATGAGATGACGGATATTCACTAAACTTATTGTGGTAATTGTTTCGTGATATATATAAGCCAAATCATTATGCTGTATATCTTAAACTTATACAGTGTTGTATATCAATTATATCTCAATAAAACTAGCAGAAAAAATACAAAATAAAAACAAATAAAGGCAAAGAAAAGAAAACTAAAGGAAAGACAGCTTGGAGGAAGATACCAATCCTCTCAGTGGTGAGACCTGGAACTGACTAGAGTCATTCTCACCATATATGATTTTTCAGAACAATCACATGCCAGGCCAGATCAAGAGGGTGGAGAAATAGATGTCATAATTTGATGGCATGTGTGTACTGAAGGGGTAAAAATAAATGGTAACATGTTGGACACAAGCTACCCCAACTCATATGCAGTGACCATAATGTTTTCTTCTTCCCTCCATGCTTTCCTTTGTTCCACAAACATATATTGAAATCCACTCTGTGCCCTCAAATTCATTCAGCATTTAACTCATTTCTTCTTTTTTATTTATAATTAAAATTGAGCTACAATGTAAACTAAATGCTTTTGTCTTTTCCATGTCATCAACTATTTCCAATATCCATTAGAAATTACTATAGACAGTCACAACTGATGATGGTCCAACTTATAATTTTTCAACTTTATGATGCTGCAAAAGCAATAGTTATTCAGTAGAAACTGTACTTTGAATTTTGAATTTTGGTCTTTTCCTTGGTAGTGATATGTGTGGTATGATGCTCTCTTAGGAAACTGGACAGAGTCAGTGAGCTGCAGCTCCCAGTCAGCCATGTAATCACAAGGGTAAACAACCCATACACTTACAACCATTTTGTTTCATACTTTCAGTACAGTATTCAATATATTATGCAATATATCTATCACTTTACTGTAAAATAGGCTTTGTGTTAGATGATTTTGCATGACTGTAGGCTAACATAAGTGTTCTGGGTACATTTAAGGCAAGTTAGGCTAAGCTATGATGTTCAGTGGGTTAGCTGTATTAAATGCATTTTCAACTTATGATATTTTCAACTTAAGTTGGGTTTTTTGGGAGGTAACCCACCCCATGGTAAGTCAAGGAAGATACATATTTTTCTATCTATACTTTAATGCCAAAAAAAGCACAAATTACATTGCCAATAGCAATTTATTGAATAGGAAAAGTAATTTTATTTACTTAACTACATACATATGTAATATTATTTTTCTCTCCTTATAATGCTTTTTGTTTTTCTGAATCTGATGTAAAATTTTTTAGCAAAAAGACTGCAAATAATCTATTTAGTATTTTGTGTCCTAGCACAATATTCAATACATTTCTACCAAATTAGTAATTCTAAAAAAGAATGTGTGCCATGAAAACCTAATCATAAGTTTCTTGGTTTGTTTTTTTATTTTCCTATAAGCACTTATGATTAGTATTTGAGCAAATATGCTTTTGAATTTGGAAATCCAAAGAATTTCTACTTCAGAGGTAAATAGGAAATTCAAGGGTAATTTCTACCATCACATCATTGTTAACAAAGAACATGTACATCTTTGGGACCTTGAGAATTTTGTTAGAATTAATCACGTCATGATTCTAAGTCACCTTGAAAATATATAGAGCCATATTAAAAGGAAAAGAAGTCTAATAACATATTATGTCTATACTAAAATGTTTGCTCCTATGATAATGGGTGCCAGTATTTTCTGACAGCTCTTCCGGAAATTCTTGTTTTGTTCCATAATTTTTGTTCCTTTGATATTGTGCTATATATAACTCACACTATTTTCTGACCCATCAGCAAAAGTATTTAAATACAAACAGTAGAAATATTAATGCAAACAGTGAAGAACTTTTGATTGTTTTCTTCTCAAAACTCTATGATTTAATATGAAGTTTACAGTATGTGGTAATAATTCTTCCTCTCATACAAGCTTTCAAAAATAAGAAAGGTATATTTTCCTTAGACCTGAAAAAGGAAAAGTAGGAAAGGGTTTATCTTCTTCAACAGACTTTTTTTTTTCCTCAGAGAAATTAACATAACTGTGGATTTGCTTCAGTTGAATAACCTGCTTTTAATGCACAAAATCAGACATGTAAGGTCTTACATTTAGTGGGGGGAAAAGTTTTGAGATGTCTTAGATTCTTCTGAAGGGAAACATTGAGTTATATTTATAGTTGCTGTGGATGGATGTATAAACTAAATTTTCAGCTACATTTCCACAACTTAATATCATATATTTGCAACATTTATTTAAAGGTTCAAAAGTAAAATAATAAAAAATACATAAAATTTATTGGAAACCTGATTTAAAGAAGTAAAACATTTACTGGGAAAAAGTTTTATAAAAATTATTTCCCTGACTGTTATATAAGGTTATGTTGGAAATTACCTTTTATTTTGTATGCAAATAATTTCTAATTTTTCAACCACATAATTTCTAATTTTTCAACCAGAATTTGTTAAATTTGTTAAATTCCTAGTACATGCATAGGCTTTAACTGAAGGTATAAGATTCACAGGTGGAAGAATATAATCATGGTATCCGAAATCTAAGAATGCTATGATTATAGCTCTGCACGGTTTATCAATAGAGTGAAATTCAATATATACATTCTGATTATATATCTGGTTGAGTATTCATAATATCTTTGAATATTGAATTCTAAAACTTTATAAACATTAATGTACTAAAATATCTTAATAGAGAATTACAAATAAACACTTGGAATTTGGAGGAATCTAAAATGACTGCTTGTCTCAAAGTATAGTCCCTGGTAGCTTTTCACCAGTTTGAAATTGTTATTACTCAGTCTTGTGACCAACCGTACCCCTAACATTGAGGTGTATGTATTCTAGGGTATACCCCATGTTGAATCATAGGGTAGGAGAAGAATCCGGGTAAATACAGCACATCCTCCTAAAGCATCAATATTAATAAAAGATTGGAGAAAATATACATCTCAATTAAACTTAGGATTGTCAGATTTAGTAAATAAATACAAGCCTGACAGTTAAATCTAAATTTCAGATAAGCAATAATTTATTTAGTATAAATATGTCCTTTGCAATATTTGGGACATACTTATACTAAAAAAAAAAAAAATTGTCAGTTATCTGAAATTCAAGTTTAACTGTGAGTCCTGTATTTTACCTGAAACACTAATTAAAATATTAACAGAAACATAAAACGTATTAACAGATGCAAACATTTTATATAATTTAACAATAAAATGAAGTGATTTAATAATAAAACAAGGTGATTTAACAACATTTTCTTTTTGAGTAATACTATTTTTCCAGAACTGCCACTATTTCCTCCCTTTGGATAATTTATTTTATTATTTTTATTTTTTTTATGGGGGTAATAACGCTTAACATGAGATCTACCTTCTTAACAAAATGTAAGTAACAATAGAATATGTTAACTACATTACATAATGTTGTACCATAGATCTCTAGAACTTACTCATTTGCAAAACTGAAACATTATACCCATTGAGCAGCAACTCGTTTTCCTTTCCCCCAGGCAACCACTTTATTTTCTGCTTCTCTGAATTTGACTATTTTAGGTACCTCATATAAGTAGAATCATGTTCTTTTTGTGACCAGCTTATTTCATCTAACAGGTTCACCTATGCTGTCAAAAATGGCATCCTATCTTTTTTTTCAGGCTGAATAGTACTCCATTTTATGTATATATCACATTTTGTTTATTCATTCATGCATCAATGAAAACTTAGGTCTTGGCTACTGTGAATGGTACTGCAATGAACATGGAAGTGGAAATATCTCTTTACAATCCTGATTTCAATTCTTTTGGATATATACTCAGAACAGTGGGATTGCTGTATCATACAGTAATTCTATTTTAAAATTTATTTTAAAACCTCTATACTCTTTTCCATAGCAGCAACACCACTTTACATTCCCGCCAACAGTGCACAAGTGTTCAAATTTCTCCACATCTTCCTCAGTAAATATAAATGTAGAGATATACGTAAGTATATAATACATATATGTAATGATATATGTATTATATACATGTATGTAATGATGCATTATGTATATTATATATGTATATTTATAATAGCCAGCCTAACAGGGGTGAAGTTATATCTCACTGTGGTTTTGATTTACCTTCCCTAATGATTAGTGATGTTGAACTTCTTTTCATGTTTTCAAACACATTTTGGCCATTCAGTCTTCTTTGGAGAAATGCCTATTCAAGTCTGCAGCCCATTTTTTAACTGGATTATTATTACTTGCTATTGCATTGTATGAATTTTTATGTATTTTGGATAATAACCTCTTTTCAAATATATGATTTGCCAATAATTTCTCCTATTTCTTAGATTGCCTTTTCACTCTGTTTATTATTTCCTTTGCTGTGCAGAAGATTTTTAGTTTGATGCGATCCCATTTTGCTTTTGTTGCTTGTGCTTTGGTAACATATTGAAAAAATTGTTGTTAAGCCTGATGTCATGAAGCTTACCCCTTGTGTTTTCTTCTAGGAAATTTACAGTTTCAGGTTTAGTTTATTCCTGTGTATGGTGTAAGATAGGAGTTCAATTTTATTCTTTGCCATATTGCTATCCAGTTTTCCCAGCACCATTTATTGAAGAGACCATCATTTTCTCATTGTTTATTCTTGGCACAGTTGTTGAAGAGCTGGTGGCCATATATGCATGGGTTTGTTTCTCGGCTATATTCTGTCCCATTGGTTTATATGTCTTTTTTTTTTTAATGCACTACCATACTGTTTTGATTACTGTAGCTTTGTAGTATAGCATGAAATCAGAAAGTGTGATATCTCCAGCTTTGTTCTTCTTTCTCAAGATTGCTTTGATGAAGTAAGCCCTCCCACTCCTTTTCCTTTGTTCCTAGCTATCCCAGGCATCTAGACTATGCCAGTTCTTTCAGTGCTCTGTTAGGTGAGATAGAAGCCAGCCCCTTAGGAAGCTCACTGAAAGGCAGGAGACTTTGGCTCTTCACCCCATCCCCCCAACCTGAGGTGGAAGTTGCAGCCCAGGGTACTCACTTTTCATATTAGCTGTGACAACCTGGGAGGGTGGCTGATGTGGATAAATTGAAATTGCTCTTCTTGTCTGTTTCAGTGCGCTTGTTCTGTTTTGGGTACCTCGGGGTTACTTCAGCTTCTTAACTGAATTCTGTACCTCTCATGAAGTATTTTAGTCCTTTGATTGATGCTTCTGTTTGGGAACAAGGGCTGGAACTTCTTATTCTGTCATCTTGTTGATGGCACTTCCCCCCAGACTGCAGCTATTTTCTATTCATTCTTCAGAGGACTCATTTTGGTAAAAATTTTGAAAACCTTTTCATAAATACAAAAACTTAAAGCATGCAGGTTTAAAAACATGGCTGCTAATACTTTGACACCTCTCTATGGAAATGGGGGATCCACACCCTCTCTCCTTGAAACTGGACAAGTCTGTCAGTGTTTGGAGTAGTTGAATACACTGGGACTGAAGCTAATGCAGAAATGATCATTTAGCTTCTGTCTTGGGTTCAAAAGAACATTTTCTCTTGAACTTCTGAGATGTCATGTCAGAAGTCTTACCATCCTAAGGTATAAATACTCTGAGAAGCTCAAGTTTCTTGGTAGACCTCATGTAGACATTTTAATCTACACTTCAGATATGGCTAACCTTCTAGACATCCCAGTCCAGGTGCCAGTTTTGTGAGTGAAAAACCCTCTAAATAATATCATCTCCCTGAAATTCAGGTAACCCCAGGAAGTTTAAATCTTTCCCACAAAGTCCCCAGACATTGTGGAGCAGATACAAGTCATCCTTGCTGTGCCCTGTCTGAATATCTTAGTAACAGAATAACATAGTTGTTGTTTCATTCCACCAAGCTTTGTAGCAGTTTGTGACTTAGCAATTGATAACTGAAATGGCATATGACTAAAAAGTTTAAAGTGTTAACTGTTTTTAACACAATAACAGGGATATTATTTTTAAAATATTTTAATATTTTCAGAACTGAGAGCAGAAAGATAGCTTAGAGTAATTTAGTTTGAGCTGCTTAAAATTTAATGTGCCTATGAATCACCTGAAGATCTTATAAAAATGCTACTTTTGATTCAGTAGATCAGAGGTGGGGATAAAATATTACATTTCTAATAAATGTCCATATAATGCTGATGCTGCTGGTCCCTGAGCCATCCCTTGAATTGCATACCACTATTTCAAATCCCTCATTTTGAATTTGAGAAAATTGAGATTTAAAGTGATTAAATAGTTGTCTCAAACTGACAGATAAATGATGACAAACCAAGCTGTATTCCTCAGCAGAGCCCATGGTCCTGGGTTGTGGGTTATCAAGAGGGAATTATAAATAATGGAGAGGAGCTTTATTATTTGGTGATCACCCATATGTCGGTAACTATGTTAAATACTTATATATATATATCACCTCACGTTTTCTTCACTATAATACTTCAAGACAGATAATTTTATACTCAAATTGTAGAAGAGAAATTTAAGGCCTAAAGAGATCAAATGACCTATTAGAGGCAGGGTTTGAATACAGGGCTTTTGGGCCTTAAAATGTTTATTCTTCTTATGGCATAAATCTTCCATGGGCACTGAGGGATAAATGTCATTGTGTCTATGCTGGAAAAAAAAAAAAAAAAGAAGTGTCATAGAGAACAAATGGATGAAGAAAAATATAACTTCATGTTTTATACCTCTATCAGGAACTGTATCCATACTATAACAATATTATTGAAGAACACTCTTAAGCTTGATCAAAACATGCATTTTTTAGCTTTAATCTAGCTACAAATGTTAGTCTTTATTTATTGTCTACCCATTTATTCATTCAATTAGCATTTATTGAATAAAAACACATTTTCACACTCAATTTTATGTATTGGGATATACACATGAAAAAGAAACATAAAGTTTCTTTAGGGCAAATAACCATGTGTTTTTATATTTGTTAAAGTGTAATTTTCAAAATTGAAAAACATGATTCACATAAATATATAATGAATATGTGTCAAAAAGTTTATTCAACTAATTAGTGAAGTAACCAGTCAGATATTAAAACTGGTTCAGAGAGCATATGGAGTGCTAAGAATTTATAGGCAACTAATAAAGAAATGTTAGTGTAAGACTGTTAGATTAAATACAAAACTAGTTAATGTTCTACAAGGTAATAAGACCAAATCACTGAGATTTTTTCCACTGAATGATTATATGCATATCAACCAGACAAAAATCTGAAGATAATAAGGAACTTCACCAAATCTGGATATGTAAATGAATTGTCTTAACATTCCTTTCCGCGGTGATTATAAAAAGTCTCTAAAAGTCATTCTTAATTGAAAAAAGGGGCAGGTTTTATTATGTTTAGATTGATTATTTACATAGATGCAACATGATAAAGACCTCCCTGAGTGCACTATGAATTTAGAGCCATACAAATCTATTGTGCAACTATTAAGCCAGAGAAGTAACCACTGTCTACAAAATGTAATACTAGTATTTTTTGTGTGTAAATTCTTCTAATTTTGAGATGCCCCAAATTTGCTAAAGTTTCTGGTCTGCAAGGAAGTAACCGCCCTTTCCAGCTGGGAGATTTGGTCCCAGTAAGCCAGACATCCTTGTGGGTTTAGCAGGCACGGGCTCCATATGGAAAATTCTTACTGAACATGACTGAAGCAGAAACAAAAACAAAATTACAAAATCATTGGAGAAGAAAAAAGAAAAAATGCAGATAAACAGGCTCAGAAACTTAATGTTCTACTGCCACTTGGGATTCATTCTGGGAGATAAGAAAATGCGCGTGACAAGGCTTAAGCAGCCCATGAAGTGCACTTCTTAAATAGCATTGTTTAAACGATTATCAGGTTACTCCACTTGGGACAAACTCTAAAACTATTGAAGTATAATTTCCAAAAAGTTAAGAACAGAACTCATAAAAATATATAATTATATGTATCAAAATTTTATCCAAATCATTTATTAATGGGAGATTCAAAAGATTTCCTAATTGTTAGAAGACCATTTAAGAAGCTAGGTACTTACATGAATTTAATAAATGAATTTTATTATAAACTTCTGAATTAGATACAAAGATGGTTAATATCCAATTGTGTATTTAGTCTAAACTTTGAGGTTATTATTTTCCCTGCACAGAAATTATATCCATCCCAACTGGAAAAAATATGTAGGTTATAATGTACTTTTACTGTATCTGAAATTATCAATCAATAGTTTTAACAGATCTTTTTTTCTGAAAACCCAGTGAAGATAAATTTTACTTTTTTTTCCTGAAGATTCATAAAAAACAATAAGAGCATATTTTTTGAAAAATAATGCAATTGATAATCGCTCCTAAACCCCTCTAGGACAGATTTCCTCCCAGTTTATTATCCTACTATGTATGTTTTTCTTTATCCTATCTCTCTTTTTGCTTGATTTTTTCACAATTGAAATCCACTGTCAATGAAGAGTTCTTTTTTTGAGACTGACTTCTAAATTAGTGGGAAAAAAATCTGATTTCACCAGAAGTCTTAACTTTTTATTAAATTTTTAAGTTTAAGAACAAACTATATAATAAGATTTATATTCATTTCTTAGAGATGTGCCAACTACCTATTTTGCCATTTAGAAAGAGTGGCCTATTTTTTAGGAACATAATCATATCTATATTAAACCTGCTGAGAAAATTCTGAAAAACTTCTGGGAGCCCTTGGGACATCATGATTGTTTAGATGTTTATGAGTTTGAATGCCTATTAAAACACATAAAACTTTCCTAAATTTTTTAGATAGTATCTCTGAAATATCCAATATTGTGCCTTTTATCTACAACTTTCTGTGATTATGTTGTGGTCATTTAACCCCCAGCATACCAAGAGAAATATAAATGAATGAATATTGCCACATATTCTTTTGGCAAAATGTAATGGTCCATTGCATGATAAAGGTCTTCCTATTGAATGGCCAACTGGAAGAAAATACCACATTTCCTTTTTGTCCTTAATCATTCATTATATGATTTGCAGAATTATATGATCAATTTCACTGTCATGATTAATGTCAACAGGGCTGCTATGAATAATTTTGCATTCATCTTCTGATTCATATAATTGTAGAATATCTTCTTTCAGTTTTTGCTACTAAAAGAATAAATTTTAAGATTCTAAATTCTCTACCTAGTGAAATCTAAAGGAAGAATATAATACACTCATGAAAGATGATGCAATATTTTGGCAATACACTAAGAAAAATGAGAGACGATCAATTTCTCATTGCATCATCTTTCTAGGTGATTCTTTCATTCTTACGTTCCATTCTCTTTTTGTTTTAAACTTTTATTTATTCATTTTTTGAATAGTTGGGAATAATGGACAAACAACAGTGAAACAATTTTGAGGATAATTAACAAAATATTCCAATGCATGGGAAATATAAGATAACTAAGATCCAGTATGTATGTTAGATTCATAAACAGATGTAATGAACCTATATTTTAATTATGGGATAGAATGAGTTTTATTCAATTAAAAAATATGAAGTAAATTTTCTTCTTGTTCTTTGAAGGACAGTTAAGAAAGAATAAATATCATAAAATATCATCTTACAAAGAGTTAGAACTCCTCAAAAAAGAAATTCAAAAACTAAAATTGGCTTCAGTGGATCCTGATGACATACCACTTAGGGTGATAATACCACTGCAGAAATCAAAGTCTATCAACCAAGATTAGTTTCATGGTCATGTTTGAGAACAAGGAGATAAAAATCCAGATGGCTATAAATCAATATGAAGCAATTTAATCTACCAGTAATTTGTAAATAAAATCCCAGTTGTCATGAATATGATCACACAAAAAAGCAAAACTATTCCTATATCCCCTAGACTATGTCTAACCAATATTTCACATTATAAAATTGACAGTATCATCAATGAAATTAGTGCAAATTACTAATTTCATAATAAGGTAATCATTTGGTTGAGCAAATAAATATAATTTTATTTGTATAACTTTAAGACACTGTAGGTAACATTTTTTTTTACTTTATTAATTAAATAGAATCCAAAAGTATAATTAACAATTTTCAAGTGTTCTTTGTGTTTTTGGAATATCTAAAAATATATTTATTGACATAAGCTGTTAGGTTAGAGTACATAGGGATGAATTAACAAACTAATCATACAAATTAATATGTTTTAAAACAAAAACTTTCTCCAAAAATAAACTTCTAGTATGTATCTGATATTATGGAATGGGATTAATTCATTTAAATGTCATTTACTATATTATACATTAATACTTATTACCTTAAATCATAATAACTTTCTTTTTCCTCCATACCCAGGCACACTTTGAGCTTCATAAAACCAACTAATATATCTTGTTCTCAGCTTATGGAAATGAAAGTCAAGGTACAGAAGAGATAAACACATTTTTGATGTTGCAAATAGAATTTCTGAAAAGTTAGTTAATTAATTTATTAATTCAAAAAATATTTATCAAGTACCTACTGTGTTCTGGGCATTCTTCCAGGCCTAATCACTAAGTCAAATTTTCCCTAGACTATCTGGTGGGCATGTAAAATAAAACTCACCTCTTGTTTTAATAGATTAGCTTCTTAAAATGTCAACTTCTCTCTACCTAAAAAAGACTGATAGCCCTTGTTTAGACATGATTACTCCCTAGATGAGTTGATGTTAGACAAATATCTCAGCTTGTGGGTGACTTTACTATCAGTCAAAATCTTTAGAGGGAAGTATTCTATTTTAATAGCTAGGAAAACATATTTTTCTATGTTTTTATGAGTTATTTACTTGTTATAGTCACTTTAAATAAGTTTTCTGAAAGATGTGTTTATTCAGGCATCCAGAAATAAATAATGTTAGATAATGAATGAATAGACTTTGGCTGTATCAACATATATTCTGTATATTATCATATCTTTTATTCTTTTTTGACTGAATTTTATTAAAGTGGGTATCTTTGTCCTCTTTACACAGGGATTTACACTTTAACTATGTAGTCCAATGTCTTTAAATAATTATCTTAAAGACTGAGACTGTACCAAAGATCTATGGCTGGAGTGTCTATAGATCATCCTACACTTAGGCTAATAAAAATAATTATTTCAATTGTGCTCTTACATCTCATACAGATAGTTGTACAAATACCTCAAGAATACATTCTTTAACATGCTATTTCAATTCAGTAGTATCTTAATGGTTTTTCACTTCCCTACTTAAAAGGTGCCTTCTAGGAAGATTTGACTACATGATTAAGACTAAAGTTATAGCAATCTAAGAAAGAAATATTTACTAAAGAGGGATATATGACTGTGCATGGAAGAGATAATAGGATTCTATCTATGTGTGCACATAAAAGAGATAATTTTCTGAAATGCTGTTCTTAAAAATGTTTTGCCACACATACTCAAAAAAATCATCATTTCTATATTTCTCAAGCATTACCAGGACTGCTCAGCTTATTCTTTATATTTTTAATACTAATGGCAGAGGAGGGAGAGACATATATGTTCTTAACTGATATCTAAAGCCACATCTCTGCTTTAAAACACATTACTGTTTAAAGACAGTATTTCAGAATGTCAACATGAATGGACGTGTCAAATTGATGCTTAATACTAATTTGTTTATTTTTGCTTGACAGTACATAGATGGTAAAAATTTAGGTACCAAAAATAAGGGTTCTGACAGAGGAGGATTAACTAAGATGGTGGAGTAGAAGGACGTGCTCTCACTCCCTCTTGTGAGAGCACCAGAATCACAACTGGCTGCTGGACAATCATCGAGAGGAAGACACTGGACTTCACCAAGGAGGATACCCCATGTCCAAGGACATAGGAGAAGCCACAGTGAGATGGTAGGAGGGGCACAATCAGAGTAAAATCAAATCCCATAACTGCTGGGTGGGTGACTCACAGACTGGTGAACACTTATACCACAGAAGTCCACCCACTGGAGTGAAGGTTCTGAGCCCCATGTCAGGCTTCCCAACCTGGGGGTCCGGCAACGGGAGGAGGAATTCATAGAGAATCAGACTTTGAAGCCTAGTAGGAATTGATTGCAGGACTTTGACAGGACTGGGGGAAACAGAGACCCCACTGTTGGAGGATGTACATGGAATAGTGTGCACATCGGGACCCAAGGGAAGGAGCAGTGACTCTGGGGGAGACTGAACCAGACCTACCTGCTAGTGTTGGAAGGTCTCCTGCAGAGGCGGGGGCTGGCTCTGTTTCACTGTGGGGACAAGGACACTGGCAGCAGAGGTTCTGGGAAGTACTCCTTGGAGTGAGCCCTCCCAGAGTCTGCCATTAGCCCCACCAAAGAGCCCAGGTAGGCTCCAGTGTTGGGTTGCCTCAGGCAAAACAACCAACAGGGAGGGAACCCAGCCCCACCCATCAACAGTCAAGTGGATTAAAGTTTTACGGAGCTCTGAGTGCCACAGCAACAGTCAGCTCTACCTACCACCAAAGCCTCCCATCAAGCCTCTTAGATAGCCTCAACCACCAGAGGGCAGACAGCAGAAGCAAGAAAAACTACACAAAAACCACATTTACAGAAAGATAGACAAGATGAAAAGGCAGAGGGCTATATACCAGATGAAGGAACAAGAAAAAACCCCAGAAAAACAACTAAATGAAGTGGAGATAGGCAACCTTCCAGAAAAAGAATTCAGAATAATGATAGTGAAGATGATCCAGGACCTCGGAATAAGAATGGAGGCAAAGATTGAGAAGATGCAAGAAATGATTAACAAAGACCTAAAAGAATTAAAGAACAAACAAACAGAGATGACCAATACAATAACTGAAATGAAAACTACACTAGAAGGAATCAATAGCAGAATAACTGAGGCAGAAGAACGGATAAGTGACCTGGAAGACAGAATTGTGGAATTCACTGCTGCAGAACAGACTAAAGAAAAAAGAATGCAAAGAAATGAAGACAGCCTAAGAGACCTCTGGGACAACATTAAACGCAACAACATTCACATTATAAGGGTCCCAGAAGGAGAAGAGAGAGAGAAAGGACCAGAGAAAATATTTGAAGAGATTATAGTCAAAAACTTCCCTAACATGGGAAAGGAAATAGCCACCCAAGTCCAGGAAGCGCAGAGTCCCATACAGGATAAACCCAAGGAGAAACACACCGAAACACATAGTAATCAAAGTGGCAAAAATTAAAGGCAAAGAAAAATTATTGAAAGCAGCAAGGGAAAAATGACAAATAACATACAAGGGAACTCCCATACGGTTAACAGCTGATTTCTCAGCAGAAACTCTACAAGCCAGAAGGGAGTGGCATGATATACTTAAAGTGATGAAAGGGAAGAACCTACAATCAAGATTACTCTACCCAGCAAGAATCTCATTTAGATTTGATGGAGAAATCAAAGCTTTACAGACAAGCAAAAGCTAAGAGAATTCAGCACCACCAAACCAGCTCTACAACAAATGCTAAAGGAACTTCTCTAAGTGGGAAACACAAGAGAAGAAAAAGATCTACAAAAACAAACTCAAAACAATTAAGAAAATGGTCATAGGAACATACATATCGATAATTACCTTAAACGTGAATGGATTAAATGCTCCAACCAAAAGACACAGGCTTGCTGAATGCATACAAAAACAAGACCCATATATATGCTGTCTACAAGAGACCCACTTTAGAACTAGGGACACATACAGACTGAAAGTGAGGGGATGGAAAGATATTCCATGCAAATGGAAATCAAAAGAAAGCTGGAGTAGCTATACTCATATCAGATAAAATAGACTTTAAAATAAAGAATGTTACAAGAGACAAGGAAGGACACTACATAATGATCAAGGGATCAATCCAAGAAGAAGATATAACAATTATAAATATATATGCACCCAACATAGGAGCACCTCAATACATAAGGCAACTGCTAACAGCTATAAAGGAGGAAATTGACAGTAACACAATAATAGTGGGGGATTTTAACACCTCACTTACACCAATGGACAGATCATCCAAACTGAAAATAAATAAGGAAACAGAAGCTTTAAATGACACAATAGACCAGATAGATTTAATTGATATTTATAGGACATTCCATCCAAAAACAGCAGATTACACGTTCTTCTCAAGTGCGCACGGAACATTCTCCAGGATAGATCACATCTTGGGTCACAAATCAAGCCTCAGTAAATTTAAGAAAATTGAAATCATATCAAGCATCTTTTCTGACCACAACGCTATGAGATTAGAAATGAATTACAGGGGAAAAAACGTAAAAAACAGAAACACATGGAGGCTAAACAATACGTTACTAAATAACCAAGAGATCACTGAAGAAATCAAAGAGGAAATCAAAAAATACCTAGAGACAAATGACAATGAAAACATGATGACCCAAAACCTATGGGATACAGCAAAAGCAGTTCTAAGAGGGATGTTTATAGCTATACAAGCCTACCTAAAGAAACCAGAAAAATCTCAAGTAAACAATCTAACCTTACACCTAAAGAAACTAGAGGAAGAAGAACAAACAAAACCCAAAGTTAGCAGAAGGAAAGAAATCATAAAGATGAGAGTGGAAATAAATGAAATAGAAACAAAGAAAACAATAGCAAAGATCAATAAAACTAAAAGCTGGTTCTTTGAGAAGATAAACAAAATTGATAAGCCATTAGCCAGACTCATCAAGAAAAAGAGGGAGAGGACTCAAATCAATAAAATCAGAAATGAAAAAGGAGAAGTTACAACAGACACCGCAGAAATACAAAGCATCCTAAGACACTACTACAAGCAACTCTATGCCAATAAAATGGACAACCTGGAAGAAATGGACAAATTCTTAGAAAGGTATAACCTTCCAAGACTGAACCAGGAAGAAACAGAAACTATGAACAGATCGATCACAAGTAATGAAATTGAAACTGTGATTAAAAATCTTTCAACAAACAAAAGTCCAGGACCAGATGGCTTCACAGGTGAATTCTATCAAACATTTAGAGAAGAGCTAACACCTATCCTTCTCAAACTCTTCCAAAAAATTGCAGAGGAAGGAACACTCCCAAACTCATTCTGTGAGGCCACCATCACCCTGATACCAAAACCAGACAAAGATACTACAAAAAAAGAAAATTACAGACCAATATCACTGATGAATATAGATGCAAAAATCCTCAACAAAATACTAACAAACAGAATCTAACAACACATTAAAAGGATCATACACCACGATCAAGTGGAATTTATCCCAGGGATGCAAGGATTCTTCAATATACGCAAATCAATCAATGTGATACACCATATTAACAAATTGAAGAATAAAAACCATATGATCATCTCAATAGATGCAGAAAAACTTTTGACAAAATTCAACACCTATTTATGATAAAAACTCTCCAGAAAGTGGGCATAGAGGGAACCTACCTCAACATAACAAAGGCCATATATGACAAACCCACAGTAAACACCATTCTCAATGGTGAAAAACTGAAAGCATTTCCTCTAAGATCAGGAACGAGACAAGGATGTCCACTCTCACCACTATTATTCAACATAGTTCTGGAAGTCCTAGCCACAACAATCAGAGAAGAAAAAGAAATAAAAGGAATACAAATTGGAAAAGAAGAAGTAAAACTGTCACTGTTTGCAGATGACATGATACTATACGTAGAGAATCCTAAAACTGCCACCAGAAAACTGCTAGAGCTAATTAATGAATATGGTAAAGTTACAGGATACAAAATTAATGCACAGAAATCTCTTGCATTCCTATACACTAATGATGAAAAATCTGAAAGAGAAATTATGGAAACACTCCCATTTACCATTGCAACAAAAAGAATAAAATACCTAGGAATAAACCTACCTAGGGAGACAAAAGACCTGTATGCAGAAAACTATAAGACACTGATGAAAGAAATTAAAGATGATACCAACAGATGGAGAGATATACCATGTTCTTGGATTGGAAGAATCAACATTGTGAAAATGACTATACTACCCAAAGCAATCTACAGATTCAATGCAATCCCTATCAAATTACCAATGGTATTTTTTACGGAGCTAGAACAAATCATCTTAAAATTTGTATGGAGACACAAAAGATCCCGAATAGCCAAAGCAGTCTTGAGGGAAAAAAACGGAGCTGGAGGAATCAGATTCCCTGAGTTCAGACTATACTACAAAGCTACAGTAATCAAGACAATATGATACTGGCACAAAAACAGAAACATAGATCAATGGAACAAGATAGAAAGCCCAGAGATAAACCCACACACCTATGGTCAACTAATCTATGACAAAGGAGGCAAAGATATACAATGGAGAAAAGACAGTCTCTTCAATAAGTGGTTCTGGGAAAACTGGACAGCTACATGTAAAAGAATGAAATTAGAATATTCCCTAACACCATACACAAAAATAAACTCAAAATGGATTAGAGACCTCAATGTAAGACTGGACACTATAAAACTCTTAGAGGAAAACATAGGAAGAACACTCTTTTGACATAAATCACAGTAAGATCTTTTTTGATCCACCTCCTAGAGTAATGGAAATAAAAACAAAAATAAACAAATGGGACCTAATGAAACTTCAAAGCTTTTGCACAGCAAAGGAAACCATAAACAAGATGAAAAGACAACCCTCAGAATGGGAGAAAATATTTGCAAATGAATCAACGGACAAAGGATTAATCTCCAAAATATATAAACAGCTCATTCAGCTCAATATTAAAGAAACAAACACCCTAATCCAAAAATGGGCAGAAGACCTAAATAGACATTTCTCCAAAGAAGACATACAGATGGCCACGAAGCACATGAAAAGATGCTCAACATCACTAATTATTAGAGAAATGCAAATCAAAACTACAATGAGGTATCACCTCATACCAGTTAGAATGGGCATCATCAGAAAATCTACAAACAGCAAATGCTGGAGAGGGTGTGGAGAAAAGGGAACCCTCTTGCACTGTTGGTGGGAATGTAAATTGATACAGCCACTATGGAGAACAATATGGAGGTTCTTTAAAAAACTAAAAATAGAATTACCATATGACCCAGCAATCCCACTACTGGGCATATACCCTGAGAAAACCGTAATTCAAAAAGACACATGCACCCGAATGTTCATTGCAGCACTATTTACAATAGCCAGGTCATGGAAGCAACCTAAATGCCCATCTACAGACGAATGGATAAAGAAGATGTGGTACATATATACAATGGAATATTACTCAGCCATAAAAAGGAATGAAATTGAGTCATTTGTTGAGACGTGGATGGATCTAGAGACTGTCATACAGAGTGAAGTAAGTCAGAAAGAGAAAAACAAATATCGTATATTAACGCATGTATGTGGAACCTAGAAAAACGGTACAGATGAGCCGGTTTGCAGGGCAGAAGTTGAGACACAGATGTAGAGAACAGACATATGGACACCAAGGGGGGAAAATTGTGGTGGGGTGGGGATGGTAGTGTGCTGAATTGGGCGATTGGGATTGACATGTATATACTGATGTGTATAAAATTGATGACTAATAAGAACCTGCAGTATAAAAAAACAAACAAACAAAACAACTAATACTAAACTTTCATTGGGTTATTTGTATGGAAATATGTTAATATAAATGTTTCAGACATTACATGAAATTTCTAAAAATCTTATATGTTCTGGTATAATGTTATAAGTCATAATCCTAGTTATTACTTTAAAATGTATATCTCAGAAATAACTAATTTTCTTGTCAACTGCATTATTATGAACTTTCATCAAATCTTTAACCGTGGTCATTTTTAAGTCTTTTGTCATTTACAGACAGTTCTGGGTGTACTCTGATGCTTTTGTAAATATGTTCCTATAAAAGGGTTTCATCTTCAAGAAATTCATGGAAAAGACTCTGACAAGTACAGGTTTGTGGTAC
This sequence comes from Eubalaena glacialis, assembly GCF_028564815.1. Lineage (NCBI taxonomy): Eukaryota > Metazoa > Chordata > Mammalia > Artiodactyla > Balaenidae > Eubalaena > Eubalaena glacialis. The sequence continues at coordinate 38,373,089 of NC_083731.1, read as the reverse complement.
CTGACTGTACTGCTGAACTGAATGAATAAGCATTTTCAGAACTCTAATGAAAAACTGATAAACTCATAAAAGTGCTAACAAAAGATCAAGATAAAAAAATTAAATTAATTACATGGGACTGAGTGAACTGATGAGGATGAGTATAATTTTTGTGACTTTCTGTTTGAATTAAAAAAAAAAAATCCCACAAGGACTCAGACGCAAAGAATATACAAATCAATTTTCACTGCAAAGTAAAGGAGCTGTTACAGTGGAGGATTACTGGACTGAATGTCAATATTATGACGTAGTATGAGTGTGTTTCATGTTTGGTAATTGCAATCATTGTTGCTTTTGTTGTGGTCATCCATGTACAAAAAAAAAAGGGTTCCTTATTGTGAAACACTGAAGTAGATTTTCCTTTGGTTTCACTGCCATAAATCCTATTAGTGTTAATTGAAGATTTGCATGTGCATTGAGAGTATAATATACCTCATTATTCTTGAGTAACAGCTACTGACTTTTAAAGGCCCTTTAGAATATGTGACAGGAAACAAATAAAAACACATCACTTAGCTTTTTGAAAGTTATTTTTGTTTACCAGAAAATGAAACAAAAATATCTTCACAAACATTCCACTGCCATAGTTTTAACTTTATAATTTCAACAACAAAATCTTTAAAATCCCCTTTTGTAGCTTAACTAGCTAGTGAATATGTGAAGTAAGTATATCTCCAATCTGCTTAGTGGTAAGTGACCTTGGCTCTGAAGAACATATGCTGTTTACTTTGTTGTTGTTGTTATTTTAGTTATTTGAACCATTAAAAATCTACTGTGAAAGAAAATAATGCTTTTAGTCTAAAAATAATTAAGATTTTGTGAAAGACTACTTTGGAATATTATGATAAAAATATCTAATAACTATGGGACACTTATGAGACAGTCACTATTATAGTACATTTCAAATATGAACTTGTTTAACACTCAGGACACTGTGAGTTTGGTATCATCATTATCCCTATCTTATAGACAACACAATAGAGGCACCAAAGGTAAATTAACTTGCCCAAAGTTATACACATAGTGAGTGGCAGAGTTGGGATTGGAACCCAGGGCGTGTGACTCAAAAACCAGGCTTGATGCAGTTATATTGGCCCGAAGAGTCAGCTTTGTCAGGAAACATGAACATGCTATTCAGCAAACTAAAACCTTCTAGCTGATCCAACTCATCCTTTTTAAGAAGGCATGTTAGATCAAAATATATTACCCATGCTTCCCAGGATTGTCTCCTCAATCACCTCATGTAGTTTAGCAAAATATTTCTTCCAAGCTCACACTGAGAAGATTTTCCAGTGACAATTTCAGAGTTCTTATGATAAGAGCTAAGATATACAAAGTGCATCTCTATGGCAGATGCTATTCTAAGCATAGTTTTTCATATATTAAACCGTTTAAATCTAACAAAAATCTTTGAGATAGATATTGTTGCTTTAATAGATGATGAAACTGAGGCAGAGAAAGGGCAACTGATACTCAAATTTGAAAAGAAGTTGAACCAGATAGATTTAATTGATATTTATAGGACATTCCAACTGAAAATAGCAGATTACACTTTCTTCTCAAGTGCACATGGAACATTCTCCAAGATAGATCACATCTTGGGTCACAAATAAAGCCTTGGTAAATTTAAGAAAATTGAAATCATATCAAACATCTTTTCTGACCCCAATGCTATGAGATTGGAAATCAATTACAGGGAAAAAAAAACTGTAAAAGACACAAATACATGAAGGTTAAACAATGTGCTACTAAATAACCAAGAAATAACTGAAGAAGTCAAAGAAGAAATAAAAAAATACATAGAGACAAATGACAATGAAAACACGATGATCCAAAACCTATGGGATGCAGCAAAGGCAGTTCTAAGAGGGAAGTTTATAGCAATACAATCTTACCTCAAGAAACAAGAAAAATCTCAAATAAACAATCTAACCTTACACCTAAATGAACTAGAGAAAGAAAAACAAAAATCCCCAAAGTCAGTAGAATGAAAGAAATCATAAAGATCAGAGCAGAAATAAATGAAATAGAAACAAAGAAAACAATAGCAAAGATCAATAAAACTAAAAGCTGGTTCTTTGAAAAGATAAACAAGATTGATAAACTTTAGCCAGACTCATGAAGAAAAAGAGGGCAAGGACTCAAATCAATAAAATTAGAAATGAAAACAGAGAAGTTACAACAGACACTGCAGAAATACAAAACATCATAAGAGATTACTACAAGCAAATCTGTGCCAATAAAATGTACAACCTGGAAAAAATGGACAAATCCTTAGAAAGGTATAACCTTCCAAGACTGAACCAGGAAGAAATAGAAAATATGCACAGAGCAATCACAAGTAATGAAATTGAAACTGCAATTAAAGATCTTTCAATAAACAAAAGTCCAGGACCAGATGGCTTCACAGGTGAATTCTATCAAACATTTAGAGAAGAGCTAACATCCGTCCTTCTCAAACTCTTCCAAAACATTGCAGAGGAAGTAACACTCCCAAACTCATTCTACAAGGCCACCATCACTGTGATACCAAAACTAGCCAAAGATACTACAAAAAAAAGAAAATTGTAGACCAATATCACTGATGAATATAGATGTAAAAATCCTTAACAAAATACTAGCAAACAGAATCCAACAGCACATTAAAAGGACATACACCATGATCAAGAGGGATTTATCCCAGGGATGCAAGAATTCTTCAATATATGCAAGTCAATCAATGTGATACTCCATATTAACAAATTGAAGAAGAAAAAACATATGATCATCTCAATAGATGCAGAAAAATATTTTGACAAAATTCAACATCCATTCATGATAAAAACTCTCCAGAAAGTGGGCACAGAGGGAACCTACCTAAACATAATAAAGGCCATATATGACAAAGTCACAGCAAACATCATTCTCAATGGTGAAAAATTGAAATCATTTCCTCTAAAATCAGAAACAAGACAAGGATGTCCACTCTTGCCACTATTATTCAACATAGTTTTGGAAGTCCTAGCCACAGCAATCAGAGAAGAAAAAGTAATAAAAGGAATACAAATTGGAAAAGAAGTAGTAAAAGTGTCACTGTTTGCAGATGACACAATACTATACATAGATAATCCTAAAGATTCTACCAGAAAACTACTAGAACTAATCACTGAATTTGGTAAATTTGCAGGATACAAAATTATTGCATCTTGCATTAATCCTTTGCATTCCTATACACTAACAACAAAAAATCAGAAAGAGAAATTAAGGAAACAATCCCATTCACCATTGCAACAAAAAGAATAAAATACCTAGGAATAAACCTACCTAAGGAGGTAAAAGACCTGTACTCAGAAAGCTATAAGACACTGATGAAAGAAATCAAAGATGACACATACAGATGGAGAGATATACCATGTTCTTGGATTGGAAGAATCAATATTGTGAAAATGATTACACTACCCAAAGTAATCTACAGATTCAATGCAATCCCTATCAAACTACCAGTGGCACTTTTCACAAAAATAGAACAAAACATTTCACAATTTGTATGGAAACACAAAAGACCTTGAATACCCAAAGCTATCTTGAGGGAAGAAAACAGAGCTGGAGGAATCAGACTCCCTGACTTCAGACTATACTACACAGGTACAATAATCAAGACAATATGATCCTGGCACAAAAACAAAAATATAGATCAATGGAACAGGATAGAAAGCCCAGAGATAAACCCACATACCTATGGTCAACTAATCTATGACAAAGGAGGCAAGGATATACAATGGAGAAAAGACAGTCTCTTCAATAAGTGCTGCTGAGAAAACTGGACAGCTTCATGTAAAAGAATGAATTTAGAACACTCCCTAACACCATACACAAAAATAAACTCAAAATGGCTTAAAGACCTAAATGTAAGACCGGACACCATAAGACTCTGAGAGGAAAACTTAGGAAGAACATTCTTTGACATAAATCACAGCAAGATCATCTTTGACCCACCTCCTAGAGTAATGGGAATAAAAACAAAAATAAATAAATGGGACCTAATGAAACTTAAAAGCTTTTGCACATCAAAGGAAACTATAAACAAGATGAAAAGACAGCCCTCAGAATGGGAGAAAATATTTGCAAATGAATCAACAGACAAAGGATTAATCTCCAAAATATATAAACAGCTCATGCAGATCAATATTAATAAAACAAACAAGACAATCAAAAAATGGGCAGAAGGCCTAAATAGACATTTCTCCTAAGAAGACATACAAATGGCCAAGAGGAACATGAAAACCTGCTCAACATCACTAATTATTAGAGAAATGCAAGTCCAAACTACAATGAGACATCACCTCACACCGGTTAGAATGGGCATCATCAGAAAATCTACAAGCAAGAAATGTTAGACAGGGTGTGGAAAAAAGGAAACCCTCTTGCACTGTTGGTGGGAATGTAAATTGATACAGCCACTATAGAAAACAGTATGGAGGTTCCTTAGAAAACTAAAAATAGAATTACCATATGACCCAGCAATCCCACTACTGGGCATATACCCAAGAAAACCTTAATTCAAAAAGTCTCATGCACCTCAATGTTCATTGCAGCACTATTTACAATAGCTAGGCCAGGGAAGCAACCTAAATGCCCATTGACAGAGGAATGGATAGAGAAGATGTGATAATATATACAATGGAATATCACTCAGCCATAAAAAGGAATGAAATAGGGTCATTTGTAGAGACGTGGATGGATCTAGAGGCTGTCATACAGAGTGAAGTAAGTCAGAAAGAGAAAAGCAAATATCATATATTAACGCATATATGTGGCATCTAGAAAAATGGTACAGGTGAACCGGTTTGCACGGCAGAAATAGAGACACAGATGTAGAGAACAAATGTATGGACACCAAAGGGGGAAAGGGGGGTTGGGGGGCGATGGAGGTGGGATGAATTGGGCGATTAAGATTGACTTATATACACTAATATGTACAAAATAGATAACTGTTAAGAACCTGCTGTACAATAAACAAATAAATAAATAAATAAGAAAAAAAGAACTTTCTGTATAGTGCAGGACAAAAAAAAAAAAAAAAGTTGAACACAGGCAGCCTCATTCTAGACAGAGACATGACATGATTGAAGCAAAGTAGATGCTGTGTTCAATGAGCCTGAATTTAATCCCACATCTCAATGACATGGAGGAAGAAAGGGAGAGAGTGCATTGTCTATAGAGAAGTGAAGAAGAGTAGAAACAACGAAAAGTTGGTCTGCTTTTTATTTTCATCATGTGTAGGCTATTTTTTAAAATGTCAGTGATAAAACACTGCTCCCTACTGAGGTCCCATCTTTACCTTTCTACTTTCATATATTACCATGACCAACCCTCACTGGATGTTTTGAGCCTGAATTAATAATATGAAAATAGGACTAGTAATAGGTAGCCCACAGGGTTGCTGTAAATGAGAAAGCATAAGTGAAGTCATAATATAGTCACCACCAAATAATGGGAGTCATTTAATTTGAGGCAAACATTGTATCACACTTGATTTCTGAACAATGTTCAGCTGTAGCCCCTCCATGTTATCTCAGTGTCCCCATTTCCAGAGCCAGAATAAAGGTTCAAACAAACAAACCTGGTGAAGGTGGGTAATGCAGACTCTCACTCTACATCTACCATGCATGCAGGCTTAGTAGATTATGATCTGTAATTTTCAAATTCCAAAATACTGATTATAGAGTTTTGTGGGTTTTCTTTGTTTCTTGACTCAGATTAATTCATTTATAAATGAAGGAGAAGAAAATATTCAGACCTTAATATCATACAGTAGATATAGTGCGTCTCTCAGGCTCATTATCTATTTGTTTATTAAACAAATAGTATCAAACTTCATGTGTCAGGCATGTACTAGATTCTGGGAATATCATCTACTATTTGCTTTCTATGACTGCAATAACAAATTATAACATACTTAGGGGCTTAACACTGCAAACTTTATTATCTTACCATTCTATAGAAGTCTGACATGTTATCATTAGGCTTAAATCAAGTTGCTAAGGGAACTGCATTCCTTTCTGAAGCACTAGAGGAGAACCCATTTTCTTGAGTTTTCCAACTTCTAAAGGCTACCCATATTCCTTGGCTTATGGCCACTTTCCATCTTCAAATCAGTAATGGTTGGTGTGGTCTTTCTCACATTGAATTATTTTGACATTGAGTCTCCCAACTCCTTCTTTTGTTTTTAAGGATATATGTGTTTACATGATACCCACCCCTTGCTAATCCAGGAAAATCTCCCAATTTTAAGGTCAGCTTAAAATTATTGCAAGCATAATTCTATCTGCAACTTTAATTCCCCTATGCCATGGAACATAACATATTAATATGGACATCTCTGGGGATCATTATTCTGCCTACAGCATCATCTCTGTTCACACATTACTTAAAGCTTGTGGAAGAGAGATGCTGATTCCACTAGTGAGCAAGTAAATATATATTCAGCAACTGTGATACAAGCTATGAATATTTTATGTTTTTATGAGTTCTTAGATCAGGGAGAGCTGAGAGATCAGGGAATTTTTCCTTAGTTGGTTATATTTGTCTTGACATCTGGAGGAAGAGTATAGTTCAATCAGTGAAAGGATCAAGAGATAGTTTTCTCACAGAATTGTATACAATTGTTTAGAAGTAAGGGAAAACTAGACTTGGAGAAACAAAACAAAAGCCTGTGTGCCTGGAGCAAAGTGAGCCTTATACTTCAAATTCAAGCCATTACCAATGATCTGTAATATTCTACTGGTTGAGATGTCAAGAATAAAACAGAGGAAAAAATTTGCATTTATCATTCTTTCCCAGCTCTAGAAATGGCTCATGCCCTTCGTAAATTATATCTTTGGCTCTAGGTATTGTAAAAGTGTTTGCTTAAATGTGTACAGAGTGCACTGTTATTCTTCAGTCCTCTGAGATATGTAGAATATGTTTAAGCATATCATGCAAGTAAAATCTTCAATAGTTCTGTAGAATTCTAAAGTCTGTCAAATCATTTGTCACTTACTGTGTTTACACATGCTTAGCGATTTTCCCCATTTTAATTTGAGCTTTTTATAGATTAATATAATAACTTTACCCATATCAATACTAAGGAGTTGGTCTTTTTTTAATGACTCAAAAGAATAAGAGGAAACTCTGCACATTAGAAGTATTTCACAATCTAAGCACTTTCCAATGCATTTTTGGGTAAAACTATTATCTTAACAGTTTCAATTCACTCCTTCCTTTATCCATTCAGAAAGTATCTCCTGACACTGGTTTTATCTAGACACTGTGATAGGTACCAGGATTTTAGTAGTAGATATAATGGATATATTCCCCTCAAGGTGTACAAAAATCTATTTTATTGTCTGTTACTGCAGGGAACAGATTAAATAATTTTGTCAGTCTGGCCTGATGAAATAAAAATATTATGGAATATAAATAACACTATCAGTACAGCCAGTTGTGCATAGAATCTGAAAAACAGCAATAGATACATGTTTTCAGTTTATTCTGAAGGACAGCTAGTGAATGATCCAAATTCCTAAAATTAAGTTCCTCCCCCTTAGCATCTAGTAGTGCTTCTTGTAGACTCTATATGATCATGTAATTCATTACATTAAAATAATTTATTTAACACCTGTCTTTCATTTAGGATAAAAGCTTTATAGAGGCAAGTACCATAAATTATTTGCCCCTTTCCCCTAGAAATGCCATAGTATACGGAATAGAGTACATACTGGGTATCTTTAAATTAAACTGAAATCAAATATCATTTAAGGAAATCAAATCATATTGATGGGCAATTTATTTATAAAAATTTTATGCTGTTTCACTGCTACTTCAACACATACAACTTCAACAAAAGATACATTCATCATTTAAAGATAGGATATAATGGTTTACAAATTTAAAATTATGTTTCAGTAATCCAAGTTCAACTAGTATAAATATGATCCCATGCTATTTCAGCAATATAAGTAGATCTACTAAAGAGCAGAATAGAACTTTTTTTTTAAATTCATAAATCTCATAGCTCAAAGGCACAGCTCTGTTTATATTAATGTCAATTTTTATGACCCATGTCATTCATGAATCTATAGTTGGATAGGCTATCTTGTTCCATCATATAAATCTCATGGGTCCTCTTTGTTAGTAACTGATGATAACAGTTGAATATTTTTATAACAATTATAACAAAAATAAAATTTCCAATTTTAAAATAATCTTAAACAGTACAATTTAACACTATTTTCAGAAATAAGATTATTTTATTCTGGTAAACCTGAAAAACAAACTTGATTACAACAAGGAGAATATAAAGGCTTTCTATAAGATGATATATATTGGATTAAAAATATTAGGTATACTTAACCTTTCAATAAGCCAGAATAAGTTGACTTTTTTTTGTCCTGAAATTTGGCTTATAAGAGGAAAGAAAAAAATAAAACTATACTTACAGTTAATTTAGTAACCATATACACTCACAGCATTTAGACAATTGCAAAAGTCATTGTCATAACACAATTAAGAAACTTTGGGGTCAGGTACATCTGGTTCTGAATTTCACTCAATGGCTGAGTGAACTTCTCAAACTAACATAAGTTATTTGAATCTCTGATTCTGCATCAGCAAAATGAGATAATAATACCACAAAATTTTTATGGGGATCATACGAGCTTAAGTATGTGCAGTGATCAATACAGAGCTTCTAACAGATAACTCTCAACAATTAGTAGCTATTATGCTTGTTATTAAGTAGTCATTGTTAATCTGAGCCATAGTATTATTGCTAATATATTTCTATTACGGTACTATTTATCTCCTTAATAATAAATGTTAAAAAAAACCCAAACTAATGAAGAGGGATAGAAAAAGTGATGCAAAGTAGCTTTTCTAACCTTGATATTTTTGAAGTTTTGGCTGTGACATGATATTGACCTCAGGGCATGTGTTTAGAGTCTTCCTGGGTTTGATGTTCCCCGACCTTCTCTGACATTCTTCTGACCCTCCCAGCAGTTTTTCTCCAGCTCTCTTCAACATTTCCTCAGCTTCCTGGCTGTGCTTCAATACTCTTGGAATATTTCCCAGATGATTCATGAAAAAACACGTAGAGTAAGAACCTCAGGGTCACAGACTTAGAAGAGGGAATTCTGAAGGGCAAAATAAGACCATCCAGTACAAAAGTTGTTCATGCCTTAACAGAGAAGTTTTAACTAAAAGAAAATGTTATTGTATTGAATAGAATAAACATATGAGGATTTCATAGAGTCAAATAAGTCATCTAAAGACAAGAAAACTGAACTGAGTGTGAATGGTTTTTCTAGTGGAGTTTTTATTTTAATAGTGGTTTTCAGGTTGCATAGTTCATATAAGGTCTCTCCTATACAGATGCACAAAGAGAGGTTCATATATCCAGGTAAACAAAATATCCTTGTAATTTCCATTAAAGATACAATAAAATAGCTAGAACATAAACCAAGGCCCAAAGAAAGATCACAGTTCTAAATTTAAGCTTTACGATAAGAATACCTATGTCATAATAGTTGTTAACAGAAGTAACTATCAAAATAAATATTTTAAAGCAAAACTTCTCAGTGGAAGCAATGGGGCTTGTAAGACAAAAGGACTTTAAAATTGATTGAATTGGTAACTCACTATGATTAGGCAATAGCTGTAGGTATATAATACTGTGTGTCTCAGCTAGAGATGGTAATATTTTTGATGATACTGTTTATGTTGGACAATCTATCTTTCTCTGCCTAACTTAGAAACCTAAGGGTTTCTTAGTTAGGGTTCTTATTTGTCAGTATGTGCATGATCTACTAAAAAAATTCAGAGGTGGAAAATCAGGGCAGGGAGTTGATATCCTCTTGGTTCAAGTCACCTCATTCAAGGTCCCTCAAATCTGAAGGTTACTATGCAAAGGGTATATTGCCTGCCATTCTAATAAACAAAGAATGTTGCCCACCATTCCAGTTCTCCAAGGATCAAGCCATCTGCCACTACAGTTGTCAACCTCCACTACACATGGTGTGCCCTGAGGGGAATTCAGGATGGAGAAAAACAGAAAGCATTCTGTGCTTTGGATGAGGGCCCTATATAGATAAGATGCATATCTCTGGACTTAGCTTTTAAAAATGTTTGGAAGAGTCCTATGGTTCCTTTATTTTAAGCTACTATGATATCCAGCCTTAAAAAAATAAATACCCTAGAAAAAGATTTGCAAAGGACTTAGCTGTCTGTTTGAAGAACAGTTAGATATGAGAGAAAGTGGATACATACACATATCTCAGCAAAATTTTGGTAAGTATTTTGATCCATGTGGGATTGTTCCTCACCTTCTGTTCTTGCAAGATATCATCGTCGTGAACATAAGTTCGTCCATTTAGCAAACTTTGTATTTATTGAGACTTTAAAAGCAAGCTGTTGTGTCAGGTGAAGGATATACAATGGTGATCAAAATGAAATGGTTGCTATTATCATGGAAATGGCAGAAGAGTGGAAAAGACCAACAGCAAACGAATATGCATAAAATTATCATATAAGAGAATAAAGACTATTACAAGAGACAAAGAAGGACGCTACATAATAATCAATGGATCAATCCAAGAAGAAGATATAACTATTGTCAATATTTATGCACCCAACATAGGAGCACCTCAATACATAAGGCAAATGTTAACAGCCATAAAAGGGGAAATCAACAGTAACACAATCATACTAGGGGACGTTAACACACCACTTTCACCAATGGACAGGTCATCCAAAATGAAAATAAATAAGGAAACACAAGCTTTAAATTATACATTAAACAAGATGGACTTAGTTGATATTTATAGGACATTCCATCCAAAAACAACAGAAAACACTTTCTTCTGAGGTGCTCATGGAACATTCTCCAAGACAGATCATATCTTGGGTCACAAATCAAGCCTCAGTACATTTAAGAAAATTGAAATCATATCAAGTATCTTTTCTGACCAAAATACTATGAGGCTACATATAAATTACAGGAAAAAATCTGTAAAAAATACAAACACATGGAGGCTAAACAATACATTACTTAATAACCAAGAGATCACTGAAGAAATCAAAGAAGAAATCAAAAAATACTTAGAAACAAATGACAATGAAAACACGAAGACCAAAAACCTATGGGATGCAGCAAAAGCAGTTCTAACAGGGAAGTTTACAGCAATACAATCCTACTTCAAGAAATAAGAAACATCTCAAATAAGCAACCTAACCTTACACCTAAGGCAATTAGAGAAAGGAGAACAAAAAAATCCCAAAGTTAGCAGAAGGAAAGAAATCATAAAGATCAGATCAGAAATAAATGAAAAACAAATGAAGGAAACAATAACAAAGATCAATAAACTTAAAGCTGGTTCTTTGAGGACATACATAAAATTGATAAACCATTAGCCAGACTCATCAAGAAAAGAAGGGAGAAGATACAAATCAATCGAATTAGAAATGAAAAAGGAGAAGTAACAACTGACACTGCAGAAATACAAAGGATCATGAGAAATTACGACAAGCAACTATATGCCAATAAAATGGACAACCTGGAAGAAATGGACAAATTCTTAGAAAAGCACAACCTTCTGAGACTGAACCAGGAAGAAATAGAAAATATAAACAGACCAATCACAAGCACTGAAATGGAGACTGTGATTAAAACTCTTACAAGAAACAAAAGCCCAGGACCAGATGGCTTTACAGGCGAATTCTATCAAACATTTAGGGTAGAGCTAACACCTACCCTTCTCAAACTCTTCCAAAATATAGCAGGGGGAAGAACACTACCAAATTCATTCTACAAGGCCTCCATCACCCTGATACAAAAACCAGACAAAGATGGCACAAAGTAAGAAAACTACAGGCCAATATCACTGGATGAACATAGATGTAAAAATCCTCAACAAGATACTAGCAAACAGAATTCAACGGCACGTTAAAAGATTCATGCACCATGATCAGGTGGGGTTTATCTCAGGAATGCAAAGACTCTTCAATATACGCAAATCAATCAATGTGATAAACCATGTTAACAAATTGAAGGAGGAAAACCATATAATCTTCTCAATAGATGCAGAAAAAGCTTTCAACAAAATTCCACAGCAGTTTATGATAAAAACCCTCCAGAAAGTAGTCATAGAGGGAACTTACCTCAACATAATAAAGGCCATATATGAAAAAACCACAGCCAACATCATTCTTAATGGTGTAAAACTGAAACCGTTTCCACTAAGATCAGGAACAAAACAAGGTTGTCCACTCTCACCACTATTATTCAACATAGTTTTGGAAGTTTTAGGCACAGAAATCAGAGAAGAAAAAGAAATAAAAAGAATCCAAATCAGAAAAGAAGAAGTAAAGCTGTCACTGCTTGCAGATGACATGATACTATACATAGAGGATCTTAAAGATGCTACCAGAAATCTAGTAGAGCTAATCAATGAATTTGGTAAAGTAGCAGGATGCAAAATTAATGCACAGAAATCTCTTGCATTCATATACACTTATGATGAAAAATATGAAAGAGAAATTAAGGAAACACTCCCATTTACCATTGCAACAAAAAGAATAAGATATCTAGGAAAAAACCTACCTAAGTAGGTAAAAGATCTGTGCTCAGAAAGCTATAAGACACTGATGAAAGAAATGAAAGATGATACGAACAGATGGAGAGATATACCATGTTCTTGGACTGGAAGAATCAACATTGTGAAAATGACTATACTATCCAAAGCAATCTACAGATTCAATGCAATCCCTATCAAACTACCAATGGCATTTTTCACAGAACTAGAAGAAAAAATTTCACAATTTGCAAGGAAACACAAAAGATCCCGAATGGCCAAAGCAATCTTGTAAAAGAAAAATGGAGCTAGAGTAATCAGGCTCTCTGACTTCAGACTACACTACAAAGCTACAGTAATCAAGATTGTATGGTACTGACACAGATACAGAAATATAGATCAACGGAACAGGATAGAAAGCCCAGAGATAAACCCATGTGCATATGATCACCTTATCTTTCATAAAGGAGGCAAGAACATACAATGGAGAAAAGACAGCCTCTTCAATAATTGGTGCTGGGAAAACTGGGCAACTACATGTAAAAGAATGAAATTAGAGCACTCCCTAACACCCTACACAAAAATAAACTCAAAATGGGTTAAAGACTTAAATGTAAGGCCAGACACTATCAAACTGTTAGAGGAAAACATAGACCACTCTATGACATAAATCACAGCAGATCCTTTTTGACCCACCTCCTAGAGAAATAGAAATAAAAAGAAAAATAAACAAATGGGACTTAATGAAACTTCAAAGCTTTTGCACAGCAAAGGAAACCATAAACAAGATGAAAAGACAACCCTCAGAATGGGAGAAAATATTTGCAAATGAAGCAACTGACAAAGGATTAATCTCCAAAATTTACAAGCAGCTCATGCAGCTCAATATCAAAAAAACAAACAACCCAATCCAAAAATGGGCAGAAGACCTAAATAGACATTTCTCCACAGAAGATATACAGATTGCCAACAAACACATGAAAGGATGCTCATCATCACTAATCATTAGAGAAATGCAAATCAAAACTACAATGAGGTATATCACCTCACACAGTTCAGAATGGGCATCATCAAAAATCTACAAACAATAAATGCTGGAGAAGGTGTGAAGAAAAGGGAATCCTCTTGCACTGTTGGTGGGAATGTAAATTGATACAGCCACTATGGAGAACAGTATGGAGGTTCCTTATAAAAGTAATAATAGAACTACCATACGATCCAGCAATCCCACTATTGGGCATATACCCTGAGAAAACCATAATTCAAAAAGAGTCATATACCACAATGTTCATTGCAGTTCTATTTACAATATTCAGGACATGGAAACCACCTAAGTGTCCATTGACAGATGAATGGATAAAGAGGATGTGGCACATATATGCAATGGAATATTACTCAGCCATAAAAAGAAACAAAATTGAGTTATTTGTATTGAGGTGGATGAACCTAGAGTCTGTCATACAGAGTGAAGTAAGTCAGAAAGAGAAAAACAAATACCGTATGCTAACACATATACTTGGAATCTAGAAAAAAAAAATGATTCTGAAGAACCTAGGGGCAGGACAGGAATAAAGATGCAGACGTAGAGAAAAGACTTGAGGACAGGGGGAAGGGAAAGGGTAAGCTGGGACCAAGTGAGAGAGTGGAATTGACTTATAAATACTACCAAATGTAAAATAGATAGCTAGTGGGAAGCAGCTGCATAGCACAGGGAGATCAGCTTGGTGCTTTGTGACCACCTAGAGGGGTGGGATAGGGAGGGTGGGCGGGAGATGCAAGAAGGAGGAGATATGGGGATATATGTATATGTATAGCTGATTTACTTTGTTATAAAGCAGAAACTAACATTGAAAAGCAATTATACTCCAATAAAGATGTTAAATTAAAAAAATTATCATTTATGAGATAAAAGAACAGGAAAATATTCATGGATTCCACATTGAAACAAAATGCTAATACTATATGTATGCTCTGGAAGTTAGAAACCTAGGCTGCTAAGAGCACATATATAGAAACCCTGCAGCAAATTGACAATTCGTCATTGAGTAAGGGAGAAAGAAACACAGTGATGAATTTGACTTCATTCCTCGTGTCCATGAACTAATAGTTTCTAAGAGAATAAAAACCAGCTTTATGGTGGAGATGACATTTAGATTGAAACTTTAGGATAAGGATGATAAAGAAATATGATAACGGGCACTGGCTGCCAGGCAGAAAGAGTTAACTTCACAACTAACCCTTATTGAATGCCTCTTGGATTCTAGGACTTATCTGGTTCATTTACATTTTCCGCTATACCTGGCGCTTGGTGGTGATGTTCCCCACCTAACATAGGGTAAGAGATAAAAAGAGCAAAGATCATCACTTCTATTATTATTTAACTGAGTAAGATTTGTTTGATTATCTACAAAGAAATCCCTAAAAAATTAAGAAAATGTTATGAATAATGCAAAGTTTGGAAACTTATGAATTTGGAAAAATATAATGATATCTATTAAAACTTAATAAAGTTTTGTCAAACTAACTGATATTCTGGGAACCCCAGCTTCTGTTTTCTTTCCCTTAACTTAAAACAAAACTGAGGCACTTTCATTCAGACCTTAGCCATTTTTTTTTCTAACTTTTCCTGTTTTGGTTTTAAATTTTCAGCTGATAGTGAGTACATAGAAGTTAACGTTATTATTTTTTAAAATATATATATGCATTATACATGCTTTGGATATCTGATAAATATATGTATGCATTCTGTAAGATTTGCATGTCTGATAAAACAATACATTTTTATTAAAATGAAAAGTTTGGGGAAGAAAAAAGATTGAAAATTAAATGATTTATTCAAGAAGACTTGAGTTCTGTACAGCATAGTGTCTACTTATCATCAGGATTCTATTACATCTCAGGAATACTCCTATCACAATTGGAAACTTAGTCACTAAAACTTAATTCAAACTGGAAAGACAATATTCAGGCAAGTTGTCAAAAATTAAGATTCATACCCTTCAGATGTTCTCTATTATCATTACCAAAATATCCCTACAGAAGACATTGTATTAATAACAAGTAGCTTGTATGTGCAAATGTTCATTGATGTGTGTGTGCCTATCTTGTCCCTTGTGTTAAAAACCATCTTGTCTTAAAACAAAAATGCACATGCAATACTACCATAACTAATAAATCATGTATGTGAAAAAAGGCATTATATATCAGTTGATGTTTCCTTGTATAATTAGATATATTATATTTTCTTCAATTCCTGTAGACAATCTATGACATTTTTGCTTTAGAAGTTCATTCATAATGTAAATGAATAATGCATTTCCCCATGATGGACACCCTGAACACTAATGTCATGTCACTGATGATGGGCTGTCACAAATGTGAGAAGAGAAATGATAGCTAGAAGAGTTATTTTTTACCTCACCAAATGTTATGGGGAAAAAATCGCTATACATTAGCATTGGACAAACACTCTGCCCACTTCCACAATTTATAGGGATCAACTTTCTAGAAAGCCAAGGATGCCTTCCATCTGTTGATTTACTCTAGAAAGGAGGAAATTTCAATTTTGCCACTATTTTCCCACATGAGAATACAAGGAGCAATTTATCCCTGGTAAGACACTGGGGGCAAGTAAAGCTCTATAACATGCAACCCATTGGGGAAATTTCTTAATAGGAAACACCCTTTTAGGATTAAATAACTATTTTAATAAGGAAGACAGATTTTCAAGTTTGAGTTTGTTTGACACAATTCTGAACAAAGTCAAATATTTCACAGTATATATTCAGAAGACATAAGTTTATATTGAATAATATATATTATTTTACAACTCCTTCTCATTTATACCATCCCATTCTACTCTGACCACAACCTTGCTACACAGTGTATGCATACATAGTATTATTAACCTAGTTATGATAATAAAACAAATCATAGTGAGGACAGTGAGAAGTAAATCCCAAGTTTCCTCACTTGTGATAGGTTAAAAAAAAAACCACAAAACACTTTCATCTGAAATATCTAAATAATTGAAACAAAAATTATTCATTGTTTTAAAGTGGTTTTAGGGATACCTCAAATTATCTAGTTATTAGTATCATCTCTTCCCTATAGTTTAAATTCCTTAAGTGCCAATTTTTAATAACTGTAGATCATTGTATACAGCACAAGTTATATGATCAACAAATACTTGTTGAATAAATAGACATGTATTAATGAAATATGTTTTAGCTTAATTGTTTTACTACTGTCTTATCAACTTGTTCTTTTTTCCCTGCCAGAAAGAAAGAGTTCCCTCTGGCCTTTCTGGTCACAGAGTATAATAAAAGTCAGGTTCCGACACTTCTTTTTATCTAGTTAAATTCCAGAGAGAATAGCCCCAATTCACCTCAAAAAAAATCAAGGTAAACTTCCAGAAATAGGTAGAATAAAGTCTGGAGTCCTGTATTTAAACATATGACGGTATGATATATGTAATTTTAATGGCTAATTTTCCAATTGGTGTGGGAGTGTCTTAAATGTAATAGAAACCTGCTATGTACACTCAGTGCTACATGAATATAGAACACAAGTCTTCTTGAATAAATCATTTATCAATGTATTTTTCTGCCCAAAGATTTTCATTATTCTAAATTTTAATACCACCACACACACAAACACACAATATAAAGATTTGTATGATGAGTTCTTGAGGAAAAGTAGATATTGAAGACATCATAAATCTTTTACACTCATTAGAGCAGAGAGAAATGGATTTGTATTCATTGTACTCTGCAGCCCACACTAAGCATGTGTTATATATCTTTATATTGTTCCCATTCCCACTACTAATATCTTTCCTAAGGCCCATATGCAAATAGATATACACTTTCAGGAGAAAGAAACTGAATGAACACTCCCGTTGGAACTGAAAGCATATATCAAATGATGCGCCTCAGCTTTTAAAAGCTCTTTACATATATACGCATCTTTGATGGAGTATGTAATCAGTTAATAAAACTTGTGATAATTTATATTTTTTCATAGTTTTGGAAGGACATTTGTGGCTTATAATAATTTGAGTGGTAGACATGATTATGAGCCCATAGACATGTAGATACACTGTTCTGTAGTGAAAAGTGTTTGAGTTGGAATCACAAGTTTTCTACTTATTAATCTTGAGCAAGTTAGTTGACTTTTCTGAGTTCTAGTTTTCTAATTGATACAAGTGAGAAAGGGATAATAATATATTCATTATAGATGTATCCGTTATCTATTGATAAAATAGTGGGTAACAAACCACTTTAAAACACAGTGGCTTAAACAATAAGTTTTTGTTCTTGCTCAGGAGTCTGGTCATCTGGGTTTTGCTGCTGATCTTGCTGATCTGGACTGGGATTGGTTCATTGTGTCTGGGTTCACTCATATCTGTAACTAGTTAGCAAATCAACTGAGGGCTGGCAGTTCTAGGACATCCTCAATGGGAACTGTTCATCTCTGCTTCACATGATCTCTCATCCTGGAATAGATTTCCTTCCCTCTTTCCTTTGGGATCCTTTTGAGTAAGTACAAGTACACAAAGCATCTGAAAGCTTGGATCTGGCCCATCCAGATTCAAGGAGTGAGGCACAGATTTTATCCTTTAAAGAAGGAGTAGAAAGTCCCATTGCAAAAAAAGCGGCGAATTAGGGCCACTTCTGCAATGAATCGTCCATTATATGGTTTTGTAAATTTTAAGTGCAATGATATATAACATATGTGCAGTCCTTTGCAATGCTGCAGTCTTCCAATACCCATCTCTTACTTTACAGAAGAGGAGACAGAGGTATAGAGAGTGTAATAGGTGTATAGAAGGCAAACTAATATTAAAAATCAGATCTGGCTCCGGACCCTAGACATCCTACATCCTTATGTACTTGCATAGCACCTTATTCTTATAGAAAGCTGTAAATGGTATATTGAAATGAACAAAGCACATGAGACTTGCTATTCCATAGTTAGGCCTATAGTTTTCCTTACAGTAGAGCAGTACCTCTGTGTGATAATTATGTTA
This sequence comes from Eubalaena glacialis, assembly GCF_028564815.1. Lineage (NCBI taxonomy): Eukaryota > Metazoa > Chordata > Mammalia > Artiodactyla > Balaenidae > Eubalaena > Eubalaena glacialis. The sequence continues at coordinate 38,354,432 of NC_083731.1, read as the reverse complement.
CATCCTAATTCTGGGTAACTCAAGTAGCAAATTTTTACTTTATTTTGTTATTAATTTTTAGTACTTCCCAGTCTGTTTTCACCAGCAAGGTGATCTTTAACTTGAAAGAAAATCAAGAGAAAACCGTTTCAATTTTCATATGCTTCTGGTTGGAAAGCAAAAAAAACAAAACAAAACAAACAAAAAAAACCATATCAAACATACTTAAGAAAGTGTCAATTTAAACGCTGATAGAAATACAACTGTTAATTTATTTTTACTTAGGTTTGTAGTATTTGCTATTCTTAGATTTCACTTTTTATTTGCTGTACAATTTTAAAGGCATCAGGGAAAACATCTCAAATGATTAACAGTACTGGCAAATCTCTAGTTGTCACTTGGATGAACCACTAGTCAGTACTGCCCTAGATTCTTCTTTTGACCTTGATAAATCTTCCACTCAACACCAGATGAAAATGAAACAAGCCACACTAGGCCTGACGTCAATTGTATAGTAGCCAAGGAAAGCAAGGCTATTCCTAAAGACAATCAGTTTATGGTATGAAATATGTATCATTTCATTTTACCTTTATGTTATGCAGAATTACAATTATTTCATAACATCTTGGTTGTTAGTTTTAATGGCATTCTTTGCCAGAGATTTGCCTTATCTAGCTGTACTTTTTATAAATTATTTAATGTGTTTGTAATTCACACTGGCATATTTAATTTATTTTATTCTAAAATTACTGTTTTGCACTTTACATAAGACCTTGCTTTCAATTTTGTTACGAAAAAGTTCCTATATGATTTGGTAAGAAAAAGTCCCAATGTGATTTCTGTATTGAAAAACTAAAAACACATGCTTCCAGTTGTTTCCTTTGTGGATTAGTCTCCTTGTCCTTGTTTGAAAAATTGAATTTGTATAGATCTACGCATGAGAGCATCTGGATTTTGGTGGGGTGTGTTCCTCAGCATTCCCTCATCTTTCTGCTTCATTGGCTCAGCTTCTCTCTGACAACCTTAGTGCTCAACAAAGGGTGTTACCTTTTTAGCTTAATATGACTACTTAGCTTAATATGAACATAAATAGAAAATATGAAAGGTGTTCTATATTTTAGATTCATTTTATAAGGTAGTGAGGAAAACACCTAAGTGTGTTCTTTCAGACTATTGAATTAATATCTCAAGGTAAGAAGCTTCAGGATCTGTATTTTTAAACAAGTGTCCCAAAGAATTCTTTAAGACCAGGACATATTTCCACTGGAGAACTGAAAATACTGTAAACTAGACATCTAAGGACCTGAATTAGGATCTAAACTTAGTTAACTGTGAATTTTGTGACCATTAGTAAATAGACTAATCACACCAGACCGCCAATTTTTATTTTATAAAATAATTAAAAAACAAAATATCACACATGTTTCTTACCTTTCATTCAACTATTTTTGGAGTTAAAACGAAATTCATTTGGAAACTTTTAATAACATTTATACAAATATAAAATATCATTTTTCCTGGGCTTATGAGTGCTTCTATCTATTTTGGGGGGTACAACCATTTACTTTTTTCAACCCTCAATAGAGGTGGTTGATGGCTGTATCTTTCTGCTGTTCTATTTTGTTTTGAAATTTGTGTGTGATTTAATAATCATAAGAATTAAAAGAACACATAAAATGTGAAATGTTATCTAGTTTCAGAGATTGTATGTTTTCTGAAATAAATGTATTTCAAGCTCTTCTTAAAAAGTCAGAAACTTTGACCTAAATATAATGAGGATAAAGGTGATGTTTTACATTTATATGTCATGCAGCACTGTCAAAATAAAATATTTATTTTTCATTGATAGAAAGTAACTTACAGCACCATTTCTCTTCCTGCTGGAATATTACCAGTTAAATAAAATATGAGATCTAGAGAGAGTTTTTACTTTCATTTCTCTATATGAATTTCAGAACTCTCTGTTCTCTCTCCTAGAGCATACCCCAAACTGATTTCTGGCTAGTGTATTTTTATGCATTCTGGTACTTTGAATTCTAAGACAAACCAAATTCCTGAATAAGTTAGAATATCAGGAAATTCAGTAATTGAGTTTGGGTTCACTAGGTAAACTTTGATCTTTATCAAGAAAACAGTGTGAGAACAGTTATAAATAAGGTCCTTTGCTAATAAATAATAAGAAAATAATAAGGGAACTCCATCATAGAATTCTCTAAGTTTAGCATGAAAAAAATGTGAATAAAATTGCATGTTATATTCGCATTTCAATCAAATTGAATACATCTGAACTATTAGTATTGTATTCTCAGAGGATAAGTAAAAGAAAAAAATAATGGTTTATGCTAACCAATATCTAATCCATTCTGGAATAGACAGATGTTTTTATTTCTCTAAAATTTAATCTCTATTGTTGGTAATAGAAGTCTATGTCAAAACTTCTCTATGTTTATTTGATATGCCTTTTCCATCCTACCTAATAAAGGAAAAGGAGAATATACCATGTCTGTGCTGGGGGTGCTCCTAGTGGGGATAGGTGAAGAGAAGGAATATTGAGGAGTGTCTCTGCCCTTTTCTTGCATCCCTGGGAAACAGTAAGTGTGCTGACAGAGGACAGTATAATGATTACCTTCTTCTGGAGCTCATCATGGCAGCAAAAATGGAACAGCATAAATGTGCAAAGGGGACATCATCTCTACAGGAGAGAAGGAAACAACAAGGAAGAAAGTCATATGTCCTACATGTAACCCTGCTTGAACCAGGGGTAGGCACTGGGTCCTTGTACATCAGAAGAGGAAATAGTTGATGTATGAACTATTCTACATTCCCTTATGATCTCTGAAACTAATCTCATGGGGGATCTCTTTGCTGGGGCAGGGGGTGGGGGGGGGAAGGAGATTAGATCTTGAATGATTATGATAATATCTGAAATTCTAAGATAAGAAATCAATCTCTTAAATGGAAATGAGGGCCTCTGTGGGTAATAGGTTTGAGGGTCTGGTGTGAAAGTGTGACTGTACGTGGTGAATGTATATGCGGGGCTTTTCTGATTTTCAGAAGGATCAGTGATTAGAATATGTGCTAAACTATTGTAATTGAGATTGGGGTCCCATTGTGTTGCAGGAGGCTTGTCAAAATATGATGATCAGGCACCAAGTTTCCTACTCCAGGGACATAGGGGTTTTATGTGTGGACTCTCTGAGGTCTCCATGAAACGGAGTATGGATAAAAGAAAACAGTCTGCAGTATTTCATGCTGAAATGCTGAGGACATGAGCTCACCTAGTACTACTTGCAGCCTTTTTTTTTCCTTAAACTAAAGAAGAATGATATAAATATATTTATATTGCAAAGGAATTTCAGAAATTTCTGTTCTTTTATGTGAATTGTTTATAGTAGTTTATTATCTTTAGCTGCAGGGTCATTCTGTCTTCCACGGCAGCTAGCTGTTATATCGAGGAGAAGCTGTGTGTGTGTGTGTGTGTGTGTGTGTGTGTGTGTGCGCGCGCGTGTGCACATGCGCGTGCAAGTATGTGATGTGCTAGGGGAAGTGGAAAGGTTAGTAAGAACAATTACGAAGAAGTAAACTTCTTAATAGCCCATTGCTTTCCTGCAAGAGGAGAATAGCGATCCCCTTTCCTATCCCTGCTTATATAATTTATCTTTGTTTGACTTTGAGAGAATTTGTATGTATAGAGGAATCATATGGAAAAAGCTCATCCATCAACAGTTTTTGCAGCTTTATAAACATCCAAAACTTAATGCGAGTACTTTGTTGTTGTCACTTGCATTTCCTCACATCGTTGGACAATCAGATTATCTGGTGTGTTTTTAAAGTAATTATGAGCACAAAAGTGTCTACTGTTGATTATGACAAATGCCTGTCAAGCTGTGAACTATCTAGAAAAGTGCTCACATCTATTAAGAACTTTGATGATCTTTTCCATAATTTATTTTACTCTAGGCAGAGGCTGATAGGACAGAATTAAATTTAAGATTATTCTGTGATACTAGATTACCCCAGGAACTATCATTGACAGTCAAAGAAGAAAAAAAAAAAAACGGAAAAGTTTTAAAAGGATACTACACTAACATTTTAAAATAAGTTAAACTAGAAAAAAAGTTTTTTATGTATATATTAATTAATTCAAAGACTCATTGATTGATTAATCTGTGTCAGACACTATATTAGGTACAGAGACAGTGAAGAATCAGTCACTTTCTCTGCCCTCAAGCGTTTTAAATTTGGTTGTGAAGACCAGAAAGTACAGAGTCAAATAGAATATAAAAGTGTGATTAGGGTAAGAAAGGTCATAGGAGAGACAACTAAACAGGTCTTAATGGATAGAAGTTCCCAGAGGAAGAGTTATTTAAATATTTGGATGGTATAGAGGAGTTAGTCTGTAAGGACAGGGAAGAAAGGCAGAAGATAAGTTATTTCCAGATGAAGGTATAGCATATACAAAAGATCAAAGGAATCAGAGAAGCTTATGAAATCAGTAAATTGAAAATTGTTCAGTATGCTACAATATAAGAGTGGAAGATAAACATGCCAAAAAGTGGGATGTGGGAGTTTTACAGGATCTTAGGAGGTGGAGTAAGGAGTCTCGAATCAGTAGGGAGCCAGTGAACATTTTTAATTAGAGGAGTGATATCAGATGCTTAATAAAAAGAAAAGAAAAAGAAAAATTTTATTGCTGTCATGGGGAGAATTGATAGGAAACAAGACTGGATAAAGGGGGATCACATTCAGCAGATACATCATTGGGACAATTTCCAGGGTGGTACTTCCATTTCCCACTTGGATGACTGAGTGTTCAATGGTTCAAATTACTGACATCAGAGGCCTAGGGAGAGCAAATTTCTTTGTGTGAGGAGACAGAATTCAGATTCAAATATTATGAATTTGAGAATACCTGTAGGATAAGCTCATGGGAGGGAGTTGGAAAGCATCAGTGTGGAAAACAGTTACTGCCAACCCAGAGATTAAGAGCAGTGACCACTAGTCAGCCAGATCCTATACTAGTTAATGTAAGAGATGAGTAAGTAAAGCATCACCGGTAAACTGCTTCCTCTCCAGGTAATGGGCAGAGATGAATAGGGAGGAGGTAGGGATTCTCTGAATCTTCTTTTTCTCTGTCTCTTAATCTTCTGATCTAGATGACCTAGATTGTCTATTTGTTTGTATCAATAATTTATTTTGAACTTAGAATACTAGATTGTTTATTTGTTTCCAACCTAAAAGATCTAGGTAGTCTACAACTTTATATTTATTATGTGTAGCCACCAATGTAAGTGTGTCACCCACATGGTCTTGGTCCCACAGCCTTTTTTATTACCATGTGTTTGTGTATCGTGAGGCTTCAGGGTGCTTTTGCTTCCAACAGCCAGCACCTACAGCTTCTAAAGCTTGCTTTGCCCACAAGCCCCAAAAGCCAGAAGTGCCTGGGAATTTGCATCATCTTTGGGTGGCCACCAACCAAAGACCAACAGATGTGGGACTAAGAAAGCCCCAAATTCCTTGGCACAGGGCAGGAAAATACTGAGGTATAACTTACACCCAACATATTGCTACTACCTTGAGGATTCTGCCTGAGGTTACACCCTTGGTTGGCTTACACCTCACTTTTCTGCTTTTTCAGTTCCATTTTAGTTCCCTGAAAGGATTTCCTTAATAAATCACTTTCTCACAAACTCTCATCTTAGGCTTGACTTCTGGGGCTCCCCTCTCAAGACATAACCTTTCCACGTTTACCTTACTAATCCCCATGTCCCTTCACATGTTGGTTCACAAGGACTTATGAAATGTCTGTGGTTCCATATCAACATATAAATCTGAAACAAGATCCTTGATGACTCACAAGATGGTCCTGTTTCTGATCTTTGGGTAAAAGTATATAATGTAAACATCCTAAGTTTTGAATGCATAGTAGGAATAAATGTTTTATATATGTGTTTGTATGCATATGTGTGTGTATTTGTGTGTGTGTGTGTGTGTAGTAGCAATAGTGAATCTACAGGCATACCTCAGAGATATTGTGGGTTTGATTCCAGATCACCACAGTAATGTGAGCATTGCAATAAAGTGAGTCACACAATGTCTCTGATTTCCCAGTGCCTATAAAAGTTATGTTTACACTATAGTGTAGTCTACTAAGTGTGCAGCAGCATTATGTCTAAAAAACAATGAGTGTACCTTAGTTTAAAAATACCTTATTTCTAAAAAATGTTAACAATTGCAAGGGAACAAAATTTGTCACCTCAAAATATCTCTCCTTGGCGTGAGTGTTAGGGGAACCACTACGAAACCTCCTGCCCTGGCCAGGCAAGATAGTAAACACTTGCATGAGTTATCTTACAACAGGAGATCCTGGTAAGGAATGTGTAACTAACAAGCTACCAGCAACAGGAAGAATTTGGGAAAGGTCAAAAGGAGAGAAGAGATGCCAGTCCATATGTCCTACCAACCTCCCATAATCCTTCTCTCTAGAATCCATCTTGGCTGAGCTATGTGCGCTCCACCAGGAAGGATCCTGAGTCAGAATGATTGGCTAGAGACAACCCAGAAACTAACCCCATTACCATAAAATCCGAAACTGCGAGCCACATGGCAGAGGAGTTCTCCTGGGTTCCCTTACCCTGCTGCTCTCCACCCAGGCACCCCTTCCCAATAAAGTTTCTTGCTTTGTCAGCTCATGTGTCTCCTCAGACAATTCATTTCTGAGTGTTAGATAAGAGCACACTCTCAGGGTCTGGAAGGGATCCCCCTTCTTGCAACATGGGGATTAATATAGGTTGATTATTTTCAGGAAACAGAAGACTCAGAAACTGGTTTTATTTTACTTTTATTTTTTTACCTCCCCCTTAGCAGCCTAAATACTTTAGACAGAGGATCTGTTCCCTAAATAGAGCTATTACCAGAGTCATCTACGAAAAATACATGCTATGTGTGGTGGGGGAAATTCAGCAAGGCCTGGAGATCGGAGTCCACTGTGTCCCTTTGTCTCTGCATGGTCCAACAAACATTTGTTTATAAAACTTTTGCTTTTCCATCTCCAAATGAATTGTCTTCATCCCCTTCGAAGACCCAAACCACAAACCCCAACATCCACTTTTGTCTTTAACTAAGGGTGGTATTTAAGGTGAGGGTTTTGGCCATTTTGGCAAGTTACTTAGTTCTCCTTCATCTCTCCCATATATATATGTTATTAAAGTTTTGTTTGATTGTCTCCTTTTAATCTGTCTCATGACAATTTAATTCTTAGACCAGCCAAGAGAACCTAGAAAGGTAGAGGAAATTTCTTCCTCTCTGACAATATCATCTAAGGCTTCAGTGAGTCAAAATCTTTTTGCTGGTGGAGGGTCTTGTCATATTGATGGCTGCTGACTGATAAGAGTGGTGGTTGCTGAAGGCTGGGGTGGTAATTTCTGAAAATAAGACAACAATGACGTTTGCTGCATCAATATACTCTTCCTTTCACAGATGATTTCTCTGTAGCATGCAATGCTGTTTAATAACATTTTAGTCAAAGTCGTGTTTCCAAATAAGTAGCCTGGACCCACGCACATCCCAAGCCAAGACCCCTTGTCTCAGCCAAGGAGGTTCTTTTACTGCTCGGATTCACACAGCCAATAAGGAAACTGATGCTGAGACTGGAAAAGCACAAGTTTTATTCAGTGGCCAAAGAATGGAAAAATGGGAACTTAGTTCACAAATCAACTTCTCAACCTGATTCGGGTAGAGACTATATATATATATATATATATATATATATATATATATATATATATATATATGTATATGTATATGGGTCGGGGTAAAAGGAAAGGATTTGGAAAGAGTGAGGGTAATATTCATGAGTTATCTGAGAACAGGGGTGTGGTTTGGACCCAGAACTTAGGTAACACTCCTTTTCAGTCCTTGTATGGGCTTTTCCGGTTGTTGTCATGGCAATTGTCAACTGTCATGGTGAGGGTAGGTGTGTCATTTAGCATGCTAATGTATTACAATGAGTGTATAATGAGGTTCAAAGTCTACTGAAAGTCAAGTCTTCCACCATCTTGGGAACTAGTAAGTTCTAACCAGTTCTTGTGTCTTCCTCTTTGCAGCTTCCTCCTGAAACTTAAATAAGATCAATTGGTTTCCAGTGGAGGGAGGGGCAAGGGTATGATTCTGGAGCAACAGCCTTGGTAATAGTAGAACTTCTTTCAAACTTGAAGTAAATCCTTTCAAACCCTTCCACTGCTTTATCAACGAAGTTCATGTAATACTCTAAATCCTTTGTTGTAATTTCAACAATCTTCAGAGCATCTTCACCAGGAGTAGCTTCCATCTCAGGAAACCACTTTCTTTGTTTATCCACAAGAATCAACTCCTCATCCATGAAAGTTTTATCATGAGATTGGAGCAGTTCAGTCACATCTTCAGGTTTCACTTCTAATTCTAGTTCTCTTGCTATTGGTTATTGCCTCCCCTGAAGTTATCCATGAGGGTGGAATCAACTCCTTTCAAACTTCTGTTAATATTAATATTTTGACCTCTTCCCATGAATCACAAATGTTCTTCATGGCATCTAGAATAGTGAATCCTTTCCAGAAGGTTTCAAATTTACTTTGCCCATATCCATCAGAGGAATCCCTATTTATGGCAGCTCTAGCTTTATGAAATATACGTCATAAATAATGACTTGAAATTCAAAATTACTCCTTTATCCATGACCCATGGAATGGTTGTGTTAGCAGGCATGAAAAGAACATTAATCTCATTGTCCATCTCCGTCAAAGCTCTTTGATGACCAGGTACATTGTCACTGAGCAGTAATATTTTGAAATGAATCTGTTTTTCTGAGCAGTATTTGTTAACACTGGGCTTCAAATATTCAGTAAACCATGTGTTAAACAGATATGCTGTCATCTAGGCTTTATTGTTCCATTTATAGAGCACAAGCAGAGGGGGTTTAGCATCATTCTTAAGAGCCATAGGATTTTTGAAAATGGTACAGGAGCATTGGCTTCAACTTAAAGTCACCAGCATCATTGGTTCCTAACACAAGTCAAACTGTCCTTTGAGTTTTGAAGGCAGACATTGACTCCTAATCTCTAGCTATGAAAGTTCTAGATGACATCTTCTTCCAATAGAAAACTATTTTATCTACATTGAATCTCTCTTGTTTAGTGTAACCACCTTCATTAATTATCTTAGCTAGATCTTCTGGATACCTTGCTGCAGCTTCTACTACATCAGCACTTGCTGCTTCCTTTTGCACTTTTATGTTATGGAGATGGTTTCTTTCCTTCAACCTCATGAACCAACCTCTGTTGGCTTAAGACTTTTCTTCTGCAGCTTCCTCACCTCTCTCAGCCTTCATAGAATTGAAGAGAATTAGAGCCTTGTTTTGGATTAGGCTTTGGCTTAAGGGAATGTTGTAGCTGGTTTGATTTTCTATCCAGACCACTATAACATTCTTAATATCAGCAAAAAGGCTGTTTTGCTTTATCATTTGTGTGTTCGCTGGAGTATCACTTTCAATTTCTTTCAAGAACTTTTCCTTTGCATTCACAACTTGATGTGAATGATTAACTCTTTGATGCAAAAGGCCTAGCTTTCAGTCTATCTCAGCTTTTACCATGCTTTCCTCACTAAACTTGCTCATTTATAGCTTTTGACTTAAAGTGAGGGACCTGTGGCTCTTCCTTTCACTTGGAGGCCATTGTAAGGTTATTAACTGACCTAGTTTTAATATTTTTTTTTGTCTTTGGAAATAGGGATTTCTGAGGAGAAGTAGAGAGATGGGGAATGGCCAGTGGGTGGAGCTGTTAGACTGTATACATTTAGCAATTAAGTCTGTCTTCTTGTATGGGTGTGACACCTGGCACCTCCTAAAAGTCACAATAATAACATCAGAGATCACTGATCACAGATCACCATAACGCATACAATAATAACTAAAAGGTTTGAAATATTACAACAATTGCCAAAATGTGACACAGAGATATGAAATGAGAAAATGCTGTTGAAAAAAATGGCACCAAAAGACTTGCTCTATTCAGGGTTGCCATAAACCTTCAATTTGTAAAATACACAATATATTGCAAAGCACAATGAAGTAAAGTGCAGTGGAAGGAGGTATTCCTGTACTTGTATTTGTCAGGAGAGTTTCAATTCTGACAGAAATCCGACTAAAATTAGCTTTAAAAAAAATTAATTATGGTTTGCAACTGGCATTTACAAAGAGTGGGACTGGGCTTGACTACTGTAGAACTGAGGACTTGATGGTGTCATCAGAAGTGGATCTTCTCCTGCATATTTTGCATGTGTTTGCTTCAATTACCTTCATTCTAAGGCAGGTTCTTTCCATGAGGAAACACAATGGTTTCTGGAAGCCTTAAGCCTACAGTGTCCTCATAAATCTGGTTTCTATGGTTTGTATTAAAGAAATGCAATTTATTTTATTTTCTTTGTCAATGACCTATTTGTTTTTTACATCTTTGTCTCTAGAAGATTTTAGAATTTTCTCTTTACTCCTGCTGATCTGCAATTTCACAATGATTTGCATCATTATGGATCTTTTCTTAATTTATTGTGCTGGACTCTCTGTGGACTTTTTTAGTCTGAAAACGTCTATTATTCAGATCTGGGAATCATGTTCATATTATTACATCAATAATAACCTCACTTCCATTTTCCCCTTCTCCTTTCCTGAAATCTGAATTGTTTTAGTCAAGTGTAGTGATAGAATTTTCTTATTTCCATTTCAACCTCACTTTTTTGTTTTTTCTGGTGAAAATTTCAAATTTATATTTACTCTTTATTTATTTATTCATTTATTTTTAAACTCTAGTGTCTTTTTTTTTCTTTTTATCTAGTATTACATTTCTTCTGGATGAAATATCTTTTTTGAATGATTTTTAAACTTCTTACTGATTCTTATATTTTTCTCTTTTTCTCTAAATTTCTTTATTTCATAGTTCCTTTTTGTCTGGCTTAAACCTTTAGGAAGTTTCCTTAAATGTCAGGTGACTATTAGGTGTCCTGTCATAGTTATGTGCAATGCGCTAAGAAGTTACTAGAAGAATTCTCTGCATGTGGGCAGAACTGTGGTGGATGGGTGAATTTTACTTTGTGTTGATCAGATAAAGGTGCAGCTTTTTCATTGGAAAATCATGAAAGGTCAGTATCTATTGGTCTTTTCTCTTCCATTTAGTCTTTTCCCTATGTGGAATTCCTCAATCATTTGCCTGTGTATATCTCCTGTTTCCCTCTGTTCTGGAAGACAATGTGAAAAATAGGCTTTCACACAAAGATATTCACTTAATATCACCCTAAGACTTGTATTTGGTGTCCATGAAATCAGAAGCTATCTTGATCAACTCTTTCAGAAAGCCAGCCTTCAACAAACTGTAGAGGTTGTATGAGTTCTTACTGCTTAAGTTATCCCCCAAATTAGTGATTTAAAACAATAATTATCATTTATTATCTCTTATGGTTTTGGTAGATCCAAAATTCAGAAGCAGCTGCTCTGTGCAGTTCTGGCTAAGGGTCTCTCACTGAGGTTGTAATCCTATGGATGCCAGGCTTCGGGCATCTGGAGGCATCACTGGAGCTGGAGAATCTACTTTCCAAGGTGGTTAACTGACATAGTTGACAAGTTGGAAGTGGCTGTTCATGGAAATCCTCCATCCCTCTTCAAGAAGGGCATTCCCCCAGGGCTGCTGCAGTGTACTCAGAGCATGTACTTTTCCTATGAATTTATATAAATTATATGTATATATATATATATACACACACACACACATACACAAAATCAGTAAGGCCTCTTAGATAATACTATATTCTTTACATCATTGCCCAGATGGTTCCAGGTTTGGCCTTGGAACTCTTTCAGTTGGCTCCTTTGTCGTTTTGACATGTTCTCTCCTTTTCTTTCTCTCTTTTTTTCTTTTCTCTTTTTTTTGAGAATTTCCTTATTTTCTGACATTTCAAATTCTTCATGTTGATATTATATTCCCTGTAACAGCACTAAAATCAAGCATTCTCCAAAAAGCCCTGGTTCTTTCTATTGGTGAATTCTATTAGAAACCAGGATTGGGTGCTGTGTGTGTTCATTGCTATTGGTGTGTCATTGCTTCTGGGCCTTTGGGCAGACAGAACTAGAAGGTATATGCATGTATTCTAATCCATGCAGACACACATCTATAATGATTACTTTATCAATCTATCTAGAATTACGCTAATCATGGTTTATAGGGATGTCCCCAAGTAATCCCATACCATATGGCTCATTCTAGCCTTTTCCAGGGCATTCATTTTGTAGTACAGAATCTGAATATAGACCCTGGATTCAAGGCCTGCCTTTGATTAAATAACAGAAGTCAACCAGACAGTTTTGTCTGAGGAAGTCCAAAATCCACTCTCAGGGAAAAAGGTCATTTTGCATATTTTTGGTTTGCTTATTGTTGTTTTCATTTCAGTTTTCTCCTATGCATGGTTTTCTCTAGTTCAGCTATCTCTTTAGAGATTTTGGGGGGAAATGATAACAGGGAATGATTAAGTTTAGTTGAATTTCAGTATTTTCAATCTCAAATGGAATCATTAAAATTAACATGACCAGTTATATTCTATGTGTTTTAATATCATTGGTACTAAACTGATTAAGATTATTAATATTTTATGAGTTGATATCCCAAGTGTCAGAGTATATTAGAGCTGTTTAACATTATTGTCTCCCATAGAATTTACCTTTCCCAGCAGTGAACCATTTAAAAATTCAAATCTTTAAACACAAACTTTTGTAAGTACTTTTATATCCACCAGCTATGTGTGTTCCATCACAACAATGATCTAAGCATAAAGCTTGTTTTGTAGTAAGTATAAGGAACAGCTGCTTTAATTACAGTGGAGTCTCACTGGAAAATTACAGTGGCCCTCACTGGGAAAATAAATAAATAAAGGAACATCATTACCATCCTTATAACTGTACCCTAACAACCTTTAACTGAAATCAGAGAAAAATTTTTAACTACTTGCATTAAGATTTAAAATTGTGTTAAAATGTAAATATACATAAGGTGTGCCTTTTTGAATTTTAGTTCATGTATACTCTTAAAAGCACACAATCACTGAATATTATTTACGGTATTTTCCCTATAGAGTATCTAGTACAACAATATTAACAATAACCAAACAACCTTGTCTGTTAAAGGAGAAAACAAGTTCTAGAGACATTGAGTAGGCTTAAGCCTCTGATTAACCTAGCATATCTGTTACACAAATTACCTACTGTGTAAAAATGGAAAAATAAAATAATCTCCCTAAGCCTCATTTTCTTTATTGGTAAATTTAGTAATGATTACATGTATATCATGAGATTATTATTAGGATTAAATGAGAAAATATGTGTAAACCTCCCTGGTTAGTGACAGGTATGCATGTTGCTCCACAAAGATTGGTTCCTTTCACTTCCCTAGGTAGCATGAGGAACAGACACTGGATAAAACTTAATCTATTGTCTCTGATTGTTGTGTTAAGAGAGCTTTAAATAATTCCAAAATGCACAGAGCAACAATTCAAATAGCCCCATGGCTTAAGCCCACTCTACTATGAACCCTCCAAGTGGTGTGTTTAATTTATATGTGAAGTAGAAATTGGTGAGTGAATAAGGAAATCCATCCTGCAATATTGTTCTTCCATGCTGCTATTTAATTGTTGATTTACTTGTGAGTGGCCCAGAAAAAGAAAATATTGGGCTCGTCTCATGGCTCCAATGGTATCAAGGAAAGGTGTTACACTGGGGCCTTTAATAGCAGTCCTGGAAGTTCATGCACGATGTCTCATTTTCAAACATCATTAGACTGCCTGGTCCTGAAGAAGACAGGACCTAAATAGGAGGAAAATTATACAGCTATATATATAATATATATATATATATATATATATATATATATATATATATAATCTATAAATAAATCTGTATCTCTCTATATCTTAGAGAGAGGGAGAGAAAAAGAGATTACAGACTGAGACAAAGTAATTAATAGAACTCCATTATTCTCCACCCTCCAAACCACTGAGCATAAAGATTCCATTCTATAAACTTATAAGTATTTTATTTCTAAACATATTTTCAGAAACATATACTCAAAATTAGAAAGCTACCTATAAAGGAATTGTTTGCCATCTCTTTATCTCCATCTAGAGTCTCCTCAGTATGTGGCCATTATTTTAGTTTTTAATTTTTAAAAATACAGATTTTCTGAAATATTTAAAAAGTAGAGTTTAACCAAAGCCTCTCAAATTTACACGTTTATGTCATTATAGTCACATAGATATACATTTTCATATGCTCTTACAAAAGTTTTATCAGTAGATAGCTTAAGGTTAAAATGAGATTTCCACTCACATCTTAAATAAAAATGTGCCTTAGTTATCTTAGAAATAGTTGTTTTAGAAATGACATAACTGTGCATGTATTCAAAAATATCAATGCATGCAAGCAAATTCATTTGTTTCATTCATTTTTGGAAGACACATTATGATCTTATGCTCCAAATATTTGCAGGTGCAAATATTTAAAAGATCACAATTACAAGAATTTGATCATAGTGGATTACTCACAGCTGCGAATGATTATATAGCTAGCCCGTCATTTATAGCAGCTCCTAAAGCACTAAGAGCATATAAGAAGAAGAATACTGTGATAATGATGTAACAATATGAAAACATTTAGATAATGCTTACATTTTAAACAACTTCTTTCTATGAGTCATAGTATTTGATTATAAGAAACTATATGCCATTGGAAATACTGTATCATCTTTTTCTCTGATTGGCTGTTTCTACTCTTGGTTTTTTTCAACTATTGTCTAAACTAACCTCTCCATTCTCTTACTGTTAGTCACACTGTTGATCAAGTTGCTGTAGATGGGATGTACTATTTCCCCTTGTAATACAGACTGGCACCTAAGTGTTTCCTCTAATAATCAGAAGTAAAATGTCTCACATTATTTCAATACACCTGACCTTTTAAACTTACTGGTAAGCTTCCCGTTACTGTATAGAGCAAAATTCTCTGTTCGTTTTTGGGCAAGTGTATAACCACTAATTGATAATTACCATATCATTCTATTTCCCCAGAGACATACCTCAGCAACTGTTGTATAACATTTCAGTCCATAATCATACCCTTACAGTTTTATACAAACACACACACACACACATCTCTTACATGATTTTGCAACTCAGGAGAGAAGTGTAATTCTTCAACTCTGCTCTTGACCTTAGAATTGGAAATTAAAGTAACATTGCTCTTTTCAGCAAACTTCTAGAATGCTTGTCTCAGTTATATGTGGATGTGTAACAAAGTACCCCAAAGCTTAAAAACACAATTTTTTATTTGCTCATAATTTTGTGGGTCAGCACTTTTGGCTGGATTTAGTTGGCGTTTATTCTACTAGTCACTCTAAGGATAACTTATGTGGCTTTGATGTCCTGGTGGCTTGACTGGAAATGAGTGAGTTAATATAACCTCACTCACTCACACGTTTGGGCTGCATTTGGCTGTTGACTGGGACATGGAATCCAGCAGGCTGAGACAGGCTTCCGCACTTGTTGGGGGAAGAGTTCTAGCCAGCAACATGGGAGGGATCACTCCAATGTGTAAGTATGTTTCAACCTTCAGCTTCTAGTATATCTGCTAATGTCTTATTGTCCAAAGCAAATAGAAAGGCCAGTTGTCAGTGTGGAAGGGGATTACATGAGAATGTGGTACAAAGAGAATTTATCTATTAGAATATATTAACATATCAGTGTCCTATATGCATTAGTGTATCAGAGTCCTATATGTTTTCACATAGTCACATGGTTATAAGGTGAAAACTTCAAGGGACAAGATCAATACATTATTTTTCTTAAGTTGGCATGTTGCACTCATTGATTTAGCAAATTCAACAAGGTCCAAAATCATCCCTTTGGCATTTTCCTGACAAAAGGTGTTATGAAAACACTGAGGCACTGAATTAGGTTATGTTTTTTTCCTGGGTTGATGCATATTTATCAAAGCCATAGAACTGATTAAAAATTAGAATGTCTATTTGGAATTTTATAGAAGGAACCACAGCTGGTTTGAACTAGCCTAATATTAGGTTAAGATTACCATTTTTTAATAGAGATGGCATTCCTTATGGGATCAGACCACTCATATTTGATTGACTAAGGCTCTTCAAACTTCTGGACAGAGTTGGGCTGGGTATGGTTTTGTCTAGGTAAGTGATATCTAAACATTTTTATCTTACACTCTGCTATTAAGAATCATTTTAAAGTACTCACCCCAATGTCTATACATTGATTCATGCAATACGGTTCTAATATATTTTAAATATTATAAAGCATACAAATATACTCTAAAACATAGGTTAAAATGAAACAATAATAAATACACATTAGCTGGGATTTTCACCTGTATTGCACTGGACAGGCATGCTCATTTGCCACATATGAGGACCACTGGCCCAGGTTTCTGATTTTTCCTCAATAGCCCTCTAAGTTTACACAGTTAAAAAAAAGTGTATTAATATATACATAGTTAATAATTAACATATACGTAAATCCTGTGCTGGCTTAAGCACAGGGGGTTGGTGAGATTGTTATACTTCTTTTAGGTGACGTTGCATAGCTGTACTTGAATCTTGGTATTCATTATGTTTTGATCTCAAAAATTAATTCTAGTACTGTATTTCTCTCATTGCCAAGCAATTGTGACACTTACTATAGCTTATGGCCTATAAATTACATTTATCACTACTGTAACATTCCCTTAAATATTTTTATAAGTCAAATTACCAGTTTAAGCATGTGTGAAAATGCTTGATTTAAAATTGTAAATGTGCTGAAAACTTGGGGCTTATTCCTTCATAACAAAAGAAGTTATTTAGCAGCTACACACAAACCGTCAGTGACGCGGAATACAGCTTTCTAATGTTGATTAATCCATAGAATTCCAAAGTATAATATAGAAGCACTTTGCAGATTAAATTGTCTTTCACACATATAACAAGGTGTTGATAGAATAAGTGTTTTTTTGCCAGTCTAATTTTTAAAATGTGGTATTTGCCGAAGCACAAATGTTTGCAACTCAGAGCTCTGTGAAATATGTAAAACAATTCCAATCTTTTCCCAATTTGCAGAAGGAAAAATTGGTCTAGTCTACTTCTCAAAGTAGCAGTATTTTTTATATGATTAGTTGTTTCAATTTATTTCTGCACAGAAGGAAACAGCATTATGAGCAGATGTTTTATTAGAGCCACATGTTTCAAAACATAATATATTTTGTACCATATTCAATATTTATTTCTATATTGTGGCTTTATTTTAAATTAAAAAAGAACAGTGCTGAACAACTGTATCAATTTTGTTAGATTGTCTTGTTAGGAGTGATTGCATGATAAATAGATTATTTGACTGTGAACTAATTAACTTTTTCTAATAATTATGAGATTGGGATACAATTTTATCAGGACAGGAAAACAGACATTTATCTGTAACTTTGATGGGAGGTTAATATACATGTGTATATATTTATAATTGCGTATACATACAGATTATATATAGTCAATTGGGAATTAATTACTTTATTTACAGTAAAACCAAAAAATAGATGGCAATGACAAAGAAAATTCAGAATCCTTCATCAATGTAAATTTGAAAATGAATGGAAGCACAAATTAAAATCATTGTATATGTCACATTATAAAAATTTCCTCTAAGAAGATCAATTATTTTCAGGGAGGAAGGCAGTCAGATTATATGATGCTTTTTTAGAATTCAAAAATTTATATTTCATTAAGACACCTAAACACCAATAACTTTGTTTGCTGAGCAATTACATGGTCTAAAAACTGAAATTCCACAGAATAACTATAGATTGGGAAAGTATCTACAAAAGTGATACAAAAACGTCTTCCCTGATTTACAATAGGGTTACATCTGGATAAACCCATCACAAATTGAAAATGCATTTAATACAACTAACATACCAAACATCATCGCTTAGCCTAGACTACACTAAATATGCTCAGAACACTTACATTAGCCTACAGTTGGGCAAAACCATCTAACACAAAGCCGATTTTATAATTGTACTCGATATCTCATGTAATTTATTGAATACTGTACTGATAGAAACAAAATTGTTGTATGGGAACAGAATGCTTCTAAGGGTATAGTTTGTTTTCGTTCATAAGTGTATTGGTTGTTGACCCTTGTGATCCCGTGGCTGACTGGGAGCTGTGCTGTCACTGCTGCTGTCCAGCATCATATCGCTAGCACGGAAAAAAAAAAAAAAAAATTCAAAATTCTAAGTGCGGTTTCTACTAAATACGTATCACTTTTGCACTTTGGGAAGTTGAAAAATTGTAAGTTAATTTTTGTAAATCAGGCACCATCACTAGTAGTTTGACTTACACAATATAAAAGAAAAAGTGATACTACGATATAATAGTTGTTAAGAGAATTTAGCTCCCGTAGTCACAATGAATTTTTAAATAAAATAGAAACATGCATTTTTAGAATAGGTATATAGGTATGCAATTGTTTCTGTTTGGGGGAAAATGCTTTTCTTTTGAAAGGAGGTAGATTTACCAAGAAGCTAATGTAGCTTAATCTTAAGGACCCATCTTTGCCTAGGTTCCTTTTTGACAATACTTTCATAAGGTCACATGCTTTTGTAAAATTTTTAGAAGTAAGATATTCTGACCACAGTTGGTTGGAATAATTGTCTCTTTGTATCGATTTTCTCTCCATCACAATTCCCCTCTGATGGGTGACACTGAAGACACCTTAGGCATTTTGTGGAGCTAAATAACAGGAAAATGAATGGAGCACATTTGTGGGTGGGGCAGTGGGTGGTATTTCTGTGGTTCATAGGCACTTCCATATCTAGTTAATTACTGTCCTCCTCTCCACTGAAGGAATGGCTTCCAGGTATATTTCTATTATTTACTGTGTTGACTGCCCCAGCCTAGTGAATGAATTTGCAGGTTTAGAGGCCCTACTATAAGAAGAAAATTTCTTATGATATAAATGGTGGAGCATAAACAAGATTAAAAATATATGAAACCAGAAACTAGTCTGTGGTAAAGTTATATGTAACAGTGGGAAATGGACAATTATAATAGCATTTAAAACAGATAACTGCCAAGTATATTATTAATTTAATTTTTAAAATTTTGTGTTGATTTGTCAGTTTTGTAGAATATCTAACTTTTGTCATCTAGCGTCTCACTGCAAATAAATATATACTTGAAAATTAGTTTTTGATTTTTTATTTCTCAAAGAGAGACCTCCAAGCTCTATGAAACCTGAATGTCTTCTTTGATATGAAGTATCCTGTACATTTCTTAATTTAGAGAAGTGTCTTCCTTGTAGGTGTTTCAAAATGTGTGGAGGCAAGGAGGTTAATTGTCCAACAATGCAGAGATAGTTTCACATAATTTATTCTTAAGAATAAACAACATGTGACACAGCACTCTTTCCCAATATAAATTATAAACTGACCAGTGTGTTATATGCATGTGTATTACCTTCTCCCTAAGCAAAATCAAAACATTTTACTATGGAAAGTTAATATAAACTGTTTCAATTGTGTTTAAGTGTTTCATCTTCTTATATTTAACTAAAAGTAGTTTAATATTATTTAATGTTTAAAATTATTTATATCATGATCAATTATTATGATTTTGTTGCAAATATAGTTTTAGTTTACACATATGCATACACACGTGTGTGGCATGCACATATATACCTTGGGAATGAAACCTAATGAATTATTACTAGGCCTAAATGTAATTTGGGTCAAGAATTTTGATGTTTCTCTTTGATCCATTGCCTTATCATGAAGGCAGGGCTGATTTCCTTATCCATTCTCTATTTTCCAACTCACATAAATTAAAACAATCCACTTGGTGGGTTCATAGTGGTATGGGCTTAAGACATAGTATGTCATATGTTGTTGAATGGCATGACCTTTAAAGTATCTTCCAATGTTAACAATCTAAGAGGATAATAGTACTTCCTAGAAATGAGGCAAATAATTAACTTCATCTTACAGATGAGGAAATCGAGGAAAAGTAAGCTGGATTAATTTGCCCACAGGTACATAGCTAGCAAGTTTGGAGTTTCAGATTTGAATCCAAGAGCGGGATTCCAGGGCTTCTGCACAAACCATCAGTCCAGGAGTTCTTGCTTCTGCTTAGACAATACTGCTAATCTAATGTCTATCTTTTTATTGATCAATCACTGTTATTCTTCTTTTCCACCATCACCCCTTAATTTGAAAAACACTGTCAATTAATCACAGCCATTGTGTCATTCATTACCTTCCATGGCAGCGGGGTAAATGTTGCTCTCTGATCTTAAACTGTGGGGGCCATAAGTGATCAAACATCCCTGTTACTGCTTTCTGAAATCCATAACCTAGTGTGCTCTGAGGCCACACCTCTCACAGTGACCAACCAATGACTGGCTTAGCAGGGATACCAAGACAGGCTCATTCTTAGGACAGTGGGACTCTTCCAATGGATGACTTTGGCTCAGGATTCCTATTTGGCCTCATCAAAATTGTTAAGATTGCCTTCTCATCTGAGATTCTTTCATCCTGCATTCCTATTTTCCCTCTTTTCTTCACAAGGCTCAGAGCTTGCATCATGGTCTGTCAGCTCTCCCAGTCTCCTTGGGCTCCCTCCTCCTTTCTCCTACAGGTGTTTTCCTTAATAAATTCCTTGGATGTTTAATTCCATATTGGTCTCTGCTTCTTGGAGGACCTTAAATAACATGTATTTTTACCAGTTAGCCAACAACACAAAGAGCAATTTTTTGTTCTTGACTTTCACTAGGCAGCATCCTGTCCCAGTTCAAAGGTTGCATGTGTGTGTATTAATCACTAAAATCATTGTTCCCTGTCCATTATGACTTCCAACTATAAAGCCATGTCAGAAACTTATGAGACCTGAAATCTGATTTCTAGAAAAACAAGCTATATTTTTAAATAGTTTACATTTCTCATTAAAAAAAATACTATTCATGGAAACAATTGCCCAATATTTGTGTTTGAAAAAATAAATTGGATTTTATTTTAAAAATCACTTTT
Source organism: Eubalaena glacialis (assembly GCF_028564815.1). Lineage (NCBI taxonomy): Eukaryota > Metazoa > Chordata > Mammalia > Artiodactyla > Balaenidae > Eubalaena > Eubalaena glacialis. The sequence continues at coordinate 38,333,317 of NC_083731.1, read as the reverse complement.
AGGATATCATTTAATAATCTAATTTAGACTTGGTATTGACTATTTTTACTGGGTAATTTGACACTATTATTATATTACATTTAAGCACATTAAATCAGCAAGCATTCATTGTACATATAACATACCAAAGGCACTGTGTGAGGTAGCAAAATAAAAAGATGAATAGATGATACATGAATAAGAGATATTTCTAATATCCACAGAACTCCCATAGTAGTGAATTATGCAAATGTGTATGTAATTAATGAAAACACAAATTAGTTAGGATAGTGGTGGTAGACAAAAAGGAAATGTGGAAGAGGTAAGAAAAGTTTAAAGTAACTTGAATATGAATATAATATTGTTCCCAGGAAGCTATAAGTTTTCTGGAAGATAACTTTTCTAATTTTCTGTGGGAAGTTTCTTTTAATGGCTTGATATTTTAAAAGTTAGAGCCAGTCAGGTTGAAGGAATGGCTTCAGAAAGCATACCTGTTCAATATCATGATATATTTATTTCCTCAATTAAGGACCTTAATTAGAAGCTATGACAAATAGGTGAATGGTCAGAGAATTAATCCTGAACTGAATATTTATGGCCACAAAAGTCTCCCAAGCAAATTTTCTGCTGATGTGTTAATGGTCGTCCTTCCTTAAGAGTACAGGATAATTAAAAAAATATTGTTATACTCTTTTATTCTAATTCTTCCCTTGGAATGCAAAAATGTGGGATCTTTTTAAGGAGTTGGGAGCAGAGAGACCATTGTACAGTATTTATGTTTTTGCCAGTAATATTCCTTTTCACAAGTCCAACTCTTCGTAAATGAAAGGAGTATGGAAGAAAGATTATAGTACAATGGCCAAATTCCTGTGTATAATTTCACATCCCTTTCTCCAAAAACCCCATCGCACTCCACTCCCACTCTACCTGCAAAAGACATTTATCTCAACTGTGTCTCCTCATGCCAAATGGAAGATTTGGACCCAATATATCTGTTGGTATTAATTTTCTTACATAAAAATTTTATGGTATCAAATAAATCCCCAGCTAATAATGTATAGCCACATTGATATTAATTCTTCTAAGGAGGAGGGATAATTTCCCAAATATTATTTTACTCATTTAAATCAAAAATTTGCCACTTATGCATATGAATTTTTGAAAACTTGACTATAGCTAACAGAAAACATAGACTATTTCCATCTTCTATCAAATTTATGCTCTTATGGTCTTGAACCAATACCCATATTCCTAGAAATCCAATTTACCACCAATTTATCTGAATTTGTGATATGTTGGGTCATTCAATCAGTTCCTGTCTTGTTCATACAGAAGCTTTCTTTTTTTGATATAGTGATTTATTCTATCAGCTCAAAGCTTGTACTTTGCATTTTCCATTTTTCTATACTACGGAATTAAAATTAATCATAAGAGAAAGATAGAAAGTGAGTCAGAAAGTTCATTTTCTTTATTCTTTTCAATATAAACCTCCAAAATGTCCAATTCCTAAAATCCAATAAGAAAGCTTTCCTTTATTCTGTAACAAGATATCAAATAGTGAATTCCAAAGGCATTACAGCAGACACATAAAATGGGTTTAAAGAAAATCTACTGGGGAAATAAAATGCTATATTCTTAAGGAAAAAAATACTTCTATAAAATGGGACCACTGCACATGTTTCTTGTTAATGTCTGAGCTAATGATTATGTTGCTCATTTCCCCTTTCCTTGATCTTGGATATATATTATTGCAGAACCTAGTACCTAAGGAAGGTACATGGAATTCACCTTGATAAACATAAACATAAACCTGACAGCATTACTTAGGACTGTCCTGCCATTGCACAGCCTGGAGAGAAAGAAAGTCATTTCCCTCATTCCATGACCAATCTAACTATGATTTTTAGAGTAATTTCAGGCTATAAAATAGGATTCTTGGTAATCACTATCAAATAGTTCAAAATGTAATATTATAGCTTTCTATTTCTGTTTGTTAGTCATGTGAAAACTCCTGTTTAAACGTAGGCAGATAGTATATGCATTTCATTTTATTTTCTCAGTATAGCAGTGACCCATATATGTTTCATATCGTTGTGCTCTAACTTTCCTTCTCTATTTTTCTATTTCATCTTTTCTTAATGTTCTTTCCTTCCCTATAATTTCCACAGCCCGTCCTGTTACTTTTCTTTCCATCCATCTTTCTTCTTCCTCCCTTTCTTTGTTGCTATATTCTTGGTCATTCTGGTTTTTCCTATAATTCTTCATTCTCCTCCACATCTTTCATTCCTTTTTTCCCCTGACTTCCCATTTTTTCTCTATCCATATCTTACATATTTCTAGTGGCAACACAATTTCTCTTTTATCAAAGTGTAAGTACCACATTAAAACTCTATTACTGGTAATAGAGTTAATGTGAAAATACAGATTACCTATAATTTATGACAAAGTAATTCTATGTCTTAGTCACTATAATGAGTTGCCAATTTAATTTAAACATATTAGATATTCACCAAATGGATACTGAGCTCATTTTATGCATTTAGTGTAGAACTGATCATTACTGAATACCTAAAAAGTCATCCTGCAAGATTTTTAGCATAATAAAGTTATTTTGGGTCCTAAACCACAAGAAGAAGACAGAATTATTAAGAGCAAAGTCTTTATACTAGATATTGTTTTATCTCCTTTCCTTTTTTAATTCTTAGAAACGAATTCATTTGTTTTTCTATTTCAACTATTTTTGATAGAGTAGTATTGAGATTTTTATAAAAAGATTATAATAAAGGAAGTTTAATAGGCAGTTTTTGAATTACCTGTGTAACAGTCACATATGCCCTTGGGATACTCAATCATTCATTCAACACTTAGCACTTGCTAAATGACAAAGCTCTATATGGCACTGGAGACGTGTTAACGAATAAGATATCATCACTTTTCTGGAAGGGTTTATAAGCTAGCTGAGGAAGATGAGCAAGTGAACAGAGAACCATAACATAGCTTCATGTGATAATGAGAAGCCACAGAGCTCTCTGAGCACATGATGTTCTTGGAACCCAGAATGTTAGAAAGTTCCTGTAAAACTTCCGGAGGAAGTGACGCTTTCATTAATTTTTCAGGATAAAACAATGTTGATGAAATGAAGAGACAAAATGAGGTGAAGGTGTAAGTGAGGAACACTCCAGAAAAAAAATGGCATTTTCAAAAACTTAGAGGCAAGAGAAATTCCAGGTAATGTTTATAATATAAATAGTTCAGTAATTCTGAGACATGAGTTGTGGAGTCTGTGTGTAGGGTAGGGAGAAAAATAGCGGTAACATGGAAAGGCCTGGAAGTAACCAGGAATCAGATAGTGAAGGGCCTTGCATGGCATTGTAAGGAGTCTGGACTTCACCTTGAAAATCTATAAAGCCATTGTGGAGTCCTAAGCAAAGTAATGCTCTGATCAAATCTGATATTTTAAAACAACAAAATGTGGAGAATGGATTGTAGAGGCAACATTTAAGACACAAAGGCCATTTAGAGGGTGTTGCGAACTACTGAATAGTCATGTTGAATGAGTCACATGGTGCATGATGTAATAAAGAATATTGATTCCCTAAGGTAGTAGGGATTTCAGGCAGATTTATGATGGATAAGAGAGAGAGTTTGGCTTTTACTTGGATGAGGGAATAAATAAAACAAGAGTCAAAGATAACAAATGGATCTCTGCTTTAGGCAACCGAGTGTATCACAGTGCTCATCCTGAGATGGGAACAAATCTGTTTTGCCTTGATAGGCAGGGTTGGTGCTGTGTGAGGAGTTCTTTTAGGTTCTGCTGATTTTATGGAACTCTTGACTCTTAGCAGTGGACCTAACCAGCAATGAGATAGGTGTGGTAGATTTCATTGTTGCTATGTTATAACTTCCTACATTCTTCCTAAGATCCCACTCCCTTTCCAGTTCAATTTATTCCTTTGCTTCAGGAGAGATTTCTGTCAGAGTCTAAAGCAGAGCTAAGTATGTAAGAAAATGCATGCGAAGGGGTTGTTGGAAGAAGCGAGATGGAGAGAGGGACCTTCAAGATGGGAAAAGAGTCAGTAATCTGCTGATCCCAGATCTTGGTGGGAGTCTGACTTGCAGTCTTACTCTGAGAGCTGGCAGGACATCAAAGGGAAATGATATTATATCACCTTAGGAAGCTTTTTCAAAATTTGCTTTGCTCAAGAGTGGCAGGAAAGTCACTTAACCTCCTCATTTAAAGAACTATTTGAGCTTCAAATACAGGTACCAGTGACTAAATGCTAGCAATCTTTCCTCCATTTCCAAATAAATGTCTTATATTCTTGTGAGTCCCCAGAAAGATGCTCTCATCCTCCAAATGTCACCAGATCATAAAACTGATAACAAATACTCTAAGATTCAGATAGGATGGGCATTGAGTCTGATTTAAATTGTTTTTTAAAACTGAAGTACTATGATTTCTATTACACTCCTAAATTTAGAGTAAGATTATACTCAGTACATGTGGATGTGAATGTCGGGAAAAGGTTTTTGCTAAAAAATAACAGAGTTTGTGAAAAAGTGATGGAATTAGGAAAATGAGTGACTGAATTTTAAGAGTCCAGATCAATAGCAGATATTTGCTTTGTTTAATTTTTGTGGAATAAAAACTTCCCAAATTCAATGGCCACACGAAATGCTCATGTCTTCCACATCTTGAGGCATGACCTTAGCTCCTCTGGCCCTCTCTCCATTTCTGAGTGTGGGTTTCCCCAATCTGTGCAACTTAGAGGTGCTGTCTCAAGATGTATTAATTTCCTAGGGCTGCCATAACCAAGCACTTAAACAACAGAAATTAATTGTCTCACAGTTCTGGAGGCTAAAATGCTGAGATTTCAGGGTTGGTTCCTTCTGAGCACTGTGAGGGAGAATCTGTTCTCCTCCTCTCTTCTAGTTTCTGGTGGTCCATCACAACTTTTAGTGTTCCTTGGCTGTAAGTGCATCACCCCAATGTGCTTTTGTGCTCACATGGCATCCTCCCTATGTGTGCATGTCTGTCTCTGTGTCCAAATTTCCCTCCTGCCCTTTTAAGGACACCAACCCTATTGGTTTAGAATCTACCCTAATGACTTTATTTTAGTTTGATTACCTCTGCAAAAACCTTACTTCAAAATAAGGTCACATTCTGAGTTACTGTGGGTTAGGACTTCAACACATCTTTTTTGGGTACCACATAATTCAACCCATAACACAAAGGTATCATCAGAAGATGAGAGGAAAATCTCTCTGATGTTGAGTTACTTTCTTTCTCCCAATGTATTTTCTTTTGATTCTCCCTCCCCCCACCCAAAAAGGGGAAAGAAGATAAGAATCTTGGGCAGTTACCCCTTTTAATAAATTGCTGTCTCTACCTTTTGTTTTTTCTGGCTGCACTGTGTGGCATGCAGGATCTTAGTTCCCTGACCAGGGATCTAACCCATGTCCCTTGCAGTGGAAGCATGGAGTCTCAACCACTGGACTGCCAGGGAAGTCATTGTCTCTACCATTCTAATGATGATTTTTTTTTATTCCATGAGAGTCTGAAGACAGAGGGAAAAAAACACAAATTAAAAAAAGAAAATCATTATCACTACTCTAACTCTACATTTACTAATTTTCTCCCCCTTTAACAGACAATGAGGGTGTTCTTTCTTTATGAATCTTGGAACTAGGTGGTCTGGATGGTTTGAATTCCATCTCTGCTATCTACTAGCTGTATGAATTTAGTCAACTTGTTTAACATTTGTGCCTTGGTTTCCTCATCTGTAAAATGACAATAATACCAATATATACCACATAGGGCAGCCTTGAGAAGTAAATGAATTCATACATGAAAAAGAATTTAGGATTACACACAGCACAGAATTCCACCACCTGTGTATTAGTTATTGTTCTAAGAAATGCTAAAGCCGTTATTGGAAACTTCTATCAGTGAAAGTGCTATGTGACTATAATACATACTTTGCTAACCTGTAAGGGGTGATATATAAGACCCTCCAAAGAAGGAGTGCTTTAGTAACAAAGTTTAATCTAAACAGCCTTCTAGGGCATTCATTTGCTGAGTGGGACAGCAATTTCAAGACAAAACTGAGTCATACTGGACAATATGGAAGAAAGCCAAAGATGCCATCAGCAGTCTTTCCTCTCTGCCTTTTCTCACAAGTGCTCAATCTTTTCTCTAAATTTGGGAGAAATTGTTAAAGAATATTTCTTTAAGGGATTACCAATGTATTAACTTGTGTAGAACCCACATTTCTAAGTCTGCTAGAACTTTGTCTTAACTCTGCCCTCCAACCAAAGTGATTCTTATCCCTGAAACTTTGATATTTCTTAATCCAAGTATTTAAGATCCACTATGGGTTATATAAACTACTGACACTTGGGTATTAACCTGCTATAACCTTGTTCCTATGACTAAAATAATTTTAAAAATATGTTGCAAAATAGAAATCTGGAACTCACCTCATTCCCTCATTGGTAAGTTGGGGATTAATTACACAAAGTTATGCAAACAATCGGTGCCTCAAAAGATGAACAAAGCACTTTATCAAATGACTGAGGCATCTTAAAGAATTGAAATAAGAACCTCACAACATCATAATTTTTTTTTCCTTCCTCCTTCTCTCCCTTCTTTCTTCCCATCCTTGCTTCTTCCTTTCTCACTCACTCCCTGACTCTTTCATTTTTTCTCTTTCCTTTCCTCATTCCCTTTCTTTCTGTCATCTTACTTATTTAATCTTTTAATTTTCATTTAAATCTAAACTGTTATCTTAAAAAAAAATAACTTTGAAAACAACCTCTGGGGGAGAAAAAAGTTGAGCTTGTCAGGTCATAGTCATCTCTCTGCCACTTACTAGATGTCTGACCTTGGGTGAGGTATATAATCTCTCAGACTTCTGTTTCTTCATCTGTAAAATAAAGTGGGTTGAACTAGGTGATCTTTAATGTCCTTTTTTCTCCTTTAAGAAGTCAGAGTCTAAGTATGGTAACACTGATTCCTGAACTAGTGCCAATTAGCCATTCCATAATTCTATTTAAACCGTGGAAGATATTTAGAAGACTAGAGCCTAAATATAGATGCTGTGAATTGAAATATATTTTTGTAATTTTCTATGAAAATAGGTTTTTAATAAAAATGGATTATTAAAAGCCAGAAAATATAAAAATGTATAAGAGAAAAAATAGTTCTTTCTATAAAAAATTCATTCTGAACCTGTGAGCTTCACTGAAGTGAAATGTTTCTACCAAGGAAATTCCATTCTTGTATTTGATTTTTATTCGATTTTAAGACCTTGATAGCTGGAGCCAGAATGTAAATTATTAATACCAGAATTAATAGCCATCTGTTGCAGAGAGAGGATCAGAATAAAATGATTTATATTTAATTGTGTTGATGTGAGTGTACTTAGATCTTTCTTCTCTTTCAATTATAGCTCTTTTATTTCTCTGTAGCCAAGTTTAAATCTTACTGTATGTGACACACTGATATTCGAGAGGCATTAAAGGGTGGCATATCTCTCACACAAATAGTTGAGTTGGGGGAGGACATTTAAATGTTTATAACTATTACCCTCAATAAGTGTGTATTACATCCTATTAGCCTTAGTGAGATATTATAATCTAACAGTTCTGCACCGTGTTCACATTAATATACAAATGGAATTAGAATACAAAATTAAATGAAAATGAAATTTGGAAGCTAATTGACATTTTTGTCACAAAAGCTCAGAGAAACACTATTTATAGTTTAATGGTAAAAGGCTAATATGTCATCCTGGGGAGGGGGCCACATCAATCTCAGCTACAGTTATTTCCCCAAGTACAGTGTTAAGTACTGTTTGTGTATGCAAGTTGCCAGCCTCCCTCACGTAGGTGGTCCCATCACTGTAAACCTGCACTAAATTGCTACCATCCATTATACACAGTGGCTGCCTGGATGGCTGCCTGGCACTAACTTACACAGGCCATCTATTCCTGTCAGAAATATGATATGTCACTGACAAAAGCTTAATTACACCATTAATTAATAGGACAATTTTCAAAATGCCTTGAAATGCAGCTTGACACTCATTAGTGTCATTTATGAATAATTTCTCCTAGGAAATAGTACTCTGAAGAGCACTTTAACACAAAATACAGTTTTAAAGTGAAGGTATCTATAAAACAAAATAAATATGTGGTTGGAAGTTGTTTTTCTTCCCCCTGTCTCTCTCAAATGTGACCTATCTGTTCAGCAGTGGCAAAGATATTTTTTTAAATACTGAAATTATTATTACAGTTTTGCCACAAAATGCCCCATTTTGCTTATTTTGTGCTCACTTTAGAAATATAGGCACTTGTTTTCACCTTTTTAGAATCTTAATTACTTTTTAAAAACACACCATGTTTTAAACTTTAAATAGTAATAAAAATGCATTAACCTCAAAATAGAGTTCTAAATATTTATCGGCATGAAATATATCTTTTTGCTTCCCTCATTTTTCTGTATCTTAGTAATTCCATGTGTGGCAGGAAGGAAAATCAAATATGTGAATTCAGTGGGGATCACAATTTCACAATTTATTCTTACTTATCCAGCTTGTGGATTCTTTGATTTACTAAAATTTTGTCCTATTTCTTTTAGGTCAGCAACTTACCAACTCAGGGGACTTTACCATAATCCGTGATAAAAATATAAGACATTATTTAATATTAAAACACCATCCCCCCAAAAAAATTCCTTTTGACAGTAAAGTCAGCATGACTAAGTTGTTTAAAGCCACAGCATACTGTGCATAACTAATGCCCTCTTTGTTGCCATTTGTTATTTGGCTATGGTAGTTCTATGATTATTGCACTATATTATGGCAAACTGGAAGAGATTGCAAGGTTAAAGCCAAATTGGTCTCTCCCAAAGGATAAAGGACAGAATTAAACATCTCAGATAAGAAACTGCAACTGGAAATCAGAGATGGGTGACAGAATGAGAATAAGACCTTCTTTATCTAGATGTAGAAAATGTCAGTGTGTCCAGATGTGACCGGGTTATTGACTGTTAGATTACTCTGCTCCTTTAAATTCCGCATCCTACTACCTTTCAAATCTATTGCTCTTCCAATATCTTAGTTCATTCTTTTAAAATCTCTCAATTGGATTACTGAAACAGACTCTTTTCTGATTTTCTTGTTGCCAGTTATGCTTCTATTCAACCTATTTCTACATTACAGCAACAACTAATTTTCTCAGATAAACTGAAAAACAATAATTCTTGACAATAGTAATCTTGAAAGAGAATGGAGAAGTTCATGATCAAATGAGTTTGAAAAACACTGCATAATAAATCTCCCTCTGTGACATCGGTAATGAATGTCAACATATTAATGACACCATGAAGTTATGAATTAAAGAATTCCATTTAATTGTATTTAACCCAGTGGCTGATTTACATATTTGATGGCAGAAAGGTTTGCTTTTTGCTCTAAGAAATAAATTTGGTGATGACCTTGTGATGCTTAGCTACAAAAGCTACCAGTTGATTACAGAATAAATTCCCAACTCCTTGGCATTTTATTCAGGTTTCTTTAGTATTTAATTTCTTATTACTTGTTCATCCCCACTTCACACTTTCTCTTCCTTCACGTTCTTTGTTCAACCGATATTGAACAAATACTAATACATTGATCTTCTCATCTCCCTTTTAAACCTGCATATTTGTTGCTCTCTCTGTGTGGAAAGTTCTTCCCATCCTTTTCCCAACTACCTTCAGGTTTCAAAAAGCCTACACCAACCAGCAAGACTATGGTACAGTCCTCTTGTGTGTGGTCTCATAATATTTTTTACTTACTGCTATATTTTTTACCTTTTAAGTACACTAGAAAGGTAACCATTTGATGGCAGGGACTATACTTTGCTCTACATTGTGTCTTTATAATCCCACACGGTGATAGGTAGGTTAGTTTATGGATAAATTTATTTGAATAAATCATGTAATAAATTGTTTTTGCAAGATTGAGATTGAGTTCAGTAACATACGAAGTTAGTTCAAAGAAGAGGGAAGGCTGAAAAAAAATTTTCTCAAATTTAGAAGACCTTGAGTTTTGTGCTGGTCAGCTAATAAATAACAAACCTACTGGGTTATCTTCGGCAAGTCACTTAACGTCTCGTTCTCAATGTTGTAGAGAGAACTTAGAATATGGAAGGAAAGGGAGGCAGAGTAAGGAAGAATAATAAAGAATACATTGAGTTTACAGACATGGAAAATCAGATTTCTTCACTTCTTTTTTTATGACTTTTTCTGTCTTCAAATTTAACATAGGTCTTCTTTGCAGGTTAATGTCTATTGTTTGCTGTTGTTGTTCTTGCAGCCTTAAACACAAGGACCAAAAGAAGGCAAAATTGTGATGTATTAGTAGCAGAAAGGAGTTAAATCACCTGTCCTAAGATCTACTCACTCCCTTCACCAGGAGGATGTCCCCAGGGAAAAGGAAAGATGGTAAGTGGTTAAGTTTAATCTCCTTGTAAACAGGACTCCCTTATAAGTAGACAAATAATGATATTTGCTTGGAGAAAGAGAATTTATGTATGAAATATCCTGGGCAAGAAGAACCTCCATGGATCAATTATAGTAAATAGAACCCAGAATCTATGAAGCTGATTTTCTGGAGAATGTCACATAAGCTATTCAAAATTCTGGAGTATAAGATGGAGATGTTTAGTAACAGAAAGCTCCCCACTATGCGAGGGGTCTCACTAGAAAACTCATTTAGAGATCTTACCTATTCTGAGCCAGAGGGGCAGGTCCTGTGCAGGGAGAGGAAACTTGAAGACCTGGCCTTGATGTTCCTGTCCTGTCTAGGCTTCATCTGAGCCTCCTTTTTGATTATCTTTATTCTTGAAAGTGTTTATACTAAGATCTCCAATTCCTCTGAGTCTGACAACTTTTCTGATCCTGTGTGTTTGCTCAATAAGGTAAATCATTTTTGTTTCCTTAAGCCTCCCAATTGTGGTTTGTTACTGTTGTTGTTTTGAGGTTTTTTTGTTTTGTTTTGTTTTGTTTTGTTTTTGCCTCTCCATGATACTGTCCCTTTCCTCCCTCTTATCCTCTCATGCCTTAAACTCTGAAATGCTTCAAAGTTAAAACAACTGATACTAATATAACTGGGCTATTCACATTTTTAAAATAGCTATTAAAGCACTGAGCCTAAGGGAACAATATTGATAGTAGAATGTGAATGGCTTTGTTAGTATATATTTTGTTGTTCCGTTATTTTATCAACTAAACTAAAACTGTTGCTGACTTCTCTGCAGTTCTTAAGGTGTGTATGGAATAATTCTCCATACCCAAACCAAATTTTGGGTGGGGGCCATCTGTCACTGCAGGGGACCAAAATATTAGACTACCTCATGTCTATATTAGCATGCTAATTTTATATTGGCCAGCTTACCAATTATCCTTTTAAATTAAATAACAATGAAGTCCAGTTAGTCTGTAATTTCTAACTCTAGAAAGTAGTGCTAGCCATCAGAATTTGGGAATCAGCTACTTTAGAATAGAGTGTTTTTTAAATTTCTTTCTTTATTCATATATTTATTGGTGGATGTGCTTTTATTTATTTTTATAATTTTTAGTGAAATATAGTTAATTTACAATGTTGTGTTAACGTCAGATGTACACTAAAGTGAGTAGAGTGTTTTAGTGTGTTTCAAATAACATTTCATAGAAACCCCTTCCTGTTTACATACTGCATCCCTTTGGGAATTCCCAGACATTTTCCTTCAATCCTTGAAATAGGGTCATAAAATCATTACTAATTTAAAAAAAAGGAATAAAATTATTTAACTGTAGGAAGGGATACTGATAAGCAAGATAATTAGCTCAAAAATGGCTAAGAGTTAGAAGAAACAATGTTACAATAAATGATTGCTGGGCATTGCTATGTCCTAAGGAATTAAAGAGGATAAAAATATAACCAACACTTATTGTACATGTATAAGCACCACACAGTGGGATGAATTCTTTATAAACATTAGCTAATTCATCCTTGAATTGACCTTTGAGATGATTGTTTTTATCCTTATATTATAGATAAGAAATTTGAAACCCAAAGAATTTAAATTCCTTCAACAAGTCATCACAGTTGGCAAGTGATGGAGATGGGATTCAGATCCAAATCTTTCTAAATGCAAAACACATGCACATAACCATTAAATTCTTCAACTGCATTACATTGTGCATTAAAAATAACAATACTTTCTAGCCCACAATTTTATTTTAGATGTGACTTGTTTGAGTACAGGATAACAGAAAGCTCTGTAGTTAAGAGTAAAGTCTGAATCTTCTTAAACCAAAGCCCATGTTCTTTTGACCATTTTATGTTTCTCTCAACTCAGAATCATAATCACAGATTTGGAAGGGGCTTAAAGGATCAGCTAATATGTACAGACTCTTCCCTGAGCACATCTGATATAAAGCATCCTCCAAGACCCATTTTCCATCTAGATACTCTGCATCTCCATTTTGCAAACAAATGATGCTTGCTCTAGGCTGAAAAACAAGACCAAAAACAAAACAAAACAAAAATCAAACTTAACCAAATTTTACAAATAAACTCATGTGTTGTTTTCTAAGTGAATAATTCATAAATTTAATATATTTGACTAAAAGTTTTATGATTTACAGGAATGCATTATCCTAATCACACTGTCCTAGACAATTTTCCTCCCCTTTTGTTGTGCTACAATTACTTTTCTTTATCATATGTTATCTGTTAGTAAATCATTGCTGCCTGTTTATCAACTTTAAGGGAGAAAAAAAATGGCTTGCTATTATAATTTGAGGAAATATAACTTTGCCATGTAGTGTAAATTTGAGGGATAAGGGGTATCATACAAGTCCCTGAGTTAGTCTCTCCTCTCTCTGTCTCTTCCTGGTTTTATTTTATTTTATTTTATTTTATTTTATTTTATTTTATTTGTGTCTTAGCTGGGGTTAAATAGAAAAGGGTCTTTAGACAATTAAGAAGATGCAAATGGCACATTTTACACCATCAGCAGAGTCTTCACAGATTGACTTATTAAAAATACATGTATATTTTTATATCTGTGGTTAAAGACTAAATTCACCACATAATTATCCATATTTCTGCTGTACATTGTGAAGTTATAGAGAATTGATCAATATTGCCCTGCTGCACTTTGATCTTCGGCAGCAATTTGTCTATTGTAAATTGCTCTCATTTCGTTTCAGTTAATTTTGTACAACAGGAACCAATTCATTTTGACCTTAGACTTCAGTGAGGGATGCATGAAGATTGATAATGTGCATAACATTTTCTCTAGACACTTACACGTGTTAGTCTTAATTACCAAATAGAAGAAAAGAAAGAAAACAAGGAAATATAATGTAAATATGATATTCCTTGAAGCTCACCAGATATCTGGTAGGACATAATTGATGATATCTCTAACAACCAAGTTACACTAGACAGTTCCATATCTATTTTAATGGCATGTCTACATTATGGTATTATGTTACCTTTCATATAAAATTTCACTGTACTAGAAGGAAATGCCACCAGTTTGGGGGTTCATTTTTGAGTTACTGGTTTTGATTAATTTATGGTTTTGTTACAATGCATTAAATTTAATGAGTTGCATAATGGGGAAGAATGCTTAACTTGAAACTAGTATCAGCCATGTAACTAGTTAACTTTGAATTTGATCAAGATACTTTCCGTTTTACTTTCCTGAGATTTAGAATCAGATCAATAGGCTTGCCCTGGTAGACACAATGGAATATTATAGGAAATAATTACATAACACCTGTTGTTATTTGTAAAGTTATCAGAGGTAGTACAGGAGGAGTTTATGGAGTTTGAAAGATAGGAAGGAAGTGAATACTGAGGAAGAGTATAATTAAAATCTAGCACAATGGATGTGTTTTAGCCCTGTGGATAGAGATTTAGACCCTGTGATATCAAAGTTTGCTAGATCCTTAATGTCCTACCATGGTTGAGTTGTAAACTGAGATAAAATCATGAAAAGCTAGAAACAAAAGCTAGTTAGAGCCTGTAGACCTGCTTTTATTTTCCTTACCAAGTAATTTATTATTTAGAACCTCCTTCACATATATTTCATGGGAGAAGCTAGGATGGCAGGGTGGGAAATGTTGAACAAAATCACAGTGGTCACCCAATTAACAGGGGAGTCTACAATAAACTGTGTGTGACTGGTGGTCCTGTCAAGTCCTGTTCCATGAAGGTTAGTTATTGTTTACCCTGAGAATATGTATGTTACAGGCCTTATCTGCTTGGCTCTAAAGAGATGAGATTTCTTTTCACATTTGCAATCTTTTAGGGTATTGCCTGTGATGTACGGCACACTCTGGTGTAATGCTTATTAAAAAATAAAACTGTTCTTTTTCTCTACTACCTTTACAGAGAGGTTTTCTGAGTTGGGAGAAGATTTTGGTTTTAATTGTATTTCCCCAACAAATAGAAATGTGTGCGTGTGTGTGCACATGTGTTCATGTGCTCATTTTGGAAAATATCAAGGGTAAAAATGAGGATGCTTCTACAGTTGACCCTTGAACATGAAGTGGGTGTCAACCCCTGCCCAGTCAAAAATCCACATATAACTACAATCTGCACTTTGCATCAACGGTTCCAAATCTGTGGACTCAACCAACCAAGGATTGTTTAGTACTGTAGTATTTATTTTAAAAATCCACATATAAGTGGACCCACACATTTGTAGTATTTATTTTTAAAAAATCCACATATAAGTGGACCCACACAACTTAAAGCCATGTCATTCAGAGCTTAACTCTACATTACATTGTATTCAGTCCAAATGGCTAATCTGTTCTATTAACTACTACATACATATAGAACCCATTGCCCATAAATAACTAGTTAACAGTTTGATATTAAACTTCTATTTAAGAGGATGTATAAAATCAAAATTCTCATTATTTTTTAACATGGGATAATGTATATGCCAAATTTAACAAATATTGTCCAAAGTCACAGTTATGATAATTCACATTTTAAATAGTCCTATAACTTACAGCTATCTATTGTTGAAATAAGTTTCTAGGCCCACGATATGGCAGCTCCTGCCCAGAGTGTCGCATCAGCAAACTGAAGCTTAGATGACTTTCATGTCCATGTAAATACTCCTCTTGGACAGAAATGCAACATATTCATTCAGTCAGCCAATCCCCAGACACTGAGCCATCTCTGGGCTCTGTATTTATTTCTTTGTTCCTTCTCACCCAAAGCAAGTTTGACTCTGTGGCCCCAGACAATCAGGTATTTTCTATTTATCTCTCTTGTTTTATATTCTTTATCCTGTAAATCTTCCTGCCTTCTGTCCCATGTTGCAGTTCTACTAAAGGACACTGTCCACTTCATCAAGTGTTAAATGAATTTGTTTGCATCACCTAAATTGTCTTCTTTAATCCATTTTAACACTATTTGAAAAGAAATTCATTATCCAGTCTATTGAAGACACATAGATGGGAACTAGGTCAGATCAGAGATTCTGGAAATTAGGTGGCAGTTATTCTTTCTACAGAAAAATAAAGTATATAGGATCGCTATAGGTAAAATTCAAAAATCTAAAAAAAGTTGCCTCATTTAATTGCAAAAGTTAATATGGGACATAATTAGAATGACTATTGTAAAGTCACCTGATATTATCATCTTGAATGAAATACTCTTTAGAATACATCCCAGTTTTGTGTAATAGTATGAGACTGTAGGTCATGTTTTCTGACTAAAAAAACAAGTTTTGAGGGAACAGTTCAAGAAATAGCCAGTAATGTGTTAAAATTTCTTTCAAACATCTAATATATACATTTTTAAAAGACTGGAAATTTCCAGTTACAAATTGCATATTTACCATACATTTATCTCTTCTTTTCCCCAGAATCTTATTAAAAAGAGGAGTTGGGGCAGATGTATCGCTTCTACTGTTTTTGTATAAACCTTTTAAGCTCAACTTATTGCCTCTTTCACAATGATTTAAAACATGATTTGCCAAATACCTATTTATGTCAATTTAGAATCCATTTGTTCAAACTTTCAGATATTTTCCCATGACTTTCCTTGTAACCTACAAAAATTTTTTTTTTCCTTTGGACTATTTGATCCTTGACTATTTTGGAATTTAAAAAACAAAAAAATGGACTTTATCATTTGACTAATGATATCATGTTACTTTTTGAGGACTGATATATGACTGAAATAGAGTGATTAAAATCTAACAGAAGAAAATGTCAGCTTACAACATCTTCAAACCTAGAATCATCTTCTTTGTGCTCCCTGGGTCTCAGTTTGATTTCTCTCACACCAAGATTTAAATGTTGCTATAAAAGGAAAGACAAAAGACAGCCTTGGGTAGACTATCTACCATTTGAATTAATCTTGCTAATACTTTTCTCCAGCAGTTTAAGTTTTCAAAGGATGAATGCATTTTCTTTTCAAACCATAGTATGAGAAGAACTATTATGTGTCTGTAAAATCTCACATATATGGCCCCAAATACTGTTTTTATGGCGTTATCATTTGATTTAATGAGCACAGTTATGCACTGAGGAGTACTTACCTCTGTCATAATGTGTCATATCATCAATTCCAGAATAAATGGATCAGCTAAGGAACTGATATCAGCAGTAGGTTGGTCGTTTTATTATAAAATTAACTTTAGGATCCAAAAAGCTTAGGCCATATGCAAACTGCCTAAATTATTATCTTTAATGAATTTATTTCATTTTGATGTGTTGCTCATCAAAATTTTGTATGTGTTCATTTTGTTCACTTTTTTTGGTGGTTAAAGTAGTTGAAAACAAATATGTTTTTTGAAGTTTTCATTAAATGCTTGGTAACAAAGGCAGAATGTAAGGAGATGTACCTTAAAAACATAATTAACATTAATTGGATTTGCAAATATAAATCATGAAACACAAGTGTTGTGAAATTTCCCTACAAGCCAATGTCTATAGGAATATTTGGATTTGACTTTTAAAAAAAATTAAATAGAATCACCAATATAAATAGTTTTAAGATATTGAGGTAGGTAAAGAAAATAAAACAATAGCTGTCTCCAGAGCAATCAAGCAATTTCAAAAATAAAAACTCTGAGTCAGGAAACTAGAAAATTTGGAATGTATTTCATGGTGCCCAAATCAGGTTATTGGTTGAGTCTTGGATGTATTGCATGGTGCCCAAATCAGGTTATTGGTTGAGTCTATCTTTTGGGTTCTTTGACTTTCTCTAATATTTAATTTGAAAATTAAAATAAGCAATAAACCAGTGGTTTGACTGACCACATGTAGGGGATGTGACACTATCCAGACTGGTACTTCAAAAATGTCTATTTGGCTAGCTGAGCTGATACTTGAAAATTATACCACATTCCACACTGAAATGTATATTCCTGGAGAGTCACTCCTCTTCAAAGAAGAATGGCTTGATTGGACTGGAAATTTTTTTTTTTTGAAAAAAAATTAGACGTGAAAAGGCTTTATGGTGAGATCTTGCATGAACGCTGTTTTAGATTTAAGCTATCTGGGAACTCTATTTCATAATTAGAGAAAATGGGGATTGTTCCTGTAGCCTTATTCAATTGAAGGTCATTCTAAGGATTCAGTTTTATTACAATAATGTCTGGGCTTAACCAGGTTGTGCCAATGGGAGTGAGATCCATGCCCCAGTGGCAAACAGTGAGGAAAAAAGAAACAGAAAATTTTTAAATAAAATTTTAAAAACCAGACCATCTCCAGGAGGGCATGATACATTATGTTTTTGACCTGAGAAAGTTATAGGATGGAGGTTTTTGTTGAAGGGCACATGTAGAAAGAATCCATGGCAAAAATGTTATTTTTTCTACCAGAAAATAAACTATCCAGAGACCTAACAAAACTCAACCAACCACAGGGGGCCATTCAGTCTGAGACAGATTCCTACAGCTAGAGAAGTAGAACTAAAGTCAGTCAAAGGCCAGAGATCCAATCAGAGAAATGTCAGTTTGAAAAATAGTGAGAAAAAGTAGCATGTGAGATGGGAGTTTCAAAAACTCCTTGGCATTTGCCTGGACAAAAAATGTAAAGGCTTTAACAGAGTTTCCATTTTCTTTGTAGAGGAATAGATTCAGGGAAGAACTGGCAGATAATGATGGAGCTGGGAGAATAAGTGAAGAGGCAGCCTTTGGTGATTAGAAGGGCAGAGATCCAGAACAAGTGTGGAGGACACTGTCTTCATTTTATCAAACGACAAGTTTGAACACACAGAGGAAGACAAGAAATTCCCAATTGAAAAATTCTGTTTTTAAAGAATTATGAGAAAAACAAAGATAGTAAACTAAAGGTGGAGAAGCAATCGTGGGGGAAAGAAAGTACTGAGTAAAAGTGCTAAATTGAGCAGCACTGAGGAGAGGGGAAAACTAGGATTAGTGGAGGAAAGTAGTAATATCACCAGGCGGTGTTGAAAAACCTTGCATTTGCTTTCCAAGTTATGTGTCTCAATACAGAGAAAGAAGTTGCAATTACACAGGAGAGTGTAAAAGATGGAAAGGGAAACACAGATTTAAGTATTTATAATAATTAACCTGAAATCTAAAATAGATGGAGAGGAGAATGAGGAAAACTTGCAGCTGAAGAATTCAGAAAAATTTTTCTACTGCAGTTTAAGTTGGCTGTCTTGATTGGGCTGAAGGTTGGAATATTTACCCTAGGGTTTAGAAAAATATCTAACAAGCTCTGTAACTCAATATAGCTTCCCAGTAGTTTTAGTGAATTTCCAATTCATGGTGAAAGATGTGGAGCCGCAACTGAGAACATATTTGATTGAACAGCAAATTAAACCCAAATAAAGTGCTTCATTATTATTATTATTACTACTACTACTACTTCTACTACTACTGCTTTTATTATTGGTCCCACAAATAAACCTGTTTGTAGCTAAATTCCATGCAGAGGTACCACAGTCTTCATTAATGTAATAATACAAGCCAAGGGTTTTTTGTTTGTTTTTCTTTTTTTTTCAAAATAAGGCATTAACTTTGCCATCAGTTATATGGATTTTAAGCCACATAGATCTTCTTTTAATGTGAAATATAGACCGTATGCTATTCAGTTTCTTACTAATGATGTCAAATTTGATTTCTCTGCCATTCAAGTACTCTGCTGATACAGCTGATATCTGAGAGCATGAGGAATAAGTTTGCTCTTGTTGCCTCAAAATATTCCAGGATGCATCCTTGTATTAAGTTAGCTCATTGGAAATGATATGCCTGAACCACAGTCCTCTGCCTGCCCCCACTTCAGATTGTCTCTACTGAAAAAATTGTCATTTATGCTCAGTCTTCACCCAGAGGTACTAGTAAAGCAGTAAAAACAGAAATGTCTCTTACTATAAAGAATGTGATTGATTTTGAACTCACTGCACAATCTGCAAAAGCCTCTATGACAGATCTCTCTAAGAAGCTCACCACTGGAAGGGATATTTCTCTTGATGATGTAGTCTAGTTTGGGCTACTACATGATGAAAGTTCTCTTACATGTTAGTTTACTCCTTTACCCTGTCTGCTAAGTTCCTGACATTTTCCCCTTGCTTTATCTGTTTTTCTTTTCTGTTTTGCTTATTCTCTTTTTTTTTTCTAGTTGATTTAGTAACCAAGGATCTACCTATAAGCAACAGAGTAAACCAGCAGATCATTCCTTGAATCAGATTAACATAGTCAAATTAATTTTATTGGTTTATTTTTGTATCATTAATTTTGAAATCATTGTGGGACTTCTGGCACACTTTAAGGGGAATTTCAGGTACTTATTCTCCTAAATACATGAAATAGTAATTCACCAAACATAACCTACTTGTTATTTGAGTTTAAGGTGGAAACTGTGACATTGCCTCATAGACTTTTAAGTGATTCTGCTCTGTGAAATGAAGAAACACTGGAATTTACCTTATCATGGTACTCACCGTACTTAAACCAGTGCTTTCCATTTTCATCTTGTAATTTCTTTTTATAAGAGTAGATTTAGATGATTCAAGTTTTTATGTACCCATATCTGTATGTGTAGTGGTTTTATAAGAATTTGAAAATTCAAGACCCACTCAATAACAATATTGATATTGTGTTAAAGTGATAAATATAAATATCATACAAAAAGTACATCTGAGGAATGTTTAATTTTATGTGGAATTTAAACGGGCAGGAGATGAGAAATCAGCCAAATATTAATAAAGCTTTTTAAAATTTTTTTCAAACTTATATCTGGTCTAAAAGATAATACCACAAGACCAATTCAAAAACAAATCAGGCAAGACTTCCCTGGTGGCGCAGTGGTTATGAATCCATCTGCCAGTGCAGGTAACATGGGTTCAAGTGCTGGTCAGGGAAAATCCCACATGCCGTGGAGCAACGAAGCCCATGTGTCACAAATACTGAGCCTGTGCTCTAGAGCCCACAAACCACAACTACTGAGCCCATGAGCCACAACTACAGAGTCCGCATGCCTAGAGCCTTTGCTCTGCAACAAGACAAGCCACCGAAATAGGAAGCCCACACACTGCAATGAAGAGTACCCCCCACTTGCCACAACTAAAGAAAGCCTGTGCACAGCAACCAAGACTCAACACAGCTAAAAAAATTTAAAAATTAATTAATTAATTAAAAAAAAAATCAGGACAGTTTTCTTCAGTTCTAAGTCTCATTCCCCATAGAGAACCAATCACAAATATTTTTCATTGTTTTCAGGTTTTTGACTCCAAATTTCTAAGTAAAATGTTCTCCATCCTTCATTCTCTCCCACTCTCCTGTGGGTCTTTATGCCACCTCTCTTTTCTTTTTTTCAGTTTTAGATATTATCACTGTTTATTACTTGTGTCTAATATAGACATTAGAACATTAGTATCAAATACCATCTCTCATATCCAACTCAAAATCACATTTCCCCTTCTGTTATACTCCCATTATAATAGATAAGAATTTGTAGCTAAATCTATATTTGGCTTTCATATTATTACAATTTGCAATTTAGACTACCTGACCTGCACAGTATATTAGCATTTTCAGTTTTGATACAATTTTAGCTTGTTCTTCATCGTTCATTTTTTTGTTTTTTTGTTTAACATCTTTATTGGAGTATAATTGCTTTACAATGGTGTGTTAGTTTCTGCTTTATAACAAAGTGAATCAGCTATATGTATACGTATATCCCCATAAATCCTCCCTCTTGCATCTCCCTCCCACCCTTCCTATCCCACCCCTCTAGGTGGTCACAAAGCACAGAGCTGATCTCCCTGTGCTATGCAGCTGCTTCCTACTAGCTATTGATTTTACATTTGGTAGTGTATATATGTCCATGCCACTCTCTCACTTTGTCCCAGCTTACCCTTCCCCCTCCCCGTGTCCTCAAGTCCATTCTCTAGAAGGTCTGCGTCTTTATTCCTGTCCTGCCCCTAGGTTCTTCATAATCTTTTTTTTTTTTTTAAGATTCTATATATATGTGTTAGCATACGGTATTTGTTTTTCTCTTTCTGACTTACTTCACTCTGTGTGACAGACTCTAGGTCCATCCACCTCACTACAAATAACTCAATTTCATTTCTTTTTATGGCTGAGTAATATTCCATTGTATATATGTGCCACATCTTCTTTATCCATTCATCTGTCGATGGACACTTAGGTTTCTTCCATGTCCTGGCTATTGTAAATAGAGCTGCAATGAACATTGTGGTACATGACTCTTTTTGAATTATGGTTTTCTCAGGGTATATGCCCAGTACAAATAGTTCATATTTTTTACTTCCTAACATTTAGTTCTGTGCACCATGATTATTTCAATCCCTTTTTCACTATTTCCTTGCTTAATATTTTCCCTTTTTAACAGAATCATGGTCCCTTAGAATATTCAAGACTTTGTCTCAATTTTTTCATTTTTTATTTTTTTGTAAGAAGTTCTATGACAGTTTGATTCCTGATTTCTTTCTTTTCTCTCTCTCTCTACATAATTCTCTAGAATATTTTACTCATCACTATTTTTTTTTAATTTTAATTAATGTGTCTTGGAATGAAGCAATTTTATTTTTTTCCATTTATTATATTTTATTATTGAATTTTATTTTATTTATTTTTTTATACAGCAGGTTCTTATTAGTTATCTATTTTACACATATTACTGTATATATGTCAATCCCAATCTCCCAATTCATCTCACCACCACCCCATTCCCCTGCTTTCCTGCCTTGGTGTCCATACGTTTGTTCTCTACATCTGTGTCTCTATCTCTATCTTGCAAACCAGTTCACCTGTACCATTTTTCTAGATGCCACATATACACGTTAATACACGATATTTGTTTTTTTCTTTCTGACTTACTTCACTCTGTATGACAGTCTCTAGATCCATCCACGTCTCTACAAATGACCCAATTTCGTTCCTTTTTATGGCTGAGTAATATTCCATTGTATATAGGTAACACATCTTCTTTATACATTCATCTGTCGATGCGCATTTAGGTTGTTTCCATGACCTGGCTACTATAAATAGTGCTGCAATGAACATTGGGGTGCATATGGGTATATGCCCAGTAGTGGGATTGCTGGGTCATATGGTAGTTCTATTTTTAGTTTTTTAAGGAACCTCCATACTGTTCTCCATAGTGGCTGTATCAATTTACATTCCCACAAATGGTGCAAGAGGGTTCCCTTTTCTCCACACCCTCTCCAGGATTTATTGTTTGTAGATTTTTTGATGATGGTCATTCTGACCGGTTTGAGGTGATACCTCATGTAGTTTTAATTTGCATTTCTCTAATAATTAGTGATGTTGAGCAGCTTTTCTTTTTTGCTTTTTTTTTTTAAGGTTTATAGCAGCATTGTTCACAGTAAGACAAATAAAGAAAACAACCCAAATATCCCATAATAGTAGAAATGATAAAATTACAGTATTCATACAATGGAATGCCATACAGCAAACAAAATACAGCCTAGCTTCACACAACATGATGAATCTCACAATATTTAGCAAAGAAGCAAAACCCAAAATAATATATACATCACGATCCCATGTATATAAGTTCAAAAGCAAGCAAAATGAAATTAGAGAATCATACATAGGTGACAGAGTATAAAGCAAAGCAAGAAAATATGTTCCATAGAGTCAGATTACCTCTGGGGAAAAGAGAGGATTTTTATTGGCAAAGGGGGGTCCACTACACAATGAGGATGGGGTGGGATCCTGGCAACATTCCTCATTGGCTGTGGTTATTTGGCTGTGTAATTTCTAATTTGTTCTTTAAGTCATTCATACATGTTTTGCACATCCTTCCAGGTGATAAAATTCACATCAAAAACTAAGTCAAATATGGTTAGTGGGTGAAAGGGAGGGTACTGATGAGCAAGCCCATTGCCATTCAGAGGGCAAGTGTTAGAAACACTGGTGCATTATTCTTACATTAATCCTGATCATTTTCAGAGTTTAGACCCTGAAGGATTTCACATCTGAGTGGACTGACAGTAGCTGAGTGCTTATTCGTTCACCCTCCAAAGAACCCCAGCCAAGGAATTTGCCTGGGAGCCAAGGCCACGTGGATCCACTGAGCTGGCAGGGGCAGCCAGGTCTGGCTTGGGCAGAGAAGGCCCCTCCTGGGGCTGACAGGCAGGCAGGGTGGGAGGCTGGGTTTATATGAATGAGGATCAACCTCAGAATCCCAAAGGAGGACCTCTAAGCAGCCAGAGGGTGAGCAAGCCTGGATGGAGATGTCTCTGCCTCATCCCATCACGAAACGCACTCACCCTGTCTGGACATTCTGGGTTTTTTTTGTTTTTTTTTGTTTTTTGTTTTTGTTTTTTTTGGCTGCATTGGGTCTTCCTTGCTGCAGGCAGGCTTTCTCTAGTTGCAGCGAGTGGGGTCTACTCTTCGTTGCAGTGAGTAGGTTTCTCACTGCAGTGGCTTCTCTTGTTGTGGAGCATGAGCTCTAGGTGCGCGGGCTTCAGTAGTTGTGGTATGCAGGCTCAGTAGTTGTGGTGCACGGGCTTAGTTGCTCCTTGGCATGTGGGATCTTCCCGGACCAGGGATCAAACCCGTGTCCCCTGCATTGGCAGGAGGATTCTTAACCACTACACCACCAGGGAAGTCCTGTCTGGACATTCTTGACCCTAATGCAGTGGAAGTGTTATTTTAAAGATGAACTTGACCAGAACTGCCAAGAGGGACTGCTTTCTCCAGGTCCCAGGGTCCACTTGGGGAGGTGGCACTAGATTGAGAGGACCAGTGGATGCTTGACTCGTTCTCTGGACTCCAGGTCAGAGTCTTGAGCAGGTTTTCATGTGCCTCTTGGCCATCTGTATGTCTTCTTTGGAGAAATGTCTATTTAGGTCTTCTGCCTGTTTTTTGATTGGGTTGTTTGTTTTTTTAATATTGAGCTGCATGAGCTTTTGTATATTTTGGAGATTAATCCTTTGTTTGTTGATTCATTTGCATATATTTTCTTGCATTCTGAGGGTTGTCTTTTCATCTTGCTTATAGTTTCCTTTGCTGTGAAAAAGCTTTTAACTTTCATTAGGTCCCATTTGTTTATTTTTGTTTTTATTTCCATTACTCTGGGAGGTGGGTCAAAAAGGTTATTGCTGTGATTTATGTCATAGAGTGTCCTTCCTGTGTTTTCCTCTAAGAGTTTTATAGTGTCCGGTCTTACATTTAGGTCTTTAATTCATTTTGAGTTTATTTTTGTGTATGGTGTTAGGGAGTGTTCTAATTTCATTATTTTATATGTAGCTGTCCAGTTTTCCCAGCACAACTTACTGAGGAGACTGTCCTTTCTCCATTGTATATTCTTGCCTCCTTTATCAAAGATAAGGTGACCATATGTGTGTGGGTTTATCTCTGGGCTTTCTATCCTGTTCCATTGATCTATATTTCTGTTTTGCTACCAGTACCATATTGTCTTGATTACTGTACCTTTGCAATATAGTCTGAAGTCAGGGAATCTGATTCTTCTAGCTCAGTATTCTTCCCTCTTTATTGCTTTGGCTATTTGGGGTATTTTGTGTCTCCATACAAATTTTAAATTTTTTGTTCTAGTTCTGTAAAAAATGCCGTTGGTATTTTGATAGGGATTGCATTGAATCTGTAGATTACTTTGGGTAGTATAGTCATTTTCACAAAGTTGATTCTTCCAATCCAAGAAAATGGTATATCTCTCCAACTGTTTGTGTCATCTTTGATTTCTTTCATCAGTGTCTTATAGTTTTCTGAGTACAGGTCTTTTACTTCCTTAGGTAGGTTTATTCCTAGGGATTTTATTCTTTTTGTTGCAATGGTGAATAGGATTGTTCCCTTAATTTCTCTTTCTGATCTTTCATTGTTAGTGTATAGGGATGCAAGATATTTCTATGCATTAATTTTGTATCCTGCTACTTTACCAAATTCATTGGTTAGCTCTAGTAGTTTTCTGGTGGAATCTTTAGGATTTTCTATGTATAGTTCCATGCCATCTGCAGTGACACTTTTACTTCTTCTTTTCCAATTTGTATTATTTTATTTCTTTTTCTTCTCTGATTGCCATGGCTAGGACTTCCAAAACAATGTTGAATAATAATGGTGACAGTGGACATCCTTGTCTTGTTCCTGATCTTACAGGAAATGTTTTCAGTTTTTCACCATTGAGAATGATGTTTGCTGTGGGTTTGTCATATATGGCCTTTATTATGTTGAGGTAGGGTAACTCTATGCCCACTTTCTGGAGAGTTTTTATCATAAATGGGTGTTGAATTTTGTCAAAAGCTTTTTCTGCATCTATTGAGATGATCATATGGTTTTTATACTTCAATTTGTTGATATGGTGTATCACATTGATTGATTTGCATATACTGAAGAATCCTTGCATCCCTGGGATAAATCACTCTTGATCATGGTGTATGATCCTTTTAAAGTGTTGTTGGATTCTGTTTGTTAGTATTTTGTTGAGGATTTTTGAATCTATATTCGTCAGTAATATTGGTCTGTAATTTTCTTTTTTTTGTAGTATCTTTGTCCGGTTTTGTTTCAAGGTGATGGTGGCCTCATAGAATGAGTTTGGGAGTGTTCTTTCCTCTGCAATTTTTTGGAAGCGTTTGAAACTGTTGGGTGTTAACTCTTCTCTAAATGGTTGATAGAATTCACTTGTGAAGTCATCTGGTCCTGGACTTTTGTTTGTTGGAAGATTTTTAATCACAGTTTCAATTTCATTACTTGAGATTGGTCTGTCCATATTTTCTATTTCTTCTTCGTTCAGTCTTGGAAGGTTATACCTGTGCAAGAATTTGTCCATTTCTTCCAGGTTGTCCATTTTATTGGCATAGAGTTGCTTGTAGCAGTCTCTTATGATGCTTTTTATTTCTGCAGTGTCCCTTGTAACTTCTCCTTTTTCATTTCTAACTTTATTGATTTGAGTCCTCTGTCTCTTTTTATTGATGAGTCTGCTTAAAAGTTTATCAGTTTTGTTTATCTTCTCAAAGAACCAGCTTTCAGTTTTATTGATCTTTACTATTGTTTTCTTTGTTCCTATTTCATTTATTTCTTCTCTGATCTTTATAATTTCTTTCCTTCTACTAACTTTGGGTTTTGTTTGTTCTTCTTTCTCTAGTTCCTTTAAGGGTAATGTTAGATTGTTTATTTGAGATTTTTTTTGTTTCTTGAGGTAAGATTGTATTGCTATAAACTGCCCTGCTAGAACTGCTTTTGCTGCATCCCGTAGGTTTTGGATCATTGTGTTTTCATTGTCTTTTGTCTCTAGGTATTTCCTGATTTCCTCTTTGATTTCTTCAGTGATTCTTGGTTATTTAGTAACATACTTTTTAGCCTCCATGTGTTTGTATTTCTACATTTTTTTCCCCTGTAACATTTCTAATCTCATAGCATTGTGGTCAGAAAAGATGCTTGATACAACTTCAATTTTCTTAAATTTACTGAGGCTTGATTTGTGACCCAAGATGTGATCTATCATGGAGAATTTTCCACGTCCACTTGAGAAGAAGGTGTATTTTGTTGTTTTTGGGTGGAATAGCCTATAAATATCAATTAAATCTATCTGGTCTATTTTGTCATTTGAAGCTTGTGTTTCCTTATTAATTTTCTGTCTGGATAATCTGTCCATTGTTGTAAGTGAGGTGTTAAAGTCCCCCACTATTATTGTGTTACTGTCAATTTCCTTTTTATAGCTGTTAGCATTTGCCTTATGTATTGAGGTGCTTCTATGTTGGGTGCATATATATTTATAATTGTTATATCTTCTTCTTGGATTGATCCCTTGATCATTATGTAGTGTCCTTCCTTGTCTCTTGTAACATTCTTTATTTTAAAGTCTATTTTATCTGATATGAATATTGCTATTCCAGATTTCCTTTGATTTCCATTTGCATGGAATATCTTTTTCCATCCCCTCACTTTCAGTCTGTATGTGTCCCTAGGTCTTAAGTGGGTCTCTTGTAGACAGCATATATATGGGTCTTGTTTTTGTATCTATTCAGCAAGGCTATGTCTTTTGGTTGGAGCATTTAATCCATTCACATTTAAGGTAATTATTGATATATATGTTCCTATTACCATTTCTTAATTGTTTTGGGTTTGCTTTTGTAGGTCCTTTTCTTCTCTTGTGTTTCTCACTTAGAGAAGTTCCTTTAACATTTGTTGTAGAGCTGGTTTTGTGGTGCTAAATTCTCTTAGCTTTTGCTTGTCTGTAAAATATTTGATTTATCTGTTGAATCTGAATGAGATCCTTGCTGGGTAGTGTAACCTTGATTGTAGGTTCTTCACTTTCATCACTTTAAATATATTATGCCACTCCCTCCTGGCTTGTAGAGTTTCTGCTGAGAAATCAACTGTTAACCTTATGGGAGTTCCCTTTTATGTTATTTGTCATTTTTCCCTTGTTGCTTTTAATAATTTTTCTTTGTCTTTAATTTTTGTCAATTTGATTAATATGTGTCTCGACATGTTTCTCCTTGGGTTTATCCTGCCTAGGAGACTCTCTGTGCTTCCTGGAATTGGGTGGCTATTTCCTTTCCCATGTTAGGAAAGTTTTCGACTATAATCTCTTCAAATTTTTTCTAGGGTCATTTCTCTCTTCTCCTGTTGGAATCCCTATTATGTGAATATTGGTGCGTTTAATGCAGTCCCAGAGGTCTCTTAAGCTGTCTTCATTTCTTTTCATTCTTTTTCTTTATTCTATTCCATGGCCGTGAACTCCACCATTCTGTCTTCCATGTCACTTATCCGTTCTTCTGCCTCAGTTATTCTGCTATTGATTCCTTCTAGTGTATTTTTTCATTTTCCTTATTATACTCTTCATCTCTGTTTGTTTGTTCTTTAATTCTTCTAGGTGTTTTGTTCTTTAATTCTTCCAGTTCTTTGTTAACCATTTCTTGCATCTTCTCGATCTTTGCCTCCATTCTTTTTCCGAGGTCCTGGATCATCTTCACTATCATTCTTCCAAATTATTTTTCTGGAATGTTTCCTATCTCCACTTCATTTATGTGTTTATCTGGGATTTTATCTTGCTCCTTCATCTGGTACATAGTCTTCTGCCATTTCATTTTGTCTATCTTTCTGTGAATGTGTTTTTCATTCCACAGGCTGCAGGACTGTAGTTCTTCTTGCTTCTGCTGTGTGCGCTCTGGTGGATGAGGCTATCTAAGAGGCTTGTGAAAACTTCCTGAGGGAAGAGACTGGTGGTGGGTAGAGCTGGGTGTTGCTCTGGTCGCAGAGCTCAGTAAAACTTTAATCCACTTGTCTGATAATGGATGGGGCTGAGTTCCCTCCCTGTTGGTTGTTTGGCCTGAGACGACCCAACACTGGAGCCTATAGGCACTTTGGTGGGGCTAGTGGCAGACTCTAGGAGGGTTCATGCCAAGGGGTACTTCCCCAAACTTCTGCTGCCAGTGTCCTTGTCCCCGCAGTGAGCCACAGCCATACCCCTGCCTCTGAAGGAGACCCTCAAACACTACAAGGTAGGTCTGGTTAGTCTACTCTGGGGCCACTGGTCCTTCCCCCTGGTCCTGATGCACACAGTACTTTGTGTGCCCTCCAACAGTAGAGTCTCTGTTTCCCCCAGTCCTGTCAAAGTCCTGCAATCAAATCCTATTAACCTTCAAAGTCTGATTCTCTGGGAATTCCTCCTCTTGTTGCCAGACCCCCAGGTTGGGAAGCCTGATGTAAGGCCCAGAACTTTCACTCCAGTGGGTGGACTTCTGTGGTATAATTGTTCCCCAGTTTGTGAGCCACCCACCCAGTGGTTATGGGATTTCTTTTTATTGTGATTGCACTCCCTCCTACCATCTCATTGTTGCTTCTCCTTTGTCTTTTGGTGTGGGGTATCTTTTTTGGTGAGTCACAGTGTCTTCCTGTCAATGATTGTTCAGCAGCTAATTGTGATTCCGGTGCTCTTGCAAGAAGGAGTGAGTGCACTTCCTTCTACTCCACCATCTTGAACCAATCGCCCTGAAGTATTTTTAAAATTTTTATATTTTAAAATTATTATGGGTGCTCATTGGGGTTTATTTATCTGGAAAATTTTCTCTTTCCCTTCTGAGACTCTTTTTGTGAATTTTCTTCTCTGCAATTTTTTTACCTTGTTATTTGGATATTGTATCACATTTATTGATTTATATTCCTTGTCTAATCTCTCTCGTTATCTCTGTGTTTTTATTCTATTATTGGGAAGATATTATCAATTATGCATTCTAATATTTATTGTAATTTTGCTATTATGTTGTTCTCAAGTTCTTTTTTTTTCTCTTAGAGTGTTTATTTTGATTATGTGTTTAAAATAGCAATGTGTTTTAAATGTGTTTAAAATAGCAATGTGTGATTTAGTTCATGAATGAAATACTCACAATTTTTAGTATTTTTTATATATTTAAACATATGCTCCCTACATTTTGCCTTTATCTAAGTTCCTTCTTTTCTGTTTGTGTGTCTCAGTCACTCCCTTCCATATTTGGGATTTTTCTTCAGTATTGGGTGATTGTTGGCTCCTTGTTCATTTATGAGAGTGAGACACTAAAATACTGTTTGAAGCTGTGTGTGTGGGTGTGGTGGTAGTGGGGGAGACTTCTTTAATGTGTGGCCTGTCTGTAGGCTAATTGGGCTGCATCCTGGCCATTCCATGGATTACCCTCAGGATTGGCATCTTGAGAATTTTTCTTTCCAGCAAGATAATTTCCCCCAGAGAAAAGTTCTGCATTCTCCTGCAGTGATTGTAAACCTGGCACCCAGGATTTGGGAGGCAAGAAGGGGAAGCAGGACCAGCTGCATAATTTAAGGATGCCTTGCTCAAAAATTATTAGGAATTTTAAGGAAGCAAGAGCAAAGCATTAAACCAAGAGTAGAACCCTTCTGAGTGTGGGTTCTGGGTGACTACATAAGTCCCTTGTCTATGACGTCAACTCTGAGGGGAATCAGCAGAGAGGGGCAGGTTTCTCACTGTTGAGTATGTGGACTTTCACATAATCACTGTGGTGACTTGCTTTTCAACAGACCAGAGATTCTGTTTCCATCTCTCTAGAGCTAACCCTCCTGTTCCCTACTGGCAAGTGCCAAGGACCAAATTCTGGCTGTAGAGGCAAAGTGGTGGGAAAATGGTTCTGAAGCCTGGCGCTCCTTATAAAGACTTTCAATAAATTATTCTGCTTTCAGTTCCAGGGAGATGTTTTTAATTCACAGTGCTTAACCAGAAATTAGGCTTTTTCTTTAACTCAGTGTTCAAAAAAACATTTAGAAAATTTGTCTGTAAAAATGTATTCCATATTAGAGAACTATAAGATTTCTTTCTACAAAACAGTTTAACTCTCTCTGTTCTTTGATCTTCTTTAATGGAAATAGACTTTAGAGATAATATAAACCATTTCTCTCATTTTATAAATGAATTAATTAAAACTCAGCTAATTGAGAGGCATTCACATTGATATACAACTAGATGGAAGCAAAAGAATGTCACAACTTTTAATGATTATAAAGAGTTTGGTATTTAATGTTTAATTAACTATCATTTAAACATAGAAAGTATACCTTTATTAAAAATTTTAGATATCAGAGTATGTTTGTCTTCTTGAAGGAAAAGCATCCGTACACAAAAAGTAATGCCTTTCACACAATAAGAATTCAAAAATCATTTTTGATCAATAATAGGAAGGCAGGATCATTGGTTTAACATTATATTCTGAAGTGATAAAATGAGCATCCTAGAAATTGTTAATGCTTAATTTTTAATATTATGAAGAAATTTATTCTATTGGGAAAATAATGAATAAAAGTACATTATTTTAAAACTTATTTTTTATATTCACTGTGTATTTGTATCTTTTTTATGAGTATTTTGGATTATTATCTCTAGTTCACAAGTACAGAAAACTCTCATTGTGACATATATTTTCTCTACATCTTTTCCAAAAATTCCAAGTAATGAATATTTATCCCTTTCCAGAATAGAATTACAATAATTATAATAATAATCTAATAATATTAGCTGAATTAAATAATTTTAATTCAGTTTTATGAATATTTTCGTATACGCTTGTAAAGCATGAATGAGCCTACAATAGAAGAATATCATCATCAATTTTATTTGTAGAATACAAATACTTCATTCTTTTAGTAAGTCTTAGATACTGAAAGGTTTTTTTCTGAAACGATTGTTGAGGAAAAGCAATGTGTACATCTTAAATCTTATTATTTCACCATTTCAGTTAACTTATATATGTAATCCAGGTAAGGCAGTCTTATTCTTGAGCCCTTCTTATTGTGTTTCAGTAATAAATAGAATTATTCATTTTGAAGTATTTTTTGAAGTATGAAGACTGAAGTAGAACTTCTTGGCATTTTCTTTCCACTATTTTAGGAAGTTTTTTCCATGTACAGAATGAAATCTAGTGCTTTTTGAAGTCAAGCCTTGAATTGCTATGTTATTTCAGAAAAAAGCTCAGCTGGTGTTTGTCCAGTGGGATGATCTGGAATAGCACAGTATTAAAAAAGAACCATGACATGCTATCTTAAATATTGATAGACAAAAAAAACAACTTTTTGTTGTTGATTTATCTTTTATACATATACAACTCAAAACAAGGTTTTCCTTCTCAAATTTAAAATTATTATTTTATCATATATTTGACAATGCTTCCTTTCCCATCTCATCAAAATGAATTATTCTTAATTTAACGTAGCACTACTTTGGGCTTTGAAGTTAAAATATGCTCCATCCTCAGCTCCTTAGTTAGTTGCAAGAATATCCCCTATTCCTCTCTCACCAACACATATGGAATTTATGTTGAGGTAACAAAATATAGCTATGACATTTTAATTAGAAACATAGCTCCTTTTAAATGTTTCTAAATTCTTAGTGTTGCATTTATGGTACTTATAAAAATATGCTGTATGTTATAAATGCTATCCTGAAATTATTCTAATGTTAGAAGTTTAGCTGCATAGATCACCATGAAATGAGGTAAAGATAAAAGAAAAGAGGGCTAATATATATTGAATTATTGTTTGGTATTATGCCCTTTACATAGATTATCATATTTAATCTTTATTAAACCACTTTCAGAAAAGTATTATTATTATTATAATTATTATTGATAAAGGAAATAGAGGTTCAGGTAAGTTAAATAATGTGCACAAATAAACAGTGGTAGCAAAAATCAGGTCTAGATTACAAATCCAAGATATTCCAACATTGAAACTTAGCATATCTTCCAGTTAGAATGTTGAAGGATGGTGAAGAATAGAAAGGATGAGGTTGGATGTTAAAGATGAAGAATCAATTAAAAAGAATCTAAAGAAGAGACTTGAGATCAGATGGCTAAGAATTAAATGTGATAAGATCTTGCTATATGGTGAAAGTTTTTTTTTTTTTAAATGATTCATTCTTGGGCAATGTGAAGAAAGTAAATCTGTTTAAACTCAAAGGAGGTTGTTATATATTAGGTCAGGCAGGAAGGTAGTTGGTAAAACTTTCAGACTTCTCAGTGGACATCTGCTACCATTATGCCCCTAACACAAATCCTGCAATGAGCTTAAAGGACCAGCTTTTTTTTTTTTTTCTGGAGGACAACAAACATGTTAGACTATACAGAAAAACTAGGGCTCAGTTATCAGAGAGTATGACAAATTAACCTGATCTAGACATTGGGGGTCCACTAGACTCATCCCAAGTATGAGTTTAACTAAACTCATCCCAACTTTAAGGAATCTATACATTGCACTTATTCGGTGAACAAAATACCAAGTGAATAGTATCTGTAGTTTTATTATTCAGGTTCCAACAAAAGAGCATCACACTCTCATATAAAGATACTTTAAATCATTATTTTTCAAGTAAAGGAACTGATTCAAAGGTACATACATGGTGTATGGGAAAGTTCAGTACTAGTGCTAGGAAACACTTTACCAATCCTAAGTCTAAAGGGCCAAGGACAAGGAAGGGTTAATGGAAACTAAATGAAGGAAAGTCTATCTTAAAATGAGCATTGAGGTCTTCTCTGGTGGTGCAGTGGTTAAGAATCCTCCTGCCAGTGCAGGAGAAACGGGTTCAAGCCCTAGTCTGGGAAGATCCCACATGCCATGGGGCAACTAAGCCAGTGCTCCACAACTACTGAGCCTGCGCTCTAGAGTCCACAAGCCACAACTACTGAGCCCACATGCCACAACTACTGAAGCCCACACGCCAAGAGCCTGTGCTCCATAACAAGAGAAGCCATTGCAATGAGAAACCCATGCACTGCAAAGAAGAGTAGCCCCCACTCGCCACAACTAGAGAAAGCCTGCATGCAGTAACAAAAACCCAAAATAAAAAATAAATAAATAAATAAATGAGCATTGACTTACTTGAGACACAGCCAACTAAAGGTGTCTCTGAGGGAGGCATATTTTGAGGAATTGATAACTTGACCTAACTTTCCTTTGTTTCTTCAGTATTCTTTAGTGACTTCCCATTAGCTGAACCCAACTGAAAACCTAAAGAAAGAGATAAAATCTATATAAGTAGAGAACATGCTGGAGATGCATGGAGTGCAGGAAGGTAAATAGAAGGTATTTAACACAGTAACTGTGTCTGCCATTGCCATGTCTGCTCTAAATGCTTTTAGAGTTTACATCTCTGTATTTTCTGAATAATCATTTCATATCTTCTTCTCCCTCCAAAACTTCTTGTGCCTTATGTCCAATCCTCATTTTTAGCTGTTTACCTTGATTTCTATTTCACTGATAAAATCAGAGCTATCAGAAGAGAACTTCTAGGGGAGATGGGATCAAGATGGTGAAGTAAAAGGGACCCTGAGCTCATTGAACACATCAAAATGAAAACTACATATAGAAAACTCTCATTGAGAATGACCTGAAGACTAGAAGAACAGTTCTTCTACAACCAAGGCTATAAAGAAAGAAACCCAAGGAGTCTGGTAGAAGGGGAGGAGAAGTAATTTACTCAGGACTCACACATCTAGTGGGTGACCCAGAAGTGGAGGGGTATAGCACAGTCTCGGGAATCTTAACTAAGGTGTGAGGTATTTGAGTCCATTAATATGCATCCAGCCCTGGGGACCAGCACAGGGAAGGCAAGCCCCCTTACCTGACTTGAAAACCATTGGGGTTTACTGGAGGGCTGTAAGAAACCAAGACTCTGTACTTGAAGAGTGCATGCACAGACTTGCTTGCTCTTAGTTCCAGCACAGAGATTGCTGATTGAAAACTGTCTTCTGTTCTGGTCAGTCTTCCAGAAACACCCCAGGCAGCCTCCAGCCCACACTGGGCTCCTGTTCCACTGCCTCTTGCTCTGGCACTGCTCCCTTCTAGTGGGGAGACTGCCATTGTTATCATGTGCATGTGACCTAGGGAAAAAGTAGAGCCAGCTCAGAAGTGTGACTCTAAATGCTCAGGCCCCAACCCCACCTCTGGCAAAGGTGAAGACTACCATCACAAAAGAGAGAAGCCCCATTCCCTTAAGGCTTCTGCTCCAGCCCCTTGGGCCCTGGGCCTACTCCCCAGTAGGGTAGCAACCACCATGGAGCCTGAGAAAATCTGCTCTCACACTTGGCTGCAGCTCTAGCCCCTCTGACTCCAGCCCTACCTCCCACCAAGGTAGCAGCTGCTAGCATACGCCCAAGAGAAGATGCAACCCATGCTCACTTTAGACCCAGCTCTCCCAACAAAGGCACTGGACACACACAGACTGCTTAGGAATACTCCCACACAGACACACCTTCAAGACCAGAATAAGTAACTGTTTTGCTTAATTTCATAGAGACAAACACAGAAAGTTAAATAAAATGAGAAGACAGAGGAGTATGTTTCAAATGAAAGAAAAGATAAAACCTCAGGAAAAAAAACCTAATGAACTGGAGATAAATAATTTACCTGATAAACACTTCAAAGCAATAGTAATAAAATGTTCACTGAACTCAGGAAAAGGATAGAGGAACACAGTGAGAACTTCAAGAAAGAACTTCAAGAAAGAAAATATTTTATAAAAATTAGTCAGAGCTGAAGAATAAAATAATTGAAATGAAAAATGCAGTATAAGGAATTAACAGCAGATTAGGTGATACAGGCAGATTAGGTGATACAGGAGAATGCATAAGCAAAATGGAAGCTAGAATAGTAAAAATCATCCAATAAAAACAGCAAAAAGAAAAGAAAACTTTTTTTTAAGCTTTTTATTTATTTATTTATTTATTTATTTTTAATTAATTAATTTTATTTTGGCTGCGTTGGGTCTTCGTTGCTGTGCACAGGCTTTCTGTAGTTGTGGTGAGCAGGGGCTACTCTTTGTTGTGGTGCATGGGCTCTAGACACACAGGCTTCAGTAGTTGTGGCTCATGGGCTTAGTTGTGGGATCTTCTAAGATGTGGGATCTTCCCAGACCAGGGATCAAACCCATGTCCCCTGCATTGGCAGGTGGATTCTTAACCACTGCGCCACTAGGGAGGTCCCAAAAGAAAACTTTTTTTTTTAAAAAGAAGATAGTTTAAGGTAACTCTTGGACAACTACAAACATACTAACATTGGCATTATAAGGCTGCCAGAAGGAGAAGAGAGAGAGAAAGGAACATAAAAGGTATTTGATGAAATTATGGCTGAAAACCTCCTGAACCTGAGGAAGGAACAGATGTCCAGGTCCAGAATGCATAGCAAGTACCAAACAAGATGAATCCAAAGATAAGCACACCAAGATACATCATAATTAAAATGGCAAAAGTTAAAGACAGAATTTTAAATGCAGCAAGACAAAAATGAAGAGTCACATGCAAGGGAACCCCCATAAGGTTATTGGCTGATTTTTCAGCAGAAACTTTGCAGGCCAGAAGGGAGTGGAATGATATATTCAAAGTGCTGGGGAAAAAAAGCTTACAACCTAAGACACTCTAACTGGAAAGGTTATCATTCAGAACTGAAGGAGAGAGAAAGAATTTCCAAGACAAGCAAAAACTAAGAGTTCATCACAACTAAGCTGACCTTACAAGAAATGAAAAAGGGTCTTATTTAAGCAAAAAGGAAAAGACCAGTATAAGAAATAAGAAAATGTATGAAGTAAAAATTCTCACTGGTAAAGGAAAATATGTGGGAAAGGAATTGTATCAACTACTTAATAAACTAGTATGGGGGTTAAAAGACAAAGATTTAAAACCAACTAAAACTGCAATTAAGAGTTAAGGGATAGACATGAAAGTATAGAATATGACGTGAAAAGCATAAAATGATGAGAGGGAGTAAAAATATCGATCTTTTAGAATACGTTTAAACTTAAATGATTATCAGCTTAAAACAAGTAGATATAGTTATACATTGATACATATAAACTTCATGGCAACCACAGGTCAAAAAACTACAATAGATACACAAAAATTAAAGAGAAAGTTATCCAAACATAATATTAAATAAAATTATTGAACAACAGGGAAGAGACTAAAAGAAGAAGAATAGAACAGAGCATAACTACAAAAACAACCAGAAAACAAGTAACAAAATAGCAATAAGTACATACTTATCAGTAATCTCTCTAAATGTAAATGGACTGAATTCTCCAATTAAAAGACATAGGATAGGTGATTGGGTTTAAAAAAAAAAAAAAAAAGCCATCTATAAGCTACCTACAAGACACTCACTTCAGAGCCAAAGACACACAAACACTTAAAGTGAAGAGATGGAGAAAGATATTTCAGGCTAATGGAAATGAAAAGAAAGCTGAGGTAGGCAAAACTCATATTAGAAAAATAGACTTTAAAACAAAATTTATAACAAAAGACAAAGAAGGACATTCTATATTGATAAAGGTATCAATCCAAGAAGAGGCTATAATATTGGTAAACATATATGTACCTAATATAGGAACACCTAAATATATAAAGCAAAAATAACAGACATAAAGGGAAAAAATGACAGTAATAGAATAATAGTAGAGGATTATACACTCTGCTTACA
The DNA here is from genome assembly GCF_028564815.1 of Eubalaena glacialis. Taxonomy (NCBI): domain Eukaryota; kingdom Metazoa; phylum Chordata; class Mammalia; order Artiodactyla; family Balaenidae; genus Eubalaena; species Eubalaena glacialis. The sequence goes on along the minus strand of NC_083731.1, from coordinate 38,295,880 downwards.
TCAATGGATAGATCATCCAGACAGAAAATCAATAAGGAAAGAGTGCCTTAAATGACACATTAGGAGAGAGGGACTTTAAATATTTACAAGACATTCCAACAAAAAATAGAAGAATACACATTGTCTTCAAGTGTACATGGGATGTTTTTTCTGGATAGATTACATGCTAGGCCACAAAACAAGTTTCAATAAATTTAGGAAAAATGAAATTATATTAAGCCTCTTTTCAGACCACAAATGTATCAAAGTAGAAATCAATTAATTAAAGAAATAAAAAGCATATGTAGACTAAATAACTTGCTACTGCAAAATCAGTGAGTCTATGAAGAAATAAAAGAAAAAATAAGAAAATGCACTGAGACAAATGAAAACTTTCCCAAACCTGCATGGGATGCAGCAGAAGTAGTTCTAAGAAGGAAGTTTATAAAGAAAAAGGCCTGCCTCAGTAAACAAGAAAATTCTCAAATACAAAACATAAATTTTTATCTAAAAGGAATTAGAAAAAGAAGAAAAATCAAAGCCCAAAGTCAGCAGAAGGAAGGAAATAACAGAGACCAGACTGGAAATAAATAAAATAGACGCAACAAAAAAACAAAAAACAAAAAAACATAGAAAATATCAATGAAACTAAGAGCTGTTTTTTGAAAAGATAAAATTGATAAAACTTTAGCAATATTTATTAAGAAAAAAAGAAAGTGAGCACAAATAAATGAAAGCTAGTAATGAAAGAGAGGTTACAAATGATATCACAGAAATACAAACAATCATAAGATTTTGATGAACTATGAACAGTTATATGCCAACAGATTGGACAACCTAGAATAAATGGATAAATTTCTAGAAACATACAGTTTTCCAAGACTGAATCAAGAAGAAAGAGAAAATCCAAATAGAGTGATTACTACTATTTAAATTAAATTGGTAATAAAAAAAAAACCCCAACAAACAAAAGTCCAGGACTGGACACTTTACAGGATAATTCTACTAAACATTTAAAGAGTTAACTCATATCTTTCTCAAACAATTCCAAAAAATTGAAGAGAAGAGAACAGTTTCTAACTCATTCTATGAAGCCAGAATTACTCTGATATTAAAACCAGAAAAAGATGCTAAAATAAAGAGGAAATTATTTTCCCATATCCCTTATAAACCTAGATGAAAAAATCCTCAACAAAATATTAGTGAACCAAATTCAGCAATACATAAAAACAATCATACACCATGATCAAGTGGGATTTATACCAGGGATGCAGGGATAGTTCAATATCCACAGATAAATCAATGTGATACACAACATTAAAATAAAGGATAAAAATCACATGATCATCTCAATAGATGCAGAAAAATCATTTGCAACATTCAATATCTATTAATGATAGAAACTATCAACAAAGTTGGTATAGAGTGAATATCTCAACATAATAAAGGCCATTTAAGAGAAACCCACCACTAACATCATACTCAATGGTGAAAACCTGAAAGCTTTTCCTCTAAGATCAGGAACAAGACCAGGATACCCACTCCCACCATTTCTATTTAACATATTATTAGAAGTTCTAGCCACAGCAATTGGATACTAAAAAGAAATTAAAAGCATCCAAATTGGAGAAGTAAAACTGTTATTATTTGAAGAACATGGTACTGTATATAGAAATAGAAATTAAGAAAACAACCCCATTTACAATCACACCAAAAATAACAGTATACCTAGGAATAAACTTAAACAAGGAGGTGAAAGATTTATACTCTGAAAAATATAAGACTTTGGTGAAGGAAATTGAAGAAGATATAAATAAATGGAAAGATATTCATGTTTATGGTTTGGAACAATTAATATGGTTAATATGTCCATACTGTCCAAAACAATCCATAAGTTTAATGCAATCTCTATCAAAATACCCATGACTTTTTTCACAGAACTAGAACAAAAAAAATCATAAAATTTGTATGGAAGCACAAAAGACCCTGAATAGACAAAGCATTTGCTTTTAACATCTTTATTGGAGTATAATTGCTTTACAATGTTGTATTAGTTTCTGCTGTATAACAAAGTGAATCAGTTATATGTATACATATATCCCCTCCCTCTTGTGCCTCCCTCCCACACTCCCTATCCCACTTCTCTAGGTGGTCACAAAGCACCTAGCTGATTTCCCTGTGCGGTGCAGCTGCTTCCCACTAGATATCTATTTTTTTTTTGGTAGTGTATATTTGTCAATGTTACACTTTCACTTCGTCCCAGCTTATCCTTCCACCTCCCTTGTCCTCAAGTACATTCTCTACGTCTGCATCTTTATTCTTGTCCTGCTCCTAGGTTCATCAGAACCATATCTTTTTTAGATTCCATGTATATGTGCTAGCATACGGTATTTGTTTTTCTCCTTCTGACTTACTTCACTCTGTATGACAGACTCTATGTCCATCCACCTCACTACAAATAATTCAATTTTGTTTCTTTTTATGGTTGAGTAATATTCCATTGTATATATGTGCCACATCTTCTTTATCCATTCATCTGTCGATGGACACTTAGGTTTCTTCCATGTCCTGGCTCTTGTAAATAGTGCTGCAATGAATATTGTGGCAAATGACCCTTTTTGAATTATGGTTTTCTCAGGGTATATGCCCAGTAGTGGGATTGCTGGGTCATATGGTGGTTCTATTTTTAGTTTTTTAAGGAACCTTCATACTGTTCTCAATAGTGGCTGTACCAATTTACATTCCCACCAACAATGAAAGAGGGTTACCTTTTCTCCACACCCTCTCCAGCACTTATTGTTTGAAGATATTTTGATGATGGTCATTCTGATGGGTGTGAGGTGATATCTCAGTGTGGTTTTGATTTGCATTTCTCTAATGATTAGTGATGTTGGGCATCTTTTCATGTGTTTGTTGGCCATGTGTATATCTTCTTTGGAGAAATGTCTATTTAGGTCTTCTACCCGTTTTTTGATTGGGTTGTTTGCTTTTTGATATTGAGCTGCATGAGCTGCTTGTGTATTTTGGAGATTAATCGTTTGTCAGTTGCTTCATTTGCAAACATATTCTCCCATTCTGAGGGTTGTCTTTTCATCTTGTTTATGGTTGCCTTTGCTGTGCAAAAGCTTTTAAGTTTCATTAGCTCCCATTTTTCGTTTTTGTTTTTATTTGCATTTCTCTAGGAGGTCGATCAAAAAGAATGTTTCTGTGATTTATGTCATAGAGTGTTCTGCCTATGTTTTCCTCTAAGAGTTTGATAGTGTCTGACCTTACATTTAGGTCTTTAATCCAGTTTGAGTTTATTTTTGTGTATGGTGTTAGGGAGTGTTCTAATTTCATTCTTTTACTTGTAGCTGTCCAGTTTTCACAGCACCATTTACTGAAGAGGTTGTCTTTTCTCCATTGTATATTCTTGTCTCCTTTATTAAAGATAAGGTGACCATATTTGTGTGGGTTTATCTCTGGGCTTTCTATCCAATGGTAGTAAGATAGGGATTGCATTGAATCTGTAGATTGCTTTGGATAGTATAGTCATTTACACAATGTTGATTCTTCCAAAACCCAGAACATGGTATATCTCTCCATCTGTTTGTATCATCTTTAATTTCTTTCATCACTGTCTTATAGTTTTCCGCATAAAGGTCTTTTATCTCCTTAGGTAGGTTTATTCCTAGGTATTTTATTGTTTCTGTTGCAATGGTAAATGTGACTGTTTCCTTATTTTCTCTTTCATATTTTTCATAAATAGTGCATAGGAATGTAAGAGATTTCTGTGCATTAATTTTGTATCCTGCTACTTTACCAAATTCATTGATTAGCTCTAGTACTTTTCTGGTAGAGTCTTTAGGATTCTCTATGTATAGTATCATGTCATCTGCAATCAATGACAGCTTTACTTCTTCTTTTCCGATTTGGATTCCTTTTATTTCTTTTTCGTCTCTGATTGCTGTGGCTAACACTTCCAAAACTATGTTGAATAATAGTGGTGAGAGTGGGCAACCTTGTCTTGTTCCTGATCTTAGTGGAAATGGTTTCAGTTTTTCACCACTGAGGACAATGTTGGCTGTGGGTTTGTCATATACGGCCTTTATTATGTTGAGGAAAGTTCCCTCTATGCCTACTTTCTGCAGGACTTTTATCATAAATGGGTGTTGAATTTTGTCAAAAGCTTTCTCTGCATCTATTGAGACGATCCTATGGTTTTTCTCCTTCAATTTGTTAACATGATTTATCACATTGATTGATTTGTGTATATTGAAGAATCCTTGCATTCCTGGGATAAACCCCACTTGGTCATGCTGTATGATCCTTTTAATGTGCTGTTGGATTCTGTTTGCTAGTATTTTGTTGAGGATTTTTGCATGTATGTTCATCAGTGACATTGGCCTGTAGTTTTCTATTCTTGTGACATATTTTTCTAGTTTTGGTGTCAGGGTGATGGTGGTCTCATAGAATGAGTTGGGGAGTGTTCCTCCCTCTGCTATATTTTGGAAGAGTTAGAGAAAGATAGGTGTTATCTTTTCTCTAAATACTTGATAGAATTCACCTGTGAAGCCATCTGGTCCTGGGCTTTTGTTTGTTGGAAGATTTTTAATCACAGTTTCAATTTCAGTGCTTGTTATTGGTCTGTTCATATTTTCTATTTCTTCCTGTTTCAGTCTTGCAAGGTTGTGCTTTTCTAAGAATCTGTCTATTTCTTCCAGGTTGTCCATTTTATTGGCATAGAGTAGCTTGTAGTAATCTCTCATGATCCTTTGTTTTTCTGCAGTGTCAGTTGTTACTTCTCCTTTTTCATTTCTAATTCTGTTGATTTGAGTCTTCTCCCTTTTTATCTTGATGAGGCTGGTTAATGGTTTATCAGTCTTGTTTTTCTCAAAGAACCAGCTTTTTGTTTTATTGATCTTTGCTCATGTTTCCTTCATTTCTTTTTCATTTATTTCTGATCTGATCTTTATGATTTCTTTCCTTCTGCTAACTCTGGGTATTTTTGTTCTTCTTTCTCTAACTGCTTTAGGTGAAAGGTTACATTGTTTTATTTGAGAGTTTTCTTGTTTCTTGAGATAGGATTGTATTGCTATAAACTTCCCTCCTATAACTGCCTTTGGTGCATCCCACAGGTTTTGGATTGTCGTTTTTTCATTGTCATTTTTTTCTAGGTATTTTTTGATTTCCTCTTTGATTTCTTCAGTGATCTCTTGGTTATTTAGTAGTGTATTGTTTAGCTTCCATGTGTTTGTATTTTTTACAGTTTTTTTTTTCTGTAATTGATACTAGTCTCATAGCCTTGTGGTTGGAAAAGGTACTTGATATGATTTTATTTTTCTTAATGTTCTGAGGCTTGATTTGTAACCCAAGATATTATCTATCTTGGAGAATATTCCATGAGCACTTAAGAAGATAGTGTATTCTGTTGTTTTTTGATGGAATATCCTATAAGTATCAATTAAGTCCATCTTTTTTAAGGTATTATTTAGAGCTTGTGTTTCCTTATTTATTTTCATTTTTGATGGTCTGTCCATTGGTGAAAGTGGGGTGTTAAAGTCCCCTGTTATTATAGTGTTACTGTCGATTTCCCCTTTTGTGGGTGTTAGCATTTGCCTTATGTATTGAGGTGCCCCTATGTTGGGTGCATATATATTTACAATTGTTATACCTTCTTCTTAGATTGATCCCTTGATCATTATGTAATGTCCTTCTTTGTCTCTTGTAATAGTCTTTATTTTAAAGTCTATTTTGTCTGATATGAGAATTGCTACTCCAGCTTTCTTTTGATTTCCATTTGCATGGAATATCTTTTTCTAACCCCTCACTTTCAGTCTGTATGTGTCCCTAGGTCTGACGTGGGTCTCTTGTAGACAGCATATATACGGGTCTTGTTTTTGTATCCATTCAGCCAGTTTTTGTCTTTTGGTTGGAGCATTTAATCCATTTACATTTAAGGTTAATTATCGATATGTATGTTCCTATTACCATTTTCTTAATTGTTTTGGGTTTGTATTGTAGGTCTTTTCCTTCTCTTGTGCTTTCTGCCTAGAGAAGTTCCTTTAGCATTTGTTATAAAGCTGGTTTGGTGGTACTGAATTCTCTTAGCTTTTGCTTGTCTGTAAAGGTTTTAATTTCTCCATCAAATCTGAATGAGATCCTTGCTGGGTGTGTATCCTTAGTTGTAGGTTTTTCCCTTTCATCACTTTAAATATGTCCTGCCACTCCCTTCTGGCTTGCAGAGTTTCTGCTGAAATATCAGCTGTTAACCTTTTGTGGATTCCCTTGTATGTTATTTGTTGCTTTTCCCTTGCTGCTTTTAATATTTTTTCTTTGTATTTAATTTTTGATAGATTGATTAGTATGTGTCTTGGCATGTTTCTCCTTGGATTTATCTTGTATGAGACTCTCTGTGGTTCCTGGGTTTGACTGACTATTTCCTTTCCCATGTTAGGGAAGTTTTCCACTATAATCTCTTCAAATATTTTCTCAGACCCTTTCTTTTTCTCTTCTTCTTCTGGGACCCCTATAATTCAAATGTTGGTGCATTTAGTCTTGTCCCAGAGGTCTCTGATAGTGTCTTCAATTCTTTTCATTATTTTTTCTTTATTCTCCTCTGTGGAAGTTATTTCCACTACTTCATCTTCCAGGTCACTTGTCCATTCTTCTGCCTCAGTTATTCTGTTATTGATTCCTGCCAGAGAATTTTAGTTTCATTTATTGTGTTTTTCATCATTGTTTGTTTGCTCTTTAACTCTTCTAGGTCCTTGTTAAATGTTTTTTTGTGTTTCCTCCATTCTATTTCCAAGATTTTGGATCATCTTTGCTATCATTACTCCATATTTTTTTTAGTTAGATTGCCTATTTCCTCTTCATTTGTTTGGTCTGGTGGACTTTTACCTTGCTCCTTCATCTGCTGCATATATCTCTGTCTTCCCAGTTCATTTAACTTACTGTGTTTGGGGTCTCCATTTTGCAGGCTGTAGGTTCGTAGTTCCCGTTGTTTTTGTTGCCTGCCTCCAGTGGGTGAAGTTGGTTCAGTGGCTTGTGTACGTTTCCTGGTGGAGGGAACTGGTGTCTGTGTTCTGGTGGGTGTGGCTGGATCTTGTCTTTCTGGTGGGCAGGGCCTCCTCCTGTGGTGTGTTTTTGTTTTGTTGTGTCTGTGAACTTAGTATGACTTAGGCAGCCTGTCTGCTAATGAGTGGGGTTGTGTTCTTGTCTTGCTAGTTGGTTGGCATGGGACATCCATCACTGGAGCTTGCTGGCCATTGGGTGGAGCTGGGTCTTAGCGTTGAGACAGAGATCTCTTGGAGAGCTCTCGTTGATTGATATTATGTGAGGCTCGGAGGTCTCTGGTGGTCCAATGTCCTGGACTCAGCTCTCCCACTTCGGAGGCTCGGGTCTGACACCCGGCTAGAGCACTAAGACCCTGCCAGTCACACGACTCAGAAGAAAAGTAAGAAAATAAATAAAATTAAAAAAATAAAATTAAATTTACAAATTTTTTTAAAATTCAAGAAAAAAATAGTGTGCAACAAAACCAATACACAAATCCATCAGTGATAACAAGCACTAAAACTAGACTAAGATAAACATAAAAATCTGAAGCAAATCAGTCACAGAAATCAAACCCCACGTCTACAGTTGGTACCAAAATCCACCACCTCAATTTTAGGAACATTCCTTGTCTATTCAGGTATTCCACAGATGTAGGGTTCATCAAGTGGATAGTGGGGATTTAATCTACTGCTCGTGAGGCTGCACGGAGAAATTTCCCTTTCTCTACTTTGTTCACCCAGCTCCTGGGGTTCAGCTTTGGTTTTGGCCCTGCCTCTGTGTATGTTTTCCTCAGGCATCTCTTCCCCACCCAGACAGGATGGGATTAAAGCAGCAGCTGATTAGGGCTAGCTTGCTCACTCAGGCCGGGGAGAGGAAGGGATACGGTAGTCATAATTGGAATACAGGCATGCCTGTGGTTCCAGAGGCCGGTGTGACATTGCAACAGACTGAGGCATGCTGTGTGTTCTCCTGGGGAAGTTGTCCCTGGTCTCAGGACCCTGGCGTACTGCACAGGCTCCCAGGGGGGTGTGGGCAGTGACCTGTGCTTGCAACCAGGATTCTTGGTGGCAGTAGCAACAGCGTTAGTGTTTCATGCCTGTCTCTGGGGTCTGTGCTGATAGCCACAACTCGTGCCCATCTCTGGAGCTTTCTTAGGCAGTGCTCTGCCTTCTGTGGGCTCATGGGGAAGGAATCTCCTCTCTTCGTGCACCCCAAAACAATGGTCTCTTGCCTCTTAGGCAGGTCCAGATTTTTTCCCGGACTCCCTCTCAGCTAGCTCTGGTGCACTAACCCCCTTCAGGCTGTCATCATGCAGCCAACCCCAGTCCTCCCCCTGGGATCTGAACTCTGAAGCCCGAGTCTCAGCTCCCAGCTCCCACCCACCCTAGCAGGTGAGTAGAAAAGCGTCTCAGGCTGGTGAATGCTGGACAGCACTGATTCTCTGTGCAGGAATCTCTCCACTTTGCCTTCTACACCCCTGTTGCTGCACTCTCCTCCATGGCTCTGAATCTCTCACCCACCCTCCTCCCATCCCTGCCAGTGAAGGGGCTCCCTAGCGTGTGGAAACTTTTCCTCTTTCACACCTCTTTCCCAGAGGTGCAGGTCCCATCCCTATTATTTTGTATATGTTTTATATTTTTTCTTTTGCCCTACCCAGGTACGTGGGGATTTTCTTGACTTTTGGGAAGTCTGAGGTCTTCTGCCAGTGTTCAGTAGGTGTTCTGTAGGAGTTGTTCCACACGTAGATGTATTTTTGATGTATTTGTGGGGAGGAAGATGATCTTCATGTCTTACTCCTCCACCATCTTGAAGGTCTCTGACAAAGCATTCTTGACAAAGAAAAACAAAACTGGAGGTATCACACTCCTGACTTCAGTCTATACTATAAAGATAAAGTAATCAAAACAGTATGGTACTGGCATAAAACCAGACACATAGATAAATAGAACTGAATAAAGAGCCCAGAAACAAACCCAGATTTATACAGTCAATTAATCTACAACAAAGGAGGCAAGAATATACAAAGAAGTTGGACAGTCACTTCAGTAAGTGATATTGCAAAAACTTGACAGCTACATGCAAAAGAATCAAACTGGACTACTTTCTCACATCGTATACAAAAATAAAATCAAAATGGATTACAGACCTAAATGTAAGACTGAAACCATATATCTCCTTGAAGAAAACATGGGCAGTACACTCTTAGACATAGGTCTTAGCAATATTTTTTTGCACCTGTCTTCTCAGGCAAGGGAAACAAAAGCAGAAGTTTTAAAAATGTGACTTAATCAAACTTAAAACATAGTGCACAGCAAAGGAAATCAGCAAAATGAAAAGTAACCTAGTGAATAGGAGAAGATATTTGTAAATCATACATCCCATAAGGTTTCAAATAAAAAAAAACATAAATATCTTATACAACTCAATATCAAAAAAACAAAACACCCAATTGAAAAATGGGCAGAGGACTTGAATGGGTATTTTTTTTAAAGAAGACCTACATATGGCCAACAAGCACATGAAAAACTGCTCAACATTATTAATCATCAGGGAAATGCAAATCAACAGCACAAAAGGATATTGCCTCACACCTGTCAGACTGGCTACTGTCATGAAGACAAGAAATAACAAGTGTTGGAAAGGATGTGGATAAAAGGGAATCCTAGTATACTTAGGTTGGGAATTAAGTAGATACAGCCACTATGGAAACAGTATGAGGATTCCTCAAAAAACTAAAAATAGAACCATTATATGATCTAGAAATTACACTCCTGGGTATATATCTGAAGAAAATGGAAACACTAATTTGAAAATAAATATGCATCCCAATGTTCATAGCAGCATTATTTACAATAGCCAAGATATGGAAGCAACCCAGTGTCCATCAACAGATGAATGCATAAAGAAGTAGTATAAGACTAGACCATATATATAATGGAATATTACTCAACCATTAAAAAGAATAAAATTTTGCCATTTTTGACAACATGGATAAGCCTGGAGGGTATGTTTAGTGAAAAAAAATCAGACAGGGAAGGAGAAATACTGTATGTTCCCACTTACGTGTGTTATATAAAAATAAAACAAATGAAGGAATATAACAATAGAGAAAGAGACTCACAGATACAGGGAACAAACAAGGCATTACCAGAGAGGAGAGGGGTGCAGGGTAGGGCAAGATAGGTAAAGGACATTAAGAGGTACAAATTACTAAGTATAAAATAAATAACAAGGATGTAATGTACATCTAATGTAATGTAAATATAACCAATATTTTGTAATTTATATGGAGTATAAACTATAAAAATACTGAATCGCCATGTTGTACACCTGAAACTAGAATTATATTGTAAATCAACTATACTTCAATTAAAAAAAAAAATAAGAGAACTTTTACCAACTCCCAATGCCACATATATCCCACTACTAGCATGTGTGTATATGTGTTCTGTCATCCTTCCTGTCCTCATGGATGAGCTATTGTCTGAGTATCTGAGACCAAATCATTCACTTGTACATTAAATTTCATGTAATTGTATCTGCTCAAGCAGATCACTCTAAAAATTGTCTCTTTTTTCCTGCATCATAAATTTCTCTCTATGTACTGGATCATTTCTATCAACATACAAAGATAGAGTTAATTTTATTCATTAAGGAAAAATCCTCTACTGCTTGTTGGGAGACAATTCTCCATTGGTCTATCACAATTGTGTACATCTTGCAAAGTGAAGCACTGAGTGTTCTTTGTTCCAGATTACTTTTTTTTCTAGGATGTTTGTACAGGAATCAGCCTTGGAAAATAGATATAATGTCTCCTGCTGGAGCAAAAGGGAGAACTTTCTTGGCCCTTTACATATGACTCAGGTCCCTTAAACCCAGACTTTTTCTTCTGTTTTGGGGCTCAGAGGAGAGACCTGTTGAAAATGCTGAAACTACAACTACTGCTATTCTTGTGAGTTATATGCTATCTTTCATCTCTGATCCAGTAGTGGTGGGTCTTCTACTAGTATTTATGAAATTGCAGCAAGCTAAATCGTAAGATTTCAAGGAAGGTAAAATACAGGCTCTTTATTTTTACTGCTATCAATTTCATTCATCTGATACATTATCCTTTGCAACAAAACTCCTTGAAACTGTTGCCTATATTTATGATCTCAAATTCCACTCCTCCCATTCTGATTGTATCACTCCACAGAAAGTGCGATGAAAATTTGACTTAAAATTTGCTTAATCCAATAGTCAGTTCTTAGATCTCATCTTTATTTATAACAAACATTTAACACTTTTGATCACACTTTTTATCCAGTTTCATGGTCTTTCCTCACTTGGCTTCCAGAGCAATACCATTATGTTCTTTGTCCTTCCACGTTAAATGCTCATTTTCAGTATCCTTTGCAGATTTCTCTTCATTTTTCTAGTCTCCTAACATTCCATCTTTAAAATTAATTGGCTTGGTCTCGAAGCACTTCTCTTTGCTTTCAACATGCAATTCCTTTAATATCTATCTGTGTTCGCATCATGGCTTTAATTATCTATAGACACTGACAACTAGCATATTTATATCTACAGACCAGACCTCTGTCTTGAGATACACATTTACTTCCAACTGCTTGACACATTCACTTGGAAGTAAAATTGGCATATCAAATTTAACACGTCTAAAACTATACTACTGTTTCCCCCATAAGCCTATTCCTTTCACAACCTTTAATTCTGCATAATGTCAACCATATTCTTTAAGTTGTTTAAGGTGAGAACCTTAAAACTTTCTTTAACTTTTCTCTTTTTCTCATGTCACATATCCAATCTCTTCACAAATTCCTTTGTCTCTCCATTGAGTTACACTTAGACCATACACTCTCGCTCACCTCCATTGTCACATCTGGTCTAAACCATCATACTTTATCTAGATCATTGCAGTAGCTTCCTAAAAGATCTCAATATTTCTGTTCTTCCTCCTAAATGTTATTCTCACCAAAGTAGCCAGAATAACTACTATCCTGTAAAATGGAAATCTTTACTTCCGGGCTCAAAATCCTCTGTTGGCTTTCCAACTCATGCAAAATATAAAGCATAATCCCTAGAGTAACCAAGAAGACTCTTTACCTCATATTTTATCTCCTTTACTCTCTGACTCACCCTGCCCAATTCATGTTGGTTTCTTTGATGTTCCTCAAACACTCTAGGCACATTCCATCTTTAAGATGTTTAAACTTCCTCCAGATATCCACAGGGCTTACTCCCTTACATCTCTTCTGATATTGGCTCAAATGTCACCTTTTCCCATAAACTTGGAACTTCCTGACCCCTGAAAATTCTGTATGCCTCCCCACTTTTTTCTTCCTTAGCTCTTATATAATTTCACATCATTTCTATTTTTACTTAAATGATAACAGGTACAATGCTAGGGTCTATGAGGAAATTATTTTCTTTTAAAAAAATCATTCTGTAATCCTGCCATTTAGTATAGTCTCTGGAATATAGCTGGTGCTCAATAAATATTTATTAAAGGAATGATTTACTTAAATATATGCATATATGGATACAGTATCTCAGAAAGCCTCCCATATATTTATAAAAATTCTTTTAGAGTCTATTCTCTAAATGAATAAACATTTTTCTTTTCTTTCAAGTGAAAACCTTTGATTGATACTACTTTAAGGGCATTGTTGAATAAAATATTTACTTTAATCTAGTTAATAGCTATAAGTAGTTTATCATATTTTGTCAACTTTCACTTGTTCATCAATCTACAGCTTATATAGAAAAATAATTAATAATCTATATTCCTGCCCTCAAGTTTGGGGTCAGCACTAGTAAATGGTGTTAATTTTTATTTATGCAAACATGTTTTTCTTTATGTTAACAATCAAATGCTTTTTTTTAGAGTTTCTAAAATTCCTTTCTTTTACTCATTATCCAAGTCTAACTTAATTACTCCTTCTTCCATATCCTGTTTTTTGAGAAATTTGAGCTTGTCAAAACAATTATGCAATTATCCATTGAGAGCAAGGGGGGATGTAAAGAGCACAGGAAGAAGTTTGATCAGATAAAGATTAAGTCTGAATGTTGTTATGGGTTGAATGGTATTCCTCAGAAAGACATGTTAAAGTCCTATCCTCTGGTTTCTGTGAATACAAATGTATTTGGAAATAGTGTCTTTGAAGATGTAATTAAGACAAGGTCATTAGAGTGAGCCTTAATCCAATACCAATGGAATGTAACACTCATGACCAGTGGTTTTATAAGAAGAGAAGAAGAGACATAGCAGGGGGAATATCATATGAAGATAAGACAGAGATTGGAGTGATGTATCTGCAAGCCAGGGAACACCAATGATTGGCAGGCATCACCCGAAACTAAGAGAAGCGTGGAACAGATTCTGAGCCTTCAGAAGTCATCAACACTGCCAACAACTTGATTTCAGATTTCTGGCCTTCAGAACTGTGAGAAAATAAATTTCTATTGTTTTAATGTACTGGTTTGTGGTATTTTGTTATGGAAGCCCCAGGAAACTAATGTCATCTGCATGTTCAGAAAACAGTGGAGAAACTCACTATGTCCCATTGGCTGAATGAGATACTAAGAGACCAAATGGAGTAGATGTCTAATCAAGTAAGCTGTATCCGGGGCACTCGTCCTCAGTTCTCACCAGAGACTCCCTGGCTACCTGGGGTGGCATGTGAGCAACACAGCTACTTTACCTGCTTGTATCCTAAAGGTTGAGACAATGGGCTTCTTGTGTGTAACACCAGTAGACAAATGAATCTTGATGGATCTCCTAAAGTTTGTCTTTAAATATAACCCTGAGGCCTTGAAAACCTCCTGGAAAAGGGAGAGTTTGAAATTCCCTTATTAATAATGTAGATGAATTTATTCACAACATTGAACACTGAAGGTTGAATGTTTGAATTTGTATTTAAGTTTAAGCATTTTAAAATAAGCTATAAAGTACACACTTCAGGTTGCCATCAAGATACTTACTTCTGCATATGTAAAATTATGTATATATTTGGAAATGGATATAACTCATAGATTTTTCTCTCAGTTTTCTAGATATTATGAGCAAAATTGTTTTATCTGTATTACTTGTGTTTTTGCTTAAATAACCTCTCTTGAATTTTAATGCCTTTGAAACAACATGGAATTTAGAAATCAAATCTATATATTTAAGACCTCTTTGGGTTACATACTACCATGTAACATTTAACAACATGATTTTTTTTGAGTTTCAGTTACTTCTTCTGTAAATATGTGAAGAATAGTACCTAATTATTAAAAATGACTAGGCCAATCATATAAAAGTCATGACAATTAAACAAAAAGTATCATTATAGTCTTAATATAAGCAAGAGTCCCCAGTCCAGTGAATCTGCAGAGAGTTAATTATCTCTTTCAAGAAATTCTGGGAAAGAGTTTTATTCCTCAAGGGTTTGAATGATTGAGCAATGTATCTCAAATCACCAATTGCTGTCTCTGAGTGTAATTATTTTCTTTTATTAAACACCTCCAAATAAAATATTGATTGGGATCCCTCATTTATATGAAATTATGTCCATGCCATTAGTTTTTGTTCTTAGTTTAAAGGTTTCCACTCTGTCTTATCCAAAGGATTTGAAAGTAATATTATTGTTGAAAGTAAATCTGTTAAATTTAATTTGTGTAGAATGACTGCTAGACCAGTAAAACTTGACTGTAAACAATAAAGTCTAATAACGTTTTCAGAAGAAAACCTTAAAAAAATAGAAGTGATTAAGTCATCTTTGAAGCATAGGACAAAGGGGAACTAAAACGATAAATGTTGACAGTGTCCTGGGCACTGCCACAGGAAGAATGTGTCCTCATTTAGAGACAAATCCTTGGATCCACAGCTATATTGGAGTAGTTGTGAATTTTCTACTGTCTTTGGCTGGGTACCATGACCTGAAATAGGGACTCACGTGCAAGTGACATGTTTTGAGAATCTGGCAAGAGAGTAGGGGAAGTTTGTCAAGGATGGGGATGAAGCCAGGATAGAGGGAAAGGTCAGGATAAGTCTGATTTCATTGTGATTTCAGCAGGGAAAGTTTACATTTTCATACTCTGAGATGGAAACCCCCAGGCACTTCTGCTCTCTACATTTGTGGGTAAAAGGTAGGTGCTCCAATGGTTCAAGGGCAGTCCTCCAAGATGAGCCACAGGCATGCATTAGTGGAAGCAAATTCACAACATAGTTAGAGGAGTGGCCCACAGAAACAGAAAAAAGGGATGATCTCAGGTATCTGGGGAGCACTAGACAGTACCCCTACCTCTTTTATTAACTTCTGGAGAAAAGTTGAACCCTCTGGGTTTTGTAGCAGTTTCAGATCCACCTCAATATATAAGCAAATTTCTGCAGAGCTCACTGATTTCAGACAATTATGTATATATAATATAATCCAAAGGAGAGGATTATATACAGTTTATTTATAGCCTGTTTAACTGTGAAATGATTTTTAAGTCCAAATGAAAAGATGGCTATAGTTCTATCTCGAATTCTTTGAGCAATAATTAAGGAGTACCAACTTGCTTGATTTTAGGATTTTAAACCATCCCTTTAATAAAAAGTATTCCTCTTTCTAGAAGAAAGCACACTGCTCTATGAATAATTAATCATTTCTACTTAGATATTCTTAACTGGAAGTGTAACATAATAGGAAGACTATTAGTTTTTAACATATAAATAAGTAGCTCTGGGAACCTAAAATTATCTCTTCTTGCCCTTGGTCTTTGTGTATTCTTATCTGTAAAATGGGGATGATAAGAACTGCCAAATCTATTTCACATAGCTGTACTTAACATATACATTAATGTAAAAATAACACACTTTTTAAAAAATAAAATAAATTATGAACATGTAAAGATGAATCATTATTATAAATAGATCTGACAGAAACATATCTATGTGGGGATGATGGATTTGTACGCCTGACTAAATTCAAGTGACAGAAAAAGATGTATTAATAAACTAGCAGGAAATAATTTTAATTGGCTGCATGGATCAAATACCTGATTTCTTAATTACTATGTATTCCAAAGTGATTAAAATTTTTCATAAAGTCAAGATTAAACAATTCACTTTCTGATAATAATTGTTTTTTGCATTATTAAGCTCTGGTGTTCCACATGGAATAAACCTGAAAAATGGCATCTATATTTACAACACAACTATGTTTCAATTAGCCTAAATGTGCACCTTTGATCAATAGGTAATATTCTAATAGCTGGAAATATTTGTGAACACTAAATACACAGTAAGCAGTAACTTTCTTTCACGATAATTTTGAAAAGTCACAGTCATATATATGAAAGATTCATCATTTAATTTTTCTTTTTAGTGAGCATTACAGGAGTAAGTCCAGAGACAGCTACACCTACAACAGCAAGTTAAGCACTTCATCTTCTACAATATATTATTTGAAGTACTAGATTTTTCAACTTCTTTCAGGATAAAGTGATAAAATTTCTATATTGGCCTTAAATTTAGCAATTCCACTAAGTTGAATAATTTTATCTTCAGTTTGCAGTTGCTTAGATACCTCTGGGTATTTTCTGGTTTTATCTTTGCTGACAGAAGTATTTATGCATTAACTGGGACCAGAGATACTTTAACTGACTTGATCTTTATTATACTGGTACATGGTTTACTACTTAGATGGAGATTAACAAGCCAGTGAAAGTACTCTCTGGGGATAGTGAGTCTACTGTGTTGAGAGGGTCAAAAGCATTATCCATTTCAAATTCTAAAGGTTTGAAAACAACTTTAACATGTTCCACATCCCTCTGCAACTGCTGTTATAATGTATACCACTGAGCATGCTGTACTTCCTATCATTATTTAACTTCAGGCAATAATAAAAACTTTAAAGTTAAGCTTTTAGCAAAATTCAATAATTTTTAATTGTCTATTGTTTGATTTAAAAAAAGTCCTTGGATTCTATCATAGTTATATATATATATATATATATATATATATATATATATATATATATATATATATATATATATATATATATATATGTATGTATGTTTTTTCTTTTGCAGGGAAGAAAGGATCAGTCATTTATTTCAGTGTGTTAACGTAAGATATTTTGTAGAAAACAAATCAAGCTGCTTAAATTATTAAGAGGGAATAAGTAGACAAGAACTCTTTACCAATATAAATCCGTTGTAAAATTTTATCATAAATGTAGTTTTTTTGTCCAAATGGCAACCTATATGAAACTGAAAAATAAAGTATTTTGGCTATTTGGCAATGCATGTAATGGGTAATTAAAAAGAAAAAACTATGATTAAGATTTGGCATGTTGTTTCTTAGAAAAAAGAATAGTTATATTTCTCTATTGTACATTCTAGTAGAATTTTAGGAGGAATCTAACATTTTCTTAATCCAGTACCTACACTATTATAACCATGATTAAAACTGGAAATATAGATTTAATAGATGATCTATACAGTTTTAAAGTTGTGTTATTGTAAAGCAATAGTAAAAATACCAAACTCCTTTCTAATCAGATTTAATCTTTCAAAGAAAAATATTTGGTTATATCCTTAAAGTAAAACAATTTACAGAAACTTTTTGTTCTAAAATATGTTTTTCTTATTTTATTGAAAGAAACTTTATCAATAACAATGATTTTTTCCTTACCATATCTGATTTTTTTCTTTACCATATCTGATTTATTTTATTTATTTATTTGAATCAAAAATGCAAGAAAACTTGAAATTGTTTCCTGTCAAAACCATGGAATACACAAAATTATAGCATGCTTTGTTGCTTTTCAAAAATATCCTACAGGAATTTAAGATAATAAACTATACTTTGTAGTTTTTTGCTATGAGATAGACCTCTATTTATAACAAAACAAAATGCCATATGTTTTCTTCCCCAAACTATTTATCTTCCTTTTCCCATTCAAAACTTTTCCTTTCCTTTGAGATGTTCTTACTTTTGTTGCCTTTATTATTGAAAAACTGGAAGTATCTTTTACCTATTTTTTTTTTGCTTTCTTATTAGAATGTATTATAATTTTTCATATCCAACTGCTATGTTCCTACCATTTTCAGAATTAGCTCTAATTCTACACTTTCACAACACTAAAAGTAAACTCAGTATAATAAATGTGTTTATCCTTTGATAAATACTAAAATATATTAAAATTTATTCAGTTAACTCTGTAGTAACTAACTTTTCATAAAAACTGAAAAATTTACAATTTTACAGGTGGAAAATTTCAGGTAACCTATTTTGTTTCCTATGTAAATGGAAAATAGAAGAGAAGTGAAAACGTTTTTGGTTATTTTCCACATGTATTATTTATTTTTGTATCAGTAAATCTTTAAATGATCTAAACAAGAAAACCCTGAATTTGAAAAGTTAAATTAATCAAATCTATTTTCCTGAAAATAAGTCAGGTTCTACCTTGCAGTGACAGGTTTTTGACACTGTCCACCTGTCTTTCACCTCAACCAGGTCTTCTTAATATCTACCTTCTCACAGCTTATCATTCTGGAATTAGTCTTTCCTCCACAGGTGTCATATAAAAGTATTGAATCTTCTAATTCTATACTATTACTTTATATGAACTTGCCTGTTATTTTACCTTAATCCTTGACTTTGTATTATATATCTTGCTCTTTATTTCCAGTTGTGCAGATATCTTGGTCATTTTTGTCTGTACTTTGGAGGACTGAGTATGGCAATGCTCTTCTTTGTGAATAGTATCTTTGATATTATTTTGTTAACTGATCTACTGAATATGTAGACCTTAATTCTGGTTTTACACTATGGTTTTCCCACCATGTTAGGATGAACAGCCTTGTTATGACAGTGCTGGAGAGGATTTCTACTCTCAGTTATGCAGTTGGTTTTATCTTTTTCTTGATCATCAGTTTCTTTTTTTTCTTTTTTTTTTTTCTTTCTGGTCCTATACAGATACTGTAATTAACTTTACTTTCAGTCTCAGGTTTATATGAATTCTTTCAAGTTTAGCTCTTTATTTTAAATCTGGAATATAGAATGATTCAAATATCAGCAATTACTAATAATCTACTGAATTCTACTTCCAACCATGATGGGGTAACAGAAACTACTAAATGTAATCATCCCACTTTAAACAAACAAACATAAATGTCAAAATGAAATTTTGAAAAAATGCAGCATAAGGCAGTGATCTCTGACAGAACTATTCCTGTGGTTTAGCCAGTTTACTGCCTAGAGAAAGTATCTAGATCACAGTACATGGATGAGAACTCAGAGCCCAGAATACTCCCTCAGCTAAACACAGACAGTTAAGAATTCAAGAAGGCCAAGTTGCCTAGAATTTACAGAACAGAGTACAGGAGGAAAGAAAGCATCACTGTGAGGAAAGAAGTGCACAGAAAGAGAGGTTCAGACATCTGCACATGATTTCCTTGATATTTAAGCTGAGTCCTGATCAGCACATATGAGACGAAAGCACTTGAGGCCAAGAGAAGAATCACTGAAAACAAGCCAACAGAATAATTGTTAGAGAACACCAAGGCTAGAAATATATCATCTTCCTACCAGTCACAGTGGAAAAACATAATAATAGATGGGCATCAAGTCAAATACTCAGAAGGCAATTGCCTTAGTCATAAATAAAAATTAATCCCACAATAAAGATTGTACTGGTCCATGTAACTTAACTACATCCTGAAAGAAAGCTCAAGTATATTTAGGAATACACAAGTATTCATCAACCAATACGGTAAAAATTACCATGTCTAGCATCCAAAAAAATAATATTACACATACAAAAAGGAAAAAAATACAATTCATAATAATAAAAAAAAAAGTCCATAGAAAAAGATCCAGGAATAACAGGTAGAATTAGTAGACAAGAAAAATAAGAGTTAATATAATTATGTTTCATGTGTTAAAAAATTATGAATATGTTAAAGAGGGAAATAAAAAGAGGTAGATAAAAGACATGTAAACTTCTTAAGAGGGAAAATAAAATTTCTGGCAGGAAATATACATTTGATCAAATTAACAGTGGATTAGATACTGCAAAAGATAAGATTAATAAGCTTGAAGATGAAGCAATAGAAACTGTCTAAATAGAGAGAAAAACAACTGAAAATAAGAATAAAATATCATGAACTGTAGTCCAATTTCAAATGGCTGATTCTATGTATAATTGTCATAACTGATATAAGGAGATCAATTTGTTTTCAAATCTGGTAAAAAGAAAACCTTCAGAACTAAGAAAGTTAACAAAAACAAATGAAAATAAAAATGAAGAAATCTGCACTAAGTTCCATCATAATTAAAATTATAAAAAATATTAAAAAGTAAAAAAGAGAAAATATTAACAACAGCCAGAGAAAGAATGTCACATTATATACAGAGGAAGAAAAGCATGAATTATAGCAGATTGTTATGAAAACATTGCAAGCCAGAAAAGTGAAAAAACACATTAAAGTCCTGAAATGGGAGGTGGATGTAGTGGGAGAGTTAATGTAAAATTCTATTATCAACAAAAACATCTTTCCATAATAAAAGGTGCATAAAAGGTAAAGCTTTGGACAAGTACATTTTTATTATTTTTACATCACTTAAGTGATAGTTGACTGCTTAATGGAAAACTAATAATAATATATTGTGGAGCTTATCACATAGTTCTAAGTAAAACAAAAACATAGAGTTTAGGACAGGGAAAATGGAAGTATATGGTTGTAAGGTAAAGTCACATACTATTGCTAAGCATTATATGTTATATTCTATATGTTAAGTGGTATGAGATTATTTGTGATAAGTTAAAGATGTATTCTATAAATTTAAAGTAATCACTAAAAAATGAAGCAGAACTTTGTGATAACTTATAAGGGAAAAGAATCGGAAAAAGAATATATATAATTGAATCACTTTGTTACATACTTGAAACTAACACAACATTGTAAATCAATTAACCGTCAATAAAAAAATAAAAAATAAATAAATGAAACAGAACTGAATCATATTTAATAATTAATCCAATATGAAAAATAGATCAAAAAACAGATAAAATAAATACAAAGCAATCACTTACAAGGAAAATTTAAATCCAGCTTTATAAATAATAAAATTAAAATTTCTACACTTTTCAATTAAAAGAAGAATTGTCACACTTTGACTATAAAACCACAGATAGATTAGAAGTAATAGAATGGCAAAATATATACAATGTTAGTTCTAACCAAGTAACACTAGAAGCCATATGAATATCTGATTATAAAAAACTTTTCAGGAAGAATGTTGCTAGGAATAAAGACAATCATTTCATTATAATGATAAGATTAATCAAATGTAAATAAGAAAAAGAAGAAAATGCTAAAGATGAACACCCAAAATGATAACATTGAGAGCAAAATTTATAATAAGAATCAGTAAATCCAAAAGTTATTTCTTTGAAAAGAAGAGTAAAATTCTTAAAATTTTATTCAAACTAATCAGAAAAAACAAGACAGGAAATGAATTACCAATATCAGAAAGATGAGAGGGTGCATTACTACATATGTTAAAAATATTAAAATTATAATAAGAGTATATTATAACAGTAAATTAAGCAAATTTTGTGAAATGCACAAATTTCTTGAAACACAAAAGTACTGAAACTCACTCAAGAAAAAGATAGATAACCTAAATAGACCTATAGCCATTTAGGCATATGAATTTGTAATTACAAAGAAACTTCCAACAAAGAAAACTCCAGGCCCAGATGATATCACTAGTTTATTCTACCAAACATTTAAGGAAGATCAATGCCAATTTTACATAAATGCTTAACAGTTTTTCAGAGGAACAGTTTTCATCTTATTCCATTAGGCCAATATTATCCTGACACCAAACCCTGAAAAAGATAGTAATGAACAGATTTTAAGGTGCTCCCATGATCACCATCCACTGGATGCTCACATTCTTATATAATCAATCCCTTCTCCCTGTGTGTGGGAAAGGCCAGTGACTTTCTTCTAAACAATAGAATGAGGCAAATGCTATGGGAAATCATTCTTGTGGTTATATTATGTTACCTAAGACTGTCCTTCTAGAAGTTTTGATCTTTACCCATCTTCCAGTTCCAAAGCTACATTTTTTGGTATCTATTACAGCAGCATCCTACTTCTGGGTACCAATTTCTATCTTAGCCAGTTCCAGCTGCTATAACAAAGTAGCATATATTGGATGGCTTATAAACAGAAATTTATTCCTCACATTTCTGGAGGGTAGAAGTCTGAAATAAGAGTGCCAGCATTGTTGATTCTGGTGAGGTCCCTGTTCCAGGTAGACTGTTGACTACGTCTTTTTGTAGCCTCACATGTCAGAAAGTGTTCTAGAGACCCCTCTTGGGTTTCTTTCATAAAGGCACTAGTCCCATTTATGAGAATTCCACCCTTATGACCTAATTACTTCCCAAAGGCCCCACCTCCTAACACCATCACATTAGGGGTTAAGATTTCAACATGAATTTGGGGGAGACACAAACATTTAGTTAATTGTTTGCATACTGATTATCTTGAGTTGAAGGGACTTAAGAAAGAGGAGATGCAGGAAGGGCTCTCTGCCCTCCTCTTTCTGCCTAAAAGCAGACCATAAATTTTATGATGGAAAACTTTCCATCCCTGTACTAGGAAGAGAAAAGCATTCTTATTACCAGAGATTGGGAGTCAACACTTAAATGAACATGTATAAGTAAATCTAATGAAGTAACCCCTATCTTCCATTAGTTTCTCCTATATATTTCCTAGTCATGGTCCTAAAATTTATTGCCCTCAGCCCAATCCATCTTTTCTTATCAAATATCAACAATTTATTATTCTTTGTTTAAAAAGATATATAAGTTTTTGGACCTACTGGCTTCTTCAGATATTTATTTTCCTTTTGAAGATTCCTATGTACACAGAAAAATATTTAAATTTGTATGCTTTTCTCCTGTTAGCTTGTTTTACATCAGTTTAGTTCGTAGGACTAGACACAGACTCTAAGAGAGTAGAAGAAAATTTATTCACCCCTATACTTGGAATTTCTTTTTATTCTTAACCTTTCATTTGGAGCAAAATTGGTTGGCCTTGTATTCCTGCCTTGTCTTTATAAAGAGAAGTCTGGCAAGATGAGAAAGAAGGAAATTGATATCCTGTTGGTTATTTAATAAACAATATTTATTCTTACTACTAAGATTTCAAAAGTCCTTATCATCTTTTACCTTCTTCTCCACTTCCCATTTTTCAAGAACTATAAAACAAATTTAAGAAAATACATATTCTTTTATGTAACTAACATTAATCATTCATGAAATACTTATGTTGCAATGTTTTATTTAAAACTCCTAATTTAAAAAGAGAGAGAGTCTTTAGGAGGAAGAATATTACTATTTAACTCTTTTTACAAGCACTGAATGTATGTAGAAATATTTGTGTGCTTGACAGGGATAGAAGGAAAGAATAAATGTTGTATAATTTTCCACAATAATTTGAAAAAAAATACACTGTAGTTTTAGGAAATAAGTAGTGAAAATGTGGAAAATAAAGAAGGCAGCTGATTCTTGGGGCTGACAAAAAAATCAAAACAACCCACACCTTGTTAAAAAATATGATAGAAATGGCATATACCTGAAGCTGTTTCTGAATATCTTGTTCTTTATTTTCAGTATTAGGCCCTCAGATCACCCCATGATAATCACAAACAATGTTCAATTAACTCCTCCTGTATTCCCAGATCCCACCTTGCAGGAAATTGATTCATGTCCTGAAGATAGCCCTTCATAGAGAATTTTCCCCACCAGCAGGAAATCTCCTTATACTTTTTGACAATAGGAAACAGGATCTTGATCTCGCAAGATGGGAATGGAAATGCACTTGCCTCTGGATATGTCATTACACACAGAGGTCAGAGAAGCATCAGGCAGTTGTAGCCATTGCATCCTCTGCTGCTTAAATAAACTTGCTTTTGGCATGATGATCTAATTATCATTTATTATATAATAATATAATTATATATTTATTATATAATGTCTATGGGAAATATGTTTCCTGTTTCCTGTTTTAAATAAATCCTCAAATATTTTAAAACGTCAGAGCTTTTTTTTTTCCCCTTTGGAGACTGCTTATACTTTATTCCAAAATATGGACTTCAAATAACCTTTTGGAAAAGGGTATTACCTTTTTCATGCCTCTGTTTTTCATTGCTAATGTTATGTTGATATAATTTGTTTCTCTGCTTTGCCTTCATCCTGGTTGGCAGCTACCCAAAAGTTTCCAGTAAATTTATTTTAGTGAATTACTTTTCCTCCCCTTGCACTTCTCTTTTGCTGCCCCTCTGCTTCTGGCTAGATGCCCACTATACCCTGGTATGCTTTACTGTAAGAACAGGTGAAAAAATTCCATTCATTGCATTTGAGACAAGGGTTTTACTTGGTTCATACAGCTGACTGGTTCTTGCAGCTCCTCTCTGTGGCTAGATGGAGCGCATCATCTTTTCAAGTGCTGAGTTGAGCAATTTTAGAAATTTAGATTATTTTTTAAAAGGATACTATGAAATACAGAAAGTCTTTTATGCTTTTTCTTAGATAATCTCCATTGCCCTAGCCATCTTTACTTAACCTTCCGAGTACTGAAGACAAAATATCTTCCTACTTGAAATATATATCTGTGAATTATGCATATATGAAGACAGCTAACATAATGAAATTACTGAAGCAGACAATTTAAGGCAGAAACTTACTCAAATATTGAAATTTTTAGGTCTTCAGAGACAGTTAAATCTCATGGATTAATAGGCAATCTTAAATTAAGAATGATGGTGATTTGCTATTTGTGTTATGTATATGAAGCATGCATGCATCAAAAACATATTCTTATCATTATGTTACAGTGAGGGGTATACACAAATTTGCTGTGTCTTGTGCAGTAGCTTTGCTTTTCAGTGAATCATAACGTTTCAACTCATACATTTACAACATTTAATGTTACAAGGGCTTGATCTGAAGAGATATAAAAATAATTCAACTCTATTGTGTTTCATTTTATTAAATGAAGATGAATTAAATGAAAATAACTTCATCCAGTTTGATTATTGAGGTTAACTCTACAAGCCTGTACTTTATGTAAATCCTGTAGGAAATAGCAATAGCCAGCATTAAGCTAAATTATATGAAAGTGTATCTGGTCACATTTTATTAGAGACAAAAAAATTTTCAAAGAAATAGACAATGTATTTGGCATCTTCTGCTTAATGTCAATGTCTAGTAGGTTTTGGAATTAAAACATAAATTATGTGTACTACATACAATTACAAAATAGAACAAGGAGTTGATAAGCTTAAAATAAGACTAAGGAAAAAGTGTAGCTCTAGTCTACATATTAAAACTATATTTTCTGTTTCAGAGTAGAGTGTTTCTATAATAAGGGAAACTTTTTAGGTCCTAGGACAAAGTGGCAGATGTACTCAATATCAAACATAAATCTTTCAATGATCAACCCTGTGACCTTGAGCAAATCATTAAACCTATGCTCCAATAAATACTAAAAATTACTTTACAAATATTTTGATACGTTTGTTCAAAAAGTCTTAAAATATATAATCTATATCTGCTTCCATATTATTTATTTCTTTTTTACAACTAACTGGTTATTTTAAATTTTCAATGTGACACACTGCAGAAAAATTACTAGGTGGTTTGAGGAAGAAGAGACATTAGGCATTTTGCTATTTGAAGCTTTAGTCATATTTTATATATAGAAAATCTTCAACAAATGTCAGAAGCTATACACTGCTTAGTGGTATACTATTTGACTGGGCATGAGACTAGGAAAAGCAGTCTTATTCTGGGATAAGAACCACAGCTGATATGTTTTACTCTCTCACTAATGATTTCATAATTTCAATGTAGATAATCCCTCAACAAATAGCTAACAAAGATAGATAATTACTATTGCTTATATAAGAAGTGTTTAATATTATACTAAAATATGGTTCTCAATTCTTTATTTCTTTAATATAGTGTTAAAGTATGTTTAACTGTGCCATGTCATTCTTAAACAGTTTACTGATATAATTTTACATATAATTTGTGCTCAGCAAGTTTTATTGAATGGAAAATATTACAGCTTTTATTTTAAGGGTAACAAAATTGAGAGAGGCTGTGGCAAACAGTGTTACATCTAAAATTTTTGAAAATAGTACATTGGGAATTCCCTGACAATCCAGTGGTTAGGATTCTGAGCTTCCACTGCCAGGGGCCTGAGTTCGATCCCTGGTCAGGGAACTAAGATCCTACAAGCCACATGGTCAACAAAGAAAGAAAGGAAGAAAGAAAGAAAGAAAGAAAGAAAGAAAGAAAGAAAGAAAGAAAGAAAGAAAGAAAGAAAGAAAGAAAGGAAGGAAGGAAGGAAGGAAGGAAGGAAGGAAGGAAGGCAGGAAGGCAGGAAGGAAGGAAGAAAGAAAAGAAAGAAAGAAAGAAAGAAAGAAAGAAAGAAAGAAAGAAAGAAAGAAAGAAAGAAAGAAAGAAAGAAAGAAAGAAAATAGTACCAAAAAACCATTTATTTCTTTTTATTACTACTAAAATTCAATGCAGTGATTTTTTATTTGGATATTTTTATGAACCATACTTATCAACTCATTTTCTTTAGGGCAATGGATTTTTTAAACTTCCAGCAGCAACACATGTATGAAAGTATGTCTTAAAATGAAATAGAATAGAATAATAGTTTTGAGAGTGTATATCTTTTATAGAATATTTTGTTTTGTTTATATAATTATGTGTTGGGAGAGAGTATTGTGATGTGCTGTAAAATAAACTTTTTTCTCTGAATCATGATCAAAATGTTTGAAAACCACTACTTCTACAAATGTTTGCCTATGAGAGGAGTAGGGGAGAGAGACAGTGGATATCACCATCAGGAAAACACAAAGGGTGCTATTTTAGTTTTCACTGCACACTGCAATGTCTTCCATCTCAGGGAAAAATTGTAAAAGAATGATCTGAGAGAATATTAACAAAATTATGAGAGCTGTCAAATCTAATGCATACCCACATTTGGCATATGAAAATAGTTCTTGTAATTACTAATTATGGATAAAATTAATACATAATAAATATCATTCATGAGAGCTTGCAATGTTCTGTGACCTGCACTAAATTATTTACATTTATATTTACTTCTCACAGAGATTCTATGCCAGAATTATAGATTTACTCAATTTACAGAAAGGAAATTGTGGGGATGATTATTCTGGTTAGATTGGTTAAGGAAACTGAAGTCAGAGACATTCAATTAATTGACAAAAATCACACAAGTAGAAAATGGAGAAGACTTGATTAAAACTCATAATCATCTGACTCATCTATATTGATTTCAGAAAGCCCCACATGTTTTCTTCTAGAAGAACTTTTTAATTGGAAAAGGCTCCCTAATGATGTCATAGGCAATAAGGTAACTAAACTTCCTTTCCCTGATATTCTGTGATGTTTCTCTGGAATCATTGCTAATAGGATGAAATAGAAGACTTTTTCACGTGAACTTCTGTTAATTCTAGCTTTCTTTCTCTGAATCTAGTGTTGGTTTCAGGGCTATGCGTACAATCTCCAAAATCTACTATGAATAGATGACAGCTCTAATCTCTGCACCAACTGTTAACCATACTTACAAATATGATGTGGGAAAGGTAAGACCTGGCTAAAATTTAAACACTTCTTTTTTAATATACATTGGAATTCCTATATTTAGAAGCTTTTGACTACTAAGGAAGAATTGATGCTCCTGAGCATTTCTTAGATTGTTTTGGATTGGAGATGGGTATGAATTTGAGATATTAAGGAATCATGTATTGATTCTACCTGATGACTATTTTCGTCCTTATCTAGAAACTAAATTTGGTTATCTTTTACATACAGTGGAGAGTTTATTAATATAGCCAATTGAATATTGACATCTTTAGACCTTGAGTTCCCAATTTTGACTCCTGATCCTTAGCCTCAGAGTAAACACAACGTTTCTAAAAGTCATAGCTAAAGTCATGGTCTTTTATATATGTATACATGTGTTTATTTATTATTCATTTATTTAAGATAAAGATATGTTTAAGTAAGTCTTGCCCTGCAAGACTGGATTTTACATTTGCTACAATTTTTGGCTTAAATAAACATGTCTTTAAGTACAAGTATAAATGAGGCCTGTAAACCAGTAACAGTGGAGACCTCCAGCAAAATAAAAAAAAACTCTGCCATATAAAATACAGAGCCATTCTCACTCTGTCCATGGAAGCAAAGGCTTTTATTTATCCCTTTGCAACTGACTTAAAATTTACTCACTTTAAAACTTTCAGTTATTTACAGATTCCCAATTCCTTATTTTCAATTTCAAAGCTTGACTATTTCTGAAATCATTTTTTCCTTAAATTTGTGGCATGTGCATTGGTAGCAAAACATAAACTGAACTGATATAAATATATTCATAGTCTTTATATACCTATTTATTGTGAATGCCCACAACTTTTAGTATAGAAAAATCAATATGTTTGAGTACAGAGTGTTGCTCCAGACCTCACACACATCATGGTGAACATATAATACATTACTGTATATTCATATTACCTTTGTAAGCTCTGAAAACTTCAGAATTCCAAGGGACATCTTGGTCAGAGGGTGTAAGAAATTAGAGGTCAGTATCCATTTCTAAATATCTTTTACATGAAATATAAAATGTGTTTAGTATTTTTATGCTAATGAGCATAATTTTGAAAAAGTGCCCCAGAACAGCTAACAGGATTGTGACCCACGCATGTATGGTCACCTTATCTTTGATAAAGAAAGCAAGAATATACAATGGAGAAAAGACAGCCTCTTCAATAAGAGGTGCTGGGAAAACTGGACAGCTACATGTAAAAGAATTAAATTAGAACACTCCCTAATACTATATACAAAAATAAACTCAAAATGGATTGAAGACCTAAATGTAAGGCAGACACTATCAAACTCTTAGAGGAAAACATAAACAGAGCACTCCATGACATAAATCACAGCAAGATCCTTTTTGACTCACCTCCTAGAGAAATGGAAATAAAAACAAAAATAAACAAATGGGACCTAATGAAACTTAAAAGCTTTTGCACAGCAAAGGAAACCATAAACAAGACCAAAAGACAACCCTCAGAATGGGAGAAAATACTTGCAAATGAAGCAACTGACAACGGATTAACCTCAAAAATTTACAAGCAGCACATGCAGCTCAATATCAAAAAAAACAAACAACTGAATCCAAAAATGGGCAGAAGACCTAAATAGACATTTCTCCAAAGAAGATATACAGATTGCCAACAAACACATGAAAGGATGCTCAACATCATTAATCATTAGAGAAATGCAAATCAAAACTACAATGAGGTAGCACCTCACAGCGGTCAAAATGGCCATCATGAAAAAATCTACAAACAAATGCTGGAGAGGGTGTGTAGAAAAGGGAACACTCTTGCACTGTTGGTGGGAATGTAATTTGATACAGCCACTATGGGGAACAGTATGGAGGTTCCTTAAAAAATTAAAAATAGAACTACCAAAAGACCCAGCAATCCCACTACTGGGTATATACCCTGAGAAAACCATAATTCAAAAAAGAGTCATGTGCCACAATGTTCATTGCAGCTCTATTTACAATAGCCAGGACATGGAAGCAACCTAAGTGTCCATCGACAGATGAATGGATAAAGAAGATGTGGCACATATATACAATGGAATATTACTCAGCCATAAAAAGAAATGAAATTGAGTTATTTATAGTGAGGTGGATGGACCTAGAGTCTGTCATACAGAGTGAAGTAAGTCAGAAAGAGAAAAACAAATACCATATGCTAACACATATATATAGAATCTAAAAAAAAAAAAAAAGGTTATGAAGAACCTAGGGGCAGGACAGGAATAAAGACACAGACGTAGAAAATGGACTTGAGGACACAGGGAGGGGGAAGGGTAAGCTGGGACGAAGTGAGAGAGTGGCATGGACATATATACACCACCAAATATAAAATAGATAGCTAGTGGGAAGCAGGCGCATAACACAGGGTGATCAGCTTGGTGCTTTGTGACCACCTAGAGGAGTGGGATAGGAAGGGTGGGAGGGAGATGCAAGAAGGAGGGGATATGGGGATACATGTATACATATAGCTGATTCACTTTGCAATACAGCAGAAACTAACACTCCATTATAAAGCAATTATACTCCAATAAAGTTGTTAGGAAAAAAAAAAGAACATTGCTTTGCAATCAAAAAAAGAAGTTAAAAAAAAAAAGAATTCCCTCTCTTTTCTGAATATCTGTAGGAATGTAATAATAATGAAATCAGTCTGATAATTTCATATTAATCATAGCATAAAACATAATGTGTATGGCATATTAGTTCAAATGTCATTTTTTGGGGATGGACTTTCTTCACTGTTTCCTCAAGGCAGAATTCATGCTGCCTTATCTGGACTCTCATTCATCTGTCTTATAGGACATAACACATTGTCTGTGAAATGTATGATTTTGAGATTGTGTTCTTCCTCTCTAGTCAATGAGTGTCTCCATGTTCCAAATGTAGCTCTTTCCACCTTTGAATCCTCAGCACCAACAGAGCTTATAGCTCTTAATAAGGACCAAATGATTTTTTTTTAAATTTATACACAAACAAGTCTCATAACAACCTATTTTATTTAAATTCACAGATCTGTTGCGTAAGACTGTACCCATCACTTCCTGACTTCATGTGATACACAATTATTAAGTATTTGTTGAAATCTGTATATAGAGTTGAGTGGAATTTTAGATGATTAGCGAACAGTATATACAGTGATTCTTTTTTTTTCCTTTGTATTTCTTTTTTTTAAACTTTTTATTTTATATTGGAGTACAGTTGATTAACAATGTTGCATTAGTTTCAGGTGTACAGCAAAGCAATTCAGTTATACATATACATGTATCTATTCTTTTTAAAATTATTTTCCCATTTAGGTTGTTACATAATATTGAGCAGAGTCCCTGTGCTATACAGTAGGTCCTTGTTGGTTATCCATTTTAAATATAGCAGTGTGTACATGTCAATCCCAAACTCCCTAAATATCCCTTCCCTCCACCCTTCCCTCCTGGTAACCATAAGTTCATTCTCTAAGTTGGTGAGTCTGTTTCTGTTTTGTAAATAAGTTCATTTGTATCATTTCTTCTTAGATTCCACATTTAAGTGATATCATACAATATTTCTCTGTCTCTGTCTGACTTACATCACTCAGTATGACATTCTCTAGGTCCATCTGTATTGCTGCAAGTGGCATTTTTCATTCTTTTTAATGGCTGAGTAATATTCCATTGCTTATATATACCACATCTTCTTTATCCATTCCTCTGTTGATGGACATTTAGGTTGCTTCTATATCTGGCTATTGTAAACAGTGCTGCAATGAACATTGAGGTGCATGTATCCTTTCAGATGATGTTTTTCTCCACATATATACCCAGGAGTGAGATTGCAGGATCATATGGCAGCTCTATTATTAGTGTCTGTTTAGTGCCCTAAATGTCTATTTAGAGCAGAAGAACTAAATAAACATTTCTCCAAAGAGACATACAGATAACCAAGAGCACATGAAAAAATGTTCATCATCACTAATAATTAGATAAATGCAAATCAGAACTACAATGGAATATCCCCTTACACCAGTCAGAAAGGCCATTATCAAAAAATACACAAACAATAAATGCTGGGGAGGGTGTGGAGAGAAGGGAACCCTCCTACACTGTTGGTGGGGATGTAAATTGGTAGAGCCACTATGGAGAACAGTAGGGAGGTTTCTTAAAAAACTAAAAATAAAGGACCCAATGATTTAATTACAGAAATACTAAGCTGATTTTTCAAAACAAAATATCTTCACAAAATGTAAAATAAAACTGCAGCTTTTCACTTTTGAAAATGTTTTTCCCAGTTTTATCAACATATAATTGACATACAGCACTCTATAAATTTGAGGTGTGCAGCTTAATGGTTTGACTTACATATATTGTGAAATGATTATCACAATAAATTTAGTTAGTATCAATCATCTCATAGATACAATAAAAAGAGAAGGCATAAAAAGAAAAAAAAGCTTTTCCCTTGTGATGAGAACTCTTAGAATTTATTCCCTTAATGCCTTTCATATATATCATACAACAGTGTTAACTATACATCCTTCCTACTAATTTATCTTGTAACTGGAAATTTGTACCTTTTGACTACCTTTCTTGGAGAATTTTGTACATATATATGATAAAGTTTCCTTGCTGTATAATTTTCCAAACTGATTTTGCTAAGATTTTACATATTTTCTATAGAATTCTATATAATTTTTATAGAATATCATCAATATAGAACAGAAGAAGTAAAGTAAGTATAATGGTAATTAATGGTCTTTGTCAGTTTGAATATGAAGATATTACAATGCTTATTGTTCTGATTCAAATTTCAAATGTTCATGTTATGGATGTTATTCACTTGCTCCAAGTTGAATTAGGTGTTGTTTCTCTAGGCTTAAATAATACTCTAGAAGGGAGGGGCAAGATGGCGGAAGAGTAAGACGCGGAGATCACCTTCCTCCCCACAGATACATGAGAAATACATCTACACGTGGAACTGCTCCTACAGAACACCCACTGAACGCTGGCAGAAGACGTCAGACCTCCCAAAAGGCAAGAAAATCCCCACGTACTTGGGTAGGGCAAAAGAAAAAAGAAATAACAGAGACAAAAGAATAGGGACGGGACCTGCACCAGTGGGAGGGAGCTGTGAAGGAGGAAAGGTTTCCACACACTAGGAAGCCCCTTCGTGGGCAGAGACTGCGGGTAGCAGAGGGGGGAAGCTTCGGAGCCACGGAGGAGAGCGCAGCCACAGTGGTGCGGAGGGCAAAGCGGAGATTCCCGCACAGAGGAGCGGTGCCGACAAGCACTCACCAGCCCGAGAGGCTTGTCTGCTCAGCCGCCGGGGCGGGCGGGGCCTGGGAGCTGGGGCTCGGGCTTCGGCGCTAGCCGGGAGGGAGTCCGGGAAAAAGACTGCAGCTGCCAAAGAGGCAAGAAAATTTTTCTTGCCTCTTTGTTTCGCGGCGCGCAAGGAGAGGGGATTCAGAGCGCCGCCTA
Source organism: Eubalaena glacialis (assembly GCF_028564815.1). Taxonomy (NCBI): domain Eukaryota; kingdom Metazoa; phylum Chordata; class Mammalia; order Artiodactyla; family Balaenidae; genus Eubalaena; species Eubalaena glacialis. The sequence continues at coordinate 38,262,707 of NC_083731.1, read as the reverse complement.
AACGAGCTCCAGAGACGGGCGCGAGCCGCGGCTATCAGCGCGGATCCCACAGCAACAGGGACGCAGAGGGAAAAACGGAGAGATTCCCGCACAGAGGCTTGGCGCCGAGCAGCACTCACCAGCCCGAGAGGCTTGTCTGCCCACCAGCCGGGGCGGGCGGGGGCTGGGAGCTGAGGCGCGGGCTTCGGTCGGATCCCAGGGAGAGGACTGGGGTTGGCTGCGTGAACACAGCCTGAAGGGTCTAGCGCACCACAACTAGCCGTGAGGGTGCACGAGAAAAAGTCTGCGGCTGCCGAAGAGGCAGGAGACTTTTTCTTGCCTCTTTGTTTCGCGGCGTGCAAGGAGAGGGGATTCAGAGCGCCAATTAAACGAACTCCAGAGACGGGCGTGAGCCGCGGCTATCAGCGCGGACCCCAGAGACGGGCATGAGACGCTAAGGCTGCTGCTGCCGCCACCAAACAGCCTGTGGGCGAGCACAGGTCATTCTCCACACCGCCCCTCCCGGGAGCCTGTGCAGCCCGCCACGGCCAGGCTCCCGTAATCCGGGGACAACTTCCCCGGGAGAGCGCACGGCGCGCCTCAGGCTGCTGCAACGTCACGCCGGCCTCTGCCGCCGCAGGCTCGCCCCGCCTCCTCCGTACCGCTCCCTCCCCCCGGCCTGACTGAGCCAGAGCCCCCGAATCAGCTGCTCCTTTAACCCCGTTCTGTCTGGGCGGGGAACAGACGCCCTCAGGGGACCTACATGCAGAGGCGGGTCCAAATCCAAAGCTGAACCCCGGGAGCTGTACGAACAAAGAAGAGAAAGGGAAATCTCTCCCAGCAGCCTCAGAAGCAGCGGATTAAAGCTCCACAAACAACTTGATGTGCCTGCATCTGTTGAATACCTGAATAGACAACGAATCATCCCAAATTTAGGAGATGGACTTTGGGAGCAGGATATATTAACTTTTCCCCTTTTCCTTTTTTTTGTGAGTGTAGATGTGTATGCTTCTGGGTGAGATTTTGTCTGTATAGCTTTGCTCTCACCGTTAGTCCTAGGGTTAGGTCCGTCCGTTTTTTTTTTTTTTTTTTTTGGCTTAAAAATTTTTTTTTCCCCTAATAAATGTTTTCTTAATAATTTTTTCCTTATTTTCTATTTTTAAAAAAAATTTTTAATAAGTTTTTTCATATTTTTTATTTTAAAAAATTAAAAAAGTTTTTTTCTCAATAAATTTTTTCTAAATAATTTTTTTCTTATTTTTAGTATAAAAAATTAATAAATCTATTTTTAAAAATTAAAAAAATTTTTTTTTCTTAATAAATTTACTCTTAATAATTTTTTTTCTTATTTTTTATTATAATTGCTTTATTTTATTTTATTTTATCCTCTTTTTTTTTTCTTTCCAGTTTTTCTCCCTTTTATTCTGAGCCGTGTGGATGAAAGGCTCTTGGTGCTCCAGCCAGGCATGAGGGCTGTGCCTCTGAGGTGGGAGAGCCAACTTCAGGACACTGGTCCACAAGAGACCTCCCAGCTCCACGTAATACCAAATGGCGAAAATCTCTCACAGATCTCCATCTCAACATCAAGACCCAGCTTCACTCAACGACCAGCAAGCTACAGTGCTGGACACCCTATGCCAAACAACAAGCAAGAGAGGAACACAGCCCCATCCATTAACAGAGAGGCTGCCTAAAATCATAATAAGGCCACAGACACCCCAAAACACACCACCAGACGTGGACCTGCCCACCAGAAAGACAACATCCAGCCTCATCCACCAGAACACAGGCACTAGTTCCCTCCACCAGGAAACCTACACAACCCACTGAACCAACCTTAGCCACTGGGGACAGATACCAAAAACAACGGGAACTATGAACCTGCAGCCTGTGAAAAGGAGACCCCAAACACAGTAAGATAAGCAAAATGAGAAGACAGAAAAACACACAGCAGATGAAGGAGCAGGGTCAAAACACACCAGACCTAACAAATGAAGAGGAAATAGGTAGTCTACCTGAAAAAGAATTCAGAATAATGATAGTAAGGATGATCCAAAGTCTTGGAAATAGAATAGACAAAATGCAAGAAACATTTAACAAGGACGTAGAAGAACTAAAAAGGAACCAAGAAACGATGACAAGCACAATAAATGAAATTAAAAATACTCTAGATGGGATCAATAGCAGAATAACTGAGGCAGAAGAACGGATAAGTGACCTGGAAGATAAAATGGTGGAAATAACTACTGCAGACCAGAATAAAGAAAAAAGAATGAAAAGAACTGAGGACAGTCTCAGAGACCTCTGGGACAACATTAAACGCACCAACATTCGAATTATAGGGGTCCCAGAAGAAGAAGAGAAAAAGAAAGGGACTGAGAAAATATTTGAGGAGATTATAGTTGAAAACTTCCCTAATATGGGAAAGGAAATAGTTAATCAAGTCCTGGAAGCAGAGAGAGTCCCATACAGGATAAATCCAAGGAGAAACACACCAAGACACATATTAATCAAACTATCAAAAATTAAATATAAAGAAAACATATTAAAAGCAGCAAGGGAAAAACAACAGATAACACACAAGGGCATCCCCATAAGGTTAACAGCTGATCTTTCAGCAGAAACGCTGCAAGCCAGAAGGGAGTGGCAGGATATACTTAAAGTGATGAAGGAGAAAAACCTACAACCAAGATTACTCTACCCAGCAAGGATCTCATTCAGATTTGATGGAGAAATTAAAACCTTTACAGACAAGCAAAAGCTGAGAGAGTTCAGCACCACCAAACCAGCTTTACAACAAATGCTAAAGGAACTTCTCTAGGCAAGAAACACAAGAGAAGGAAAACACCTACAATAACAAACCCAAAACATTTAAGAAAATGGGAATAGGAACATACATATCGATAATTACCTTAAATGTAAATGGATTAAATGCTCCCACCAAAAGACACAGACTGGCTGAATGGATACAAAAACAAGACCCATATATATGCTGTCTACAAGAGACCCACTTCAGACCTAGAGACACATACAGACTGAAAGTGAGGGGATGGAAAAAGATATTCCATGCAAATGGAAATCAAAAGAAAGCTGGAGTAGCAATTCTCATATCAGACAAAATAGACTTTAAAATAAAGACAATTACAAGAGACAAAGACGGACACTATATAATGATCAAGGGATCGATCCAAGAGGAAGGTATAACAATTGTAAATATTTATGCACCCAACATAGGAGCACCTCAATACATAAGGCAAATACTAACAGCCATAAAAGGGGAAATCGACAGTAACACAATCATAGTAGGGGACTTTAACACCCCACTTTCACCAATGGACAGATCATCCAAAATGAAAATAAATAAGGAAACACAAGCTTTAAATGATACATTAAACAAGATGGACTTAATTGATATTTATAGGACATTCCACCCAAAAACAACAGAATACACATTTTTCTCAAGTGCTCATGGAACATTCTCCAGGATAGATCATATCTTGGGTCACAAATCAAGCCTTGGTAAATTTAAAAAAATTGAAATCGTATCAAGTATCTTTTCTGACCACAACGCTATGAGACTAGATATCAATTACAGGAAAAGATCTGTAAAAAATACAAACACATGGAGGCTACACAATACACTACTTAATAACGAAGTGATCACTGAAGAAATCAAAGGGGAAATCAAAAAATACCTAGAAACAAATGACAATGGAGACACGACGTTCCAAAACCTATGGGATGCAGCAAAAGCAGTTCTAAGAGGGAAGTTTATAGCAATACAAGCCTACATCAAGAAACAGGAAACATCTCGAATAAACAACCTAACCTTGCACCTAAAGCAATTAGAGAAAGAAGAACAAAAAAACCCCAAAGCTAGCAGAAGGAAAGAAATCATAAAGATCAGATCAGAAATAAATGAAAAAGAAATGAAGGAAACAATAGCAAAAATCAATGAAACTAAAAGCTGGTTCTTTGAGAAGATAAACAAAATTGATAAACCATTAGCCAGACTCATCAAGAGAAAAAAGGAGAAGACTCAAATTAATAGAATTAGAAATGAAAAAGGAGAAGTAACCACTGACACTGCAGAAATACAAACGATCATAAGAGATTACTACAAGCAACTCTATGCTAATAAAATGGACAACCTGGAAGAAATGGACAGATTCTTAGAAATGCACAACCTGCCGAGACTGAACCAGGAAGAAATAGAAAATATGAACAGACCAATCACAAGCACTGAAATTGAAACTGTGATTAAAAATCTTCCAACACACAAAAGCCCAGGACCAGATGGCTTCACAGGCGAATTCTATCAAACATTTAGAGAAGAGCTAACACCTATCCTTCTCAAACTCTTCCAAAATATTGCAGAGGGAGGAACACTCCCCAACTCATTCTACGAGGCCACCATCACCCTGATACCAAAACCAGGCAAAGATGTCACAAAGAAAGAAAACTACAGGCCAATATCACTGATGAACATAGATGCAAAAATCCTCAACAAAATACTAGCAAACAGAATCCAACAGCACATTAAAAGGATCATACACCATGATCAAGTGGGGTTTATTCCAGGAATGCAAGGATTCTTCAATATACGCAAATCAATCAACGTGATACATCATATTAACAAATTGAAGGAGAAAAACCATATGATCATCTCAATAGATGCAGAGAAAGCTTTCGACAAAATTCAACACCCATTTATGATAAAAGTCCTGCAGAAAGTAGGCATAGAGGGAACTTTCCTCAACATAATAAAGGCCGTATATGACAAACCCACAGCCAACATTGTCCTCAATGGTGAAAAACTGAAACCATTTCCACTAAGATCAGGAACAAGACAAGGTTGCCCACTCTCACCACTATTATTCAACATAGTTTTGGAAGTGTTAGCCACAGCAATCAGAGACGAAAAAGAAATAAAAGGAATCCAAATCGGAAAAGAAGAAGTAAAGCTGTCACTGTTTGCAGATGACATGATACTATACATAGAGAATCCAAAAGATGCTACCAGAAAACTACTAGAGCTAATCAATGAATTTGGTAAAGTAGCAGGATACAAAATTAATGCACAGAAATCTCTTGCATTCCTGTATACTAATGATGAAAAATCTGAAAGTGAAATTAAGAAAACACTCCCGTTTACCATTGCAACAAAAAGAATAAAATACCTAGGAATAAACCTACCTAAGGAGACAAAAGACCTGTATGCAGAAAATTATAGGACACTGATGAAAGAAATTAAAGATGATACAAATATATGGAGAGATATACCATGTTCTTGGATTGGAAGAATAAACATTGTGAAAATGACTCTGCTACCCAAAGCAATCTACAGATTCAATGCAATCCCTATCAAACTACCACTGGCATTTTTCACAGAACTAGAACAAAAAATTTCACAATTTGTATGGAAACACAAAAGACCCCGAATAGCCAAAGCAATCTTGAGAACGAAAAATGGAGCTGGAGGAATCAGGCTCCCTGACTTCAGACTATATTACAAAGCTACAGTAATCAAGACAGTTTGGTACTGGCACAAAAACAGAAATATAGATCAATGGAACAGGATAGAAAGCCCAGAGATAAGCCCACGCACATATGGTCACCTTATCTTTGATAAAGGAGGCAAGCATATACAGTGGAGAAAAGACAGCCTCTTCAATAAGTGGTGCTGGGAAAATTGGACAGGTACATGTAAAAGTATGAAATTAGAACACTCCCTAACACCATACACAAAAATAAACTCAAAATGGATTAAAGACCTAAGTGTAAGGCCAGACACTATCAAACTCTTAGAGGAAAACATAGGCAGAACACTGTATGACATAAGTCACAGCAAGATCCTTTTTGACCCAGCTCCTAGAGAAATGGAAATAAAAACACAAATAAACAAATGGGACCTAATGAAACTTAAAAGCTTTTGCACAGCAAAGGAAACCATAAACAAGACCAAAAGACAACCCTCAGAATGGGAGAAAATATTTGCAAATGAAGCAACGGACAAAGGATTAATCTCCAAGATTTACAAGCAGCTCATGCAGCTCAATAACAAAAAAACAAACAACCCAATCCAAAAATGGGCAGAAGACCTAAATAGACATTTCTCCAAAGAAGAGATACAGATTGCCAACAGACACATGAAAGAATGCTCAACATCATTAATCATTAGAGAAATGCAAATCAAAACTACAATGAGGTATCATCTCACACCGGTCAGAATGGCCATCATCAAAAAATCTAGAAACAATAAATGCTGGAGAGGGTGTGGAGAAAAGGGAACACTCTTGCACTGTTGGTGGGAATGTAAATTGATACAGCCACTATGGAGAACAGTATGGAGGTTCCTTAAAAAACTCAAAATAGAACTACCATATGACCCAGCAATCCCACTACTGGGCATATACCCTGAGAAAACCATAATTCAGAAAGAGTCATGTACCAAAATATTCATTGCAGCTCTGTTTACAATAGCCAGGACATGGAAGCAACCTAGGTGTCCATCATCGGATGAATGGATAAAGAAGATGTGGCACATATATACAATGGAATATTACTCAGCCATAAAAAGAAATGAAATGGAGGTGTTTGTAATGAGGTGGATGGAGTTAGAGTCTGTCATACAGAGTGAAGTAAGTCAGAAAGAGAAAAACAAATACAGTATGCTAACACATATATATGGAATCTAAGGGAAAAAAAAAAAAAAAAAAAGAGGTCATGAAGAACCTAGTGGCAAGATGGGAATAAAGACACAGACCTACTAGAGAATGGACTTGAGGATATGGGGAGGGGGAGGGGTGAGATGTGACAGGGTGAGAGAGTGTCATGGACATATATACACTACCAAATGTAAAATAGATAACTAGTGGGAAGCAGCCTCATAGCACAGGGAGATCAGCTCGGTGCTTTGTGACCACCTAGAGGGGTGGGATAGGGAGGGTGGGAGGGAGGGAGATGCAAGAGGGAAGAGATATGGCAACATATGTATATGTGTAACTGATTCACTTTGTTGTAAAGCAGAAGCTAGCACACCATTGTAAAGCAATTATACTTCAATAAAGATGTTTAAAAAAAAAAATAATAATAATACTCTAATATGTGATCAATCTTAGAAAATGTTCCTTTTACACTTGAGAAGAATGTGTATTCTACTGCTGTTGGGTTGAATGTTACACACAGACACACACTCACACACACTCACACACACACGTATATATATATATATATATTTTTTTGCATACATTTTGTCTATAGTGTTTTTCAAGTCCTCTGTTTAATTATTGATATTCTGTATGGATGTTCTATCCATTATTGAAAGTATTGAAGTGTTCTACTATTATTGCATTACTATTTTTCCTTTAAGTTCTCTTTGCTTTATATATCTAGGTGCTCTGATGTTGAATGCATACACATTTTTAATTCTTATAGTTTTCTGATGAATTGACTCTTTTATTGTTGTATAATGTCCTTCTTTGTTTCCTGTGACAGGTTTTGGCTTAAAGTCTATTTCATGAAGTCTATTTTGTTTGATGTGAGTATAGCAACTCCTGCTCCTTTTTGGTTACTATTTTCATGGAATATCTTTTTCCATCCCCTCACTTACAGCCTATGTGTATTCTTAAATCTAAAGTGAGTCACTGGTAGAAAGCCTATAGTGGGACCTTGTTTTTGTATCCATTCTTTCACTCTTTGTCTTTTGATTGGGAAATTTAATCCATTTACATTTAAAGTAATTATTAATAGGAAAAGATTTATTATTGTCATATGTTAGTTGTTTTCTGTTAGTCTTGTATTTCTTTTTTTGTCATTCCCTCTCTTTTTGTCGTCCTTTGTATCTTGCTAGTTTTGTAAATTGGTATGCTTTGATTCTTTTTTTCTTTTGTGTAACTTTTATAAGTAGTTTTCTTTTATGGTTACCTTGGGGCTTACATAAAATATTTTGCATTTGTAACAGTTTATTTTAAGCTGATAACAACTTATGGTCAGTGATAAACAAAAATGAAGGGTAGTTTTGCCAGGTGTTGTATCCTTGTTTGACAATTTTTTCCCCAGGACTTTGAATATAACCTCCTATTCCCTTCTGGCCTGTAAGATTTCTGCTGAAAGAATCCACTGATAGTCTTATGGGTAGGGAGTTTCCCTTGTATGTGATAATTTGCTTTCTCTTGCTGTTTTCAAAATTATCTTTTTGTATTTGACTTTTGACAATTTGATTCTTGTATGTCTCCATGTGAATTCTTTGGTTTCATATCATTTGGTCTTTCTCAGACATCTTAGATTTGAATGACCCTTCCCTTCTCCAGATTTGGGGAGGTTTCAGCCATTATTTCTTTGAATAGGCTTTCTGGTCATTCATCTCTTCAATTTCTTGAACTCCCATAATGTGCATATTGGTCCACTTGATAATGTCTCTTAAGTCCCTTAAGCTTCCTTCACTTACCTTCATTCTTTTTTCATGTTGTTCTTCTGACTAAATTATTTCCCATGAACTGTCTTTGAGTTTACTGATCCTTTATTCTGCTTGACCTAGTATGCTGTTGAACCCTACTGTAAAATTTTCAGCATAGTTATTGTGCTCTTCAGTTCTATTATTTTGGTTTGGTACTTTTAAAATTTTTCTTTTTGTTGAAACGTTCACTTTGTTCATTCATTGTTCTCTTGACCATTCTCTTGACCTCAGTAAGCACATTTATGAGAGTTACTTTTAATTGTCTCTTCAGGTAAACCTTCTAACTTTATTTCATTTGGGTCAGTTTCTTATTCCTTCATTTGGAACATCTTTGCCTGACTGTTAACTTTTGTTGACTTTGCGTTGATATCTATACATTCAACAAAACAGTTCTCTCTCCCAGTCTTCAGGGACTGACCTCATACAGAAGAGGACCCAAACCAATAAGACTGGTGAAAGATTCTAAGGGCCTCTAACAATTCTTTGCCTCCCCCAAGAAGAAGCAAGTAGATGTGATTTTTGTCTGCTTACTATGCACTGAACTGGGGGAGGGAGGTAGTAGCTATGGCATATACCAGCCCAAGACACATCATCTCCGTCCTCTCCTGGGCAACTAGACCATGACAGACCCATCAGCACTCCATTACTGACAAGACAGATGATAGTTTTTTAGGCAGTCCTGGAAAAGTTGTGGCACTGGATGTACAAATCAATGCCTTCTTTCCTCAGGGAGAAGGTGAGACTTGGATTTTTTTTTTTTTTTTTTAATCTCCTTGCTCTATGCTGAAAGTGGGTAGGATCAATGGTGTCTAACAATGAAAGTTACCTCATATATTCTTCCCTGGGTGGTTAGACTGTGCTGGACCCATCAGAGATCAAAGACTGGCAAGACAGAAGATGATCCTCTGGGGAGCTCCTTCAGAAAGCTGAGGCACTGAATGTGAACCAATCTATTGTCTCCCCAGGTGTAGCTGGGATATATGAGTCTCTTTCTGATCAGATGGTATGGCACTAGGGACAGGTCTCTGGCAAGAGGATGCCCCATATCTCCCTATCAGCTTTGGTGAGTTGGTTTCACATTATTCCAGGGTGCAGAAGCATTTCAGTTAGTTTCCAATTTCTCATAAAGGGAATTTGTCTTTGATTTATTGCTGTATCAGTGTGTGTGGGGGGTGAAGGAAGGTCTAGGGCTTTTTATTCTACCTTCTTGCTGATATCACTTCATGTTTCTTTCTATGTATGAGGAAAGTAGAGGAAAAAGTGGCCAGAGGATTTACCATCATACAGTTGGCTATTGGTTGAAATGGTGCAAAGATAATCACTCCTGATTTCCAACTCAATTCTATGACAGCAAAAGTCTTGTAAGCCTTGTATACTATTCACCATCCATTCAATACCTCACTATGTAATGCTTCTTCAGGGCTCTATTTGGCTTAAAAGAAGGGAATTTTTTGTACATTTAATTTCAGAGTTTTTTTTACAATTTTTTTTATTGAACTTGTAGCCAACTAGAGTGTAATTTGGAGAGAAAAAAAGGATTGAAAAAAAAGTGAAGTATTTCAGCTGGCAATGTAATTTCTGTCACATTATTTTCAATTCACATAGATATAGGAATGAGCAGAAAATGAAAACAGAACTGAGACATTCAACTAAAACCAACTTAGTTATTACTGTAAAGCAATAGTCATAGCTTTCAATAGTCTTTTTGCTGATAATGCTTTAGTAAAAATAATAATACTTATTAAATTTATGAATGTTATTTAGAAAAGTTTTCTACTGAAATGAGAGAGAACCTGACTTATTATTCTAATTTTTGAATATAACTATAAGTGTGGGGCAATGCTTTTCTCTGCAAATAGAATAGACTGTGAGAAATTTTTTGATATAGATTGTTGTATACTAAATTTATTCAGTGATAAATTGTTTCCCTATAACTTTAATATAATACACTGATGTTTGAGTAGATTTTTAAAAATCTTATAATTGTGTTAAAATGATCATTAAATAATATATTGAATCAATTATAAAAGCTATCTACTATTCTTTAAAGCCATAAATAGGATAACGTAATTTAAACGTACTAATTCATTTATCAATTAAAAATGTTGTCATTTCATTTATCTCTGATTCTAATCTCCAAAATATTACCTTAAAAATTAAATTGAGGTTTGCTTTCTGATCTGCTGTTTTTAAAATGAAAGTCAACAAAATGCAAAAAAAAAAAAAAATCACCAAGTGTTTATTTTAATCTGTTGGTGAAATGTGATATCAACTAATCCATATGTGTTAAATTGTTGGAAAGAGATTAAAAGACATCCAGTGTACATATAATCTGCATTCTCTAATCTAATGCTTGAATGCACAATACTATGAGAAAGTATCTGTGGTAAATAGACAGCTAGCTTATTTGCATACTAGTTATAGATTACAAAAATACTTTGGTTTTAATTAATCGTCATATACTAAAAAGGTAATCATAAATGTTAATTTTAACTTTATTTGAATATTTTGAACAAGATATCACAAGATGTAATTATTTGCATTTGCATAAGCATTTGCAACTTATGGACATATGCTATTCACATTTTCTTTTTCTTTTTTTTTTTTTAACATCTTTATTGGAGTATAATTGCTTTACAATGGTGTGTTAGTTTCTGCTTTATAACAAAGTGAATCAGTTATGCATATACACATGTTCCCATATCTCTTCCCTCTTGAATCTCCCTCCCTCCCACCCTCCCTATCCCACCCCTCTAGGTGGTCACAAAGCACAGAGCTGATCTCCCTATGCTATGCGGTTGCTTCCCACTAACTATCTATTTTATGTTTGGTAGTGTATATATGTCCATGCCACTCTCACTTTGTCACATCTTACCCTTCCCCCTCCCCATATCCTCAATCCATTCTCTAGTAGGTCTGTGTCTTTATTCCTGTCTTGCCACTAGGTTCTTCATGACCTTTTTTTTTTTTTTCCTTAGATTCCATATATATGTGTTAGCATACTGTATTTGTTTTTCTCTTTCTGACTTACTTCACTCTGTATGACAGATTCTAACTCCATCCACCTCACTAAAAATACCTCCATTTCGTTTCTTTTTATGGCTGAGTAATATTCCATTGTATATATGTGCCACATCTTCTTTATCCATTCATCCGAAGATGGACACTTAGGTTGCTTCCAGGTCCTGGCTATTGTAAATAGAGCTGCAATGAACATTTTAGTACATGATACTTTTTGAATTATGGTTTTCTCAGGGTATATGCCCAGTAGTCGGATTGCTGGGTCGTATGGTAGTTCTATTTGTAGTTTTTTAAGGAACCTCCATACTGTTCTCCATAGTGGCTGTACCAATTTACATTCCCACCAACAGTGCAAGAGGGTTCCCTTTTCTCCACACCCTCTCCAACATTTATTGTTTCTAGATTTTTTGATGATGGCCATTCTGACCGGTGTGAGATGATATCTCATTGTAGTTTTGTTTTGCATTTCTCTAATGATTAATGATGTTGAGCATTCTTTCATGTGTCTGTTGGCAATCTGTATATCTTCTTTGGAGAAATGTTTGTTTAGGTCTTCTGCCCATTTTTGGATTGGGTTGTTTTATTTTTTGTTATTGAGCTGCATGAGCTGCTTGTAAATCTTGGAGATTAATCCTTGTCATTTGCTTCATTTGCAAATATTTTCTCCCATTCTGAGGGTTGTCTTTTGGTCTTGTTTATGGTTTCCTTTGCTGTGCAAAAGCTTTTAAGTTTCATTAGGTCCCATTTGTTTATTTTTGTTTTTATCTCCATTTCTCTAGGAGCTGGGTCAAAAAGGATCTTGCTGTGATTTATGTCATAGAGTGTTCTGCCTATGTTTTCCTCTAAGAGTTTGATAGTGTCTGGCCTTACACTTAGGTCTTTAATCCATTTTGAGTTTATTTTTGTGTATTTATTTTGTGTATTTTGTGTATGGTGTGTATGGTGTTCATACTTTTACATACTTTTACATACTTTTACATGTACCTGTCCAGTTTTCCCAGCACCACTTATTGAAGTGGCTGTCTTTTCTCCACTGTATATGCTTTCCTCCTTTATCAAAGATAAGGTGACCATATGTGTGTGGGTTTATCTCTGGGCTTTCTATCCTGTTCCATTCATCTATGTTTCTGTTTTTGTGCCAGTACCATGCTGTCTTGATTACTGTAGCTTTGTTGTATAGTCTGAAGTCAGGGAGCCTGATTCCTCCAGCTCCATTTTTCGTTCTCAAGATTGCTTTGGCTATTCGGGGTCTTTTGTGTTTCCATACAAATTGTGAAATTTTTTGTTCTAGTTCTGTGAAAAATGTCAGTGGTAGTTTGATAGGGATTGCATTGAATCTGTAGATTGCTTTGGGTAGTAGAGTCATTTTCACAATATTGATTCTTCCAATCCAAAAACATGGTATATATCTCCATCTATTTGTATCATCTTTAATTTCTTTCATCAGTGTCTTATAATTTTCTGCATACAGGTCTTTTGTCTCCTTAGGTAGATTTATTCCTAGATATTTTATTCTTTTTGTTGCAATGGTAAATGGGAGTGTTTTCTTAATTTCACTTTCAGATTTTTCATCATTAGTGTATAGGAATGCAAGAGATTTCTGTGCATTAATTTTGTATCCTGCTACTTTACCAAATTCATTGATTAGCTCTAGTAGTTTTCTGGTAGCATCTTTAGGATTCTCTATGTATAGTATCATGTCATCTATAAACAGTGACAGCTTTACTTCTTCTTTTCTGATTTGGATTCCTTTTATTTCTTTTTCTTCTATGATTGCTGTGGCTAAAACATCCATAACTATGTTGAATAATAGTGGTGAGAGTGGGCAACCTTGTCTTGTTCCTGATCTTAGTGGAAATGGTTTCAGTTTTTCACCATTGAGGACGATGTTGGCTGTGGGTTTGCCATATATGGCCTTTATTATGTTGAGGAAAGTTTCCTCTATGCCTACTTTCTGCAGGGCTTTTATCATAAATGGGTGTTGAATTTTGTCGAAAGCTTTCTCTGCATCTATTGAGATGATCATATGGATTTTCTCCTTCAATTTGTTAATATGGTGTATCACGTTGATTGATTTGCATATATTGAAGAATCCTTGCATTCCTGGAATAAACCCCTCTTGATCATGGTGTATGATCCTTTTAATGTGCTGTTGGATTCTGTTTGCTAGTATTTTGTTGAGGATTTTTGCATCTATGTTCATCAGTGATATTGGCCTGTAGTTTTCTTTCTTTGTGACATCTTTGTCTGGTTTTGGTATCAGGGTGATGGTGGCCTCGTAGAATGAGTTGGGGAGTGTTCCTCCCTCCGCAATATTTGGAAGAATTTGAGAGGGATAAGTGTTAGCTGTTCTGTAAATGTTTGATAGAATTTACCTGTGAAGCCATCTGCTCCTGGGCTTTTGTTTGTTGGAAGATATTCACATTTTCTTGCATGTAAGAAAGCATGTAATTGTCAATACAGTATATGCCATTTCAGGACTATTAAATTAACAGGGATACTTTATTCACAATTCATATTCTTATTGAGAAACTTTTCACCACTGGACTATAATGCTTTTATATTATGTAGAGACGAAACCAAAAGAAAGAAGGCAGGGAGTATGTTTTTTTCCCAATATGTTGTTGATTTCTTAGTGTCTAGAAGCCAAACACACACACACACACACACACACACACACACATGCAAAAGAAAAGGAAGATAGTAATAAAGGAGAATAAAGTTGGCTTTTCATGTCTTTTACTGATTTTTCCGGTTGAAAAATAAGGCGTGTGAGCAATAATTGCATGACCTTGTGATAGAGACTGAGCAAAACTGCATTTCGTGGAAGAAAATCAGCTAGAGCACTGTTAAACATAAACCTTTATTCAGAATGTTGCAACAAAAGATGACTCCAAAGGAGTATTCTAATTTGGGGGGGAAAAATGGCAAATATATTTAGAGCTTTAGCAAATGTGTCAAAGTTCAGCTACTTTCAAGAATAGTTGGTCAAAATGGTTCTCCAAAGAAGTAGGAAACATTTTTGTAATTTAACAAGCATTGAGTGGATAATTCAGGTTTAGCAAGGTGAGGGGAGTGGCACAGTGGCCAGGGCTAAGGTCAAGGGCAAGAGAAGGCTTCAGGAAATAGATGCAGGGACTAAAATCACACAAGAGCCATCATGGAAAACTACAGTCATCATGTTCTTTTATAGCCCCTCTTCTTGTTTAGTGAGGAAATTGAGTGTCAGTGTTTCACATAAACAAGTTAATTTGAGAAGTGTTCAATCATTCAGGGTCTTTTATAATTTTTATAGGGCATGAAGGGCTGCACCTCTACCATAAGACAAAATGATTATTTATTTTGTCTATGCTTGTTTCCTATATTAAACAATACACATCCCTACTTTAATCACTGCCTTCTTGCTAACTTAAAACATGTGTATCAAGGCTCTAGAAGACATTCTAACTTTGTAGCATTCATTCTCAGAGGAACATAAGGTCCTTCTGACCTTTTAATCTTCTAGCTTAATCTTTATGAAAACTGGAGAGGGTAGAATGGTTTTCCTCTTCTCCATTCTTCCTGCTATGCACCATACCTCCCTCTATCTCAGTCACAATTGTGCTGACATAGGGCTCCCCTAGGTGATGGTTCTATGGCTTCACGTATGAAAAGAGGGTAGGAATCACTAATTCAAACCCTCCACATACTGTAAAAGCATTATAATCCAGTGGTAAAGATTTTCTCAGGAAAAACATAATGCTTCAAAAGATGTGTTAATAATCTCTGAAATAAACTGTGCTTGCCATTGTTAATTTTTTCAATTCTTCCGACTCAGCTCCAACATCACTTATTCAGAGAATAATACCTGGATTCATTTCCTATCTCTCACAAATACCAGGTCCTGTGTTCTGATTATAGGCTTTCATAGCATTACATTCATCTCCTTCAAATCACATACTTATTAAAATGATTAAATTATTTGTTTAAAGTAGTTTTTCTTTACACATCATGTAATTAATGAACACAAAAGTCATCTTTTCTACATTATCATTGCAGAGCACAGTTTCTGGCACATAACCTATGGAAAATAAGAGTCTATTATGAATAATATTTTTTTACTATTTTTTCTTTTCCGTGTCTTTTCCCAGATGACAGCTAATTCATATTCCCTATACTTATAGACAATTTTATTTTCAAATGTCTTAATATTCCCAATATTTAAAGGAATAACAAAGTTATAAGGCATGTTAGGCAGGACTTTACTTCCCATTTATCTACACTGCATTTTTATTGCATAATTTTATTCATTGAATTTTTCTCTTTCAACCATAGTTAGTCATTAAAAGTGAACATTACTTGTTCTCACCTTTAGAAACTTTTCCTAATTAGCATTAAAACTGAAAAAAAAAAACTTTAGCTCAAGTTTAGTATTATATTCATAATAATTTAGGTTATATTTCCTTTGACAAGTTAAGGATACTTCTGCTACTTTCTATTTTTGATACCGAATTATAGAAACTCTTTCTCACTGTAAGTTACACTATTTTATGGTCTTTTTAATTAGGGTTGGGTACAGTTTAAATGGATTTTTTTTTTTTTTTTTTTTTTAGTTAAAACATTCCTGAACTTATGCAGTGCTTAGCTGAATGTTTTTGTCCAGTGTTTTGCGGTTGACAGTGTTGCTAACTTAGAGAAATACCAATTCTAACTTACAAAGTTTAGAAAGGTTTTCAAATTAAAAATTAAAAGTTGTCCAAACCGAAGTGAAATTTTGGAGTTACTTCAATTATTCTCTACAATTAAAACTTTCACTACAAATTTATCAATATTAGAAATAACATTGTGTGTCAGCTTGCATTTCAGTTAAGAAACACAAATAGTTGTATGTAAAACATTTATTCCATGGAATAAAAATGTTTATACATTTTATGTATGCATCACAATATAAGTAAAATTAGCCATAGGAAATTGTTCAAGTGGGAATAAAAACATGAATCATGTCAACATTATGGTCATGACACTGACTACAACATTTTTGATTTACTATTGCTCATGTATATAAATGTTATACAAACTATATAAGCTCTGATTTTTTTTTTTTTTTTTTTTTTTTTTAGAATGAGGGAAAGAAGAAATCATTTAAATCTGTCTGGAATTACTGGGAATATTTTAACTGAAGTGATATTTTCTTTGAAGACTATTTCACAGTGTTGTAAAAATGAAATAAGATTACACATACATAAGTTTGAGTACTGTACTTATATAGTAAGCATTCAATAAATATTGACTATCCTTTACTTTTAATTATTAAGCACACATTATCAGAAGTGTGAAAAACATGTGCAAGGTAAGGATCTCCCAGGCCTTATGAAGGTAACCCTGTCATTCAGTGTATACTTCAGTCCCTCCAAATTGAAGGCACTCAGCATTTTCATAGGCCTCACTCACACTCTTACTACTTTTCTTGTGTCATTGAGCCTCAGCACATGTTTGTTTGACAACAGTGTTTGGGTATTCCTTCTCTGCCTAACTAGACTGAAAACTCCACAATGACAGGAATTTATTTTAGCTGCTTATTTCACCGCTGAAGGTCCTGTGCCTAAAGCAGTGTCTGGCATATGTTTGCCTAATCTTTGAAAACTCCTATTACAGAGGCTCTATTATCCTCCTTTAACTGAGAGGTAACTGAGGCAGCAAGAGGTTAAGTGACTTGCACAAGGTCACAAAAATAGTAAGCAATGAAGCCACCAGAAGACTTTTCAAGATGAATTGCATGGTGTTCACATTAAGAAATATTTGCAAAATTAAAATTTTGTTTGTATAAGAAAAAAGCCAGATGTGTATGTGTGTGTGTGGGAAGGGGGTTAATAAAAGAAAAAAATAAAAACTCAGACAACACGATTAAGATAAAAAATTATCTTTAGAGTCATTTTGAGATGGCAAATAATATGATATAAATGTTTAGAAAAGAATGTGGGTTGACTTCTGTTTCCTGCAATATAGTAGACTGACACTTCTCCAGAAAAAAACTAAACCTCTTGGTTTAAAAACATTTTTAATATCATCTTAAATGCAGCCACAAGTTGTCAAGAAAGGAAGGGAAACTTAAATGAGTATAAGAACTCAGAAAAGTAAACTGAGCCCTGAAGCTTGTTTTAGTCTTGCAGGCACTTTGATGAACCTATTGAATTTTCACACCAGTGTTCAAGACTCACTGTGTTCAAGAGGGATTGGAGACAAAGCCAAGGGCCTGTCCAAGTGCAGTGTTGAAAACTCTACCATAGAGCTAGAATCTCTGATGAGAAAATGGCAGGTTAAAATTGAACTAGAAAAAAAAAAAAATCATGCTTTCCCCAGGAGAAACTAAGAACAAAAAAATCCACTTTAAACCTTGGTGCATGGTAGAGGGCATCACAAGATTCTCTGATATTTTGGAATCAAGTTGACTTGATTTTTCACCTCAAATTCATATTACCCAATATTACCAAAAAAAAAAAAAAAAAAAAAAAAGGCTAAGCTTAGTCATATCTGACTTTAGGAGACCCACATACATGACAGAGGCCAATACAAACCTATTTTTGAGGAAAACACACCATCTCAGTTTTCAAGCTCTAGCACCAAGGAAATTCCATATAATTGGCATACACATATCATTTTAAAGAAAATGAAAAACTCCCATTCTATCACTAAACATCCAAGAAATCAAGAAATCAAAGAATCAATAAGAGACCACAGGACCAAAAAAAAAAAAAAAACTGGAATCATAAGCGTGAAGACAAGAGATTTTGGAATTAACAAAAAATATTAAGTAATGTACTATGGTTCAAAAATTAGAGGTGAGAATTGATAAAATGGGTAAATGGCTATCATATGTGTAAAGGAACCCAAACAAAACTACTAGAAACACACACACACATACACATTTGTGTGTGTCTAGTGGTGTGAGTAGAGGAGTCTTGATTCCATGATCCAAGGAGACAAAGAGGGTCCCTGAGTTGGGTGCCTCTTGTGGTACATTTCCTGTAGGTGCCCCCAGGTTTCTGGTGTCTCTGCGTGAGGGAGGAGGCATTCAAGCCTATCAGGGAAGCAGAGTGCTTTCCAGGTTCAGCACTTGTTGTGGCAGGATCCCCCTTGCGGGTCCTGACAGGCCTCCCAATGTCTTTGGGTATTTCCTCTCTCCACCTAGAGACCCTTGGTGACTGGACAGCTCCAGCAGGAAATCACACGACAACAAACAGCCCACACTAAACAGAAAGTGTCTGCATGCCTGTGGCCAGCGAATCCCTTTCCCAACTTAAGACTCGATGACCTGGTGACAGTGACAAATGGGATCCCACTACAGTAAGCTGCCCGGCCCAGGAATACTCTTAGTTATGATGGGCTGAAGGCTTCCTTCTCCACCTACAAGCATATGTGCCAGGTGGTCTGACCTAGGAAACTGTCGTCTGTCCCCACAGGCAGCACCAGCAGGAACAAGTATTATAGATTCCCAGTGGGGTCAGATTGAACAAACTCACCAAAATAGCACGTCAAATTAAATTTTCTTTGGAAACACAGAACACAAAAACAGGTCAGAATCTACATTTTAAACCTAAAAAAGAGTGACTGTCTGAAAAAATAAAAGATTCAAATTGTACCTAGACTATCCTAATGTAATAAGCTGTCCATGATTCAGTAAAAAATTACCCATCATACCAAGAATCAGGAAAATAGAAACTTGAATGAGAAAGGAAAATCAACTGACACCAATGGCAATATGAATCACATACTGGAATTATCTGACAGGGATTTTTAAGCAATGGTCATAAAAATGCTTCAACAAGAAATTACTTTCAAAACAAATAAAAAATAGATAATGTCAGCAAATAAAGAGGAGTTATGAAAAAATGAAATTCCCACAGAAGAGAAAAATACAGCTAAAATTTTTAAAGTTATATATTATTGAATAGGTTCACCAGTGGAGTTAAAATGACAGAGAATAGAAGCTGTGAATTTAAGAAAAGACCAGTAGAATTAATCCAATATGAAAAACAGATATTAGAATAAAAAAAATGAAAAGGGACTCTAAGATGTATAGAACAATAACAAAATATCCAATATTTGTATTATCAGAGTCAAAGAAAGAAAAGAAAGAAAAGAAAGAAAGAAAGAAAGAAAGAAAGAAAGAAAGAAAGAAAGAAAGAAAGAAAGAAAGAAAGAAAGAAAGAAAGAAAGAAGGAAAGAAAGAAAGAAGGAAAGAAAGAAGGAAAGAAAGAAAGAAGGAAAGAAAGAAAGAAGGAAAGAAAGAAAGAAGGAAAGAAAGAAAGAAAGAAAGGAAGGAAGGAAGGAAGGAAGGAAGGAAGGAAGGAAGGAAGGAAGGAAGGAAGGAAGGAAGGAAGGAAGGAAGGAAGGAAGGAAGGAAGGAAGGAAGGAAGGAAGGAAGGAAGGAAGGAAAGAAAGAAAGAAAGAAAGAAAGAAAGAAAGAAAGAAAGAAAGAAAGAAAGAGAAAGAAAGAAAGAAAGAAAGAAAGAAAGATGGGGACAAACGAGTATTTGAAAAAATAATGGCTGATAACTTCCTAAATTCAGAAAACTACATAAACTTACAGATTAGAAAATGGAGAAATGACTTGAACAGACATGTTGCCGAAGTTTATACAGATTGCAACATAAAAAGATGTTCGACATCATTAGGTAATAAGGAAATGTAAATTAAAAACACAATGAGATATCACTACAAACCTATCAAATGGCTAAATTTTATTTTTAAATGACAACACCAAATGCTGCAGAGGACATGGAGAAACTGGATCACTCATACATTGCTGGTGGAAATGTAAAATGGTAAAACCCCTCTGGAAAAGAGTTTTAAAGTTTCTTATAAATCTTAACATGAAATTACCATTTGACCTAGTAGTGTTATTTTGGCATTTATTGCATACAAGTAAAAACTTATGTTCACACAAAAACCAGTACATGAATGCTCATAGCAGCTTTATTCATATTATCCTCAATGGAAACAACACAGATGACTTTTTATAAGTGAATGGCTAAACAAATTCTGGTACATTCACAACAATGAAGACATACAGATGATATATAAGCAGCTTGGATGAAACTCCAGGAAATTTTTCTGAGTGAAAAGAAGTCAATCCAAAAAGGTTACATACTATGTGATTCTATTTACTTAATATTTTGAAAATTATAGAAATGGGTAACATTATTAGATTAATGTTTTTTACAGGTTAGGCACAGATATAGGATTAGTAGAGAGATGAGCTGGTTATAAAAAGCAACAAGAGGGACGCTTGTGAACCTACACATGTGAGAAAAATTGCATGTAATTAAGTACACACGTATGCACAAAAATGGGGACAAATAAAACTGGGGAAATCTGAAATAGGTCAGTGGATTTAAAAATGTCAATATCCTGGTGATATTGTACTAGAGTTTTGTAAGATATTACTTGTGGGAAAACTGGATAAAATTTACATAGGTTCTCTCTGTATTATTTCTTACAACTGCATGTAAATCTGTAATTATTATTATATGCCAACTTTAGCTCAATAGAGCTGTTAAAATAGTATTAGATTAATATATTAACATATACATATAATACTTCTTTTATTCAATAAATCAGTTTGTAAATACAGAAAACAATATTTACAAAAAGTCAACTGATTCTAAAATCCTGGTTAACAGATGTTTAATGGTTCTAAATTTTGTAGTAATATAATAATGTTTCTGTATTTGTAGTGGTGTAGTGAAGAATTTTAAAAAATACCTTCCTCTGGAGTGGGTAATTTTTTGTCAAAAGCAGAGTCTATCCACCTCTTATTTTGGGAATATTCACATAAAACATTTTGAGCAGTATAATAGGCAAAATATTTGAGTACTGTTTTGAAAATACTTTTTAAATGAAAATTTCCTCCTGGCTGCCCTCTGAAAAAGATGAGGGCATATTATTAAATAATTCAGGAAAGTCACTGCTGTAGATTCAAAGATGATATGGTCCAAATGTGATGTTTTGGAAAATAAATTCCTGTATAAACAAAGTTTAAGACTTCTGGAACTTAACATCTCAGTTGTGTGAGCTATCAAACATTTCAAGCAAGCTTTGGTCAAAGGCTACATTTGTGTCATGGCTGAATTCATTGAGAGCTTTCATTAAATCCAGTATTTTATGCTATAATTAAAAAGAAGTGCATATATTGTATATATCAGGCAAGCTGGTGGCAGAGTTGACAATCTTATTACAATATTTGAAAACCCAATATTCTTCAAAAGAAAAATGGATTACAGCAGTAGGGTGGCACTCATAATTCGATGAAGGGTTTGACTCTTTCTTTATTTTTATATAAGATTCAATAAGTAAGAATTAGAATATTTTGATTTAGGGCTGTAATGAAAATAAGTATGTGTACAGAAAATTTAGATGACTAGGTACCAAACATTCCTAAATAAATAGAATATATACTTCTTTGTTTTCTCTATAAATTGCTTACTCTGCACAGTAATCTGCTAAGGAGATATTTTGATATATATCCTATTTTGATCTTTTTTTTATATTTTTAAGGATATTTTATATTAGCAAAATAAGTTGAAGATAAATTAAGACAAACGTATAATTGTTTATTTCAATTAAGTGTATTTTGATTGTTGGACTAGATGACATTTTAAAGTAATTACATCATTATTTTATATCAGTGACAAACATCTTCAGAATTATTATAACATGACTTTATTAATTCTAATTTAAAATTTGTATATCCAATACACCCTTTTATTTTTAATTTTTTTATTTAGGTAAAAGTCACATATCATAAAATTAACATTTTAAAGTGTATGATTCTCTTAGTATGTTTAAAAGGTATAAATCACCACCTCTATAAAAATATTTTCATAGCAACAAAAGAAAACCTCATGCCAATTACTAAGTCACTTCCTATTCTCCCCTCTCTCCAGGCAATCATTAATGTACTTATGAACTTACCTATTCTGGATATTCCATATACATGGAATCTCTCAATATGTGAACTTTTGTGTCTGGCTTCTTTTACTTAGCATATTGCTTTTGAGATTCAACTATTTCATAGCCTGTCCCAGTTCATTCTAAATTATCCATTGCATAAATATACCACGTTTTTGTTTACCCACTCATCAACTGATGAACATTTGCATTGTTTCCACCCTTGACTATTGTAATGAGTAGTACTAGAAACACTTGTGCATAAGTTTTTGTTTGAATTCATGTTTTTAACTCTTCCAATTATATAACTAAGAGTAGAATTTCTGGGTCATATGGTAGTTACATGTTTAACATTTTCAGGAACTGCCAAACTCTTTCCACAGAGCTGTGCCATTTTACATCCCCATTAGCAACGTATGATGGTTTCAATTTTTTTACATCCTCCCAACACTTGTTGTTTTCTGTTTTATAGACAATTAGCCATCCTATTGGGTATAAAGTGGTATCTCATTACAGTGTTGGTGTACGGTCCCCTAATGACTAATAAAAATTGACCATTATTCATGTGATTGTTGGCCTTTAACCTTCTCTGGAGAAATGACAATTCGTGTCTTTTTCCATTTTTTAATTGGGTTTTTTTACTTTTTGTTGCTGAATTGTAAGAGTTCTTTATAGGTTCTGAATAGTAGAGCCTTATCAGATGTATGATTTCCAAATTAATTTTCTTGTATACTATGGGTTGTCTTTTCACTTTCTTGATAATGTGCTTTGATGCACAAAAGTTTTTAATTTTGATGTCCACTTTATTAATTTTTCTCTTGTTTCTTGTGTTTTTGGTGTTATATCTAAGAAATTATTGCTAAATCTAAGATCATGAAGCTTTATCCCTTTTCTTTCTTCTAAAAGTTTACACCCTTTTTTAAAAATTTTATTATTTTTTAAAGACTTTATTGAATTCGTTACAATATCGCTTCTGTTTTATGTTTTAGTTTTTTGGCCACGAGGCATGTGGGATCCTAGCTCCCAGACCAGGGATCGAACCTGCACCCCCTGCATTGGAAGATGAAATCTCAACCACTGGACCGCCAGGGAAGTCCCCCCCTTTTATTTTTAATTAAACATCTTACATATCTAAATGCATTGTTACATCTAGAGAAAATATATTTTAAAATTCTTATGAAATTTATATTAGATTTTGTATATTGTCATCTTTGCATTTTCTTTCCTTGATAAATTATCTAATACCTGTTATATATTTATTTACCTTACATTGTACAAAAGTCTTCTTTTAGAACAGAGCAGAGGGCAATGTTCACTCTGAGGAAAACTTTTAGCTGTTTGTGACCCACCTGGTTTTGACCCAAGGATTTCTGAAGTCCTATGTCTATTTTTCTGTTATCATAAACTTCTTTTCCTTTCTCAAAATATTGATTAGTAAATTCCAGTTTATGGCTGAGAAAGTGATTCTGAAGCTTTGTGTGGCATATTTTCTGTTTGTTCTTCTACAGTCACTTTCCACCCTTCTCCTCACCCTAGAAGCAAGAAAACAGCTTGCTAATCCTGTGGTCTCAGGTTGGATTTAATCAATTGAGAGGCCAAGTGAGAGATCAGAGAGTGGGAGAGTGGGAGAAATAGAGTCAGGATTTTCACTCCTACTGATTTCTTACTTCAGGTTATTGGGCTGACTGCTTTTGGGTAAGTTTCTTGTCAAGTGATGTTCTCCACACAAGCCTCTCTCTCTCTCTCTCTCTCTCTCTCTCTCTGTCTCTCTCTCTCCTCTCTCCCTCTCTTCTCTGTTTTGATAAATCACACTTGCCCTTTGCCCTTTTGATAATGTTGGTTCCCTGTTATCACATCTCTTTGTCAGGTGTCTCTGACTGGTAGGACCAGTCAGATTTTCTTATATTAATACCATACCTAGCACATAGGCTGGAACAGTGTCTTTGACATGTAGAGGCATTTCTAATGGAAAAATACCCGCCCAAATGACATCACTATTAATAACATAAAGTTATTTTAAAACAATATGACAACAATTTTCCTTATTGCATGATTTGAAATATAAAGG
Organism: Eubalaena glacialis; assembly: GCF_028564815.1. Taxonomy (NCBI): domain Eukaryota; kingdom Metazoa; phylum Chordata; class Mammalia; order Artiodactyla; family Balaenidae; genus Eubalaena; species Eubalaena glacialis. Next base: position 38,238,252 of record NC_083731.1, on the reverse strand, counting down.
AAAATAAAAGCTAGCACCCAATGTTTCTGAGGCTAAGGGAAACAAATTATTCAGGAATTAGTTGACATTCCTGAATTCTAAAAATAAACATTATACTTACCTCGGAGAATGGTTGTAAGAATTATGTAAGTTATTACATGTTAAGGATTTCACACAAAGGCTGGCATTCAGGAAGCCAACAATAAATATTATATGTCATTACTATTCTTCTTTCTCCATTAAAGCCTAGCTTTAGAACACTGATTTTTAATCAGGGAGTCATGTGAGAATCACCTGTTAAACTTCCTGTGATTACACGTATACCTATTCCTTTATAAGATTTCTTTTGTTACATGAGGAAATATTTAAAATATATTGTAAATAAATAAAAGCAAATTATAATATTGATTGCCTAATTGCATTTTAGACTATGTAGATTTCTTGATAAACATTGAAGGTTGAAAACTCATGTCAATGACAAAAAAAAGGAATTTCTAAAATAATAAATCCCCCAATTGGAAAAAAAAAAAAATGATTACTTTTGACCTTTACAGATTTGGGCAATATTTTTGTAAGAGAATCCCAAACAAGTAGAAAAAGAGTCTTTTAGTAATTAAAACAAAACAAAACAAACAACTCCAGCAAATGGCTGGAAAATTATTGTGTAATAACTTGCATAGATGCAAATAATCTCTGATAGTGAGTTACCAAAGGGAATTTGAAAGTTCATTATGACAGAAACTCCTAGAGTTAGAAACAAACAGATGATCTCAGTTCTGCAATGGTATCATGATAATAGACTCATTCTGAAGTCCTTGCTATTACTGAATTTAAATCTGGTTTGTACTGAACATTCCTTCAATCTATCATATTAGTAGCTATTTTCTAAAGAGACAATTGATTCTTGTGTACAAATTTACCAATTAAAAAATTGAAACTTTGAAGCCATTTAATTTTATCCATCTGAACAAATACCATTTGCCAATCTTCTTTGTGAAATTAACAAAGTTGTAGCAGTATCAGATCAACCCAAGTGAAACTTTCTGCCAGTCAATATTAGCAGCTTCCCTTTTCTCAAACAAGTTTCTGTACTGATGTTTTTCCTTATGTTTTGCATTACTTAGTAGTTTTGCACTTTGCACTTATTAATTAGCTTATTTACTTAAATAATATGCCTTTTTGTGCCTATTATGTACCAAAAGTAAATAGGATTAAAAAAGAAATAGACACAGATCCTTTCTTCCAGTAAGTAACAATCTTCCAAGAGAAAACAAAATACAGGAAAATGTGTGCTTGAAAAAAATACAACAATAATATTTGTAAGCTCCAGTCCCCACCCCCAAATATATACCTTATTATAAGTCCTTTGTTTGCTGAGAGGAATGATAGATATAGTGAAAGAACAAAAGTGCTGAAAGACCCAAATGGGATACCTTGTTTATAAAGGCAGGGGCCAGAAAAGATGTAGCTGCTTCATTAGGGAAATGTCAGTCCAGAGAGGTGAACACAGTGGCTGGTGCCTAAGGTGAACACTTGAAGAGAAAGTATCTATTGGGGATTTTATGAGTTTCTTTTTTGCTTATTTGTTTTAACTTAGTTTAGATTTGTTTTAATATGTGATTTAAAACTTCTCAGTCATACTACAAATCAAGCAAAATGTATATGGTTCCCAAATTACTTGTGAAGAATAATTAATTGTTCCTACCTCAAGTAGAGCTTATATCTATTACAGACTCAAAGATATTGAAGGAACATACAAGACTGAGTCAGATTTTAAACTACCAGAGTAGCTCCCTGCTTTATTCCCAGCTTTATTCTACACAGTCAAAGGCAGCTGTCCTTCTCAACCAAAACGTTACCAGGCACCCTTATTACTCAGGAACGAGGGCAGAGACCTTTGGCCAAAGAAAAAAAGGCTCTTTCATTAATTTAGGAACTTAGATATCATTCATTATTTTGGTGGGAAAGGAAGTTGTTAATGTCACAGGAGGAAAAGAAAGATTATAGTAGATAAAAGGGGTGTTAATATGAGAAAATGAGGATGCATCATTAACCGTTTTAGATATATTGCTATGAAAGAGATGAGAGAAATGATATATCCAGTGCAGGATGTGGGATCAAGGTAACTATTGTTTTGTTTGTTTTTAACTATGTATGCTTTTCTTTTTATGGACATACTTGAACATATTCACTAATCCAATAGGAAAAATCCAGTTATTAGGGTTCACTAAAAAGGAAGAGACAGAAGGGAAAAATCTAGAGTGTGAGAATCTAAAGAAGGTGGGGGAATGAAATTCAAATCATAGGCAGAGGAATTAGGTTTAAATTGGAAGAGGAGCACATTTTCTATCCTAAGAGAAAGAAGATTAGAATGGATTCAGTGGTATTCTCCACGACAGTGTCAGTTCCACCTTGGTTCCCGAACTAATTATTATTGAGGGAGGAAGGCTGTAAAACAAAACAAAGCAAAACAAAAAAATGGTCAACATTGTATCTGTCAATGTAGGAGTCTTCAAGAATATTGTCTCTTTCTGTTCTTTTCCTTCATTCCCCCTTACCTTTTCTTTCTTCCTTCTTTTTTTTTTTAAACGTCTTTATTGAAGTATAATTGCTTTACAATGGTGTGTTAGTTTCTGCTTTATAACAAAGTGAATCAGTTATACATATACATATGTTTCCATATCTCTTCCTTCTTGCATCTCCCTCCCTCCCACCCTCCCTATCCCACCCCTCTAGGTGGTCACAAAGCACCGAGCTGATCTCCCTGTGCTATGCGGCTGCTTCCCACTAGCTATCTATTTTACATTTGGTAGTGTATATATGTCCATGACACTCTCTCACCCTGTCACATCTCACCCCTCCCCCTCCCCATATCCTCAAGTCCATTCTCTAGTAGGTCTGTGTCTTTATTCCCGTCTTGCCACTAGGTTCTTCATGACCAATTTTTTTTTTCCCCTTAGATTCCATATATATGTGTTAGCATACTGTATTTCTTTTTCTCTTTCTACTTACTTCACTCTGTAGAACAGACTATAACTCCATCCACCTCATTACAAATACCTCCATTTCATTTCTTTTTATGGCTGAGTAATATTCCATTGTATATATGTGCCACATCTTCTTTATCCATTCATCCGATGATAGACACCTAGGTTGCTTCCATGTCCTTGCTATTGTAAACAGAGCTGCAATGAATATTTTGGTACATGACTCTTTCTGAATTATGGTTTTCTCAGGGTATATGCCCAGTAGTGGGATTGCTGAGTCGTATGGTAGTTCTATTTTTAGTTTTTTAAGGAACCTCCATACTGTTCTCCATAGTGGCTGTATCAATTTACATTCCCACCAACAGTGCAAGAGGGTTCCCTTTTCTCCACACCCTCTCCAGCATTTATTGTTTCTAGATTTTTTGATGATGGCCATTCTGACCGGTGTGAGATGATACCTCATTGTAGTTTTGATTTGCATTTCTCTAATGATTAATGATGTTGAGCATTCTTTCATGTGTCTGTTGGCAATCTGTATATCTTCTTTGGAGAAATGTCTATTTAGGTCTTCTGCCCATTTCTGGATTGGATTGTTCGTTTTTTTGTTATTGAGCTGCATGAGCTGCTTGTAAATCTTGGAGATTAATGCTTTGTCAGTTGCTTCATTTGCAAATATTTTCTCCCATTCTGAGGGTTGTCTTTTGGTCTTGTTTATGGTTTCCATTACTGTGCAAAAGCTTTTAAGTTTCATTAGGTCCCATTTGTTTATTTTTGTTTTTATTTCCATTTCTCTAGGAGCTGGATCAAAAAGGATCTTGCTGTGATTTATGTCATAGAGTGTTCTGCCTATGTTTTCCTCTAAGAGTTTGATAGTGTCTGGCCTTACACTTAGGTCTTTAATCCATTTTGAGTTTATTTTTGTGTATGGTGTCAGGGAGTGTTCTAATTTCATACTTTTACATGTACCTGTCCAATTTTCCCAGCACCACTTATTGAAGAGGCTGTCTTTTCTCCACTGTATATGCTTGCCTCCTTTATCAAAGATAAGGTGACCATATGTGCGTGGGCTTATCTCTGGGCTCTCTATCCTGTTCCATTGATCTATATTTCTGTTTTTGTGCCAGTACCAAACTGTCTTGATTACGGTAGCTTTGTAATATAGTCTGAAGTCAAGGAGCCTGATTCTTCCAGCTCCATTTTTCGTTCTCAAGATTGCTTTGGCTATTCGGGGTCTTTTGTGTTTCCTTGCAAATTGTGAATTTTTTTGTTCTAGTTCTGTGAAAAATGCCAGTGGTAGTTTGATAGGGATTGCACTGAATCTGTAGATTGCTTTGGGTAGTAGAGTCATTCTCAAAATGTTGATTCTTCCAATCCAAGAACATTGTATATCTCTCTATCTATTTGTATCATCTTTAATTTCTTTCATCAGTGTCTTATAATTTTTTGCCTACAGGTCTTTTGTCTCCTTAGGTAGGTTTATTCCTAGATATTTTATTCTTTTTGTTGCAATGGTAAACGGGAGTGTTTTCTTAATTTCACTTTCAGATTTTTCATCATTAGTATATAGGAATGCAAGAGATTTCTGTGCATTAATTTTGTATCCTGCTACTTTACCAAATTCATTGATTAGCTCTAGTAGTTTTCTGGTAGCATCTTTAGGATTCTCTATGTATAGTATCATGTCATCTGCAAACAGTGACAGCTTTACTTCTTCTTTTCCGATTTGGATTCCTTTTATTTCTTTTTCTCCTCTGATTGTTGTGGCTAACACTTCCAAAACTATGTTGAATAATAGTGGTGAGAGTGGGCAACCTTGTCTTGTTCCTGATCTTAGTGGAAATGGTTTCAGTTTTTCACCATTGAGGACAATATTGGCTGTGGGTTTGTCATATATGGCCTTTATTATGTTGAGGAAAATTCCCTCTATGCCTATTTTCTGCAGGGCTTTTATCATAAATGGGTGTTGAATTTTGTCGAAAGCTTTCTCTGCATCTATTGAGATGATCATATGGTTTTTCTCCTTCAATTTGTTAATATGGTGTATCACGTTGATTGATTTGCGTATATTGAAGAATCCTTGCATTCCTGGAATAAACCCCTCTTGATCATGGTGTATGATCCTTTTAATGTGTTGTTGGATTCTGTTTGCTAGTATTTTGTTGAGGATTTTTGCATCGATGTTCATCAGTGATATTGGCCTGTAGTTTTCTTTCTTTGTGACATCTTTGTCTGGTTTTGGTATCAGGGTGACGGTGGCCTCGTAGAATGAGTTGGGGAGTGTTCCTCCCTCTGCAATAGTTTGGAAGAGTTTGAGAAGGATAGGTGTTAGCTCTTCTCTAAATGTCTGATAGAATTCGCCTGTGAAGCCATCTGGTCCTGGACTTTTGTTTGTTGCAAGATTTTTAATCACAGTTTCAATTTCAGTGCTTGTGATTGGTCTGTTCATATTTTCTATTTCTTCCTGGTTAAGTCTTGGCAGGTTGTGCATTTCTAAGAATCTGTCCATTTCTTCCAGGTTGTCCATTTTATTGGCATAGAGTTCCTTGTAGTAATCTCTCATGATCGTTTGTATTTCTGCAGTGTCAGTGGTTACTTCTCCTTTTTCATTTCTAATTCTATTGATTTGAGTCTTCTCCCTTTTTCTTTGATGAGTCTGGCTAATGGTTTATCAATTTTGTTTATCTTCTCAAAGAACCAGCTTTTAGTTTCATTGATTTTTGCTATTGTTTCCTTCATTTCTTTTTCATTTATTTCTGATCTGATCTTTATGATTTCTTTCCTTCTGCTAGCTTTGGGGTTTTTTTGCTCTTCTTTCTCTTATTGCTTTAGGTGCAAGGTTAGGTTGTTTATTCGAGATGTTTCCTGTTTCTTGATGTAGCCTTGTATTGCTATAAACTTCCCTCTTAGAACTGCTTTTGCTGCATCCCATAGGTTTTGGTTCGTCATGTCTCCATTGTCATTTGTTTCTAGGTATTTTTTGATTTCCCCTTTGATTTCTTCAGTGATCACTTCGTTATTAAGTAGTGTATTGTGTAGCCTCCATGTGTTTGTATTTTTTACAGATGTTTTCCTGTAATTGATATCTAGTCTCATAGCGTTGTGGTCGGAAAAGATACTTGATACGACTTCAATTTTTTTAAATTTAGCAAGGCTTGATTTGTGACCCAAGATATGATCTATCCTGGAGAATGTTCCATGAGCACTTGAGAAAATTGTGTATTCTGTTGTTTTTGGGTGGAATGTCCTATAAATATCAATTAAGTCCATCTTGTTTAATGTATCATTTAAAGCTTGTGTTTCCTTATTTATTTTCATTTTGGATCATCTGTCCATTGGTGAAAGTGGGGTGTTAAAGTCTCCTACTATGATTGTGTTGCTGTCGATTTCCCCTTTTATGGCTGTTAGTATTTGTCTTATGTATTGAGGTGCTCCTATGTTGGGTGCATAAATATTTACAATTGTTATACCTTCCTCTTGGATCGATCCCTTGATCATTATATAGTGTCCTTCTTTGTCTCTTGTAATAGTCTTTATTTTAAAGTCTATTTTGTCTGATATGAGAATTGCTACTCCAGCTTTCTTTTGATTTCCATTTGCATGGAATATCTTTTTCCATCCCCTCACTTTCAGTCTGTATGTGCCCCTAGGTCTGAAGTGGGTCTCTTGTAGACAGCATATATATGGGTCTTGTTTTTGCATCCATTCAGCCAGTCTGTGCCTTTTGGTGGGAGCATTTAATCCATTTACATTTAAGGTAATTATCGATATGTATGTTCCTATTCCCATTTTCTTAAATGTTTGGGTTTGTTATTGTAGGTGTTTTCCTTCTCTTGTGTTTCTTGCCTAGAGAAGTTCCTTTAGCATTTGTTGTAAAGCTGGTTTGGTGGTGCTAAACTCTCAGCTTTTGCTTGTCTGTAAAGGTTTTAATTTCTCCATCAAATCTGAATGAGATCCTTGCTGGGTAGAGTAATCTTCGTTGTAGGTTTTTCTCCTTCATCACTTTAAGTATATCCTGCCACTCCCTTCTGCCTTGCAGAGTTTCTGCTGAATGATCAGCTGTTAACCTTATGGGGATGCCCTTGTGTGTTATTTGTTGTTTTTCCCTTGCTGCTTTTAATATGTTTTCTTTATATTTAATTTTTGATAGTTTGATTAATATGTGTCTTGATGTGTTTCTCCTTGGATTTATCCTGTATGGGACTCTCTCTGCTTCCAGGACTTGATTAACTATTTCCTTTCCCATATTAGGGAAGTTTTCAACTATAATCTCTTCAAATATTTTCTCAGTCCCTTTCTTTTTCTCTTCTTCTTCTGGGACCCCTATAATTTGAATGTTGGTGCATTTAATGTTGTCCCAGAGGTCTCTGAGACTGTCCTCAGTTCTTTTCATTCTTTTTTCTTTATTCTGCTCTGCAGTAGTTATTTCCACCATTTTATTTTCCAGGTCACTTATCCGTTCTTCTACCTCAGTTATTCTGCTATTGATCCCATCTAGAGTATTTTTAATTTCATTTATTGTGCTTTTCATCATTGCTTGGTTTCTCTTTAGTTCTTCTACGTCCTTGTTAAATGTTTCTTGCATTTTGTCTATTCTATTTCCAAGATTTTGGATCATCCTTACTATCATTATTCTGAATTATTTTTCAGGTAGACTACTTATTTCCTCTTCATTTGTTAAGTCTGGTGTGTTTTGACCCTGCTCCTTCATCTGCAGTGTGTTTTTCTGTCTTCTCATTTTGCTTATCTTACTGTGTTTGGGGTCTCCTTTTCACAGGCTGCAGGTTCGTAGTTCCCGTTGTTTTTGATATCTGTCCCCAGTGGCTAAGGTTGGTTCAGTGGGTTGTGTAGGTTTCCTGGTGGAGGGAACTAGTGCCTGTGTTCTGGTGGATGAGGCTGGATCTTGTCTTTCTGGTGGGCACGTCCACATCTGGTGGTGTGTTTTGGGGTGTCTGTGGCCTTATTATGATTTTAGGCAGCCTCTCTGTTAACGGATGGGGCTGTGTTCCTGTCTTGCTAGTTGTTTGGCATAGGGTGTCCAGCACTGCAGCTTGCTGGTCATTGAGTGAAGCTGGGTCTTGGTGTTGAGATGGAGATCTCTGAGAGATTTTCGCCATTTGGTATTATGTGGAGCTGGGAGGTCTCTTGTGGACCAGTGTCCTGAAGTTGTCTCTCCCACCTCAGAGGCACAGCCCTGATGCCTGGCTGTAGCACCAAGAGCCTTTCATCCACACGGCTCAGAATAAAAGGGAGAAAAAATGGAAAGAAAGAAAGAAAGAGGATAAAATAAAATAAAATAAAGCTATTATAATAAAAAATAAGAAAAAAATTATTAAGAATAAATTTATTAAGAAAATTTTTTTTTAATTTTTAAAAATAGATTTATTAATTTTTTATAATAAAAAATAAGAAAAAAATATTAAGAAAAAAATTTATTAACAAAAAAAATTTTTAATTTTTTAAAATAAAAAATATGAAAAACCTTATTTAAAAATTTTTTTAAAATTTTTTTAAAATAAGAAAATAAGGAAAAAATTATTAAGAAAACATTTATTAGGGAAAAAAAATTTTTTTTAAGTAAAAAAAAAAACAAAAACGGACGGACCTAACCCTAGCACTAATGGTGAGAGCAAAGCTATACAGACAAAATCTCACCCAGAAGCATACACATACACACTCACAAAAAAAGGAAAAGGGAAAAGTTAATATATCCTGCTCCCAAAGTCCACCTCCTAAATTTGGGATGATTCGTTGTCTATTCAGGTATTCAACAGATGCAGGCACATCAAGTTGTTTGTGGAGCTTTAATCCGCTGCTTCTGAGGCTGCTGGGAGAGATTTCCCTTTCTCTTCTTTGTTCGTACAGCTCCCGGGGTTCAGCTTTGGATTTGGACCCGCCTCTGCATGTAGGTCGCCTGAGGGCGTCTGTTCCCCGCCCAGACAGAATGGGGTTAAAGGAGCAGCTGATTCGGGGGCTCTGGCTCAGTCAGGCCTGGGGGAGGGAGCGGTACGGAGGAGGCGGGGCGATCCTGCGGTGGCAGAAGCCGGCGTGACGTTGCAGCAGCCTGAGGCGCGCCGTGCGCTCTCCCGGGGAAGTTGTCCCGGGATCACGGGAGCCTGGCGGTGGCAGGCTGCACAGGCTCCCGGGAGGGGCGGTGTGGAGAGTGACCTGTGCTCGCACACAGGCTTTTTAGTGGCTGCAGCAGCAACCTTAGCGTCTCATGCCCGTCTCTGTGGTCCGCGCTGATAACCGCGGCTCGCGCCCATCTCTGGGGTCCGCGCTGATAGCCGTGGCTCACACCCGCCTCTGGGGTCCGCGCTGATAGCTGCGGCTCGCGCCCGTCTCTGGAGTTCGTTTAAGCGGCGCTCTGAATCCCCTCTCCTTGCACGCCGCGAAACAAAGAGGCAAGAAAAAGTCTCTTGCCTCTTCAGCAGCTGCAGATCTCCTCTCGGGCTCCCTCCCGGCTAGCTGTGGTGTGCTAGCCCCCTCAGCTGTGTTCACGCAGCCAACCCCAGTCCTCTCCCTGGGATCCGACCGAAGCCCGAGCCTCAGCTCCCAGCCCCCGACCGCCCCGGTGGGTGAGCAGACAAGCCTCTCGGGCTGGTGAGTGCTGCTCGGCGCCGAGCCTCTGTGCGGGAATCTCTCCGTTTTTCCCTCTGTGTCCCTGTTGTTGTGGGATCCGTGCTGATAGCCTGGCTCGCGCCTGTCTCTGGAGCTCGTTTAGGCGGCGCTCTGAATCCCATCTCCTTGCGCGCCACGAAACAAAGAGGCAAGAAAAAGTCTCTTGCCTCTTTGGCAGCTGCAGTCTTTTTCCCGGACTCCCTCCCAGCTAGCACAGAAGCCCGAGCCTCAGCTCCCAGCCCCTGCCCGCCCCGGCGGCTGAGCAGACAAGCCTCTCGGGCTGGTGAGTGCTGGTCGGTACCGCTCCTCTGTGCGGGAATCTCTCCGCTTTGCCCTCCGCACCACTGTGGCTGCGCTCTCCTCCGTGGCTCTGAAGCTTCCCCCCTCTGCCACCCGCAGTCTCTGCCCACGAAGGGGCTTCCTAGTGTGTGGAAACCTTTCCTCCTTCACGGCTCCCTCCCACTGGTGCAGGTCCCATCCCTATTCTTTTGTCTCTGCTATTTCTTCTTTCTTTTGCCCTACCCAAGTACATGGGGATTTTCTTGCCTTTTGGGAGGTCTGACGTCTTCTGCCAGCGTTCAGTGGGTGTTCTGCAGGAGCAGTTGCACGTGTAGATGTATTTCTCATGTATCTGTGGGAAGGAAGGTGATCTCCGCGTCTTACTCTTCTGCCATCTTGCCCAGCATCCTCTTTCTTCCTTCTTTTCCACATTAATTTCAAACACAATGCATACAATATGCATCTTGAAATTTCCTTTTAAAGGCATGCCCCATCTTTCTATCTGTATTTCCAAGCTAAACATAATATCATGGATCACTGTTTCTAGTATCTTAATTCAGATTTTTAGTTCTTTTTCCCTTATAATTGACATCCATTGATACAAATGATCCACAATGATTTATGCCAGTACTATGAATTTCTGTAAATTTCCATTCAGCTTAGAAACTCCAGAGACATCTTCCTAAACACAAATTTCACTACTTACCTAATAACTCCAAAATGATTAATTAAATAAAGATGAAGAATGTACTGCATAGCATTCAATAGTTAGTGTGATGTTTCAGGAATTGCCTTAAATTCTATATCCAGACTGTCTGTATAAATACATATATGTATATATATAAACCAATGTACAGCATTATAATTTGGCATCTGAATATATTACAAAATGATCCCCAGAAGTCTAGTTACCAACCGTCACCATACAGTTAACCCCCTTCTCCCATTTTGCCTACTGCCCCCCAACCCTGTCTCCTCTGGGTAATATGAACATTTCAACAATATTAATTCTTCCAATTAATATTCATACAATTAATATTCAGACAATTCATCAGTGTCTTATAGTTTGAAGTACATAGATCTTTCACCTCTGTGGTTAAATTTATGTCCAAATATTTTATTCTTTTTGCTGTAATTATAAATGGGATTTCTTAAAAAAATTATTTTCTTTCTGATAGTTCATTATTAGTGTATAGAAACATCACAGATTTCTGTATATTAATTTCATATCTTGCAACTTTACTGAATTTATTTATTCTAACAGTATTTTGGTGGAGTCATTAGGGTTCTCTCTATAGAGGGTCATGTCTTCTGCAAACAGTGACACTTTTACTTCTTTCTTTTTGACTTGGATGACTTTTATATTTTTCCCCTGCCCAATTGCTGTAGCTAAGACTTTCAGTACTATGTTGATGAAAGAAGGAGATGGGTAACCTTGTCTTGTTCTTGATCTTAGAGAAAAATCTTTCAGCTTTTCACTGTTGAGTATGATGTGGGTTTGTCATATATGCTGTTTATTATGTTGAGGTATGTTCCGTCTATATCCACTTTGTTGAGAGTTTTTATCACAAATGGATGTTGACTTTTGTCAAATGTTTTTCCTACATCTATTGAAATGATCATATATTTTTATGCTTCATTTTGTTAATTTAGTGTATCACATTGATAGATTTGTGGATATTAAACCATTCATGCATCTCTGGAATAAATTCCCCTTGATCATGGTTTCTGATCCTTTTAATGTATTGTTGGATTCAGTTTGCTAATATTTTGTTGAGTATCTTTACATCTATGTTCATCAAGGATATTGGCCTATAATTTTCTTTTTGGCAGTGTTCTTGTCTGGTTTTGGTATCAGTGTTATGCTGGCTTCGTAAAATGTGTTTGAATCATTTCCCTCCTCTTCAGTTTTTTGGAAGAGTTTGAGAAGGATAGTTATTAAATATTCTTTTAATGTTTTTAGAGTCTTGCCAGTGAAGTATCTGGTCCCGGCTTTTGTTGGGAGATTTTTTATTACCCTTTCAGTTCCCCTACTAGTAATTGATATATTAAGAGTTTCTATTTCTTCATTATTCAGTCTTGGCAGATTGTATGTTTCTAGGAATTTATCTATTTCTTCTAGGTTGTACAGTTTTTTGACATATATTTATTTGTAATAGTCTCTTATGATCCTTTGTATTTCTATGGATTCAGTTGTAACTTCTCTTTCATTTCTGATTTTATTTGAGTCCTCTCTCTTTTTCTCTTAGTCTATCTAAAGGTTTATCTATTTTGTTAATCTTTTCAAAGAACCAGCTCTTAGTTTCTTTGATCTTTTCTATTATTTTTTAGTTTCCATTTCATTTATTTCCACTCTCTTCTTTATGGTTTCTTTTTTCTACTAATTTTGGGCTTAATTTATTCTTATTTTAAAAATGTATTTAGGTGTAAAGTTATACTGTTTATTTGGGATTTTTGTTGTTTTTGTTTCTTTTTTTGTTTTTTTTTTAACATCTTTATTGAAGTATAATTGCTTTACAATGGTGTGTTAGTTTCTGCTTCATAAAAAAGTGAATCAGTTATACATATACATATGTTCCCATATCTCTTCCCTCTTGCATCTCCCTCCCTCCCGCCCTCCGTATCCCACACCTCTAGGTGGTCAAAAAGCACAGAGCTGATCTCCCTGTGTTATGCAGTTGCTTCCCACTAGCTATCTATTTTACGTTTGGTAGTGTACATATGTCCATTCCACTCTCTCTCTCTGTCACATCTTACCCTTCCCCCTCCCCATATCCTCAAGTCCATTCTCTAGTAGGTCTGTGTCTTTATTCCCATCTTGCCACTAGGTTCTTCATGACCTTTTTTTTTTTTCCCTTAGATTCCATATATATGTGTTAGCATACTGTATTTGTTTTTCTCTTTCTGACTTACTTCACTCTGTATGACAGACTCTAGGTTCATCCACCTCACTACAAATAACTCCATTTCGTTTCTTTTTATGGCTGAGTAATATTCCATTGTATATATGCGCGACATCTTCTTTATCCATTCATCCGAAGATGGACACTTAGGTTGCTTCCATGTCCTGGCTATTGTAAATAGAGCTGCAATGAACACTTTAGTACATGATACTTTTTGAATTATGGTTTTCTCAGGGTATATGCCCAGTAGTGGGATTGCTGGGTCATATGGTAGTTCTAGTTTTAGTTTTTAAGGAACCTCCATACTGTTCTCAACAGTGGCTGTATCAATTTACATTCCCACCAACAGTGCAAGAGGGTTCCCTTTTCTCCACACCCTCTCCAACATTTATTGTTTCTAGATTTTTTGATGATGGCCATTCTGATCGGTGTGAGATGATATCTCATTGTACTTTTGATTTGCATTTCTCTAATGATTAATGATGTTGAGCATTCTTTCATGTGTTTCTTGGCAATCTGTATATCTTCTTTGGAGAAATGTCTATTTAGGTCTTCTGCCCATTTTTGGATTGGGTTGTTTGTTTTTTTGTTATTGAGCTGCATGAGCTGCTTGTAAATTTGGAGATTAATCCTTTGTCAGTTGCTTCATTTGCAAATATTTTCTCCCATTCTGAGGGTTGTCTTTTCGTCTTGTTTATGGTTTCCTTTGCAGTGCAAAAGCTTTTAAGTTTCATTAGGTCCCATTTGTTTATTTTTGTTTTTATCTCCATTTCTCTAGGAGCTAGGTCAAAAAGGATCTTGCTGTGATTTATGTCATACAGTGTTCTGCCTATGTTTTCCTCTAAGAGTTTGATAGTGTCTGTCCTTACATTTAGGTCTTTAATCTATTTTGAGTTTATTTTTGTGTATGGTGTTAGGGAGTGTTCTAATTTCATACTTTTACATGTACCTGTCCAGTTTTCCCAGCACCACTTATTGAAGAGGCTGTCTTTTCTCCACTGTATATGCTTGCCTACTTTATCAAAGATAAGGTGACCATATGTGTGTGGGTTTATCTCTGGGCTTTCTACCCTGTTCCATTGATATATGTTTCTAGTTTTGTGCCAGTACCAGACTGTCTTGATTACTGTAGCTTTGTAGTATAGTCTGAAGTCAGGGAGCCTGATTCCTCCAGCTCCATTTTTCATTCTCAAGATTGCTTTGGCTATTCGGGGTCTTTTGTGTTTCCTTGCAAATTGTGAATTTTTTTGTTCTAGTTCTGTGAAAAATGCCAGTGGTAGTTTGATAGGGATTGCACTGAATCTGTAGATTGCTTTGGGTAGTAGAGTCATTTTCACAATGTTGATTCTTCCAATCCAAGAACATTGTATATCTCTCTATCTATTTGTATCATCTTTAATTTCTTTCATCAGTGTCTTATAATTTTTTGCCTACAGGTCTTTTGTCTCCTTAGGTAGGTTTATTCCTAGATATTTTATTCTTTTTGTTGCAATGGTAAACAGGAGTGTTTTCTTAATTTCACTTTCAGATTTTTCATCATTAGTGTATAGGAATGCAAGAGATTTCTGTGCATTAATTTTGTATCCTGCTACTTTACCAAATTCATTGATTAGCTCTAGTAGTTTTCTGGTAGCATCTTTAGGATTCTCTATGTATAGTATCATGTCATCTGCAAACAGTGACAGCTTTACTTCTTCTTTTCCAATTTGGATTCCTTTTATTTCTTTTTCTTCTCTGATTGCTGTGGCTAAAACTTCCAAAACTATGCTGAATAATAGTGGTGAGAGTGGGCAACCTTGTCTTTTTCATCATCATAGTGGAAATGGTTTCAGTTTTTCACCATTGAGGATGATGTTGGCTGTGGGTTTGTCATATATGGCCTTTATTATGTTGAGGTAAGTTCCCTCTATGCCTAATTTCTGCAGTGCTTTTATCATAAATGGGTGTTGAATTTTGTCGAAAGCTTTCTCTGCATCTATTGAGACGATCATATGGTTTTTCTCCTTCAATTTGTTAATATGGTGTATCACGTAGATTGATTTGCGTATATTGAAGAATCATTGCATTCCTGGAATAAACCCCACTTGATCATGGTGTATGATCCTTTTAATGTGCTGTTGGATTGTGTTTGCTAGTACTATATTGAGGATTTTTGCATCTATGTTCATCAGTGATATTGGCCTGTAGTTTTCTTTCTTTGTGACATCTTTGTCTGGTTTTGGTATCAGGGTGATGGTGGCCTCGTAGAATGAGTTGGGGAGTGTTCCTCCCTCTGCAATATTTTGGAAGAGTTTGAGAAGGATAGGTGTTAGCTCTTCTCTAAATGTTTGATAGAATTCGCCTGTGAAGCCATCTGGTCCTGGGCTTTTATTTGTTGGAAGATTTTTTATCACAGTTTCAATTTCAGTGCTTGTGATTGGTCTGTTCATATTTTCTATTTCTTCCTGGTTCAGTCTCGGCAGGTTTGCATTTCTAAGATTTTGTCCATTTCTTCCAGGTTGTCCATTTTATTGGGATAGAGTTCCTTGTAGTAATCTCTCATGATCGTTTGTATTTCTGCAGTGTCAGTGGTTACTTCTCCTTTTTCGTTTCTAATTCTATTGATTTGAGTCCTCTCCCTTTTTTTCTTGATGAGTCTGGCTAATGGTTTATCAATTTTGTTTATCTTCCCAAAGAACCAGCTTTTAGTTTTATTGATCTTTGCTATCATTTCCTCATTTCTTTTTCATTTATTTCTGATCTGATCTTTATGATTTCTTTCCTTCTGCTAGCTTTGGGGTTTTTTTGTTCTTCTTTCTCTAATTGCTTTAGATGCAAGGTTAGGTTTATTCGAGATGTTTCCTGTTTCTTGAGGTAGGCTTGTATTGCTATAAACTTCCCTCTTAGAACTGCTTTTGCCTCATCCCATAGGTTTTGGTTCGTCATGTCTCCATTGTCATTTGTTTCTAGGTATTTTTTGATTTCCCCTTTGATTTCTTCAGTGATCACTTCGTTATTAAGTAGTGTATTGTGTAGCCTCCATGTGTTGTATTTTTTACAGATCTTTTCCTGTAATTGATATCTAGTCTCATAGTGCTGTGGTCCGAAAAGATACTTGATATGATTTCAATTTTCTTAAATTTACCAAGCCTTGATTTGTGACCCAAGATATGATCTATCCTGGAGAATGTTCCATGAGCACTTGAGAAAATTGTGTATTCTGTTGTTCTTGGGTGGAATGTCCTATAAATATCAATTAAGTCCATCTTGTTTAATGTATCATTTAAAGCTTGTGTTTCCTTATTTATTTTCATTTTGGATGATCTGTCCATCGGTAAAAGTGGGGTGTTAAAGTCCCCTACTCTGATTGTGTTGCTGTCAATTTCCCCTTTTATGGCTGTTAATATTTGCCTTATGTATTTTGGTGCTCCTATGTTGGGTGCAAAAATATTTACAATTGTTATACCTTCTTCTTGGATCGATCCCTTGATCATTATATAGTGTCCTTCTTTGTCTCTTGTAATAGTCTTTATTTTAAAGTCTATTTTGTCTGATATGAGAATTGCTACTCCAGCTTTCTTTTGATTTCCATTTGCATGGAATATCTTTTTCCATCCCCTCACTTTCAGTCTGTATGTGCCCCTAGGTCTGAAGTGGGTCTCTTGTAGACAGCATATATATGGGTCTTGTTTTTGTATCCATTCAGCCAGTCTGTGTCTTTTGGTGGGAGCCTTTAATCCATTTATGTTTAAGGTAATTATCAATATGTCTGTTCCTATTCCCATTTTCTTAAATGTTTGGGTTTGTTATTGTAGGTGTTTTCCTTCTCTTGTGTTTCTTGCCTAGAGAAGTTCCTTTAGCATTTGTTGTAAAGCTGGTTTGGTGGTGCTGAACTCTCTCAGCTTTTGCTTGTCTGTAAAGGTTTTAATTTCTCCATCAAATCTGAGTGAGATCCTTGCTGGGTAGAGTAATCTTGGTTGTAGGTTTTTCTCCTTCATCACTTTAAGTGTATCCTGCCACTCCCTTCTGGCTTGCAGAGTTTCTGCTGAAAGATCAGCTGTTAACCTTATGGGGATGCCCTTGTGTGTTATTTGTTGTTTTTCCCTTGCTGCTTTTAATATGTTTTCTTTATATTAAATTTTTGATAGTTTGATTAATATGTGTCTTGGCATGTTTCTCCTTGGATTTATCCTGTATGGGACTCTCTGTGCTTCCAGGACTTGATTAACTATTTCCTTTCCCATATTAGGGAAGTTTTCAACTATAATCTCTTCAAATATTTTCTCAGTCCCTTTCTTTTTCTCTTCTTCTTCTGGAACCCCTATAATTCGAATGTTGGTGCGTTTAATGTTGTCCCAGAGGTCTCTGAGACTGTCCTCAGTTCTTTTCATTCTTTTTTCTTTATTCTGCTCTGCAGTATTTATTTCCAATATTTTATCTTCCAGGTCACTTACCCGTTCTCCTGCCTCAGTTATTCTGCTATTGATCCCTTGTAGAGTATTTTTAATTTCATTTATTGTGTTTTTCATCATTGCTTGATTCCTCTTTAGTTCTTCTACATCCTTGTTAAATGTTTCTTGCATTTTGTCTATTTTATTTCCAAGATTTTGGATCATCTTTACTATCATTTTTCTGAATTCTTTTTCAGGTAGACTGCCTATTTCCTCTTCATTTGTTAGGTCTGGTGTGTTTTTACCTTCTTCCTTCATCTGCAGTGTGTTTTTCTGTCTTCTCATTTTGCTTATCTTACTGTGTTTGGGGTCTCCTTTTCACGGGCTGCAGGTTCATAGTTCCTGTTGTTTTTGATATCTGTCCCCAGTGGCTAAGGTTGGTTCAGTGTGTTGTGTAGGCTTCCTGGTGGAGGGGACTAGTGCCTGTGTTCTGGTGGATGAGGCTGGATCTTGTCTTTCTGGTGGGCAGGTCCACGTCTGGTGGTGTGTTTTGGGGTGTCTATGGCCTTCTTATGATTTTAGGCTGCCTCTCTGCTAATGGATGATGCTGTGTTCCTGTCTTGCTAGTTGTTTGGCATAGGGTGTCCAGCACTGCAGCTTGCTGGTCGTTGAGTGAAGCTGGGTCTTGGTGTTGAGATGGAGATCTCTGAGAGATTTTCGCCATTTGGTATTATGTGGAGCTGGGAGGTCTCTTGTGGACCAGTGTCCTGAAGTTGGCTCTCCCACCTCAGAGGCACAGCCCTGACGCTTGGCTGGAGCACCAAGAGCCTTTCATCCACACGGCTCAGAATAAAAGGGAGAAAAAATAGAAAGAAAGAAAGAAAGAGGATATAATAATATAAAATAAAGTAAGATAAAAGAAAATAAAGTTATTAAAATAAAAAATAAGGAAAAAATTATTAAGAGAAAATTTATTATGAAAAAAAATTTTTATTTTTTTAAAATAAATATTTTAAATTTTAAAAATAAAAAATAAGAAAAAATTATTAAGAAAATAATTTATTAAGAAAAAAATTTTAATTAAAAATAAGAAAAAAATTATTAAGAAAATCTTTATTAAGAAAATAAATTTTTTTAATTTTTTAAAATAAAAAATAAGAAAATAATTATTAAGAAAAAGTTTATTAAGAAAAAATATTTTTAATTTTTTAAAATAAAAAAGAAGAAAATAATTACTAAAAAAAATTTATTAGAAAAAAAAATTTTTTAAGTAAAAAAAAAAAAAAAAATGCACAGACCGAACCCTAGGACAAATGGTGCAAGCAAAGCTATGTGGATAAAAATCTCACACAGAAGCATACACATACACACTCAGAAAAAGAGGAAATGCGGAAGAAATAAAATATCCTGCTCCCAAAGTCCACCTCCTGAATTTGGGATGATTCATTGTCTATTCAGGTATTCAACAGATGCAGGCACATCAAGTTGTTTGTGGAGCTTTAATCCGCTGCTTCTGAGGCTGCTGGGAGAAATTTCCCTTTCTCTTCTTTGTTTGTACAACTCCTGGGGCTCAGCTTTGAATTTGGACCCGCCTCTGTGTGTAGGTCACCTGAGGGCGTCTGTTCTTCGCTCACACAGGACGGTGTTAAAGGAGCAGCTGCTTGGGGGGCTCTTGCTCACTCAGGCCGTGGGGAGGGAGGGGTACGGATGCCGGGCGAGCCTGCAGCGGCAGAGGCTGGCGTGACCTTGAAGCAGCCTGAGGTGCGCAGTGCCTTCTCCCGGGGATGTTGTCCCTGGATCACAGGAGGCTGGCAGTGGCGGGCTGCACAGGCTCCCAGGAGGGGAGGTGTGGAGAGTGACCTGTGCTCGCACACAGGCTTCTTGGTGACGGCAGCAGCAGCCTTAGCGTCTCACGCCCGTCTCTGGGGTCCGCACTGATAGCCGCTGCTCATGCCCGTCTCTGGAGCTCGTTTAGGCAGTGCTCTGAATCCCCTCTCCTCGCGCACCAGGAAACAAAGAGGCAAGAAAAAGTCTCTCGCCTGTTTGGCAGCTCCAGACCTTTTCCCGGACTCCCTCCCACTTAGCTGTGGTGCACTAGCCCCTTCAGGCTGTCTTCACGCCGCCAACCCCAGTCCTCTCCCTGGGATCCGACCTCGGAAGCCGGAGCCTCAGCTCCCAGCCCCCGCCCGCCCCAGCGGGTGAGCAGACAAGCCTCTCGGGCTGGTGAGTGCTGCTAGGCACCGATCCTCTATGCGGGAATCTCTCCGCTTTGCCCTCCACACCCCTGTGGCTGTGCTCTCCTCCATGGCTCCGAAGCTTCCCCCCTCTGCCACCTGCAGTCTCCACCTGTGAAGGGGCTTCCTAGTGTGTGGAAACCTTTCCTCCTTCACAACTCCCTACCACTGGTGCAGGTCCCATCCC
This sequence comes from Eubalaena glacialis, assembly GCF_028564815.1. Classification (NCBI taxonomy): domain Eukaryota; kingdom Metazoa; phylum Chordata; class Mammalia; order Artiodactyla; family Balaenidae; genus Eubalaena; species Eubalaena glacialis. The sequence continues at coordinate 38,218,695 of NC_083731.1, read as the reverse complement.
TATTCTTTTGTCTCTGTTATTTCTTTTTTCTTTTGCCCTACCCAGGTACGTGGGGAGTTTCTTGCCTTTTGGGGGGTCTGACGTCTTCTGCCAGCATTCAGTGGGTGTTCTGTAGGAGCAGTTCCACGTGTAGATGTATTTCTGATGTATCTGTGGGGAGGAAGGTGATCTCCACATCTTACTCTTCTGCCATCTTGCCCAGATCCCCCTGTTTTTGTTTCTTGAGTCTGTATTTCTATGAGTTTCCCTTATAGAAACACTTTTGCTGTATCCCATAGATTTTGCTATGTAGCATTTCTGTTTTCAATTGTCTCTAGCTTTTTTTTGTTTGTTTTACTTTTCCTTTGATTTATTTGATGAGTCATTGTTTTTTCAGTAACATGCTGTTTAATCTTCATGCTTTTGTGTTTTTTTCCTTTTTCTTAATTGTGATTTATTTTTAGTTTCATACCATTGTGGTCAGAGAAGATGCTTGATATGATTTAAATATTCTCAAATTTATTGAGACTTGTTTTGTGACCTAATGTTACTGAAACAAACTTGGGTCTGCTCTCCTGCACATAGTAAAGCCAATTTACTGATATCAGGTTGTGGTGAAGGAAAGTGCAGCATTTATTGCAGGGTTCCAAGCAAGGAGTTCAGACTTAGTGTGTCATTTAAGTCTGATGCTTCCATATTGATTTTTTCCCTGGATGATCTATACATTTATGTAATGGAGTTTTGTTAAAGTTTTCTACTATTATTGTATTGCTTTCAATTTCTCTCTTTAAGTCCACTAATATTTGCTTTGTGTATCTTGTTGCTCCTCTGTTGAGTGAATATACATTTATAAATGTTATATCTTCTAGCTGGATTGACCCCTTTATTATTATGGAATGTCCTTTTTTGTCTTTTATTGTGGTCTTTGTTTTAAAGTCTATTTCATCTGATATGAGTATAGCTACCCAGTTTTCTTTTTGTTTCCATTTGCATGAGATATCTTTTCCATCCCTTCACTTTCAGACCGTGTGTATCCTTTCTTCTGAAGTGAGTCTCTTGTAGGTATCATTTAAATGGGTCTTGTTTTTGTTTTTTGGGGTTTTTTAAATCCATTCAGAGACTTAATGTCTTTTGATCAACAAATTTACATTTAAAGTGATTATTGACACGTATGTAGTTACTGGCATTTTGTTAATTGTTTTCTGGCTATTTTTGTAGTTCCTCTCTGTTCTTTTCTTCTCTTTCTCTCTTCCCTTGCGTTTTGCTCATTTTCTTTAGTGTTATGTTTAGATTCCTGTCTCATTTCCTTTTATGTATTAACCATGTCTTTTTTTTCATGTGGTTTTCTGTGAGGTTCACCTATGATATCTTATGTAAATAGTAGCCTATTTTAAGTTTGTAGAAATGTAAATTTGAACACATTCTAAAGCTTTACTTCTTACTCCCCGTCCCATGTTTTATAGTTTCAATAAACCTTTTGCATCTTTTTATGTTATGCATCCCTTAATTAATGGTTGTGATGTTAGTTAATTTTAGTACTTTTTTCTTTTAACCTTTATGCTTGCTTTGTGACTGATTGATTCACAACCTTAATGATATATTTACATTTTCCAGTGAGATTTTTACTTTTATGTGTCTTTTTATTATTAATTACTGTCAATTATTTTCAGCTTAAAGAAGTAACTTTAACATTTTTTGTAATACCAGTTTAGTGATAATGAACTCCTTTAGCTTTTACTTATCTGGAAAATTCTTGGTCTCTCAAAAGAGAGTTCTGAATGATAACCTTGCTGGGTAAGTAATTCTTGGTCAGAAGTTTTTTCCTTTCAGCACTTTTAATATGCCATGCCATTCCTTTCTGACCTATAGAATTTCTGCTGAAAAATCTGCTGGTAGCCTTATGTGCTTTCCCTTGTATGTAACAAGTTGCTTTTCTCTTGCTGCTTTTAAGATTCTCTTTATCCTTAATTTTACCATTTTAATTATAATGTGTCTTGGTGTATGTCTCTATGGGTTCATATTATTTGGAATTCTATGTGCTTCCTGAACTTGGATGTCTGTTTCCCTCCTTAGATTAAGGACGTTTTCAGCCACTATTTCTTCAAATAATCTCTCTAGCTCTTTTTCTTCTCCTTTTTCTCTCCCCCTTTTGCAACCCTTATAAAGTGAATGTTATTCTGCTTGATGTCATCCCATGTGTTCTTTAAGGTATCTTTGATTTTTTAAATTCTTTATTCATTTTACTACTCTGTCTAGATGAGTTTCATTGTTTTGTCTTCCTGCTTGAAAATGTGTTATTCTGTCTCATTACATCTGCTCCTGAACCTTGCTAGTGTACTTTTAAGTTCAACCATAACTTTCTTTTGATACTTTCTTATATTTTCTAACTTTGTTTAAGTTCTCACTGCGTTCATTTTTGTCCTGAGTTCGGTTAGCATTTTTAGGACCATTACTTTGAACATTAGTATTAGGTAGATTGCTTATCTCCATTTTGCCTAGTTCTTTTCTGAGGTTTTGTCTTGTTTTTTGATTAGAACATATACCTTCTACTCCTCATTTTGCCTAATTCTCTGTGCTTGTTTCTATGTATTAGGTAAATCAGCTATCTCTCTCAGTCTTAAAGGAGTGGTTTTATTATGAGATGTCCTGTGGGACTCAGAGGTGCAGTGTCAACTGGCCACCAGAGTCGTGCACTCAAGGACTGTCTCTTATGTTGTTTACCTGCACCCTCCTCTTGTGGTGGGGCTGCTGTTGCTGCTGTTGGGTGCTGGAGGGAGGTGCTGATCCCCAGACTGGCTGTGGTTGCTGCTGTGGCTGCTTCAGGCTTCTGATAGACAGGGCTGGCACTCAGACCAGCTGTGGGGCCCAGCCAAGGCTCAGAGATGGGCAGGGCTCTCAGCAGGACATGCACATTGGCACTAACAGACTAGATAGAGAATCTCAAACTGACACTTACCAGTGCCAGCATTAGCAAAGTAGCCTGAAATCACACAAATGGTTCCCATCAGTGTCTCAGTCCCTAGGGAGTGTCCCAGCTGGTACCTGCCTCTTCAGCAGATGCTTAAGATTAACAAGTGGGTCTCCTTCAACCATGGTTTATGCACTTTTCCATCTCATGTATTTGTACCAGTTTTCAGGTCAAGTGAGTCTGTATGGGAACCCTTTAACAATTTTTTTTATTCCTTGCTGTTTATGGTTTTTCTGGACATATTCTCCATTGGTTTTCAAAACCAGGTGTCTTGGGGGCTCATCTCTCCTGTGTAAGATCAACAGGTTGGAGTGCCTGTTGTGGACCTCGATTTTCTGAGTCCTTTGCTCCTCAGGAGAAAGATCTATGCCTCTGTGATTCCTCCCAATTGTGGATAGCTGTGTCTGAGATGTGTCTTTCCCCCCCACCCCCACCCCTTGGTGAGACTCTATCTATGGCTAGCCTACCTATTTCAATGCTGTCTTTTTATTCTGTGTTGTGGAGGATCTGTTTATCCAGTTTTCAGGTCCATTATCCCATATTTAGTTGTAAACTTGTTGTGTCCATGGGAGATGGTGAGTTTAGGATCTTCTAACACCACCATCTTGAACCTTCTCCAGACTGCCTGGGTCTTATTTTAAATCATCAAGATCATTGATCATTAATCATTAAGTAAACCATATAATTTTAAATCATCAAGATCATTGATCATTAATCATTAAGTAAACCATATAACACTGGACAATCTGGTTATCTTTTTTATGCTTCAGTTTTCTCACCTATAAAATGGGAAAATAATAGCACTTACCTGATGAAGACAGATTTAACATCTCCCTTCAACTTGACCAAATTTTAGATAGGTTTCTTCCTGACTATAGGCCCCTGACCTCCCTTGTATTAGAGCATTTACTTTAGGAAATGTGCAATTGTCAATTCTTTCTCTGTCCTTCTGAGATGTAGATTTTCTCTTGGTAGTTTTCTCTTGCTAATTTTACAATCTAGAAATATCTTTCTCAGGGATCTGGGAGCCACACCTTTGAAATGTAATCATCAAGAAAAATAATGCCCCTCTGCTCCTAGTCTCTATAGGATGATGGGAGCCAATCTTCAATAAGTGCCAATTAGCAAACACATATCCTAGTCATACTGACCAGTCTCCTCCTTGATGTTCTCCAGTACTTTTCCGCTATCTCACCCAAGTGCTTAAAAACTCACCTGTCTTTTGTTTCAGCAGAGTTAAGTTCAATTTCTCTCCCTTACTGCAGAGGTCTTGAATAAAGTCTTCCTTGTTTGACGTCTCCTGTACAATTTTATTTGATACATTTAGAGCATTTTTATAAACATTAAGTGTGTTAATCTACGTAAAATGTTTAAAACAGTGTCTGACGTGGTACTATATAAGATTTACCTATATTTACGATCATGCAAAATGTAATGTTAACCTTAATTTTTAGCTGACTTAGTCATCATTCTTCCTCTAAGCATATGTGACACTATGTTAAATTAAATTTCATATTGTTCCCTGAACACAACCAGCTCATTTACACTTTTTGTTTTTACACATTTTTTTTTGTTTGTTTAACAGTTGCCTGGCTGTTCTTCTATCCTTACTGCAAGGCTCAAATCTGTTAGCACCAGCCATAGGAAGCCTTACTTTTCTTGAGGAAGAATTCATTATATGCTACTTCTTTGCTCAGTCAAGTCCCCCTCCCTCACTGGGCTGTAATTCCCTTGTAGGTAGGTAGAGTATTGTATTAGTAGATTGTTTGACACATTAAAGGATTTGTTGTATTAATGAGTGTGCATTACTTGCAAATTACTATGTTATTAAATATAGAGTCATGGTTTGTTTCAGTGAGCATTGATTTTTTTTGTAAGTATTAAGATCTTTAGAAATCAAAATATTTATTCACATAATTTTAAACTAAAGTCAAAGGTAATAAATCTTCCGTGGTAATGATCTGAGTGCAAGTGATGCTGGCTTTCTTCACATTCCCGTCCTTGGTTCAGTTGTTCTTGAACAAGTCGATGCAGCTCTGTAGGAGGGGGAGACATTGTTCCTGGCATGCTTTATTTCCAGCTCAGACATTTCAATCAGATTCTTCCTAAATGCTGTCACTCTCTTTCGTTTGAAAGTGATTAGCTCTCCTTTTGCAGATTCAGAAAGCTGTTCAAATTTTTGGCAGCATTCCTGCTGGTGTGCCTCAGCTAGCCTGACATCTTTGCTTTTTAACCGGGCCTTATCCAATGCCTTGTTTGAATTCTCATAGTCAATGAGGGCTTTGGTGCGTCTGTATAAGAGATCCTTAGCAGCCTCTATGCAGTGTTTTACTTGTTTCTCTCATTCTCCTAAGCATCAACTTTTTTTTTTTTTTTTTTGTATTTTATTCTTTACTTGAATGGCTCTTTTTAATGCTGTTTCCAATCTAAAATTGGAAAAAACCTAAAACAGCTCTAGCAATATTACTGCATTAGGCTCTAAAAATTCTAATGCTGTGGAGCTATTTGAAGGACACCATTTCTCTCTTGTGGCTAACATTTTTGAAAGATTTAGAAAAAAAAATTCACAAAAGTGCATTGCCTCAGGTGGTTTCTTTCTGTAAAAATTCCTGTGGACATTGAAATTATTAGCTTTGTTCCTATTAGCTTTACTGTAAAGTATTTGGCAGAAACACAGGGAGGTAGATAAAGAGTAGAGTTTGGAACCCATTTTGTGAAAACACCTGCTAAGAGAGGTATTCTCAAATCCCTTGACTATATTTACTTGTAAATTTGCTAGGATTTTTAAGTTTTAGGTGGAAAGATCTCTCTTCAATGACTATATATATATATATATATATATATATCTACAAAATAGGATTTCCAATTGATCAGAAAGTAGGAAACAGTTGCCAGGTAGGAAATAGTTAATGCAGCAAAGATCTCGAGTAGGAGGAGCTATAGCATCAAATTCTAAAGACAGCTGACTACATACTGTCTGTGGAAAGCAGGAAGATCATGTTTCAGAGTTTCAATTTCTAGCACCTATAAAATGAGTTATAAAGTGACACATTTAGGGTCATCCAAAAAGGAAAAACAGAGTTATGTGTTTGAAAGCATTTGGAATAACATGTGGCATAAAATAGACATAAACTAACTCTCCAATATTTTTTGGGAAAAAAGTCTATCCTTGCTTCTCCCTATTTCCTTATTTCCAATTCGCCTTTCAACTACTTGCAATATATTTCCTCCTTTTAAGCTAATTTTCAAATAACACTATAATAACCATGTAATTTGTAGCAATAGAAATTCCTTGGTTTTCACCTTATATTACTTTTTTACTACTAATGTCATTTTTGTCTTATATGAAGTTTCCATATAGAGTTGGGTCTTGGTATTCTGCTCAATAGTCTAGTTTTGTGCATATAGCAATCTATTTTATTTACATTGGAAAATAACTTTTGCTCTATTATGTGGCAAGTCCTCATAATGCACTGTTCTTCATCAAAAAATGTATTGTTGACTCCTGAACATCTATATTTCTGACAAATTTTAGTATTAATTGCCAATTTTTCACTAAAATTAAAAAAATAAATACAGTTGGGTTTTTGTTGGAATTGTCCTTCCTATATTGAATAATTTGGGAGGATTAATATCCCTATGCTATTAAGTATCTTTACCCAATATTTTATACATCCTTTTATTTCATTAAATTTTTAAGTGCCTTTCAATAAACCTTTACAGCTTAATTCTCAATAGTCTACACAGTTGTCTTCTATTTATTCCTCAATATTTTATATTTCTATTTCTTTGGCAATAGATATATTGCTTAACATTATATTTCCTGTTTCTTGTGGTGATATATAAAAGTGAACATAATTTTTATAGATTGATTTCATGATCCAGCAGCTTTGTCAAACTCTTTTGGAAATGTTCATGATTTGTTCGTAAATTCCTTTGAAGATAGAAAATATTATCTATGGACAAGTTATTTGAATAGGAACAATGATTGTTCCTTTCTTTCCAACCATTATACCTTTTATTCTATTCATTTTATTCCTAAAAGAGAAATATGTATGTCTGTATATGTATAAAATACTATATAACATCTTTTTTTAAAAACATTATTTTCCCATAAAGGCTATTACAGAGTATTGAGTAGAGTTCCCTGTGCTATACAGCAGGTTCTTATTAGTTATTTATTTTATATATAGTAATGTGTTTATGCCAGTCCCAATCTCCCAGTTTATCCCTCCCACCATAAAATACTATATAACAACTTGTTTGAAACACATATGACTCTCTAAAACAAAAAGTATAACATTGTCTTGTAGGGTTTTTGGTATGTAGTTGTCTTACATATAATGTCAAACAAAAAAGAATAATGGTAGGTGGGAGCATACATGGACCTAAGTGATTGCAAAGTGTCTGAAGTTTATGAGAAAAGGCAAAAAATGAAACTAAATTAATTGTGAAAATGAAATACCTTATATATTGTAACTGCTAGAGAAATGACTAAAGTACATAGTGAAAAAGCAAATAAATAAAATGAAATTCTAAAAGCAAATTTCAAATAATACCAAAAAAGGAATGAAAGGGTAAACAGAGGAACAAAATCAAATGGGGAGAGGGTGAAAAGGAAAACAAATAAAAAGGTGATAGACAAATTTAATAATCACTAAATTTATTAAATGAAAATGGAGTTTCCAATCAAAAGGCAGAATGGCTATAAAATAAGACTCAACTATATGTTATCTACCAAAGACAACCCTTTGAAAATAGACCAAGAGGTTTAAATTAAATGAATGGTAATGCCGTGAAAACAGTAATTTAGAAGACTAAATCTGATAAATGCAGGATACAATTTTGTCCAGTACATGTGGTATGATCACTAGTAATGACCATATGTAGTACCAAAAAAAAACTTAATAAATTTAAAAGCATATAATCTATACGCACCTAAAAATTCATGAATCAATGAAGAAATACAAATTGAAACTTCTGACAGCTAATTTTATGTGACAAATTGACTGGGCCAAGAGTTGTCCAGAGAGTTGATCAAACATTTTTCTGAATGTTTCTGTGAGAGTGTTTTGGATGATTTTAATATTTAACTTAGTAGACCGAGTAAAGCAGATTGTCCTCTTTAAAGTGGGTAGACCCCATCTAATCAATTGAAGACCTGAATAAAACAAAATGCTGACCCTCCTCCAAGTGAAAGAATTCCTCCTGCCTGACAGCCTTCAAACTGGGATATTGACTTTTTCCTGCCTTCATTTCTTCCTGGGACTTGAGCCTTCAGACTGGAACTATACCATTAGGTCTCCTGGATCTCAAACATTTGGAATTACTGGAACTACACTATCAGCTCTCTTAAGTCTTCAGCTTGGCAACTCACCCTTTAGATCTTGAGAATTTTCAACTTCATAATTATGTGAGCCAATTTCTTATAATTATGTGTATATTCACAAACACACACACACACATCCCACATATATGCATATACATCACAGATACCTTCTATTTGTTCTGTTTCTCTGGAGAATGCTGATTAATAAAAAACTAAAATATATTTCAAACTGAGTAAAAATGAAAATATATCTAAAATGTGAGCAGAGGATAAATCAGTAAAAAGTGAAAACCTTATAGGACTAAATTTATATTAAAAATAAAAAGTCCAAAATCACTTACATAAAGTTCTAATTTCAAAGCTAGCAACAACAACAACAAGAAAATCACAAACTAAAATGAAGAATGAAATTAATAAAGACAAGAACAAAAACCAAAAGAAAAATTGACAAAAATTAAAATTAACAAAGCCAAAACCTGGATCTTTGAATAGATGATAAACAAAGAACAAAAGAAGGGAAATAAAAAAAATAATAATAATAAGCAAACTATTAAACTCTAGCCATATTGATTAAAGGAGAAAGAACACATATGAGGTATATCAATGAAAAAATATTTTTTATTACAGAATCTATAGACATAAAAATAATAATAAAGACATATGCATAACACTATGCCAATGTATTTATATTTAATTATATTTTTAACATAAGCATAAAATAAGATTTAATAAAAGTATCTGAAAAATCTAAAGATTACTTTCAATGATTACTAAATATAAATTCTGAGTGATAAAAGAATATTGGTTTATATTTTATTGACAGTATTTTTAGCTTTATCTTAAAAGCTAGTGGAAATTATAATTAACAGACTCTTAGGGTCAGTAAAGTATTATCTACATTTGTAGGCTTAGGGTTATTATAACTTTCTGGTGAATCATTATCATTCATCACATCATGATCTTAAACTTATTTATATTTTGTGCATTAAAGCTAACTTATCTAAATTAATATAGAATATTATTTTTTGCTTTTATTTACTAATATGTTATATTCAATCTTTCTTTTTCTTAGATTTATGTGTCTTGTAAACACAGATGGATTTTTAATTCAACTTTTTAAAAAATCTCTTTCAGAAAAATAGATAAGCCACAGACTCGGAGAAAATATTTGTAAAAGACTTATCTGATGAAGAACTATTATCCAAAATACACAAAGAACTCTTAAGACACAACAATAAGAAGCAAACAACTCAATTAAAAATGGGCAAACACCTCACCAAAGAAGATATACAAACAGCAAATAAGCATAGAAAAAGGTTCTCAGCATCATTTGTCATTGGGAATTGAAAATTAAAACTATAATCAGATTCCAGTACACACCTATCAGAATGACAAAACCCCAAAACACTGACAACACAAAATATTGGTGAGGATATGGAGCAATAGGAACACTCATCCACTGCTGGTGGAAACAGAAATTGGTACGTCCACTTTGAAAGACAGTTTGGCAGTTTCTTACAAAATTAAGCATACTCTTCTATACAATCCAGCAATCACAATTGTATTAGGGTTTTCCAGAGAAACAGAACCAATAGAAAATATATATATATATATATATGTATGTATATATGTGTGCGTGTGTATAAATTTATTATAGGGACTGGCACATGTGATCATGGAGACTGAGAGTCCAACAATCTACCATCTGGAAGCTGGAGAACCAGGAAAGCCAGTGGTAAATTCAAAGTCTGAATGCTTGAGAACTAGGGGAGCCAACGGTGTAAGTCCCAGCACCTCCAGGCCAGAGAACCAGTAGCTCCAATGTCCAAAAGTAGTAAAAGATGGATGACCTAGTTCAAGAAGAAAAGGAATTTGTCCGTCCTTCACCTTTTCATTCCATTCACTGCTCAGTGGGAATAAAATGCTAATTCTTTCCAGAAGCCACCTCACAGACACACCCAGAAATAATGTTTTAACAGCTATTTGAGCATTCTTTAGCCCAGTCAATAAAATGGTCAATAAAATCAACCATCACAATGCTCTTTGAAAACCTGTGCACACAATAACCTATACAGGAATGTTTATAGCAGCTTTATTCTTAATTGTCAAAATTTGGAGGCAATCAAGTTGTCCTCAAACAGGTTAATGGACAAATAAACTGTGGTACATTCAGACACTGAAATATTATTTCAACACTGAAAAGAAATGAGCTATCAAGCCATGAAAAGACATAGAAGAACCTTAAAAGCATATTGCTAAGGGAAAGAAGCCAATCTGAAAAGGCTATATACTGTTTGAATCTAATTATGTGGCATTCCGGAAAAGCAAAACTATGGAGATAAAAGATCAGTGACCGTCAGGGGTTAAGGGGTAGGGAGGGATGAATACGTGGACCACAGATTTTAGAGCAGTGAAACTATTCTGTATGATATTTTAATGGTGGATACAAGTCATTATATATTACCCAAAACTCATAGAACATACAACATCAAGAGTGAACTCTAAAGTATGAACTTTGTGTGATGATGTGTCAATGTGCTTTAATTAATTATAACAAATGTACCACTCTGTTGCAAGATATTCATAGTGGGGAGCTATGTATGTTAATGTGGAGAGAGAGAGACAGAGAGAGGGAGAAATGTTTTTATGTAAGTATTTAGGATTATAATCCTATATTGAACTTAAATAAAATCACTCAGTAACAGTAGCTTAAACAAGATCAAAGTATAGATCTCAGTCAAGAGGTCTTCTGGAGGCATGTAGTCCAGGGCTGATATGACAGCTCTATCCTATAAAGTAGGCAAGGACCCTGGCTCTTTCCCCTTCACTACTCCATAATTTTTAGGTTATGGCCTTTGTTTTTATGAGTTGAGATGACAGCATTCATTTTCCAAGTAGTAGGATAGAGGAGTGAAGAAGAAGCAAAGGGTCCTCAAGGATATTCTCTTCCAGAAATATCTCTATAAGCTATCTTATCACATTCACTTGAATTTCATGGCTACATCTAACTGGCAATGAGGCTAGGAAAAAATATAATATTGATTCTGGCAGGAAAGATTCTATTCATATAGATGAAAGATGAACATGTATTGGGGTATCACTCTCAATTTCTCCCACAGTCTACGTGTATTCATATTTTCCATGCTTCTTAAATGCCGACATAAAGGTGAAGGCATATTTAGTTATGTGATTTACACTCTGGATAAAGGAAATATAAGCCAAGTGTTTGCAATGAATATAATTACTCCTTGTTATTAAGAGGATCTATCTCTAGCAAGCTAACTAGCTATTAATCCATCCATAATGTCTTTCAGCTAACCACATTCAAAGATTGGCATTTTATTATTATAACTAAGCTATTTTTAAATGGAAGAGAGGAAACTGATCATATAACAAAACCTTGGTGCAATTTGGTTTCCTAAGTAATCGGTATTCAAATTCGTTCAAGAACAACACCTACTATAGAATGTAGTGATTATGAGCAAAAGTCTAGAATCAAATAGAACTGATTTCACATCCCAGGTCAAATATTTACAATTTGGAAACTGAGTAAAATAATTAATCTAAGTATTTTTTACCATAAATATTATAATTTCTAGAAATAGATTAATATAAATTAGAGATGCTATGAAGATATAGGGTTATCAGTTAGAATAAACATTTCCAAATAAGTGAAGCCACATTTGCAAAAAAAGTTTAAACCAAAAGAACTGTATTATATATTAGTTAATTCATAGGAACTTTAGCACGACAAGAGAATTAGGGCTATAGACTATAAACACAAATAAAATTTAAAACAATAGGCTTAATTCTCTATGTTGAAAATAATACAAGAGACTTCTCCCCCTCCCTTTTTCTTAGAGAATTTACCTTAGAGACATGTAATTATAAAGTACTTTCTCCTCCTTTGAAACGGACATAAATTCTTTTGAAACTAGATGGTCATTTAATCAGCTTTATTATGGCAGGTATACCATTTTAGGCACTCAGGAACCATCTAATTGAAAAGTAAGCATTAAGGAAGATAGTACCCCTATCTCCCAGTTTCTGTGGGAGAATAAAAACTTAATTTCAGTGGGTGCCTTGCTTTGGGTTGCAAAAATACTCTCGTGGTAAAGATATGGGAAATTTGTTTTTCCTCTGGATGAAGTCAAGTAGCTAAAACCGAGAGCACCTCAATTCAGGTGTATCGAAGATGAACTATGTGTGACAAATGGTGCCCTCAAGTCCTCTGACTTGAGGACTGGTCATTGTTTATCATGAGAATAAATAAGTAATGAGTTGTATCTGCTTGGGTATATAAAAGTGTGAGATTTCTTTCTGTCTTTACAGCTTAGTGGATTGCCTGTGATGTTGCCTCGCATTCTGGTTTAATGCTTATTCAATCATAAAATGTCTTCTTTCTCTGCTACCTTTGTGGAGAGGTTTTCTGGCATGGGAAAAGATTTTCTTTTTAATTCTCTTTCCCCAACAATTTAAAAACATAATTTCATCAAATACACATGAACTGCTTAAAAATATTTGGCTGGCTAAGTGAGGGAGCAAGGATTTTCAGCTTGTACCACTAAGTGGGCTACAAACTCTGACATTACTGCCTCTGAAAGAAGAATGCCTCCCCAATATGCTTTACCACCCTTACAAGAAGGAAACTGTTGAACATCTTTTTATGTGACTATTTTACACATAAGCCTTGAACAGGTGCATCTGATTGGTAAAATTTCGGTCATATTTCTGAATTCTAGCCTCAAGGAAACCTGGAAGAATGTGTTTTCGTTTCCTAACCTGAGGAGGCAGAACAAAGAAAAAAATGTGGCAAATTAAAAGTGCTGGTTTTCCTAAAAACATAAACAATGACCATAAATGTTCACTAATTGGCTCTAAAATGAAGACATCTGCCATTCTTTTGCATTTAAATTTCCAAGTAATAATAACAACAAAAATAAATACAAAAAATAAACCAGGCTAAAATATATATCTACGAATTAAATTAAAAATGTAATGCCATCTTTGGATTCCTTTCTCCATTCTTACTAGCAGAAAAATAAAAACAAGTGAAACAACCTTGCGGCCCAGGTGTTGGGGTAGTATAGCCACCCCATCAGCCCTAGACTACTTACCTTGGACTGTTACGTGCGAGAGAAATAAGCTTTTTCTTTATTGAAAGGCCATTGTAGATCAGGTTCTTTTGATTACAACAGCATAGTCCATACTAATGGTTGTTTGGTGTTGCTGTAAGCCAAATCCTAAAATGCAGAGCATTCAGTGTTAGACAGCATGTGGCAGGGAAGCAGCTGTCACAGGCTGAACAGACAGCAAATAAAAGTGGAAACTTTGCAAGTTAGAATTATGCTCAGAAAGGATCTTTGAGTATTAAACTTTCAGATGATTGATTGAAAGCAAATAATAACCAGAGCTTAATGAATTTTGAGGAAATTGCATTGCCAAAGAAATTACAAACATGGTAACAGAAGCTTGGGACTGTTTAATACTTAAAGTAACCTCAGTACCCTTGACCTACAGTAGCAGGAGTGGGCTGTTAAAGGCTATAAATCCCCAGGAAAGCATACTTCCTAACATCTTCTTTAGATATTATCTTAAAGGACATTAGATAAGGAAGACCTAAAGAAAGAGCAAATTCAAAGACTATAAATCAGGGGTCCCCAATCCCCGGGCCACAGACCAGTACCGGTCCATGGCCTGTTAGGAACTGGGCCACACAGCAGAAGATGAGCAGCGGGCAAGTGAGCAAAGCTTCATCTGCCGCTGCCCATCACTCCCCATTGCTCACATTACCGCCTGAACCATCCCTTCCCATCCGTGGAAAAATTGGCTTCCACGAAACCGATCCCTGGTGCCAAAAAGGTTGGGGACCTCTGCTATAAGTGAGAAGATGCACATAGGAGTTATTATAAAGGAGCCTCAGGGGCAGCCAAATGGGTCACCATGGAACAACTTCACCAACAGTCAATTCCTTCCTGAGAACTACTTACAGGAGGGCATTGCCCTGGGGCCTGGGGCTTCAGAAGCCTCATGTTTCTCAAAATACATACACCAAAAAAGTACCAAAGAATGCATGGATACCCGTAAGACTCAGGGTGCTGCACTAAGTAAGCCATACCTCCACCCGAACACTTTGTTTTTTGGTGTATGGTACTGTTACTAGAGGACATTGCTTCTGAGAGAAGGGAGAAAGTGGAGAGTAGAAGTACGGAAGTTAAAGAAAACACACATTAAGGTTATTTCCATATCTTTTCAGATAGTAAGAATTCAACAGCCTTCCATACAACCTATAATTTCTGGATAGTGCCTGATTTTCAACTTCTTGCTTCTTTTTGTATCCCACTACATGTTCCTGGAATTGCTTGCAAATTATGGCAGTATTTCCAACAGGTTCACAAGGTAGCTATGGTACACTTTGCAATATTAAACAATTCATATTATTTTAATTTAAATATAGGTATAAGCATTATACCTATAAAGTGTAATACTATTTTTTTTTTATTTTGAAACTTTACAGATAATAAAAACCTAGAGTGTATAACTTTGTGTTAGAATGAGGAGACATGGTCTCAAAGGTGCTGATAGCAGTGACATTGTTTGGAATAAATCAAAGAATAAATATTATATTTTCTGGATCTGCCCCAAATAGAATATCTTGCTGATGTTTTTATCACTTCTTCCATTAAAGTCATTTAAGAACAAATTCTGAGAAAGTCAACTAAATGTTATTAAAATGATTAGATTTAATTTAGATTATTTGAAATTTTATATGAGCTACAAGAGAAGGAGTTACCAAAATAACAAAGCATTCTTATATAAAGAGGAAATTGTGACCATTGACAGATATAAAAATTAATTTTGAATATGGTTGTTACAGTTATTTAATATGAACCGTTGATTATTATGAATATTACTAGAAAAAGCTTATAAAAATAGGTCTATGGTTAGCTATTCTACTTCAAAATACTCTTTAAAAATTTAGAAATATGATTTATGTAAACTGAAAGAAAGTAGATATGAAATATGCAACAAAAGTGACATCTCAAGAAAATATAAGAAACTTAGAATAAGGAAATAAAAAATGTATAAATGGAAAAATTCATCAACAAGGAAACTCCAAATAAAATTTTATGAAGAATATTTGTAAGGCCACTATAGTTTGCCATGGAGTCTTAACTGAAGAGAGTATTAAACCAATTAAGCAATGTATTACTGTTCTCATTTTTATAATAATATACCAGTAGTGAACATCTTGAAACAGAAAGAATATAGGAAATATTGTTTGGCTCTAAATGTTCATTTAAGAATGATTTAAAGAATCAGGATATAACAAATAGTAATTGATATGATAGAGTCAGAATATTGTTATAAAATTTCCTGCAATTAGGGGACAACATATAAAATTCATGGTTGATTTCTGAATCTAAATATTGTACTACCATGTTTATTAATAATTCCAGTTGCTACTGACTCAGCAGAGGGATTTTTTCCAAACTGCACTGAAGCAAAAACTACAAACTATAATAATTCAAGAATAGTAGTCTAACAAACCATACTATCAACAGAATACAATTTATGATATTTGGTAGTTCGTACAAATGTGGATGGCTGATTAGCAGAACACTGAAATATGCAATAATATTTACATTTTGTAGTCTTTAAAATGTTTAGCTGACTTTAAATCTTACAAAGTCTATAGATTTATGTTTAAATTTTTGTTGTTGTAAGGAAGGTTTGTTTTTTCAAGTTAGGACCACATAACATACTGGAACAGTTGGCATTATATATATAAACTTAAAGAACTTAGATATATTGTACATGGTCTTCTTTTTGTACTTTTGGCCCAGATCCCACAAATTTTAAGGGTATGCTTATGCCATTTCAGGTAGTATTCAAAATTGCTGACCAGAAACATTTTTCAATTTCTGTGCATGCCTGACTGCTGTGTTTTCTATTTTTCCAGTTTTTGAATGAGATCATTTATTGTGACTATCCTGTCTGTATTCTTTTTTGAATACTGAGTTTGAAAAAAAGCAAGACAATTTATTAGCTTATAGTTTGCTGGATTTTCAAGGAGCCACATCCATATGCCAGGGGGAAGACTAGGCTTCATGCAGATATCCCAGACTTCCAATTGGACGCAGTACCTGGATGAGACTTGGATTATCCTTAGGGAAGGAACTAGTGTGCTCAAGATCTAGGAGACATGGAATATGGTAGAAACTTGTAACAGCCTTCCAGTATCCATATTTCATTTCTTCCTTTTAGAGTAGAATCCCTGATCTTTTCTTAGGTCCATAAGTGCCCAGCTAGAGCCTCATTCTGTTGGACCACTGGCTACATTATGAGCAGGGGTTAGTGAATGAACATGGCAGCCTTCTTACAGACTATTGTCTGTATTCCAGACACTCACTTCCTCCCTTCCCTCCTATAGATAGGTACTTGGGTAATTTGCTGAGATATGGTGATGTCTGGAGAAACTGCAAAATCCTTGTGATAAGCATGACAGAGCTGCCCTACCAGCTTCCCTCTGCATCAAGGGTAGAGAAACTGCAACCTACAGACTGCTTTGTAAACAAAGTTGTATTGGAACACAGCAATGCTCACTCATTTATCTATTGTCTACTGCTACTTTTAAGTTACAACAGCAGAGTTGAGTAGCAATAACAGAGACCATATGGCCTTTACAGCAAACTTTGCTGCATTATGCATTACATTATTAAATAAAAAGAAATACATTTATACAAACGATTATGTACTGAGTACCTTTGTCTAACAGATTAGCATCTAACCAAATTAATACAATCACTATAACTGAAAAAAGTTCCTTAACTGAGAGTATCTAAGGGACAAGGCCCCCCATCCCTCAAAAGCAAAGAAATGAAAGATAATTAAATTCAAGTTTTAAACTACTCCATGAAGGCTAGAAGCCTGGATGCCATGAAAGCTATTGAGTGATAGGTGTCAATCATTGCCAGAGCATGACACGTTTTAAAAGCTGTTGTAATGCTGGATAGTAGCACTGTGAGAAACTTTTCTCATGGAATTTCTTTACCCAATTAAAAGAAAGTGAAAGTCTATTGAATTCAAGCTTTGAAATACTACAAGAATGGAATATTGTCTAATGTGGAAGCTAAATCAAAGCAGAAAAATTAAAGACAATGTTAGCAACAACGTATATTAGTAAACAGTATTAGAGTTCTTAGAAATATGTTACACTTTTATTTTTTAAAATGAATAAGATGAACTATTTATAGAAATGGAACATACTATAGAGTAGGACTTCAGTGACTTTCTGCTTGTGGTTTAGGTGAGTTGTATGACAGAAACGGTATCTATCACTAATAGTTTTGTTATGCACAAAATTATAGTTTCTATTATGTGACTTAGGTGAATCAAAAGCCTTACAAAATGCTTAATTATACAGTTTCCAATGCAACTAGAACTATTTCTGTAAAATAAATATACTCATGTTGATTGAGTCATAAATGCTAACACCCATTGATTTCAGAAAGATTTAAATTCTTTTATGAAACAATTGTTTCTAGAAATCTATAAATGTTTATGCTTCTTTCAATGCCTGTATACTTCAGAAAGAAATTATCTTGAAGGTTTTCAAGTTTATTTTCTTTCTCAAAATTAAACAGACCAGCAGTGCACTGGTTGTAGCTGTGGTAGTGGCAGCAGAGCCCACAGTGGAAGCTGGAGCAGGTGGGGTGGGAGATTTAGATGACACAAGAGGGTGGGGAGTGAGTCTATGCAAGAGCAGAGCCATGAGAGTATCTCTGTCCTGCTTGTGACGCTCATCCAGATGAGCTTCTCAGCACTGGAGACTGACCAGACCCAAAGAATTTAATTCCAAGGAAGAAGACCATAATTCAAAGGAACTGACCTTTGATTCAGTTCTAAGGAGGAAAGTAGGAAAATAATGTGTTTTAGTCTCTTCAAGCTGTTATTACAAATTACCACAGACTAGGAGAATTTTTAAACAACAGAAATTTGTTTCTCCCAGTTCTGGAGGCTGGAACTCTGAAATCAGGGTACCAGCATGGTCAGGGGAGGGTCTTCTTCTGGATCATAGACTTCTCGCTGTGTCCTCACCTGACCAAAGGGGCAAGAGAGCTCTATGGAGTCTCTTATATTACAGCACTAATCCCATTCATAAGGGCTCCACCCTCATGACCTAATCACCACCCTAAAGCCCCACCTCTTAATACCATCACATAGAGCATCAGGATTTCAACTTATGAATTTTGGGGGAACACAAACTTTCAGACCATAGCAGAGTACAAATTCAAAGTACCTGTTTCAGATGCAGTGCCTGAGAGGAAAAGGGTATCACCCATGAGCCCTGCAAATACAATTCGAAAGATACACATGGACAGCAGTGTTTCTCAGCAGTCATAATGGCAAAAGAGGATGTGCTTCCCAGAACTGAAGACCTACAAGATGCCTGCACTGCTTGCTTCCTTGCAAATAGATGGTATCATTCCAAAACACAAAGAATTCCCTCAGAACAATCCTGCAAACAAGCAGCCAATTGGAATCCTAAGGGCATTAGTTACATATACTTTACACAATTATATTTTTAAAGAGATTCAGAGACACTGGCCTAAATTTAATCAAATAAAGCAGACAGTCATAGAAGTTTCTGTTTTCTAGAAAACAAAATCCGGGGCTTCCCTGGTGGTGCAGTGGTTAAGAATCTGCCTGCCAATGCAGGGAACATGGGTTTGAGCCCTGGCCTGGGAGGATCCCACATGCCACAGAGCAACTAAGCCTGTGCACCACAACTACTGAGCCAGTGCTCTATAGCCCATGAGCCACAACTACTGAGCCCATGTGCCACAACTACTGAAGCCTGCACACCTAGAGCCCATGCTCCACAACAAGAGAAGTCACCACAATGAGACACCCACGCACCACAATGAAGAGTAGCCCCCACTTACCACAACTAGAGAAAGCCCATGCAACAACGAAAACCCAATGCAGCCAAAAGTAAATAAATAAAATAAATAAAAAACAAAGAATAAATAAATAAATACATAAATAAATAAAAGAAAACAAAATCCGTCTAGACTAATGTAGACAACAGCCATTCAAAAGCTTCTGAATGTTCTAGTAGAGATGTTGTATCTTCTCTTCCTCAGAAAATGCCTTTGGATTTAGATTTAATTCATATTTTAATAAATAACAAGTTTGAATATCACATCTGACAAATATAGTACAGCTCAAGTTAAATGGTCATTTGAATCTCACCAGTGAAAAATCTACTGTAGATCTCTCACTGTTCCTACAGCTGCTGCCATCCCCACCCTTCCATCTCTACCTCCCCCCAACCTGCCCATCACAAATCTTACTCCACTTGTAAATTGTCACTCCAATTCTCCCAGCTCTACAGATGGCCAGGAGACACAAAACCTACCTGTTTCAATCAAAACAGTGTCATCTATGAGAAACAGCAAGACACACTTGTAGGACTTCTCTGGAAACGTATTCCTTGGTTAGGTTCAACTAAAGTGTCCAATGGCTTTAGAAGGAAATCATTCAATTTCTCACATAAATTCTAAAATGACATCTAAAAAAAAAGAAAAAAAGAATCAATTAAAAAACATGATTTTGAGATTATTAAGGAAAAGGAGGAAGACATTAAAAAAGGAGAGGGAACAAGACAAGGTTACCCACTCTCACCACTATTATTCAATATAGCTTTGGAAGTTTTAGCCACAGCAATCAGAGAAGGAAAAGAAATAAAAGGAATCCAAATTGGAAAAGAAGAAGTAAAGCTGTCACTGTTTGCAGATGACATGATACTATACATAGAGAATCCTAAAGACTCTACCACAAAAGTACTAGAGCTAATCAGTGAATTTGGTAAAGTAACAGGATACAAAATTAATGCACCTAAATCTCTTGTATTCCTATAAACTAATGATGAAAAATCTGAAAGAGCAATTAAGGAAACCCTCCCATTTACCATTGCAACAAAAACAATAAAATACCTAGGAATAAACCTACTTAAGGAGACAAAAGACCTGTATGCAGAAAACTATAAGACACTGATGGAAGAAATTAAAGATGATACAAACAGATGGAGAGATATACCATGTTCTTGGATTGGAAGAATCAACGTTGTGAAAATGACTATACTACCCAAAGCAATCTACAAATTCAGTGCAATCCCTATCAAACTACCAATGGCACTTTTCACAGAACGAGAACAAAAAATTTCACAATTTGTATGGAAACACAAAAGACCCCAAATAGCCAAAGCAATCTTGAGAAAGAAAAATGCAGCTGGAGGAATCAGGCTCCCTGAATTCAGACTATACCACAAAGCTACAGTTTTCAAGACAATATATTACTGGCACAAAAAGAGAAATATAGATCAATGGAACAGGATAGAAAGCCCAGAGATAAACCCAGACACATATGGTCACCTTATTTTTGATAAAGGAGGCAAGAATATACAATGGAGAAAAGACAGCCTCTTCAATAAGTGGTGCTTGGAAAACTGGACAGGTACATGTAAAAGAATGAAATTAGAATACTCCCTAACACCATACACAAAAAAAAACTCAAAATGGATTAAAGACCTAAATGTAAGGCCAAACTCTTAGAGGAAAACATAGGCAGAACACTCTATGACATAAATCACGGCAAGATCCTCTTTGACCCACCTTCTAGAGAAATGGAAATAAAAACAAAAATAAACAAGTGGGACTAATGAAACTTCAAAGCTTTTGCACAGCAAAGGAAACCTTAAAAAAGACGAAAAGACAACCCTCAGAATGGGAGAAAATATTTGCAAATGAAGCAACTAACAAAGGATTAATCTCCAAAATTTACAAGCAGCTCATGCAGCTCAATATCAAAAGAACAAACAACTCAATCCAAAAATGAGCAGGAGACCTAAATAGACATTTCTCCAAAGAAGATATACAGATTGCCAACAAACACATGAAAGGATGCTCAACATCACTAATCATTAGAGAAATGTAAATCAAAACTACGATGAGGTATCAACTCACACCAGTCAGAATGGCCATCATCAAAATATCTACAAACAATAAATGCTGGAGTGGGCGTGGAGAAAAGGGAACCCTCTTGCACTGTTGGTGGGAATGTAAATTGATACAGCCACTATGGAGAACAGTATGGAGGTTCCTTAAAAAACTAAAAATAGAACTACCATACGACCCAGCAATCTCACTACTGTGCATATACCCCGAGAAAACCATAATTCAAAAAGATTTATGTACCACAATGTTCATTGCAGCTCTATTTACAATATCTAGGACATCAAAACAACCTAAGTGTCCATCGACAGATGAATGGATGAAGAAGATGTGGCATGTATAAACAATGGAATATTACTCAGCCATAGATAGAAATGAAATTGAGTTATTTGTAGTGAGGTGGATGGACTTAGAGTCTGTCATACAGAGTGAAGTCAGTCAGAAAGAGAGAAAAAAAAATGGTTATGAAGAACCTAGAGGCAGGACAGGAATAAAGACACAGACGTAGAGAATGGACTTGAAGACATGAGGAGGGGGAAGGGTAAGCTGGGACGAAGTGACAGAGTGGCATGGACTTATATACATTACCAAATAGAAAATAGCTAGTGGGAAGCAGCCGCATAGCACAGGGAGATCAGCTTGGTGCTTTACAACCACCTAGAGGGGTGAGATAAGGAGGGGGGGAGGGAGACACAAGAGGGAGTAGATATGGGAATATATGTATATGTATAGCTGATTCACTTTGTTATACAGCAGAAACTAACACACCACTGTAAAGCAATTATATTCCAATAAAGATGTTAAAAAAAAAAAAAAAAAAGGAGTGGGATTGCTAAGCTAATTGACTAGGGTCTGAATTCCAAAGAAGGAGTTAAAGAGGGTTCATGGAACCTTCATCAAAAATTGAACGTCCAGAGTATTGATGAAATATTTTGCTATCATCTCCCATGAGAAATGCCAGAATCACAATGAAGGCTTCAGTGCTTAGTGTGATTAGTGTAGGACCTTGCAAGCCAGGATAGAGACTTCACCTAGAAGATTTATTAAACTGGGTGCACAAGGGAAGCACCCTTCTCCAGTTCAAAATAATATCAGATTGTTCATGACGAAATCTTGCAAGCCCATCAAAAGAACAAGCATTCTACTCACGATTATGATAAAGAAAACTGCAAGTATCTTCCATGACAAAGTAGGTCACATTAAATGACAAATAGATTAATTTCACCAGTGACAAGTGGAGTCATAACAATAGAACTATTCTTGCCCCAGAAAAGGTGAATATTTTTAAGCTTATTTATTTAATATTTTTAAAAAGCAAATGAACAACAATCAAAATTCATGTTTCACAATATTATTTTACAAATGTGTTGACAGAAGTGTATTTTTATGTTTAAATAACTTTTAAAAACAAAATATCAGCTGATTCTACTTTTATAGCTGAATAGATGAGACATAGAATGTCACAGAAATCATATATATAAAATAAACAAAATAAGATACACTGAGAAAAACCCTTTAGAGATTAGTCAAAAAGGATTCTACTAAGAAAATAGTTCAACTGAGAATAGTGTAGGACACATTCATAAAACATGAATTCTTCACTAACAAGATAGTATAGTAAGTTTATGTCAGGTTGGAATGCATTTGTATAAATATATAAGCATAAAATTTTTCATATTTTCACATTTAGACTGAATCATAAAAAGATTGACAATATCCTGGCAGAGGTATAGTAGTAAATAATACTGGAATCAGTTGTTAAAGCCTAGCATAACAATAATCTAAGGAATTCATTTCTATTATCAGAACATATTTTCACGTACATATTTTAATCCACTCTCCTGGAACACTGTTTGCCTGCCTGGTCTAAATTATCTCACCATTAATGTATATTTCTTAGTGAGACCTAGTGTCCCTTCATTGAAAACGCCCTCATTCCCTATTCCCTAGCCTGCTTTATTCTGCCAAAACCCCTGGAACTCTTTACTTAATTTTAGCTTCTCCTCAGGACACTATTCTCACCGAGCGACATGCTTCTTGCATGTGCTGTTTTGTACTCAAAGCCTAGTAATATGTGATAAGTTGCAGGAATGTGTTTTTATGGAGTGTATGAATGAAAGTCATAATACTTTGCAGTTTACAATATTGACATTTTCAATGGTATATAATTGTAAATATATAGAAATATGATGTATGTAATGGTATATAACTGCATATATATATTTAAATATATCACTTTTTAAAAATCTAAGTTGTTCTGGCAAGATTTCTTCTGACTCCCCTGCTTTGGAATTTTTTGAGAACCACTGAATCATTCTTTTTATAAAGGGAGCTTTGGAATCTGGAGATATTTTCATAGGAAAATTATCTTTCCTACACTTAAGATACATTAACCAACTTTTGAGAGCAGCACCGAAGTCTTTTTCCTAACTATGAAAAAGAAAATAAAAGAAATATTAATGAATCAAGTTCTTGCAGAAGTTTTATATTTATTTTTTTGTACAACACTGCATATTAACATAGAGCTGTTTGTACAGCTTAGAAAACTAAAGGATTATTAAATGACACAATACTTCATGAAAATTATTCAATATAGATTCTTTTTTTTTAAAGTATTTATTTATTTATTTATGGCTGTGTTGGGTCTTCGTTTCTGTGCGAGGGCTTTCTCTAGTTGTGGCGAGCGGGGCCACTCTTCATCGCGGTGCGCGGGCCTCTTACTATCGCGGCCTCTCTTGTTGTGGAGCACAGGCTCCAGACGTGCAGGCTCAGTAATTGTGGCTCATGGGCCCAGCTGCTCCGCGGCACGTGGGATCTTCCCAGACCAGGGCTCGAACCCGTGTCCCCTGCATTGGCAGGCAGATTCTCAACCACTGCGCCACCAGGGAAGCCCAATATAGATTCTTTTAAACAGAAGTTAATATAAATAGATTAGAACAAGATGTCTTGCATGATATAACTACATTATAGGCATAGCAAATTCCTTGGGTGAAAATGAAACTTCAGATGTTTCTCAGTTTATGAGAGAAGAAATTGGAAAAAAAAAAAAGGTGATGTATAATTTATGCTTTCAATTTTCTAAAAGTTGGAACACAATTTACCATCGAGGTTGCCTTTATCTTTGTTCTAGGGGGAAAAAAGCTGGATGGCCTTTATTAATGCAAAATTAAAACAAAAAATATTGTTAATGAAAGGTTTGCCTGAAGGAGTTATTTTTTTCTACATAAAATATAAAGAGATTGCAATCATTATATGCAGAGTTTCATCTCAACAAGTTTTATTCCTAAATATTTATTTTAAAATAAGAATTAAAACACTATTGTGCTTGTAAATATTTTTTTCCATAATTCAGATTTTCAAAAATCAAAAGCACAGACTCCTGATTATTGGAGTAAGATATGAAAGCTCTATCTTTCTTTCACTTTTTACTGAAGAAGAGAAGGGAAATGAACTAAAGCGAACTGGATGCAGCTGAAAGGAGACATGATTTACATGGCCTGCGGGGGGTGCTATTTCAAATAAAGCGATTCAGACCTTGGCACACACTGAAAGGGCTTTATGATGTTCTTATCTTTTGAAGGGGGTAAAGGAAAAACCACACTCTTCAGGAATGAAGGAAAGATCTCATGCTGGGTGTAGGATAGAATATGGAAGATATTTTCATCTCCCAGAAAGTCAGAGTAGGACGCACAACAGCAAAGAATGACCTCATGTAGCTCAGGAAGGTGATCAATAGCACAGGCAGAAGCTGGGTGTCAGGAGGAGAATCTCAGAGCACTAGGACTTTAAGTTACTGCTCTGAGCAAACATAAGCTAAAACACAGGGTCATTTTCTTAAACACTTTAGAAATATATTCAGAGTGATAACTTTCCAGTAATTAAGTGATGTATCCCTGAGCATTTAGAACTTGAAAGTCATATTGCAATGAAACCTCAGGGTGCTCACAAGGCTAATGACCAAGACATTTACCATCATGTTTTATCTTGACATTAATGAAATGCTTCATCTCAGCAATATCCCTTTTCATTAGAGTCTCACCCTGTTTTTCCACCTGTGTTCCAGAAATGGTTTAGAAATTGAGATCACTATTACTGATTGAAATAGAAACAACTATGTGTGTCATAATGATCTAGGAAAAACCTATAAGAATCAGGATTGTCAGCTAAAATATAGGATGTCCAGTAAGAACATATAAATTTTTTGGTGTTAATATGCCCTCCGTAATATGGCATGGGATATATGACACTTAATATGAAAAAGTTATGTGGGCCTTATCTGAAATTAAAATTTAATTGAGTATCTTGTATTTATATTTGCTAAATCTGACAACCCTAACAAGAATGTCTAAGAAATACACTCTGTTACATAAGACAGTGTCTTCCAAATGTTTTCACAACATGACCTTCAGAAAATGAACTATGTCCAGCTGGGGTTGGCAAATGGGAGAGGGTACTTGTGTATAAGGGTAGCAAGCCTGGGCTCCAGCTGTTCCCAATACACCAAAAACACATTATGGTTGACTGTCCATGGTGAGAGAGTCTATTCTCCCGGGTGTAGAATATATTACTGAAGGAAAGATATCCGACTTGTTTTACATACATATATGACCTCAGTTTCATTCACAAACGTCAATTCCTGAGAAATATTGTAGTCCTATATATTTTCAAATATTTTCTCTCGTTGCCTCATGAAAAACTTAAGGAGGTATTTTAATAAAGAGAGTTGAATTTTTGTAATCAGATAGATCTAAGTGTGAATTTTAGTTCTTCCACTTCCCAACTCTGTGATTTGGGAAAACTATTTTGGTTTGGAAATCTATTTCTAACCTTTTTTGATCTGTTTCCTTAACTGTAAAATGTACATAAATTGCCTAATGTAGGACTAATATCAAAGTATATGTAAGATCACAAGTGTAAATCCTAATAAGTAGTCATTCATCATTAAAAGGTATTTTCACCAAATAATGTGAAATGGATTTCTGTGTAGCTTTCTTTAAAGATTTGATGCCAATGTAGAATGATTCCATTCCTGATGTTGGAAAATAAGAATACATTAGGACTCTCAGTTTAAATAAATGCATCTTTATACATTTCCTGAAGAATATGGGTTCTCTCAAGTCTTCATTGAATTAAAGCAGTTTCTCAGATCTACATCTTTGGGCAATATTATACCACTATCTTCCTTGGTGTTACTTTTACTGAAGGTACTTTGTGGTAATGACATTTGCCTTCAGTGAGAGCTGGTTTAAGAAGCAGCTTTATCATGTGAATTCATTTAAATTCAAGAATACTTTTGCAAATCTCATTCATTACTTAAACATTATTTTTTTTTCATTTTCACCAGGAAATTTATTGAACAAAGTATTCACCCTTTTGTTCCACTACCTTCTGCCATTTTTCAGGCAACTTCATAATTCCATCTTCCCAAACCCTTTTTTTTTTTTAACATCTTTATTAGAGTATAATTGAGTTACAGTGTTGTGTTAGTTTCTGCTGTATAACAAAGTGAATCAGCTATATGCATGTGTATATCCCCATATCCCCTCCCTCTTGTCTCCCAATATTATTATTTTTATGAGGACCCTTGAGGGAGGTTATCTATCTACCTATCTACCTATGATAGATGTTGATTGTTATTTGGCTCGTGAAACATCCATTCCCATATTATGTTAAGAGCATCCAAATTTATCAATTCATTTGGGATATTCTCTCTCCTTGCTGATGGTCACTCTAAATGGGACTATAAATGAAGTAACCTTATTATATGCAAAGTGAAGTGTGGACACTTAAAAGCTATAAAAGTTGGACATTCTCTCCTGAAATTTTGAATCTTGAGCAGAGTATAGGTTGGAATTTGTATCAGAAAATCCAAAATAAAGAAAGGTTAAAACATATAAAGATTTGTCTTCAAATGAAAGCAGTCTGGAGATAGAAGACTGGGCCTGATATGGTGGTTCTGAAGCCAAATCTGGCCTCGGTACCCGGACACCAAATTAAATCTCGGACACAGAGTTTTGGGTGAAGTAGAAAAGAATAGCTTTATTGCTTTGCCAGCAAAGGGGGCCACAGTGGGCTAATGTCTTCAAAACTGTGTGTCCCAACCTGGAGGCGGTAGTGGGAAGTTTTATAGTAATGGGCAAAGAGGGCATGATCAGCTTGTGGACATTCTTCTGATTGGTTAGTGGTGAGGTAAGTGGGAGTCAACATCATCAACATCAACCTTCTGGTTCCAACTGGTCTGGGGTCTACGTGCTTGTGGGCAGCATACAGTCAACTTCTCCCACTTGGTGGGGGTTTCAGTATCTGCATAACAGCTCAAAGATATAGTTGTGTGTATCCATTGATGGGGAGCCAGAACATTGCCCCAAGGCTGCACTATTGTTTCTCTTGACTGTCCCTCCCTTGTCTCACATCCCCTCCCTTCCCTAATTAACAACTGTTCGAACCTGCCTGTTGGAACTCAGGGAAGATCATGGAGGCTGAATGAAGCCTATTTCCTAATCAGAGAAATGGGGGACATAGGAAGGCTTTTGTGCCCAGGAGCCCCACAGGATCCTGCTCGGTATCAGTTCCATAAATCCCAGGAATCAGATACCTTCTCTTTCTGTTCTGCCCTCCTCACCATGGGTCTTCCATTCCAAGGGTGATTCAGGATAGGTAATAGATAGTACTCCATGCATCCATTTGCATTCCACGTAGTAGGAATGAAAAAGGGAAAGACAAAAAGTGGATACTAGGTAGCTGGGAAAGAATCTTCTAAATTTTCCAAAATTTTCTTTACAGCATTTCCATCGCTATTGCAGATGAAAAATGTCTCCTGTCACATCAGTAAGCAAAGATGGCCATCAAGCCATCAGCCACGGCAGCCACCCCCAGACTATGCACCCTGAGGGGATTCAGGATGGAGAAAAATAAGATATTGGCCATAGATGGTTAAGGTGCATATCAAAGGAATAATTTCAATGACCTCAGACTCCTGCGTCTTCTAAGGATACAATTTGAGACTTCAGAATTTCATTCATTGGTGAATTGTCATAGAAGCAAAAAAAGGTATTTTTAATTGAGGGCTCATAAAAAAATAGCATATTGTGTTTTATTAACACCCCTCTCACTTCCCCAACCACCACCACCATCACAAAATAATCTGAATGGAGAGAAACAAGTATCTGATTTTCATTCCATCCTCCTCCAGTAGATGGCAGTGTGGCTGTGGAGTATTAACTCTCACTAACCCTTTACATATCAGGGTCAATCCTAAATTGTTTTAGTAAAAAGTAAATAAATAAAAAAGGAAAAAAGGAAAAGAATGAAAGATGATTCTTTTTTTGTGAGGTTTCAAAAATTTTCCATTTTTCTACAGTTCCGATAGCTAAGAGCATGGATCTGTGTCTATGAAATATTTCATTGCCCACCATATATATATAAAACAGCTTAAACAATACTGAGATTATTACATACATTTCATAAAGCATGTAGAAGAAGATTCCCCATTCCCTCACACTGTATGCACTATCATTTCTACCACACAAATTCTGAAATAATCACTTCATTTGTGTCAGGCAGTGAATAAAGTGATTGGAGAAACAAAAATGACTATGATTTATATGTTGGTCTTTGGTATTTGGAGTTTTTTCTGTTTTTTTCTAGGAGAGAGAGGGTCTCAGAGAAGTTCTAAAATTGCCGTACAAGGGGTTTTAATAGTCACTGGATAAATTTAAATATATGGGAAATGAATGTATTAGAAAAAATAAAGAAAAAATGGAGGCAAATGGGAGGCATTCACTGAGAGTCAAGATACAGATTATGTTTTATGATTCTTTAATTTTAGTGAAAAATGAGATAAGGCTGAGCTAAATTTGAGAGGATTATAGGGTAGAAAGGCAGTACCTTGTATTTTCAGGGTATGTAGGCCCAAATAAAGAGAAATCAATTTCTGTAGACACTCATATAGAATGAGGGGAAAATCAATTATTTTTTAAGGAAAAGCAGGAAAAACAAGACACTTCACATTTATGTTTAGGGTGCCCATAAATATATTTATGTTAATTAAATTTATTCATTTCATAATATAGAATTCTTCTTTCCAAAGTCTCCTGACTCTACTTACTTAGAATTTTTTTCTTTTCTTCCCACAGTATTCATTAACTTTTTAATACAAGAAATAATTATTACCTGTATTATTTATTATCTATCTACTATGGCTAGAATATAAGCTCCAAGAAACAAGAGTTTTGGTCTTTTGTTCACTAATATATCTGAAGTTCTGAGAAAGGTGCCTGGTGCATAGAAAACATTCACATTAAATACATATATTAATGGTCGCCCAAAACTGTTTTTAAGAAAATGTTTAGATGTATTTAATTGAAACAATTGTTTATATTTCTTAAATTAGATGCAGTATATAAAAGTGTTCTATGGAGTATAATTTTATTCAAAACCATTTTTAAGCACACTGCTAAGCACTTTTAATTATTTTTTAAACATGATATTTTCCCTTTAATATTCTACTAGTTCTTTTACAATGTCAATGTATTCTATTATTCCACATACATTGTAATTCTATGCCTCAACTTAAGAAAATAATTAGCCTATGCTGGTTAGTCAGTCAGTCAGTCATTCAGCTAGAGCTTGAAGTAGACACTCACATCCTTATTGAACAAAAGAATTGCTAAATTCTAATGAAAGTGATGTATTAGCTAAAACACACTGAGCTTAATGAGCCTAGAATAAAATGAGGTGGGTAATGCATTTACTAAAGTTCACCAATGGTCAGCAAATGTAGAAGCTTGTGCCTATGTTTTGTCATCTCAACATAAAAGTTTATTCTCCAGAAAGGAGCCTCATTAAGTATTCTTAATATGTTTAAAAAGAGTCATCAGTCTTAAAAACAAATACAGTTGATAAGGTTGTCAAACTTAGAAGATAACTTTAGGACAGGCATGAGGCTTAGAGAAGACACAGCAACTACTTGTCCAATGAACTACATAATATCTTGGTATTCTTTCCTTTTTTCAATATTTAAAGAGCATCTATATCTCTAATATTTGGAGAGGAAAGGCAGAGGATTATGATCTCTGCAGTGAGATTCTGACTAGGAAACTGAACGCAGAATAGATTTCTAAGAAACCAGAAAATAATAATCCACTTAGAACTTTATGATATCTTCCTTATCAGACATTTCTAATTTGCAGTTTCTGTCAAAGAGTGGCTGCCAATAGATATTTCCTGGATAAATGTGTGCAGGAATAAATCAGGGCATACAAATATATTTTATTTCCTTTTGTGGACAAATTAAGTTCATCATAATTGCATATTTGTAATTTTTTAAAAAAATTTTTACTGAAATATAGTTGATTTACAATGATGTGTTAGTTTCAGGTGTACAGCAAAGTGATTTAGTTATAAATATATATAAATATATATTTTATATATTGTTTTTAACAAAACTCTTGAATATACAATTTATCCTCAGTAGATATATGTTTAAATTTAAAATATTTTAAACATTGTTTTGAGAAATTATTTCCTTATTCTTATTTTGATTCACTATTCACTATGATGTTTTATATTTCAAATTTAAATAGATAAATAGATCAGATAGATAAATCAGTTTATGATAACATTTCATTAACAAGTTTATAAATTGGTAGCAAATAAAGAAAATTAAACTAAAAATTTATATTGTATATCAAGTTATCCGTGAACTTGTAAGAAAACATAAATTTTAAGTTGACACACTTATTTATACTTAAAGAAAATGCACATTTTTAAAATTATCCAACAAAATGAAGACACCATATTTTTACTTCATGCCTTTTTATATTATTCAGGTATCCTCAAA
This sequence comes from Eubalaena glacialis, assembly GCF_028564815.1. Taxonomy (NCBI): domain Eukaryota; kingdom Metazoa; phylum Chordata; class Mammalia; order Artiodactyla; family Balaenidae; genus Eubalaena; species Eubalaena glacialis. The sequence continues at coordinate 38,187,559 of NC_083731.1, read as the reverse complement.
CTACTGAATTGTTTTCTTAAATCTTATGATAAATAAAAGTATTTTCATGTAAATATAAAGAGAAGTGGGTCCTTTAAAGTTAGAGAATTATAAAGGAAATATTTTCTGTAAGAAAAATTTGATTTTTAGTTAATTCTTGCAAAGCAGTTTAATTTAAAATTATTTCTAATCAGCCCAGGAGAAAAGTCAGTACATTTTGTAAGTCCACAAAAAAGATAAAGGTCCCAGAATGTATTAGTTATTAATGTTTTTCATTTTGGATTCTAAGTTCATGTTAAAAATAAAGATTAATTATGCATGTAGTAAAAACCTTCATAATAATCAGTAGAAATAATTTTATGATCTAATACCTCATGTTTAAATTACAATTTTCTAAATGTTTAAAACACAATACAATTAAACTATAGTACAAAACAGTATAAGCAACTTCGGTTCTCTTTTGGATATAAGCAATATATTTTATTTAACGAGGGAATGAATTTTATCTGATTATTCGCAGTCATGTGAAAAGTTATTATTTTTATAAAACTCTGATAAAATATATGAATATTCAGATGACTATGACATTTGGTAATTCACATTGGTTTCATTCAGATGAAAATCTGACTAATCAATGAGTTATATTTAGTGAACTAGAAAATTTATGCATCATTTCAAACATAATCTTTTCTTCTAGGTACATTTAATTTTAAAGAGCATGCAGTTTACATATATTTCTATTGGTAAGTTAATTAAACAAGGAGACCATTAGACTGAGGTGGCTCTAATGCCCTAGTGGCTTACATATGCAAACCAAAATCTAAGTCTATAAATGCCTTTAGATATTTAGAAATCAAAACCTAAGAGCAACCAATCACTAACAGCCAATTAGGCTTTAAGTTATAGCCAATCAAATAATTTCCTTTTTATGCTTTGGCATTTTCTCTATGTCCTTCCCCTAGCCTGTATGGGTGGAGCACTCTTAACCACTTCTGATTTGCTGCCCCATTCAAATAATGTTCAAATAAACTCTTAAAAAATTTAATATGTTTCAGTTTATCTTTTAACAATTCATTAAGTATACAAAAAAATCACATGAACGAATATGCATAACTCAAAGGAGAAAACAAAGATATATAGGAAGTTATGTCAGCAAAATGGCAGAAGAGGAAATCCCAGGTGTAGTTTCTCACAGAAACATTGATTTAACAACAATATATGAACCAAATTACCTTCTGAGAAGTCCAGGATTTAGTCAAGAAGTTTCAGTCCTCAGACAAGAACAAACCTAAAAATAGCTGCATGGAAATGAGTAAGGTGAGTGATTTCACTTTAACATGTCGGCCCTTATACCAAACTGACACAGTTGAGTGCCAAGAGAAATTACCTTGGCCCCCAAATTCACTTGAGAATAAAGAGAATGGAACAGTCCTCCAACATCCTGGCCTTCTAGTGAATTGCCCAAAGGGATGGTTTCTGTCTTCCTTTATAGAGTGCTGAAGGAAGTGGCATGCCTAGGACACCTAAGAACAAAGGGAAAAGACACAGAGCACAAAAGCAAAAACAAAGCAGTGGAGCTACCTCAAACTAAAACTCTTCTGCACAACAAAGGAAACAACCAACAAAGTGAATCTATGGAATGGGAGAAAATATTTGCAATCCATATCTCTGATAAGGGGTTAGCATCCAAAATACTAACTCCTTATCAGATGGGGTATATGTGGTACATATAAACAATCGAATACAATGGATATATGTGGTACATATACACAATGGAATATTACTAAGCCATGAAAAAGAACAAAATAATGCCATTTGCAGCAACATGGATGAACCTAGAGATTGTCATACTGAGTGAAGTAAGTCAGACAGAGAAAGACAAATATCATATGATAATTATATATGGAATCTAAAAATGGGTAAATATGAACTTATCTACAAAACAGAAATAGAGGTACAGATGTAGAAAATAAATTTATAGTTACCGGGGGTAAGGGGGGGAGGGATAAATTGGAAGATTGGAATTGACATGTACAGACTACTATATGTAAAATAGATAACTAATAAGGACGTACTGTATAGCACAGGGAACTCTACTCAATACTCTGAAATGACCTATATGGAAAATAGTCTTTAAAAAGAGTGGATATATGTATATGTATAACAGATTCATTTTGCTGTACACCTGAAACTAATACAACATTGTAAATCAACTATACCCAATTTTTTTAATGGGTGAAAAATGTGAATAGAAATTTCTCCAAACAAGATATACAAAAGACAAACAGCTATATGAAAAGATGTTAAATATCACTAATCATCAGGGAAATACAAATCAAAACCACAATGAGATATCATTTCTCACCTGTTAGGATGGCTGTTATAAAAACAAACAAAAGATAAAAAATGTTGATTGGAATATAGAGAAATTGGAATGCTTGTATACCATTGATGGGAATGTAAAATGGTTCAACCACTATGAAAAAGAGTATGAAGTTTCCTCAAATAATTAAAAATAGAACTATCATGATCCAGTAACTCCATTTTTGGGCATATATCCAAAAGAATTGAAATCAGGTCTCAAAGAGATATCTGTACAACCATGTTCAGAACAGCTTTATTTATAATAGCTAAGATATGGAAACAACTAATGTTTATCAAGACATGAATGCATAAAGAAAATCCAGTTTATACATATAATGGAATATTATTCAACCTTAAAAAAATAAGAAATCCTGTCATAATACAACAACATAAATGGAACTGGAGGACATTCTTCTAAGTGAAATAAGGCTGTCACAGAAGGACAAATACTGCATAATCCCACTTATATAAGGTATCTAAAATAGTCAAAACTGTAGAAAGACAGTAGAATTGTGGTTTCCAGGGTCTGGAGGGAGGGGAAAATGGGAGTTGCTGTCCAATGTGTATAAAATTTCAGTTACGTGAAATGAATAAGTTCTAGTAAGCTGCTGTACAATATTGTGCCTGAAGTCTACAACACTGTACTGTACATGTACACTTAAGAAATGTATTGAGGATAGGTCTTATGTTTTGTGTTTTTATGACATTAAAAAAAAATTCAGTAGTGTTGAGGTTGAGAAACTTGCTCAAAAATGTTTTGCTCAATACAGCCCATATTCATAACGAAGTTTGAAATCATATTTAAAACTATTCTTTCTGACATTATTGTAGTAGTATCAACCTATGGGGATCTGATCAGTGATTTCTGTCTACATTGTCCTCTTCTAATTTTCCTGATATTTGAGACATATTTAATACCTCCAAGTTTTAGCTGTGAAGGAAATTTGAGACATTAAAATAAGACCTCACTTTTTTTGGAATAGATGTGTAACAGAGAAGAACAAACCTAACTCCATATTGGATCTATCCTTTCAGCTCTAATGCCTGTGCTTAGTCATGCTGGCTCTGCACCTTTGTAATGGAACGTTGCCTATAGCCTGAAATGTACATAATAGCCATTTCTCAAGGGTCTGCCTCCTAGGCTTCAAAGGTATAACACTTTTCATTCATATGGAGATAAAAAGTTGCAGACCAGAGAATAACATTTGTCTTGTTGGAGGTTTACAGGAACATTGTGAGCAGACCTATGTGGACAGCTGCAAAAACAGAGGATTATCACATCCCCTCTGGAGTCTAGCTGGCACCAAGAAGTTTGCAACAGCCAGCCACATGCCCTCCCCTTTTAGTATAAAAGAAGCCTGGATTCTAACTCCAATAAGATGGTTCTTTGGAACACTAGTCCTCCATCTTCTCAGTCTGCTGATTTCCCGAATAAAGTTGCTGTCTCTTGCCCCAACACTTCATCTTTTGGTTTATTGGTCTGTCTTGTGGTGACCAGCTTGGACTCGGTAGTAGGTGTTTACTTGTTGTGGGTTGGTAACGACTAATTGTGCTATCTACTACAAGTTATTTTTTTATTTGTTTTCTTTTTCTGTGTGATTATGTTGTATTTAAGTGAGATTTTATTTTTTATAGAATAGATGGTTTATTACAACTCTAAAAGAAACATTTTTTAAAAGATATACATAATTATTCTTACACTATTAATCAGATTATTTTAGTAGTCTCATCCAGGAATTAATTTATAGTCTGATGTTTCTATGCCTGTCTAATAAAAAAAACATTATGAGGCACACTCAACATTCACTGTATGAGTGCTGAGATATGTCTTGTAAAGATTCTGGAGCCAGGCATGATTATCTTGACCCAATCAGAGGGCACTTAGTGTCATCTAAGGAGAAGAGCAATTTTAAGATTATAATGGTGGCTATCATTCAAATTGGATTCCCAGTTTGATCTCTGTTTGATTCATGTAAGACTCATAAAAGGATAAAAGTGGAAGAGCAGTCATAGGAAAAAAGAAAAAGGAAAATACAGAAGTGTCATTTCACTAAATCTTTATACAATATTAGATAGAAAGGAATAATATATTGAGAACCTGTCACAATTTTTGTTTTTTTTTGTTTTCCTTTAGACCACTTTACACGAAAACAGCACTTTAAACAAATGTATCTTCAAACATTAGAAGACATTTTACTTCCGTAAACTGAGAATTAAAAGCAGAAAGAATGTTGATTACGCATCTGCACGGGGCGTCAGAAATCACATCTTAATAAAAATGTTCTGCCTTGATTATAAGTCTTATAACTAAAATTAGGCTCTGTATTTCTCCAAAACTTATGGTTAATAAGATATATTTTTAATACTTTCCTGACTCTTTTTCCTGTATATTCCTTTTAAAATATGATAATCAACTAAAGTTGCTAATGAAAGAGCTATTTTAAGAATAATGCTTAAGACCATCCAAGTTAAAATGTGTACCATTTCTCAGTGCCATTTTTCAACACTCAAGTGGCCCATTGCATTTTTTATATAATGCATAATCAGAATACATTCAACAAATACAATTGAGAAAGAAGAACCAGCATTAGTCTGGAAATGGTAACAAAATTAAAGATTATACTAAGAACACCCCAATAATTTTGGGTATTCATATTGGTGAAAAAATTTGTGAGAATATGCAACATGATGAATAAAAAATATTCCTTATATAGTTCCTCAAGAATAAATGCCACTTAGCTAGCATAATCAAACTCCTTCATTAGAAATCCAAGATATATTTTTCTGAATCAGAATCTAAAGGTTGTTATAGTAAAGTTTGTCCTTAAGTAATAGAGATGCTGAATAATAAAAGATATAACATGTCAAAATATGCATTTCAAAGAAAATATGCATATATTTTAGTTTCCTTTATAAGAAAAATAATTATTGATGTTATGTTTTTGGATATGAACAAAATGTGTTTTATCCTAATTTTTCTGGAAAATAGTAATTGATATATTTGTATCATCTGTCAAACTATCATTTTGTTTTTCTTTTTTGTGAACAGAGGAAGAAGTAAACGCAAATGGAAAGGGGCCAGATGACTAGAGAAGAAAAATAATGTGTGACACAAAGTAAAAGTAGATGGTATAAAATTCTATGATAAATTTATTATTAGTATTACTACTACTACAGATTCAAAACTTTCATAAATGCAAGGGGATTATCAAATATAATACATATAATAAGAGAGGGAGCCAGAAACTGAACCCAAGCTTTTAGGTTACTTTCCAATGAACAATGTATGGTCCGACCTCTTGTTTCTTTTCTTAGTGCATGTTTTGTAAGACAGACTACATTTATCTGAACCTCACATTTCAGAACACTCAGAACAGAAAAAAAAAAATTATGTGATACAATGTTCTCTTCTAAGGATTTATCTCATGGAGGAAAATGGCAGTTTCACATTCTCAGATGCTAAGTAGGGGTTTTATATGTAGTTTAGTATGATATGACATAATAACATACCATGTGATTATGGTATGATATAAATATAATAGTTTAGCCTTTAATGTTTATTGAATGAATAATAATCAAAACAAGGAGATGTGAAAATTATAAACTATTCATTACTTATAAGGATTGTATTTCCCTTGTGGCCCCTTCATCAGTTGAAATGATTGTAGCTTACAACTTTCCCCTTTGCTTTGGGCTATTTGTAGGCACTTCTTTTGCAGTAATTAAAGTGCTAGTTTTCAGTGAATCCATTAAGAAGAAAGTGACTAATTATGAGCATTAACAGTCAAGATTATGGGAAGAATAACGTGTTTCACTGTGAATGCAGAAACCACTGTGTTAAAGCTGTAATCTGAAACAAATGAATGTAACATGTAATAGATAACCAAAAATATTCACAGAGAAGAAATTCAGGCTATTATCTCTGAAAACAATAAAGAAATTAGATATGAAATACTGAAAGAAGAGTTTCCATTATCTTGTTTGGTCTTGGATGGCTGCTAGAGAACAGATATGAGCTGGAATAGCCTTCCTCTCAGATCTCAGCCCCTAGCTCTCCCCTACTTATTGTGTCATCTCCCAATACAGAGTCATTTATTTGCTGCCTGCCCATGGTGCCCTTCCTCCTCTTCTTCCTTAATCTGCCCAAAGAAGTCATATCAATTCTTTAGTGTGGAATTGAAAAGGACATTTTTATAAGCTTTTGTAACACTCTAATTAATTACCTTCATTGAAATACATGCATTTAAATACTTATTATATATTCTACTGTAACTATTACACTACCTTTTTCATAAAACTTTCATTGAGATCAGAAACCTTGTATTGTAAGCCAATATATCCCCAGAATTTAGCACAATATTCGCACATATTAGTTATTCAGTAAAGATTTAGCAGTTAAAAAACAAATATTTGCTATATTTTATGATATTTGATATTCAGATGAGGTTCTGATTTGTATACAAATATTATCTGATATTGGAGATAACTTAAAAAAACACTATTACTATTAACAATAAAAAATAGTTTAAAATTTGCAATGGTGTGAATATATAACAAAATACTTCTGCCTAGAAATGTATACAGTATAATTAGAACTACAGAAATGAACATAGAAATATCACATGACCAAACACTGAAAAATCTGAGTAAGACTGTTGTATGAAAGTAAAATAAACATTTCAAATCATCAGAAGAAAAAATAAAAAATACAGGAAGAATTTATTAGAAAGAAATTCGGTTAACTCATTGAGTCCACAGTAGGTTTATATAAGAACATCTATAGCAACTGGTGAGAATACAATTCCTGGAACAAAAATAGAAGCATAGAGAAATACTAGAGGTTATTTAAATAATACAGTGAGAGAATGAACTGCTGGAAGTAGAGATAATAATTTGGTATCAGATTCTATATGTGTTTTGAAGGTAAAGCCCACAGGATATCATGACAAGTGCAGTGTAAAGTGTGAGAGAGAAAAAGAACCCTCCTGAATTCAGGGTTTTTGGCAGATTAACTGTAATCATGGATTTTCCATGAAGTTATATGTGCAAGAATATGAAGTAAATAATTTTGAAGGGGATGGAAGGCTGCTGATGTTATATGATGGGAATAAATGATGGTAGGCATCTCTTGGGATCTCTTATTTATGTTTCCAGGGGAAGTAGGAAACAAAGTTATGGCCTGAGATTAGGATAGAGGAGGAAATGATGGAGGTGTGGAGAGAGAGGAGAGTATGAAATAGTTATCAAGTAGAAGAGAGAAGAGAAGAGAATACAGAAGTGCATTACGGTGACCAGGCAGCACTCAGGGTTCACTTGAGGTTCACAATAATGAAATTAAAGAGAGAACAGATAGAGTGGTAAAGTGTTCTTTTGTTTGTTTTTGTTTTCTACTCACATTTGGCTGTATTAGTGCAAAGTAAGAGTGGCCTAAAATTGGATGTAGTTAAAATTGTGATTTTGCCGAGCAGGCACAACAAAGTGAGAAGGGGCAAGGATGTAATGGTGTTTAGAAGGAAATTATTATAACCAATGACCAGAATATACACTGGGTAGGAAAGAAAAGAGGTTTTCAAAGAGGGGAGAGAGAGTAAAAATGTAATAATCAATGCATCAGAAAAGTCCTATGCATCAAATTTTTTGTCTGTTTTGAGGCACTAAAGATTATAATATGGAAGGATAAGAGGTGGGATCAGAGAAGATGTAACAATTTAATACACAGCAATTTTTAAGCTGCAGATCTATGCTGATTCCTGAAAATGATTATCCTTTGTAAGAGCTTTTCAGCAATATGTTAATAATGAAATTAATACTAGATTTTTGTTGGTCTGTTTTGTGACTGTATTTGTGAATACATCTGGGTTTTCACACATATTCGATGAAGACAAGTCATAAAGAAGAAAAGATTGTGCATATTGATTCCCACATTCCCAAGATTTCATGTTAGATTTCTGCAACATTAAGGTGATGAATCAGCTCCCCAAAAAGGGATAATTTGTTGAAGCAATGAGATAAAAACATTTTATTTAAAAATTTAAAAACAATTAGTCTTGTATAGGCCTGGAATACAAAAGTAAATTTTCCTAATATTTATTCATTTATAATAAAGAAGATAATATCATATGGAGGACAGCACTTCTTTTAAGTTAGAGGTCACAATTTACTCAATAGACAAGGAAATTTCTTCTCCCTCAAAATTTGTTTTTTGAGCTTAGAGACCATGAAGAACTATGATTCATGTTGCGACGCTACAATGTGATGCATCTGAATTTCAATAATATGTTTTAGAACTAATCCAGAAAAGTAAGTTACAAACTTTGAAATCAGATTGAAATCAGCCGTCATAAAAAAAAAAAAAAGTCAAAGCTGTGGGGAAAAAAAATCACCTCTACATCATGAGTAAATGCTACATTGCAGCCTAATTAGCTTTCATTGAAACTAATATATGCTGCTCTTCAAACCTGATAAAGACATATTTTTAAATAAGTCTTGTGTCTGAGTCATGAATTTTCAACTTAATATTAATCAGCTTAATTTTGGTAGCAAAAGAGTATTTTTTTTTTCATTTTGCTAAATCTAAAAAACCCAAATAAAATGAATAAAAGTGATAATTTTGGTTTAGATTTTTAAAACTTCTAAACCATCAGGAGCTTGGGGGGCTAGCAGTTGGGAGAAGCCAAAGAAAAGATCTGTAAAACCCAATGTAAATTTTATAGTATTTCCTTCTGCTAACACATAAAATGTTTTCTCTAAATAACAAAACAAAACTCACGTTGGCTTATAGACTAAAGAAATAACTTCCATCACATTAGTAAAAGTCCGAATGTGAGCTTGAATGATGGCTGATTCATTAACTACCTGATGGCTTTAGTATATATCAGGAGCTTCCCATCTATTCACTCACCATCCATAACCTTGGCTTCACCTTCAGATATATAGGAAGCTGGCTGTAGCAGTTCCAGGCACCACCTCCAGACATTACAATAATCAGAGGAGGAAGAGAAATGACATCTCTCCATTGTGCCCTCTTAGAAGTGCTGAAATTTTTTCCCAGAATCTTTCCAGAAGCCTTCTTGTATCTGATCACACATTTATGAGCAGTTAATTGGGAAGGATTTAGAATGTTCTCAGATCAGTGATATGACTTTGGGGGTGATTTTGCCCTTGAGGGGACATATGACAATATCTGAGACTTTTTGGTTGTGATAATTAGAGCAGTACTACTGGCATTTAGTGGGTAGAGGCCAGGAAGAGTGATAAACAACCTACAATGCACAGGACAACCCCCCATAGCAAAGAATTATCCAGCCCAAAATGTCAATAGTGCTGAGGGTTAGAAACACTGTCTTAGAGTAATCAGGACTACACTTTATCTAGGGTGGACATTAGCTTCTAGTGAGGCACATGGATCAGTGAAGGAAGAAACAATACATAAAGAAAATTACAGTTCTCCTAGGAACAAAGCCTCATAATGAAACCAGATAGACAACAATGCCATTACCCTCACCTACTAGTGACAAGCACAATGTTAGTCTTATATTTACATTCCAGTAGAGATAAGCCTTTCTACCTTCAGGGATCTGATTACAAATGTCATGTTGACTGACCTCATGATATTTTAGTTATGGCTAGCTGATTGCTTGATGATGAAAATAATATTCAAATACATTTAGAAGACCATGAAAAATATAGTGTTTTCTTCATAGTTCTAATAAAGTATTGGCAATTGGGTTAGGAAATAACATTACTAATTTTCTTTTTCATTTTACAACACAACAATACTTTAAAATAGAACACTGTGTGTTGATGTGTGTGTACGTATGAACTGAAAAGAAAATGATTCTTCTCTACAAGGCGCCTGGGGTGTGAACTTTTGGAGAAGATGGACCACTCATTGTTAAACCTCCTACCACTCTTCACAAATTTTCTATGCTTTTTCTATAAGATATTAAAATAATTGTTTCAGGATAAAGGAGATTTGAAACATCCTATACTTATTTCCTTTTAAATAGCTTAAAAGAATGATATTGTCATATATCTAAGGATAAGAAAACATATTTCATTAACATACTTATAATAGGTAATGATGTTTATCATATACAGTCAAAGTACACTTCTTAGAGTTGAGACTATTTTAATTCTAGTTTTATTCTGTCTAATATTAGAGATTAAATGACACCATAGAATTTCAAAGCCAGGAGGAGAAAAGTTTAAATGATACTCGAGAGAAAACTGTGGTTCAGGGAGACTAGGTAATTTTTGTCTAGATCCCACAGCTAGACTGAGACAAAGCTATAATTTCAGAGCTGCTATCACATAACATGCTACACAAATTTACTAGGTAACTCTTTGGAATACAGGGTAGGCTGCAGGAAAATAAGAGCTGGAGAGAAAGAAATTTGCACAAGATTTTACATTTGAGATTTCTTGAAGTTGAATACGCACAGACGAATGCTTGTGGTCCTTAATGATGCCAGTGATAGTAGGTTTTGCAGAACTAATGAAATGACAATAAATTATATGCAATATTTCCTACTGGCAAATTTAGCAATCATAACTCCCAAGATTACTGTTAAGATATGAAATTATTATTTTTACATGACAGGTAAATAACCAGTTTCCTTTAATTAGACTAGATTAAGAGAAGTGAAATGCTTTTGAAAATAGCAGTGGATTGGAGTGGTGTCTTTCATCAAGAGCAGAATCATGTTAATGTCTTATGCTGTCTAGTTACCATGACAAATAGGTTGTGGTACATGCACACTTTAATTATTAACACTGAAATCTGCTGAAATTGAATTATTGCTCTTAGTAAGAGCTATTACTGCTGAAATGACCCATTTAATAGTGACCCATGGTATCAAAGTATGGATTTATATTGGTAATTAATAACAGTCCATTTCTGAAAATGTTAACACAGGAGTTCAATAAAAATGCTAACTAGATCTCAAATACCATACACAGTATATTGACATATTAATGTGTATTACTTTTGTTAAATGCTTTGTAAATCTAGATATGAAAGAAGATAATTAAAAATATTTCTCTAGTGTCCACTGAGTCATTAGTAAACTTAGTGGATTAGTTTATTTTTAGTGTTTAGACCTAAAATTTTTTTATGCAAGAGTGTCCTTTTACCATATTCTACAGAAGTCCAATAAACAGAAGTGAAAAAAAAAATTAAATTTGACAACATAACCCTGAGGAGGAGTTTTGGACTAATGGGCAGTAGATGTGTTGCTTATTTTACTGGTTACTTGCTCTAAGTCCCATATAAAAACTAGCTGCGCCACACCCATCTTTTTCTTTTTCTGCCTTTCCAGAAGAAGAATATAAAGCTCCATAGGGTGCCACATAATCTATTATATTATAATACAACATTAAATGATATTTTAGTAAACACAAAAACAAACAAAACAAATAAAATTAAACATGCCTATGGCAACATGATCATTTCCAGAGTCATCAACATGTGGTTGGAATATATTGATTGATATTTGTTGAGATGTATTTACTTAATTGGCTTGTCTTAAACAGATATTAAAATCAAATTATGTTCTCTGAATATATTGACTGACAGTATCTTAAATTTGTTAGAATAAGTTAAGAGAAAAGAATGTATGATTTACAATTTTCTAAATAAAATTTTAAAACTGCAACTTCCACCTCAGAATAAATATATACTATATTATACTAATTATGATGAATATAAAAATATGCTGAATGATAATCATTCATCACCACCTAGGTCTTTAAATTTAAATAAGAATGGCAGAAATTTTTTAAAATTTAGGGCCATATATCAGTACATTTTGTTCAATATGATTGTTAGTGTCTACGTTAACACATAGAATAGAAATATATGGTAGAAAACATTTCAAAACACTTTGAAAATAAGTACACATACACAACACATGCACATTAATTTTTTTTAGCCAGAACATTTTTTTAATGACTAATAAGTCCATTACTTAAGATGAACTGAATGCTGCAGCAGTTGTCCTCTCAGATTTGGGTATCATTCCTTCAGGGACCTCATGCCTGAATCTGTGGTCTGCTGTACCAATGGCATTTTGTCATTTAGGCTTGACACTGGAGTTATACTTTCTCTTTGTACTTAGAAGTTTAGATACATTTGTCACAGGTCCACTTCTTAAGGTGTTTGAATTACAGTGGCATCATATCATGCATATCTTATTGTGACACTTTCCATTCCCTTTGTCATCTGATTTCTGTGGCCCAAACCAAAAACTATTTCTTTATCTTTAAAGGAGATAAAGATATCTCCATGCTTATCTCTTTATTATAAACATGGGCATTTATCTGGATATATAATGATTAGATCTCTGTCACTGTTGTCTTCAGAAACAAATCATAGAAATGCAACAAATTTTAAGCAATATGTTGAAAATTTCTCTTTTTGAGAAATTTACAAACTTAATAACCTATAAGAAGAGAGCTGAAATTTAGAATATTCCAAATTCACTTACTCTGAATGTAAGTTGCTCTTGATAGATTGCATAGAAAATGTTTGCCTTATTACCTAAGAACTTACATATATACGTGTGTGTGTGTGTGAGTGTGTGTGTGTGTGTGTGTGTGTGTGTGTGTGTGTGTGTGTGTGTATCTGGCATAATAACAACAAAATAGTTCATTAAGATTGTGACTAGCCATATATTGTAGCAGTATGTGTTTAATACCTCCTGATATAGTAGTATAGTAAGTTATACTACTATTATTCCTAAATTATAAACAGTTAGGGAAGCAGGTGTAGGAAGAACAAAGAGGATGAAACATGCATCTTTTAAATCAATAACTGACTGCCTCTTCTAGGTTTTAGAGGATTTGGATTAATTCTTCCCTGGATAATTGGCTCATTTTGTAGAAACATGGTTTTGTTCTCAAACTTGTTTGTAAAAATTAGTGTTCCTTTCCTTTATCAAAAGAATTAGATCTTGGTTGTACACATGTAGATATGAATTGCTTCATCATAAAGTGAGAATTTAGAATTTTTGAGTACAAAACTCTCAGACAGAATAAAAAGTAGAATTACATTTTTAGAGTTTTACTTAAATATCCATTTGTTTTCCTTAGTAGGGTTACATTTGCTGTATTTTAAACAGTTTCTCTCAAAAGCCATCCTGGATGGATTTGTTTGTTTATTTATGTGACAAAAATATTTATGGCATAATCACTCTGTATTAACAGACATCTTTATTTGAAGCATCATCTTCTTTTGAACATCAACATCTCCAAGTTTTGAAAGATTTATAGTTAATCTACAGGCATCCCTCAATTTATTGTGCCTCACTTTACTGTGCTTTGCAATTTTTGCATTTTTTTTATACAAATTGAAGATTTGTGGCAATCCTGCATCAAGCAAGTCTATTGTCACCATTTTTGCAATAGCATTTCTTCACTTAGTGTCTCTGTTTTACATTTTTATAATTCTCACAACTTCAAACTTTTTCATCATTGTATTTGTTATGATGATCTGTAATCAATGATCTTTGATATTACTATTGTAATTGTTTTGGGGCACCATAAACTGTGCCCATACAGGATGGCAAACTTAATTAATAAACATTGTGTGTAATCTAACTGCTCCACTCACTGCTTGGTCTCTCTCTCCTCAAGCCTCCTTGTTCCTTGAGACACAACAACATTGAAATTAAGCCAGTTAATAACCCTACAATGGCATCTAACTGAGTGAAAGCAAGAGTTGAACATTTCTCACTTTAAATCAAAATCTAGGAATGATTAAGCTCAGTGAGGAAGGCATGTCGAAAGCTGAAACAGGCCAGAAGCTAAGCCTCTTGCACCAGTTAGCCAAGTTGTAAATGCAAAGTGATGTCAGAATCATGGTAGACTGAGACATTCCATTTGTCTCTCCCCTTTAATCTACAACCTGTAAAACAACCACAACCTAACAAGGGTACCTCTGTCCAACACAACAGGATACCAGAGAATTCCACATATCTGTACATTGAACAGTGGATCAACTGGAACAAATAGGAGAGGTGGAACTGGGGGAAGAGTAAAGGCACTGCCTGCAATTCTGGCCCTCTGACCATGACAGCTGAACTTGCAGCTCCAGAGAACCCGGTAGCATCAATGGAGGGTGTGTACATGACACTGAACTCCTGGCAGCAGTGGCACCTGTGGCTATAGGTAACTGGGAAGCAATGGTGTCTGGGACCCCATGCCTCTAGTCACAAAGGCATGTGTGACTCTGGCCCCCTGATCCCCAACCCACAGCAGTGAAGCCCATGAATATTACAGCAATAGACACAGCAGAGGTACCCATGCAACCCTGGATAGCCCCCACTTCCCATCACCTTTCAGAGGCAGAACCTGTGACTCAGTATTTGCCAGATATGGTGGAAGAGCACATGATCCTGGTGCCACAGGCTCTGATGCCAATGACACTGGAAGCAGCAAGACACCAATGACCTTGGAGGCACAAGAAGTGATAGCAAGGGCATGGGGTGAAACTTCTGACAAATGTGGTGGAGAGTGGAAAGTGACAACTCTCAAATATAACCAGAGGTAGCTCAGGTAAGAGAAACCAAAAACTTGAACGATTGCACCACCTACCAGAAAAGAAAAGAAAGACCTCTGATTTCTTACCTACTGAATCTCTAAAATCAAATAGAAATGTATAGAAGTATTGAATCACAATGTTGTGTAACAGGATCTAAGATAGTGTTCTGGGTGAATCATACTTTAAGAACAAGCAAACAAACTAATAGAAACAGACATCAAATCAGATCTGTGGTTATTGGAGGCAGGGGGTGGGGGAGGGGGAATTGGATGTAGGCACTTAAAAGGCACTCCCAGTTATATGATAAATATAGAGATGTAATATACAAAATGATTGCTATAATTAACATTGCTGTGTGTTATATATGAAAGCTAATGAGAGTTAATCCTAACAGTTCTCATCACAAGGAATTTTTTTCTATTTCTTTAATTTTGTATCTATACGAGATGATGTTCCTTAAACTTACTGTGACAATCATTTCATAATTAATGTAGGTCAAAAAAGTTCTTGAAGGGTATTAAAAATGCTACTCCAGTGAACACATGAATGATAAGAAAGTATAAAAGCTTCACTGCCAATAAGGGGAAAGTTGTAGTTGTCTGGATAGAACATCAAACCAACCACAACATTACCTTAAGCCAAGCCTAAGCTATAACAGTGCCCTGTACTCAAATTTATGAATGCTAAGAGAGGTGAGAAACCTTCAGAGGAAAAATTTGAAGCTAGCAGAGTTTGGGTCATGAGGTTGAAGGAAAGAAGACATCTCCATAACAAAAAAGTACAAGGTGAAGCAGCAAGTGCTGATGTAGAAGCTGCAGCAAGGTATCCAGAAGACCTAGCTAAGATAATGAATAAAGGTGGCTATACCTAGTAAGAGAGTTTCAATCTAGGTAAAATAGCCTTCTATTGGAAGGTGTCATCTAGAACTTTCATGGTTAGAGAGGAGAATCAATGCCTGGCTTCAAAATACAAGTTGACTCTCTTGTCAAGGGCTAATGCAGCTGGCAACTTAAAGTTGAAGCCAATGCTCATTTACCATTCTAAAAATCCCAGGGACCTTAAGAATTATGCTAAATGTACTCTACCTATACTCCAAAAATAAACAACAAAACCTGAATAAGAGCACATCTCTTTACAACGGAATATTTGAAGCCCACTGTTGAGGTCCATTACTCAGCAAAAAGGTTCCTTTCAAAATATTACTGCTCATTGAAAATGCACCTGGTAACCTAAGAACTCTGATGGAGATGAACAATGAGATTCATGTTGTTTTCATGCTTGCGAACACAAAATTCACTTTGTAGCCCATGGATCAAGGAGTAATTTCAACTTTTAAGTCATATTATTTAAGAAATACACTTTAAAGCTATAGCTGCCACAGATATGATTCCTCTAATGGATCTAGACAAAGTGTATTGAAAACCTTCTAGAGAAGATTCAACATTAGAGATGCCACTAAGAGCATTCATGATTCCTGGGAAGAGGTCAGAACCTTAACAGGAGTGTGGAAGAAGTTGTTTCCAGCCTCCATGAATGATTTTGAGGGGTTCAAAATATCAGTGGAGACATAGAAAGGGAACTGTAATTAGAAGTGGAGCCTGAAGATGTGATTGAATTGTTGCAACCCCACGATAAAACTTTCATGGATGAGGCATTGTTTCTTATGGATGAGCAAAGAAAGTGGTTTCTTGAGATGGAAGCTTCTCCTAATGAAAATGCTGTCGAGATTGTTGAAATGACAGTGAAGGATTTAGAATGTTACATGAACTTCACTGATAAAGCTTCAGCCAGGTTTGAGAGG
Organism: Eubalaena glacialis; assembly: GCF_028564815.1. NCBI lineage: Eukaryota > Metazoa > Chordata > Mammalia > Artiodactyla > Balaenidae > Eubalaena > Eubalaena glacialis. The sequence continues at coordinate 38,170,874 of NC_083731.1, read as the reverse complement.
ATTGACACCAATATGAAAGTTCTATTGTGGGTAAAATGGTATCAAACAGCATTTCATGCTACAGAGAAATCACTTGTGAAAGGAGAGTCAATCTAAGTGGCAAACTTTGTTGTTGTCTTATTTTAAGAAACTGCCACAGCCACCTCAATCTTCAGCAGCCACCACCGGGATCAGTCAGCAGTGATGAACACCAAGGCAAGACCCTCCACCAGCAAAAAGATTACAACTTGCTGAAGGCCCACATGATAGTTAGCATGTTTTAGCAAATGGCATTTTTAATTTAAGGTACGTACATTGTTTTTTAAAATATTTTTGCACACTTAACAGACTATAGTAGAGTGTCAACATAACTTTTATATGCAGTGGGAAACCAAAAACTTGTGTGACTCACTTTATTGTGATATTCACTTTATTGTGGTGATCTGGAACTGAATCCCTGATATCTCCAAGGTGTACTTGTATTTCAACAAAGTTAACAATTTCTATTGCTTTGGATTATTTTGCCTGGGCTTAAGACAGGCCAGCTTTTTTGGTCTTTATCCTAACATATACAACGTGGTTACCTACTTTCTGTCTTACGTTCCTGATACAAAACACTTGGTTGATGATTTGTTTAAATAAAAAAGGAGAGGGCAATAAACAGTTATTCTTTTAGTAATTCTCTGCCTATCGGGTAAAATATCCTTACATATTGTCCTTCCTTGCCATGTTCTACACTGTCTCAAGAGTTCTTTTGGCTACTAAGTAAATTTCAGTGCTTAGTTGTGGCATAAGCTAGGCAATATTATAAAGACAAAACAAATAAGAATGTCATTGTATTGCTACATCCAGTAACATTGTGCATCTTAAAATTGCAAAAAAGCAATAATTTTATTTAAGGTTTTCCTTAAATCTATGTTTAAGAGTATGATTATGTAACATCCTAAAGGACAAATTATTTTTTCTAATAAATTAAATATGCTGTTTCCAACCTCCAAAAGATACCATCTTTTAATACCATAAAAATAAGAAAACTAATTATCAAAACTTAGCATACAATGTTATCTTTCTCATATAATGCCCTTGAAATAAATTCTCATATCCTCACTGTATATGATGGAGATTCATAAAAAAAGGATGAAAGATGACACTAACACTAAAATATGCAGTAGACAGTCAATAATTTGTCAGACCTAAGAGTATCATCAACTAAAATCAAAGACAATTGAATTGACCTGAAGCACAGATTTTCTGGCTCACTATTGTAATACTATAAGAATTTGGCCAGGCCATTCATCCGACATTAAAAAAAAGTCCATCCTTTCACTGTTGCTTCACAGAAACATAGAAACACACATTTTAATGACCAGAAACCAGCTGTCTTTATATTGGTGTCTTTTTTTAAAAATAAAAATACACCATTTACTCTAATGAACAAAATCAAAGAAGAACTAAATAAGTGGAGAGATTTTCTGTGTTCATGGATAGAAAGATTCAAAAATATCAAGATATCAATTCTTCCCAACTTGACCTATAGACTCAAAGCAATTTCAATGAAATTCCCACTAAGTGTTTTATTGATATAGGCAAACTGCAAAATTTATATGGAGAGGCAAAAGACACAGGATAGCCATAAAATATTGAAGAAGAACAAAGTTGGAGGACTGATGATACTTGACACCAAGAATCACTATAAAGCTACAGTAATCAAGACTGTGTCATACTGGCAAAAGAAAAGACAAATGAGTCAATGGAACATGATAGAGATCCTTGAAATATAACCCCATAAACAGAGTCAACTGACCTGTGACAAAGGAGATAAGGCAATACAATGGAGTAAAGGTTGTTTCTTCAACAAGTGGTGCTGGCATAACTGGAAATTCACTTGCAAAAAAAAAAAAAAAAAAGAATCCAGATATAGACCTTACACCTTTAACAAAAATTACTCAAAATGGATCATAGACCTAAGTGTAAAATGCAAACCTATAAAACTCCTAGAAGATAACTTGGAAGAAAACCTAGATGACATTGGGTATGGTGATGTCCTTTAGGTACAACACCAGTGACAAAACCACAAAAGAAATAACTGATAATCTGGACTTTATTCAAATTTAAAACTTCTGCTCAGTAAAAGACAGTATCAAGATAATTAGAAGATAAGCCACAGACTGGGAGAAAATATTTGCAAAATAAATATCTGATAAAGGACTGTTATCCAAAGTATTCAAAGAAATCTTAAAACTCAACAGCAAGAAAAAAGGCACACCCTCATATGGTCCCCAGCAGGACTGAACATCAGATGTTCACAGTGGTAAGTAGTTCAATTAAACAAATTTGGATGGCTCTCCTTTTCTGTTAAAATCAACCCAATTCTTCCACCTTAATTCTCTGTGATATCTTCCCCAAATAATTTATTATATATGACCACTTGTATAAAGATTTCCTTTGTTAAAGGAAGCCAAGCTATGTCTTGATTTGTCACTTGATTTTTAAAAATAAGTTTTTAAAAAATTGTGTCTCAGGAGATAATAGTATAGAAGAGTCAATAAGTTCAAATCCAAATCAGAGTTGAAGGGCAGGACAAGACTAATGTTCCAGCTAGAATACAGTCAGACAGAGAGTAAATTCTCTGTTAAATTTTTGTTCTATTCAAGCCTTCAACAGATTGAATGGAGCCCTCTTCACTGGGAAAGGCAATCTGCTTTACCCAGTCTCCTGATTCAAACATTAATTTCATCCAGATATACTCTCACAGACACACTTAGGAGTGCCTTAGGGATAATACTTAACTAAATATCTGGGTACATCCTGGCCTAGTCAAGTTAACACATACAATTTACCATTATAGAAAGTGAAGATTTTTTTTAAGTTTATGATTTTAATTATTTAGTTTCCATCACTAACATTTCAAAAACTGAAGAAGAATTAGGAAAGAATATTGAAAATTGATGTACAATGGAGCAGCAGGACAGCCAACAGGATATGGTGTCTAAAAGCAAAATTAAAAGGTTGTTTCAAGGAGGGGAATGAGGTCATGTGTATTCAATGCTACTGATAATTTACGTGAGATAAAGAATGAATATTGGCCATTGAATTTATCATTATGGATGGCATTGTTGGTTTTAACAAAATTTGTTTTAATATAATAGATACAAGTTTAATAGGGTTTTTGTTTGTTTTGTTTAGTTTTTCTTTTTAAGAAGGTATAAATAGCAAGATTCAGTGAAATTGCTTCACTGAAATAGAGAGCAAAGTCTTCAACTGTGAAAAAAGTGAAGGAAGTTTTAGAAGTTTGAAGAGGGAGCAGACAACAGAATAAAAATCAAGGAAAGTTACTCAAAACGAGGAAATATATATGATTGAGTGTTTGTTGTGTTCAGGAGAGTGGGTGATAGCGACACTAGATAGCTTTTGTTCATTTAGCAAGTTCCTTATGTCTCTGGTTTCCATTAGCTTCTTGAATCAGTGATGTATATGGACTAAGGTATTATCCAGAATCTGTATACCGGTTTGGGAACTCATATACATATTTTTTTCATTCATTCTTTTAAAACATCTTTATTGGAGTATAATTGCTTTACAATGGTGTGCTAGTTTCTGCTGTATAACAAAGTGAATCAGCTATATGTATACACGATACCCATACACCTCCTTCTTGAGCCTCTCTCCCACCCTCCCTATCCCACGCCTCTAGGTGGTCACAAAGCACCGTGCTAATCTCCCTGTGCTATGGAGCTGCTTCCTACTAGCTATCTGTTTTACATTTGATAGTGTATATATGTCAATGCCACTCTCTCACTTCGTCCCAGCTTAACCTTCCCTCTCCCCGTGTCCTCAAGTCCATTCTCTATGTCTGCATCTTTATTCCTCTCCTGCCCCTAGGTTCATCAGAACCTTTTTTTTTTTTTTTTAGATTCCATATATATGTGTTAGCATACTGTATTTATTTTTCTCTTTCTGACTTACTTCACCCTGTATGACAGACTCTAGGTCCATCCACCTCACTACAAATAACTCAATTTCGTTTCTTTTCATGGCTGAGCAACATTCCATAGTATATATGTCCCACATCTTCTTTATCCATTCATCTGTTGATGGACACTTAGGTTGCTTCCATGTCCTGGCTATTGTAAAGAGTGCTGCAATGAACATTGTGGTACATGACTCTTTTTGAATTATGGTTTTCTCAGGATATATGCCCAGTAGTGGGATTGCTGGGTCATATGGTAGTTCTATTTTTAGTTTTTTAAGGAACCTCCATACTGTTCTCCATAGTGGCTGTATCAATTTACATTCCCACTAACAGTGCAAGAGGGTTCCCTTTTCTCCACACCCTCTCCAGCATTTACTGTTTGTAGATATTTTATTATGGCCATTCTGACCGGTATGAGATGATACCACATTGTGGTTTTGATTTGCGTTTGTCTAATGATTAGTGACTTGTCATTCGTTTTTGATCTCTTTTATGTTCAAATTTTGCCTGTCCTTCCCCACAATCACCACACAACTGACTCAGGTCCATAGTAATATGAAGGGTTCTCTACACCCTTTCCAAACCATTAGAATTTTAGAGCTCTCCAGCTCAAGTCCTTACTTTTGGGGGAATTATGTTTGGTTAATGTGATAATGGGACTATGTTCTAAACTAGATCCTCATTCATCATTCCCTTTCTCTTTCCAAATGCATTTCTTCTTTCTTGAGGACCACCCTCTATATTTTCAGCATGGTGGTCCCATGCTCTGGAACAAGGAGAATATAGTTCTTTCACGTTTGTTTCCTAGTGTTAGCCAGAATGTCCTAATCAATTTAGGCTGACTAGGTAACCCCACCAATCTTGCTAATCCCACTTCCCTCACACCCTGTATTTAAGAAGTCACAACATTATCCTGGCTCTGCTTCAGTCCTGACTATACATCTGTCCCTCTTCTTCACTTTCATTATCATAGCTCATAACCTCTCCTTTCCATGACTGCAAGAGACTATTTGGTCTTTCTTATCTCTACATAGAACCGGTGGTGATTATTCTTAAAAATAGATGTGGTGGATTTCCATTAACTAGAGCAGGTTTTCAGACTGTGCTTGTTTAAGTCCTAGGAGTTTGCAGGTATGCCCTCAAAGACCTTTGTTTAAGAAGCAATTGGTGGAATAGAAAAGAGAGGCAGGGCTGGCTCCTAGCCATCTCTCTGGCTTCCACTGGGACAAACCTCCTTTTCTTTGTTACATATTTATCTTCTGAATAAGATCTTGTTCATAAAGAGTTTCACTGTGAGAAAGAGAGACAGAGACAGAGACAGAGGAAAAACAAAAGAGTTAGAGAGAAAGAAAGGTTGTAAAACATTGATTTAGACTAGTCCTAACTCCTTAATATACATTCAACCTCCTTCAAAGCTAATCTCTTATTTCGACCTCTTCTTCTGTTATTTCCCCAATAATACACACTACAGTCCAGCCATACTGACTGTACCGTCCATACTTCCTAGAACATGCCATGACCTAAAATATGGACATGAAATAAGCTCTTGTCATAGCATATCTATGCTCTCAAAAATGGTTGCTGTTACAAGTGATTGCTCTTTCTTTTCCCACCATATTTATCTCCTTCACTATCTTCATCCTTAAGGAGCTCACATAGAACAACATCTTCTTTCTGACTCCTCAAATGGGGTGAATTTATTGGTAGCATTGTGAAGGTATTTCTCAAATTGTGACCTAAGAATGTATATTCAGGATCCCATACTGTTTCTGAGACTCCTGTTACAATTTTATGCCTTTATTTTGATGATAATATAAAAATAAAATTTACTACTTTTAAAGTGGAAGCTTTCTCTTACAAGAAGTTTTAAAAAAAGAAGAATGAAATCAAGTGACTCAAAGGGAGGAAATATAACTGGTTTCCTGGAAACACTAAGGTCTCATTTGAGGGTAGTGATCATGGGATTGCAATAAAGCAAGTCAACAGGGTGACTTATTCTCTAGCTTCATTCATATGTATGTATGTAGTCATTGAGTAGGCTGAGAGCTGGCATTCACTAGAACTGCAGTTTATCAACATGAAGAAAGTGCAAAGAAGTTGAAAGGATATGTATGGTAGTGCTATTAATGAAGGATAAGATAATTTAATCTGTCTGGGTAAGAAGAAATGCAAGAAAATATCATTGATAAGTAGAAAATCATAGCATATAAGATTATATGAACATATAATTGTATATGCATATATAACTATACATGCATATTTATCCTGTATTTCATTGTTTATTGGAAAATGTTTCCTGTTTTAACTTTTGAAAGAATGTAAGTAAAATATTTTATTTCTTTTTAATCAATATTATGTTGTTTTTTGTTTATTACCATTTCCTCAGTTTAGTTTTTCTGTAACAAGTTAATGGGCACTTCGTTCTCAAAAAAAGAGAAAAGAAAGTTTTTTTATCTGTATTCTACAACTGCAAGCATGAAGATCGATAAAGTTCTAGAACATGACATTAAGGTATTATAGTTATATCTAACACAATCAGTTCTAGGGTGTCTTGGAAAAATAAAATAGATTTGCACTTGGTTTTGTGAGTCTGAGAGATTATAATAAGCTTGCAGTAAATCTTTTGGTATTTGCAAACCTGGCTTAATTACACTAAAGTTTCTTCAGGCAAGAGACCTGAATTTTTTTCTTTGTAATACCATTCAATCTGTAATTTTGTCAGTTTGCTTCAGTGCATATTAATTATCTGACAGAGGTTTGTCACTAGGTAGCCTGTCACTATAGTGTCCATCAATAAATCCTCCTTCTAAGTCTCCAGTAGGACTTTTAACCTGGCAGAGTGTTTAAAGTCCATAATTACTTATATTTACAAAGCATGTAAGCCATTAACTTAAAAAAAATAGAGCTATTCTATGATATAAGATGATGTAGAAACACTAGGAATATTCAGTGTGTTAACTTTCATAAAGCAAAAAGACAAATCTATTATGTTTGAACATTGCATATATTATAGATGCTACAAAAATGTTTGACACAGAGCACTAATATCAGCATTATACAAATGCTGCGATAGATGGCAAGACATCAAATCTATTGTCACTGCTAATGTGGTTGAGATCAGAAAAATAAGCCATAGTTTTACAGTTGTATCTGTCCATGCCTTTGTGTAACAGAATGTGAAACAGGGGACTGAACTCTGCTCCTAAATATAACTGCTTATGTTTTCCCACAATTTTTAGCCATTTACAATACACTGATGCATTACTGATTCAGGGAATTTTTTTAAACCTCTTCATAGTCAATACAGTTTTCTTTATTGTACATTTTCTCAACAGTGTCTCAGTCCATTCAGGCTGCTATGACAGAATGCCACATGCTGGGTGGCTTATAGATAACAGAAATGTTTTTCTCACAGTTCTGGGGGCCAGAAAGTCCAAGATCAAGTCGCCAGCAGATTAGGTGTCTGCTGAAGGCCTGCTTCTTGTTCATAAATAGCTGCCTTCTCACATTGCAGAAGGGACAAAGCAGCTCTCTGGACTCTCTTTTATTGGTATTGGTATTGGGCACTAATACCACTCATGAGGGCTCCACCCTTATGATCTAATTACTTCCCAAAGGCCCTGCCCCCTAATATCATCACATTGAGGGTTAGGATCTAACATGGGAATTTTGGGGGAACAATAACATTTAGTCAATAGCACAGATATTATGTTAACATGGAAAATTGTAGCATGATAACCAAAGCAATGTATGCTAGATGCTGATAACTCTAAAAATGCCAATTATTTTTCATACAAGAAAATAAATGCTCCAATAAACCAGTTTGACACATTCATGACTTTAAAGCAATTAATTAAAATTTTACTCATTTTCTTAATGAAGCAAAGTTGTCCCCATACTTTGACTATACACTTGGTTTAGAAAGTATGCCAAGCGTTACCTTAAAATTTAGGTTATGTTTCATACAAGATATGAATTGCTCCATTTCATAGAGGGTGTTTTATTTTTGAAAATCTTCAGGTAATTCACTTATTTGAACTGAAATTTTAAGTTTACTTCTTAAAATTAAGCAGACCTAGAAATTCTAACATAAAATATTGTGTTGAAAGAATTAGCTCCCAACCTATGTTTACTGGATTTCAAAATTAACACGAGTCTAAGAAAACCATAGTATGATCACATACTACGGTAGTTCTTAAACTAATTAAGGAAAAATAATAAGTAGGAAATTAAAAGCTAAAAATATCTAGTTAAGTATGTACAACATGTTTTCTGGATAATCAAAGAAATAAAATAGACAGTAAAATGTGCAGCATTCTTATAAGCAGGGCGTAATTATAGAAATGATATTAAAATACAAACCAGGATTTAAATTAGAGGAATAAGAATGAACCACTTGACATATGTATTTAAATGTTTTTATTTATCACTTTACTACTTCTTTTCAAGAATCTTCAAATAGGTAGCATACAAGTAACAGCGAATTGAGTACAATTGCCATATTCTGTTTATTTAGTCATATAAACCTAAAGTTTGTATTAATTTTCTAGTGAAAATGATTCAATGTTAATATAAAGCACATCCTGAATGTTATGTGGAGTTTCCTGTATGTAAACATGCTTAAATTAATTATTTTGTAGAATACATGTACTTTATAGCCAATGTTACAATTCACAGGTAATTCTTTGATTTTGTTTAATTTTAGCCTGTTAAATTAAAATTACCTTTAAGTACCATTAAAGACAAAAATCTAAACCAGGTGAGCTCACACATAATTGGAGTAAATCATCATTGATTCTTAGAAAGTGCTGCTTATATATGCTAATGTGTTTAATTTAACATGTTTAGTGTTACTCAGTAGAGAAAGAAATGAGACAATCACTTACTGACTGCTCTGCATAGCATACCTTACTAGGTTTTCTCTCTCTGTCTCATATATATATATATAATTTTCACAATAATCCATAAAAGGTGGAGAAGATAATCCTTGTAGTATATATGAAATATCTGAACTAATGGGAGAAAATTGTTTGTTTTGTTAAAATACGTTTATATTTTTATTAGGAGTAGAACAAATCTGTGTTTGACTAACACTATTGCCTCCATACATGACAATAAAAGGAAATTTAAGTCACATTTCTCTAATGTTTTTCAAAAGATTGCTGAAATTCAGAACCTGTGACATCAACATCAGCATTATCATTGGCATATCTAGTATTTATTGCACACTTATTTATATTGCTCATACATCCTAGTTTGCCCAGGATGATCCCAGTTTACATCTGTTGTCCTGTTGTCCAAGAATACCTATTAAGAGCATCCTCATTCAATAATAAATTATCCTACCTTGGTTGTTAAATTATGTTACCAGCCTACTGATTATGAAATAAGAATTTTATTATATTTTGAATACCTTTAACTATCAATTACTAAAACAATAACTTTGCACGTGAAGAGACAAGATTAATTTACTAACTAATACAGGTTCATCCAGTCAGCAAATGGTAGAAACAGAAAATAAATCCAGGTGCCTGAACGCTCCTACCAATGCACATAAGATAATTTAGCTTTTCTCAAAAGAGTGAGTTTGAATGTTCAATTCAAGGTTATTAATTGCATGCAACTTGCATCAAGTGAGGAGTTCCCCTCTGTGAATGGAAAAATATAAAATCTTTGGTAAAAATATCAAAGGGAATGCACTGGGGCAAAGTGAAACTTGAAGTAATCTGTTCAAGGGAAGGTGTGGAAAATGAGCTAAGGAGAGAAGGCACTCCATGTGGAGGAAGAAAACTGATCGCATTTACAAAGATTTAATAGTAAGTTGCCTTTTTGGTCAGGAGAATTCAAATTAAATTTTAATGTAGAATTAGCAGTTCTTCACAGTATGCCTGCACCCTACTTTTTTTTAAATATGGAAAATCTTTATGCAACTTAATCATTACAGCAACTTTTAATCTGGCATACTTAATATTTCAATGTTATAGAAATAATGCCTATGTCATATTTTAAATCTTATGATCATACAATACTCTTGAAATGCTTATATGTCAGTATGATATTACTATGATATTTTATAGGTTTTTAAGTGGTATTTAAAAGCAGTGTGTGCATTATAAAAAAGGTATTACACAATTGGACAAAGGAGGAAAAAGTAAAAATTTCCAAAAAAAGAAAGAAAAATTATCGTCATTTGTCCATATGATAATCTATTTGGGAAACCTAAGACAATCAATTTAGATGCTACTAGAAATAAAAAAGCATATTTGGTCAACAATTATTTTGTGAGCATCTTCATGAGATGTTGGGGATAAGGTATGATCCCTCCACTCAAAGATACTACTTCTTAGCAGATTTCATATTCTATTAAATCTCTCCTGATTTATCTTCAATTTTAATCCTATACCTTTAGTAGCAAGGACTTTTATGTGAATAGCAAAGCCTCAGTATATTGTAAGAGGTACATATGTATGTGTGAACATATACACAAACACATGCATATATACGTGTACTTGAATATTTGCTATATATACAAGCATATATATATATATATATATATATATATATATATACCTATGTTTGTGTACACACACATGCACACACACACAAACACTTGTTTGAACTGGTAAGACTGACGAACTGCAAGATTTACCATTTTCTGAAAATTTAGTACTTTACTGAAGCAACTTGGAGCTTATAGTGTTTTTTTATGTGCTCCATAGGTCTTAACACATTTCATTGTCCATAATATGTATATTCACATTTGTTGCATAAAGGAATAAAAGCTTTTGTTGCACAAATTGATATGTTTATCCATCAAATTGTCCAGCTGAAATTAACTCCTGAAAATAGGAATTTTCCCTCAAATTCAATCAGGACACACCATTATTTTGAGTTTTATATATCTATATATATGCACATATAAATAATTTTAGCTATTACATATATAATATAGCGTTTTCACAGTTTAAAAAGGAAGTTGCTATTGAATTATCTCTGTTAACATGTATGATTACTATTAATTTTCTCTACCTTCTCCATTATAATTGTTATAGCCTTCATTATTTCATCCCATTAGTCTTTCTTGGATGTCAATGTATTCAATATAAATGTGAACTTTTCAAGCCTGACCTTCTTGATTTATTTCTGGAGGCTATGAAGAAATCTTACCACCTGCAACCTTCTAAAATGTAAAATAATTGAATTGAAAGTACATTGATGGAGAAACAGTTAACCTTTTGCTTTGGAAAAGGCTGCTGTATTTATGTCAGAGGAGCACTTTAGAATGTTTCTGTAAACTTACTAAGGACAAATCTAAGCACCCGATTTCAAAGATTATCTCAAAACTGAAATCAAGAACACTTTAAAAACTGACCTAACCCTAGTTGTTTCAATTTTTCCAAGACAATAAACCAATGATTAATAAATTAGACCCATTCTTTCAGTTAAAAACCTATCAGAAATGAGTGTCTGTTTTTAGTTTGTTATACTCGGATCATTTCTCAGTATCAAGGCAACATAAACAGGAACATAGTATTTCTATAGTAACATAAAATATTGAGAATAAGTTTTTTCAGAGTATATTTTAATGAAAAACATTTTAAAAATACATAAGTGGAATCACAAATCTATAATGAAATGGGATAATTATATTTGAAAAACACATTCAGTCATCCCATGTCATATACGTGGAAAATATTTAATCTTAGCAAGTAATCAGTTAATAACTTTATTAAATTTTATGTGCATTTTATGTTCTACAGCGGCATTTGTTCTAAAAATGGTTTAATTAAGGATTTCCTCTTCTTGTACAATATGAGTAAAAAGTTATATTTTGCTCCATGTATCTCTTCCTTGAATACTTTTCTCATGCTCTCTAATTTTATTTCATCTCATCTCATCTCATCTCATCTTACACCAATCTCTTTCTTCATCTAAACTTCCAATGCTCAGCCTTCTATTGAAAAATCCAGCATCACTGGTTGTCAAAATTGAAAAGTTAAAGATTATCCAGCATAAATTCTCATTCAAAGTATGGACAATACCTCTAACAGAGTATCACTGGATCTTTCTCACCAATGGAATGTGGGCTGAAATAATGTACAGCAGTTCCATGCCTGAACTTATAAAAAGCCTCTTTCAGTGTTTCTCATTCTCTCTTCCAAGGTGACCTTAGTAGGCACATGTTGAAAATGCTGCTGTTACACAATGGAAGAAATCAGTAGACAGGAGGGATCAATGCCCCTAGCTAACAATGTGAAACAGAGTCATAAAGGCCGAATAAAATTAATATGTTAAACCTATGCTATTGAGAATTTATGTATTATACTACCTGGTTTTATTACCCTATGCTTCTTTAGAAAAATGATTTTTGTGTAGTCCTCTGAAGAAGTGACTCCTTCCTCCTGGGTAGCTTTCATGAAATTGAGTATAAAGATGGAGTCAATTTCTTCCCTAATGTTTGTAGAACATCTCCTTCCCTTCCTTTTAAGAACTAGAAGTTTATATCTAGTGCCATTCATTTAACAAAATTTATATATTTATCATGCACCTTCACAAACAGTCCCTCTTTGAATGCAGACATCTTCAGTCCCCAGGTTTCTACCAGCAAGATTTGAAGTCTTGTCTCACTCTTCCTCATTCTTACAAATTTTCGCCCCCTGCCAGCAAATGTCATAATTTTTTTTTGAAATTTCACTATCTATATAATTAGTCTAAAGATGATTTCACGATTTTTTTACCTTCTTACTTTCTTCCAATAGTAAAATAATTTTCTGCCACTTTATCTTAACCATTTACTTCCACATAGTGGTTTCTTATCTCACTCATAATGGTTCCCCATGTTTCCCAGAAAAGCCAGCATCTGTAAAATGTTGTACACAGCTCTTCATGTTCTGCCTCACTTCACATATCCTACAACACTTACTCAATCTGCTGCAACCCAACTGGCCTCCTAGATGTTCTTCAGATAAGACTAGCCATGGTTTCAGAGCTGCATGACTAAATATTTCACTTCTTCAAATTTCTGCTCAAATGCTACCTTTACAATGAGCTCTACCTTGACAAGCCTAATTAAAATTGTACCATCAATGATAAGAAATGCAGGGGGCAGAGTCAAGAGGGCAGAGTAGGAGGACACAGAGTTTACATCTCCTCACAAGTAGGGTACATAGCAAGTGCTGGTGGGGGAACTTTGACACCTAAGGGGATGGGAGGAATCCCCTCATGACTGGGTAGGACATTGTGGGGGAAGGAGGGATGGAGGAAAGGTGGAGGCAGGATGGGACCAGCATCCCTGAGGGGTGGTGGTGGGAGGGGAGATGTTCCCATGATCAGAGGGGACCACTCACGGAGAGGGGATCAGCAGGGATGGGGAGAGTACTTCAGGGTATTGGGGAATCAGAAGGGAATGTAGCCAGTGTCCCCCCCACATGCTCCAGCCCTGGCAAGCCTGCTGGGTCCTGGCCTGAGCCTCACCCCTCTGGGGCCCTCTCCAGCTGCTCGGGTCCTGAGGACTGGGAGGGAAGGAGGGGGGGGAGTAAAAGTTGAGGCAGGATGGGACCGGCACCCCTGAGGGGCAGTGGAGGAGGGGAGGGGTTCTCATGCTTGGAGGGTCCGAATCATGGTGTGGGGATCAGTGGGGACAGGGAGAGACCTTCAGGGGATCAGAGGATCAGAAGGGAATGCAGCCAGCATCTCCCTTGTCTGCTCAGGCCCTGGCAAGCCTGCTGGGATCCCAGGCCTGAATCTCTGCTCTCCGGATCCCCCTCTGGCTTCGAGTGTCCTGACCCTAAGCACCCCCCAGGGCCTGTTCTAGCCACACAGGTCCTGCATCTAAGCCCCACCTCCCCACCAAGACATTTTCTGGTGGTACAGGTCGTAAGCCTGAGCAACCCCCTGCCAAGGCCTTTTCTGGCCAGCTGCAAGAGTCCCACCCCTTGCCCCCCACCACCAAGGCCTTTTCAGGCCTTTTTTTTTTTTTTTTTTTGCTGTTGTGGTTCTGTTTTGCTGTGTTGTTGTTTTATTTTTTCTAATTTATTTTTTATTTTTCTAATTTTATATTTTTATTCTTTGTTATTATTTACCTATTTGTTTGTCGCATTTTTTTTTTCTGTGCCACACAGCTTGTGGTGTCTTGGTTCCCAGGCCAGGGGTCAAGCCTGAGCTTCTGTGGTGGGAGTGCCAAGTCCAAACTGCTGTGCTAACAGAGAAGCCCAGACCTCAGGGAATATTAATTGGTGTGAGCTCTCCCAGAGGTCCTCATCTTGACACCAAGACCTGCTCCAACCAACTGCCTGCAAACTCCAGTGCTGGATGCCTCAGGCCAAACAACCTTCAAGACAGGAACACAGCTCCACCCATCAAAAAAAAGGAGACAACAAAAAATATGGTACAAATGAATGAGCAAGGTAAAAGCCTACAAGACCAAATAAATGAAAGAGAAGTAGGCAATCTGCATGAAAAAGAATTCAGAGTAATGATAGTAAAGATGATCCAAAATCTTGGAAATAGAATGGAGGCATGGGTTGAGAAAATAAAAGAAATGCTTAATAAGGACATAGGAGAACTAAAGAACAAACAAACAATGATGAACAACACAATAACTGAAATGAAAAATACACTGGAAGGAATCAGTAGCAGAAAAACTGAAGCAGAAGAATGAATAGGTGAGCTGGAAGATAGAATGGTGGAAATAAGTGCCAAGGAACAGAAAAAAGGAAAGGAATGAAAAGAAATGAGGACAGTCTCAGAGACCTCTGGGAAAACATTAAACACAACAACATTCAAATTATAGGGGTCCCAGAAGAAGAAGAGAAAGAAAAATGGCCTGAGAAAATATTTAAAAGATTATAGTCGAAAAGTTCCCTAACATGGGAAAGGAAAGAGCCACCCAAGTTCAGGAAGCACAGAGAGTCCCGTACAGAATAAATCCAAGGAGAAACATGTCAAGACACATACTAATCAAGCTAACAAAAATTAAATTTAAAAATATATATATTAAAAGCAGCAAGGGGAAAGCAACAAATAATATACAAGGGAACCCCCATAAGGTTATCAACTGATTTTTCAGCAGAAACTCTGGAGGCCAGAAGGGAGTGACAGGATATATTTAAAATGATGAAAAGGAAAAACCTACAACCAGGATTACTCTACCTAGCAAGGATCTCATTCAGATTTGATGGAGAAATCAAAAGCTATACAGATAAGGAAAAGCTAAGAGAATTCAGAATCGCTAAACCGGTTTTACAACAAATGGTAAAGGAACTTCTCTAGGCAGGAACACAAGAGAAGTAAAAGACCTACAAAAACAAACCCCAAACAATTAAGAAAATGGTCATAGGAACATACATGTTGATAATTACCTTGAATGTAAATGGATTATATGCTCCAACCAAAAGACACAGACTGGCTGAATGGATACAAATACAAGACCTGTATATATGTTGTCTACAAAGACCCACTTCAGACCTAGGGACACATACAAACTGAGAGTGAGGGTATGGAAAAAGATATTCAATGTAAATGGAAATCAAAAGAAAGCTGGAGTAGCAATACTCATATAAGATAAATAGATTTTTTAAAAAAGACTGTAACAAGAGACAAGGAAGGTCACTACATAAAGATCAAGGGGTCAGTCCAAGAGAAGATAAAACAATTATAAATATTTATGCACTCAACTTAAGAGCACCTCAATACATGACGCAAATGCTAACAGCCATAAAAGGGGAAATCAACAGTAATGCAATAATAGTAGGAGACTTTAACACCCTACTTAAACCAATGGACAGACCATCAAAACAGAAAATAAATAAGGGTTTCCTTATTTAAATGACATAATAGACCAGATAAACTTAATTGATATTCATAGGGCATTCCAACTGAAAGCGGCAAAATACACTTTCCTCTCAAGTGCACACCAAACATCTCCAGGATAGATCACATCTTGGGTCACAAATCAAGCCTCAGTAAATTTTTAAAAACTGAAATTTTATCAAGAATCTTTTCTGACCACAACAATATGAGATTAGAAGTCAATTACATGAAAAAAACTGTAAAAAGCACGAACACACGGAGGCTAAACAATACACTACTAAATAACCAAGAGATTATTGAAGAAATCAAAAAGGAAATAAAAAAATACGTAGAAACAAATGACAATGAAAACACAACAACCCAAAACCTATGGCACACCGCAAAAACAGTTCAAAGAGGAAGTTTATAGTAATTCAATCTCACCTCAAGAAACAATAAAAATCTCAAATAAACAATCTAACCTTACACCTAAAGCAACTAGAGAAAGAAGAAGAAGAACAAAAACAGCAACAACACAACAACAAAAAAACAAAGTTAGTAGAAGGAAAAAAAATCATACAGATCAGAGCAGAAATAAATTAAATAGTAACAAAGAAAGCAATAGCAAATATCAATAAAACTAAAAATTGTTTCTTTGAGAAGATAAAAAAAAATTGATAAAACTTTAGCCAGACTCATCAAGAAAAAAGGGGAGAGGATTCAAATCAATACAATTAGAAATGAAAAAGGAGAAATTACAACTGGCACTGCAGAAATAAAAAGGATTATAAGAGGCTACTACAGGCAACTATATGCCAATAAAATGAACATCTTGGATGAAATGGACAAATTCATAGAAAGATATAACCTTCCAAGACTGAACCAGGAAGAAATAGAAAATAAAAACAGACGAGTCACAAGCAATCACATTGAAACTGTAATTAAAAATCTTCCAACAAACAAAAGTCCAAGACCAACTGGCTTCACAGGCAAACTCTATCAAACACTTAGAGAAGAGCTAATACCTATTCTTCTTAAACTCTTCCAAAAAATTGCAGAGGGTGAAATACTGCCAAGCTCGTTCTACGAGGCCACCATCACTCTGATACCAAAACCAGACAAAGATATTACAAAAAAAGAAAATTACAGACCAATATCACTGATGAATATAGATGCAAAAATCCTCAACCAAATACTAGCCAACAGAATCCAGCAACACATTAAAAGGATCATCCACCATGATCGTGTGGGATTTATCCCAGGAATGCAAGGATTTTTCAATATACACAAATTAATCTATGTGATATACCATATTAACAAATTAAAGAATGAAAACCATATGATCATCTCAATAGATGCAGAAAAAGCTTTTGACAAAATTCAACACCGATTTATAAAAAAAAAACTCTCCAGATAGTGGGGATAGAGGGAACCTACCTCAACAAAATAAAGGCCATATACAACAAACCCACGGCAAACATCATTCTCAATGGTGAAAAAATGAAAACATTTCCTCTAAGATCAGGATCAAGACAAGGATGTCCACTCTCACCACTATTATTCAACATAGATTTGGATGTCCTAGACACAGCAATCAGAGAAGAAAAAGAAATAAAAAAATACAAATTGGAAAAGAAGAAGTGAAACTGTCACTGCAGATGACATGGTACTATACATAGAAAATCCTAAAGATGCCACCAGAAAGCTTCTAGAAGTAATCAATAAATTTGATAAAGTTGCAGGATAAAAAATTAATGCACAGAAATCTCTTGCATTCCTATACACTAACAATGAAAGATAGAAAGAGAAATTAAAGAAACAATCCCATTTACCACTGCAACAAAAAGAATAAAATACCTAGGAATAAACCTACATAAGGAGGCAAAAGACCTGTACCCAGAAAACTATAAAACACTGATGAATGAAATCAAAGATGACATAAACAGGTGGAGAAATAAACCATGTTCTTGGACTAGAAGAATCAGTACTGTGAAAATGACTATACTACCCAAAGCAATCTACAGAGTCAATGCAATCCCTATCAAATTACCAATGGCATTTTTCACAAAATTAGAACAAAAAAATTTACAATTTGTATGGAAACATGAAAGACCCCAAATAGCCAAAGCAATCTTGAGAAAGAAAAACAGAGCTGGAGGAATCAGGTATCCCTATTTCAGACTGTACTACAAAGTTACAGTAATCAAGTCAGTATGGTACTGGCACAAAAACAGAAATATAGATCAATGAAACAGGATAGAAAGCCCAGAGCTAAACCCATGCACCTATGGTCACCTAATCTATGACAAAGGAGGCTAGAATGTACAACGAAGACAAGACAGTCTCTTCAATAAGTGGTGCTGGGAAAACTGGACAGCTACATATAAAAGAATGAAATTAGAACACTATCTAACAAACACCATATACAAAAATAAACTCAAAATAGATTAAAGACCTAAATGTAAGACCAGACACTATAAAACACTTAGAGGAAAACATTAGAAAACAGAGAAAACATTTTCTCCTATAGTAATGAAAATAAAAACAAAAATAAACAAATGGGACCTAATGAAACTTAAAAGCTTCTGCACAGCAAGGAAACTATAAACAAGATGAAAAGACAACCCTCAGAATGGGAGAAAATATTTGAAAATGAAGCAGCTGACAAAGGATTAATCTCTAAAACATACAAACAGCTCGTGCAGCTCAATATCAAAACAACAAATAACCCAATCAAAAGATAGGCAGAAGACCTAAATAGACATCTCTCCAAGGAAGACGTACAGATGACCAAGGGGCACATGAAAGGATGCTCAACGTCACTAATTATTAGAGAAATGCAAATCAAAACTACAATGAGTTATCACCTCACACCAGTCAGAATGGTCATCATCAAAAAATCTACAAATAATAAATGCTGGAGAGTGTGTGGGGAAAAGGGAACACTCTTGCATTTTTGGTGGGAATGTAAATTGATACAGCCACTATGGAGAACAGTATGGAGGTTCCTTAAAAAACTAAAAATAGAACTACCATATGACCCAGCAATCCCACGCTTGGGCATATACCCTGAGAAAACCATAATTCAAAAAGACACATGTACCACAATGTTCACTGCAGCACTATTTACAATAACCAGGACATAGAAGCTAGTTAAGTGTCCATCGACAGATGAATGTATAAAGAAGATGTGGTACATACATATGATAGAATATTACTCAGCCATAACAAGGAACAAAATTGAGTCATTTGTAGAGATATGAATGGACATAGGTTCTGTCATACAGAGTGAAGTAAATCAGAAAGAGAAAAACAAATATAGCATGTTAATGCATATATGTGGAATCTAGAAAAATGGTACAGATGAACTTATTTGCAGGGCAGGAATAGAGATGCAGACATAGAGACTGAACATGTGGACACAGTAGGGGAAGGGGAGTGTGGGATGAACAGGGAAATTAGAATTGACATATATACACTACCATGTGTAAAATAGATAGCTGGTGGGAACCTGCTGTATAGCACAGGTAGCTCAGCTTGGTGCTTGGTGATGACCTACATGGATGGGATGGAGGGTGGGAGGGGGGTTCAAGAGGGAAGGTATATATTTATACATATAGCTGATTCACTTCATTGAACAGCAGAAACTATCACAACATTGTAAAGCAATTATACTCCAATTAAAAAAAATAAGAATTGCTTCTAATCTTCCTTACACTTCATATATTTAAAAATTTTTCTGTAGCATATATGTCCAGCTTTTTACTATGTAATTTACTTGTTCATTATGTTGTCATTTACTGTTTATTATTTATCTCCTCTAGTAAATTGTTAAATCCTTTACGATAGGAAACTTTGCTTCTTACATCACCTGATATATCTCAAGTGCTTTGAATAATGTCCAGTTCATAAAAGACACAAATAAATATTTTCTAAATAAATGTTGATTTAATGTATGTATACACATATGAATAGTAGCATACGTTTTCTTAATAATTTTATAATATTTTAAATTAAAAGAGCAGTGAATCTGTAATTAGAATGCTCATATTAATTCCAGGCTCTTTATTAAATAGTTCTTTGATGCCAGCCTACTTAACCTCTTATTTGCCTCACCTAAAATATTAATATAATTATACTTTACCGTTTTACTTTTAGGAATTATTGTCAAAATCAAATAAGGTAGTCCATATGAAAGTGGTTATAAACTCTAAATCAACAAATATTTTAATTAGATATTATTAAAAATAAACTGAGGCATATTTAAAATGAGAGTTTTTCTGAGCAAAAATTGATACTAATTGGGCATCATCCAATATAACAGATAGAAAGGAGTTCTGAAGAGCCATACAACATGAAACAATTTCATAGGCAGAAGGTAGCGGGAACAAGGAAGTTATACTAGGCAAAAAAGTGGGTTTGTTATT
This sequence comes from Eubalaena glacialis, assembly GCF_028564815.1. Classification (NCBI taxonomy): domain Eukaryota; kingdom Metazoa; phylum Chordata; class Mammalia; order Artiodactyla; family Balaenidae; genus Eubalaena; species Eubalaena glacialis. The sequence goes on along the minus strand of NC_083731.1, from coordinate 38,150,705 downwards.
GAAAGGTTACTTTCCTTTAAGGGATGGCAGCAGTCTATTAGTCAGATTACCCAATAGTGCTGTTCAGGCAATTCCTGATTGACTGTTTAAGATTTTACTTCTGGGAGAGCTGAAACTGTAATTAAATTAAACTTTGGTTTGGTGACATGGGGCTTAGCATAAACAACTCCATTTTGGGCCTATTGTCTTGTTTTTAAGAAAATCCCTCTTTAGATTAAACTCTCAGCCTAACAGAGAGATAGGATAATAAATTCAAGGCATTAACACTACTTCCAGATACCACTGTGGATTTCTCAAAGTGTTTGCTATTTCTCTGTGTGGCATTCACAAGTCACAACATTGAGTTCACATTCTTTAAGTTAGTTGTTCTTTTTGTTATTTTTTCAGTGTTCTTTCTATTCATGGGAAGATTACTTGCTTGGTGGTTAGCAGCTGAAATCATGCTTTAAAGCTTTTGAAAAAATGCAGTACACCAGGGAGAGAACAATGATTACTATAAATAGGATAATTCCAATGTCTGGAATGCACTTTGGAGTCATGGTCCCCAAGACCCAAACCGGTTAGAATCAAATAAGTCAAAGAAAGACCTTGTTGAATGAGTCATTTTCTTAAGCCAACTGACAAGTTCAATGATCTTACATAGCTGAGTCTCAACTTCCTTGAAAGTTAATCCAGTACAGCAAGTGGTGTTGGCCATAGTACAAACACTTCTTTGCTCAGCTAGAAGGTAATCAAGGGCTATCTTATTATCAGGAATAACTGGCCAGAGAGCCTAGAGATTTTTAGTTGGACAGCTATTGCTTTAGGAACAGATTCTGTAATGTCTTCAATAATTAAGTAGAGATTCCTGATCATAGTCTCATTTGCACTTACTCTTAGCCAGGGAAGTAAGGAACTGCCAAAGGAAAAAAAATTTGAATCATGAATGCCTCCTGGTAATTCTGGTTTGAGTTGGTGGCTCAGAACAGAAAGATTACAGCCCTGAAAGGCCAGTAAAATTTAAGAGTCTGTAGACTACACAGGCTGTTGTATCTGGTTACCCTTGCCTTGTATCCCTTTCTTTGTACAAAGCCTGGTTTCAAGTTTCCCCGGGCTTAGGGATGTTAATTAGAGAGAGGGAAATAGACCTAAAGGGGATATGAAGCCTGACATGATAGAGGGAGGGATGAATTTGTTCCAGAAAAACTGAGGCATTGGAAATCAGGGGTAATTTTGTGATGGATAGAACTACAAGATCATAGCAAATCCAACAGTCATTTGGAAGTTAGATTACCACCCCCCCATACAATGGTCTGAGATATGTGAACAATGGCATTATCTTTCCAAGCCAGAGCAGGCAAAAGAATCATAAAGACCTTCATGGTGTAAGATTTAGGGACAATATGGTCAGAGAAGGAAGGAGGAGCTAACTGCTTTCTTGCTGCCTTTGGAGGTGATGAGTCAGTCCCTCCTGGTCCTGGCTCTGCAGATTTTGCATTACAAGCTTTCACAATTTATTTGAGCATCTCTTTTTTTGTGGATTGGGTACAGAAACCATCAACCAAAGTTAGACTGGGTCCAACTTAGAAACTGGACTGGATCCAGGGTTAGATAGGGTCCAACTTAGAAACTAGACTGTGAGAGTTTATGTGAGCAAAAAGCAATTCAAATTCAGGCAGCATCCAGTCTAGCAAATTGAAATGAGTTCTGAGGAGCTGTACAAAGTGAAAGACTTTCATAGGCAGAAAAGAGTGGGAACAAGGAAGTTATACCAAGCAAAAAAAGCAGGTTGGTGACAACCCTCAAAGTTACTTTCCTTTAGGGGATGGCAAGGTTCTATCAGGCAGGTGACTAACTCACTAGTGCTCTTCAGGTAATTCCTGATTGACTGGTTCAGGATTCATTTCTGCGAGAGCTGAAAATGTAATTAAGTCTCAATTTGGTGAAGTGAGTCTTAGCATAAGTGACTTCATTTTGTACATATTGTCTTATTTTTAACATTTTTAATAAATACCCTGTAGATTTTCGTCATATTGCATCTGTAAGGTACAGAAAATAGAAGGAGATGAAGTTAAGGTAATGCATAGTCCCTTTCAGTTAAAATAAAACAAAACAAAACAACACCAGAGCATGCTTACATTCAGGTTGCCTCAATAAGACTAAATAATCAAAACTTTTACTACTTTGTTTCTCAGAATTAGACAAATTTTATGCAAAATTATATTTTCCGTATAAAATTCCATTAAATAAACATTTCATACGTTACCTGGACTTCTCCATTTACTAACAAAATCCAATAATAAAGGTGTGAGAATTAATTGACATCCATATATAAAAATCATTCTCATTAATGTAAGTACACATACACATCAATGTATGAATGAACATATATTTATAAACAAATTTTAACACACATGTACATATGCACATGTTATTATTTTGCTGAAAATTATATATTTGAATGTTAAAATCTGACTAGTTCTTGGAGTTTTGGGGAGAGGCATTGAGATAGTCATTTGTAGATAGTTCTAAAATGGTAGGGACATTGGATGGTTCAATACTACTGGTACTTGATTTAGTCAGCAAGTATCTTTCTTAAAGATAAAAACACATTCCCAGAATAAAGTTTATGAGAGGTCAATACAATTGAATGGGAAATAATGTCAAAGTCCGATAGCCATACAAGAATTGAGATGTGGGTGGGACTTGACTCAGAAGACTGAACATTTGAATGTAAATTTCAATAACTGAACTGGTTAGTAATAGATGAATCTGGAGTCAAATTGCAAAAATAGTTTTCAAAACAGGAATACAAGGAGGGAGGATGGTTCATCATGTCAGCATTAGAGATATGTCATAGAATACTAGGGTGAACATACATTTATTCATAGTTTCAAACATGTTGTTCAACTGTCAGTGTTGAGGTAGATGCAAGCTTAACGTTAATGCCCATTAAGATGGAACCAAATGTGTCATTTGGTGCAAAGAGAATGATACTGTAAAAGAAAAGAAATCCACTAGGGAATACATAGAATTCAGAGCTAAAAGAATATTAGGGAAATATTTTGTTGAATTGATTTTAAAAATGAGAGGTAACATGATCCATTCAACAACAGACCACTAAACAGAAACAAAAACCAAGGTATTTTTTTGCTTTAGCTCAGGGTTCTTTTCATTGCACCATGCTACCCTTATGTATGAGATACTGCACTAGATCCTGTAAAACTTAGAAAGAGGAACAGAGGAATTCTGAATCTGAGAACATTTAGAATCTGTTTTGTTCATTTTTTGTTGGTCTTATCCAATAATGATAAAAGTGATAGTTAAATTGTTTTCATTTCATTCATTCACTCATCAATATTTATTTAAATAACTTCCAGGTTTAATAATCAGTTGAACAAAATATGCTTATATGTATTACTATAACCACATAATTTTCAGTTATTTCAGGAATATATTATTTCATAACGCTTTCAAACTTTCTTTGTTCATCATAGCCACTTAGCTCCTTTAGGTGCTAATAACGCTATTCGGCAACACAGAAATCTCTGTTTTCTTGAGATTTGGCAATAAGACACATTTACAGTTCTAAAGAGATTTATAAACTGGTTAGTCAAACTAAGCATATGTAAAGTATATTCATGGCTATATAATAGAACTTTCTACTTAAAGTCAAAATGAGGAATATAGATAATAGTGTTATAAGAGTTCAGAGGAAGGAGCAATTAATGAATGCAGGCGATCATGGAAGAGTTTGTGGGTTAGGAGGGTGGGACTTATGCAGAGTATTAAAGCACTGATTTAATTTCTTAAAGTGATGCCTTTATTGAAGCAAATGACACACTTATTAATGACATAGGCTTCCATTATCTGATTAAATGCTTGACTTTACTAACCTGTTACTTTACCTTTGAGATTTCATTTCCTACCTGGCTAGCACAGTCCTCCATACGAAAAGGAAGGTCAATGCTAATCAGAACACTTTTCACAAGGTTATACAAAATGCTAGCTAATCCTGGAAACTTTGCTTTTTTCTTTTTTTTTTTTCTAATAGAAACATGGTTTTCTTTTGCTTTAACTTATTTTCTTGAAGGAAGTAGTGGTAGGTATTTTTTAAAGCTGAGTGAAGCAAGTAAAATGCATGAGTGCTTATTTATTTTAGGTTTGGATTAGATGAGAAAAACAGATAGGGCATTCAGAATGCCCTTCCTCACCTTGCAATGAATCTGACTCATAGGCAATTTATAGCAACACATACAGTTTTAAAAGTTGCTGCAGTAATAGTCAGCAGTCAAAGTATTATAATTTAAACTGACTAAAATGTCCCCAGAGAACACATTTTAGAAGAAAGCTAAAATTTATTGAAAAACAATGTGAGTTAGGTTTTTCATTCATTATGTTTCCATTCCTGGAAAAAAAAATAACAGTGGCAATAACGCTTCTTAAGTTGGCATTCTGCTTGAGGCTTTTGCCATGCAAGTTAAACATTTGGTTTTAACAACCAAAGACAAGGTCAGAATTATACTGTTTTTCTGTCCACCTTACTATGATACAATACATCAAGAACATTTCCAAGTATTTCAATATTTCACATCCTAGATGAAATATAGAAGTGTCTTTTCTTGTTCTTATAGACATTTTCAGAAATATCTAATATAAATTTCAATAGATGTAACATTATGTAAAAACAAGGTTAAGACTTAATGGTGATAAGTATGGTCAACTGTACCTGGTAAACAATGCAAAAAGACAAAATAAGTAGTAAGAAGAAACACCAGGATTTTCCAAAACATCTTTTGATGTGAATTAACAGAAAAACAATTTTTTATCTCACCCATTAGGAGAATATTTTTTAATCATGGTAAGTATTAGTTTTAGAATTAAATAGAAATATTATGGTTTACAATGAGGAAAAGAAAAAAAGTCAAAGAATCAACTAACTGCATGTTTAATATTCCTGTTTTGATGTTTCTGCCATTATTTGGATTCACATGTAAGGTAAATGTTCAACCTTAATTGCCTGAGAGAGTTCCAGTTTAAACCTTAGTCCCAGAAGCATTATTACTAGTACCCATTTCACTCTAGACTGAAGAATTTGATGACAAATTATACAGTCGTATTTTTATGGGGTATATTTCAAAAAGCATTCAATCCTTTCTTTGACTTACAACTTTATCACTAGTGCCTGTAAACATGTTATGTCATCTTTGAGGAATAACACTGCCATTGCAAAAGTTTCAACAGAAATAGCAGATATGAAAAATTAAGATCTCTAAGGAAATGCATCTCCACCTTCACCATCATTGTGTGAGATAATACAATGACTTTCCTATTTTTATTCTTATTATACAGGTAAACATGAACATTTTACAACTCAATAAATCTAAAAAGCCAGACGGACAATAAAAATGTTTTGGGGTTATTACGCAGAGGCAAAATTTGGTAAAGCAATTTAAAATATTAAAAAAATTTTCTCTATGCATAGTGTTTATATGTCGTTACATACTTGTTATCCAATTATACATATAATTTTCTGTCTTTAGTTTTACCTCTAAGATTACAATGCAAGGACTTTCTTATTAAGATCACTGGTAACTGGCACATAATAATACTTTGAGTACGTACAGCAATGCTTATTTATTTTTTGTCATTGAATATTTAATTTGTGTCCAAACTTTTTGAAATGATAAACTATATTTTTACCAACATGTTTGTCTATAAGGATTTATTTTGTATTATTCTATTTTTTGTTTCATGATTTTAGGATTTTTTAAATTCTAAATCCTAAATTAATTACCAAGTCTATTAATAAAAGAGTTGTCCAAACTTATACTACCACCATTGTTTTATGAGCTTCTACTGGCCCTGCATTTTTGCAAACATCAAGTATAATCTCTTAAAAATATTTGCCAGTTTAATTCAATTTGCCCTTCTTTAATTATTGCTTAGAATAAATATGTTTTCCACATTTGCCATCTTGTTCTATCTCTTCTTTTGTTACTTGAAATCCTTTGTTAGCTTATATATTACGTTTCACAAAAAGATAAGCAAATTGTACAATATAAATAAGTTTATGTAAGCAATGGGTTATATTTTTAAACCAAATATTCAAGGTCTATTATATAAGTTATTTTTCAGTGAACAATGAATGTTTCTGTCAGGGTATCAAGTGGTTGATAGAAAGCTGAGTAGACTTAGATGAAAATATGAAAAAAGATCTCACAAAATTAAAATATGCACTTACTATTTCAAAGAATTAAATTTTTAGTAATAATTGTGCCATTAGGATTTTCACAACCATTGCAGTGGTTAATTAATTTAAAAAACATCTCCAAACTTACCTCTGGTTAGACTAGGATTCCAACATGCAGCCAGGATTGAGAATCTACCATCTAGGCTAATGGCTTTTCCATTGGTTAAATTTGCACTTTTGTAAAGTAATGATTGTATTATTGACTGACTTTTGAAATGCTGAGGCAAATAATAATGTAATTGCTATAACTGACTAGTATTGAAAATGTAAACAGTGAGCATTATAAACAGATTTCCATTGGGAATACAGATGTCAATAAATATATTGGCATAAATGAATAAAAGAAGTAATGATTTTGCACAAGCAGCTAAAAAAAAAGTATAGAAACCACGGAATAGCTAGTAATTGAATTTAATGGTGAGACATTTCATTTGTATTTCTAACTATGTTGTCTATTATAAGAACTGATTATCAAATAGTGAATAAAACTATCAATAGTTTCACATGAATTGCAAAGAAAGAACAGTGGCTCAACTAGTAAGCCAATTGTCATTTGGACAAATTATGCAAACTGATCTTTTTTCTAAAGATTTTTTTGATGTGAACCATTTTTAAAGTCTTTACCTAATTTGTTACAATATTGTTTCTGTTTTATGTTTTGGTTTTTTGGCCCTTAGGCATGTGCGATCTTAGCTCTCTGACCAGGGATCAAACCCGCACCCCCTGCATTGGAAGGTGAAGTCTCAACCACTGAATCACCAGGGAAGTCCCTGCAAACTGATTTTTAAAAAAATCTATTTGGATATAATTTTCAGGAAACTAAGGCGACATCATTCAGTGTTGAATGAATTACAAGGAATATAATACTATAACTAAGAAATTTGTGAAAGTAATCACAGAGATAACAACAAATCTTATTGCTGAAGGAAAGCACATAAACCTAAGAGCACTGTTGGATATTGCATACTATTAATGTTGTGAAATATTTAAGAGAATACAGCCTCATATATTCATACTATTAAATATATTAATTAACAATATAATGTTGTGTAGATATGCCAGTTTGTTTATCCATTCACCCATTCAAGTAAATCATGGTCCCTTCCAGTTATTGCAAATAAGAATAAAGCTGCTAAAGAAAAAAAAAAAAAAAAAAGAATGTCTATCTTCATTAGATTCTGGTTAGATTTGTGTACTCTAAAATTTGGCAGTTGAAAATTATATTTGATTTTTGTGGCAATTTTTATAGTAGTGAAGTCCAAAATCTTAACATAGTTAATTATTCTTTTTATTTTTTGAGAATATTTATTTTTTTTAAAGATCAGTGACCTTTATGAGTTGACTAACTCTAAAATAAATTAGATTACATGCTCCTTTGTTCTTACTAAAAAATGTTAACATCAATTTCTCTAATTATAATAGCAGAGCATATTACTACTCAATGATTCAAAAGCCCAAAAGAGGAGGAGGAGGAGAAGGAGGAGACAAGGAAGGGGAAGGAAAGGAGAAGAACACGTGAGCAACAATAATCCAAGGTTTTATTCCTAGATATAATCATTGATGGCACATTGACTTATATTTTTTTGGTCACACACATTCACACCTACATAAAAGAAAATATCAGTGCTTTGTTCAAAATTACTAAGCCTGTTTTCTTCTAAGTAGAATAGGAACAGAAATAGTACTTTTCTTGCAGGTTTTGTGACTATTAGATCATGTTTTTCTCATAAACATTTACTGCTTTACCTGGCCCATAGTAAGTGCTTTAGAAAATGTTTACTCTGTTATTGCAGTGATTGTTCTACCCTGTGACTCATGTAATCCAAACAATCCTTTCTTGTTAGCCATTTATTTTGCTTCCTTTTGTGAACTGTTTTGTTTGTATTTCAATCCGTGCTCATCCTCTGAAGAGGAAAAAGTGTTTGCTTAACTGTTTACACTATAATTCCTGCTTGTTGTGCTGTTCAGGAGTGAGGATTTTTGAAGAAACTTTGGCAAATGACTACAGCACCTCACAGTACCCTTTATGAACAAGCATATGGGAGAGAAGTTAATAAATGGAGAATTTAAATCACATAAGTAAAAAGGAAGACAGAGCATTAGATACTGAATATGAGGTTTTTGGAAAAGTCCAGATTGGTTTTACAGTATATACTTATGTATATACTTCTTTAAAATGTCTCAAAATCTTACATTAAAGACTGGGATTATAACGATGTGTTAGTCTGCTAAGGTTACCTTCCATTGTGTTCCACATAACATTTCCTCTGTGCACAGTTGCTCCTGGTATCTCTTTCTCTTCTTATAAGGACACTGATCCTATTGGATTAGGGCCCCACATTTATGACCTCATTTAATGTTAATTGTCTCCTTGTCTAAGAATAATGAAATGAACTTAATTTTTCAAAATCAAATGCAATGAAGGGCACTTGTACCTGTCTCCAAATATGGTCACATTGAGGCATAGGGCTACAACATATGGATTTGGATGGACACAATTTAGTCCATAACACTTGGTAAGGATTTTGGAGTCATTTCTGTAATTCCCTTGATATACCTATGTTAATACTGGTCAGAAGTTGGCTCTTGAAAATGTGGGTTACTTTGTGAGGTAGCAAGAGATGATGCCATTGCCTCAAATTTCGAGCCTATAGGCAGTAACAGTCAGTTGCATCATAAGAAAAAACACAACCAGCCAAAACAATATAAAAACAAAACCCAAACCTTACTAACACTGAGAAATAATTCCTGACTATTAAGTTGTTGGACTTATTTTACAGAAAAGTCAATATTAACCTTTGGATCCATGATAATCTTTGGAAGAAAATTGCAGAAACTATTCTAGGTTAACGCACACAGACTGTAGGTATTAGTGAGAGAATTAGACCTCATCAGGGCTATATGTGCAATCCAGATTGAGCATTTTTGAGAAATTTCTCAAAAGTTTTCAGACTGGTGATAAATACTAAACTTATTAATATCTAATAGCTGAGCAATTTGACTATTTCATTTATGAGAGAAAAGGATCAAAGTGAAATGGTTCAGGACTCTTGTCCATTTGCATTGTCTGGGACCAAATTTACCAGTAAGTGTCCTGCTATCATAGCCTAGAAATAAAAAATGATTTGAAATTACTACATGAGGACTCTTGTTCCCAAAGAGCACAAAAAGGCATGTGGAGAGCATTTACCAGGGGTAGGAGAAAAAGGATTTTATTTGGTGGTCATGAACCTTATCCTACTAAATTAGTTTTATAAGACCTGTTAAATATTACGATTTTTTAGATGAAATCGTATCTGCCACTGAACCTCCATTGTTCTAAGTTAGAAGAAAATAGACACCACTAGGGAGGTCAGGAAAAGGAAGCTGGGGTTCTTACCCACATCAGAACACTTAGAAAGATCCCTCTAATCTAGGGTCCATAATAGTCTGGTAACAATTCCATAGACACTTGGAGAGCATGACCCTTCATCTTCTATCTCATGCCTGGGTATAGACATCTTTTTAGAGGCTTGAAGCCTAGTACCTGTGGTCTAGCCTCCAAAGGTGTAACATGAAGCAGCTCCTTTCCAAGGTTCTGCAAGTAAACCTTGTCTAAGCATAATGAAGCAACAAACAGTTTTCAAAATCAAATGTTATGAAGGATATTTATCATAAAATTCTTCCTTCTCTGAAGCACAATCTTCTTGAAATGAGAAAACACAAACATGGAAATGGAACCAGAAATGGAATGATTGATGGTTAATGCAAGAAAAAATGAGGGTGGATAAAGCAAGAATAAAGTACAAATTAATATATTTGTTCATTATTCTGCTGTAATTTGAACATACTACTGAAATAATACAGTGTGACAGTTTTAAAAGACTGAGAACTGATGGAGGGTAGGTAAAAATTTGGAGGATAAGACATTAGGAATTATTCATTGAATCACAGCATCAAAGATGTATATTTTGTTTCTGGTGCATAAGACAGCCCTAGAAAACCCACATGACAATTTGAATAATTGTCCCTATTTATAAGTCTTGTACATAAACTATTAACTTACAAAAATAGAAGAAGTATTTGCATGTATATTCAGGCTAGAGGGAATATTGTGGTAGTCCATAAAATTAGGTGGATTACATTTTGAGTGATCATACTACAGCAAGTTAGTAGAAAAATTATTAAGAGCTGAGAGAAAAAAAAAAATTCCAGAAACATGGTCAGCCAGCTGAATTCATATTACTGGTTAAGATAATTTTGTAGAATGTGAAAAAGTATTTTCCAGGGCTGCTCTGAAGAAGAAACAAATAAGCAAACAAACAAACAACAAGAGATCATTTGATGGAATTGAGACCAAATTAGGTGCTGGAGATTAGGGAATCTGAGATAATGCAAGGATTTCTTAGTCTGCACTCCATTTGAATCCCCATTAGGCAGTTTGCTGTATGCAAGATAAAGAACTAATGTGGGGTTTTTTTTGTTTGTTTGTTTTTATTGAAGTATAGTTGATTTACAATGTTGTGTTAATTTCTGCTGTGCAGCAAAGTGATTCAGTTATACATATACACATTCTTTTTCATATTCTTTTCCATTATGGTTTATCACAGGATATTGAGTATAGTTCCCTGTGCTACACTGTAGGACCTTATTATTTATCCATTTTATATATAATAGTTTTATATATAATATCTGCTAACACCAAATTTCCAATCCATCCTTCACCCCCCACCTTGACAGCCACAAGTCTGAAGAACTAAAGTTATATACAAAATTTTGTGTGTGAATAAATTTGTAGCATGATTTATATGACAGCAGTTCTTCATATCCTCGATAGGTATGCACTAGACATTCAGACAGGGGGACTGAACAATTATCAATTTGTTTTCTCTAGGTCTTCCCCAAATTTCCCAACAACAAAGTTTCCAAGGGATTGGGGATAAGTAGGACAATTAGAACAAGTCAGGTGGCACTGTGTTCAGAGGCATTACAAAAAGAAAAACTAAAAAGTATGCCCAGGCCAATTAGAAAAGGAAGAAATATTGTTAACTATAGTCACCATGCTGGACATTAGATCCCAGGAACTTATAACATATATCTTATAATTTATAACTTATATCTTATAACTTATAACTGGAAATTTGTACACTTTGACTATTACACTTTAACGTTCTCACCATAACAACAACAATAGCCAAGTGGTAATTATGTGACGTAAGGGATGTGTTAACTAACCTTATTGTGGTAAACATTTTGCAATATATAAGTGTAACAAACCATCACATTGTACACCGTAAACTTACGCAATGTTATGTCAATTATATCTCAATAAAGCTGGAAAAACAGAACAAAACAAAGAAAAAAAATTTACATGTGTTATTTTTCCTTTTTTCTAAATGTGAGATTGTACTTTTACATTTTAATTTACTATTTACTTTTAGTCACAATTTCAAATGAAAGCAATTTCTTTAGATTAATAAACATTTTTAAATTAAATAAAGGAAAGAATAAAATAAAATGATTGCTTTGTTAGTTGGAAGGGGCACTAGGTACCACAGTAAACACTGCAGCCCACTTTTTTGGAGGTATACCAGTGTGGTATAGGGAAATGTTACAGTGAAACACAACACACTACAAATATTCATATATCCAGAGAAAACTATAATTCAAAAAGATACATGCACCCCAATGTTCATTGCAGCACTATTTACAATAGCCAACACATGGAAGCAACCTAAATGTCCATCAACGGAGAAGTGGATAAAGAAGATGTGGTACATATATACAATGGAATATTAGCCATAAAAAAGAATGAAATAATGCCATTTGCAGTAACATGGATGGACCTAGAGACTGTCATACTGAGTGAAGTAAGTCAGACAGAGAAAGACAAATAACATATGATATCCCTTATATGTGGAATCTAAAGAACAAATGGTACAAATGAACTTATTTACAAAACAGAAATAGAGTCACAGATGTAGAAAACACACTTATGGTTACCAGAGGTGAAAGGAGGAGATAAATTCGGAGATTGGGATTGATATATACACATTACTATATACAAAATAGATAACTAATAAGGACCTACTCTATAGTATAGGGAACTCTACTCAATACTCTGTAATGACCTATATGAGAAAAGAATCTTAAAAAGAGTGGAAATATGTATATGTATAACTGATCCACTTTACTGTACATGTGAAACTAACACAACATTGTAAATCAACTATACTCCAATAACAATTTTTTTTTAAATAAGCAAGTAAAATGTTTTTTTTTTTTTTAAAAAAGCAAATATTTGTGATCTATCCCTTCCCACAACTTCTAAAGAGGAAGGACAGTTTTCTTTTCTGATAAACCACTTAGCCTTCACTAAAAAGGCTAAAGACAGAACAGAACATACATCAATACATGAGAAAGGGTGAGAGATAAAAAGGAGTGAAGAAGGAGAAATTGTGAAGGTGGAATCTATAGAGGAGGAGAGAGAAAAAGGAAGTTGAGTGAAAAAGCACTTGTTAGAAAAAGTACAACAGTGAAAAGAGATATGTGTAAAGAAAACGTTAACAACATTTTCCTATTTTTTTTTTTTTTTTTTTAATGTAACGTTGCCTTATTCATCTCCTGGAAGAAATCTACATTAAACAACTGCATTACTTTTCAAAGGTTTAACATTGAATTGATGCTTCTTTTAACTGTCACGTAATGCTGAAAGTGTCCTTAAGATGGCTCCGGTACATGTGTATTACACGTGTAAAATGAAATGTGTGTGGACAGATTGCAGGCAGGATAGAGGAGGTGAGACAATAGCTAAGAGTTGGCAGTTGGGCATGGAGAGCAGTTGAGCCATTTTCCTGGATGGAAAACTATCCAGGTTGATTGGACTTGTTCTATTTGAAGTAGCCGTGGGTGCTGAAGCCTACATAGCTCTTCTTTCTCCTCCATGGCCAAGGTTCTACAGCTCTCCCTGGGCTTTCAAAGCCATGATGGTTGACTGTTTCAAATTTCTATGGTTTAATATGTGTCCTAGCAATCTTTCCCATCCCAAGTTGTTCTCTGTCTCAAGAAAACCAAAAGCATATTTATTCCACTTCATATTGAAGTGGAATGTTGGATTTTTCAGTCATCCAAGGATATACTACCTTTGGAATATAATACTGTTATAAACAGGATTTTCCAAAAGTGTAGAATATTTTCCAACAGGTTTGGTCAAAATTAACCTTTATTACTGTGGGTGTTAATTTTTCTTATAGACTCTGTGCATCATGCTGGATATTAATGTTTCTATGAAAAAAGCATTTGTTACATTGTCATAAAATATACTGATTTACTCCTCTAAAGGCTATTCCTAATAAATAAGTCCATACAGATAACAACATAGTGGGGACATGTATACTCAGTTTCAAAGAGAAAAATTCCAAAGGATCAGATAAAATCCCTCACTTTTCCTTGTAGTGAAGAGAGAAGATATATAAAATTCCTGTGTGATCTGAACTTTTGCTTCAGGAATCATTTAAAATAACAGTTTTTACTTTAAAAGATGAGAAAGCTAATATTTAATTTTAAAGTCAGTTATTCTTAGTACTAATGTTTTATTTGCAAATAATTGAAATGTAATTAAAATATGTGCAATAAAACTGTAATATTTTAGACAAGAATCTATTTTTGATACCCAGTATTTAAAAAATAATAATTGTGAAAGAAAGAAAACATTAAAATGGCTCACATATTTCAGCTAACAAACAATGCCCTATTAATAAATGACTAGACTTCTCTGAGTCAATCTAAAATGAACTGATTGCCATTTAAAAGACATATTCAAGCTAAAGGTGACCCCCAAGTCAGTCAAATTCAAAAAAGTATTTCAGAAAATTTATGATGTACATGTTTTCTTAACATGCTCATAAGTAGAATTTATCTATCTTTTCCTATACCTTCATCCTTCTACTTTCGTTATATTTCCCCAATGAAAGTCATCCATAGCTCAAGGTATTTTTTTGTTTTGTTTTACCATATGGGCATGCTGTCATGGAAATTTTTAGCTTTCTACACTCTCAATCTTTCCAAAGTACCCATTGGTTTTGGCTATAATGCAAATGTGAATATTATGTTTTATTATAGTTGAGTTATAATATTATATTAGTTTCAGGTGAATATTCTTAAGAGGGACTGCTCGCTCCTATTGCAGCCCGCTTATTTTAAAGACACTCATTCACGATGCTTCATATGCCATCATCTGGCTGTGGTGGGTGTGTTCTAAATAACAACTGGAATTGTCTCCAAACTACTGCCTTACCAAGGATGAGAGGAAACAGGGGCGAAATTGAAAAATGAGATGCAAAAGGAAAAATTGACAGTTGGACAGAGATGGTTGAATTGGTATAACTATGAGAGATAGAGACAGACAGACAGAGGGAACTTGAAATAATTGTACATAATTTTGAAATAACTACAGTGACTAGAAAGAAACCACAATGCACCAGAGATGAAATTGAAAAATTCGAAGTTGAGGAACAAGAGATACAAAATCTCTTATGCTTCTGATGCCAGCAGAAACCTTCTGTGCTGGGAAAGAACAAAACCCCCTTTGGGCAAGCTCATATGTATAGAATGTCATTCAGTGATGGTTCCTTTCACCAAGACTTCAATTCTACTGCAATTCTTCAATCCAATTCAATTTCACTGTGTTAAAAATGTGGTGTGTGGAGGGAAAAAGGATCTTGCTGCGTGGCCAAACTAAGGAAGATGACAAAGAAAAGAATAATAATTTCTAGTAAATCTATTGGTTTGTGCATTATTAATTAATGGGAATTTCATAATTTGTCTTAAGAGATCTACTAAGTGAATACTACTATACCACATGGGACTGATATAAAGTCAATTTTTTTTCTAATTTTATTTTTTATTATTTTAAAAAAATTATTTTATTGAAATATAGTTGATTTACAATGTTGTGTTAATTTCTGCTGTAAAGCAAAGTGGTTAAGTTATATATATATATATATATATATATATATATATTCTTTTTCATCATCTTTTCCATTACGGTTTATCACAGGATATTGAATATATTTCCCTATGCTATACTGTAGGACTTTGTTTTTTATATGGTACATTATAGTTTGCATCTGCTAACCCCAAACTCCCACTCCATCACTCCTGCATCCCCTCTCCCCCTTGACAACCATAATCTGCTCTCTATGTCTATGAGTCTGTTTCTGTTTTGTAGATAAGTTAATTTGTGTCATATTTCAGATTCCAGATATAAGTGATATCATATGGTATTTGTCTTTCTCTTTATGGCTTACTTTACTTAGTATGATAATCTCTACGTCCATCCATGTTGCTGCAAATAGCATAATTTCATTCTTTTTTATGGCTGAGTAGTATTCCATTGTATATACATTCCATGTCTTCTTTATCCATTCATCTGTTGATAGACATTTAGGTTGTTTCCATGTCTTGGCTATTGTGAATAGTACTGCTATGAATATAGGGGTGCATGTATCTTTTTGCATTATAGTTTTGTCTGGATATGTGCCCAGGAGTGGGATTGCTGGATTATCGGCAACTCTATTTTTAATTTTTTGAGGATCCTCCATACTATTTTCCATAGTGGCTGCACCAATTTACATTCCCACAAACAATGTAGGAGGTTTCCTTTTCTCCAAACCCCCTCCAGCCTTTATTATTTGTAGACTTTTTAATGATGGCCATTCTGACTGGTGTGAGGTGATAATCTCATTGTAGTTTTGATTTGGATTTCTCTAATAATTCATGATGTTGAGCATCTTTTTATGTGCCTGTTGGCCATCTGTATGCCTTCTTTAGAGAAATGTCTGTTTAGGTATTTTGCCCATTTTTTCAATTGGGTTGTTTGTTTTTTGGTTGTTGAGTTGTATGAGCTGCTTTTATATTTTGGAAATTAAGCCTTTGTTGGTCGCATCATTTGCAAATATTTTCTCTCAGCTTGTAGGCTGTCTTTTTGTTTTGTTGATGGTTTCTTTTGCTGTACAAAAGCTTATAAGTTTGATTAGGTTCCATTTGTTTATTTTTGCTTTTATTTCTATTGCCTTGGGAGAGTGACCTAAGAAAACATTGGTATGATTTATGTCAGGGAATGTTTTGCCTATGTTCTATTCTAGGAGTTTTATGGTGTCATGTCTTGTATTTAAGTCTTTAAGTATTTTGTGTTTATTTTTGTTTATGATGTGAGGGTGTGTTCTAAATTCATTGACTTACATGCGGCTCTCCAATAAAGTCGATGTTTTAACTCTTTTTTCCACAAGTTAATGGAAATAAAACTAACATAAAGCATGGAGTTTTCCCCTGTTAACTTAAGATTTTCCTTATATTTAAGTAGAGATCTACATGTATCTTACCTCAGTCTTTATTTTAATTCAGCATAAGCAACTGAGTACTTGTGTAAAATTAGTTTTTAAATTTTCAATTATAGAAGCCATACATTTATGGATTGTTATTTAAAAAAATACTTTTAGAGTCACTTCCTTTAGAGTTACCAAGATTATATTCACCTGTTTCCCATAAAATACCAATATTGGAATCTGATGTGCAGAAATAAAGCACACTGCAATACAAAAGAAGCAAACATATCAAAGAGGAATTAACTCTAAGAAGCTTTGACAGATGCAAAGTGCTTCATGCACATTGCTCTGTGAAGTTTAACACATGTTGTCAATTAAAAATTGCTTAAAAAATATTTAACAAGACAGATCCATCACACTCAGAGTTTGTTGAAGTAGTTTTTGTGTATATATGTTTTACTTTTGCATATTTAAGTTAAAAAAGCAAAGTTTATTTGCCCAAGTCATGCCTTATCTTTTTTCAAAGGTACATTGTTTGATATTTGTTTTTCATAGGTGGTAAATAAATTTCAATTTTTAACATTTCATGGCTGACTGAATAAAATATTTAGCATAATGAATTGAGTGAGGAGGTAGTTCTTTTCATTTAGAAAAAATTGTTATTGCCACATAACTAACTTTATTTAAAAAGTAGTATTGAGATACACATATGTATGTACTTGTGCATTATATTTACTGTTGCAAGAATAGGTGTTAAATAAATACTGACATAGAAAAAATCAACACCAATTTTGATATAGAATCCTAGAGAAATATGTTAACTGAAGCCCACCAAGTGTGTGAAACAAACTGAGGGCAACTCATCCTGTGCATAATGGTTTAGCCAGGCTTTCTGCCAAACCATTTGTTGATTGATAATGTAGTGCTGGGGACAACATGTCTCCAGCAGTATCTTGGATGACAGGATTGGGTGGCCTAACATAATCCTAGATTTAAAGTGGTCCTGATAACCATACTACTTAATTAGGCCTCAGGTAATTTTATTCATGCAGTTCATTGTGGGATCAAATGTATTAGCCATGATCAAACATATAAAGAGACAAACAAATTAATTATGAAATAAAATAAAACAGAGATTATCTCCAAATGTCCTCAGCTTTTTCAAAAGGCAGACTGCTGGTGTTGCAAAACTAGATGGAATATTGAGTGAGTAAGTTGTTTGGTGCACACAGATTAATGATGAATGGATTTATTTTCATATTCATTCATTCATTTAAGCTAATGGATGCATTGGGTATACACAGGAGTGCAAGAGCTTATGCTGAGTACTGTGGATACACTGGGAAGTGTCTCCATCCATATATCTGTCAATCAGCTGGTCTATCATTTCTATCCTATATTAAATTACACCTATGTATTTGAAAATATGACATAACTAAGAAGATTTCCCCAGAATGAACTGAAGTTCTTATGAAACAGCTCATATTTTCTATCTGTTTATAAACAATGTCTAGTACTGACATTTCACTATAAGGAAGTCACATGGGGTATTGATTAGTGTCAGTGAACACACTCAAAACAAATACAGATCACTGGTGCTCACTCTTGAAATCACTTACTTTTTAGATCTGTTCATATTTTAGAGTTGAAAGAAAGAGAAAAAAGGAAGGAAGGGAGGAAGGAAAGGAAGAAAAAGAAGCAGTAGTCATTTTGATGTCTCTTGCAGAACAATAAATCATTTTGGCTCTTTTGCTATTTTTCCTACATATTTAAAATACTACTTTGAAAAACTTGGTTAAGTAGGTTTTATATTTATTATAAATACTGTTTTTACCCAACTAGTTATAATTAATGTATTTCTGAATTTCCAGGTAAAACTTTCATTGCTTAAGTGCTAAAATGTTAATTTTTTAAAATTAAATTTTCTAATATTACATGTGCCTGAGCTCCCTCCAAACTTCCTTTATTCTTTATTCTCCCTCCAAACTTCCTTTATTCCTTTATTCTTCATTCAATTTGTAAATTAACAGTTTTCAAGGTGACAGTTTAACTCAAAAATCATCTTTTAAAATATTTATTGATTTATAGATGTATAACTTCCTTTCTGCATCATTTTCTTATTTTTACCACATAATTTCATTTTGAAAGATGAACACATTATAGCTTTGGAAAAATAAGATGCTCTGTTTATCTAGAGGTTATGCACAAGATGAGCTTAAAATGGTTCTTTCCTTTCACCTTTTTTTTGAAATAGCTTATGTTTTCTGCTCAGATGTAATCTCAAGTATCAAGCCTGTGTTCATTCACATTCTCATGTTAGTGAAATTGCCAAGAAGAAATCTATTATATTTATTTATTGTTTGCTGTTATGTATCCTCCTCATTTAGATTATTATACAAATGTCTTTATACTAAAACTAAACTGAAGTTGCCATAGAGGAACATAGATCATCACTAAATACCAAAGATGAAGAATTAATACCTGATGTCCCCCATATAAGAAAATGAATTTGATAACTGGTAACACAGATCATTTAGAATGTATGTGTATATGTGTGTGTGTATGAATGTGTGTGTGTGTGTGTGTGTCTTGATACCTATAGAAATACCTTCCCAAGTGTTCTCCTCACCAAGTTTATTATTAGCTCAATTCTGTACACAAATTTAGCAGCAGAAAATTTTTCAGAAACAAAGCTACCAGTGCAATGCTTTGAACTTGCATTCTTTTACTGAAAAATCTAAATCTCATTTTTTTTTTCACCTGCCAGTCTAGATGTCTAACAGAAAGTGAGAGTTTATAGCAGCAGAGAAGTGGCTGAGTAGGCAATGACATCTGAGTTTGAAATAAATAGATTTCCCATACAAGATCTGGAGCTGTCAACACTGTCAGTCTACGCTCTCATGATAAGCACACCATTTTAAACTTTGGCAAGATTTATCCTAGCCTTCTTCCAACATTATTGAATCTCACAGTGCTTCACATATCTCGCTTTGGCTGCAGCTCTTTGTTACAAGTTCAATGACTGCTTCTACCCTGAAAATATTGGACATATTGCTGTCTTAGCTATCACAGGAATTCAAGTGATCCTGCACCCCAAGGGACCTTACATGGAGACTCCCTCAGGGTCTAATACCCAACCCCTTTTGATGTAAACTGTAATGTTCAAAATGTAGACAGTATTCTTACAATAGATGCCCTTCAGCTGCCAGTACATGGATGAATTTTTGTGTAACATTTTATTTGTTTTAATTCTGCTCATGGCAGTAAACTCAATTTTGAGGATATTCTCTTTTCCACTTATTCCCTCTAGTTCTTAAAACCTAAGAATACCATACAGCTTTCTGTAAGCTTTCTTAGAAACAGATCCTGAGACAAGGACTTGAGTGCAAGAATTTATTTGGAAGGTACACTAATCACAGCAAAGATTGAGGAAGTAAGACAATGTAAAGGAAGGCAGTGCGAGTTTGAATGCCAGCTTTGGACAGCTGGAGCTACCTCTGCAGGGAAAGCTTGGGAAATGGAATAAAACATATGTTTGAGAGTTACCAGGCTTATAAAGGAGAGAATTGGGGGTATGTGCATACAGTCTCTAATAAAATATTTGGATGAAGGCTGCTCTCAGGGCTCTATAATTGCCCTTCAGAGAAATCCTTCAGACAAAAAGATGCAGATCCTGGGAGTGGGAAGCCTTAGTAAGCACTGAGGAGGTAAGGGCTGAGTGTGGTGGGGTTTTAGAAGCATCCAGCATTCTTGACTCTTCACATCCTTCCCATCCAATCATCTTTACCTTTGAACTATATAAAGAATCTGGCAACATTCATTACCTGCACTGCTGCACCAAGCCACCATCATTTATTAGTTGATGAAATAAGTTGTTTGGAATAAGTTCAAAGGTGAATTGGAAGAAAATAGCCAGTGAAACTACTCTTTCTTTTAGTTTTACAGTGAAGGAAAGCAGAGATTTAAAGTGCTGACCTCAAAGACAAGTGTAATCAAGACTGATCTATTTTTAAGGAGGAGGAAAATGATCGCATATTGGCATGATGATGACAATTATACAATAGAGTGAGAAGAAAATGATGTCAAAGAAAGAGGGAGGAATTTCTGAAGCAAAATTATTGAGTATACCAAATTGAAGGCATCATTTGTGTACTGGTGGAAAGTTTCTTAATTTGGACTATTAATACAGATTAACGGAAAAGAAGGCAAATTTATGATCACAGGTGCAGGTAAATGAGAGGTGGTAGATGTGTGTCCAATCCCCTCAGAAGATCTCAAGGTTTAAATGTGATGGTGAGTGGCATTACTAGTGTGAATAATGAGGATGACAAAGGACTTGGAGGGTGGAGGAAAGAGGATGGTTTATGAGTTTTCAAGGAGAATGGGAGAATAAATGGCTTAGAGAAATTTGTTATAATTTCTTGGAGCATCAAGAACTTACCCGAGGTTCAGTCATTATCCTTCACACTATAGAAAGGTTATTTTTAAATGTAAGTTACATCATATCACTTTTGGATTCAAACTCATCACTCTGTTTAAAAACAAGGCAGTTACCTGCTATGTTCTGCATTACACAACCTCTGGATAACCACCTAATCTCTGCTGCCCGCTGCCCACCTTACTTTATCTGCCACAGTCACACTGGTCTCATTTTGATTGATAAGCCGTGTCAGGATGGCTTCCATCTCTAGGACTTTACTGTTTTCTCTGCATGAAAATTTTTTACCCCTGATAAGGGCCTGGTTTACTCCTTCAATTTCTTCAAGTTTACATCACTGTCACCTTATAAGAGAGACCTTCCTAACCTCACATATAACATAGTGCCCTCCCCATTCTGTACTTCCTTATCCTACTTTGTTTTCCTTCATAACACTTATCAATGGCTGATTTATGTATCATCCAGAGTTCTTCCCTTGACCATAAGCTTTGCATGAGAAGGAGCTTTCCTTAGTTCATTGCTTATCCTCAGTGCCAAAATCAATGCCTGGAACGCAATGAACATTTATTGAGATGAATTGAGTCATAAAAGGATATACGTTAAGTATAAATACCAGAAATCATGTATTACTACTTTTAATAGTTGTTTTTATTTTGAGTGTCTAGAGCTCACCATAAGAGTTATAAAAAGGGAAAGATTAGATATCTAGAACAGTAAGAAGGAAAAAAAAAAGAGGATGCATGAAGTGAATGCTGGTCTTTTCTAATAAAATTTACAACAGCTGAAAACATACTTGTGAATTTCCCCATCAATTTTACTGAAATTGACTTGGATATGATGACAATTTTTTCACAATATCTGTCAGCCCAGAATTGATTCAGCTGATGTTGTATGCTAGGTGGGTAGTCCTGCCTGCCACAGTATTTCAAGTCTTTTTATGTTTATATAGTTTTTTGTGTGTATGTTAAATAAAGGAAGATAAGTTGCAATAAACTATATTTTATTTATATTTTTCAAAGATATTCAGACCCTTTTAACAAATTTAAGCTATATTTAAATTTTTATATGTTATTTAGACAGTCGTAAATTTTAGGTCAAGCAACATGTTATCTATTTTTAATTTTTAATAGTATTTTTAACATAGTAAAGTTAAATATACTACACAAAATTAAGGTGAAAAGTGTACTGAATCCTCATGTATCCACAACTCAACTTCAACAATTATCAATGTTTTGCTAATCTTATTTCACCCATAAGAATTGGAATTTTTTATTGTTTACACAGTACAGATCCAGTTTTATTTTTAAACTATATATGGATATCAAATTATCTCAATACCAATTTTAAAAGGATATTTTTCCACATTATTTAATATGTCACCTTTGTCTATGTTACATTTCCATATCAACTGTATGCATATAAACCAATATATAACTGTTTATATATTTTAGTTATATATATTTATATTTAGTGAGTTATTTGATTTTGTGAAATTATTTTTCACTTGGCTCCTTTAGAATTTTCAGATACACAGACATATCATATAAAAACAGGGGTAGATTTGCCACTATTTTTCTAATTCTTATACATATAGTTTATTACTCTTGTCTAATTATTTTATCTAGTGTTGCCAATACTAGCAAGCTAACTGTGAGATTATTGGCAGCCTGGATTTGTTCCTGATTTTATCAAGTTAAGTATGATGCTCAATTTTGGGTGTAGGTATTTATTTATGTGTTTATCAATTTTCACTATCTATCTATTTATCTATCTATCTAACTAGCCATCCATCTATGTATCTATCTACTTATCTATCATCTAAATAATCACCATGTTAAAAAAGTACGTATCTTATTTTTAAATGTTTCATCACATATACTTGTTCTTATAATAAACTTCCTTTTTGGCATCTAAGGAGATAATCCAGACCTTTTTTCTTTAAATTTTTTTGCGTCTATGATGGATTATATTAATGGTTTCCATCTATTGAAACTTCCTTGCATTCCTTTAATAAACTTCCTATGACAGAGTTAGCGATTCTCCTAGAATTGTACTGAACTTACTTTCTCTTTCAGTTTTCTTGATTATCTGCCCCAAGGAAGATTACTCAGAATATTGTAGAATACATAAGAGGTACTCATTAAGTGCTAGTTGAATAGATGACTATCTTAATACGTTAGTTTTCTTTGTCTTATTTTAGTAATACATGTCAGCTCTTTAATGTCAGCTTTAGGTAAAAAGACATTATTATTATTGAAAATACATTTAGTTTAAAATGACCCATTGAATTTAAAATGAAATAAACCATTTAGTTTAAAATAAAAGAACTTGGGCAATGTATTTCTTGAAACTTCCAAAACAAAATATAGGGGAAGAGCTTCTTGGCATTGGCCTTGGCAATGATTTCTTAGGTATGACACCAAAAGTGCAGGCAACAAAAGCAAAGACAGACAAATGAAACTATATCAAACTAAAAAGCTTCTGCACAGCGAAGGAAAAATCAGAAGAATGAAAAGGTAACCTACAGAATGGAAGAAAGTAGTTGTAAACCATATCTCAGATGAGTAATTAATATCCAAAGTATACATTGAACTGCTACAACTCAATAGCAAAAAAACCCTGCAAATAATCCTGTTTTAAAAGGAGCAAAGGACTTGAATAGGCATTTCTCCAAAGAAGACATATAAACTTGCCAGAGGTAAATAAAAATGTTCTCAACATCACTCATCATCAGGGAAATGCAAGTCAAAACCATGATGAGACAGCATCTCATACCCATTAGGATGGCCATTCTCAAAAAACCAAGATAAGAAGTGTTAACATGAATGTGGAGAAATCAAAAGCCTTGTACACTATTGGTGGGAATGAAAATAGTGCAGCCACTATGGAAAACAGTATGTAGGTTCCTCAAAAAATTAAAAGTAGAACTACCATATTATCCAGCAATCCCATGCCTGGGGGTAAATCCAATAGAATTGAAATCAGGATTTTGAAGAGCTATTTGCACACTCATATGCATAGCAGCATTATTCACAATAGCCAAGACATGCAAACAACTAAATGTCCATCAAAGGATCACTGGATAAAGAAAATTTGTTATATAAATACAATGGAATATTATTCAGCCTTAAAAAAGAAGAAAACTCTGTCATATGCAACAACATGGATGAACATGGAGGTCATTATGCTAAGTCAATTAAGCCATCACAGAAGGACAAATACTGCATGATTCTATTTGCATGAGAGAGCTCAAAGAGGAAAAATCATAGAAAGACAGTAAAATGGTGGTTGCCAGGAGCTGGGTGAAATGGGAAATGGGGTGTTGTTGTTCAATGGGTTTCAGTTTCAGTTATGCAAGATGAATAAGTTCTAGAGATCTTCCATGGAACAATGTGCACATAGTTAACATTTCAGTATTGTACACTTAGAAATTTGTTGGGAGGCTAGATTTCATGTATTCTTACCACACACACACACACCCACTCACACACACACACAAAATCAAAGGGGCAGAAGAAAACTTTTGAAGGTGATGGATATGTTTATTAACTTGATTGTGGTGATGGTTTCACTAGGGTAGGCATATCTTCATACTCATCAAATTGTATACATTAAATATGTCCAGTTTTTGTACATCAATTATAGGTCAATAATGCTGTTTTAAAAAAATAAAGATTATCTGAATGAATAAAAATAAGTAATTTATGGGCCTCCATTATTAATTTTTGGTAAACTTTAGGTCCAGTAAACTCCCAATATAAAGAATAGTAATTTTTCAAAGGCATTTATTGAGGACAAACTTATGTATTTGAGATTCTGACTCACATCATTGATTGATAGATATATCATCTATCTATCTATCAATCATCTATCTTCCTATCTCCCTATCTTAATCTATTTTTACAAATAAAAGGATTTCTTTCCATTTTAACAAAATTCACCACCAGTTTGGGGAACAGAGAGTAGTTCAGAAAGATGGAACCCTATTGCAGTGTGCAGACTCATCCCTCTTCTTTACTCTGTTTCTCCTACAGACCACATTCTGTTCATTTTCAAAATCTATTATTCAGTTGATGTGCCATGTTTGCTGACAGGTTTATGCTCTTTCTTCTACCTGTTGTTTTCTTCCTGACATATGTCATCATCTGACAAACTGCTGATCAGTCATCAAAAATGAGTTCAAATGTAGTATTCCTGGTGACTCTTTCTCATGTTACACCCAGATATTGTCACTCCTTCTTTTGTTTACCTATTGTTTATGTAAATCTTATAATTTAGCCTTTTACCTCTCCTATAAGAATGTGAACCCCTCAAGGAATGGAATGACAATAATCTTCATCTTTATTTTCCTTGATTATGGGTGAAAACAGAAATACACACATGCATACACAAATGAGCTATATGATACTTCAAAATGAAAGTA
The DNA here is from genome assembly GCF_028564815.1 of Eubalaena glacialis. Lineage (NCBI taxonomy): Eukaryota > Metazoa > Chordata > Mammalia > Artiodactyla > Balaenidae > Eubalaena > Eubalaena glacialis. The sequence goes on along the minus strand of NC_083731.1, from coordinate 38,125,308 downwards.
AGAACTTACATTAGATCTATATATAGCATATTACTCTGTGCATAGTGTTTGTTCCTCTGTCATTCTCCTATTCCTGTGTTCTCAAACATTCAGACATCTTTGAACTACCTGCAGATCTCTTAAACCATGGATACTTCTTGTCTTTACCATGAAGGATTAAATTGTGCATTTTAAACAGGCACCCTACATTATTGCGACACAGACAATCCACAGATAACCCTTTGAGAAGCACAGGTGGCCTACACTAAAAAATTGAATATATGCAGGTCTCCATTGAAGCATAAGATAAAATAGGTCATGCATGTTAAACCAAGATAGGGTCAGATTAATTTAGACCACATTTTTAATGGAGCTTTTGAGGCAAGGCTCTTTCACCACTAGGTGTCATTGTTAATAATGTCTCATTGACTTTGTGATAAGCGACAGGTGAAGTTTTTCTTTCTCCTTGTATATAGACTTCAAATTCATGAAAGTGAATAATTAATCCTGTAATTCTGCAAGGAGCAGGCAGAAATCTTTTCACATACATATGTACTTTTCTGAAGTCTTATTTTTCCAGTAAGCCTCAAATTCCTTTGTTCCTATTTGAGTGAGCTTTGATGTCTCTGAAACCAAATCTGCCCAAATAGGGAACTGTGACTACAGGTGATGCTGTCTACCTCTGTGACACATCAGGCTGAAAGCCTTCCTGCCTGTCCATCGATCTACACATTTAGATGGCTTTAACAAGCATGATATTTTAGCAAGAAACAATGCAAAGAGGGGAAAAAATATCCTTCATTGTATTTAAGCCTCAGGCTTCTCAGGGTCTCAGCCTGAGGGAATTGCATTCTTCTTCATAGGATGCAATTGTTGTCTGGGCTGAAATTTCCAATAGACTGAGAATTATTTTCAATTACATTGAGTTAGACCTGGCCTCAAGGTAGAATTTTACATTAAGTGGATAAGTGATGTAGTTATTACAGGAAAAAAGACACACAAGCACTAGGAATAGCAAATAAAATGAGTTGAATAGAGAAATTGAACTATTATCTAACATTCAAAATTAGGGGGTATTCTACATGCCACTTTCTTTGGAGCACTTTGGTCCCCTTTTGCAGTGAGCAGTACAGAGCTGGAAAAAGAAAAAGATTCTGATGGTTTCATTTTCTTAAAAGAGCATTTGTTTATGGATTTATATGTTAGTGACTTGATGCTCAGTTTTGATTGGCAATCTTTTCATATTTTTATCATAGCACTGCTTTCAAAACTTTAAAACCTTGCATTATCTTAAAACTGCTTTTAAAACTGATTGCTAAACTAAAGCTTTATATGCTCTGGCAAATTATAAAGCTCTTCATTTCCTGAAATTTTTATTCATTCTTTATTTATTTTTCAAATATTTATTATTCCATAGATATTTTTATAGCATCAGAAGTATTGTGGATTATTATAGTTACTTAGTTTTTGCTACTAATACGTCCCATGTCATATAATTTATCTCTATAACTTTATTGAAGAATCATGTATAACTCACTCCAATGTCTTACAGGAAAGTTTTAGAAAAAATATTTTAATTAATCATAAAATGTCTAAATAATTGGTAAAAGATAGTCTTAGCTCTGTAGATATAGAAGTCTAACTCAAATATTCGGAAATTTAATTTTATGATAATTAAGATTTGGTTGGCTAATAACTGTTCTCTGTATCTGTAATCCTTTTCAGTCATTCAAGGCAATGTCTTACTATTTATGTCAAAAAATTGTTTCCAAAAAGATTAATAAATCCAAGTTCTGTTCCATTATCAATCCATTAAAAGTAGTATAATTGATTTGTAAATGAGTACTGCTATAGAGATAAATATTTCAGAAATACTTTTTATTCTGAAGTTTTGACAGACAACACATTTTTTTTTCCATTTTATATATAGAATCCAAATGAATAGTCTATTTTCTGAAAAACAACAAAAACTCCTGTTGAATTTATTCAATTCTGTGTACACTTCAAGAGAGAGATGGATAATGCGTTTTAACATGTATTATTTATTTATACATTTCTTCAGAATATAATTCAGTAATTTACTTAGTTTAGTTGTTATCATTGTTACACTTGTAAAAGAAAACACATTTCATCTCATGAATTAATCACTCATAAAATTTCATATCTATGTGTTTTTAAAATAAGCTAATTCTTAAATTTTAAAATTAAGTTAACTTTCCTAAGCAAAATTGATAAAATATGAATATTAAATAAGGAGGACTGCATTACACTTCTGTTTCTTCTCATGATTCACTATTTCACTGATTATGCAGTATCAGATAATTGAAAGGAGTCACAAGGATTCAGAGGTTTATGCTCATATAAAGCTCTAATAAATGTAAATGATAAGACACAGTGATACCGACCAGGGTTCTTGGCCTTCCCCAATCAATAGAAATTGACTAGAGGCCAGACAAGAAATTCAGGCAAGGCTTTATTGTGGCCCCTGCTGCAGCAGAGGGGAGTGAGAACAAGTAATAGGTTCCCTTGTTCACTTGCTCCCTGAGGGGGGGACAAGCTTGTTCCTTATATGGGGTGAGGGTAGGGGTGTGTCCAGGGCTCAGGCTGGAGGGGTGGCTTAGGTGATTTGCCCACCCCTTAGGTGGTGTGTGTGCAGGGGGCATGTGCAGTACCTTGCTTTTGCTCCCTATCCCCTGCTTTTGCTCCAGGCTCTTCAAAAGTGGCAGTTGAGTTTTTGGTCTCTTTGTATCTTTTGTCCAGAATTTGCTCTAACTGCCACATGCATGCAGTTATTTTTAGTCCCATATAGTTTCTTTGTATTTTGTGGCTAGAGGAAGGGTTTGTCCAGGTACAAGCACTGCAGCACTACAGCAAAGGGTCTCAGGTCCCAGCCTGTCTCAACAAGAAGAGAAAGAAAATGCAGTCATGGAGATGCCTGAATATTTGTGGGTACAGAAGCTAGTGTACTTTCTTAGTCACAAGGAACACATGTTGTATCCTGGACCTCAAGAAATATGCAACATATTTCAGTTTCAGGGAGCTCAGGCATGAGTTTATTGAGGTATATCTTATACCTCATTGGTCAAGAAGCTATAAAGCCCTGCTTTGTAAGTGGTTGAACCAGGTGCAAACCATCCATCTAAATTCCAGGGGAGTTTCAAACTTTTAACAATGGTTCATTATAAATCACTAGCTAAGGCATCTCATCCTTATCTCTTCCAGGGGTAAGTACCAGTTATCCAGGCATATTCAGAGATAAACATAGAGCTATCCTAGTTCCAGCTGTAAAATAACTCCATTCTTAAGCACAGCTTAAACTGAGCAAGCCATTTAAGATCTCTGTGACTTAATATCCTCAGTATTTATATTTTAATATCATAATGATAAATAAGTCAAGTTTGCCAACATACAGTTAAGAGAATAAGCTTCTATTAGCAACTAGCAATTTCTGCTTATGCTTTGTGACTTTCTCAGTAACCCCAAATGAACTCTTTCCAGTTGGATAAAATCAGAAGTGTTCTTCCTTGCCCTCTAAGCTGAGCTTTTGGAAATCTACCTATAAAAAGTCAAAAATATTTCTCTAAAGGCAACCATTCCAACTTTATTCCTATCCATTTTCTTGTGTTGTAGACACAAATAGACTCTCTCCTCTTTCTCCTTCCTTCTCATATGCCATATCTATTTCTTGCCTTTAAATGCCTAGAGGCTGAGTAAAGTAGGTGTTGCGTATATTTTAAAATAATATGAAATGGAGACTTGGGCAAAAAAATAAGTTGATCTTTTCAATAAATGTTGCTTTCCTTTTTATCTTTTTTGACAGTATACAAAGTATTTTGCTCCTACTATTGCAAGGTTAGCAGTCATTACAATATTTTTTTTCCTCTGTATAAACTAAATATTTTTTCTAAACTGTCCAAATGTATATACTAGATTTCAGTTTGGCAATTGCTAATATTTAAGCTTAAATCATTACTGACTTTAAGCTGACAATTTTTTAATAAATGAAGGAATAAAAATTTATGTGATAGAAAATATATGTATAAATGATGTGATAGAGATTATGTATGAGTTCCTGTGATAACTTTTGACTGAAATATTCTAAAATAAAAATTAAAACATTTGAAAATAAAAGTGTATATTATTTTAATAATATTAGGTTGACCTTGATTTATATTCATGTAAAGGGTATGTAGTTAGATTAGATAAAAACAAAGAAATTGTAACAAAAATAGCTGATAAAAAGATTCTTTTGCAAAGATCTTATGTATAAAACTTATACAAATACATCCATAGTGTTCCTTCTTATTTTTTAAATCTTATTTCAAAATTCTCTTTTCTTTCTTTTTTGAGTCATAGTTCTGTCATCCAGAATGTATGAGTGGTATATTTACACACATAATTCAAGACATATGTGTATTTGCTATTTAAAAAATAGCATTTTTACTTCTGTCAGAATATCTCTCTTAGTCATGATAGTAATTTAACATGGTCTCTTAATAACTTCACCAAAAAATGTTAAGGAAATTAAAGCAGCTAAAATATAAACGGTTAAAACTTTGAACTTAATGACTGCAAAATAGAACAACACTTTTAACAAGCAATCCAGATTATCATATTTATGATAGTCATTTTTACCCTTATAATAATAAAGGCTGGTATGTTGACTTTTCAATGAAGAAAGTTATATATACTGTAATGTTAGGTGCAAAAAGTAATTTTAACTTACCTAAACTGAAATGCCCTATGTTTTGAGCAAATAAACATGGGAGTGAGGGTAGATACTATTCGGAGTTGAGGAAAGAAGCAACTCCAAAGGCCCAGATTTGCATTTCAAGAACTGAGTATTACTGGAGTTTCTGGAGTACACTGGGTAAAGGAAAAGTAGAATAAGGTTAATTTGAAGAGAAAGCTATAGACCAAAATATGCAAAATCTTGCAGGCCATAACAAGAATGTGGAAGTTTTCCAAGTGTGGTGAAGAGAGCTAGATGTAAGGAAAACAGGAAGGAAGCAATCACAATAGTCCAAACAAGATATAATGTGACTTGAACTACCTTAGTCACCTCCATTTTGTAAATCTTCATATCAGAAAATCAGTATCTTATATCTATTCATTTATATTGTATGTTTATTCTATTGACCTTAGCAATGTTTTAATGACATATATATTATATATTTTTATTATTCTGTATAATTTAAAGATATACACTTTGGATGTTTTTAGTATTTTTTAGGGGAATATTGGATATACTTAGATTTAAAACATATTTTCCTAAGACATATGCTTTCCAGGAAATATCAAATATCAAAATCCAAATGCTCAAATGTTGGAGTACAGCTTAGGCTGCTAGACTCTCCTCTCACATTGAGGGAACCTATTATTATTATTACTTCATACTTTTCTAAGGTAAGTGAATTGTGTCTGATCTTGAGTATTCCTGATATAAAGCGTGGAGCAAATAATAGTTTAAAGTTCTAGAAAAGGAATTGAGTTATAAACAATCAGAATTTTGAAGATGAGAAAATGTTTCAAAGAATTTTTAGCTGAGAAGTTTCCCATTCACAGACTAATGAAAAATAAAATGAGTGTAAAAGGATTAAAAGTATAACAGAGTGAGCTTGATACCTAGTAACAGTTTAGTAAATATAAAATGGAGTAAATGAGGGAATTTCCTGGTGGTCCAGTGGTTGGGACTTAGCGTTTTCATTGCTGGCGGCCTGGGGTTTGATCCCTGGTGGGGGAACTAAGATCCCGCAAGTCATGTGGTACAGCCAAAGAATAAACTAAAATAAAATGAAATAAAATGAAATGAAATAAAATAAAATAGTAAATGATTATAAACTATTTTTACTAAACACAAAAGAGAAAATAAAATGTAATTAATTGGTGGAAACATCAACATATTGGTTTATCTGTGGAGTACAATTGCTAAGAGTGGGAATTTTTAGAAAGTTAGTTTGTAGAGAAAATGCTAGTGTGAGGATATAAAGGATTCAATAGAAAAACACATAACATTATTTTAGTTAAATACTGCATATAAATGTCAAGAATTGGAGAAATAGAACTAAAATTGTAGAATTGGTTAAATAGTGATAGATTTTTTCTGAATTCTAGTGCCTAGCAAAATGTCTGAATTCTAATAGACATTCAATATTTGTTGAATTTATGATTCAATTCAATGTCTGCAGTTGACAGTATTGTACGGAGAGAAAAGAAAAGTGACGCAAAAGAAAAATGAATATCTACTTGATATTCAAGAGGTTTCAAAATTGCTGCAGCCTTAGATATCCTATAATACAAGAAAAAATTAGATAGACATGTTGTTATCTAGCATTTATATACATAACTTTCTCAAAGAGCTCTGCAGTCATTTTTAAAATGTATGCTGTAATCATGCTAGCACAATGAGTTTATCACTAGGAGACAAGGAATCAACACAATTTCATGCTTTGCTGTCTGTGCATGAACTTATTAACAGATGCAGAGTGACCAACTACCTACAGAATTTGAAAAAAGTACATTATTGGTAACTGATCCTGATGTTCATCTGTTATTTACATAATGATCTGTGGAATGTAGAACTAGCAGGAAAGTTTGTTCTTTATGTACTTACTCACAGTTAATGAATTGTTAAAAGATAAACTGAGGCACTTTAAAATTTTTAATAGTTGATTTGAGCAAAAATTGAATCCAGTCGGGCAGTGCCAAACCAGGAAATGGTTAGGAGCGATGTGCCAACAAGAGCCAAGGGAAAGACATATAGAGAAGGTGCAGAAGCAAAGAAAGGAAGTTATTTGATTGGCTCTAGCTTAAAGCCTACTTGGCTGTTTGTTATTGGTTGTCCTTAGCATTTTGATTTCAAAACTTTGAGGCATTTACAAGCTTAGATATTAGTTGGCTTATGTAGGCTGTCCCCATATTAGAGCCCCCTCAGTCAAATGGCCTCCACGTTTAATTAATTAATTTAACAGTAAAAATTAAAATGTGAACTGCTTGTTGAGGAACTATTGTTAGTGAGATAAGCCTTGGTAACTGAAATTCGAACATGTCAGAACCTTGCAAAATGAAGACTTCCAGTATTAAAAATTTAAGCCTAATTTTAGATTTATTCCTCCAATAAGCTGTTCTCTATGACTTAAGTCCAGTCCTATTTGTGAGATGCCTCCGTTTTGTGAGTTTTGGTGTCATCCTTTAGAAACTAAATGTAACCACAAAGTAATTACCTCACCTGGCATGATGTCAGCTGAGACATATATATGTGAACCAAGATTGACCAAATGGACTCTTCCAAGAAGGATTTGTAACAAGGAGTGACTCGAAGATTCACATCGACTGGAACTTATTCGAGGCTGTCATGTTTTCCACGAGTAGCAGTGGAAAGCATCCAGTGAGGGCTGTGAAGTCTTTTGTGGCAAAGCCACTGTTACCGAGGTCCAAGGGAGGTGTCTTGAGCAGGCGAGGCCCATGGTGTGAGTGACTGTATTCTCCACGGTCTCTCTTCTTTGGGTTGTGCCCATTTTCTGGGGTTGAATCTTCGGGACTTCTCTTTATCCTGTGAGCTTCCTTGCATTTTTCCAATCCTCTTTTCTTCTTAATAGATCCAGAATCATTATCAGTAATTGCCAGAAAGCTGCATACGTCAAATCTTCTCTGCTTTAGCCTTGCTCTTTCTTACCTCCTCATTTTGCAGCCCAATAATGTTGAACAATTTGTATATTTGTTGTTTTCAAACCAGTTCCTTTGTGCATTTCACTCTTTCCATCTATAATCTGTTTTTCTCTCTTTCCTTCCGTTTTTAGTACCTCAACTTTTCATTAAGTGTTTATTGTTTTCCATTAAAGGAAATCCTGAGAACATCTTCTTTTCTGGAAAGCTGTTTCTGAAGCCCCAAGCAAAATGGCTTTCAGTTTTAAAATATTTTCTCTTCTTGTTTCAATGTCCTCCATAAAATGGATCAATGTAAGTAAATATTGTCAGTATTAATGTTATATATTCAAAGTGGTCAAGAGTTCCTGGCAAACAATACATACTCAGTAAATGGCAATTATTATTATTATTATTATTATTATTATTATTATTATTATTAAATGTATATGCAGGTATAGAAATCAATGCCTCACATTTAAAGAAGTTTCTTGTTCTATAGAAGTATTTCCCCACATGAATGCAATGACCAATACGTGACGTGCCCCCATATATTTTTCCTGATTCTCCTAATTATTTTTTATTTCATTTCCTTCCCATTGCCAATCACTGTCTAAGAGATCTTCCAGCTGTATATACAAAGTTTTTCAAATCCATGTAACTTCCCCAGAAATATACTGTAGATTGACACATTTAAGGCAGTAAAATATCAAAAATTCTGGGCCAGGACCTTACAATAGTATACAGTGGTTTTCATATTTTTATGTTGTGGAATGACTATAGGCTTAAATTACTGGGATACTCTACCCAAGGGGTAAAACAATAATTCAAGGACTCTAATGCGATTGTTGGTAGAAGATAATGAACAGTGGAAAAACACCCTTGGCAAAATAAATTAAAACCTCCAAGAACTGATCCCAGCTTGTGATTTTGCCTGAGGCCAGTTTTGTTTCAATGCTACTCTACCTATATTAGCAACTGGGACCCTGTTTTATCCCTAACTATGGGAACCATTGGTAATGGTAAAGCAAATATTAACTAAAAGTTCGGTTAACCTGTGAATGTTTTCCTGGGGTGATTTCTATTATTTTTCTAGGCAATGTAAGACAGTGAGGTGAAAAGACAAACCTGAAAGCAGAAGAGTGACTTTTATTTTTATGTTCATTTTGACTTCTATCATATCTTTAGATTTTTGTTTTGTTTTGTTTGTTTTGTTTTGTCATTGGGAATTTAAATTAGTCTTCAATTCTGAATGTAAATTAAGAAAATTAGATTAGATGTTCTCTCAATTCACAACTCCCTTTCCCAAATTTGTCTGACATTCTATATTGACCTATATGCCAAAGAAAAAGGTAATGGCATGAGATCAAAAAGTTCATGACAAACTGCAGAGGTGGTTACGGGGAACAGTATTCTGAAATGTGTACATTTAAGAGCATATACTTTTTAAAATATATAAACTCATATCTCTTCAAATGTTCTTCTCAATCAAAAACATCTCAATTCCACCTCTCCTCAACCCTAAACTTAAAAGAGAACTATAGTCCTGTATTCCTCTAACCCTGTAAAATAAAATACTCTTAAAGTTCATTAGGTTACATAATCACAGAGAATGTTACACTTAATGGATCTAGTCCACCCCTGCAAGTGGGTTTAGAAATATTTCTTCTATTTCTAGGTCTTTTAGAAAATCTGATGAGACTATGAATCCTGCTGCTCAGAAAAGTACATGTACCCAGAGAATACACATGTTGTAGTTGATCTCATGGGGTGAGGTAGAGGGGTTCTGAAGGATCCATGCCCCACGGTAGCGATAGGACAGGCAATTTTGAATTCAAATATACCATTTGTTATTTCTAGCCACTCATTGTTTGGCACAATTTCAAAAGTCTATTGTTAATGGACTTGCATCTTTGTTTTCCTAATTAATTTCTAACTTTCAGTTAAACAAAATTGAATACAATATGCTATGCAAATGGAAGTTAATAATTATCCTATTCTATAAGCAATAATAAATGACCTTTGAAAAGATAATTGAAAATTGATTCAATTATATATCATCAATAAATCAAATAATGAATTATTGCATTAGTGAAGTTATTTATGACATATGTATTTCTTTACCATATTAACATACATGTTTCCTCTTACTCTACTCCTTCAAGTTGAAGCAATTAAGATAAAATTCTGCACATAATTAAACCTCCCTTTTTTCTTCTGAAAATGTTGTTACACACAGAATACAAATGGTAAAGGATAGATATAGAAAAATTTTCGCTATTTTTTTTAATTAAAACTTTTCATTTTCGTGAATTGTAACTTGAAATTTCTCAGCTGTTCATTGACATGGATTCATGACAACTGTTTGTTGTCATAGACTGCAACTTGAAATTGTTGTCAAGCCTTACGTCAAATATTTAAAAGTTTCAAATCAAATCAACATGAATCTAATAACTTACATTTACAATAAAATCAGCATGGTTTAATGTGTAGATGGAGACACTATATTAAATTGTATTTCATGTCAACTTGGAAAAGTTAAGCCTCCAAACTTATTATGGAACATTATATAATTTATAGATTCCTTGACATAGTACTAAAATTTCTCAATAATTTTTAATAAGATACAAATTATTAGTATGTTTCAATGCATATGAAAACATATTTAATATGTATATCACAATAAAATTTTCTGGCAAAAATTTAAAAATTCCCTTTCAATATTACTTAAAATGCATAAAACTTATTTTCATGACCTGCAGATTTATGATTCAAAATTGGGAAGAGTTTGTATATTCCAATTTAGAGATTGCGTGAGTGTATAACTAAAAACATTGCAAATAAAAGTGAGAAATATCAATTTTGATAGTATTTTAACATTTCCTTTCCATTTTAAATACAAAAGGAAAACGTAATATTAAGAATGAAGATCTGACAAGCAACAGGGTTACATTTTTAAAAGGAGCTTCTTGCAACACTTTAATTCTTCAGTTTTCCTGATCTCACTTACCACACAAGATATATTTTATAACAGATTTGAACAAAATGATCACTTTCTTACAAACAGTGTAAAACACACTAAATTTGAAATGTGTTAAATAATCTTTGAAAATGATTTTTCATACATTGTTAGGCAATTTTTAGTTATAACACCCAAGGATTTTTTTTTTTTTTTAGAAATAACATCTATTAATATGCTCATCAGTTAAGATTTAAATTAATTATAAAACTTTGGAAAATGCCAAGTTTCCCATATTTATAGATATGTTCAGGAAAATAACTTTACATTTCAAGTTATGTATTATGCAAACTAGTGATAATGAGGACTTATGGTTACTATGGCAAAAAAAAACTGAATTAGAAGGAAGGGTTCTCTTATTAAAAACACATAAAATGCTAGATACTTTCTAATACCACATAATATAGAAAGAGAAAAAATAGATAAGAACATCCCAGCTGCCAAAAATCATATTAAATGACAACAAACTGAAGCTGAGCAACTCACAAAATATCAAAAGGCAATAAGACACTGATTGTGGAGTTGAGATTTTAATTACATTGTGATGACAGGAGAAAATTCGTAGAATCCTGCCAAAAGGGAAAGCTAAAACTGAGTTTGAAACTGATCTAATTGTATAAAGTAGATCCGCAAATCACTGTCACATCTGTGAAACAGGGATTATAAATGCTCCACCCACAATCCTTGGGAAACTGCAAATAATCTTCTTATTGATCACAGTCTCAGAGGTAGGCTGGGAAGTCTTTTATTCTCCAAAAAGTAAATACAGAGCAGACTTCAGTAAACATATATGCTGGACCCAAAATCTTACTAAATGCTTAGTTTAGTAATTTCAACCAAAAGCATCAATCTTAAAATGACATCAAGACTAGATATCCCATACATGTCTACACAACACAACACAGATTGGAATTCCATCAAAACAAACTGTTTGAAGTTGAGTCAAGAAAAACAAATTAAAAATTAACTAAGGAAAGAAAACTTCAAGAGATGAAGTCAGCTGACATAAAATTTGGGTAATTTTCTTACCAAACATAAGAAACAACATAAAGGTTTGAAAGAGTTTCCAAAATAAGAATGTTTAAAATATACATAACACAAATAAAGTAAGAGAAATCATAAGGTAATTGCATAATAGTAGAGAAAAGAATAAGCATGTTGGAATAAAAAAATAATTATTTGAATGGGAAGTTATGATAGACATATTAGCAGTTAGACTAATTTTATGTTAAAAAGAATTTGTTTTTAGAACATAGATCAAAGAAAAGTACACACACCAGAGCAAAAGTGTCAGAGGTGTAAATTATGAAAGAGAATTTGGTAAAATAGAAAATAAAAATAAAGATAAATTGAAAATGGGGTAAAAAAAACAATATTTAAAATCCAATAGTAAATAATTTCTCATGATTGAAAAGTCATGAGTCGTCTCCAAAGGATTAAAATACATAATAATAAGCATGCATAATAATAATAAAGGTGCATAATAGTAAAAATGAAAATTACTCCTCCCAAAAATAAAATCTCAAAAGCTATTAGAAACAACACAAAATGGATTACTTGTGAAAAATGACTTTTCATCAGCAACCTTAACTACCATAAGTAAAGAGGAAAATATCTCCAACTAGCATTAATGAATGAGGGTGATGATATTTTCAGAAATGAAAATTCAAATTAACCACTGGAAGACCTACTATGTTAGTGAAAATAAATTGTAAGACAGTTCATGTATAAATATTGGGTAAAAAACTATATATTAATGATTAATTTTTGTGGTTTGACACTACAAAAGAAGTACATGAGAGGGTAGAATTTGGTGTTAAATGATTTTAAATATTTTTAAATATTTGAGTTACAAGAATAAAATGATTGAATTTTTTAATACATGTTTAGAATGGATGTCAAACATTTATAATATTAACTAAACTAAAATAAAAATTAAAAAAATATCAATCTCAAAACACGTTGGGAAAAATCAAAAATGAAAATGAACTAAACCCCTTAAATATAATCGAAGGAAAGAAGGAAGAAAACAAGAGTTAAAAAAGAAAGGTATGACAAAAAATTATTAAAAACATAAGGATATATCAGTAATCAAAATATGGAACTTACTATTAAAAAAGAGAGGAACATTCTATCTTAAATTCCTATACAAATATTTTAAAGGAAATATGTTGTCATTTGATATTTTTAAGTACATCTCTGAACATATGAGAAAAAAAGTAAAGAAAGGTAATGGAATAAAGCACGTTTGAGAAAAAAAAATTTCTGGGTGGGAACAGAGCAGAGGGTATTTTTAAAACCTAATAAGAAAGAATTGTAAACTTGGGGTCCATTTTCTTCTGGAGACTTCATGACTCCCTTGAAATTAAACACTTGTGTAATCTTTATGAATAGATTTATGAATACATTTATTTGGGTTTTTTTTGAGTGTGAGTCCACAGCTTTTGTCAGGTTGTCTCAAGAACTGTGACTTTGACAAAAAACAATGATTGCTATAAATGCAATATTTGAAAAATCAGTTATTAATCTGAGACATTTAACATTTAACTAAAAGGAGATTGTGCCAGGTTATAACAAATAGACTTCTGCATACCAGTGCTTCTTAAATGTTAAAGGCTTAAAGACGGCGGAAGAGTAAGACGTGGAGATCACCTTCCTCCCCACAAATACATCAGAAATACATCTACATGTGGAACAACTCCTACAGAACACCTACTGAATGCTGGCAGAAGACCTCAGACCTCCCAAAAGGCAAGAAACTCCCCACGTACCTGGGTAGGGCAAAAGAAAAAAGAAAAAACAGAGACAAAAGGAATAGGGATGGGACCTGCACCAGTGGGAGGGAGCTTTGAAGGAGGAAAGGTTTCCACACACTAGGAAGGCCCTTCATGGGCAGAGACTGCGGGTGGTGGAGGGGGGAAGCTTCAGAGCCACGGAGGAGAGCTCAGCAACAGGGGTGCAGAGGGCAAAGCGGAGAGATTCCCGCACAGAGGATTGGTGCCGACCACCACTCACCAGCCCAAGAAGCTTGTCTGCTCACCAGCCGGGGCAGGCGTGGGCTGGGAGCTGAGGCTTGGGCTTCGGTCGGATAGCAGGGAGAGGACTGGCGTTGGCTGCGTGAACACAGCCTGAAGGGGGCTAGTGAGCCACAGCTAGCCGGGAGGGAGTCCGGGAAAAAGTCTGGAGCTGCCAAAGAGGCAAGAGACTTTCTTGCCTCTTTGTTTCCTGGTGCACGAGGAGAGGGGATTAAGAGCGTCGCTTAAAGGAGCTCCAGAGATGGACGTGAGCAACAGCTAGCAGCATGGACCGCAGAGACGGGCATGAGACGCTAAGGCTGCTGCTGCAGTCACCAAGAAGCCTGTGTGCAAGCACAGGTCACTCTCCACACCTCCCCTCCCGGGAGCCTGTGCAGCCCGCCACTGCCAGTGTCCCGTGATCCAGGGACAACCTACCCAGGAGAACGCATGGTGCACCAAAGGCTGTTGCAACGTCACGCCTACCTCTGCCACCACAGGCTCGCCCCACACTCTGTACCCCTCCCTCCCCATGGCCTAAGTGAGCCAGAGCCCCCGAAGCAGCTGCTCCTTTAACCCCATCCTATCTGAGGGAAGAACAGACGCCCCCAGGCGACCTACATGCAGAGGCGGGGCCAAATCCAAAGCTGAATCCCAGGAACTGTGCGAACAAAGAAGAGAAAGGGAAATCTCTCCCAACAGCCTCAGGAGCAGCGGATTAAAGCTCCACAATCAACTTAATGTACCCTGCATCTGTGAAATACCTGAACAGACAGTGAATCATCCCAAACTGAGGAGGTGGACTTTGGGAGCAACGATATATATATATATATTTTTTCCCTTTTCCTCTTTTGGTCAGTGTGTATGGGTATGATTCTGTGTGTGATTTTGTCGGTATAGCTTTGCTTTTACCATTTGTCCTAGGGTTCTGTCTGTCCGTTTTTTTTTGTTTGTTTGTTTGTTTGTTTTAGTATAGTTTTCAGTGCTTGTTAACAATGGTGGATTTATTTTTTGGTTTGGTTGTTCTCTTCTTTCTTTCTTTTTTTTAAATTACTTTAAAAAACTTCTTTAATAATTTTTTTTGTTTTTTATTTTAATAACTATTTTATTTTATTTTATTTTTCTTTCTTTCTTTCTTTCTTTCTTTCTCCCTTTCATTCGGAGCTGTGTGGATGACAGGCTCTTAGTGCTGCAGCCAGGCGTCAGGGCTGGGCCTCTGAGTTGGGAGAGCCAAGTTCAGGAAATTGGTCCACCAGAGACCTCCCAGCTCCATGTAATATCAAATGACGAAAATCTCCCAGAGATCTCCATCTCAATGCCAAGACCCAGCTCCACTCAATGACCAGCAAGCTAAAGTGCTGGGCACCCTATGCCAAACAACTAGCAAGACAGGAACACAACCCCATCCATTAGCAGAGAGGCTGCCTAAAATCATAATAAGGTCACAGAAACCACAAAACACACCACCAGACGTGGACGTGCCCACCAGAAAGACAAGATCCAGCCTCATCCACCAGAACACAGGCACTAGTCCCCTCCACCAGGAAGCCTAAACAACCCACTGAACCAACCTTAGCCACTGGGGGCAGACACCAAAAACAACAGGAACTACGAACCTGCAACCTGCGAAAAGGAGACCCCAAACACAGTAAGTTAGCAAAATGAGAAGACAAAGAAACACACAGCAGATGAAGGAAGAAGGTAAAAACCCACCAGACCTAACAAATGAAGAGGAAATAGGCAGTCTACCTGTAAAGGAATTCAGAAAAATGATAGTAAAGATGATCCAAAATCTTGGAAATAGAATGGAGAAAATACAAGAAACGTTTAATAAGGACGTAGAACAACTAAAGAGCAGACAAACAATCATGAACAACACAATAAATGAAATTAAAAATTTTCTAGAAGGGATCAATAGCAGAATAACTGAGGCAGAAGAACGGATAAGTGACCTGGAAGATAAAATAGTGGAAATAACTACTGCAGAGCAGAATAAAGAAAAAAGAATGAAAAGAATTGAGTACAATCTCAGAGACCTCTGGGACAATATTAAGCACACCAACATTTGAATTATAGGGGTCCCAGAGGAAGAAGAAGAAAAGAAAGGGACTGAGAAAATATTTGAAGAGATCATACTTGAAAACTTTCCTAATATGGGAAAGGAAATAGTTAATCAAGTCCAGGAGGAACAGAGTCCCATACAGGATAAATCCAAGGGAAAACATGCCAAGACAAATATTAATCAAACTATCAAAAAATAAATACAAAGAAAAAATATTAAAAGCAGCAAGGGAAAAACAAAAAATAACATACAAGGGAATCCCCACAAGGTTAAGAGCTGATCTTTCAGCAGAAACTCTGCAAGTCAGAAGGGAGTGGCAGGACATATTAAAAGTGACAAAAGGGAAAAAACTGCAATCAAGATTACTCTATTGAGTAAGGATCTCATTCAGATTTGATGGAGAAGTTAAAGCCTTTACAGACAAGCAAAAGCTAAGATAATTAAGCACCACAAACCAGCTTTACAACAAATGCTAAAGGAACTTGTCTAGGCAGGAAACACAAGAGAAGGAAAAGACCTACAACAACAAACCCAAAACAATTAAGAAAATGGTAATAGGAGCATACATATCGATAATTACCTTAAATGTAAATGGATTAAATGTTCCCACCAAAAGACATAGACTGCCTGAATGGATACAAAAACAAGACCCATATATATGCCATCTACAAGAGACCCACTTCAGACCTAAGGACACATACAGCCTGAACATGAGGGGATAGAAAAGGATATTCCATGCAAATGGAAATCAAAAGAAAGCTGGAGTAGCAATTCTCACATCAGAGAAAATAGACTTTAAAACAAACACTATTACAAGAGACAAAGAAAGGCACTACCTAATGATAAAGGGATCAATCCAAGAAGAAGATATAAGAATTGTAAATATTTACACACCCAACATAGGAGCACCTTAATACATAAGACAAATACTAACACCAATAAAAGGGGAAATAGATAGTAACACAATCATAGTAGGGGACTTTAACAGCCCACTTCCAACAATGGACAGATGATCCAAAATGAAAATAAATAAGGAAACACAAGCTTTAAATGATACATTAAACAAGATGGACTTAATTGATATTTATGGGACATTCCATCCAAAAACAACAGGATACACATTCTTCTCAACTGCTCATGGAACATTCTCCAGGATAGATCATATCTTGGGTCACAAATGGGGCCTTGGTAGATTTAAGAAAATTGAAATCATATCAAGTATCTTTTCTGACCACAAAACTATGAGAGTAGATATCAATTACAGGAAAAGATCAGGAAAAAATACAAACACATGAAGGCTAAACAATACACTATTTAATAAAAAAGAAATCACTGAAGATATCAAAGAGGAAATCAAAAAATGCCGAGAAACAAATGACAATGAAAACACGATGACCCAAACCTATGGGATGCAGCAAAAGCAGTTCTAAGAGGGAAGTATATAGCAATACAATCCTAACTTAAGAAACAAGAAACATCTCAAATAAACAACCTAAACTTACACCTAAAGCAATTAGAGAAAGAAGAACAAAAAAATCCCAAAATTAGCAGAAGGAAAGAAATCATAAAGATCAGATCAGAAATAAATGAAAAATAAATGAAGGAAATGTTAGCAAAGATAAATATAACTAAAAGCTGGTTCTTTGAAAAGATAAGCAAAATTGATAAACCATTAGCCAGACTCATCAAGAAAAAGAGGGAAAAGACTCAAATCAATAGAATTAGAAATGAAAAAGGAGAAGTAACAACTGACACTGCAGAAATACAAAGGATCATGAGAGATTACTACAAGCAACTATATGTCAATAAAATGGACAAGCTGGAAGAAATGGACAAATTCTTAGAAATGCACAACCTGCCGAGACTAAACCAGAAAGAAATAGAAAATAAAAACAGACCAGTCACAAGCACTGAAATTGAGACTGTGATTAAAAATCTTCCAACAAATGAAAGCCCAGGACCAGATGCCTTCACAGGTGAATTCTATCAAACAATTAGAGAAGAGCTAACAGCTATCCTTCTCAAACTCTTCCAAAATATAGCAGATGGAGGAACACTCCCAAACTCATTCTACGAGGCCACCATCACCCTGATCCCAAAACCAGACAGAGGTGTCACAAAGAAAGAAAACTACAGGCCAATATCACTGATGAACATAGATGCAAAAATCCTCAACAAAATACTAGCAAACAGAATCCAACAGCAAATTAAAAGGATCATACACAATGACCAAGTGGGTTTATCCCAGAAATGCAAGGATTCTTCAATATACACAAATCAATCAATGTGATACACCATATTAACAAACTGAAGGAGAAAATCCATATGATCTTCTCAATAGATGCAGAGAAAGCTTTCGACAAAATTCAACACCCATTTATGATAAAAACGCTCGAGAATGTAAGAATAGAGGGAACTTACCTCAACATAATAAAGGCCATATATGACAAACCCACAGCCAACATCATCCTCAATGGTGAAAAACTGAAACCATTTCCACTAAGATGAGGAACAAGACAAGGTTGCCAACTCTCACCACTATTATTCAGCATAGTTTTGGAAGTTTTAGCCACAGCAATCAGAGAAGAAAAAGAAATAAAAGGAATCCAAACTGGAAAATAAGAAGTAAAGCTGTCACTGCAGATGACATGATACTATACATAGAGAATCCTAAAGATGCTACCAGAAAACTACTAGAGCTCATCAATGAATTTGGTAAAGTAGCAGGATACAAAATTAATGCACAGAAATCTCTTGCATTCCTTTACACTAATGATGAAAAGTCTGAAAGTGAAATTAAGAAAACACTCCCATTTACCATTGCAACAAAAAGAATAAAATACCCAGGAATAAACCTACCTAAGGAGACAAAAGACCTGTAAGCAGAGAACTATAAGACACTGATGAAAGAAATTAAAGATGATACAAAAAGATGGAGAGATATACCATGTTCTTGGATTGGAAGAATCAACATTGTGAAAATGACTGTACTACCCAAAGCAATCTACAGATTCAATGCAATCCCTCTCAAACTACCACTGGCATTTTTCACAGAACGAAAACAAAAAATTTCACAATTTGTATGGAAACACAAAAGACCCCGAATAGCCAAAGCAATCTTGAGAAAGAAAAACAGAGCTGGAGGAATCAGGCTCCTGGAATTCAGACTACGCTACAAAGGTACAGTAATCAAGACAGTATGGTACTGGCACAAAAACAGACATATAGATCAGTGGAACAGGATAGAAAACCCAGAGATAAACCCATGCACGTATGGTCACCTTATCTTTGGTAAAGCAGGCAAGAATATACAATGGAGAAGAGAGAGCTTCTTCAATAAGTGGTGCTGGGAAAACTGGGTAGCTACATGTAAAAGAATGAAATTAGAATACTCCCTAACACCATACACAAAATAAACTCAAAATGGATTAAAGGCCTAAATGTAAGGCCAGATGCTATAAAACTCTTAAAGGAAAACATAAGCAGAACACTCTATGACATAAATCACAGCAGGATCCTTTATGACCCACCTCCTAGAGAAATGGAAATAAAAACACAAATAAACAAATGGGACCTAATGAAACTTAAAAGCTTTTGCACAGCAAAGGAAACCATAAACAAGACCAAAAGACAACCCTCAGAATGGGAGAAAATATTTGCAAATGAAGCAACTGACAAAGGATTAATCTCCAAGATTTACAAGCAGCTCATGCAGCTCAATAACAAAAAAACGAACAACCCAATCCAAAAATGGGCAGAAGACCTAAATAGACATTTCTCCAAAGAAGATATACAGATTGCCAACAGACACATGAAAGAATGCTCAACATCATTAATCATTAGAGAAATGCAAATCAAAACTACAATGAGATATCATCTCACACCGGTCAGAATGGCCATCATCAAAAAATCTAGAAACAATAAATGCTGGAGAGGGTGTGGAGAAAAGGGAACACTCTTGCACTGTTGGTGGGAATGTAAATTGATACAGCCACTATGGAGAACAGTATGGAGGTTCCTTAAAAAACTAAAAATAGAACTACCATACGACTCAGCAATCCCACTACTGGGCATATACCCTGAGAAAACCATAATTCAAAAAGAGTCATGTACCAAAATGTTCATTGCAGCTCTATTTACAATAGCCAGGACATGGAAGCAACCTAAGTGTCCATCATTGGACGAATGGATAAAGAAAATGTGGCACATATATACAATGGAATATTACTCAGCCATAAAAAGAAATGAAATGGAGGTATTTGTAATGAGGTGGATGGAGTTAGAGTCTGTCATACAGAGTGAAGTAAGTCAGAAAGAGAAAAAGAAATACAGTATGCTAACACATATATATGGAATCTAAGGGAAAAAAAAAAAAAAAAGAATTACCATATGACCCAGCAATCCCACTACTGGTCATTTACCCTGAGAAAACCATAATTCAAAAAGAGTCATGTACCACAATGTTCATTGCAGCTCTATTTACAATAGCCAGGACATGGAAGCCACCTAAGTGTCCATCGACAGATGAATGGATAAAGAGGATGTGGCACTTATATACAATGGAATATTACTCTGCCTTAAAAAGAAACAAAATTGAGTTATTTGTAGTGAGGTGGATGGACATAGAGTCTGTCATACAGAGTGAAGTAAGTCAGAAAGAGAAAAAGAAATTCTGTATGCTAACACATATATATGGAATGTAAAAAAAAAAAAAAAGGTCATGAAGAACCTAGGGACAAACGGGAATAAAGACACAGACCTACTAGAGAATGGACTTGAGGACATGGTGAGGGGGAAGGGTAAGCTGGGACAAAGTGAGAGAGTGGTAGTGTATATATGGACATATATACACTACCAAATGTAAAATAGATAGCTAGTAGGAAGCAGTCGCATAGCACAGGGAGATTAGCTCGGCGGTTTGTGACCAGCTAGAAGGGTGGGATAGGGAGGGTGGGAGGGAGGGAGACGCAAGAGGGAAGAGATGTGGGGATATATGTTTATGTATAACTGATTCACTTTGTTATAAAGCAGACACTAACACACCATTGTAAAGCAATTATACTCCAATAAAAATGTTAATAAAAAAGAAGTTAAATGCTTAGAATATTCATGTTTAATGCATTCCCCAGTTATAATTATTTAGGTTGTTTGCAGACCAAGCTTTAAGTTTAGTGTTTTAGAGTCTCCGAGGGTTAATTGGTTATCTTTTGGTATAATTAAGTGTCCAGAAGATGCCTTACAATAGTTTTACATAAATTCTATGGCAGTCAAAGAAGTATGGACAAAAACAACTGCCAGAATGTGAGAATTCTGATCTGTTTTTCTTCTGCTGCTGCTGTTAGATGAGCTACCAAAAGAGCAGATAAGAAGGAGTATCTATACACCTTGATGTTCACTTTGTGTTTATTTATCTAGTTAATAAAACTTTATTGAGACACTTCTAAAACTTTATTGAGACACTCTGAGATGCCAAGGATAGATATGAGTGAACAAAATCATAAAGCTCTCCTGCTTCCATTTGAATATAGTAAGAAAGATAGATATTGCAATTGTAAGTAGAAGTCTGGTAACTCTGTAGTTGTTTAATCATCCAATGCATAGTTATTGCATAGTTAAGGTTATAATTCCTTGGAGTTGTAAGTTTCAAAGTTATTTCTCCCTGCGCTAATGTCTCAATTTATAAGTATAATTTTGCCTCTCCTCACAGTCCTGGAAGACATTCATGGACAAATCTTGGGTTTTGTTGTTTGTGTCCCTCAGACCAGAATGCAGAATTGAACAGGATTCACATGGGAGAAAGTGGGATGAGAAATTTTCTTTGACTCAGAGAATAACAATAATAGATGTTACTGACACTTGTTGATCACTTAGTGATGTCAGGCACAGAGCTAAATGCCACACGTACATCATGAGAGGGACACAGGTAAATAACCACCCAGTGTAACATAGAAAAGAAGAGGACACCTGGGATCTGAACTTTGGAAATTAACACCAGGGCCTCTGTTCCTCAGAACTCTGCCAGACTGAGAGAGGAAAATTAACTAGTGAACAGCTAGCTGCCTTATAAGCAGGAAGGGTTTTTTTTTGTTTGTTTGCTTGTTTTTTAATTTACAGTTTTCTGACCCATAGATATTTTAGTAAAATTAAAATAAATGTAAAACACTAGAAAAATAAAACTAAAAAATATACAAAATAAAAGCCCAATTTCTTTTATGTTTATGAGAAATACTTTTACTCTATCAAAAGGCTGTACAAGTGAATCATAATTTATCTACATTTTTCAAATAATATAGCATTTAAATATATCTTGTCAAGGACCTGCAACAAGTAATTTGCAAATCAACACCAGTCCAGAGCTGTACCTTTGAGTAGCACTGTAATAAATCCATCTCATGGTGATTTAGATTTTTTTACTATATATATTTTATTTCCCCATTGGATATAAACTGAGAGTTGGGAATCAAGAAAACACATGTGAAATAGTATAAGCCTAATCTGTATGTGGATATTTTACTAATTACAAGGAGTTGATATTTTCTGTAATGATTTCCTTTTGATCACATTTAGCTTTAAATAACAATTTGGAAAAAGTCAATCAATACTAAGCTAAGAAGAAAAAAGGAAAGGGTTATTTTTAGTGCTGCTTTATACTGGTTCCTATCTATATCTACAATTGAGACAAAGTTATAAGGGCTGAGAAACTTACTCTTCTAACCAGACAGTGTGGTGGGAGAGGCAAATCCAAATGAATATTCCAAGTGAAAAGTCAGGTTCAGAGAAACTACCACTATGAATTTTTTTACCGTATTATATTTACTCTCTGGAAAAAAGTGTGTTTGCTTTTAACAAGTGTAGACAATCTCTTACAATACATTTATAATACATCATATCTTTGTAAACCAAGGGTTCTAAAATGTCATCTTTAGTAACCTTCTGGATGGTCTTCCTCACCAAAGGTGGGACCTGTAGTGACATGAAAACATATTATTGTTGCTTTCTGGCATCAAATATCATTTACCAAATAGTCTGTTTTGTGCCTATATTGGTATTAGAATTTTTTTAATTTTTACTTTAATCTTGGGAAGAGCATGCCCTAATATGTTTATAATTACAAAATATGAGCAGCTATATATGAATGCTATTGCAGTTTTACAAGAAGCAGGCATTTTTTTCTGGATTGATAATTTATATAAGATTAGTAGAGGAGAAAATTTAGCAGTTGTCCTTGAAAATATAATTCAGATTTTATTAATCCATAATTTGCAGACAGAAATACACTGAAGATGATATAGTTTCCTTCAAAACTGATGAAATGATGAGTAATTTTGATTAAAAAATAAGTTAATTCATATAAAGCAAGCTTTAGAAGGGAACTTTCTAAATGGAACCCAAGAAATAAGTATATTAAATTACTGGTAGCAGAAAAGAAGTATGAAATAAAACTCCTTTCAATGTTTTTTTCAAAATTATTATGTTAATAATAGTTTTAGGCAATGTATTTTATATTTATCTAAGTATAATTTTATCCCAAGTGATATACAGCAAATATTTAGGATATATCTAATACCATTTTAAGGAAATGAATGGTAATAGTAATAACATGAAACAACTGGGTAACATAAAAAGATTGTGATAATTTTTTTTTTACTGTAGAGATTTTATTTTTTAAACAGTTTTAAGTTTACATAAAATTTGAGTTAAATGTAAAGGTTTTTCCATATACCCTCCTCGACTCCTCACCCAGTTACCCCTATTATTAGCATATTGTATTTATGGTAGTACAGTTGTTATAATCAATGAACCAGTATTGATATTTTACTATTAACTAAATGTCCTAGTTTACAGTGGTGTTCATTCCTTGTCTTGTACAGTTCTATGGGATGTCTTGTATCCATCATTATGGTATCATACAGAACAGTTTCAGTGCATCTAAAACTCTCTCATGCTCCACCCACATATTTTTCCCCAGCCTGGCAATCACCCATCTTTCTACCGTCTCCTTAGTTTTGCCTTTTCCAGAATTGCATTTAGATGGAAAGATCAACACTGCCTTAATATTCTCCTCAGCTTAATTAAACTGTAGACAGGTTTCTTTCTGACTATAAACCCCTAACATTCATTTTCTTAGAGCATTTACTTTAGAAAACTTATAATTGTAAACTCTTTCTCTGCCCCTTTGAAATGTATGGACGTTTTCTCCCAGCCTCTAGCCAGTTTTACAATCCCGGAAAATGATTTTATTAATGATCAGGGAACCATTTCTTTGAAATGTAAACATGGAAGGAGATAGCAACCCTATCTTCCAGTCTCTGTTCCATGGTTGGGGCATAACTTACATGGGCACCAATTAGCAAACACAGATGGCCTAATTAAAGAGAAAAACTTTTGTTCAGGAATAACATTTACTCAGGAGTAACTCAATGTGTTGGACACGCTCATTGATCAACCTTTCCTCTAATTTCCTCCAGTAATTTTCCACTAGACAGCCCCTGTGCTTAAAAATCCTCCTGAATTTTGTTTCAGTGGGGTTGAGTTCAGTCTCTCTCCTCCACTGCAATAGTCTCAATAAGTCTTCCCTGCCTGTTTAACTTTGTCCAGTGCAAATTTTACATTGACAGAAACATACAGTATGCAGACTTTCAGACTTTTCACTTTTACTTAGTAATATACATTGAAGGCTCTTCCCTGTCTTTCTGTGACTTGATTTCCTTTGATTATATTTTTTATATGAATGTATCATTTTTTTATCTATTTACTTATTCAAGGACATTTTGGTTGCCTCCAATTTTTGTCAATTAAGAATAAAGCTGCAATAAACATTCATGTGGAGGCTGTAGCTGGGTATTTCCCTTTCCCAGGTTGATTAGGCTCTTGTGAAACCTAAGTCAATTAAGCTGTGTCAAAATAGTTTTCCTTGAGGGAAGAGCTTTGTAAAGGAGAAGGAAACATTATGGGCTTATTTTAAAATGGTTACTTCTCCACTTTACCTGCAGGAAATACTGGGAATTTTTCTACGTTCTTTACCCTGAGAATTTAATAGGGTTTGTGGTAGTAAAACCTACAAAAGTGTGAGTTTTTAGCTTTCAAGCTAGGCCATAGTTTATAGCATTCACTCAACTACCGTTTCAGTGTTCCTCTCAATTTCTGGCTCCAGCAACAGATTCTGGTCCTGGTGAGCTGTGATTCTTTATATACAGTAGTCTTCCTTATTTATAGGGGATACATTCCAAGAGCTCTGGTGGATGCCTGAAACCACAGAAAATACCAAACCCTATATACACTATGTTTTTTTCTTATACATACATACCTATGATAAAGTTTAATTTATAAATTAAGCACAGTAAGAGAATATCCAAATCTCTAGCATTGTTACCCTTGTGCTTTGGGGCCTTTAATAAGTAAATAAGGGTTACTTGAACAGAAGCACTGCAATACCACAACAGCCAATCTGATAACCAAGACAGCTGCTAAGTGACTAAGGTGAGGGTGGTGCGTACAGCACGGATACAATGCACAAAGGGCAGGATAGAGCAAGACAGCTTGAGATTTCATTATGTACTCAGAATGGCACATGATTTAAAACTTATGAATTGTTTATTTCTGGAGTTTTTCATTTAGTATTTTTGGACCAAGTTTGACCACAGCTAACTAAAACCACAGAAAGTGAAACTGTGGATAAGGAGGGACTACTGCATTTGCCTATCTGTCCAGTTTTCAGGGCAGCAGCTTGCACTGTGACTTCAGTTCTCTGATGTATCTAAGAAGAACTGATTTCCAGTTTGTTCAATGTTTTTCTCATTGTGAGGAAGGAAGGGATTATTCCAAATTTGTTACATGTCTGACCAGAAACTAGAAGTCCTGATGACATTTTTAAAATAACAACAACAACAACAAAAAAAAAAACAACTGTAAAAATTACTTAAATCAAACTCTTCTTGTACCTCATATACATATTAACAAGTAAATGAAATCAGTTCATAATACAAAATGCTATTCTGAATGATTAGCTAGGTTTTTACTAAGAATATATTAATCAACTACAAGGACCATTTCTAAACAGAAAATATGCTTCCATGGAAATCAGAACACCTTGTTGATACTTATCAATCTACCAAGGAACTAGTTATGTGACCTTTAGCTCTCTGATCATGGATTTTTTTTCCTATAAAATCAAGGGAAATAGTTTAGATTGCATCTTCTCTAAATCTATGGTAAATGCTAATGGTCCATTATCTTCTGCAAGTGATAGTCTCATATGCTGTCATTTAAGAAGACAGCCTATCTATGAATTTGTACTACTTCACTACAAAATACTGTTTTAAGAATGACTACAAACAGTTAAACTGATTTCCTTTATTTCCTTGATTTTCAGGTCCACTTTTATTTTCTTCATTCTCCTTTGAGATAGTTCAGTCAGCACTTTTACTATTTACAGACCAAGCTAAATATAGATGGATAAAAAAGGTTAACACAGAAAAGCAAAACATTTAGAAGAAAAATAGATCAGACATTTAAACTCATAGCTAAGGAAACTACGTGAAGCCCTTGGGTTATATACAAAGGAAATGAAAAGAAAAAATAAGAGCACAGTGAATCTCATAACCACAATACCTTTAGACCCCAAATATTTGTCTAGGGAATAATGACCCTAAATAAATTTTAATTTTTATAGCCCTTGACCTAACCTATATGATTCATAGACACTTAAACCACTTTTTTTTTTTTTGGAGCATCTACTTGCCTCAGGAAATCAGTGGCAGAGGATAGTGGTACTGATACACTCTTTTAGAAATAGGTCTACTCTCAAATATATTTTATCTCAGTCTGTTTCTTTTTCTTTTTTCTTTTTTTATTTGTTTTAGGTTTGGGCTGTTTGGAGGGAGCACTGCTATTTAGACCATTTTAGAAATTGCTAAAAAACTTAGTGATAATAGAACTAAAATGGAACACTGTGTAGAAAGGCAATTTTCAGACTCCTTTTGCACATCAAAATTACAAACTGCATTGTAGATTTCAGTTTCATACACAAATCACACAATATAAAATTCAAATTCACACTTGTAATACACATATTGAAAAAAACATATTTTTTCAGACTATACAATCAACTAACAGTCTTTGTGCTCTATTATTTGTGCACTTCAGGCAGTTTTCAAATACCAAACATGGTATATTAGAAATTATTGTTATTTTCCCTGGCAAGTTTAAGGAGTTAGAAAAATTCAGCACCTTAAAGGACCAACCATTTTCTCCCCTTTAATCTGTTTTCTCTTGATTTAAATATCACTTATATTGTGAAGAGAATCATTAACTGTCACTTCTCATATTTTAAAAGAAAAAAAAAACAGTAATGATTTAAGGAAAAGAGCAGCAAATCTGAATTTTAAATTGAGATTGAATGTTAAATAGTGGGAGTATAGGACATTTCAAATCTAGCTAACAATAAACCCTTACTAAGACTTTATTTGGTAGTAAGGGAAATTGCTAGCTTAGACTGTACACACATGGCATCAAAATCTTGATTTTACATTGTTAGTTGAGTTCTTTGGATTTATATATCCTTCCTTAACAATGCTTGAAGGGATTTGTTAGCTTGCTACTTTGGTGCTGTCTTGTAAAACAAAATAAAATAAGCAAAGAAACATTCAACGTATGTTATATTCTTAACCAGAATTTTGGAATTAATGATATAAAATGTGCTAGATAGTATATCTAAATAGCAACATTTAGATATAGTAAACAGAATAATTACCTATATAAAAACTTAATTTTTTAAAAAAAGCATGGTCCTCACATTTACTTTTACCATCTTTTTAGGGCACATTAGTCAGCTTTTGCTCAAGTAATAAAAAAATCAACAAATCTCAGAGGTTTAAAACACTGAACATTTATTCCTTGGGTTCATTACATCAGTTTGCCTGTAGTTCTACTGGGCTTGCCTGGGATTTCATGGCCACATTTGGTTGAACCTGACTCAGTTCTACATGTTTTCTCATCCTATTATCACAGCAGAAGCCCAACGTTCAAGTATGGATTCAGGAAGAAGTGAGTAATCAAACCATGTAATGATATTTAAAATTATAGTTTAAACATGTCCTATGTCACATCCATTTGCATGCCATTGGCTAAAGCCAATTATGTGGTTAGCCCAGAATCAGTGACTTGGTAAAATATATTCTTCCTGCAGAGACTCATGACAGCAGTGAGTAGGGAACTCAAAAGTGTGAACAAAATGCGAGCAAGTAGAAACAAGAATTGGTACATCATAGTTTGGTGTAAGACAGTTCTTACATATATGTATATAATATTGGTGTTATATTATGCAATTATTTTCTCTTACAGGTTATTCTATTTTATGTAAAAATAGTTTTTTTTCTACTGATTTTGTCTATTTTTAAAAATCCAAATAGCAGACTTCTCAGTCTCTCATCTGTGGTTCTAAGATTTCTTTGATTAATACATGAAACTCCCTCTACTCCTGTCCCTAAAGTGTTCAGATATCCACATGTGCATATGTGCATACACAGGTGCACACACACATAAAACACACACAATTCTGAAATATAAGATAATTTGATCTTTTAAAAAATTCTCTGAGTTGTCCAAAGCATTGACAAAAGCTGAATAATCTACCCTTTCTTTTTGGCAAGATAAAAAGTTGTTTTCCAATAAGAATATATCAAGAAAAAAATTCCACCATTGTACAGAAGTAATTAACTTTATTATACTACATGTGGAATAATATTAAATTCTTTCTTTGATTGTAATTTCCTGTTTACCTATTTTATAACCATCTTGATTTGAAACAAAAAAGTAATCAATTGTATCTAGATAGAGCTTTGCAGAACCAGAGAGCTAGGTTGTTAGTTAAATAAGATCCAGGGGAGATTAGTGGGCTGATAAAAGCATGCACTGGAGAGGTCCATGACCCTTAGGTAGGATGAATTGTTAAAAGACAGAACATTGTGCAGTAAGGTAGAATGGGGACTTAACCTATTGTAACATGCACAATAAGGTTAATGTAACCTCAGTAAGTCACATTAACTGTGTATCCTAAATATGTCACAGGCTGCTGTGTTTCAGTTATACCAGATATTCAAGGTAAAGGCCAATATGCTGGTGTTAAAAATCTTACAATGTTCTGATTTTTGCACAGGGATTGCTTATAAAATGTCCAGAGAAGACATAACAAAAATTACTAAGATATCATATTTGTTAGTTTTCTGGGGACAGGCATCAACCTTATCCTTTGTAAAATGCATTCAGGCACATGTATTACATTCGAATTAGGCAATTTTGTCTGAAAAATTAAAGCTACTTTGATCATTACCATTCCACGCACATAACTCTTAACATTTGGCCTTTTCTGAATCTTTAGCTTATTTGCTTTGCTCACCTTGTAGGAGTGTCTAGTATATCTAACTATCTATTTGTGTAATGCAAAGTATATATTCACATATATATAATGGTATATGTATGTATACCTTTCTTGATTTCCCTTAATAACATGATATTATACCATGATCCTAATTTACATCATGTTGCATATTGATATAGTTAAGAGATTTATCAGTACCATAGTCTGAATGTTTTGTGTACCCAAAAAATCTATATGTGAAAACTAATTCCCACTGTGATGGTATTAGGAGGTGGGCCTTTGGGAGGTGCTTAAGTCATGAGGGAGAAACCTTCTTGAGTAAGATTAGTGCTTTTATATAAAAGACCCTACAGAGCTCCCTACACCTTTCCACCATGT
Organism: Eubalaena glacialis; assembly: GCF_028564815.1. Taxonomy (NCBI): domain Eukaryota; kingdom Metazoa; phylum Chordata; class Mammalia; order Artiodactyla; family Balaenidae; genus Eubalaena; species Eubalaena glacialis. Next base: position 38,095,834 of record NC_083731.1, on the reverse strand, counting down.
GAGGAAACAGTGAGAAAGAACTGGCTATGAACCAGGACAAGAACCCTCAACTGACAATGCTGGCACCCTGATCTTGGACTTCCTGGCTTCCAGAACACAACAATTTCTGTTGTTTAATAAGCTATCCAACTTCTTTGGATATTTTGTTATAGCAGCCCTAACAGACTAAGACAAGCAGTTAAATAATCTTAGGGATAGTGAAATAATTGTTGAAAGGCAGAAAGTTATTGAATTTCAAAGATGAACTGCATTTAATTTCATGAGATAAATAGAATCTATCTTAATACATAGATTTATGCCTATGGACCCTTACACATTCTATAACAGCAGGCCTGGAAGTTGCTTGGCCATTTGCCAGTTAATGATTCTTTATTCATCGCTTAACAAAAGGAATTATTAAACCATTATTAGATGACACAACACAGATACAAGATTTGAGTCTTTTCCTTACCATGAGAAGATTTAAATTTTCCAGAGAGAGAGAGAGAGAGGAGAAAGAGACAGAGACAGACAAACTAAGAGCATAAAGTGCTCCTATCTTGTTATATCTTTTTTTTTTGTTTGAAATTACAGCTTCACTGAGGTAAAACTGACAACAGTAATGTCATATATAAAGTGTACAACTTGATACATTTTTATATATGTACACATTCATGAAACATTTACCACAGTCAAGAAAACAAATATAACCATTATCTCCAAAAGTTTTCTTGTGTGTCTTTGTAATCTCTTTCCCCCTCCCTCCCTGATGCCTAGACACTGTCCACAAACAAAACATTGATATGATTTGTATCACTATAGATTGGTTTGCATTTTCTAGAAATTTATATGAATGGAATAATCTATTCTCTGGTTTCTTCTACTCAGCATTTTTATTTAGAAATTCACCCATGTAGTTAGAATGTCTGTATTCATTCCTTTTCATTGCTGTTATATTTCACTGTATGGTTATACAAACATCTATTCCCTAGTTCACAGATATTTGTATTGATTTCAGTTATTGGCTATCACAAACAAAGCTTCTGTAAACAGTCATGTAAGAGTCTTTGCACAAATGTTTTTATTTCTATTGGGTAAAAAAACTAGTACTGTAGTGACTTCATTGTATAGTAAGTATACTTTTAACTTTTTAAGCAACAGTCAACTATTTTCCAAAGAAATTATATCATTTTTCATTCCACCAGTAGTGTTGCTTCATATGCTTGTCAACACTTGTTATGGTCAGTCTTTTAATTTTAGTCATTCTAATGTGTTTAGCGGTATCTCATTTTGGTTTTAACTTACATTTTCCAAATCTTTAGTAAAGCTGAGCATCTTTTTTTTGAGCATTTTCCTTGTGATTATATGTCATCCATATAGCTCCTTTCGTGAATTGTCTATTCAACTATTGTGCCCATTTAAGAAAAAAAGGATTTTTTTAATTGAGTTTTGAGGGTTCTTTATGGATGGAAGCCCTTCCCACTCTGTGGCCTGGTTCTTCCTTTCTTTAACAGTGTTGTAGAAAGAGCAAAAGTCCTTCATTTTGATAAAGTTTAATTTATCAGTTTTTCCTTTAATGGATTGTGCTTTAGGTGTGCTTAGTTATTTTCTTAACTAAGAAATCCTTGTCAAACTTAAGGTCATTAAGATTTTCTAATGTATCTTGCAAAATTTATAGTTTCAGTTATTATATTTAGGAATATGATAAATACCAAACCACTTCTTATATCAGGTGGAATGTGAGGGAAAAGATTAATTATTATTTTTCATATTGCTATCCAGTAGATCTAGAACCAGTGAATTACCTTGGCATATTTTTCAAACTAAACTGAACGTGTGGGTTTACATCTGGATTTACTATTCTCTTCCTTTCCTAAAATTAGTAATTTCTATCTTTTTTCCTAATCATTCTGGTTGGAATTTTACTCCTTTGATTAATCACAAATAATCAAATTTTGATTATATTAATTTTCTATATTCTGCTTCTCTGTTTTCTGTTTATTGCTTTCTGTTCTTATTATTTCATAAATACTACTTACTTTGGGTTATTTGTTCTTTTCTGAGTTTCATCACATGCAATCTAAGGTCATTAAGAACTTTCTAATCTTTAATATGTGTTTAGTGATATAAGTACCTCAACAAACACTGCTTAGCTATACTCCACAATTCTATGTTCTATTATATTTGAATTCAAAATAAAATAATTGCTCTAAATAATTTTTTATTCCCATTTTTTTATTTGACTCATGAGTTATTTAGATTTATTATATTTATTTTCCATAAAATGAGGATTTTCCAGACATCTTTCTATTACTTATTTCTAATATGGTTCCATAATGATCAGAAGCATATTGTATCACTTGAATTTTTAAAAATTTGTCAAAGCTTGTTGCATGGCTCATATTATGGTATGTTGTTAAATTTCTGATGTTCACCCTAAAATACATGTGCATTCTGCTGTATTGGATGGACTCTCACATAAGTGTTAATTAGGTCAAGTTGATGAACAGTCATCTTCTATATTCTTTAAAGTTTCTCTGAAATTTGTTCTATGATTTATAGAGAGGAGATGTTGAATCTGACTATAGTTGAGGTTTATCTGCTTTTCTTTGAAGTTCTATCAATTTTTTGCTTTATATATTATGTACTCTTGAGTAATTGACAACAGTATCCTTATGAAATTACTTTTTAATTCCTTGTCTGATTTAAATATTGTGCCTCCAGATTTCTTTTGATTGATGTATGTTACATTTTTTGCCCAGCATTTTTTTGAAAATACATTTTTTTTTATATTTAAAGAGGATTTCTTTAGATAACATAATGAGTATTTTTTTCCCAGTGTGATAATCCCTGCCTTTTAATTGGAGTATTTACATCATTTCTATTTCATTTGATTATTAATATTATTTGGTTTTTCAGCCTTTCTTGGATTGTTTGGTATGATATGATTATGTCCTTTTTCAGGTTATTAGATTAACACTTTGTTCTGTTTTTCTATTTTTCATGGGTTTGAGAAACTTGATTATGATGTAGCTGGAAGTTTTCTTCATGTTCTTTTTATACTGTATAGGCATAATTGAGCTTGTTGGATCAGTTTATAGTTTTCATCAAACTTGAAATGTTTTCAGGCATTATTTTTTTACATAATTTTTCTTCTTTCTCTCCTCTCCTTTAGGGACTCAATTACATATGGATTAGACTGCTTGAAATTTTCCCACAGCTGTTTGATGCTTTGCTCTTTATCTCTTAGGTTTGCTTATTATTTATTTATTTATTTATTTAGGAGTCTTTATTTTGGAAATTTTTTGTTGTGTTGATTTCAACTTCAACTAACATTTTACTCTTCATTGTATAATCTGCTGTAAACCCCACCCAGTTCATCATTTTTCATTGTCCAGTGTATCCTTTCTTGTTCTATCTTGCGTTGCACTGCAGTAATTTTTGTGTACTTGCCTGTTGAAAATAGAGAAGGCTCACACATAGATGCCACAAACAAGAACACAAAAATATCATTGGTATTACTACAGTACGTTATGGTTTCTAAAGATTTGAAGATGATCACAAATGAAGAAACCATTCATAGAGCTGCTTCTTGTTTGATGTGGGAGACATTTTTTTTCCCCTGTCTTCTTTTATGAGAAAATAATGGAAGAAAGGAGAAAACGCAACTCTAGTGATGTTCAGAATGTTTAAAGATTTCAAGAAAAGATTACTTATGTCCACCTTAAAAATTATGCAATATATATGATTATTCTTAATATGATAAGTTAAAATATTTCATACCAATTTTTTTCTTGGAATATTGTACCTTTTGCTCACTGCTTTCTAGAACATGAACTTTTAATTATCTTAAGATCTGACAAGATTAAAGACTTCTCATTTATCTATGGCCATATGAATAATTTAAATAATAAATTCAATAATTTAAACTGACAGCAGTTGGGGTTTGTATTCCACATCACTCAGAAAAAAAATATCACTTGGGAAATGAAACACCACATGCTTTGAGAAACCCTCCAGTTCAAAATATCTAAAATTATAGAACATACATACTTTCTAGAAAAACTTTCTTATGCAACTTAATAATAAACATGCAGGGAATTTCACACAGATAAAAAACTTGAAAAATTACATTTTTTAAAGGAGCGTATTGGCTCTGAATGTGACTTTTGCTTTACACTGCTAAATCTGGTAGTTTAGAGCTTCTGCTTTTGCAATCCACACATGGCAGGAAGGTGACAAAGGCTTGTTCCCTTGTAAAGTGGGAAGTTGAATCAGAGACACTACAAATAAAACAGAAACCTCTAAAAGATGAAGACATCAAACCTTGAAGTTATAGTTGGTGGGTATAAAGAGAAAATAAAAAGATTTCTGAGAATTCCTAACTAAAAGGTTATCCTCCAGTGAGGAAAATACCAGAATTCAAACTTCCTGTATGCAAATAAGTCTAAATATGCCAAGCCTGGTATTGTATTTAAATAAACCTGCGTTAGTGCACATAGTGTCCTGTTGCAGGATTTTGAGATGCTTCTAGAGGAATGCACCTTATATACAAGCAACAAATAATTTTTACTAATTGAGAAAAAATTAAGTTCACAATAAAAGAAAAAATGAGAGGCAATCCAGTCAAACACAAAATACCATCCAGAAATATAAAATTGAAGAGTCTAATTAAAAATTGGAAGTATTGAAATAATCTGATTCAAGGTATAGCTATTCATGCTTAATGTAATTAAAGACATATAGGATGGTGTCAAAATATTCTAAAGAGTCAATAGCTTTTCAGAGATGATAAATGAAGTTTTAAGAACAACCAAATTGAAAATTAAAAAAAAAATATGTAGCTGCTATTGAGAAATTAATTAATGGTTTAGTTAATATTAGAGAGAAAGTAGAAGTGGTGAAGTAGATGATTATCCTGAAAAGATATAAATGAAGAATGAAAAAAGAAAGGAAATTATGAAAGGAAAACTTAGTAGATATGTGGATTGAAAAGAACCAAACCTAAGTAGTTCTGGAAAAGGGTGTTTTGACTGGAAATTGTAATGCTAAAGACCAAAATAACTGTTGGTGAGTATGTTTTACATATGAACATGAGTTAAGAATTCTGAGAGTATTTAAGATGCATTATAGAGTTGAACAAATAAGCAAATGAACTGCAGGTAATGATAGCCAAGTTTTTCACTCTCAGAGAAAGAAATTACAAATAGCAATGTGGGGGAGAAAGCTAGAATTAAACTTGTGGTGGTGAATTAGAGTTGGAGACACACACATACACTTGCCAATATATACATGTTCACATATATAACTATGTCTATCAATCAGTCAATCAATCATCTATCATCTGTCTATCATTTATCTTTCTATCATTTATCTACCTACCCTGACTATCTTTGAGTTCACACCAGCACCTCTAATTCCAATTCAACATCCAAGGAGTTTTATCCTTTGTATGTATTATGCTGTTTGTTTTTCCCAGTCTTCTCTTTTTCTATATTTGTAAAGCCTTTCTTTGACCATGAGAAATTTAATTTCCATCAACCCCAATATATTTATTTATTTGCTAAATAACCTTATATATCCCAACCTAGCTAGTCACTTCCTTGATTTCTGGCTCCACCATTGATTCCTGATGCTAATGTGGCCTTTTCTATGGCCCCACCATTTCTTTGGTCTCTAGCTATGCTGCCACCTCCAAGGGGAGAGAAGAAAAGAAGTATTAGGACAAAGGAAAGAAATGATTGGAGAAGCAGGAGAGCATATCCAGGTTTTATATACCTATAAAAAATTTTTTTAATTATCTTATTTTTCTAAGTTTCACAATCTATTCTGGTTCTATATTAATATGGCTCACAAAAAGTAAAACTTCATTATAATAAGAGGGTTTACCTCATTCTCCATAAAAAGTAGAATGTAGAATGTCCCAATTATATAGTCTGGAAAATGCAGACAATATTCTCTATCTTTAGTCTGTGCTGATTATAATGAAATGGCCCTTGCATAGCATACCTGGTCTTTCTAAGACAAAGGACCAGGCTTTTGTTGTTTCAAATTTGAAACACAGGAGTCATGGCCAAGACTGGGAGCCTATGTTTCAACTGTTTTCAAGTGTTTCAGCCCCATGGATGCACCATGCAGTCAATTAAGTTCTGTTGAAGGAACCTGCAAATTCCTCTTTTTTCCTGATTTCTGGAAGCTCTCAAAAACTTTCTGATGATCACATATACCTTTTGCTTCTGTCTCTGAGGAACTTCTCAACCTAATAATCAAATATTTTTTTCGCTATAAACCTACAAATTCCAAAATAAAGCTTTTGATATGATTTTTTTTTTTTTTTTTCCCTAGGAGTCTGGAAACTTTAATGTAAGCTCTGAATAGCACTAACATAACATAAGTCATTTACGGAAATGGAGATGTAGAAGGGATTGGCTAATTGCTTGGGATCAGAAATCATTAAGTATTCCAAAACAAACTTACATATTACAGATAAACATAAATTAATATCTAAATACATATTCTAGAATTTGCTCTTACTTTTTTTTTTTTTTTGGTAGGGAAGTGAATATTAGTGACAGTCCTAATATTGTAGGGTATTTTTTGTGTTTGGAATAGAAGAATTATTAAGCAAAAACACAGTCCACTATATGACAAAGACAAACTTGCAGTAACAACCAGGCATAAGAGCTAGGTATTTACATAAAAATAACTGAAATTAATCTGAACATATACCAGAGATGTAATACAAGATGGGAGCAGTGAATAGAATTCAAAACAAAGAAAGTAGTCATAAGTGAAATCTTAGTAATTCTGTCTGAGATTCACTCTTTTACCTAAACCACTTTTTTTTTTTTTTGAGTATATGCTTCTTGGAACTCACAAAATTATTTTTTATTTTAATCCATTTTACATTTTAGTTTAACTCTAGGCTTTTGTTTTTATTTGAAAGAGGATTTCCTTGGGAAGAATAATAATAAAGAAAATAATGTAACATTTACAAAACTCACAGTTCTAGAAGCTTTTAAGAATGTCTGGCATTTTATTTGAATGCTATATACAGTGCCAAAGATCTAACAAAATATAGTAGTTTACATAAGTTCTCAATATTAACAAAATTATTTTTAAATCAACTGACATAAAGCTTTGTTATGATTTTTTCATAATTAGTTTGCATATTTTTAGTTACTTTATTTTCAAATTATTAATATGTTTTGAAATGCCTTAAATGGGTATTAAATGGATAATGCTCAGAATTTGATGTCTTATGGACTCAATATTTTTAGCATATTTAAAAATATTATTTTAATTTTATATGACCATTGAGACTGATTTTGGGGAAAATTGATGAATCAGATGCATTTATAGCTATTCACCCCCTGAAAGTGTCCTTTAAAATCTTCTATGAATAGAAGTAGTGAGATGGTGAATGCATGGAATTGGATTTTTAAACATAGTGTTGTCGCTGTTGTTGATTCTTCTTATGACAGTGAAACTTTACTTGTAGATATGCATCAAACCAATCATACATAAAGTGAAATCATGTATAAAGTGAAAATCATATATAAAGTGAAGTTTTCTACCTTATTTTTAATTAATCCTCAATATTTCTGATAATATCAATATATATATAATTCTGCTTATTATATATGGAATGATGACTTTGTTCTAATTTTACTTTGATTAATATTTCAAGTAGTAAAGGGCTTCTTGGGCTTTAATTCATAGTGAAGGAGCTAAATTATCTGTAATAAATCAACACCTTTAAGACCTGATTCTTGTAGCAACTGCAACTTATATATACTAAATATATATTTTAGTAGCTTGATTTTCAGATCAGTGAAATACTATCTCTTAGCTACTGTGTCTAATATTTCCGGGCTAACTAAGAGACTTTCTAAAATGTCATGCACCATGCACAGGCTAAAGAAAGAGCTGCTTTAGATATTCCTTTTTTTTTTTTTTTTTCTAAATTGCAGTACAGTTGACTTATTATTTTCATTTCAGGTGTACAACATAGTGATTCAACATTTAAATACCTTATGAAATGATCACTTCTATAAATCTAATAACCATCTGTCCCCACATGAAGTCATTAAAATACTATTGAACATATTCCTTACACTGTATATTACGTCCCTGTGACTTATTTACTTTATGACTGGAGGTTTTTACCTCTTAATCCCCTTCACCTACTTTGCCACTACCCTGTCCCCTTCCTTTCTGTATCTATGAATCTGTTTTCATTTTCTTTTGTTTGTTTGTTCATTTTGGTTTTTAGATTCCACTAAAGTGAGTGTAAGTGAGATCATGCAGTATTTGTCTTTCTCTGTCTGACTTATAGATAAAAACCGTGTCTCCACATTCTGAGGTACTGAGGGTTATGACTTTAACATGTGAATTGGGTGGGGCATCATTCAGCCCACAACACCTCCTAGGTCTAATCACTTTCTCATTGTCATCTGTACCCTCTTTTCTATCTGGCCATCCTCCTCACCTCTCTTGAACTGACAACCTGTGCAGGACTGCTGTCCCCCCTCTTGGATAATTTCATCACTCTGATGTGCTCTGACACCCTGCAAGAGACCAGCCTTTTACATGTAAACTCTCCAAACTATCTGAGCTCTAACATCCTGTACTAGGCTACACCTTGATGTGGATCCCCTCTTTATTCCACTTCAGGTTGGTCTCCCCAGTACAGTAACCCTCCAAATCCCTTTTAGGTTTGACACTCCCTGCCAGGGAATTCTTTGTTCTAAGTATTGCCAAAGAAATTCAAAGGTTGACTAACAATACCCTTGTTGACTCTTGAACTGCTAAAGTAATTCAAATATTCCTGAACTGTACTCAAGAGGTGAATTTCCAAAGAAGTTTAGTCTCCAAGAGGACAATCCTCTCATTCCTAAATCGGATGTGTTCATGGAAAAAAATGAATATAATAGCACTTACCAGATTTTCAACCCAGAGGCTGCCAAATGAAGTAGCTTCCCAAGGAAACAGTATCCACTGTCAGGTCAGGTGTTCCTTGTGATTTCTGGCCCTCAGAAAGTCATGTAAGCTTTGGTAGCATCTTTTTTTTTTTTTTTTTTAATTATTATTATTTATTTATTATTTATTTTTGGCTGTGTTGGGTCTTTGTTTCTGTGCGAGGGCTTTCTCTAGTTGCGGCAAGCGGGGGCCACTCTTCATCGCGATGCGCAGGCTTCTCACTATCGCGGCCTCTCTTGCTGCGGAGCACGGGCTCCAGACGCGCAGGCTCAGTAGTTGTGGCTCACGGGCCCAGTTGCTCCGCGGCATGTGGGATCCTCCCAGACCAGGGCTCGAACCCGCGTCGCCTGCATTAGCAAGCGGATTCTCAACCCCTGCTCCACCAGGGAAGCCCTGGTAGCATCTTTCATTACACACACCTACACTAACACAACATTGAGTAGATAATTCCAGTTTTTAGTTTTTATCCTTTCTTTTTCCATGAAAAGTATCTTATTGTAATTGCCAGGTTGTCTGTTGCAGGTAAATAAATTTTCTATTTCATGTGAGTCATTACACTTTATATTATGAATCCTGAATTTGGAGCTGGAAGCAACAACTGGATGTAGTTTTGGTTTATCTCCCTTTTGTGTGAAGTACATTTTGAGTAGCAGTGGTCAGTACTGATAATGTGTGCACAGAGAGTCCAAAGTGGGTCCCATCTGCTAGGGGCTTTGTCATCTGACTCTGTGGTTGGGAGGATACAGGAACCAAAACACTTGAATGGTTACTGAAAATATTTGCCACCAAGTAAATAAAACAATGAAACTTACTTGACATGTGGACTCCTGATAATATGATATATTTGCTTCATTATTTAACTTGAGGTTTATATTATTAACTGATTAAGGATATCCTGGCAATATTGTAATCTTCAATAAAATATAGTCATAAGTGAACAAAACTCACCCAAATAATAGAGCTTGTCAGGAGATTTTAGTACCTTTCTCCATTAAAAAAAATATATCTTTAAAAAACTTTTTTGTAAAAAATAACATGCAAACATAAATATGCACAGACACAATAGTATAGTTTTCCAGCTATTTCTGCCTTTTGACATACTATGTTGTAGCTTTCAATTTTTGGATATTATGTATAGAAGCATGCTGTGTATTCTCTGGTGTCTGAATATTTTCAGCTTGCACGATGTTCGTGATATTCATGTATACTGGTACTGGTTCATGGCCTTTTAGGAACCGGGCCACACAGCAGGAGGTGAGTGGCAGGCGAGCGAGTGAAGCTTCATCTGTATTTACAGCAGCTCCCCATCATTCCCATTACCACCTGAGCTCCACCTCCTGTCAAATCAGCTTCCGCATTAGATTCTCATAGAAGCACGAACCCTACTGTGAACCACACATGCGAGGGATCTAGGTTGCACTCTCCTTATGAGAATCTAATACCTGATGATCTGAGGTGGAGCTGAGGTACTGGGGAGTGGCTGCAAATAAAGATTATCATTAGCGGAGATGTCTGACTGCACAGGGACCATAATAAATCAACTTCTTGCAGACTCATTTCAAAACCCTATCAGTGAGTAGCAAGTGAAAAGGAGCTCAGGGCTCCCACTGATTCTGCATTATAGTGAGATGTATAATTATTTCATCATATATTACAACATAATAATAATAGAAATAAAGTGCACAATAAATGTGATGTGCTGGAATCATCCTAAAACCATCCCCCTCACCTCTGGTCCATGGAAAAATTGTCTTGCATGAAACTGGTCCCTGGTGCCAAAAAGGTTGGGGACTGTATACGATTCCACGTACTTATAGCTCATTATTTTTATTGTATAAATGGATCACATTTTTTTTCTTATATGTGTGATGGACATTTGAGTTGTGTGTGGTTTTTGGTTTTAACAGATAATGCTGTTTTGCATATTTTGTGTATATACATGCCATGTTCTACTGGAGATACACTCCAGGAGAAAAAACAGGGTCAGAACAGGTACATATTTTCAACTTGTTTTTCAATGAGACCTATTGGAACTTCGCTTTTTTCTGGGAAAATAATCTCTGGGCAGGAATCTTGAGAAGCCAGAATCATAGTGAAGAATGCATTAAGAGCCCTAGTTTGTACTCTTAGTGCATCAGATTAGGGGGAGATGTGCATAACCAGACCGTATATTATATGGATAAGAACTTCTGAATCATGTGGAAGTATATACATATGGAAGTAATGAATTGGCACTTGACTACTTAAGCCATTTCTGATTTTATAACTTTAGAAAGCTTAACCTGCTATCGTCCATAAGGCATGAAAATTATTTTCAAATTTTCAGATTTAAAGAGCTAGGTTTTTGATCCTTTGATTCATTGTCATGGCGTTTTATAGGTGACAATGAATCCCTAAAATGTATGTTATGAATCTTGCAAGATAACAAAGGGTTTTAAATTACTTCAGTCTTTGTGTCATTTTAAATGAATTTGTACAGCTTTTAGAATATATTGCATGTTGTACTGAAATGGCAACTGGGATGTGTATCTACTAAGAAAAAGTGCAATCTAGAAAACTAGATCAAATGATAAAAATTAGTATAGCTCAGTGCCATTGGTCAACATGTTTCAAGTTCTAAGATCAGAAAGAAACACAAAAAAGTCTCCTCTTTCTCCTCATAAACGTTTTGAAAATATAGATCTTATGTAAATAATCACAGCAAATAAAATAAATTAATTTACAGCTATGATTCATTTAATTCTTTTGACTACAGACTTGCTTGGATTGAATATTTCCATTGATGCAACATACTATGTTAAAACACATATTATGAAATTAAAATTTATTAGTACAAACAAATTTTTAAGAGGAAACATCCCTCTCATAGAGTCAACATTTAACTTGAGATATTGACATAATTGAGTTGACTTTGCTAATCTTTCAAAAATTGATTAGTTCTGTATTTTTTTTATATATATAAATATTTATTTATTTATTTTTGGCTGTGTTGGGTCTTCGTTTCTGTGCGAGGGCTTTCTCTAGTTGTGGCGAGCGGGGGCCACTCTTCATGGCGGTGTGCAGGCCTCTCACTGTCGCAGCCTCTCGTTGCGGAGCACAGCCTCCAGACGCGCACGCTCAGTAGCTGTGGCTCACGGGCCCAGTTGTTCCACGGCATGTGTGATCCTCCCAGACCAGGGCTCGAACCCGTGTCCCCTGCATTGGCAGGCAGATTCCCAACCACTGCACCACCAGGGAAGCCCTTAGTTCTGTATTTTTTATCTTAATGTATCAGAGAAGTTGTAAGCAAAATTAATTAGGTGTCATTATATTGTACATATGTTCTAAACACTTGGGAAACTTTTCAAACTATATACTCCTAAGCAGCTCTGACCATCAAAATTCCAGGTGAAATCTATTTTAAATATACAAAACATCTCTATGCAGTTCTAAGGCCACTTAGTAACTATATTTGGAGTAATGATAAACAATAAAATAAAAGGAAAGACTTTGACATAGTATTCCATACATTAATTGAATGAATAAACTAAGAAAACCTTGATTCTAACTACTCTTTTCTTATCTCACTTGTCTGAAAACTATGAATATTTCATTTTTTTCTAACATCTTTATTGGAGTATAATTGCTTTACAATGTGGTGTTAGTTTCTGCTGTATAACAAAGTGAACTAGCTATATTTATACATATATCCCCATATCCCCTCCCTCTTACACCTCCCTCCCACCCTCCCTATCCCACCCATTTACGTGCTTTGTGGATATTTGATTTTAATATTTCTGTGCCTCAATTTTCCTATGTCCCAAATGAAGTTTTTGAGCCTAGAGACAGAATAGTAGCAGTTGTACTGAAAATTTACCAATAGATCCTGATAAATTTTTGACATTATTGTTAACCTTAAAATTGCCATTGCTTTAGTCATTCACTCATTCATTCAAAAGTATTAATTACACATTTACTATGTGAAAGCACAGGAAAATCTTAAAAGAATACAGTTTGAAAAAGACAACTTCCTGCCTCCAGGATCACATGGTCTGTCAGAGACAAACAGAAGTTCCCAAAATTGCAATATTGTATATACAATATTGCAATATAAAATTGCAATACAATATTATATAAGGATATTGAGCCAACATAGATTATGAGGCCCATGAATATGTCGTATTTGTGTTATGATTTTAATATCTTCCCTGATAATAAAACTAGTGCATATATATCAATCCACATGGAATAATCAACATGTTGCACAGTGCCTGGCACAGAGTGAGAAAGTGGTGATTTTTGTTGCAAGAATAAACTTTAGTTAACATTTATTTCATAGTTACTATGTTCACGTTAACATTTTAAGTGATTTTATATATATTAACCGATTTTATTTTTACAACATTCTTATGCAACTTTTTCCATTTTATGATTAAGGAAATCAAGACATAAGGATAATAAGCTATGCATCTAGTATGTAGAATAAGGAATAGAAACTAGGTGAGTTAATTATAAAATGTGAAATTTAAAAAAAGACACTCTGAAACTTAGTATCTTTAAACAACCATTATTTTGCATAATATGTTGTGGATCTGGAGATTTGGATGGGGTTTGGCAGTCATATCTGATGAAGTGTCAGTCTGCAGTGGCTGGAAGACCCATTTTCAAGATTGTTTCATCAAGCACATGTCACACTGAGGTGCTCCCTGGATACTCTCTCTGTGACATGTCATCTTCTGGGGAAATTCTGTGAGGCTTGGGATTCCAACAGAAGAGTGGTCTCAGAATATTTACACTTATGACATGGCAATTAACTTCTAAGAGGAAGGGAAAGGAAGCTGCCAAGCTGGTTAAGTGTTACACATCTTTTCTGTCACATTATATTGATCAAAGCAATCATAAAGCCCATGCAGTCTCAAGGAGCTGGAGAAATAGAGTCCTCCTTGAAGGGACAGTAGAAAGGTCACACTGCAGGAGAGGCTGTGGTATAGGGAATATTTTTGAGGCCATCTTTGGAAAAACATCTTCCAATACCAGGAATGTGATTATAATATCTTTATTCACAATATTAGAAGATGCTGTATTAAATTTATGAACTCATTCACATACTCTACTTGGAGGTCACCGAGTCTTGAACATAATTTTGAAGGTGTTTTCTGGGACAGTGGTGCAGGCAAATAGTATTAACAGCAAAGAGAAAAATATGGGCAATGCAAAGAGAAGCAGAATATTTGGCTTGAGGTTTTGCAGCATTTTTGTTTTGTTTTGTTTTGTTTTGTTTTGTTTTATGTTTTGTTATTGTTCTTTTGGAGGAGGTTCTGAAAAAAAACCAAACAAAACAAAAACACAATGACTTTAAATGACCAAATGTGTTTTTTCTTTTCAAATGGATTTGATAATTACTCACTGATATTTATGCTAGCTCTCCTCAGTGAATTCTTCCTTGTGGCTAAATTAAATTTGTTATAATTACATTTCAATGTTTTATTTATCACAGATTTAAAATAATGGAAACTGTCAAATATGTTACATTTGTAAAAGCTGACATTGGGTTATATGTGTGGTTTGCAAAAATTTTCTATTATCCTTAAAAACCCTTATAGTTCTGAATTACCCTTCTATAAGTTTGACTTTATAAATCTGACATAATTAAGGAAATACAATAAAAAGTTCAATTTTATTTTATTTTTTATTAACAAAGTCCACTTAATGTCTTAAAAGTTATGCCAACATGTAAGTGCTACAGGGAAAAGGATCTTTGGAACAGGGATAGATTCTGCATGGCACAAAGTAGTACTTAAAATATGTGTATAGAATAACTGAACCTGATTTATTTTCTCTGCCATGGAAAAAGGTAGACTTGGAGAATGATGTGAATGTTGACTTACACTCAGTAAGAAGACAGAAACTAGGAGATGGTGACCATTGCAGATTCTACAACAATATAATATAATATATAACATTATATTATTATAATCTAATATATTATATATAATATCAATATTATATATTATATAGTATATTAATATTATATTATATATTATAGAATATTAATGTTATATATTATATTAATATTATATAACACTATTATATTAATTGTTAATAATATAATATATTATTAATGTAATACATATGTATTACAATATAATACATATAAAACATATAATACATATGTACATAGTAAACATTTAATAAAAGTAGCATTAGTTACTAAAGACATATCTACTCAATATATTCTATTCTCCAGACATTTTGATAAGTTCACATTAAAAAAAAGAAAGGAGGTTTTTGGGGGTTTTTTTGAGGTTAATATTTTAATTTTATAAAATTCTCAAATATTTGAGTGATTACATAATTTCAGTTTTGGAGAAAGCATAGGGAGATGAGTACTTGCACATATTGCTGATGGGATTACAAATTGCTACAGCCTCTCTAGAAAATGATTTGGGAACAACTGTCAAAAGCCTTAAAACCACATATAACATTTACCAAGCAATTCCACAACTAAGAATTTATCTTAATGAAATAATTAGGGGTATGGGTGAAAATTTTACTGTGAAGAGAGTTTATCTCAGAACTGTTTATAATAGTAAAAAAAAGTCATAAAAGTAGGTGAATATTAATTTAAGTAGAAAGATGTGCTGTTAAGTAAACAAAACCTGTTACCACAGAGCATATACAGTATAATCCCATTATGTGTGTATATTCATATGTATATATAACCATATTTTACTACAAACTACATCTGGATGCTGGGATTGTATGAGTATGTGTCTGTGCATTTTTAATTCTCTTTTGCTTAGCTGTATTTTTAAGTGTTCTATACTTCATTGATATTACTTTTTTTTGAAAGGAGGTTTAACAGTTAAACATTTGTAAAGTTTATATGAGAGCCTAGTTGAATATATGTATATTCATAATCACAAAATACATTTAAGTGTTGAATTATAATTAGTTGCAAGGAAAACATTAAGAAAAATATATGTGGTGATGAGATAGTCAAGTGGGAAAACAATATTTAACTTGAGACTTGTAGGCTGAGTTGGAATAAACCAAGTGCCACTGTGTATGGGACAGGGATAAGGGGAGATGTGTTACCAGTAAGAGCATTCTAGAAAGAGAACAATGTACAAAATCATTGAGCCAAGAAAGAACTTGCTGTTTAATTAAATACATGCTGATAATGAAAGGGTTTTCTTAAATTTCATTCTTATATTTTAAAATTTATATTTCCCCTTTACAAAGAACAAAAACCACTACATGAGAATAAATTCACTTTAGCAGTTTTTTTCTTTATAACATACCTATCTATGATATCCTACTTTCTAATTCTTTAAGCTATTTATAACTAACTTTTTTTGAAACTTTTGCATTACACATTAATTGCAGAGTCCAATTTTCACATAACAATGGGAAAGGAATTAGGTATTATTTATCTGCATTAGTTCTCTCTAACTTATTTATATGATAAATATAACATATGATTCATATATTATATGTATTTATAGTCATATAATATTAATATATATTATTACACATATAATTATATAATAAATATTAAATTATAACATAGTGATTAACAGTGCTACCTGTGTTCAAATACTGGTTTTGCCACTTAGTAATTTTGTCCATTTTGGAAAGCTTCTAAGCTTCAACATGCTTTTTATATTATCATAAAATGATAATAATAAAGATGATAATAATGATGTTTATGTCTAGCTATAACATGGTTGTGAAGTTTTAGTGAGTTAATGGGTCTAAGAAGTGACTTGCGCTTAATGAATACTGAAAAATTATAGCTATTATTGTTTTTTATTGACATTTGTGATGATGAATTTGTGAAGCAGCATGTTTGTTGTAGCAAGTTAACAATGGTAATGATACCAAAAGTTATCAAGATTTTTTTGAAAACAAAAGTTGCAACTTCAATATCTAAATTATAATCTAAGATTAATAAAATTTATTTTGTCACATATTTATTAATTCAATTTTTTAAAATGTAAAATGTCTGCTATGTAATATAACTTTGATGGTTTTAGATACTAAAATAGAAGTAAAAAAAGGTCAAATGTGTTTCATAATTATGACTATCCATAAATAAAAATAATTTTTTAAATAAAATATAGTCAATATTGGACATGTATAAAATATAGCCAATACTTTATAATAACTATAAATGGAATATAAGCTTTAAAAATTGTGATTTTTGTACAGATATTGTATTTTATTTGATTTTTGTACAGATATTGTATATCTGTAACTTACATAATGTTGTACAGGAGCTATACTTCAATAAAAAAGAAATAAATAAAAATTGTTTTAAAATTTTAAGAAGCAAGGGAAATTTTAAAATCTTTGCCATCTGAATGCAAATAGTGGTATATCTGGGGCAAAGATTTAAGTAATTTTTCAATATTCCACAGTTATGAACAGTTAAAATTATGAATTTATATAATGAATAATGTTTACCTTTATTTGCCGATTGAGAAGCTATTTTCAGGATTATTCGGGAATAATGAATTATACATTTAAGCATTGAGGGAATGTTATAACTAATGCTCAGTTTTGTAAGTTTGACCTTCGTACAACGTCAGAGTCTGGAATTTTAAGAATGTTCCTAAAACTGAGTTTCAATTATTGATCAATTAATTTTTGGTCATTATTTGATCAATTAATGTTTTGACGTTTCATGGAGGGAAACTGCCTTCTGGCCATTAGCTTACTTTTCATACGTTTTACAGGTTTTATTTTTTCTGTAGAACAATGTTATTAAATTGTTTTTAATTTAATTGTATGTCTATTTTATTTAATTTTAGATTTAATAACTTCTAAATCTAAAACTGAATATTAAAATTGTTGCTTCTAGTGATAACACATGTAGATTTCACAAACTAATATAGAAAGAAAATCTTTAGATATTCTAGATTGTAAATTGTGAGAATAATCAGATGCTTAGGTGGACCAAAGATAGTTAATGGTATGTTTAATTTTAAGAAAAATAACAAATTAAACAAAAATATTTCAGAAAACATATTGCTGAAGATCATGTCTTAAAAGTGAAGTAACATTTTGAAATTCTCTGGGAATAGAACCCCTGCTTTCTCAATGTCACATTCTGGTTCAAGTTTCACACATTCAATGTTTATACACATTTGTGGAGTGCATTACATACAGAAGTAGGAAAGTACACTTCAAAATATCTGAGAGATACTTTTTGAAGGTCTGGAAAACTGAATGAAAATAATTTTTATCAACTGAAAATAAAGAGAAAGCTGCAAGAAATGATAGGGCCAAATACATTCTGTGTCATATTTTTTGCCTTCATTGACTCAAAAAAGGTGGAGATTAGGCTCTTAACAAAGCCTGTACCCTGAGTCACTAAGCTGACGTTGAATGTTGAAATATACTGTAATTTTAAACTATCCGAGCCTGAAGAAATCAATTGCTTCAATAATTCTATTTAATTTGTAAACCACAGATGGTTAGTCTATGATCTCCCTTTCTAAACCCCACCTGCTTCCTCCTGCCATTATTTTCCTGCCAACAACACAGATTTGACACATTCCTAATGTGCTTTGATTATTAAAATAATTTTGCAAACTCTCCTCTCATTCTGTTTCACAACCTCTCCTTAACTACACCCCAACTGTCCCTTCATCTAATTTTTGAGTAGACTACTTCATCTTGTTTAAAAACTACACACTTCCAAAGCAGGTGCACATTTCCTATATAATAACTTAAGAACATTGATATTATATTTATTTTAATGTAGATTCCTAGGAATGCAATTAGTATACAGGGTATTTGACCAAATATAGGTACCCTGATAGAAAAAATATTAACAACCATTTTTTTTTTCTTTTTTATCCATACATTAATAGATATTATTGCTAAAATGTTTGAAACAATACAAAATTATACAAAGTAAAGCAAATTAATTATTTTACTTTCATATTTGTAACATAGTGATATTATTTTGATCTTTTTAAATGTAAATATGTTTAAAATTTTGTTCATTCTGTTTTACATAAGACATACTTATAAAATGTACCTATATATACCTATACATGTTACTTTTATTAGAACAAATATCACATCTGATTTTATATATATTTTTTAACATCTTTATTGGAGTATAATTTCTTTACCATGGTGTGTTAGTTTCTGCTTTATACCAAAGTGAATCAGCTATACATATACATATATCCCTGTATCTCCTGCCTTTTGCATTTCCCTCCCACCATCCCTATCCCACCCTTCTAGGGGTTCACAAAGCACTGAGCTTATCTCCCTGTGCTATGTGGCTGCTTCCAACCAGTTATCTATTTTATATTTGGTAGTATATATAAGTCCATGCCACTCCCTCATTTCGTCCCAGCTTACCCTTCCCCCTCCCCGTGTCCTCAAGTCCATTCTCTGCATGTGCGTCTTTATTCCTCTCCTGTCCCTAGGTCCTTCAGAACCTTTTTCTTTAGATTCCATATATATGTGTTAGCATACGGTATTTGTTTTTCTCCTTCTGACTTACTTCATTCTGTATGACAGCCTGTAAGTCCATCCACCTCACTACAAATTTCTCAGTTTTGTTTCTTCTTATGGCTGAGTAATATTCCATTGCATATATGTGCCACATCTTCTTTATCCATTCATCTGTCCATGGACAATTAGGTTGCTTCCATGTGCTGGCTATTGTAAATAGTGCTGCAATGAACATTGTGGTACATGACTCTTTTTGAATGATGGTTTTCTCAGAGTATATGCCCAGTACTGGGATTGCTGGGTCGTATGGTAATTCTATTTCTAGTTTTTAAAGGAATCTCCATACTGTTCTCCATAGGACGTATCAATTTATATTCCCACCAAAAATGCAAGAGGGTTCCCTTTTCTCCACACACCCTCCAGCATTTATTGTTGCTAGATATTTTCATGATGACCATTCTGACTGGTGTGAGGTGATAACTCATTGTAGTTTTGATTTGCTTTTCTCTAATGATTAGTGATGTTGAGCATACTTTCATGTGATTGTTCGCAATCTGTATATCTGCTTTGGAGAATGTCTATTTAGGTCTTCTGCTCATTTCTGTATTGGGTTGTTTGTTTTTTTGATATTGAGCTGCATGAGCTGCTTATAAATTTTGGAGATTAATCCTTTGTAAGTTGATTCATTTGCAAATATTTTCTACCATTCTGAGGGTTGTCTTTTCGACTTGTTTATGGTTTCCTTTGCTGTGCAAAAGCTTTTAAGTTTCATTAGGTCCCATTTGCTTATTTTTGTTTTTAGTACCATTTCTCTAGGAGGTGGGTCAAAAAGGATGTTGCTGTGATTTATGAAATAGAGTGTTCTGCTTATGTTTTCCTCTAAGAGTTTCATAGTGTCTGGCCTTACACTTAGGTCTTTAATCCATTTTGAGTTTATTTTTGTGTATGGTGTTAGGGAGTGTCCTAATTTCATTATTTTACATATAGCTGTCCAGTTTTCCCAGCACCACTTATTGAAGAGGCTGTTTTGTCTCCATTGTATATTCTTGCCTCCTTTATCAAAAATAAGGTGACCATATGTGCGTGGGTTTATCTTTGGGCTTTCTATCCTGTTCCATTGATCTATATTTCTGTTTTTGTGCCAGTACCATACTGTCTTGATTATTATAGCTTTGTAGTATAGTCTGTAGTCAGGGAGTCTGATTCCTCCAGCTCCGTTTTTCTTTCTCAACATTGCTTTGGCTATTCAGGATCTTTTGTGTCTCCATACATATTGTGAAATTTTTGGTTATAGTTCTGTGAAAAATGCCATTGATAGTTTGATAGGGATTGCATTGAATCTGTAGATTGCTTTGTGTGGTATAGTCATTTTCACAATGTCGATTCTTCCATTCCAAGAACATGGTGTATCTCTCCATCTGTTTGTATCATCTCTAATTTCTTTCATCAGTATCTTATAGTTTTCTGCATACAGGTCTTTTGTCTACTTAGGTAGGTTTATTCCTAGGTATTTTATTCTTTTTGTTGCAATGGTAAACGGGAGTGTTTTCTTAATTTCACTTTCAGATTTTTCATCATTAGTGTAGAGGAATGCAAGAGATTTCTGTGCATTAATTTTGTATCCCGATACTTTACCAAATTCATTGATTAGCTCTAGTTTTCTGGTAGAGTCTTTAGAATTCTCTATGTGTACTATTGTGTCATTTGCAAACAGTGACAGGTTTACTTCTTCTTTTCCAATTTGGATTCTTTTTTTTTCTTTTTCTTCTCTGATTGCTGTGGCTAAAACATCCAAAACTATGCTGAATAAAAGTGGTGAGAGTGGCAACCTTGTCTTGTTCCTGATCTTAGTGGACATGGTTTCAGTTTTTCACCATTGAGGATGATGATGGCTGTGGGTTTGTAGATATGGCTTTTATTATGTTGAGGAAAGTTCCCTCTATGTCTACTTTCTGGAGGGTTTTTATCATAAATGGGTGCTGAATTTTGTCGAAAGCTTTCTCTGCATCTATTGAGATGATCATATGGTTTTTCTCCTTCAAATTGTTAATATGGTGTATCACATGGATTGATTTGCATATATTGAAGAATCCTTGCATTCTTGGGATAAACCCCACTTGATCATGCTGTATGATCCTTTTAAGGTGCTTTTGGATTCTGTTTCCTAGTATTTTGTTGAGGATTTTTAAATCTATGTTCATCAGTGATATTTGCCTGTAGTTTTCTTTCTTTGTGACATCTTTGTCTGCTTTTGGTATCAGGGTGATGGTGGCCTCGTAGAATGAGTTGGGGAGTGTTACCCCCTCTGCTATATTTTGGAAGAGTTTGAGAAGGATAGGTGTTAGCTCTTCTCTAAATGTTTGATAGAATTCACCTGTGAAGCCATCTGGTCCTGGGCTTTTGTTTGTTGCAAGATTTTTAATCACAGTCTCAATTTCAGTGCTTGTGACTGGTCTGTTTTTATTTTCTATTTCTTTCTGGTTCAGTCTCGGCAGGTTGTGCATTTCTAAGAATTTGTCCATTTCTTCCAGTTTGTCCATTTTATTGGCATGTAGTTGCTTGTAGTAATCTCTCATGATCCTTTGTATTTCTGCAGTGTCAGTGGTTACTTCTCCTTTTTCATTTCTAATTCTATTGATTTGAGTTTTCTCCCTTTTTTTCTTGATGAGTCTGGCTAATGGTTTATCAATTTTGTTTATGTTCTCAAAGAACCAGCTTTTAGATTTATTGATCTTTGCTATCTTTTCCTTCATTTCTTTTTCCTTTATTTCCTATCTGATCTTGATGATTTCTTTCCTTCTGCTAACTTTGGGTTTTTTTGTTCTTCTTTCTCTAATTGCTTTAAGTGTAAGGTTAGGTTGTTTATTTGAGATGTTTCTTGTTTCTTAAGGTAAGATTATATTGCTATAAATTTCCCTCTTAGAACTGCTTGTGTGCATCCCATAGGTTTTGGGTCGTCATGTTTTCATTGTCATTTCTTTCTAGGTATTTTTTGATTTCCTCTTTGCTTTCTTCAGTGATCTCTTGGTTATTAAGTAGTGTACTGTTTAGCCTCCATGTGTTTGTATTTTTTAAAGATTTTTTCCTGTAATTGATATGTAGTCTCATAGTGTTGTTGTCGGAAAAGATACTTGATACAATTTCAATTTTCTTAAATTCACCAAGGCTTGATTTGTGATCCAAGGTATTATCTATCCTGCAGAATGTTCCATGAGCACTTGTGAAGAATGTGTATTCTGTTGTTTTTGATTGGAATGTCCTATAAATATCAATTAAGTCCATGTTATTTAATGTATCATTTAAAGCTTGTGTTTCCTTATTTATTTTCATTTTGGATGATCTTTCCATTGGTGAATGTGGGGTGTTAAAAGTCCCCTACTATGATTGTGTTACTGTTGATTTCCCCTTTTATGGGTGTTAGTATTTGCCTTATGTATTGAGGTGCTCCTATGTTGGGTGCATAAATATTTACAATTGTTATATCTTCTTCTTGTATTGATCCCTTGATCATTATGTAGTGTCCTTCTTTGTCTCTTGTAATAGTCTTTGTTTTAAAGTCTATTTTTTCTGATATGAGAATTGCTACTCAAGCGTTTTTTGATTTCCATTTGCATGGAATTTCTTTTTCCATCCCCTCACTTTCAGTCTGTATGTGTCCCTAGGTGTTTTGTATCCATTCAGCCAGTCTATTTCTTTTGGTGGGAGCACTTAATCCATTTACATTTAAAGTAATTATCAAAATGTATGGTCTTATTACCATTTTCTTAATTGTTTTTGGGTTTGTTATTGTAGGTCTTTCCTTCTCTTTTGTTTCCCACCTAGAGAAGTTCCTTTAGTCTTTGTTGTAAAGCTTGCTTTGTGGTGCTGAATTCTCTTAGTTTTTGCTTGTCTGTAAAGGTTTTATTTTCTCAGTCAAATCTGAATGAGATCCTTGCTGAGTAGAGTAATCTTGGTTGTAGTGTCACAAGAGGAGACACCCAAGAAATAAGCAAAGGTAACAGTTTGAAAGGGGTCTTAATTTCCCAATATCTATCTATCTCACAGTGGGATAAATGTGTGGTATGGGATATGTGGAAGCAGGCTGATGGCAAATTCAATAATTACGGAGAGTCAAAGCATGAGAGGCTGGCTCAGTTAAAGGTACGTAATGTCTGTATAAAAATCTAAGGGGCTGGGGAAATGGGTTTGGATTTTCTTTGCCATGTAATCTTTTGGAGGGCAACAGATTAGACACTGTTAGCATAGGAAAGTTGGCAAGAGGAGATGGATATTGGATAATATGGAAAAGGGAGAGGAAGAGGAGAGAGAAGAATAAGTGGTTTGACCACTGAGAAACAAATAAATTCTGTTATACAGAGAAGAAAACACAGGATTGATATTTTGATAAAGTCACCTGTTAGGCAGGAAAGATGAATGATACTAGCAAAATTTTAGCCTTGGACATATTGCAGAAGCATCGCATAAGGGCTTAAAATTATATGTTAGAATTATAGGGGTCAGACTTTACAGTTTTACGGGTAACACAAGAAAAGATTGAATTGTGGAGAAAGCAAACTGAATGTCTGGAAAATCACTCTAGTTTGGGGTTGGTTCCACCTTTTAAAATAGGACTCAGCAGTGCAATTAGTCCCTAGAGAACTGAGGGTATCTGAGGGTATCTTGGCTAGAGCAACTTGAGGCTGGAATATCCTTCCCAGTTAGACACCAGCTAGAATTGATGTGGTCATGTATTAGTAGTTCTATAATATTATAATGAGGCTGCTCTGCTTGTAGAGTATGGAGACAACTTAGGTATGTGAACTTCACTTCAAAATACATGTTAAATCAAGATGTTTTGGGGGTATACTGTTAGCAAACGTAATGATGGCATCTTTGATACTGCCATAAATGGACCAAAGGACAATGACACAACAGCCACCATTAAAGTACCAATTAAGAGTGGCTGAATCTAAAAGCTCCTAACACAGCAAGGTTTTGTTCAGATTAGTGATGAGAGGGGTTCTGATACAAATAGATTTAAGATCACAGGGCCCGATTTTGGTGTATGTGATTAATAGGGTGTCAGGATGTTTGCCAATTAAAATATCCAAGGTTGAGGCTGGGACCACAGCATTAATCTGTAGGCAGGTCCTCAAATTTAGCCATTATTGTGGACCTTTTATTTCAGTTGTTGGTTTGGTTAGTGAAGAGCAAGCTAGTGAGGTCTTTGGGCTGTAAGGCTTGCATTAGCCAAACTCAGTGGTTTGTGGGCTTTTGCATTTGCCCTGTTTGGTTCAAATAATGGCTTATTTGGAGAGTTTGAGTCTCCAGATCATAAACCAATGAAAACACTCAGATCAATAATAATAAGACCAAGACCCAACAGAATAGTGTGGCAATACATCTTATAGGGATTTTATTGTTTGATGTTTCTTTCTCTCCAGCATGAATTATTACCAAAGAGGGATTGTCTAGTTTTATTTTGGTGGAATAAGGTCTTATTTCCATAATTATTTTTGAATGTGATTTTCATTTGCCAAGTGGGGTTGCTTATCTCCCTTCTTGGTTGTCATACTGTCTGTAGAAATGACCTTGGAGCAATAATTCCTACTTTCTGAAGAGAATCAGAGAAGGAGGTCAGATTAATCATCCATCCTTTATAGCATGAAGAATGTGGAAGATTTTTCAATGGTGAAAATTTAGGTTCAAATGGGTTCCATAGCAAGTGGGGCAAATGCCATGCCTGTAGGACAATCTCTCATTATTGGGTGTCATAAAAATGTCTGTCCTTGATCTGGCTTACAGCTCCTGGGGAATGGGGCAAGACTGACAACTTATATTCATTGAGAGAGGTTTTCTTAAAGGGCCTTTTGTAAAGAATCTTCCTAAACATAAAGATGAGGCCTGTCCCCCTTTAAATATAGAAAAGCTTGATACGAAGTTGTGTAAAAATTAGCATGTGGCATAAGTCTGCCCAAAGGTCTGGAATTAAGAGAAATTAGGGCCTGGTGTAAAACTGAGACTCAGTTAAGAGTAAATTTCCAGACTGAAGTTTAAAAAGCAGTTGTTCAACTGGTTTAATTAAACCAGTTGCCCTGGGGCAATATGCCAGATGGAAATTTTATTGAATACCCTGTTCCAGGGTCAGTTGTTTCACGGTATGTGCTATAAAATGAGAACCCTGATCTGAATCAATAATGTTAGAATCCCAAAGGGGAGAAGAATGGTTTTAATATGGCCGGTTATTGTGGTTTCAGCCATTGCATGCCTAGTATGAAAGGCCAGTAGGAGGCCAGTATAGTTATCTACCATAGTTTGAGCATAACGCATGACTTCTGCTGAAGGGGAAAGCAGTCTGATATCATCTAGTTGCAATCTCCTGTAGGGAATATTTCCCCAGGGAATTTTTTTTTTTTTATCTCATGAATTGCCAATGACAGATTTGATGACAGTGTGTACATTTATTAATAGTTTAATTTGCCAGGGTTGTATTAGAGAAAGTCCTGTAGCTTTTTCCCAATCTGTCAGAGAAAAGACTCCCCGGTGGCTAAATGTCTCATGGGTTCAGACTCCCCATGGTAACAAAAATAAGGAAGATTGAGCAAGGGCAATATTGGCCTGTTTATCAACTTGATTATGGAAGAGAGCCTTGGGAGTATTGGCCTTGGTATGAACAGAGAAATGAGCCACCCAAAGGGAATACTCCTCAGTTGCTGCCAAATGGACTATCCTCATAGTTCTTTACCCTGCATGAAAAAGTTGTCCATTTCCCATTGACTGGGGCAAACAGCAAGTCTGTTAGCTAGTCCCCAGGAATCTGTGAAAAGGTGAACCATTGATAACTTGGGCATGGTCTGTAATTCTTCTAATTAGGCCAAGCCAAGGGTACCATCCCATGTGAGGGAATAGTCAAGGGGAATGCAGTGCTCTCTAGGGAGCTCCATTACATGTGAAGTTGGTAATGCCATCAGTGACTCTTTTCTCTTCAGATAGTTGGTCCCAAGGCGTTCCTGATTTTATAGTGGGGTTGAAGATGGGGGAAGCCACCTCCTCCTATAGTGTGGAAAGACCTTCGATGTTGGGTTTAGCCCTATCCTGAATAGTGAGGATTCTGTGGCCATGTTGAGCCATATAGGTGGTAAGTTTTTAACTCACTGAATTATGGGCGCTGAAGTATGTAGAGGAACATATTAGGGCCCTGTCGTGGCTTTTGTTTCCAGGAGTGTCCAGTGTATTGGGGCGTGTTGACCCCCAATGTGTACCAGGTGTCTGTCACATGCAGTCACCAGGTTCAAAATCCCTTAGACTGTCTCTGTCCCTAGGCTTCAAGAGACATAGTCCTTGGTGACCAGGTCCCCACTCAAAAGTTGGACCCCAGCAATGCCAAAGGCAAGTCCTGTGAAGTGGCCAACTGGGCAAGCTCCCAGGCACATAACAGTTGAATAATGTATGGGTAATCTGATAGATGGACCTTATTATGATAAACAGAAAAAGAATATGTTTTCTCTAAAACCCAACGAGACCCAGCAGATGTAGGGCCTGTTTTAAGATAGTTGGGGCTTTTAGTATCAACTGTTGATGCTTAATTCCCTCAGGAATCTGTCATCCACCTACTGACCAGATAATGCTCTCAAATTCAACAGAAAATACAACATAAAATACATAAAATGGATTTTATGCAGATCTGTAACCCAACCTCTGGTTTGAGGTCCTGCCTCCATCACATCCAAACTGGACTTGATGACCCCTAGTTATCTGGGTTTTAAAAGAATATTATTTATATAATATCAGCAGAGCAAAAGTCAAAATGGGTATATCTTCCAGTTCTTGGAGACAAAGATTATGGGCCGCAGCAAGGGTATTTAAATATCCTGTAGGCAAACAGGTAAAGGTATACCTTCTTCAATGGAGAAGGCAAATTTCAACTGGGAAATTGTAGTAATAAGAGCAAGATAAGACATACTGACTAAGTCAATGATGGAAAAATACTTCCTAGAGGCTTTTGAATGTCCTCATCCATCTCAATAATATTGAATATGGGAGCTTTGATGGGAGGAACTACAGCATTTAGATTATCACAATATTCGGTGGTGAGCTTCCATTTATTTTTATCTGCCTTAAGGACAGGCCAAATTGGGCTATTAAAAGGATAAATTGCAGATATTATGACCCCTTCTTTCAATAAATGTTGTATGTCTGGCCACAGTTTTTCTGGTTCTTGTTTCAACGGGTAGTTTGAGATGTTAGCTATTTTAACCAGCATAGGTAAATCAGTAGGTTTCCATTCAGCATGGCCCACCAATAAGGCTACAGATTTCTTTTTTTCCAATCAGTGGATTTCCCTGAGATGACATCTATTCCAATTATGGGGAATTTCAGTTTAAGAAGAATGGTAACCACGGCAACATTTCTCAATCAAATTATTCTAATTTTGACATCCTATTTAGTTAACTCGACTAAGACTTTAAAGCTAGTGACCCCCTGTAAGTTGAAAAGAGATGCCTTATATTTAGAGAGATCCCTGGGCAAGATAGTTATTTGGGGTTCTGTACTTAGGAGAGTCAGGAAATGCTGGGAATTTTTTGATTCCAATGGACCACCAAGGTAGTGTAGGGGCAATTGTCCTCTGACAGCTATAGAGGTCCAAGAGGTGTACTGAATTCCTATGGGAGGGGCCGAGTTGGTTTCCTTGGGGCAAGTCAGTGGAGGGGCTTCAGCTGCAGCTGATGAGACCAGGGTTCTGGTGACCCTTGGGGTTGTGGCTAGGAGAACTTCTAAGGATGAGGCACATTAATGGAATTTAGTATGTCTTGTCATTGCTGGGGGTGAGTGCTTCTGAAATTAAATCAGTTGGCACTCCTAAATGCTTTAGATGCCTTAATTGCTAATAGAAGGCTTCCTGGGGATTTTGAGATGATGGGAAGTAGAGGGAGGCTCAGGAGGCTGGGTAAAATTAAATTCACTGGACGGTTTCTTTGGAAGATGTTTTAATTGTCCTATTAGTAGTTAAAGTTGGGAAATTAAGAGAGCCATCCCCATTGTGGGTTAACATCTCTATGCTATCTAATTCTTCTTTAACTGTATGAATAAGATTTATTAAAGAGAGTAGAGAGGCCTGATAATGAGTAGGGCTCCTTTGTAAAAAGAGTTATTTTGCTAACACAACATTGTAAATCAACTATACTCAACAAAATTTTTTAAAAAGTTATTTTGTTTCAACTCAAAAAAAGAGTTGCTTCAGGTGTAGTTATAGGCTTCTCTCTCTCTAGATGTTCTGCAAAGTGATATACCCATTATACCATGCAGATTTAGGTAGCAAGGTATGAGCCTCCTCTAAAATTTCCCAAGGGTGTTAGCCTTAGAGAAATAGAAGGGTGGACAACTTTTCAGGCCATAAAGACCCCATAATAAGGGCAGAGGATCTTGGGGTCAGGCCTCATCAGAGGAAGCAGAGTGCTTTATTTCTGAATTAAGTCTTTTTAAACTCTGGTGGCCTCTCACTATCATGAACAGTTTGAGTCTTTAAGGTAGTTGGATCTCTAGACAAACCAGCTGTCTTATTTCCACTGCAGTAAGTAGTAGGTCCCACGGTACATTATATAGACCTAATAGCCAGCTGGTTGCTTTTTCATTATTATTTTGGACAAAGTCACTAAATACACTGTGTGTTTCTAATCTAGTAAAATTGCAGCTTTCTGATGTGGTTTCTATTTGCTGCCGACTGTTGGGACCTTCTGGGTGATGAAAGGAAAAACCTCAGCACTTCAATGAGGTCCTGGTAGCACTCCTCATAGGTAGCTGCTTCTCATTGCAAGGCCTGCCAGCCACCTCCCAGCCACGCATATTGTCTGGGGCTTTTACACTCTTTGAGTAATAGACCCACTTTAACAGGTATTTGGTCTGGGGTGGGGGCAGGTACAAGAATAAGGTAATTATTCCTCTGTCCCCTTTGATTTAAATGTTGAGCCAGTGGCCTCCTCAATCGCAATCCACAACACTTCTGGTGGGCTGGGGACATTTAAGTTAGTTGGTGATAGCAACAAAGTATGCAACAGCGAAGAAGATGAGTGAGGGGTTTACCCCCACTGGAGTAACCTAGACAACACGGTACCATATTATTACTACCCAGAAGTTTTGCTTTTTGTATATTGAAGATGCATTATAAGGTGCACAGAATTTAGAATGACTGCATTATTGAGTCTTTTTATCATTACAAAATATGCTTATTTAAAAGGATTTTTTGGGATTAATTTATCTGATACTATTACAGCTACACTATCTTCCTCTTGTTTAGTTTATGGATGGCATATTTTCCCTATTCTTTTGCATTCACCTTCTATGAATCTTTATA
This sequence comes from Eubalaena glacialis, assembly GCF_028564815.1. Lineage (NCBI taxonomy): Eukaryota > Metazoa > Chordata > Mammalia > Artiodactyla > Balaenidae > Eubalaena > Eubalaena glacialis. The sequence continues at coordinate 38,066,085 of NC_083731.1, read as the reverse complement.
TTTAAAGTGTGGTTATTTTATTAATAGTATATATTTGTTTGCTTATTTGTTTTTATTCATTCTAACTTTATCTTTGGTTTGAAATATTGGTCAATTTATGTTTAATGCAATTATTAGTAAATTCATGTTTAAATTTATCATTTTTCAATTCGATTTTAATTTAGACTACTTTCTTTATACTTCTCTTGTCTTCCATTTTGCCTAATATTGTGTTAGATATGATTTCTCTGTTTTTTGAATTTACCCTGAATATTTCAACTTACATTATTGACTAATTAAAGTCTAGTATAAAATAGTCCCTATACTACTTCATGGAAAATGAAAGGACATTTAAACACATTAAATCCATTTATTTTACATCCAGTTGTGTATTTCCCAGGTATTATTCCAATCACGCATTTTAATCCTCTCTTTGGGAGTATTTAATCATATGTTAAAATCATCTATTGAATCTGAAAGGTCATTTGTTATATTCTTTGGTTCAATAATTCCTCTCTATAGTCCCCTACTCCCTCCTCCTTCTTCTCCTTATAGTTCTCTGCTGAGATTTTCAGCCTGTAACATATTATCTGGCACACATAAATCAGTTCTTTTAAAAGTCTTTTTAATTTCTCAGATATCTGCATCTCCAGTGAGTCTTATTCTATTTTATATTTTTATTTTGCCTACACCCACTTGATTATATCTCCTGATAATATTTTAATGAATACTGAATGGTGTGTATTAAAAATTAGAAAGATATTTTAAAACTTGCTATATGGTAATAGGAACATACATATCGATAATTACCTAAAATGTAAATGGATTAAATGCTCCAACCAAAAGACATAGACTAGCTGAATAGATACAAAAACAAGACTCGTATATATGCTGTCTACAAGAGACCCACTTCAGACCTAGGGACACATACAGACTGAAAGTGAGGGGATGGAAAAAGATATTCCATGCAAATGGAAATCAAAAAAAAGCTGGAGTAGCAATTCTCATATGACAAAAAATGGACATTAAAACAAAGGCTATTACAAGAGACAAAGAGGACACTACATAATGATCAAGGGATCAATCCAAGAAGAAGATATAACAATTGTAAATATTTATGCACCCAACATAGGAGAACCTCAATACATAAAGAAAATACTAACAGCCATAAAGGGGAAATCGACAGTAACAATCATAGTAGGGGATTTTAACACCCCACTTTCACCAATGGAAAGATCATCCAAAATGAAAATAAATAAGGAAACACAGTTTAAATGATACATTAAACAAGATGGACTTAATTGATATTTATAGGACATTCCATCCAAAAACAACAGAATACACTTTATTCTCAAGTGCTCATGAACATTCTCCAGGATAGATCATATCTTGGGTCACAAATCAAGCCTTGGTGAATTTAAGAAAATTGAAATCATATCAAGTACCTTTTCTGACCACAACGCTATGAGACTAGATATCAATTACAGGAAAAAATCTGTAAGGAATACAAACACATGGAGGCTAAACAACACACTACTTAATAACCAAGAGATCACTGAAGAAATCAAAGATGAAATTAAAAAATACCTAGAAAAAAATGAGAATGAAAACACGATGACCCAAAACCTATGGGATGCAGCAAAAGCAGTTCTAAGATGGAAGTTTATAGCTATACAAGCCTACCTTAAGAAACAAGAAACATCTCAAATAAACAACCTAACCTTACACCTAAAGCATTTAGAGAAAGAAGAACAAACAAACCCCAAAGTTATCAGAAGGAAAGAAATCATAAAGATCAGATCAGAAATAAATGAAAAAGAAATGAAGGAAACAATGGCAAAGATCAATAAAAGTAAAAGCTGGTTCTTTGAGAAGATAAACAAAATTGATAAACCATTTGCCAGACTTATCAAGAAAAAAAGGGAGAAGACTCAAATCAATAGAATTAGAAATGAAAAAGGAGAAGTAACAAATGACACTGCAGAAATACAAAGGATCATGAGAGATTACTACAAGCAACTACATGCCAATAAAATGGACAAACTGGAAGAAATGGACAAATTCTTAGAAATGCACAACCTTCCAAGACTGAATCAGGAAGAAATACAAAATATGAACAGACCAATCACAAGCACTGAAATTGAAACTGTGGTTAAAAATCTTCCAACACACAAAAGCCCAGGACCAGATGGCTTCACAGGCGAATTCTATCAAACATTTAGAGAAGAGCTAACACCTATGCTTCTCAAACTCTTCCAAAATATATTAGAGGCAGGAACACTCCCAAACTCATCCTACGATGCCACCATCACTCTGATACCAAAACCAGACAAAGATGTCACAAAGAAAGAAAACTACAGGCCAATATCACTCATGAACATAGATGCAAAAATACTCAACAAAATACTAGCAAACAGAAATCAACAGCACATTAAAAGGATCATATACTATGATCAAGTGGGGTTTATCCCAGGAATGCAATGATTCTTCAGTATACGCAAATCAATCAATGTGATGCACCATATTACCCTAATTGAAGGAGAAAAACTATATGATCATTTCAATAGATGCAGAGAAAGCTTTCGACAAAATTCAGCACCCATTTATGATAAAAACCCTCCAGAAAGTGGGCATACAGGGAACTTTTCTCAACATAATAAAGGCCATATATGACAAACCCACAGCCAACATCGTCCTCAATGGTGAAAAACTCAAATCATTTCCACTGAGATCAGGAACAAGACAAGGTTACCCACTCTCACCACTATTATTCAACATAGCTTTGGAAGTTTTAATCACAGCAATTAGAGAAGAAAAAGAAATAAAAGGAATCCAAATTAGAAAAGAAGAAGTAAAGCTGTCACTGTTTGCATATGACATGATGCTATACATAGAGAATCCAAAAGGTGCTATCAGAAAACTACTAGAGCTAATCAACGAATTTGGTAAAGTAGCAGGATACAAAATTAATGCACAGAAATCTCTTGCATTCCTATACACTAATGATGAAAAATCTGAAAGTGAAATTAAGAAAACACTCCCATTTACCATTGCAACAAAAAGAATAAAATACCTAGGAATAAACCTACCTAAGGAGAAAAAACATTTGTATGCAGAAAATTATAAGACACTGATGAAAGAAATTAAAGATGATACAAATAGATGGAGAGATATACTATGTTCTTGGATTGGAATAATCAACATTGTGAAAATGACTCTACTACCCAAAGCAATCTACAGATTCAATGCAATCCCTATCAAACTATCACTGGCATTTTTCACAGGACTAGAACAAAAAATTTCACAATTTGTATGGAAACACAAAAGGCCCCAAATAGCCAAAGCTATCTTGAGAAAGAAAAACGGAGCTGGAGGAATCAGGCTCCCTGTCTTCAGACTATACTACAAAGCTACAGTAATCAAGAGAGTATAGTACTGGCACAAAAACAAAAATATAGATCAATGGAACAGGATAGAAAGCCCAGAGATAAACTCACACACATATCATCATGTTATCTTTGATAAAGGAGGCGAGAATATACAGTGGAGAAAAGATAGCCTCTTCAATAAGTGGTGCTGGGAAAACTGGACAGCTACATGTAAAAGAATGAAATTAGAACACTCCATAACATCATACACAAAAATAAACTCAAAATGGATTAAAGACCTAAATGTAAGGTTAGGCACCGTCAAACTCTTAGAGGACAACTTAGGCAGAACACTCTATGACATAAATCACAGAAAGATCCTTTTTGACCCACCTCCTAGAGAAATGATAATAAAAACAAAAATAAACAAATGGGACCTAATGAAACTTAAAAGCTTTTGCACAGCAAAGGAAACCATAAACAAGACCAAAAGACAACCCTCAGAATGGGAGAAAATATTTGCAAATGAAGCAACTGACAAAGGATTAATCTCCAAAGCATACAAGCAACTCATGCAGCTCAGTATCAAAAAAACGAACAACCCAATCCATAAATGGGCAGAAGACCTAAATAGACATTTCTCCAAAGAAGATATGCAGATTGCCAACAAACACATGAAGAATGCTCAACATCATTTATCATTAGAGAAATGAAAATCAAAATGACAATGAGATATCATCTCACACCAGTCAGAATGGCCATCATCAGAAAATCTACAAACAGTAAATGCTGGAAGGTGTGTGGAGAAAAGGGAACCCTCTTGCAGTGTTGGTGGGAATGTAAATTGATACAGCCACTATGGAGAACAGTATGGAGGTTCCTTAAAAAACTAAAAATGAAATTAGTATATCCCCAGCAATCCCACTACTGGGCATATACCCTGAGAAAACCATAATTCAAAAAGAGTCATGTACCAAAATCTTCATTGCAGCTCTATTTACAATAGCCAGGACATGGAAGCAACCTAAGTGTCCATCAACAGATGAATGGATAAAGAAGATGTGGCATATATATACAATGGAATATTACTCAGCCATAAAAAGGAATGAAACTGAGTTATTTGTAGTGAGGTGGATGGACATAGAGACTGCCATACAGAGTGAAGTAAGTCACAAAGAGAAAAACATATACTTTATGCTAACATATATATGGAATCTAAAAAAAAAAAAAAAGGTCAGAAAAACCTAGGGGCAAGACGGAAATAAAGATGCAGACCTACTAGAGAATGGACTTGAGGATATGGGGAGGGGGAAGGGTAAGCTGGGCCAAAGTGAGAGAGTGGCATGGGCATATATACACTACCAAAGTAAAATAGATAGCTAGTGGGAAGCAGCCGCATAGCAGAGGGCGATCAGCTCGGTGCTTTGTGACCACCTAGAGGGGTGGGATAGGGAGGGTGGGAGGGAGGGAGATGCAATAGGGAAGCGATATGGGGACATATGTATATGTATAACTGATTCACTTTGTTATAAAGCAGAAACTAACGCAGCATTTTAAAGCAATTATACTCTAATAAAGATGTTAAAAAAAAAAAAAACTTGCTATAATATTTTCCTCCAATATGGCAGCCCTCTAAGTCCAATCTGAGATTGTGCTTATTCAAGACAGAGTTTTAAATCTTTCGAGGGTTTTTCTATTCCAGGATTCCTTTTACTTAAAAGTTGTTCCCTTCTATGACTGCATTATAAAGACTGAATATTTATAGCTCTCTTGTGTCTTGGTGGGCACCTCTATATTCCCAACTCTGTGAGATTGCTAAAAGTTTATCTTGACTGCCCAACTTCTTGACCAATAATTTGATTTGGAATTTTAATCCAATCAGACATTCTGATATATGTGGGTGAACTTCAGTCTTTGTAAGACCCAGTTTTTTTACGTTAGAATTGATTCTTGGGAGTAGCCTTTCAAGGATTCAGATTGAAACTACTGGGTGTTTAACACGACCCTTTCATATTTGAGAGTCTTGAACCCTATTTTTTGTCTACTTAATCCTGTAGGACAGTCTGATAATTTTTACTGGATTTTGCTCACTATAGAATTAAGAATATGAGGCATAACTTTAGCGAAGTTCAAGGAAAAACTTCAAACTTTATCTCTGAGAACTTCAAACCATACTTTCATAAGTAGAACACACAGTTTTTTTTGAAAAACCCACTGAAAGTTGAAATAGTTACTTTAAAACCACCCACTCCCTATACTGCAAACAGACTTCTCTTGCCCATCTGCTTACATTTGAATTAATGTCATGCTATTCTCTGCCTGCCTGCATACCTAGACGCAGGATTTCAGAAACAGTATATCCTGAGATTTCAAGAAGCAAGAGAGAAAGGAAAGGGATAAAAATATATATACACACATTTTTCTCTCCCTTTCATTTCTTTCTTGCTCTTTAGAAATAACCTTGCAATATCTCTCAAAGTGCTTTGTTCCTATTTATATTTGTGTATAAATATATGTATATTTGTATAGATATCTGTGTATATATATATTTAAGGCCACATTTCACTTACCATGATATTTAAATAGATCCTTAACCTGGTTTTCTGGGGAAACTCTTTTTCCCTTTCTTATCCATTTTATTCTAATGCTTTCATTTCATTCTTCCAGGACTACTTCTCTAATCAGGTCACTCCAATGATAAACATTGTTGATAGCTCTGTTTTTTATAAAGAATAATGTCCACAATTCTTAGATAATCATTCAATGCCTACGTAATACAATCCCAATTTACCTTTTCAATTATATTTCTCACAGTCTTCAGGATATTTACTGAAAAATTGCACAACTAATATTTTCAATTGATATTTGAAGCTCACATAATCTAGTATTTTATTTGACTACCTTTATAAAAATGTCTTCATCAACTCTGTCATCAGGTTTCCCTTCAAACATGTATTTTGTATCCATAACTTTTTTCTCCATGTGTCTTCTGGAATTCCCTTCTATCTTATTGTATGGTTGTTTACTTATGCATTTTATCTCCTCAACTAATTTCGATATTTTTCAGAGAGCAACTTTTATATATGTTTAATACTTGTTTGCTCACATTATTCAACATAGTGCCTTAAATCTTGCTGGCACACAAAAACAATTTGTTGAATGAATGTATTGATTTTCTATTTTTAAGTACCAAATTACCACAATTTTAAAATTCTATCACTTATTATTTAATAGTTCTATAGGTCAGAAATTCCAGGCAAGTTCAACTGAGTTTCTGTTTAGTATTCCAAGGCTGAAATTAAGGTGTTGGCTGGGCTGGGATTTTATGGGAAGTCTCTGGGGTAGAATATGCTTCCAAGATCATCAGATGGTTGGCAAAATTCATTTCCAAGATGTTGTAGGCTGAGGTCCCTGTTTTCTTGTTTACTTTCATCCATGGACTACTCTCAGTTTCTAGAAGCTGCTGAAAATCTTTGTCATATGCTTCTCCCCCAACTTCAGTCTTCAAGTCAACCACAATATGTCAAATCTTCCCCATATTTTGATTCTTTCTGATATCCCTTTTCTATCAGCCAGGGAAATCTCTTTACTTTTAAAGGGTTCACCTGGTTGTGTCAGGTCCACTGAGATAATCTCATCTTAATTTGAGACCTCAATTACATCTACAAAAGAATCAACAAACTGATTAGGTATATCCTTAGAATTATGCCAACCTCAATGAATAAAAAAAGAATTCTCACCATTATGTATCACATTCAAAATGTTCAATATTTGACTACAGAGGACTTTCTGCACTGAAGTTTAGGAAAATTTTAAGCAGCATTGTTTTGATTCTTTTTATATTATTTTTATAATACTATAAAAATTCAATATTCAAGGTGTTCAATATTCGAAGTCTCTGTTTTTTTAGAGTTTTTCTTATTCTATGAGTTCCAATATGTTTTTATTCAGCAAGACATTTTTAAAGTCTTGTATTTAACTCATGAACTACTAATCATTAATTCTAAGAAATATTTAACTTCCTGGGAAATACATTTGTGGGAAATAATGCAATTTTTATTGCCAGGTATAGGATGTGTTTGGTTTCTCTCTCTGAGATGTTAGAAGTAGTATATGATTGTCAGAAAAATAATCATAGAATTTTACAAAGTACTGTTACATGCTAGATTCTTTGAACAAAGCTTGAAAGAAAGTTTCGTATTTTCATTGTGTACGGTAATAAATGGTGTTTAAGTGTCCAAAGCTATATGATAGGCAAGTGCCATAGTTAAAACTTGGAAACTGGGTCTTATTTTACATTCAGTGCTTTTTCCACTGAATAACAACTATGAGGTATCACTTCTTATACTTATAAACCTATATGACACATAATTTTACTTCTTTGTAGGTAATGTTCCCAAGGCATATGCTTTGGGTTAAATTCTCAATGGAACAGCAGCTATTTTAGTACACTTTTCATCAATTTTTTTTCAGTTAAAGTTACCTTAAGATTATGAAATATATTCTGGCCACATATCATATGTTAAAATTTACCCTTTTATAGCTAAAAGTGTACCTTCCAATGAAATAAAGATAGATTAGGAGATAGATGAAAGAACATTTCCATTTTAATTAAGAAGGTCTTCAGAATAAACTTGGTTTTTAAAGAGAATAACCTTTTTATGCCAATAAATATGTATAATAAGAAATACAAGGGACACTCAGGGAATATACAATTTCATATTCTTCAGTATGGCTGAACTGTCTCTACAATAATTTAGTGTTTAAATGATTTACATTTTTTTAAATATCTTTATTGGAGTATAATTGCTTTACAGTGGTGTGTTAGTTTCTGCTTTATAACAAAGTGAATCATCTATACATATACATATATCACCATATGTCCTCCCTCTTGCGTCTCCCTCCAACCCTCCCTATCCTACTCCTCTAGGTGGTCACAAAGCACCAAGCTAATCTCCCTGTGCTATGCAGCTGCTTCCCACTAACTATCTATTTTACATTTTGATCATCATAGCAGCTAGGAATCTTACAGCAAGAAAAGACCTAATCTAACGCAAACTTATTTCTTACTTCCTCCAAAATTTACTGTTAATTATTGTATATTTTCTTTAGTAATTTTCCACCCAAAACTTTCTACAATATTTTAAAGTAATTTCAGTTTTCTAACAGTATCTGAGTTTCATCTCCTAGTCATTGTTTTCTCCCTGTTTTCCAAGGCAACCATAACACTAACTAGGTACATTCTCAGAACACATCTCCCCAGTGACATTAGTGATTATAGAGTTTTTTCTTTTTCTTTAAAGTATAGACACTTCTGCACAATAACTAAATAAATACAATGGCCTTTTTGAAAGGTGGTGCACCTATCTCCTGAGGTTTCACTCTAGTCACTGACATAAGACATCTCCTCTCTGCTCTATACTGCTACTTCTTCATGAACTATGGAGAATTGAAAGAGAAAAATAACACAAAAACACACAAAATCTCTGGTTTTATAATATCAAGACATATTGATACAATATATATTATTTGAAAACAAATATATTTTCAGCATTCTGGGCAGTTATTTATATGTGGGTTTTAACTAGATTAAGTCATATAATAAGTTAAGTGCTTTAGAACATAATCATGAGGACACAATCAATGTATCCTTCCAATTTGACTTTAAATACTTAAGGTGATATTTAAACTACTAGTTTTATAATTAAATGTATAAATGTATATAAGTTTTATAATTAAATGTATAAAACTACCAGTTTTATCATTAAATGTACAGAAATTATTCTCTCTCTCTCAACAGAAGGTGGAAAAATTATCTTGTTCATACTGGTCAGTTCAAAGCACATTGTCCAATATCATCATTGGTCCTTGCAAGTTCCTGTTTTTGTTTTATTGTTTATTTATACACACCATTTTATCCACATATCTCATTCATATTCTCCACCCTAGTAGCAAACTTTGATTGAATGTGCTTTTCCAACATGAGTATTTTTATTTGATTATGTAAATATTTAAACTACATAAATTTTATTAAGAAATGTATGTGTATCCATATATATACACACATATGCATATATAAGTGTGTGTACAATGATGTGTTGGTAAATATTTAAGTGCACTCTGGAAAAAAAAAAGACAATTTGTGGTGTTCACTGGTTTCTGTAGAAGAGACACACCCAGCATAGCTGAGTTCAATCTACCAACATGAGGTCATTGAATGCAGAGTTGGTTAACAGTGTGCAATAGCAAGCTTTATAAAATATTTTTACCATATGGATATGGTACATATAAATAAATATCACAAAAGCTGAAATAATAGTAAAATGTTGTGAAATAATTAGGTAAAGATGAGATTTGGATATTTATTAGCTTTGTTTTTTTACAGCTTATTCAATATGTTTGTGAAGCTTAATTTTAGTAACAGTTGTATTTAACAATTATTTAATAAAATTCATGAAAATGTCACAATATTCTCATAGACTTGTATGAGCTCTCAACACACCACTAATTCTAGGAATAAACAATTTTCCTGAAAGAGAATTTTGAGTTCACTTTACCTCCTTTTTCTACTTTATGTAATAAGGCAGTTGTCCAGAAGTTTCTGATCTGGAAGAAGTTGAGAGATTTCCTAAGATTCATGAAATTAGTTATCCATGTCATTCGTCTAAGCATGCAATGGCAAAATTTTTCACCTTAAATGAAAATCATGACTTTGTATTTATTTTTTTCTTTATTTCTTTATATTTATTTCTGTAGTCTTGTCAGTAATACTTTTATCATCCTTGAGTACAATTAAATTAAATAAATTATGAAGTTATAAAGTAATCAATCTATAGGGAGAGAACAGTAGCTCTTGGAAAGATAAAATAAAACTTGAATACATAGAGAACTAGTTTGGGGGGTAAGGATATAAAGGCAAGCTGTGATAGTATGTCAAATAGTTCTAATTTAGAGTATGGTTCTCAAATAGTTCTATTTTTTTTTTTTAAGCTGACAGTGCTCTTTAAAGCTGAGAGATCTCTTACTTAGAGATTTGCATTATAATGAAATGATACTGTGAATAAGCTACAAATTTGGAAAAGTCAATTTTATAATTGCAATTAAAATTTTATAATGTATTATAACTTATTAAGACCTCTAAAATATTTATGAAATTTCATCCAGAAAACCCACTTTTATGACACTTTTAATAAAAGAAAATTATTTTTAGATATACACAGGATTTTTATTTATGAGGACACAATGAGAAAAAATGTCAAGCAAATTGGGAATAACAGAATTTTTTTTTTTTTTTACATCTTTATTGGAGTATAATTGCTTTACAATGGTGTGTTAGTTTCTGCTGTATAACAAAGTGAATCAGCTATGTGTATACATGATACCCATACCCCTCCCTCTTGCATCTCCCTCCCACCCTCCCTATCCCACCACTCTAGGTGGTCACAAAGCACCAAGTTGATCTCTCTGTGCTATGCAGTTGCTTCCCACTAGCTATCTATTTTACATTTGGTAGTGTATATATGTCAGTGTTACTCTCTCACTACATCCCAGCTTCACCTTGCCCCCTCACTGTGTCCTCAAGTTCATTCCCTACTTCTGCATCTTTATTCCTGTCTTGCCACTACGCAGATCAGAATGATTTTTTTTTTTTTAGATTCCATATAGATGTGTTAGTATACGGTATTTGTTTTTCTCTTTCTGACTTACTTCACTCTGAATGACAGACTCTAGGCCCATCCACCTCACTACAAATAACTCAGTTTCATTTCTTTTTATGGCTGAGTAATATTCCATTGTATATATGTGCCACATCTTCTTTATCCATTAATCAGTCAATGAACATTTAGGTTGCTTCCATGTCCTGGCTATTGTAAATAGTGCTGCAATGAACATTGTGGTACATGTTTCTCTTTGAATTATGGTTTTCTTAGGGTACATGTCCAGTAGTGGGATTGCTGGGTCATATGGTAGTTCTATTTTTAGTCTTTTAAGGAACAATCATACTTTTCTCCACAGTGGCTGTATCAATTTACATTCCCACCAACAGTGTAAGAGAGTTCCCTTTTCTCCACACCCTCTCCAGTATTTATTGTTTGTAGATATTTTGATGATGGACATTCTGACTGGTGCGAGTTGATACCTCACTATAGTTTTGATTTGCATTTCTCTAATGATTAGTGATGTTAAGCATCCTTTCATGAGTTTGTTGGAAATCTGTATATCTTCTTTGGAGAAATGTCTATTTAGGTCTTCTGCCCATTTTTGGATTGGGTTGTTTGTTTTTTTTGATATTGAACTGCATTCTCCTTTTGCTATGTAAGTGTTTACTGAATGACAGATAGATAGATGGTAGATAGATCAATATAGATAAATCTAAAATAAAGTAATCAAAATCAGATTAAAATAGCTCACTGTTCCGTGATGGAAATTGAGCCTTGTATTTCTGAATGAAACTTGAGTGAAACTTGAATGAAACTATATGCATATGAAAAATGCATATAGTCCTGCTTGGAATAACAAAAATTAATCTGTTTTAACTATTGAGTACATTGAATTAGTATGCAATTTCAAGCCTAATTCAATAGATAATTATTTTAAAACTTTTTGAAAAATCTATATAAGTATTTACACAACTATCAAGAAAAAAACTGCATAGTAGGTAAATTTTGTTTTGAACAATAATACCATATAATAGTTTTTCAGTAAAATTTACAAAAGTCTCTGGTTCTCATTCAAACAGAATGCAAAGAATTATTGATGACATGAGTAGAAACAAATATCATCTATCATTCTAAAATAATATTCATCCAGAATACAAATTTTTAAAAATTAAAGTTAATTCCTCTGTACAATTTTCAGCAACTAAAAAGCAAGGGAACACACAAATCTTGCGGCAAAATTAAGTAAGTTTCAAAGATAGGATAGGTCCATCTGTTTAAGTGAAGTAATTTCATATTTACAGGACACCATGTCCTATGGATATTAAATATTATGAAAGATCATTTTATTTATAAATGAACAATTTATATCAGTGCAAAAGGAGCTCTGAGCCTATGCCTTTTATTATCTCCATCAAATTCTCAAAAATGATCAAAATTTAATATCAGTGATATAAATCATGGTAAGATTCCATTCATACAACAGAAGATTCAAATACATTTTGCAGTTGTATTGTGTGGGTAAATCTGGGTTAATTTAAGTGCTAATGAAACCATGACTAAGTAGATGTGAGGAATAAGACCAAAACCACATAAACTTAAGGATGCCTAAGTCAATCCGTGCTTATTTAGGCAACAGGAGATATTACTGTTCTAAGGAGAAGGAGGATAGCGTGTGTGATCACACAGGTACACCTAAAACGCCAAAGAATGGAAAAGCCCTTTGTATTCACATGTCTGTACATACAGATTTACCTCATTGATTTTAGTGGCTTCAAAGTATGACATGGTAAGTTTATATTAAAACCATTTCCTTATTTAGAAACAATTTTTTTTTCAGTAGATTATATTTGTAGAGGAAATTGAAACTAAAAGAACATCCTTGAAATTTTACTCTATGTAAGCAGTTAAGATTTGTTTATAAGAAGGAATTGTAGACTCTACTGCCTGGGTTTGAAAACTGTCTTTGCCACTTAAGAGTTGTGAATTTCTGGGCAAATTACCTAAGTTCTTTGCCTCAGTTTTCTTACCTATAAAATGAGAATAATAATATTGATATCGAAATAACAGAGTGCGTATGAGAAATAAATACATAAATACATGTAAGGTTCATAGATAATAAGTGGTATGTGATGATTTGCTATTTTTATTATACATTATATATTTGCATTTATTTGACATGCCCAGAATGATTGTCTTTTGTATACTAGGTTTTGTGCTACATTGTGGGGCATAATGAGGTTTGCTAGTTGCCTCCTAAGCTTTTTTTCTCCCTTTCCACTCAGCCAAATGATTTCGGTAGGATTGCCTCACTCCAAGAATAGGAATGGACCTTGATTCACTTTAAAATACTCAAGTCCATGATCACAGCCTTTTTTCAGTTTATTCATGGTCTACTTCAGGTCAGTGGGATGTGCTATGTGTTAACTGATGGCTTCAGAGAATGAAACTCACTGTCTTTCTCCAGTTAGACGTAAATGACCAAGCCTTTTGCAATCAGTAGCCTTCATGTAACACTAAAGAAGATAGCCTTCAAATGATAATGCTGCTCTTACTGTGGAAGTCAGAAGGAGGAGATGAAAACATCCTAACAAATTCATTTGCTAATATTGGTAACATAGTTCGAACTTATAAATGATAAGAATAAAAATAAATTTTTAAGCTAAAATTATATTCAGTTCAAATGAATAAGATACATTTGAAAACGTCAAGATATGTGGTGGTCAGTTCAGCTCTACATCTTCTAGGAATATTTTTCTGGAATAATCAGGCACAAAGAATAAATATCCAAAGACATCCAACTTGGAAAGTGGACAGCAAAGTCCCAGTAAATAAGATTGGAATGTCGCTGGTCTCAGTTGTCTTCTCTTCTTAATTTTCTCTGAAAACTCTCTCACTTGACTTTTTCTTTTCTTTTTTTTTCTTTTTTCTTTTTATGGTGAGAACACCAGTTCTACTCTCAGCAAATTTCAATCATGCAGTACAATACATTATTATCAACTATCCTCACCATATTATACATAGATCCTCTGACCTTATTCATCTTATAATTGAAAGTTTGTACCCTCTTATCAGACTCTCACTATTTCCACACAGCCCTCAGTCTCTGACAACCATCATTCTATTCTCTGATTCTGTAAGTTTGACTTTTTTTATTCTACATATAAGTGATAGCATGCATTATTTGTCTTTCTCTGTCTAGCTTATTTCACTCAGCACAATTCCCTCCGGGTTCATCCTTGTTGTCACAAATGGTAGGATATCCTTCTTTTTAAGTGTAATAATAGTCCATTGTGTATGTATACCACATTTTCTTTATACATTCATCTTTTAAAAGACATTTCAATTGTTTCCATACCTTGGCTATTATGAGTAGTACTGCAATGAACATGGGAATACAGCTATCTTTTCAAGACAGTGGTTTAAATTCCTTTGGATATATATTCAGAAATGGGATTGTTGGACCACATGGTAATTCTATTTTTAATTTTTTGAGGAAACTTCATACTGTTTTCCATAGTGGCTATACAAGTTTACATTCCCATCAACAGTGTACAAGGATTTTCTTTTCTCTATAACCTCATCAAAATTTGTTATCTCTTGTCTTTTTGAAAAGACATACTAATAGGTGTGAGGTGATATTTCATTTTGGCTTTGATTTCAATTTTCCTGATGATTAATGATGTTGAGCACCTTTTCATATATATTTTGGCCACCCTTATGTCTTCTTTGGAAAAATGTCTTCTCAGATCCTTTGCCCAATTTTTTGCTATTGAGTTGTTTGAGTTACTTATGTATTTTAGATATTAACCCCTTTTGGGATATGTGATTTACAAATATTTTCTCCCATTTCATAGGTTGCCTTATCATTTTGTTGGTTTCCTTTGCTATGCAGAAGCATTTTAGTTTAGTGTAGTCCAATTTGTTTATTTTTGCTTTTTTTGTCTTTGCTTTTGGTGTCAAATCCACAATCATTGCCAAGACCGATGTCAAGGAGTATGCTTTTTGTTTTCTTCTAGGAATATTATGGTTTTAAGTCTTCAATGATTTTGAATTGATGTTTGTATATGATGTATGATAGGGATTCAGTTTCATTCTTTTACATGTGGATATACAGTTTTTGCAGCACCATTTATTGACGAGACTATTCTTTTCCCATAGTAAATTCTAGGCTTTTTGTCAAAAATTAATTGATCCAATATGCATGGCTTTATTTCTTGGTTCTCTATTCTGTCCCATTGGTCTGTGTGTTCTGTTTCAATTATTGTAACTTTGTAATATAGTTTAAAATCATGAAGTGTGATACCACCAGCTTTGTCATTTCTCAAGATCGTTTTGACTATTCTGGGTCTTTGGTGATTCCATACAAAATTTAGGATTGTTTTTTCCTATTTCTGTAAAAAAATGCTATTGGAATTTTGATAGGGATTGGAATTGAATCTGTAGATTGCTTTGGGTAGTATGGAAATTTTAACAATATTAATTCTTTCAGTCTATGAATATGGAATATCTGTCCATTTATTTGTTTTTTCTTCAGTTTCTTTCAACAGTGTTTTATAGTTTTCAGTGTACAGATATTTCACTTCTTTGGTTAAAGTTACTCCTAAGCATTTTATTCTTTTTGATGATATTATGAATGGGATTGTTTTCTGACAGTTCATTGTTAGTGTAAAGAAACCCAACTATCCTTTGTATATTGATTTTGTGTCCTGCAAATTTACTAAATTTATTAGTTCTAACAAGTCTTTGTGGAATCTTTACGATTTTCTATATATGTTATCAGTTCATCTTCAAATAGAGAGAATTTTACTTCTTCCTCTCCAATCTGGATGCCTTTCATGTCTTTCTCTTGCTTAATTGCTCTGGCTAGGACTTCCAGTGCTATGTTAAGTAAAAGTGTCAAAAGTGAGCCTCCTTGCCTTGTCTTTGATCTTAAATGAAAAGCTTTCAACTTCTCATCTTTGAATATAATGTTAGTTGTGGCTTCTTATATGGTCTTTATTACGTTAAGGTACGATTCTTCTGTATCCAGCTTGTTGAGAGTTTTAATCATAAAAGGATATTAAATTTTATCAAATGCTTTTTCTGCATCTGTTGAGATGGTCATATGATTTTTAGCCTTCATTTTTTTAATACGGTGTATGACGTTAATTGATTTGTGTATGTTAAAACACCCTTGTATCTATGGAATAAATCCTACTTAATCATAGTGTATGATCCTTTTAATGTACCACTGAGTTTGGTTTGCCAATATTTTTGCATCTGTGTTCATCAGAGGTAATTGTCTGTAATTTTCTTTCTTTCTTTCTTTCTTCTTCTTCTTTTTTTTTTTTTTTTTTTAGTGTTTTTATGTGTCTTTGGCTTCAGTGTAATGCTGGCCTCCTAAAATGAGTTGGTAGTGTGGCTTCCTATTCTATTTTTGGGAATACTTCAAAAAGCAGTGGCATTACTTTTTCTTTAAGTGTTTGGGAGACTTTACTAGTGAAAACTGTCTGTCCGTAGATTTTCCTTTGTTGGGAGGCTTTTTGATTACTTGTTTAATCTCCTATTACTGTTTTAATTTCCTTAACAGTAATGGGTCTGTTCATATTTTCTACTTCTTCATGATTTGATCTTGGTAATTTGTATATTTCTAAGAATTTAACTTATTTTTCTAGTTTATCTAATTTGTTGGCATATAATTTGTTCATATAGCATCTTATGATTTTCAGTATTTCTGTGTTATGAGTTAAAATGTCTCTTCTTTCATTCCTGATTTATTTATTTGAGATTTCCCTCTTTTTTTTCTTTGTCTAGCTTAAGGT
The DNA here is from genome assembly GCF_028564815.1 of Eubalaena glacialis. Lineage (NCBI taxonomy): Eukaryota > Metazoa > Chordata > Mammalia > Artiodactyla > Balaenidae > Eubalaena > Eubalaena glacialis. Next base: position 38,049,276 of record NC_083731.1, on the reverse strand, counting down.
TTTCAAGTTTGTTTATCTCTTCAAAAAGACAACTTAGTTTCACTGATTTTTTTCTACAGTTTTTAAGTCTCTATTTTATTTTTTTCTGCTCTGGTCTTTGTTATTTCTTTTTCTATTTACTTGAGGTGTAAAGGTAGGTCATTTATTTGAGATTTTTTTTTTTACTGTAGGTATTTTTTACTATAAACTTCCATCTTAGGACTATTTTTGCTGTATTCCAAAAATTTAGTATGCTGTATTTCTATTTGCATTTTCTTAAGATGTTTTTATTTATCCTTTGAGTTTTTCTTTGACATATTGGTTTTTCAGGAGCACACATTTAATCTCCACACATTTGTGAATTTTCCAGTTTTCTTCTTGTACTTGATTTCTGCTTTCATATCATTGTGGTCAGAAAAGATTCTTGATATGATTTCAGTCTTTTAAAATTTACTAAGAAATTTTTTTGTGCCCTAACATAATGATCTATCCTAGAGAATATTCATGTGCTCTTGAGGATAATGTATATTCTGATGCTGTTCTATGGAAAGTATGCATATGTCTGTTAGGTTTGGGGTTCCCATCTGATTGTATGGTGCTGTGCTGTGGGTGGTATTTATGGCAAGAGTGTGTCTCAACCTTTCCTACCTATTTGGATGTGGGTGGTCTCTAAATGCTATGTCTGAGAGAAGGTCTGATCATGTAAATGACAGGTGCACAGAAAGTTTTACTTTAGACTATTTGGCAAGGGAATAGTGTACCAAGCTGTCATCTAATCCAAGAGTCCTCCCTTCCCCTCAAACCATAAGATAAAATAATGTAATTATCACAGGTTTCTGTACATGATTTTAGGGTTAAGAGAAGAATCAGATTGGAGGGCATACCATTTCTTTTTTTTTAAAGGGATAAGCCAGAAATTTGAATTTTTATATTAAATCTCCCAAACTGTAAGGGCTAGCATTTTTTTTTAAAAATAAATTTATTTATTTATTTTTGGGGGTGTTGGGTCTTCGTTTCTGTGTGAGGGCTTTCTCCAGTTGCGGCGAGCGGGGGCCACTCTTCATCGCGGTGCGCGGACCTCTTCACTGTCGCGGCCTCTCTCTGTTGCGGAGCACAAGCTCCAGATGCGCATGCTCAGTAGTTGTGGCTCACGGGCCTAGCTGCTCTGCGGTATGTGGGATCTTCCCAGACCAGGGCTCGAACCCGTGTGCCCTGCATTGGCAGGCAGATTCTCAACCACTGTGCCACCAGGGAAGCCCGGCATACCATTTCTTAACAGAAATTCTTCAAATCTGTTTTCTGATAATTGCCTCAGGGTCAAAATAAGAACAGTGAAACTGCATTGTTGTATCACCATCAAATATCTCCTATGATGATTTCAATATGAAAGCATCAGGAGACACTCTGAGCTAGTGTTATAGGCCAAATTGTTGTGTCTCTCCAAAATTCATATGCTGAAATCCTAGTCCCCAATGTAACAGTATTTGGAGATGAGGACTTTGGGAAGTGATTAGGTCATGAGTGTGGGGAGCTCATTAATAGAATTAGTGCCCTTATACAAGACACCCCCAAAGAGCTACCCCTTCTACCATGTGAAGACACAGTGAGAAGAAAGATTGTTTATAAACTAGGAAACAGGCTCTCCCTCACCACACACTGAATGTGATGGTGCCTTTATCTTGGACTTCCCAGATTTCAGAGCTGTGTTTACTGTTAAGCCACTCAGGTTATGGGTATTTTTTTATAGCAGCTAGAATGTACTCAAGACAGATGATAGAAAATGAAATGTTTAAGGAACAAGGTGATATAGCCATATAGTACAAGAGTTTGATGGAAGAGAAAATAACATAGGTGAAAGGTGAGATGCAAGCAGTATGAGTATTTATGCCATAAATAGTGGTGAATTACAGTATCCAGTTCTAAAACTAGGAATACTGGAAAATCATTTCTGAGGAAAAAAAATCAATTAATTCAATTTACTTTATGTTCTGATCAGAGATGTCATATAGCACTCCAATGCCCAAATCCAAGATATATAATTGTTTAGCTCATGAGAAATGAAGATAGATTTGAAATGTAGAATTGTAGTTATTAGCATATAGAACATGGAGTCAGGGAGTGGATCACCCTGACAGGAAGAGTAGGTGCAGAGAGAAGAGAAATGAAATAAAGGCAAAAATCCTGGCAAAGTCAACTTTTAACATTTCAGTGCAGCTTGTGATCTTCAGAAAGACTGAGAAGAAATAGTCAGGGAAGTAGGAGAATAGTGTCAAGTGAGCCAAGAGAAGAGAGAACTCTAGGTGGGGAAGCAATACTAAACAATGAAAAATACAGCTGAGTTGCAATAAGAAAAAAAAATGTGCATGCTTATAAGATTTAGTAACAAAAGTGTCATTAGTGACCTTGGCAACTAAAGTTCAATAGATGGATAGGATTGAAGTAATAATTCAACGAGTAAAGAAAAGGTAGGTGTTGAATACAGATGCTTAAGTAAATGCATATAAAAGCATTTTAGAGAAAATGTGCTTGAATATGCTGAAGCAGGTGGAGATAATAAAAAGAGAGCAAGAGATCTAGTCTAAACAACAAAGAAATGGATCCATTTTAGAAAAGGAGTTGACACCATTCAGTGGGTACATGGAAAATAAATCAGAGAGGAAAGGAAATCTGGGAGGTCCACCAAATATTTTCTAATTTGTCTGTGAGAAAGTCACTAAATCTTATTTTATGACTGAATAGATTAAAGATTATAGAATATACATCTTAGTCAATTTCTATCTATAGAAATAATTTATATTATCTTAATAATATAAATTCATTTTGCATTAATACTTTTATTAATATAAATTCTATATAACTTATAATTATTAAAATAATATGGCATATGTTATAGGAATTGTCTAATTAAAAGAACATTTGAGTAAACAATTCACTTCATCTCCTGACATGACTACATGAGAGTTTGCTTTTCCTGATATGAGAAAATCAAGCTTTTACTCTTTTCTTCTTCTTTATTTTGTTCCCAACAAATCAAAGTATTAAACTACAGCAGTTGGCTTATAGAAGCTCAGGTCAGAGGAAAGTGGATTGCTCTGGATTGCTGATGTTTCAAAAGTTTTATTCAGTCTTTGAGAGATAAGGAAATGATCTCAAATAAAACTTTTCACAACCCTATTGTACTTTATCTTCTAAGTAGAGCCCCTTGTCAGCCTTTGATCCTACTCCACTAAAGTTTCCAGTAATTCAGTTGTCCCAGAGTGATATGTTCTACAGCATTTCTGTAATTGCAAACCAGCTGGTAGAACTTCAAGAGACCAACAAAAATATCTTAAAAGACTATTTTAAAAACTATTAGTTGCTAAATTACACTCGTTTCCCTCACCATTTGAAGTATTCTGCACATTAAATATGTCTGGGATTACCTAATTAAAATACAGAAGAAAAAATTTCCTTGCAATTTACCTTTAAGCAAAAGCATATTTTTATAATAACCCTGCAGCTGCATTTTTCTCTCTAGTGCTTTTTCCTAACAAGATGTATGCCATATTCAGTAATCCTTTCACCTGTAGGTCTATTGGGCACTGCTAATAATAACTAGAACTTTTCTATTTGTAGAGAAAGTAGCCCAGTGGAAATGGGGTCAGGAAAATCTCTTTTTCAATGGATGCACAGCTTCCTGTAGAAAAGGAAGGAATGTATGTAAGGTTGTCTTCCTAATATATAGAAACATAATTTCTAACAATTTAAATTCTATTCAATAATTTTTATACAAATAAATATATTTTATAACTTTACGATTACATTATGGAGAATCATGTTTCAAACAATTATTTAGATATAAAGGTTTGTTTAAAATATGGGTGGTAATTTCTTTATCAACATCATGTAAAAGATCTTTACTTTTATGCTTTTACTTAAGTCAAACTTTTCTTTCCTCACTGAAGTTTTAAGTTAACGTTACGTTATTGGCAGTTAGAATATAGTATGATTTTAACCTGAGGGAGGGTGGGGTACAATTTGATATAATTTGATACTCTGATGATATTTCTCTGTAAAATTTTCTGATGATATGTTTTTTTTTTAACTTAAAAAAATGTTTTAAACATTTCATAATGCAAATGTACGACATTGGTGTGAATTTCAGGGTCTGCTGAACAATTAGGTCTGAACTAAAAGGACTGATCAAGTCAAGCTCAACCTCAGAAACTTTTGTCTATTTGAAGCATTATTTTTCCCATCTCTATATATTTACATATGTACTATGTAAACATACATTTTAGACAAATATAATTTTAGCTAAGTCACATTCTTAAAAATTCAGGTAACTCTTGCTCAATTAAGTGGACAATTTAGCAATTTTATGAGAAATTTGAGCAATGCAAATAAAATTTCATTGTCCTTAAATATACTTTTTCTTAAAGGCAGATTTCTTTCACATGCATTTGTCAGATGATTTCTCAATTTCTTCCTTGGATATTCTTTAAGAATACTGAAATATTAGCTTTGGAGATAAGCAATTTGTGTCATAAAAAGGACTGGAAAAACTAATAATTTACTTCAATAAGAATAAAAATTAATTTTTAGCACACATTTTATTATGATACTTAGATTAACATCCATCATAACTCTGTTGGCCAAATATGAGTAAATAGGGGTCAAGAATATAAATATAGAAGTTAAATAGCTCTAGATTCCAATTCAACATCACACAGAAAACATAGCTTACTACAGAACCTCTCACATGATAAGAAAAATTGTATGGTGATTATTTTCCAAATCAATGCTGAATAAAAAGGTGAAGAGGTTATGATCTTTGTTATCATCGAGCTCAGGAAATTAAACCTACATATGTGAGCCAAAGTTATTAGTTGAGCTATTTTTGATTACCTTTTATAGGCAACCAAAGATTTCTAATGTCATTAGATAACTAAAATTGCAAATATGTCTCTGTGCCTTGTTTAGCATCTTGTACAAATAAATGAGGGAAAATTTGGAGCATCCATCAAGTTCCTCTCTTCTCTCTCGCTTTTCTTTTAGTTTTGTTTTTCTTTTTCTTTCTTTCTTGACTCTTTCTTTTTTCCTTTTAATTTTGAGACTACCATGAAAATGAAAGGGTTATGGCTTTTTACAACACCCCCTTGAGAAAATGGTCATGGAGTAAAAAGGACTAATCTGTGGTCCTTGAAGAGAGAAAAACAAAAACAGATGGATTCAGAAAATAGTAACACAGACAACCCTCTGTATATGCAGGTTCTGCATTGTGGATTCATCCAACCAAGTATCAAAAATATTTTTAAAAATTCCAGAAATTTCCAAAAGGCAAAACTTGATTTTACAACTATTTATATAGCATTTACATGGTATTAAATATTATAAGTAATATAGAGATGATTTAAAGTATATGGGAGGATATGTGTAAATTATATGCAAATACTAAGACTTTTTATATGAGGGAATTAAGCATCCACAGATTTTGGTGTCCAAAGGGGAATCCTGAAACCAGTCCCTCATGTATGCTGAGAAACGACTGTAATGTTCCATTTGGGATAGGTGGTCTTACTTCTCTCGCATATTTCAAAGAGATCTTGAGCACATTATTTGGAAGATACATGATTAAATATCTTATTTTTTGAATTTTTAACAAAGAACCTGTTATGAACTTTGCAGTAGATGGGGGATTTTGTGTGTGTGTGTTTGTGAAACAATGAATTTTACCATTAAAGAAGAATTCAAGGATAAATAGCTAATTTGGAATGTAAATATAAGCACGTGGACAGAATGTTAAATGATCAGTTTATTACAAAATCTACTGGGTAGTTATAATGATGCCAACAAGAATAACTGCTTGGATAGCTACTACAAGAAGATCCACCATTCATTGTATCAATGATTTTTTGCTGGTCTGTTAGATTTCCTCACATAAATTTAATTCAAAGCAGGTGGGTTTGAGTGGGTATCTATTCAGTTTCAGGCTAGAGACATTAACCTTCCTTTAAGTGTTCAAAATATGTGTGTATTTTTTAGCATTTGTACTTACATAGACCTTTCTTCATACCTCAAATACTATAGTCAACACCTAGATTTCATTTGTTTTTTTCTTCTCCTTTCCCTCGCCCTTTCTCTTCCTCTTCCACCTTCTCCTCCTCCTCCTATGTCACTTCCTCTCCCTCTCTCTCGGGAGTGAGTCTGGTAAGGATAAGGGACTGAGCAGAGATATAATTTGTGCACAGTGCTGGGTATGCTGAAAATAAGACCAGTGACAGAATATGTTAAGAGCTAAAAACTTTAGCCAACTTTAATGCATTTTGTCTCTATATTAAGAGGAATGAGAAGCCCTGATGGCTTTAAGCTGGGAGAGCGAAGTACTCTGACTTGTATTTCAAGAGATCTTTCATACAGTAAAGAAAATGAGCACCAGACAGAGAGGCAGAGCAGACTAGTGTAGACTAGTTAGGAGGCTATTTTTGTGGTCCATGAGACTGATGATAGCTTGTTCAGAGGTATAAATATAAGTTGTATAAGTGAAGAAAAGTAAAAGATGAAAAATATTCATCATAAAAACCATTGCTATTTGCTGATAAACTGAAAAAGGGCCAGACATAAGGAGTTTTATTTAAGAATGTTGCCATTTGGCTCCTTCAGACTCAAGCCTACTAGAAAAGGGAATTTAATACTATCCTTTCAACATTCATGAGAAGGACTTCAGTGTTCAAAATTCAGGCATCTCTATGTTGTTAAAATTGTGTTTTATATTTTTATATAGCCTTAACTTCTCATTACAAAGCCTCATGGGATCTATTACAAAATAACATTGATAAAACATGATTTGGCAGGTGAAATTAACATCAACATTTAGTGATTAGATATGGATTCAAATTAGTAAGTGCTTCAAGGATGATCCCTCGACATGTGACCTCACCAGTAGAGTGGAAGATCAAGTTTAAAGAGATTTTATGTTTATTTTAGAGTACTTTAAGATGCTTTTGAAGCATGTGATATGACCTTATTATGGGAAAACATGAACTCTCTTTCATCAAGCTTTCATATGAAACAACCAAAAATATATCACTTCAGGATTCTGTTCATCCTCATTCATTTCTAAGAGAAGAGGTATGATTTAACTGATTTATGTGTTTGTGAAAAAGTATAGATTACAAACATTACATATCCTCTTTTGCATATATCTGCCTGCAGAAGTGTTGAATTCTGGTCTACTTTCCCAGCCTGCTGACAAGGGTCAGCCTCTCTGTGGTGCAGAACATGGTTTTCCTTACATAGTCATGTTTGAGTATTTAAATGTGTCTTGTACACTGATCAAGAATGAGTAACACTACTACTTGCCCATGTCCTCCATGCTAGATTTTCCTTTTTTTTTTATTTTGAAATATTTCAAACATATAGAAAGGTTGAAAGAAGTGTATGAAGAATGCTCATATATCCACTATCTAGATGCAACAAATGCAAGGGTGGTTTAATATTAGCTTATGACTCAACAATGTTGCTTAGAGGTAACTACCCAAAATAAATGAGTATATGTGGCCAAAAAAAGATATGCATGAGAATGTACATACGAATTCTATCTGTAATTTCCCCAAACCACTACAACACAATTATCCATCAAAAAGACAATTAACAAACATATTTCATTTTATTTGCTCAATGAAATACCACACAGAAAAGCAAACTACTGATACATACAATAGCATGAAAAAAAACTTATAGACCTAACTTTGAGCAAAAGAAGCCAACTTCACAAGAGTACATACGCTATGATTTTATTTACATAAAATTTTAGAAGAGGCAAAACTAATCAAGGTGATAGAAGAGTGGTTTACATTGAGAAGGGCAGATGATGGGATGGGACACAAGTTAACCTTCTTTCATTTGTATAAAAATGCTATAGATTTCCCTGTTTACACTGTGGTAACTTTCTTTGATTTTTTATCACTCAGTTCATTTTGTCCACTTTATGCACATGACCACATCAATAAGCAAGTTAAGAGAAAGAGGAAGAAAGGAAATATAAGAAAATGTCTGACACATTGCAAAATAACACATAAAATTTGACATTTCTTATGTAATCTTCATTTGGTTCGGGACCTAATTATTATGGGATATGTGGTATCTTGACTTTTGCTCTTTGCTTCAGCTTCTGGTAAGCAGTCCACCCTCTTACCCTTTTCCCACAAATAAAAACCGATTTGATTTTAGGCAGGAGAGAACTTTGTTAAACTCAAAATATAATGAGACAATAGTGTAAACGCTGCTGCATTTCAATATTAAGCTGATAATATGCATTTTGGCCTAGTATTTTAAAAAGGCTACAGGCAGAATCAGTTCTAAATGAAAATTGGTAAACAGATCACTGACAGTTTACTTTGTTTTCAGCAGAATCTGCAGGCCAAGATAGATTTTGCAGTGAAAAGTGAGTTAAGTTCCATGTGTACCACAGAGCCCTAATGCATAAGGTTTGATTTCAGTTATTGTTGCCAGACTTGGGTAGACAGCATAAAAATTCATACAACAATTTCAGTAATTGCATTCAAGGCAATTGAACTGGAAGGATTAACTTCTCTAGAGGCATTTCCATATATCGGGTCTCATTTGTCTCTGGATAGGTTCATTCTATAAACTGAAAAATGTATGAAGGTAATAAAAATGCCTGGGCCAAGAGTACTCTGTCTCCAGGAATAAAGGATGCTCAGGACATCAAGAAGAACCTGTTATTATTAGTCATATGTTTGGGAGGCATAACCTAGGAGCTAGGTTCAAATGGTAAACAAAGTGACAATAATAACAATAACAAAGAGACAGATAGGAAATAGTAAATGCTTTTTTTCATTTATCATGCTTCCATGTAAAGTAATCACAATAAAATAGCACTCCTGGACATATAAACTTCCTAATTTACTCTTTCACAGGAGAGAAAGAGAGACTTGTCTAAATTTTGAGTAGCTTATGATCCAGATTTCAAAGATACTTGTTTAAGAGGAGGATCCATTTGCAAAACTCAAGATCATTTGCCTATATATCTAATCTTGTTCCTACAACCTGGCATGGTCAGAAATAAAGATGACATTTAAATTTCCATTTACCTGGATTTTTATCTATTTATTAATTTATTCACAACTCAATGGCTACAAAAGGGATATTCTTTTTCTTATCCTTTGAAAACCATAACAGAGGATATAACTAGAAAAGTGGATATGGGAATCTGGACTCAAAAGGAGAAGCTCAGAGTAACAATGTATATTTTTTCAATAATCACAAAATTATAGTCAATAAACAGAATGCTGTAAGGTTCAGAGTGAGAAGGGAAAAGCCTTGATGACTCCAACTTTTAAATACCATTAAAATTAATCAGTTCAATAAATGGGAAATAGAAGCACTGCTTAAACAGTAGGTAGAAAATGAGAATAGAGTCTGCTCTCCATATCTGTGGGTTCTGCATCCAACAATTCGTGGAAGCAGAACCCACAGATACAGAGTATTGAGAGTACTATGTCATTTTATGTAAGGGACTTGAGCACCTGCAGATTTTGATGCCAAGGGAAGACATACTATTTTGTCCCTGAATTGAGAGAATGTGACAGTGTCAAGGAGGGAAAGATTACCATTGTGTTCATTCTGCTGAGAGGTCAAGTAACATGGCTCTATTATGCATTAGAATTTGAACTTTATTGTTACATTAGTGAGTGCTCATTTGGGGGAAAGTTGTTGGTAGTCATTGGATAGATTTATTTGAGAAGTTAGTGGAAATGAGGAGATGGAGATAGCCAGTATAGAAAACTCCCTTAATAAGTTTGACTGTATTTTTATATTCCACATATAAGTAAAATCATACTGTATTTGCCTTTCTCCATCTGACTTTAATTTAACATAATATGCTAAAGGTCCATCAATGTTGTTGCAAATGGCAAGACTTCATCTTTTTTTCTGGATGAGTAATATTCCATTGTATATACATACACCACATCTTCTTTATCTGTTTATCTGTTGGTGGGCACTTGGATTGTTTCCATATCTTGGCTATTGTAAATGCTACAATGAACACACACCAATAAAAAGCAAACAAAAAAAAAAACAAAAATAAATGAACAAACTAAACCAAACAAAACCAAACACAAAGATATTGAGAACAAAGTAGTGGTTACCAGAGGGGAAGGGGGTGGGAAAAAAGGTGAAGGGGATCAACTACATGGTGACAGATGGAAACTAGATTTTTAGTGGTAAGCATGCTGTTTTATATACAGAAGTAGAACTATAATGTTGTACAGATGAAACATACACAAGGTTGTAAACCAATGTTCCCTCAATAAAAAATAAATTTAAAAACTTTTTAGGGACTTCCCTGGCAGTCCAGTCGTTAAAACTCTGAGCTTCCACTGCAGGCGGCATGGATTTGATCCCTGGGCATGGAACTCAGGTCCCACATGCCAGGTGGTGCACGGCCAAAACGTCTTAAATTAAAAAATGTGTGATTGTAAAGGGAGGAAAGAATGAAATTAATTTAAATGAAATTTAGATGAATTGGGATATGGTAACAGAGATTGCAATTTTTTTTTTAATGGAGAAACATGAACGTGTTTACTAACCAATGAAAAGGATCCAATAGGAAGGAAATAGTTGAATATACAGGTAATAAAAAGGATACTTTAATCATTAGGCACAACTTTGCCTTTAGACTTCTCAGTATCTTTAAGCAAGTTCATAAATATCACGGAAAAAGTAAAGTATTATTTAATAGACATCTTCAAATTTTTAGTCTTCTTAAAACACAAGATTGCTTTTTCATTAAAATATTAAATATTAAAAAATATTCTAGAATTACTTGGGTAAATATATGGATTTTCTTCTTGGGTCTGATAAAATTCTGTAGTGTTGATATTTATAGCATGGACTTTAGACTCAAGCAGGCTGGATTTGATTCCTTATAGTACTTAGTATCTGCATGACCTTGAGGTCTTTACTTGTCTGTGTCTGATCCCATCTAGTCCAAACACTTCACTACGAAGATATTTACTTTCTGTTTACTCACACTCTTTGTCCAAATTTATGGGTAGTTTTATTTTCTTTTTATCTCCTTGATAAAAAAAATTATGTATAACAGTTTCCCTATCATATTCTACCAGATAGTGTTGCCTTGTAATTATTTTGTTTGATAAATATAGTAACAAAACATTTTTATAGATATGTGTGCATTACTCACTATAATTTTTCCCATAATTTTATTCTTATAAAAACTTCCTCATCCCAGTGAATCTCTTATATATTCTTGAAACAATTAAACACTGAAATTTATTCTGACATTGATCTCATGATTAATTTTGCTGGGTATTGGTGATTTGAGAACTCAGATGTTTATTTAGCTTAGAAAAATGTTAATTTACTATGTTCTTGATCCATGTATTTCTGTACCTTTTAAGAATTAAAAGAATAATCATAAAATGTACATAAGGAATAAAGAATGAGAATACAGAGAGTACACAGTACTCAAAATCCACCTCAAGCAAAAGAACATTTCCATTGTTTTTGAGGTCTCTATGTGTCCCTTTAAATACTATTAAAATCTTCTACCTTCAAACGTATTTTCTATCCAGAATTTTGTTTGTAAAATTCCCTTGTTGCTTTTGACAGTTTTATAACCCAAGTTGGAATCCCTAAATATGTGTACTTTTACATAGTTTAGAATTTTGAGATTGGAATGTACTACACATATTTTTCAATACCTTTTGTTTTTTTACATATCGTATTACTAAAATTCAATTATATAACTGCATGTAACTATAATTGATTTTTACTGTTATAACGTACATTATGATTATATTGCATTATGACTGTACTACAATTTATTGATCCATTGATTATCAGGGAACACTGGTAGAAATTTGAGTTGTACTTTTTGTTTGTTTGTTTCTCTTGCAAACAATGCATGCTTTACATGTCTGCTTTTACATGTTTATGGGTGAACATATGTAAGGTATGCTATAAGATATACACCTAGAAGTAAATTGCTACATTTGAATTTTCAACTTTATTAGATAAATCAATCTTTCCTCAAAGTAGTGGCCATTTATATTTTCATCTGAAGGGCTTGAAAATAGAAGTATAAAGACAATTCTTTCAAGAGATATTTTCATTAAAAAATGGAACAAATATGCATGGTAGCAGCTGGTCAAAAAATAAAATTATGAAAAAATTTTTTAACTTTGTATATGATAGAAGAAATAATGCCAAGTACATAAGCTAATTCAACCCCTCCACCCGCCCCCCCCCCCAGAGTTTTTAACATGATGATAAAGGAGTAAAGGTAAAATAAATTTCTGGCTTATTGATCTTTTATAGATGAAAGGGTTATAGTTTAGTGAATACCTGGTGGGACTAGCTCTAGTTAAGAGTATGGACATTTCACCCAGAGTAACAGGATGGAAAATAGAGTGTGTGGGTACAGATTCTGCTTAGGTGGGTAGAAATCACAGAAGAGGTCTGTAGAATTCAATCGACTCCTTCCTCTTGGCCCCAGTTAGGTAGTAAGCAAGATCATTAGCTGAAATTTTATAGGCCTGTTTTCTTTAAGTTAAAATAAAACAGTATCAGTGATTAACCTCCTTAACTTTTACTTTTGCTATGATTAACTTTATCACCAAATCTCAGCTCCCTCTTTAGTTTCTCAGAGATAACTACGAATGTGTCTGGTTTCTTATCAGCCACCATGAAAAAAAAAATTACCAACATGTAGGAATATAAGTATGTGTTATGTGTCTCTATATACAATATTTTTATATAACACTTTAAAATATTTATAATTGAGATTCTATGAGTAACATTCTTCCATTTATTAATGTTATACAAATGTGTGTGTGTATGTGTGTGTGTGTGTGTGTGTGTGTGTGAAGATGTCACTGAGTCCAAGCACATATTTCTTACTGCATGACAGGCCAATAAATCCAGAGATAAGTCCTTGGGGCAAGGAACTGTGACTTTATTCAGAAAGCCAGCAGACCGAGAAGATGGAGGACTAGTGTCCCAAAGAGCAGTCCTACCTAAGTTAGAATTCAGGCTTCTTTTATATTAAAAAGAGAGGAAGTGTGGCTGGTTGTTACAAACTTCTTGGCAACAGAATCCTTTGTTCTTGCAACTGTCCACAAAAGTCTGGTTACAATGTTCCTTATAAAACTCCAACAAGATAATTGTTATTTTCTGTTCCACAATTTTTTATTATACCTTTAAAGGTCAAGCCTGAGAGACAAAGCCTTGAGAATGTTATCATATGTATTTTAGGCTACCGGCAACATTCTTTTACAAAGGTGCCCCAGCATGACTAAACACAGGCAACAGAGCACAAGGGTTAGAGCTAAAGGAATAGAGCCAATATGGAGTCAGGCTTGTTCTTCTCTATTACAAACATAGCACAACGGTTGAGAGCAATTAAGATCCAAACTGCTTGGGTTTGGATTTCAGCTCCAACTTTTAATAATTCTGTGACACTAGCCATGTTTCATAAACTCTTCCTGATGAAGTTTTCTCATCTATAAGTGAGGATAGAAGTGTACCTATCTCATAAGGTTATCAGTATTAAATAAGTTAATATTTGTAAAGTGCTTAGAAGAATGTCTAACAAATATTGGATACTATTTAAGTAATTATTAAATAAATATACAAATGTATGAATATTGCTGCATGTAATTTCTGGTTATTAATTTAACTGCAATATAGTATTCCATCACAGGTATGTATTTAACCTTTCCCCTTTGATGGCTGTTCAAGTAATTTCTTATTACATTTCTCTACAAACAGAAGTATATAAAAATTCCTCCTGCTTGTCCCTTTGTATACCTGTGCTAGTTTTTATTTAGACTCAATATCAGAAATTAGAACTGCCTAAGTAACTATGTTGGATGAATATTTCCAGTTTTAATAAAGATTTGATCTCAGTGTAATTGTTTTAATATGTGTACTTTCTTGCAGTGTGGACCCTTTTCATGACATTCTCACTAATATAGGATATTGTCAAACAAACTTTTGCCACCCTATGCCAGCTTAATTCATATAAATATGTTCTTAGCATAACATACATTCTCCTGATTACCACTTAAATAGATTACTTCATTTAATGAATATCTATGTAGTCTATATCATTTGCCAGATATTATTCTAGGCGCTGTGTGTACAGAAGTGACAGAACTTTCACTGAACATTTAGGGCTCATTTTTTACCTCTGTGGATGGTGGAAAGGAGTTGAAATTGGTGATTGTTTTACAAGTGTGTGGATAATTGTTTTATATATTTATTATCCATTATCATTTCCTCTTATATGAATTGTCTAATCATATATTTTGCCATTTCCACTATTGATTTTTTATGGGTTTGTAGGATTTTATTACTATTATTTTTAAATCTGTAAACTATGTGCCAATATTTTTTGCTCATATTAGTTAAAATATCGTTCTCAGTTTGTTGTTTTACTCATTTTCACTTGTATTTTAACTTTTTATCATGCTTTTAAAAACTTTTTGTTTTGAGGTATTGTATTATAGATTCTCATAAAGTTGTAAAATATAGAAGACATCTCATGTAACCTCCAGCCAGTTTCTTCCAATAGTAACAACTTGTATAACTGTAGTTCAGGAAATTAATATTGATATTGTCCATCAATCTTATTCACATTTTGCACATTTTATCTCAAATCAGTTGTTTGTATGAGTGTGTATTTACTTACACAATTTCTTTTTTCACTTGTGCACATTCATGAAACCACCACTATAGTGAAAATACAGACAGTATCATCACAGGGATCCCTTATGCTGCCCTTTTATGGGCAGACCCACCTGCCTTCCTCCCCTCTTCCCTAATCCCTGCCAACAACTGATCTGTTCTGTATCTTTATAATTTTATAACATTAAAATGTTACATAAATAAAACCATAAGGTACGTAAACTTTTGAGACAGACTTTTTAAAACCAGTATTCTCTTTCACTGATTTTCCCCTTGTTTTCCTGTTTACAATTCTATTGATTATTTAAAGGTTTATCCTACTTTTTTTCCCTTCTACTTGCTTTCCTTTGTGTTTGTTCTTCTTTTTTTGTCTGTTGAAGTTGGAAGTTAAATTATTAATTTGAGTACATTCCTCTTATCAAACATAAGAACTTAATGCTATAAATATCCTTCTCAGTGTTGCTTTAAGTTGGGTCACATATATTTTTGACATGCTACATTTTCATTTTCATTCAATTCTATGAATGTTTTGTTTCCTTTCAAATTTCATCTCTGATTTATGGATTATTTAGCAGTGTGGTTTTAAATTGCCAAATACTTAGAGATGTTACTTATGTGTTTCTGTTATTTATTTCTAGTTTGATTCCATTAGGAACAAAAAAAATATACTCCACATAATATTGTTTCTTTTAAATTTACTGAGGTTTATATTATTTCTCAGGATATGAAGTAGTTTGACAAAGGTTTTATTTTTTTAAAATGTGTCTTCCTGCTGGATAGAGTGTTCTATATTGTCAATTAAATCCTGTAGGTTGACTATGTTTTTCAGATCTCTATATTCTTGCTGATTTTCTGTCTCATAGTAATCTCAGTTGCAGAGAGTAGGGTATGGAAGTCTACAAATATAATTGTGCATCTGTCAATTTTTTAACAACTCTTTCAGTTTTTTGCTTTATATATTTTGAGGATCTGTTGTTTACTGCTTACCCATGTCAGATTATTATGTGTTCCTGGTGGATTGATAATGTAATGTCCCTTTTTGCTTGTAGTAATTTTCTTTGCCCTGAGGTCTACTTTATCTGATATTAATATAGTCATTTGTGTTTTCCCTTGCAATTAATGTTTTCATGGTATATCATTTTTATTCTTTTATGTTAAACCTACATATGTTGTTAAATTTGAAATGATCTTGTAAGCAACAAGATGATGTGAGTTTTTGTTTGTTTATTTTTTAACCCATTCTGTCCATCTCTGCCTTTTAATTGCTATTTGGTCCATTTATGTTTAGTATAATTGTTTATTTGTTTGGGTTTCTGCCTACCATTTTATTAATTATTTTTGTTTTGTTTCCTTCATTTCTCTTTTCATGTCTTCTTATGTTTTATTTGAAGATTTTTTAGAATTCCATTTGATATATTTATAGTGTTTTTAAGTGTATTTTTGTACAGTTTTTTTAGTGGTTCATCTAGTATTACAATACACATATGTGGTTTATTACAGTCTACTGGTATCAGTGTTTTATCATGTTGTGTGAAGTGTGGGAACTTGAATTCCATTTAAGTCCCTTTAATTTTCCAAGTTGTTAATATTATTTTGTCTAATATATGATGTTATAATTGCTGCCTCAATTATCAACATTTATTTAAAAAAATATATTTCTTCCTGATGATTCAAGATTTTCTCATAGCTTCCTTTCTACTTGAAGAATTTGTTTAGCCATTCTTTAAGAACTTCTTTTAACCTCTCTGTTGTTGACAAATGGTGGCCAATTGTTTTAGTTCACTTTTATCTCTGAATATTTTGTATCCTTTTTATTGTTGAAGGATAATTTTGCTACTGTCATAGTTCATTCAAGCTGCTATAACACAACCACAGACTGGATAGCTTTAAAAAACCAGAAATTTATTTCTCACTGTTCTGGAGGCTGGAAGTCCAAGATCAGAGTGCCACTGTAGTTGAGTTTTTAAAATTTGTTCAAGAGAATTTTTAAGTACTTGTTGAATTATTTTTATAATAACTGCTTTAAAATACTTGTCTGATAAATCCAATATCTGATGTACCTCTGGTTTCGTGTCATTCAATTATCTCTCCTCATTCAAACTGTGATCTTTCAGTTCTTCTTTTTTTTAATGATGGGTGACTTTCAGTTGTATTCAGGACATTTTGGCTAACATTTTAGGAGATTCTGGTATAATTTGTTGTATTTTAGAAGGCTGTCATCCAACTTAGTTTTATCACACAGATGATGATCAGCATTTTTGGGCTGTGGATCCAATAACAATTTGATTTTCAAAACGTTCCCTGTGCTGTTTTGGTATTCTTGATTGCACTATTTCATCTGCAGTGTCCATTTTTTCCCACTTGTGCTTTTTGATGCAGTAAAAGGAGTTGTACAAAGTCCTGATGTTTAGTGGCTTTGGGTGGGAGGAATTTTGTGGTTTGTGAGGACAAAGAGTACATCCTAGACCTGGTGCCATTGGGAAGGAATCAGCCATGTCTGGATCCTTTGGATGACTGTTTACTCTCATTGATGGAAAGTGTTATTTGTCCTATCTAGATGAAGACTAGATCCCAGGCTTGATCACCTGTTCTGAAGTATCTTAACTACCAGTCTTGTCAGGCTACTTGCTAGCTCTAGCTGGATGACAGGATTCTATGGTCCATGGGAAGAAAGAACATTTCCCAGCCTTGGCCTCTTGTTGTAGTAGATTCCTTCTATTGAAGTTGCCTAACTGCTTCTTTGTCTCTAGTTGGGAGAAAGGGCTATTTGATTCACAAACAGGAAGAGCACTTCCTAGCTAGGCACTTATTGTGGTGTAATTTCCCTTGCTGGTGTTTCCTGGTCATCGCCATCTGATGTTTAGGTTGAAGAGTATGCTTGTGGCTGCTTTGTGTTAGCTACACTTGTGACTGATACTTCTTAGTGGTATCCCTGGGCTTACGAGAACATCCACTAAACCTGATGGTGGAATGAGCCTAACTAGGCCAACTTCGGTTGCTAGATTTGGAGTAAGGAGACACTGGACCTTCTGCTTTTGGATGATGGGTTATAAGAGGCTCTGTCTAAATGTTGTTCCTCCAGTCTTAGGGTCAATCACCAATGTGTCTTTCTCCTCCTACTTTACAGAATACTTGTTTGGCTGTGTTTGGCATTATTTCCATACTGTTTACAGCAGTACATGTTGGGATAGATAAATCTATATGCCAATCTGTCTAGACTGACTTTTTGATTAGACTTCTCAATTCTTTTGCTTTATCTTTGCTTATATATTTTATATCAAAGCAGTGTTTTTTGTAATTTTGAAAACATATGTCATATTTTGACATTCATTATTCTAAAACAGAGCTATAATTCTCTTTACATTCTATATCTCTTGCCACAATAATTACTAAATGACTCTCCTAATTATTTAGGTAACAGTGGAGGTTTCACATGTTCTAAATAGACAAAGTAATCAATATCTCACATGCTGCTCATTAAAAATTCTAGTTCTTCATATTTTCTTGTTTTATATAGTTTGTCTTGTAAACATATCTCCAATTAAATTATGCCATAATATATTGCTTTTAAATTGCTTCACTGCAATCTCCCCTACTGTTTTCATAACTTTACTTGGTAATTTTAGTGATAAAATATAGTGTGTGTGTGCCCTTTGCACTTTATGAATATTTAACATTCTACGTCATAAGATTTTCCTCTATGTAACTTACAAATCAATTTGACAATCTATTTATTTTTGGATTTATTACCTGACAGATGTCTGTATAGTTAGAGATCCATATGAATACTGTATCGTGGGGCTTACAATGCATTTCAGGTGATCAATGATGGCTAAGACTAAAAGATTTTTAGTGTAGAAGATAATTTAGTGAGAGATTAACTCGAGTTGGTGGAGTAGAAGGACATGAGCTCACTCCATTCTTATGAAAACACCAAAATCACAACTAATTGCTGAACAACCATTGACAAAATAATGCTGGAACCTACCAAAAAAAAATTACCCTACATCCAAAGACAAAAAAGAAGCTACAATGAGATGTAGGAAGGGTGCAACAACAATAAAATCAAACCTCATACCCATTGGGTGAGCAACCCACAAACTTGGAAAACAATAATACCACAGAAGTTATCCCACAGGAGTGAATGTTCTGAGCCCCAAATCAGGCTTCCCAGCCTGGGGGTCCAGCAATGGCAGGAGGAATTCCCTGGCCTCTGACTTTGAAAGCCAGTGGGGTTTGATTCTGGGACTTCCACAGGACTGGGAGAAAGACAAACTCCACTCTTGGAGAGTGCACACAAAGTCTCATGCTCACAGGACCCAGGTGAAGAAAGCAGTGACTCCATAAGAGACTGTGCCAGACTTATTAGTAATGGAAGTTCTACTACAGAGGAGAGCAGCATCTGTGGCTCACTGTGGGGACAAAGACATGAGCAACATCAGTTCTGGGAAGTACTCATTGGTGTGAGCCTTCCCAGAGGCTGCCATTAAGCCCCACCAAACAGCCTGTAGGCTCCAGTGCTGAGTCACCTCAGGCTAAACAACCAACAGGGTAGGAACACAGCTCCCATCAGGAAGCCTGCATAAGCCTCTTAAACAGCCTCATCCACCAGAGGGAGACAGCAGAAGCAAGAACTACAATCCTGCAGCCTGCTGATCAGAAACCAAAATCACAGAAAGTTAGACAAAATGAGATGGCAGAGGAATATGTCCCAGATGAAGGAACAAGATGAAACCCTGGAAGAACAACTAAGTGAAGTGGAGATAGCCAACCTACTGGAAAAAGTATTCAGAAACATGTAAGTGAATATGATCCAAGATCTCAGAAAAAGAATGGAGGCAAGGACTGAGAAAATGCAAGAAATGTTTAACAAAGATCTAGAACAAATAAAGAACAAACAAACAGAGATTAACAACACAATAACTGAAAAGGAAAATACACTAGAAGGAATCAATAGCAGAATAAGTGAGGAAGAAGAATGGGAAAGTGACCTGTAAGACAGAATGGTGGAAATCACTGCCATGGAACAGAATAAAGAAAAAAGAATGAAAAAATATGAAGACAGTCTAAGAGACCACTGAGACAACATTAAACACACCAACATTCACATTATAGAGGTCCCAGAAGGAGAAGAGAGATATAAAGGATCTGAGAAAATATTTGAAGAGATAAAAGGTGAAATCTTCTATAACATGGGGAAAAGAACAGTCACCCAAGTCCAGGAAGCACAGAGAGTTCCAGACAGGATAAACCCAAAGAGGAACATGCTGAGACACATAGTAATCAAACAGACAAAAATTAAAGACAAAGAAAAGATATTAAAAGAAACAAGGGAAAAGTGACAAACAACATAAAAGAGAACCCCCATAAGTTTATCAGCTGATTTCTCAGCAGAAACTCTGCAGGTCAAAAGGGAGTGGCATAATATATTTAAACTGATGAAAGGAAATAACCGACAACCAAGAATACTCTACCCAGCAAGGCTCTCATTCAGATTTGAAGGAGAAATCAAAAGTCTTACAGACAAGAAAAGCTAAGAGAATTCAACACAACCAGACCAGATTTGTAACAAATGATAAAGGAACTTCTCTAAGCAGGAAAGAGACCAGCAGCTTAAAACAAATTTCTACATATAGAGACTGCTGTATCAAAACCTCATAGGAACAGCAAACACAACAACTACAATAGATACACACACAAATAAGAAAAAGCAAACCAAACACAACACTAAAGATGGTCATCAAACTACAAGAGAAGAGACCAAAGAGGAAGGGAAGAAAAAAGACCTACAAAACCAAACTCAAAACAATTAAGGAAATGCCAATAGGAACATATATATATCAATAATTACCTTAAATATAAATGGATTAAATGTTTCAATCAAAAGGCATAGGCTGGCTGAATGCATACAAAAACAAGACCCATGTATACACTGTCTACAAGAGACCCATTTCAGACCTAGGGACACATACAGACTGAAAGTGAGGGGATGGAAAAAGATATTCCACACAAATGGAAATCAAAAGAAAACTAGAGTAACAATACTTATATGAGACAAAATAGACTTTAAAAAAGACTGTCATAAGAGACAAGGACACTACATAATGTTCAAGGGATGAATGCAAGAAGAAGATATAAGAATTGTAAACATATGTGCACCCAATATAGGAGCACCTCAATATATAAGGCAAATACTAACAGCCATAAAGGGGAAATCAACAGTAACACAATAATAGTGGGGGACTTTAACACCCCACTTTTGGATGATCAATGGACAGATCATCCAGACAGAAAATCAATAAGGAAACACAGGCATTAAATGACACATTAGAGGAGATGGACTTAATCGATACTTATAGAGCATTCCACCCAAAAGCAGCAGAATACACATTCTTCTCATGTGTACATGGAACATTCTCCATGACTGACCATGTGCTGGGCCACAAAGTGAGGCTCGGTAAATTTAAGAAAACTGAAATTGTATCAAGCATCTTTTCCTACTACAATGTTATGAGATTAGAAATCAACTACAAGGAAAAAAAAAACTGTAAAAAACACAAACACGTGGAGACTAAATAATATGCTTCTAAACAGCCAATGGATCACTGAAGAAATCAAAGAGGAAATCAGAAAATACCTAGAGACAAATGAAAATAAAAGCACAATGATTCAAAACCTGTGGAAAGTAGCAAAAGCAGTTCTAAGAGTGAAGTTTAGAGCAATAAAATGTTACCTCAGGAAACAAAAAAAATCCCAAATAAACGACTAACCTTACACATAAAGCAACAAGAGAAACAAGAACAAATAAAACCTAAAGTTAGTACAAAATTAATAAACCTTTAGCCAGACTCATCAAGAAAAAAAGGGAGAGGGCTCAAATCAATAAAATTAGAAATGGAAGAGGAGAAGTTACAACTGACACCACAGAAATATAAAGGATCATAAGAGACTACTACAAGCAACTGTATGCCAATAACATGGACAACTTGGAAGAAATGGACAAATTCTTAGAAAGGTACAAGCACCCAACACTGAACCATGAAGAAATAGAAAATATTAACAGACCAATCACATATAATGAAATGGAAACTGTGATTTAAAAACCCCCAACAGGGGCTTCCCTGGTGGAGCAGTGATTAAGAATCCTCCTGCCAATGCAGGGGACACAGATTCGATCCCTGGTCTGGGAAGGTCCCACATGCCACGGAGCAACTAAGCCTGTGCACCACAACTACTGAGCCTGCGCTCTAGAGCCCGTGAGCCACAACTACTGAGCCTGCATGCCACAACTACTGAAGCCCATGTGACTAGAGCCCATGCTCCACAACAAGAGAAGCCGCCACAATAAGAAGCCTGCATATCCCAACGAAGAGTATTCCCTGCTCACCGCAACTAGAGAAAGCCCGCATGAAGCAACAAAGACTCAACACAGCCAAAAATAAATAAAAAATTAATTAATTTTTTAAAAATTTAAAAAATAAAAATAAAAACCCCCAACAAACTGATGTCCAAGACCAGATGGCTTCACAGGCAAATTCTATTAAATATTTAGAGAAAAGTTAGCACCTATCCTTCTGAAACTGTTCCAAAAAATTGCAGAGGAAGGAATACTCCTAAACTCATTCTACGTGGCCACCACCAGTCTGATACCAAAACCAGACAAAGACACCCCAAAAAAAGAAAATTACAGCCCAATATTATTGAGGAACATAGAAGCAAAAATCATCAACAAAATACTAACAAACATAACCGAACAGCACATTAAAAGGATGATACACCATGATCAAGTGGGATTTATCCCAGGGATGCAAGGATTCTTCAATATACGCAAATCAATCAGTATGATACACCATATTAACAAATTGAAGAAAAAAAACATATAATCATCTCAATAGATGCAGAAAAATCTTTCAACAAAATTCAGCACATATTTATGATAAAAACTCTCCAGAAAGTGAGCATAGAGGGAACCTAACTCAACATAATAAAGGCCATATATGACAAATCCACAACAAAATCATTCTCAATGGTGAAAAACTGGAAGCATTTCCTCTAAGATCAGGAACAAGACAAGGATGTCCACTCTCCTCACTATTATTCAACATAGTTTTGGAAGTCCTCACTATGGCAATCAGAGAAGAAAAAGAAATAAAAAGAATACAAATTGGAAAAGAAGAAGTAAAACTGTTTTCAGATGACATGATACTATACATAGAAAATCCTAAAGATGTCACTAGAGAACTACTAGAACTAATGAGTGAATTCAGTAAAATTGCAAGATACAAAATTAATTCACAGAAATCTGTTGCATTTCTATACTCTATCAATGAAAGATCAAAAAGAGAAATTAAGGAAACAATCCCATTTACCATCACATCAAACAAAATAAAATACATAAGAATAAACCTACCTAAGGAGGCAAAAGACCTATACTCCAAGAACTATAAGACATTGATGAAAGATATTGAAGATGACACAAAAAGATGGAAAAGTATACCATGTTCTTGGATTGGAAGAATGAATATTGTGAAAATGACTGTACTACCCAAAGCAATCTACAGATTCAATGCAATCCCTATAAAATTACCAATGGCATATTTCACAGAACTAGAACAAAAAAATCTTAAAATTTGTTTGGTGACAAAAAGGACCTCGAATAGCCAAAGGTCTTGAGAAAGAGAAACAGAGCTGGAGGAATCAGGCTCCCTGACTTCAGACTATATGACAAAACAATTGTCATCAAAACAGTACTGTACTCGCACAAAAATAGAAATATAGATCAATGGAACAGGATAGAAAGCCCAGAAATAAACCCATGCACTTACGGACAATTAATCTACAGCAAAGGAGGCAAGACTATACAATGGAGAAAAAGCAGTCTCTTCAATAAATGGTGCTGGGAAAAGTAGACAACTACATGGAAAAAAATGAAATTAGAACACTTTTTAACACCACACACAAAAATAAACTCAAAACTGATTAAAGACCTAGAAGTGTGACTGGACAGTATAAAACTCTTAGAGGAAAACATAGGCAGAACACTCTCTGACACAAATCACAGCAATATGTTTTTGGATCCATCTCCCAGAGTAATGGAAATAAAAACAGAAATAAACAAAAGGGACCTAATTAAACTCAAAAGCTTTTCCACAGCACAGAAAACCATAAACAAAATTAAAAGATAACCCACATAATGGGAGAAAATATTTGCAAACGTTGCGACTGACAAGGGATTAGTCTCCAAAATTTGCAAACAGCTCATGTGGATTAATATCATAAAAACAAACAACCCAATCAAAAAAAATGGGCAGAAAACCTAAATAGACATTTCTCCAAAGAAGACATACAGATGGCCAAGAGGCATATGAAAAGATGTTCAACATCACTAATTATTGGAGAAATGCAAATCAAAACTATGATGAGATATCATCTCACACCAATCAGAATGGCTATCATAAAAAAATCCACTAATAATAAATGCTAGAGAGGGTGTGGAGAGAAGGAAACTCTCCTACACTGTTGCTGGGAATGTAAATTGGTACAGTCACTTTGGAGAACAGTATGGAGTTTCCTTATAAAACTAAAAATAGACCTACCATAAAATCTAGCAATCCCACTCCTGGGCATGTATCTGGAGAAAAACATGGGTCGAAAGAATACATGCACCCCAATGTGCATAACCAAGACATGGAAACAACCTAAATTTCCAGTGACAAATGAATGTATAAAGAAGATGTGGTACATATATACAATGGAATATTACTAAGCCATTAAAAAGAATGAAATGATGCTATTTGCAGCAAAGTAGATGGATATAGAGATTGTCATGCTGAGTGAGGTAAGTCAGACAGAGAAAAACGAATATTGTATGGTATCACTTATATGCAGAATCTTAAAAAAAAATGATAAAAAATGAAATTATTTACAAAACAGGAACAGACTCACAGATTTAGAGAACAAACTTATGGTTACCAGGGGGGAAGGATGAGGAGAAGGGATAGTTAGGGAGTTTGGGATTGACATGTACATGCTGCTATATTTAAAACGGATAACCAACAAGGATCTACTGTATAGCACAGGGCATTCTGCTCAATATAATGTAAAAACCTAAATGGGAAAAGAATTTGAAAAAGAATAGATACATGTATATGTATAACCAAAACACTTTGCTGTGAAAAAAAGGAAAGAATAAGAGAAGGATATCCACTCTTCCCCTATCTATTCAGCATTATACTAATGCAATATAGGAAGAAAAGGAAAAATAAATAAAAGGCATATATTAGAAAGAAAACAATTGAATTAATTATGATCCTGAACACAGAAAATCCTTGATAGTCCACAATAAAAGCAATTAGAACTAATAAGTGAGTCTAGTAAGGTCGTAGAATACAAGAGCAATGCACAAAAATCAATTATACGTTCATATACTAGCAACAAACAGCTGGATATTGAAATTTATAGAAACAATGCCATTTATACTATTTAAAACATGAAATAATTAAGAATAAATATAACAAAGTCTGCATAAGATGTGCTGAAAATTCAATACCAGTTGACCTAAAAATTCTACCTCTAGATATACACCCAAGATAAATTAAAACATATACCCACACCAAAACATGTACATGAACATTCATATATATCAGCATTATTCATAATAACCAAAAAGTGGGAACAACCCAAATACCCATCAACTGATGAATGGGTGAATAAAACAGGTTTATATCCATACAATGGAATATTATTCCACAATAAAAAAAATAAAGTACTGATATATGCTACAGTGTTGATGAACCTTGAAAATATTATGCTAAGTGAAATTAACCAGTCACAAAAGATCACAGGATTTGAGTACATTTATATGAAATGTTCAAAACATGCAAATCTATAGAGACAGAAAGTAGCTTATTGTCTGCCTAGATGGGGAGGTATGAGAGATAACGTTGAATTGAGAACAGAGAACGACTGCTGATGGTTACAGGCTTTCTTTTAGGGTGAATGAAAATATTCTAAAATTAGATTGTGGTGACAGTTGCACAATCCTGTGAATATACTAAAATGTCATTGAATTGTACTTTACAGTCTGAATTGTATGGTATATAAATTATATCTCAAAACTATTAAAAAGAAGAAGGCAATTTATCAAAATCACTAATAATGGTGAAATAACAATTGAGTTTTTGACATTATGTTGATGATTCTAAAACAAATTTATGTGTATGTATGCAGAGCTAAATTAAAGAAAAAAGGTGTGTACAACTTTTTTATTATGATCTAAATTGTTAAAGTTTAAATGATTGAGAGATTGGTTCAAGATGGCAGAGTTGAAGGACATGCTCTCACTCCCTTTTTCGAGAACACCAGAATCACAACTAACTTCTGAACAGTCATCGACACGAAGACACTGGAACTGACCAAAGAAGATATCCCACATGCAAAGACAAAGGAGAAGCCGCAATGAGACAGTAGGAGGGGCGCAATCACAATAAAATCAAATCCCATAACTGCTGGGTGGGTGACACACAAACTTGAGAACACTTATACCACTGAAGTCCACCAACTGGAGTGAAGGTTCTGAGCCCCACGTCAGGCTTCCCAACCCGGGGGTCTGGCATCAGGAGGAGGAATTCCTAGAGAATCAGACTTTGAAGGCTAGCGGGATTTGATTGCAGGATTTTGACAGGACTGGGGGAAACAGAGACTCCACTCTTGGAGGGCAAACACAAATTAGTATGTGCCTTGGGACCCAGGGGAAGGAGCAGTGACCCCATAGGACACTGAAGCAGACCTGCCTGCTAGTGTTGGAGGGTCTCCTGCAGAGGCGTGGGGTGGCTGTGCCTCACCGTGAGGACAAGGACACTGGCAGCAGAAGTTCTGCGAAGTATTCCTTAGCGTGAACCCTCTCAGAGTCCGCCATTACCTCCATCAAGGAGCCCGGCTGTCTCCAGTGTTGGGTTGCCTCAGGCCAAGCAACCAACAGGGAGGGAACCCAGCCCCACCTACCAACAGACAAGTGGATTAAAGTTTTACTAAGCTCTGCCCACCAGAGCAACAGCCAGCTCTACCCACCAGCTAGTCCCTCCCATCAGGAAACTTGCATAAACCTCTTAGATAGCCTCATCCACTAGAGGGCAGACAGCAGAAGCAAGAAGAACTACAATCCTGCAGCCTGTGGAACAAAAACCACATTCACAGAAAGATAGACAAGATGAAAAGGCAGAGGGCTATGTACCAGATGAAGGAACAAGATAAAACACAAGAAAAAAAAACTAAATGAAATGGAGATAGGCAATCTTCCAGAAAGAGAATTCAGAATAATGATAGTGAAGATGATCCAGGACCTTGGAAAAAGAATGGAGGTAACGATCGAGAAGATGCAAGAAATGTTTAACAAAGATTTAGAAGAATTAAAGAACAAACAAACAGAGATGAACAATAAAATAACCGAAATGAAAAATACACTAGAAGGAATCAATAACAGAATAACTGCGGCAGAAGAACGGATAAGTGACATGGAAGACAGAATGGTGGAATTCACTGCTGCAGAACAGAATAAAGAAAAAAGAATGAAAAGAAATGAAGACAGCCTAAGAGACCTCTGAGACAATATTAAACACAACAACATTCACATTATAGGGGTCCAAGACAGAGAAGACAGAGAGAAAGGACCCGAAAAAATATTTGAAGAGATTATAGTCAAAAAATTCCCTAACATGGGAAAGGAAATAGCCACCCAAGTCCAGGAAGTGCAGAGAGTCCCATACAGGATAAAACCAAGGAGAAACACGCTGAGACACATAGTAATCAAACTGGCAAAATTTAAAGACAAAGAAAAATTATTGAAAACAACAAGGGAAAAATGACAAATAACACACAAGGGAACTCCCATAAGGTTAACAACTGATTTCTCAGCAGAAACTCTACAAGCCAGAAGGGAGTGGCATGATATACTTAAAGTGTTGAAAGGGAAGAACCTACAAGCAAGATAGCTCTACCCAGAAAGGATCTCATTCAGATTCGATGGAGAAATCAAAAGCTTTACAGACAAGCAAAAGCTAAGAGAATTCAGCACCACCAAACCAGCTCTACAACAAATGCTAAAGGAACATCCCTAAGTGGGAAACACAAGAGAAGAAAAAGACCTACAAAAACAAACCCAAAACAATTAAGAAAATGGTCATAGGAACATACATATAGATAATTACCTTAAAGGTGAATATATTAAATGCTCCAACCAAAAGACACAGGCTTGCTGAATGGATACAAAAACAAGACCCATATATATGCTGTCTACAAGAGACCCACTTTAGATATAGGGACATATACAGACTGAGTGAGGAGATGGAAAAAAATAATCCATGTAAATGGAATTCAAAAGAAAGCTGGAGTAACAATACTCATATCAGATAAAATAGACTTTAAAATAAAGAATGTTACAAGAGACAAGGAAGGACACTACATAATGATCAAGGGATCAATCCAAGAAGAAGATATAACAATTATAAATATATATACACCCAACATAGGAGCACCTCAATACATAAGGCAACTGCTAACAGCTATAAAAGAGGAAATCGACAGTAACACAATAATAGTGGGGGACTTTAACACCTCATGTACACCAATGGACAGATCAGCCAAAATGAAAATAAATAAGGAAACAGAAGCTTTAAATGACACAATAGACCAGACAGATTTAATTGATTTTTATAGGACATTCCATCCAAAAACATCAGGTTATACTTTCTTCTCAAGTGCGCACAGAACATTCTCCAGGATAGATCACATCTTGGGTCACAAATCAAGCCTCAGTAAATTTAAGAAAATTGAAATCATATCAAGCATCTTTTCTGACCACAATGCTATGAGATTAGAAATCATTTACAGGGAAAAAAACGTAAAAAACACAAACACATGGAAGCTAAATGATACGTTACTAAATAACCAAGAGATCACTGAAGAAATCAAAGAGGAAATCAAAAAGAACCTAGAGACAAATGACAATGAAAACACGATGATCCAAAACCTATGGGAGGCAGCAAAAGCATTTCTAAGAGGGAAGTTTATAGCTATACAAGCCTACCTCAAGAAACAAGAAATATCTCAAATAAACAATCTAAACTTACACTTAAAGGAGCTAGAGAAAGAAAAACTAACAAAACCCAAAGATATCAGAAGGAAAGAAATCATCAAGATCAGAGCAAAAATAAATGAAATAGAAACAAAGAAAACAATAGCAAAATCAATAAAACAAAAAGCTGGTTCTTTGAGAAGATAAACAAAATTGATAAACCATTAGCCAGACTATACAAGAAAAAGAAGGAGAGGACTAAAATCAATAATATTAGAAATGAAAAAGGAGAAGTTATAAAATACACTGAAGACATAAAAAGCATCCCAAAAGACTACTGCAAACAACTCTATGACAAAAAAATGGACAACCTGGAAGAAACGGACAAATTCTTAGAAAGGTATAACCTTCCAAGACTGAAACAGGAAAAAATAGAAAATATGAACAGACCAATCACAAATAATGAAATAGAAACTGTGATTAAAATTCTTCCAACAAACAAAGTCCAGGACAAGAAGGCTTCACAGGTGAATACTGTCAAACATTCAGAGAAGAGCTAACACCCATCCTTCTCAAATGCTTCCAAAAAAATTGCAGAGGAAGGAAAACTCCCAAACTCATTCTATGAGGCCACCATCACCCTGATACCAAAACCAGTCAAAGATACTACAAAAAAAGAAAATTACAGACCAATATCACTGGTGAATATAGATGCAAAAATCCTCAACAAAACACTAGCAAACAGAATCCAACAACACATTAAAAGGATCATACACCATGGTCAAGTGGAATTTATCCCAGGGATGCAAGGATTCTTCAATATACATAAATCAATCAATGTGATACACCATATTAACAAATTGAAGAATAAAAGCCATATGATCATCTCAATAGATGCAGAAAAAGCTTTTGACAAAATTCAACACCTATTTATGATAAAAACTCTCCAGAAGGTGGGCATAGAGGGAACCTACCTCAACACAATAAAGGCCATATATGACAAACCCACAGCAAACATCATTCTCAATGGTGAAAAACTGAAAGCATTTCCTGTAAGATCAGGAACAAGACAAGGATGTCCACTCTCCTCACTATTATTCAACACAGTTTTGGAAGTCCTAGCCACAGCAATCAGAGAAGAAAAAGAAACAAAAAGAATACAAATTGGAAAAGAAGAAGTAAAACTGTCATTGTTTGCAATTGACATGATACTATACATAGAGAATCCTAAAGTTGCCACCAGAAAACTACTAGAGCTAATCAATGAATTTGGTAAAGTTGCAGGATACAAAATTAATGCACATAAATCATTTGCATTCCTATGCACTAATGATTAAAAGTCTGAAAGAGAAATTAAGGAAACACTCCCATTTACCATTGCAAAAAAAAGAAAAAAATACCTAGGAATAAACCTACCTAAGGAGACAAAAGACCTGTATGCAGAAAACTATAAGACACTGATGAAAGAAATTAAAGATGATACCAACAGATGGAGAGATATACCATGTTCTTGGATTGGAAGAATCAATATTGTGAAAATGACTATACTACTCAAAGCAATCTACAGATTCAATGCAATCCGTATCAAACTACCACTGGCATTTTTTACAGAACTAGAACAAAAAATCTTAAAATTTTGTATGGAGACACAAAAGACCCTGAATAGCCAAAGCAGTCTTGAGGAAAAAAAAACGGAGATGGAGGAATGAGACTCCCTGACTTCAGACTATACTACAAAGCTACAGTAATCAAGACAATACAGTACTGGCACAAAAACAGAAATATAGATCAATGGAATAGGATAGAAAGCTCAAAGATAAACCCACACACCTATGGTCAACTAATCTATGACAAAGGAGACAAGGTTATAAAATGGAGAAAAGACAGTCTCTTCAATAATTGGTGCTGGGAAAACTGGACAGCTACATGTAAAAGAATGAAATTAGAACACTCCTAAACACCATACATAAAAATAAACTCAAAATGAATTAGAAACCTAAATGTAAGACCAGGAACTATAAAACTCTTAGTGTAAAATATAGAAAGAACACTCTTTGACATAAATCACAGCAAGATCTTTTATGATCCATCTCCTAGAGTAATGGAAATAAAAACAAAAATAAACAAGTGGGACCTAATGAAACTTAAAAGCTTTTGCACAGCAAAAGAAACCATAAACAAGATGAAAAGACAACCCTCAGAATGGGAGAAAATATTTGCAAACGAATCAACAGACAAAGGATTAATCTCCAAAATATATAAACACCTCATGCAGCTCAATATTAAAAAAACAACCTCATCCAAAAACGAGCAGAAGACCTAAATAGACATTTCTCCAAAGAAGACATACAGATGGCCAAGAGGCACATGAAAAGTTGCTCAACATCACTAATTGTTAGAGAAATGCAAATGAAAACTACACTGAGGTATCACCTCACAGTGGTTAGAATTGGTATCATCAGAAAATCTACAAACAACAAATGCTGGAGAGGGTGTGGAGAAAAGGGAACCCTCTTGCACTGTTGGTGAGAATGTAAATTGATACAGCCACTATGGAGAACAGTATGGAGGTTCCTTAAAAAACTAATAATAGAATTACCATATGACCCAGCAATCTCACTACTGGGCATATACCCTGAGAAAACCATAATTCAAAAAGAGTCATGTACCAAAATGTTCATTGCAGCTCTATTTACAATAGCCAGGACATGGAAGCAACTTAAATGCCCATCAACAGACAAATTGATAAAGAATATGTGGTACATATATACAATGGAATATTACTCAGCCATAAAAAGAATGAAATTGGGTCATTTGTAGAGACGTGGATGCATCTAGAGACTGTCATACAGAGTGAAGTAAGTCAGAAAGAGAAAAACAAATATCGTATATTAATGCATGTATGTGGAACCTAGAAAATGGTAAAGATGAACTGGTTTGCAGAGCAGAAATTGAGACACAGAAGTAGAGAAAAAAAGTAAGGACTTTTGTGATTACATTGGGCCCACCTGGATAACCCAGGATAATCTCCCTATTTTAGGGTCAGATGATTAGCAAACTTAATTCCACCTACAATCATAGTTCTCCTTTGCCATGTAACAGAACACATTCACAGGTTCCGGATATTAAAACATGGACATCTTTGGGGGATGGACGTGTTATTCTGTCTGTCACACTTGGTAAGGCCAAAAGGCACCTCCTTGTTTTAATTTGCATTTCTTTTTTTGTCTACTGGTCTTTTTTTCCATTGCTATATTAAAATTTTTCTTATTTTGAATGGGTGCTTAATATATTTATGTGAATGATTTACCTGTTCTTTCCCTTATTTTGACAAATATTTTCTCCTGTTGGTCAATTTTGTTTTAAGCTTAACAATTTGTACACTAAACAGTTTGTAAGTGGTCAGATCAATTTTTCTCTTTATAATTTTCCTCTGTTTTTCATGCTTTAGAAAAAAATTCCTATGTAGAAATCAGATAAATATTCCTGCATATTGTTTTCCAACTAAATATTTAACCATTTAATTCATCTGAATTTATTTTGATGCATGATATAAAATAAGGATCTAAATTGATCTTTTCCTCCTAAATAGCCAGTTTGCCTGTGGTAGAGACAATAAAATATCCCCCAGTGTCAAAAAAAAAAAAAAAAAAAGTTTAAATGATTGAGCAAGCACCTATTGTGTAGCTTCCTCTGTGGCTCTACATGCATTTTTATTATTAATAATAATTTAACATAATAATAGCAATGGCCTTCAGCTACTGAGTAACAAGAAGAGAGAGGGGATATATGTATACATAGAGCTGATTCACTTGATTGTACAGCAGAAATTAGCACAACATTGTAAAGCAACTATATTCCAATAAAAAAAAATCAGTACTATATTTTATTTAAAAATATCGAAAATTTTAAATTTATGATAATTTTATTTGATGTTTTTCTTTTTAACTATCATCATGAAATTGTGTGATGGAGAAGCATACATTTTCAAAAGTTATTCAGAGTTAATGACCAAAACAGTTTGAAAACCACTCAGGCACATTGTATCCTAGAAATGATTAGCTGAGGAGGAATTATTGTGATTTTGTACATTGATCAAAATATTGCAATGACAAAATTGAGTTCACATGGAAAAAATAAGAATGTGATGGAGCAATGTATGAAAGGATTTATAGAAAAGGGGAAAAAAGTACAAAACTGTAGAGATTAGAATAAGCATGTTTAGGGAAACCTTTAGCAGAGCCTGTTTCCTTAGATAATGTTTGATTTATCATTTTTGAAGGGCAGTGTGAGGATTTTATCTGAACAATTATGTATGATGGAGGCTATGGAAAAAATTGGAATGCCAATAAATTAATGTTAAAATTTAAATGTTACATCTAAGAATTAAATTGTATAATTAATTTATAAAATGTATTGGATTTTATAACTAAGAATTAGAGAATAATTTATAGTCTATCAAGAAAGATATGAAGACACGGTAAAAATTTTTCTTCAAAATATTAATCTGGGACATTAGCAAGATGGCAAATAGGAGTCTTCAGACCCTCCTTCTTCCCATGGAGATATCTACTCAAGAACAATACACAGACCAATTCTCTTTGTGAGAAATTCAGAAACAAGTTAAGAGGCTCCTCTGCCTCAGGCAAGTGCAAAACCAGCTTCATTGAAGCTAGTAGGAAAATGCATGGTAACTTGTCACCATAGTCCCTCCTTGCAACACAATTCCATGTGATCAGGGGGAAACGTCCACCTCCCAACTTAACCTTGGTGTTGGAAAGAAAAGACTGGTCAGTAAATATTCTGATGTTTTGGGAGGCTCCCTGAGGGGTTTGTTTCTGTATCATCTGTTTCAGAATGTGGACGGGACACAGCATATTGTAGGTGCTTGGGTGCCACTGAGAACAAAAAAAAAGAGCTAGGTGGTGTGCTGCTGCTACAGAGCATTATGGTACAGCAGACAGACACTAATGGAGCAAGATATTATAAGCACCTGTCACTACTTTTATTAAATATAATAGCACTGGAAGTCCTAGCCAGAGCAATTATGATAAGAACAGAAGTAATAGACATTCAAATCAGAAAGAAAGAATAAAATGATCTCTGTTCACAGATGACATGAACTAATATGTAGAAAAGCACTAAGAGTCCACAAAAAAGGAACTATAAGAACTAATAAACTTATTCAGTAAAGTTGTAGGATACAAAATCTGCATACAGAAATCATTGGCATATTTATACACTACCAACAAATTATCCCACCTACAATAACATCAAAATGAACAAAATATTTAGGAATAAACTTAACCAAGGAGCGAAAAAGCTTGTACATTGAAAACTACAAAACATTGCTGAAAGAAATTAAAGAACACACTGATAAATGAAAAGGTATCTTGTGTTCACGGATTGGTAGACTTAAAGTTTTTAAACTGTCCATACTACTCAAAGCAATCTATAGATTCAATGCAGTTTCTATCATGATTTTATTTGCATTTTTCACAGAAAAATAAAAAGTAATCACAGACATCCATTCTCATATGGAACTAAAAAAAGACCCCCCAAAATCAAAACAATCTTGAGGAAGAAGAACAAAGCTAGAGGGCTCGCACTTCCTGCTTTTAAAACATATTACAAAACTACAGTAATTAAAGTAGTATGATACTGGCAAAATGATAGACATATAGACCAATGAAACAAAATAGAGAGCCGGAAATAAACTCACACATATATGGTCAACTGATTTTTGACAAGATTGCCACAATAGGAAGTACACAATGGGGAAAAGATAGTCTTTTCAACAAATGACTTCGGGAAAACTGGATATCCACCAGACACAATTATCAAGTCAAAATAAAGACTTTAAGTAAGATGTGAAATTGTAAAATTCCTGGAAGAAAACATAGAGGAAAAGCTTCATGACATTGGTGATGGCAGTAATTTATTGGATTTGACACCAAAAACATAGGCAACAAAAACAAACAATTGAGAATATATCAAATTTAAAAATTCTACACAGCAAAGGAAATATCAACAGAATGAAAAGGCAACCTATGACATGGGAGAAAATATTTTCAAACCATACTCATGATAATAGGTTAATATTCAAGATATATCAGTCACTAATATAACTCAATAGCAAAATAAACAAATATCCAGATTAAAAATGGACAAAGGATGACCTAGAGGTGTGGTATGGGGAGGGTGGGAGGGAGGCTTAAGATGGAGGGAATATAGGGACATGTGTGTGCATGTGGCTGATTTGCTTTGTTGTGCAACAGAAACTAACACATATTGTGAAGCAATTATACTCCAATAAAGATCTATTAAAAAAATGGGCAAAGGACTTGAATTGGCGTTTCCTCCAAGAAGACACACAAATGTCTAATAGGTATATGAAAATATGCACAGCTTCATTAATCATTAGGAAAATGCAAATCCAAGGCACAGTGAACACCTTACACCTGTTAGGATTGCCATTTGTCAAAAAAACAGAAAATAACTAATATTGGTGAGTGTGTGAAGAAATTGGAAATCTTATACATTGTTATGGGGAATGTAAAATGATTCAGCCCCTATGGAAAACAGCCTCAAAAAATTAGAAATGGAACTATCATGTGATCTAGTAATCTCACATCTGGGTAATTAATCAAAAGAGTTAAAATCACAATCTTGAAGAGATATTTGTGCTTCCTTGTTCATTGCACCATTATTCACAATAACCAAGAAGTGAAAACAACCCAGATGTCCATCAACAGACGATCAGATAAAGAAAATGTGGAATATACATGTAATGGAATATTATTCAGTAATAAAAAGGAAGAAAATTTTGTTATATGCTACAACATGGATGAATCTTGAAGACATTCCGCCACGTGTAATAAGCCAGACACAGAAGAACAGGCAAGTATTCATGATTCTACTTATAGGAGTTATCTATAATCAAACTCATTGAAGAAGAAAATAGAATGTTGGTTTCAAGCAGCTAGGGGGAAGAGAAATGGAAGCATTTGTTCAACTGAGTATAAAGTTTCAGGCACGAAAGAATAGAAGTTTCTAGAAATGTACTGTACAATATTGAGTTTATAGTTAATGGTACTATACTTACTATACACTTCAAATTTTATTAAAGGGTAGATTCATATTATGTGCTTTTTTACTACAATATTTATCTGAAATGTAAGTGGTGAGCAGATTGAAGAAAGGAGTTGGGATAGTTAGCAGGACATCTGAGAAATACAGAAAGAAATGAAAAAGACCAATCTAGGATGATAACAAACAAACAAAAAAATCATTTGTCTTAGCACTGAGAGAAAGAGTAATTGCTATTCTACTGTAGATGCATGATAAATGTAGAAAAAATGAAAGAAGGAGAATACCAATAACAGAGAAAATTTTCAGGTGAAAAGAGAAATGAGACAAATGTAAAAATATGAAAGAAAAATTGCAGAATTTTAAGTCTGCTTTTGCCATCTACTGTCTGCTAGAATTTGGTAATTTTGTATCATTGGCATTTTAAAGATAGGTAGTATTTGACAAATAATAAGTGTATATTTTTAGATATACATTTTATGAAATACTACTATAAAATATTAGGGCATTTTGGAAGAGTTCATTCATTTGAAGTATTAAGACACTTATTTTTAAAAGTAGAATATAATATTTATCCTTTTGTTCTATCTCTACTCTTCAAACCCTTTCTCCTTTTTTTGCCCTAAAATACAAAGAATTAAAAACAAACAGTAATACCAAAGTTTAGAAATAGATATTTCTAAAAATCTGCCCAATGAAAAAAACAGAACAAAAAAGTCTGAACAGATCAAAAAAGATAATTAAGATTCAATATGGAAAAGGGACACAAAAAGTTTCTCAACATAATTTTCCTTAGGGAGGTGCTAATTAAAAACATCAAGAAATTACTGCTACCCACCTATTATAATGGCTAAAACCCTAAACACTGAAAATAACAAATGTTGGTGATTATGTAGAGCAACAAGAACTCTCATTCATTGTAGGTGATAATTAAAATTGGTACAGCCACTTTGGAAGTCAGTTTGGCAGTTTCTTACCAGGTTAAACATAGACACACCATATGATCCAGGATTCACACAATCAAGTATTTATCTAACGGATTTGAAAATTTATGACCACATAAAAATCTGTGAATGAATATTTATTGTAGCTTAAGGAGATTATTATTATTTATAATCAACAAAAATACAAGCACCAAAGATGCCTTTCAATAGGTGAAAGGAATTTTAAAAAAGGTACAAACTATTGGGTATAAGACAGGCTCAAGGATGTGTTGCACAATGTGGGGAATATAGCCAATATTTTGTGATAACTGCAAATGGAAGGTAACCTTTAAAAATTATATAAAAAATTAAAAAATAAAAACAACTGTAGTACATACATTCAATGGAATAATATTATTCAGTGATTAAAGTAAATGTATGGTTAATCCACCCAACAACATCAATGAATCGAATGCATGTTGGTAAGTGAAAGAAACCAAATCTAAAAGGCTATATACATACAGTAACATCATTCATTTGACATTATTGAGAAAGCAAAAGGATAGGAATGAAAAACAGATCAGTTGCCAGTCTTGGGAAAGAGTAGTGTTTGAAGAGGAGAAGAACAGGGGAAGAACTTGAGAGCAGTGCAACTAATCAGTACGTTATTGCAGTGGCAGATAAATGATGCTATGCGTTTGTCAAAACCCATACAAATTTACAACACAAATAGTGAAACTTAATATATACAAATTATAAAAAAAAACAGGAGGTAGGAGAACCTCAGGATAGAATGCAGAATGACGAAAATATTTAACTAAATTAACAATGTACATCATATTCTCACTGGACAGCTTCTGTTAAAACTGCTGACTTAAGTACCTTTGGAAAAAGATGTTTTGACAGGAAACTGTAAAACTAAAGACAAAAGAACTACACATAAACATTGTACGTTAGTTTCTAAAGTTGTTTCTCATAAGGATATGAATTAACAATTCTGAAATTTCTATACATACATAACGGAATTTTAAAAATAATAAGTGAATGTAGGATAGTGAAAGTCAGTTGTCTTACTGTTGGAGGAGGAGGTTACAGACAAGTAAGTGGGGAGGAGACGTTCGTATGACTCGTGGTACTGGATTAGAGTGGGAGGCATAAATATGAACTCAATATTTAGCATATATAGATGCATCTAATTGCATTAATAGTTATA
Organism: Eubalaena glacialis; assembly: GCF_028564815.1. Taxonomy (NCBI): domain Eukaryota; kingdom Metazoa; phylum Chordata; class Mammalia; order Artiodactyla; family Balaenidae; genus Eubalaena; species Eubalaena glacialis. The sequence continues at coordinate 38,011,286 of NC_083731.1, read as the reverse complement.
GATGTGTATACATATGGGTTAGTAGACATGCATGTATTCCCTACCCCTGCTCCCTGAGAGGGTCTAGAAATAAGCACACCCAACACCCAGAATTTGGTTTCTAATGGCATTCTTCGATGAAAGGAACCAGAGCTTCTTGGAGGTAACGGTTGATTCTAGGGCTGGCCAGCAAATATGCAAGATGAGCCTGGAACATCTTGTACCAGAAAGTAAGGGGATATTCAAATGCAAAAAAATAAGATAACGTCAAAGGATACCAACTGTTAGAGCTCCCAATGGCCAAAACTGCAGCAATTTGAGCACCAAGATAAATAATATTATATTTGATTATAACCCAAATTATACAATGGATATAAGTCCATATTGATATAAATAAATGATTGACACAGGAGAGACAAATCTTTCATACAGAAATCCCAGTAATTTATGTAGATACTTCCCCAATAGGTGTTTTCAAGCAAAAATGGTGTTTAAGAGATGCCTTGAATTGAAAAGAGAGGATAGAGCCATTGCATTTCCCCATTAATAAGTCACTGGTTATAGAGTGGCCCTGGATATTAGGCATGACCTTAGGGGAGGCAGCTCCTTGTGATAGACCATAATTCCCAGAAAGGAATGTAACTGCAAGCCGCAAGCCGCAAACATTCCTGGAAGTATGGAAAATACATTCCTTAGTCATTAAGATGGACTCTATCCTGGAGGCAAGCCAAATTATCAACTAACTTTTGTTTTCCTCTTTACAGCTGTGGGTCTCTTCCCTGATTTAGAATAGTAGGTGGATTGGTGGGTTTTGTCAGAGATTTTGTATGTCCTTATTCCATGTTTTCCTAGTTAATTATCCATATATATATACACACTCATATATATTCATTTGTCACAATATTAAGTATTACATAAACTTTTCTTAGTAAAATAATGATATTATTACTGTAACTTCATTTTGTTAGGTTGTGGTTCCAAATAGGTCATTGAAGTAAGGCATATATTAATGGAATCTTAGTCACTTGCAAGGAAGTTCACTGATTTTAGACAATTTTATTTTAAAAACTCCACTTGTGGATTCTGGTTAATGAATTTATTAAATCTCTTCTTAGGTTTTAATTTTCCCCTCTACAAATTCCTTCATATTACCAACTTGCTTTTTGTGTCTATTTTAAGTCAGGTCTTGTACTGTTGGTGCCAAAAAGAAAAGGAAATATTTGACAATTTACTCTACATACCTTTATAATCCAATATTGTGACAAGTATGTTTTCCACTGTTTGACAAAATACATGTGTTACGCGTTCCCTCTATAGTTGGGAAGATTTTTCCTTTTGAGATAATTTATGAGAAAGCACAGTTCCAATGTCTGATGCCCTTCATGAAGTCAGTCATAATTCCTGATTCCATGACTGTCAAAGGTTTACATGACTCAGTTCAAGAGAGCAGGAAACATGTTATTAAATCTAATCTCCATATTCTTGTTTTCTCTATAAATTGTGCAATAGAAATCATTTGTATACAACTTCTGATAGGTTCCCCCTCCCCCATATTTGTAGTTCTTAAGCTATGAAATAATGTGTGATATATTTCACAATATTAAATATTTGCAAAAGAAAAAAAAAGTAAATAACACAAGAACACAAGAGCATTGTAGAAGTCTCTTCTACTTCCCCATTTAGTGTCAGCCAAAGGTACTCACTTAGAGTGAATCCATAATCCTAACAGTGGCCTAGAAGTATTCAATATTCCTTAGGCTGCATGTAGGTTTTAATTGTATATCTTGACATTATATGCCTTATCTCTTAAAGAAATCTTTGTTCTCCACATCTTTTTGCTGATATCTTTTACATCTCTAATAGGAGCTTAACTTCTTGCCATGCATAGGCAACTTGTAATATTCAAAAGTAAAGTCTTGGTCATGTCTCCAAGAAATATTAAGATTTGTTAATCATAGGGATAAGGATGTCTGAAAAATAAACATTAAAATACCAAACCTCCTCCTCTACTCCTTTATGTACATAAGGAGATTGGTTAATGGTAATTGTAAAGTCTAGAATATAATATATATCTTTAAATGAACTTGAAATGTCACATTAATCACTCTGTTTTAGCCCTTATCTTAAAGTTACTACTAACCAGCTAGTTTAGCTAGGGACACAGAGATGATCTCAATTTCTTGGAGAAGGTGAATAAGAACAGTAAATACAAGATAATATAACATAATAATAAACATTATTATTATATTAGTTAGATACTGTGTATATGAAATATATACCATCAACAAATACATGTATAAAATACACACTCATATATGTAAAATATGTCTCCTACAATTCCAGGTCAAACTTTTATCTATTTTTGCTTTTATTAGAAACTAATAAAATTTTCTAATTTTCTGTTTGAGATGTGAAACATACACAGATTTATTCACACATTAAGCAAAACTGTTCAACAGCAGAATACCTTCTGGAAAAATCAGATAATCACGTCCATTTTTCCAATATAATTCTCTAGGAAATAACACTGTATATTACTTATTTTTTGAGTGTTAAATATATTGGTTTTAAAATGATATATTTAAAAGTATTTAGGGGGGAAGGATCAGGATTAAAATAATATTTATGGAAGAAAAATAAATTTTATGAAATAATGAAACAATAGTTCTATATTTTTGGAAAGGCTCTCCACATTTTATAGTTCATCCCATTCTGGTAGTTTTTGAAAATATTATTTTCCTTATAAACAGAAAAAGTGTTATCAATGGTGGCAGTTTTATTATAGGAAATTATGGTGTAACAAGTAGTGTGGATTTAGTAATGTTATAAGGGAATAGGCCTTGGTTAATTTAGGTGGTGTGGGATTTTCAGTGTCTTCAAAATGCTGACAAAAGCAAACAGCTTGTCTCTGTCTGACCTTCTTTACTCAAACAGCACAATTAATTGCATTTCTGCATGATAGACTGTTACATTCTCTTTATCTAAACATGAATTTGCCTTATAGTGCATTTGACTTTGAAATGTTTTTGACACTTGTATACTGAAACTGTAGTGTCATACTGGTACTTCATTATCAGTCTCAGGGACATAATTAGAACCACAATGGGCAGGATGGAGGCTTTGAATACCTTATAGAATGAGCTCATTTGCATCAATATATTCAAGACAGTTTCCTGCTTTTTGCTTTTCACATTATCACACTTATAGTTTGTGTGTGAGTGTGTGTGTGTGTGTGTGTGAGAGAGAGAGAGAGAGACAGAGAGAAAGAGCAAAAGAAATCAAGAGAGACAGAGACAGAAAGAGAGAACAGGAGAGAGAGATAGGGAGAGAGACTTCATGGGAAAAAGGCTAGAAAGAATTTAAGGATTTAAATAATTTTTTGGTGAGTGCTTGCTTGAAAAATGTCATAACATTTTCTTAGTTCTACTGCTCTCTTTGTACAGATGTGATGATATAATATCTGGTAGAAATTAGACTACGTGTATGTATTTGAAATTATAATTCATATATCATTGATGGGGGTATTCTTGTTCTGAGAGCAATAAATGATAAGGAATTGATCTCTCCCCTACATTAGGGAGAAAAAATTTGTAGAATTAAATGATGAAAATGTCAGCTAAACTGGTCAAACACAACAGTTTTCCCAATAACTCACTGTAGGACCTAACCAATAAAGTAGAATGCTTAAAATTAACTACTTAGTTCCAGAAAATATTCTGACAAAAAACGTGGGTTAAGAGAAAGTCTTAAAATTTTTTACACTGGAGTAGGGATTGCAAGCTTTCGCACCTTCAACATTCTCTAGATTTAATTTTGTTCAAATGCTAGGCTGCCAGGATCCCTACATATTTATCAATTTTTAAAAAGAGAGAGAGGGAAAAACAGTATCACATATATTTATAGTGTAATTTATATTCTCCACCTATTCCACCAAAGGTTTTTGTTTGTTTGTTTGTTTCACCAAAATATCATTTAAACTGACTTAGTAGAGAGAGGAAATGTGAAGTTAGTTTCTATAGTGAATGGGATTTCATATCATAGTTCAAAAGCATGAAATAAAGTTTCAGGCCTTATATATATATTTGTATATATATGGAAAATACTACTCAAATTGGTTCTGAAATTCAATTTCCTTAAAATGCTTGGTACTTAATTGTTCAAGAACTCTCTGCTGCTTTTGGTAAAAAGTGCATTTGTAGCTCTATAGTCCATCATATGTGTCAGCAATTTACATTTAAAATAATAGTAATGGTGCCTTCAAGTATCTTTGAACACATAATATGTCCTACAGTGTGAGCTAAGGACTTTACATGTCTTCTGTCATTTAATCCTCTCAACTCTCACATGTGAGGAAGCTGAGGTGTTGAAGAGTTAAGTAATTTAATGGAAGTCTCACAGTTACCAAATGGCTTATTTCAAAACTGAAGCTGGTTTCTCTGAACTTGAAGCTCATGTTCTTAACCATTCTGTTATTTAATAATTACTCAACTCTAAATATCTGTGAACAAAACAAGTAAGAAATCATTTTGGGAGGAGTTCAAATTTAAAAAAACGACATCATTTTAATTGATATTGTGTTTTAAATAGATGGTTTTGCATTAAAAAATACACACCCCTTTTTATCACAGATACAATTCTGAAAGTTATGGAAGTACAACTTTTTTCATGGGCATAATGTTAAGTATACTTCAAAACCTAGCAGTAAGCTTTTTGTTCTATAAATTATCAAATTGTATACATTTGATTTTCAAATACTATGATAACTTTGTTTAAAAGCAGGATAAAAAGCATCTAAAACATTATTATTTCCAGACTGTAAACATGGGAAGTATAGGGAAGAATTAAAGTTCGTGGAGTACAAAATCAAAAATTGGGGGAATTTCATCAAATAACGAATGTTAATTTGGTTGTGGTTTGTTTTATGCAAAAATACATATCATTCATATCACTGCAAAATGTTTTTAAAAGTAACAGACCCTTTAGACTTAGAGCTTCCTAAAGAGTAAGTTGAACAATTTTTAAAATATTTCTCCTGACAATAGTTCAGTGGATGGAAAAGTTACATTATTTTCAATTATCATCTGTGAGCAATGAATTTACTAGAAACGTCTCTTTCCTTTCTATTTACTTGATGTATAAAAGGCAAGAACAGTAATTTATGGAAGAGAGGAATAAGGATCAGTGGGAGTAGCTAAGGTCCATCCAAGAACACTTGCAACTGGGAATACTTGCAGGACCCGCGTAAAGCGAGAGTTTTAAGTAACTTTCTTTCCCCCTGGAGATTCTACAAGGCAGGAGCAATGGGAACAGGATTTTTCTTGACAGTTTCATAGCGATTAGATGCACAATGAAAAAGTGTTCTGTGGGGAGACTATCTGTTAAAATACAAATTATTCTCCAGTTATTTGATTGTTGGAGCTGTGTTTTCTTCTTTTCTCTCCATTTCTTTCTGTCCCTATTTTCCCCTCTACTTCTTTCACTTCCTTCTTTTCTTTTGCTTACCCTCTGTTAGTATTAACTTCATACCAGCTTTTGTAAGAAAAATTAGCATTTTTCATTTTATATATTGGGTGAATTTCTGGTTATTGAGGGATTAGTCAAGAGTGTAGAGAAAGGGAATTTATGTCAATCAAATGTTCAAAGTAATGTCAGGATTGCCTCCATCTGAGAAAAGTTTATCATAGATTTTTTTTTAGCACAGTGGCCATCACTGAGCTCAATTCTTCCCTTTATTCCCCAAAGACAGTTAGCTATACAGTCAGACAATGATGACATTATCATTCAAAAAATAGCTATATATGTAATAGCTATATATATAGGCATATTTAAATATTATAAAAATCATGATGTAGAATGTCTTAATAAATTATTGATCTGTATAATTAATATATAGTAATGTTAAATTTTATAGATGAAATTTATGTTTTTTATATTACATTACAACCTTTAAACTAAAGAAGTTATAATAAATATTTATAAAGGTGATTGCAGACTTCTGTCCATGTCCCATTTTCAGAAAATAAGGCCTTTATTTGTTCATTTCTCTCCATAAGAGATACATTTAATTTCATTTATATAGATTTTTTCACTACATCTCATTTTAATAAATATAAGATGAAAACTACATTTTTAACATTAACAGATATTTAATTTTAAAAACAATTTCAAAATGAAGTACGTCCATACATCTGTAAGAGTAACTGTTTAGTAGCATAAAGTTACGTAGTCTAAAATTAATTAATTTGCACTTGTAATGTAATTCTGGAAAATAAATATATAATTATAAATGTAATTCCTTTAAAAATAAATAGCTTTTATTTAGGAGATAGGAATGAACCTTATTTTTTTCTATATCTCACATCTGTGACATTTCTAGAAAAAATGTTCATATTCTTCTATAAATCAGGAAACAGAAATATTTCACTATTTGCTGACAAAGGGTGACAGAATATGCCACTGCAAAATATGCCACTTTGACATAAGGATTATTTTGAGTTAAAGGCACTTGAAAAACAGCAAGTGCAAGAAAAACACTCTGACCTTTCTTCTTTTTGTTAAAAGAAAAATGTCCTTCCTATACCAGAAGAAAAGTAACATTCTAATTATCAAGGACAAAAAGTTGAGACAGAATTTTATACAAAGAATTCTATACAAAAAGAACCTGTTAAAATAATTCTTATCTTCCTTTAGCCTCCCCACATAGATAGTTTACTTACTTTTCCATAATTCTCTCTTTTTGTTCAACCTACTATAAAAGTATATTGGTTCTACCATTTCTTTAGGTCTTCATCTCTTATAAGGGCTCTGTGTCATGCAAAAGTTGTATGAATTTTTATGCATTTCTTCTGCTAATCTGTCTTATGTCAGTTTAATTCTCAGGTCCAGCTGAAAAACCCTAAGAGGGTAAGGGTAAAATTTTGCCTCCCCTACTCTAATAAGGTATTATTTTATTACTATTATATATATATTTATATGTCATCAATATTTTCTAGTTTCTTTTAAAATCCTCCAGTATTAAAGAAAATGGTGTTTAATTGAAGTTCACACTGTGATCACAAATTGGAAGAAAAAGTATTTTATATCACCATGTTTATAGAGTATCTGTAAAAAAAAATAAGGCGTTCTCAAAATGTGTAGAAACATATTGTTGAAATATTTAAGACTTGTAAAGCTTTATAGAGTGTTACTCTCACTCTTCTGAAGTTAGTAGAAATCATCATGAAAAGGTATCAGGAGAAGACAAAGAATGGTGTGGAATCAGACATTAATCACATAGCTTATAAGATCTTTCTACTTTATCTGGCAAAAATTCTAATAACATTTATTTATAATATTTTATAATCCCATATATTTTCATGGATGGGAATGTCAATATTTATATTGATACACTACTCTTAAATGAATAATAATTTTTTTCTTACTAAAAATAAATTGAAAACAAGGTTACAACTGTAAGGGGTTTTTGAATCTCAGACTTCCTGTGATACAATTTTTTGCATAGGCAATGAGCCAATTTTATTCTTTTGTGAGGTGATACAAGTAATTTTTTGTTTAAATAATCAATTTCAATTTTTGACATATTTACATTATCATGAAAGTTAAAGTAAAATATAATAGAGGAAATAATATAAAATTCCTTTCCACAAAATCATTGTTAGAAAAACATTCTGTCATTCTACATTGCAGCGATAACAACTCATGATTTGTTTAGGTAACTACAAATTGCCAGCATAATATTTGCAGTTAAATATGGATGGTGATATCTGTCTGATGAAAAGTCTAAATAATTGACATACTTACTGAAGGATAATGAACTCCTAGGGTGCTTTTATTTATTTCGTATTCCAGATTTTTAATCAAGCTAAAAGTTTAAGACTAGAAGAGAGATCGTATCCAGAAAAATAAACAAGAACTTATTAATAATACAAAAATAGTTTTTAAATGATTACTGGTACTGTCTATGATCCTTTAGATAACAAGAGTTCAAATTATTAAAATGATGTTTTTTGGGATAACATTATCAATGTCCATTAGAAAGCTAAGTTCATTTGTTTTCTTTAAGTGAAGATTTTAATTTGGAATTATTTAAAATTTTTGGAAAAGCTGCAAAGATTGTGTAATGAATTCCAGTATATCTATTACCCAGTTTCATATAAAGTTATTATTCTATATAACCTGGATACAATTATCAAAACAAAGAAAGATTTTTTCCTAAGTTACGATTTACTACATTCAAATATTTATTGTGATTTTACCAGGTTTTCTCATTATAGTCCTTTTTCTGTTCCAGAATCCCATCCAGGGTTCCATGTTCATTGAGGAATCCGTTGTCTTTGTTTCCACTGGTTTATGAAAGATTTCCAGTCCGCTTGTTTCTTACAGTCTTTATAGTTTTGAAGAGAACTGGTCAGGTGTTTTATAGAATGCCCCTCAGTATGGGTCTGTTTTTTGTTGTTGTTGTTCTTGGCTGTGTCGGGTCGTAGTTGTGGCACGCGGGCTCTTCGTTGTGGCATACGAGCTTCCCTCCAGTGGTGTGTGGGTATTTTTTTCTCTCTCTAGTTGTGGTGCATGGGCTCAAGGGCGTGTGGGATCTGTAGTTGTGGCGCGCAGGGTCCAGAGTGCGTGGGATCTGTAGTTTGCAGCACATGGGCTCTCTTGTTGAGGGTCCCGAGCTCAGTAGTTGTGGCACATGGGTTTAGTTGCCCTGGGGCATGTGGGATCCTAGTTCCCTGACCAGGGATGGAACCCATGTCCCCTGCATTGGAAGGCAGATTCTTTAGCACTGGACCACGAGTGAAGTCCGAGTATGAGTTTGTTTATTGTGTTTTCATGCTTAGATAGAGGTTATGGATTTTTGCAAATAATACCACAGAAGTGCAGTGTTCTCATCACATTTTATGAGGATTTACATGATACAGAAGGTAATTGGTAACATGAATCCTGGTCACTTGGTTAAGGTAGTGTTTGCTTGGTTTTTCCACTAAAAGGTTACTATTTTTCCATTTCTGTATTCTTTGGAATCCAATCACTAAGTCAAGCCTGCATTTAAAGAGAGAGAAGTAACTACCTATATTATCTGAAATTCTTCTGTAAGTTTTGTTTCATCTCTCTCATTTGTTTATTTATGCAATCCTGTATCCATATAAGTATGGACTTTTGCTTATTTATTTAATTTTGCTTTATAATCCAAGACTATGTTATGTATTGTTTGTTCAAATTCTTTCATGCTTGACACAGAGTTCTCTTAGAGTATGGCACTTGAGTGTTTTGACAGGCCCCACTTTTTTGTGCTTTGAGCACTTCATTTTTTCCCCAGCTTTATTGAAGTATAATTGACAAATGAAAGTTGTATATAGTTAAGGTGTAAAACGTGATGGGTTGATAGCACTTCCCTATTTCTGACATGACAAGATTCTCTAGGATCATCTTATGGTTTCTCTACCTCACCCTAGAATCAGCCATTTAGCCAAAGATCAACTTATATATTTTTAGTGTATTTATTTTGAGCATGCTTTCTAGAAAAAAAACAAATATGACATATGACAAAATCCACAGAGGCTGAAAAACATGTAATGACATTTATTTAATATTTAGTGACTTTAATTTAAATACCCCCAAATTACTCAAAGTATTTTCCTAAGTTTAGGTTAGAAAGTTTGTATTGATTTTTTTGTTACCAAAGCCGGTAGGATTTCCTACATGAATTTCGGCCTGGTAGAGCGACTTGCTGACCTCCTTCAACAGTTTCACTTGTCTCAAAGTCATGCATACTTCGTACCTACCCTATCATTTATATTACTTTATCTTTGTTTAGCATGTCTTTCAAGTGATATTACTTGCTTTTATGTTTTTATATAACCAGTGTTTCAATGATTCTGTTTGTTTTAACAGCTTATTCATTAATTGCAAATTTATATTCATTTAACACATAATTAAAAATTTTTATCCTGTGTATCATTTCATGTATTATTTTAGCTACTTTTAAATTTTGTAAGTTACTTTAAACATATTGTATTTATTCTTTTAAAAAAATTGCTTCCCAAACCATATTCCCAGAAACAATTTCCTTGAAATAATAATTTTAAACAGGAAATAAAGTCTTTGTTTGATAAACAATGGCTAAAATAAATACAGTAGTTTCTTTACTTCAAGACTTATTAGCACCTTCACTATGTCTAGTAGGCTTAATAGTGGTGCTCCAAATACGTCCACATCCTAATTCCTAGAACATTTGAATATCTTACCTTACACTGTATAAGGGACTTTGCTGATGGGATTAAGTTCATTATATTGAGATGAAGAAATGATCTGGTTTTCCAGGTAAGCCCGAATGTAACCACACGTGTGCTTATAAGAAGAAGCAAGAGGGTCATAGGCAGAGAATGAGATGTCAAAATGGAAAGACATGGAATGATGCAGGATCATGAACCAAGAAATGTGGACAGTCTTTAGATGCTGGAAAAGGCAAGTAAACAATTTTTCCCCTAGAGTCTCCAGAAGAAACCCAATCCTGCTAATATCTTGATTTTCACTCAGTGACCTCATTTCAAACATCTTACCTCCAGACCTGTAAGGTAATAAATTCATGCTCTTTCAAGTGACTAAGTTTGTGCTAATTTATTATCACAGCAATCTGAAAACAATACACTGTATTTATATTCATTTTGTTTCTAAGTGTTAAATGGCATCAATGAGGAGCATAGTTAAAATAATGTTGTTAGCTTGTTTTATATTATTTATTTATTTTTTCAATATTTCCACCTTCAAAGGTTTAAAAAACTTGAAAATAAAAGAAACTTTCAATGGAATTACAAGCAGTGTATATACAGTGATAATCTGCTGAAGTATCCTACAACTGATCTCCTGTTGTTCATGTAGATGAATGTTTTCAACACAAATTATTCAGATTAGTACAAAGGGACACAAATGTCACAAGTGATTTTCTACAAACCGACTCATCCTGTTGTTATGAGACAGAAAATATTGAGTAGTATAGAAGCTGAAAGATTCCTCCAAATATGAACAGACTTTAAAGTCCTACAGAAGACAGCATAAAGCTGAATTTAAAGAAAAATTAATTTTAGGTGACATACATCATGTCAAATATATTAAGAACACTAGTTTTTACATGTTTAATTTTAATATTTTAAAACCTCTTTATTAAGGTATGAAGTCAACAATATTGTATTATAGGGTCAAAAGATTTCTAAGAGGTTAGACCTTATAAATGTTTTTATCACACACACAAACTAATTTACTTTATTTTATTTTATTTTTTTTAATATCTTTATTGGACTATAATTGCTTTACAATGGTGTGTTAGTTTCTGCTTTATAACAAAGTGAATCAGTTATACATATACATATGTCCCCATATCTCTTCCCTCTTGCATCTCCCTCCTTCCCACCCTCCCTATCCCACCCCTCTAGGTGGTCATAAAGCACCGAGCTGATCTCCCTGTGCTACGCGGCTGCTTCCCACTAGCTATCTATTTTACATTTGGTAGTGTATATATGTCCATGCCACTCTCTCACTTTGTCCCAGCTTACCCTTCCCCCTCCCCGTATGCTCAAGTCCATTCTCTAGTAGGTCTGCATCTTTATTCCCGTCTTGCCCCTAGGTTCTTCTGACCATTTATTTTTTTTCTTTTTTAGATTCCATATATATGTGTTAGCATACGGTATTTGTTTTTCTCTTTCTGACTTACTTCACTTTGTATGACAGACTCTATGTCCATCCACCTCACTACAGATAACTCAGTTTCATTCCTTTTTATGGCTGAGTAATATTCCGTTATATATATGTGCCACATCTTCTTTATGCATTCATCTGTTGATGGACACTTAGGTTGCTTCCATGTCCTGACTATTGTAAATAGAGCTTCAATGAACATTGTGGTACATGACTCTTTTTGAATTATGGTTTTCTCAGGGTATATGCCCAGTAGAGGAATTGCTGGGTCGTATGGTAGTTCTATTTTTAGTTTTTTATGGAACTTCCATACTGTTCTCCATAGTGGCTGTATCAATTTACATTCCCACCAACAGTGCAAGAGGGTTCCCTTTTCTCCACACCCTCTCCAGCACTTATTGTTTATAGATTTTCTGATGATGGCCATTCTGACCAGTGTGAGTTGATATCTCATTGTAGTTTTGATTTGCATTTCTCTAATGATTAATGATGTAGAGCATTCTTTCATGTGTTTGTTGGCAATCTGTATATCTTCTTTGGAGAAATGTCTATTTAGGTCTTCTGCCCATTTTTGGATTGGGTTTTTTTTTTTTGATATCGATCTGCATGAGCTGCTTGTAAATTTTGGAAATTAATCCTTTGTCAGTTGCTTCATTTGCAAATATATTCTCCCATCCTGAGTGTTGTCTTTTTGTCTTGTTTATGGTTTCCTTCGCTGTGCAAAAGTTTTAAGTTTCATTAGGTCCCATTTGTTTATTTTTGTTGTTATTTCCATTTCTCTAGGAGGTGGGTCAAAAAGGATCTTGCTGTGATATATGTCATAGAGTGTTCTGCCTATGTTTTCATCTAAGAGTTTGATGGTGTCAGGCCTTACATTTAGGTCTTTAATCCATTTTGAGTTTATTTTTGTGTACGGTGTTAGGGAGTGTCCTAATTTCATTCTTTTACATAGAGCTGTCCAGTTTTCCCAGCACCACTAATTGAAGAGGCTGTCTTTTCTCCATTGTATATTCTTGCCTCCTTTATCAAAGATAAGCTGACCATATGTGCGTGGGTTTATCTCTGGGCTTTCTATTATGTTCCATTGATCTACATTTCTGTTTCGGTGCTAGTACCATACTGTCTTGATTACTGTAGCTTTGTAGTATAGTCTGAAGTCCAGGAGCCTGATTCCTCCAGCTCCATTTTTCTTTCTCAAGATTGCTTTGCCTATATGGGGTCTTTTGTGTTTCCATACAAATTGTGAAATTTTTTGTTCTAGTTGTATGAAAAATGCCAGTGGTAGTTTGATAGGGATTGCATTGAATCTGTAGATTGTTTTGGGTACTACAGTCATTTTCACAATGTTGATTCTTCCAGTCCAAGAATATGGTATATCTCTCCATCTATTTATATCACCTTTAATTTCTTTCATGAGTGCCATAATTTTCTGCATACAGGTCTTTTGTCTCCTTATGTAGGTTTATTCCTAGATATTTTATTCTTTTTGTTGCAATGGTAAATGGGAGTGTTTTCTTAATTTGACTTTCAGATTTTTCATCCTTAGTGTATAGCAAAGCAAGAGATTTCTGTGCATTATTTTTGTATCCTGCAACTTTACCAAATTCATTGATTAGCTCTAGTAGTTTTCTGGTAGCATCTTTAGGAGTCTCTACATATAGTATCATGTCATCTGCAGTGAGAGCTTTATTTCTTCTTTTCCATTTTGGATTCCTTTTATTTCTTTTTCTTCTCTGATTGCTGTGGCTAAAACTTCCAAAAGTATGTTGAATAACAGTGGTGACAGTGGGCAACATTGTCTTTTTCCTGATCTTAGTGGAAATGGTTTCAGTTATTCACCATTGAGGATGATGTTGGCTATGGGTTTGTCATATATGGTCTTTATTATGTTGAGGAAAGTTCCCTCTATGCCTACTTTCTAGAGGGTTTTTATCATAAATCAGTGTTGAATTTTGTCGCAAGCTTTCTCTGCAGCTACTGAGGTGATCATACGGTTTTTCTCTTTCAACTTGTTAATATGGTGTATCACGTTGATTGATTTGCGTATATTGAAGAATCCTTGCATTCCTGGAATAAACCCCACTTGATCATGCTGAATGATCCTTTTAATGTGTTGTTGGATTCTGTTTTCTAGTATTTTGTTGAGGATTTTTGCATATATGTTCATCAGTGATATTGGCCTGTAGTTTCCTTTCTTTGTGACATCTTTGTCTGCTTTTGGTATCAGAGTGATGGTGACCTCGTAGGATGAGTTTGGGAGTGTTCCTCCCTCTACTATATTTTAGGAGAGTTTGAGAAGCATAGGTGTTAGCTCTTCTCTAAATGTTTGATAGAATTCGCCTGTGAAGCCATCTGGTCCTGGGCTTTTATTTGTTAGAAGATTTTTAATCACAGTTTCAATTTCAGTGCTTTTGAGTGGTCTGTTCATATTTTCTATTTCTTCCTGGTTCAGTCTTGGAAGGTTGTACATGTCTAAGAATTTGTCCATTTCTTCCAGGTTGTCCATTTTATTGACATATAGTTGCTTGTAGTAATCTCTCATGATCCTTTGTATTTTTGCAGTGTCAGTTGTTACTTCTCCTTTTTCATTTCTAATTCTACTGATTTGAGTCTTCTCCCTTTTTTTCTTGATAAGTCTGGCTAATGGTTTATCAATTTTGTTTTTCTTCTCAAGGAAACAGCTTTTAGTTTTATTGATCTTTGCTATCGTTTCCTTCATTTCTTTTTCATTTATTTCTGATCTGATCTTCATGATTTCTTTCCTTCTGCTAACTTTGGGGTTTTTTTTTTCTTCTTTCTCTAATTGCTTTATGTGTAAGGTTAGGTTGTTTATTTAAGATGTTTCTTGTTTCTTAAGTTAGGATTGTATTGGTATAAACTTCCCTCTTAGAACTGCTTTTGCTGCATCCTATAGGTTTTGGGTTGTCGTGTTTTCATTGTCATTTGTTTCTAGGTATTTTTTGATTTCATCTTTGATTTCTTTAGTGATATCTTGGTTAGTAAGTAGTGTGTTGTTTAGCTGCCATGTGTTTGTATTTCTTACAGATTTTTTCCTGTAATTGATATCTAGTTTCAGAGCTTTGTGGTCGGAAAAGATACTTGATACAATTTCAGTTTTCTTATATTTGCCAAGGCTTGATTTGTGACCCAAGAAATGATCTATCCTGGAGAATATTCCATGAGTACTTGAGAAGAATGTGTATTCTGTTGTTTTGTGATGGAATGTCCTATAAATATCAATTAAGTCCATCCATCTTGTTTAATGTATCATTTAAAGCTTGTGCTTCCTTATTTATTTTCATTTTATATGATCTGTCCATTGGTGAAAGTGGGGTGTTAAAGTCCCCTACTATGATTGTGTTACTGTTGATTTCCCCTTTTATTGGTGTTAGTATCTGTCTTATGTGTTGAGGTGCTCCTATGTTGGGTGCATAAATATTTACAATTGTTATATCTTCTTCTTGGATTGATCCCTTGATCATTATGTAGTGTCCTTCTTTGTCTCTTATAATAGTATTTGTTTTAATGTCTATTTTGTCTCATGTGAGAATTGCTACTCCAGCTTTCTTTTGATTTCCATTTTCATGGAATATCTTTTTCCATCCCCTCACTTTCAGTCTTTATGTGTCCCTACATCCAAAGTGGGTCTCTTGTAGACAGCATAAATACTAGTCTTGCTTTAGTATCCATTCAGCCAATGAATGTCTTTTGGTTGGAGCATATAATCCATTTACATTTAAGGTAATTATCAATATTTATGTTCCTATTACCATTTTCTTAATTGTTTTGGGTTTATTATTGTAGGTCTTTTCCTTCTCTTGTATTTCCTGTCTAGAGAAGTTCCTTTAGCATTTTTTGTAAAGCTGGTTTGGTGGTGCTGAATTATCTTAGCTTTTGCTTGTCTGTAAAGGTTTTAATTTCTCTGTCAAATCTGAATGAGATCCGTGCTGGATAGAGTAATCTTGGTTGTAGGTTTTTCCCCTTCAACACTTTAAATATATCCTGCCACTCTCTTCTAGCTTGCAGAGTTTCTGCTGAAAGATTAGCTGTTAACCTTTTGGGGATTCCCTTATGTGTTATTTGTTGTTTTTCCCTTGCTGCTTTTAATATTTGTTCCTTGTATTTAGTTTTTGATAGTTTGATTAATATGTGTCTTGGCATGTTTCTCCTTGGATTTATCCTGCATGGGACTCTTGTGCTTCCTGGACTTGATTAACTATTTCGTTTCCCATCTTAGGGAAATTTTCAACTATAATCTCTTCAAATATTTTCTCAGTCCCTTTCTTTTTCTCTTCTTCTTCTGGGACCCCTACAATTCTAATGTTGGTGTGTTTAATGTTGTCCCAGAGGTCTCTGAGACTGTCCTCAGTTCCTTTCATTCTTTTTTCTTTATTCTGCTCTGCAGTAGTTATTTCCACTATTTTATCTTCCAGGTCACTTATCCGTTCTTCTGCCTCAGTTATTCTGCTATTGATCCCTTCTAGAAAATTTTTAATTTCATTTATTTTGTTGTTCATCACTATTTGTTTGCTCTTTAGTTCTTCTAGGTCTTTGTTAAACGTTTCTTTTATTTTCTCCATTCTATTTCCAAGATTTTGGATCATCTTTACTATCATTATTCTGAATTCTTTTTCAGGTAGACTGCCTACTTCCTCTTCATTTGGTAGGTCTGGTGGGTTTTTGCCTTGCTCCTTCATCTGCTGTGTGTTTCTCTGTCTTCTCATTTTGCTTAACTTACTGTGTTTGGGGTCTCCTTTTCGCAGGCTGTAGGTCCATAGTTCCCGTTGTTTTTGGTGTCTGTCCCCAGTGGCTAAGGTTGGTTCAATGGGTGGCTTAAGCTTCCTGGTAGAGGGGACTAGTGCCTGTGTTCTGGTGGATGAGGCTGGATCTTGTCTTTCTGGTGGGCAGGTCCGCATCTGGTGGTGTGTTTTCGGGTGTCTGTGGCCTTATTATGATTTTTGGCAGCCTCTGTGTTAATGGATGGCTTTTTGTTTCTGTGTTGCTATTTGTTTGGCATAGGGTGTCCAGCACTGTAACTTGCTTGTTGTCGAGTGGAGCTGGGTCTTGGCGTTGAGATGGAGCTCTCTGGGAGTTTTTCGCCATTTGATATTTCCTGGAGCTGGAAGTACTCTTGTGGACCAGTGTCCTGAACTAGGCTCTCCCACCTCAGTGGCACAGCCCTGATGCCTGGCTGGAGCACGAAGAACCTATCCTCCACATGGCTCAGAATAAAAGGGAGGAAAAAAAGAAAAATAAAGAAAAAGATAAAATAAAATAAAAGTGAAATAAAATAAAATAAAATTATTATAATAAAAAATAAAAACTAATTATTAAGAAAAAAATTTTTAAGTAATAAAAAAAAAAAACAAAGAAAAAAATGGACAGACAGAACCCTAGGATAAATGGTAAAAGCAAAGCTATACAGACAAAATCACACACAGAAGCATACACATACACACTCACAAAAAGAGAAAAAGGGAAAAAATATTTATATATCATTGTTCCCAAAGTCTACCTCCTCACTTTGGGATGATTTGTTGTCTATTCAGGTATTCCACAGATGCAGTGTACATCAAGTTGATTGTGGAGATTTAATCTGCTGCTCCTGAGGCTGCTGGGAGAGATTTCCCTTTCTCTTCTTTTTTCACAGGGCTACCAGGTTTCCTTTGGATTTGGACCCACCTCTGCATGTAGGTCGCCTGAGGGCGTCTGTTCTTCACTCAGACAGGGCGGGATTAAAGTAGCAGCTGATCTGTGGGCTCTGGCTTGCTCAGGCCAGGGAGAGGGAGGGGTACAGATGCAGGGTGACCCTGCGGCGGCAGAGGCCAGCGTGACGTTGCACAAGCCTGAGGCATGCTGTGCATTCTCCCAGGAAAGTTGTTCCTGGATCACGGGACCTTGGCAGTGGTGGGCTGCACAGGCTCCCAGGAGGGGAGGTGTGTATAGTGACTTGTGCTTGCACACAGGCTTCTTGGTGGCTGCAGCAGCAGCCTTAGCGTCTCATGCCCGTCTCTGGGATCCAAGCTGATAGCCGCAGCTCATGCCGTCTCTTGAGCTCCTTTATGAGGTGCTCTTAATCCCCTCTCCTCATGCACCAGGAAACAAAGAGGCAAGATAAAGTCTCTTGCTTCTTCGGCAGCTCCAGACTTTTTTCCGGACTCCCTCCTGGCTAGCTGTGGTGCATTAGCCCCTTCAGGCTGTGTTCATGCAGCCAACCCCAGTCCTCTTCCTGGTATCCAACCGAAGCCTGAGACTCAGCTCCCAGTCCCCACCCGTCCCGACGGGTGAGTGCTGGTCGTCACTGTTCCTCTGTGTGGGAATCTCTGCTTTGCACTCTGCACCCCTGTTGCTGATCTCTCCTCCGTGGCTCTGAAGCTTCCCCCCTCTGTCACCCAGTCTCTGCCCGCAAAGGGGCTTCCTAGTGTGTGGAAACCTTTCCTCCTTCACAGCTCCCTCCCACTGGTGCAGGTCCCGTCCTTATTCTTTTGTCTCTGTTTTTTTCTTTTTTGTTTTGCCCTACCCAGGTACGTGGGAAGTTTCTGGCCTTTTGGGAGGTTTGAGGTCTTCTGCCAGCATTCAGTAAGTGTTCTGTAGACGTTGTTCCACTTGTAGATGTGTTTCTGATGTATTTGTGGGAAGGAAGGTGATCTCTGCGTCTTACTCTTCTGCCATCTTGAAGCTCTCCTCTCTAATTTATTTTAAAAAATAAAATAATTATGCTTTTGTACTTGCAGGAAAATAACACATTAGTATGCATAGAACTTTAAATGGGTTTACATTTGGTTCAAATCACTGGGGCCTATTGAAATATTCTAAGTACACAGTCTTTTTTCTTTACATAATTTGTCTCAAATATTCTAAGGATGTGTTCGTGAACAATTTTTTTTCTTATTGAGGTATAGTTGCTTTACAAGAATATATTAGTTTCAAGTGTACAACACAGTGATACAATATTTTTATAGATTATTCTCCATTTAAAGTTATTACAAAATAATGGCTATATTTCCTTGTGCTTTACATATATCCTTGTTATTTATTTCATAAATAATAGTTTATATACCTTAATCTCAACTTCCTCCCCTTTATTTTCCCCACTGATAACCGTTAGTTTGTTCTCTATATCTGTGAGTCTGTTTAACAAATTAAAAAAAAAAAAAAATAGAAGAAGAAAACATTCTAAGGATTCTTTGGGATAATATCAAGTATAAGGGTCCCAGAAGGAGGAGAGAGAATGGTGTTAAAATGTGCTTAATGAAATTATGGCTGAAAACTTCCCAAGCCTGAAAAAGGAAACAGATGTCCAGGTACAGTAAGAACAGGTTCCCCATAAGTTGAACCTAAACAGACCTACCCCAAGACATATCATAATTAAAATGGCAAAAGTTAAAGAGAGAATTATAAAACATTCAAAAGAAAAAAGAAAAAAGAGTTCATATCAAAGGGAATCCTCATAAAGCTATCAGATGATTTTTCTGCAGAAACTTTGCAGGGCAGAAGGGAGTGGTGTGATATATTTAAAGTGCTGAGAGTCAAAAACCTGCAACCTAGGATACTCTATCCAGCAGAATTGAAGGAGAGATAAAGAACTTCTCAGTCAAACAAAAACTAAGAGTCCATGAACAAATTTAAATTTATATAATAGAACCAAGTCAAACCAGATATACTGAGTATCTAATTTTTATCTACTCCAATATTAAAGAGAAGGGTTTTATATTCATAGGTGGATGAAACAAGGAGAGAGTGGATATATTTTACAATCCAAATAAATTTACAAGATTTTTTTTCAGTATTTGCAGAGTTACTCAACCGTTAGAAATTTGAGACAGTAAGTTATTTATTTTTAATATTTTAGCTTGAAATATCAAGTATGATATGATGTATTCTTTAGTCAAACACAAATCCACATAAATGAGCATGTAGATCCCTGATATTTATTGCAGTTCTGCCTTTACTGGTAAGTGAGCACTGAGTTGATTATTATAATAGGAAAATATCTTCTGTAACATGGAGAACTGATGGAGATACTTTGTTTATTATTGAGAAGAATATAAATGAATGAGAAGACAACTAATGGAGTTTAGTTATTGATCAACATTTTGCCAACATTTTTAGAGAAAGAAATTATAAACCAATTTTTGAAGTATAGAAGTAATACTAATAGCAATAATACTGATGATGGTACATAATATAACAAAATGACAAATAATGACATTGAAAGTTGAAAAATCCAGTTAGGCAAAATAGATAAGTGTCATATTATTATGTAAATGGTCTGATTATACACCTTTTAGTGAGATATTGTCCCCAGGAGGACAGATATTTTTGCATTGCTATGCATCTATTTATTATTTTATTTATTCAATAAATATATGGTAAGACGATGCTGTTAGCTGAGGATCTTACTATAAACAAACATGCCATGAACCCCTTTCACATTGAGCTTAAGTGGAGCTTAAGACAGAGAGTCAGAAAATAATAACTTAAATAAATACAAAATTTAAAATGGTATAAGTGAATTAGTGGCTATGTACATTTCCTAGTTAGGGAGATAAAGAAACCTGTCGGATAATGATTGACCTAATAGGCGACAGTGGAGAATGACTAACCCAACTTCACAGGAAAGATTTCCCTCAGGCAAAATAACAACAGCCTGGGGGCAGGGGTGAGGTACAGTAGTTTTTACAATTGGAAGGAAATTATATTATCTAGAAAATGAAGACATACGGTGCTGGATAAACGGAGAAGAAGGTTGGGTTGTGCAGGACCTGGTCTTCACCTTGAAAACATTTGGCTTTTCTTGATTCATTTTAATCTGGGAGGGCATAACCAATGGTTTTGACATAATAATTAGTTATACAGATGACTACAATTTAGAGGGAATGCAGAGAAGGTAGAGTAAAACCGTTTAACAGACAATTGCAGTTGTCTAAGGGATGAGGTAGTTTACACTAGAGTAATATCAAGGAACAGGAAGAATTTGATTCAGTCAAAAGTTATATAGAAGGTGGTCTGAATTTGGTGACAGCTTCATTATGGGAAGCTATGGTATCAAGGATGACTCTTATTATCCTTTGTAATAGGAAGGATGTTGGTACCATTAAAAAATGCAAGCTACTTCATTTTATCACTTCTCTGCCTACTTGTGGTTGGTAATCCTGTTAAAATCATTGCTTCTTGGAGAGTTTTCTTTCCCTGTTATCTTAGAAGAGGACTGCATTTTTAAGGGTTAGGAGAGGTTGCTATTGTATTTGAATATTTTGATGTGAGCTAAATTTGTGCCCTCAAGTGGAAGCATCAAGTATAAACATTTATATATAAACATGAAATTCACTGAAGGAATTTCAAATGTCTAGACTAGAGACAATATATTTTATCTGGGAATGGTTTATGATACCTAGAGAGAGGACATAGAGTAAGAAAAGGAAAAGACATTTTATGAATCATGATTTATTTATATGATAGGAAATATTGATATCAAGAGTTCAATCTTATCCTGGGACCAGAAAACAATTAATTTGTTCTCTGGTGTTGTTGTATATTTGATACAAATGTATAGGCATGAGGAACCTTGAAGAAGTTGGATTTTACATAATGCAAAGTCTTTAAATTATCATCTGTATTATAATTCCTTGACATTTTCAGTGAATGTTCAGTACATCTTATAGTAAGAGATGCAATTATAGAAACTAAGGAAAGGATTGTGCCCTTATAGTGAGACCTAGAGTCATGGTGGGAGGGTCAGTCACCAGGGAAAGGCAGATCTGCTCAAGACGCAATTATTTCATCAGGACTACTAGCCACAAGTAAGCACAGAAGAGCTACATTGAAATTGTGAGTTTGATTTTCTTTTTAACTATAGTTTATGAGAAATTAGATTTTCTTGCAGCATTGCAAAACTTCAATATAGAACACAATTATTAGTTATCTAAGTAAGTTCATCCTTTTTTTTTTTTTTAAAGAACTCCTTTATTTATTTATTTTTGGCTGTGTTGGGTCTTCGTTTCTGTGCGAGGGCTTTCTCCAGTTGCAGCAAGCGGGGGCCACTCTTCATCGCGGTGCACGGGCCTCTCACTGTCGCGGCCTCTCTTGTTGCAGAGCACAGGCTCCAGACGCGCAGGCTCAGTAGCTGTGGCTCACGGGCCTAGTTGCTCCGTGGCATGTGGGATCTTCCCAGACCAGGTCTCGAACCCGTGTCCCCTGCATTGGCAGGCAGATTCTCAACCACTGTGCCACCAGGGAAGCCCAATCCTTTTTTTTTTTTTTTTTTTTTTTTCATTAGTCATATGATGTTTAATTATTTAGAAGTCCAGAGGGATCCCAGACTCTTGGAAAAGATTATCTACCCAACTGCCGTAAGTAGGAATCTAGAGTCCCATGTGCTCAGAGCAAGAAGGGCTTTCTGCTACTCTGTAAACACTTGCTAGCGGAGACTGTTCACTTCTGGAGAGACACCCCACACTTTTCTCCCTGAAACACTCAAATTCTTTCCTTTAATATCTGCTATGATTAACAAAGGACTAAAGTAATCTTTCCCTTTATCATGGTTTATGTCAGTTTATTACAAACTTTTCTAGGAAACCTTAACCGGTAATGTGTCCTTGACCAGGTTTGGTCACCTCTATGAAGACATGTCCTCACTTAAAATCATTTCCCAAGTAATATTATTGGAAGAATTAGAAAAATTCAGGCAAATGCTATTCTTATGCTATTTTTGCTGTATAAAGTTATCAAAATGTTCCTATACTCTTGACATGACTGTGATATTTCAGTATGTGTTGCACATATATGTTGTGTATGTGTGGCTGCTGATTAAACTGAATCAGATTAACTGATTAAAATCTTAATTCTACCACATACCATTTGTGTGACCTAAACCCACTCTGCCTCAATTGTCTCATGTGCAAAATAGAGACAAAATTGTTCCCATCAAATGATTATTGGGAGAACTTAAGGTATTAATTTATGTATGGCTGTGTCAATTAGGGGGAAAATGTATACACTCAAGTTAGAATGATAGAGAATTAGTATTATAAAGGAGTTATTTAAATGTATGAAAATGATGAAAGAAACTCACAAGGGATATTTCAGTGCCCTAGGACCAGCAATAACAGTGATGCTACCACTCCTCATGTGAAAGGACTGGGGTAAAGTACGGTTACTTCAGTAACTACAAACTTTTACAGAGAGTTGTTCAGATGGGCAGCCAAGATGGGATCTGTAAAGTAGAGGACTCAACCACTCCAAAGCGATCATACTGGAATGAAGCTATTGAAGTAAATATTCTCTCCTTACTCTCTTCACTCTTTTCTATATAGTGCATACTTCTCCACTGGCTGAATCCAACTGGAAACCAAATATAACTAAGCCAATTGGTAGAATCCAAGAAGCTTAGGTTCCAGGGTAAAGAAGAGATTGGAGAATTGATCTGAAATGATTAAATGATAACTGGCATAAAAGCACTGAGAATCATGTGTGTTATATAGTCTGCGATATGTATTAACTATTGTTTGCAACCGCTTGCACTAAAATTATAGACTTTTATAACTGCTTTGTCATTAGTCACTCTACCTCTATTTAAATGTACAGAAACATTCATAGTACACATGATTAATTGTGTTATAACATTTCATAACCAGCTTGGATAATATTATGGATTCCAAGTAAAATAATTTTCCCCTAGATGCTACTAACTTAAAAATAATTTAGCAATAAAAATGATGTAAGATTTCATTTGTGAGAAAGTCTACACATTTCCAATTCAAAGAAAATGAGAATTTATTGAATTTCCACTTTTCCCTTCAGAAGTTATTACTTAAAATACGTAGTATTATTACATGTATAGAGAAATACATATAATAGAGAAATAATAAAGTCAAATCAAACTGTCTATGCATTTAATGTTTTCTCACTAATTATCTATGACAGCATTTTTAGTTTAGAGACATTGGTTAGCTGTAAATCTAATATTTCAGATAACGGAAAAGGAATAGATATTCAGTTCAGAAAATGTACATATATCTAGGAATTTTTTGAAATGAAAATTGTACTTACATTGTTTTATTCAGAATGGCTATTAATTATGTTTTTATAACTGGCTAAGATAATAATTTGGATTCTAAATGACATATTTTAATATCAAGATGAGTAATTTAATATAATTAGTATTAAATTACTTCTAATTTTCACCATTGATAGTTTGCACAGGCAGTTATATTAGGTTCTCAAGGCAAACACCAAACACTAACATACAAATTGCTATTAGGAGAAAATTTACCTTATAATTTTCTGAGGGACGTTTAACCTTTTTTTATTCTTTTATTATTTGATTTTAGTGCATGTGAACCTATTCACTATAATCATATGTGGGTACTGTGTGATTTCCTTGTATATTTTTGAGAAGCATCAGATCACAGGTGGCATTTACATCCATAGGAAGAGTGAGAGAGAGAAAATATGAACTTAAAGTACTGAGAGTTGAGAAATCCCAACATTCAGAGAATAGGTGATGAAGGAGGTATAGCCAAAGTATGCTGAGAAGGCTAGACTATTTATTTATGGAAAGCAAAACAACAAACCACACATGATAAAGTGCTGTCAGAGTAGCCAAAAAAAATGAAGATGGTTCATAAAAGATGGTGTGATAAACCACATTTAAAAACATTGACAGTATGAGAAAGAGATGACAGAAAGGGTCCATTGATTTTAAAACCTGGAAATTGTTGGTGACAATGATAAAAGGAGCTTTAATGGTTTACTGGGTACAAAGCCAAGTTATATTGTTTTATAAGATGATCTGGAGTTGGCCAAAAAGAAACACTCAGCAAATTACTAAAAAATAGATGACAAAAAGTTGTAGCTATTCAGAGATGTGGAGTTACAGTTTAAAAGAAG
The DNA here is from genome assembly GCF_028564815.1 of Eubalaena glacialis. Taxonomy (NCBI): domain Eukaryota; kingdom Metazoa; phylum Chordata; class Mammalia; order Artiodactyla; family Balaenidae; genus Eubalaena; species Eubalaena glacialis. The sequence continues at coordinate 37,986,725 of NC_083731.1, read as the reverse complement.
TTTATTTTGTTCCACCTATATCATTGTATTAATGTGAATAATACAATAGAAAAAGAAAACATGATAGAGAGCATTGAAAAACTAACAGATTCAAGTCCTTCAGAAGGCAAAGGATAAGTTCCTGAGCATAACTGTTAGGTAACCTCTCTCTTCTCTCCTTTTTCCGGGAGAGAAATAAGTCCTCCCTTGAAATAGGGAAGGAAAAAATAGAAGTATAGTCAGTCAGTGGTTATTAAGCTTGATGGAAACAAGATGAGAATGCTCTGTTAATCTTAACTTTTTAATTAATTTTAAATGCTAAGAAACATCTCTGAATTAAAATTTTAGAGGTTTAAGGAAAATGGGGAAGTATAAAATTGTCTTGCTCGGATGTGAAAAACAGGAGCTATATTTAATTGATTGAATACATCTGAGAGCCAATTTAAATTCCAAGACCATGTATAATATAAAAAACAGTCTGTTTAATATGGAATTTTTCAATAATTTAACAATAATTAAATACTTGCGTGTCAGAATAATTTGGTATTAAGGTTTTCAGGTAAAAGCCAATGTGTGCTAGACTGGATGAGGAATGTGCTTACAGATAGAAAGAGATATAATGGGTTAATAGAGAGATTTATATGGTTGAAAAGTATACCCATGTGATCATTTAAGCAAGGGGAAAATATTTTATTATAAAACATTACCCTTTATACTGGGCTTCCAGAATTCAATATATGTTCTGGCCAACAAGCAAGCAATTTTTTCAAATTTAAATTATACCATGTTATTATTTTCCCCAAAATTTTTAATGACACTTTATTTCTCCTGGAATATGGGACAATATTTTTCATATGACTTATGAATGCCCATGTAACCTGTCTCTTGCAAACTTTCCAATTCTTTATCACTTTCTCTAGATTTCTACAATTCTTCCATAATGACCTCTTTTAGCTTCTCAAAGTTCCATGTTCCTTGATTAATTTGAGCTTCCTCCTATCTACTTCAAGCTTACATGTCTTTGTAACTGCAGTAAAGATGTCACTTTCTAAGAGAAAACTTTCCTGAAGTTGCCCGATTTTTATATAATATAATGACAATAATGAGAGGTAACATTTGTATAGCACTAACTGTATGTCCTTGTATGTGCTCCAACTTTTTATGTGTTGTTTAATGCTCACAACTCTGTTGAGTATAAAAAAATTGAGGCAAGATAAGAAAATCGGGGCACAAAATGATGTATTTATTTGTGAAATTTCCCTCTTTTAGTAAGTGGAAATGCCTGGATTAAAACCAAGCAACCTAGCTCCAGGTAAACTATTTGTTAAAAGTAATTTTTTGCATACTATATTATTTATAATTGATTTATAATGCATTTATAATAGATTTTAAAATTCATGAGAGAAAAAAAAGATTCATGAGAGGATATCTCCAAATCAAGGTGACTACTAATGCCAAAGTCAGATAGAACATGGCAAGAAAACAAAATTATAAGATAATATCCTGATAAGCAATCAAAAGTCTTCGATGAATATTAGCAAACTGAGTTCAGCAGTACATTAAAAGGATCATACACCATGATCAAGTGAGATTTACTCCAGGGGATGCAAGGATGGCTTAACATATGCAAATTAATCAGTGTGATACACAACATTAACAAAAGAAGGAAAAAAAATCATAGCATCATCTCAATAGATACAGAAAAAACATTTGACATATATCAACATCATTTCCTGATAAAAATTCCCAACAAACTTGATGTCGAGGGATGATATATCAATGTAATAAAGGCCATATATGACAAGCCCACAACACATGTCATACTCAATGAGGAAAACAGAAAGATTTTCTTCCAAACTCAGAAACCAGGCAAGGATGCCCACTCTTACCACTTTTGTTCAAAAAAGTATTGAAAGTCCTAGCCAGGTAAATTAGCAGGAAAAAGAAATAAAAGACATTGAAATCAGAAAGGAAGAGGTAAAATCCTCTCTGTTTATAGATGACGTGTACTATTTAGAGAAAACCCTAAATACTCCATTCAGAAATTGGTAGAACTAATAAGCAAATTCAGTAAAATTGCAGGACACAATATCAATATACAAAATTATTTACATTTCTATAAACAAAAAGAACTACACATTATCAAATGAGAGATTAATAAAACAATCCCATTTATAATAACATCTAAAACAAAAAATACTTAGAAATAAATTTAACAAAGAAAGTGAAAGATCTGTGCATTGAAAACTATAAAACATTACTGAAAAAAGTTGAATAAGAAACAAATAAATGGAAAGATATCCTGTGCTCATGGATGGGAAGAATTGATATTGTTAAAATGTGCATCTGACCCAAAGTCATCCATAGATTCCATGCAATTCCTGTCAAAATTCCAATGGCATTTTTTGCCAAACAACTCTAAAATTCATATGGAATCACAAAAGACTCTGAATAGGCAAAGCAATATTGAGAAATAAGAACAAAGCTGGAGGCATCACACTTCTTGATTTTAAACTATATTACAAAGCTATCATAATCAAAACAGTATGGTGTTAGTATAAAAACAGATACCTAGATCAATGGAACGGAAAAGAAACCCCAGAAATAAACACACATGTATTGTCAATTATTTTAGACAAATGCGCCAAAGAATATACATTGGGGAAATTAGTCTCTTTCATAAATGGTGTTGGGAAAACTGAACAGCAACATGCAAAAGAACAAAACTGGATTCCTAACATACACAAAAATAAACTTGAACATAAGACCTGAAACTGTAAAAGTCCAGGGAGACAACATAGAGAGTAAGCTTCTTAACATGGGTCTTGGCAATGTATTTCAGCTTTTACAACAAAAGCAAAGGTAACAAAAGCACAAATAAACAAGTGGGACTACATCAAATTAGAAAGCTTCCACAAAACAAAGGAAACAATCAACAAAATGAAAAGGCAGCTTACAGAATGGGAAGAAATAGTTGCAAGCCATGTATCTGATAAGGGGTTAATAGCCAAAATATACAAAGAACTCATACAACTCAACAACTAAAAACCAAATAATCCAATTTTTTTAAAAAAGGAGAGGAAATGAACATACGTTTTTCCAGAGAAGACATAGAGATGACCAACAGGTACATGAAAAGGTGTAAATCAAAACAATTATGAAATATCACCTCATACCTGTTTGGTGGCTATTACCATAAAGATAAGAGGTAACAAATGTGGTGAGGCTGTGGAGAAAAGGAACTCCTTGTATACTTTTGACGAGGATATAAATTGATACAGTTACAATGGAATACAGTATGGAGGTTCCTAAAAACTGCAAAAATAGAACTTCCATATGACACAGCAGTCACACTTTTGGAGATGTATCCGAAGAAGATGAAATCATTATCATCTCAAAAAGCTATCTTCACTCCCATATTCATTGCAGCATTATTAGCAAGAGCCAAGACATGGAAATAACCTGAAATAACCTGTGTCCACTGATGGATAAATGGATAAAGAAAATATGATATATATATATGTATATAATGGAATATTAGTCAGCCTTAATAAAGAAGGAAATTCTACCACAGTGACAATATGGATGAATCTGGAAGGCATTACGCTAAGTGAAATAAGCCAAAGACAAAAACTACATTGTATCACTTGTATGTGGAATCTAAAAACAGAAATAAAAAGTTAAACTCATAAGTAAAAAATAGAATGGTGATTGCCAAGGACCAATGGTGAGGCCCAGGGTTGAGAGAGAGGTGGGGAATGGGGAAAGGTTGGTAAAAGGATACAAATTTTCATCTGTAATATGAGTAAGGTCAGAGGTTCTGATGTATAACATGGTGACTATAATTGATAATACTATATTGTATAATTTAAATTTGCTAAAAGAGTAGAACTAAAGTGTTCTCACCAGAAAAAAAATAGAAAGAAAAAGTTAAATATATGATGTGATGGATGTGTTAAATAACTCAATTGTGGGAATCTTTTCACCATGTATTGCATATATGTATATCAAATCATCATGATTTATACTTTAAATATGCCACAATCTTATTTATCAATTATACTTCAACAAAACAGAAAAATTAGGGTAACTGTCAAGCTCATAAAATTTCCTCATAGTGATGTCACTGCAACTCCTTCCTTCTCAAAACAATTTTCCACATCCCAAGCCAGGTTTCAGCCCATGACATAAACTAGGCCAATCATAATTTCTTCTCTGACTTAGTGATTAAATAAGGCATGTGTGAGTCAAGTTTTAACAGTCTAAAAAGTTTCCTGAAATTTTCCATTTTAGAATGGAAAATTACTTCCTTTTAAATTTTATCCTTCTTTCTTGTATCAAAGAAGATATGTTGTATATACACTTGAAGATTCAAGTAGTTACATATATTTTCTTGATTCCACCTGATTTGAGAAATTACACTAAAAGGTAGATAGAACAGAGAAGATGGTACTTGAGACTTTGAGTCAAATCATTCAGAATCCAGTGATAGGTGCCTGCCTCAAATGTGTAGGGGAGAATCATTACATGAGCAATAAATTATCTGGCTTTGTGTTCATATTATTTGATTAAATTCCTTTTCCAACTTTTGGGGGAAATCTTAATACAGATGTTTGGGTCTGGAATGCAGTACTTGTGAAAAATAAAACTAAAATATGATACTACCTGACTTAAGGTGGATTTGGAATTGGCAAGGATCTCTCCATGCCAGGCCAACTGAGCCTTATCTGTTGAGTCACAGAAAAGTACATTTTGTATTATGACCCATTATCTTAGGATTCTGACCATGGTTCTTACAGAGGAAAATGTTATAGACACAGGAGGATGTTGGTTACTTCTTACAGCCGTTAAGATGTAATACTGAAAAAAAGTTTTTGTTCAACTTGGTCTCTTGAAATTAAAAAGCTTGTATCTTTGTAAGGAGAGGGCTTTTCTGAATATAACCTGTGATCCAAGACTAATGAGATACAAGAAAGCATGGGCTGTGCCACTTTGCCAGAGGAAGTTTTCTATCCTTTGCTAAAGGTATTAGGCAAACTTGGAAAGAGTCTAAAATAACCATAGGAATGGAGCCCTTTAGTGCCCCATTCAGACCCCTCTTGTGTGCTTTAGTTTGACATCCTGTTCCTGATGTCACTCATCATAAAGAAAAATCAAATAGGACATGACCTGAGGATCAAATTAGATATCTATAAAGGTGTAGAACAAAAGCCCATAAAATAAGGGCTGGTATAACTGTGGTAAACTCTCAGAGCTGAGGATAATGAGGAATGATCTCCAAGGCCCATGTCCTTATTCAAAGGAAAAAAATCTTCCTAATAAATAAAATACTGAAATTGGTACTAGTTAAGAGAGTTCTCAAAACTGAAATGAAAGAGCAGCTAAGTGTATTAAGATAACTGTATTCCCCCAAATATCCCAAAGTGCTGGTGATTGTTATACTGCTAAAGTAATTTCTGAGATGTTGTAAAGCAGACCAACCTGTAATGGAATCTTAAGACCTCTACAAAGTTCCCCCATCGTCCCTAATCTCAGGTATCACTATGGAGAGACATGATCAAAAAAAATGTCTCCCAAACATGATCAGGGTCAGTCAGATTTGCAGTCTAAAAATTCTACTCCACCACCACTGAAGCATCTGTGTTTTTGTCCCATCTTATAGGTTACCATAGATTGATTTGGTGTCTGTTATTTGATGCTTGTCAATTTTTTTCCCACATTTTTAAGTATAAGCTTTTAAAAACTATAATTTCCCTTTATCATTGTATATTTGGTTTGTTTAGCCTGAAAGTTAATGATCAGGAAGGAGTACATCAGAGATTGAGAAATTGGTATCAGCTGGAGATCCTGGAATTTAGGGAGTAATTGCTCCTGACATTGCTTTAAATTGTGTAGCTGGATATGAAATTAGCTATCTCCTATTGAGAAATCTGTTGGCATATTTGCATATTGTACCTTATTATTTTACAATATTAAGAGAGAGAAAGTTTCCAATTGCAAATATGGAAACAAGCTTGTGATGTGAGACGTGCATATACATGTACGAATGCCTGTGCCTGGCAGCCAACTTGTGTGTGGAAAGGGGAGAAGGGACGGGTAGTACTTAACATAAATTAGCATGCTTGGCACATTCACTGTGATTTTTCCCAGGATCTATATATGAGCAATTCTACACCTCTTGCTTTTTTTTTTTTTTTAATATAAGTCCCCACCTCTGGTGATATGGTAGATGGTCAATGCTTATTTGAAGACTGAATAAATAGATCTTTGTCCATCACACCTTTGCAACACTGATTTCTCATTTGCAGAATTTTGTACCATTCCTCAAATCTTAGTGCAAGGTTTTAACACTCTGGAAAGACCTCTCTAACTTTCAGAAATAAACATAGTTTCTTGATTCCTTTAGCATCCTCTGTATATCCTTATCAAAAAATGGTTGATTTATGGTTAAACCATTATTTGTATTTGGGTTCCTAGTTAGCCTAAGCTTCTGAAAAGCAAACTATATATTTGCATCTTGTATTTTCAGTCAACACAAAGTCTGGTATAAAAGGCACTAAAAAATATCTGTCATGCTATTGGATAAATGTCTACATTTCCTAAGGTGAAGTGTTTGTGTCCTCCAAAGATGATGAAGATATAGAGATATAAAAATAAATAGATCAAAATTAATTATATTGCATTTTTAATAGGTCATACATATGTATTGATCTTAGTGCCAGCTTAAGAAATGAATATGTATACATCATAGAGACAAATATAGATATATAGATACAGATATAATGCAAATGATAATTTAAGAAAAACAAATACAAAAATGCTTAAATATATAGCTCTTTATACTCATTTTATTGATTTATTCCAAAAATGTAGCTCACATAAATTTACTAGCTTGTAGGACTTATTATTTCAATAATGCAATATTCTGAGGAAAATATTTGGTAAAATATACAAAAGTTTTTACTAAAATATTAATTAACTTTGTTCTTTCTGAAAGTAAGAGAGTTGAAAAGTAGTATACAGTTCTAAGAAAAATTTAAAAATATAACAAAATATCACTTAAATACATTTTTCATTTTAGTACTACTCCCGATTACAGATTTAAGGGCATAAAAATAGTGTTAACTACTGCCTCTGATGCGTTTTTGCAACAAATCATTCCTTTTGGCATGAATAGATTCAAATTAGTTGTGACCCATGTCAACAACACCAATACTCTTAATAATGTTTCTTCTATAAGTGTAGTCTCTTTAGTCTTATCTTAGTGTGATGGTATTAGCTATAAAATATACTTTAGAATTTGATCCATATTTATTGGAAGCAACATATCATTCTCAGGCACATCCAGGAGGTTTGTTGTATTATCAGTTGCCACATTATATATAGGTACTTCTAATGTTGAAGTCTTCTTTTATGATAGGACAATTGCAGTGCATTAAATCTGATATACATGCTGATAAAATAAAGAACCAAGTGTATTAAATAATTTATGGAACTAGCCAGGATATGCATAAATAAAATACATAAAGATATTGCATTTCAGGCACTTACTACAAATTGATAATACGTTCTGACAAACATGGCATTCACAAAGATAAGTCACATCATCACATAGTCAACTAAATAAAATATTCCTATTAAATTTGAGACAAAACCTTCAAAATACATGACTTAAAATTACAAACCCTTAAAATTCTAGTATTATGTATATTCCCTGTAGAATGTAAAGCATTTCTTAAGAAGATTTTATTTTTAAAAGTAGTGTGTTCTTATTAAATCGGAGTTGCTATAGCTTAAAATTATTACTTATTACTTTAAGAAATAGTTGTTGAACCACTACTATATGGAATGTACTGTCCTAGATTTTGTAGATATTTTGCCGTAGTCCCTTTGTTTTCATGTTAGTAGACAGCCTATTAATATTTGTTTTTCAGCATGTGCAAATAAGAATGTTTTGGGCATGAATAATCATAAACAATGTTTAATGAGGATATTTAAATACACATTAGTCACAGTGAATCAGTTACATGTAAAGCTAATGCCATTCAGTGCACTGGCTCATTTAAAAAATATGTTGTCACTTTCTCAAATTTATTTATATATTGGATTTTTTTAAATGTGAAAGTCCAGGTGATATCAGTAACTAATATATAGTACTGTAGAAACATGGATTTAACTAAGTAGTTGAATGTTTTAATTTATTACATCCATTTATATAATAGCAAAACAGCAAACATACTTTAAAAAAATTGTACAGTGTTTCTTTGTCTTTTATTAAACAATAAAACATTCTAAAAATAAATTGTAATACTATATTTATTCCTATATTGAATCACTCAGTGTCTAATGACCTTCAAAAGGTAATGTGACCTGAATTACTCTACTGCATTTATGTATTTAGAGTACAATCTAAGTCATTAAAAACTAATTTCTTCACGTTATTTGCAATGTACTTAATTCCTTTAGGTGTTATTTGCTTGATATTGATAAGATGTTAACAGAAGCCACCGTGGAGAAAACATTGTAAAGATAATAGTAATAATGATAATCCCTTGGACAAACATCAATTCATATTTAGATATTAACTTATGTGTAGAAATATAATATTACAGGTTTAAAATATGATGTCAAATTTTCCAGTCAGAATAAGGATGTAATATTTCTTGATTCATTATTTGATAATAAATAAATAATTTCCTTTCTGGTGCACCATAGTTTTAAAATAATCACTTTTTTTATGAAGTTTAGCAACAAACACAATGTAATTAAAATAACAGATGAGCACTAAAAAGGTAATAGCATGAGAAATTTTTCAGTCTCTAAACATTGCTTTTCTGTCTTTTAAACTGGAGTGTTTAAAGAATTTTCAACTGAGTATAATGATTGTAAGGGAATGATCTTTCTATAATGTAGCACCTGAACAATATATGTAATTAATTAGGCATAATTAAAATCATGTATTTTCATTACATATGTCTTTTCTATATGTAGCATTTTTATTGTAAAATAATGTTAAACATTACTGGAATTTGAATTTCATTCTTGATTTCCCTTGTAATCAAAATTCTAATTGGAACCATTTTTCAGTAGCAGTTAGAACAAAGTTCCAAGGGCCTGTTTTACTAAATACTTATTCATAGTCATGAATAATTGAAATTGTTCACTTTATTATGGTTTTATGGAGAACAAGGACATTAAATGACTGATTCTTGAACTTAAAATTCTCATTTGCTTTGACAATACCAGAATTATTACCTACAGGAAACCTATTTCAGATACTAGCAGACATATATATTCCCCAAATTTCAGAATTTTGCAAATAAATATAAAAATAGTGAGGCTCTCAGACCAAATTAGTAGTCAGTTGAGGTATAGATAGGTATGTCTATCTAATCTGTGTGTGTTTGTGTGTGTGTGTGTGAATGTGTGTGTGTGTATGTGCATCTTGGGCTTCCTTTATTAAACATATATGTTTGGGGGATTATTTTTAAAATCATAACAGAATTCTTAATAGAATTCTATAAATCATGAACAGACCACTAATTTAGTCTCACTGATCTCTATAAATATGTTTGAATCGTTGATGTTCTAAGTACTTTAAAACAATAATAATCCCTCCAGGGTATCACAAAGTCTAAACATTATTTTTGTTTTAAATTTACTTATTTATTTTTGAGTAGACACTTGCATATAAAACCAAATTTTACACTTAAAGTATTATTTATTAATATTATTAATTTGTTGATATAACTATTCATATTGTTAATTTATTGGTAACTTTTTAAAAATTAACTGTTTTTGGAGTATAGTTGTCTTATAATGTTGTGTTAGTTTCTGCTGTATAGCAAAGTAAATCAGCTATATGTACACATATATCCCCTCTTTTATGGATTTCCTTCCCATTTAGATCACCACAGAGCACTGAATAGAGTTCCCTGTGCTATACAGTAGGTTCTCATTAGTTATATATTTTATACATAGTAGTATATATATGTCAATCCCATTCTCCCAATTCATCCCACCCCCTCTTCTCCCCACCGGTATCCATATGTCCATTTTCTACGTCTGTGTCTCTATTTCTGCTTTGCAAATATGTTCATCTGTATCATTTTCCTAGATTCCACATATAAGCGATATTATACAATATATGTTTTTCTCTTTCTGACATACTTCACTCTGTATGAAAGTCTCTAAGTCTCTAGGTCTATCCATGTCTCAGCAAATTGCACAATTTCATTCTTTTCTGGCTGAGTAATATTCCATTGTATATATGTACCACATCTTCCTTATCCATTCTGCTGTAGATGGACATTTAGGTTGTTTCCAAGTCCTGGTTATTGTAAATAGTGTGGCAATGACTATTGAGGTGCATTACCTTTTTTGAATTATGATTCTCTCCAGGTATATGCCTTGGAGTGGGATTGCTGGGTCATATGGTAGTTACTGTTCTCCATAGTGGCAGTATCAATTTACATTCCCACCAACAGTGTAAGAGGGTTCCCCTTTCTCCACACCCTCTCCAGCATTTATTGTTTGTGGATTTTTTGATGATGGCCATTCTGACCGATGTGAGGTGATACCGCATTGTAGTTTTGATTTGCATTTCTCTAATAATTAGTGATGTTGAGCATCTTTTCATGTGTTTGTTGGCCATATGTATGTCTTCTTGGCGAACTGTCTATTTAGGTCTTTGGCCCATTTTTAATTGGATTGTTTGCTTTTTTGATATTGAACTGCATGAGCTGTTTTTGTATTCTGGAGATTAATCCTTTGTCCGTTGATACATTTGCAAATATTTTCTACCATTCTGAGGGTTGTCTTTTTGTCTTGTTTATAGCTTCCTTTGTTGTGCAAAAGCTTTTAAGTTTCGTTAGGTCCCATTCATTTATTTTTGTTTTTATATTCATTACTCTAGGAGGTGGGTCAAAAACGATCTTGCTGTGATTTGTGTCAGAGTGTTTTTCCTATGCTTTCCTGTAAGAGTTTAATAGTGTCCGGTCTTACATTTAGGTCTTTAATCAATTTTGAGTTTATTTTTGTGTATGCTGTTAGGTAGTGCTCTAATTTCATTCTTTTACATGTAGTCCAGTTTTCCCAGCACCATTTATTAAAGAAGCTGTCTTTTCTCCACTGTATATTTTTGCCTCCTTTATCATAGATTAGGTGATGATAAGTGCGTGGGTTTTTCTCTGGGCTTTCTATCCTGTTCCACTGATTTATATTTCTATTTTTGTGCCAGTACCATACTGCCTTGATTACTGTAGCTTTGGAGTATAGTCTGAAGTCAGGGAGTCTGATTCCTCCAGATCCATTTTTCTTTCTCAAGATTGCTTTGGCTACTTGGGTTCTTTTGTGTTTCCCTACAAATTGTAAAATTTTTCATTCTAATTCTTTGAAAAATGCCATTGGTAAAATGATAGGGATTGCATTGAATCTGTAGATTGCTTTGGGTAGTATAGTCATTTTCACAATATTGATTCTTCCAATCCAAGAACATGGTATATCTCTCCATCTGCTTGCATTGTCTTTGATTTCTTTCATTAGTATCTGATAGTTTTCTTAGTACAGGTCTTTTGCCTCCTTAGGTAGGTTTTTTCCTGGGTATTTTATTCTTTTCATTGCTATGGTAAATGGGATTGTTTCCTTAATTTCTCTTTCTGATATTTTGTTGTTAATGTATCAGAATGCAAGAGATTTCTGTGCATTGATTTTGTATCCTGCAACTTTACCAAATTCATTAATTAGTTCTACTAGTTTTCTGGTGGCATCTTTAGGATTTTCTATGTATAATATAATGTCATCTGCAAACAGTGACAGTTATACTTCTTCTTTTCTGATTTGTATTCCTTTTATTTCTTTTTCTTCTTTGATTGCCATGGCTAGGACTTCCAAATCTATGTTGAATGATGGTGGTGAGAGTGGACATCCTTCTGTTCTTCCTGACCTTAGAGGAAATGCTTTCACTTTTTCACCATTGCGAATGATGTTTGCTGTGGGCTTTGTCATATATGGCCTTTATTACATTGAGGTAGGTTCCCTCTATGCCCACTTTCTGGAGAGTTTTTATTATAAATGAGTGTTGAGTTTTGTCAAAAGCTTTTTCTGCATCTATTGAGATGATCATATGTTTTTTATTCTTCAATTTATTAATATGGTGTATCACATTGTTTGATTTGCATATATTAAAGAATCTTTCATCCCTAGGATAAATTCCACTTGTTCATGGTGTATCATCCTTTAATGTGTTTTTGGATTCTGTTAGTGTTTCATTGAGGATCTTTGCATCTATGTTCATCAGTGATATTGGCCTGTAATTGTCTTTTTTGTGATATCTTTGTCTGGTTTTGGTATCAGGGTGATGGTGGCTTTGTAGAATGAGGTAGGGAGTGTTCCTCTCTCTGCAATTTCTTGGAAGAGTTTGAGAAGGATAGATGTTACCTATTCTCCAGTAGTTTGATGGAATTCACCTGTGAAGCCATCTGGTCCTGGACTTTTTTTGCTGGAAGACTTTTAATCACAGTTTCAATTTCATTACTTGTGATTGTTCTTTTCATATTTTTATTTCTTCCTGGTTCAGTCTTGGAAGGTTGCGCTTTTCTAAGAATTTGTCCATTTCTTCCAGGTTGTCCATTTTTTTGGCATATAGTTTCTTGTAGTAGTCTCTTATGGTCGTTTGTGTTTCTGCAGTGTCAGTTGTAACTTCTTTGTCATTTCTAATTTTATTGATTTGAGTCCTCTCCTTCTTTTTTGTCTTGATGAGTCTGGCTAAAGTTTTATCAGGTTTGTTTATCTTCTCTCAAAGAACCAGCTTCTAGTTTCATTGGTCTTTGCCATTGTTTTCTTCTTTTTTATGTCATTTATTTCTTTTCTGATCTTTATGTTTTCTTTTCTTCTACTAACTTTGGGGTTTGTTTGCTCTTCTTTCTCTAGTTGCTTTAGGTGTAAAGTTAGGTTGTTTATTTGAAATTTTTCATGTTTTCTTGAGGTGGGATTGTATTGCTATAAATTTCCCTCTTAAAAGTGCTTTTGCTGCATCCCATACGTTTTGGGTCATCATGTCATTTGTTTCTAGGTATTTTCTGATTTCCTCTTTGATTTCTTCCGTGAGCTCTCGGTTATTTAGTAGCATATTGTTTAGCTTCCGTGAATTTGTGTTTTTTACACTTTTTATTTTCTGCAATTGATTTCTAATCTCATAGTCTTGTGGTTAGAAATGATGCTTGATATGATTTTATTTTTCTTAAATTTACCAAGGTTTGCTTTGTGACCTAAGATGTGATCTCTCCTGGAGAATGTTCCGTATTCACTGGAGAAGAAAGTGTGTTCTGCTGATTTCAGATGGAATGTCCTATAAATATCAATTAAGTCTATCTGGTCTAATGTGTCATTTAAGGCTTGTGTTTCCTTATTAATTTTCTGTTTGAATGATCTGCCCATTGGTGTGAATGGAGTGTTAAGTTCCCCACTTATAGTGTTAGTATCAATTTCCCCTTTTATGGCTGTTAGCATTTTCCTTATGTATTGAGGTGCTCCTATGTTGGGTGCTTTAATATTTACAATTGTTGCATCTTCTTCTTGGATTGATCCCTTGATCATTGTGTATTGTCCTTCCTTGTCTCTTGTAATAGTCTTTATTTTAAAGTCTATTTCGTCTGATATGAGTATTGCTACTCCAGCTTTGTTTTGATTTTCATTTTCATGGAATATCTTTTTCCATCCCTTCACTTTCAGTCTGTATGTGTCCCTAGGTCTGAAGTGGGTCTCTTGTAGACAGTATATGTACAGGTCTTGTTTTTTATCCATTCAGCTGGCCTGTGTCTTTTGGTTGGAGCATTTAATCCATTCATATTTAAGGTAATTATTGATATGTATGTTCCTATTACCATTTTCTTAATTGTTTTGGGTTTGTTTTTGCAGGTCTTTTTCTGGTCTTGTATTTCTCACTTTGTGAAGTTCCTTTAGCATTTGTTGTAGAGCTGGTGTGGTGGTGCTGAATTCTCGAGTAGTCTTGGTTGTAGGTTTTTCCCTTTCATCACTTTAAATATATTATGCCACTCCCTTCTGGACTGCAGCGTTTCTGCTGAAAAATCACCTGAAAACCTTATGGTTTTCATAATATACCCTTGTATATTATTTGTTTCTTTTCCCTCGCTGGTTTTAGTACTTTTTCTTTGTATTTAATTTTTGTTAGTTTGAATAATATATGTCTTGGCGTGTTCCTCCTTGGGGTTATCCTGTATAGGACTCTCTGCCCTTCCTGGATTTGGGTGACAATTTCCTTTCCCATGTTAGGGAAGTTTTTGACTATAATCTCTTCAAATGTTTTCTCAGACCCTTTCTCTTTTTCTTCTTTTGTGACTCCTATAATTCGAATGTTGGTGCTTTTAATGTTGTCCCAGAGGTCTCTGAGACTCTCCTCACTTCTTTGCATCCTTTTTTTTTTTTTTTTTATTCTGCTCTGTGGCAGTTATTTCCACCATTCTATCTTCCAGCTCACTTATCTGTTCTTCTGCCTTAGTTATTCTGCTATTGATTCCTTCTAGTGTATTTTTCACTTCAGTTATTGCATTGTTCATCACTGCTTTTTGTTCTTTAGTTCTACTAGGTCCTTGTCAAACATTTCTTGGGTCTCCATTCTATTTCTGTGCCTCCATTCTATTTTCAAGATCTTGGATCATCTTAAGAATCATTACTCTGAATTCTTTTTCAGGTAGATTGCCTATTTTCTCTTCATTTATTTGGTCTTATGGATTTTTACCTTGCTCCTTCATCTGTAACATATTTTTCTGTCATCTCATTTTGTCTGACTTACTGTGTTTGTGGTCTCCTTTCTGCAGGCTTCAGGGTCATAGTTCCTCTTGCTTCTGGTGTATTTGCCCCCTCATTGGTGAGAGTGTTACAGGGGCTTGTGTAGGCTTCTTTTTGGGAAGGTCTGGTGTCTGTGCTGTGGTGGGTGGAGCTGAGTCTTGTGCCCTGATGGGCTGGACCATGTCAGGTGGTGTTTTGGGGGTTGTCTGTGAGCTTAGTATGACTTTAGGCAGCCTGTCTGCTGATGGGTGAGGCTGTGTTCCTGTCTTGCTAGTTGTTTGGTGTGGGGCATCCAGCAGTGGAGCCTGTAGGCAGTTGGGTGGAGCTGGGCCTTCGTGTTGAGATGGAGACCTCTGGAAAAGCTCACGCTGATTAATATTCCCTGGGGCCAGGAATTCTCTGGCATTCCAGCATCTTGGACTCAACACTCTTACTCTAGAGGCTCAGGCATGACCCTTGGCCAGGGAACAAAGACCATGCCAGCTGCATGGTGGAGCCAGAAAAAGAAAAGAATAAAATACAACAAAGAAAACAAACAAACAAAATCCAAGACAAATGACAAAACCAAGACCAAACAAAAAAAAAAAAAGAAGAAAAAAAAATCCAAACAAAAACTAATAAAAACAGAAGTAACAAAACTAAAAATCAAAACACAAGAAAAACAGAAAGCAAACTAAAAAAAAAAAAAGACAACTTTAAACAAATATACCAAAATGGTCAAGACATAAAACAACAAAACAAACAAAAAAAAAGACAAAATCAAAAACAAGAAAAAAACACAAAACATCAAGTAAAAATTGAAAAATAAAAAAATTATTAAAAAATTAGAAAACAAAAAATAAAAAATAATTAAAAAGAAAAAAATAATAAAACAACAACAGAACAAAATGAAACAAAAATTGAAAAGAAAAAAGAAAAAAATAGTAATAATATTTTCCTGAGGCCTCCACTCTCAGTGTCCTTGTTCCTCCAGTGAGCCACAGCCAACCCTTGCCTCCCCAGGAGGCCCTCCACTAACACTAGGTAGTTCTCTGAACTTGCTGTGGGCACAGTTGGGCCAGCTCAGACCCTGACCTGACCCAACTTCCACATGTACTTGCCCCCAAAGTCCACAGCTGTCAAATTTAGACTGGTCTCAGTAGTTGATAGTACTCATTGTCCATTCAGATATTCCACAGATGCAGGATTTACCAAGCAGATCATGCAGATTTAACCTGTGGCTTGTTCAGCTGCACCAAGAGATTTCTGTTCCTCTTTCTTAATCACATAGTCACTGGGCTCAGCTTTGGTTTTGGCCCCACCTCTATGTATGGGCCACCCTCAGGTGTCTGTTCCCTGCCCAGGCAAGAAGGGAAGAAGCAGTGGCTGATTGGGGTTCTCAGGCTGTTTGGGGCAATTATTCGCTCAGGCGGAGGAGGGATAAGGTGGCCACAGCTTTGGTGTGTGTGAAGTGCCTGCAGTGGCAGAGACCAGCAAGAAGATGCAACAGACTGGGACACACTCACTCTGGTGTGAGTCCCTCCAAGTGACCACAGAAGCAGGGGCCGTTGGGTGGGGAAGGGGTTTGCAATGGCAGCCCTGCCCCTTGCATGCCACTCAACAGTGGTGCCTCATTTCCAAGGCAGACCACGCTTCCTCCAGGAGCATTCCTGGCCATGGAGCACCTCACTCCCATTCCCTCAGGTTTTCTCTGTGCAGCCAACACTGGTCCTCTACCCAGATCCACTCTCCTGACCACAAGCTTTAGCACTCAGCCCCCTTCAGCACCGGCGGCTTCCTTTCTCAGGCTGGTGTGCCCAAGACTGATTCCAGAGGAGGCTTTAGCAGTGGTGGTGCTCAGGACTCTGGAGACTGTGCAGGTGGAGGAGGCTTTGGCTTGAGGGGGTGGGCCTTTGTTAGTAACTTTTTAAATTTAAAAGTCTTCTTCCATTTCTGTCCTCCAGGTACCTACTGATCTTGCCAAGAAGCAATCAATATAATTAGAAACGAATACCAGATCTCGAATCAAATGAACTCATAATATATGGAATGGGATAGAAATCACCATATTATGTCCAAAATTAAAATAGTAACTAACTTTTGCTGTTTTGGTCTGTGGACCAATCATTGTATGAAGTACAGTAATAAGTCATTTCTTACTCATTTCTCAAAGAAAATTCTATGTGGTAAATATTTTCTTTAATTTCAGCCCACAGCTGAGGAAACTAAGGCCAGAAGAGTGTCTAATCGAGTTTCTGATTACACAGGCCATGTGCTCAAAAAGTGACAAGTTATTGTGTTCACCTACTTAGCACCACTCCAGAGACCATGTTCTTAAACCATTGTGATATACTCTCTCCCTTAGGGTATAATGGTTAAAAGCAAGACCTTCAAATGTAATAAGCATTAAAGTTGTACTCTTTGTAAACAATTTATGTATTGTGCATGCATTTGGATGTGCTGAAGAAAATAATTCAGAAAAGAAATTAGACTTAGAAAGGTAACCAAAATATAACAGGAAGTTAGAAAATAGTGCCAAGACCTATATAACAGGCTGGGACTTGGAATATATAACTCTTATAATTCTGCCTCTCAGTGATCTACTCACATGAATAAACGTTATACATATAAGTTTTTAAAAGATACTAATACAGGAATACCTTGTTTTATTGTGCTTTGCTTTATTGCAGATGTTGAGTTTTTTACAAATTGAAGGTGTGTGGCAACCCAGCATCAAGCAATTCTATTGGTGCCATTTTTCTAACAGCCTTTGTTCACTTGGTTCCTCTGCATTACCTTTTTGATAATTCTCACAATATTTCAAAATTTTCATTATTTTTATATGTTATGGTGATCTGAGATCAGTGACCTTTGATGTCACTATTGCAATTATTTTGGGGTGCCAAGAACCACACCCATATAAAGTGATGAGCTTAGTAGATAAATGTCGTGTGATTTGACTGCTCCAACGGTTGAGCATCCCCCCACCTCTCCCCTTCTCCAGAGGTCTCCTTGGTCCCTGAGACACAACGCTATTGAAATTAGGCCAATTAATAACCCTACAAAGGCCTCTAAGTGTTTAAGTGAAAAAAAGAGTCATATGTCTTTCACTTTAAATCCAAAGCTAGAAAAGATCAAGCTTAGTGAGAAAAGCATGTCTAAAACTGAGATGTGTTGAAAGCTGGGCCTCTTGTGCCAAACACCCAAGTTGTGAACGTTCAGAAAGGTTCTTGAAGGAAATTTAAAGGGCTACTCCAGTGAACACACTAATGATAAGAAAACAAAACAGCCTTATTGCTGGTATGGAGAAAGTTTTAGTGGTCTGGGTAGAAGATCAAACCAGCCACAGCATTCACTTAAGCCAAAGCCTAATCTAGAGCAAGACCCTAACTCTCTTCAATTCTGTGAAGGCTGAAGGAGGTGAGGTAGGTGCAGAAGGAAAGTTTGCAGCTAGCAGAGGTTGGGTCATGAGGTTGAAGAAAAGAAGTCCTCTCCATAACATAAAAGTGCAAGAGGAAGCAGAAAATGCTGTTGTAGAAGTTGCAGCAAATTATCCAGAAGATTTAGCTAAGATGATTAATGAAGGTGGCTGCACTGAACAACAGATTTTGAATGTAGATAAAGTAGCCTTATATTGGAAGAAGATAACATTCAGAACTTTTATAGCTAGAGAAGAGAAGTCAATGCCTGGCTTTAAAGCTTCAAAGGACGAGCTGACTATCTTGTTGGGGGTTAATGTGGCTGGGGACTTAAAGGGGAAGTCATTTACCATTCTGAAAATCCTAGGGTCCTTTAGAATTATGCTAATTCTACTCTGTCTGTGCTCTATAAATGGAACAACAAAGCCTGGATGAAAACACATCAGTTAACAGCATAGCTTACTGACTATTTGAAGCCCACTGTTGAGATCTATTGCTCAGAAAAAGATTCCTTTCATAATATTTCTGCCCTCTGACAATGCACCTGGTCACCCAGAGCTCTGATGTGGACAAACAGTGAGATTCATGTTGTTTTTATGCCTGCTAACACAACATCCATTCTGCAGCCTATGGATTGAGGAATAATTTCTGCTTTCAAGTCTTATTTAGGAAATATATTTTGTAAGATTATAACTGTCCTAGATGGTGAGTCATCTGATGGATCTGGGCAAAGTAAATTGGAAACCTCTGAAAAGGATTCACCTTTCTAGATGCATGAAAAACTTTCATAATTCATCAGAAGAGGTCAAAATATCAACATTAACAGGAGTTTGGAAGAAGTTGACTCCAACACTCATGGGTGACTTTCATGGGTTTAAGACTTCCGTGAAGGAAGTAACTACAGATGTTGTGGAAATAGCAAGAGAACTAGAACTAAAAGTGGAGACCAAAGATGTGACTGAATTGTTGCAATGTCATGATAAAACTTTCATGGATGAGGAGCTGCTTTTTATGGATAATAAAAAGTGGTTTCTTGAGATGGAATATACCCCTGCTGAAAATGCTGTCAAAATTGTTGAAGCAACAACAAATCATTTAGAATATTGCATAAACTTAGTTGATAAAGCAACATCAGTGTTTGAGAGGATTGACTCCAATTTCAAAAGAAGTTCTGCCATGGTAAAATGCTATCAAAAAGCATTGCATGCTACAGAGAAATCGCTTGTGAAAGTAAGAGTCAATCTAAGTGGCAAACCTCGTTGCTGTTTTATTTTAAGAAAGTGCCACTGCCAACCCAACCTTCAGCAACCACTGCCATCAACATCTGGACAAGACTTTTCACTAACAAAAAGATTACAACTTTTTGAAGACTCAGATGATGGTTAGGGTTTTTCAGCAATAAAGTATTTTAAAATTAAGGTATGTACATTTTTTTTAAAGATATGGCAATTTGTTATTTATTTTTATTTATTTATGGCTGTGTTGGGTCTTCGTTTCTGTGCGAGGGCTTTCTCCAGTTGCGGCAAGCGGAGGCCACTCTTCATCGCGGTGCGCGGGCCTCTCACTATCGCGGCCTCTCTTGTTGCGGAGCACAGGCTCCAGACGCGCAGACTCAGTAATTGTGGCTCACGGGCCCAGTTGCTCCGCGGCATGTGGGATCTTCCCAGACCAGGGCTCGAACCCGTGACTCCTGCATTGGCAGGCAGATTCTCAACCATTGCACCACCAGGGAAGCCCAAGGTATGTACATTTTTTAGACATAAAACTATTGCACACTTAATAGACTGCAGTATAATGTAAATGTAAATTTTATATGCAATGGAAAATGGAAAAAATTGTGTGACTTTTTTATTGCAATTTTTGCTTTGCTACAGTGGCCTGGAACAGAATTCACAATAACTGCAAGGTGTGTCTGCATAGTTGTATACTCAGGAGTGTCAAGACAGCCAAGAAAACTTGCATATTCGCAATGTGCTCATGATAATCTTCAAGAACAGATATACATAGAACATAATAGGTGAGTAGAACTTATCTTTTTACTATGTCTATAAAGTATAATAATATGAAAACACTTTAAGTATAGTAGTTTCACTATTTTTAATAGAATGATATCATTAAATTAGTTAAATATTATTTAATAATTTAACATGCTTATATATAATTGTAAAGGATTACCACTTTCGGTGTTGATAGAGAATGAGGGATTGGAATTTTCACCCCATTATAAACAACCAGAAAACCAGATAAAATAAATTGGACAGCTTTTTTCAGACATTGGAAACAGTGGCAACTGTTTGGTTTTCACTGAATGAAGGGATATAAATGAAGTAATTTCCATAATGGTCCTGGATTTTTGCTTAGAGATATTTTTGGAACCATGATAAGGCACCTAAGCATAGTAAGGAAGTCAAGCAGAGCACAATGTCTTTCTAAATTGAGATACACAAGTTTGGAGAGGTAGAGATGGCTGGAATTTGGGGACAGTATGATTGCAAAGAAACCTATGCAGGAAAGATACCAAGTAACTTACATAAGTGGTCCTTTTAAGTGTTTTGATGAATACGAAGCCATGGCTACATGGGGTGAAACTCCCTGGCTGGATAGTTATAAATTAATTAGTTCCCTTTGAATTTTTGCCAACCAGAGGCAACATTTATTATGACACCTGGGGCATTCAGGAGTGACACCAGTAGTAGTAGTACCAGAAATATTAGTAGTACTAGTAGTAAACTAGCCTTTGAATAAGGCTACACTAAATCCACCTTAACAAAACTTAGAACTGTTGAGAGGTTTAAGGTCATTTTCAAACAACAGAGAGTGAAACAGCATCCGACAGTCTTTAATGAATGTAACAATGCTCAGCTTCATCAACATAATATTCGCAATACATAGAATCTAATCAGAATTTATTATACATTCAAATACACAGGGATATGTGACATAAAACTAACAGTTAATAGAATCATACTAAATAATGATAGATATGATGGAATTGGCACACACAACATAGGACAGGTATTCTCACTAGGTCAGGTATTTAATGAAAAAATAATATAATGAGGAAAAGAATATTAAAATATCCAATGAATTATTTTGAGATTAAAAATGCCTCCTAAATAAAAACTTCCTTAGGAGAAGATGGCGGAAGAGTAAGACGCGGAGATCACCTTCCTCCCCACAGATACATCAGAAATACATCTACATGTGGAACTGCTCCTATAGAACACCCACTGAACGCTGGCAGAAGACCTCAGAACTCCCAAAAGGCAAGAAACTTCCCACGTACCTGGGTAGGGCAAAAGAAAAAAGAAACAACAGAGACGAAAGAATAGGGATGGGACCTGCACCAGTGGGAGGGAGCTGTGAGGAGGAAAGGTTTCCACACACTAGGAAGCCCCTTCACGGGCGGAGACTGTGGGTGGCGGAAGGGGGAAGCTTCGGAGCCACGGAGGAGAGCGCAGCAATAGGGGTGCAGAGGACAAGGCGGAGAGATTCCCGCACAGAGGATCAGTGCCGAGCAGCACTCATCAGCCCGAGAGGCTTGTCTGCTCACCCTCCAGGGCGGGCGGGGGCTGGGAGCTGAGGCTCGGGATCGGTCGGATCGCAGGGAGAGGACTGGGGTTGGCGGCGTGAACACAGGCTGAAGGGGTTAGGGCACCACAGCTAGCCGGGAGGGAGTCCGGGAAAAGGTCTGGAGTTGCCGAATCAAGAGACTTTTTCTTGCCTCTTTGCTTCCTGTTGCGTGAGGACAGGGGATTCAGAGCGCCACCTAAACGAGCTCTAGAGACGGGCGCAAGTGGCGGCTATCAGCGCGGACCCCAGAGACAGGCATGAGACGCTAAGGCTGCTGCTGCCACCACCAAGAAGCCTGTGTGCGAGCACAGGTCACTATCCACACCGCCCCTCCCGGGAGCCTGTGCAGCCTGCCACTGCCAGGCTCCCATGATACAGAGACAACTTCCCCGGGAGAACGCACGGTGCGCCTCAGGCTGCTGCAACGTCACGCAGGCCTCTGCCACCGCCGCAGGTTCGCCCAGCATCCGTACCCTTCCCTCCCCATGGCCTGAGTGAGACAGAGCCCCTGAAACAGCTGCTCCTTTAACCCCATCCTGTCTGAGTGAAGAACAGACGCCCTCAGGCGACCTACACGCAGAGGCGGGGCTAAATACAAAGCTGAATCCTGGGAGCTGTGCAAACAAAGAAGAGAAAGGGAAATCTCTCCCAGCAGCCTCAGAAGCAGTGGATTAAATCTCCACAAACAATTTGATGTACCTGAATCTGTGGAATACCTGAATAGACAATGAATCATCCCAAATTGAGGAGGTGGACTTTGGGAGCAAGATATATTATTTTTTCCCCTTTTCCTCTTTTTGTGAGTGTGTATGTGTATGCTTCTGTTTGAGATTTTGTCTGTATAGCTTTGCTTTCAACATTTGTCGTAGGGTTCTGTCCATCCTTTTTTTTTTTTTTAATTTAAAAATTTGTTTCTTTTTTTCTTAAAAATTATTTTTTATTTTTTTATTTTAATAACTATTTTATTTTATCTTACTTTATTTTATTTTATCCTCTTTCTTTTTTTTCTTTCTATTTTTTTTCTTTGATTCTGAGCCGTGTGGATGAAAGGCTCTTGGTGCTCCAGCCAAGCGTCAGGGCTGTGTCTCTGAGGTGGGACAGCCAACTTCAGGACACTGGTCCACAAGAGACCTCCCAGCTCCACATAATACCAAATGATGAAAATCTCCCAGAGATCTCCATCTCAACACCAAGACCCAGCTTCACTCAACGACCAGCAAGCTATAGTGCTGGACACCCTATGCCAAACAACTAGCAAGACAGGAACACAGCCCCAGCCATTAGCAGAGAGGCTGCCTAAAATCATAGTAAGGCCACAGACACCCCAAAACACACCACCAGACGTGCATCTGCCCACCAGAAAGACAAGATCCAGCCTCATCCACCAGAACACAGGCACTAGTCCCCTCCACCAGGAAGCCTACACAACCCACTGAACGAACCTTATCCACTTGGGACAGATACCAAAAATAACAGGAACTACGAACCTGCAGCCTGCAAAAAGGAGACCGAAAACACAGTAAGATAAGCAAAATGAGAAGACAGAAAACACACAGCAGATGAAGGAGCAAGGTAAAAATACACCAGACCTAACAAATGAAGAGGAAGTAGGCAGTCTACCTGAAAAAGAATTCAGAATAATGATAGTAAAGATGATCCAAAATCTTGGAAATAGAATGGACAAAATGCAAGAAACATTTAACAAGGACCTAGAAGAACTAAAGAGGAAACAAGCAATGATGAAAAACCCAATAAATGAAGTTAAAAATACTCTAGAAGGGATCAATAGCAGAATAACTGAGGCAGAAGAACGGATAAGTGACCTGGAAGATAAAATAGTGGAAATAACTACTGCAGAGCAGAATAAATAAAAAAGAATGAAAAGAACTGAGGACAGTCTCAGAGACCTCTGGGACAACATTAAACACACCAACATTCGAATTATAGGGGTCCCAGAAGAAGAAGAGAAAAAGAAAGGGACTGAGAAAATATTTGAAGAGATTATAGTTGAAAACTTCCCTAATATGGGAAAGGAAATAGTTAATCAAGTTCTGGAAGCACAGAGAGTCCCATACAGGATAAACCCAAGGAGAAACACGCCAAGACACATATTAATCAAACTATCAAAAATTAAACATAAAGAAAACATATTAAAAGTAGCAAGGGAAAAACAACAAATAACACACAAGGGAATCCCCATAAGGTTAACAGCCGATCTTTCAGCAGAAGCTCTGCAAGGAAGAAGGGAGTGGCAGAACATATTTAAAGTGATGAAGGAGAAAAACCTACAACCAAGATTACTCTACCCAACAAGGATCTCATTCAGATTCGATGGAGAAATTAAAAACTTTACAGACAAGCAAAAGCTGAGAGAGTTCAGCACCACCAAACCAGCTTTACAACAAATGCTAAAGGAACTTCTCTAGACAAGAAACACAAGAGAAGGAAAACACCTACAATAACAAACCCAAAACATTTAAGAAAATGGGAATAGGAACATACATATCGATAATTACCTTAAATGTAAATGGATTAAATGCTCCCACCAAAAGACACAGACTGGCTGAATGGATACAAAAACAAGACCCATATATATGCTGTCTACAAGAGACCCACTTCAGGAATAGGGACACATACAGACTGAAAGTGAGGGGATGGAAAAAGATATTCCATGCAAATGGAAATCAAAAGAAAGCTGGAGTAGCAATTCTCATATCAGACAAAATAGATTTTAAAATAAAGACTATTACAAGAGACAAAGAAGGACACTATATAATGATCAAGGGATCAATTCAAGAAGAAGATATAACAATTTTAAATATTTATGCACCCAACATAGGAGCACCTCAATACATAAAGCAAATACTAACAGCCATATAAGGGGAAATTGACAGTAACACAATCATAGTAGGGGACCTTAACACCCCACTTTCACCAATGGACAGATCATCCAAAATGAAAATAAATAAGGAAACACAAGCTTTAAATGATACATTAAAGAAGATGGACTTAATTGATATTTATAGGACATTCCACCCAAAAACAAGAGATTACACATTTTTCTCAAGTGCTCATGGAACATTCTCCAGGATAGATCATATCTTGGGTCACAAATCAAGCCTTGGTAAATTTAAGAAAATTGAAATCGTATCAAGTATCTTTTCCGACCACAACGCTATGAGACTAGATATCAATTACAGGGAAAGATCTGTAAAAAATACAAACACATGGAGGCTACACAATACACTACTTAATAACGAAGTGATCACTGAAGAAATCGAAGGGGAAATAAAAGAATACCTAGAAACAAATGACAACGGAGATATGATGACCCACAACCTATGGGATGCAGCAAAAGCAGTTCTAAGAGGGAAGTTTATAGCAATACAATCCTACCTTAAGAAATAAGAAATATTTGAAATAAACAACCTAACCTTGCACCTAAAGCAATTAGAGAAAGAAGAACAAAAAAAACCCCAAAGTTAGCAGAAGAAAAGAAATCATAAAGATCAGATCAGAAATAAATGAAAAAGAAATGAAGGAAACAATAGCAAAGATCAATAAAACTAAAAGCTGGTTCTTTGAGAAGATAAACAAAATTGATAAACCATTAGCCAGACTCATCAAAGAAAAAGGGAGAAGACTCAAATCAATAGAATTAGAAATGAAAAAGGAGAAGTAACAACTGACACTGCAGAAATACAAACCATCATCAGAGATTACCACAAGCAACTCTATGCCAATAAAATGGACAACCTGGAAGAAATGGACAAATTCTCAGAAATGCACAACGTGCCAAGACTGAACCAGGAAGAAATAGGAAATATGAACAGACCAATCACAAGCACTGAAATTGAAGCTGTGATTAAAAATCTTCCAACACACAAAAGCCCAGGACCAGATGGCTTCACAGGCGAATTCTATCAAACATTTAGAGAAGAGCTAACACCTATCCTTCTCAAACTCTTCCAAAATATTGCAGAGGGAGGAACACTCCCCAACTCATTCTACGAGGCCACCATCACCCTGATACCAAAACCAGACAAAGATGTCACAAAGAAAGAAAACTACAGGCCAATATCACTGATGAACATAGGTCCAAAAATCCTCAACAAAATACTAGCAAACAGAATCCAACAGCACATTAAAATGATCATACACCATGATCAAGTGGAGTTTATTCCAGGAATGCAAGGATTCTTCAATATACCCAAATCAATCAACGTGATACACCATATTAACAAATTGAAGGAGAAAAACCATATGGTCATCTCAATAGATGCAGAGAAAGCTTTCGACAAAATTCAACACCCATTTATGATAAAAGCCATGCAGAAAGTAGGCATAGAGGGAACTTTCCTCAACATAATAAAGGCCATATATGACAAACCCACAGCCAACATCGTCCTCAATGGTGAAAAACTGAAACCATGTCCACTAAGATCAGGAACAAGACAAGGTTGCCCACTCTCACCACTATTATTCAACATAGTTTTGGAAGTGTTAGTCACAGCAATCAGAGAAGAAAAAGAAATAAAAGGAATCCAAATCAGAAAAGAAGAAGTAAAGCTGTCACTGTTTGCAGATGACATGATACTATACATAGAGAATCTTAAAGATGCTACCAGAAAACTCCTAGAGCTAATCAATGAATTTGGTAAAGTAGCAGGATACAAAATTAATGCACAGAAATCTCTTGCATTCCTATACAATAATGATGAAAAATCTGAAAGTGAAATTAAAAAAACACTCCCATTTATCATTGCAACAAAAAGAATAAAATATCTAGGAATAAACCTACCTAAGGAGACAAAAGACCTGTATGCAGAAAATTATAAGACACTGATGAAAGAAATTAAAGATGATACAAGTAGATGGAGAGATATACCATGTTCTTGGATTGAAAGAATCGACATTGTGAAAATGACTCTACTACCCAAAGCAATGTAGAGATTCAATGCAATCCCTATAAAACTACCACTGGCAGTTTTCACAGAACTAAAACAAAACATTTCACAATGTTTATGGAAACACAAAAGACTCTGAATTGCCAAAGCAATCTTGAGAACAAAAAATGGAGCTGGAGGAATCAGGCTCCCTGACTCCAGACTATACTACAAAGTTACAGTAATCAAGACAGTATGGTACTGGCACAAAAACAGAAACATAGATCAGTGGAACAGGATAGAAATCCCAGAGATAAACCCAAACACATATGGTCACCTTATCTTTGATAAAGGAGGCAAGCATATACAGTGGAGAAAAGACAGCCTCTTCAATAAGTGGTGCTGGGAAAACTGGACAGGTACATGTAAAAGTATGAAATTAGATAACTGCCTAACACCATACACAAAAATAAACTCAAAATGGATTAAAGACCTAAATGTAAGGGCAGACACTTTCAAACTCTTAGAGGAAAACATAGGCAGAACACTGTATGACATAAATCACAGCTAGATCTTTTTTGACCTAGCTCCTAGAGAAATGGAAATAAAAACACAAATAAACAAATGAGACCTAATGAAACTTAAAAGCTTTTGCACAGCAAAGGAAACCATAAGCAAGACCAAAAGACAACCCTCAGAATGGGAGAAAATATTTGCAAATGAAGCAACTGACAAAGGATTAATCTCCAAGATTTACAAGCAGCTCATGGAGCTCAATAACAAAAAAACAAACAACCCAATCCAAAAATGGGCAGAAGACCTAAATAGACATTTCTCCAAAGAAGATATACAGATTGTCAACAAACACATGAAAGAATGCTCAACATCATTAATCATTAGAGAAATGCAAATCAAAACTACAATGAGATGTCATCTCACACCAGTCAGAATGGCCATCATCAAAAAATCTAGAAACAATAAATGCTGGAGAGGGTGTGGAGGAAAGGGAACACTCTTGCACTGTTGGTGGGAATATAAATTGATACAGCCACTATGGAGAACAGTATGGAGGTTCCTTAAAAAACTGAAAATAGTATTACCACACGACCCAGCAATCCCACTATTGGGCATATACCCTGAGAAAACCATAATTCAAAAAGAGTCATGTACCAAAATGTTCATTGCAGCTCTATTTACAATAGCCAGGACATGGAAACAACCTAAATGTCCATCATTGGATGAATGGATAAAGAAGATATGGCACATATATACAATGGAATATTACTCAGCCATAAAAAGAAACGAAATGGAGTTATTTTTAGTGAGGTGGATGGAGTTAGAGTCTGTCATACAGAGTGAAGTAAGTCAGAAAGAGAAAAACAAATACAGTATGCTAACACATATATATGGATTCTAAGAAAAAAAAAAAAAAGGTCATGAAGAACCTAGTGGTAAGACGGGAATAAAGACACAGACCTACTAGAGAATGGACTTGAGGATATGGGGAGGGGGAAGGGTAAGCTATGTCAAAGTGAGAGAGTGGCATGGACATATATACACTACCAAACGTAAAATAGATAGCTAGTGGGAAGCAACCGCATAGCACAGGGAGATCAGCTCTGTGCTTTGTGACCACCTAGAGGGGTGGGATAGGGAGGGTGGGAGGGAGGGAGATGCAAGAGGGAAGAGATATGGGAACATATGTATATGTATAACTGATTCACTTTGTTATAAAGCAGAAACTAACACACCATTGTAAAGCAATTATACTCCAATAAAGATGTTAAAAAAAAAAAACAAAAAACTTCTTTAGATGGATTTAGTAGTGGAGAAGATGCTGCAGAAGGGAAAAAAAACTTTAAAACGTAATACAAATTATGAAAGATGAAGCGTAGAGTAAAAGAAGAGAAAAAATGAACAGAATCACATTTAATTGTGGGAGAATATCAGGTGTTTTCATATCCATGTGCATTATTTTAAGGTTTCCATTTCAAATTACCAAAAACTTAGTGGCTTAAAACAACAGAAAAGTATTCTCTCATAGTTTTGGATTTCAGAATTCTGAAATCAAGGTATCAGCAAGGTTGGTTACTTCTAGAGGCTCTGAGAAATTGTCCAGTCCAAGCAGATGCATCACTTCAATCTCTGTCTCTGTCTTCACATGGCCTTCTCCTTTGTGTGTCTTTGTATTTGCTCCTCTTTTTCCCTTAAATGGATTCCTCTAATTGGATTTAGGAAAGACTCTAAATTTAGTATGACTTCATCTTGAGATCCTTAATTATACTTTCAAGATCCTTATTCCAAATAAGGTCACATTCTAAGGTTCTGGGTAAACATACATTTTGAGGTTTACAATTCAACCCACCACACCATGTAACTGGAGGCTTAAATAAAGGAAGATTGGAGGAAAAGGGAAAATAATATATAAAAAATAATGTACCCTGAAATTTCAAACTTGGTAATTTAAAATCCACACAACAAAACAGCTCAAAAAAACTAAATACAGAATAAACACACAAAAAATTACACACATGCACATCATAATCATATTGCAGAGCATTTTTAGATCTAATATTGAAAGAATAAAAGTTGTGGTAAACATTAGGAAGGAGAGAGAAAAGAAAGAAGTTTCCCTAAATTCTCTTTTCATGTTATTATTATATAGATCTCATGGTTGTTGTCTCCCCTCTGAGACACATGTACTTTTCAAAAATTAGTAAATAGTAATCAATAAGAACAGCAGGGAATCTATGAAAAATATTATAAAGAGATAAAATTTTAAAATATGGAAAAGTTAAAGGGGGGAAATATCTTCTATAATTTTGGAGTCTACTGACTTCCAGGAACTTGCCTTCCTTCTGCTACATGACACAGATTTACTGGGACAGACTCTGTTAGCTTGGGAGAAGCCAGGTTTGATTCTAGGTGGGTTGTAGATCTAAATAGGAGCAAAAACATGAAAGCTTCTAGACAATAATCTATAAAATGTATTCATTACCTTCTATACAATAACATATGAAATATATTCATTACTTTAGAAGTAGGCAACATTTTTTCCAAAGGGTCATAAAAGTACTAAATGCTGATTAAAATGTGGAAAATTATATTTTATTTATGGAGTCCCTTGTATATTTTTTATTAATGGACTCTTCAAAAGACTCTAGTAAAAGAAGTTAAAGGCAAGTCATAGGGTGGCAAAAGACCATTGCAATATCTATTTTCTTTAAACTCTCATATCAGGCAATGTAAGGAACTTTACAAAAAAATAAAAATGAAAGGGAAAATTCAGTTTTTAAAAATAGAAAGAAACTTGAACAGGCAATTTAAGAAGACCAATGTTTAAATGTCCAATACGGTATTGAAGTGTTCAGCCTTATTTGTCATGCAGAAAATGAAATTAGTACCATAATAACATACCTTCATAGATTATACTAGCATTTAGTAAAAGTAAAAAGGAAAAGAGAGAAGCCATCAAGAGTTAGCAATGTTGTGGAGCTGTCAGAATTTTTATTCACTGCTGGAGTTGTAAATTCATATAAGTACAGTGGAAAACAATTTGACAGAGTTTACATATTGAAAATAAGCATATCCTATGAATCCTTAATGCCCATACAAGATGTATAATACACAGAAATGTAATCATATGTTCATCCAAATACATGGATAAGAATGTTCACTTGATGTTCCTAGTATTAGCTCCACACAGGGAACAACAAAAAGTAGAAATGACACCAATCAATCATCAAATTGTTGACAATTGTTAATACAATTGTTAATTGTATCAAATTCTGATACATTCATGCAATGGAATACCATATCATATCAATGAAAAGAATGAACTATATTATTCCATGCACCAGTATGAATGAATATCACAAAAATAATATTGAGCAAATGAAGGCAAGCATAAAAGAAAGCATGTTATATGATTCTATTCATGTTATATGATTCTATGAGTCCAAAAATAGACAAAAATATTCTATGATAATGAAAGTCAGAATAATGGTAGACTTTGGAGAAAGGAGTGTTAGCTGGGAGGAACACAAGGAGAACTTCAAAGGTGTTCTCAGTGTTCTATTTCCAGATAAAAGTGGTGCTTATGCAGATGTGTCATTGTGACTATTCATTAAGCTGTATGTTTATGTACTTTTGTCTATGTATATGTGCTTTAATAAAAAGATTTACAAAACTTCATGCACATTAGGAAAAGTTGAATTTAGTTGAGTGTAAGGACACAATATTCATAAAAGTTTCTTTTTATAAGAATTCAGTAAAATAAATGAGCACATTTTCTATATTAAAGGTATGTAAAATAAAAACAAATAAAGGCGGGGTGAAATACAGAACAAATATTAATTATTTAGAAAATATTAAATTAAAAAATTGGTATAGATATATGATTTCAAGAGTTTCTTTTTTTAAATAAACTATGACAAAGCTAATGATAAATTACAAGGGGTCTGCAGAAGAAATTGTAAAGGGAGACTCGAAACACTGAGATAAAAGAGATTAAGATTTACAATAACATATTATTAATATCAATACAATTTAAATTATTGACTATAAATAATTTTATAAATTGTCAAAATTTGACCCAAGAAGAAATAGAAAAACTTAATAAAAAATACTTATGCAACAAAGGGGAAAAAAATCACAGAATAAGCCTCTTTGCACTGGCACAGGGCCCAGAAAACATTATCAGACATAATTAATCCTAGGTAAAAATGTAGTTAGAGAATAGAAAAAAAATAAGGTTTTGCCAAATTATCTTGAACAGTTAGAATAAAATGTCAAAACCTAAAAAGAAAACCAAATGATTTATTTAAAATAAAATATATAAAATTTCATACTAGAAAATTTAATATAGCAATAGATCACAAATGTTGAATTTCATAGTATGCAAAAAGTGTTCCACCTTCAGAAGCCTGCTGTTAAAATTTATCACATTGTGATGTCAATTGAGAAAAATATAGTTTACATCTAATAATAGTGTATTATATAAATCTAAAATTAAGTTTTCATAAAAATTTTAATGAATGCAAAATATAATATTGTTTTTTTAAGATGATGAAAAGAGGGTTTCCCTGGTGGCACAGTGGTTAGGAATCCGCCTGCCAATGCAGGGGACACGGGTTCGTGCCCCGGTCCGGGAAGATCCCACATGCCGCGCAGAGGCTAGGCCCGTGAGCCACAACTACTGAGCCTGCGCGTCTGGAGCCTGTGCTCCGCAACGGGAGAGGCCGCGACAATGAGAGGCCCGCGCACCGCGATGAAGAGTGGCCCCTGCTTGCCACAACTGGAGAAAGCCCTCGCACAGAAACGAAGACTCAACACAGCCATAAATAAATAAATAAATAAATTTATAAAAAAAAAAAATTAAAAAAAATAAAAAAAAGATGATGAAAAGAAACTCTCTGAAACCAAGCATCAGTGAATCTCACGATGAAACAGTAGATCTTCCCATTATAATATCTTACAAGATACAAATGACTGATAACAACCCTAATTTTAAAATTTCTGTGGTTTTTAACTAATGCAATAAGAGAATGTGAAAGTTCCAAAGTAGGCAATGTTTGTAATCATTTCACTTTTAACAAAAAATAAAATTGAAACTCTGTATACTTAGGAAGAGAATTTATATAGAAGAGCACAACGTACATTTAAATGTACATTTGTATGTTCTTATAAACCAGCAATAAGGTGTTATAAAGCATGAAATATTAAAGGGTTCAATTTCATAATAGCAAAAATATAAATCATTATGGAGTAATCATAAAAACAGATTTTTTTTTTTAATAAAGAGAATAGCCTGGTCCTTACAT
Organism: Eubalaena glacialis; assembly: GCF_028564815.1. Lineage (NCBI taxonomy): Eukaryota > Metazoa > Chordata > Mammalia > Artiodactyla > Balaenidae > Eubalaena > Eubalaena glacialis. The sequence goes on along the minus strand of NC_083731.1, from coordinate 37,954,259 downwards.
GAGAAACCTAACTAAATGTGGGTTTATATAAGGTAAGTTCTCTTTCCCATCATTATACATGTTATAAGATCTTAAACAAAACAATGGCATTTTAAAAATCACTTGTTTTATTAATTTTATATACTATAATTAATAAAAATACCAAATGCAACGTTGAATAAAGGACTAATAAAACAAATTTTATAAGCAGATATTATTTTTATGAAGCAAAAATAATTCAGAGTAAACTTATGAGGGAATTAAACAAAATATTAAAAATATTGATAAATGATAATCAAATATAAAAGTTAATTTTTTGGAAAATGTTTCTCAAAATGATTATATAATCTTTAATTAATTAAAAATTCACAAATGATTTTGAGTTGTTCCTGGAATGACAGCTTTTGCCAAAAGTAGTATTGCTCTTTTTTCTTTCTATAGATGTAAACCATAAGAAACTTTCCCATATAAAAGGTGATTAGATAGATAAAATAGATACATTGGATAAATAGATAATTTGGAATGAATAAACATTTTTTTTCAATTCTTTGTTGTACAATCAAGGTATATTTCATAAATTGCATAATGCTCTAACGTCTCTCTATTTACTTACGTACATACATATACACATACGTGTGGGCGTACACCCCCTGCCCACACACACACATCCTTTTGATGAAAATTCGATTAATTCCTTCTTAAAAATTGAGAAATTAGAGGGGTACTGGAAAGCATTTTGGTTGTGAAAGGATTTGATATTTAGTCATTAGAGACTTTCACTTTATTTCTGGGAAGTGTGTCAGAAATCTTTATTAAGATTAACAGATGACAGCTAATACCACCTGTTTCTATCTCTTTCTATTTAACTTACAGGCTTGCGTTTAACCTGATTTAATTATAGCACATTGGGAAATAACAGCATTGTTTCTTTTATTAGTCCTTTGCCAATGCAATATTTTAATAAATATTTTATCTTACCATGTGCTTTTAAGCACATTACCTCAAAACTTTGGAAGGACATTTGATTTATGGAAAGAATTTTGTCTATTTTGTTCAGTTAGCCTAATTACCAAATTATCAATAATTTTTAATGTTTATTCAGAAAAAAATTCATTTCGATATATTAATTAGTACATAAATTGATCCCTTTAAGGAAAACAAACCGCAGAGATATAAATTACATCATGAACCTTATACAAAAGATTATTTGAATAAATAAACTCAGGGTTTAATCATTATAGATCTAAATACCATTTTACCTATTTTTGTAATGTTATGAAAAGAAGATAAAACTGCAACATTTCATTCCCATTATGATTTTCTAATAGCACAAGGTAATATGTAGTTAAAATAACAAGCTATTTATGAAGTAAGGATATACCAACAGCTTTAAATCCCCTGGTTTATATACATATATATATGGTGTGTGTGTGTGTGTGTGTGTGTAAATGAAGGCATGGATTTGGGGAATAAATACATAAGGAACAAGTATAATTATACAAATAAATTCTATAGGCATATATAAATATACATATACAAATATGTGTGTGTGTGTAAAAAATTTTCCATTGATTCCAAATATCTAAGAAAATGTTTAAAAGTGAATGGATGGAAGAGGAGCTTCAAGATGGTGGAAGAGTAAGATGTGGAGATCACCTTCCTCCCCACAAATACGTCAGAAATACATCTACATGTGGAACAGCTCCTATAGAACACCTACTGAAAGCTGGCAGAAGACCTCAGACCTCCCAAAAGGCAAGAAACACCCCATGTACCTGGGTAGGGCAAAAGAAGAAAGAAAAAACAGAGACAAAAGAATAGGGATGGGACCTGCACCAGTGGGAGGGAGCTGTGAAGGAGGAAAGGTTTCCACACACTAGGAAGGCCCTTCGCGGGCAGAGACTGTGGGTGGCGGAGGGGGGAAGCTTCAGAGCCACGGAGGAGAGCGCAGCAACAGGGGTGCGGAGGGCAAAATGGAGAGATTCCTGTACAGGGGATCGGTGCCGAGCAGCACTCACCAGCCCAAGAGGCTTGTCTGCTCACCCGCCGGGACAGGTTGGGGCTGGAAGCTGAGGCTCGGGCTTCAGAGGTCTGAGCCCAGGGAGAGCACTGGGGTTGGCTGCGTGAACACAGCCTCAAGGGAGTTAGTGTGCCACAGCTAGCCAGGAGGGAGTCCAGGAAAAAGTCTGGAGCTGCCGAAGAGGCAAGAGAGTTTTTCTTGCCTCTTTGTTTCCTGGTGCGCGAGGAGAGGGGATTAAGAGCGTCGCTTAAAGGAGCTCCAGAGATGAGCGTGAGCCACGGCTATCAGCGCGGACCCCAGAGACGGGCATGAGACGCTAAGGCTGCTGCTGCTGCCACCAAGAAGCCTGTGTGCAAGCACACGTCACTATACACACCTCCCCTCCTGGGAGCCTGTGCAGCCCGCCACCGCCAGGCTCCCGTGATCCGGGGACAACTTCCCCAGGAGAACGCACGGCGCGCCTCAGGCTGCTGCAACGTCACGCAGGCCTCTGCCACCGCAGGCTCACCCCGCACTCCGTACCCCTCCCTCCCCACGGCCAGAGTGAGCCAGAGCCCCCGAATCAGCTGCTGCTTTAACCACGTCCTGTCTGAGCAAAGAAGAGACACGCTCAGGTGACCTACACGCAGAGGTGGGTCCAAATCCAAAGTTGAATCCCGGGAGCTGTACGAACAAAGAAGAGAAAGGGAAAACTCTCCCAGCAGCCTCAGGAGCAGCAGATTAAATCTCCATAATCAACTTGATGTACCTGCATCTGTGGAATACCTGAATAGACAATGAATCATCCCAAATTGAGGAGGTGGATTTTGGGAGCAACGATATATATATATTTTTCCCTTTTCCTCTTTTTGTGAGTGTGTATGTATATGTTTCTGTGTGTGATTTTGTCTGTATAGCTTTGATTTTACCATTTGTCCTAAGGGTCTGTCTGTCCTTTTATTTATTTATTTTTTATAACTTAAAAGAAACTTTTTCTTAATAATTATTTTTTTAATAACTTCATTTTATTTTACTTTATTTTATTTTATTTTATTTTATCTTCTTTCTTTCTTTTCTCTCTCCCTTTTATTCTGAGCTGTGTGGAGGACAGGCTGTTGGTGTTCCAGCCAGGCGTCAGGGCTGTGTCACTGCGGTGGAGAGCCAAGTTCAGGACACTGGTCCACAAGAGACCGCCCATCTCCATGTAATATCAAATGGCAAAAATCTCCCAGAGATCTCCATCTCAGCGCCAAGACCCAGCTCCACTCAACGACCAACAAGCTACAGTGCTGTACACTCTATGCCAAACAACTAGCAACACAGGAACAAAACCCCATCCATTAGCAGAGAGGCTGCCTAAAATCATAATAAGGCCACAGACACCCCAAAACACACTGCCAGACGTGGACCTGCCCAGCAGAAAGACAAGATCGAGCCTCATCCACCAGAACACAGACACTAGTCCCCTCCACCAGGAAGCCTAAACCACCCACTGAACCAACCTTAGTCACTGGGGACAGACACTAAAAACAATGGGAACCACGAACCTGCAGCCTGCGAAAAGGAGACCCCAAACACAGTAAGTTAAGCAAAATGAGAAGACAGAGAAACACACAGCAGATGAAGGAGCAAGGTAAAAACCCACCAGACCTACCAAATGAAGAGGAAGTAGGCAGTCTACCTGAAAAAGAATTCAGAATAATGATAGTAAAGATGATCCAAAATCTTGGAAATAGAATGGAGAAAATACAAGAAACGTTTAACAAGGACCTAGAAGAACTAAAGAGGAAACAAACAGTGATGAACAACACAATATATGAAATTAAAAATTCTCTAGAATGGATCAATAGCAGAATAACTGAGGCAGAAGAATGGATAAGTGACATGGAAGAAAAAATAGTGGAAATAACTACTGCAGAGCAGAATAAAGAAAAATAATGAAAAGAATTGAGGACAGTCTCAGAGACCTCTGGGACAACATTAAACGCACCAACATTTGAATTATAGGGGTCCCAGAAGAAGAAGAGAAAAAGAAAGGGACTGAGAAAATATTTGAAGTGATTATAGTTGAAAACTTTCCTAATATGGGAAAGGAAATAATTAATCAAGTCTAGGAAGCAGAGAGATTCTCATACAGGATATATCCAAGGGGAAACACACCAAGACACACATTAATCAAACTATCAAATATTAAATACAAAGAACAAATATTAAAAGCACTAAGGGAAAAACAACAAATAACACATAAGGGCATCCCCATAAGGTTAAGAGCTGATCTTTCAGCAGAAACTCTGCAAGCCAGAAGGGAGTGGCAGGACATATGTAAAGTGATGAAGGAGAAAAACCTACAGCCAAGATTACTCTACTCAGCAAGGATCTCATTCAGATATGATGGAGAAATTAAAACCTTTACAGAAAAGCAAAAGCTAAGAGAATTCAGCACCACCAAACCAGCTTTACAACAAATGCTAAAGGAACTTCTCTAGACAGGAAATACACAAGAAGGAAAAGACCTACAATAATAAACCCAAAACAATTAAGAAAATGGTAATAGGAACATACATATTCATAATTACCTTAAATGTAAATGGATTAAATGCTCCAACCAAAAGACATACATTGGCTGAATGGATACAAAAACAAGACCCATATATATGCTGTCTACAAGAGACCCACTTCAGACGTAGGGACACATAAAGACCAAAAGTGAGGGGATGGAAAAAGATATTCCATGCAAATGGAAATCAAAAGAAAGTTGGAGTAGCAATTCTTAGATGAGACAAAATAGACATTAAAACAAATACTATTACAGGAGACAAAGAAAAACACTACATAATGATCAAGGGATCAATCCTAGAAGAAGATATAACAATTGTAAACATTTATGAACCCAACATAGGAGCACCACAACACATAAGACAGATACTAACACCAATAAAAGGGGAAATCAACAGTAACACAATCTTGTAGAGGACTTTAACACCCCACTTTCACCGATGGACAGATCATCCAAAATGAAAATAAATAAGGAAACACAAGCTTTAAATGATACATTAAACAAGATGGACTTAATTGATATTTATAAGACATTCCATCCAAAAACAACAGAATACACATTCTTCTCAAGTACTCATGGAACATTCTCCAGGATAGATCATATCTTGGGTCACAAATCAAGCCTTGGTAAATATAAGAAAATAGAAATTGTATCAAGTATCTTTTCCGACCACAACGCTATGAGACTAGATATCAAATACAGGAAAAAATCTGTAAGAAATACAAACACATGGCAGCTAAACAACACACTACTTAATAACCAAGAGATCACTGAAGAAATCAAAGAAGAAATCAAAAAATACCTAGAAACAAATGACAGTGAAAACAAGATGACGCAAAACCTATGGGATGTAGCAAAAGAAGTTCTAAGAGGGAAGTTTATAGCAATACAATCCTACCTTAAGAAACAAGAAATATATGAAATAAACAACCTAACCTTACACCTAAAGCAATTAGAGAAATAAGAACAAAAACACCCCCAAGGTTAGCAGAAGGAAAGAAATCATGAAGATCAGATCAGAAATAAATGAAAAAGAAATGAAGGAAATGATAGCAAAGATCAATAAAACTAAAAGCTGGTTCCTTGAGAAGAAAAACAAAATTGATAAGCCATTAGGCAGACTTATCAAGAAAAAAAGGGAGAAAACTCAAATCAATAGAATTAGAAATGAAAAAGGAGAAGTAACTACTGACACTGCAGAAATACAAAGGATCATGAGAGATTAATACAAGCAACAATATGCCAATAAAATGGACATGCTGGAAGAAATGGACAAATTCTTAGAAATGCACAACCTTCCAAGAATGAACCAGGAAGAAATAGAAAATATTAACAGACCACTCAAAAGCACTGAAATTGAAACTGTGATTAAAAATCTTCTAACAAATAAAAGCCCAGGACCAGATGGCTTCACAGGCGAATTCTATCAAACATTTAGAGAAGAGCTAACACCTATCCTTCTCAAACTCTTCCAAAATATAGCAGAGGGAGGAACACTCCCAAACTCACTCTATGAGGCCACCATCACCCTGATACCAAAACCAGACAAAGATGTCACAAAGAAAGGAAACTACAGGCCAATATCACTGATGAACATATATGCAAAAATCCTCAACAGAATACTAGCAAACAGAATCCAACAGCACATTAAAAGGATCATACAGCATGATCAAGTGGGTTTCATCCCAGGAATGCAAGGATTCTTCAATATACACAAATCAATCAACGTGATACACCATATTAACAAATTGAAGGAGAAAACCCTTATGATCAACTCAATAGCTGCAGAGAAAGCTTGTGACAAAATTCAACACTGATTTATGATAAAAACCCTCCAGAAAGTAGGCATAGAGGGAACTTTCCTCAACATAATAGAGGCCATATGTGACAAACACACAGCCAACATCATCCTCAATGGTGAAAAACTGAAACCATTTCCACCAAGATCAGGAAAAAGACAATGTTGCCCACTGTCACCACTGTTATTCAACATACTTTTGGAAGTTTTAGCCACAGCAATCAGAGAAGAAAAAGAAATAAAAGGAATCCAAATTGGAAAAGAATTACTTCTTCTTTTACTCTTTGCAGATGACATGATAGTATACATAGAGAATACTAAAAATGCTACCAGAAAACTACTAGAGCTAATCAATGATTTTGGTAAAGTAGCAGGATACAAAATTAATGCACAGAAATCTCTTGCATTCCTATGCACTAATGATGAAAAATCTGAAAGAGAAATTAAGGAAGCACTCCCATTTACCATTGCAACTAAAAGAATAAAATACCTAGGAATAAACCTACATAAGGAGACCAAAGACCTGTATGCAGAAAATTATAAGACACTCATGAAAGAAATTAAAGGTGATAAAAATAGATGGAGAGATAAACCATGTTGTCGGATTGGAAGAATCAACATTGTGAAAATGACTATACAACCCAAAACAATCTACAGATTCAATGCAATCCCTATCAAACTACCACTGGCATTTTTCACAGAACTAGAACAAAAAAATTCACAATTTGTGTGGAAACACAAAAGACCCCGAATGGCCAAATCAATCTTGAGAATGAAAAATGGAGCTGGAGGAATCAGGCTCCCTGACTTCAGACTATACTAGAAAGTTACAGTAATCAAGACAGTATGGTACTGGCACCGAAACAGAAATGTAGATCAATGGAACAGGATAGAAAGCCCAGAGATAAACCCACGCACATATGGTCACCTTGTCTTTGATAAAGGAGGCAAGAATATACAGTGGAGAAAAGACAGCCTCTTCAATAAGTGGTGCTGGGAAAACTGGACAGCTATATGTAAAATAATGAAATTAGGACACTCCCTAACACCATACACCAAAATAAACTCAAAATGGATTAAAGATCTAAATGTAAGGCCAGACACCATCAAACTCTTAGAGGAAAACATAGGCAGAACATCTATGACATAAATCACAGCAAGATCCTTTTTGACCCACCTCATAGAGAAATGGAAATAAAAACAAAAATAAACAAATGGTACCTAATGAAACTTAAAAGGTTTTGCACAACAAAGGAAACCATAAACAAGACAAAAAGACAATCCTCAGAATGGGAGAAAATATTTGCAAATGAAGCAACTGACAAAGGATTAATCTCCAAAATTTACAAGCAGCTCATGCAGCTCAATATCAAAAAAACAAACAACCCAGTCCAAAAATGGGCAGAAGACCTAAATAGACATTTCTCCAAAGAAGATATACAACAAACACATGAAAGATGCTCAACATAATTGATCATTAGAGAAATGCAAATCAAAACTACAATGAGGTATCATCTCACACCGGTTAGAATGGACATCACCAAAAAATCTACAAACAATAAATGCTGGAGAGGGTGTGGAGAAAAGGGAACCCTCTTGCACTGTTGGTGGGAACGTAAATTGATACAGCCACTATGGAGAACAGTATGGAGGTTCCTTAAAAAACCAAAAATAGAACTATCACACGACCCAGCAATCCCACTACTGGGCATATACCCTGAGGAAACCATAATTCAAAAAGAGTCGTGTACCACAATGTTCATTGCCGCTCTATTTACAATAGCCAGGACATGGAAGTAACATAGGTGTCCATCAACAGATGAATGGATAAAGAAGATGTGGCACATATATATAATGGTATATTACTCAGCCATAAAAAGGAACGAAACTGAGTTATTTGTAGTAAGATGGATGGACCTAGAGTCTGTCATACAGAGTGAAGTAAGTCACAAAGAGAAAAACAAATATCGTATGCTAACACATATATATGGAATCAAAAAAAAAAAAAAAAAAAGGTCATGAAGAACCTATGGGCAAGATGGGAAAAAAGACACAGACCTACTAGAGAATGGACTTGAGGATACGGGGAGGGGGAAGGGTAAGCTGAGACAAAGTGAGAGAGTGGCATGGACATATATACACTACCAAACGTAACATAGATAGCTAGTGGGAAGCAGCCGCATAGCACAGGGAGATCAACTCGGTGTTTTGTGACCACCTAGAGGGGTGGGATAGGGAGGGTGGGAGGGAGGGAGATGCAAGAGGGAAGAGATATGGGGACATATGTATATGTATAACTGATTTACTTTGTTATAAAGCAGAAACTAACACACCATTGTAAAGCAATTACACTCCAATAAAGATGTTAAAAAAATTAAAAAAAATATAAGGGTATCAGTAGCAAAAAAAATAATAATAATAAAATAAAATAAAATAATAATAAAATAAAATACATGGCAAACCTAAGGAAAAAAAAAAGTGAATAGATGATAAGTTTTGAGAATCTATTTATGTGAATACATCTTTTTTAGGCCTAACACTTGATTCAGGGCATTTACTTATAGCTTGAAATTACTTGTTCTTAGCTCATTGAAGACTTTTTCCATCAGACTATAGCTTTTGACACACATTATCATAGTTTGGGGACTCTCCAGGCCCCCACTAATCAAAAACAAACTTTTAAAATTTACCTGGTCATTTAATTTTTTTCTTATTAATTACTACACATATATTTGCTGACATGATTTTCAGATGTTATTTTCATTTGGATTTTCTGCCTTTACAAACTTTATAGTTTTACTTCGTTAAGCCATATTTATGTATGTTATTGCCAAAAATAGTTCTTTTTAAGTGGTTAAAATCTATCATTTCATAATTACAATCTCAGTACTTGCCAGCTGGTCTCATCTTTTCACTTGAGATAAATATGGCATGATTTTTGTGAGCATTCAATTGAAACGTGTGCAAAATGAGCTGCTGTCAACAGTATCAAAAGATATTACTTTTTACATATTTCAATACATTCGCAAAACCACAATCACTTGATAAATGATATTTGTCACTATAAATTCCTTTAATAAATTACACAGGTGTCCAATCTCAATGAGAGTGATACTTTTACCCAACAGAAGAAAAAAAAGTAGGGTATTTCCAGGAACATAGAGAAATCATTATTTATAGTAATATAATCTATTATTTTTATCATTTATGTTTAATTTAGTTACTTAAAAACCAAGTACCGAAATTTGAAAATGTCAAATGGTGTTGACAATCTTCAAAGTCCTTGTCTTTCATTGCTGTAGTAGTGTTTTGTTCTTTCTTTATGTATGTAGTTTTGAAGATTTCTTAACCTCAAAACACATTTCATGTGTTTATCATTTCAATAAGTAAACTGTTCTGAAAATTTTTTCAATGTGTTATTTTCCCATTTGCAGCATGAGCATAAATATTTGTCATTTAGTTCCATGTTAAAATTTCAAAATACAATTTTTATCTGTGAATAAGATTACCTATTAATGTTTTTACAACCCGGGTAATTTGAGTATTCTACTAATCACAAAAATGCATAGTGTTTATGACAGAGACTGATTTTTTCTCTCCCTCCTAGATAATCCTATGTTCTTTTGGAGCTGTACAGTGCCCAACTATAATCTAGCATTGGTCATTACCCCTTATAGCTAAGAAAGGTTACTGCATACATCTGGCAAATGTAACTCTAATAAGCTGGGTGAGGTTTTGGGTAAAGCATTTAATAGGGACGATTTTATTGCTCTGTGTCCTTGTGGTCTTTGTTTATTTTTATTAATTCCTGCTTGGAATTTTGATATGCTGGATGGATATCCAACTTTTTTTCTAATTATGAAGACCACCAAGAGGTGTAGTGGAAAATTAGAAAGTCCCAAGAATGTGATCACATCTAGTGATAGTACAGGTTTGTCAAAGTCAGAACTTTCTTTCTCTTCTAGAAAAGCAATCTTGGTTATAACCACAATTCTGATGTTTTTCCTTACCAACTATCCACTTTCTTTCCTTTCTGAACCAGGATTAATATTATGTAGAGATTTGTAGAAAGATTATTTGCATATCTTTAAAAATAATGATCCATACTGGATATTTAATCATGTAGCAAACAAAAATGCATATATGTCTCTGTGTGTCTGTATGGTAGCACGTGTGTGTAAATTACATTGGTGAAAAAGTAGAACACCTAGAAGGACCAGCGGTTTCAGAGTAGAACCTGGGGTGCAATCCCAGAACTCTAAAATTATTAAAATACTAGTTTAGAAATGAATGAACAATTCAGTGATACAGACTCAAAATTTTTGGTTTTTTTTGGATTTGGTATATATAGTCTTTAGTATACTAAAATGGCGGCACAGAGTTAGTAAGATAAATCTGAAGTAGTAATAAATGATGCTGAGATAAACAGTCAGTGCTTGGGAATAAAGTTGGGAGTTTAAAATTAATCTCAAGCCATACAGAGAAAATAATTACAGATGAATTAAAATTTTGAATAAAATGGAGAAGTAAAATTGTAGCAGAAAACACTGAAGACTTTTTTTTTATGGAACAGATATTTCTTTTTCTTTTTAGTGCAAAAAATAAAAATAGGATATAATGAAACAAAAGACTAATATGCTAATATTAAACCTTAAAACTTTTCATGTAAAATAAATCCACAATAACAATGTTAAAAGGAAAAAGAAGCAATAGAAAAGATACTTGCAATATAAATGCACTGCTAACCTTGGATAGCTTAAATATAACAGCCACTAACAATTCAGTAAAGTTAAAAATATCTTGAGAGAGATAAAGCATATATATAAGTGTATATATATATATATGTGTGTGTGTGTGTGTATATATATATATATCTCCAGTAAATGCATAAAATGGTGAACCTTATGCCTAATTATAGAATTTGTATTTGTGTTCCTTATTTTTTAACTTTTATATTCACTATACTGTTATTCTGAATTATGTGATAATTACTCAACTTAACTTCTATTCCACTGATTCAGGTTTCTCAATGTTATAATTATTCTTCTCCACTTCCATGGCCATTTTTAGCTAAATAATAGTCATCTTTATCTACTTGAATGATTTCTGTGTGAGAATACTTCTATTGTAATTTCATAGATGCACTCTTGTTGAAAACTAAAATTAGAACTTTTCTATTTTTTAAAAACATCTCTATTTATTAGCTGACATTTATTTATTATTATTATAGATTGTTACAAATGTTATTATTTCAGTCACAGTAAGTCACAAATTAATTTGCAATTTTATCTATTTGTTCATATTTTTAGAAGGCTATCTACACTTCTTTGGTAGTAGAATGGAAAATGGATTCTCTCAGAAATCCTACATGTCTCCAAATATTTCAGGTCCAGATACAAAGGAAAATATACCTTTAGATTTAATATCATTTAACTTTTCAGATAGAGATATCTACCCACATACTAAGGAGAAATACAGGGCTTGAGGCAATCATGCAGCATGAATTTTCACAGCTATTTCTACCAACACCCCCATCACAACTTTTACTATGTTGATAACTAATAGTACTATAAATGCTTCTACAGTAATGACAAAAATATCATGTAGTAAGCACTTATTATAGAGAAATTCTTCTTAGTACCTTTCAAGAGTAAACACTTTAATTCTCCTAACTCAGTGGCCTCAACACTGCTCATTAGAATCTTCCAGGGAGAATGCCATAGCCTCCACTCTCTCTTAGACAATTAAATAAGAATACCTGGAGAGCAGCATTTTTTAAAAAAATGATTCCAATACACAACTGTGATTAATATCCTCTTGAAAAAGTACTATTATTCTCATTTTATGTTTCACGTTTCTCAGGCCAAAGGAGGATCCTGAAGGGCATGAATGATTTGCACAAGATAATCTCATTTATAAGCAGGGGAGCAGCCCTCACATTCCTCTTTGGCTCTGCAATTAGACTCTTAGCCACTAGATTGTTTCACTTTGTGTGTTTTGCAGCAAAAATGATTAAATTCTCTTGGTGCCTGGGTTCATGGTCTGGTGTGGTCATCTGTGCTCTGATTTAGGTGTAAATACCAAATTCAGTTGTGCACTATGTTACCTTCGCTAAAGGGTCTGGGCGGGGGACAACTTTATTTCATCTTCTGCTCGCTCATCCCCTCCCCCCTAACTATGATCAGCCTGGACTCAACCTTCACCTTCCATGTGATGTGTATATTAGTAATACTGAGAATAAAACCATCATTTAAAATCTAAAATAAAAGCTGAATTGTAGTCCTCCTTTTATTACATAAGGGAGAGTTAGCCTATGCATGTATCTTTTCACTAAGTGAAGCCAGCTCCTGATCTTATATTGAGTATTTGGAACACATTCCTTTTGCAATTCTATTAGTTACAGAGCCATGGAGACAAGAGTTGATGTCAGCCTTGGAAACTGGTATACTGGCATGAATCTTCTGCCAACTGGCTAATTTTCAAGAAGTGGGGCTGGTACTGATTGGTTGGCTGTTAGCTATGTGTTTATAAAGTCAGTTGTCATTAGTTGTTTAGACAGGTTTTAAACTGGTTCTGCTGTTGATTCATGACCATGGCAATAAAATGGTCAGCATTTTCTTAAGTGAGGTACCATTATGTTCTCAGTAAAATTCACCTAGGATGTCTTCTTCAGCATCTAAAAGGATGGTAATAGTTTTCCACAGAGGCAATCATATAGGCCAAATGTATACCGTATTTGGGGAAATTCTTTCCTTTACAAAGATGATGCTGTTTTCCAGTTTCTTAAGACTTCACAATAAGCTTTTAAACATTTGGTGACTTAAGTTTGGGCTTAAGTTTGAAGTCAAACACCTTCATTAAGATGCTAGCTCCACCACTTACTGGATAGGAATCAAGTGGGAAATCCAATAATATAATAATATCTGAGTATATGTATAAATAATATCTGAGTGTATGTATAAAATCATCTATAAACTAGGGATAATAATGCCAAACTCATAACCCTATTGTGATTATTAAATCAAATGACATATTGTTAAAATAGCTAGAAATATGTTGTGATATTTTTGTTTTTGGTTTGATTTTGAAAATACTGTGTCCTAATTTATAATTTTAAACACACCTCAAAGTCAGCAACAATTTCAAATTTATTTTTATATAAATGCTATTTATTTCTCTTTTTTTTTTACTAAATAGCCATCAGAATTTTTAATAGTTATTTTAAAACAGCTGCATTTTATGCTTAATATGCAGTAAGAAGACTGTAAACCAGAAGCACATTGAATAGAATCACTCATTAATTGAATATTTATTGAGTATCATAGCTAAAATTACCCCTAAAGAGCATAAATTTTTGATAATAATAAATATAAATGTAAATGATCTTCATTAGAATATAAATCTGAAAAGTACTAGTGGTAGTAGTAATAAAAGGAATAATTAGGAACAATGTCTGGGGTCGGTTCTTGCGAATTTACCATCTCAGTCACTACTCTTAACTCAATTTACATGTAGCGAAACTGAAATGCAGATATATTATAGAATTTGCCCAATATCTTATGGTTACAAAGGAATGGAACCCAGCATTAAAGGTAGCTCTAAATTGTCTGGCTATAAATTATATGTTTTTGCCCATTCCTGAGACTTTTAGGTTTTTCCCTGTGATTTGTTCTAGCTGGGTTATTCTCATTACAAATTGGGCCAGTATATATCTTTATTACCTTGGAGACACCCTGATCTTTCCTGTCTATATGACAACATCCTGATAATATTAGGTTATTACCTGGATTTGGGTCACATAATCTCACGTGGATGGATTTAAGAATCTTTATTCACCCTCCTGGAGAAGAATAAATTTAAAATGGGAAATTTGGAAAAAGGGGCTATTTATTTTTGAGACAGAGAACCTTCTGCCCCAAACCTCCTCTTTGAATAAAGCACAACCTCACCCTGGAAATCACATCACCATTTATTTCTTTAAACATCGAAGTAGTATCTGAAGACTTCTGGAAAACCTTCTCACCTCCAGGTTAGAAATAAAATTGCTGTTGTATTATCTTCCCCAAATTACTCAAGCAGTACATTTATTTTTTCCTATCCTGTAAAGGACAGTGCAGCATCAGCATTCTTCTGCTTAGTGTCTATGTATGGATCAACACCTTACGGAGTGTTTGGAGGGGAGTGAAAATTAGTGTTTATGAACTTTTATGTGCTGAAAGTGTGTATGTGTGTTTGATTGTGATGTGTGAACGTGCCTGCATTATTTGAAAAACTGCATTGCACTGTGATTATTTCAGCTGTTGATATATCTAAGTTATATTGCATTATTGACATCCAACAGTGAAATGATCTATGACATTTAATAAATATGGAAAAATATTTAAAACTGTTATTCTTATACACATTTCTAGGTGTAATTGTTTGAATTTTTTTTTTCCATGACTTTAATCAGATTTGAAATTCTGCTTATTTATATCTTTGACCAGCATTGGAGTAGTTTTTATAAGTTATAGTCACCCAATACCCCAGAAAGTCAAATCCAATTTTTTATACATACAATATTTGTTTACCATAAATCTTATTTTCATTTTTGTTTTTCAGTGTCTTTTGTCTTTTTGAGTGGTTGGTCAATATAAATTTCTGTAAAGTGTTTATGGTAATTTTACTAGGAGTCCTGTGCTCTATTCCATTTAAACTGATGAAACATTATGAATAAATATTTTAAAACTGGAACACAATTAGTGATATTCTACTTAAAATAGTTAGGTTTTGCATGACTTCTTTTCATAGTTTATCTGATAATATGGTATGAACATTCATTTATTTTTACCAATAAGGCATTTACACATTTTAAATTTTGGTAACACTTTATGATTTTGTGAGATTGTGCATAATTCCACTTCAAACATTGTAATTAATTCAAGTTGTTTACATTAGAAACTAATTTTTTAATCCACCAAGCCAAAATAATTTTGGAACATCAAGCTAATCTTTTAAATACAATTGAGAGAGTTAATTCACTTTAAGGGATATATACCATTTACAAAACACTGATGAAAACAGTACTGAGTATTGAAATGAATTCCAAGATTCTAAGGTGAAGAAAGTCAGTAGAAGATAGACATGTTCCTATGATGGAGGAAAAACACCACCATATATATAGAGTTGGTGATCAGTATGTATGTGTTGGCTTGATATTTATTCATTTGTCCTTTTACACATTCATGAGGTATTTGTAAAATACAGGGTGATATATTAAGCCTTATAAAGAGAAAATTTGATGTAATCTGTGGAATTATTTCATATTTAAATAACTAATATTTAAGCTGATGTATGAGTAATTAATATTTAAATTAGTGAAGAATATGGAAGAACAGTTTTGAAGAATATTTGCTTTGGTACAAGTAACATTCTTCCAATTAAACTTTGTATCTCAATTTCTTCTTTGACTGCCAAGGATATTGCTCCAATTTTTTCTTTTTTATTTCAACCCTTCTTTTCTCTCTACCTAACATAAGCATGCATATTTAGTGTTTCCTGTCTTCAAATAATTAAAACCTATCCTGAAGAAAAATACTTTTTACCTATTGACCCATTTCCTTGCTCCTCCTGCGGATGAAGAATGTCACCTGCCATATCAGTAAATAAAAGATGTTGCGGCCATCAAGCCAGCAGCCACTGCAGTCACCCCCAACTGTGCACCCTGAGGAGATTCAGGATGGAGAAAAATGGGATAGTAACCCTAGATGGTTAAGGTGCATATCAAAGGAATGATTTCAATGAGCCCAGGCTCTAGCATATACAGAAAAGCGCTAAATACATTAACTTGAGATGTCTGGTTTTCTTTAATTGAGTAATCTTTTGATATTCTGACTACCTGTTGTTTGTTGCAAAATTCCTATATATCCTGGCTCCTCCCTTACCTCTACGGAGTAAGAGGTAAGGAGTAAGGGAGCTTGGAGTAATAGTCCCTCAGAGCTATTTGAGAGGCTGTCTTCCAGGCTTAAGTCCTCAGAAATTCTGCCAAATGAAACATAATTCTCAACTTTTAGGTTGTCTATATTTTTTCTTGACAGCAGCAATATTCACATTCATATATCCACCTAAATATCATTCCTTCACTCAGGGCTTCCACGCACACACAATCCTTCCACCCTATTTTAATATCCAGCATAGTATGTATGAGTTTAAAAGTATGTTTTTTTAAAGTGTATTTAAATGTTAGTTTTACAAGAAAAGTGACTTTGTTTCTGTCTTTCTCTCTTTAACTATATTTACTCTTTGTTTTAGAAGGGTGCATATTAAGTAGTAGACATTATGTAAATGTTTGTGTATCAGGAAAAGCAGAGGAAATATGTATATGACAAAACAAATATGAAGAAGCACAGTTTCACGACAAAGCAGAAAGTGGTTCCTCTTTTTGGTGACGTTGGCCTTGGATATAAGGGCTGCTTCGTTTGTAACGGGGAAGAAGACTGATACATGTTCATCAATATTAGTAGGCTTGGGAGTTCTCTTATGGGAGGTTGCTATTTTCTATTTTCTCATGGTTTATAAGAGGTAAAAAATATTTACTATGAGTGGCACATAGTTCATGTATCATATGGCATAATACAGAGCAATGCTCAAAAAGTAATCAATTATTGCATTAAGTAATTCTTAGGTGAATAATTTACCAAATAATCATTTGATTTCATGGAATATGTCTTTTATTGATGAACTCTAAACAAGCCATTATCATTCTTTTCTTCAGGAAATATTTCTCCCCAACATACATTCTTTGTGTTAAGTCAAGTGGCTCCACTTCATACCCTTTCAGATCTTTCATTCTCCTGCAGCCTCCCCCATGTTTCATTTACGATTATAGCTGCACACTTATTGTAGCTGCACATCTACTGGAGACCACAACTGGTTCTTGAGCATAAAGAAATACTGGTGAAATTGGTAGATAATTTCTTCTAGATATCTCAAATTCTTAGTAAGCTGGAGAGGGTAGGTGTGCATAAATCATTTCAAAACTTTCAGTTACATGAGAAATACTTTAATGTTTCTATGTTCCTAGAACTGAATACAAACATGAATAAGGCATGATCCTTTGTTCTCAAGAAGGTAAATTATTTCCTGGGGAGACAAACATCAAGATATAATTTAATAAGTGGTAACATTTATAACACAGGAAATAAAACAGAGAAGATAACATTGTTGCAAATATAAATATTTAATTTGTATGGATGAGTAGGATTTCCCCAGGAGAAACTATTAGGAAGGACTTTCTGAAGCAAGATATCAACACTTGGAGAAGCACAAACCATGAATGATAATGTCATGTTATAAAAACAATTGAAAGCTTTCTCAATTTTTATGACATTGAATATGTAGAATATGTAGAATTAAGGAAGTAAATTTTTATATTATTTGATTGAATAGATGTTAATAATATTAACCCAGTTAAGACATACTAAAGAAGATTGAGCAGATGTTTAAGTATCAGAAAAAAATGTAAATAATATGTTGAACATGATGTATTTAATAGGATGTGTTAAGTTCTTATCCAACAACAACAAAAAAATATCTATTCTAGCGTTGATAACATCTAAGGGAAATTTGGTCCCATATTTACTCATTTAATAATGCTCCTGTTACCACTGAAGATAGAGCATGAAATATTTGTCTTGTTTTAGTTGGATTTTGAGAAAGAAAGAAAGTTTGGGGAAAAGATGGGGAAAATTTGGAAATTCTTAAATATCTGTGGATTCTTCCAATCTCCCTTAGTCTTGAGGAGCCTTTTAATATATTATTAATCAAGAAAAATTCTTAGATGTTACATTTATGCCAGAGTAGTGCTTTATATAGTTAATATATAACTATATAATAAATATCAATAAATATCAAAATAATCATTCCTTGTATTAGTTGAAAATAGGAACAAAAGTATACCACTATACACTTATTCCATCAATAATCAATTAAAAATAGAAATGAATGATCATATGCAAAGTGGAACTCATTATTCATTCTAGTATAATATCTTAAGGCAAATCACAGAACATAGGTAGTATGGAAGCACAGCAACAGGGTAAAAATAAAACATGTAGTAACTGCATATTAGGGAAAAAAGAAAACAAAGCAATAGGCAAACACACTCACTAATAGGAATTCCAAACAAGTGTTTTAAGATGCCAAAGAATGCTAAAACTTCCAGTAGTGATTTGTTTTATATTCATATAAGGAGAAAGTAAAATCACATGCTGAAATTCCCAGTTCTAAAACATGATGTCACATAATTGAGATTCTAAGGATTCAAAAAGCCTCTTCAGCTTAAAATTGGAGTCATTACTGAAACATCTTTATGTTTCAGTAATAACAGACGGTTGGGGAAAAAAAGTGAGCAGATGAGTAGCTATGTTATTCAGTTCAGAAAACGTTTACCAAGAGGCTGTAAAATGCAGGATATTATAAAGATCTGGTTATAAAGCTTCTGTTTCAGCAAAATTCTATATGAAATTGAGACAGGGAAGCAAGTCATGTAAACAATGACTGAGGATCAGATTGCTCATTGTCTATGTGAAAAAAAAAAAAATCCCCCCGCAAACATGTAGCTCACAATGAGACCAGATTAGCTGGGGTGACAGAGGACTAGCTTCATCGCCTTCAAGGAAGCATTCTGCCTGGCTCCCGTGATGGTTCGGTCAGCAGGCAGCCTCCCACCCTTAGGTCCTTCAGGGTCTGGCTCAGCTACAGAACATCTCTCTGCCAATGGTCAGACCCTTCCTGAATCAGCCCACAACTGGGGACAAAGAAAAGCCTGGACGTTTCAGAGAGATGGGGGTGCGCTGTGACAGGGAAGAGCATAGTCCGCCTTCCCATCCATGTTGATGTGGGCTCTGTCAGGTCTGAACTGCAGTCCGTCTTCTTCGTCTGTTCAATGCTACTTCTCCTATCACTTCATGGGTGTTTATTACTAAGGCTTACTTTAAACCTCAACTTCCCTTTCAGACTCTGCTTCCAGGGAATCTTACAGGCAATGATTGGTAATATACTCAGGTGCATGGCAGATTATCAAACAGGCCTAGCATGTTGCCACCTAAGGGCCTTTGCACCTGCTCTGAGACCTTCATTGTTTACTCAATAGAAAATGCAGTGTACTCCAGACCTCTCTATCCCTCTTTTTCTGTTTTTCCTTAGTAATTATTTCCATTCAATCCACTGTATTTTTAATAATTTATCTTGTAAATCATCACTATTCCCTGTTAGAATGCTAGCCTCATAAGGATGTGGATTTCTCTTTATTTTGTGAATTGATGTATTCTCTATGCCATTAATGGAGCGTAGAACATGGTTGGTGTTTATTTCTTGTATGAGTAAATATTGGTTAAAACCTGAAGGTAACACAAAATTCATTGAATATAATCAATATAATTCCATTATAGGTAAGAAAATAAACACAGGAAAAACTAGAAAACAAGCAATGCATCTTTTTTACTTACTTTAATATGTGGAAACACTGTAAAAAATAAAATAATTTTTGACATGAGATGCTGGATAGTGTTGTCATGGATATGAAAGGACACTTCCTTTAAAAGAAGAATATGAGGGTATCAATAGTTCTAGTATATGCACCATTCTATTTCAAAAGCTTGTTTATAAAAAAATATTACTTGTTTTATTATTTTTATCTTGGGGTTATACAGTTGCCAGAAAGATTAACTTGGTTTGGTTCTATTCAAATATAGCAAAGAGGCAAATATAAATAGGTTATTGAAGCCTGTTTGGTAATAATGAACAGGCCCTATATGTGAAATTATGTCAGATGACATTGAAATCTCTATTTTTCTATACATAGGACACATTCATTGATGTGTAATATGATTTTTATTATTTTTTGTGATTCTCCTTTATTTGGCAACTTAGATTGTTTAATAATGTATATGCCGAATGCTGTTACGTGTTTAAACTCTGAAATGTGAAAAAATCTTGTAGGGACAATTGGGTTTCTCTTTCTAAATATGATGAGATCTTGATTAACCTAATGAGAAACATAATTCACACTGGAATGCATAGAAATACAAGAATACTTCTTTTCTTTTGAAATATAACTTTATCCATCACTTTCTCCACTGAATTAAATATGTTGTAATACTTACTTGTACTTATGGGACAACTCTATAATCATTGGCAAGGACTTTGATAAAGAGCTTCTAGGATAAATGATTCTATCTGTGGATTAACAGGACATGTGCTTTGAGCAATACTATCTTTGCACTGCAGACACTAGCTAGTTCAATCTCAGTGGCAAAGTATGTGAGAGGACAGACTGGATAAAAAGGTAATATCCTCCCTAGCTTAATCAGTCTTCCATGGTGAGCAGCTAAGCTTGTAACTGCTATTCAGGAAGATGTTCATTAAGGTTTCCGAGGCGTCCTTCACCTTGCAGGAGACAGGCCAGTTTATCAGATTGCTTAAATTAAAAGGCAGGATGTTCTTTGCAATACCTTTTAACTGAAGTTTAGTATACTTACTCTCTGCCAGCCAGGAGCTGTATTCTGACAGTGAAGTATATTTTTTATATGTGGAATCCAGGATCAATTTTATGTTTTAATTTGTAAAATCTACCTTGAAAATATTATGGGATGCCCAGGGTAATTTAGGGTTGTTTTTAAAATGTGGTTTTAAAAGTAGGGACAAGTGGGGAAGAATTTTGGTATGTTGCTAAAGCTGATTTCTTTTTAAAGGAAATATCACGGAGGACATATCAATCAGCATCACCCTAAGATTGATTGGATAACACTGTTTGGGATAGGAAATAGCATCCTTGGGGGAACTAAAAGTTATGAACATATATCTACATGTAGGATTGTGTACACAGGGAAATGGGGGAATAACTAAAGGATCAGCTTTCAAAATACAACACTAAAAACTTTTGTTACATTATTTGAAATAAGATACGGTATTATTATATATGCCCTCATAGAGCAAACTCAAGAATCTCTCCTAGGCTTTCTTCTGGTGACTATGTTAAGCATAGTGTTCTTTCTGACCCCTTCATTCATTTAACGATTATTCACTGAGCATGTACTTTGTCCTGGGCACTGACTCTGTGGGGGAATAAAAAAGGATGATGATGCATGCATTCTGTCCACACTGAGTCTAAGAAGGGAGTTAAGAGAATTGGATTCCTCCATTCTCCCAGAGTGCTGACTTTCTCTTACCTGACCTTTATCACTGGTAAAATTAGAGTAAAAATAGCTAAAAGCCTCATCAACATCCAATTTTAGATCAACTTTGCTGGCTTTCTCTCCTATCCATCTTAAGCAGATCAACCAATTAATTAGTTAAAGAATCCTATGGTACTGTCAATTAAAGCCAAAATTTCTAGAAGAAAACTGAGGAAAAAGTCAATGTGCTTTTGCATTAGACAAAAATTTCTTAGATATGATGCCAAAAGTAAGATCCAAAGAAGAAAACAATATGATAATTTAATACAATATTAAGTTCCATTTTAAAAACATTTGTTCTTCAAAAATGTATCATTAAAAAGCAAAAGAAAAAAAATAATTTTTCTGGATAACAGTTTTTATATATCTTGTGCTTCATCATAATATGTTATTTTTATTCTCTCACTTAATGCAACAACTATTAAGGCAAGTATTTGTAGTATATTTACAAATAAGGAAGCATATTCAGATACTTTAAATTCATTTTTGTACAGCTCCTAAGAGTGGAAATGAGGTTAGAATCTTGCTTTTCTGATACCCAGCAAAATGTTCTTTTTTATGTTACTTATTTTAAATGAGAAATATAAATTCATATTTAAATTATATTGTGAATAAAAAAAATTATTGGGCTCAAAACAACCCATTACAATTATAAAATGCACGTTTGTTAAAACATCAATTTTAACTACATAGAATGTCTTTTGCTATTTTTTGCTCCCTGGAGTAACTTCTATTACTAAGAGAAATACATTTTTCTGTTATTCTTTAACCCATACTTTTGAATTAGGCGATGAGAATTATTATGCCTCAATATATGGAGAAAAAAATCTCTTGAAAAAATTCATGTTTATATTGTTAATTAGAGAAAATGTGCATCCACCTTTAATAGAAAGTGAGGTTTTTTCTGTTAAGATAAATACATGATTTTTATAGCAAGTTAATAATTTACAAATAAGTATCAAAACTAAAATAAATAAAAAATTAAAAAACGATATGTCTACTTTTAATACTGAGATGTGTGCTTGGTTATGTTTTTAAATAAATTACAGGATTATGTATTGAAATATGACAGAACACAGCCATTTTCTAATTATCTAGATACTTCATTAATTTTTTTTTAAATTGTATTTACTTAGAAGCATTCAGAATGCCAACGAAACAGCTGCAACTTTTTTTTTTTTTTTTTGCAATTACAAAGTGATATTCAGTTAACAGAACAATTATTTTGTATAAACTGCATCAGAGACAACTGAAAATGAAAAACCTACCATCCCCATATATAACTAATTTGTGCTGAGCACCAAGAACCTTTGGTGCTTTAAATTTCCATGCCAATTTACAACTCCCATATTGTACCAGGCAAGGTTAGTGGCTATTGAAAATACCACCAGGATGGGAGGTATCTAAAGACACATTCAGTAGCATGTTAACTATACAAACAAAGACACCTCTTGACCTAGGATGAGTTTTCTTTTAAAATCTTCACATTTTGTGTAAATTCTTATGGAATAAAATTTTTCAAATGTTATAAAATTAGAAAATAAAATTTTCAGTAAAACTGAATCTCAAAAATGTGCCATTTTATGGATTGTTAAAGTAAATCACAGATTATTTTAATTATAAGTATGATATTTCTTTATATATCTTTATATATATAAACTTTCTTTATATATCTATTTATTTAAAAAATAGCTTGTTAACTATCCTGATACATAAAATGTTGTGACTTGTGATATTGACAACTAGAAAAATTCTCATAGATAGCTACCTTTTGTAGCATGAGACATTTCTCATTGACATTCTGAATCTCTACTACAAGGTGGTGTGGGAGAAAAAGACATATCATCAAATGATATAAAGAAAATAAGGAAATTATTAGATATGAAGTAATTGTTTGACCTGAGTAATCAGAATATACCTTTTGTAATATACTTTGTGTTTTGAATTAAAATAGTAAATGCAAACATTTATATTGTGTTTATATTCTCTATATGTTAGCATTTTGTTATTTGAAGTTTGTTCTATCCCCAGATAGTAATTTGGGGGTTGAAATACAAGTTTTTGATATTCTTCATTCTGGAACAAATTCACACAATGGATAGTAAAATTAATATTATGTGATTTAGTTATTGTAATTTAGGTTTCCAAGTTCAGAAGATAGCATATAAAAAGTGAGAAGGTAACATTGTATTAATACGATGCATGTACCTACTACCCATGCCTGAAATAGTTGATATCACACTTCTATATATCAATTCAAATACAATCCCATATATGTTTAAATATGAATGTTTCAATTTAGTTTCAAAAACCAGCTAAAAAATTTTAAACTCTTCAAAAAAATTAAAAATGAAAAAACCTATTAAAAATAAATCAGGAATAACAGACATGTGAAAAAAATGCTCAATATTGCTAATTATTAGAAAAATGAAAATCAAAACAAAATTGAGATATCACCTTACACGTGTCAGAATGGTTGTCATAAAATGTCTAAAAATAACAAATATTAGAGAGAATGTGAATAAAAGGGAACACTCACACACTGCTCGTGGGAATGTAAACTGATGCAGCCACTATGGAAAACAGTATGAATGTTCCTCAGAAAACTAAAAATGTAGCTACCATATGATCCAGCAATTCCACTCAATCCTGGGTAGAAATCCAAAACAAAACAAAACAAAAACTCTAATTTGAAAAGATACATGAACACCAATGTACATAGCAGCATTATTTACAACAGTCAAAATATGGAAGCATATGAAGTGTTCATCAACAGATGAATGAATAAAGAAGATGCCATATATATATATATATATATACACACACACAATGGAATTCTACTCAACCATAAAAAGAATGAAATTCTGCCATTTTCAATACCATGGTTGGACCTAGAGAATATTATGTTTAGTGAAATTAGTCAGACAGAGAAAAAAAATACTATATGTTATCACTTATAGGTGGAATCTAAAAAATAAAACAAATGACTGTATATAACAAAACAGAAACAGACTCACAGATATAGAAAACAAACTAGTGGATACCAGTGTGGAGAGGGAAGGGGGGAGGGGCAGGATAGGCTTATGGGATTAAGAATACAAATTATTATGTACTAAAAAAAAATAAGCAACAAGGCTGTATGGTACAGCACAGGGAAATATAGTCATTATTTTATAATAACTTTAAGTGGAGTATAAGCTAGTAAAATATTGAATCACTATGCTGTACACCTGAAGCTAATATAATATTATTAAGTTATGATGGTATTGAATTATAAACCAAAGGGGGGAAAAAAGCAGAAATAGTATATTGCTCATATTTTTAAGAGTAATTTAAAAATAAAATTATTATAACAATTAAAAATAAATAATAAATTAGTATCTTTATAAATATACTTTGAGTCAGCTTGAATATACATCTTCATAATGATTTTCTTGCTTTCCTTTCACCAAATAGAGTGAATGCTTCATTACCAACCATAATTCTCACATAAATCTTGTAATTCTTTATTTGCATAATTTGTTAATGTCATGGGCCATGTTTTGTAATATTTTTTATGTCCAGAGCATGACACTGAAATAGTTTTTTTTTAATAAATTTATTTATTTTATTTATTTATTTTTGGCTGTGTTTGGTCTTTGTTGCTGTGCGCAGGTTTCCTCTAGTTGCGGTGAGCTGGGGTTACTCTTAGCTGTGGTGCACAGGCTTCTTATTGAGGTGCCTTCTCTTGTTGCAGAGCACGGGCTCTAGGCACGTGGGCTTCAGTAGTTGTGGCACACAGGCTCAGTAGTTGTGGCTTGCGGGCTCTAGAGCACAGGCTCAGTAGTTGTGGCACACTGCCTTAGTTGGTCCGCGACATGTGGTATCTTCCCGGACCAGGGCTCAAACCCATTGCCCTTGCATTGGCAGGCAGTTTCTTAACCACTGTGCCACCAGGGAAGCCCGACACTGAAATTGCTTTAATACAACACTGTTAACTGAAATAACACTATAAAAGTTTGTTTAAATGTAGCTTTTTGATAATTAAGGAAAACTCTGTAACAATATCAGAGCAAGGAAAACAGTTGAAAATCAAATGGTAGGTGTTGGCAACTTTTATCTCAAATTCAACTGAATAAATTCAAGTTTCCAGAAAAATTAAGAACAATCTTCTAAAGAAATGAAAGTAAAAATATAGCAGTGTCAATTTGACTCCTCATTAATCTTTGAATATAAAGGATTTTAAAAGATCAAAGAACATGCTCTCCTTAAATCAATATGCTTTATTTTAAACTTTTCTTTGTGAAGTAACTTTAGATTTGCTGAAAAGTGACCAATAGCTGCAGCAAATTACTGTATACCCTTTACTAGCTCCCCTGAATGTTACATAACCCTGCTATAATGACCAAACTAATAAATTGACATTGGTAACATAACATTACCTAAACTATAGACTTTATTTGGATTTCACCAGAATTTCCTCCAATATTATTTCTTTCTAATCTAGTATCCAATCCAGAATAAAATATTATACTTAGTTGCCATGTCCCCTTAGTCTCCTCCACTATGACAGTTTCCTAGTCTTTCATTGTTTTTCATGACCTTCACACTTTTGAATAGTATTGGTTGAATATTTTGTAGAATTCCCTGTATTTAGATTTGTCTGATGTCTTCTCATGATTAGACTAAGGTTATAGATTTCTTTGAATTCTACGTAGGGGTAATGCCCTTCTCATTAAATTATATAATTGAGGACATGTCAACCTGCATCTTACTTACGATGCTAACACTGATCACTATTTAGATTGTGTCCGTCAGATAACTATTTTTCCCTTTCCAGACAATATTCATATCTATACCATATTCATTAGAAGTGTGTTACTAAGTCTAGCTCACTGTTCAGGGGAGGAAAATTAAGCACCAACACCAGGAGAGATGAATATCAAATAATATAGCTAAAAAAAAGTGTTAAAATATGTTAAAAACATATGTGAATACATGTTAAAATAAACCAAATGTAAAATAGATAGCTAGTGGGAAGAAGTTGCATAGCACAGGGAGATCAGCTCGGTGCTTTGTGACTACCAAGAGAGGTGGGACAGGGAGGGTGGGAGGGAGACACAAGAGGGAGGAGGTATGGGGATATATGTATATGTATAGCTGATTCACTTTGTTATAAAGCAGAAACTAACACACCATTATAAAGCAATTATACTCCAATAAATATGTTAAAAAACGAGCAAACAAACAAAAAGATGTAAGGCACACTGAGAAAAAAGAAAGAAAGAAAGAAAGAAAGAAAGAAAGAAAGAAAGAAAGAAAGAAAGAAAGAAAGAAAGAAAGAAAGAAAGAAAGAAAGAAAGAAAGAAAGAAACACTGAGATTAATAAATATTACTTTGGAAACACTATGTAAATATCATGTTTCTTCTTAAAGTTTCACCCATTATTTATATTTTTGGATGGGTATATTGTATACTTTATTGATTGTACACAACAAGGCAAGGATTTTTGAGCCCCTCCCCTTCTTTGGGGTTCTGGGATAGACTCTGTATTAAGGATGGGAGCTTCTCAAGAGTACTGGAGGACTGAGTTGGGACAAGGACTCTTTGACAGGTGAGGCACTCTTTCTTCTTTTCAGAGTATCAGTGGCGCTGGTGGTCCAGGAAGGTCTTTACCCCTTGGAGGCCATCTGAACCATAAGGTCCACCACCCTGTTGGTGTTTCCAACCACCCATTAATTTTAGCATTCATCAGTGAGTCTCACCTGTAGCATTTATTGTTGAGATGTTCTAATGATGACTTTCTATTTCTTTGGTTTATTCAATGCTATTTTTTTAAATTAAATTTTGTACCACTTTTGGACATAAGGAGCTCTTTCTTATTGGTTCCTGTGTTCTAATGACACAGCTCCTGGTTAAAGATCTGTGTGTGATTTTTCAGACCTGATCATAGGCAATGACAAAGACTTTACCTGGCAGGCCTCATGGGGGAAATCTGCCATCTCCACACCAGACCCAGCCATAGCCAATGCATTGCAGTCTCTGAAGGAAGTTGTAGTAAAGGACTCAGACCCTCCTGGACTGTCAAATGCTTAACATATTGTGATTCCTAAGTCTCCAGCATGTTCATACCAATGTCTCTTTATCTGAGGTCTTGGGCAGAAGTCTTATTCAGCTGCATCAGTTGAGGTCTCCTTTTGGAGACAGAGCAGGTGTGGGGGAGAAAGGAGAAGAAAGTCTTAAAGTCCCTTTTCCTTTCCTTGATTTACTGAGTTCTTTTTCACTCCTAGTTCTCCTCCCAGCCTTCCTCTCCCAACCCTGAGGTCAATAAAATTGTCAAAGCCTTTTTTTTTGGAGCTCCCTTAACAGTGAGAGGACCCCCACATTTGTGCTGATCCACCTGGCCCTTGGCCAGTGGAATTTTGCAAACAGATTGCAAACCAGAAAGAAGGGAATTTTGGAGGGGAAGTGATGGAAGTCTGTGTCTAAGTTCCATGTGGTATCTTAACTGAGAGCTGGAGTTTTGTATGTTTCAGTCATGACTCAGACTAGCAGAAAGAAGACACTGTGAGTTCGATAACTAACAGAGATACCAAGAGTCATGCAGTGCTGGGGAGACTGGAATTCCAGAGAGAAAAGTGAAGACAACTTGCTTAGCAAATCAGACATTCGGATGAGACAAGTGAGCTAAAGACCAAATAAGTAAAGGCCACACCCTAGATTACAACCTATTGCTAAAACAAAACTGAAATAGACCAATAGAAGAAAACGTAAAACCGCAGCTGAAAAGATCAAAAGGATCTACCAGTAATAAAACTGCATGCCAAAACAATACTCAACACCTCTAGAAAGAGGACAAAATAAGTAGCACCCATATTTTCTAACATATAATTGACAAAATGCTAGACATGCAAAGAAATAGAAAAATGTAACTATTGCTACCACTACTGTATCATTACTACAGACTCCAAGATGACCCAGAAGGAATAGTGAACTTAAAATCAACTACGTAGATTGTGATAAGTTAAGGATGGATGTTCAAATCCCAAGCACAAACAATAAAATTATTAAAAAATAGATAAAACAAAAATATAATAGATGGGAAGAAAGATATGATATGAAACAGCAATTTGGTCAAACAAAAATAATGCACATATGGAAGAAAACTAGGTAAACTAATTGGCACTAATACGAAATGACTGAAAGTATCAACAATTTCAAATATATTAAAATTAAATTGAATAATTAAAAGTGATCATTACCAAAATAATTCTGTTATATATTTCAAATATTTAAATATTTATGAGATTAATTCAATTCTATATAATTCTTTTAATATCGAGGCAGAATTTCAATATGTATGTCTTTATTTTTTAATATACTGGCTGCCCAAAGTATTCAAAAGTATGTACTGTGTTCTGGTAATGATTTTGTTTTATTCTGATGAATTTCCAAGTTTGTCTAATGAAGGCAAACAGTATAACTTCTAATGATAGAGATCATAATTTGGCAGTAGCATTATTTTGACTTGTTTACTTTTACTACCCATAAATAGAGAATGATGAAAAGTAACTACAAGGTTTGTTTTTGTGAACTTAAGTAGATTAATTGCAGGTTTCAGTTATACTGTGAAAATTCCATTGGTAAGTTATACTACTATTACTAAAATGTTAAGGTAAACATATTTCTAATGGAAAAACATTGTCTTTTTTTTGCAAATATTTTAAATGTCTCTCCTATACTAAATATTGTATTCTAACACCGTTTCTGTCCCTTTCCTTCAAAAGTAGACCAGATTGTTCATAACTGAAGTGAGTGATTTTATTTTCAAGTTAAAAATTGTATTTCATAAATACAATAAAAGTGTATAATATTATTAAATAAAGGAGAACCTACATTCAAATGAAAAATAAAACATTATAATTCGTATTGATTAACATATAGTAAACTCAATTATAACCAGCAGTTACAACTTGCAGGAAATTTTACCAACATGGCATTAGATAAGATCAAGCAAAAAAAAAAAAAAAAATCATTCATTTAGTTTAGTATATTTTTTCTTCCAATTTGGAATCATCCTCAGTTCCCTCAGTCACTGATGCATTCATTTCTTGAGCATCTAGTCTTGGGCATTTTGGGAGTAGATGCTCTCATCTTTGACCTCTCTTGGTTAACTTTCATCATTTACCTATTAACTCTCCTGTTGGCCATACCCATGTTGTATTTAAAATATCTGTCCTTGGTACTTGATGAGACCTAGGTCTTTCTACTTTCTTTTCCTTTATCAAAATTCTTTCCTCCTCAATTTTTTGTGTTGCTTAGCTTGTGAAGAAGTGGAATTATTCAACTTAAATAATTAAACTGGAAAAATGTATTAATTAATATCATGTATATGACATTCATATAAAGTACTTTTTGAGGAGTGATTGGACTAAGAATATCTCTTCTGAAACAGCTCTGAACATTGAGTTCATTACACTGAAAATCACAAAGTGAAGTTGAAAAAACAAGAGGATACTATTAAAGAGCTATTTCTGTGGAAGAGGAATGGGTCCCTGCTCTGTCATAAGACTCTACTAATTAAGCCAAGGATTGGAAGAAATTTTATCTCTTTGCAGCCCATATAAAATTTTTATCATTTGATTCTGTGAACCATCTTCCAGGCAGTGTATTTGTCATTATTATCATCACATTAACCATGTGATCATCAGTCTAGGCAAATGTGGAATGATGCTCATCCTGTTACCTGCACAGCTTCCGCTGGTAAAGAGGATTGTTCACTGTGTCTGGCAGCAGGGATACAGCTCTGTTCTACCTATTCTACTCAGAAAAGAAAATATGGCAGGGCTATTTAGTTTCCCTGACATTCTGATTCCCTCTATACAAGATACATGATGGATACCAAAAGCATAGATGAGCATAAAGAAGGAATTGGAATTTATAATTACTTGATGCTACTTTGAAAAAAAATCTTTTTCTAACATTCATAAACAAAATCAGTTAAAACACCAGATTGATTTTGACAGGTACTCTACCCACTTTCTCAAGACCAGATCCTCTTACTGATATTTTAGAACAAATATTGAAATCAATCACCACCAGAAATTTCAGATTTTCAAATTAGCTGCATACCTTTGACCTGTCTATTTAAAACACAGAGGTGAAAATGTAAAAATTCAATTTTAACAGGGTCAGTTTAATTACCCAATACTTTTTAAGGATTTAGACATATTTCTCATTAAAAATTATAAAATACAAAGTAATTCTGGAGAGTAATTTGAGTAGAATAATTAATTTTTACAATTTTCCCTATAGCAAAATTAATTTCATGAATTATGTTTCAAATATACATTTTTAAGATTTCTCCCATATATTCTGCTGACTTATTCACTTATCCCAACTTTTTTTGGAGAAATTGGTAAGTGTGAATACTGCAGTCTAATGTAGCTTGCAGTCTAGAGAGAGAATTTAAATTATTGAAGTGATAATGCTAACTAGAAACAAGTTAATATAGATGTGTGTGTACATATACATATCTATATATACAGATATAGATAGATACATGTATCTATCACACAACTATTATCTATCTATCTCCTTATATATCTGTCTAATCACTGCGAGATAGACTAAATTGGTATTCAGGCAAATAAACTGGGAATAAATCACAGAAACAGAGAATAGACTGTGTATCTCCTAGTTAAAAATGAAAGATTATTCATTCCTGGAAGAAGAAACAACACACTTATTTCTTTATTTTTCTTAGTTTATCCCTTTATTTTCTTTAGTACTTAAAACAAAATTTCTAACTTTAAACATTGTCCCCATTAAATGTTGTTTGTCTACCTCTACTTTATCTTAATTGTAATGTCTTACCTTTACATGCTGCAATAGCATGCTACTAGCTACACAACATTTTAATATGGTTTAGAAAGATTAATACTGCACATTATCTGACACTTTTTATTTTAGTTGAGATTTTGAATATTCTCTAAGTTATTTATTTTATGATACAGAGGGTTTAGAGAAAAAGTTTTAAGGAAATCAATCATAAATATTCAGACATTTGGCTTATTATTTTTCAGAGTAAAAATACAATCTCTCCCCATTTTGGCTGCAGCTGATCTTATTTTTACACGGGTTTCAGAAGAGTTTATGTAAGCTTTGAAGATGATAGGTGTTATCTAATGAATATTATTTATAGTTTTGGGTTAGTCATTTACACAAGCACTTTATGTATTTAATATTACTGAAATCAAAACTACATAAACATGAGTTATCTTATAAAATGTTCTATGTGCTTCATTCCTTACGGCAACTTAATGCAGTGGTGCTTTATATCACACCAAGCTGCAAACGTTTGTTAACTCTCCATTATTTTATTGAAGTAAGCAGATTTCTGACAACCATCTGTTTAGAGTACTTATTTCTGTTAATAAATCCATTTGAAAGTGAAATAGTCATTAAAGCAAGAAAGTAAGCACAGCGCCTCTGGGAAGTTGGAGCTATATATATTTTGTGGCACATCCTGTGCAATGTTAGTTATAGAGACATAAAATGAGTGCAAAATTTCTGCTAAAACCAAAAAAAAAAAAGAGCTTTATTTATATTGCACTTATACAAATATCATCTTTAAAGCAAACCAACGGAGAATATAGGTGAGGCTTAAAATTTACATAATTTGCATTAATATCAGAAAAGTATAATGAAGCATTAACAACATTTTTGACACTTCATTACTCTAAATATTTCTCATTTGAACTTTTATTTAAACACTGTATTTTCTTTCTCTGGTATCTTCCAATGATATGTATTTAAGGACTATTTGAACATGGCTACCTAATTGTTTTGATGTAATACATAGTAACCTTTCTAAATTGCTTTGCTCAAGTGAACCATCAATGTTGTAATTTATATAAATGACTGAGTATGTTCACTCTGGAACATGTGACATAGAGTTGCTTGGTGGGAATCAACTTGATCACAAATAAATGTCTGCAATCTTAAGTGTCAGCCTCTTCAATTTCTTTTAATATTTAAAATCATTGTTTATCTTGTTTTCAATGAGATCTTTGTGTAACTAACTCTTATCTTTCCTAGTTTACATTCAAATGAATCTCTTATTGTACCTGGACTTTCTTCTTTGGTAGTGACATTTTAGGTCTGTGAGGTGATTTTCTTCAGAGCTTGTCAAAGTGAATTTTTTTATGTATCCTAAATTCTATACTTAAAGTTAGATTATCCCAAATATAACCTCTTAATTTGATTAAAAATATCTATCTAGACATTTCCATGTCATATGTTCACAAACAGAAACAACTTTTACAACATTTTTTATTAACAATTTAGCTAACCTAGGATAATATGATAAAGTTCTGTTCAGAGAAACATATATTTGATGAAAAAAAATGGCTTTTCTATGGACAGGAAAAGTTTCAAAGGATGGTGACACATCCTAATCAGAACATGTGCCTAAATCCCTTGACATTTCCTTAAGCTAATCAAGTTCCTGCTTCTTATACCGTACCAGGAGGATGGAAGTCTACTTCTTGGTTCCTTGAATATGAAGACAAGCCTGCCCTGGGAAATAGAAGAGGATCAACCAAACTGAACTAATATCCCTGTCATTAAAAGACAAATATTTACAGTGAGAAGGGTCTGTAGGAATATCAGTAAGGATATCTTGATTGTCCCAGCATCATCAAGAAATACAAGAGTTTAGAGTACCAACCAAGGAGGGAGATCATAGCAGAACTTATGTTGTGCTTATACTTGGAATGAGCAGCCAGGCAGAATTAGAAGCTGTCTTGGTGACATAGTTGAATGATAATACAGGGACATATCAAATTAATATCACTCCCAACACAAAATAAATATAAAATGTTTTGGGAAGATAATTAAGAAAAGTCTATCAAAAAGTTGAAGTAGATTTATTTTTTAGTGTAACTTCACCCACCCTTCACCACACGGTGAGAAAAAAGGGAGGTTCCATATGCTTCCTTGTCTGTGGATGTTAGCTCTTTTGATACTCCAATGGAAAGTGAGAAGACCACTTATTGCCTTTTCTGAGTTACAAAATTGTATATATTATGTGGCAAAATATACATGCATCATGTTTAATTGTCTACATTCTGGTTTGTAAGGGATTATAATTAATATTATTTTCCAGAAGATTTATGAATAACAAAATTATTTTATCATTATATCAAAGTAAATGGACAAAGGTTTATGATATGCTACAGAGATAATCTACTTCAAAGAATCTGAACAGAGATGTTAGGAAGTGTAGCTGTAGAAAGAATACCAGGCCTAGCTCTGATATATAGAAGTGATTCAATCTGAAAAATTAAAATATTCACAACATTTCAAGTAGTTTCAATGAAAACAGAAGAGAACATAGATACAGTTTTACATATAGGGAAAAAGTTAAAAATTACCAACCATATAAGAAACTACATGAGAAATCTTCAAACATTCCTTTGGCACAAAATAGCAGATTAAATAGAGAAATATTAAGTAAAAAATGATGTTTTGTGTGCCAATAATTCCTTCCTTTGTTGAAAGGTATTCTCCCACAATGCGTTTGTTGCTGGTGAGGCTGTTAATCACAGGACCATTCACCACTGGCACAGGGATAGATACATGACGTGTTCAATCATAGAATCCCATCAAGTGAACAACTGACCCAAGTAAAGTTCTATGGACACTGGAAGAAAGAAGTCCTTATTTGTTTTGGTTGCCTATGTTAGTTTCAGCCATGCATAAATATGAGTCCTCACTGTTAATTAATAGTTAAAAGTGGAATGGTTCAGGTCACGTTGTAAGGAATGTGGTATTGTTTATTAATTTGGTTGAGAACAATACTGATGTCATAATACCTGGTTGAATACAGTAAATCTTTTGTAACCCACAGTGAAGAAGCTGAAATTTCACCTGTGGTATATTGGGCTCAGATTAGTTTTGACTGATGCTGGAGTTTATGGGAATTTATAGAATTATTACCAGGATGCTAGAATAAGTTGTATTTTTCTTTTCTTTACAAAAAAAATAGGTATATTTCATTACATACTAGGGTATTTATAGTCTAGAAAGTATGGACATGAAATTTATTGCATTTTTTTAGTCAAGAGTAATTCAAAATGGACAATTGCTAGTTAGTCATATGACTTGTAAAATCTTTTTATTTATTATTATTGTTATTTTTTACTTTTATTATTTTTTACCCTGACCAATGGCTGTGGTTAAAACTATGGAAGATGATACTGAGATATGGGAAACCTAGTGATGTGTGAGAATTTTGATCATCTGAGCCCTTCAGAAGGACTTGCTGATTTTTATTTCCTAACACGATACAAGAAATAATATCTAGGTTAATTCTAAATAGTGGGTTTAGAGAGAGGGTAAAAGTTACCTTACAACTCCAACTGTTTCCATTATGTTGATTCACGGAAAAATTCAAGGTGAGAGCTGAGACACATAGCTTATGGCAAGGCAGTAAAACCTTTTGCTAAATGAAATGCAAACTTAAAAGGCAGAGATTAGATTTATGGATCATGATTTGAAAAGTGTTTGTGTCTGTCTAGGATTCGAAAGGATTGGCAGTCACTGAAGATCTTAAAAGAGTTGCATTACAAATGACTTTTCAGCCTAATAAACAGTAGCCTAAGGTTCTGTTTTTGGATAATATAAATTTAACACACTTCAATTGCTTCTCCCACTTAATACAATGGTACAAACAGGACAGAACGCATACAGCAATCATTTCAGGACTGTGCAAAGTAAATAGTAGTGCATGGATCATCAATGAGCATCAAAAGACAAATTACCAACAAACTGGCTGTGAGTATACCCTTTCTCTCCCTCCAGGAAAGAAGGAAACTCAGCTTGACTATAATACAATTAGCAACGTGGAAATGAGCACAGTGACACCCAAAGTTCTAGCCCTATAATTCTGACTTAAGGAGACAAACAGGAAAATCCTAATACTCCTTCAGAGTGCAGAAACACAATTATTTTTCTTTCCTTCCTTTTCTCTGTCCTTTCATAGTCCAGCTTCGTAACGATCCAACAATGGCAGCAGCCAGTATGAGGGACTAAAAGGAGCTGAAACTTTGAGAGAAGAAACCTTTCTCTCAGAGTTATGATCCCATGATAGTGGAACCAAACCTTGTTGCTTTTTTCTCTTTCTCTGCCTTCCCAATGCTAAAGCATGAATGTTGTAACAAACATGAAAGGGTATGGAAGAGTAAATAAACTATAAACTCAAGATTCTAGTCAGATGACCAAAAAAAAAGGAACTGCAAGGAACAGAAAAGTCTAGGAGAGATGGTGGAAATGGAGGGGCTCATGAAAATTATCTTATAAAATTGTTTTTGAACTCCAAAACTTAACCTTGAGCTGCAGCTGCATATACCTGATCTTAACTAGCATACCAAAGACTTTGAGAACTGTATAAATAGACCACTCATCAAGTCACAGTCATGCTACTGGGTGACACACAAACAGGACAGATAGAGTACTACAAAGTTTTTGAAAACTGAACTGATAATGGAACCATAGTCTATAAGGTAGATGTTGAAAGTTGAAAAACAAAATTAAACAGGTCAATTTTGGGCAAAAGTAAAAATACCAACATTCTCTAGTTTAAGCAGTACCAAGAGTCTCATAATACAACATTCAAAATACAGAGAATACAATACAAATTTACTCATTATATAAAGAACCAGAAAATATCAACTCTTACAAGAAAAAAAAAAAAAAGCCAATAGACAACAACTGAGGTTACACAGATGTTGAAAATATTTAACTGATAGTTTAAAACATTTACTTTTAAGGAATGCTCAAATAAGCCATAAAAATTATCTTGCATCAAATGTTACAATAGAAGATATAAATAAGAACCATATGAAAATTATTAAAAATTGAAATAGAAATTTCACTGGTGGATTCAATAGTAGAATAAATCTGATAAAGGAAAGAGTTTGTGAAAATTGAAGATAGAGCAATAGAAATCGGCCAAAATGAAAAATAGAGAGAAAAGATTTGAAAGAAAAATACAATAGATAAGTTAGGTTTCATCAAAATTTAAAACTTTTTTGTGTCAAAAGACACTATCAAGAAAGTGAGAAGGCAATCCAAATATTGGGAGAAAATATTTGGAAATCATATACCTGATAAAGATCTGATATCCAGAATATACAGAGAACTTGTAAAATTCAACAATGAAAAGATAAATGACCCAACTTAAA
This sequence comes from Eubalaena glacialis, assembly GCF_028564815.1. NCBI lineage: Eukaryota > Metazoa > Chordata > Mammalia > Artiodactyla > Balaenidae > Eubalaena > Eubalaena glacialis. Next base: position 37,917,484 of record NC_083731.1, on the reverse strand, counting down.
AATGGGAAAAGTATTTTTGGCCATACAAATGGCCGAAAAGAACATGGAGAAGTAGTCAATTGTCATTTATCATAGAAAAATTCTCAAAACCTCAATGAAATACTATTTGATGCCCACTGGAATGGCTATAATTAGAAAAAAGAAAAGAAAAGGAAAAATAACTGTTGGTGAGATTGTGGAGACACTGAATGCTCATACATTACTGGTATAAATTCAGATCATATCAAACATCTTTTCTGACCACATGCTATGAGATTAGAAATCAATTACAGGAAAAAAAAACTAAAAAAACACAAAGATGTGGAGGCTAAACAATATGCTATTAAATAACCAAGAGATCACTGAAGAAATAAAAGAGGAAATCAAAAAATACCTAGAAACAAATGACAATGAAAACACGATGACCCAAATCTTATGGGATGCAGCAAAAGCAGTTCTGAGAGAAGTTTCTAGCAATATAATCCTAACTCAAGAAACAAGAAAAATTTCAAATAAACAAGCTGACCTTACACCTAAAGCAACAAGAGAAACAAGGACAAAAAACCCCCAAAGTTAGTAGGAGGAAAGAAACCATAAAGATCAGAGCAGAAATAAATGAAAAAGAAATGAAGGAAACAATAACACAGATCAATAAAAATAAAAGCTGTTTCTTTGAGAAGATAAACAAAATTGATAAACCTTTAGCCAGACTTACCAAGAAAAAAAGGGAGAGGACTCAAATCAATAAAATTAGAAATGAAAAAGGAGAAGTTTCAACTGACACCACAGAAATACAAAGGATCATGAGACTACTACAGGCAACTATATGCCAATAAAATGGACAACCTGGAAGAAATGGACAAATTCTTAGAAAAGTACAACCTTCCAAGACTGAATCAGGAAGAAATAGAAAATATGAACAGACCACTCATAAGTAATGGAATTGAAACTGTAACTAAAAATCTTCCAGCAAACAAAAGTCCAGGACCAGAGGGCTTCACAGATGAATTCTATCAAACATTTAGAGAAGAGCTAACACCTATCCTTCTCAAACTCTTCCAAAAAATTTGCAGGAGGAACATTCCCAAACTCATTCTACGAGGCCACCATCACCCTGATACCAAAACCAGACAAAGATATCACAAAAAAAGACAATTACTGGCCAATATCATTGATGAGCATAGACTCAAAAATCCTCAACAAAATACTAGCAAACCAAAACCAACAACACATTAAAAGCATCATGCACCATGATCAAGTGGGATTTATTCCAGTGATGCAAGGATTCTTCAATATAGTATAAATATAAAGTGATTAATTCACGTGGAAAGCAGTTTTGTGGTCACTTAATAAGGATCCAGTGGTTCCACTGCTAGATGGAATTGTTACCAGGTGATAGAATCTAAATTAGTATATGTACATGCATAAGAAAACTATTCACAATAGCCAAAAGAAGAAAATAAATTAATTAATTAATGTCCCACAACTTATGAGGTGTATAAACAAATTGTGGTATAGGCATATAATGAAATATTATTTGCCAATAAATATAATAAGGTATTCACTTCTACTATAACTTGTATATATCGTAAACATTATGCTTAGTGAAAGAAGCCAGACTCAAAAGGTCCATATTATGTGATTCCATTCATATGAATTACTCAGATAAGGCAAATCCGTAGAGACAGATAGCAGATTAGTCATTGCCAAGGGCTGAGGGAAGGGAGAAATGAGGAGTGACCACTTAATAGATACCTTAAGTGACTGTTTAATGGGGACATGGAGTGACGGAAATATTCTGAAACTAGATAGTGGTGAGGTTGCACAACATAGTGAATGCATTAAATGTCATTAAATGGTATTGTTTAATATATATATATATATATATATATATATATATATATATATATATATATATTTTACAACACACCAAAAAAATCAACCAAATTTTCCTCTGGGTTAGGAAGGGTACATAAGGAGATATGATCATCCTTCCACCCTGTATGGACACAACGTTAAACTTAAAACTTGATAATAATCTCTTTTTAATAAGAATTCCATGAAGCATCTCACTTATTTTATGCTTACTTACTTATTTTTTACTTACTTATTTTAGATTCTGCAATAATAAATGTTTTGTTAGTAATTTTTTGTAATCTATACAACCTGAAGATTTTATCCAGAACACTGACTTTGCAAGTGAAAATAACCCTGAATGACATAAGTTAAATTTAAACACATTGGAAGCCCAACTTTCTACTTTTTTCCCTGAAAATTGATATACCTTTTCATTACCTTTGGACATTTGGAATATTGCCATGAGTTTGTTTTTTTGGTTTTGTTTTTGTTTTTGTTTTTAGAATAATCAGTTGCATGTGAATAAAAGGATGGGCTTGTTTCTGTGAATGGTAATTGGGATGTGTGATGTGGCAAAATAGGAGGCCAAAGTAAAATTTTTAAAACAGGGCAGGATATTGTTGAATAATTTGACTCTCTCAAGCTTAAGAGAAGTACAAACACACAATCTAACATTCTATAATATTCCAAAAATATTATGTCCACTTTGCTAAGACTTATGATTTCAAACACTTTGCCAAACCTTATTTTAACTGTCTCCTTTCTGTGTCAAATGTGTCTAAAATTTATTTTCTTTGGTGCTGTTAATCTGTCATTTATTTTACTTAACTTCATTGAATTTCTTCCTGTTTCATGGAAACTTTTTAAAACACGCATAAGGAATGTTCAAATAACCCAAAAGAAGAGGAGAGTGACAAAATATGGGAAGATAAAAAGAAAAACACAACAAACAAAAAACCCAAAACATATAATAAAAAGATAGAACTAATCTCAAGCACATCAATAATCATATTAAATAACAATGGTCTTAAAAAGCCAATTAAAATAAAAGATTATCATAATTGATAAAAAAGACACAACTATACGCTTGAATATAGGAAACTTGTATTAAATATAACAAAATTAGTAGCTTAAAGGTAAAAGAAAAGAAAATGACATGCCATACAAACACTCAATTTACTACTTAGTGTCATACAGTACAGAAATGAACTAGAAACTTGTTACCAGAACTAAAGAGGGACACAAAATGATGACAAAATCGTCAAATATCCAGGAAGAAATAAAAATCCAACATGCATATGCACCTAACAACAGAGCTTCAAAATAGATAAAGCAAAACTGACAAACTGACAGAACTGGAAAGAAATGCAGAAAAAGTCACAATCACAGCTGACAACTTCAATATTCCTCTCTTAGTAATAAATAGTACTAGCAGATATAAATTTCTTAGACACATTGAAGAGTTTATCAATACCGTCAACCAATTGAATCTAGTCAACATGTATAGAACACTTCACAAAAAGACTGCAGAACACACATTCCTTTCAAGTGTATATAGAACATTCACCAAGAATGCTCATGTTCTAGGTCATTAAACAAACCATAAATAAATAAAATCTAATTCCTACAAAGTGCATATAATAGAATTAACATAGAAATCAATAATAGAAAAATAGAGGAAAATCTCCAATCACTTGGAAATTATAAAACCTACTCCTAAATAATCCACAGCTCACAGAAAGAGCTTCAAAGAAAATTTAAAATTATTTTGAACTGAACAAACTGATATATATCTAAATATGTGTGATGCAGCTAAAGCAGTACTTAGTGTGGAATGTGTAGCATTAAATTCTCACACCAGAAAAGAAAGAGGGCTCCAGAATAGCAATCTAAAATTTTCTCTTAAGAAATGAGAAAATATGAACAAAATAATCCTAAATCAAGTAGAAGGATAAAATAATAAGGATAAAAGTAAAATCATTGACACAAAAAAACAACAAATAGAGAAAATTCAATGAAACCAAAATCAAATCTTTGAAAAGATTTATGAAACTGATAAACATCTAGCAAGTTTCACAAAGAAAAAAATGTGAGATGACAGAAATTATCAGTAGGAAGAATTAAAGAAAGGATATGACTTCAGACCGTGCAGTCATTAAAAATTCAAAAAGAGAATCCTACTAAATCTCAACATAAATTTGAAAACTTAGATTCAATGAACCAATTTTCTAAAATGACATATTGTCAAAACTTACCCAAAATAAAATAAAGTGAATAAACTTATATTATTAAACTAATTAAATTCATAAATCAACAGTTCTAGAAATGCTTCGGCCTCACTGGTTTCATTTCATTCAGTATTAAAAAGTAAAAAGGAATTAATACAAAATTTCTAAAATTATCTTACAAAAGGCATAAGAGGAAGGAATATTATCCATATTATTTTATCTGGTCAGAATTGCTTTTATAACAAAACCAGAGAAAAACCATACCAGAAGGAAGAGAGGGAAGGAGGGAAAGTATAGACCAATATCCCTCATGAATGTAGATGCAAAATTCTCTGCAAAATATTAACAACTCATATGCCCAGAACTATATAAGTAGAATGAGACACCAAAGGATCAAGAGGGTTTTATCATGGGAATGCTGGGCTGGAATAATATTCAGAAATCCATCATTTTAATTCAGAATAAAGAAGAAAACCCACAAGATCTTACCAATTTATATAGAAAATTATTTAGCAAAATATAACATTCATTCAAAATAAAAACACTCAGGAAACTAGAAATGTAAGTGAACTTCCTTAACATACTCGTTAATGAAAAACAATGCTTTTCCACTAAGATTAGGAGCAAGGTGAGGATGTCCACTCTCCACATGACTATGTAGCATCATACTGAATATCTTATACAGTGCAATTAAAAGAACATAAAAATAAAAGTATTACAGATTAGAAAAGAAGAAATAAGGTATATTTGGAGATTGTCTATATAGAACATGATTGTCTATATAGAAAACACCAAAAATTCTACAGACACACCAATAATCTAATAACTAATACATTGGTTTAACAATATTGAAAGATACCAGTTCAACACACAAAACCAATCTCATTTCTATAATGGAGCAGAATACAATTAGAAACTTAAATTAATTTTTTTTTAATTCACTAACGATAGCTCTAAAACAAGAAATACTAAGGTATAAATGTATCAATTACATACAGATTCTATATGCTGAAAACTACAAAACACTAATGAAAATAATCAATGAAGACTGAAATAAATGAAATTTATACTGTATTCATGGACTGGAAACCTTAATATTGCAGAGCTTCACCAAATTAATTTTCAAATTTACTACTGCTAATTAAAATGCCAGCAGGATTTTTGTGTAGATATAGACAAGATGATGCTAAATGTATATGTAAGGGCAAAAGTACTAGAATAGCCAAACTAATTTTGAAAAATAAGAATGCAGTAATCACACTCTCTGATTTTAAGGCTTACTGTGAAACTACAAAATGCAATACATGTGCTATTTGTGAAAAGAGTGAAACATAGATCAATGGAAAAAGTAGATTCCAGAAAAATATAATTACACAACATGGTCAACTGATTTTTGACAAAGGTGTAATGCAATGAAGAAAGAATGACCTTTTTGAGAAATGATGTTGGCAATTTGGACATTTATAAGCAAAAACAAAAAACAAAAATAAACAAAACACACAAGCAAAAAAACTTCAACCTCATTCTCACATCTTACAAAATTAAAATAAAATGTATCATATAAAAATTTAAAACTCATAGAAGTTTTAAATTTGCAGAAGAAAATATTCATGGCCTGGGTTAGGCAAAGAGTTCTTTCATATGACACCAAAAGCAGGGTCATGAAAGAAAAATATGACAGATTGTGCTTATTAAAACTTTTCTTCTGCAAAAGACATTAAGAGAGTGATGTACAAATATAGACAGAGAGAATATTTGCCATTCACGTATTAATTGAATTCAATGTCTGCTTGTACTATGATTAGCACTTCCACCTCCCCAGCTAAGAATTCAGGCACCAGTTGGCTCAAATGCTTTGTGACTATTATACAGCTCATTCTATAGGACTTTCCCTCTTTGAATATAATTCATGGTTCATTTTAGTTTTCCCTGCCCTAAATAATAAATCTCAGCTACTCTGTAAAGATCAGTGATAATATATAGAGAATAATTTTATTAGAAACCAAAAACATGTCTCTTAAGGTTGAAGAGAATGACTCCAGAGAAGAGGCTGCTTTAAGTCACTGTACTAACAAACAACAAATATTGGAAATGTTTTGAGCTTTGTTTTAAAGATCTTGAAAAAATCTGGGTGTACAGTGTAATTAAGTTTATTTTTACCTACTGCTAAAAAGAAGAATATATTAACTCTTTATTCCATTACCTTGGATGTGCCAAAGTATATATTGTCATACAACAAACAAATTTTTTAAAAAGTTAAAAAAGTAAAAGCAAAACAAAAAAACAAAAACAAAAAAGTCACACTTCTGTCTGTTACTCTCAAAAACTGAAATATCCATTTATTTTCAATCTTTCCACTACTTGATTCAAATGCCCTAAAACTAGTCCTGCAGTGTGTGGTGTTGATTACCTTCCTAGCCATTATGCACGGTCTTATTTAGCAAAACGGAGCTAGTAGGTGACTTTTGCAAGAAGGATTTCAGTGTAGTGTGCAAGTTGAAGCCAAACTGCCATAGTTTGAAGAGTTGATTAAGAAGAGAAATCAGCTTTACCCAACACGTGAGAAAGTTTGACTGTGATATGGAAGAGAGAAATATAATGAAGATAATCTAGTAGAAATGAGAGGTTCAAAAAGGAGAGATCGTGAATAATAAACTTTTTCTCATTGAACGTTCTGATGAAATAATCGTGGATATTAGAACTATTATCCTTAGAAATGAGTCAAATCAGGTTTTTTTCAGCAGTAAAAGATGGGAAATCCAAAAATACAAGTGCCATATAGGTAAGTTATTTTCTGGGTGGAAAGGTATTGAAGGAGTCCTTACCTAATGGCTTCTGTTTTGTGTGTGATATAAAAGATAGATCAGATGGGAAGTTTTCCAATTGCAGAGAAGTTTTGAAATAGCTACTAAGAAGAAAGAAAAGTGAGAGCTAAGTAACAAAATGTTTTAGATTACTGAGCTGGTTGAAAAAGGCCCAAATGATTTTCCCAATCATCTATGCAGTCATATTAAGTATGGAGAAGACAATTTTTAAGGAAATATACAGAGACAAAAACAACGTTTTTTTTGTAGTGGGATTGCCCATTACAGCATAACATTGTAAGCATTCCCCAGATTAATTTACAAATTTGGTTCCAGTTGAAAATATATTTTTAAAAAAACAAGAAAAATCTACAAGGATGAAAAACTGTAAGAATGTATATTAAATACTTAATAATTTTTGTCATCATTAGTACATAAACTCCAATGAAGGCAAGAATTTTTTTTCCACTAAAACATGCCTGATATTTATTAAAAAAAAAAAACAAAACAGAAAAAAACAACTAGGCATGTGCTATAAATGAATATTAGCTAAATGAAAGGACTTAATTCAAAATGAGTGAATGTACCTGTGTTCAAGGAGATTGTATGTGTCTTGAAATTATTCTTATGCATTTATTTTTTGAAATTAAATTTATTGAGTTTTTCTATACTACCATGATAGCTAATAAATGTTGTTGAGAAGCAGAGAAGTAGAAAGTTGAAACTCATATTTCTTGATTGTTAGAGAAGATAAATGACAGAGTTCCCAAGATATATAATATTTTTAAAAGCAATCTGTTTGGGGGAAGAAATATTAAATGTATGACATGAACATATGGATTAGTGTGAGTTATACACTAACACTAGGAATAACTATAGCAGTTAATGGAGTAGAAAAGCAAGTTCCATGTACAGAGATTGTTTGAATTAGAAAATACATTACACTAGGAAAAAAGTATATTATTAAAAACAAAGCAAAACAAAAAACATCTTTATTTCCAATATTTATACCAATGAAATTTGGGTCTCTAGAAAATTTATTTAAATGTATAAATGTGAAGATGTTATTAAATGATTTCTAGTGTTTGCTTCTATGTTCTATGTCCTAAGGTAAAACTTCATTTTAAGGATGTGGTGGTTGCATAATCCAAAATCAACATTTACTACTGAAAATATACTTGAGTGATTTTTGATAACATGTTTGTTTATTTTCTTAACAAAGCTTTATCCTTACAAGGACAAGGTGTATTTCATACTCTTTCATAATTTATCACCAATGATTAGTCCAAGTGGCAAATAGTAGTTATTCTTAAAAATGTTTAATGAATAAATAAAAGAGTTAAGTCAATTGTATTTTCTCTTTTGAACACTTTTTAATGTATACATTTTTACCCTTCTAGGTGTTTTATAATTTTGAATTAGTTTACTCCTTAATAATCAAATTCTGCTGTCATCTGATTTGTTTGAATGTATTCAGCTTTCAGTATTTTGATACAACAACTATGTCATCATTCAGAGGGTTTTTCAATATAGTTCACATTTTACATCATTATAGTATGTTGAAAATTTACTACTTAGTCTATCAAATTATATTTGTAGCTTGTTTAACACAAATATCAAATGAATTTTAAATACATATAAATATTCTAAATGAAAATTTTCTTTCATCATAGCCAGAGAGAAAATTTTCAAAATTCATTCATGATCTGATCCTTCTAATACATAATGCTAAATTTAACTCTTGAAACCTGTATTCTCTCTCTGTTCAGTGAGATGATTTAATATATAGTGTCCCATTACCTTTAAAAGGCCAGTAAAAATCTTCAATGTGTCTTTGCTCATTCATTTCCCTTACAGGCTTTACAAAATAGCTGTATAGTTAGACAATAACAAGGCCTTTAAATAAGTCTTTGTGTTTAATTATTCAATAGATATTTATGGAACACTATTATGTGTCAGCAATGTGATAGGCATTAAGAAAAAGTCAAAGGAGAGTAAGTCATGCTCTTTGCCCTTGGCATGTATTCAATCTTGCAGGCAAGAAAAGCACATGTGAAGTTGTGCAATCCATTGTAATGAGTACTGAAAGAAGGACAAAGGAAAAATAGTCTTAACATCAAGGCAGCATCTCCAGATGAGTAGGGATAAAAGTTTTGACTAAGTACTACTTAAGTATATCCATGAAAGATCAGGATATCAGTCAGAGAAAAAGGAGAAAAGCACTAATTGTAGGAGGCAGCAAGTGTTAAAATAATGAACTTCAAACCTTAAAAGATGGATATCTAATATTTAGCATATTCTTTTAAAATACTGGCACGTCCCTTCCCAATGAATTACCTTGGCACTTTTGTCAAAATTCAATCAACCTTTAAGTATGGGTATATTTCTGGACTATGTATTCTGATTCATTGGTCTATAAGTTTTCTGAAAGTTATTATATATTATTAAACCCACATTGTCACAATTACTAAAGCTTTCTATTAAGCTTTGAAAGAACGTATATGTAACTTAGAAGCCAGCAGTTTGATAATAGTCTTATTATCATATTGATAATAGCCTTGATAATTCACTGCTAGATGGAACAAATTGAACAGATTTGGTTCTAGATACTATCAGCCAAATGGAACTGAATGGTTAAAAGAGTGGCATATTCCAATTTTATGAATGAAAAAACTAAAATTAAAGTTGAATATTTTGGCTATGACTTCTCAGATAGAAAGAAGCTGTTTTATTATAACAAGCAGGTTAGAGGAGGAGCTTCAAGATGGTGGAAGAGTAAGATGTGGAGATCACCTTCCTCTCCACAGATACATCAGAAATACATCTACATGTGGAATAACTCTTACAGAACACCTACTGAACGCTGGCAGAAGACCTCAGACTTCCCAAAAGGCAAGAAACTCCCCACGTACCTAGGTAGGGGAAAAGAAAAAAGAAAAAAACAGAGACAAAAGAATAGGGACGGGACCTGCACCAGTGGGAGGGAGCTGTGAAGGAGGAAAGGTTTCCACACACTAGGAAGGCCCTATGCAGGCGGAGACTGTGGGTGGCAGAGGGGGGAAGCTTCAGAGCCACGGAGGAGAGCGCAGCAACAAGGGTGCGGAGGGCAAAATGGAGAGATTCCTGTACAGAGGATCGGTGCCGACCAGCACTCACCAGCCCGAGAGGCTTTTCTGCTCACCTGCCAGGATGGGTGGGGGCTGGGAGCTGAGGCTCTGGCTTCAGAGGTCTGAGCCCAGGGAGAGGACTGGGGTTGACTGCGTGAACACAACCTGAAGGGGGCTAGTGCACCACAGCTAACTGGGAGGGAGTCCAGAAAAAAGTCTGGAGCTGACGAAGAGGCAAGAGACTTTTTCTTGCCTCTATGTTTCCTGGTGCGCGAGGAGAGGGGATTAAGAGCGCCACTTAAAGGAGCTCCAGAGACAGGCACGAGCCGTGGCTATCAGTGTGGACCCCAGAGACGAGCATGAGATGCGTAAGCTGCTGCTGCAGCCACCAAAAGTCTTGTGTGCAAGCACAGGTCACTCTCCACACTTCCCCTCCTGGAAGACTGTGCAGCCTGCCACTGCCAGGGTCCTGTGATCCAGGGATAAATTCCCCAGGAGAACACATTGTGCACCTCAGGCTGTTGCAATGTCATGCCTGCCTCTGCCGCTGCAGGCTTGTCCTGCACATTGTACCCAACCCTCCCCCCAGCCTGAGTGAGCCAGAGCCCCCGAAGCAGCTGCTCCTTTAACCACGTCCTGTCTGAGCAACGAACAGACTCCCTCAGGCGACCTACATACAGAGGTGGGGCCAAATCTAAAGCTGAACCCCAGGAGCTGTGCGAACAAAGAAGAGAAAGGGAAATTTCTCCCAGCAGCATCAGGAGCAGCGGATTAAATCTCCACAATCAACTTGAGGTACCCTGCATCTGTGGAATATCTGAATAGACAACGAACCATCCCAAATAGAGGAGGTGGACTTTGGGAGCAATGATATATATATATTTTTTCCCTTTTTCTCCTTTTGTGAGTTTGTATGCGTATGCTTCTGTGTGTGATTTTGTCTGTATAGCTTTGTTTTTATGATTTGTCTTAGGGTTCTGTCTGTCCGTTTTTTTTTTAGTATACTTTTTAGCACTTGTTATAATTTGTAGATGTGTTTTTTGGTTTGGTTGCTCTCTTCTTTCTTTCTTTCTTTTTTTATTACGTTAAAAATTTTTTTTTAATAATTATTTTTTATTTTTCATTTTAGTAACATTATTTTATTCTATTTTACTTTATTTTATTTTATTTTATCTAATTCTTTCTTTCTTTCTTTTTTTTCTCCCTTTTATTCTGAGCCGTGTGGATGACAGGCTCTTGGTGCTCCAGCCAGGCATCAGGGCTGTGCCACTGAGGTGGGAGAGCCAAGTTCAGGACACTGATCCACAAGAGACCTCCCAGCTCCAAGTAATATCAAATGGTGAAAATCTCCCTGAGATCTCCATCTCAACGCTGAGGCCCAGCTCCACTCAACAACAAGCAAGCTACAGTGCTGGACACCCTATGCCAAACAACTAGCAAGACAGGAACACAACCCCATCCATTAACAGAGAGACTGCCTAAAATCAAAATAAGGCCACAGACACCCCAAAACACACAACCGGATGTGGACCTGCCCACCAGAAGAACAATATCCAGCCTCATCCACCAGAACACAGGCACCTCCACCAGGAAACCTACGCAACCCATTGAACCAACCTTAGCCACTGGGGACAGACACCAAACACAACAGGAACTACGAACCTGCAGCTTGCGAAAAGGAGACCACAAACACAGTAAGTTAAGCAAATTGAGAAGACAGAGAAACACACAGCAGATGAAGGAGCTAGGCAAAAACCCACCCAACCTAAGAAATGAAGAGGAAATAGGCAGTCTACCTGAAAAAGAATTCAGAATAATAATAGTAAAGATGATCCAAAATCTTGGAAATAGAATAGACAAAATACAAGAAACATTTAACAAGGACCTAGAAGAACTAAAGAGTAAACAAGCAACGATGAAAAACACAATAAATGAAATTAAAAATACTCTAGAAGGGATCAATAGCAGAATAACTGAGGCAGAAGAACGGGTAAGTGACCTGGAAGATAAAATAGTGGAAATAACTACTGCAGAGCAGAATAAAGAAAAAAGAATGAAAAGAACTGAGGACAGTCTCAGAGACCTCTGGGAAAACATTAAACGCACCAACATTCGAATCATAGGGGTCCCAGAAGAAGAAGAGAAAAAGAAAGGGACTGAGAAAATATTTGAAGAGATTATAGTTGAAAACTTCCCTAATATGGGAAAGGGAATAGTTAATCAAGTTCTGGAAGCACTCAGAGTCCCATACAGGATAAATCCAAGGAGAAACACGCCAAGACACATATTAATCAAACTATGAAAAATTAAATAAAAAGAAAAAAATATTAAAAGCAGCAAGGGAAAAACAACAAATAACACACAAGGGAATCCCCATAAGGTAACAGCTGATGGCTCATCAGAAACTCTGCAAGTCAGAAGGGAGTGGCAGGACATATTTAAAGTGATGAAGGAGAAAAACCTACAATCAAGATTACTCTACCCAACAAGGGCCTCATAAAGATTTGACAGAGAAATTAAAACCTTTACAGACAAGTAAAAGTTAAGAGAATTCAGAACCACCAAACTTGCTTTCCAACAAATGCTACAGGAACTTCTAGAGGCAGGAAACACAAGAGAAGGAAAAGACCTAAAAGAACAAACTGAAAACAATTAAGAAAATGGTAATAGGGACATACATATAGATAATTACCTTAAATATAAATGGATTAAATGCTCCAACTAAAAGACATAGACTGGCTGAATGGATAGAAAAACAAGACCCGTATATATGCTGTCTACAAGAGACCCACTTCAGACCTAGGGACACATACAGAATGAAAGTGAGGGGATGGAAAAAGTTATTCCATGCAAATGGAAATCAAAACTAAGCTGTAGTAGCAATTGTCATATAAGACAAAATAGACTTAAAAAAGACTATTACAAGAGACAAAGAAGGACATTACATAATGATCAAAGGATCAATCCAAGAAGAAGATATAACAAATGTAAATATTTATGGACCCAACATAGCAGCACCTCAAAAAATAAGGCAAATACTAACAGCCATAAAAGGGGAAATCGACAGTAACACAATCATAGTAGGGGACTTGAACACCCCACGTTCACCAATGGACAGATCATGCAAAATGAAAATAAATAAGGAAACACAAGCTTTAAATGATACTTTAAACAAGATGGACTTAATTGATATTTATAGGACATTCCATACAAAAACAACAGAATACACATTCTTCTCAACTGCTCATGGAATATCCTCCAGGATAGATCATATCTTGGGTCACAAATCAAGCCTTGGTAAATTTAAGAAAATTGAAATTGTATCAAGTATCTTTTCCGACCATAACACTATGAACCTAGATATCAATTACAGGAAAAAATCTGAAAAAATACATGGATGCTAAACATTATGCTACTTAATAACCAAGACATCACTGAAGAAATCAAAGAGGAAATTAAAAAATACCTAGAAACAAATGACAACGAAATCATGATGACCCAAAACCTATGGGATGCAGCAAAGGCAGTTCTAAGAGGGAAGTTTATAGCAATACCATCCTACCTTAAGCAACAAGAAACATCTCAAATAAACAACCTAACCTTACACCTAAAGCAATTACAGATTGCTTTAAAATCTCCAAAGTTAGCCGAAGGAAAGAAATCATAAAGATCAGATCAAAAATAAATGAAAAAGAAATGAAGGAAACGATAGCCAAGATCAATAACACTAAAAGCTGGTTCTTTGAGAAGATAAACAAAATTGATAAACCATTAGCCAGACTCATCAGAAAAAAACAGGAGAAGACTCAACTCAATAGAATTAGAAATGAAAAAGGAGGAATAACAACTGACACTGCAGAAATACAAAGGCTCATGAGAGATTACTACAAGCAACTATATGCCAATAAATTGGAAATCCTGGAAGAAATGAACAAATTCTTAGAAATGCACGACGTTCTGAGACTGAACCAGGAAGAAATAGAAAATATGAACAGACCAATCACAAGCACTGAAATTGAAACTGTGATTAAAAATCTTCCAACAAACAAAAGCCCAGGACCAGATGGCTTCACAGGCAAATTCTATCAAACATTTGGAAAACAGCTAACACCTATCCTTCTCAAATTCTTCCAAAATATAGCAGAGGGAGGAACACTCCCAAACTCATTCTACGAGGCCACCATCACCCTGATACCAAAACCAGAGAAAGATGTCACAAAGAAGAAAACTACAGGCCAATATCACTGATGAACATAGATGCAAAAATCCTCAACACAATACTAGCAAACAGAATCCAACAGCACATTAAAAGGATCATACAGCATGTTCAAGTGGGGTTTATCCCAGGAATGCAAGGATTCTTCAATATATGCAAATCAATCAATGTGATATGCCATATTAACAGATTGAAGGAGAAAAACCATATGATCATCTCAATAGATGTAGAGAAAGCTTTCAACAAAATTCAACACCATTTATGATAATAACCCTTCAGAAAGTAGGCATAGAGGGAACTTTCCTCAACATAATAAAGGCCATATATAACAAACCCGCAGCCAACATCGTCCTTAATGGTGAAAAACTGAAACCATTTCCACTAAGATCAGGAAAAAGACAATGTTGCCCACTGTCACCACTGTTATTCAACATACTTTTGGAAGTTTTAGCCACAGCAATCAGAGAAGAAAAAGAAATAAAAGGAATCCAAATCAGAAAAGAAGAGGTAAAACTGTCACTGTTTGCAGATGACATGATACTATACATAGACAATCCTAAAGATACTACCAGAAAACTACTGGCACTAATCAATGAATGTGGTAAAGTAGTAGGATACAAAATTAATACACAGAAATCTCTTGCATTCCTATACACTAATGATGAAAATCTGAAAGTGAAATTAAGAAAACACTCCCGTTTACCATTGCAACAAAAAGATAAAATACCTAGGAATAAACCTACCTAAGGAGAAAAAATACCTGTATGCAGAAAATTATAACACACTGATGAAAGAAATTGAAGATGATACAAGTAGATGGAGAGATATACCATGTTCTTGGATTGGAAGAATTAACATTTTGAAAACGATTATTCTACCCCAGGCAATCTATAGATTCAATGCAATCCCTCTCAAACTACCACTGGCATTTTTCACAGAACTAGAACAAATAATTTCACAATTTGTATGGAGACACAAAAGTCCCCGAATAGCCAAAGCAATCTTCAGAAAGAAAAATGGAGCTGGAGGAATCAGGCTCCCTGACTTCAGACTAAAATGCAAAGCTACAGTAATCAAGACAGTATGGTACTGGCACAAAAACAGAAATAAAGATCATTGGAACAGGATAGAAAGCCCAGAGATAAACCCACACACATATGGTCACCTTATCTTTGATAAAGGAGGCAGGAATATACAGTGGAGAAAAGACAGCCTCTTCAATAAGTGGTGCTGGGAAAACTGGACAGCTACATGTAAAAAAATGAAATTAGAACACAGTCTGACACCATACACAAAAATAAACTCAAAATGGATTAAAGACCTAAACATTAAGCCGGACACTATCAAACTCGCAGATGAAAGGATAGGCAGAACACTCTATGACATAAATCACAGCAAGAACCTTTTTGACCTACCTCCTAGAGAAATGGAAATAAAAACAAAAATAAACAAGTGGAACCTAATGAAACTTAAAGGCTTTTGCACAACAAAGGAAACCATAAACAAGACCAAAAGACAACCCTCAGAATGGGAAAAAATATTTGCAAATGAAGCAACTGACAAACGATTAATCGCCAAAATTTACAAGCGGCTCATGCAGCTCAATATTAAAAAAAAAACAACACAATCCAAAAATGGGCAGAAGACCTAAATAGACATTTCTCCAAAGAAGATATACAGGTTGCCAACAAACACATGAAAGAATGCTCAACATCATTAATCATTAGAGAAATGCAAATCAAAACTACAATGAGATATCATCTCAAACCGGTCAGAATGGTCATTATCAAAAAATCTACAAACAATAAATGCTGGAGAGGGTGTGGAGAAAAAGGAACCCTCTTGCACTGTTGGTGGGAATGTAAATTGATATAGCCACTATGGAAAACAGTATGGAGGTTCATTAAAAAACTAAAAATAAAACTACCATACAACCCAGCAATCCCTTTACTGGACATATACCCTGAGAAAACCATAATTCAAAAAGAGTCTTGTACCAAAATGTTCATTGCAGCTCTATTTACAATAGTCAGAACATGGAAGCAACCTAAGTGTCCATCAACAGATGAATGGATAAAGAAGATGTGGCACATATATACAATGGAATATTACTCAGCCACAAAAAGAAACGGAATTGAGTTATTTGTAGTGAGGTGGATGGACCTAGAGTCTGTCATACAGGGTGAAGTAATTCAGAAAGAGAAAAGCAAATACCATACGCTACACATATATATGGCATGTAAAAAAAAAAAAAAAAAAAAGGTCATGAAGAACCTAGGGGCAAGATGGGAATAAAGACACAGACCTAGTAGAGAATGGACTTGAGGATACGGGGAGGGGGAAGGGCAAACTGGAATGAAGTGAGAGAGTGGCATGGACATATATACACTACTAAACGTAAAATAGATAGCTAGTGGGAAGCAGCCGCATAGCACAGGGAGATCAGCTCGGTGCTTTGTGATCACCAGAGGGGTGGGATGGGGAGGGTGGGAGGGAGGGAGATGCAAGAGGGAAGAGATATGGGAACATATGTATATGTATAACTGATTCACTTTGTTATAAAGCAGAAAGTAACACACCATTGTAAAGGAATTATAGTCCAATAAAGATGTTTAAAACAAACAAACAAACAAACAAAAAACATGCAGGTTATTCAGACACCCAAATCTATCTGTGTAAACACAAAATTTTACTGCATACTCTAAAATATTTTTAGTAACATTCAGCTTGCTGAAAGATTCACAGTGATTGGCTTTCACAATTAGTACAATGTATCAGTTTTTAAAATATCTTATTACATATATATAAGGTTATATATACAATATAATTAGCTGTTTTTATCTCCATGTTGTATATTATAGTAGAAAAAAATACACTTTTTTTTTAAAAACGTCTTTATTGAAGTCTAATTGCTTTACAATGGTGTGTTAGTTTCTGCTTTATAACAAAGTGAATCAGTTATACATATACATATGTTCCCATATTTCTTCCCTCTTGCATCTCCCTCCCTCCCACCCTCCCCATCCCACCCCTCTAGGTGGTCACAAAGCACCGAGCTGATCTCCCTGTGCTATGCGGCTGCTTCCCACTAGCTATCTATTGTACATTTGGTGGTGTATATATGTCCATGACACTCTCACCCTGTCACATCTCACCCTTCCCCCTCCCCATATCCTCAAGTCCATTCTCTAGTAGGTCTGTGTCTTTATTCCCGTCTTCCCACTAGGTTCTTCATGGCCTTTTTTTTTTTTTCCCTTAGATTCCATATATATGTGTTAGCATACTGTATTTGTTTTTCTCTTTCTGACTTACTTCACTCTGTATGACAGACTCTAACTCCATCCACCTCATTACAAATACCTCAATTTCATTTCTTTTTATGGCTGAGTAATAATCCATTGTATATATGTGTCACATCTTCTTTATCCATTCATCCGATGATGGACACTTAGGTTGCTTCCATGTCCTGGCTATTGTAAATAGAGCTGCAATGAACATTTTGGTACATGACTCTTTTTGAACTATGGTTTTCTCAGGGTATATGCCCAGTAGTGGGATTGCTGGGTCGTATGGTAGTTCTATTTGTAGTTTTTTAAGGAACCTCCATACTGTTCTCCATAGTGGCTGTATCAATTTATATTCCCACCAACAGTGCAAGAGTGTTCCCTTTCCTCCACACCCTCTCCAGCATTTATTGTTTCTAGATTTTTTGATGATGGCCAATCTGACCGGTGTGAGATGATATCTCATTGTAGTTTTGATTTGCATTTCTCTAATGATTAATGATGTTGAGCATTCTTTCATGTGTCTGTTGGCAATCTGTATATCTTCTTTGGAGAAATGTCTATTTAGGTCTTCTGCCCATTTTTGGATTGGGTTGTTCATTTTTTTGTTATTGAGCTCCATGAGCTGCTTGTAAATCTTGGAGATTAATCCTTTGTCAGTTGCTTCATTTGCAAATATTTTCTCCCATTCTGAGGGTTGTCTTTTGGTCTTGTTTACGGTTTCCTATGCTGTGCAAAAGCTTTTAAGTTTCATTAGGTCCCATTTGTTTATTTTTGTTTTTATTTCCATTTCTCTAGGAGCTGGGTCAATAAGAATCTTGCTGTGATTTATGTCATAGAGTGTTCTGCCTATGTTTTCCTCTAAGAGTTTGATAGTGTCTGGCCTTACACTTAGGTCTTTAATCCATTTTGAGTTTATTTTTGTGTATGGTGTCAGGGAGTGTTCTAATTTCATAATTTTACACGTATCTGTCCAATTTTCCCAGCACCACTTATTGAAGAGGCTGTCTTTTCTCCACTGTATATGCTTGCCTCCTTTATCAAAGATAAGGTGACCATATGTGCGTGGGTTTATCTCTGGGCTTTCTATCCTTTTCCATTGATCTGTATTTCTGTTTTTGTGCCAGTACCAAACTGTCTTGATTACTGTAGCTTTGTAATATAGTCTGAAGTCAGGGAGCCTGATTCCTCCAGCTCCATTTTTCGTTCTCAAGATTGCTTTGGCTACTCGGGGTCTTTTGTGTTTCCATACAAATTGTGAAATATTTTGTTCTAGTTCTGTGAAAAATGCCAGTGGTAATTTGACAGGGATTGCATTGAATCTCTAGATTGCTTTGGGTAGCAGAGTCATTTTCACAATGTTGATTCTTCCAATCCAAGAACACGGTATATCTCTCCATCTATTTGTATCATCTTTAATTTCTTTCATCAGTGTCTTATAATTTTCTGCATACAAGTCTTTTGTCTCCTTAGGTAGGTTTATTCCTAGATATTTTATTCTTTTTGTTGCAATGGTAAACGGGAGTGTTTTCTTAATTTCACTTTCAGATTTTTCATCATTAGTATATAGGAATGCAAGAGATTTCTGTGCATTAATTTTGTATCCTGCTACTTTACCAAATTCATTGATTAGCTCTAGGAGTTTTCTGGTAGCATCTTTAGGATTCTCTATGTATAGTATCATGTCATCTGCAAACAGTGACAGCTTTACTTCTTCTTTTCTGATTTGGATTCCTTTTATTTCTTTTTCTTCTCTGATTGCTGTGGCTAACACTTCCAAAACTATGTTGAATAATAGTGGTGAGAGTGGGCAACCTTGTCTTGTTCCTGATCTTAGTGGAAATGGTTTCAGTTTTTCACCATTGAGGACAATATTGGCTGTGGGTTTGTCATATATGGCCTTTATTATGTTGAGGAAAGTTCCCTCTATGCCTACTTTCTGCAGGGCTTTTATCATAAATGGGTGTTGAATTTTGTCGAAAGCTTTCTCTGCATCTATTGAGATGATCGCATGGTTTTTCTCCTTCAATTTGTTAATATGATGTATCACGTTGATTGATTTGCGTATATTGCAGAATCCTTGCATTCCTGGAATAAACCCCACTTGACCATGGTGTATGATCCTTTTAATGTGCTGTTGGATTCTGTTTGCTAGTATTTTGTTGAGGATTTTTGCATCTATGTTCATCAGTGATATTGGCCTGTAGTTTTCTTTCTTTGTGACATCTTTGTCTGGTTTTGGTATCAGGGTGATGGTGGCCTCGTAGAATGAGTTGGGGAGTGTTCCTTCCTCTGCAATATTTTGGAAGAGTTTGAGAAGGATAGGTGTTAGCTCTTCTCTAAATGTTTGATAGAATTCGCCTGTGAAGCCATCTGGTCCTGGGCTTTTGTTTGTTGGAAGATTTTTAATCACAGTTTCAATTTCAGTGCTTGTGATTGGTCTGTTCATATTTTCTATTTCTTCCTGGTTCAGTCTCCGCAGGTTGTGCATTTCTAAGAATCTGTCCATTTCTTCCAGGTTGTCCATTTTATTGGCATAGAGTTGCTTGTAGTAATCTCTCATGATCGTTTGTATTTCTGCAGTGTCAGTGGTTACTTCTCCTTTTTCATTTCTAATTCTATTGATTTGAGTCTTCTCCCTTTTTCTCTTGATGAGTCTGGCTAATGGTTTATCAATTTTGTTTATCTTCTCACAGAACCAGCTTTTAGTTTCATTGATTTTTGCTATTGTTTCCTTCATTTCTTTTTCATTTATTTCTGACCTGATCTTTATGATTTCTTTCCTTCTGCTAGCTTTGGGGTTTTTTTGTTCTTCTTTCTCTAATTGCTTCAGGTGCAAGGTTAGGTTGTTTATTCGAGATGTTTCCTGTTTCTTGAGGTAGGCTTGTATTGCTATAAACTTCCCTCTTAGCACTGCTTTTGCTGCATCCCATAGGTTTTGGGTCATCGTATCTCCATTGTCATTTGTTTCTAGGTATTTTTTGATTTCCCCTTTGATTTCTTCAGTGATCACTTCGTTATTAAGTAGTGTATTGTGTAGCCTCCATGTGTTTGTATTTTTTACAGATCTTTTCCTGTAATTGATATCTAGTCTCATAGCGTTGTGGTCGGAAAAGATACTTGACACGATTTCAATTTTCTTAAATTTACCAAGGCTTGATTTGTGACCCAAGATATGATCTATCCTGGAGAATGTTCCATGAGCACTTGAGAAAAATGTGTATTCTCTTGTTTTTGGGTGGAATGTCCTATAAATATCAATTAAGTCCATCTTGTTTAATGTATCATTTAAAGCTTGTGTTTCCTTATTTATTTTCATTTTGGATGATCTGTCCATTGGTGAAAGTGGGGTGTTAAAGTCCCCTATTATGATTGTGTTGCTGTCGATTTCCCCTTTTATGGCTGTTAGTATTTGCCGTATGTATTGAGGTGCTCCTATGTTGGGTGCATAAATATTTACAATTGTTATACCTTCCTCTTGGATCGATCCCTTGATCATTATGTAGTGTCCTTCTTTGTCTCTTGTAATAGTCTTTATTTTAAAGTCTATTTTGTCTGATATGAGAATTGCTACTCCAGCTTTCTTTTGATTTCCATTTGCATGGAATATCTTTTTCCATCCCCTCACTTTCAGTCTGTATGTGTCTCTAGGTCTGAAGTGGGTCTCTTGTTGACAGCATATATATGGGTCTTGTTTTTGTATCCATTCATCCAGTCTGTGTCTTTTGGTGGGAGCATTTAATCCATTTACATTTAAGGTAATTATCGATATGTATGTTCCTATTCCCATTTTCTTAAATGTTTTGGGTTTGTTATTGTAGGTGTTTTCCTTCTCTTGTGTCTCTTGCCTAGAGAAGTTCCTTTAGCATTTGTTGTAAAGCTGGTTTGGTGGTGCTGAACTCTCTCAGCTTTTGCTTGTCTGTAAAGGTTTCAATTTCTCTGTGAAATCTTTATGAGACCCTTGTTGGGTAGAGTAATCTTGATTGTAGGTTTTTCTCCTTCATCACTTTAAGTATATCCTGCCACTCCCTTCTGGCTTGCAGAGTTTCTGCTGAAAGATCAGATGTTAACCTTATGGGGATTCCCTTGTGTGTTATTTGCTGTTTTTCCCTTGCTGCTTTTATTATGTTTTCTTTATATTTAATTTTTGACAGTTTGATTAATATGTGTCTTGGCGTGTTTCTCCTTGGATTTATCCTGTATGGGACTCTCTGTGCTTCCAGGACTTGATTAACTATTTCCTTTCCCATATTGGGGAAGTTTTCAACTATAATCTCTTCAAATATTTCCTTAGTCCCTTTCTTTTTCTCTTCTTCTTCTGGGACCCTATAATTCGAATGTTGGTATGTTTAATGTTGTCCCAGAAGTCTCTGAGAGTGTCCTCAGTTCTTTTCATTCTTTTTTCTTTATCCTGCTCTGCAGTAGTTATTTCCACCATTTTATCTTCCAGGTCACTTATCCGTTCTTCTGCCTCAGTTATTCTGCTATTGATCCCATCTAGAATATTTTTAATTTCCTTTATTGTGTTTTTCATCGTTGCTTGGTTCCTCTTTAGTTCTTCTACGTCCTTGTTAAATGTTTCTTGCCTTTTGTCTATTCTATTTCCAAGATTTTGGATCATCCTTACTATCATTATTCTGAATTCTTTTTCAGGTAGACTACCTATTTCCTCTTCATTTGTTAGGTCTGGTGTGTTTTGACCCTGCTCCTTCATCTGCTGTGTGTTTTTCTTTCGTCTCATTTTGCTTATCTTACTGTGTTTGGGGTCTCCTTTTCACAGGCTGCAGGTTCGTAATTCCCGTTGTTTTTGGTATCTGTCTCCAGTGGCTAAGGTTGGTTCAGTGGGTTGTGTAGGCTTCCTGGTGGAGGGAACTAGTACCTGTGTTCTGGTGGATGAGGCTGGATCTTGTCTTTCTGGTGGGCAGGTCCATGTCTGGTGGTGTGTTTTGGGGTGTCTGTGGCCTTATTATGATTTTAGGCAGCCTCTTTGCTAATGGATGGGGCTGTGTTCCTGTTTTGCTAGTTGTTTGGCATAGGGTGTCCAGCACTGTAGCTTGCTGGTTGTTGAGTGAAGCTGGGTCTTGATGTTTAGATGGAGATCTCTGAGAGATTTTTGCCGTTTGGTATTACGTGGAGCTGGGAGGTCTCTTGTGGACAAGTGTCCTGAATTTGGCTCTCCCACCTCAGAGACACAGCCCTGATGCCTGGCTGGAGCACCAAGAGCCTTTCATCCACATGGCTCAGAGTAAAAGGGAGAAAAAATAGAAAGAATGAAAGAAAGAAAGAGGATAAAATGTAGTGAAGTAAAATAAAGCTATTATAAAGCAAAGCTATACAGACAAAATCTCACCCAGAAGCATATACATATACACTCACAAAAAAAGGAAAAGGGGAAAAATTAATATATCCTGCTCCCAAAGTCCACCTCATGAATTTGGGATGATTTGTTGTCTATTCAGGTATTCAACAGATGCAGGCACATCAAGTTGTTTGTGGAGTTTTAATCCGCTGCTTCTGAGGCTGCTGGGAGAGATTTCCCTTTCTCTTCTTTGTTTGCACAGCTCCCAGGGTTCAGCTTTGGATTTGGACCCGCCTCTGCGTGTAGGTCGCCTGAGGGCGTCTGTTTCCCGCCCAGACAGAACGGGGTTAAAGGAGCAGCTACTTTGGGGGCTCTGGCTCACTCAGGCGGGGGGGAGGGAGGGATAGGGATGCGGGGCGAGCCTGTGGCGGCAGAGGCCGGTGTGACGTTGCACCAGCCTGAGGCGCGCCATGCGTTTTCCCAGGGAAGTTGTCCCCGGATCACGGGAGCCTGGCCGTGGCGGGCTGCACCGGCTCCTGGGAGGGGCGGTGTGGAGAGTGACCTGTGTTCCCACACAGGCTTTTTGGTGGTGGCAGCAGCAGCCTTAGCATCTCATGCCCGTCTCTGGGGTCCGCGCTGATCGCCGCGGCTCGCGCCCATCTCTGGAGTTCGTTTAGGCGTCGCTCTGATGCCCTCTCCTTGCGCGCCGCGAAGCAAAGAGGCACAAAAAAGTCTCTTGCCTCTTCGGCAGCTGTAGACTTTTTCCCGGACTCCCTCTTGGCTAGCTGTGGTGCGCTAACCTCTTCAGGCTGTGTTCACGCTGTCAACCCCAGTCCTCTCCCTGAGATACGACCAAAGCCCGAGCCTCGGCTCCCAGCCCCCGCCCGCCCCAGCGGGTGAGCAGAGAAGCCTCTCGGGCTGGTGAGTGCTGGTCGGCGCCGAGCCTCTGTGCGGGAGTCTCTCCTCTGCACCCCTGTGGCTGCGCTCTCCTCCGTGGCTCCGAAGCTTCCCCCCTCTGCCACCCACAGTCTCTGCCCACGAAGGGCCTTCCTAGTGCGTGGAAACTTTTCCTCCTTCACAGCTCCCTCCCACAGGTGCAGGTCCCGTCCCTATTCTTTTGTCTCTGTTATTTCTTTTTTCTTTTGCCCTACCCAAGTACTTGGGGAGTTTCTTGCCTTTTGGGAGGTCTGACATCTTCTGCCAGCATTCACTGGGTGTTCTGTAGGAGTAGTTCCACGTGTAGATGTATTTCTAATGTATCTGTGGGAAGGAAGGTGATCTCTGCGTCTTACTCTTCCGCCATCTTCTTCTCCACTCCAAAATACACATTTTGATGTCAAACTTTGCTAGATGGAAAACTGCTTTGTCAATTAATTCTTATTGGCATGTTACTTTATTTAGGTGCTCCTTTATTGATATGTAAAACTCAGTCATAGGATCATGATAAAAGTTAAATAAAATTAAAAATATAGAACTTAGTTTTTACTTCCTCTTTGTTCCTGCCGTTTCCACAAATGAATAAAATAAGGATATAATTTGGAAAATGATTTTCTCCAACTTATATTAAAATTATGTTATTTTTTTCATACAACAGTTACTATTCAAATTAGAGTGTTAGCTCTTTGAGAGATGAAACCAAGCTTCTGTTTACATCTTGCAGGATATCAGCAGCCGAATCAATATACTGGAGAAGAAAACCCTGGCAATCATAAGGTATTATTTCAACTCCCTCAGTGACAAACCAGATGTAGAATGAGGGAATAGAGTATACTGATAAATATATTGTTGAAAAACAAACAAAAAAAGTGGGATAAAATAATGACAGTGAAGTTGTCCAACCTCCTTATTCCTCATTTTACATAATCAGTAAATTAGATATATTTTTAGTTACAGTATCTACTTCACAAGATTGTTGTGGTGATAAATGTGACAATTAAATACATTTATAACAAGGCCTGTAATACAGAAAAACTGGTAATACTTATATTTCTATTGTTGATGATCTTTGTTATTGCTATCTAGAATTTTGACAATAATCACAGAAGGAAAAACTATTTTAGTGGAAAAATTGAGAGGTTACAGGAGGGCTTGCTGTATGTGGTGTTGGTAGGAACTTGTGTTTAAATTAGGGAAAACTTTCAAACACAGGGTACAAGGGCAAGAGTGGAGAAGCATATTCTCTGAGTGTTATACACAGAGAAGTTTTGCTTTGTTTTATTTTGTTTTGTTTTCCCTTGACAAGGAAAAAGGAGGAAAAGTATGAAGGGCTTCTGAGGCACCATGTTTTTCTCTATAAGAAATCAGGAGTTTCAGGTTTTAGTACATATATATTTTAAAAAGAATGAAAGAAATGCATAGAAAAGTAAGTAAAAATACTATCCTTGTCCTCCAAGGTTGTTGGAGGACACTATTCATGCATGTATCCTTGAAGCGGTAACTCAGAACAAAGGACAGTCAGTGACATTGTGGAGGAATGCCAAAGAGATTTTTCTCCCAAGAGATGTATCAGATGCAAGTCTTATGAATCCTGTCAGGACCCCCACTGAGTGACAGTGTCCTGGTTGCTGGCATAGCCGTCTCTGTAAATTTGACAAATCTTTTGAACATGATGTGTTTCTAAATGTTGCAACACGTGAGTTGGGTTTTTCTAAGATTTGATCAGAGTCTGGTAGAGATGCCTCAGTAATTTGGCTTCACTTTGATCTCTGAAGGGTATAGAACCCTCAATGTCTGCTACGTCTTCTTCTATCTCACTATGGTTGTGGAGTCATATCAGTCCTCACTACAGTAGGCCGTGTGGAAGGCCAGGTGTCACTCAGCTCAGCACCCACATTGCTCGGAAAATGACTGAGGCTTGGGAGCAATAGTGTCCTTAGGCCTAGTCAAGGGACATTGGGTTCCTCAGTTTGAGAGCTCTCTTCAATATTTTGTATGTCCTCGCCAGTCTCTGGGAACTGCCCAGGCCAGCAGTGCCATCAGGACAAGATATTCGGAGACCAGACCTGATCCCTCATGCATGCCAGACACTGAATGCACATACTCGAAATTATCTAAGCTGAGACCAGGCAGGACCCACAGTAACACCTGCATGCAGCCCAAGCCCAGACTGTGATTTGTATGGGACCCTGTTCTTGTATCTCCTCTAGGGAATTCTCTGACCTTCCACCCTGAATGTGGGATCATCAAGGTGCTCCAAGAAGCTGCAGTACTTCACCTTTGTTGTTTTCCTAGGGCCAGTAGAGATCCTTCTTCCAGGCAGGTGACTTGGTGAGCAAATTTCTCTTACTGTCCTGGGTGGTAGTTTTTCAAGGAATCAAGAAATTGGACTGGTAGAATAATGCAGACACTCAGCTTTGGAGAACTCATATCATTTATATAGACAGGACCCTTGCAAAAAACAGCTTCCCCAGGACCTAAATATTTGACAGTGGCAAACTAGATCAACCTTGGTAAGTGGGTGTCCATGTCATAGTATCTATGGATGACTTCGGTTCCTAATACCGAAGCCAATTCATTAAGTACCCATCATGCTAAAACTGTGATAATGGATAACTGAGACTAGCTGATATCAACAAAGTGATTTTGTTAACGTTGTTGTTTAATGCCTCTTCAGTGATGGATGCTCTCTGGTGAGTGTTAACATATCATAATGGCATGTGCCCATCCACATGATTCCACTGCCTAAGAGTCTAACCTCTGTTCACTTGTCCTTCAGCATAAAGTGCACAACAAAATGCATTGACCAAAACTCTGCTCATTGAGAGAATTTTTTTCTTCACCTAAGTCTTTCAAGGCTACTTCTGTGTGAGGATTCAGTGCAGCTGCAATTTCTACTTTGTTTGCTCCCACATAATATTCCAACTCTTATGAAATAGAAGTTGAGCTTTTTTTCACCTCTATCACTTGTTTATACAGAATCTCTCATGTGACTCTTCTCAGGAGTGCCCTGAGGGGGTTGTGTGGAATGGAACTTCCAAGCCTCTTCAGAAGATCAACAATGCTACAATGAAACAGCATCTTCCAGGTAGAGATCAAATTCAGAACACTATCAGGAAAACAAGCTAAGAATGTGATAGTAAAATTTAGTTACAAAGCCACAGGGGAAAAAAAATCTAAGGCACTGCATTAGAAGAAGAAACAGGCAAAAACAGGGTATTCCTATTTAAGGAAGTCCTTAAAGATGTTGTATTTCAGCAGCTTCAATGTAAGTCCAAGGAAGATAAGGAAATAGCTTTAAAAAAATTGTGCCTATGGATTTTGCTTAATTTATTGAACTCCAGTAAGATTCATAGAAGACCCACACATTTTAAGATAATATTATAGGCAGAAATACTAGCTAGATGAACAGAAATGGCAGGGAAAAAGAAAGAGTACAAACACACAATACACAAACAAAAAAACAAGATGTTTGAACTCCAACATTTCTATGCACATAAAACATGTTGAGAAAAACACAGCCTATCTTTAATGCACAAGGAAGATTTACTAAAAGGGCTCAGAGGGTAAAACCAAGAGCCATGAAAAAACATGTCAAGGCCTTGTATCCCAATCAAAGAATGGTCCATATGTGCCATGCTAGATTTCAAGGTTGATATGAACTTCTGTTTGTCTCCTATGTTTTTCCATTACCTTGAAATGATTGTCAATAGCAATTCTTATGCCTGTACACCACTGTATGTTGGAGGAGACATAACTTTCTTCTTTAAGTTGCAAATCATCCTATCTGAGGAATTATACAGTACTTGAGAAACTAATTCTGAAGAGCTTTTACTCTTGCGCCTGGGCCCATTTTAGATGATAAGATGTCAAACTTCAAACTTGTAGTTTAAAAGAATGAGAATATTGGAGGTATTGGAGAGAGTGTATTTTCAATCGTGGAGAAGTGTAAATAACTTGTCATTAAAAGGACTATTGGAGATTTAAATTATGTTCACAAATACTTATGACATTCCTCCTTCAAAAGCTGGAACTTAATTATTCTAACCTTGATTGTAAACTGAGTCTAGTGACCCATTTCTAATGAATAGAATGTGGTAGAATTGATGGTGCATGACTTACAAATCTGAGTCATAAAAAGAATCAAAACTCTGTCTTGCTGTCTCTTAGATCACCTGTACTGGGACAAGAGTGCTGTCATGTTCTGATGAAACTTAAGCAACCTATTGAGATCCCTGTATGGAAACAAATGGATGCCTTCTGTGAAGTACCAGCACCAACTTACCAGCTGTGTGAGTAAGCCTCTTTCCCACGTCAAGCTTTTGGATTACCACAGCTCCAGAAGACATCTTGACTGCAACCTAATGAGTGGCTCTGAGCCAGATCTCTTCAGCCTAGACATTCCTGAATTACTGACACAAAAAAAGTGAGGATTATAAATATGTACTGTTTTGTCCTCTGAGTTTTGAGATAATTTGTTACATAGCAAGAAATAACTAAAACACCATGTTATTTGCTTGACTATTTGCACATTGGATAAAGGGCAATCCACAGACATTTTAAGGACTGTAGGATATCTGATCTTATATAATGTTGATATTTAGAAACCCAAGCATCATTGTGTCCCATCCTGCTAGAATGTGCATCTGACATCTGACAACATGGTGACAAATGAATTCCTGGACAAAGTCTGTGGTAGATAGCGGTCATGTCCCTGAACTCCAAATATATAATTGGAGTTGACCTCCTTGGTTGTTGTTGCGACCACCACATTGTGTCCAGACTTATAATGTTCTTAAATTATAAACTCTTGCCATATTAATAAGAAAGGACAAGTGGACATCTCTGATACTGTTCATTCCACTTGGTCAAAATGCTACTTAAAAAAAAAAAATGTGTACATGAACTTCAGGTAGATGGTGGAAATTAGTGTCATTTTTAAGGATCTAAAAAAATGACAGGATAGTAGTATCCAATATATTTTCATTTACTTCAGCAGTGTGGCCTTGTAGAACCTAAAGGGGTCTTTATGGATGGTCACAGACTACTACCAGATCAACCAAATAGGGACAATGGTCTCAGCTGTCATGCTCGATATGGCAACTTTGTCAGAGCTGATTACTATGGCTTCAGGTGCATAGTATTGGTCATTGATTTTAAGATGTTTTCTTCTCCAATCAGAAAAGATATTTATAAACAGTTCAAATTCATATAAAATAGAAAATATTCATGTGCAGTTTTGTCCCAGGGCTATGCTAATTCTCCAAAATATTGTCATAATATAGTTTTAGAAGATTTTGATCCTTTGGACTTCTTGAAGAACATGATATTAATCCAATATATTGATAATATGCTGATATAGCCAGATAAGCAAGACTTAGCTGGCATGCTATAGCCCTAATATGTGGGAGATAGATATTATGAAGTATCAGGGAGCCTGTCTGATCAGTCAAGTTGTAAGGTATCTGGAGTCCAATGACATGTGGAGATTTTCTTCAAAGCTGAAGATTATTACATTTTGTATTTCTCTCTGATGATGATGGAAGCACAACACTTGGTGAGTCTCAGAGTTCTGGAAGCAACTTATGGAACATCTAAAAATAGTGAAAATTTTAGTTAAACATTTATTTAAAATAAAATTTCTATATGAAGATATAAACAGCTACAGTGGCAGTACAGAACTAATCAATCGGTGCTGAAACACTAGGAAGAGCCACAGAAAGCTTCAAGAAATTGCAAATTGGAAAATTAGGAGATGAAAATGAGCAGAAAGAAAATGTTCCTAGCAGAGAAAGCAATGAGAACAGAGGCATATGCCAGAAATAATAGGTCATGTTTGAGTAGCTGCTGTAGTGTAGAACATGAAGATGGAAGTGACTAGAACTGATGTTGGATCAGTGGGTAAGGGCCATAAAAAGAAGGACCTTATTTATTAGACTAAGGAGTTTTAGCTTTACCCTGTACATGATGGGGAGTAAATGAAAACGTTAAAACTATTATTTTAGCTGAGGATGAAGTTCAAAGAGTTAAAATTGAAGATGAAAGGACCAGTTGACTAACAGCTACAATAATCTGTATATACATGTGTAAAATTAGCAGAGATAATATAGGTAAAGATGAAAGAATGTATTTCACAGAAACCAACAAGTGGAATAGGCAATAATTATTACTTGAGTTTTGTGGAAATGAGGAAAGTCCAGGTTTTCGGGTCTAAATTATTTGGTCATTGGATGTGCCAGCCACTGAGATAAAGGCTATAGAAGTCTCACCTTGACTGATGAACGATGAGGGAACATGATTTAAATTTTGAATGTGCTACATTTGAAGTGCCTTGAATTGTACAGCAGACAGTCCTAGAGATATGATAAGAAGTCTCTAAATTGAAGCAATATATATGGAAGTCATTAGAGTATGGATGATCATATAAAGTGAATAGAATTGTCCACGTAGGACTAGTACTATAAAGAAATGTCAGCTAAGCATTGAGTTCTGTTCCAGAAAGATCTATTATTCATTACATATTATACTTTCCCTCTGTAAAGAAATAATATAGCCATTTTAGAATAGTCATCAGTTTGGTTAAAAACATATACAGTTGACCCTTGAGCAATGTGGAGGTTAGGGGCACTGATCTCCCAACCAGTCGAAAATCCACATGTAAATTTTGACCTTCCCAAAACTTAACTACCAATAACCTACTGTTGAACAGAAGCCTTACCAATAACATAAAGAGTTAACACATTTCATATGCTATGTGTAATATGTACTGTATTCTTACAATAAAGTAAGCTAGAGAAAAAAAATGTTATTAAGAAAATCAAGAAAGAGAAAATACATTTACAGTTCTGTACAGGCATCCCTTACTCTCTGCAGGGATTGGTTCCAAGACCTGCTATGGATACCAAAATCTGTGGATACTCTAATCCCTTATAGTTGGCCTTCTATATCTGCAAGTTCCACATCTATGGATTCAACCAACCATGGATAGGATAGTGCTTGTTTTTAAAAAATCTGCATTTAATTGGACCTGTGAAGCCCAAATCCATGTTGTTCAAGGGTCAATTGTACTGTGTTTATCAATACTGAAAGTTTATGTCATCTGTTTACAAGAAGAATCGTCTACCTTTCCATACCTACTTCAATATCGTCTTATATGTTACAAAACACTGTAGATATTATTTATACTACTAACACTAGACATCAAAAATGAGAAGATAATATGAAAAGGACATTCACATTTATTTATAGATATAATGATTCATGCATTGATAATGAAGAAGAAGCAATATGATTGTTGTAACCTAGTGTAATTGATGAAATTGTTTCATGGTAGCCTAACTTATATACTAATAAATGAATCGTTATAAAATTTTATGGCATATAGTAGTACAGGCATGTTCATAATACATATTAAAAACATTGTTACTTAAAAAAAATAACACCTGTACTGATAGGCTGACATGCAGTTCTCCAATTACAAGAGAAAGGCAACCAAATGGTAATGTAATTTTTTGAAATAAAGGTTATAAAACAGTAAGAAAACTAATATATGATTAATTTTGTATTAATTATCACTCATCTTATGCTTATGTAAGAACAGGCTATCCACTTCAATACGAGTCTTGCACATGATGTCCTACAAGATGAGTACTAGGCAATGATGATGATGAATGATGATGATGATGATTAGGCAATGATGATGATGCTGACACAAAAATGTCTCATACAGTGCTTGCCATAGAGTTGTTAGATTTTCACAGAAAGACACTCATGTGCACAGCAGATTAGTTTATTAACTATATGGCATGATGATTATTCACTGTTCATTAAGTGGAAGTGGATCATCATAAATGTCTTCATCCTCGTCTTCTTCATGTTGAGTATGCTGAGGAGGAAGAGGAAGATGAGGGGTTGGTCTTGCTGTCTCAGCGGTGGCAGAAGCAGAAGAGGTGGAGGAGGTAGAAGGAGAGGCAGGAGAGGCAGGAACACTCAGTTTAACTTTATGGAAATATTCATTGTAATTTCTGTCTGATTTTTTTGCTTTTTCATTTCTCTAAAAATATTTTCTGTATGGTATAAATTCTTCTTCCACCGTTTGCTTTACTTTCAGTGCCCATATCATAGAAGGGTCCATGTCCTAAAAGAAATCAAAAGCAGACTTGAATAACCAGAACCCATCTGTAGTCTAATGTCAATTTTTCTGTCACTGCTTCTTCTACATCTTCTGCTTCATCATCCAGCCGTTGTTCAGAAACACTCAGCTCCATCAAGTCATCTTCTGTTAATTCCTCTGATATGATGTCTATTAGCTCTTAAATTTCTCCAAGATCCATATCTTCAAAACTTGCACCCAACCACCCCCACTATTTTTTGCCATAGCCACAATCTCTTTCATGACTTCCTTGTTGACTTTATTGTAAATTCTGTGAAGTCATGGACAATATCTGGACACAGTTTTCTCCAGCAGGAATTTATTGTTTCCAAGTTGATGGCTTTCATGGCTTTTCTTTAGTAACAATGGCATCTTCAATGGTGTAACTTTTCCAGACTTTCATGTTGTTCTCTCTATTGGGGTTCTCTTCCTTTGTGTTGACAATCTTTCCATAGAGTACCATGTTAATAAGTGTTACATGTCCTTATGACTGCCTGATCTAGAGGCTGAGTTAACCTATCCATTCTTGCCTTAAATTCTGGTGCTCCCTTCTTGTTACTAATAAATAAATATTCTTTGTGACATTTTTTTTTCAGATATGGCACTTTTGTCTGCATTAAAAACTTGTTCAGGCAGATATCCTTTCTCCTCAATGAATTTCTTAATGGCCTCTGGGAACTCATCTGCTGCCTCTTGGTTGGCAGATGTTGCTTCTTCTGTTATCTTGACATTTTTTAGCCAGATTTTTAATTCTAAAATTATCAAATCATCCTTTGCTGGCATTAAATTCTTCAGCTTTAGGTTTTTCACCTTCCTTTTGATTTAAATTGTCGTAATGACTTCACTTTTTCTTGAATCATATTAGTCTATAGGTGTGTTTTTCTTACAACAATCCTGCACTCATACAAAAGCTACATTTTCAATACAAGATAAAAAGGTTATTTCACAAAAACTGTAAGATTTGTGCACCTGCTGGCATAGCTGCAACAACAGGTTCATGAATTTCCTTTTCTTTTTTTTAACAAGGAGTCTTGTGATGGTTTCATTTATGTTGGGATGGCAAACAGCCACAGCTGCAGACCCCAATCTGAGGTACATATCAAGCAATTCAACTTTATTTTTTGTAATGTCATGACTTTTCTCTGCTTCTTGGAAGCACTTCCAGCAGCACTAGTGGTGCTTCGTACGGGTCCCATGGTGTTATTCAAGGTTTATGGAACTGCACCAAACATTGTGAAGAATACGTGAGAAGTAGGAGAGATCACTTTTTACTGTGATACACAATTTACTGGAGAGACGCACTGCTCACGCAGAGGTGATTAATATCTCTAGGTGTTTTAAGAGGATACTCGCAACACTTGGGCTCAGCAAGATGGCAACAGGAGATGACAATGAAATTTTACAGTAGTACAATGTACAGTTAATTTTATATGGTTATGATTTAGTACTGCTTTACATTTATTTACATTTTTCTCAACTGCAAATGGTGCCATGTACAGTCTGTATGTGTTCTGTAAGGTTTGATAAGTTTTAACTTTTAATAAGAGATTTATATATATTTTATGGCAGTAAATGATAAATAGACTAGTATTTACATGTACTTTATGCATTCATGACATACCTAACTTTTTCTTAATTTTCTCGATATTTCAAGGCTATGTAGTTTATCTGCAAATCTCCAAAAATGGTTTCAATATATTTAATGAAAGAAGTCTCTGTGTAAGTGGATCTGTGAAGTTCAAACCCATGTTGTTCAAGGGTCAAAGTATATAGCAATAAGATTATGGAATAGAGTAATCGTTATGTTACATTTTTTAGATATATGAAATAGTTGTACACTTTTTCCAGATTTATTGAGAAAAAATTGACATATTACAAGATAATGATTTGATATAGTATATATTGAAAAATAGTTATCACAATAAGGTTTGTTAGCACATCCATCTCCTCATATGGTTACATTTTTTGTGTGTGGTGAGATTTTTTAAATTCTACCCTCTTAGCAACTTTCAAATATACAACTCAGTATTATTAACTGTAGTCACCATGCTGTATATTACATCCATAGAACTTATTCATCTTGTAACTGGAAGTTTGTACAATTTGACCACCTTTACCCATTTCTCTGAGACCCCAGTTGTACATTCGTATGTATGTACAGAAAAGACTGCCATGAGAGATTCAGAATGTGAGTTAAACATGCACAAATAAAGGAACAAAATCCTAGACTGTGTGAAGCTTGATTAAATCAAAGGCACATATGGGAGGATTGCCACATTTTTTGAAGATATAAAGAGAAGGGGATTTTTAAAGTTATTTGCATGACTAATTACCTTGGATTGACCACTGAAATATTTTTGAGTCCCAATGGCAGTTTGCATGACTTTCAAAGTTCTTATTGAGATTATTCTACCTGTGTATTTAGTGTAAAGGCTCAGAGACTAATTATTGTAATGGTGGTGGAAAATTTATGGTACCTTCACATACAGAGCACCAGATGATTACACATTATATACTGGATACTTTTTTGCCTGCTTTTGAGAACTTCTGATAATTATATGACTCAATAATTGCTTATGATGTATTTTTATTTATCATCATTTATGTGTGTGATAAATATTTAGAAACAGGGCAATTCAAAAAGATTGTTTGGGTCCTGTCCTGAGTGATTGTAACATGGCCATCATTATTGCCGCCTACAACAATGATTTAAACATTTAAAATACCTTAAAATCAGAAAAAAAAAAAAAAAACCTTAAAATCTTTATGTCCATTTAACCTACTAATGTCTTAAGATAAATGTTTTACAGAGATTTCTTAAAGCACAGTTCTCTAAAAAGGATACAACTGACGTTCTCAATTACCTTGTCGCTGAGGCCTTGCTGTCTTCACATACACCTTGGTGCAAATATTTACCATGCATAAATATGGCTTTATCATTTTTATAAATGTTTAACAGAGGAAATGCAAAGGTGATAACCTATCTATGAATAATTTTGAGGTTTTGTTTACTTAGGAAAAATTTTTAAAAACCGAAGAAATATTTGAAAAGAGCGTATGGTTCAATTATTTATCAACAGAGAGAGTATTATTTTGATGACAATTCCATTTTCACGAACATCTCAATTTTTAAATTCAGATAAATATTCTTGATTATCATTCACTAGAGTAAAGCTTTTTTTTTTTAACCACATACCAACTTATATAAGTGGTAGTTATTTCTAAAACTAGGTTTTCAAAACGATAATATTACATCAATGTTCTTAATATCTTTGAGTTCTACTTCAAATATAAGCATCTTAACACTCTAGATTGAAAATAAAACTATGAGAATTTTAATAAATTCATTAAGAGTATGATAATTCTATGGAAATTAAAACAAAATATGAAATTGTAAGGGGGAATGGAAGATGACATTTATGGAAGCCTTCAATTAGCTATGTTTTTCTTTTTTATCCTCTCCCCAGGGTTGCCACTTAAGCTCAAATGAACTATATTGATTATAAAATGCTACATCTTGTATTTGACTGTTGTAACACACTTTATGAGTGGAGAATCCCAAATATGATATTTATTCTTGCTTAGTTGCAGAATATAATAGTGTGATGCAAAATATATCTCAGTAAATTATGAAATAAGCATATTTAGATTTTTTGGAAGTTTTACATGAGTCTGGGAGGAAGTATTTTCATTGCTCAGGAGGTTGCGATCACAGATGCTTTGCAGTAGGGTAGTAGCCGAATTAGTAGTTTTTTCTCTAAAAAGCAGCAGCATCACCAGTTTGTGATCAGCTGATTCACTGGACATTGGAGTTCTACTGAGCAAAGTAATTGGCATTTGCACTCCACAAGTCATCCATAGAAGCTAAAGTGTTATGATAAACAAAATTGAATTCTTTTTGTTGCCCACTATAATATGTTAAACATTTCATCTTGGTCTTAAACTGGTACTTTTTTGTTGTTTTGGGTTTTTTAGCTTTGATTTTGCTGATTTGGGGCAGTTATTGAAGGATACTTAAAAATCTGCTGATGTTTCACTTTAAAAACTAGTAGAAAAATGTAACTAATGGATAATCTGCTGGGATATATTGGTTCTCTATTTCCTCTACTGCCGTTCTATACTTTTGGTGGTTTGCATGAAAAGAAGAGGTATTTTGCTAAGGAACCAGTCTTCTGTTTCTATTTATTTTCTTTCATTTGATAACTTTTCTAAAAATGCATTACAGAAAGAGGGTATCTTGAAACCAGTTCCTCAAATATCAGTCTTATATTCAGTGAAGTCCAGATTCACTTTATTAGAATGTTACATTAATCAGAGCATGTTTACCGTTAAAATGTTGTAAACATCTCTTGCAAGTTTCATGCGAGGCACCTTATGTTCATGCTAATCCTTACCACAGTCTTCAAGATTCTTATTTTCTTCATTTACTGATAAATAGATGTTTCTGTAAAGAGATTCTACAGTTGATTAAGAACTTACTGTCTGCTGTCTGGTTTTGGGCTATTTATTTTAGAATTGAAGGTTTTCAAAAATTTTAACTTCTCTCACTTAATTCAATAAAATTGGTTTGTTTTCTTTCTCTAAGTCTTTTGTGGCCAAAATTTACACTATACTATTGTTCACGTTTAATAGTTTCCTAAGATATTCTTATCCCAAATTTTACCTAGGTATAGTTTACTTATTTTCCAATTGCTTCTCTAGTTAATTCATCCAGAGGAGTGAACATTAGAGGAATGACATGGTGAATTCACAAGACCCTAACATTTGCAGTGAGATTATACTCTTCTCAAAGTGAGAACACTTTGTTTTCTCAGGCTGTCTCCTGGTGAAACGCATATCCACCATAGTTTCAACTGGATACTTTGAAGCACTAAAGGGTCACTTATTCAAAGACTCCTTGAAGGAAGTAAAGAGGGTTACGGGAGTAACAGGGCTGTTCAGTGACACTTTACTCATTTCAGTGTCTTCTGACACTCAGACTCTGGAGCTTCTTCTAAGGGACATGTATTATGTAGACTTTGAGGGAATCTAGCATCATTTGGTAATGACAGAAAATATGTTTTCTGAACAGAGTAGCTTCAAATAAGAATAAAATCCTTGAAATTCTTGTTGACAATCTCTCTCAAAGAGGTAGACAGGATATGGCTTCCATGTTTTGCTTTAGACAGGCCATCTAGAGAAAGTCTGACCAATTGATGGAAAGTATCTGTATACATTCAGTAAATTGCTTTGATTGCATAACAAAAACCAGATCTGGGGATTGAGGTCAAGCTAGCTAGGTCTTCAATTACTGTAACGACTAGCAGCATTTCTTGGTTTTATTGAACCTGTCACTTATACAATATAGTGGGCTTTTGTAATCAAGTAATACAAAATTATAACAGAAATTCTCAGGAATTATTCCACAGACTTGGAAGGAACTTGTGTAAGTGATCAGTTTTGAAGATTAAATTTTGTTACTTTACAGTAAATTCCCTTAAAGTTGTCTCTATTGCTCAAGAATGAGAGAAAACAAAGGCATGGCTTCCATTCAAACAAACCAAAAGAGTCCATGTCACAGAGAACTGTCTGCTATTTACCTCAGATCAACCTTATGGAACCATGCAGTAATAGCGGTGTTTCTTTTGGTGAGCACTGGATTTAATGGCCTTAAAAAGAATGATTAACTAGACATAAAGTAAATGGTGAAGGACTGCTAATACTGGTTTTTAAGGTTTCTTCTGTGCATGTGCCCATCCCAGACCCCAGAACATCAGTAACACTGGAAAGCTGATGCCTTAAATTGAGCATATCAAATTACTATAGGACTGATACCAGTTGCTCCCAGGTTGATATTAGTTCAAAAGTCAGTTCAAAATATTGACTGATTGAACATTTTTTGTTTTTTCTTTTTCCTATGGGGAGATAATTTGTTTCCACCAAGAACAAGGAACAGATTAAAGGCTTTGTTCAGTTGAATGGAGAAAGTATGAGCTCCTATGTCTAGGAAACTCAGGAATACCTGGGATTTTCCCTTTCCAGTTCACACATACTGGAGCATATAGAGCATATTGTCAGTGGTGCCTGTGGGCAATAAGGGAAGAAGGTGGTAGGAAACCAGGAAACTGTCTTGGCATTCTTAAACTGCATAGTTTTAAAGTGGATATAGACATGTTAGACAGCACAGTTTAGGATCAAGTTTATAAGAGGACATCAAGGGCTGTGGCAGATCTTGTCAATACCTTTGTTTCCTTTTTCCTAAAAATTATTGGTGTCATCATTTGGCCCCTCTTCTTAGGTCCCAGTGGGCTTAGTGTCTTCCAAGAAAGACGGCGAGGTGAGGGAGAAGGGCTTTAAAATTTAAATGGAATGCTTCCCAGGATATTTCTTGTTCAGGTCTCTCAGTTGTTTTCACTGCCGAAAAAAATAACATTTTCTTTATTACATTATTTTGTAAATCCTTTTTATTCAGAATTCCATAGTTCCCTTTGGATTCCACAGAGTTCCATTACCTCACCCCTATATCTTCTATAGTTGAGAATTTGGCAGCTCATCAGTTTTCTCTTTGTCAACCACATAGTCCCATAATCACATTATTTTATTTGAAGGAACATCATTAGGGTTTCTGTCCTAATATTTGTGCTGTAACTTTGATACCTCTTCTCATGATGCCCATTTTTTCTATCTTGGGCAGAAAAGTGGACTGCTTCCTAAGGTACTTTGTCTCTACCTCCTCCCATGACCTGGGTTCTAAAGTAGCCTAGAAGGGCTAACCCATTCCTCACAGTGTGCTCACTCTATGATACAAATCCAAATTGTTCCCAGCATTTCTAGAGTGAAGGGCTATCCCCTTGCACCCAGGGTTCTCTCATAAACATGTGGAGTGACTAGACTCTTTCAGGGTAGTGACAACTTCAGCAGGGGTCCTCCAGTTTGTGGTCTGGTCCCAGAGAAATTCCCCCAGTAGAAATATGTCACTTTTGTATGCCTGCCTCACTTTTACTATTATAAAATGTCCTTCGTGTACTTTCACAACAGCGAATAATTGACTCTTAAGGTCTAGTTTCACTAAAACCTATTAATGTATCTAGAAAAGAATTCTTTACATTATTTAAATGATTAAATAAAATCCATAAATATTTTATATACTTAAGGTTGAAGTTTGTGGCTCACCAAGTGGGATTAAAAACCAAATGTTTTAACAGATAATGAACAATGCTTTAAAGATAATATTCCCAATATTTTAATGAAAGATCTTAGAAATACAACATTTTACAATACGAATGCTTGTATATATCTTAAACATTAGCTTTGAAAACTGTTGAGACTAAATTGGGAAGGTGTAAATTAACACACACATTTGATGATTATAAGAAATATTGCCGTAATTTCATTTTTTCTGTAAATCAAGATGTTTCTTTACTCTCTAATTAAAATATTCAAACTTCACATTGTCAAAAAATGAGAATAAAGCTTTTATATTAGTAAGGTTTTATTTCACTTACTGACTAAAAAAGTTTTTGAAAAGTTTTAAGCAAACTTCATTTTTTAGAATAATTTATATTTACCAAATACAAATATAGTTCAAAGATTCCGCATATATCTCACAGCCAGTTTTGCTTACTATTAACAAATTATATCAGTATTATACATTTGTTACAATTAATGAATTAATATCAATGCATTATAGGCAAATGTAATCTATGTTTTTATTTAGAATTACTTATTTCTTATCTAATGCTCTATATCTATTCCAGGATTCCATCCAGAATGTCACATTATATTTTGTTGTCATGAACACTTAGGTTCCTCTTGATTGTGACAGTTTCTCAGACTGTCCTTGTGTTTAATGACCCTGACTTTTAAAAAGTACTGGTTAGTTACTTTTTAGAATGCCACTCGATTGGGATTTGTCTGATAATTTTCTCATGATTACACTGGAGTTATGGATTTGGGGTAGGAATACCACAAAGCTAAATTGCCCTTTTCATCACATCATATCAAGGCTACATACTAGCAGCATCACTTATCACTATTGATATTTACCTTGATTACCTGTCTTCAGATAGTGTCAAGTTTTTGCATTGTAAAATTACTGTCTTTTCATCCTTTCCAGACTATGCTCTTTAGAAGAAAAGTCATTATGCTCAACCCACACTTAAAGAGAGGGTAGTTAGGTTCACTTCCTTCAAGGCAGAGCATCTGCTTGAACTTGCAATTTGTCTGCATGGGAGACGTATCTTTTCCCTCCTATTTATTTATTCATTTTTTTAATTTATATAAGTATGGAAACATGGATATGTATTTTATATTCTGTTTTATAATCCAATACTATTTCATTTTGTCTCTTAAATTGTACCAGTTCTGCCTACTGGGGACTCTTTCAGTTGCTCCCTGTGTCCCTTTGACCTACACATGTCATTGTTTTTTTTTATTTATTTATTTTTTAACATCTTTATTGGAGTATAATTTGTTTTGTTTTTGTTTTTGAGTACTTTCTTTCTGGTCCTAAAAGATGCTTTAAGTTTATCTTATATAATATATGTGCCAGCACTAGATACATTCATTTTTACAAGGAGTCAAGTTTCCTTTAATTGGAGAATGGTATTAGAAACCAAATCTGGGTGCTAGGGTTGATAATTACTATGAGAGTGCCATTGCTTCCAGGCTCTCTTGGTTGATGGAACAAGGACATATGTGTGTATTTTAACCTACATACAATATTCACCTATCTATCTATCTAATCTGTGTATCTCTTTATTATGCTAAACATGGGTTCATACTGAAGTCTTCAACTCTGATGCATTATGACATGTATATTCTAGCTGACTCCCGTTGCTTATCTGTAACCTCCAACTCAAACATTCAGAAACCTACCACCCACTATCAGCCATTCATTTATTTAACTGCTCATTTCCAATATAAATGTAGAGTGGTTTTAGTTTTCTTAACCTATATCCCAGTAGGAAACATCTTCATCACCATGAGTAAAGTTTGTATGCACAGTTTTTTTTTTTTTTTTACCTTTTTGGTTTTACAACTTTTCTCATTTCCAAAGTTACTTAGGTAAGCACCATTTTTCTCCATCCTCATCAGTGAGGTCATTTTATACATTTGTAATACAGTTAGATTATTTTGTCACAGTCTGCATATGAGGGCAGGATTCTCTTGACAACTAAATGATATTTTACATTTCCATACATTAAAATTTATTCTTTTGCTGTAAAGTTCAGTGAGTTTTGACAAATGCATAGTATATCATGTGTTAACAATTACAGTTACAGACAGACTAGTTTCACTTCCCTAAAATATTTCCTGTGCTTCAGTGATTCAATTATCTCTCTCTCTCCCTCTGAACCCTGGCAACCACTGAGTTTTACTGCCTCTATGGTATTACATTTTCTAGAATTTCATATTATTGGAATTACACACTATTATCTTTCACGTAGCAAAATGTATTTAAGATTCATCTATGTCAGTTCATGGCTTG
Organism: Eubalaena glacialis; assembly: GCF_028564815.1. Classification (NCBI taxonomy): domain Eukaryota; kingdom Metazoa; phylum Chordata; class Mammalia; order Artiodactyla; family Balaenidae; genus Eubalaena; species Eubalaena glacialis. The sequence goes on along the minus strand of NC_083731.1, from coordinate 37,876,153 downwards.
ATTTTTTTTATCATTAAGTAATATTCCATTGTGTGGATGTACTAGTTTTAATCCATTTATGAATTGAAACACATTTTGGAGTTTTTAGTAATTATGAATAAAAATGCTATAAATAATCACATACAGGTTTTTGTGTGGGCTTAAGTTTTCAAGGTATTTGGAGAAACACTTGGAACTATGATTTCTGGATATTATGATAACTTTGTAAAAAAATGGTCAACCTGTCTTCCAAAATGGCCATATCATTTTACATTCCCACTGGCCATTAATAACAACTCTTTTTGCTCCTCAATCTTGCAAACGGTTCATGTTTTCAAGTTTTTGGATTTCAGCCATTCTAACAGATATGCAGTGCTGTCTATGTGTTGCTTTAATTTCCAATTCATATTTTTTTCACAATAGCAAAGTTTAATTCTTAAGGCAATCAAGGAAAATAATTCCCAAAATGACAAATTTCTCCCAGGCACAGGTCTGGCTATCAATGTTACTGAACCTAACTTAAGTCTACTCACCCTCATGCAGTAAAGCCAATCTACTGACACTAAGTTGTGGTTAAGGAAAGTACAGTATTTATTGCAGGACACCAAGCAAGGAGAATGGGCAGCTCATGCTCAAAGGACCTGAACACGCTGATGGATTTCAGGGAAGAGATTTTGAAGGCAGTGTGAGGGAGGGGGCTGCAGAGTGTGTGATCAGTTTGTGCACAATTCTCAGACTGATTGGCATCAAGGTGAAGCTTCAACCAGTCTAGGCTCTATGTTCTTGCAGTCAGCAGTTTTCATCTCATGGAGATCTGCTTCCTATAAAAACAATTTAGGAATAGGCCTTTGTCTATATCTTTCATGGTGAGTTCAGTGATTCTGTTATGTGGCAGATTTATAGTCTAAATTGTTACCAGTTCCTCAGCCCAACAGCTATTTTCTGTTTCTGTATCTTCACATTTCCTAATCAGTAACTCTTGAGTCAGCCTTTTGAGACTCAAGGGAGGCCTGGGAGACTAAAGCAAAAGCCTTTTACTTCAAAAGACAGGAAAACAGGAGCTTATATAAGGTTTTGTCAGGAAGGATGACTGGGTGTGTAATATATGTAGTAGAACTGAATTTGGTCTTGAGGAGGTCTATAATTAGCATGTTTTGCTTGATTAGGTCATATTTCTTTCTACTTAAGAGTCTCCTAGTAAAAAGAAGAGAATGGATTGAAGGTCTGCTTCTCTTTATTCTCATCCTATAATTTTAGATTGAATCAGGATTTTAAACATTTACTAAAAAGGACACTTCAAATTCAGGTGGGCTTATTGGCAAATTCTATAAAATATATAAAGACAAAATAATTTCTGTCTTATATAAAGTGTTCCATAAAATAAAAACAGAATGGCTATATTCCCATGCATTTATGAGGTCAGCATAACCTTAACACCAAAAACTGAGAAGGTCATCATAAAGCAAATATCAAGCCAGTCTCATTCATGGACATAGATTAAAAAAATCCTAAAACAACATTAGCAAACTGAATCTGGCAATATAGGAAGAGGATATTATTTCATGAGCAAATAGAATTTAACCTAGAAATGTGAGATTGGTTTAACACTTGTAAATCAATTAGTGTGGTTTAGAACATTAATAGAAAAAAAGGAAAAATAGATAGAGAAGAATCATTTGATAAAATTCAACTTTTATTACTACTTAAAACCCTTAGCAAACTAGGAAAAGGGGAAGTTCTTTACTCTGGTTATGGACATATATTAAAAGCCCACAGCAAGCATCAAACAAAGTCGAACTGTTGAAAGCTTTCCTCTGAACTAGAAATGAGACAGGAAGATAATAGTTCTATCCAACAGTGTTTTGTAAGAAAGAAAAGCTAAAAAGCTACAAGGATTCAAAGGAAATTAATGACATACTGTCATTCCTCTACAATATGACTGTGTATATTGACAATCCAAAAGACTCTACAGATAAGTTATTATGTTACCATTATAAGTAAGTTTAGCAAGATTTCTGGGCACAAAGTCTACATATAAAATTTCTTTGTCATATAATATGACAAAGTTGGAAAATAAAATGTAAAAATAACTCTGCAATAACATCAAACATATAAAATTCCTGGTTTTAAATCTAATGGAAGATATGTAGGCATCTATGCATAAATCTGTAAAACATTACTTATAGAAATTAAAGCCATAAATCTGTGGATGTATATATCATGTTCATCAATTAGAGGAAGCAATATTGTACTGATAAAAAGTCTCCTCTCATTCACTTATAGATTTAAATCACAACCAAAATCTCAACAGGTTTTTTATTTTCTTTGTGAAAGTTAACAATCTGATTTAAAAATTTATATGGAATTACAAAGGGCCAAGAATATCCAAACTATTCATCAAAGTAGAAGAAAAGATGGACATTTGTTTTATTGAAAGTCTGGTTTAAAAGACATAAAAATTGGTGATACAACTGACTTTTAATCAGTAATATTGAGCATCTTTTCTTACACTTATTTGACTTGTGCATATTTTCTTTGGTGACATGTCTATTTAGCTCTTCCCCAGATTTTAGTTGGACTATTTGCTAATTTTTTGAGTTTTAAGTATTCTTTGTATAATTTGGTTATAAGTCCTTTATCAGATATGTGTCTTGCAAATATTTTCTCCAAATTTGTGGCTTGTCTTTTATTCTATTAACAAAGCCTTTCACAGAGCAGAAGTTTTTTATTTGAATAAAATCCAATTTATCAATTTTTTTCTTTCAAGCATTATGCTTTTGTTCTCTCACTCTATATATAAACTTATCACCAAACCAAGGATACCTAGATTTTCTCCTTTTTTTGGTAGGAGGTTTATAATTTTGCATACTAGATTTAGATCTATATCCACTTAGTTTATTTTTTTGAAAGGTGTAAATTTTAGGTTGTGCTTCATTTTTTTTGCTTATAAATGTCTATTTTTTTCTAACACAATTTGTTGAAAAGATTACCTTTCTCCCATAAAAGGGATATGCTCCATAATTAAAGATCAGTTATCTCTTTTGTTTGGTTCTATTTCTTGGATCTCTATTCTGTTCCATTGATCGTTGTCTATTCTTTTGTCAATACCACACCGTCTTGTTTAATGTAGCTTTACAGTCAGCCTTGAAATCAGGTGTAAGGCATCCATTTGGTTCTCTTTCTTCAGTATTTTTTTGGCTATTCTAGATAGTTTGACTTTTCATATAAAACTTAAAATCCATTTGTAGAAATCCACAATAAACCTTGCTAAGATTCAGACTGGGAATGCACTGAATCATAGATCAAGTGGGGAAGAATTGAGATTTCAACACTATTGAGTCTTCCAGACCATGAACACAAAATATCACTAAAATTATTTGGATATCTAATTTTTTATCACAGTTTTTAGTTTTCCACATATAGATCCTATACATATTTTATTAGATTTATATCTAAGTATTTCATTTTTTGGTTGGTGCTGTAACAAATGATACTTTTTAAAATTTCATATTCTAATTGTACCTTGCTATTATTTAGGAAAGAAATGGGTTTTGTATATTATCCTTTATCCTTGGGTCTTTTTATAATCTCTTATTAGTTCCAGGATATTTTTCATCAATTTTTGGATTTTTAAGTCAATTGACTTACACAATAATTTTTGTTATTTCCTTTATCCTGATAGCTTTAAGATTAAATTATTTTATTTTTTAACATTTATTTTAAATTATTGATTTTAGCTCTTTGTTAATTTCTAAAATAAGAATTTGGTACAATAAGTTTCCCAATAAGCACTTCTTTTGATATATCCCACAGATTTTGATAAGTTGTATTTTCATTTTCATTCAGTTTCATTTTTTAATATTTCCTCAAGATTCTTCTTTGATCCAAGTATTATTTAGAAATATGTTGTTTACTCTCAAATTATGTGGGAATATTACACATATCTTTTTTTTTTTCTAGTTTAATTCCACTTATCCTGAGAATATGTTTTATACATTTACAGTTCTGTAAAATTTTAAGGTATTTTCAAGAGTCAATCAATATAATCCACCACATAAACAGGTGAAAGAAGAAAAATCATGTATCTATATCAATTAATACAGAATAAGCAGCTGAGGAAAACCAATACTAATTCATGACAAAAACTTCTACCAAACTGGAATATATTAAATTTGATAAAGAACATAATCATAGCAGTATAACTCATGATAGCCAAGATTTGAAATAAGTTAGTGTACATAGATAGATGACTAGATAAAGAAAATATAAGATATATCTATATCTGTATCTACATCTATATTTATTCAGCCATAAAAAGAAGGAAATCTTGTAATTTGTGACAGCATGGATGAAACTGGAGGACATTATGCTAAGTGAAATAAAGCCAGACAGAGAAAGAGAAATACTGCATGGTATCACTTATATGTGGAATTTAAAAACTTTTTTAAAATGTTGAACACATGGAAACAGAGAGGAGAAAGGTAGTTGCCAAGGATCAGGGGTGGAGGAAATAGAGAGAAGCTGGTAAAGGGTACAAACTTTCCATTATAAAGTGACTAAGGTCTGAGGGCCTAATGTATAACATGATGACTATAACTGATAATACTACATTGTATAATTGAAATATTTTAAGAGAGCAGAACTTGTGTTCTCATACACACACACACAAGTAAATATGTGAGGTGATGGGTAAGTTAACTTGATGTAGGAAATCCTTTCACAGTGTATACTATATCAAATCATCACAATATACACTTTAAATATCTTATAATTTTGTTTGTTGAATATTACCTCAATAAAGTTGAAAAAAAAGAATATCTTCAAAAGAAAGCCTACAACTAATATCATACTTAATGGTGAGAAGTGAAATACTTTCCCAACAAATTGCGAATATAGCAATTTTATCCTTTCGCAGCAGTCTTTTTCAACGTTGTGCTAAGAAGTCCTAGTTGTTGAAATAAGACAAGAAAGGAGAGAAGGTATACAGATTGAGCCAAAAAATAAGACTGTCTATTTTTACAAATGACTTGATAACCTATGTAGAAAATTCTAAAGAATCTAGGAAAACACATTTCTGGAAATAAGTGATCACAGAAAAATCACTTACACTCCAAACTCCTTTGTTAAATCCATGTTTTCATGTTGTAATATTGTTCTTCTGCTAAAAGAACATCATTTTTCTAGTACAGTTCTGCTGCAGTTGAATTATCTCAGCCTCGTTATGGGTGAAATACCTTTATTTCACCATTACTTTTTAAATTTTGGGTTATTTACTTATTTATTTTAAACTCAAAGGATTGTATCTGTATTAGCATAGTTTATGCTATTTATCGTGTGTTGAACTTCTTGGAGAAATGTGTATTTATATTTTTCATTGAATTTGGATAATTTTTAGCCATCTGACTTGACATATTTATTCTGACTTCTCCTTGACCCTAATCCTACTCTCATCTCTTTTTGGGAATCCAATTGAATGAATATAAAACCACTTGATATTTTTCCATAGGAAAATTTCCTCACAAAAAGAGGAAAGACATTTGGAAGATAGTATAGGGGAACAGGGATATATGAAACAGTTGACAATTTGAAAACTAATGTCTAATAATATTAAGTGATTATTAATTATGTTGTGTGATAATATTATGGATAAGATTTTTAAGGAACATTTATCTTTTTAAAGAAAAGTGCAAAATATGTATAGAGGTAATAAGCAAATCTGGGTTTTACCTCAAATATTCTTCAGTATGGGCAGTGGATGAGAGTATAGAGAAAAAAATATTGCCTATGATTTGACGCCTGTTGAAGTTGTCATATGAATTCATTATTCTATTACTTGTATATCTGTATATGTTTGGTTTTTCTTTATTGAAGTAAAATGAATAAAATAAGGGAAAATAAACAGACTATTTCATTAGCCATGAATTCATTAATGTTTAAATAAAAACTACAAAAACAAAGTCAACAACAAAACAAGTAATATTTGGAGAAATTAGAGATAATGGGAGGAGAGACATTACAGATGATCAGGGGAGTTGTTTGCAAAATTTCCCTTCTGTAACTAGCCAAAGATACCACCTCCTATCTTTGCTGACACTTTTTCAACTATTGTTTTCAATTCTGTCATTGAACCTTTTGTCATAATTTTACAGTATAATCCTTGAGCACATGAATTCTCTTACTACTATTCAGGATACCAGTTAGTCTTGATGCATGGATATTATTCTAAATATATGGCAAAAGTTTTATACATTGCATCTCTCTCTATTCCTTCTCCACCCACATATTCTAAGTTACTATATTATCTGCTAGTAACTAACAATTTCTTGTGGTATTTGTTTTAGCCTTTTTAACATTTTTTAATATGCATGAAATTTCATTTAATTTACAGTATAAATAGAAAGTACTAGTTTACTTTCTTCTATGTGGTTGGCTCATTATATAAGTATAATTTATTTTCTTCTGAATAGAAATAACTAAATGTTCTCATCTAAAATCCAGTATACACTATAGCTAGATATTTTGATTTGGTTCATTGTTTTATTTGTCTTCACTATACAAAACCATGTTAATTTTTTAACAATGAGGTTTTATAAATCTTCTGCTACACCATAAAATAATCCATCTCTCACTATTTTTTTTAAACATTTTCAAAATATTCTTGGGCATTTATCCTCCTGCATAAATCATTAGATCATTTTATCCAATTATAATTCTCTTTGTAAAACTGGAAATGAATAAATGGAGTAGACAGGACATAAAACATTCTGTATTTTATAGAGTATTACACAAAAACTTTAAACCACAATCAAGTAGACCATTATTGGCTTTGGGACTATTTTAGCTCTTCCTAAAAGCCCTATAATTTTGTAAGGTGCCATTAAGGAAAGCCACTCTTGCCCCAAATAATGGTTTCAAATAATGTTTCTTTATTTCCTTATTGAGCAGGTTGAAGGATAAGTTGAATCCTCAGGAATAATGTCTCAAAACCCCTTTAAATATGTTCATCACACTTTCTACAGTTTCTGTGTGTGTGTGTGTTTGTGTGTGTGTGTGTGTGTGTGTGTGTATCAAGGAGAGAGCAAGAGAGACAGACAGAGAATGGGCAACCATATGTGAACTTAAAAGAATAAGACATAAACTTCTATTGAAATGGCATGGTACCAAATCAGTTAAGTTAAATACAGTTTTCAAGCTATATAAACATTAAAAAAAACATTAGTGTAACTAATGTGTTAGGTATTGAATCCTGCATCAAACAAAATTTGTAGTACAAATTTTAAAATTCTCTTGAATTTATCTGATAGCAAATACATGTGAAAACATTTTTAAGGGCAGTTTAGTCAACTAAAATAGGAAGATATTTCCATTCAGGTGGTTAAAGCAAAAGAATAAAGACTAAGTACTGCAGTGGTTGCTTATATTCATGAAATAATTATGTATTTGGTATTCATCATCTTTTCCAAAGTTTAATATCAAATTATATATTGGCCCATATCCATAACCATGTTTTTTACATAAATTAATTGATGCACCAAGTTACACCATGACTAAGATACAAATATAGGAAATTTAAAATGACCATTTCAAAATCAAAATATTTCTCTTGGCATATTTAATGCTGGAGATTATAAAGTCATTTTGAAGAGGGGACTTATAAGTCAATTATTTACTTGATGGGGAAGCATATTTTAAATGTATTTCAACAAAGTAGACTTTAGAATTAGTAATGCTTTATACAATAAATATGAATAAAAAATAATTGTTCAAGACAGCTAGGCATTCTAAGATATCATGCAAAATATTTTTCATATACATGTACTTATACATTATTCAATTTTAATGTACTATAATTTCTTATGAAAATTTTGACATTCTACAATTCCTTTGTAAAAAGTAAGATTTTGTTTTATTCTGTAAACTTTTGATATTAAAATCCAATAAAGTATATAAAAAGAACATCAAAATTAGTGCTATTTTGAGTGCATCAGCATCATGGCAGCATAAGACATTGTTTGTTTTGTTCCCCTCCTCAACAACAGAAATTCATCATCCAACCACAGACAAAAGTGCCTTTGAGGGAGCTGAGGGATCAAGCACCATATGCCAAGAGACCCAGCATGAGTCCCAACCACCTATGAGTCAGGTAATAGACAGACAAACCTAGGTCCTGACTCTGCCCCCCACCCCAAGTGGCCCATGAACTGGCCCCAGCCCATCTTGGTCATGGTTCAGGAGCCTGAGGAGAACTCTGCCTTAGACAATTACCCACAGATGAGAGAGAGCCTATGTGGAAGTCTAGGATTCCAGACGAGAAGTTCTAGCACACCATTGGAGAAAAAGAATGAGTTTGGATGGATTGCAGTGAGTACAGAATCATGAGCTGTATGACTGGGGGGTGGGGGGGAAAGACAGAGAGAGTGGCAGATATAACTGTCAAAGAACATTAAAAGGAGATGCTAGAAGCATCACACTTCCTAATTTTAAACTACACTATGCAGCTATGGTAAAAAAAAGTGTGGTGCTGGCATAAATATAGACATATAGACCAATGAAACAGAGTTAGAGCCCGGAAATAAACCCCCACATATACAGTCAATAAATATTTGACAAGGAAGCCAAGAATACTCAATGAGGAATAGATATTTACATAGAAGGTGTTGGGAAAACTGGATAACCACATGCAGAATAATGAATTGGACTCCTATCTAACACCACTCACAGAAATGAAGTTGAATTCAATTAAAGACCTAAATATAATACCTGAAACCATAAAACTCCTAGGAGAGGGGCTTCCCTGGTGGCGCAGCGGTTGAGAGTCTGCCTGCCAATGCAGGGGACATGGGTTCGAGCCCTGGTCTGGGAAGATCCCACATGCCATGGAGCAACTGGGCCTGTGAGCCACAATTACTGAGCTTGCACGTCTGGAGCCTGTGCTCCACAACAAGAGAGGCCGCGACAGTGAGAGGCCCATGCACCGCAATGAAAAGTGGCCCCCGCTCGCCGCAACTAGAGAAAGCCCTCGCAAAGAAACGAAGACCCAACACAGCCAAAATTTTAAAAAAAATAAATTAAAAAAAAAAACAAAAAAAAAAACTCCTAGGAGAGAATACAGGGAAGAAGTTCCTGACATTGGTCTGGAGAGCAGTTTTCTCGGTATGATACTAAAATCACAAACAACAAAAGCAAAAATAAATAAGTTAGACTAATCAAGCTAAAAAAATTTCTGCACAGAAAAAGAACTTCTTATCAACAAACTAAAAAGGCAGTCTACAGAACAAGAGAAAATATTTGCAAGTCATATATCTGACAAGGAGTTAATATTCAAAATATATAAATAACTCATACAACTCAGTAGAAAAAAGTAGAATAAAATGGACATAGGATCTGAAGAGACATTTTTTCAATGAAGATATACGAATGGACGAGTACATGAAAAGATGTTCAATATCACTAAATATCAGGAAAATGCAAACAAGATATCACATCACACCTATTAAACTGGCTATTATCAAAAAATACAAGAGATAATAAGAGTTGATGAGGAAGTGAGAAATGTGATCCTTTATGCACTGTTGGCGGAAATGTAAATTGGTGGAGGCACTATGGAAAACAATATGCAGTTTCCTCAAAAATTAAAACAAGAAATAACATATGATTTAGCAATCCATCTTCTGGGTATATACCCAAAGAAAATGTAAATAGTATCCCCAAGAGATATCTGCACTTCCATATTCATTGCAGCATTATTCACAAAAGAAAATATGGAAAGACCTTAAGGGCAGTTTGCTAAATGAAATAAGTCAGAAAGAAATACAAATACTACGTGATATCACATATATGCAGAATCCAAAAGAGCTGAACTCATAGAAACAGAGAATAGAATGCTGGTTACCAGGGCTGGGGAGTGTGGGAATGGGGAGATGTTGGTCAAAGGGTACAAAGTTCCAAACTATGTGATAAATTCTGGGGATCTAATGTATAACATGGTGGTACATTTGTAATACGTATGTATATTAGATAAATACACTGTACACCTTAAACTTCCACAATGTTTTGTGTCAATTATATCTCAATAAAGCTCGAAAAAATTAGAGGTAACTCAAGACAAATTATAATAGTATGCATGTGATTATATATTTTAGTTTTATTGTAGTTATTGAAAAACCAACATTACAATGTGTAAAAATGATTTAGTTATCTTATTGCTTACTATTACTAGAATCACATGAAAATCATTGGAATCACATGAAAATCATTATGTGATATTAGAATCACATAAAAATCATATACAAAAAGTAAAATAATCATTGTGTAATGAATGCTTTTTAATTTAAAATGTTCATTATTTTAAGCACCTATATTTATTGAAGTAAAGTTGATTTACAATGTTGTGTTAGTTTCAGGTGTACAGCAAAGTAGTTCAGCTATACATACATATAAAAGAATACATACATATATATATTCTTTTTCAGATTCTTTTCCCTTATAGGTTATTACATATATTGAGTATAGTTCCCTATGTTATACAGTAGGTCTTTTTTGGTTATCTATCTTATATATACTAGTGTGTATATTTTAATCCTAGATTCCTAATTTATCCCTCTCCCATACTCTTTGGTAACCATAAGTTTGTTTTCTATTCTGTGGGTCTATTTCTGTTTTGTACATAAGTTCATTTGTATTTTTTTTTTTAGATTCCACATATAAGAGATATAATATGATATTTGTCCTCTCTAGGTCCATCCATGTTGCTGTGAATTGTACACCACATCTATCACCTATCTTTTTTATAGCACACTTTTCATTGTTCTGCAGAACAGAAAATAGATTTATTATATATTGCATTTATTATCAAGTTTAAAAATAATTCTTTAGAGAGTACCATAGAGATTTTACCATGATACATTATATATGCCTAGCAATTATTAAAAATTGACAGTACTTCAATTGTGCCAAAAGTTTAGCAAAGTCACATATTTGATTGTCATTTCTAACAACGATTTAAGTATGTAAATATCACATTTTTATAATTAAAATAATATCTTGCTCAAGTATTTATAAAATGGTAAATAGTAATGAGTGTGAAGTTTCCAATAACAGAAAAATGAAAAAAATTCTAGAGACTCATTTAAAGTGTTTCTCATCACTGGGGAAATATTAAAATATATAATTTAAAATTGCGTTGTTCATTTATTCTTAGAAAAATACCTCAATATAAAAGTAATGCAATGATTTATTTGCATATTTTGATGAATGACAAACTATAATTTTTTTCTCTGAATTGTGAATATAGTGTTTACATTGGTTAGACCAACCAGTATTCTAATAATTAAATATGGACTTTAAAATGAACATTACCCTAATGCCAATAAAGTCTGGTGTAAGCACATATGAGGTAGAACATTTTAAATGTTTATACATATACATGGTGCTTAGTAGAGTACAAAGCACCACAGTATAACAGCAGAGAGTATGTTGATACTGCTCTCTCGAAATTCAAATTAATAGTAAGACATGTAAGTAAATAATTGCAATATACTGAGTCTAATTAAATAAAAACTTTAAAGAAAGTGATAATGTAAAAAAGAAAATAAAAATGTAGAGATGGGTAAAGTTTCAGGGAAGGGATTTCGAGAAGCTGCTGGTTTTATCCACTCCCTTTTCCCAATTATCTACATCTCCTGAGTGAAACTCCTACTGTACCTGGAAGGGAGGTGAGTGATAATGAAGTTTTGGGCTCTGTAGGTATCTGAGTATACACAAGCTACTGTGCTTTCTCTCCTGTGAACTGAGCCCAGTGTTAGAGAACTTGTGGAGGAGGATCAGAACAGAAGCAGATGAGATTTGTCAACAGATATTCCACAACCCAGAAAAGTCATTTTGTTGATCCATGTAGAACTAGAAAAAAACAGGGTATCATTGAAATTAGTAGGAAGACCCTACCTACTTCTGAGGATAAGAGTTCAGGTAGAGCAGGGAGCAGATAGAATTCTTCCTGAATCTTTAAAGGTCTCACAGTGGCCCCTGTACAAAGACTTAAGTGGGAGAATCTACTTCATTTTCTGTGAATTGTAATAAGATAATCCAACAACTGGATTCCCTTTGAAACTGAGAAAAAAGAAAAATAACAATCGGTCTACACTCATACAGATTAAGAATTGATCAAATTATCAGAAGTGGACACAAATTAAAAATAAAAATAAAACTGAAAAAAACAAAACAGAATATTTAAATGCAATACTTTTTTTGGTGTGTGGAATCAAAGTACGTAATTTCTTTTTTTAAATTCAATACATAAAGTGAAGGAAACTATGGTATTCATTTTGAGTTCTTAATCAGTGACCAGGAAGATCAAGAAGATATGTTAGAGCATAGAGCCAAAATAAAATATGGTGTAAATTATGAGGGAAAGCATAGGAGAATTAGACAATAGACACAAAAGATTTTTGAAAAGATGAGTAACAAGAATTTCAAAAGCAGAAATTAAAAAAAAAAAAAGAGAAAAGAGAGGAGATGACTATATAAGAATTAGAAGAAAATATCTCAACTGAAAATAGTTTTAAATCTGAAGTTGAAAGTCTCACTGAGATTCTAGGGGACTGATTGAAAAACATACAAACAAAGAATATACAATAGAAATCTCCAATTCAAAAGAAACTGAGAAAAATATGATTCCTGGGAATCCTGTACTTCAAATACAATTTATCAGACTTGGTTTTTGTTTCTTGTTTTTTTGTTTTTTTTCAAAACCGGAACATGGAAGACAGTGAAAGACTATCTTAAGACTTCTGTGAGAAATATATTGCTTCTCAACAGTCTAAAAGCCTACAAACATATGGAGGATGGGAAGGGGAGAAAGATTAGTTTCCCTAATAGCCTGTCCTATACAAAGTCAGTTTTGAGAGTGGGCGTGGAGGGCTGGGTTACAATGTCTTGGTGGGAGAACCAGTGCAACTTACTGGAGAAAATAGTGGAAATGTTGTGTGTAAAGATAGTAGAGAAATTTGTGTCTAATTATAAGTAACCAGAAAGGAAAGGTAATCATGAATGAAATGAGAAGTTATATTAGAGTTTTACAAAGTAACAAAGAGGAAAAAATGAATGTCTATTTCAACAACAAATAGAAACAATGAAGAGTGAAAATGACTAAAATAGTTTAAAAAATATAACAGGAAAAAAATTAATATTTTAAAATCACCCATCATTACATCAAACATGTATTAAATAGTGTTGTTAAAATACAGAGGCTGCCAGATTGTCCATAAATAAAAATACAAAAATTATATGTATTTAACATAATATATACATAAAGTTATTTAAAAAGTGTTTTAAAAAATTTCATGGAAAGCGATGCCAGATAACTAAAAAAAGCAGTAGTGACAATAATAATATTAGAACAATATAGATTTTGAGTTTAGCATGACATTGAATTGATAGGTATACTGTATAAGACAGTTTCAATTTGCAATAATTTGTTGTATATGACAGAAATTTGATGTCTAGTTATAAAAAAGCAGAAAAGATGAGACCACATTTATGATTGTAAGTTAAAATAAATTTCTAAGAATATGAAATGTCTAATAGATATAAAATGCATTTTTAAAGTTTAAGAAATGAATAACAGAGTCATTAACCTCTTAAGGATTACACTTTCAAATATGTGTGTATGTATATTCAGGTATGTATATATATTCATATTAATATATGATGTTAAAAATCTACCAAGTACTCAGCCACAAATACCTGTAATCTACATCACAAGTAATGCATGGTTTCCCAGAAAAAGCAATTACATAAATTGGCTTGTATCAAATGCATTACTAGAAGATATTAATTAAAATGGAAGCTGTAAAGCTGGTTAGAGATATACATATAAAAATTTATCAGGCCCAAATGGCTCACAAATAACCTTGAAAGAACTTATAATACAAATACCATTAAATTATTTTAAGACTAAGAAATAGATAAAATCAGTAAAATTTCTTAGAGCAGCACAGTGCTACCATAACCTTATATGCATAATTAAAATCAAACTAAGAACCAAATATAAATATTGATGCAAAAATTCTAAACAAAATCTTAGTAAAAGTCCAGTGAAAAAACAAAAATACAGAGCCTAAGAATACAACTTTGCCATTACAAATTATCAAAACAATTTACTATATTAAAATTTAAGGGAATGAATCATATGCTTCTATCAATAGATGCTAAAAATCTGTTAATAAGACCCAGCATTAAATGATAAATAAAACTCCAAGGAGAGTTAGAATATTATAGAGGACAATGACATTCAAGAAAAATCTACTTAAGGGGAAAAAAAGCAATTATTTAATTTATCAAGCTGTAAAAGTCTTGTTATTTGAAAACAAGAATGTTATGGATAGGAGTTATGGAAAAAACCTGGGAATCTGGAGACAAGAAAAATGAAAATAACCAAAATGTTCCTTTCAAACACCTCATGTAATACATGATCCCCTTAGGTGTTTATGTGGTGTGCATATGTGTCTGTACATATATGTGAATATATTACTGAAATCTTTCTGGATTTTAAAGATTTTTTTAGAAGGACAGCATTTGGTCTCCATGTTATTGCATAAGTAGCATTTTGCCAGGCAGAGAAGGATTTGAGGATACTGCAAGATGAAGAAATAGAATTTTAAGGATACCCAGTCTATTTATTCAGTAGTACCTGTATAGTGACCTTGTGAATGACTTATTGTTCTAGGTACAGAAATTACAATGACTACATGTAGCTCTTGTTTAGGAAGAAATTTGAGCATGTAAAAGTGCTAGCACATAAGAATACTGGTAGCACAAGGTGTAAGGCCCTCTAACTCCCATATTTACTCACTGAAAGAGAAAGAATATTGAGCAAATAGGGCCAAATTCCTAGAATATAATTGGTAGGTTCATTTCCAAGCCTGGATGTGACTATGTTTTTGGACCTCCCTGTTTTGCACAAGTGGCAGCTGATTTAGGGTGCACACAGTGACACTCTTAGCCATTTGCTTCTAAGAGGGTGCTTAAAGGTGTCATTTGGTCTCACTCATGTGTTTCTGTCAACTATGTGTTGAATGTCTATTCTGCCAGACAATATGCTGAGAATAATTATTTAAAATCAGAGATTAGTTACTCTCGATTTTATTTTTCCTTTTAACAATATAGTATTCTGCCAGGAAAACAAACCAGAAAACAAATAAATAAATAAGCAACAAATTGATAACATAAGGATGTATAAATATAAAAAAATGGTGATGGCTATAGGGTGGTCGTAGATTAAATATCTACTGTGGAGATATTTAAACTGAGAAATGAACAATGCTATGTAGCAATGGTAGTTGAGAGTGCTTGAAAGGATACTTCAGGAGGAGAGAGCACATGCTCTGTGGTAGGAAAGAGTTGCTGTGCTAGATAATTGAGAGAGCAGGGTATGTAGAGTAGGGTAATTAAGAGAAAAAGGAAAAGATGAGATCTAGAGATAGGAAGGATATTAAATTATGCATGATCTCACAGGCCTTTCTTTACAAAATGGTTCAAGGCTTTAAGTTTTCACATCAAGCACAACAGGCAATAATTAGAAGAAATTAGATTTATTTTATGAGAGGGACATTGGTTGGGTTTTTGACCACATGTTAGACCCTCCAATTAGATGAAATGTCGGCATTTAATTTCATAGAACAAGCTGAGCTAAAATTAAAATATCCTCCTTTTGAGATGTCTTTGAGTGATCCAGTGAGAAACTGAATATATTAGGCCCAAGGCCATGAATGCAACCTCTGGATACAAATGTAAACATGAATTTGTTTTGTAATCCATTTGATTTTTTTCCACTGATTTTCAGCAACCTAGATACAAATGGGGTAACTAAGAGTTGGGATAATATTTATCCACATGGTTGATGTAAAAAATATTATGGAAATTTTGCTACACTTGGCAAGAGATTGAATGAAGTAATAAGCCACAGAGCAGATAATATAAACTAGAATATGAAATAAGTGAAGACAGGAAAGAATGGAAGTTGCTGTAAAGTCAAGGATAAATGTAGTGAATACAGGTAAGGCAAATGATGGAGCATAGGAGTGTGTGTTTTAAACATAGAATATTCAGATTTACGGTCAGCTGTGGAACAAGTCTGAGTGATGAGAAACATTTATCATGGGTCATGATGGAGCACTGATAAAGCAAGATGAAGGTGATATCCCCCCAAATGAAGGTATGGAGAATATCAAAACTGCAGTGTCTCCAACATTGAATGTAGGATTTAGAATAGGAAAGAACATGCCTATCCTAGTGATTAATATAGAATTATAGTCAAAAGCAGAATCTAGATCCAAACAATGTAGATTTGAATCTAACTCTCACCACACATTAATTGGTGATCTTGGGAACTTTACTTAACCTATTCTGAGTTTAAATTTTCCATCTGTAAAATAGGGATAATAATAGTATATATTGCATACAGTTGCTCTGAGAATTACAGATTATTATATGGCACCTAGAAGAGTTCCCAGTATATAAGAAACACTATAGAGTGTTAGATAGATTAAAAAAAAAAAAAAAAAAAACACCTTTCAATGAAAGGTTTTGGGAAGAGCGATTAGTCGTGCTGCAGCATAGTGAACAAATGAGCTGGGTCATTAAGTAGACTAGGAAATACAGTCAGGCTAGGACTGGAAGAAGCACATTGATTGCTATTAAGAAACATGGGAAAGAGCTAGAGAGAGGGAACATGGAGAGGACAGAAAAGAAAATACCGTGTCATACAGCCAAGGGCAAAGAACTTTTCAAGGTGGTGGGATTTGCTTTTCACTTCTGCTGTGTTATGAGAAATCATAGAAGCAGCAACTCTGAAACATATTTGTCTCCTTTGCTGTTAAAAGCTGCTGTAAGATTTGATGTCAAATGCTGCAGCTTTCAAGCTGATGCTTCAATAAGTTGTTTACTCCATTAGCTGAATTGTGAAACTTAAAACAAAATTGTATTGAGAATATGCTTCTCTGAAATACAAGCCACTTTAAGGTAGGTGAGCATCTGTGTGTTATCAGTTAAACTAGCTTCTCTGTTGATCCTTATCAAATAATACCAAACTTTGTTTTGTTACCTAGGTGGTAGATAAAACAAGAAGTAACATCCAGACGGAAAGCTAATATTTTTAAAAACATATTTGCTTTGTTAAAGGAAAAATATAATACAGAAAGACAAATTTTGGCAATAAATTAGGTGAGAATGAGGGAGACATGGAATTTTTAAAAATAGACTCCCAGCTATGTCTTGGGATATGATATGGTATCTAGGGGTCTGTACATTAGCAAGTAACAACAGAAAAGAAAACATCAAATAATTAGAGTACAAGATTAGAAAATTTTTAGAAATTAATGAATTGGCCTTACTGATTCACAGGACCCATTTCTATTTACCAGGAGAGGCATATGACTCTGCTAACAACACTGTGCAATAATTTGATATTCCTGTTACACACAGAAAACTATCTGAAGAGGAAAGAACATTCCACTTTGTCTAAATCTATTCAAAATGTTGATTAAGATGATGATGGAAAAATATTCATAGGAGCTTATAATACAGTAGACACATCTTAGCTGCTAAATATTGATTTTCCTCATACTTTTCAAAACTGTGATGTTCTGTATTTTTTAGACCATTGATTATTTTAAGTCCTGGTGTTTTTAAGTGTGAGGGAACCACATTAAGTGTGAAGATCACTGGATATTGGTGATGTATACAGAGCTATCTATATATTATCATTTCTCACTACCTGCTTATTTATTCATTAGAGAATAAATACTAGTTCAGTCTAATTAATTAAATATATGGTTGTTAAGGATTTACAGGTAGAAAGCTTATAGGGAGAAGCTGAATTCCCCTTTTTTCTTCTAAATTGATTTAGTTATATCCCTCATGTCCTACAGTAACTTTTTTCTTCTGTCTCTTAGATGATAAGCTTTGATTTCTCCTGTTCTATTTAAAACACAACTTTAAAAGGCTGTGACATTCCAGGGACTTTCCTGTTGGTCCAGTGGTAAAGAATCCACCTTCCAATGCAGGGGACGTAGGTTCTATCCCTGGTCGGGGAACTAAGATCCCACATGCCACGGGGCAACTAAGCCCACGTGCCACAACTACTGAGCTCACACGCCTCAACGAGAGAGCCTGTATGCTGCAAACTACAGAGCCCACACAACACAACTACAAAACCCATGCACCCTGGAGCCCGCACGCCACAGCTAGAGAGGGAAAACCCGCACGCCACAACAAAAAGCCTGCATGCACAACGAAAAGATCCAGTATGCCGCAACTAAGACCCGACTCGGCCAAAATAATAAATAAAAAAAAGTTTGTGACATTCCACTATGAGAATAGAATAAGAATGACTTGTATCTGAAAATTGCAGGAGTATTATAGTAAGTGAAAGAAGCCCATCACAAAATACCACGTATGGTATTCTTCCATTTATATGAAATATCCAGAATAGACAAATCCATAGATCCATGAATGCCTGTGACTGGGATGATAGGAAAATTGGGAGTAACTGCTGATGCGTATGATGTCTCCTTTTAGGGTAATGAAAATATCCTGATATTAGATATAAATGTTTGGACAACTCTGTGACTACAATAACTGACTTCTATACTTTAAAAAGATGTATTTTGCAGAATGTGAATTATACCTCAATAAAGTTATTTGAAAATTAAAACTGCTAGCCAAGACTAACCTCACTAATATCATTTTTATACCTTTATAGTGAACATCCAAACTGACATTTTACTTGTTTTTCCTTTGCTTTAAAAACATTTTTGTAATGTCAAAGAAAAATTGCACTGCTTGCACAGTCAAGTGAGACTTATTCAAGACTATTTCAGTAGAGGAGAGAGGTTGAACTCAACTTCACTGAAACAAAAGCCAGGAGAGTTTTTAAGCACTGGGGTCAGGTATTAGAAAAGTACTGGAAGATGTCAGGGGGAAACTGTTCAATGTGATTAGGTCACCTGTGTTCCTACTAGTGATACTTGTCTTTTTCCTCTGCATGTAAAGTTTGTTTATTCAACATCTGTTTTAGTATTACCTGTTTACAGCTGGTTTAAAAAGTTGATTATAATATGCTCTGTTACCCCATGCTTCCTGTGCTTGGGTGTTAGTGAGTTCTTTGTATCTATGGATTTAGAGTTTTATTTATTTATTTTTAAAAAACTATTTAGCTTAACTATCTCACAGCTCACTGATACTCTGTTCTTTTTTGGTATTGTTCTTTTATATTTTGTATTATTTCTTCCTGTATTTTATTTTACGTAATCTAATTGTTCTCTTCATGTTCACTAAACATTTCTTCTGCATGTGTTTAGAACTTTTCTGTTTGTCTTTCTGTTATTTATTTCCAGTTTGAATATACCATGATCAGATAATATACTATGTATGATTCAATTTCTTAAAATTTTCAATGTTTGTTTTATGAGTTAGGATAGGGTATATTTCATATATGTTCCATGGGCACAAAAAAGAAATGTATATTCTGCTATTGTTGGCTGCAGTGTTCTATAAATGTCAGTTCATATTGGTTGATTGATTATGTTGATGAGTTATTATATACCTTACTGATTTCTATCTAGTTGTTCTGACAATTTATGACTGATGGATGTTGAAGTCTGCACATATAATTTTGGATTTGTCCTGTAAAATCTATCAGTTTTCCATTACATATTCTTTTGTTTGATGAATACAATTTTAGATTTGTTATGTCTTCTTGAAGACGGAACTGTTTATTGTAATTTGTTCTCCTCTCTTTCCCTGGAAATTTTCTTTATTCTGAAGTCTACTTTATCTGATATTAATATATCCACCCTTTTCTTTCTTTTGATTATATTTTACATAATATATATTTTCTATTCTTCTAATTTCAACCAGTCTATATCATTAGATATGAAAAGAATTTCTTGTGGACATGATATTGCTGGGTCATTTTTAAAATCAACTCTACCATCTCTGTCTTTAAATTTGTGCTCATATTTCTGTACAGATGATGGTTGTTGGATGAGATATTTGGAAATCTAATGTTTTTAAAAAACAACTGGAGATTTGGTTGTGTTGAGCTTGTGTTGTGTTTCTTGGTCTATTTTCCTTGAACTTAAGAACTTCAGTGCCAATTTATTAGGATAGACTTTAGTTTTCTGTGTTAATTTCTTATATATAAAAAGTTTAAGCTAAAAATGATATCTTGAATACCTTAAATAAAAAGTATTTTACCAATCTTTTAGTACTTTAGGCAGAAATGAGATTTTAGCAATTTCTGTGTCATCTGAACTAGATTAAGATATGCAGTGTTAACCACAACTTAACTTGGAAAAAAGAATGATTTTCCTTCAGAGTTTAATCAAATATATTTTATATACACATTGTATACTATATTCCATTGTTATTAGCTCACTTATATCATCATTATCATCATAAATTGTCTTATTTCTTTTAATGTTAAAAATAAACAAATTGAAACAAAATTTATTTTCAGTCCACATTTCCTTCCAAATAACATCTTTCTCTTATCATCACCTTCAGAACCAAAGTACGTGTGTGTGTCTGTGTGTGTGTATACATTTACATACACTGCATTTTGTGTCTCCTTGTGTTAGGTATTATTTTGTGTTTGTTAAAATACGTTTGTTTCTTGACCTCTGAATCACTAATAATTATGAATCACTAACAATCCCACCTCAGTAGACACCTCTTCTTAATATCCTTCTGAGGCACCTTTTTCTAGTTGATCTATTTTTTTTCAGGATGTAGCATGGGTTTTCTTCTATCAGTCATTACACATTTTCTTTAAATTAGGAAAATTGAAATTTTATTTTAAAATATTTAAATTTTATCTTTGTTTTTCAATTACTAAATTTAAATCCCCATACATATACATCCTCATTCTAAAATACATACTAGTTCCTTTTTCAGTATCACAATTAGATATTAATTTAAAAAGATCTTAGCCTTCTGTGTTACTTCATTCTCAAGGTCAAACAGGACTTTCATTGAAACAGTTTTATAATCCAGTTCAAAATTTTAATTTCATTAGAGCCTTTAAGATTGACAATAAAATGTTGAGGCCTATCACAGATTTTAGATTTTTATGCATTTAAAATATTGTTATTTTTCCCTAAGTAATTATTTAATAGATGTAATTATTTAATATCCAAATTTGACATATCCAAATAGGAACTCTTTGTTTCTTCCATAAATTTGCATCCTCAAGTCACAACCCAATCTTCTCCATTACATTAAATGTCCAGGTCATGTACAAAGACTTTAAATTATTTTTAATTCAGAAATACAGAAATTATTCTTGATTACTTATTTCATTTACTGCCCCTTCTTGTATCTGATCCAACAGCATGACACAATTATTATGCATCTAAAATATATTTATAATCATTATTTTTTCATATGTTTATCTCCATTCCCTTAGTTCTGACAATTATCTTATATTGCTCCACCTCCAAAACCATTTTTACCACAGCATTAAAAGTGATCTTAAAATACCATCAACCTCATTTCAAGTTGGCAGCATAGAAGGACGTGCATTCACTCCCTCTTGCAAGAGCACCAGAATCACAAATAGCTGCTGAACAATCATTGACAGAAAGACATTGGAACTCACCGAAAAAGATACCCCACATCCAAAGACAAAGGAGAAGCCACAATGAGATGGTAGGAGGGGCACAATCACAATAAAATCAAATCCCATAATGTCTGGGTGGGTGACTCACAAAGCACAGAACAGTTATGCCAATGAAGTACACCTACTGGAGTGAAGGTTCTGTGCCCCATGTCAGGCTTCCCAACCTGGGAGTCCAGCAACGGGAGGAGGAATTCCCAGAGAAATAGACTTTGAAGGCTAGTGGGATTTGATTGCAGGATTTTGACAGGACTGGGGGAAACAGACTCCACTCTTGGAGGACACACACAAAGTAGTGTGTGCATCAGGACAGAGGGGGGAGGAGCAATGACCTCATAGGAGATTGAACCAGACCTAACGGGTAGTGTTGGAGGGTCTCCTGCAGAGGTGGGGGGTGGCTGTGGCTCACCACATGGACAAGGACACTGGCAGCAGAAATTCTGGGAAATACTCCAGGAATGAGCCCTCCTGGAGTCTGTCATTAGTCCCACCAAAGAGCCTGTAGTCTCTAGTGCTGGGTCACCTCAAACCAAAAAACCAACAAGAAGGGAAGTCAGCCACACACATCAGCAGACAAGTGGATTAAAATTTTACTGAGCTCTGCCCACCAGAGCAACACCCAGCTCTACCCACCACCAGTCCTTCCCATCAGGAAGCTTGCACAGGCCTCTTACATAGCCACATCCACCAGAGGGCAGACAGCAGAAGCAAGAAGAACTACAATCCTGCAGCTTATGGAATGAAAAACCATATTCACAGAGAGGTAGATAAAATGAAAAGGCAGAAGACTATGTACCAGATGAAGGAACAAGAAAAAACCCAGGAAAACAACTAAATGAAGGGGAGATAGGCAACCTTCCAGAAAAAGAATTCAGAATAATGATAGTGAAGATGATCCAAGACCTCGTAAAAAGAATGGAGACAAAGATTGAGAAGATGCAAGAAATTGTTAACAAACACCTGGAAGAATTAAAGAACAAACACCTGGAAGAATTAAAGAACAAACAAACAAAGATGAACAAAAAAATAACTGAAATGAAAAATACACTAGAAGGAATCAATGGCAGAAGAACAGAAAAGTGACCTGGAAGAGAGAATGGTGAATTCACTGCTGTGGAACAGAATAAAGAAAAAAGAATGAAAGAAATGAAGACAGCCTTTGAGACCTCTGGGACAAAATTAAACGCACCAACATTCACATTATAGTGGGCCCAGAAAGAGAAAAGAGAGAAAAAGGACCCAAGAAAATATTTGAAGAGATTATAGTTGAAAACTTCCCTAACATGGGAAAGGAAATAGCCACACAAGTCCAGGAAGTACAGAGAGTCCCAGGCAGGATAAACCCAGGAGAAACATGCCGAGACACACAGAAATCAAATTGGCAAAAATTAAAGACAAAGAAAAATTATTAAAGCAACAAGGGAAAAATGACAAATAACATACAAGGGAACTCCCATAAGGTTAACAGCTGTTTTTTCATAGAGACTCTACAAGCCAGAAGGGAGTGGCACGATATATTTATAGTGATGAAAGGGAAGAACCTACAACCAAGATTACTCTACCCGGCAAGGATCTCATTCAGATTCGATGGAAAAATCAAAAGCTTTATAGACAAGCAAAAGCTAAGAGAGTTCAGCACCACCAAACCAGCTCTACAATAAACACTAAAGGAATTTATCTAAGTGGGAAACACAAGAGAAGAAAAGGACCTACAAAAATAAACCCAAGAAAGATGGCAGAAGAGTAAGACGCGGAGATCACCTTCCTCCTCACGGATACATTAGAAATACATCTACACATGGAACAACTCCTACAGAACACCTACTGAATGCTGGCAGAAGACTTCAGACCTCCCAAAAGGCAAGAAACTCCCCACGTACCTGGGTAGGGCAAAAGGAAAAAGAAAAAACAGAGACAAAGAATAGAGATGGGACCTGCACCAGTGGGAGGGAGCTGTGAAGGAGGAAAGGTTTCCACACACTAGGAAGCTCCTTTGCGGGCGGAGACTGTGGGTGGCAGAAGGGGGAAGCTTCAGAGCCATGGAGGAGAGCGCAGCCACAGGGGTGCGGAGGGCAGAGCGGAGAGATTCCCGCACAGAGGATCGGTGCCGACCAGCGCTCACCAGCCCGAGAGGCTTGTCTGCTCACCCGCCGGGGTGGGCGGGGGCTGGGAGCTGAGGCTCGGACTTTGGTCAGATCGCAGGGAGAGGACTGGGGTTGGCTGCGTGAACACAGCCTGAAGGGATTAGTGCACCACAGCTAGCTGGGAGAGAGTCCGGGAAAAGGCTGGAGCTGCCGAAGAGACAAGAGACATTTTCTCGCCTCTTTGTTTCCTGGTTCATGAGGAGAGGGGATTAAGAACACTGCTTAAAGGAGCTCCAGAGACAGGTGCGAGCCGCGGCTGTCAGCGCGGACCCCAGAGACGGGCATGAGACGCTAAGGCTGCTGCTGCAGCCACCAAAAAGCCTGTGTGCGAGCACAGGTTACTCTCCACACCTCCCTCCCAGGAGCCTGTGCAGCCCACCACCGCAAGGGTCCCGTGATCCATGGCCAGCTTCCCCAGGAGAACACACTGCGCACCTCAGGCTGCTGCAACGTCACGCTGGCCTCTGCCACCACAGGCTCGCCCCGCATCCGTATCCCTCCCTCCCCGCAGCCTGAGTGAGCCAGAGCCCCCGAAGCAGCTGCTCCTTTAACCCCGTCCTGTCTGAGCAAAGAACAGATGCCCTCAGGCGACCTACTCGCAGAGGTGGGTCCAAATCCAAATCTGAACCCGCGGAGCTGTGCGAACAAAGAAGAGAAAGGGAAATCTCTCCCAGTAGCCTCAGAAGCAGCGGATTAAAGCTCCACAATCAACCTGATGTACCCTGCAACTGTGGAATACCTGAATAGACAATGAATCATACCAAATTGAGGAGGTGGACTTTGGGAGCAAGATATATTACTTTTTCCCCTTTTCCTCTTTTTGTGAGTGTGTATGTGTCTGCTTCTGTGTGAGATTTTGTCTGTATACCTTTGCTTTCACCATTTGTCCTAGGGTTCTGTCCGTCCTTTTTTTTTTTACTTTAAAAAAAATTTTTTTCTTTATAATTATTTTTTATTTTAACAACTTTATTTTATTTTATTTTCTCCTCTTTCTTTCTATTTTTTCTCCCTTTTATTCTGAGCCATGTGGATGAAAGACTCTTGGTGCTTCAGCCAGGCATCCGGGCTGTGCCTCTGAGGTGGGAGAGCCAACCTCAGGACACTGGTCCAAAAGAGACCTCCCAGCTCCATGTAATATCAAATGGCAAAAATCTCCTAGAGATCTCCATCTCAACACCAAGACCCAGCTTCACTCAATGACCAGCAAGCTACAGTGCTGGACAACCTATGCCAAACAACTAGCAAGACAGGAACACAGCCCCATCCATTTGCAGAGAGGCTGCCTAAAATAATAATAAGGCCACAGACACCCCAAAACACACCACCAGACATGCACCTGCCCACTAGAAAGACAAGATCCAGCCTCATCGACCAGAACACAGGCACTAGTCCCCTCTACCAGGAAGCCTACAAAACCCACTGAACCAACCTTAGCGACTGGGGACAGACACCAAAAACAATGGGAACAACGAACCTGCAGCCTGTGAAAAGGAGACCCCAAACACAGTAAGATAAGCAAAATGAGAAGACAGAAAAACACACAGAAGATGAAGGAGCAAGGTACAAACACACCAGACCTAACAAATGAAGAGGAATTAGGCAGTCTACCTGAAAAAGAATTCAGAATAATGATAGTAAAGATGATCCAAAATCTTGGAAATAGAATAGACAAAATGCAAGAAACATTTAACAAAGACCTAGAAGAACTAAAGAGTAAACAAGCAATGATGAACAGCACAATAAATGAAATTAAAAATACTCTAGAAGGGATCAATAGCAGAATAACTGAGGCAGAAGAACTGATTAGTGACCTGGAAGATAAAATAGTGGAAATAACTACTGCAGAGCAGAATAAATAAAAAAGAATGAAAAGAACTGAGGACAGTCTCAAAGACCTCTGGGACAACATTAAACGCACCAACATTCGAATTATAAGGGTCCCAGAAGAAGAAGAGAAAAAGAAAGGGACTGAGAAAATATTTGAAGAGATTATAGTTGAAAACTTCCCTAATATGGGAAAGGAAATAGTTAATCAAGTCCTGGAAGCACAGAGAGTCCCATACAGGATAAATCCAAGGAGAAACACGCCAAGACACATATTAATCAAACTATCAAAAATTAAATATAAAGAAAACATATTAAAAGCAGCAAGGGAAAAACAACAAATAACACACAAGGGAATCCCCATAAGGTTAACAGCGGATCTTTCAGCTGCAAGCCAGAAGGGAGTGACAGGACGTAATTAAAGTGATGAAGGAGAAAAACCTCCAACCAAGATTACTCTACCCAGCAAGGATCTCACTCAGATTTGATGGAGAAATTAAAACCTTTACAGACAAGCAAAAGCTGAGAGAGTTCAGCACCACCAAACCAGCTTTACAACAAATGCTAAAGGAACTTCTCTAGGCAAGAAACACAAGAGAAGGAAAATACCTACAATAACAAACCCAAAACATTTAAGAAAATGGGAATAGGAACATACATGGTGATAATTACCTTAAATGTAAATGGATTAAATGCTCTGACCAAAAGACACAGACTGGCTGAATGGATACAAAAACAAGATGTGTATATATGCTGTCTACAAGAGACCCACTTCAGACCTAGGGACACATACAGACTGAAAGTGAGGGGATGGAAAAAGATATTCCATGCAAATGGAAATCAAAAGAAAGCTGGAGTAGCAGTTCTCATATCAGACAAAATAGACTTTAAAATAAAGACTGTTACAAGAGACAAAGAAGGACACTACTTAATGATCAAGGGATTGATCCAAGAATAGGTTATAACAATTTTAAATATTTATGCACCCAACAGAGAAACACCTCAATACATAAGGCAAATACTAACAGCCATAAAAGGGAAATCCATAGTAACACAATCATAGTAGGGGACTTTAACACCCCATTTTCACCAATGGACAGATCTTCCAAAATGAAAATAAATAAGGAAACAGAAGCTTTAAATGATACATTAAACAAGACCGACTTCATTGATAGTTATAGACATTCCATCCAAAAACAACAGAATACACATTTTTCTCAAGTTCTCATGGAATGTTCTCCAGGATAGTTCATATCTTGGGTCACAAATCAAGCCTTGGTAAATTTAAGAAAATTGAAATCGTATCAAGTATCTTTTCCGACCACAACACTTTGAGACTAGATATCAATTACAGGAAAAGATCTGTAAAAAATACAAACACATGGAGGCTACACAATACACTACTTAAGAACGAAGTGATCACTGAAAAAATCAAAGGGGAAATCAAAAAAATACCTAGAAACAAATGACAATGGAGACACGACGACCCAAAACCTATGGGATGCAGCAAAAGCAGTTCTAAGAGGGAAGTTTATAGCAATACAATCCTACCTTAAGAAACAGGAAACATCTCAAATAAACAGCCTAACCTTGCACCTAAAGCAATTAGAGAAATAAGAACAAAAACACCCCCAAGGTTAGCAGAAGGAAAGAAATCATAAAGATCAGATCAGAAATAAATGAAAAAGAAATGAAGGAAATGATAGCAAAGATCAATAAAACTAAAAGCTAGTTCTTTGAGAAGATAAACAAAATTGATAAACCATTAGCCAGACTCATCAAGAAAAAAAGGGAGAAGACTCAAATCAATAGAATTAGAAATGAAACAGGGGAGGTAACAACTGACACTGCAGAAATACAAACGATCATGAGAGATTACTACAAGCAACTCTATGCCAACAAAATGGACAACCTGGAAGAAATGGACAAATTCTTAGAAATGCACAAACTGCCAAGACTGAACCAGGAAGAAATAGAAAATATGAACAGACCAATCACAAGCACTGAAATTGAAAGTGTGATTTAAAATCTTCCAACAAACAAAAGCCCAGGACCAGATGGCTTCACAGGTGAATTCTATCAAACATTTAGAGAAGAGTTAACACCTATCCTTCTCAAACTCTTCCAAAATGTTGCAGAGGGAGGAACACTACCCAACTCATTCTATGAGGCCACCAACACCCTGATACCAAAACCAGACAAAGATGTCACAAAGAAAGAAAACTACAGGCCAATATCACTGACGAACATAGATGCAAAAATCCTCAACAAAATATTAGCAAACAGAATCCAACAACACATTAAAAGGCTCATACACCATGATCAAGTGGGGTTTATTCCAGGAATGCAAGGATTCTTCAATATACATATATCAATCAACATGATACACCATATTAACAAAATGAAAGAGAAAAACCATATGATCATCTCAATAGCTGCAGAGAAAGCTTGTGACAAAATTCAACATTCATTTATGATAAAAGCCCTGCAGAAAGTAGGCATAGAAGGAACTTTCCTCAACATAGTAAAGGCCATATATGACAAACCCACAGCCAACATCATTGTCAATGGTGAAAAACTGCAACCATTTCCACTAAGATCAGGAATAAGACAAGGTTACCCACTCTCACCACTATTATTCAACATAGTTTTGGAAGTTTTAGCCACAGCAATCAGAGAAGAAAAAGAAATGAAAGGAATCCAAATCAGAAAAGAAGAAGTAAAGCTGTCACTGTTTGCAGATGACATGATACTATACATAGAGAATCCTAAAGATGCTACCAGAAAACTACTAGAGCTAATCAATGAATTTGGTAAAGTAGCAGGATACAAAATTAATGCACAGAAATCTCTTGCATTCCTATACACTAATGATGAAAAATGTGAAAGTGAAATTAAGAAAACACTCCCGTTTACCACTGCAACAAAAAGAATAAAATATCTAGGAATAAACATACCTAAGGAGACAAAAGACCTGTATGCAGAAAATTATAAGACACTGATGAAAGAAATCAAAGATGATACAAATAGATGGAGAGATATACCATGTTCTTGGATTGGAAGAATCAACATTGTGAAAATGACTCTACTACCCAAAGCAATCTACAGATTCAATGCAATCCCTATCAAACTACCACTGGCATTTTTCACAGAACAAGAACAAAAAATTTCACAATTTGTATGGAAACACAAAAGACCCTGAATAGCCAAAGCGATCTTGAGAATGAAAAATGGAGCTGGAGGAATCAGGCTCCTTGACTACAGACTATACTACAAAGCTACAGTAATCAAGACAGTATGGTACTGGCACAAAAGCAGAAATATAGATCAATGGAACAGAATAGAAAGCCCAGAGATAAACCCACGCACATATGGTCACCTTATCATTGATAAAGGAGGCAAGCATATACAGTGGAGAAAAGACAGCCTCTTCAATAAGTGGTGCTGGGAAAACTGGACAGCTACATGTAAAAGAATGAAATTAGAGCACTACCTAACACCATACACAAAAATAAACTCAAAAAGGATTAAAGACCTAAATGTAAGGCCAGACACTATCAAACTCTTAGAGGAAAACATAGGCAGAACACTATATGACATAAATCACAGCAAGATTCTTTTTGACCCAGCTCCTGAGGAATGGAAATAAAAACACAAATAAACAAATGGGACCTAATGAAACTTAAAAGCTTTTGCACAGCAAAGGAAACCATAAACAAGACCAAAAGACAACCCTCAGAATGGTAGAAAATATTTGCAAATGAAGCAACTTACAAAGGATTAATCTCCAAAATGTGCAAGCAGCTCATGCAGCTAAATAACAAAAAAAAAAAAAACAAACAACCCAATCTAAAAATGGGCAGAAGACCTAAATAAATATTTCTCCAAAGAAGATATACAGATTGCCCACAAACACATGAAAGAATGCTCAACATCATTAATCATTAGAGAAATGCAAATCAAAACTACAATCATGTGTAGATCATCTCACACTGGTCAGAATGGCCATCATCAAAAAATCTAGAAACATTAAATGCTGGAGAGGGTGTGGAGAAAAGGGAACCCTCTTGCACTGTTGGTGGGAATGTAAATTGGTACAGCCACTATGGAGAACAGTATGGAGGTTCCTTAAAAAACTAAAAATAGAACTACCATACGACCCAGCAATCCCACTACTGGGCATATACCCTGAGAAAACCATAATTCAAAAAGAGTCATGTACCAAAATATTCATTGCAGCTCTATTTACAATAGCCAGGACATGGAAGCAACCTAAGTGTCCATCATCGGATGAATGGATAAAGAAGATGTGGCACATATATACAATGGAATATTACTCAGCCATAAAAAAAAAAACGAAATGGAGGTATTTGTAGTGAGGTGGATGGAGTTAGAGTCTGTCATACAGAGTGAAGTACCTCAGAAAGAGAAAAACAAGTACTGTATGCTAACACATATATATGGAATCTAAGGGAAAAAAAAAAAAAAAAAAGGTCATGAAGAACCTAGTGGTAAGACAGGAAAAAAGACATAGACCTACTAGAGAATGGACTTGAGGATATGGGGGGGGGGGGAAGGGCAAGCTGTGACAAAGTGAGAGAGTGGCATGGACATATATACACTACCAAACGTAAAATTGATAGCTAGTGGGAAGCAGCCGCATAGCACAGGGAGATCAGCTCAGTGCTTTGTGATCACCTAGAGGGGTGGGATAGGGAGGGTGGGAAGGAGTGAGATGCAAGAGGGAAGAGATATGGGAACATATGTATATGTATAACTGATTCACTTTGTTATAAAGCAGAAACTAACACACCATTGTAAAGCAATTATACTCCAATAAAGATGTTAAAAAAATTAATAAATAAACCCAAATCAATTAAGAAAATGGTAATAGGAATATACATATTGATAATCACCTTAAATGTGAGTGGATTAAATGTTCCAACCAAAAGACACAGGTTTGTCGAATGGATACAATAGAAAAAACTGTATATATGCTGTCTACAAGAGACGCACTTCAGAACTAGGGAAACATACAGACTGAAAGTGAGGGGATAGAAAAAGATATTCCATGCAAATTGAAATCAAAAGAAAGCTGGAGTAGCAATACTCATATCAGAAAAAATAGACTTTAAAATAAAATCTATTACAAGAGACAATAGGGACACTACATAATGATCAAGGGATCAATTGAAGAAGAAGATATAACAATTATAAATATATATGCACCCAACATAGGAGCACCTCAATACATAAGGCAGCTGCTAACAGGTATAAAAGAGGAAATCGACAGTAACACAATAATACTGTGGGTCTTTAACACCTCACTTACACCAATGGACAGATCATCTGGACAGAAAATTAATAAAGAAACACAAGCTTTAAATGACACAATAGACCAGATAGATTTAATTTATATTTAATGGATATTCCCTCCAAAAACAGCAGATTACACTTTCTTCTCAAGTGCACACAGAACATTCTCCAGGATAGATCACATCTTGGGTCACAAATCAAGCCTCGGTAAATTTAAGAAAAGTGAAATTGTATCAAGCATCTTTTCCAACCACAACGCTATGAGATTAGAAATAAATTACAGGGAAAAAAACGTAAAAAACACAAAAACATGGAGGGTAAACAATACATTACTAAATAACCAAGATATCACTGAAGAAATCAAAGAGGAAATCAAAAAATACCTAGAGACAAATGACAACAAATACATGAGAATACAAAACCTATGGGATGCAGCAAAAGCATTTCCAAGAGGGAAGTTTATAGCAATACAATCCTACCTCAAGAAACAAGAAAAATCTCAAACAATCTAAACTTACACCTAAAGGAACTAAAGAAAGAAGAAAAATCAAAACCCAAAGTTAGTAAAAGGAAAGAAATCATAAATATCAGAGCAGAAATAAATGAAATAGAAACAATGAAAAGAATAGCAAAGATCAATAAAACTAAAAGTTTGTTCTTTAAGAAGATAAACAAAATTGATAAACCTTTAGCCAGACTCATCAAGAAAAAGAGGGAGAGGACTCAAATCTGTAAAATTAGAAATGAAAAAGGAGAAGTTACAAGGGATACTGCAGAAATACAAACCACCATAAGACACTACTATAAACAACAATTCTTAGAAATGTGTAACCTTCCAAGACTGAACTAGGAAGAAATAGAAAATCTGAACAGACAAATCACAAGTAATGAAATTGAAACTGTGATTAAAAATCTGCCAACAAATAAAGGTCCAAGACCAGATGGCTGCACAGGTGAATTCTATCAAACATTTGGAGAAGAGCTAACACCCATCCTTCTCAAACTCTTCCCAAAAAATTGCAGAGGAAGGAGCACTCCCAAAGTCATTCTACTAGGCCACCATCACCCTGATACCAAAACCAGACAACGATACTACAAAAAAGAAAAATTACAGACCAATATCACTGATGAATATAGTTGCAAAAAACCTTAACAAAATACAAGCAAACATAATCCAACAACACATTAAAAGGATCATACACCACGATCAAGTGGGATTTATCCCAGGGATGCAAGGATTCTTCAATATACACAAATCAATCAATGTGATACAGTATATTAACAAACTGAAGAAAAAAAACAATATGATCATCTCAATAGCTGCAGAAAATCTTTTGACAAAATTCAACACTGATTTATGATAAAAACTCTCCAGATAGTGATCATAGAGGGAACCCACCTCAACATAATAAAGGCCATATATGACAAACCCACAGCCAACATCATTCTCAATGGGGAAAAACTGAAAGCATTTTCTCTAAGATCAGGAACAAGACAAGGATGTCCAACCTCGCCATTATTATTCAACATATTTTTGGATGTCCTAGCCATAGCAATCAGAGAAGAAAAAGAAAAAAATGAATACAAATTGGAAAAGAAGAAGTAAAACTGTCACTGTTTGCAGATGACAAGATACTATACATAGAGAATCCTAAAGATGCCACCAGAAAACTACTAGAGCTAATCAATGAATTGGGTAAAGTTTCAGGATAGAAAATTAATGCACAGAAATCTCTTGCATTCCTGTACACTAACAATGAAAAATCAGAAAGAGAAATTAAGAAAACAATCTCATTCACAGTTACAACTAAAAGAATAAAATACTCAGGAATAAATCTACTTAAGGAGGTAAAAGACCTGTACTCAGAAAACTATAAGATACTGATGAAAGAAATCAAAGATGACACAAACAAATGGAGAGATATACAATGTTCTTGGATTGGAAGAATCCACGTTGTCAAAAGTCCTATACTCTCCAAGGCAATCTACAGTTTCAATGCAATCCTTATCAAATTACCAAAGGCATTTTTAAGAGAACTAGAACAAAAAAAAATTTAAATTTGTATGGAGACAATAAATAAATAAATAAATAAATAAATAAATAAATAAATAAATAAATAAACCTGAATAGCCCAAGCAATCTTGAGGGAAAAAAAACGGAGCTGGAGGAATCAAACTCCCTGACTTCAGACTATATTACAAAGCTACATTAATCAAGAAAATATGGTACTGCACAAAAACAGAAATATAGATCAAGGGAAAAGGATAGAAAGCCCAGAGATAAACCCACACATATATGGTCAAGTAACCTATGACAATGGAGGCAAAGATATACAATGGAGAAAAGACAGTCTCTTCAATAAGTGGTGCTGGGAAAACTGGACAGCTACATATAAAAGAATGAAATTAGAACACTCCCTAACACCATACACAAAAATAAACTTCAAATGGATTAAAGACCTAAATGTAAGACTAGACACTATAAAACTCTTAGAGGAAAACACAGGAAGAACACTCTTTGACATAAATCACAGCAAGATCTTTTTTGATCCACCTCCTAGAGTAATGTAAATAAAAACAAAAATAAACAAATGGGACCTAGTGAAACTTAAAAGCTTTTGCACAGCAAAGGAAACTATAAAGAATATGAGAAGGCAACCCTCATAATGGGAGAAAATATTTACAAATGAATCAATGGACAAAGGATTAATCTCCAAAATTTACAAGCAACTTATGCAGCTTAATATCAAAAAAAACACACAACCCAATCCAAAAATGGGCAGAAGACCTAAATAGACATTTCTCCAAAGAAGACATGCAGTTAGATGAGGCACAGGAAAAGCTTCTCAACATCACTAATTATTAGAGAAATGCAAATCAAAACTATAATGAGGCATCACCTCCCACTGGTTAGAATGGGCATCACAAGGAAATCTACAAACACCAAATGCTGGAAAGGGTGTGGAGAAAAGGGAACCCTCCTGCACTGTTTGTGGGAATGTAAATTGATACAGCAACTATGGATAACAGTATGGAGGTTCCTTAAAAAACTAAAAATAGAATTACCATATGACCCAGCAATCCCACTACTGGGCATATACCCAGCGAAAACCATAATTCAAAAAGACATGCACTCCAATGTTCATTGCAGCATGATTTACAATAGCCAGGTCATGGAAGCAACCTAAATGCCCATCTACAGACGAATGGATAAAGAAGATGTGGTACATATATACAATGGAATATTACTCAGCCATAAAAAGGAATGAAATTGGATCATTTGTAGAGATGAGGATGCACCTAGAGACTGTCATACAGAGTGAAGTAAGTCAGAAAGAGAAAAACAAAGATTGCATATTAACGCATATATGTGGAATCTCGAAAAATGGTAGAGATGAACTGGTTTGCAAGGCAGAAACAGAGACACAGATGTAGAAAACAAACGTATGGACACTAAGGGGGGAAAGGGAGGGTGGGATGAATTGGGAGATTGCGATTGACATATATACACTAATGTGTGTAAAATAGATAACTAATAAGAATCTGCTGTATAAAAAAATAAAGTAAGATGAAATTCAAGAAAAAATCATTGACCTCTGAAAGCACTTTAATAACTTTGTTACACAGGAAAATAAATTTAAAATCTTTCTTATTCATTTAATATATGCATCAGGTACTGGGGTGGGTGAAATGAGTGAAGGTGGTTAAAAGCCACAAATTTCCAGTCATGAAACGTATAAGCCTTGGAAATGTAATGTACAGCTTGGTGATTATAGTTAATAATACTGTACTGTATTTTTCAAAGTTGCTAAGATAGTACATCTTAA
Organism: Eubalaena glacialis; assembly: GCF_028564815.1. NCBI lineage: Eukaryota > Metazoa > Chordata > Mammalia > Artiodactyla > Balaenidae > Eubalaena > Eubalaena glacialis. The sequence continues at coordinate 37,841,387 of NC_083731.1, read as the reverse complement.
ATGTTCTAATCACAAGAAAAAAATTTTGTAACTATTTGTGGTGATGAATGTTAACTAGACATTGCTGTGGTCATATCATAACATATACATATATAAAGTCATAATGTTATACACCTGAAACTAAATAATGTATAAGTCAATTATATGTCAATAAAAAGATAACAAGTACCACTTCTATACAACATTATAAGTCTGTTGAAGTCATACTTTGAAAAGTTTGTAATGATGAGAAAAAAAGTTCAAGATAAAATATCATATAAAGTCTAATATAAAAACTATATTCTGTATGATCCCAACTTGATAAATATATGTATGTAAATATCCAGTGAGAAAAAAAGTAATGATAGTGTTTCCTCCATGACTAAATGGCCTAAGAATAATTTGCATAAATGTCACATGTTTCCCTGACAAACCAAGAAAGCACAGATTGGACTGCTTACTTAAATTGGAATTTCTAATACATTATTAAAGTCATATCAAAGAGTTCTTGTGAATAGTTTTAAGGTGTTTGTAGACCAGGTTACACTCATTTATTTATTTTTTAATTTTACTGAAGCTGGTATAAAAAGTATATTAAAAATATATATATTCATCAGACATTTATATGTATTGGTGCTAATTTTAACAATCAAATCAGATATATTCTTTATATCATGAATTTTTCAATATACAATATACAATATACACCTACCAAAACTATTTTTCTTTTATCTGACAATACTGAGTATAAAATTCAAAGTTGATTTAATGACAGAGGAAATAAAACACTGTCTTAATTGCAGCTCATTTATTTTGTTGTTTTTAATCAAAATTATACACTTATGCATAAAATTACATACTAGTTCCTTTTTCAGTATCACAATTAGATTTTGATTTCAAGAGCTCTTAGCCTTTTGTGTTACTTCATTTTCAAGGTCAAATAGGACTTACATTGAAACAATTTTATAATCCAATTCAAAATTTTATTGTCATTAGAGCCTTTAAGATTTACAATAAAATGTTGAGACCTATCACAGATTTTAGATTTTTATGCATTTAAAATATTGTTATTTTTCCCTAAGTAATTATTTAATAGACATATTTAAACAAAGGCACTTAAACAGAATTTCTGACATATTGAAGTTTCTTTGGTGTTCAAATTATAGTTTAACAATATGTAAATGATGCACACACAATGCTGAGACATTTTGCACTATGTACTACTCTCAAATTTTCTTACATTGACAATCAGCCTTCTATTGTATGTACCAACCAATTGTCCTAACATAACATTGACAATAATAATTTTTCAAAATTACCAAGCAACATTTAGGACTCTAAGTTGAAACTCCATTGGATGCTAGATCAAAACACCAGAAATATAAGAAGATGAACTTTCCATGTATGGCTCAACACTGTTTAGAGTAATCAGGGACAGCTCTGTCTCAGCATACTCCTCTGCCTGGAAGCTGAATGTTGCTTTTCATATTTATTGTTAAGTGCATTCAATTTCAAAAATTTGAACTGAAACATGTCTATAATATTATCAAGAATTTATTATAAATGTGATCAATGTTTCTAAAGTTATGTGCAAGCTGCTATAGAAATGCATATTCAACTTAAATTAATATCGTCTAAAGTTCATGTTGTCTATTTCATGACATTAGCATTTAGACTTTCACAAAATTAAAGTTATAATTAAATAGGATTTTACTATAGTTCCTTAGCATGAAATGAAAGAAAATTATAAAACCAGTAGCAGGTTAGTATTAATTTTCTTAACAAATGACACAGGTTAACACAAACAGAACCTTCAAACACAGTACTCATTTAGCTAAGCCAATTTTGTACATGAATAAATGAAAGGTCTTGTAATTCTGAGCCATATTCAAACTTAAGTGTTTCTTGACCTATAAAAACAGAGATTTTTTTGTTATGTTTTATTTATTATTATTATTATACTTGCTACTAATTACTTAGGGTTTTTTAAGTTACAAGTTATATGTGAACGTTTTTCATTCTGAAAAGAATATGAGCAAAGACCCACTTTACAGAAATTAAGGGTTAAAGTGGTTAAGTTCCTTCCCCAATGACACACTGTTAGAAAGTGATATACCTAAGTTCAAGCACATGTTTCTATCTATTTCCAAGTCAGTGCAGTTTAAATGGTATAATATGCCTCCAAGTTTGACCTTGTACAAACATTCTCTGTGTATTATTATGTAATAAAATATACTTAAGCTAAAAACTAAAGCAAAAAAAAAAAATATGATTATTTATATATTTGTTAATATTATAAACTTTCCTAAAATATTATTGGGAAATATTTGTTTTATTATTACAAAGATGATACAAAACACTGTCACCCAAATGTTTGAAATTTTAAATAATCAAAATAATTTGAATGGATTTAATGTGTGAATTTAATATATGAATAATATGTAGAAAGACATGCTAAATTTATCTGGACCTCAACTCTACCACATAAAACTAAAGCATAAACTATTTCTACTTCATACCAATCCATTATAAACTAGCCTGTTACAAATATATGAATTTGAATTTTAATAATTTATGTATTCAAGGGACATAATAAATGCATGAGAGCAGGATGGGAATACATTTGTTTCTTCCCCATCCCCCCCTCAGGGACTGAGTCCTCTGTGTGTCCTTAAATTAAAACAAGCTATTTTCTATTTTCTTCAATTATTGCTTGATACTACTTAACCAATTAAGAAGCAGTGAAAAAAAAAAAAGAAGAAGCAGTGAATCCAGGTGGCAATCAACTCAGTGGGAAATTGCTCTCAAAGTATATTTTTGCTAGATGTTATGCAGTAATTACCACTGTAACATCAGCATTAATGGCAGGGATAATTTAGTTCTCTTACTGGCCCTAGATGAGAATGACCCTTTATACTACCTTCTTGTGTACATAGGAAGATATTTTCATGATTTGACATTTATACCAAATATAAGAAGTAAGCTGTTTAAAGTATAAAGCAATTTAATTTTTACAAAATAATTGAGACTGGAGTTATGCTGAATTAAAGTCACTGATTGATAAATATAGTCTTGGAAAATACAGAGATTATATCTTTAGAGCAGAGATTTAACCTTCAATTTACAAAGCATGGAATTATAAAAATACATTTTAATCTCAGATAAAAAGGGGTTAGAGTTACAGATAAGCTATAGGTAAGTTTATTTTTATCATTATAAGTTCTAGGACCATTTGCTACTTAGAAGAAAGAAGCAATGTATAAAAATATTCTTATTAAATCTGTGATATGACCCCAAATCAATTTTTGAAGGGATTTTCAAGACATAGTAACATACTCTACATTAAAATGGTATGCTAGGGGACTTCCCTGGTGGTGCAGTGGTTTAGAATCCGCCTGCCAATGCAGGGGACACGGGTTTGAGCCCTGGTCCGGGAATATCGCACATGCCGTGGAGCAACTAAGCCCGTGAGCCACAACTACTGAGCCTGTGTGCTGCAAGTACTGAAGCCTGCGTGCCTAGAGCCTGTGCCCTGCAACAAGAGAAGCCACCGGGATGAGAACCCCACACACCGCAACAGAGTAGTCCCCACTCACTGCAACTAGAGAAAGCCCGCACACAGCAACGAAGACCCAGCACAGACAAAAATAAATCAATAAAATAAATAAATTTTAAAAATAAATAAAATGACATGCCAAACAATATATTTTGCAGGAAAAAAAGAATTATATTTGAAATAAAGATATTTATTGTTTAAATTTGGCAGAGGAATGGAGCATTTAATCGTTTCTTCTTCATCCTTAACTTGGTTTTCCTTCCCATGTGAAAATTTTGGATAACTTATTTACTAGCCTTTTTTCTAAAAACTTGAAATATAGAGGAAAAATTGTGCAGACAGTCAAAAATAATACTGCTTAGTGAGAAATCTACATCTAATATAGGTTTTATTCCTACATATTTTCCACTATTTGCATTATATATCTTACTTCACCATATATATCTATGAGGCTAATTAGATAATTTCTCTTTATTTTTACTATCTCTGTTTTAGTCTGTGTCTTAACTGTCTTCCTTAGAGTTGCTAAGATTTCTTCTTCCCTGTATCACTATTTTATTAACCTATCTGTATCCCCTTTTAGCTTATGATTGTTCTATAGTGCTTAAGCCTTGTCTGGCTACATTCTCTCTGCTTTTCCCAGTATTACTAACAATCATGTAGATCTATGCCAGGATTTCCAAACATTGACAATGTTGACATTTTGGTCTTGATAATTCTTTTCTTGTGTGTGTGTGCAAGGAAGAAGGGAATACTGTCTTGTGCATCATAGGATGTTTAGCAGCATCCCCTGTCTCTACCACTAAAAGACAGTCACTCCTCCAAGTCAATGTGACAACCAAAAATGTCTCAAGAAGCTACCAAATATCTCCAGGGAGAAAAATATCACCTCCAGTTGAGAACCATTGATGTATATGGTGTTGTTCTTTTCTTAAAGTTCTTCTAGACTCTCACTATATTTGGTAGATATAAAGCTTTTTTTCCTACAAAAATTACATTTTAATCTGGAAATTCTAGTATTATTTTCTGCATGTTTAAATTATAGTGCTCAGCTAAAATATTTAGTTAAAAATTAGGTTAAAATAAACAGCTCTGTTTATGTAATAAGTAGCAATCATATATCAAAATATATCAGGCATTTCTCTAAGACTTACCATGTCTCATCCATTGTTCTGATACAACAGCCAGAAAAAGAAATAGCACACATTAAACCAGAAACACCTAATGGAATAGAGCTACTGAATGGTACTTATTACAGTTTCACAAAAAAATTAATACAGGTAATTAAGTGTATTTAAGCAAATTAGAAGATAAAAATGAGTTTCTGTCTTCCATTTCTGGCAATTTGGTTGATTAAGTTTATTGAACATTTCCAATTGCAACAGCTAAAATGCATGATATAATATTTTAAAACACCCTTTAAAATCCAATGGTGATTTTTCATAAAATTAAGAAAGGCACAGATACTAAAAATAAATTGAAAGTATGAATCTTTGACAGTAAGAGAGCACCAACACAAATTCATGCTCTGAGAATTCCTGTTTAGTGCTTGAGAACTGGAGCTGCTTTTGACAATTGGACTAGCATCCTGGACATGTAATAAAGGTTATGCCCATATCACAAGAATGGAATAGGAGATTGCCAAATAAAATTGAGACTGTAATGCCTACAAGCAACCTAATGAGGATAAGAATTAAACTCTGATATGAGGTGGTTTAAACTTTAGAACTGTGTGAAAGGAAAAAAAAATATATTAATCAGACAAATAAAAATCCACCATGAGCAAAGTTTAGAAGACTAATGTCTCCTTTTATTCTATTTATTACCTGTTTCAGTTATTCAAGCTCTAGACATTTTTCCTACAAGACCAACGTTAACAGCAGCCTTGCTAATGCTTCTCCTTGATACCATATATGCAATGCAATGCTGTGGTGATGTCCTTTACACTTAGAAATGGGACCACATTATGGTTAGCTCTAATTTGGCTCCATGTGTTAGACTGACCCACCCTAAAATTTCTTTAGGGATATTCACTATCAAATTTAATGGTATCAGTATTGTATTTGGAGCATTGACATCTTTTTCCTTTAGTACATTTAAGTTTCAATCTTTGCCTGGGCCCATTGAATTAGAGGGAAGTAAATGGTCATGATAAAGATATAACCTGCTGAGTTGTGGACTTTTATCTTCAACACTTAATTCCTACATACTTCAAAATCTTCCCAGTGAAACCCCAAACTTATTTCCCTTTCATATCTATTTTGAGGCTTATATCAGTTAAATGACTCAGCTATTCCTTGAAGGTTTTATTTATTTATTTTATTTGTTTAACATCCTGGATATGGTGTGTCCTTCTTTCATCTACCAGCTACCCTAGGTCTTCCTTATTGGTGCATCCTCTGGGTGGCAGCCTAACCAAATGTGGCTTAGGTGGTTCACATTTACTTATGATTGTATAAATACTTTTGTCTCTCTTGCACTTGATTCTTCTGGACAAAAAGTCTGAATGTGAACAAAGAATGATTTGGAAAAAGAAAAAGTGAAATTATAGCCTTTGGAAAGGGACACTGCTATTTTGTGGAAGTGGAGGAAGAACAACAACCAGGCCCCTGAGGGGTGGGGTGGTGAGTACCTTTGACCAGGGCACTATGTGTGTGGGGGTGAATGATCTTTGTTGGTCATACGTTATAAACTTCCAGCTATGAGATGAATAACTTTGGGGATCTATTATACATCATGGTGACTATAATTAACAATACTGTGTTATATATTTGACAATTGTTAAGAGAACGAATCTTAAATGTTATCATCACACACAAACATATACAAAAGGAGATTTGGGGAGGGAAGGGAGGTGTTAACTAACCATATTGTGGTAATCATTTCTAAAACATACATTTATGAAGTCATCACGATGTACAACTTACACTACATGTTATATGTCAATATTATCCCAATAAAGCTGCAAAAAATGAACAACAAACAAATAAACAATCTTTGTCTTTCAGAACTGCCCTGAGAGTGTTCTTCCTAAAGGCAAGCACTTGGGCATGGCTATCCCTATCTTCCCATTTGGCTTCTTTCTCTGCCATCTTCTACCAGATAGTCCTGACCACTGTAGAGCTCCTGCCTTCTGATGCTGTTGTGCCCTCCTGCACCATCCTCTTTTCTAGAAGTCAAATGAATGCAACCAGCTTGGACTGACTGTCCTGATAGCCCTTCCCAAAACAAGAACAGAACCAAGTAATTTTAACTGAACTGAGAACGCCTAAATTTAACATTACTACCATCACCTACAACAACAACAGTTTTACGTGGATTAAAAGGTTTTGTGAAATTCATAAAAATATTTCTTTATAGGAATTATTTCCTAAAATATGATAACATTATGTATATATGATATATACAATCAAACACACATGTAAAAAGTTTTAAAGCTCCAAAAACCCTTATGTGTTTTTTAGTTTTCTATTAACTTTTTGCTGTGAGATATAGAGAAAGTCACATTAACATAATAGACTGTATTTTCTTTCATTTTCCCACTCCCTTTCCTTTTGGGCTATCTGATAGTTATAAAATTATTTATGCAATATTATTACAGTAGCAATGTTTAAATGTTTGCAACATTTTATTCTCTTTTGTAGCTATTATTTTAATAGTTGATAGGCCTTAATTATATATTTAAGTGTATTAAGCATTCACTTCCCGTGTTTTATTTTTATTTTTTGATTCATAAATTTACTGATTACATTTTATCACCAAGTTATCTTTTTCAAAAATGTCTCATGATTTATGTATTTCTAGATCTTATTGTCCATGGGATCACTCTCTAATTAATAAGGAAATAATGGCTTTTCAAAAATTTGTGAAGACAGTCTTATAATGCTGATGGGACTGCTTCTAAAGCATGGATGCATTTATGGCTATAGTAAAGGAGAGGTAGCTGCCTGAAAGGCATTGGCAGGAAATTGAAGAAGGAGATCAGAGTCTTATGGAGATAGGCAGATTAGAATAAATGTGTTATGTGAGAACAGAAACCCCACCCTCTGCCTATGTTCCCCAAGAAGATTTAAAGGACTTTATTAATGAATTTTAAAATGTTATGATAAAAAAATTAAGACCCTTGAGAAGTTCAATGGTGACTACTCTGTGTAAACCACAATTGACAATAGGAATTGCTACCACTGAACTTGGCTCATTAGTGTCATAGGCAAAGGTAGGAATTTGTTATAGCAGAAGCCAATGTATATATGTATATATAAAATGTATTTTTGCATGTGTAAAAGCTGTGTATATGTATAATTCTTAATATATATTTATTATACTTCTTTAAATATATACCTACAGACATAGGGATATAGTTAACTAAAGTAACAAAAGAGTAACAGAAATAAAATGTATCATTCTATTTTTAAAATATGGCATACAATCTATGAAAATTTTCAACAAAGAAAGCTCAAATAGCATTCAGGCATTAATAACTAAAAATGAGATAATAATCTGTTTGATTTTGTTGTTGTTGTTAGAAATATTTTATTAAGCAAAGCTTTGTATTAAGGCTTATTCTTATGGTGGATGATGCCAAGAAAAATATGCGTCAGACACCCACTGTACTGTAAAGGCGTTCAATGTCTTTGAAAAGAGAGAGAACTAAGTGTATATTTTCTCATTGCGATAGCAATATTTCAATAAATAAAAATACTGAACTCATAAATTGTATATTTTTTATAGCCAAAGACTAATATAATAATTACAACTGTGTTTGTAAAACCTGATGAACTTTCAAATACAACCTACAGCTTTATGTTGTTATTTAAATTCTCATCATTATGAGGGAGTCACAATGTAGGGAAAAATATATATCCTTTTTTTTTTCTGTTATTGATTGATTATTGATTGAAAGCCGAATGCTTCCTGGCTTTGGAAACCCCATGTATCTCAAGCTCTAATGATCCTTTCTTATGCTGTAGAAATGATGCTATGAATAAGTAAAAAGGGCAGGTACACAACATAATCATATCTGATAAAGATCATCATACATGCATACCTGCATATACACCTGGCATAATGATATATATTTTTAAAATAATAGCTTAATTCATAACTATTTTATTGGAAGTATTATTGGTCCATAATTCATAGAAAGGATTATAAAACTGTTCCCATTTAGTCTGAGTAATTGAATATATTTTGCCTTTAGTTGTAACTATACTCATACTTCAATTTTCTAGGTGCCATTATTTTTATTTCAATGCCAAAAAGATTTATTGCTTCTACTTATATACTATTGTTCTTCAGAAATATTGCTGTTGGTACTCCTCAACAAACAGCAGTGTGACTTTTCTTACTATACAAATATCTTAGGATGTTGAAATTTAGCATTCTTTATATAAGATTAAATTTAAATTCATATGGTAACGTCAGCATGTAACTGCATGAGTTAATGACTGAGGTTAATATAATAAATTATTTTCATTTTTAATCAACACACTTAATTATTTAAATATTTACACAGTGGCTAAAATGTATTTCTAAGCAGAGATAGAGATGAAATATGAAGTTTGAGTAAGAAAGAATTTGAATCTTAGTTTCATTTACATACACATTGTATAGACTTGAATAGGTTGTCAACATTTTCTAGTATTGTTTTAATACCTAAATATGGAAATGATAATAGTGCTTAATTCAATAATTGTTGTGATGATTACATAAGGTAGATATGTAGTGTTATCAGAGCATTAATGAAATAAATGTTTATAATGCATATCACATTGTCAAGAATATAAAGGACAGATACATTCTCCATTTGGAGAAAGTGATAATCAGGAGTGCAGGTAAATAAAAGAAAAAAATTCCCCAAATGTGAGTGAAATTTTTACAAAGCATTCTTATTAATACACTTGAAAAAATATTGAGGCTAGCCATATATTTATATAAAAGTTGTACAATTTCTACACAACTTCACTTTAAATAATATATATATCTTAAAAATAGGAATATATATACATGAACATGTAGTTGACTCCTATTTTTATCATCTTTATATCTCTTATCTTTTACTGCTTTCATTATTTTCATATTAGTATGGATCTTGTCCTTTTACTTATTTTTCTCCTGGATTCCGTTTTGCCATTTTTCTTTCACTTGACATTATGATATCATTTCCAGCTGATGCTGAAATCAACATGTACTTTCCAGAAGCTGTTTTATTCTATGAATCTAATTTTTAAATGTTATTTGCTAGTGCAATTGCTGTGGAGAACAGTAAGGTGTTTCCTACAAATATAAAATAGAATTAACATAAAATCCAGCAACTCCACTTCTGGGTATACTCCCAAAAGAATTTGAAGCAAAATTGAATGTCGGCATTATGGTGGTGTGATATGCTTCTTTTGTCTCTCCCCTTCAACCTACAACCAAGAAAACATCCATAACTCAACAAAAGTATCTCTGCCCAAAACACAAGGATGCCAGAAAATTCCACACATCTGTACATCTAAAGGTGGGTGGACTGGAACACATAGAAGAGGTGGAACCTAGGAAGCAGTGGAGGCAGTGCATGTGATCCCAGAACCTGAGCTGAACCTGCAGCCCCAGAGAACCAAGTAGTTTCAGGAAAGATGATGCACACAACTCTGGCCTCCAGGCTGCAGGGCCACCCTTGGCCATAGGGAACCAGGAAGCAGTGGAAGTGCCTGCAACTTTAGCCTACCCTCTGCCCTCAGTAGTGAGGCATGCAAACTCAGTCTCCCCAGGCATGGTAGGGACACCTGCAACCCCAGTTCTATCCCTTCCATCCCCCTACAGCAACTAAGCCTGAAACCCAGGAGACAACAGACACAGTGGAGGAGGCACTTGCCATCTTGGTGCCCAAGGTGGTGACATCAGAGACACTGGCAGTAGCAAGACACCAACAGTCACAGAGACAAAAGCAGTGACAATGAGAGCACCAGGTGACACCTCTAACAGAGGCAGTGGAGGGTAGAAAGTACCTATTTTCAAATATAACCAGAGGCAAATCAGGTAAGAGGAATCAAAAATGTGTACCTCTTACTGAAAAACAAAAGAAAGGCTGCTAAATACTAATATGCTGAATCATCAAAATCAATTTTTAAAATTTTTCTAAAAAAGACAGGTGTTCAGTACTTCAAATATGCTACCAGAGAAATAATTCATCAAGCACCATGAAGAACCATGGTAACACAATATCACACAAAAAAAGACAATTCTTCAGAAACCAAACTTAAAGTCACAGAATATTGTGATCTGATAGAAAATTCAAAAGAGTTGTCATAAAGAAAAACAACAGGCTACAATAAAACTCAGAAAGGCAGTTCAATAAGCTGAGAAATAAAGTTAATGAACAGAAGAAATATTTTACCAAAGAGATTAAAACTCAAAAAAAAAAAAAAAAAAAAAAACCCAGAAATTCTGGAGCAGAAAACTCAAAAAAAAAATTTAGAAATCATGATAAAGGAAAAATAACAATGGATACCACAGAGAAACAAAGGATTATAAGAGAATGTTATGAAGAGCTTACAAATAGAGCAGACCATACAGAAGAGAGAATTAGGGAGCTTGAGGATAGAAATTTAGAAATGATACAGGTAGAAGGAGAGAGAGAGAAGAAATTCAATGAGAACTATCCAACTCTATTAGGAAGGGAAACATTAGGATAATGTCTTCTCCCAGAAGGAGAAGAGAGTAAAAAGGAAGCAGAGAGTATATTTAAAGAAATAATAGCTGATAACTTCCAAATCTGAAAAGGAACTGGATATAAAAATCCATGAAGTCACAAGAATACCTAATACCTCAAAGTAAAAAGGCTTTCTCCAAAACACATTATATTAAAATTGTCAAAAGTCAATGACAAACAAAGAATTTTAAAGGTGACCAAGGGAAAAAGGATGATAACCTACAAAGGAACCCCATTAGGCTATCAGCAGATTTCTCAGCAGAAATTCTACAGTCCAGGAGAGAGTGGAATGACATTCTTTAAATATTGAAGTATAAAAACTGTTATATAAGAATATTCTATTGAGCAAAGTTATCATTCAGATATAAATGATAAATAAAGGCTTTCCCATACAAACATAAGCTGAGGGAATCTATCAACACTAGACTTGCCTTATAAGATATGTTGAAAGGTGCTCTACAACCTTAAACAAAAAGACTGTAGTACACAAAACTTGGTGTAAGATGACAAATAGACATACAGAATCAGAAAATTGATATTCTATAATATAATAGATTGTTAAACAATTATAGCATAAAAGTTAAAGGGGAAAATAGCAGTAAAAACAACTATAGGTACTTCAATTTGGTAGCAAACTCCAAAATAAAAAGTGATAATCTGAGATAACAAAAATATAAAATGAGAAGAGGAAAAGGATGGAACCCAGGCAAACAAATGAAGACAAGATGCTAACAGCAGAAAAAAAGACAATTTTATCTATAAGACATTTTATCAAACTTCATGCTAACCACAAAACATAAATCTAGAGCAAAGACCCAAAACACAAAGAGGAGACTGAGAAAAAAATTACAGCAAGCCACCTTACTAAAATGGGGGACAAAAACACAAGGAAAAATAAAAAATGGAGATACAGAACAATCAGAAAACAAAAGGTAAAATTGCAGTACTAATGTCCTTATTCATCAATAATCACCATAAAGATAAATGGATTAAAATCACAAATCAAAAGACAGAATTGCTGAGTGGATTAAAAAAAAAAAACCCAACTATACCCTGCAGTCAGGAAACTCACCTCAGCTCTAAAGACAAATATAGGATAAGAGTGAAGGATTAGAAGTTGATACTCCAAGCAAATGGCAGCCAAAAGAAAGTGGGTATAGCCATATTCATATCAGACAAAATAGACTTCAAGACAAAAAATGGTAATGAGACAAAGCTGGACATTATATAATGATAATAGAGATAGTTCATCAAGGAGACATAATAGGTATTAATATATATACCTAATATAGGAACTTGAAAATATATAAAGAAATTATTAATAGACTTAAAGGGAGAAACTGACAGCAACACAATAATAGTAGGAGACTTTAACCACTCACAACAATAAATGAATTATCCAAACAGAAAGTCAACAAGAAAAGAGTCACCTTAAATAAAACATTAGACACGGTGGACTTGATAGGTTTATACAGAACATTCCATCCAAATGCAGCAGAATACATATCCTTCTCAAGTGCACATAGAATATTCTCAAGGATAGTCCATATGTTGGGTAAACAAGTCAATAAATTTAAAAGATTGAAATCCCCAAGCTTCAATTCTTACTGCAATAATATAAAACTAGAAATCAACTACAAGAATAAAACTGACAAAATCACAAAGATATGGAGACTGAATAACATGTTACTGAACAGTTATTGGGTCAATGAAGAAATCAAAGTAGAAATCAAAAAGTTCCTGAAGGCAAATGAACATATGACATATCAAAATCTATGGGATACAACAAAAGCAGTACTAAGAGGGAAGTTTATAGCAATAAAGTCCTAGCTCAAGAAACAAGAAAAATCTCAAATAAACAATTTAATTTTATACCTAAAAGAACTAGAAAAAAAAATAAACAAAACCTTAAGTCGGTAGAGGGAAAGATATAATAAAATCAGACCAGAAAAATAAAATATAGACACTAAGAAGACAATAGAAAAGATCAACAAAACTAAGAACTAGTTTGTTGAAAAGAAAATCAAAACTGACAAACCTTTAGCAAAGCTTACTAAGAAAAAAGGAGAGAAGACCCTGATAAATGGAATCAGAAACAAATAAAGGAAAAATAACAGTGGATACCACAGAGAAACAAAGGATTATAAGAGAATGTTATGAAGAGCTATACACCAGCAAATTGGATGACCTACAAGAAATGGATAAATTCTTAGAATAATACAACCTTCAAAGACTGAATCATGAAGAAATAGAAAATCTGAATAGACCAATCACTAGTAAGGAGAATAAGACAGTAATCAAAAACATCGCCAAAAACACAAGTCCAGGACCAGATGGTTTCACAAGTGAATTCTACCAAATATTCAAAGAAGATTTAATACTTATTCTTCTCAAACTTTTCCAAAAAATGGAAGGAGAGGAATTTCTTCCTAATATTTTTACAAGGCCAATATTACTCTGACACCAAAACCAGAGAAAGACAGCACACACACAAAAATTACAGGCCAATATCTCTGATGAACATGAATGCAAATATCCCCAACAAAATATTAACAAACCAAATACAACAGCACATTTAAAAAACTCATGCAACATGATCAAGTAGGATTTATTCCAGGAATGCAAGTAGGGTTCTACATCTGTGAATTAATCAATGTAATACATCATATTAACAAAATGAAAGATAAAAAAATAAGATCATCTTGATAGATGTAGAAAAGGCATTTGACAAGATTCAACACACATTTATGACAAAAACTCAATAAAATGGGTATAGAAAGAATGTACCTCAACATAATAAAGGGTATATATGACAAATCTGTAGCTAACATCATACTCGGTGGTGAAAAGCTCAACCTTTTCCCTAAGATCAAGAACAAGACAAAAATGCCCACTCTTGCACCTCTTATTCAACATAGTATTGGAAGTCCTAGCCAGAAAAATTAGGCAAGAAAAATAAGTAAGGAATCCAAATTGGAAAGAAAGAAGTAAAACTATCACTATTTGCAGATGACAGGACTTTATATATAGACAACCCTAAAGACCACCAAAAAACTATTAGAAATAATAAACAAATTGAGTAAAGTTGTAGGGTATAAAATCAATGTACAAAAGTCTGTTGCATTTCCATACACTAACAATAAACTAGCAGAAAGATAAATTAAGAAAACAATCCCTTTACAATCTCAAGAAAAAGAATAAAATAAATAGGAATAAATTTAACCTAGGAAGTGAAAGACCTGTATACTAAAAGCTATAAGACGTTGAAAGAAATTGAAGAAGACACAAATAAATAAAAAGATATTCTATGCTCATGAATTGAACGAATTAACATTGTTAAAATGCCCATATTACCTAAAGCAACCTACAAATTCAGTGCAATCCCTATCAAAATCCCAATGACATTTTTCATGGAAATTGAACAAAATAATCCTAAAATTTATATGGAACTTCAAAGAACCTCAAATAGCCAAAGCAATCCTAAAAGTAAAGAACAAAGCTGTTGTATCACACTCTCTGATTTCAAATTTTATTACAAAGCTATAGTAATCAAACAGCATAGTATCAGCAGATAAACAGATACATAGATCAGTGAAACAGAATTGAGAGCCCAATTATATGGCTACAGATTTATAGACAATTAATTTATGAAAATGAGCAAAGGACATTCAATGGAGAAAGAATAGTCTCTTCAATAAATGGTGTTGGAAAAACTGGACAGCCACAGGCAAAAGAATGGAACTAGAACACTATTCACACAGTACACAAATATCAACTCAAAATAGATTAAAGGTTTGAATATAAAACTTGAAACCATAAAACTCCTAGAAGAAAACATAGACAGTATGCTCTTTGACATGGGTCTTAGCAAAATCTTTCTGGATATGTCTCCACAGCTAAGGGGAACAAAAGCAAAAATAAGCAAATGGACAACATTAGACTGAAAAGCTTCTGCACAGCAAAAGAAACTATCAACAAAACAAAAAGACAACATACCGAATGGGAAAACATATTTGCAAATCATATTCAGTAAGGGGTTAAAAACCAAAATACATAAAGAACTCATAAAACTCTATAATAAAAAATAAACAACCAGATTTAAAAATGGGCAGAAGGGCTGAATAGACATTTTTCCAAAGAATACATATGCAGGGCAAATAGGCACATGAAAAGTTGTTTAACATCACTAATAATTAAACAATTGTAAATAGAAATCACAGTGAGATATCACCCCACACCTGCTAAAATGGTTTATCAAAAAGATAAGGCATGGGCTTCCCTGGTGGCGCAGTGGTTGAGAGTCTGCCTGCCAATGCAGGGGACACGGGTTCGAGCCCTGGTCTGGGAAGATCCCACATGCCGCTGAGCGACTGGGCCCGCGAGCCACAACTACTGAGCCTGCGCGTCTGGAGCCTGTGCTCTGCAACAAGAGAGGCCGTGACAGTGAGAGGCCCGCTCACCGCGATGAAGAGTGGCCCCCACTTGCCACAACTTGAGAAAGCCCACGCACAGAAATGAAGACCCAACACAGCCAAAAATAAATAAATAAATAATTAATTAATTAAAAAAAAAAAAAAAGAAAAAGACAAGGCATAACACGTACTGGAGAGGATGTGGAGAAAAGGGAGCACTCGTGCACTGTTGGTGGAAATGTAAACTGTTGCCATCACTATGGAAAAAATTATGGAGACACCTCAAAAATTAAGAACTACCATATGATTCAACTATTCCACTTCTGGGAACTTATCCAAACAATACAAAAACACTAATTCGAAAGTATATGCACTCCTGTGTTCATCACAACATTGTTTACAGTAGCCAAGATATGGAAAACCTAAGCATCAATCTACAGATGAATGTATAAAGAAGATGTGGTATATATATATATATATACAATTGAATACTACTCAGTCATATAAAGATTAAATCTTATCATTTATGACAACATCGATGGACTTTGAGGGTATTACACTAAGTGAAATAAGTCAGATGGAGAAAGACAAATATGATCTCACTCACATGTGGGAAAAAAAATATAAAACCTAACAAAAACAAACACATAGGTACAAAAAAAAGAGTAGTGTTACAGAGGGGAAGGAGAGGAGGGAGGGCAAAATGAGTAAAGGGGGTCAACTGTACAGTGACTGATGGAAACTATACTTTAGGTAGTGAGCACACTGTATTGTATACAAAAGTCAAAATATAATGTTGTACACATAAAACTTAGGTAAAGTTATAAACCTGTATTAGCTCAATAAATACACATATAAAAACAGTAATTAATTATTTGACTTTAAAAGAATCAAGCCTCATACAGTCTTAAGAAATATCTATGCTTATCTTTGTATTTAATTTCAACTCAAAGGTTTGTTTGCTTTCTTGTTTTAAGAAAGTGGGGTGTTGTAGATTCAAACAAGGAATTTTTTCCCAATCTTATAATTCTACTGAAAATTTTAATAGTAAAATTTTACCTTTATAGACATATAAGCTAATATTTTTAAGTGTACAAAATGAGATCTTAAAAAATAAAAACATTTTGAGACATCATTTTAAAAAAATGAAAGCAGGGCTTGAACAGGTATTTATACATAACATTATTCAAAATAGCCCAAAGGTGGAGGTAACCTAAATATCCACTGATGAATAACTGGATGAACAAAATGTGGTATATACGTACAATGGAATATTACTCACCTTTTAAAAGGAAGGAAATTCTGACACATACTACAACATGGATGAACCTTGAGAACATTATGTTAAGGGAAATAAACTATTGAACAAGTACTGTATGATTCCATTTATGTGAGGTACCTAGAAGAGGCAAATTCATAGAGACAGAGGTCAAATGTTGGTTGCTAGGGGTTGGAGGGTGGGGAGAAGGAGGATTTATTATTTAATGGGTACAGTTTCAGTTGTGCAAGATGAAATAATTCTGAAGATGAATGGTGATGACATTTGCACAACAATGTGGATGCAATTAATGCCACCGAACTTCACCCTTAAAAATGGTTAAGATGACAAATTTTATTTTATAAGAATTTTACTACAGGTACAAAAATAATAAAAAATACTTGAAATAAAAATAAATTATTTTTTCATTATTTTAATTGTTCCAGTTGCTACTTGAACTGATTGATGAGGGTGACCATGACAAAGACAGTATTTTATGTACTAATTAATTATAATAATTGGAAAACCACAAAATTAAAAATTAAATTATACAATAAGAATCCAATTTCAATGTTTAGAATACAATTGTATTTTGTTTCAAGAGCAAGACAAAAAATACATAGTTGATTTGAAATATAGTACCAAAATAATGGATCTGAGATTCTATAAGGTAATTAAAAGTTTGATTATTGCCTGAAAGATATGTAAACATCTCCATTTTATGTATACATGATGGTGTCTAGAAGTCATGGAGCTCATTTCACTTCCTCTTTGTGCAATGCATCACAATGAAGTATTAATAGAATAAATCTTTCAAAACTATCAATGACTGCCAGTGATTTTCCATGCATGTTGGGTATTTTGCTGTTCTGTACAAATTTGATGAAGATAACACCAAAGAACAAATGATTTAAGTAGTTATGGCAAAAACTATGGGAGGCTTAAGTAGGGTAAAGGTAATAAACTCTAATACTATATCATATAATTCTGCCTGACAGATAAAATAAACATTAAGTTGCTATTTAATTGGTTCTCAATCTGATTTCTTCCTTGCTAAGACTTTACCAGGTATATATTTTGTAGAGGAAATTTTCCTTTTATTTATTTTATAAAATTTTTATTAGAAACATATTTAGATTTTGCATCATCTTCTTTCAAAATAGCATAAAAATATTCCTTATTATTTTGGGTTCTGGGGTCCAATTTCAACCTGTATGTTGGGGGAGTATGAGATCACTCCAAACTAATAGGCAATGCTCCATACACCAGCTGGGTGTCCTATAATTCAACTCAATTCTGACACTATCTACCTGGATATAGCCTCAGATGCCACAGGTTAAGGGCTCAGTCACAGAAGAATGCCTCCCCCCATAATTTTTTATGCCCGTTGCAAAGCTAGGTTATTACCTATGCTTCTGACCCCACCAGCTGCAAATTGGAGGTTTTAATGACCCCGTTCAACTCAGAATGCCAATAGCAAGTGCTGGTTGTTACTTGTACTTATGACTACCTGAGTATAAATCATAAGTTACCATGACCCCCACCCCCCGCCTTGGATTCTATTAATTTGCTAGAGCAGCTCACAGAACTCAGAGAACATTTTACTTACTAGATTATTGGTTTATTATCTAAGGATATAACTCAAGAACAGCCAGATAGAAGAGATGCCGAGGGAAAAGTATTTGGAAAGGGGAGCAGAGCTTCCATGCCCTCTCCAGGTACACCACTCTTCCCAAGCATCCACATATTCACCAACGAGGAAGCTTTCTGAACTCATCCTTTTTGGGTTTTTATGGAGTTTTTGTTATATTGGCATGATTGACTAAATCATGGGCAGTTGGTGATTGAACTCAATTTCAGGCTCCTCCCTTCTCCCTGGAGGTTGGTGGGGGAGGGTGGTGCTGAATTCTAATCACTTGATTGGCTTCACAGGCAACCAGCCCCCATTCTTAGGTGTTTTCAAAAAGTCACCTCAAAAGATACATAACAAAATATTTCATTTTTGGCATTTAGGAAATTCTAAGGTTTTGGGAGCTATGTGCCAGGAACCTTGGGTGAAGACCAAACAGATATGAAAAATATATTTTGGTCATCTGAATGATCAAATATGTATTTGTCTTTAAATCACTTATTATTGTATATATATAATACATATCATTGTTTGTAGCGTGAAACTATGATTAATTAAGGACTACTCAGATAAGATTCACTTTCTTTCGGTGGCTATATAATATCAGAAAGCAGTTACTTATTTTTTCTTTTATAAACCATCTATGTACATTTATACTGATAATTTTATTTCAGGGAATTGTGGGTTAAAATGGAGTTTGTCATCATGAAATTATCCCATTCTTTTACTTATAATTTGATTTTAAATAAAGTTAATAATCTGAAAGAAGAACCTCATTAACAAATGTTTACCTTACCTAATGATGTGATAGTTTTGTGTAAATTTAATATTCTGAAATAATTAAGCTCAAAGACAGTAGGTATAGAAGTTTTCTATTTTTCTGAAGAATAGTCACTCTACATTAATATACTCTTTACCACATTTCCCATCAATGACTTTTGCATTAACTCATTTTTAGAGGATGATAGGCCTTCACTTTTCCTGTGAGGTTGCTAATATTGTCAAGAAGAACAAAGAACTTTCACGTTCTGAGACCTCCTGGGACCACTGCTCTCTCCTTGTTTCATCAGAGGTGAGAACTTGTCAGTAGCCACATTTAATCACAGGCCATATCAGGAATATCTTCTGGGACTAAAGTGAACCTAAAGTCTCACTCTGAACTCTTAAATAGGTTACTGGACTTTAGTGGTTGGTAAAGAAATGTGACATTCCTTCTTATTGTGGGAGTATTGAGCCATAATACGATATAGTTTTAAAATAGAACAGTATAGAAAAAAGGCTACCTTTTCAAAACTAAATATAAAATAAGTCAATTACTTCACATTTTTAAAACCATACTAAATTATTCACTATACTAAAATATTTACATAAGGTGAGTCATTTAATTATCATAATAGTCAATGAGGAAGATTAAAAGTAAATGGAAAAAAATTGAGCCTAAAGAAAAGATTAAAAGTTATTTCCAACTTTTCAGGTAGCAAATGATCCAGTGTTTAAAACCAGGTCATTTAAACTGTATGGACATTAAATTTCTACTCTGCAGTATGGCCTTCTTATTTTCATGAATTTGGTAATAAATCTGAAAGTAATTAAAAATTGAATTAAACACAACTAATTTAAAATGTGACTTTAAAATATGAATTTTGATATGTTCAAAAGGTGTCCAAAATACAAAATCTAATTGTCTCAGGGCAAATTTTTTTTGTCACCTTGGATTTACTTTAATAAAAGGAGTGTGGGGGACTTCCCTGGTGGTCCAGTGGTTAAGACTCCATGCTCCCAATGCAGGGGTCCGGGGTTCGATCCCTGGTCAGGGAACTGGATCCCACATGCCGCAACTAAGAGTTTGCATGCCACAACTAAGGAGCCGGCGAGCTGCAGCTAAGACCCAGTGCAACCAAATAAATAAATATTAAAATAAATAAATAAATAAATAAAATAAAATAAAAGGAGTGTGCCCTAAGGTTAATTTTGGCCCAAAATGCTCTTCAGATTATACCAAATTGTACAATTAAAAAAAAAAAAAGTCACTTAGAAATATTCAAAGAGAGAAGCTAGAATACAATCCCCTCTCCAAAAGGCAAAAATGGTTAATTTAAAAATTGTAAAATAAATTTCAGGACAAAAACTCAAACATTTATACGAATTAGGATTTGAAACAAATTAGCTGGGAATGGATATGTCTATTTTTTCTTAGGTTTTATTTACCATTCTGTGTACATGAATTACACATTCATTGTGGAATACATTTTCCAATTTCTCCCTCATATTACAGTTATATTTTTAAATAAAAAACTGAGAATATTTTTAAGTCCCATTGTATATCTTGATATCAATGTGTTTTGATCTCTTGATTTATCAATTTCTATTTTATTTTAACCTGATTATATTACCAATTGTTTATCTAGTTGTTGTTGCTTTTAAATTACTAGTCAAATATCTTCTTGAAAATTATTTGTGAAACCTGCAGATTTTCTTCCCCCCCAATTCACTGCATGTTTTTTAAAACTTACTAATACCTTCCTCCTGATTTGCTTTTTATTTTTTCTTTTTCTAATTTATTTAAATGCTTTAATTTGCTGAAAATGAAACAGGAAGAAGGGGGTAGGGCACAACCTTTAAAAGAATGAAATAGCCATAGGACATGACAAAAACTGGTTAGAACTAACTAGGTCCAAGATGGCAGAAGATTTGACCTTGAGCCTCATTGTACACTCATTGTAATACATTAGCATAAGCTAAGTGACATGCTCACCAGTGCTATAACAGTTCTGAGGCCGAGGCTGACCATCAAAGATCAAAAAGTGGGTGGTGGCCCAATTCCTGGAAATATCCACCCCTTCCCCAAAATAGTTGGAATAATCCTCTCACCCATTAGCCTACTAAATTACCCAGCCCGTAAAAACTAACCAACCCAGATTTCGAGGCCTCTCACCTTCTGAGATGGCCCACACTCTGTATGTGGAGTTTGTTTCTCTCTAAATAAATTCACTTCTTACCTATCACTTTGTCTCTCACTGAATTCTTTCTGCTATGAGACATCAAGAACCTGAGCTTCATTAAGTTCTGAGACCAGGGTTGTGATCTCATTTAAAAGACCATTGGGTTCAAGTCCCAGTCTGGGTTGCATGGTTTCAAAATGATTTAAGTACCTGACTAATTTAAGTCCCTAAGTCAAACCTATGTAGAGCTAAGTATAAGTCAGTCCGTGATGAGTATTATAATTCTTCATTTCTTCAATTAACGTTTATCCACATTTCTCAAGATTTTTTTGCATGTCTACAAGTCTCAAGTGGCTTTTTTAAATGGTTCTATCTTCCCTAATGCCTTTTTCTGTTATTCCCAGTGCATCTTTACTTTTCTTATACCTTTCTTTCCTTACTGGTGCCAGCTGATTTTTACCTCAAGCTGTGATTTTCTTTCTCATGTTACATCTAAATTCAAAAATGCAATAATTATTAATTATGTCCTTTGATTTCATGGAAAACTTTGGTCACATTTTTACTGAAGATATGGTCATTAAAAAAAAAATGATACTGGTTATTTAAATGTATTTACTTCTTACTAATTCCCTTCTTTATTTTACATATTCTTTTAGTGCCCATTACCTCTTCACTGCCAATCATTCATATTCCAAAGAGCAGTTTTCTTCCTGAACACATAATTTGCAAATTTTATATATTTGGAGGAGCCAGGAGAATGCTCTAGAATATGTAGGTGATCTCCAGGAATAAAAGGGTATGTGGGTCTCTCAGTCTCTGTCTGTCTCTGTCTCTTGTCTCTCTTTTCCTGTCTCTCTCCATGTCTGTCTCTGTCTCTGTCACTCTCTGTCAGCATGAGTGTATGTGTGTTATTTAGCCTTACTTTCTGTTGATGACAAATATCAGCAAGAGAACTTATCAGCCACAATTATCTCTGTGCCCCATCATATGCATAATCCTCTGATTTCCTCTTTCACCAGCTCCTCCCTGCTCTTCCTCTAGTCAATCCATTCACTTTTATGTATGTGTTCAAATAACAGACCTTTGATTTTGTTTTTTAGGGTATGTATCTACCTTGGAGAATTCCATACCCTCTCAATGTTTCATTATTTCTGAAGTGAAATGTATCCACCCTGCATCATTTTGCATTCTCTAGTACGTTTTCTTTTCTTCATTGAACTTGGCACTTTTCTTCTTATTCTTATGTTCAGAACGAGAGCTTGCCCTACTTTCCATTAATATGGAATTACCATTTCATGTTCCCCTCAGTTTCACTGGATTCAAAGAGGAGGAGGTAATGCTGTCTTTGTGGCATTATTTTAAACACAGAACTTTTTGTAACATTTAATTGCATCTTGGAATCACATTAATTCTACACTATTATTTTTGTATGTAAATATTCAAAATATATTGAACCCTTTTCATATAAAAAGTACTGTGATGTGAAAAATGAGTAAGACAGTTCCTTAAGTTGCTCACAATTTACTCAGAGAGAAGAACGTGGATTCATCTAATCAGAATACATGGCAGGGTGTGATAAGGTCTAAAATCATAACTGATTAAGACATAATGTGATTTGGTAAAATAAAAAGATGACTGTCAAAACTATCATTTTTTTTCTGAGTTATGAAATTATGACAGCATACCATAAATATTCTTTTCAAGTTATCCTCATTAGGTCTTAATATTTTTCACTATAGATTTACAGTGGCCTGAAAAGACCTGCAGTTGTATCTCTCTAAATACTGTAAATTATTCATGAATCAGCATTGTTCATGTTAAACTGAAGTGGTGAAATTGTCTGAAATATGGCAATAATTAATACCTTACAAATCACAGACCTTTTTCTCTAGCCCTTTCAGTGGCATCTCTTTTACGGCTCAGTCAAATTTTAATAAACCAATATGACGTATTTGTGCTTTTACAGATAAAGGACAATGATCAATAATTGTTGAAATTTTAGGCTTCTCATATAATAACTAAATAGTATTAATTTTAATGATTGAAATTTTAAGTCACTTCATTTCATGTTACAGTATTTTTTAAAAAGTATTTCTCAATCCTGTTCCCAGTTAAGGTCCCCATGAGCAAATGTCTAAGTGTGAATTTTGCTTATAATCTTATTCTTTCATATGCTTGCATTACTGTCAAAAATATATTAAACTGTTCTCTCTGAAGACATGTCCTATTACATTAAAAAATGTGGATGTTTTCCCTGTTCAGCTAGTAGACATTTCTTTGTCTCACATAGCTTCATATTTCTGGCTAAATTTACATTTTTTTCCTAAGCAACATAGAAAATATCATTTATTGTTTTCTCAGTTTTCTATTACACACATCAAGAAATCCATACTTAGTTTCCAAGGTATTTTACATCGTGTTTTACATTAAATAATACAAATTACTTTCTAGGTACATTATTATAGGAAACAAATTCTGATAAATTTTTAAAAATTTAATGCCAAAAGAATGAGGTGACTATAGATAACAATACTTTTTATTTAATAACAGTAGTTTCCATAGTTGAATAATTCAGGGCTCCCAATACACATTTTCTCTTCATCAGTAACAATAATAAAAAACCAAAACAATAACAACTAACAAACAAACAAACAAAAAAAACAAAAAATACGAAACTATAGAGCATTTCCCACATACTATACTTAAGTGCTCAGGAGAGATTAGAGAAAAAAGCAGAAACTTTCCATGTCTTAGGAAAGTGTGGTAAATAAACACTAAAGAAAATATTACGTATAGTTAATCACATATTTACAATTGTGTAAAGAAGTGCCTTTTAAGCTGAAGCTGGAAGGATAACTAGGATTGAATGAGCAAAGATTTGGGGATTAGAGGGAGTAAGCATCCTAGATATAAAACATATGCGAAAGTTGAGAACTGAATGAGAACATCAATTTGAAAGACCAGAAAGAAATTTAAAAACAATGAATCCTAAATCAAGGAAGGTGATTGTTATAAAATTAGTTTAGATCAGATAGCCAAGGCCATTAACATGTGATACATATATTCATGATTTTGGATTCTACCTGAATCATTTTAAGTGGGGGAGAGTAACATAATCAACTGTGCATCATTTCAACATTGTTTTATTTACTATGTGAATTATAAATTAGTAGGTGTCTTGGCAATAGTGTGGGCAAGCAGGTGGATACTAGAAAGTAGAATTTCTAAAAGTTCGTGCATAAGTATAAATTTAGCAAGATGGAGATATTGAGATAAATTTTCTAGGTTCTGGTATTATCAAACTTGGAGGAACTGCTTTACTGAATTGAGGAACACTAGAAAATAATCAAATATTTTTGTACAGAAAAAAGGTCTTGGATTCTTTTGGGGACATTGCTTTTCTTAGAAGCAAATGAGATACTCAAGGAGAGATTTATTAAATAAAAATATTTATTGATTAGCCTTTGAATGTTGACATTTATAAGATACAAAAAACATAGAAAATGGTTCTCGTGGAGGTTATGTTGAAGTGAGGGTAACAAACAACAAAAACCAAACATTAGTAGGGTAGAAGTCCTGTGAAGAAAAATTAGATAAGAAATTCAAGGGAATAAAAGATGATAGTAATAGCTATTTTAGAGAAGGTAGGGCAGAGAGGGCCTCTAAACAGGCAGCTCAGTAATAGGCTGTGAGTCTGTAGGAGATGAGCATTCCAGGGAGCAATGCAAATTCCTTAAGATGGTGAGTTTGTGGATGAGTAATAGCTGACTTCCAAATAAAGTGATTTGGGAATTATTGGGTCATCCCTGATGAATTAAGTTTGGGGATTAAATGATATAACCCAAGGATGAAACCTAAAAACAGAACCCTGATACATTTTCCTATTTAATGCCATAATTAGTCTCAAAAACTGTTAAGGTTCTTCAGGATAAATATTATACTTACTGTCTCATTTAGGGTCCTGGAAGACAATTATAACACACTTTGAAAAAGAAGAGCTTTTTAGAATGTTATGAGCCAGGTTATTAGGGCACACTTTTCCTAAGTCATGGTATGCTAAGTTTGATGTTAATTACTGATGTTTTTTGCCGATGGTTGGTGGTGTCCTGAGGCTGTCATGTATTGGTTTAAGACATGAGCACAGTTGAGGTTCTAAACAGTTTTTCAGGCATGAGGTAGTGCACTTACCCTCTAGCAAGATGGAGGTCTCATTTCTATGAGACTAAAGGGTTCAGATGGTTTTGAATTTCAGAGATCTTGAGCACATTGACCAGTACCACCATCGAAAGTCTCACAGCCCCTATCTGAACATTAACTATGGTAAAGAGGTTTTCCTATGCTGCTCTTTCAACATTATCTGAAGTCTTGTTCTCATATAGTTAGATCTGGTCTTGATGTTCATCAAAGTCTGAATATCTCATTGGTGCTCTAACAACTGCATTCTTTATAATCAGTTGCTTGGGTTTAGTCTCTAGCAATATTTTCTCTGAAATTCTAAGCAATCTGAATCTCCTTCAAAACTGCCATAAAATAGGTTTATCTGATATTTCCAGTTCTCTTATCCAAGAGCCCCTAAAAAATAAGTCAGGAGTCTATCACCACCTCAAAATCCAGCTGCAGGACTGAGCTGTGGGAGCATGGTATAGACAGAAACAAATGTCTACGAACACGTTCAATTCGTTTCAAAGTCTCTCTCTCCTACTAAACAATTTGGATGTATATTTTCTTTTGGATCTTGGAAGATTTTGTTCAGAAGATAATTCTGCATCTGTCATCTAATTTTTAAATACTTTCCCTTAATCATTGGTCTTTGATATCTAATTTTAGATTAAGGGCAAGAAAAATATTATGAAATCATTACATGATATTTCCTTTCTTTCTTTATCTTCTTTATTTCTCCCACTCTTCCTTCTGAATAAGGTAATTACAGGTGTTAGACACAATTTGCAGTTTTTTTCCAGGGCAGTGTTGTCAGAAAATACCAGCAAACAAATATGGTACACATTTTAGCTTCAAAAGTCACCATACAACTTTAAAATAATAATTCAACATGCATGTAAGAAGGCAAAATACAATATGTGTTTTAGCACGGTTATAAAACAATATTCTCAAAAATTGAAGAAGTAAATTAATTTTCAGAAAAAATAATAGTAAGGTATGAACATGTGGGCACTATTTCCTGTCAATATTTGGCCTAAGTATGAGAGCCAGAGGCCACTAAGTAACCCTCTTCAAGGCTATTAACTTGAGGGCCGAGAGAATTTGCACCCTGATTCTAAGTGAGGCCCAGGTAACCAGTAAAAATTATAGCAAACTCTCCCTGGGTATCATTGTGTAGCAACCTACACCAGATTGGTGTAGTGTGTATTGATGTGAGTTCAGCTGTGAGAAAATTCAATATTCTCAAGCTATATTCCCAAGCTGGATTAAGCTCCAGAATGACATAGTAGAACATCCAGAATTTTCTGTGACTCCAACTGTATTAAAAAATAGCTGAGAATTATGGGGGAATGTGTTATTAGGCATGCTAAATGTCCTAAAGATAGAAGAAGAGTCTGTGCCAAGGATGAAGGAAGAAACTTGTTTTCAGAGGATCCACACCTCTACAAAGCTAGGAGAGTGCTGAGTTTCTTCCTGCGGATAGTCCAGCTGCCATTTTAATTAGAATTATACTTATCTATGGTGAAGAGCATACAGGATGGATTTCAGTTGAAATTAGGGGATAGCATAGCACTGGGACTAAATAGGACAAAATCTTGGCTTTCCCATTTCAATCACTATGCAATGAAATTGCATAATACATCATTGTCTTTGATGAGCCTTTTATCTCAGTCACTCCTGAGACATTTCTAACATAGATCATATGTTGTATTAGGTCACAAAATCTAGAATAATTTCAAACAATAGAAATTAATTAAACTAAATTTATAAAATATCAAACAACTAAAACAACACATTGCAAAACACAAGAAATGCAACATCTAGGAGCATATAAAAACAATTATATAAATATCGATATACACACTTTTATTATACTCACTTATATATGTATATGCAATCTATCTATCTAAATATTCATAATAAAATAAATCTTCATGCAAATTGTAGGCACAGATTTTACAGATTATCTGGAAAATAATTTTAACACTGTGTTGAAATCCACATTCTTTAAAAACAACTTTATTCACTAGAAAATGACCATTAAAGTTTTTATTTAATAATAACAAATAATAACATTGCTGATAGTAATAAGGTCAATCAGTCATTTAACAGAAGGCTTGAGAAAGAGAATAGCAAAATAACTCTTAGAAAATAAAACATTTTAGATATTATAGGGTACATACAAAACCTCCATTCTTTACTATCACGTTAGGTACTTTACCATAATAACAGATGCTTCAGCTACCTCTTTCCTCCTCAAGGAATTCTGTGTTTTAGAAAAAGTGATTTCAATACCAATTTCAAGGGTGGAATTAATATGAAGTTATTCTGGTTGCTTTCACCACTTATTTGTTGTAGAATGGATATGTGGCAATTCTAGCCAATAAAATGCTGAGAAAAGTCATAGGGCAGTATGATTATTTTCTTTGTCAGAATGCCATTGATTCTGTTTGCATTGGTTGGAAGTGTCCTTGTCATTCTCTTACTATGTAGGGAATGAAGGGAACATTGATAATGGCAAGAAGGGAAATAACTCAGTTTCTTGATGAAAGGTTTGAGTCAGTGAATCAATCAACCTGAATGTCACTAATTATCTGGAATTCTTAGGAGATATAGTAAATTTTCCTTAGAATCTAAAAATTATGGAAACATAGTTTATTTTTCAGCCAAAAATGTTCTAACTAGTTATCATCAAGAAGAAAATAAAGACCAAGATAAAATTAGAGACCAGAAAAAGGTGACGAATATACACAACAGCCAGAGATGTATAATAAACAATACAAATGAACAATTAATTAGAATGACATGGAAATTGAAGTATACTATTTAAACCCCTAAAATTGAGATGAAGGGAAGAAAAAATCAGATACAGGAGGAATAAAAGAAAATTTAAATTTGATCATGAATGGATAGAAAATATAAAATATTTAAACCCATAGAGGACATCATACCTTACATTGAAGAAATAACCATCACAAAATAATACGGTACGTAGTTTTCAAGATAGTTGCCTTGAACTTATCATGTGATAGATAATATTGCTGTTATTTGAACTGCAGCAGTACATAAAAAAAATAAGTATCGTTTTCTGATATTTTATTCAGAATAGCATAATGAACTTACCATTCTATGAGTAACAACCTTAACATGTAACATCTGGGTTGGCAAGAACAAATGCCTTACAGAAGGAGGCAGAAAAGGAGCCAAGAAGAAAGTAGTCCATCATTTATCAAGATTGGTATGATGTGAAAACACCAGCTATGTTCAATATAAGAAATACTGAAAAAACATTAGTCACAAGTACTAAAACAAACAAAATTATATTTGATTGTCTCAAGGATTTTTTTTTTTTTTGAGTGAGCCTTACTGATCTGCAGACTGATGAAGTTTTATTTAGAAAATTCAAATCAATTACTGAGGATTTGCTAGCAAAAAAATTTCTGAACAATTTCTATGGCATGAACATTACCCATGAAAAAATGTGTTTCATGGTCAAAAATTGGCAGACTATGATTGAAGGTCACGTTGTGGTCTAACTACCTATGACTATTTGCTTTGTCTGTTGTTTGTTGTTTTAACAACAAAAAAAAAATATGCAAGCAGATTCAGAAGACTTCTTATACTCAGGCCCACAATTCCACTAAATCACCTGATGGAAATTATGACCTGAATGGTGCAGGCAGTATGATGATTATGAATAAAGCTGCCATGAGCATCTACGTGGAGATTTTCATGTTTTCAATTCCTTGGGTAAATACCAGAGATCATGATTGCTGGATTGTATAGTAAGAGTGTGTTTAATCTTGTAAGAAACTGCCAAAATGTTTTCCAAAGTGGCTGTACCATTCTGTATTCCCACCATCAATAAATGAGAGTTCTTGTTGCTCCACACTCTCATCAGCATCTAGTGTTGTCACTGTTTTGGATTTTGGCTATTCTAATAGATGTGTAGTGGCATCTCATTGTTGTTTTAATTTGCATTTCCCTAATGACATATGATATGGGGCATCATCATATGCTTATTTACAATCTGTACATGTTCTTTGGTGAGGTTTCTGTTAAGATCTTTGGTCCATTTTTTAATTGCATTGTTTGTTTTCTTACTGTTGAGTTTTAAGAGTTCTTTATCCATTTTGGATATCAAATGTGTCTTTTGCAAGTATTTTCTCCCATTCTGTGGTTTGTCTTTTCATTCTTATCAACAATGTGTTTGGCAGAGGGGAAGGTTTTAATTTTAATGAAGTCCAGCTTATCAATAATTTCTCTCATAGATCGTACCTTTGGTGTTGTATGTAAAAAGTAATCACCATACCCAATGTCATCTAGGTTTTCTCTTATGTTATCTTCTAGGAGTTTTACAGTTTTGCCTTTTACACTTAGGTTTATTTTCCATTTTGAGTTAATTTTGTGAAACGTGTAAGGTCTGTGTCTAGATTTATTCATTTATTTTTGCAAGTGAATGTCTACTTGTTTCATCATTTGTTGAAAAGTTGTCTTTTTTCCATTATATAAATTTGATCCTTTGTCAAATATCAGTTGACTATATTTATGTGTGTCTATTTCTGTACTCTGTATTCTGTTCCATTGATCTATTTATCTATTCTTTCACCAGTACCACACTGTATTTCTGCAGCATTATATTTAGTCTTGAAGTTGAGTAATGGCAACCACCAACATGGTTCTTCTTCAACATTTTGTTGTCAATTCTGTGTCTTTTGCCTCTCCACATAAACTTTAGAATCAGTTTGTCCATATCTACAAAATAACTTGCTAGTATTTTGGTGGGGATTGCATTGAATTTACAGATCAAGTTGGGAAGAAATGACATCTTGAACATGGACTATATCTCCATTTATTTAGTTCTTCTTGATTTCATTCATCAGAGTTTTATAGTTTTCCTCACATATATCTTGTACATATTTTGTTAGATTTAAACCTAATTATTTCACTTTGGGGTGCTACTTACTGTATTTTTTAAAATGTCAAATTGCATTTATTCATGGCTGGTGTACAGGCAAGCAATTGGCTTTTGTATAATTTGTGTATTAACCTTGCATCCTGCAACCTTGCTATAATTGCATACTAGTTCCAGGAATTGTTGTTGTTGATGATGCTTTTATATGTTCTACATAGATAATCATGTCACCTGTGAACAATTTTATTTCTTCCTTCTCTATTATTATACATTTTTTTCTTGTCTTATTGCATTAGCTAGTACTTCTAGTACAATGTTGGAAAGAAATGGTGAGAGGGGACATTCTTGCTTTGTTCTTGTTATTAGTGGGAAGGTTTCTATTTTCCCTTTTTTTTTTTAAGTCTAGAAATCGGTAATCACTCATCTGGTTAAGCTAAATTTATTTTTTCCTGTTTAAACTTCAAACCACATAATTTATTTCAAAGAGTAAAATAATCCACATTTTATTTTGAACTATTTTTTCTCTTTATTGACTATTTAAGTCAGATTATCACTTAAACTTTCACTTATTTTTACTTTAGACATGCACTAATATTAAGAAAGTTGAAGTCAACTAAGAAACAATTTCATTTGTATACTAATCACTTAATAAAGGTGTATATGTTCTGGGAGGAGATCAGTTGAAATATAGTTAGAAATTCATTTAAATGTCTCTTTTTATTAAAGATTATTGTCTGTAAACTAGAATCTCAAACGTTACTTTTACTTTGAATTTTTATTCTTTCTCTACACTAAAAGAATTTTTGGTATTTAAGTATGCTTTTTATATTTTCTTAAGATATTTAGCATAGGTTTGGTACTAGAAAGACATAAAAATGTGGGGTTTTAAGTACTTTAATTTTCTCCATGATGCTACCTAAGTGAAAGAGATTTAAGAGATTAAAAAACACCTACAGATCATTGAACAGACATACATACATGCACACACACAGGCAAAATCGGTGATCTCTAATAAAAAATAGGAAGCCAGTGTTTGAATTTGATGAGATTTAAACATTAAAAAAAGGAAAAACTGGATTGAAGATCAAAGAACTGAGTCTAATACTCTATATCTGAGAACGTATTAAAAAAAAAAAATGGTTCAGTGAGATCTACTATCAAATAAGAAATTAGTTTCAGTTACAGGTAATCCTGGAAAGAAAAAAAAATATGTGTCAGACTGACTACCATAGCTGGAGCAGCATAACATTAAATGCTAAAATATCAAGTTCTGTGAAATTAAATAAATCAAAGCTCAAAGGTTTAGCTTCAAAATCCCCATATATTGAGGCTGTGAAATTTGGATAGTATTTCAAAAAAGCAGATTTTTTTTACAGCAGTTTTCAGAATTTCAATTTTTTCTTTAGTAAGTTCAACATGTTTTGCTAATTTATGCTAATGCATGTACCCTGCCGAATGAATCAATATCATCAAAAGTTTTTTTTTTAAAGCAACATTCTATTTAGATTTTAAGGATATATAACTAAGTCAATTGCATTAATCTGAGAACATAATTCTTAAAAAGTAACAACAAAACATATTACTAAAGATTTACATATCTTCTATGTAATTAACTTTTAAATTGTTAATGTGGTATTTAATGCCTGCAATTATGTAATTCTTCATAAAAGAGTGAACAACTTTAAATAAGATTTCCTGGAAAGGGATTACTATAATGGCTAATATGAACTTTAATATAGAATTGGCCTAATGGTCTATGAGACTAAATCCCTTTGAACTTGAAAAATATATTTTTCTTTAGTTTTATTATTTTTTTCTTATTTTTAATAATTAAAGTGTAGCAGATAACATAGTACATGTGAGACACTGAATTTATATTTGTTAAGCAAATTATTGAATCAACAAAGATATTAGTTATTTAGTATTTAATTTGTAACAATAAAGATGCCAATATTAGTTCATGATAAAATTTTTACTGGGAAAAAAAAAGATATTTGATGGAGTTTACACATGTAAGAAACTCACAATATTTTTCTGAGTTATATCACATCCATTGCTTATTAAGATATCTTTTTTTCTTATGGAATGATGTTTGATAACATTTATTTTTATTTTCCCTCCTTTTTGTCTTATTCACTATCCTAGAGCATACTTCTACAAAGTATTTGGGAAGTATTTGTTAAGTTAGTAAAAAGTTAATAATTATGCTGAGCAGTAAAAGGAAATGGCAACAAAGAGATGGCCACTGGATTTGATCATGGAAATTTTCATTGACATTGGTAAGGGCAGGATCAAGGGAGGTGTAAGGATGGATACCTAAAAAGAGTGGTTCTAAAAGTGGAGGTGAGTATGAAAGGACAGAAATAGTAAATACCATTGTTAATAAATTTTTCTCTAATTGGATGTCATCAAGGAATAATATATCACTCTAAACTAATAGCATTAGAGAATAGTATATCACTCATATGTCTAACTCTATGAATATATCTTGTGTTTTCTGCATAGCACATATTTTTTTAAAAATATGTTTGAAAACTATTAATTCATCAATATGTCATGTTTCTCAGAATACTATAAATTAATCTCCTCTATTTTAATTTTTTCTGAATCTATAATAATATTCCTATTTAAACTTATAATGTGGAATATTCATCTCCCTTTTGCTAATGGATTTGGGGAAATTAATGGATCACTTACATAACTTTCTGTCTATGTTTTTTCATTTTTTATAAATTTATTTTATTTTGGGTGCATTGGGTCTTCATTGCTGCGCGCAGGGTTTCTCTAGTTGTGGCCAGCGGGGGCTACTCTTTGTTGTGGTG
The DNA here is from genome assembly GCF_028564815.1 of Eubalaena glacialis. Lineage (NCBI taxonomy): Eukaryota > Metazoa > Chordata > Mammalia > Artiodactyla > Balaenidae > Eubalaena > Eubalaena glacialis. The sequence goes on along the minus strand of NC_083731.1, from coordinate 37,808,016 downwards.
TGCAGGTTTCTCATTGTGGTGGCTTCTCTTGTTGCAGAGCATGGGCTCTAGGCAGCAGGCTTCAGTAGTTGTGGCACGCAGGTTCAATAGTGGTGAATTGTGGGCTCTACAGCACAGGCTCAGTAGTTGTGATGCACGGGCTTAGTTGTTCCACGGCATGTGGGATCTTCCTGGACCAGGAATTGAGCCCTCATTGGCATGTGGATTCTTAACCACTTCACCATAGGGGAAGTCCTCTATGTTTTTAAAAGCTATTCCTAGCAATGCACATTGAATATTTCCAGGGTCTTCATATTCCTTCATTTATCATTACATTCCTCTTCTCATGCCTATTGTCCTGTATTTTTATTATATTACACAGTTTTGTCTATTGTTAAGTGCATTATTAAATATTAGTATTTATATATAATCTATATATGTATACATTTTTAAATTTCCTATATATTTTTCTCTCTTATTCCCTTTACTATGTCTCCCCACTTTTTACTCTTATTGTGCTACACATTTTTTAGTTTTATATATTTAAACTGAACATGAAAAAACAAATTTAAGGCTATTCATTATTTCTGAGCAGAGCTAGTGACATATTCTAATAATTTATTATGTAATATGATCAATAGTTCCATAATAATTAGAGCTACATAGTTTTTTTTCCTCCAGGGACTTGATTATTTTTGAATAATTAATGATTTATTATTTCTTTTTCATTAAAATCAAAATATGTTTTTGGAAGTATCAACTGAATATATTGAGATTTCTGTTGTAGAAGTACATGTAATGTTTTTACATATTTTATATCCATGAAAGAAGATATATGTCTATGTATCTATATATATCTTGAATTTTATAATATTCAAAATAAAATAAAAATTTGAAAAGTTTGATTTTATAATCATGAATTTCAAAGGCTTTTGTTAAACAAGTATGATATTATAAAGCAATCAGATAATATGCTATTACCTGGAGTCTATGGAAAGATTACTAGCTGCATAGGTAAACTATAGTGATGATTTCCAGTGACATTTTTATTCTATGAAGACTTTTAATGCACTAATATACTCACTATAATCTCAGGGAATATGCTAAATTTAAATTTAAATTGAAGTATTCAAATATTTTTGCTCAAGTGAAAATATCTACTAGTCAGATATCAAGTGAAGTTAAATTTGTGGTTTTCTAAGTTGCGAAAACATTAACTTTAAAAATACACAAGAACATGAGCAAAGTAATACCTTTTTTGGTTATGGTTTGGTTTTGAGTTTTTGCTGTTTTATTGACTAAATGTTGAAGGACATCCAAGTGACAACAGTGAATATTTTTTCAATAACTAAAAGCCATTCTTTAATATCTTTTTTCTGCCAAAAAATTTAGTAATCAACAATATGCCTTGAGTACAAAATCAATAAGGAACCAGCACACCAAGTAATATTTATATGTATTCACAATACATAATTCTGTTAAAATTTGTTTCAAGGATATTTTAAGTAATATCGATTTTTGTTCCCTGTTGAATCACACTGTCAAACTTTATCAAAATAAAGAGACTATGTATTGCAGCTGATAAGAAGAGTAGTTGAATAATTATATGATGACAAAGTTATTTTCTGTCATTTATCAGAGCGGTCTCAATATTTACCTTCATCTTGTTAACAGATGGCTGATGGGTCAAGAATGATGAGAACTGAGAACTGACTGTTGATATAACAGCAGTGATATCACTGGTGACTTAACTGAGCAGTATAAGTTCAGTGCTGAACGTGCCAACCTCATTTGTATTGGTCAAAAATGAAACAAAAATAAAGATAAGATAGCAGCTTTAAGAAGGGTTGATGTTATTTGTTTGTTTGCAAAGAGAAAGAGAAAACAATGGTGTAGAGAATGACAAGGCTTGATTATGAGGTGATTTTTAATAATTTTAAGATATATACACAATGGAATATTATTCAGCCTTAAAATAAAGGAAATCCCACTATTTGTGATAACATGGATGAACCTGGAGGACATTATGCCACACACAGAAAGATACTGCATGATCTCACTTAATTGTGGAATATTAAAAAGTCAAACTCATAAAACCAGGGAGTAGAATGGTGGTTACCAGGTCCTGGGGGATGGAAGAAATGGGGAGATGCTGGTGATAATGTATAAATATTCAGTTTTCAGATGAATAAGTTCTGGGGATCTAATGTACAGTGTGGTGACTACAGCTAATAATACTGTACTGTATACTTGCAATTTGCTAAGAGAGTAGATGTGAAGTGTTCTCACCATATGCACACAAATTAACTGCATGAGGTGAGAGATGTGTTAATTAACTTGATTGTGAAAATCATTTCACAATGTATATATATATTAAATCATCATGTTCTTTACCTTAACAAATCACATTGTACACCTAAATATATACAATTTTTATTTTTCAATCATGCCTCAGTAAAAGTAGGAAACATTTTTAAATAAACAACTTTTTATTGAATAAGATTGAAAGTGCAAGTGGAGTGAATAAAATGATGCTGCAGGAGACTACCTGGAGAATTGTCAAAGTGAAGTCCTTGAGTTGTATAAAGGATATGCAGTTTTTATATACACATGATGGTAAAGAATTTTGTAGAAAAAAAAAGATAATTTGGAGAAATATAGTAGCAGGAGAAAAGTCAAGAGTGTGGGCTCAGATGCAGGTGGATAGGCGTAGTGAATGAAGATTGCAGATGCTGTCTGCTGAATGTTTTGTTTCTATGTAAAATAGAGGGTCATCAGCGGAAGGTCAGAATGAGAAACAACAAGGTGGAGATTTAAGGAAAGGAGATAATCCCTTAAAATATCCAGAAGAGTAAGATAATAAAGAGAAGTATAATCGTAAAGAGAAGTAGGATAGAAAACAAACTAGGAAAATTCTAGTCAAATATCTAGTTTGTTAAATAGAAAACAAACTAGGAAAATTCTAGTTAAATATTAAGGCACCAACTTAGATTAGCTATTGTGATTTTAAAATTTGGCCATTACTATGGATTTACATTTTACTATAGCCATATTCACCCCTATGGATTCAGGCATAGAGGTGTCTCTAATTGGATATTGGTTTAGTCAAAATAGTAAAATGAAGTGAAAGATGATAAGGAACTCACAGTTGTATGCAAGTTTCTAATAGGGTTATAGGTTTCTGGGGTTGACATATCAGATAAGTAAGCTGGAGCCTAATGATACAGTGTTCAGAGGTTAGAGTGACCAGAACTGAAATTATGAGAGACTGCTAGCATATAAGGTATCAACCTGGGAGTGAATAACCAAGGTAATCTAAAAGACAAGTGCAAAGGAAACAAACAAATAAACAAAAAAACAGGGAACTGAGATGCCAAGTCATTGGTAATCTTATTTATGTGACTACAATCAAAACAGAGAATTACGATGGGGATAGTGTTAAAGAGAATGAGAGTGAATCCAAATTAAAATATTTTATTGTAAAATCTATTTATAAAGGGATAAAATAGCATTTTTTTTCTAAATTACTTTTCTGGTATTAGTATTAGTGTATTCAACTCTTTTTTTTTTTTTTTAAATGTTTGCCTATCCATTCTTTTATTTATTTATTTATTTTTATATTTTTTTTTATTTTTGGCTGTGTTGGGTCTTCATTTCTGTGCGAGGGCTTTCTCCGCTTGCGGCAAGCGGGGGCCACTCTTCATCGTGGCGCGCGGGCCTCTTCACTATCGCTGCCTCTCTTGTTGCGGAGCACAGGCTCCAGACGCGCAGGCTCAGCAGCTGTGGCTTACGGGCCTACTTGCTCTGTGGCATGTGGGATTCTCCCAGGCCAGGGCTCGAACTCGTGTCCCCTGCATTAGCAGGCAGATTATCAACCACTGTGCCACCAGGGAAGCCTCAACTCTTGAAATATGGTAAACGTACTATGCTTTGACTATATTTTGCTGCAATATTTACAGTTAGATTGTAGTTGCCTTGTGGTAAAGCAGTGAGAAAAGAAGCAAAAACAATGGTGATTTTCCCCTTCTTTTTTGGACACATGGGGTCCCTTTTCCTAGGTCCTTAGCACTGAGACACGGATTTTTCTCTTGGGGCATTTGGTGACAGCTCCGTCAATGACCTCCCAGAAGTATAGTTTTTTGACTGTAAAAGGAACTCCTCACATTTCTGCTGAAAAGACTCAATTTTTTCAGTGCTCTGGATGAAAAGAGATGAATTCTTCTGGATTTGTACTGTTCATGCATTCTGAGTATTTCCAGGACTCAGGCCAATTTTTGGATCAAATCTGGAGGTAAACAACAACAACAAGAACCTCATTGCTATACAGAACTTTCTTAGTTTTGACTTCCATTTCAATCTGCCTGAACTTATTTATTTTTCACAATCCTCAGATAGCTGTTCTTTGTACTCTGTCCAGAGCTTCCGATTGTCATTTGTGGGGAAACAAGACCCTGGTGGGTTTAAACCATCTTTACCAGCATGAGAATTCCAAGATTACAATATATAATTGATAAAAAGAAACTTGTTGGTATTCAAAGGAAAAAAAATACAACCAATATTGGAAGGCAATCTGGGTTTTTAGAAAACAACTTTATTGATAAAGTTATGCTATCTATGGTTAAAAAACTGGACAGTGTTACTAGTATAATTTCAGATTAGATTATGAATATGTATTATAGCTACAGTAAATTATCATAAATAAAATGCAATAACACAATAAATACAATTATCTCTGAAATTTAAACAATCAACATTTATTTATACTTGTTTTTGTATCACTATGTGCAAGATTCTAATAATTTCTTTCTCCAAAATATTTCATTAGACATTAAATCCATGTTTTTGGATATTTATAATATTTCATAAGATTAGTAAATAAAAGAAAATAGAAATATCCCATAATCATTTCTATAGAAAAAAATATAACACAACAAAAATGTTTTACAATGCTGTGAGTAAAATTCTACAAAGGTCTCAGTAGAATGAAAGGAAAATCATACCTTTTGTGAAATAAAATGTTATTTATGTTGTATACCAATATTCATTTATTTCAGCACCTGATAATTTTGTAATACATTTTTTAATTAAAATATTGTGACTATACAGTTTAAATAAAAACAGCCAACTCTATTACTCATTTAGTGTTTAACTGCCAAGAGAATGCATACGTTCTGTTTGGGTATGTGTGTATTGTATGTGCATCACCACACACGAAAAGGGAATAATTTGATGTTACAACAAAAATGTCCAATTGCTCCAAGCCAAAGATAAACAGTACAGTGATAGGACTTCTGTATCATTCAGTGCCATATTTGCCTTGGCTGCAGCAACTCATTAAAAGTCATATAAATTATTGTCCACTTTTACTTCAGTGGTTGGAAATAAATTACTTGCACATCTCTTGTGGATTAAGTTATCTCTATGCATACATATAAATCACACGGAAAGAAACCAAATTACCCCTAAATGCTCATAGACTCATATTCCTCATTCATAATAACACTTATTTCATCTATAGACATTTAATAGTGTAGTACAGTTAATATGTTTCAAAGATGAGCCGGTAACACTCAGGATTATTAACTACAACAAATCTGAACAGCAATTCAAGTCTGCTCGTTTCCTGGCAGTACAGTAGATCATTTTAATACAAGATATACCTGATAAGTTTCAGGCGTTCTCTACTTTTGAAAGCAATTTTCTCTATCCCCTCTATCCAGTCCAATAAAAGAGTCAGAATGTTACCATAACTTTAGTTTGGTTACTCTAGAGCTATCATGGTTAAATCTGTCTTGGGTCAACTATATCTTTAGCTGCTTAAAACTTCTAGTACACGTTCCAACTTTAAAACCCACCAAGTTCATTTTGAAAAAGTACATAGCAAAGATTTTTATTTAAAAAGTACTTCAAGCCATGACTTTGCAATTGCATTTCTGGCAGAATTGTCAAAATTAAATTTAACATTAGAGGAGGAAAATTAAAAACTAAAACCACTTTTGAACATAATGCATGCATCCATTTTAAGTTATATCAAATGTAGAGAAATTAAATGTATTTAAACATATTTTCATTTTTCAAAATAGGCAAAGTAAAAAAGAAGAGTGTTATGGAAGTTCATATTTATTGTCTATAGAATTGCTTAAATAACAAAGAATTAAGATAATAAATAATAATAAAAATAATATTGATTTTATAGGCTTCTATAACTAGTAGAGAGTTTGGTGAAGAGATGTCTCATATTGTATTCCAAACATTTCCCACCCTAAAAAATAAAGGATGATTTTGAAAATCATATGCAATCAAAATAATTTATTATATAATGAGAAAAAGGCTTGAAATATCAATTCAGACTCAGGCACACTATAGATCTCACACAATACCAACATTTACTAATTCCCATAAGCATATATTGTAAAATGTTTCATTTTTCAAGGTGTTAATATTGGAAGTTATGGTCATTATACTCTTTATAAGTTTATCCTTTATCCACTATTTTTTAAACCTCTATATATAGAAGTTATATTATGTGAACTTCCATAGTGTAACACCTAGTTATACTGGTCATATATAAGATCACTGAATATATCTTATATATATTTGTCTGTAATTAAACATACCCTATTTCACAGGTTCAGAAGCATGTTTTTTATATTTTACTAATTATGAAAATTATCATGATTTAAATTGATATTAAAATATGTTTGCCAGCCACTAAAAAGAAGAATAAGTTGTGAGGAGGGGTGTAACATTGTTAAGCTGGTGGGAGCAATTTGCTCTCAAATGTAAGCAATAATTGTGTGCACTATATAGAAAGACTTTAAAGTCATCATTATAAAAACTAAAAGTGAGTATTTTTTTTTGTTTTCACCATATACTGGTAACTCTAAACAATATCAATGATAAAATATTCCTCTATGACAAGACAGATTACTCTTGCCAAAAATGTAAAAAATATGTTTTTAAATTTCCTTTGTGGTATTTAAATGAATTTTTAAATAACATTTGTATTAAATCAATTTAAATATGAATGTGATATTAACCTGGAAGTGCAGATGAAATGCCAATATCCAAAATGATACTAACATTCATCAAAGCTGTAAAAGGCCTATCAGGGCTGTAAAGATCCAAATCAGTAGTACCTAATGCTGATAATTAAAGATGAATCAGTAAAATCTGTGAACATGAAGAAGACTGACTCAAGCTCTGTTTTTGACACTTAAAAAAACATGGGGTATTTCAGGGTTTGGATAAATATGTGCCTTGGACAGTTACTAAAAATTTTGTCACTATGTAGTATAATGTCTTTTTTATTATTATAGCAAAAGGCTGTTATAAATCTGTGTATTTCTCAAAAAGTTTAGGGGAAAATTTCCCTAATTGCTTAACATGCTATTCATAATAAATGTAATAAATCATTTATTATATGGTATCTTGGTCTTGAAATTCTCAGTTTCACACAGGGAAATATTTGGATAACATAAAGACTGAAAACCTGAGAGGTTTATAGTTTTGTGACTCCGAGGCTTTTCTACATCAAATTTTTTGTATCAAATAATGCTATTATAAAACATGGAAATACAGTTACTTGTATTGTTGCTACAATGAGTCACAGAGGCAATTTCAAGAAAAATTATAGCATATCCTCCTGTGATGATACTCTGACAAAATGGACACCCTTATGTGAAGAAACGGTGGTCTTATAGAAACAAAGTTACATACAACTTCCAAATGTGATTCATAAAATTCCAAGAAGTAAATAATATTTCCCAAATGAATTCAAATGATAAAATCTCTCATGAAAAGCATTGAATATTCAAGAATATTTCTAAATATTTTCTGAGTAAGCAAACACAATCAAGCATAACCGTTTTCCCACACCTTAGCTCTAAACTCCTAGATCCTAACTCAAGCAATCTGAAGAAAAAATAAAATTATAAAATAATGGATATAATGCCTAATTGATGCTAAAATCTAGTCAGAGGTCTCATATATTTGGTCAGAGTATTCAATTAATATTTGTTATATATGAAAAAACACAAAAATTGGGGTAAAAAGCCATAGGTGAAACAAAATAAAATGTCAAATCACAAAGTTTACAAAGACATAGACACACACACACACACACACACACACACACACACTAGAAGTAAGGTTTTTTAAAATGGACATAGTAGTCTACATACCTTTAGGTACAATTGAGAAATCACAAAGCTTTGAAAAAGTTGACTTTTTAAAAACTAATTTTTAAGATTTTCTACTTTTCTAATAAGTTCCTTATAATTCACAGAAAATTTAAAGAAAGAAGGTGTGTAAAGCATAGGTCAACACAGTGTAGAAAAAAAGAGTGAGAAAATCCACAAAGAAAGTTGTCTTTGGAGGAGAAAATCAGAGTCAGACACACTCTATTTCCCAACACATACATGATATCAGTAATATATCCTGCACATAATTCTAAATTGCTTGTTATTAATAACTCTAAGCTTACACAATGTGGCACAGCATCAACACTTATATCTTTATTAATGGATATTAATGAATTAAATGTTTTCTTTTTCTTTTTTTTCATTTTTCATGTAGCAAAAGTGGCTGTGATGATCTTTACCTGGTTACATCTTTTACCTCTTTACCTTTTACGTGTTTACCTGGCTACTTCCTAGGATACTTCCTGGAAGCAGAATTGGTGAGTTACATGGCATGCGCCATTTTAATATTTGAGGAACATGTTGCCCAAATCATCCTCACCACTGAGCTTTTGGTGGTAATTTTATATCTAGCCTATCTGGAATGAACAGGAAGAATAATGAAGTTTGAATTATTTCACAACCTAATTTTGGAAGAATTATTTGACATTACTAATATTTATATCTTTTTTTTGAACCATTTAACTATATTTTATTTTATTTTGAAATTGGAAATTATCATGAATATTCAGATTTTTTTGCTGTACATTTTAATATAGTATAATAATTATTACAAGCAAAAGATTATGTGTAAAATGCATGTACGTTATAAAACACTATATTGTATGAACACTCATGTACACACTACTCAGTTCAAGAACCATATGGCACCAGTAGCTTATACCTGCCTGTAGGTACTCTGCATCACATCACTTCTCCCCAGATGAAACTATGTTCTTGAATTTTGTGTTTATCATTTCATTGCTTATAAAAATAATTTCATCACATTTTTACATAATCAGTATATTGTTTTGTTTTGCTTTTTTTGAACTTTATAAACATATCAGACTGTACTTAATATTCTGGGAGTGTTTTTCATTCAACATTATGTTTCTAAACACCCATATTGTTCTGTTTGACTGTAGTTCATTCATTTGCACTGCTATATTATATTCCATTGTGAGAATAAGTTATTGAGGTTGTTCCCAGTTTTTGTTCTAGCAAACAGTGCTCTTTTGAATATTTTTCTTCTTGTCTCCGTTGTTATGTTGAGGAGCTATGGGTCATTACCTTGAAGTGGAATTGTTGAGTCATGAGATCTTCAAAGATTTACCTTTAAAAATAGTGTCAAATTGTTTTCCAAAGTTGTAACACATTACATGTTCATCAGCAGCGTTGAAGTGTTCCTATTGATTCACATCATGCTAACAGTTGATATTGTCAGACATCTTCATTTTTGCCGGTTTAGTGGGTATGCAATAAAAAATATGGAAAGAAATGTTAGAGGAATGCAAATTAAGACTACAGTGAAATATCATTTTTTACCCACTAAGCCAGCAATAATACTTATATCTTTAAAAATAAAGTATAAGCTGTAAGTTTAAATATAGAATTCACTCAAATAAATACCATTAAATAAATTTATTAAAATTAGTGATTCCATACACATTCTAATATTTGAAGAAAGTAAATTAATTTTATAATCATAACATAAAGTGAGAACTATCTTAGTTTAAATATATCCAGTAGAGTTTTACTTAAAGGTTATAAAGTTCACAAACATTACTTGGATTGGTTTGACTTAAATACAGCTGACTCTTAACATTCTTATTTCAGTTACCGCAATACATGCTTAGGCTTAAAGGTCATACCAGTTAGAACTAGACACATTTTTAATGTAAATTTCTACTGTGTATTGTTATCTTAGTGCCCAGTTTTGTTAGTATATAAATACATATAAATATTTTCACATAATATTACTTAATAAAGAGAATATTGTTTGTTTTAGTCTGCTCAGGTTGCTATAACAAGATATCATAAACTGAGTACCTTATAAATAAAAAACATGTTTCTCACAGTTCTAGAGCTGGGGAAATCCAAGACTAAGGCACTGGCATATTTGGGATCCAATGAGAGCCCACATCCTGGTTCATACACTGCAGACCCACTTCCTGGTTCATAGAGAGTCATCTCCTTACAACTTGTGTTCTGACAACTTGGAAGCAAGTGTAAGATTTCTCTGGGGTCTCATTTTTAAGGGCACTAATTCCCTTCATGAGGGATCTGCCCTCATGACCTAGGCATCTCCCTAAGACCCCACTTACAAAGACCATGATATTGGGGAATACATTTTAACATAATGAATTTTCAGGGTAGGTAAGCATTTAGACCATAGAATTCCTTATGTGAAGAAACAGCATGTTTAACTTGAAAATATCATTAAATCATTTAGTGTTTTAAGTTTTAGATGTTTATAAATCTATTGTATTTACAATTTATAAACTTTTTTGCCTATTCTGTAAATTTAACAAATATCTAAATTAGCTCAAATATATTTTGGTTTCCTCTTATATTCATCTTATGGAGAAATTCTAAAAATATTTGAAAAATGGCTTAATCCTGCATATTTAAAATTTATATTTAAAAATTCAGAGATTAGCAAATTTTGTTTTTTCTATGATAACATTTTCCATTCTGAAGTTTTTTTTTTTTTTCTGAGAAAATTGGAATTATTGATAGAATTTCCATTTAAACCAATAATATCCTTCCTGGGTTAGAAGGTTTCTTGAAAAATAGCAGTCATTATGTGGTCCATAAAATATATATCTCACAGATGTTCACGTATTCCTTCCAAAGATGAGAGAAAAATGTATCTACTAATAGGCAGGCAAGCTGATGTTTCTTTGATTCTAAAGAGTAATTGGTATGTCTTCTTAGAATACAAAAATGTAAGAGAAATGGTGTCACACAAATAACTAATATAACCCCTGCTAACTGGAGCAGTTAGAGGTAGGCAGAAATGAGGGCAGTGAGGCTGATGGGCAGGCAGTGGGCTAAGTTAATAATGACATTATAGAATATGTTGGGTTTTGAGTTTTAATGAGAGAGCAAAGCAAACTAATTAACTCAGTTAAAACTAGGGAGTGTCATGATCACAGTTCTGTAAAAAAACAAAACAAAACAAAACTATGCTTTATGTAAAATTGAATGGATTGGTACATTAAAAGACATAGGTACATCTGTTAGGAAGATTTTGTAATGTTCGAAGTGGAGAATGATGACAGATAAGGTGATATTGACAGAGAATCTCAATATCAGAAATATGCAAATCAAGTAAAATTACTTTTTAATTTATGCTTTAAATGAACAAATATTACTGAGCAAGACCTTTTAATTTCACAGCAGGAGAATATTAGAAAGTATTATTTTCAAGACGCGCTCTGATTTAGAAGTGCATTGCAGATCATTACATGGAGGATTGCTTCTCCATGGTCATTTTGAATATTTAAAAAGAGGATCTGAAATATATATACAATAAAACAAATCTCATGATATTATAGTATTTCAGTATTCATTTTTTCTTGTGGAATATAGAAAAATAAATCTCAATGTTAGAAAGCCTAAAAGCTATAGTACAGTCACACAGATTAAAGAATCTGAGGTCCAATTTGTGAGAATAAATTTTCCTCAGAAAAAAATTTATTTCTTAGTTTTCTCCCAACCTTCTTGAAGTATAATTGACAAAATTATACATTAAAGTGTACAACCTGATGATTTAATATATGTTTACATTGTGAAATGATCACCACAATAAAGTTAATTAACAGCCCTCAGAAGAAAAACTAAAAGTTGCAGTTATCTTTATCTTCAGAATTTATAATGATATCATGAAAAAAACATAACAAATGAAATTATCCAATCATTTCTCACAGCAAAAGGGTATTATTGACGAGAGTAGTCATATCTTCCAGTGATAAGTAAAGAATAAATAATGATTTGCACACATGCGTGTTATTTTGGGGAAAATATGTCAATTTTTTGAACATTTGATTTAATGTTAGTTTTATTTTAAATAAGCTTTAACTACAAATGTTCAGTAGTCTAGTGCAGTATTTTCACTTGCTCCTTTTTTTTTTATTTTTTTTTGAAATCTTTTGGAAATATCCAAAATGGCTTTACACTCAAAAGCCAATGTTAAAATTACCATTAGGAATGTTCCTTCTCCTTCACCTAGGGCCTTGTCATGCTGAGACCATAGAGAAGGCAGAAACAGATCAAAGGCCAAGTGATCATGTTCAAAGATTGATTTTTCTGCTAAGGTGGAACTCCTTGTTTAAACATATAATTATTTCTCCATACAAAAATTTGACTTATTTTTTTTATCCTAAAAAACAAAAGAACATATATTCCCAATATGTTCAAACCTCCACATTCTGAAAAACTCTTTTTACATAACATCAGCAGCAACATCATTCTTTATTTCCTATTCATCCAATTTTTAGAATGATTGCTTACCTTTATTTTATTTACCTTTGGAAAAAAAATATTAGAATTTATTTGATAAAATAGGCATTTACTGACGGTTAGTTTAAAACGTTTGGTAAAATTTGGGGATTTGATCAATTAAATATCACTGTCTATCAGCGAAGCATTCATGTTTCTTGAAAATGAAAACAAAATCATATTTTTGAAAACACCCTCAGCATAGTTGTAGGCTTACATAACATTTTATAATAATATTAATAATAAATGTGAAGCATATTCATAAAGCCTTATGTTTCTCTAAAAAATCAGACTATATTTATATGCTCTTATTTGTTTGTATACCATAAAATTTTAATTCTATTGCTTTGCTTGTGCATATGTTCTTTTCCATAAAACGTAATTGTGTGCTGAGATTCTGATGGCAGAAGACTCTTATTTATATTAATACTTATTTTCCACGAGTATATGTGCTAATCTATCACAATTTTACATTTATCTTTCCTCTCCCATTAAAAATAGAGGATTTAATAATTATATTTTGATCCGATGCTTTAATAGTATTGCAAATTTCTGCCATGTGATAAATTTACTTTGCAACTTTCTTCCTTAAATTCACCAATATCTTATTTATTAGAGTATTTCACCTAGTTTAAAAAACATTTCACTTCCTTCCTTTTTCTTTTTGTTGTGTTGTTTCTTTTTAAGATGATTTTCAAAGTTTTAAAGTGAGACACCAATATTTCCTAAAGCACACATAGGATACTTTCTGGTATAAGAGGTACTTTTACAACTTTAAATACTATAGTTAAACCTATTGATCCTTTAATTTTATAGAGTATTTCTTTACTCAGCACTTCACTTTCCTCCTTCTTTCTCCCAGCAAATACACTGAGAATATTATAATTAAATAAATAATATTTCTTTCAGTATTTTTAATTAGTGTGCTTGAACTCATAGGGAAAGACATGCAGCCCTACAGCACACAGTCTATGCCACACTCTCCTACTCTTTAACCTGCCTTGCACTCCTGTTACCCCTTTTCCTGCTCTGATTTTTGCAGGGTTTTTTGGTTTTGTTTGCTTTGTGGCCTATTATAATTATCCTATTTGTTGTGACTATTGTTTGTTTTCTTTCTGTGCCAATGGGATTGCAAACTTTGAGAAGACAAAATCTTAGTTGCTTTATTTGACTAACACATAGTTTGTGCTCAGTATTTTCTGAGTTAATGAAAGCATGAGTGCTCCTCAGACCTTCATCAAGTACCCTAAAATGTTCCTTTCACACTCATTTTCATCTGAACTTAAAAATGTACAGTGTTTAGGGTCAAGGTATGGCTCTATTATACATTATTTAATCAATTACATCTTAACCACCACACACTAATTCAATCAATTATATATGAAAATGAATTCCTAATAATTTTCAAGCATTTAGGTAGATGCTGCCTCTACAACATAAGATGGCATAATGTCCCTGTATTTATGGAATTTATATCAAATATGTAAACAAATTAATACAACTAATTACAATTGAAACTACAGCCACAGAGGATTTAGATAGGGTAGTGCGATGAAGAAAGGGAGGGGACCCACTTAGAGGGAAGGTTGACGTTGAAAGGCCTCTCAGACACGTGAAACACGTTGATCTCGGGTGACCGCAGCCTACAGTGGCCTGAGGCAGGGTTTCAGTTCCCGGCCAGAGATTGAGGTCAGACTGTGGCAGTGAGTGCTGAATCCTAGCCAGTAGACCAGTGGCCAGTGACAAGACCCTGGCCCTTTGGCTTTACAGAAAAGAATCCCCGCAAAGACGGAAAGCAGTGAAACAAGTAAGATGTTTATTAGGAAGAAAAAGAGGATGGATGGATAGACACACAGGCGGACTCAGAGAGAGAGTCGTGCCCTTGTGGTAGTTTGAATCACTTTTATGGAGCATTTCCTCTGGGTTTCCTTTGGCCAATCATTTTGATTTGCCTGGTTCTGAGGCCGTATTTGGTATATCTCAGGGTCCTCCCATGTATGTGTGCACAACTCTCAGCCAAGATGGATTCTAGTGAAGAGGCCTATGGGTAGCTTGGCATCACTCCCCTTTTGACCTCTAAGGAGCTTTATAGTTGGGAAGGTCTCCTTGACCTCAAGAATGAGAAATCTGTGGTCTCTTATCTCTTATCTGGGCAGGGCTTACCTTCTCCTCCCTCCTACTATTATGGAGCTTCTGTCCACAGGGAACAAACTCCAGTGGCTCACCCTGAAGACTATCTATCTCCTGCCTCAACACGATCATAGAATTGAAGTGGTAGAGTGCAACAAAAAGAGGTTACAGATATGGGTAGGGCCAAATATTTAAGGACTCTTCAGATACCAACCAATAGTAAATGAAGCTGAACTGACAGAGAACCACTTTTTAATCTATATTTTTCAGAGTGTGTTGAACATCAACACTTCAATAAGATAAAAACAAAATATACAGGAAAAATCTAAAGTTAATCCTATTTATATTAATTTAAATATTTTAATCTTAATGATATACAATACCACATCATGTTGAAAATTAAGGAGATATGAATCTTTTTCAAAATATTTATACTCTGCTGCTGTCCTTGGCTAAACTCAGTAAGTGTTATTTTTAAGAGACTTCTTTTTAAGAGGTCTACAGTCAGAGTCTTGCATGGAAAATATTTTCCCCAAAACTCTACTATTATTTTATCTATGGTTACTTTTTATCTGGCAAATATAAACCATCTCCATAGTACAGCAATATGAGTTAAAAACTGACATTTGTCAGCAAAATGTCACTTCACAGGGTCCATATTGTTGAATTATTATTATGATAAATGGAAAGCAATTACATTATTAATGGCTAGTGAATAGTAAATAGATTCAGGATAAACACTTCTTAAGTTATTAACATATATTATATATTAATCCATTTGCTATGGAACTGTTTACCTGATATTTAATCAAAGATATAAGCCTCTGGATGTCCAACAAATTAATAAAGTTTTATAAAATAATTCAAAGTCTTCTCAATAAATATACACCCTAAACTTTTTTTTTTTCTTTTTAAAGATGTTTCTCACAAATTAGGGAAAAGCTTTTTTACCAGTAAGAGAAAAATCCTTATTTTACAACAATTGAAAAAACACCAGTGAGAATTTGGCAATATAACTGTGATAAACTCCAGAGTTCCTTGTTTCCAGTTCTTTCAACTACACTCTAAAGTAGTACTCAAAGCTTTCAGAAAGAATACCAAACCTAGCCACTCCTAAAATGATACATAATAGCCTTAAGATTGCTCTTGTAACTTCTCCTGTGCTCACACATGTACACTAATATAACTCAATCAAACATAAATCTTACCTTTTATATAAACAGAGATTAAGATTAAATATTATATATGAAATTTTTTTTTGGAAACAAGATTACTAGTACCAAAGAAAGCAGGGTAGAACAAAAATGTTACTAATTAAAGAACCAATCATTCCTTTTTTACTTCAGATAACTTCAAATGTTCAAACAATATTTTAAAGACTTTTATATATAGGCAACATATAGCCTATTTTTCTTTTATGAGAGAAATGTACAAACAGTACCCTTAATTATACCCCTGCAAATAGGACATTTTCTTAGAGAAGGGGCACATTCCTGGCATACCACCAGATGACCACAAGGAATGAACACAATAGAAATTTCTTTGTCCATACACACTTTACAAGTTCTTTCTTCTTGCAACCTTCTCAATTGTTCTTCCAGTGACAGACCTGAAACATCTTCTGTTGGAATATACTTCATATTCTTTTCCAAAAATAAGTTCTTATATAATGTAGAGTCAATTTCTTTAAGACAGTTCTTGAAGAAGTTGGCAGCACCATTTCCTTTAACTAAAACGGTATCAATCAGTTCTCTTGCTTGCAAAGGTATCTGTGTTTTTTGTTTAATAATATCATGTTCCTGTTTATTAATTGGATTGGCCTTTAAAAGGTTATCCAGGATAGGAAGCACAACCGTCAACTGTTGAAAGAGAGCCATTCTATTCCTCCGAATAAAGGACAAATCATCTGATGCTGTTTCTTCAGTTTGTCTTTCCTTCTCTTCTTCTCTTTTTTCATCTTCAGCATTAAGAAGTGCTGACACAATATCATTAACTGTTTTGTAATTCTCTCCAGTTGCCCTAAACTTTTTTTAAAAGAAAGTTTGCAAAGATAAGTCCAAGTGATACTCTTCCACTGATTTAGGTTGATGTTAGAAGAGATTATAGAAGGCATGAGTCCATTTTTAGGAGAAATCAGTGGATGGAATACAGTTTTGTTAAGTTTTTGTTTTGAGTTCGAGTATCATGCAGTACAAAACCTGTGAAGAAAATATCAGAATTTTAAAAAACTAATGAAACATTTGTTGTCTGGAACAGATGCTCTAAGGAATTATATGAAGACAAGAAAAATATATTTTACAAATACCAAATACCAGGATTGGCTTTCACTTCTAGTATTAAATGTATTAGCAATAAAAAAATCTCTTTTATATATATTCCATTGCTGAGAAAAAAAGGAAGAGAAATTCTCATATCTAAACCCACTGTTATCATATTCTGTATAAACTTTGACTATAGGCTGTATGAAAGATTATTTGGGGATTTGTTTTAGTGATTAAAATATTTCTGATTATCTATAATGATTTAATGTGACAGCAAAGTAATAACTATGTATTTCTTTTTTAAGTAGAATAGAAATTAGTGTTCTGTTAATGCTGTAATTGTTTAATATTTTGTTAAAAGTGTAAAACTACTTTGTTTATATCTCTAGAGCTGCATTTTGTCTTTGCTTTATTTCTGTAATTGTCTTATTTTAGTTCTGCTTCTTTTTTTAAAAACCAATGTGACTGGCATAAATACCTGAACTCTTTATAACATATTTGCTTACTGTCAAGATTTAGGATATACAATATAATAGTTGTTATTTATCATGATATTAGATGACAACTTCAGGGAAGAAAAACAACTAAGAATTAGGCTTGCCACACATTTGATATAAGCCTTGAGTTCTTTATGCTTTTCCTCCATCAATTCAGTATATAAACTACAGCAAGCTTTCTCACATAGCGTAATGTGACAATAAGAATTATAGAAACTTTCAAGTTGTAGACTCAATTTGAAATGTCTGAATCAGTGTCCCTGTGGGCCTAATTTTCTTTTCTACCTTCCCCTTTCTCTGCCTGCATGCTTCCCCTAGACTATGACATTTACAAGGCACATTTACTTGGTGAAAAGTAGCCCAAGAACACCACAAACTACACACATAAGGAATCACACATAAAGAGTTTTTGTTTGTTTTCTGAGTGTCATGGGGCTCGAAAACTGTGGTCACATCAAAGTGAATATACCTAAACCACTAGTTTATCTTCCTGAATTACAGAAGGACTCA
Organism: Eubalaena glacialis; assembly: GCF_028564815.1. Classification (NCBI taxonomy): domain Eukaryota; kingdom Metazoa; phylum Chordata; class Mammalia; order Artiodactyla; family Balaenidae; genus Eubalaena; species Eubalaena glacialis. Next base: position 37,789,956 of record NC_083731.1, on the reverse strand, counting down.
TATTTTAAGAGTCATTGTCTTCCTTAATTTGGATGAGCACTAGATGTTGGAGATAAAGTCAAGAGATGTACACTCTACTCAAAGTTCTGTAATAACCTATGTGGGAAAAGAATCTTAAGAAGAATGGGTATATGTATATGTAGAACTGAATCACTTTGCTGTACACTTGAAACTAACACAATATTGTAAATCAACTATACTCCAATATAAAATAAAAATTAAATGTAAAAAAGAAAAAAAGTGATGTACACTTGAAAATTATGAGTGAGAAAATTTTATTTCCATTTTGATTTGTTTTCACATGTGTTCACTTTGGTAAAAACCATTAATATGGGTGCTACTGATGAGGTTAAAATTTGACATGAATATTGACCTCATTCATGAATGTTGGCTACAGGTCTAACCTGTGTTCATACTGTGGAACTTTAACTGGGAGCAAAGCAGTGGATATTACCCTGAAAAGAAGACAGTGTTCTCCTACCACCAATGTATTATTGTGCCAGGGTTGTCATAAGAAAGTACCACAATCTAGGTGTCTTAAACAATATAAATTTATTTTCCCATAATTCTGGAGGCTAAAAGTTCAAATTCAAGGTATCAGCAGGGTTGGTTTCTTCTGCTGTCTCTCTCCTTGGCTTGCAGATGCCATCTTTCCCTGTATCTTCAGGGAAGACCTGTATGGTCTTCCCTCTTTGTGCCTGTGTCCTTGTATCCTCTCCTTATAAGGACACCAGTCACATTGGATTAGGACCCACCCTAATGACCTCATTTTAAATAAATTAACTGTAAAAAATTCTACTTCCAAAAGTAGTCACATTATGAGGTAGTGGGACCTAGAACATCAACATATGAATTTTGGTGGGAGTAGGGGCACAATTCAACCCATAACACCCAACATTGGCTTATCATCCTATATGTATGGCCAGTATTAAATTATCCATTGAGCAAAGGTGTTGTAAGAGTGGGGAAAGAAAGGATGGGTCCAGGAAGTCAGAAAGGGAGAGACTTTTTGTTGAATTCTAGGAATAGAAGCAGAGGGTAGAAGTCCACTGGCATTTCTTCTATTTCCAAAAAAATATATATAAATTCTGCATGACTGCTAAAATATTCTAGAGAAAATTGAAAGTAGTTCAGGTTTTCTAGGAAATTATAACTGATTTTCAATTATTATGATAAGGCAAATATAATAATAATTGATAAGGCTGAAGATCATAGCCCATATGTTATAGTTCAAGCTTTTTGAAGGGTGAACAAGAATACCTCTCAGAGTGGATGTGGAATTCAGAATTCAGAGGCTCTTTACAGAGGTCAAAAATACCACAGGGAACAGTGGCTCTGACAGTCATATTAAAATGAAGAACTTGAGGTTAACTAGTTTACACAATTTTTGGTTTATAAACTTCCCTCCTTTAAGACAAGAATAAGCTATCCTTGCATACTTACCTTTAAATGTCCTGTTGGGGAAGTAAAATAAATATGAACACTTACAAGCACTGCTAAATATAAATAAAGTAATTTCGGAATAGCAAAACACACTCAAGATTAATAAAATGGGGACTTCCCTGGTGACGCAGTGAATCCACCTGCCAGTGCAGGGGACATGGTTTTGATCCCTGGTCCGGGAAGATCCCACATGCCGTGGCGCAACTAAGCACGTGCACCACAACTACTGAGCCTGCGCTCTAGAGCTCACGAGCCACAACTACTGAGCCCCCATGCTGCAACTACTGAAGCCTGTGTGCCTAGAGCCCTTGCTCCACAACAAGAGAAACCACCACAATGAGAAGCCCGCAACGAAGCGTAGCCCCCGCTCACTGTAACTAGAGAAAGCCCGCATGCAGCAACGAAGACCCAATGCAACCAAAAATAAATAAATAAATTTATTTAAAAAAGATTAATATATTCTGACCTACCTATTTGTAATCAGTTGAAAATACCTAGTCTAAGGGATAAAAGTAATTTGAATGGAATGTGAATATTTGTAATGAGAATAGAAACAAATGTCAATATCTGTAATCAGAATAATTTATGTATGTATATATAAGATAATTCACTGAATATCTAGATGTGTTATACTGTATCACTGTTCTTTTCTAGTGCTTTGCTGGGTGGTGAGAAAAAATAAGGACTCTGGAACTAAACTGTCCTGGTTGAGCATCCAGACTATTATTTAGGAGCTATGAGACCTTCTGTATGTTGGTCAAAGTCTCTGCACCTTATGTGTACATGGAGGATATATGGATGAGTATACAGACATTATCTATTTCTCAGTGTATTTCTCAGTGTTTTAGGAAGAATGGTTTTCTGTGTTCTCAAAACATTCTGCCCCAAAAGGCAGACACCTTTTTTTCTATGTTTAGCAATTTCCTCAAGGAATGTTTTGCTGACTGCCATTTCCCACTTCCCACTTCATCTGTGCTCATAACCACTGCATTTTCCTCATAGAGCATTTATCAGATTGAATTGAAGTTACCTACTAACATGTTCATTTCCCCTATTCCCACAAGGGGAATAAGGCTGAGGAAGATAGACCCTGTGCCTATGGGAATTGGCTTTGTATCTGCAGTGATTTGCCACATTGTAGGCATTCAATACATAGGTGGTGAATAAAATCATGAGTGTTTGAAATACATTATAAAATAATAATAAAATAATTAATAATTAAATAATAACCTGGTAGCCTGAAGGAAGCAATTAATTTTGCAGAGTCTAATGGTGTATATGTATACAGTACCTAAGGAGCAGTATGGTTATTGTCTTTCCCTCAAGCTGGAGATATTCTTAATGTGTTATTTTATTACTCAACTGAGTAAAATATTTCATGATCAAAGACACTAAATATCATTACAGAATTTGGTTTATTGACTATGACTCAAAGATAATTAAATACTTGACGGGTCTTACTAATTGAATATATTATTAAAAATACAACTGTAGTTATTTCCGGGTTATAACTGTCAGTTACATTTCTATGTTAATGGTCTGGTCTGTTTTTTCTTTCCAAAAACCAGAGGAAACAAAAGCCTGATGGATAAGGATTATTTAAAATAGAATTCTCAATTGTTGTAAGCCCTTGTAATAATTTCAAATAATAACAAAATGACATTTTGTCATTTAACTAAGGTTTAAGGAACCCAGCACCATGAAGCAGGAACCAGGCTCCAATCCCCAGTCTTCCATCAAGTGGCTGGTAGATGTTTGTTGTCACAAAGCTGCTTCAGATAACTGCTCTAAAGGTCCTCAGATTCTTAGCACAGCTATAAGTCATCGAATGAGATCACTGGTTTTTCAATATTTTAATAGTGGAAATCATTTTTAAAAGATAACTTTTGAGACATTTTATTTATAAAATAAAGTGGGGGCTTCCCTGGTGGCGCAGTGGTTGAGGATCTGCCTGCCAATGCAGGGGACACGGGTTCGAGCCCTGGTCTGGGAGGATCCCACATGCCGCAGAGCGACTGGGCCCGTGAGCCACAATTGCTGAGCCTGCGCGTCTGGAGCCTGTGCTCCGCAACAAGAGAGGCCGCGATAGTGAGAGGCCCGCGCACCGTGATGAAGGGTGGCCCCCGCTTGCCGCAACTAGAGAAAGCCCTCGCACAGAAACGAAGACCCAGCACACCTAAAAATAAATAAATTAATTAATTAATTAATTAATTTAAAAAAATAAAAATTAAAAAAAAATAAATAAAGTGGAAATCTTCTTGTTAAATGCTGGTGGGTTCTAGAATTTATACAGTGCCTACATCCTCCAAAATGGCCTCTATGGAACTTCAAATGTCTTCAAGGTGTGTAGTTTGCAAAACGGTGAATAGTTTACATTTGATATGCTTTTCATTATAAAATTCTATTATTTTATCCCCCTCTGTTCTTTAGATATATCTAATACCATATAATGATTTAAACCAGATTATGCTAAGCATGCCCTGAAATTTTATATTTTCTGAAAAATATACCATGTTGTAACACATGCACCATTATGTATATATCTTATGAATAAATTTATGTTTAATATATTATGGCTTATACTTTTATATACTTTATTTTGAGTAACTAGTATGAGTCTCGATGTAATTTAAATAGAATATTTTAAAATTTAATATGGAAATTTATAGGCATTTTTGAGCCTTATATAACAGAACATTGGCGCTTTACACGTCAGAATTTTGCCTAAAGTCCGAACCTGATAACCATATACAATTATGCTCACATTTTTAAGAAGAGCTACAAGAGCAATCATCATATGATTTACTAAAAATGGAAAAAAAAAGGTCAGTGTCCATTATCTCAATAGCTTCTCTAAAGACAAGACCAGAAATTCCAAGGAAAAACTCATTGGTGATAATCTGTAGGAAAAGGTAATTCTGCAGTGTTTTCCCTCCTCTTCTGTTGGGGTTTGGAATTTGAGGGTGTTATGAGAGGTCAATCTGACACAACATTGTTAATATCAGGCAATGTGGTGTGGCAGAATTTGCCATGAAGACTACATAAATATGCCCACAGAACAGAATCACATGTTTGGATGCATAGAGATGGAGAATTTTGATCTAATAGGAGCTGTAAAAAGATGTTAAGGCCGCATTTCTTCTCATCTGTAGCCCTAGAGAAAGCAGAGCAGTTTTTGTGCATGTTGAGGGTGGGGTGGGGCTTATCATTATTCATATTATTCAGCTAGGATCCATTTATTGACTGATTGACTAACATGAGTCCGTCAGTTTTCTATGAGCTGAAACTATAGCAGTTTTATTTTTTAGCCAAGATTTATACTTGGCTATGTATGATTACACATATCATACTCTGATATGAAGTGTTTTTTTTTTTTTTCTTTCTTAATTTCATTATACATTTCCAGGAGGACTCTCATACTGTCTTTAATATATTTTTATGTTGACTTGCTTTATCCATATTCAATTATATGATTTCCAAGTAAGTATTCTGCCTTAAAATTGAAAAGTTTATATCTTTTTCATTCACTTGGATTAATTCTATAGCAGAATGAAATAATGCCATTTGCAGCTACATGGATGGACCTAGAGATTATCATACTAACTCAGAAAGAGAAAGATAAATACCGTATGACATCACCTATAGGTGGAATCTAAAATATGACACAAATGAACTTATCTATGAAAAAGAAACAGACTCACAGACATAGAGAACAGACTTGTGGTTGCCAAGGGGTCTGGGAGCGGTGCAGGGGAGGGATGAATAGGGCATTTGGGACTAGCAGAAGCAAACTATCATATATAGAATGAATAAACAAGGTCCTGTTGTATAGCACAGGGAACTATATTCAATACCCTATAATAAAGCATAATAGAAAAGAGTATGAAAAAGAATATATATATGTATAACTGAACCACTTTGCTGTGCACCAGAAACTAACAAAACATTGTAAATCAACTATACTTCAATTAAAAATATATATAAAATATTAAAATATAAACAATAATCTGAAACAAAAAATAAAATAAAATATCTTTGCTTGATAGGAATTTTGTTTGATAGGATAAATTGTGTTTATTAATCTTTTGCTTGCCTTTAAAATGAAGTAGATATGAAGTTCTTCATTGGAGGTTTACTCTAGAAAGAAGAAGCTTTTGCTTCTAAATATGTCAATACCTAACGATTACCACCAACCTAAAGCCCCCTCCTTGAAAACAGAGCCTAGAATATAAAGCTTAGGCTAAAATCTTACTACATATACAAGGCTCCCAGCACTTAACAGTACTGTTGCAAAATTCTATCATCTGTGCAATACTGACTTTCCTAGTGACAACTTAATTTCATAATATCTGTCCCAAATTCCTTTTTTTTTTTCTTTTATCTTGCTTTGAAGAGGAAAAGTTTGGAAGATTTCTCTACTTTTTATAAGGCAAGAAAAGCCTCAAAAATTGTGTCATATCCAAAAATCTAGATTTATGCTTCCAGTCAGGGTGACCCTTAGAGATTTTATCTTCCACAAGGATAGAAGAGAACACACTGACTAAGCATTCAGTCATTCCACCTCATGGTTCAATTTTGATTAACTACCAGAAACAACTAGGAAAACTATGTTTTCATATAAAGTATTTTTTTATAATTAAAAATTGTGGTATATTTCTTATTTTATAATACTTCTTTTTCTATAATGGTAATTTTTAAGAATTGTTTCTAGCATAGGTTCATTCAATTTCAGTTAGAAATGGGTCACATTTAGAAACTTCAAGTGTGTTATGTGAAACTTCCCTACTACTTGGCAGTTACTTCTATCTAATTTTATATAAATTAGTCAATTTTATATACAAATATAATTTGAAGATGTGGGCACAAAGGGAGTGACAATTACTGATCCTCCCTCTTGATCTGCCAATAAACGTTTACTTCAAAGCCTTGACCAAGAATCAACAGTAGGGCACCTCAAGACCAAGGTAAGCTTGTAAAAGAAATTTCCAAACGTAGGAAGATAGGTAAATGCACCTTAAGGAAAAATGAACAAGCATCATATATAATTATTTTAAAATGTCGTTTGCTTTAATATAAGCTAAAAACCATGTTAAAATGACAAAGGAAGATTCTGATGCAGTAATTGGCAGTCATTTGAGGAGATCACATTACATAGTAGGTAGCAAACACTAGAACAAGCCAAAGCAAATAAAATAAAGCTAAACATTAAACTTCCACCATAATTTTGATGACATTAGAATCTGATTTAGAACTTGTTTTGACTGCCTTCTACTTTTTAATTTCAGAGCTCAGACCCATTCTTCCCTGGGTTCAATCCAGGCTCTCCACTTTATTTTAGAGTCCATTTCTGACCCTTCTTTCTGAATAACACAAATTCTTCTCTGTTTATTATGTTATGCAATTTGGTTATTCTCAAGGCCAAAGCAAAATTTGCATGCCAAACCTCTAATCACTGGGAAAACAGGATTCTTCTCACTTAAAATCAATTTTATTCCTGTTAGTTTAAAAATAATAGTAACAATTCCAATGATGCATACTGGCATTTCCTAACTCCTGTCTTAGGACTCATCCTATAATCAAAAGAGGCCGTGGTATAAAGAGGTAATCTTTTCCTACACGTGGTTCTCTAAGGTACACCTTGTATGAAACTGAATCTTAACTCATTAACCCATTCTTAGTCAAGCAGAGAAATTCATGTTTGGTACCTAAGATGGTTTCCTCTCTTGTGTTTCACCAAATAATTCAAATATTTACTTAGTATGCTGTGAAATTATTATTGTGATAATCAAAACCTAAGCTTCAAATTCTGACTTTAGTTATAAAATTCTTAATTTTGTAAGAAATTAGTTTAATAATCAAATCAACTTATCCATTGTATCCAGCATATTTTAGGATTTGGGTATTCTGATTAATCTAATATGGTGATTAATATAGTGTTAACATACAAACTCATCTTTTTCAATCGAAGTGCAAAATAAACCACTAAAAATAAAATTTACTGCTCATAATATTCCTTTAATAATTAAGAGAATATCTAAAACCTTCAAGGTAAGCAAGATCAAGTTTAACACAACAATGATGAAAGATGTACATGTATAAAGGTTTTCACATGAAGAAGGTCTGGCAATGAATTTCAATTTTAAAATGAATGTAAAATTCATTTGGATTGTTAAAGGAAAGGTGGCTATAATGGTGGGATATTAGAATATGACAATTTTTTAAGTTTCTGGAAAGATTTTTCAAATTATTAAGAAATGAATAATGGTTATTTTTATTTTCTATTTTAACTTTGAATCTTCTTTGGATTAAATTTATTAGGAGCATTCCCCTTATATATATGATCATGAGTAGAATGGTTTTCCTTTAATAGCTATAAAATATCTACTTTATACCTACAATGATTTTAGGATGCTGGGGTTGCACTCAAGGAAATTAAAATATGGTGATAATTCAGTTGAATTTGCCCCCAATATCAGTGATATGATATGATAAAAATAAGAAAAACCAAGGGTTGCTTTCATTGCCCCAACTCCATCAGCTTAGTAGTTCTTGGATATTTGGGCAAACAATGCAAACCAAAACTGGCAACTTGTTATCAGTAAGGAGTTGCCTGATTTAGAGCAGAGTGTGGGAAAAAACAGATGTCCCTGGGTTTTTCAGAAACAGTTGAAATTTCAGCATCAAGTGAACTGGGGAGACCCATATCTCAGCAAACTCGAAGCTGCAGTCTTGTTTAAGGCAAGCAGTAGACTGGCAGAAAAGTTAGCAGGAAAATGAGGGCAATGAAACAGCCACAATAGCCTTGATAAACTCACTTATAGCCTGCCTGTCTACAGGCAAACTTAGAAGAGAACAGAAAGTGCCCTAGGAATCCACACATACTTTCAGAATGTGAGATCATATGCACATGCAAAGGAGACAGGAGAAAAACTGGGAAAGTAAAAACCTGACAATGAAATTACCCCGTGGAAGGAGTGGGCTTAAAACACAACATCCACACACTCATACAAACACATACACATATAAAATTAAAACTGAAAAGATATCAAAGGCTATCTATCACAGGATAAACAGGCTTCATAGGCAAGTTGCTAAATAAACAAGCAAACAAACAAAATACCAACAGCCCAACAGCAAACCCTGGTGGGGATCATAATCCAGAGTTTAAATATGTATCATTTAAATTGTCTACTTTTCAACAAAACTTATTGGAAAAATGCAAAGAAATAGGAGATTTGTAACATACTCAAGAAAAAAAAGCAGCTAGCAGCTAACAGAAACTGTTTTAGAGCACAGTATGCATATGTTGCATTTAAAAAAGAGTTTACAGCAGATATTACAAATATTTACAAGGAGATAAAGGATATAAAGGTTAAAGATTAAATAAAATATAGTGACAATGGGACATCAAAGGAGAATCTCAAAGAAAAGAAGGAAATTTTAGAAAATGAACCAATGGAAGTCACGTAGTTGAAAAGCACAGTAAATAAAATGTTTAAAAGGTCAGATTTAAAGATGGCAAAAGAAATAATTAGTAAACTTAATGATAGATCCAGATAAATTGTTCTATCTGAAGAACAGAGGGATAAAACAACAATGAATGAAAAGAGACTAGAGATTTGAGAGCTGTTATCAAGTATATCAGCATATGAATAATGGGGCATTCAGAACAAGAAGAGAAAAACAATGGAAAATAAAAATATTTGAATAAATAATGGCTGAATACTTCCCAAATTTGAAGAAAAACATTAATCTACAGATCTAAGAGCTTAAAAAATATCTAAATATTATAAGCGGAAAGTACTTCACATCTAGGCACAACATAGCCAAACTGTCAAAAACCAAAACCAAAAATAGAATCTTGAATAAAGCAAGAGAAAATTGACACATGAAGTACAGGGGCACAAAACATGATTAATACCTGATTTCTTATTTTAAAAAATGAAGGCCAGAGGCATAACATGATATATTCAAAGTGTGACTGGATTGAATACTCTACCCACAAAGAAGAGGAAGTCATAATAAATAAAACAAAAACAAGATACAACTCTGAGATCTGCAAGAGACACACTGTTGACTCAGGTACACAAATAGACTGAATGTTTTAGGATGGAAAAAAGTATACTATGCAAACCAGCAATAGAACGGCTATAGAAGATAAATACCAATTTTCCTTATTAATATAGATAAAAAATCTACAAGAAAATATTATCAAGCCTTATATAGCAATATATAAAAAGGAGTATATATCTTATACCTTTTTTTTGTATATGTGACCATGTATATAAATAAGTGATGGTATCCCAGGAATGCAAGATTCCTTTAACATCCAAAAACCAATTAATGTAACACATCATATTGATAATATAAAATGACAAAGTACATGATTATCTCAACAGGTGCACAAAACCATTTTCCAAAATCCATTTATAAGAAAAAGTTGCAGCAAACTAGGAATAGAAGGGAATTTCCTATTCCTGATACAGAGCAGTATGGAGAAACCTACAGTTAACAACACCTTTGGTGGTGAAAGAATGATTTTCTCCCCCCAGATTGGGAATAAGGCAAGTATTTCACTCTTGTCACCTCTAGCATTGGAGGTTCTATCCAGTTCAATAAGGCCAAAAAAATAAAAGAGAGAGAGAAAAGTAAAGAAAGAAATTAAAATCATTCAGATCAGAAAGGAATAAATAAATCTGTTTTTATTCACAAACAATATGACCGTGGTTATCCAAAATTGTAAAGTTGTCATAAAACACTACTAGAAGTAATAATTTTCTTGTATCAGGAAGGTGACAGGATACAGGATAGACATACAAAAATCAATATTTCTATGTATGTGACAAAATATTTGAAATAAAGTTTTAAAAAGTAATGTCATTACCATAGTATCAAATATGCTTAGCAATAAATTTAACCAAAGAACTGTAAGGCTTATAGACTGAAAGCTACACAAAAATTGTTGAAAGATATTAGCAGTGATCTAAGTAAGTGGAGAGGCACTCCATGTCAACAAATTGGAAAACTTGGTGTTGAACTCACTTCTACAATAATGAATTTGGTAAATGTTATTATTTATGCATCTTATTCTAGAGCTTGCTTTTCTTCTTAATGTAGTGTAGATATTCAAATGTTAAAAATTAAGATCTGTAAAATATACATAAATATTGTATATTTGAAAATATATCATGTTTATTTAATTGGACATTTAAATTTGTTTTATTAATTGTGTGCACTTCTGATTTTATCTAATTTATCTATGTGGACATATTATATCTATATGTATAGTAGATATATAGTATTTCTCTTGGGGCATATTATATATATCAACATATATGTATATGTTCCTTTATGACTTAAATATGTTAAGGATATAAACTCTTGTTGGCAACTTGTTGCAACATATTTCCCCAGAATGGTTATTGCCTTTGAAAACAAATTTGGTGTTTTACCCACATACATTTTCAATATTTATTTGCATTCCATTTTATTAATTTTTGTCTAAAATTTGTGCTTTGTACATCTGGTACTAAAAGACCTTCCTAGACCAAGACGGAAAGTATATGCATTGTATTTTCTTTCCTCTGGCATTGATATGCTTATATTTAACACATACATATATTTACTATTTTGGAAGCTACACATATATTAAAGATGTTCAAGATTTATTGCTTTGCTATTAGTCTTTTCCCCGTTTTTAATTCCTACTGTAATTTACTGATTGGCTTTTAGCCAATTCACCTCTCTGCCTCTTCTAATAAAATAATTTAAAATAGTCAAATTATTAAATTTACCCAGCTGGGCAAATACAGTACCTCTTATAATATAGATTTCTATTGTTTAGGCATTGAATACAAATACATAGACTTATTCCCTTCTTAGATGTTTCTTACAATTTTTTCTTTTTTAAAATGATGTTCTACATATAAGGGGTTACTAAATCTCCAAGGTTTTTATTAGAAAATTAACATGGATATGTAGATATTCAGATTGATATATTTTCATATAACAAATCATCTTTCTTATTTTTATCACCAACTCATACATAATTATAATTCACCATTAGGAAAATTATCATAAATTTACTAATCTAAACATAATTAAAGTCATTATGAATGTCAGCAGTACCCTATACCATGTAATGAGAAAAAATTTTGGTTTTCTTTTAATGACTAATGTTAATAATTCATTCATTTTTAATTTGTACAGCATTTCCCTTTTGGCTTTGACATTTTTCATTACTAATTAAGAATTAATGTAAGATGTGTGGGGAATTAGTAAGTGCTTTCATGATGCTGATGAAATTCACATATATGCTAGGGAATTAGTTAACATTATTCTATCCACAGCATGGATACATTCAATCTGCACAATTGTCCTCACTTAGGCACAGTCCTGAAATTTGTTTCCATTGTTTTTTTTAAAACACAGTAAATGTGTGTTATAAAATTTACTTTGATTTCAAATTGAACACAATAGGTAGCATACTTCAAGTGTTAAATAAATATGTGAGTGATCTTTGGAGTTCAAGTATTTCTTCTTATGGCACTATTTTTATTATTTAATTCCAGATTTATTAGACTCAACTGTATTTTACAAAAGAGCATTTTATGAACAATGTAGTATGCACAAACACCAACCTATTGTGTATTTAAATGTATGGCTTATAATTATACTTTTTTAATATGGATGTAATTCCCTTCTATTTTTATATAAGTTGATTATTCTTAACACGGAATCTCATACAGCTTTGTTTTACAATTAAGAGAATAAAAATTGTTCATGTTTTAATGAAATTTCTGAATACTTCTAAGTAATTTAATTTGATAAATAAATATTAATAAAATAAGCATTTTGAAAAGTACCAAGTTTAGTATTTATATTGGATACATTTATGAATTCTCACAAATTAAAATACAATATTTTTATATTAATCTGATGAAGTCCTAAATCATGCAATGCCATCTATCTAAAGAGAAAGATAATTTTATTACATTTTATATTATTGTCTTATTTGTTTTCCAGTCAAAAAATAAAATATGAGAGCCTGTCTCAGTGGTTAGGACCACTGAGCTGACAGGAGCTGGGGAAAGTGTTTTATAAAAAGCAGGTAGGCAAAGCAAGGAGATCCTTTGATTGGCTATAGTTTAAGAGATTGCCTTTAAGAGGTAAGTCTAGTTGGCTCTTCCTGATTTCTTGTTCTTAGATTTGGAATTTTTTTTTTTTTTAATTGAGGTATAGTTGCTGTACAATATTATATAGGTTACAGGTGTACAATATAATGATTCACAATTTTTAAAGGTTATACTTCATTTATAATTATTATAAACTATTGACTATATTCTAGTTGAGGTATTCTGGTTTAGGTTTCAATTTGCTTACTTAGGCTTGCAAGGCATTAGAGCCACCTTAGTCTGTTACTGACAAGCGTTGTTGGCCTTCCCCAATCAATAGAAATTGACAAGAGGCCTTTATTGGGACCCTTGCTACAGCAGAACACACAACAGGTTCCCTTGCTTGTTCACTCCCTGAGGGGGTGGCAAACTTGTTTCTCATATGGGGTGAGGGTAGGAGTGTGTCCAGGGGTCAGGCTGGAGGGGTGGCTTAGGTGGTTTGTCCACCCCTTAGGTGGTGGTGTGTGCAGGGGACATGCTCAGTACCCTGCTTTTTGCTCCAGGCTCTTCAAAAGTGGCAGTTGGGTTTTTTTTGGTCTCTTTGTATCTTTTGTCCGGAATTTGTCCCAACTGCTCATGCACGCAGCTATTTTTTGCTGTATTTTTTAATACAGTTTCTTTGTTTTTTGTTGCTCGAGGAGAAGTGTCCAGGTGCAAACATTGCAGCACTGCAGCGAAGGGTCCCAGGTCCCAGCCTGTCTCATAACGACTTCCTCATTTAATTACTTGAATTATTGTTATACACCATGACTCCCATGATTACTCCAAATGAGGTTCTTGAGATTGTGTAGTAAACACTATGACATATGTGCTGCTTGGAATTTGTTTCTATATCTGACTTTTTAATTATTTTAAAAACTATTCTCTGAAAACGCATGAGAAAAAAAAAATTCTATAAGCACAGTGAGGTCACACTAGTAATTCCAGTACAAATGTCATCGATTAAGAAAATGTGGAGCACATGGGAGAATATCTAGACTTAGAAAGAAACTAAAACAGGCCCAAAATTAAAGGATGATACTATTTCCTGTTGTTAATTTCTTGCCTTGACATTATTATTGAAATAGTCTTTGTCACTTTCAAAAGGTGTTGGTTTGAAAGGTAAGTTCCAATTGTTATCACCAGGTTCTTAATAAGAAAAAATAGGAGTCAGCCACAGAAGCCACTCTATGTACTGTTGTAGTTGTTTTCAGATATTTCTGAGATTAAATTTTGTTTTGTATGTTAATGTAGAAGGTCTTTCTCAAGCCAAGATTTTAAAAATTTTCTGTTTTACTTGTAGCATTTATATTGAAGGAGAATAGAAAGGAAAATATAAAAGGAGAGGTAAGGGTTGGATAAAAATAATCAGTACAAACAACCTCTAGTTAAGAATGAATTTAGGAGAGAGAGGAAAAAAAGCAATCATTTTGGATAAACTTTAATCTGGAAAACTAACCAAAATGAGGAGTGGTCCATAAATTGTTACAGAGATTTTCAAGTAATGCTTAAGGCATAACTAGAAATTACTCTGGATTAAGAAGGGGTATATTTAATACTGTTAAGGAAAAGACAAAATTCTGGGGCATATACCTTCCTTCCTTCAGGGATTTAGAAGTAAACATTATCTTATTAGAAATTTGCTTGTTAAAGAAAAGGACAAAGGTAGGTAGTTAGGATTAAAATTGGGAGGGTGCAATGGAAGACATTTGTAATTATCTACAGCATTTTGAGAAAGGAGTTAATAACAAATGCAAAGATTGCCTTCAGACAGAAGAAAGACACTTCCCCCTGTGGCATGGAGAAAAGGAGAAATAAAATGGGTATGACCATATAAACTGCGTAATTGCAGTATAACATGTTTTAGGAGATTACATAGATAATATTCTCCATTTTTGTCTGGAAAAAGAAGCCAGGGCTTTCTGTTTTTATGAAAGGGATATGAGTTTAACAGGAAAGTGGCAACAAATAGGAACAGTTGTTCAAGGGCATAAAAGGGAATTGGCAATTGAGAACAAGTAAAACAATGGGAGGATTGAAAGAACATCTGATGTTGGTTTTAGGTAATTACAGTAAATGTTAGGATGCACTGGTAACTTGCAGCTGATTATTTTCCTGAAGACAGAAATTATTTTTCTTTGATTAATCAGTAGAAGCTCATGCCCATGATGTGAAAATTTTCATATTTATCTATGTTAAATGGAGAACAGTTACAAAATCATAAAAAAACTAATATATTTAAACTATTTTTCTCTTTTTGTTTTTGTCTGGAATAATCCTACTTAGTACTTTGTAGATTTTTAATACATATTAACTCTATTGCATAAAAATCTGAGGAAAAGATTTAAAACAATTTTAAAAATCATTTGCTCTTAGAATTTAATATATTAAGTCCAATTTAACCTACATCTTCCTTTGAACCAGCTTCTTGATATGGAAAGAATTTTCTTTTCCTGCTTTCATGTTGTATCAGGAGGGAAGTTGCATTAATTTAAGAGCAAATTCTTTTGTTCTGTTCAAGCTCCACAATTGAAATCTCAACCTGTGGATTACAACCATTTTTCCCTCCCTGAGAATGTGTTTTCTTATAATACAGAAAAGGAAATGAAAAGGAAATACAAAATCTCCAGCTGTTTAAAAGTGGAAAAAAAAAAGAAAACAAAACTCAATTTGCTTTAGCTTAAAATGTATGTGTTGTCCTTGAGTGAAGATTAGGGCAATTAATTTTGGTTGTTTCCCTTACCTGAAGAATCAATCAGGCAGTGATGATATCATCACCTACATCAAAGGTTTTAAAGAAAACACAGTAAACAAGATTTAATTATTGCACTCACCACATAGGGGGTGCACTCTAGGAACCTAAACTGTAAGGCAGATTAATTTTCTTTTATTTTTCTTTCCCTGTAGCGATTGCTATAGCAACAAAACTAAATTGCATGTGAGGCCAACATCTACAAACTTTTAAGGCAAACAGCTGCTACACTTTTCTCCCAGTTTTCAGCATGAAAGAAAGAGTAGCCATTCAAACAAAGTTTTGAATGATTAATTCTACAAAAGGTCCAGTTTAATGTGTACTGAACAGATCTCTTATTGTTTTGGAGAGAACCTTGGAAATATCCTCTTTGTTTATATGCATCATGAAAATCATTGCTAGGAATAGTCTTCCTTCTACATAAAAGAGCACAATAAAACCTTCTCTACAAAGTTAATTAGATTTAATAGATAGGATTATTTGTGTAAGGGATTCTCCTTTTATAAAAAGCCTACTCTAGCAAAAATAGGGCAATTGAAATTACATTTTTATTATATGATGTCTTTTGCTTTTTATCATTTTCTACATATTTGATGTATAAAATTAAGGGAAGAATGTCTATGATATAATTCATTTTATGAATGTAGAAAAGGATATAAAAATAATAGACTATAATAATGATACCATGGAAATGCTATAATTAGTATGTTTGTGGAGATGAAAAATTAATATTGCCATTTTTATCTAATGCTGTATGTTTAATTTCTCTTACTCTTATCCATAATAGTTTTTAACATACGGAAAATATATGATTTTAATATAAATAAAAAATTTGAGAGAAAATCCAATTTTTATAAGAAATAGCATTCATTTTTATGTATACATGTGCTTGTGGGTTAAAACTGATGGGCTTTTTGAAACCAAATGGATTTGAATAATATGGTTGTTATCCTAATGAAGACTCTATTTAAAACAGGTAGCTGTTGCATGTTGGAAAGATCTTTATTTAATATAAATAAACACAGATTTTGCATGTGGTATTTTATTAGCTAATTTATCATATTTTTAAATGATTGTCTGTGATTTGTTGTAGATAGTCTGATCTCTCCGGCCTTACTTTTTAACATTTTCATATTTACTTATTCCTTCCTACAACCCTAAGAATTTCTTTCTTTGAAGTGATAACCGTATCATATAGCAGTCATATAGTTGGAATTAAATTCATCCCAGCTCAGATCTAAGAGAGGTCTCCACTAGCTTGCAGTAATAAATATAAATCCACAGCTCTTGTCATGGATTTACCCAGTCAGTCCACAGTTTTCCTTTCAAACGCAGTGATTGGTTTAGGTAAGGATGCCTATCTAAATTTGGTCCCATCACAGTGAATCACAGGTCTTTTATTATTATTATATTATTATTATTATGTGTTAATATTATTATTGACTTGGAAGAATCATCCTCTCTCTCCCTACTGTACTCTCTTCCTCTCTCCCTCCTTCCCTCTTTCCCTCTCTCTCTCTTCCTATCTCCCCGTTTTTCCTCAGGATGAGCAAAGAGGTAATGTCATCGTATTGATTAAAACCTCGTAATAAGTAAGGGCCAGTTACAGGATAAACCTGACATTGGCAGAAAGAAACAGCCTGGGAGGTAAAAGCCTTGAACTGCTTAGAATAATCCAGAAGCCTGGAGAGTTGTAACTTTCCATTTGAACGTCTTAATTCTAAATGTTTTAGTAACATGTGTGATTAAATGCTCTACTTGTTTAATGTAGTTTGAGTTAGACTTTATGGTACTTAAAACATAAAATCCTCACTAATATACGGCCCTTTCTGACTAACACATGATGGAGTTAATTCTTCGGTTTGAACTTAAGAAAATTTTTCTTAGAACATTTTTATACCATATGTCATTATGACATGCTATATACAAAATTTTTTGAAAAAACATGGATATATAGAATCAACACAAGAGATATTTACTCCTAAATTGTTTACCTTTAACAGTATTTTTAACGTCATAACAAGGTTTATTTATTTTTTTGTTTGTTTAAAGAAAACTGCAGGCAAATGACCATTTACTCATGGTAAATTGGTATGGACACTCAGCATTTCTGTTATTCTCAAGAGCCGTAGCATATTTAAACACATGTATTAATTTATTTGTAATATCAACTTATACTCTACAAAATTACTTTAAGTAAGTGACAAAATATTCTATACTTCTGTTTTTCCCAGAGAAATACAATACTAATACTTTACCAAAGTACAAAAAGTAATCAGATGTTTAAAATGGACCTGTTAATTAATTTTAATATTAAAAGCCTTTATAAGCAGATGATTTAAGGCTAGACCTCTGGTCAAACAGACTTTATGATTCTTGTCTTATTGGAACTGACTGGCCACTAATACTTGAGATATTTAAAAACCCACAACATTATGTATCATCATATAATGCTCTGAAGGAAGTGACTGGTAAGCATGAAAGAATAGAATTAGTTGCTTCTCTGGAAGGTGGAGGTTAACACTCTTTCTAGAAGATCCCGTTTAGGCAGAGATATGTCTGATGAATTGTTGTTAGATAGTCAAGATGAAGAAGGAAGTGAAGGTACTATAGGCAGAGGGACCAACATGATGGGGGCTCCGAGGTTAACAAAGAGAGAGCAAGAGCTTCTCTTAATCTGGAAAATGAAAGAAGGAAATTAAAGAGAAAGCCTAGCAAGTAGTAACCAAGAGAATTGCACTGAATGAGACCTGAGAACCTGGCAGGAGCCAGATCATATAAGGGGTCATAGCTCCCTTAATTGTTTTACATTTTATTATAAATCCAGTACAAATTTACTGAAAGACTTCAAATTGTATGGTGCTAATATCCAAGTAAAATATGAAAACATTCATCAGCTTGTTGCTTAAAAAAATAGATTTAAAGAGAATGAGAGAGGAGGCAAAAAAAGACACAAACATCTGTTAGAGGGTACTAGGCAAGAGCTATAGGTCATTAAGACTAAAATACTGGTGATGGAAAAAAATTAAATATGTGTGTATATGTGCATGTATATGTATGTGCATGTGCATATGTATGTGTAATGAGGATAGAACTATGGAGATCTGGCTTTTGATTCAGTGTGAGATGAGAGAGATAGATGCCAAGATGGAGTCACTGTTTCTGCAATGTGGAAGTGGGTAGCTGGTGCTGATCTTTACAGAACTGGAGAAGAATGGAGGATGTTCATAAATGGGGAGTGTAGGTTGAGAGTTCAGGGTTCATGTCTTTTTTTTTTTTTTTTATGCTAGTTTTTCAAAGTTGCTTTTCTAATTTCCCAGCTAGAAGAAGATAACATGGCAGCAAGACAGCCTGGTAGCAATGAAAGCAACCATATTTGGTTTTTTTTTTTTTTTTAATTTTTATTTATTTATTTATTTATGGCTGTGTTGGGTCTTCGTTTCTGTGCGAGGGCTTTCTCTAGTTGCGGCAAGCGGGGGCCACTCTTCATCGCGGTGCGCCGGCCTCTCACTATCGCCGCCTCTCTTGTTGCGGAGCACAGGATCCAGACGCGCAGGCTCAGTAATTGTGGCTCACAGGCCCAGCCGCTCCGCGGCATGTGGGATCTTCCCAGCCCAGGGCTCGAACCCGTGTCTCCTGCATTGGCAGGCGGATTCTCAACCACTGCGCCACCAGGGAAGCCCGCAGGGTTCATGTCTTATTTGAATAAATGTGGAACACACCAGTTCCATGACCCCCAGAGATGTCAAATAGATAATTGGCTGCTCAAACATGGAATACAGAAGAGAGATCCTAGTTGAAATATTAATTTGAAAATTGACAGCCTTTAGATTACTTATGTAATAAACCAATACTATCACTTTACCTTATAACTAATATCATTTTACTTTTTAAATTAATATACAGTAAATTTGACTTTATTATAGGATAGTTTTAGGAATTTTTACACAAGTATGTAAACATCATACTTGTAAACATCGTTCATGTAAACATCATCATAATTATGACACAGAACAGTTCCATCACTTCTAAAGTCTCCCCCTTGTTATCTGTCTGTAGTCACACACTTGCTCCACTCTTAATTTAATTTCTGTGAAAAATGTTCATATTTTTATTTTTGAAGGCAATCAGCATGGTTGAATTTAGCTGACCCATTCTGTCCATGCTTCTGTGGGTTTTGGTTTTAATGTTAGTTCAATTTTCAAAGACTTCGCAGTGGTATTCTGACCTGCTCCACATATGCACCAGCCAGTAGCCATTTTTGGGAACTGAGCAGCTCTATCTCTTTGTGCAGCATTAAGAGTATTTGATGCCATTTTAGGATTATATTCACACATGCGTCACTGGGGGTGAACAAGAGTTTACTTTCCCTAGGTCGTCCCTCCCTGTCGTCTTCCCGGTACTGTCTAGAACACCTTTTACGTCCTTTGGCTACAAAACTGGGACTCTGTCCACTCCCTTCCTCCACCAACATTCAATTTTCCTTAACTGAATCTGCATCTTGAACAAGTGGCAGGAGAACAGAGAAAGAAAACATCATGGGGACTTGCCTTAATATTTGATACAGCTTTTTGAATTGAAGAGTTTTTTGCATTGAACTGAACTCCCTTAGTACAGTTTTAGGCCCTACAATTCCTGCAGGCTCTGCTGTCCTTGCCAGAAGAATCCTTGCCTATGCATTAAGCCTGAACTAGAGGCTTCTCCTGGTTCTCTGTCTGACAGTACTGGTGTCCAAATCTAGCTTTTAGACTGCCTTGAGACCAGATTGAGAAATAACAGAAGGAAAAAACATAGGAGACTCACTGCTACTAGTGATATTTCAAATTCTGATCTTCTCAATCTGCCTGCTACTTTTCAGAGTCATTACCTAGCTCCCCCATTTGCTCTGTTTAGGTTTTATAACTGCATTCATTGGGAGAGAAAGGGTGTACTGTGCTTATTTGATCTTCAAGTTTCCTGAACTAGTAACCTAATTATTTTATTTTTACATCACTAAGCATACTAGTCTGATATGGGACTCTCTGTGGCAAAGATCAAAACAAATCAGCCTTAATTATAAATATGCAAACTTCTGCACTTATCCTACATAATGCAAAGCCCTAAAGACAATTGAATACTTGCTTGTGAGAGAATATGGACTTAATGAAGGTCTGAACAAAGCAGCATTTGATTCACTCAGGTATGTTCTAACATCACCAATTTGGAATTATTTGGAAAATGAGTTTTTAATAGCAGCTATTTCTAATCCTGAATATATGTACCATTTAATTCAGCCTGAACATAATTCCCCAAACAAATTTGAACCTATCAGCCTGAAGTTAATGGAACACACAGCAGCCAGGAATGAGAATTTAGGCTAACAGAATGCCCCTGTGCTGCTCAGTCTATGAAATGCATAGCAGTTATAGCAGGACTAAAGGGTTTAGGACCCATTCAAAACTGTTTGAATAGCTAGAATTCTCCTATGTGGAAATTTTAAACTTAAAATTTAGTAGTATTAATATATTATACTGATAATATATTTTAAAGAAGAAATGATGAGAGCTATGTTTGTCATAACATAACCACATCCCTAAGGCAGTAAGAGATGCTAAACTGAACCAAGTATCTCTAATTCCCAAGAGTAGTTATTATCTTATGACAACTATGCACTAGTTTCACTTTGCTTCTATAATAAATGTCTGCATTGTGATAGAAAAATGTAGCATAATTTTCTAGAAGATAAAATCAATTTGACAGCAGTCTCAGTTTGTTTCACATAAAATAATCTAACATGTAAAATATTTTCTAGCCAACTAAGGTGCCTCTTTTAACTTTTCTCATTTATAAGTCAGCATCACTTTGGAGACATAGAGGCCTGCCAGTGTGCTTAATCCATGGGGCTCTCTGAACTATCAACCCATAGTTGACAAGACACTCACATTAATGTGTTATGATATGTATCATTTCACAGACTTTTATAGTACAATATGAAGCTAGAATAAGCAAAACATCAATTAGCATTTGTCTTTGGAGAATAAAATTGGTCTTTTGTCCTAAAGGTCATGCAATTTTGCTTTTATAGTAATATTCTGTAAAGTTTTTCATTATTTTTGGATTATATGAGGATTCCTATTTCTAAAGTCTTTTTTTTTTTTTTTTTTTATAAATTTTGAAGGAACGTGCATTTGATTTAGGAAAACACACAGCTTTAGGTATTTCAAACTGTCAGGAATATAATATAGGGAATTAGAGGCTTAAAATAATATCAGAACTGTTGAGGTGAGAAGATCAAAGAATTCATAAATCCTGTTCAGGAAATCAGGAAATGCAGATATCACCAGGGACGACTGAGATAAGATGAGCTGCCCGCAGCATCCAGCTGAAGGATTTGAAGAGTATGCCCATAACTAATCAGCAAAACCTCCCGTCTATCATCTGTCAGAGCCAATGTGCTTAGTCACCACTGCTGCAGGGGCAAACCTGGCTTCTATTTAATTTCCCAAATTTTTGCACAAGTGTCTTTTAATGGCAGAATTTAAACTGCAAATGTTCAGGCAAGAGAACCTTCCAGCTCCTGTAGTATGGGCAGAAGCTTATAAAGGCAGCAATTTTGATCAGTATCAACAGACCATGACCTACTACTCAGCATTCCTAAATATCCTTTTACTCATAATTAAACTTGAAAAAAATGATACAACATCATGCCTTTGCTGATTGCATTAGCCTCCTAAGGCTCCTGTAACAAAGTACCACATACTGGGTGGCTTAAACAACAGCAAATTATTGTCTCACTGTTCTGGAGGCCAGAAGTCCAAGATCAAGGTTCAACAAGGTTGGATCATTCCTCCTGAGAACTGTGAGGGAGAATCTATTCCATGTTTCTCTCCTATAATTACCATATAAATAAAACTTGCACTAAGTCAACAGATGGCATGGTTATCAGAGCCTTTTAGCAAAATATACACGTCTATGTCCAATCAAAGTATCTTCTTCAGTGAGACCAAAAGCCATTTACTGCTCCCCTGAGAAATAGTGCTATTTTGACCTTCAGTGGTTCTCTGCTTTTGGATACTGAGGTCAGTGTAGCCTTGGAGAGGAAAAATTCATGTAGTTGAGTGAATGCAGATACCTCTATACTTGCCATCATAGTTACTTTGTTCATGAGCTTTTTGAGCATATGCTAGGATAGCTGAGAAAGAGGCTGATCGACTTTCACAAAATAAGTCATTTTTCCTACCTGATTAATAAGGACCTCATCAGTATTAAGTAAGCATTCAAATGGAATACAAATCTCTTTATATGTTGTACCCTTTCTGACAGATCTAGTCACATACATTTTCCAGGACCCACACTTGTACAATCCTCTGATCTTGTTCCCTCTAAGCCCCAGATCATTTAGCCAAGTTATCAGCCACTTCATATTAAGCAGTGTAGACGCACCTATTTGACCATTTCCTCTTTAGGCAAAATGCACACCAGATATACATCTCAAGTTCTGTACTTAGGAGTAAATTTCTTTCTCACTGTCTTTTACATCCATTCTAGATTGTGGGCAGTCTAGATTAGTGTATCAGTTCACTTCTAGATGATGCTAACAAGTGGATTTTAAATATTTCTCTCAACACCTGAAAATAGGCAAGTCTCTCTAGATTTGAGACAAATGTGTGAATATCTTCTGTTACAGGTATAGGCCTATATATTTCTCCTTCCTTTTCCTGAGGTATCAGCCTTATAGAAATTGTTGTTGTGTTATTGATGCAGAGATATAACTTTACTGGTAATCATAGCCTTTTGCATTATGAAGTATTCTTTTTGTCTCGGGTAATGATTTCAGTCCAAAATCTACCTTATGTGATATTAAAATTATGATCCAAAATTTTAGTTTAATTTACCTCTATATATTTTCATATGTACATTTTAGTCTTTTTAGTTTGTTCTCTTCTATAAAGTATCAAAATATGTTTTGCTTTTTTATTGTTGTATTTCTTAAATGTTTATGTTTACTTTCATTTATTTTTATTATCTATATGTTAGTGCCTAACTGGGTAATATTTTTGCTATGTTTCTCTTTTAGATTTATGGGTTTATTCTGTTTATATTTTCCTCAGTTTTTTTAGTTTTTATGATATAACATGTCCTACTGGGGTTTATGACAGGAAGGCAAAGTTGATTTAACACTTGAAAATAAGTAAATATAATTTTCCATATTACCAGACTAAAGAAGGAAAAAAGAAAATAAACATGTGATATTCTTAGTATATGCCATAATTATTTTGGGTACAACTTAACATCCATTCATGATAATGGTACCAAACCTGGAAGACAAAGGACATCTATGAAAAATACTAAAGATAACATTATATTAAATGGTGAAGATTAATGCTTTCACCCTAAAATGTGAGCAAACAAAGTTGTCCGCTCTAACCATTTCAAATATTGTAGTGGAAGGTCTAGGAAGAGTAGAGCAAAATGCAAGAAAAGACTTTTGTTTTCCAGTTCAGCATGTAATGAGCTTGGAAGTTGCCAATTCATCCTAACAACAAGTAAAAAGCTAAACAAACTGAAAAAATCAACAAATCTTCTAGTACCCATGACAAAGGTGAGGACACAGAGCAAATCAAAGATTAGAGGGGCAGTCAGTCTGACTTACTTGAGCAGAGACTTTGAGTGGAATTTACACTAAAACAACAGTGGGGGTAGGAAAACCTGAACTGTAATTGGGGAGTTATTGGAGGCTCAGTGTGGACCACTCTGAGAATTAAAAACTCCAGGAGGACCAAGTCCTAGTGGGTCCCTGACAATTTTGTGAGATTTACCCCCAGGAGGTCTACCATATTCTCATAGTGAGTGTCAAATAAAAGTCCCCTCATGATTGTAGCAGGGAGAGGGGATAAGGAAACATTTTAAAATATACCAGAGTACTCTTTTCTTAACAAGGCCTGCCCTAGGGAGAAACTAGTTAACTAGCACCTAACTTGCTGAGGTATTATCAGAGCCTAACTCACATGGGAAAATGGAAATACCCAGCTCAATCTATTCTAGCCATCTTCTTCCATCTAAAGGTAGAGAAAAAAACTGAGAAACACTTGTGAAGTTAATAGTCCAGAGGGAGAGGCTCACTTAAAGACTTAGAGCTAATCATAAGACTATAGATTGCTTTTGCTTCACCCACACCTCCCTGCCCCATGTAAAGGCCTATTGCAGTTATTATTTTTACCCAGTACCTTATATCTGTTTATCAAGGAAAAAAAATATAAATCAGACATAGCAAAAAGAAAATAAATAAATAAACAAAAAAATAAATAAATAAATTTGAAGAGACAGAGCAAGCATCAGTGGCATGTGTATTGGCATTATCAGACTGGGAATTTACATCAGTTATGATTAATATGCTAAGGGATTTCATGGATAAAATAGACAGCATGCAGGAAGAGATGGGCAATGTAAGCAGAGGGATCAAAGTCCTAAGAAAGAACAACAATAACAAAAAGCTAGAGATCAAAAACACAGAAATAGATGGGAAGAATGTCCTTGATGGGTTTATTAGTAGACTGAACAACTGAAGAGTCCCTGAGCATGAGGATATCTCAACAGACCTGCCTCTAAACCTGAAAAGCAAAGAGAACAATGTTGAGAAAAACAGAACTGAATATCCAAGGCTGGTAGGACAACTATGAATACTGTAACATATGCACAATAGGAATACCAGTAGGAGAAGAAAGAGACAAACAAGAAATATTGAGAACAATAATGACTGAGAATTTCCCCAAGTTAATTTCAGGCACCAAACTACAGATCCAGGAAGCTCAGAGAACACCAAGTAGGATAATTGTCAAAAACCTGCAGATAGGCATATTATTTTCAAACTACAAAAAATTAATGATAACAAAAAAAATCCTGAAGGAAAAAAAACCAAAACATTTCACCTCTAAAGGAACAAAGACAAGAATTACATCTCAGAAACCATGCAAACAAGAAGAGAGTGGAGTAAAATATTTTAAGTGTTGAGAGAAAAAAACAACTAATCTAGAATTCTGTACCCTGTGAAATTGTCCTTCCAAAGTAAAGGAGAAATAGACAAACAAAAATTGAGGAAATTTATTGCCAGTAGACCTGCCTCAGGTTAAAGTTAAAAGAATCTCTTTAGAAAGAAGAAAATTAAAAAAGTTAAAAGAATCTCTGTAGAAAGAAGAAAAATAATATATGTCAGAAACTCAGATATACAAAAAGAATAGAAGGAATAAGTAAGTGCAAAATAAAAACTTGTATTTTTCCTACTCTTAATTTGATCTACAAATAACAGTGTGCTCAAAATACTAGCACAACGTACTCAATACATATCTTATCTTTACATATTTGCTTATGTATGTGTGCATATAAGTGAAAAGATTCACAACAATGATAAAAGGGACAAGAAACAGGAATTAGGATTATTTTGTTATTATAAGGAACTCACACTACCCATGAAGTGGCCTAGTAACATTTAAAGTGGACTTGAATTAGTTGTCAATGCATGTTACAAACTCTAGGGCAAATACTAAAAAAGTTTAAAAAAATAAGTATAACAGATATGCTAAGAAAGGAGAGAAGTGGAATCTTATAAAATGCTCAATTAAAATGACAATATGGCATGAAAAGAATGGAAGACAAAAATACAAAAGAAGAACAAGGGCAACAGATCCAGCAGGGAGAAAATCAGTAAGAACATAGTTAAACTCCTCAACACCGTCATTCAAGTGGATATAAAGAACACCAATAGGTTACTTCATTCACCAAGAGCAGAATAAACGTTCCTTTCATATGGAACATTTACACATTCTGGTCCATAAGACACACCTTAACAAAATTAAAAGAACAGAATCATATAATTCTTGCTTTCAGACCAAAATGGAATTAGGCTAGAAACCAGTAACAACAACAACAAAAACTGGCAAAAGACCCAGAACAACAACAAGATAATGAAGGAGAAAAACAAAGTTAAAAGACTGACTACTCAACTTCAAGACTTACTATATAGCAGCAATAATCAAGACAGGGTGGTATTGACCAAAAAAATTAGGCAAATATATCAATGGAACAGAATAGAGATCACAGAAATAGAACCATAGAATTATAATCAACCTTGACAAAGGAGCAAAGATTGACAAATGGAAAAAAGATTGTCTTTTCCAATAAATGGTGCTGGAACAATTAGACATCCACCTTTGAAAAAAATAAATCTAGAGACAAATCTTACCCCTTCACAAAAATTAAGTCAAAATGAATCATAGACCTAAATGTGAAAAGCAAAACTATAAAAGTACCAGAAGATAACATAGGAGAAAACCTAAAGGACCTTAGGTAGGATGATGACTTTTTAGATATAATACCAAAGGCATGATCCATCAAAGAAATAATTGATAAGCTAGACTTAAAATTAACAACTGCTGCTCTGCAAAAGTCAATGTCAAGAGAATGAGAAGACAAGCCACTGACTGGAAGAAAATATTTGCAAAAGACACATCTGATAAATGACTTTTATTCAAGTGTTTGTCCAATTCATGAAGGGTACATAAGAAAAAGCAAAATTTGTCTTGAAGAAACTGCAAAAGAGTCTGTCTTGCTTTGTAAATAGCTATGTAGAAATTATAGCAGTTGTTTTATTCTGTTTAGAGATTAGAATATATTTGAATGAGACATTTGTAGACCACTACATTCCCAAAATCCCCTCTCCTACTCATATTGATTAAATTGTATTGAGATTTGGGATATTTAAGCTGCATATAGAAAAATGAACATACACAAAAAAAAAACATTTAAAAGAAGAGAGAGAAAAAACATGGTGAGAAGAAAACACAAAATCAGAGGTAGATTCTGATTTAGAGGTAGAATTTAAAAAAAGAAAAAATCCCACAAGAACTCAGAGGCAAAGAATATACAAATCAATTTTCACTGCAAAGTAAAGGAGCTGTTACAGTGGAGGATTACTGGACTGAATGTCAATATTATGACATAGTATGAGTGTGTTTCATGTTTGGTAATTGCAATCATTGTTGTTTTTGTTGTGGTCATCCATGTACAATGCTTGGTGTCAGTCTATTTATCTCTTGTAAAAATAAAATACAGTGTGTGTGAAAAAAAAAATCAGAGGTAGAAACAAATTCAAATACATCATTAATCCAAAAAAATGCAAATGGATAAATATGTTAAGTTAAACAAAAGATTCCTGTCTTGCATTATATAAAAACATCCACTCAATCTGTTAATAACAAACAAATTAAAAATTTTAGAGAAATTTAACTGTGGGAATGGAAAAACCTCGATAAATATGTTTCAAATAACACTATATAATGAAATATATACCGTTCCTTTGCTCATTTTTTAAATCTAGTTATTTGTTCTTTTGCTTGAGTTTCAGGAGTTGATTATTAACCTCTTAGCACACATATGGTTTGCAAATATTTTCTCTCACTCCACAGATTTCCTTTTCATTCTGTAGATTGTTTCCTTTGCTGTGCAATGGCTTTTTAGTTTGATGTATGTAGTGGTATATACATACATACATACAATGGAATCTTATTCAGCCATAACAAGAAGGAAATCTTGCTATTTGCGACAACATGGATGAACATGAAGGACATTATGCTAAGTGAGATAAGCCAGACACAGAAGAAAACCAACTTGTGTGAGGAATATAAAATAGTCAAACTCATAATAGCAGAGTAGAATTTTAGTTGCAAAGGGTTGGGGTGAGTGGGAATAGTGAGGTATTAGTTGAAGGGTATAAAGTTTCAGTTCTAGAGATCTACTGTACAGTATAGTGCCTATAGTTAACAATATCATATTTCATACTTAAAAATTTGGTAGGAGGAGAGATCTTATATTAAGTGTTCTTACCACAAAATAACAATAATAATAAATAAAGATGGCAGGAGGACAGTTTAAGAGGTGATAGCTATATTTATGTCATAGACTGTAGTAATGTTTTCATATACATATTTTCCAACTCATCAAGTGTATATATTAAGTGAGTACAGATTATTATATGTCAATCATATTTCAATAATATAGTTTAAAAAAGAAACATATATGTGTGTACATACCTATATTTTTTACCAAAATAAACATAATTTTTTATATAAATGTAAAACAAACTCATAGACAAAAATGTTTTAGACCAATAAAGAATTATTACAAAAAGAAAAAGAAACACTTTATCAAAAAGATGTAATATATATCATATATAAAATAAAATAAAAATAAAATTTTCAGAATTTCAGCAATAAATTGACAAATCTATAATATTACCATAAAGATAAAATTTAACATACAACTTTAGAAACTTGAATATTAAACAGATAAAAAAGTATAGTCTTCAGATGACCTAAACAATATGAGACAAAGGAAAGGGAGATGAATGAGATCACAAGTTCCAGTAAAAGACAATTATTCCTCCCTTTAAAGGCCAGTCTTGAAGCATGAGGAAATTATGAGTGCCAAAGGAATCTACTTAGTACATACAATTTCTTCTTTCCAGTGGATCCTGAAAAAGGGTAATGAAGTGGACTTTTGAGAAAAGTTTAGAGTATGCCACTAAAAATAATTTATTATGTTGGCACATATATTATTATATATACATACTCTCTCAGCTTGATCATTCATAAAAAAATTAATTTTAATTGATTTTCCCAAGCATGAAGAACATACAGGAAGTTTAATAAAATGTGTTGAATAAATATATTCCCTATAGCAGAGCACTGTCAACTGAAAGAGCTATCAATGGCCAAAGCTGATACAATTTGAACAATAATATAAAAATACATGATATTAGATTATAACCCAAAGAGTAAAATAGCCATGAGTCCATAGTGATGTAAATAAATGATTGAATAAATAAGTAAATGAGAGAAACAAATATTCCTTATAGAATACAAAGAGGGATGGAATAGCTATTTTAATTTCAGACAAAATTATTTCAGAACAGGGAATATTTTTATACATAAAGAGGGATATACATAAAGATCTTCAAGAAAGCATAATAATTCTAAGTTCATATACATCTAAAAACTAAATTTAAAAATACATGAAGCAAAAAAAATGATAGACCTGAGAAGAAATATTAAAAAAATAAATTATAATTTGATACATCAGAACTCCTTTCTCAGATAGTATTTAAACTATTTTTATACTGTGAATTTTTTTTTTTTTTTTTTTTTGGAAAGCACGTAAGAATGGGAGCTGGTTGCCAGGGGAGCCGACCATGTCATTAGAGGGTTGGAACTTTTTTTTTTTTTTTAATGATATTCTTGTCTGCTTACATTCTTTTTATCTATGTATGTATGTATGGCTGTGTTGGGTCTTCGTTTCTGTGCGAGGGCTTTCTCTAGTTGTGGCAAGCGGGGGCCACTCTTCATCGCGGTGCGCGGGCCTCTCACTATCGCGGCCTCTCGTTGCCGAGCACAGGCTCCAGACGCGCAGTCTCAGTAATTGTGGCTCACGGGCCGAGTTGCTCCGCGGCATGTGGGATCCTCCCAGACCAGGGCTCGAACCCGTGTCCCCTGCATTGGCAGGCAGATTCTCAACCACTGCGCCACCAGGGAAGCCCTATACTGTGATTTTTAATGAGAAATACATATTTGTTCTTCTCATTTCTGGTAGAAAATACTTGGAATTTCCTAAGAGCAACAGAGTTGTCTCTGTTAACATTAATAAAGTGACTTTTGGAAAGTACCTAAGGATGGGGACTGGCTGCCAGGAGAACCAATCAGTGATTGGTTGGAACTTTCTGTCCCACCTCTTTGACCTCCAGAGAGGGGAAAGGAGATGGAGGTTAAATCAATTGCCAATGGCTAATAATGTAATCAATCAAGCCTATGCAATGAAGCCTCCATAAAATCAAAAAATGGGGTTCAATGAGCTTCTGGGGAGAGTGACACCTTGGGAGAGGGTATGGAAGTTCTGAGCCCTTTCCCCATACCTTGCCCTGTGCATCTCTTCCATCTGGCTGTTCCTAAGTCATATCCTTTTATAATTAATCAGAAATCTAGGAAATTGAATGTTTCTCTGAGTTCTGTGAGACACTCTAACAAATTAATCAAACCCAAGGAGGCAGTTTGTTGAAACCTTCAAACTACATATAGCCAGATGGTCAGAAGCATAAGTGATAACCTGAGCTGGTGACTCTCATCTGAAGTGTGTGTGTGTTGGGAGTTGGGGGCAACAGTCTTGTGGGACTAAGTCCTTAACCTGTGGAACCTGAGGCCATCTCCAGATAGTGACAGAATTGAGTTGAATTGTGGGACACCCAGCTGCTGTCAGAGAATTGCTTGGTGGTATGGGAACCCTCCCCCATCCCACACACACACACACACATTGGAATTGTATCCAGAATTATTATACAATTTATCTTTATCAGTGGTGTATATGCATCGATATATATATTTCACTTGAGCTTAAACTCTTGTAGTTTTAATCAGGAAAACCATAATACCAGTGAGATAATTATCCAGCAGCAATAGTTGGGTAGAGGAAATGCTTATTTCTCCTACTGTGCCTACCAAGTAAAACGTTTCTGGGTTGCTTTGGAAAGATTATTGTGTGTAACCTAGCTAAATGCTTGAATATATTGGATTTCCTATTTGCCATGTGACCACAAGCCCATTAATTAACCTCTCCAGATTTTATAATTTTAGCTTTAAGTGAAGTATAATTATAACTAGCTCAATTACTTTAATGTGAGTAAAGTAAAATTATGAAGCACTAAAATTTGTAATCATTTGCATTATCAATAATGTGAATAATATTGTTTAATAGTTCCTTAAGAGATGTGTAGATAGTGAAGTTATAAGAACAATAGTATTCATTGCAAATTAATAGCTTTATTGTTTTAAGCACCATTTATATGCTAAGAATACCAAATATGTATCTCTATCTGTTACCCGAAAACTGGGTTTACCTCTTGGTGGGTGTGGAGATATGAGACACAACCAAGTCAAAGAGTGGAAGAGGGAAAGATTAATTACTTGAAGCAAGGAAGGAGAACACCGGAGATCTTTCCCAAAGCAGTGTCTCCCGGAACAGCAAAATTGGGAGTTTTAAGCTAAGGACCGGTGCATGCATATTCATAAAGGGCCTTGAGCAGAGGAAAATTTAGCGTAGAATTGGGGCAAAGGTTGGACAAAGTCCAGGCTCTAGTTGATTGAAGTCACAATGTCAGCAGCATCCTTAAGTTCCAGTTAATCTGGTCGTTGAATGCACAAGGGGGGTTGGATCCTGCAAAACAGCTCAAGAATGTGATTTGGGCTAATCTATGAAACAGAACTGAGAGTCTTTACAACTGATATATTGTTTCTGATATGGTGAGTTATCTCCCTGGCCTAGTAATAGCTGTTTGTTCTTACATTCTTTTATTCCCTTGAAATCATTAACTACTGAGACCTATTCTTCTGCAAGGGCAAGCTTTGTAGCCAGGCATAGATCACAAAACTACTTAGGCCTAAAATGGCTTCTCTTTTGTTAAGAAAGACATGCCTGGTTCTCTTTCTCAGGGGACCCCGTACTCTATCTGCCTACAAAACCAGGGGGTCTTCCCTGAACTATAGTCATACCCAAATATCAGCTTACTGTTCCCACCCAGGTTTCTAACCTAAGGCATCCAAACCTAACATGTCTAAAATCCCTCTCAAATCACCTCCCCACAATAGACTTTGCCTATCTCAGTAAAATGGCAACTC
The DNA here is from genome assembly GCF_028564815.1 of Eubalaena glacialis. Lineage (NCBI taxonomy): Eukaryota > Metazoa > Chordata > Mammalia > Artiodactyla > Balaenidae > Eubalaena > Eubalaena glacialis. The sequence continues at coordinate 37,757,914 of NC_083731.1, read as the reverse complement.
CCCCTTTCCAGATTCTAGAGGCTAAATCCTTGGATTTGTCGACTAAAAAAATATGCATAACCTAAAAGTTGAGTTACGTCTTATTTGGCGGGAATTCTTAGGACTTCAAGCCTGGGAGGCAGCTTCTAAAGTAACTCTGAGAGAACTGCTCCGAGGAGGTGAGGGAGGAGCTAGGATATATAGAAGTTTTGCAACAAATGGCAGGTAGCTGGGAACATCAAAATTATTGTTAATTAAAGAAAACCAGATATCCCAAGTTAAGGAATTTAGCACTTTTCTATGTATGGGAAGATGTAAGAATCTGGGCTCACTGAAATAATTCCTTTGATATTCACCTTAGCTATCTGGGACCAGAATCCTGTATTTTCACATCCTGAGTTTCCTCAGGGCTCACGCAGGGGGTGGCTGCAGTTTGATGGCTGCTAGATGGCAGGTATTCTTTCCTTCCTGAGTTTCCTCAGGGCTCACCAGCTCACTATCTGTGGTGGCTGCAATTGTTAATGACTGTGACATCCTTTGTTTACTGATATGGCAGGAAATATTCCATTTCTCAGAGTCATTCTGGAATTTCTCTCACACACTATGTTCTATTTAGCTCCAATTCCTACCGCTTCTCATTGCTGTGACACTGAGCAAAACTACTAACCTTCCCATCTGAATTGTTGTAAAAAACTCCGTAAAGATACTCCCTAATTTTGTACTTTCTGACCTACTGGGCAGCCAGACAGTCCTTTTAATATGTCATACCTCAGGTCAAAACTCTGCTCCAACGGCCCCACCTCACTCAGATAAAAATTTAAAACTTCTCCATGACATACATAGGCTTACACAACCTGGCCATCTGTTTTCACTGGGGCATCATTCCTGACGTCTCTCCTTCTAGCTCACCCTCACCACACATTCTAGCCTCTCTTTATGGATCTAGCTCTCCTACCTCTGAGCTTCTGCACTTGCTGTTTTCTTTGCCTGGAGTACCCTACCTGCAGATAGCCACATGACAAATTAAATGTTCATTATCAGTAAGGTCCTCCCACTAAATTGTTGAAAATGTCAACACTCTCTTTATGGTGCCCCATCTTCAGTCTCCCCATTATTTTTTACTATGGCAGGCACTACCAGTATTGCTCTGAGTTTTCTTAATAAATTATATTTTACTAAATAAATAGTTTATTTATTTGTTCATTTATTTATCCATTCATTTGCACCCTATTTTCTTCACTGGATTATATCCACAGCATTAAAATAGTGCTTGACACATAAAAGGTGATTAATAAATACCTGTTGAAAAATTAATGAGATAAAGGTCTATTCTATGTGAATATGCCTGAGTTTCATAATGATATTTGAAACTCCTAAAGCCTGCATTTCTGACCATAGATTCAGGTAATGAACATTTTTTTTTTTTTACTTTTTGAATTTTGTTCATGATGTTCCCAGTGAATTTAAGGTTCTTGCTTTGTTGCTAAAGAATTTGGAGATGAAGTGATAGTAAGAAGTGGATTTATTTAGAGAGAAACACACTCCACAGAGTGTGGGCCATCTCAGAAGGAAAGATAGAGCCTCGAAATATGACGTGGTTAGTTTTTATGGGCTGGGTAATTTCATAGGCTGATGAGTGGGAGGATTATTCCAATTATTTCAGGGAAGGGGCAGAGATTTCCAGGAAATGGGCTACTGCCCACTTTTTGGCTTTTTATGGTTGGCCTCAGAACTGTCATGGTGCTGGTGGGTGTGTCATTTGGCATGCTAATGCATTACAATGTGCGTATTATGAGGCTCAAAGTCTACTGGAAGTCAAATCTTCCACTGTCTTGTACCTAGTTTGTTCTAAACAGTTTTTGTCATGTCCTATGGCTATGTCATTCTTTTGAAGGTTGTGCCCTGTGCCCTTCCCTCCTGTTTCAATGATGTAATTTGAATTATTAAATATGCCGCTTATGTTGCTTACTTTGTTTTTAAAACAAAACAGTGTAAGTAGCCATTTTTAAAAATATGTGATTGACAAGACTCTGATTACTATAGCAGTAATAAAAATATTTGAAATTAGATTCCAAATTTATCTACCTGGACAAATTAGTGAAGAAAAGATACTATTAGGAAAACATGGTCAGCAGAAATTAAAGCATGAACTATAAAAGTTTTGACTGGAATTTTAAAAATATAGCGAAAGGACACTGAGAATAGAAGTTGGTCTGATTATAGGATAATCAGGGTTAGATAAAACTTAGAGCTAAAAACTGAAATAATACAGAGGTATCATTAGCTTCCTACTTTGCTCAGTGACCAATGGCCTGAACATTCCCCTCAGCTTAATTAAATTTAAATATGTTCTCCCTTACTATAGGTCCATGACTTCCCTTTTCTTAGAGCATTTACTTTAGTAAACTTGCAATTGTAAATTCTTTCTTTACCTCTTTGAGATGTAAATATTCTAAAACTCTGTAATGTCTTTCTCAAGTACCTGGGAGATATCCCTTTGAAACGTAATCAACCACAAAAATAGCAAATCTGTTTTCCAGTCTCTGTGGGAGGGTAGGAGCCTAACTTTCCTAAGTGCCAATTAGGAAACACAGATGGCCTCATTACAGTGACCAACCTAACTGTAAGTCTTCTGGTGCTTTTCCAATAGCTCTCCCAATATAGGTATACCCCGCTTTTCAAAAGATTGCCTAATACTACTTTCTTTTACAAAAGACCTTCATTAGTATCTATTTTCACTAACAGAAAGTGTCACCTACAAATTGGCACTTGCCATCTACCTCGACAAGGACCAAATAATGAGCCGCGGCAGCTGCTGACCTTCAACACCCTCTGAAAGGAGTTCAGGATGGATATCAGGAATGAGTCACTCTGTGCTCTGGGAAAAATTAACAGAACAGGTCTTCAGATAGTTAAATATTTTCAGGAGATGATTTTATGAGCCCAATTCTTGCATCTCCTCGTATCTAGAAAAGCACTAAAATCCTTGATGGTATGTCTGCTCCTCATGACTAGCAGTAACGTTCATGAGACTAACAGAAACCTTCTGCAAAAAAATATGTGTTTGATTGCATGTACTCCCCCTTATATGTACCAAAATCACATATATACTGACCTTCCCCTCTACCTCTTTGGAGCAGCTTCTCAGAGCTATCTGAAATGCTGTCTCCTGTGCTATAGTCCTCATTTTATCCCAAATAAAACTTAAATCACAACTCTCACGTTGTGCATTTTTTTTCAGTTGACAAAAGAAATCTGAAGAGGTTTTTTGCTTTTACAAAAATAGGATAAAAGTGAAAATAGCGTTTAACGTTAGTTTTGCAGGCAGCCTTTATAGAGGCATCACGCAACCCAAGGTGAAAGAGTGGCACCGCCAAGCTCCTTCCCTGGGAACTACACTCAGCATCAAGCCACCATAGCTTTGAACTGTGTCTGTGAGCATCTGTGCTTTATCTCAACGTATTTATTTTGTGCATTCATTGGCAAGATGTGTCCTAAGGTAATTGCTTTGTCCATTTCAGTTTTCAAAAGGTTTCATAGAAATGCTCTGCTTTCAATAGTGGGGGAAACCATTACTTAAATTCCCTCTCATCTTTGGTATTTGTTCCTTTTCAATTATTTGATAAACTTCAGTAAAGAAAAAAACATAATTTAATTAACTATTTGATTACCCTGGAGTACAGATAACTCAGAAAGAAGCAGAATAAGCCTTGTTTTTTAAATTTTTTGTTCAATAATTTTTAAAAAATGAGTTATCTTGCATTACCCAAAGGTGACTAAAGTACCCCCCATTATGAACTTATGTCACTTAAGCATTTTTTAATGATAGTAATTTGTCATAAAGTTTATTATTTCTAGATGTTGAGACATAATTATAACAATTTTTCCTCTTTAATATTATAGAGATTTACCTATATTGTCTGTTATACTTTTACAACTTAAAAGAAAAATAGTATGTCTGTTCCACTTGCAATTATCTTTTGTTAAAAACAGATACACATTTTTTTCAACATGGCTTTCTAGTTGTATAATATCACTTAATAAAAACTCCATCCTTCTTCCTCAGACATTAGTCGTTCCTGAAGTGAATTTTATAAGTAGATACACTAGTTACGTAAAAATACCTGATGGCATTTTTATTGGCACTGCAATTTATAAATTAACCTAGGAAGAACTGCCATATTTAAGATACTGAGTTTTTTATTTTTTGAATTTTATTTTATTTAATTTTATACAGCACGTTCTTATTAGTTATCCATTTTATACATATTAGTGCATATTTGTCAATCCCAATCTCTCATTTCATCCCACCACCAACCCCCACCACCCCTGCCACTTTCACCCCTTGGTGTCCATATGTTTGTTCTCTACATCTGTGTCTCTATTTCTACCCTGCAAACTGGTTCATCTGTACCATTTTTCTAGGTTCCACATACATGCATTAATATACGATATTTGTTTTTCTCTTTCTGACTTACTTCACTCTGTATGACACTCTCTAGATCCATCCACGTCTCTACAAATGACCCAGTTTTGTTCCTTTTTATGGCTGAGTAATATTCCATTGTATACATGCACCACATCTTCTTTATCCATTCATCTGTTGATGGGCATTTATGTAGCTTCCATGTCCTGGCTATTTTAAATAGTGCTGCAATGAACATTGGGGTGCATGTGACTTTTTGAATTATGGTTTTCGCTGAGTATATGACCAGTAGTGGGATTGCTGGGTCATATGATAATTCTATTTTTAGTTTTTTAAGGAACCTCCATACTGTTCTCCATAGTGGCTGTATCAATTTACATTCCCACCAACAGTGCAAGAGGGTTCCCTTTTTGCCAAACCCTCTCCAGCATTTGTTGTTTGTAGATTTTTCTGATAATGCCCATTCTAACGGGTGTGAGGTGATACCTCACTGTAGTTTTGATTTGTATTTCTCTAATAATTAGTGATGTTGAGCAGCTTTTCATGTGTTTCTTGGCCATCTGTATGTCTTCTTTGGAGAAATGTCTATTTATATCATCTGCCCATTTTCTGATTGGGTTGTTTGTTTCTTTAATATTGAGCTACATGAGCTGTTTATGTATTTTGGAGATTAATCCTATGTCCATTGATTTGTTTACAAATATTTTCTCCCATACTGAGAGTTGTTTCTCATCTTGTCTGTAGTTTCCTTTGCTTTGCAAAAGCTTTTAAGTTTCATTAGGTGTCATTTGTTTATTTTCGTTTTTATTTCCATTACTCTAAGAGGTGGATCAAAAAAGATATTGCTGTGATTTATGTCAAAGAGTGTTCTTCCTATGTTTTCCTCAAAGAGTTTTACAGTGTCCAGTCTTACATTTAGGTCTCTAATCCATTTTGAGTATTTTTGAGTATGGTGTTAGGGAGTGTTCTAATTTCATTCTTTTACATGTAGCTGTCCAGTTTTCCTAGCACCACTTATTGGAGAGACTGTCTTTACTCCATTGTATATCCTTGCCTCCTTTGTCATAGATTAGTTGACCATAGGTGCATGGGTTTATCTCTGGGCTTTCTATCCTGTTCCATTGATCTATATTTCTGTTTTTGTGCCATTACCATACTGTCTTGATTACTGTAGTTTTGTAGTATAGTCTAGAGTCAGGAAGTCTGATTCCTCAGACTCCGTTTTTTTCCCTCAAGACTGCTTTGGCTATTCAGGGTCTTTTGTGTCTCCATACAAACTTTAAGATTTTTTGTTCTAGTTCTGTAAAAAATGGCATTGGTAACTTGATAAGGAGTGCATTGAATCTGTAGATTGCTTTGGGTAGTATAGTCATTTTCACAATGTTGGTGCTTCCAATCCAAGAACATGGTATATCTCTCCATCTATTTGTATCATCTTTAATTTCTTTCATCAGTGTCTTATAATTTTCTGCATACAGGTCTTTTGTCTCCTTAGGTAGGTTTATTCCTAGATATTTTATTCTTTTTGTTGCAATGGTAAACGGGAGTGTTTTCTTAATTTCACTTTCAGATTTTTCATCATTAGTGCATAGGAATGCAAGAGATTTCTGTGCATTAATTTTGTATCCTGCAACTTTACCAAATTCATTGATTAGCTCTAGTAGTTTTCTGGTGGCATCTTTAGGATTTTCTATGTATAGTATCATGTCATCTGTAAACAGTGAGAGTTTTACTTCTTCTTTTCCAATTTGGATTCCTTTTATTTCTTTTTCTTCTCTGATTGCCATGGTTAGGACTTCCAAAACTATGTTGAATAATAGTGGTGAGAGTGGACATCCTTGTCTTGTTCCTGATCTTAGAGGAAATGTTTTCACTTTTTCACCATTGAGAATGATGTTTGATGTGGGTTTATCGTATATGGCCTTTATTATGTTGAGGTAGATTCCCTCTATGCCCACTTTCTGGAGATTTTTTACCATAAATAGGTGTTGAATTTTGTTGAAAGCTTTTTCTGCATCTATTGAGATGATCATATGGTTTTTATTTTTCAGTTTGTCAATATGGTGTATCACATTGATTGGTTTGCATATATTGAAGAATCCTTGCATCCCTGGGATAAATCCCACTTGATCATTGTGTATGATCCTTTTATTGTGTTGTTGGCTTCTGTTTGCTAGTATTTTGTTGAGGATTTTTACATCTATATTCATCAGTGGCATTGGTCTGTAATTTTCTGTTTTTGTAGTATCTTTGTCTGGTTTTGGTATCAGGGTGATGGTGGCCTCATAGAATGAGTTTGGGAGTGTTCATTCCTCTGCAATTTTTTGGAAGAGTTTGAGAAGGATGGGTGTTAGCTCTTCTCTAAATGTTTGATAGAATTCACCTGTGAAGACATCTGATCCTGGACTTTTGTTTGTTGGAAGATTTTTAATCACAGTTTCAATTTCATTACTTGTGATTTGTCTGTTCATATTTTCTATTTCTTCCTGGTTCAGTCTTGGAAGGTTATACCTTTCTAAGAATTTGTCCATTTCTTCGTGGTTGTCCATTTTATTGGCATATAGTTGTTTATAGTAGTCTCTTAGGATGCTTCATATTTCTGCAGTGTCAGTTGTAGCTTCTCCTTTTGCATGTCTAATTTTATTGATTTGTATCCTCTCCCTTTTTTTCTTGATGAGTCTGGTTAACGGTTTATCAATTTTGTTTATCTTCTTAAAGAACCAGCTTTTAGTTTTATTCATCCTTGCTATTGTTTTCTTTTTTTTCTATTTCATTTATTTCTACTCTGATCTTTATGATTTCTTTCTTTCTGCTAACTTTGGGTTTTGTTTATTCTTCTTTCTCTAGTTCCTTTAGGTGTAAGGTTAGGTTGTTTATTTGAGATTTTCTTGTTTCTTGAGGTAGGCTTGTATTGCTATAAACTTCCCTGTTTGAACTGTTTTTGCTGCCACTCATAGGTTTTGGATCATCATGTTTTCATTGTAATATGTCTCTAGGTATTTTTTGATTTCCTCTTTGTTTTCTTCAGTGATCTCTTGGTTATTTAATCACGTATTGCTTAGCCTCCATGTGTTTGTGTTTTTTACGTTTTTTTTCCCCTGTATTTGACTTCTAATCTCATAGCATTGTGGTCAGAAAAGATGCTTGATATGATTTCAATTTTCTTAAATTTACTGAGGTTTGATTTATCACCCAAGATCCAATCTATCCTGGAGAATGTTCTGTGTGCACTTGAAAAGAAAGTGTAATCTGCTGTTTTTGGATGGAATGTCTGATAAATATCAATTATATCTATCTGGTCTACTGTGTCATTTAAAGCTTGTGTTTCCTTATTAATTTTCTGTTTGGATGATCTGTCCATTGGTGTAAGTGAGGTGTTAAAGTCCCCCACTATTATTGTGTTACTGTCAATTTCCTCTTTTATAGCTGTTAACAGTAGCCTTATGTATTGAAGTGCTCCTATGTTGGGTGCATATATATTTATAATTTTTATATCTTCTTCTTGGATTGATCCCTTGATCATTGTGTAGTGTCCTTCCTTGTCTCTTGTAACATTCTTTTTTTTAAAGTCTATTTTATCTGATATGAGTATTGCTACTCCAGTTTTCATTAGATTTCCATTTTCATGGAATATCTTTTTCCATCCCCTCACTTTCTGTCTGTATGTGTCCCTAGGTCTGAAGTGGGTCTCTTGTAGACAGCATATATATAGGTCTTGTTTTTGTATCCATTCAGCGAGCTTGTGTCTTTTGGTTGGAGCATTTAATCCATTCATGTTTAAGGTAATGATCGATATGTATGTTCCTACGATCATTTTCTTAAATGTTATGGGCTTGTTTTTGTAGGTCCTTTTCTTCTCTTGTGTTTCCCACTTAGAGAAGTTCCTTTAGCATTTGTTGTAAAGCTGGTTTGGTGGTGCTGGATTCTCTTACCTTTGGCTTGTCTGTAAAGCTTTTGATTTCTCTTTCGAATCTGAATGAGATCCTTGCTGGGTAGAGTAATCTTGATTGTAGGTTCTTCCCTTTCATCACTTTAAATATATCATGCTAGTCCCTTCTAGCTTGTAGAGTTTCTGCTGAGAAATCAGCTATTAACCTTATGGAAGTTCCATTGTATGTTATTTGTTGTTTTTCCCTTGTTGCTTTCAATAATTTTTCTTTGTCTTTAATTTTTGTCAATTTGATTGCTATGTGTCTCGGCGTGTTTCTCCTTGAGTTTATCCTGCCTGGGACTCTCTGTGCTTCCTGGTCTTGGGTGGCTATTTCCTTTCCCATGTTAGGGAAATTTTTGACTATAATCTCTTCAAATATTTTCTCGGGTCCTTTCTCTCTCTCTTCTCCTTCTGGGACCCCTATAATGCAAATGTTGTTGCTTTTATTGTCCCAGAGGTCTCTTAGGCTGTCTTCATTTCTTTTCATTCTTTTTTCTTTATTCTGTTCCATGGCAGTGAATTCCACCATTCTGTCTTCCAGGTCACTTATCCATTCTTCTGCCTCAGCTATTCTGCTATTGATTCCTTCTAGTGTAGTTTTCATTTCAGTGTTTTTATTGCTCATCTCTGTTTGTTTGTTCTTTAATTCTTCTAGGTGTTTGTTCCTTAGTTCTTCTAGGTGTTTGTTAAACATTAGTTACATCTTCTCGATCTTTGCCTCCATTCTTTTTCCAAGGTCCTATATCATCTTCACTATCATTATTCTGAATTGTTTTTCTGGAAGGTTGCCTATCTCCACTTCATTTAGTTGTTTTCTGGGGTTTTTAATTGTTCCTTCATCTGGTACATAGCCCTCTGCCTTTTCAACTTGTCTATCTTTCTGTGACTGTGTTTTTTTTTCCCACAGGCTGCAGGATTGTAGTTCTTCTTGCTTCTACTGTCTGCCCTCTGGTGGATGAGGCTATCTCAAGATATTGAGTTTTGATGCAAGGTCATGGTTTATCTCTTATTCAGTCTAGTCCAATGTCTTTTATTAGTATTTTATAGTTTTTCCATATATATTTTGGAGACTTACTGTCAGGCTAACAACTCAGTATATTGTTTTCTCATTTGCTCTAATATATTGAGATTTCTCTTCCATTACATCTAAATTTTTGGTTCTTTGTTTTTTAATTTGTATACATGATGGTTATTAATTTCTATATGTTAAATCTATGGCCTGTTACTATTTTTTAAAATTTTTATTGGAGTATAGTTGCTTTACAATGTTGTGTTTGTTTCCACTGTATGGCAAAGTGAATCAGCTATAGGTATACACATATCCCCTCGTTTTTGGATTTCCTTCCTATTTATGTCACCACAGAGCATTGAGTAGAGTTCCCTGTGTTATCCAGTACGTTCTCATTAGTTATCTGTTTTATACATAGTATCAATAGTGTATATATGTCAATCCCAATCTCCCAATTCATCCCACTGCCTCTTTCCCCCTTGGTATCCATATGTTTTTCTGTATAGCCTGTTATTTTACTAAATTAACTAGTTATTGTAATAATTTTGCCATTACTTCTTGGAATTTTTCTGGATACACATGCATACAAATTGGAAATAGATTGTGTTTTAATTGTGTTATGCTTTTCAAAGTTTATGCATTTGCTTGCTTTCTCCTCTTAATTGCATTAGTTTAAATATCCAATAATATTTAAAGTGTATGAGAAATCATGAGTATGTTTTATTACTGACAATATATATTATATTTATTATACATATATTATATATGATTTTACATACTTAGAGATTATTTACCTACACTGATTACAGAATATATATATATATTTAACCAGAATATGCACCTTATTTTATCAAATAATTTTTCTATATCTTTGAAGAGATTAAGTGTTTTATCCTTAAATCTATTAATATCATGGATATTTTAAATGGTTTCTTAATATTGAATCACATGTGTATTCTTAGAAAATTTTTTGCTGTCATATTAGATTTTCTTTGTTAATATTGCATTCAATATTTTTCCATTGATATTTACAAGTAAGTGTCATATATTATTATCTGTTTTAGTAGATTTACTGTTCGGCCTTGGGATCTATTTGTTATATGTTTCTTTTGCATCATATTCATAGTGCCTTTCTGTCTTCTGACATTCATGGTTTCAGATGATTAATCTACAAACATTTAATCTCTGTTCCTCATACACAATATTTTGTTTTCTTCTGGCTGTCTTCAAGATTTTTTTCATATCTTTGTTTTTTAGCAGTTTTAATAAAATATATCTAAGTATGGTCTTTGATTTTATTCTATTTGAAGTTTGCTGAGCTTCTTAGCTATGTAAGTTTTTATTGTTCATTAAAATTTGGATGGTTTTATTAGTTATATCTTTAAATTTCCTATTATTTTTCTTCTATTCCTCTGGGCCTTCAATGGCTTATATGTTAAATATTTTTATATGGTCCCACAGATTCCTGTTTTTTAACATTTTCCCTCTTTCTGAATAAATAATTTTCATTAATCTGTCTTCAAGTTCATTTCTTCAAGTTCACTAATTCTTTTGTCATTTCTATTTTGCTATTGAATATATTGAGTAATCTTATTCCATATTTTAAGTATTATAATTTTCATTAGATTATTTTTTTATATTAAAAATGTTCTCTCAGAACTTTACCTTTCCATTCATTCTAAATGTTGTCCCTTACCTCAGGGAACAGTTACAATGGTGGCTTTAAAGTCTGTTTGGTAATGCCAATATCTGGGTCAGATTTGGGCAAGGTGCCATTATTGTTTTATCCATAGAAATTGGTTAAATGCTACTGGTTCTTTGTTTGGATTTTAAGTAGTTAAGTAGACTCTATATCCTGTTATGTTTCTTTGAAGAACGTGGGTTTTTAAATTTTTATTTATTTATTTTATTTTAGCAGGCAATCAACCCAGATAGGTTCAGACCACTGTTTCACTTTCTTTGGACTGTGGTTTAAAAATCCTTTCAATTTCAAAGCTCTACTGCTCTACTGTTTTGGGTCTGTCATTTGCATGACCCACTCAGTGATTTGAGACTTAGGCAGTGATTTAAATCCCAGTTCAGTTTCTGAGGCTTTATACAGCTGACTTGGGGTTGCCCATGCAATCATGTGGGCATTAATACACAAAATCTGTGTGTCTCCTTCTCTGGATACCTCTATTGTAAAATTTCTGTATATTTTCCAAACACCAAATTCTTTGTGTTAGTATGATGAAAATTTAAGTCTGATCAGTTGAAAGTGTAATGAACTACTTACATCAGCCATAGTAATATCACTTTCTGGTATACACAAATTAGATAAGTAAAACTGTCTCTTTCAAATATTGCTGTGGATCTCAAAATAGAAGCAACTTAACTCAGTTATTTTCTACTATAAAATGCTGTTATGAGAGACTTTTGATAGATCTCCATTTATATTCTTAACTGTCTTCATCCTTCAGTTTCAATATTATCAAGACTGAATACTTGGACAACTGAATTAATGTACATCATATTTCAGTCTAAATCTTCTTTGAAATACATTGGCTCATAAAAGAGCAATGTGAAAAAATATTTTCTTGAATAACAAGCTAGACTATTTATTATAATATTTACGTATTTTAAGTCCCTTTTGAGATTTTTTCTCTCATATATATATATATATATACATATAGGGAAAATTAAATATTCCTAGGTACTAAGTGATAATGTTGAATCATGTTATGTCTTTCTATAAAATAATCAATGATATATATAAAATAATATATATCAAAATATACATAATTTATATGTAAATACAAACATATATAAATATATATAGATTAGCTTAAGATAAAGACACACAATCACATACACATTTCAGATACAGGTATATATGGTGTGTACTTGGAAGGATTAGGCATGAAATAATAGAGAACTCCATTGGTATGGAAAAAAGGCATTTCCTTTTCTTTATTACTATAACAACAAATTGAATTAAAAAACAAGAGAGGGCTTCCCTGGTGGCGCAGTGGTTGAGAATCTGCCTGCCAATGCAGGGGACACGGGTTCGAGCCCTGGTCTGGGAAGATCTCACATGCCGCGGAGCAAGTAAGCCAGTGAGCCACAACTACTGAGCCTGCGCATCTGGAGCCTGTGCTCCTCAACAAGAGAGGCCGAGATAGTGAGAGGCCCGTGCACCGCGATGAAGAGTGGCCCCCACTTGCCGCAACTAGAGAAAACCCTCGCACAGAAACGAAGACCCAACACAGACAAAAATAAATAAATAAATTAATTAATTAATTAAAAAAAAAAGAAACAAGAGAAATGAGCAACAGTGCACCTTGTTTAGTAATCAAGGGAGAAAACATCTCATTTTTTAAATTATTGTTACCATATGATCCGGCAGTTCCACTCCTGGGTACAATATCCAAAGAAAACATAAACACTAATTCAAAAAAGATATATTTACCCGATGTACATAGCAGTATTATCTACAATAGCCCAGATATGGAAATGACCTAAGTGTCCATCTGCGGATGAAAGGATAAAGAAGATGTAGTATATACGCACTATGGGACATTACTCAGCCATTAAAAAAGAATGAAATTTTGCCATTTGCAGCAACATGGTTGGACCTAGGCAGGTATTATACTTAGTGAGATAAGTCAAACAGAGAAAGAAAACATCTTCTCTTGAAGGAGGTCTTTGTCTCTATGGTTCAGGCAGATGTTGTGGAACTGAATCGTTATCCACATACCTGTCTGTTAGTTGGTAATCTCTATGGTCATTGTCACCCTGCTGTACTAGATGAGGAAACTGGCATTTACCACATAGCACCAAAAAGAAAAACTATGTGAATCCATGAAAAATACCCTCCCAGAGGTCCTCAAACATTATTCTGAAGTAATTTAGAGAGGCTCAAGTGAAAGTATAGCCTTTGGAGATGAAGTTAGATAAATATTTTAGCTGTTTTGACATCATTATTACAGAAAGATGGGTACGGTCTAGGGAAACACCATACAACACAAAACAAGTTAATGGATTTTTCAAATGGCTGATAGATGAAAAATAATGTGGTTTCAAATTATGTTGCCAATGACCTAACTAATTTTACTAGTAAATTATGATTTGTAAATATTTGTATTTTTATAAGTATTAATTATGAGTAATAAACTAAGGTGGCAGAAACAGATTTTATTTTACACCAGCTGCTTAGAATATCAAGAGAAGAGAACTATGGGAACAAATTAGATTTCCCAAAAGTATACAAATAATGAATCTTTTTGTTAAGAATGTCAAGTTTAATTTAACATTGCTGTTGTAGTGTACTACTCTTCAAAGTTTATTTATTTGGGGCCTTGTGCCAGCTACCTGGATCTACTCCAATGCCTACTGAGCTAAAATCTGGCTTGCCTAAGGAATGATTCCAGTGTATTCAAGTTTGACACACAACATAAACATCCTTCTGAATAGAGTTAAACTGTTGAGAGCTATTTGAATGATAAACTTTGGTTCAATTTCTAAGAAGTAATTATGTGCTTTATTTGGGACCTATTGTATGATTACAAGTTTCTCTTTCCTCTTCACTGAACCTCCTTTCTCTTCATTGAATATCATCTTTATTCACTCTATAGAAATGACAAGCAATGCTTCAAACATCTGGAACTGTACTACCTGATAAAGTACCTAGCATCATCTCAAGTTGATTTGTTTCCTCTGTGTATGTTTGACACTACTTTTTCCCATCAATTAAAGGGAAAAAACTTTTCTGCATTTAATACAAGTAGAAATCATGAATGTAAACTAATTAACTGAACTGAATTAATTCCTCAGAATACATGGGGAAAATTATAGATTTTGTATGTTATCAGAATCTAAATACAAATAAATAATGTGATCAATAATTCAAAGTTACTGACACTGAAATTCTTTTAACATTAAAATATCATGACATTCAGCCCAAATGTAAAAATCTTCTTTCTTAAAATTCCTTAAAGCTGTTTTAGAAAAAGAAAATGGGGCTTGTTGCAGGATATTATGTTTAAAATTATACATTCATCTATATACGATGTGATAATAACCCTATCACAAAGCAAACCTTCTCTCAAACCTTGAAATCTAGATTTATGCTGTTCCAGTCCATGTAGAGAAATATGGACTAGGAAAAAGTATTTAGCATTTTAAAAATGTATTTTCCCTTCTGTTTTGACAGTCTTATTGCTGTAATGATACTCAATTCTGACTCGGTGTAGTGTTAGTCATAGAGTTCTCAAGGAGGTTACTCCAAAGGCTTCACACAATGTGAAAAAGGCCAGTTCACTGTTTCAGGGAAAGATGCTGGAATCCAGTCTAATATTTGAGTAGCAACATGTTATTCACCCAGGTTCCTTTCAGAATGTCAAAGAAGCAAAAATTTAGGGAGATGATTTTTTGCTTTAAAAATATGCCATCACAATAATACCTACCATCCAAAATATTAGAATTCTCAAACTTTAACAAGCATGCATTGAGTTTTACAAATAAGGACATACACTGTAAGTAATGACTTAATTGTGTGATATTGTGGTTAATGGGAAATGACTCAATGTCAAATGTCTCCCTCATTTTGTTGAAGTTGTATCAAAAGTGAGATCATTTTATTAGAATTTCATACAAGTGATTTCTTAGTTAAGTTTTAGTAAATGCCAAATAGACCAGAAACTACAACAGAACTGGATGTTAAGGACAGAAAGCATGTGCAGAAAAATACAATAAACAATAAAACCATTAAAGATAAACTATTAAAAATATATTTTTACCTCTTTTACTCTTTGCACCAGACTGACCTTATATCCAAATAATAGATATTGTCACCAAGTATGTATAGAAAAAGGGGTATGTTCATGTTGATTTATACTTTACAACATATTTTTACAAAAAATATTGAATCAAGTATTTTAAGCCACAGTATTATGAGAAAATAATAGTTCAGTATTTTGCCTGGCAAAATTATGTTACAATAAACACTTACACATTTTATGTCCTGGATTCTGAAATAACTTTATTTCCTGCTGTAAAACAGAGAAAATGAGGTTGATGATATCAGGTTTCAGGCTCACATTTTATACTGATTTGTCAGAATAAGAAGCAGTAACTACAGGCCTGGGAGACCATGCTGCTCTGCCCTTCTGGCTTTAAATAAACCCAAGATGAGGAGAAAATAGTAATATGAAAAAGCAAAAGACTCAGGGATTATTATATGGAACATTTAGCAGATCTTCTCTAGTCTAAGACACATGACTTTCTTAGGAATATTTAAGAATGAATAAAGAATGTGTAAATGAATTTGAATTTATTGAATGTATTTTTCAACATTAGATGTTCTGATACTAGTAATGAAACTCTACAACAAACAAAACCTTTCTCCCTGCTATGCCTCATGCCCTGAGAAATGTAATTTCCTGCATAAGTAATCTTAATCCAGTAAAGATTTAATTTGGTCTTTTTACTTTATAAATGTAATTCACTTGCTCAATAAAATGTCACTGGGTTTAAAAAGCAAGGGATATAGCAGAGATGTATTAAAATGTCTTAACTAAGTCTATTTTCTTGATGCTGCATTATGAAACAATTTTTAAGTCATAAAACTAATCTACATACCTCTATAATTGCAGAAAATATAAGGATAATGGATTCTTCAATGGTTATTTCATTACCCTAATGAATTCAATAAATCAATAACATGCCTCCAAATATTTCCCTTCCTCCAAGAAATATTATAAACACATTGTAAAAATCATTTCTCTTAATTTGTATAAAACTATTATGTTTCATATATTATTACAAATAAATTTTGTCCCTGTAGTCAATGACAGTGATTATCACGGAAGATTTTTAAACAACAACAGCAAATCATGGATGGGAAAGATTTACACATAAAAATATTGAATAAAGTTTTCTGATGTGGTTGATCTTTGTTTCCAAACCAATATTCCTTGATCTTTAGTGAAAGAACAGGAAAATGGAACCAAAGTGGAAATTTCATAATTTGCTACATATTTGGCAAGCTTATCTGCTGAGATATAAAAAGACCAGGCAGAGATGTTCTATCTGGTATACCTTTGAAGTGATACATTCATAGACATTTCAACAGAATTATACTCTTTGTTGAAGATCCTGTATTAAAAGAGATATAACCTTAGGCTTCTTTAAGTGAACAATAAAGGGAATGTTGTAAATTGTCACCATTTGTACAACATATTTCTCCAGAAATAGTTAATAAGACCCTTACTTTGGAATTCTGGTGAATTCTCTGTTTTTAAAGCCAAACAGTGCTAATTATTATTATTTTTTCAGGTATTTAAACCTAAAGCTGCTACTCTTTAGCCTCTGTTAATGAATATATTACCACAAATACAAAATCAAAGTAATTAGTCAAACTTGCTCTAAATAGCCTTAATAGTACAATAAATTGCCATAAGTTTGCCTTTAAACTAGAAATTTAACTTGAACACCTGCATTAGCTCAGCTCTATTTCAGGATGTTAAGTGCTGCTTATCTGGGGGGGAAATAAAGGCAAAGCAAAGAAGCAGAAAATAAACAAACACACAAAAACACTTCTCCTTGATGATGGGGTTATTATTTATTATAGAAGCACACTACAAAAAAGGTCAGTAAATCTTAGTTAATTCTCCAGACCAGAGTTAATATCATAAAGAGTTCTCATTCTGAGTGAAAGTGCTAAGCACCTCATTCCCAACTCCTGCTTCTTTCTCTCACCAAGACCAAATCACATTTCAAACTTTAGATATCACCTCCCCCAAAAGCCTATATTAACCTTAGTCACTCACTCAGTTTAGACTTTGGTGTCTGGCTCTGTGAGCTTAGAACAATGTGTGTGTCACTTTGATGCCACATATCAGCTAGGTCCCTGGGATTTGACTGATATCAGACTAGAGCTACTTCAGGTGGTGAATTGTCTTCACTCTCTAGAGTCTAATGACCCAATCCATTGGTTTTCCACAAATGTTTATTAAATGATTGAATTGTTAGCCAGTCTCTCCATGTGTTATTTTAGTCAAGGTTGTTTTTCTTTTTGCTTTACATTTTCTTTTGCCAAAGCAAAATAATATGCTCTTTCCTTGGGTTGGATAATTAAGTTGTTATTCTTATTTCAAAATAGAATGTTTTTGTGTATTTATAGCTAAGTTTTAAAATTTTTTCAAGAGCTTCATTTCCTATATTAACATGAAATAATTGCCAATAGGACAGTTTTATTCTATTAATGCAGAAAAAACCAATAGTCACAAAACTGAGACATCACACCATTTATAGCTAATTTTAAATTGAAGACTTTTTACACTGAAAGCTTTCTAAAGGCATATAAGAAAATTAAGGTGATCTCACCACAGCTTATTTTACAGTTTACTATTAAGAACTAGTTTTGTGAGATGCCCTCTAGGACAAACTATATTTTTCATTGGCATATATTCTACAGCATGTTTCCTTTTTGAACAACTACAAAATACATGGTATATTAAATATTCTGATAATATCAACAGTTAATAAATGTGATTATTTTGTTCATCCATGCATTTCTCAAGTTAATATTAACTCTGAACCATTTGTTTTGTGTAATTTCTACTAACAACTTGGAGGCCTCACATTTTGTGAAACACGCTGAAAAATGTTACTTTATTACAATCAAATCAAAATTTTGGTTAGCATCTGTTAGCTTTAAAGTTACACAAACAGTTCAGGAGGTCCAATATCTTAAAAAGAGTTATCTCATAGTGAGATAGTGGAGCAAACAGAAGGAAGCTAAGTCATCCAATTGTTAATTAAGTAAAGTTTGAACAAAATATGGACAATATTTCCAGAATAAAAGAAATTATTACATACTGAGTCATAATACAGTTGTTTAAAATAGGTTTACAAGAAAGCACATCATTGGGTATCAGAATAGTGAGGTAAAAGACAAAATTCTGCAAGCTTCTGGAAAGAAAAACATTACAACAAATATTTTTACATAAAGAATAAGAAACCAGAACCAGGGACAGTGGAAGCTATAAGACATTGGAATATTCCCCACAAAATTCTGGAGGAAAAATTTTTCCCACATAAAATTTTATACTCAGGCTTATTATTGATTCAGTGTGAGAGCAAAATAAATGCACTTTCACATATTAAAAATCTAGAAATTTACTTTACCACCCTCTGTTAGTTTCCCTAACAAAACACCACAGACCGGCTGGCCTAAACAATAGAAATTTATTTCTCACACTTCTGGAAGATCTCACAGTCTTGGAAGTCCAAGATCAATGTGTAAGCAGGGTCGGTGTCTGGTCAGATCTCTCTGCTTGTGTTGCAGATGGCCTTCTTGCCTTTTCACTCACACGGCCTTTCCTCTGTGTTCTCCTGGAGAGAGAGTTCTCCCTCTCTTCCTCCTTTTATAGGGCCAGTAATCCCACCATGAGGACCCCACCTTTATGATCTAATTTAACCCTAATTATCTCCTAAATGTCCCATCTCTAAATACTATCACATTGGGGGTTTGGGCTTCAACATATGAATTTGAGGAGGACATAAGCATTTCTTTCATAACATCCCCCTCCTTTATTTTCATTAGGTTATTAGAAAATTCACTGAAACAAATGAGAGTTATCAAGCATGGACTCTATCTTTTTTACATATCTGTTAATTCCAGTTGCCACTAGATAATTAATCCTATTTGATATTCCACTATGTCCTAGACTTAATGTATTTATTCCTGAAAGTTATTTGAAAATACATAGACCAGGTCTACCATTGGATAATAATTGGCTTTATGTTGTTTGGGAAGTGTCTGTCAGGTTCCACATTATAACGTTTGTTCATTAATTTTTTTTTTTTTTTTACTCTGTATACATTTAATTTTAAGGGTCTTTCTGGTGCTATGCACAGTTAGTGGTATACACCTACATGTTTTCACAGTTTAAAACTTCATCAGTAAGATAGAAGATATGATGTCCTCCTCCTTTGCAATTTTCCAGTGTGTTCCCATTAAGGAGAAAGCATAATCATTTTAATAATCTAAGGGTCCATTGACAGATGAATGGATAAAGAAGATTTGGCACATATATACAATGGAATATTACTCTGCCATAAAAGAAACAAAAGTGAGTTATTTGTAGTGAAGTGGATAGGCCTAGAGTCTGTCATACAGAGTGAAGTAAGTCAGAAAGAGAAAAACAAATACCATATGCTAACACGTATATATGGAATCTAAAAAAAAAAAAAAAAGATGCTAAAGAACCTAGGGGCAGGACAGGAATAAAGACACAGATGTAGAGAATGGACTTGAGGACACGGCGAGGGTGAAGGGTAAGCTGGGACAAAGTGAGAGGGTGGCATGGACTTATATACACTACCAAATGTAAAATAGACAACTAGTGGGAAGCAGCCGCATAGCACAGGGAGATCAACTCGGTGCTTTGTGACCACCTAGAGGGGTGGGATAGGGAGGGTGAGAGGGAGATGAAAGAGGGAGGGGATATGGGGTATATGTATACATATAGCTGGTTCATTTTGTTATACAGCAGAAACTAACACAACATTGTAAAGCAATTATACTCCAATAAATATGGTAAAAAACAAACAAACAAAAAACCAAAACAAACAAATAATAACTGGAAAAATGCACCTTACATTTTTAAATTAAATGAATGTCAGACTATGGAACAAGATACTTCTCTTAAACAGAGTAGGTGAAAACAGAATTGTGATTCCTTCTAAATTTCTTATTTAAATATTTTAATTTTCTTTTGTCTTTTTTCCTGTGTTCCCAACTCTGTTTTTTGTTAGCGGCATGTTACATGGATCTGTGTATGCAAATGTGATGTGTATAGGGGAGTAAACAATGTAAGGAAGCAATAAGAAAGTGGAGTGGAAAGGGTGCAAGAAACAGACTGAGAAAGATCTTTTGCTGTAAGGATGCAAGACTGAAGAAAATTCTCTTGGGTCTGATCATAGAATGCCTTGTGGACAATTCATTGTAATCAATCTGCTCTCTCCTTAGACAAGTCCTAAATATGGAGTATTAAGCCTGTCTATGGAAGACACAGTTTACTCTTTTCTATTCTGCTCTCTGCTTAAAGAATACGATAATAGCAAGTTATACAGATATTTACATTTAAATCAATATGGTTGCTTACTCTAAAGGTGATTTGTTAAGCATATGAGATCATTACATGGCTTCAAAAACTAGTTATACCACTCACTAGCTGTTTCATAGCATCAAGTTATCTAAACTCCATGAGCCACAGTTTCCTCACCTGTACAAAGTGATAGCACTAGCAGTTATCAAATATACAGAGCAATTTAGCACAGTGCATGACATGCGACAGTTAAATATTCTAAGGTTGATTTATTTTAAAATAATATATATAATGACCAAAATGGTGTTTACATAAATAGTGTGCAGTAGAATATATATCCAATACTTATAAAATAATTTAGATTAGAATGTGTAAATCATTGTATAATTTCGATATTGCCAACAATAGATTTACCATGAAAATAGCAGTCATATTATTTAGCTTTCTGGTTTTGTTTTTAAAGCAAAAAAGGAACTAACTAATTTTTCTTTTCATCTTAGTGGAATGATGTACCTTACATATTGTTATGTTGTTTTGTGTTATTGTGTTTTTTTTATTAACAATATTAAATACCAAGTCTTTTTATTGGTGTTCTGGAAGGATAATATGAAGTTTCACTAGAAATTATTCTAAAGCTTGTTAAGCAACATTGCAATTGACATTTTAAACACCCTTTTATAGGTAAAGTCAGACTGATAACTGTTACTTTTGCATATTTCCAAGTGGTAAATGTAGTTTGGGAATATAAAAACTCTGTCTTGGCTCTGAAATGTTACTAGAGATAACTGTCCAAATACTACGGTATATGGAGAAATGCTCTTGAACTTGTTGTACTGCTAGAATTCCCTAATCAAACTTATTTTATCTTTAACCAGAATAGAGATTAGTACCTTGAGTTACTTTGATCTTCTTTCATGTCACTAAAAACTTGAAAAGATTTGTGGATAGAGATATTATTGAAATTGAGCCTTAATTGGAACTTAATCTCCATAATTATGCATAATTGCCTGTGTTTATTACTCCTACGATGAGGACACATTTTTCTTTAGCTCCCAGGAAGCGTGTGTTAAAGCTTCACATCACATATTAAATAATATGATTGCATACACTTCACTGATTTTATTTGGTTATACAGTATTATTATTCAAAGAGAGACACAAAGAACTTAGAGTACAATGGCCTCTGACTTTTTAAAGCAACTTCAATAAAATCACAGATAGAATTTCAAAAATAATATCATTTAAATATATTCATAGACTGGACAGAATTAAATTAGATTAACACTATATAAAATACATTGCCTACTACTGTAAGTCTCAGTTCTGAAATGATCAGTAATCAGGTGTTTGGGGAATAGGGATCAAGTAATATTTAATTACATTTTTACTAAATCAAATAAAATTAGTTAGGATATTAATTTCCCTGGAATATCTGGAGTACAAGCAGAATGAGTGATTAATTTTGAAGCTGCTGTAAATTTATGGCGACAGTGACGGCTTACCATCGACATACCAATTTAAAATGATCAATAGGGGCTCATATACATTTTTCCTGTTTATGCTACGTCAGTCATTCTGTTAATTACGATTTCAGGTCTTGTTATCAGTAGATAGGATGTACTAAATGTCCTAGAATGCCTTAGAACTAAGGGTAAATCGAAGCATTTTAGATAAAAATTTAAATGAAAAATGTGAAGAGAAGGAGTTCTTAAATGGACCAAGGATAGCCAACTCAAAGATAAATAATAAAGCTAAGTCTCAGATGAGCCAAGGAATCATTGTCTGTCCTTTTGGCATCGTATCAAATAGCGAGATCAGAGCAGACTTACTTTGGGTCTCAATTTTCAAATATATAGCATGTATAAATTTGAAATAGAATTTTCTGAAGTATCATTCCTTATAATATTGAATAAATTTGGAACACATTAAATGTTAAATATGTATTAATTGGTTTCTTTATCTTGCAAGGTACATTTTATTAAAAGAAATCTTTGTTTTGTAATATGTACTTTAGTCCTGATATAACGGGTAATGGATTTTTTTTAGTGTAAAATGTAACAGACTTTTTTTTCTCTGTTATCTCTGAACTCATTTACTACATAAGTAATTCTTAGCCCTGGCCTCAATAAATAAAGTCTAAGAATCTGTTCAAATACAGAATCTGTTCAAAACATACCAATATCTTGATGCCATAAATTTTCTTGTAAGATTATGACTTGATCATTGTGATGTAGAACCACTTTTCAGGTCATTCTAATATGCTCACTCCTATGATTATGAATCTCTGCAATAGATTATGAGCTTATTATGAGCAGGAACTCTTTTTTTTTTAATCCAGATGGGCACCAGAACATAGACCAGAGACTGTGAAAACAATATATTTTATTGTATATATGGACTTTTAAGTTCTGAGAAAATAGCTGTTGGTATATAGCTTTTTGAGGGAGCCAACAAATCTGTGGTAAGTTCCACATTTAAAAGCACACTATTCTGACCTTTACTTGTGAAAAGTTAAAGGTGCAGTTTTTTTCACCAGATGCGTATAGAAAAATCACTTTTGTTTCTGATGATACGGGAAGTAGATAGAATTCAAAGTATCTGGAATAGTTTTACTTTTTCTACAGGCACTATAGATAATTCACTCTTATCAGCTCAAAAGTTTTTAAAAAGAGCAAAAACTACCTTCAGAATATAAACATCTATAGTTAAAATGTATATATGCTAGGCAATATACTAACCACTACTCAAATTTTACTTAACATTGGCCAAAATCTTAAAAATTAAGCATTTTTACTGCAGAAGAAACTAAGTTCTAGATACATGCTATAATTTTCCTAAGCTTGCATATTGGCAAGTGACAGAATTAAATTTGAAAACAGGATCAGTCTGAGCTCTTAATAGTAATAAAAAATTGCCTACTGTACTTGCTGATATATTTGTAAGATCTTTTCCTATAGAGAAGAGAGTCATGTTCTCCTGCAAGTGTCTATAAAATTGTGGTACTTTTAGAAACATGGCTAGAAGACAGTTTGTTCAGAGTAGAACAAATTGTTCTAAGTTCTTTGTCTGAGAACCTTTTTAGAAAGGTTCTTGCCAGTTTACAAGCCAAGAATGCCTTTCTCAAGGACCTGGGAGCCATCCTTTTGACATGTTACCATCAAGGAAGATAATGCCTTTATCTCTCAGTTTTTGTGGGAGGGCAGAAGCCTAACTTTGGCAGATGACTTGCTCCAGTTGTAAAACTACCTCTTGTCATAAAGATATGATAAAACTTACTTATTCTTTGGGCAAAGCCAAATATGAAACAAAGATGGCCTATTATCCCCCTACCTCAGGTCATAAGAACCTTCCAGTCCTTTGCTTCAAAGCAATAGCCTTGAATAAAGTTTTCTTGCCTATTTAAATTTGTCCAGTACAAGTTTTGCTTGGATATTGTTTTTGTATTTTCACTTTAGTTACACACACACATATAGATAGATAGATAGATAGATAGATAGATAGATAGATAGATAGATAAACTTACCTTGACTAAGAACATACCAGAAACAACATAAAACATTTTCATTTTTGGTAGTGCATGTATTCCTTCTTATGGCCTGTCAATATTTGACTTGCATTCTAGTAAAATTATTTACATAGGACAGCACCTGAATTATAATTAATAATATCAATAGCCACAATTATAATAGTGTTTTAAGAACTGACTTTTAATCTATGAAATTAATTTTTATTTTCATTATGCTAGACTAGGAGTTAACAACCTAGGTTGTGTTTTAGGTTTGACAATATCTTTAAGCTTCCATACACTGCGTTACCTCAGTAAATCTTGAGAATTTCAGGGAAGTTTTGCATTTATTTTAGACATAGACTCTATAAGTGATTTCCATTTATCATATATGTGTGATTATGAGACTAACAGACAAGAATTAAATGCAAGAAAATACAGATAAAAAACAGTCTACTAAGATATAAAGATCCCAAATTTAATCATTTCTGTTATTCTTCAATTAGATCTCCCTCACTAGTAGAAAAAATACTTCTTTCTGTGATCTCAGTATTGGTCTCATTGCACATGAAAGATCCTGAACATTTGAGACCAGGTTGTATGACATTCTGACTGCCTCATCATATGCCTGAGTCTAGATCCAGGTGCAGATAACTAGATGTAAAACACATTAACTGTGATTTGAGGAAGGCTAGTTACCAGGAGAAAATTTAGGCATATTTACCCAGAACAAGTTGAATTCTCTTAATAATTACTTTAAAAAGAGCAGCTCATACATAGTATGCAAAGGCTAATAAATGAGTTAGATAATTAGTTAAGTGAAAAATAAGTTATAGAACAATATTTGCATTATAGAATCACACACACTTGAAAAATACATAGATGTAGGTGTGTGTATGTGTGTGTGTGTGTGTGTGTGTGTGTGTGCATACTGCAATGAGGACAGTGTTTATATCTATGAAGGTAGCATGAATTTTAGGTGATGGTCAGTGTAGACATTGTTTCCTTTTATTTTAAGATTAGTTTATTGAAATTAATTTACCGTCTTAATATATCCTATTAAAATAGTAACTAAAATATAAATTTATTTTTTGAATGTACCAGGATACATACTAAGAAAGCAATGACATTTTTACCAGAATATATGAAAGAAGACATGGATCAATAAAATACAGGGAATATTTGTGTTCTGAATGAGTCAATATTGTAAAGTTGACAATTCTCTCTAAATTGGTTTATAAACCATAACACTTTCTGTTGAAATTCCAGTGTTTTTAAAATTATTTCTAAATTTTATCTTGAAGAAAACTCTTAGGAAACTCATTTTGGTAAGGGAAAAAGAGAGGGAGAGAGAAAGAGAAAGAATACTTGGGAATGACATATGACTTATATATCTGGGTACCAAGAATTATTATGCTTAAAGTAATTAAAACTGTGCATAAATGGCATATCAATAAATGGATCAATGGAATAATGTCAAGAAGCAGAAATAGACACATCTATATATGGGATTTTAGATTTGAAAAAAGAGAACTTTTAAATCTTTGGAAGTAGGATGGACAATTCCAACAAATATGTTAAGGACTTGAAAGTCTATTAAAATAAACACATAACTCTAGAGCTCTTCTTAAACTGAGCAACATATTCAAATGAAGATTAAAATATGCATATGAAAGGAATATTTGACATTTATTGGGTGATTACTATGAACAAGTCATTCTTCAAAGCTCCCTCTATATATTTACTGGTGTATTCTTCATAACCATTTGTGAAATTGTTATTACCTTCCTTTTAGAGATAAGAAAACTGAGGATTAGAGAGGTTAAATAACTTGAATGAGACTACATGACCAATAAGTAGTGGAGCTGATATTCAAACTCAGGAAGTCTGACACCTCAGTGTCTGACCTCAGATCACATTCTACATAAAACAATAATACTTGGAAATGTACAAAAATTGTTAGGTTTTATAAGCTGGGTGTGGGGAAATATTTTCTATGGAATGAAATATTAATCCATAAGACTCTAAAATGTCTGAAGGCGTTAAAAACGGTTTAAAAAATTGGATGGCAAAATAAATCCTGTAAAGAAAGTTATAAGATCATATTAGGAAGGAAGAAAGTATTTGCAGTAAAGATGAGAGAAAATGGTTATATTCCACTATATTTTTTAAAAGTTCAAAAAAGAATAAAACACATATGAGAAATTGAAACATTCCCCAAAAGAATTCCATACAAGAGCATGAACTTATTTGTTCAAAAAATACCTTTGAGAGACTACTATGTGGATGCAATGATGGACAAGCAAATGCACAGGTTTTATCATTGGAAATATTACAGTCTACTGACCTGTTACAAAGAAGCACAGGAGTGAATACTTTTGGCTTATTTACAGGTGGGTAACTCTTAGGGATTTATTCTTGTACATTTTCTAAGTGACTTCTTAAAAATGGTTTACACCATAAAGAGATATTTTAACAAGAACATAACATATAGGTTTGTTAAAACCAAAATTAAACTAAGTAAATTTTAAAGATCTTATTGGCTTTATTCAATGACTCATGAATCAGGCAACATACAATCTAGCAGAAAGAAGGGAAGTACAAAATGAAAGACTTTTATCGCCAGAAGGCAGCAGGAACAAGGAGGTTATACTAAGCCAAAAAGTGGTTTGGTTATTGCAAGGTTACTTTCCTTCAGGAAATGTCAGAGGTCTACCAGGCAGATTTCGTTATAGTGCTGATCAGGCAATTCTTGGCTGACTGGTTTAAGATTCCATTTCTGGGGGATTTGAAACTGTAATTAAGTTTAGTCTTGGTTCGGTTACATGGGGCTTAGAATAAGTAACTCCATTTTGGGCCTGTTGTCTTTTTTTTTTTTTTTAACAGATTGCCTATTCAAAATTACTACAACATTTCTCATTTAATTCATTAGTTATCTATATTCAGAATCAGTATACTTGTTTATTGTTTCAGTAGAATCAAGAATAAGGAGAGCATAGAAAATGTAATATGATTTTTTCTTCCACCAGACTCTTCTCTCATACCTCATGTTATTCTGGGCAAAGACATTCTCCAAACTAAGAAGAATGAGGATGATTAGAAAATGAAAATAAAAGCTTTTGAAGAAAATCTAATACTCCCTACCAAGCTAAAGAATTGTTCAATTATCTTTAAATTTAATGGGGTGCTGAATTGTAGTGGAAAGAAAATGGATCTCAATGTTATTAGACATGCTTCAGAATGTTTGTCCTTGACATTATTACATAAAATAACAATGCAGAAATCTAAAGTACATTTATTATCAGCAAATAAAAATTGTTTCCAGAGGTTGAAATATCCTGAGGAGGACTGTCTGACCTTCTCTTATAACTGAGGCATATCAGTAAACAACAACGATAAAGATAAACAGTATCGTGAATGAAATAAGGTATGTGAATTTAAATGTACCTTTTTCCAATGGAGTTTGTGCAATTAAATATTAAGATATAATATAATTAAACGCTATTTTTGCTAAGAAATAACCATTATTTCAGTAGGTTTTCAAATTTATATGACCATTTACGTCTTAGTCACACAGTTTGGCAGCAGCTTTTATTTTATAATAACGTGTCTCCTGGTCTTTTCCATTATTCCAGCATAGATATCATGATCAGGATATTATGAGGAACATTATTTTCACATCTTTTGGAATCAGGATTATGTAAGATTTGTAGTTATGACAACTAAGCAATATTAAAAATGGACTCTAGGAAACTGAATCACTAAACATTTTGTTTTAACAATGCAGGCTTACCATTCATGCTATTTATTTTACTAATATGGACACATATCCAGGAATTAGAAGAATGTCCTTTATACCTACTCTAATTTGGCATAAAGACAGTTAATATAATCAGATTATTACGTTTTTATTTTTATAAAGTTCATGACATGCTAAGGCAGGTAAATAAAGAAAAGATGTTCTTTGAGAAAGTTGACTATGTGCATTGTGTTATCTTGGATTGGATCCTGGAAGAGAAGAAAAAAATGTGTGGGGGGAAACATTAGTGGAAAAACTGGTTGAAATCTGAACTAAGTCTGAAATTTAGTTAATAGTAATATATCAATACCAGTTTCTTAACGTTTTAAATATACCATGGTATGCAAGATGCTAACAATTAGAGGAAACTGGGTGTGGGGCAACTCTCTGTACTATATTTGCAAATTCTCTGTAAATCTAAAAGTATTCAAAAATAAAAATTTTATTTTGGGAAGTTGAAGAGAAGTTTTTATTTAAAAGTTAAAGGTTAAATGACACTCAACATATGAATAATATATTTAATATATTTTCAAAAATAAATGATTGGAAAGTACATTGTAGGTATTTAGTCAAATGACATAATGGCTAGAGGGATGCCAAACCAATATGTTTTTCTTTGGTGTAGAGATGAATGATATTCTGGGTAACTGGGATAAGGCACATGCTTCAAGAAAGAAAATATATTCTGTGAGAAAGTATTGTGAGTTAGAAGCTCTCTAGTTTTTGTCTAAAGTCCCTAAGGGTGAAAAATTAATTGTGATAATACACAAAAATGTCATATATTAGTAATGATGTAGATAAGCCATCTGGCTGGAGTGGGGGTAATTGAACCATAGAGGAAAGCAAATGCAAGGATGTGGTAGACAAACCAACAGCCAGAAATTAAAAGTTTTATGTCTTATATGCTCATTATTTTACTATAGAAAAGATCTTCAGATAAAAATAGAGAAAATATTTTGCCCTGGTATTTTTGCATACTTTTTTCTATCAAAAAAAATGTATACATACATTTTATCTTTTCCCCTCTTTTCTTCTGTGACTTGAGCAGTAGTTTTAGGAACAACACACTGAAAAAGAGCATTTAGCTTATAAGCTAGAGCTTCCTAAGGAGGAAAAACATCCAGAATAAAGCATAAAAGCAGAGAGTCAGGAAAGACTGTAAAGCTATGATCTTCTCTTGACCAAAAAGCAAAGAAGTAGATGAAGGGTCTGGAAAGGAAGTTTCCTTATCCCTTTACTCAACAAATTTAGCTGTATATTTCAAAACATATATCAAATACCACTCTCGTAGCAGCAGAGACTTCAACTCAACTCCAGTGGATGGCTTGATTTTCATTTATTTCACCATAAATGTCTAAGCTTTTTCTGTTTTGAAAGGCACAATAAAACCAAGTATATTGTGATACTTATTACAGAGTTAAGGGAGGAAGTAAGTTAGCCAGAGGAGGACATCCAAATTGGCTAATCCAATAAGAAACTAATAATACTACCTTATATTTACTGACTGTTTATTATAAACCAGTCATTGCCTTAGGACATTTGCTAGTACTATCAAAGTTACAATTACACCTACTATAATTAAATATATAGATATATTAGGTATATATATATAATGGCTAATATAATTTTTATCTTTCATTTATAGATAAGGCTACTGAGACATAGACACATTAAACAAGTTACTGATATTTTGATTATGCAATGATGTGATTAAGATTTCAACCCAGAAGACTTATATCAAGGTATAAATTTCTAACTTACCACACATGAAAATAGATAATAAAGGTGCCTAAAAAATTAAAGAGGCAACAGAAAAGGAAAGAAAATGGGTACTCTGAAAAGACAACTGAGATGATAATTAATTCAATTTATCAACATTTAAATAAAAAAGAGATTGTGTAAATGGTATGACCTAAGAGGTACCCGACAGAGAACTCATTATAAAGTAAGACACAAATAAACACAACTATTTTATCCATAATATGATCAATGCTTTCAGCCTGGAATTATTGATACAGTGTGTGGCCTCCCAATAAGAAACACCAGCCCACCTAGTGATTTCATGTTATGACTTCAGAATCTAGGAATCACATGAAGAGCAAGTGATACCAAAAGGGTTGCTCTACTAAATCTCCATAGCTCACTGTGGGCATAATAAACACTTTTTTTTTTATATCTTTATTGAATTATAATTGCTTCACAATGTTGTGTTAGTTTCTGCTTACAACAAAATGAATCAGCTATATGTATACATATATCCCCATATCCCCTCCCTCTTGAGCCTCCTTCCCACCCTCTCTATCCCACCCCTCTAGGTTGTCACAGAGCATCGAGATGATCTCCCTGTGCTATGCAGCTGCTTCCCACTAGCCATCCATTTTACATTTAGTTGTGTATATATGTCAATGCTACTGTCTCACTTTGTCCCAGCTTCCCCTTCTTCCCCCACCCCATGTCCTCAAGTCCATTCTCTATGCCTGTGTCTTTATTCCTGCCCTGCCACTAGGTTCATCAGTACCATTTTTTTAGATTCCATATATGTACATTAGCATACGGCATTTGTTTTTCTCTTTCTGACTTACTTCACTCTGTATGACAGACTCTAGGTCCATCCACCTCATTAAAAATAACACTTATTTTTAAACTATGCAGTAGAAGCAGGTAACAAAGAGAGGTATCTTCCTTTTACAAACTGCTCTGGGAGTAAGAACACTGAATTAGGAATATTACACATTTTATGAGCATAGAGTAAATCAGCCTACAAATGAAGCAGAGAAAAAAGCATTGAAGAGCATCATGCTTTGGTGGTTTTATGACAACATCCCAGCAGCTGATGGGTGACTTCAGCATATTTTGGCAAGATTGGATGTTTCAGGACAGAATTGTTGGTTAAGATGAGTCATCTCAACAGATTACATCAGGAAAAGAATAAAATTAAGGATCTTCTTGAACTAACTAACTGAGAAGAAAAATTCATGAGCCCACAGGAACATATGGGACAAAAGTCATTTGGGGCAATGCAAAAAAATGCCATTTTCATCCAAAAGCAATAAAGAAGATTCTAATCATATTATCTTCTTCACTAATGAATTTCTGAGTTTGAAAAGACTTTTAATTTTTCTGGACAAATAAGTGTCAACTGAAAAAAAAGTACAACTTAAAAGTTATGTTTTATTTGGTGGATTTTCTGAGGACTTCAAGCCCAGGAGACAGGACTCTCAGGTCACTCCAAGAGTCTGCTCCCAAGAGGTGAGGGAGGAGCCACCATATATAGGAGTTTTGTAACATAACCTAGGTAGTCAGAACATCAAAGAATTACTGTTAAATTAAAGAAAACCAGACATTTCAAGTTAATTAATTTAGCACTTTTCTATGTATGGGAAGGTGCAAAGGTCTGGGCTCATTGAAATCATTCCTTTGATAAATGCACCTCAGCTATCTAGGGCTAGTATCCTGTTGTTTTCCATCCTGAGTCTCCTCAGGTTGCACCCTGGGGGGTTGCTCTACTGTAGTGGCTGCTGGGTTGGTGGCTGCAACATCCTTTGTTTACTGATATGGCAGGTGGCATACTCAGTCCACTTCTTATTAACTTATAGAAGTTAATGTATTGTTATAGACATGGTCATTCTAAAATGTATGGGCTCATTGATACTTAGGTATATTAGAATACAATTGGATCAGTCTGCTATTGAAGAATTTAAATTAACACCCCACTGAAATGTACTTAACCCATCCTCTTACAGAATTCCGATTTCTTTACTCTGATGTTTACTTTCTAACAATACTACAATTTTATAAAGTTCATGTTTCATGTCAACTTTTAAATAAAACATAACCTACATATAGCAATATGCACAAATCTTAAGTATACAGCTCAATTAATTTTCACAAAGCGATCAAATATGAGTAAATAGCATCCAGGCAAGAAACAAAAAGAACCAGAATCTTAAATGCACTCTAGTACTCACAAGAGCAACCATTATTCTGACTTCTGATAGAATAGAAAAGTTTTGTATTAGTTTTGACCTTTATATTAAATAAAATAGTTTATATAAGTAGGATCATTCAGTATATACTCATTTATATCTAGTTCTTTTCACTGAATGTAATGCTTGTAAAATTCATTAAATCTGTTTGTTTGCTTGTATTTTTAATTCTGCATCTAATTGTCATATTCTATGACACTGAATGACCATGCCATAGTTTGTTTATTCCTTGTAGTGCTGATGAATTAAGGTTTTTGAAATAGGTAGAGTAATAAGATAAATAAGAATTATTTTTTATAGCATATAAGATGAGAATTTATAAAATGTACATTAATAGATTAAGATCTCATAAATTTCAGGTGGAAAGAAAGACCTGTATAAAAACTTAGTATCTATTTACTGAGAATTTATTTTTTGCCCCTAAGTGTCTTTATACATTATCTTTATAATTCAGTACTTGAGATAATGGAGAGAACAGACTTTATCATAATATCCTTTTTTTAGGTGATATAACTATGCCTTGAGAATTTTAATAAATTTTCATTGAAAATGAATGGTATAGATAGTATTCAAGCCAGATCCTTTATGTTACAGACAGTACTTTTATCAACTAAAGAATATTACTTGAATACACAGACACCACTTTCTTTTTTGCACGACTTTTGAATATCCTGTGATGTTCTTTATACAAGTCCAATTTCTTTATTAATTATTTCCTCCCTAAAAGTTAGACCCTGTGTTAGTCCCTAGGGTAATTATGATGCAAAAATCATAGTCTCTGAACTATAGAAGCTCCTAATAATTTGAAGAGAACAGACACTTTGACATCCATTTAATTGTATGCATACGGTATTTCAGCATAGACACAATTACATCTAAATCAGTTTTTAGCCAACCCTATATGATGGACCGATTCTTTCCCAGTGACTCCCTTGGCATTCACTGTGATAACATCATCTTTGAGTCTTTCCTCTATCTTCCTCTATACCTTTTGAGAGACCTCAGCTAAATTTATATGTTAAGTTCCTTGTTTTTGTGAGTTTAGGTAAACTGCTCCACAACGTTGCTGCTTTGGCAGCCAGGCACCCATTTGTGTGGCTAAGCAGCCTGCAGGGGCCTTGGACAGACACTACCCCTCCTGCCAACACATGGTTTAGAAAACACTCACAAGTAAATGTAAGCTCCTGATAGGACTCCCCCACTAGCCCTTGGGATGAGTGCTTTCCCCTGCCTCCCAGGGTCTTCCTCTTGTGTGCCCCTTAGAAAAGACCCCTGTGGAACTTACCAAATCCAACTCTTTTTGGTCTGAATTGACCAACCTCGCCTTAGCCAGGAAACCCAGAGCACTTCCCCCACCAAACCTAACAAAGGCATGTACCTGTGCCCTGCCATACTCTCTGCCTTCACCCTGCCTTGACTTCTCCATGTGGCTCCTCCAGGCTTGCCTTGCACCACCTCCAGGACCTGTGAATGATAAATAAGCTTCTCTCTTTCACTGTCCCTTGAAGTCTTTTGTTGAACAACAGCTCAGCACTGGATATCCAGTGGCGCTACTTAACAAATGTTAATTTAACAAAGTCACAACACTTGTGTTTTTTTTTTTTATTTTTCTATGCCCAGTTATACTGTCTGATTTATTAGCTTAAATTTTTCCATCTGATATTTTTACATTTTCATAGGTGATAGAAATCTCTGATAAAAACATAGAGTGTGCAAAGAATAAATAGATATTGTGCTAAACCACTAAGTTCAGAGATTGTATTTGTTATCTTATCTCAACTAATATGAGGTCTTATCCCTCTGCACCTTTCCTCTCCCTTCAGAACAAAGGACAAAACAAATTATGTGACATTGAACTCCTTGGTACTCCTTACACAGGTGTCACACTTTTATTCATAATCTTCCATTATTCCATAAAGGCAATGGCTTCCTGGAAAAAATAAAGACAAATCCATTTTAACAAGGATTATTATGTGAACCTTGAAAAATACAGGCCCTTTGTTCTTAACCTTTATTTTAAAGGGAACAGGAGATAAATATATCCTATTGCCTATGGGTTTTGTTCCTCTGGAGAACTTTGACTCTACGATGGAACAATTAAGAGTTTACAGGATTGTCCCCAAGAGTAGACCAGTAAAAAAATGAAGAAAAAAAAAGGAGTATATGATATTCTTAATTTATAATATAGACTAGGAATGCACGGTAACTATGTTTCTAATAATATGATTATGTTATTAAGTTAAAAGACTTAGTTTTATAACTAAGTACAACATTTTCTGCATCTCTTGAATGTCAAAAAAAAGATGGTTTTAATCTGTTGTCATTAGTAAAATCAAAAATAAATTAAAATCTTTGGGAAATAAAATCATAGTTGATAATTTAATTCTTTTTAAGTGCTGATATACATGTTGCTGTTTTTATTTATAATTTTAATAATATTAAATATCCTTTATATATTTGTGATTTTTTAATAACACTGTAGGTTAAAATATTTGGAATTAATAAATTTGGGAATTGATTTCACATTAATGTATCAATACTCATGTTAAATGTTTTACATATATTAAGTTATTTACTGTTCACATCAACTTGTAAGATAGAGTCTATTATTTTCCCATTTTAAGATGGAAAAACTTTGGCACAGAGTAGTTAAAACTTGGCCAAGCACTCTGAGCTTGCAAATGATCAAGCCAGAATGTGAGCCAACCAAATATACATAAATAATGCTCTCATAAATAGTGTTTTAATATATTTATGTTAGCAAAGAACTTTGCAAATTTTGATATATTTTGGAATGTGAATTAAAACATATTTGAGCTGTTTCCCTTCAGTAGATCGTATCCATGGGATACTATTGTTTTAGGATTAGGACCACTAATTTTTTCACATTTAATTATTTTTTAAACCAATATTGCTTGCCATGTGCTATTGAATAAAATCTTGTTTAAAAAAATCCAAGATGTGACTGAACAATTAAGATACTAAACGACAAAATTACATTTGCAAAGAGGAGAAAGTTATTGTTGCACTTTTTCAGATATTTGTTTTGGATTGAAAAATCCTACAAATCCCACTCTTCTTCCTCTGTAAGAATTTTATATACAAGATATTAAATCTGTATGTTAAATAATATATATATATCTTTTACTACTTTGTCATATACAACTATGTAAAATATTTTGCCAATTTCTGCATGTGGATTAGTAAATTTCTAACTAATAAAAGGGACCATTCCTCTACAAATGGATCATAATTCACACCTAGCCATCTGGCTAAAGAAAGTAGACAGAGAAGCTGAAAGCAAATGTAAAATGTTTAGTTTTTTCTTGTTACATTATACCAGTCAGCCTCTGCTAGTTATCTAGATTCTAATATATAAGAACCTAAAGCTCTGTTGGGGGATTCTCCATTCCAGGGGCTAATTGTGATTTTATGCTTATCATAATTGAGCTCCTGATGGGAGATCACCCTATGAAAGTTTATGTCACCAAGAAGTTTCTGTGCATTTGTGTTAATTTCCTAAGGCTGCTGTAAAAAATACCACAGGCTGGGTGGCTTAAAACAATAGAAATATACTGTCTCACAGTTCTGGAGTTCAGAAGTCTGAAATCAAGATGTTGGCAGGGTTAATGACTTCCTAGGGGCTCAGAGGAAGAATCTGTTCCGAACCTCTTCCTGAGCCTCTGGTAATATATAGTATATATGCCATATATACTATATGCCATATATGACCATATATGTGGTCATATAACTGCAATCTCTTCCTTTATTGTCATGTGACATTCTCCTTTATCTATGTCTTTTCTTCTGTTCTTATAAGGATGCCAGTATGTTGGATTAGGGTTCACGCTATCCCAGAATGACCTAATCTTAATATAATTACATCTACAAAAGACCTTATTTTCAAATAAGATCACATTCATATGTACTAGAGTGTAGACTTCAACATATTTGAGGGGGACACAATTCAACCAATAATCATCTGCCCTCTTGCTCTCCAAAAGCCATGACTTTCCCAAGTACAAAATACATTCAACCCATCCCAGTATCCCCAAAAGTCTTAACCCATTACAGCATCAAACTACAAAATTTCCTATAAACATAATCAACTCAAAAAGTCCTGAATCTCACCTTCAAAATCATCTAAATAAGGTATGGATGAGACTCAATATTTTCCAACCAGGGGCAAATCCCTCTCCATCTGTGGACCTGTGAAATTTAGAAAAAAAGTAATTTGTTTCTAAAATACAATGGTTGGGTAGACATATATTAGGCATTCCATTCCAAAATGGAGAAATTCAAAGGAAAAAGGGGTTAAATGTCCAAAGCAAGTTGAAATCCAGCAGGGAAAATTCCATTAGATCTTAAGGCCTGAGAAAAATCTAGGTGACTCAATGTTCTGTGCTATGGGCAGATTGGGGAGCAGCCTCACCTCCTTGGTCCTCGGTGATGACCCCGCCAGCTATGCCTGTGGTAGCAGTAGCAACCCTGTTGGCCTCTGAACCACCCTGAAAGTCATCATTTCCTTTTCTTGAAGGATACCACATGTTCACAGCTGAGTACAGTCAGTTTTCCATATCCAAAAGTCCTGCATTTGCAGATTCATCCACCTGTGGAACAAAAATATTTTTTGAAAAAATTCCAGAAATTTCCAAAAGGCAAAACTTGAATTTGCTGCATACTGGCAACTATTTACATAGCATTTAATAGTATTAGGTACTATAAGTAATCTCTGGATGATATAAAGTACATAGGAAGATGTGCATAGGTTATGTGCAAATACTACACCATTTTACATAAAAAAGTTGAGAATCCACAGATTTTGGTATCCAAGGGGTCCTTGAACCAAACACCCATGGATACTGAGGAACAACTGTAGTTCTACTGGATCATTTTGAACTTGTAAAATATCAGAAATCTGACAGTCTTCCTATCATTTTGTCATATTTCTGCCCCCATCAGTCCAAGCTGTGTGTCAACTATATCTCAATAAAACTGGAGGAGAAAATGGCATCACTATTTTCTTTTTCTGAAATAAGAAGAGGGAAGGTTTACAATGCCCATCTGCCAGGTACTTTCCTTGTGTGTTTTGCACATGTGCATAATATGTGTGGTATTCAGGCATAAGCAGATTTTATAAGTGGCTGATTGATCATTCTTTTTTTAATTAAAAAATAATTTTATAAATTTTAATCTAATTATAAATTCTGTGCAATATTCTTATATGAAAATATTTTACATATTTAATATATAATATAATTTGTGTTTCAATTTTGGTGAGAGTTAGTAAAAGATGTCGAAGATAATTATGTACATAGATTTATTTCTTTTGTAATTTTAAAACTATAAATAAAATAAATCTTGTGAATTATCTTCATGTCTGGTTCAAAATAAATGTAGATATTTCTATTCTGAGTTCAGTAACAGTATTTTAAGCTATATTTATTAAAAATAAAGCTTAGTTTTAATTTACAGAATAAAATAATTTGTGAGTTTGTATATTCCATTCTTGGAAAAAAATTAAAAGGTCATAAATTTTTAAGATCATCACAAACAAGTTATTTAGTGCTTACTAAGTGTCAGGAACTAGGTTAAATAATTTATATGTTTTAATTTATTTAATCCATACAAAAATGCTGTATGGTAGGTACTATTAACCTTCTGACCTTAGAAATAAAGAAATGGGAGTAAAAGACATTATGTAACTTAACCAAGTTACAAGCTAGTAAATGTCTGAATTGAGATTTTAATGTAGGAAGCCAGTCTTCATAGTGTATATTTTTACAACCAAGCTATAAGGCTTTCTGTTAAATTACAATTTAGTTAAATTTAGCATCTATTTTAAATCTAACTTTCAACCCCTGTTCATTTTCCAACAAAATACCTTTGGAATGAACAAGCTAGAATGTATGCTACTAGATAACAGATCTTTTTTTTTTTTTTAATCACATTTTAACTGTTGAAACCCTAGTACTGAAAGCAAGGCCTAGTTCACAGATATTTATAGTTCTTTATAAATATCTGAAGAAATAAATGAATGAATGAATGATTTTGGTTTCACTAGTATTCCTTTGCTAAACTCATGGAAACAAACAAACAATAAAATGAAACGAAAAAAATGAGAACATATAGCAGGAATTTTGACCAATGATCTATTAAGTTGTGAATGGAAGTTTTAGCATGCAAAGCAGGGATTGACAAACTATGGCCCACTGATCAAAAACAGCTTGCTTTCTATTTTTTTTTTTTTTTAATTAAGTTTCTCTGGAACATAGCCACACCTGTAGTTTCATACATTATCTGTCGCTGTTTTTTGCTTCATGGCAGGTTGAGTAGTGATGACAGAGATGACATGGCCTGCAAAGCCCTAAATATTTACTCTCTGGCCTCTTACAGAGGAAGTTTGCCGACACCAGATTTAAAACATAGATGAGGCACAATTTAAAACATTCTGAGGCACAATTTCAGAATGCAGCTGACACATTTTTATTCCTTTCTTGGTAACCAAGATCTTGTCAAATAAATGGAGGAAAGTGACCCCTTTGATGCAGAAAAGCTGATATATCAGCTAAGGCCATATATCTTTGTAATGCCCCTGATGTAACTGCCTTGACTGCTTCTAAGGATAAAAAGAGAGTGAGAGAGAGAGAGAGAGAGAGAGAGAGAAGCCTTAAAATGTAATATAATTGGGTATCAGAGTGGATTGAATTATAATGTCAGCAGTAAAATAGGGCTTAAAATGGGAAACAAACAAACAAACATAGAAATGCCCCACTGGCATTTTTGCTTTACATAGTAAGGGATGTTAAATACAAAATACTTGCCATAATTAAAAGTTAACACTAAGTACTATATGTTTAATGAGATAGCAAAATAAGAAGGCCTTCCTACAGCCAGGTAATTACACTGGAGAATACAGTACAAAATCATCATAATAATTAAGAAAAATGGCATAGCAATCATCAGGAAGGTAAAGAGAAATGGTGACAATATACCCATCTTGATAACAGACAACCATTGGCCTAGAAGGGGTTCTTTTAAGAAGAAGATGCTGTAACCAGCATCCAAGATGTCCCACGATGAGCCCTGCTTCCTGATTGTCACACCTTCTTGTTGTCTCCTACATTGTACCAGAGTGTGCCTGAGTGTCACCAGTGGAAGTGATGGTATGTCACACATGAAAAAACAGGTATAGGAAGGTTGAATGAGTTACGTATAGTCTATAAATTAAATGGAGAATCAATATGAGAATCTTTCTTCAGAAACAGAGCTCTAAACCACTATGATATCAACTGAAAACAAAATCGTTAATATTTTATACAATGCTGAATATAATGGAAAGACTGACTTCAACAATTTGTTGAATTGAAACTTAACATCACAATTGTTAGAAAGCATTTGCTTTGGTCATTGCAACCACACAGTTGTTTAATTTCACTGTACACATATCTGTGAAACTACAGAAAAATGAATTCTAGAAATGAATAGAACAATTTTCTTGTTAGTTTCTTTTAATATGGCCCATTAATTATAAATTGATAAATTAACTTTGTGATAAATTATAAAATTATAAAAATTAATGTTATTATGTATGTGTTTACAGACAATTCAGAATAAATATAGGGAAATGAAGTCCTAACAGATTGGTAGTATTCAGAGACTAGTTAACGCAGTTCACCATTTTGCTCATAATCATGTCAGCCATCATAATTGGGCTTCAAGTTTGACTTGCTACAGTAATGGTAATATTAAAGATGTTGCCTTATTCCTTTGGAAAAGTAGAGACAAAATTTTTAACTGGAAAATGTCAACAACAAAAAAATATTGGTATGAATATTGGGAGAAGAGGAATGTAAAAATCGTTTTCAAGAAATCCCATCTAGGTAATGAAAGTCATAACACAAAGATGGAAACAGTGCTAATCTTCAGAAAATCATTTACATAAGCTCTGATAACATTTGTAAGTAGCTGAAGTATTTAAAGTTTGTAGTAAATCAGGTTTAAAAAATATGAATCAAATTTTATATGAAGCAGTATCCAGAATAAGTGAATGGAAATAGTTTGTCCTGATGGCTTGGGTTTATATGAATGCATGCAGTAAAGTACAATATTCATACAGATTTATTATGAAACAAATTACTGTTACTACAGAACTAAATCCAGCTTAGAATAAAGACATATCTTTATTACATTGTCATATTTTGGCCCAAAGGTTATGTCATAAATTAAAGCTGAAATTAGTACAGCAGGGTCCCATTATTTTTTCTCAGCATGAAACTTTAGTAATATGACTTAGATTGACCTTATTCCACTATTGTTTCAAGATATCTTGTTAATATTCCTCTTTGGCATTATCTCTTTCTCTTCAGCATATTTTTTTTCCTCTAAAACATATATTTTAGCTTCAGCTGCACCTTATTCAGCTTGCCATCTGTTGAACATTTGGATTTCAGCTGTAAATGCTGGCACAGTTATTCTGCAGGGAAATTTTGCCAAATGACCATTCTTTCTCTAGTCATTCCTAAGACCATTGTCATGTGCAGGTGCTCTAATTTTGGAGAAAACAAATTTACTATATTCAGAAAATAATGATCTCAGTAAGCAAATAACTTGTTACAATTAAGAATATTTACTGAATCTTTCCAAGTACAAAGTATGTGTTGAAACTAATTTAATTGTGGTTTTTCTTCTAACTGAAATCAGAAATAAAATATTCAGAAAAGCAATACTAATAAAATTCCCTAAAACATCAGTTGTGGCAAGACAGCTAATAATTTTCATGAATAAAATATTTGTCTTCATTTTCTGCTATCAAAAGAAACTTACATAAGAATTTTCTTCTCTCTCCCAATTGTACCTGCATATATTTTAGTGGAGGCAAAAAAATGTACATTCTATTTTTTTGTTTTAACATCTTTATTGGAGTACAATTGCTTTACAATGGTGTATTAGTTTCTGCTTTATAACAAAGTGAGTCAGCTATATATGTACATATATCCCCATATCTCTTCCCTCTTGCATCTCCCTCCCTCCTACACTCCCTATCCCACCCCTCTAGGTAGTCACAGCACCAAGCTGATCTCTCTGTGCTCTGCGGCTGCTTCCCACTAGCTATCTATTTTACATTTGGTAGTGTATATATGTCCATGCCACTCTCTCACTTTGTCTCAGCTTACCCTTACCACTTCCCGTGTCCTCAAGTCCATTCTCTAGTAGGTCTGCATCTTTATTCCCATCCTGCCCTTAGGTTCTTCATAATCATTTTTTTTTTTTTTTTTTTTTAGATTCCATATATATGTGTTAGCATACGGTATTTGTTTTTCTCTTTCTGACTTACTTCACTCTGTATCACAGACTCTAGGTCCATCCACCTTACTACAAATACCTCCATTTCATTTCTTTTTATGGCTGAGTAATATTCCATTGCATATATGTGCCACATCTTTATCCATTCATCTGCTGATGGACCCTTAGGTTGCTTCCATGTCCTGGCTGTTGTAAATAGAGCGCAATGAACATTGTGGTACATGACTCTTTTCGAATTATGGTTTTCTCAGGGTATATGCCCAGTAGTGGGACTGTGGGACTGCTGGGTCGTATGGTAGTTCTATTTTTAGTTTTTTAGGAACCTCCATACTGTTCTCCGTAGTGGCTAAAAATGTACATTCTAACTAGTATTTGAAAAAATACCTACTGTTTATGATTAGTTGATTAATATAAAGGTCTTTTAAAATACAATTATGTAGTTTGTTTGATTTATTTCAGAAAATAATCTGGAGCTGTATTTACTGCTACAAAAAGTGAAATTTGTAAGTAAATAGATGTCAGTCACTAC
The DNA here is from genome assembly GCF_028564815.1 of Eubalaena glacialis. Classification (NCBI taxonomy): domain Eukaryota; kingdom Metazoa; phylum Chordata; class Mammalia; order Artiodactyla; family Balaenidae; genus Eubalaena; species Eubalaena glacialis. The sequence continues at coordinate 37,716,352 of NC_083731.1, read as the reverse complement.
TTAGCCGCATAAAAACTCTCCTGAGTCATTCACAATAATTTTTATTCACATTTGATAAAACTTTAAATAATTTAACCAGTGCAGTTTTATTATATGTTTATCCTATATTCGTTTGATATTCTTATTTAATAATCCAAATCTAAGATTTGTATAATAAAAGTTTTGTTGTGAAATGTAAAGGTTTCAATTTATATTCCACAATTTCCTAAACATGTAAGTCTGCATATAATCAGTTTACTAAATTTTATTTAATAAATCCTAATTGTGCAGTAGAATATATGGACCTAATTTTTTTTTTTAGATTTTAGTAGCCCCAAATATAGCAGCTACTTCTGATTTTTTTCCTTGTCTGTCCTGTGCTATGCTATTAACCATCACTACGGTCTTCATGGAGGCAAAGAACTAGGTCACAGGTGAAATCTATCAACTTGGGAAGCCAAAAAAGTTTTTATGAAAAACGGTTTTTACATAAAATTTGAAATAATAGATTCTTTTATTTTTAAATGGAAACAGATCCCTTATAGGCAACAGCTTATTGTCACATAGAGATGATAAATAATTGAGAATTTGTTTTATCATTGTCCTAAGTATGCTCCATCTACTAAGAGAAACTTTGATTACAGCACAGTTAGTACTGACGCATTCTGAGTGGAAAATGTACTCTGTAAAAAAACCTTTTTTCCAGAAAAATAAAATTTCTCATGACACTTGTGAATAACAGCTATTGCTCTTTTGAAATCCAGTGGAAATTAATAGTTGTGCTAAATAGGAAATCAGCTGAGTAAAATGAGTCCTTAGCTGCTAAAAACATCAATTAAAAAGTCAGGGAAGTGATGGACTTAGCTACTAAACGCTGACAAGCACGTCATTTAAAAGTTGGAAGTTAAAAGTGTATTTCAAAATCTGTGAAACCAAGAACATTAGGGCCAATAAAAATTGGAATGAATTACAAGGGAGAAACATTTAAAGATGAAACTGAACACCTGTGAATTTGGGACTATTTGGTAAACATATTAGACAATATTGAACTCACATCCATAAAATTGATAAGACTTTGAAAAATAAAATGTGCTTTCCCCAGGATCAGAAATTCTGCTGACTACATGGTTCCATGTATGTTTACATATCAAAGATTAAGTTATGGGTTATGGATAAGAGAATAGACACATCTACTCTACTCTTCTTTATGTGTAAAGTTAAAATACAAATACATACACAGAAGTAAAAATTATGAGCAAATTTCTGTAAGGCAGGATATTTTTCCTTCTTTCATCATAATGTATAATAATATATTTACATGGAATTTTATTTAAACACTGGAAACTGTATACACATCTTATTTTCTAACTAAAATAATTTATCAGTGAAAAACACAAAATTAAAAAAATATAAGGTATATTAATTTTTGGTTTATTTTAAGTACAATAGATCAATAATAGAGTAATCAAAATATCTTTGTTTATCTTTATATACAACACCTACAATGAATATTGTAACTTAGAAGAGCTAAATGGTACTAATGAAACTGGAACACATATTTTCTGAGGAACAAAAAAAAAAAAAAGAGAAGGTTCACTTACAAGGATTTAAATATCAGAAAAGTAAGCATTCATTTTTGACAAATTTGTCTCTGATTGCCTATAAAGATATTGTATAGTTATGATGCTTTTAAATATTAACCACAGGATTAGTTTTGATGGAAACCTTTATATATTCAAATACTTGGTTTTGGAAGATCAAACTATTTTATTTATACACTTTCCAAAAATAAATATATAGTTCTAGCTATTATTTCTAAGAAACTAAGAACATCAAATATATTAATTGCTTTAGAAGAATATTAAAGATTATTTCTATAAATAAGACGGATATTACATAACTAATTGGGAGTTTACCTTTTACAGGACTTTATCTTTGCATTAACTCTCAGTGATTATTTCTACAAAGGTAACAAAGAGTGAAACTGCTCATCATTTAAATGAGAAAAAAAGAAAAAATGTTTGCCTATAACACTTACAATAGGAATATAAAAAAAGAATACCTTTAGCAAAAAGCAATTCATGAATTTTTATACATACATGCATTTTATAGAGAAAAATATGTATGTGAATGTAAAAGCAAATAATTGTGCAGTATATTAGAAACTGATTCATAGCTGAGCATATATTTCAACTTATTTATATATATATATCCATATATATGTTGTGTGGACATATATATATATATATATATATAAGAAAACAAATATTAACACTCCTCTATACATGTAAATATGCTTTGAATAATTTATATATGTGTATGTATATGTAGGCATATATGTATATATGTGTATATATGATATGTATGTATATATGTTCACACATATCTACATGTATGTATGCAGGTGTAGATTGTGTGTATGTGTGTGCATATATAAGTATATATGGAAAATTATTTAAAATTACATATGATCACAAACTAGTGGTTACCCATGGGAAGAAGGAAGGGGGAGGGGCAAGATAGGGATAGGAGATTCAGAGTTACAAAATACTATGTATAAATAAGGTACAAATATATATAGTACAACACAGGGAATATAGCCAACATTTTATAATAACTATAAATGGAATATAACCTTTAAAAATTATGAATCACTGTGTTGTATACTTGAAAATTACATAGCAATGTACATCAACCATACCTTAATTAAAAAAATAAAATAAATTACATATAATCAGTAGGGATCTTGTAAATAATAGTAAATAACAAATAGCTTTTGGGAAGGGAACCAAAACAATTTGTCTCATTTGCCAGTTTCTAAACCAATCATCATGGCTGATGTCAAGCTAACAACGTGATTTCAACTGACCTACCTGATTCGTGAACTTTCAAACAATCAGTTTTTGCAAGGCAATAAGTGCTTGTTCCACTACATCACCCTATGTAGTGTACGATAAGAGTGAATAGAGGAATTTAGCTATTGTTTTTTCACTTTCTTTAAAATATTTATTATTATTAATATTAGCACATAAAAATAATATTACCAAGTAAAACACAATTTTAGTCAGCATAAAAAAGTGAATAGTACTTACAACAACATAGAGAGCTTGTAATAAGTTTTGACTCTATGTTGCTTTGTTACTTGTTATCCATGTGTTTTTATTCTAAAATTGTAATTTTCCATATTTCAGTTTTTCATGTATTTTGTTTTCATTTCCATTTTCTCCTATATTACATTAAATTTTTTTTCCCCAGTTTAAAAATAAAACAAATTTGAAAAAGAGCAATCTGGCTACTCAATTCTGGTGAAATACAAAACAAATAAGCAAAACAACAAAACAAAAAACAATAAAACTTCATCTTAGCAGTGTTTCTTTTGATGGCCTCATTAAAACACATTTCTCAAAAGATAAAAATTATTTTACATGATATGATTAACAGTATTTTCCTACTTTCAAAAATACCATTTTAATTGTTAGAACTTTAATCAAATTCAGGTTTTTTTCACTTAATTTTTCCTTACACCTATCCTGTCCTACAGCTTGTCCATCATACAATTTAGCATAAATATCTTAAATCCTTTACTATGAGATTTCTGCTTAATATGTCCAATAATGAACATGATTTATGAGCCCAATGTTAGTAAAGAAAAATAAAAATTATTCTTTAAATAATCATACAATATCTCAGACTTCCCTGGTGGTGCGGTGGTTAAGAATCCACCTGCTAATGCAGGGGACACGGGTTCAAGCCCTGGTCCTGGAAGATACCACATGCCGCAGAGAAACTAAGCCTGTGTGCCACAACTACTGAGCCTGTGCTCTAGAGCCTGCGAACCACAACTACTGAGACTGCATGCCACAACTACTGAAGCCCAAGTGCCTAGAGCCCATCCTCTGCAACGAGAGAAGTCACCACAATGAGAAGCCCACGCACCGCAGTGAAGAGTAACCCCTGCTCTCCACAACCAGAGAAAGCCCGCACACAGCAATGAAGACCCAACTCAGCCAAAAATTAAATAAATAAAGTAAATAATTATAAATAAATAAATAATCATACAATATCTCATGTTCACTAATATTCACCACCTTACATATGATAGCAAAAGATAGAAGATAAATAAAATGTCAATTAAGTCATTCATTGCATTTTTAACTTCCTGCAATCTGTTTCCCAAATGAAGTGAATTTTTTTCTTCCATATCTTAATGGGAAAGACTATAACTCTTGATTATTCAGAAAATATTTTGTCAACAAATTCTACCTATATATGTTAATAGAAATAACCCCAAAATAGTAACACATATCATAACACAATACAGCATGTACAAAAATGTGTTCACATGGTGTCAAGATTTATACATAAACTCTTCTCAGATAAATTTCTTAAATAATCTGTGTCATTTCGTTCTTCATGATATGACCATGTTTCTTACATTAACTTGGCAAAGGTAGAGCATTCAAGAGTTAAAAAGAATCTTTAAAATATTTTAAATTTTAATGCAATTAATATATAAATAAGGAAACAATTCAGACAGATTAAGTAACCTTTCCAAAGTCATAGAGACAGAAGTTACTCATACTCTATATTCCTGGTTGAGTTCCCTTATCAATATCTTACCATACAAGAGAAATTTTGTATAGTTATGGTAGTACAAAGATTAAGGGCATGTTCCCTGCTTTCTGGATCTAAGTTTCAGGTAAAAGAGACATGTAATTTTCATACATTTAAATTGGATAAGTAATGTAATTGAGAGTTGTACAAGACTTTTTTGAACACATGAGAGAGAGAAATTAAATCTTCATGAAAGTAAGATTTAAAATGAAAAAAGGCTTAATAAAAGATGTACTATTTTATCTAAGTATTTCATATTTGAAAAAGGTCTACAAAAGTAATGTTTTATATGCAAAGGAGAAAAGTCTAAATACCAAAACCAGGCAAGATGTAGTTGCCGCACTTGTCTCAATCTCCCCAACTTAGTACATCTAAAAACAGGAAAATCATAAAAGGCTCAGAATGACAGGTGGAAGAAGGCAGTCCAGCCCAAGATCTTGGAACCTAAGGAAAAACAAGTCATTAAGTTCCATGTTTTGTTGTTGTTGCTCTTGTTCATATATTCCAGTCTGGGTGAAAGAGGTGTTGGCAGCCTGGAAACTCCAGCTGATGCAGAAAATAAAGCCCCAAGAAAAGCCTGTTTACTTTAACAAAAGGACAAATAAAAGGACAGTCTACCAAACAGAATTTTTTAGACAATAACTTCCTAATGCTAGGCAAAGCCAAATTTCTCTCTCTCATCATAAGGGAATTCAACCAGGTTTATAGAATATGAATAACTTCTGTCTGCATGACTATGGAAAAGTCCCTTAATCTGTCTAAATTGAGTTTCCTTATTTATATATTACCAATGAAGTTCTAAATAAAATATGGGCTAAAGAGGAAGTCTTAAGAGAAATAAATATATTGAATTGAATGAAATTAAAATATAACATATCAAAATTTGTAGGTCACAACAAAGCAGTGCAGAGATGAAAATGTATGCCACACACTGTTTACCATACATTAGAAAAGAGGAAAATTCTCAAATCAGTAATTTAAGCTCTCTTCTCAAGAAACTAGAAAAAACAAGAGCAAAATGAACCCCAAGCAAGAAGTAAAAAAGCACAATATGGATAAGAGAAAAAAGAACACATTTAAGAAAAGACAAAAATCAATGGGAAAAATACCTGGTTCTTCAAAAATAAAATCAACAAAAATTGAAAAATACCTAGTGAAACTGACAATAACTAACTAACTAAATAAGTAGCACAATTCATCAATATTAGGGGTGAAAGAAGGAATATCACTTTCCATCACCATTAAAAGGGAATACTACAAAAAATTTACAAGCATACTTTTAAGATACTGTGAATTCAGTTCCAGGCCATTTCATATATCACAATAAAGGAAGTCACAATTTTTTTGGTTTAGCAGTACATATAAAAGTTATGTTTACACTATACCGTAGTCTACTAAGTGTGCAGTAGCATAATGTCTAAAAAACAAATGTACATATCTTAATTTAAAAAATACCTTATTGCTAAACAATACTAACCATCATCTTTGCCTTCAGTGAGTCACAACACTTCGGCTGGTGGAGGGTCTTGCCTGGATGTTGGTGGCTGCTGACTCATCAGAGTGGCGGTTGCTGAAAGCTGGGGTGGCCATGGCAATTTCTTAAAATAAGACAGCAAGGAAGTTTGCCACATCAGTTGACTCTTCCTTTCACAAACGATTTCTCTGTAGCATGAAATGCAGTTTGACAGCATTTTACCCACAGTAGAACTTCTCTCAAAATTGGAGTCAGTGTCTGAAACCCTGCTGTTGCTTTATCAACTGCATTTAAGTAATATTCTAAATTTTTGTTTTCATTTCAACAATCTTCACAACATCTTCATCAGGAGTAGATTCCACCTCAAACACCCACTTTCTTTGCTCATCCAAAAGAAGCAACTTCTCATGTGTGAAAGTTTTAATACAAGATTGCAGCAATTCAGTCACATCTTCAGGCTCCACTTCTAATTCTAGTTCTCTTGCTATTTCCACCACATCTGCAGTTACTCCTTCTATTGGAGTCTTGAACACTTCGAAGTCATCCATAAGAGTTGGAATCAACTTCTTCCAAACTCCTGTTAATTCTCATATTTTGACTTCTTTCTATGAACCTTAAATGTTCTTAGTGGCATCTAGAATGGTGATTCCCTTCCAGAAGTTTTTTAATTTACTTTGCTCAGATCCATCAGAGGAATCACTATGCATGGCATCTAAAATATATGACTTGAAAGTCAAGATTATTTCTCTATCCATGGACTACAGAATAGATGTTATGTTAGCAGGCATGAAAGCAACATGAATTTCATAGTACATCTTCATCAGAGCTATTGGCTGACCAATTGCATTGTCAATAAACAGTAATACCTTGAAAGGAGTCTATTTTTTCTGAGCAGTACCTCTCAAGAGTGACTTAAAATATTCAGTACACAATGTGGTAAACAGATTTCTGTCATTCAAGCTTTGTTGTTGCATTTATAGAGCACAAGCAGAGTATATTTAGCACATTTCTCAAGGACCCTGGGATTACTGAGATGGTAAATAGGCATTGGCTTTAACTACGAGTCATCAGCTGCACTGGCATCTAACAAGAGAGTCAACCTATCCTTTGAAGATTGAAGCCAGGCACTGACTTCTCCTCTCTAGCTAAGAAAGTCCTAGATGGCATCTTCTTCCAATATAAGACTGTTTCTTCTACATCGTAAATCTGTATTTTACTGTAGCCACCTTTATTATTATCTTAGCTAAATCTTCTAGATAACTTGCTGCAGCTTCTACAGCAGCACTTGCTACTTTCCCTTGCACTTTTATGTTATAGAGAGGGTTTCTTTCCTTCAACCTCATGAACCAGCTCTGTTAACTTCAAACTTTTCTTCTGTAAATTCCTCACCTCCCTCAGCCTTCATAGAATTGAAGAGAGTTAAGACCTTGCTCTGGATCAGGATTTGGCTTAAGGGAATATTGTGGCTGGTTTGACCCAGACCACTAAAACTTTTCCATATAGGCCTTTTCTTTTGCATTTACAACTTGGCTAAGTTGTATTTGGCATGAGGCCTAATTTTCGGCCTATCATAGCTTTCAGCGTGCTTCCTTGCTAAGCTTAATCATTTCTAGTTTTTAATTTAAAGTGAGAGACGTATGACTCTTTCTCTCACATGAACCCTTAGAGAACATTGTATGATTATTAATTGGCCTAATTTCAATATTGTTGTGTCTCAGGGAATGGGGGTGGGCAGAGGCCAGCGAGAGAGATGAGAGAATGGCTGGTGGAGAAGCAGTCAGAACACACTTGACATTTATTGATTAAGTTTTCTGTCTTACATAAGCCTGGTCCCTGGGCCCCCAAGACAATTACAATAGTAACATCAAAGATCATTAATCATAGACCACCACAACAAGCATAATAATAATAATAAACTTGAAATATTGTGAGAATTACCAAAATGTTACACAAAGACACAAAGTGAGCAAAGCTTTTGGAAAAATGGAGTTGAGAGATTTGCTCCATGCAGAGTTGCCACAAACCTTCAATTTGTAAAAAAATGTAATATCTGTGAAGCACAGAAAAAGGAGATATGCCTGTAATACATTTAAGAATTTAAAAGAAATGGAATAATTCATTGAAAACTGAAATCTACTCAAAAAATAGGCCAAACTTATAGTTCTATAGCCACTAAAGTAATATAATTTCTAAGTAAAATTCTTTCAAAAATGTAACCTTCAGTACAAGATGGCTTCACTGGAGAATTCTACCAAATATATAATGAAGACTAAGCATCAATTATACACAATCATCTCTTTCAGAAAATAAAATAGGATAAAACTCTTTCCAACTCACTTAGTGAATGCTAATATCAGACAGATACTAACTCAGTCAAAGCCAGTACAAAACAAAACTATAAATTTATATATTTAGTGAAGTTAGACTAAACAATCCTCAACAAAATATTAACAAACTTAATCTAGCAATGTATAAAGAGAATTACACACCACAGAAAAGTGGGATCTATCCAAGGAGTGCATGTCTACATTCATGTACATTCAAAAATCAAAGTAATCCATCATTCAAATGAATAAAGAAAAAAAAAAATCATGTGAACCTATTATTTGACACAAAGTATTTGACCAAATCCAACATCCATTCATGATAAAAACTGTAAGCAAACTAGAAGCATAGCTAACTTTTTAAATTTGATAATGAACATCTACAAAAACCTACAGCTAATATACTTAGCACTGAAAACTAAATGCTTTCCCTTTAACATAAGAAACAAGTTAAGGATGACAGGTTTTCTTAAGGATGACTGCTTTTCTTAAAATAGTACTAGAAATCTAGCCAGTGTAAAAGGTGAGAAAAGGAAATAAAAGGTATTACAATGACAAAGGAATAAATTAAATTCTGCCTATTTGCAGATGAAATAATAATCTGTGTAATAATTCACAGGGAATCTAACAAAAAAGTTGTTAACTTGTGATTTCAGCTAGATCACAGATACAAGATGAACATAAAAAAACAATAACATTTGTACATACTATCAATGAAAAATTAGAAGCCAAAATAAAAATATATCATTTTCAATAGTTAAATATGAAATAATTATCTATATGTAACAAAATATGGACAGTACTTGTATGCTGAAACCTACAAGACACTGATGAGATAAATCAATGAACTTTTAAATAAATGGAGAGACATACTGTATTCATAGATTGAAAATTCAACTTTGTAAAGATTTAAAATCTCTCCAAGTTTATGTAAATATTTAATGAAATCCAAAACACCTGCAAGATGTTTTGTAGATTTAAAGAAGATTACTCTAAAATTTATGTGGAAACACAAAGGAACTAGTATAATTAAAACAATTTTGACAAAGAATAATAAAATGAGAAGGATCACTCTACTCTTTTCCAGGACTTATTATATAACTACATTAATCAAGATTGTGATATTAATGGCATGATAGTTACATCAATCAAAGGAATAGAATAAAGAACCAAGAAATAAACTCACACAAGTAGGGCCAAGTGATTTTTGACAAAAGTGCTAAAGGAATTCAATGCAGGGAAGATGTTCATTTCAACAAGTGATGCTGAGAAAATGGATATTCATGGGGTAGGAAATGAATCTCAAACTAACCCCCACATCTTATTAAAATTATAAATGAATCATATCTGTCCATATAAAATTACAAAAATTTTAGGAGAAACCATAGGAGAGATTCTTCATGACCTAGAATTTAGTAAACAGTTATTAAATATGACACCAAAGCATTATCCATAAAAGAAATAAAATGCTATTTATGTTTTTCCTATGATCGATAGAACTTTCTTAAATATTTCAATACTGGAATTTTATGGTTTGCTAATCTAATTAGAATTTATCATGCCAAACACTTTTGCTTTACACTTTAAAAAATTTACTTTATACTTAGTTTACTTAAAGAGATACATTGTTGCAATATTATCATCTACAAACACACATATACATAAACACACAAAAAATTTAAAAGAAATGCTTACATTTTAAATAAGTGGCAGAAATCCAAGATACTTGCCTTAACAAGTGTTACTTTGCATTTATGTTTTGCTCTTTTTAAATTCCATTCCATTTTCTTTTAAAATAATTTAAAGTTCCAGACACATGTACCATTTTTTTGTTTGCTTCTATAAGGAGGTCCAATACATTTTCCCTCTTCTTTTCATGAATTTTGAAATGAGTAAAAAATAAATCTCAAAAGTAACACATGAAAGCAAAAAATACATACTTTATTACTGATAAGGTATAAGACATAGGTTATATATTAATACAAATGCCATTTATCCACCCCGTACTTGTCATGATGAATTCGGGAAAATCTCAACCTCTCTTGCAAAGGCTACACACCTACAACTTCTGGTGGATTGAGAGATGACATGCAGCCTGTGGGCAGCTCATTTTAAGGGAAGATCCAATAAAAATACTCAGTTTGTTCTTCTCAGATTTGTCAACATGATAATTTATATGAACCCTTCTGTGTCAGAGTGAATAAAGCTCCAGAGATGAGTCCAAGTTTTACAGTAATGAAATCTGTTTACATGGAAGAAAATGCCAGAATGAGAAAAAGCATTTCTCCTGAAGCATGATCCTTAGAAATTAATCATTGACTGGATGCTGGGATGCACCACACGAATATTCTCTATGGATGGAGGCATTCATTCTCCCAGCCATCAGCAGTATTAGCTGTTTCCCTCTCAGAAAATTGCCCATTCTTAGAGGAAGCTTTCTTGTCCAATGTTGGGTCTCCTCCTTTGGGACGGCAAAGAGGAGGCAATTCAGGGGCACAAAGACCCCTCCCCCTTCCCTCAGGTTAATTGCTTCAGGACAATTCAGAAAAGCCATCCATTATACAGGTTTCCCTCTTGCCATACCATCCTCTTCCAAATCATGCTTTCCTTGTTCCTCAAAGGTGTTCCTAAGAATACGCTTCAATAAACTACCGCAAGCAGGCCTCAGAGTCTCAGAGTGTGTTTATCAGGGAACCAGACTGTGACCACAGTTCAATCATTCAGCATATGGAGGTCTGTCTCTGTTTTTGCCTCTGTCTCTCTCTGTATGTATGTGTGTATATTAGGCAGAGATATTACAAAACATTTGGCAGAGACATTTCACAATGAACACACAATCATTAACGTTTCTCCAAACCTTCTTTGAACTCCTTAAGAAATCCAATATTCTATGATTCTAATATCAAATCAAGAATAAAGAACACATATAATACCGTTGTGTGATATACATTTACTGATACTGATTCTAACCTATGCCATCTAATTAATTAAAGTTGTTTTAAAACATATTTTATGATACATTTAAAACATTTCCAAAATGCAATACTCCAAACATTGCCCTAATATGAAATTACAACAAATAATATTTCATTTTTCTCTGATAATTGTAAATATATCAGATAATAATTGGATTTATTATTTTAATACAGTGTTCACTTTAGTGCTCTATAAATGTGAACAATTAATATGAAATTCCCATAAACACTAATGGATCTAGAATATACGCTGATAATTTGAGTTGTTTATGTTGTTTTAAATTGTAATTGAGAATTTAATTTTATACTGGTGTCTCATAAAATATTGAAAGCAAAAAAAAATATAATTGTCAGTGTAGGAAAACTAAAAAGTAATTTAATTGGTACTTGCTGACAAAATTATACATCTGTAGGAAAGTGGTCAACAGTAAAATACTTTCAATATTTAATTATGGTGAGAACTAAATATAATTCTCTATCAATATTCAAAATATCCAGTTTAAAATAAAATGAGGTAATGTGTCTCTGGGTTGATTATTGTTTATCAGAAAGATTCCACCAACTCCTGGGACTTTTTTGTTGCATTAGTCGTCATCGCTTTCTGGAAGGCTTAATCCCTGAGATGTAAATTTTAGTAAAACTATGTTTTCAAAGTTACTGTGTTTTAATTCTGTAATATGCAATCTGCAATTAATTTCATACAGTGTATTTTCCTCTCTGACCTTGTACTTTGCTTTTATAGAACACATATTCACACGTTCTTTATTTTTTTCATGACTTTGCTTAACCTGTTCAAGTTTTACTCAAGCTCCTTGCCTATAAAGAATGTAGTTATAATAACTCTTTTTACACCCCCCTTTTTTTTTTCACATATTCGATCATCTGCTTCATTTCTGGTTCAGTCTTCATCCATTGACTTTTTTCCTGCTTCATTTCTTTTCATTTTTTTCTGCTTCATTGCAAGCCTGGTAATTTGGGGTAGTATGCCATATACTGTCAATTTTACCTAGTTTGGTACTGGATATTTTAATGTTCCTGTAGATATGCATGTGATTTTTCTGAGATTCAGTTAAGTAACTTGGAAACACTTTAATCCTTTTCAGTCTGTCAGTTAAGATTATTTTTTTAGGCAAAATCAGAATCATTTACTCTAGGGCAAACATCTCACCCTTACTAGCAAAGCCCTTCTGACTGCTATACCTGAGAGCCCATAAATTATGAGATTTTCCACCCTGGCTGATGAAAATACTAAATATTTCTACCCTTGTGTGGGATATGAGGAGTGTGTCCTCTAGTTCTTTCAGATTGTTCTTTCCCTGACTTTGGATAGATTTCCCACATGAATACACTGATAATCAATTTAAGAGTCCAGGGACCATCTATAGAGACGTAGAGGTCTTAGTTTGCACAGCACTTTCCTTTCTAGAAATCTATCCTGTGAACTCTAGCTGCCCTTGCTCTCCCCAGATGCCTAACTCCATCTCCTCAACTCATAGGGGACTGGCAGGCTTTGCTTGTCTTTCCCTAATTTATGGCACATCCTATAAACTCACCAGGCAGTAAAGTAGGATCAATTTAGTGCAACGCTTTTGGGTTTCCTATTTGTAAGGAATTACTTTATTTCTTGATGTCCAATGTCTTGAACTACTATCATGTATTTTGTCTGTTCCATTTTTTCTTTCAAGTGTGTATGCGTGTCGGGGGTGGGGGGTACCTTAGCCTTTGTTCTTCCATCTTTGCCGGAAAAAGAAAACCACCCTTAGAGTGTTGATGCTGTATTTCCATGTTTCCTATTATTTTTAAGAATTTTGAAATTATGAATGTAACTCCTTCACAGTGTTTTCTCCACAGTATTTTAAAACTACTAATTTGATGCTACCTATAGTAATATCAATATATTTCTCGACTATTTTTTTAGTACTATCTTTCATATAGTACTAAATGTTGTATCTACAACAGCATTTTCCTGAAAATAAAGTGTTTGCTAGCTCTCTCTAATTAAAACATGTTATAGTTAATGGAATTTTCCTGCAGGAATAAGTAAAGGAAAATAAAATTATATACATTTTTGTTTTGAAAAATAAAATAATTGATGGTTTATAGATGATCTTAGCTCTTGCCATAATATAACTAACTCTGAAAAAAAATAAAGGCAAAATAAAAAATGATAAAGATGAGAAGCCAAAAAATATTGTAAAGTCATATTACTATATATATATATATATATATATATATATATATATATATATAGAGAGAGAGAGAGAGAGAGAGAGAGAGAGAGAGAGAGAGAGAGAGAACATCCAGGTAAAATGCAAGGATAACATATCTTAAGAGTAAGCTCTGGACTGAAGGTTTTGCTGAAGGACAAAGGACATATCTCAACAAGCTTCCTTCACAAAACTAAAAGCCAGGCCTCCAGAAGATCAAGATAATACTCTGGTAATTTACCTGCCAGAAAAAATTCAACATCTTTAATAAGAAGCAACAAAACTGAAATGTAGTGATGAAAGTAAGAATAGTCATTGCCATTGGTTGAAGAAGAATCATGTTTGGATAAAAGGAAGAAGGAACCTTTCAATGGTAATGAAACTTTCTACATTTGCCCAACATTTGTACATATTTGTCAAAGTTCATCAAACTGTGAATTTAAAAATCTCATCATTTGACATATGTAAATCATACTTCAATCAAAAATTTTTTGTTAAACATAAAACAAACTCAAAGGCAAATTTACAATTGACATGAGGTTGACAAATTTACACGTGTTTGTTTGTGTGTGTGTGTTGAGCTAAAAGACTAGTTTGCCAAATCAAAGCCACATGAATCCACAGTCTTATCCAAGTTAAATTTTGTTAATAATTTCAAAGTTTCAAACAATAAGTAGACATAGGCAAAGCAGAGAGGTTTGGTACATCTCAGATGGCCCTTCCTTTTTTACACTGGACTCATGTTCTCTGGTAAAAAACAGTAATGAAGTTTTTTAATGAGGTCCTAAATCACCACACACAGCAGAGAACATTATGAAACATCTTCATTATTTTTTCAACCACAGAAAGTTGATTACATCCACAACGTTCACTGTGGAGTGAGGCATCATAAATCCATAGATTGCAGTTGTGTTTACAAGAAACAATCAGAAGCTAGCAACATACTATTAATAGCATTTTATAGATAAATACTATATCCTAGCAAACAGCATTTACCTTGAGGTCCAATTATCATGCTTATGATTATATTATTTGTATTTCATATTTTCTTTTCCCTAGGAGCGCCTCCCCACATGACTGCCAAGAAATGGATCACAAGACAGCTACTTTACCCCCTTCCTTCTAAGTTTTCATACTAAAATAAACTGTTTAATAATGCACTCCTCATTATATTGCATTTTTAATTTAGCTTGAAATCAACTTGCAAAGCAAAGTTTGTTTATCTTTACCCAGTTTTAGTGACAGAGGAAACCTCCACAACAGCTAGAAAGAGATTTCCTGAATAAATGCTGATAAGCAGCATACAGAGTCCTCAAAAGTGGTTTGCAACAAAGTCTTTAAGTTGTTGAGATGGTACATGTACCATTTCCTTAAGCCTCAAAATGATGCTTAACAAAATCTACTCTTATCTGTAAACAGGTATCATAGAGATATAGTGTAATATTACACATTTTAATGTACTGAGAAATTAGAAAATATGTATATATGATTCCATAAGAATCATCTGAAAACATGACTAAATGTAATTACATGTGTTTTCTTAATATGCTCAATTTAAATGCTAACTCCAAAGTTGTATTGTTCTTCATACACAGCACTTTATGTTCAGAATCTTTTTCTTCCAATTATTTTGATAAAGCTTTCAACTGGATGTCTCGTTAAAATCATAGACAGGGACATATAAACTATAAAATTTTTTTGACTGCAGCAATGATACTGAGAAAATATCTTATTCCACAAAGTGGAGAATGCTGGAAGGTGTGCTTCTTAATCAGGTTTCAAATTATTTATTCAACCACAGATTTATTGACCCATATTCTACCACTCTTTTAACTCCAGCTGTTCTTTATTCAATTCTCCAACCATTCTATTTCAGAGACTTTGGAAATGGCATTTCTTCATATTTATCCTTCAGATCACAATTTTAATGTCACTTCTCCAAGACTGATTGTCCTAGGACCTAGACTAGGTCAAAACTTCCATTTATGTACTTTACTAGTACCCTGCACTTTTCTTATTAGCATTTGCCACTCTTCTAAGTCTTTTATTTGTGTAATCACACAAACATATCACAGCTGTTAGAGTGTAAGCTCCATAAAGTCTTGAATGTATTTAATTGGCTCACATTTTTATTCCTATCATTTAACAGCGACATGGTTTACTGAACTTGTTCAAGAAACCCTCACTTACAGAGAAAGAAAGAAAAATAGAAAGAAAGAAGGAAAGAAAGAAATGAAGGAAGGAAGAGGGAAGGAAAGAAGGAAGGGAGGGAGGAAGGGAAATGTGTCCATGTTATTAGTGCCAACAGAGATGACGACATAGTTGTCCTCTGTAAGCCGGAGCATTCACTAAAATTAAACTCCTAAATGGGAGGAGAAAAAAATTAATTTCTCCAACACTCTTCATTTTACAAATTCTTATATAGAATTAATTCAGGATTATCCACACTTACTGGTATGGGTCAAATTCTGTCCCCCAAAATTCACATGGTGAAGTCTTAACCCCCAGCACCTCAAAATGTAAGCATACTTGGGGATAGGACCTTTACAGAGGTGATTAATTTAAAATGGGGTCTTTAGGGTAGCCTCTAATCCAATATGACTGGTGTCCTTATAAGAAAAGGAAATTTGAACACATGGAGAGATTCCAGGAATATGTGTACTCAGAGGAAAGACCATGTGAGGACACAGTGAGAAGGTTGTAGGCTCCAAGGCAGAGAGGTCTCAGAACAAAACTAAACCAGATAAATAAAACTAAACCTTGACCTTTGACTTGCAGCCTCCAGAACTGTGAGAAATAAATTTCTGTTGTTTAAGCCACCCAATCCGTGTACTTTGTTCTGGCAGCCCTAGAAAACTAGTATACTTATCCAATCTACTTTAGTCCTTAACATAATCGATGTTCTAATTGTAATTTATATATGGGCCATAGAAAGAAACAAACAAAAATGGTTGAATTCATATTTAAATGGGATTTCAGAGAATAGTCATTGATAAAAATCTATTTATTTTGTGTTCATGAAATATTTTGGTTTTTCCCCCATCTTCTTCTGTGTTTTAGAGTGAGTGTGTTTGTGTATGTTTGTGTATTAAAGAAGGGGAAAAATGGCTTTGGGAAAGGAGTATTTTAATGTCAAATAAAATAAATTATAAGTGTGTGTTTGCACCTAAAATATTATATCTTAAATATTAATAAATCCTACCATTATCAGTGGGAAACATTGGATAAATGTCAAAATCAATCTTCTAATATGCATAAAAAAGAAAAAAATGAAATAAATAAGTTTGTATGTCTTTCACCTCTAATTCAAAACTTGGTCAGACAGTTTATTATTTTATCAAATTTTCACTTTAGCAAGGCATCAAACCCTTATACTCTATATCTTTTGAAGTATGTATGTGTTTACAACTAAAAATGAGAAAACAATATTGACATCTCAGAATTTCTTGTAATATGAATAAACATAGGGTCATACCACTAGTATGATCCTAACTAATGGCCTAAAATAATGTAGGAATCTCATGATTTTAGATAACAGTTCATTTATAAATATCTTTTTTCATAAGATGAATTTTAAAATAACAATATCAATTCTTTAATTTTGATTTGTAAGGGCCTGTGATAACTTTTAAGATAACATTATGTAGCTCTATCAAACAAAGTTGTCAGAGGAATACAGCAAAGAAAACCAAATAGTGGTTCAGAGAACTTATTAGACTTTTCTGGGACATAGAAATGTAAAGAAATCAGATATGCCAGAGGGACACATCATATTTTAAAATAAATTCTATTTAAGGAAACCAACATATATAGCAGTTTTCTTTTTCCTTCTTTTTCTTTATTAATTTCTCACAAAAACCTAGCATCTCAATGTACTCTCAGATGAGATTTATTAGGACAGGATTTTAGTTAGCTGTCTAAACCTCAAAATTCTATTTCATAGGATACTAGAGGCTATTCATTAGCATACTGTGAAGCATGTCATAAGTAATTTAAACTATAGTTGTCAAAATAAATGAAAAAAAATCCATTTATGCTGCACTGCCCTTAATTTTTTATTATGCATGTATTTGCTTGCTTAATAATCTGCAAAATCCAGTAAATCACAGTTCCTGTCATTTTAATGAATTAATCTGCATCATTTCAACTTGACTGACTATGTTGAGAGAAAATCATCAAGAATCTTAGACTGTCATTTAGAATTGTTTTTAAAATGCATGTAAATACTCTAAAAAATGATGTTTTAAAAACTCCAGGAAGTACTGAAGAAAAAAATATTGAACAGATGAGTAAGTTTAGTGATTTCTTATCACTCAGGAGATTCTAGAACAACAAACTCAGGACAAGAAATGGAAAAGCAAACATCAAATTAATTCAAAATATATTAACAGGGAAAAATGTAAAGCCATCTATTTTCACTGTTGAGGATTAGCAAGTAGAAAAGAAAATCTGTACTCCAAAAATACAAATCAGATAATTTTTTAAAAAGATTTTAGCTTAGTGTTTAAAGTTGAGAACCAATAAGAAGGTCTGGAATTCATTTTTAGTTCTGTAACTTACTCAACATGTGGCCTTGAGTTAATTACTTTAACTTGTCCTTTAAAGAAAAGTTATTCCTTATCTTTTATTTCTTGACATAATCTTTTTCCACGTGGGATTCTTTGATGCTAAATTTGGGCTTGGCATTCATTTTAGGCTTAATCTCAGGTACTTTCAGTCAATTTGAAACTTATCAGTATAGCACTTACTGACTGAGGGACTTTGGGTCTTAAGGTTCCTCTGCTATGGAATTTGTCACTAGAAGTGGTAAATGAGAAACTGCAATGAGTGCCTTTGGGCAAGAACCCATTGGTTGAACACATTTTGGTCTATTTTATTCTACATGAAACATATCTCTCATGACTAAGACATTGTTTGGCCTCTATAGCTCTCAGTGAATTTAACATTCCTATTCAGCCTAATAGTACTCCATTTTCTTTATTTTAATTTGTACAGATTTATAACATAGAATTTTTAGGCTCTGACAATTATCTCAGAGATTGATATAATTTGAACCACTGCCAAAAGACAATTTTCTACTTTGTAAATATCCTACAGAATCATAACCTCAAATTTCACAGAAAGCCAATTCAGACTGGCTAAAGATGCATTTTAGTGAATAAAGATAACATAACAAATATAATAATATGTAAAGTTCAATATAATTTAAGACAAGATTGGTTGAATATAGTCACTTAAACTGCTAATTCATTGTACTGAAGAAATAAGTATAATAAAAAACATACAAAAATCTTTGAAAAGTTAACAGGACAATTTTCTGGTTCTGCATGTAAGGAGCTTTGATATTGCTACTCCATCCTAAGGAAAAGTAAAGACCCAAACAGACTGAAAAGATTAATTATTTGATCCATGAGAGAGGTGAGGACACAGGGCAAACCATTCCTCCCAAGATTAGAAAGAGAGACAGGCAAATACAGGGAGACACTCTTTACCTCACAGAGGGGAAAAGAACCATCTTTAAATATGCCAGAGCCTCTGTTCTTCTTAACAAGGCCTGCACTCAGTATGCACTAGTTAACAAGAGCCTAACATGCTGGGGTGATATCAAAGTCTAACTGACCTGAGGAAGGGAAATACCTAACTCCAGACCACTCTAGCCATTCTGTCCCCCTAAGAGGGGAGAAAAACATTGAGAAACACTTGTGAAGTTTACAGAGGCTCAGTAAAAACTGAGACCTAATCATAAGACTATAAAATAATTCCCCCCTACACTTCACCACCACATTACTAAAGTTCACCTTACAGCAGTTTCTTATACCCAGTACATCATATCCACCCATCAAGAAAACATCACAGTGCATACCAAAAGGCAAAAAACACAATATGAAGAGACAGAGCAAGCATCAGAACCAGACATGGCAGGGATGTTTGAAATTATCAGACCAGAAATTTAAAACAACAATGATTAATATGCTAAGTACTCTAAATGGAAAAAGCAGATAGCAAGAAACAACAGATGGGCAATATAAACAGAAATGGAAATCCTAAATAACCAAAAAGAAATGCTAGAGATAAAAATCATTATGACAAAAGTGAATAATGCCTTTGATGAGCCTATTAGTAAACTGGTCAAAGGTAAGGAAGAAATTTCTGAATCTAAGGATATATCAACAGGAACCTCCAAAACTGAAAATCAAAGAGAATAAAGACTAAAAAAACCAAAAGAGAATATCCAGGGACAACAATGAAAGGCAAAAGATACTTGTAATGGGAATACCAGAAGGAGAAGAAAGACACAAACAAAAAAATATTTGAAACAATAATGACAGAGAATTTCCCCAAATTAATGTCAGACACCAAACCACAGGTCCAGGAAGCTCAAGATCACCAAGCAGGATAAAAGAGGAAAAAAAAAAAAAAAAAGGAACAAACAGAACTTCAACTAGGCATATGATTTTCAAACTACAGGAAATCAAAAATAAAGAAAAAATTCTGGAAGAAGTAGGGAGGGAAAAAACACTTTACCTATAGAGAAAGAAAGACAAGAATTAAATCCAATCTCTTCTCAGAAACCATGCAAGAAGAGAGTGGGGTGGAAATTTAAAGTGTTGATAGAAAAAAGCAAAAACAAAACACCGAACTAGAATTCTGTATCATGAGAAATTATCCTTCAAAAGTGAAAAAGTGAAGAGAAATAAGACTTTCTCAAAAAAACAAAAATTGAGGGAATTTGTTGCCAGTAGACCTGCCTTTCAAGAAATATTAAAAGAAGTTCTTTAGGCAGAAGGAAAATACTATGCAAGAAGCTCAGATTTACATAAAGAAAGGTAGAGCATCACAGAAGAATAAGTGAAGGTAAAATCAAAAACTGGTTGAAAAATACTACCAAATAATAGTAGTAGTTATGGATGTATAGTATTTGTGTCATTTTCTGATTTTTAGACAATACACATGCATTATTTATTATCAAAGAAAAGGTAACTGTTTTAAAAATGATACATTAGTCAGGTAGAATTATCACATAGGTAATTTAACTACAGTTAATATATAAGTAATTAGAAACTCTAGCCTAGATACAGAAAGTGAAATATTGTATTACATATATATCAAGGTATTATTTTCCTAGGATACTTTATTTCCTGTGTATTTATTTTTGCACTAGGCATATAATTAGGAGAAAATCTTAGTGAGCGAATTATTGGATCTATAATTCCATATTAATTCATAGATATTTATTAACCATAATAATTAGAAACCCTCTCATGAATTAGGCCCAGGAAACAATAAAATATATATCATTTACTTTATTTAATACCAAGAAAGTCATCTCACAGATGTGGATGTGGAAAATCTGCAGATGTGGAAAACGTGCAGATTTTATCCAAATATCTACAATGTATTTTATTTCATCAGCTCTTGTTATATGTTATACACCTAACTAGTCATTGGGTGTACAGTGGTGGAAAGGAGATCTGGAGTCCCTGCTTTCAAGAAGTTGAATGTGTAGAGGGAGATTCAGACAGTAAACCAATAAATATACTTAATATATCCCACATTGTAAAAGGTGTCATAAAATAATAAATCTGTGTAAGGAAATAAAAAGGACATACACAGGTGGGGTACATAAATACATGGGGTGAGGGACATGATGTTAGATAGGGTGTTAAGGATGGCTCCTTTGAGGATTTGATAATAGTTGAAAATAAGATGGAATACTTGTCTTAAGTTCAATAACCAGTAAAACCATGGTGAGTTTGGCTAATGAAAGACAAAATAACCACAACGAACACTCTTAAATTAGGAAAATATAATTGTTAAAGTTGGTGAAAGTTTCTTCAATGTTGTCTCTGAGGGAAATCTTCCTGGACCATTTTTTGGTCTCCCTTGGCTTCACACTCAAAGTTGTTCTTCACTCTATGTTTTTCCCCATGGCTTCACTTGAAATGAACGTTGGGGAGTATGCTTTCCCTTAAAGACTGTTCACGGGTGTTCAGGTTTTATTAATTCACTACTTTTGGGACAGAGGGATGGGATTTTGCTTTCTTTGGCTATATAATTCCTTCAAAAATGTGGTAGGCTTCTAATATTCTTGCTTATTGTCAATTCTATTCACCAAGTAACCACACATACACACAAAGGTTTTATCTGAGCATAGGGGTTAGGGCTTCTGTACTCCTACTTCTCCCTCATGCCATTTTCATCAATTTAATGGCCTTTTTGAAGCCATCTGGAAGGTCATATCCTTAATCTGAAGTTTGACACAAGATTGCTTTACTTTATCCAACTAAGATATTTTACAGAGTTTTTGTTTCCCCAGGTTTTTTTAAACTAATGTTCCTGCTGTGATAGTTATTATTATGATTTCCACTTTGAGGTCTAGAACAGTCAGATTTTTCAAGCTGAAATGCCTTCGACCTTTAAACTTTCTTTATTCCTTCTCTGCACTTAAAAAACAGAATTTTCTCTCTTGAGTTGACTATCATAATATGTTGCTTAAAGTATCCAATAATAACGAACACATTAGAGCACACTAATACTTCCGACCATTTCTCCTAGAGATACAGCCTCAGTAAATATCAATACATCATTTATCTTGAAAAGCATCACAAGAGACAATGTTTGCTAAAGCATAAGAAGCATTTCCACGTTTCCATCCAGAAATATCTATTTCTTTGCCCTTTCCCTCCTGAATTCTAACCCAGTGGCACAAATTTGACAAGAAGTCACCTCAATGTTAGGATCAGTTTCTATACTAATAGGGTTACACAAGTTCTTTCATATGAACATTTCATGATATAAGTGGCTTAACTCCTCAAAAGTTATGAATGAGATTAGTGCCATTATCAGAGTCTAGAGAGAGCTTGCTCCCTTTCTCTGCTCTTGGCCATGTGAGAATACAACAAGAAGTCTGCAGTCTGCAACCTGGAAGAGGATCCTTATCAGAACTCAATCATTTAGGCACTCTGATCTCAGATTTCCAGCCTCTAGAACCATGAGAAATATTTTTCTATTGCTTATAAACCACCCAGTCTATGGCATCCTGTTATAGCAGCCTCAACGAAGACAGCAAGCCAGACATTGATTTACAAGGGCATTAAAACATCACTGGAAATGATGAACTAGAAGTAGAAAGTTGTTTACAAGAATATTTATTGGAATTTGTTGAGCAATTTTTTAATATGGATATGTGAAAAAAATTAGTATCTCCAAGGGTTCCAAGATGGCATGTGAAAATGATAAGTTTTGCTTAACTCTACAGCCTTTCTTTTTCTGAATGAGGTAGGCTAAATTACTTGCCCCCATTTGCTAACACCTTTCCCACACAGAATTCAGTCTATTTATCCAAAAATAAATGTTTACAAGTGTTTTTTTTTAAAATATGACTTCAGACTTTGCCTACAGTGTATAAATCTGGAAAGAGCATGAATCCCATTCTAACAACAAGAAAAAGCTCAATCAATAACAAAATCATAACTTTTCTTGAATCCATCAGATAATTGAGGTCACTGCACAAATGTTTGATATCTAAGAAAGTATAGATTTATTTCAAAGAGAAATGGGATGTAGCACCGACCTACAGTGGCAGAGAAGAGGAGCAAGGGATGTGGATTCCATGCAGATAGGTAATAAGTTATAAGAATTCATCTAAATTTTATAACAAATGGCTAAAAGCTGAGTGTATGCTAGATGCATGTATAGAAATCCTGAGAGCTGCAGGAACAAGTGGAGTTTGAACTCATTCTCAGATGCTTCTCCATAGATATCCACTATTTATTCACTGGAATGTTTGGAGTTGGGGAGCTAGCTGAGAAATATCTATCTTCTTTGGTGACTTGAACTGCAGTGAAAAATACAGAGAGCCCTGATTGAGCCCTCACTTTCTATGAAATAATAACTTTAAGTTGATGGAGAAAAGAGAGCAAACCTGTCCACCCATGATCAAAATCTACTGTGTCTGGGGAAATGGGGGAAAATAATAAGGTTTTTACTCTATAGGAAGGGTAGGACAAAGTCCTGGACCCAATAATCTATTTTACTCTCATAAGAGATCTTCTACCACCAGGTGAAGAGAAGAAAACTCTATCTCCAAAAAAGACTCAACAGAGATGTTGTTTGTTTATTTGTTTGTTTTGTTTTGTTTTTTTGCAAGTGGGATGACAGGAAGGATCACTGAGAAAGAGACACTTTTGAGAACCCTAAAGCAGGAAAACACAAAACTACCTCTGGCCCCCAAAACATCCTAGCTAACATTGGGTAAATACAGTAACAACTGAACACTACGGATGGGCATGAGGATGGAGAAGAGATACCTTTGTGGCAGGTCACAAAGTTCAAAATCAGAGAATGGATCAAAAACATTGAGAAAAATTCTCTGGTGCCCTGGCCCCTACCTGAAGCACAAGGTAATACACAAGAATTTGAAACCTGTTGTGCACTGAGGATAATAAAGACAACAAGAAGACCCAAACCCAGCTCAACAACTGTTGAGGAAGAATCAAACTCCCACACTAACAGTAAACAGAAGAATAGGCAGGCACACTTCAAGGGGTAAATATAACTTACCTCAGCCTCTGCAATGTCAGCATTCTAACATTCAATCAAACTGATATCAAACATTCAACCAAAAGTACAACACAAATTTTAAAATAAAAAGCAAGAAAGAAGAATCCACTATCAAGAGTAAACTGAGTTGACAGAACCACATTGGATTCAGCAATGATCCAGATGTTGGAATAGTCAGACAAAATTTAAAGTAACTGCACATAAATTATGATCTCTGTAACAAGATGAACAACATGCATGCACAGATGGGGAATTTTAGGAGAGAAAATAAGCTGAACTTGAATTTTGGTCAATAAAAATTACTAATTTTTATTTTATTTCTTCTATTTTTAGGCCTAAATTCCCTTCTTTTTTTAGTTTCCTAAGTCTGAAACTTAGGTTATTGATTTTAGATTATTCTTTTCTAATATAAGAATTTACTGTGTAAATTTCCCTCTGAGCAGTTATTCCACTGCATCTCATACTTTTTGATAAGTTATATTTTCATTTCTTTTATTTAAAATATTTTAATTTTTCCTTTATACTTCTCTCCAATGTGTTATTCAGAAGTGTGCAGTTTAATTTCCAAATATTTGGGGACAATCCTAATATATTTATGTGTTTGGTTTCTAGGTTAATTATATTGTGGTATGAGAAGATACTTTATGTGATTTATATTCTTTTGGATTTCTTAAGATATGTTTCATGGTTCCAAATGTATTTTATCTTGATGAATTGTCCATGTGAGTTTGAGAATAATGTGTATTTGGCTGTTGTTAGATGGAGTTTTCAATAAATGTCAATAAGACCAATTAAATTGAGGGTGGTATTCAGGTCAACTTTAGTTTTTTGACTGTCCTATTGGCCTATTTTTTCTCTTGACTTTTTTCCCCACCGTTTAATCTTTTATCCTACAATTCCTGTTGTTTTGATTAACTGAATGTTGATGTTGTGTGTTAAACATTTTCAAGGCTCCAGGTGATGTTAAATTCTCCAGACATGGTTTAATTTCCTTTTCACAAACAATTAGATAAGAAAATTATATCACAGGTCCAAATAAGGATTGAGAAAATTTGAAACACATTTCAAACGTTTTAAGGATGATTTCACTTCCTCTCTGTTCTTATCTTGTATGTAGACTTTAGAAATCTCAAAGGAAAGAAGCTCAGGTGATTTCTGGTTTTGTTTTGTAATCAAGGCCCTTCCTCTTGGTGGAACTTCAACTGCAATTTGTTGTTGTTGTTGTTTCCTTAGCTCCATGAGATTGATAAACTAGGTTCTTGGTGGCCTGTTAGTAGCTGCTTTCCTCTTGTTTTTTTCTTCTTAGGCTCCTAAATAGCTTATAAATTGTAGAAACCTCAGAGCGAAAATCTGATGTCCCCTTTTCTTTGTTTCCCATTTTTCCAGGATTTTGTCATCTTAAGTTCTGTCTGATCTGCTAAAGTTCACTTTTTGGTCTTTCCCACACTGCCAGACTGCTGAATGCTCTAGGCCACTGACTTCTTCTTGACCTTTATACCATGAGACATATGGCAGCAAATAGTGGTAAATAAAAAAAGTGGAAGATAATGTCTACTTCATTCCAAAATCGCCCTTTTGGGAGGCTTGGTCCTTCATGCCTCCAAATAGATATTTTTAAACATAGTTTTTCATTGTTGTTTGTTTTCATTGTGGCAAAATATTCATAATATAGTATTTATTATTTTAACCATTCATAAACGTGCAATATAGTGGCATTAAATACATTCAAAATGTTGTGTAACCATCACTACTAGTTATACATAAAACCTTTCATCATCCCTAGCAAAAACTCTATACCCACTAAACAATAACTCCAACTTGCCCATCTCCTCAGCCACTGGCAACCTATATTCTATTTTTTGTCTCTAGGAATTTGCATATCCTGGGTACATCATTTGAGTGGAATTATGCAATATTTGTCTGTTTATGTCTGGTTTATTTTACTCAGCATAATGTTTTCAAGGTCTATCCATATTGTCGCATATATCAAAATTTTATTACTTTTTATGGACAAATAACTTTTCATTGTGTGTATTGTCAAAGATAAACACAGCTGGACACTATTTAAAGCACTAAAAACAGATTTAATTCAGTAACTATTGACAGTAGTCTGGGAAAGAGCTGAGCTCCATTATGATTTGCATAGAGGTGATTGGGCATGCAAAGGTAGAATGAGGAAGAGGGGAGATAAGGGGCTCACGAGAGTCAGAGAAGTGAAAAAGTACAAAGGATTGCTCAGTGTAAATGTGATTAGGTCATCTATGCCTGTGAGCTGGCAGTTATTGAAGTTGGGATTCTAGCCTCCCAAAGAGACTAGGAGATAGAGGCCCTTCTTGGTGATTAGATTTCCAAGGAATGACTCTCAGGCTCTTGAAACAGACACTTTTGAATTGTAAAAATAACATATTCACAATTGTAAGCCCTTTAAAACAAATGCTTAAAAAGGCGAGGTCAAAGGACTATTATCCGGTGTTGGCTAGAACAAGCGGTAAATTTTCCTGGCAGCCTTGAGCTTTCTCATGGAGTCATTTCGGTGGCAGGCTAAGATCAGTGAGGGGCTTGGGTCATCCTAAGGATATGTCCTTCTGCTGCTAGAAGCCATGTTAAAGTTTGGTGAAGTTTCTTAATGCAGGGTTTAAGATGGAGTAGTTACATGCTGAGAGTTCATAATTCTCAGTGCAGTTCTCAAAATATGTTTTGTTTATCCATTTATCTGTTGATGGGCAATTGAATTATTTTCACCTTTGGGTGATTGTGAGTAATAATCCTATGAACACTGGTGTTCAAATATCTAAGTTCTCCTGGATATATATTTAGGAGTGGAATTACCATGTCATACGGTAGTTCTGTGTTTAACCTTTTGAGAAACCACCAAACTGGTTTCCAAAGTGGCTGCATCACTTAACATTCCATAAGCAATGCATAAGGAATTCCAATTTCTCCATTGCCTTGGCAATACTTATTATTTTACATTTTGTTTCTTTTTAATTATAGCCATTGTAGTAGGTATAACGTGCTATCTCCTGGTTGTGATTTGCATTTCCCTAGTGACTAATGTTGTTGAATATCTTTTCATGTGCTTATTGGCCATTTGCATGTCTTCTTTAGAGAAATGTCTATTCAAGTCCTTTGACTCTTTTTGAAACTAAATTCTTCACTCTCATTAACCAAGGAGTAAGAATTGCCTGAGACATTTTTATCTCCTCTTTTTCTTTTTTTTCAAAATTTCCCTTTCTTTACAATGCAGTTTGTCTCTATGTTATCTCATTTTTTATTTACATGTTTAACAGTGAGCTCTCTGAAAGAAAAATATGTGTGTGTGTGCATACATAAGTGTTTTATAAATTTTACTGATATAAATGAAGTGTAGTGAACATACACATGTATCAGTAAACTATACAATTCCCTTCATTCTAAATCCCTTAGAGCCAACCAGTTATCAAGAGGGCTTTTACAATGTTTTGTCAAACCTTTGTATCCATGGACACAACTGACTGATGAGAGTAGTTTTGACATGAAATTTGATTGATATTTTTGTTTAAATTAATGATTAAGGCAAAGCAATGATGACATATTAGAAATTCAAAAGTTTGTCAATGATGTGTGATTTATTTGCTGAAAAAGTTGATAGCTTTCCAATACAAGAAGAAAATGATTTTAAATGCTTGTTCTAATCATAATGTAATAGCTACAGACATGGCATACACAACACTTTCAATCACTTTCTTACGTCTAGAAAACAAAACAATAAATTGAATGTTGATTTGTAGCTCTTGTCAATTTTCATGGTGTAAATACTCTCACATAGACCTTTTGGAGCTACCAATTTAATATCACTTGGGCTTAAGAAAATGTGGATAGTAGAAAATAGTGTTTTCACTACGCTGTTAAAATAGACAAGGGACAATAGCAGAATGCATTAGAAGAATTAGAAAGTCATGAGTTTCAAATACTAATTATCTTTGTTTCTAACATAATTTAATCTGTAAAAAATAGATTTGTTCATGGTTGTGTTTAACAACTGGATCTAGTCAGCTGGTGTGATTTGGCTTCTTCCAGCATTATTTGTATACTAATACCTAATATTACAGCCTGATCTTTATTACCAAACAGGTGATTATGTGACATAGAGATACATCTGGTTTCACAAACCCCTTTTTGTTTGCATGCTTGTCTGCTTATTTTCTTCAAACATGTGATTTCCCTAAGATGGTATGAGTATGTGTGGTCTCTCTTTCTTCCACTGTTCTTGGTCAGTGAAAAAATGCATTAGGAATTTCTGTAATTGTTCTGGAACCATTTTTTTGAAGACATAATATCGATTTATTTAATTGATTGTTATTTATTTATTATATTAGTTAAATACCCCCATGTTAAGAAAACATAATATTTTAGAGAGGAAATATATGTGTATCAGTACCCAGTGCAAGGCTTGGCAGTATTACTCGGTGAATATTCTTGAAAGAATGAGTTAAGACACTTAGTTCTGGATACTTTTTCTGAATTTCCAATGTGAATAAGAAAACACCTAATTTAGATTGTCAATTAGACCTTCAGGTTTGAAATAAAGTAAACAGATGACACCAAAAAAACCATGAGGAATCTGGTAAATTAAAGACAAAAAATATATTTTTATATAGTGTATGTCATTCTCGATCAAATTTCATTCTAATTCACTACTTTTCATAGTTATAAAAATATCCTTAGACAATTTCCACATCACATTTTTTGTTATGTTGTTTTAGTCCCAGGAAATTTGTGTATATAAAAAACATAGATTTATTTTTCTCATAAGAATCACCATCATAACAGAGATGGTACACTATATTTTATAATAATGTGTCATCTCAATGCTGCAGGGAGTCCTTGAACACATACTGTCCATATGCCCAAAGAATTTACCCTGTGCAAATCCACCTAAATGACTAACTGACTAAATAAATTCTCTCAAGACATATCCCATCATAATGCTGATCAGCTATGGTTCATTTATTGTTATATAATTGCAAAGGATGTTTATCCTTTCTTGCCCTTGTATGCTGCACAAGCTGTTGTAATGTTCTGGGTCACAGATAGGATGAAACTGTGACTAAGCTCTTTGGTGAGTAGTCTATAATTTGGTACTTTGCAAAAATCCAAGCAGATAAAATAAAGTCTCCTTTTTTGTAAATCCTAATGCTGACATATAATATAGTAAAATTATAAAGAGTGATTTCAGTTTGTCATAATGTCATATATGATTTCCTCCCTTTGCTTCTTCATATAATTGTACTTAAAATTCCAGTGAATTAAAAAGACAAAATACTTTAGAAATTTCCAACATATTATCCTTGTTTAAGGACTGGACAAGTTGAGGATTTAGGGAGTATGAATAGATTGTGTAAGGTTACATAGGTTATAAACACATTACGTCTGAATGCCTCATCCTCAATGAAAATTCTTGACTTGCTTCATCTGACCAAAAAAAAAGTCTTTCCTGTAAATTTCAGAGTGAAAGATGTATTTCTGGCTGCTTAAAACTGTAGAGACAATGACTTTGTAAATCATGCTTGCTAAAGCTGCCAGTTGTTTTCCATATTTACTGGTACAGTGTTGTTTAATCCAAAGCTATTTCAGTGTTTATTTTGGGGATTGCTATCAACTATATAGACTTAATAAATATCTTAGAGGAAAGCAAATTTTAGTCCTCATCCAAATGCAGGACAGCTACCTCTCCTACCATATGTGGTACCTTCTCATAAAGTGGGAGGAGACGGTAACCTGAGTCCAAGAGAGCCTTTAGTTATTCATCAATACCCAGTGCCAATGCCTAAGTATAGACTCAACACAGAAAAGTGCAGATAAGATATGATTTTCTTTTTCTGTAATCTGTGTTAAACTTATGCTATATAAAACATTTTCAGTTCCTTAAAAAATTTGGAAAATTTTATAGTTTTCAGTTTATACTTTTTAAATTAAAAGTCCATCTTTTTCATTACATTTCATTTTTTCATCTTATTCTCTGTGCAGTGGAAAGAAAATATCTCCAGGAACTTAAAGTGAGGCAGGTGTATGACTTCCATTTTTACTTTCTCTTGCTTACTCCAGCGCTTTGAAGTGAAGATAAGTGATATGTTTTTGATTCAAAAATGCTCCTGTTTCCTTTTTTCAAGGTATTACTATTCTCCTGAGAAGACTGGAAAATAAAAAAAGAGGTAAAAAAACAAGGCAAATATTTATTTACTAAACTTTCCTCGATTGTAGAAATTCTTGGTTGGTTATTCCCGAAAGTCTGGCTTACTTTGGCCACCTATTCACTCTGACTGTCAGACATCTATATCTGTTGATTCACAGGTGGGGTACATGTATTTGTTATTAAGGAACACTGTAAATACAATTATAGTAGCACACTTATCTAATGTTGGGCATCAGTCGCCAAAAAGACTTTTTCCTCTACCTCAGATTCTACCACAAAAATTTTTTCCTAGAATTTCTTGCTGGTATTATTCCCTTCGCTAATGGGTCGCACTCTTGAAATTCTAATAGGACTCAATATCAGACACTTTGCAATGGGGAAGACCTATCTTTGGTAGGCCAGTTGGTAAGATTCCAGGGCACTTTACCATCAGGAAACCCTACAGCCACCACCATCTACCACCACAATAACTCCAATTCTCTTCCCCATTATTCACATAGACCTGAGCCACATGATGCAACTCATTCAGTCCACTGGTTAATCAAAATTTGATAGGTAAATATCAGTCTCCTTTTTTCATATATTGCAAGTGATCATCTTAAAGCCCTCTGTTAGCTGTCATTGCCAGGGTGTGGGGGAATTCTTCACCACAAACATTCTGATGAAGCTCTTCTTTCCTTCATCCACAGGTTTGTGTAGTAAATCAGTTTCAATAGCTCTTTTTGAATTGATTCAAATACATTACATATTCATGCTTCTTGTCATTTAAGTTGCTGGTATACTTTATAATATTACAGACTAAACAAAAATATTAAATGTGTATTAATAAAATTATTAATTATTTTAGTTTCAGTATGAACCATAGTATTCTAGTCCCTCTAAGTATCAGACTAAGAAATATTTAATTATGCTTCCTTTTATCAATTTTGCACTAATTAATTAATTAATTTATTGGTTTATATATTTTGAAGCATAAATATTAATAACTAATTTATATTCTTTATCATAATTTTTAAGTCTAGAAATTATGATTTTACATGTTTTAAATGCTGTTGGATACTTTGATCCAATTTTAATTCTTATCAAAACATCCTAGTTAATCCATTATTTTCACTACATAAAAATTTAATGACTAAAATTGCTTTTCTACTTTTAACCCAAACGCAGAGATAGTGTTTCTGGATCATTTGTAATATTATTTATATGCTATCACTAACTTTTCCTTTATGATGATTTTTTTTTTCAAGTATGTTTTCTTAGCAGATATTCAGAGTGCCATAGCTACCATCAGCCCTTCTAATTACACATGCATTTTCTTGGTTCATAATTTATTGTGTTTCTTCTACTACTTATTTTCTCTTGTGATCTTTTTGTCTTTTTAATTTTACTTTATACAGTTTTTTCTTGTAAACTTTCCATAGATGTGGTAAATAGATAATTCAGTCGCAGAATCTTGGTATGCCCAATAATGCCTTTCTTTTAAATACTGTATAAAATATATATTTGCTGGGTATAGGATTTTTGATTTATTGACCTTTTTCTGCACACATTTTATAAAGTTATTTCTGATATTAATTATTCTCCCCTGTTGCAGTTGAAAATTATTACATTAACTGCTTTTCTTTGTTTTGTGAACTGTTTTCTTTGATGTAAATGTGGTAAAAGAAATACCCTCCCTTTTGAGGTCACACATATTCATTTTAATTTTGTGTCCCATTCATTAGCCTGACTTGACACTCATTATGCCATTTCAATATGTAGCTCCAAGTGATTGTTCAGCCAAAGAATGTTTATATCTATTTTTTATTTGTTAATTGCATCTCCTCCATCTGTTCCTGCATGTCCTTCAGGTACTCATATTATTCACATATTAGAAATTCAAAATACGTCACCATTACATTTATATTTTTTAATTTATTTGTTATGTTATTTTGTATTGAAAAAGAATTTCCTTTTATGAGGGTTTTGAAAGATACAGTTTATAGCACTGTACCTTTAATTTGTCAGCTTATTTATTGAATTTTTAAAAATACTTATTTAAGTTTTAATGCCTTACAATACAAATTATTTTCCTGATGATAAGATATGTTCATTATGCTCAAAAATTAAAATTATATAAAAAGGTATTCCCTCAAATTATCCACATCCAAAGCCTTCATATCTGGTATCACTTTTATTGTTTTTTGTTCGTTTGTTTTTTCCTTTATAGTAATACATATGAATATATATTATCATTTCCTAACATTTCTGATTTAGTTTCTGCATCTGAAACTTTTTGTAACATCATAATTTTGAAATCATTCTATACTGACATAAGGACTCTATTAAATTGAAATTTCTCAATATTTTTTACAGCTGCATATATATTTTGTGGGCATACACATTTTCTAATGAGCCACCCATAGATGGACTTTCATATTGTTTTCATTTTGCTATCATAAACAATGTTCAAAATTGCAAACTTTTACATGTTTTTAAAAAGTGTACCATTTATTTACATTTAGAATTTAGTCCCAAAAGTGGGATTTCTGGGTCAAAAGGAAAACTTTCTATTTACCTCCTCAAAATGTTTTTCAGTTTGCAGTCCCATCACTAATATAGGCTAACACCTGTTCACTACAGAGTGTTGTAGACATTTTTCTGTCAACAGAGTGTTGTCTAGTATTTAATAGTTTGAAATGTTAGGAACAATGCCAGTATGCTTTTAATTCGTATTTATCTCATCTTCAGTGGGGTTGTACATATTTTCATATATTTAAGGGCCATTTGTTTTGTTTTTGTGTGAACTCTCAGTTCATTTATTTTGCTAATTATTTTTCCTTGGTGTTACCACATTTCAACTCGCTTTCTGAGTTTCACATCATCAAGTTTATATGTGTGTGTTTTTCAATTTTTTTTTAATTTTAAATAATCATATTTTTGTCTACATTCCTTTTTATTTTATTCCAAGACATGTCTTGATGTTATTTTAAACGAAGCCTTCTTTCACATTATATTTTAACTCTTTATTAAAATTGATTCTATTGATTTATATATTAATTTTATTTTCTATATTTTTCAATTCTTATTGATTTTAGTAATTTTGATTTGATTATTCTTGTTTTTTAGGCATAAAATTACATCATCTGCCATCTGCAAATCATGGTATTAGTTCCAAATTGTCTTAGCTATAATTGTCTCTACTAGAATGTTAATTTTTACCTTTTACTGACTATAGTGGGACTGCTTCCATTATATTTTATTAGGTTAGATGATTGTATTAGATCAATATTGATTTATATACTGTTAACTATTAACTGACTATTAATTTTTATTTTATTGAGTGGTTTTGTCAAAATTTTGTGCTAAATTTTGAAATTCTTTTTAGCATTGAGCAATTTGTTCACATAATTGTATCTCTTAAATCTATCAGAATTTTCATTTAAATTCATAGGTTTCATAATAATGAACCAGAATTGCATTTTGTGGGGTTTGAGTAACTCTACCTATCATGCACTGTTAATGTAATTCTAGATTGTGATTTTTTTTTTAAGATTTTTAAATCAATATTGATTGTGATTATTATTTTCTTTTTAAATTCTGTCTCAGGAGTGGGTATTAATATAATCTTACTTCATGAAAGAATTTAGAAATCTTTCTTCTGTTTTAAATATATGGAGCATTTAATAGTGTGAAGTTATCTGCCCTTTAAAAAGTAGATTTCACCCTTCAATGACTCATGGCTTTGGACAAGAACAATTCTTTTACAGCTTAATTATTTTTATTTTCATTATGTATGTCAGTTTGTTGGATATATATTTCTGGGTCATTTTTCATAAATATTTCTATTAAATTTTTATTTTATATGCATTTTATTTGCATAAATAGAGTTGAGAAAAGTAGTGCAAATATACAAAATTGTTCAGAGTTATTTTGCCAACTGTATATATATTAGTCATTTCTTTGTGGCTAGTCATCATAACAATTAGTCATTTCTTTGTGGCTAGTCATCATAACAATTCTTATTTTATGTATTTGTGATTTCTCCTTTTTTCCTTATTAGGTTAGATAAAGCTTCATAAACTTTATTGAATATTATAAAGAACTATCTTATACATTGATTCATTTGGGTTAGTTATATATTTTCTTTTTTTGCCATTGCATTAATGTACTATCATTTTTAATTAATATTTGTTATTTATTCATTGATTTCTATTATCACCACATGCTTAATACTTCAATTTTTAGGGATATTGAAAAATCAGATTATGATTAATTTTACTTTAAGTTCAATTTCATCTCTGTCACACTGGTATTTTTACTAATATAGTTTAAATGTTTTCTTCTTTTTGGGGAAGAATGCACTTAAAATTTTGATGTCAATTTCCTGGATTGTTTATTCATTCATGTATTCAAGCACATCTTGTTTGCTTCCAATGTTTGATAACTATGAAGAAAACTGATCTAAACAATCATGTGACTATCTTTTGAACTTTACACACCAGACGTTATCTTTTTTCAACAAAAATACCTTCTCCATTTGCTGACTTTTTAAAATGTATTATGGCCCTGTCACTTAGTATATCTCATTAACTGTAAAAATATATTCTACTCATTCCATTGATTTTGACTCAATAGAAACTGTTATATTTGCTGAATTTAGTTTCCCTTCTTTAATTTACACATCTAATTTAATCAAATTTTAATCTTTTCCACACTACTGCTGGGAGGTTGTGACCAATAAAAGCTATGGCTGTGTTGGTTTGCTGACAATTAAAGGCCAAAAATAAAAAGAGCTCATTAAGTGGTTCACTGTCAGTGGATTCCCTCACAGCAACAAAGAGCTCATGGATTGAAACCATTTCTTCCTGTGTAATGCAAGGACTCATTCAACACAGCTGAGTATGTCTCTCAGGGTCCTCACCCCAGGATCTGACTGAGACCTAGGCTAGTCTGCTCTCAAAACTGTGATCTGTGTCCTGCCAGCACCATCACAAGGTTTCATAGAAGCCACTCAGTAGCCCAAGTAACGGCAGAGCCTCCTTGGATTTCAAGAACCTTACATGTATTTCAGAGGTCTGCATGCTTCTGGATATGATCACATAATCCCACCTCACCATCACATTAAACACAGACCACTTCTAACGCAGGTGCGCACACACACATGCACACACACACACACAGAGTTCACTTACAATTTAATTCACCTAGCAAGAAGCTGAGAGAGGAAAATTAAACTTAAATATACCTTCAGCAAACACAGTCTTGTAAGGAATTTAGTTTGCTTTAATGTGTAATGGAAAGTTAATTGATTTGTATCTTCCAAAAATGCTGGTTTTCACACAAAAATTCTTTGCTTAGTGCAGAGATTTACTCTTTGTGGTACCACTTAAGGTATCATGTTTTATTATGAAATTGTTATATTCTATACTTAAATGTTCTCTATATTGTGATATTATTTTAAAATTATTTTTTATCTTTAAACAAATATTTATTTCAACATTCAATTAATATCCATTAAGTTATTTTATGTGTGAAGAACTATTATAGGTTAATATCAGCATAGATTTGCTATCATAACAATTCTGTATCAAGATATATTTGACATTTAAGTAAATTTATTTTTCTAGATAATATTTAGAATATTTCTACCATGTTTTAAAAACATATGTTGTAATTTTGATTTGAGATATGTGATCTTTACAATGTATGTAAAGATATTTTAGAAAAAATTTTAACAATCATTATTTTTTCTCCTTATTTTTGTATTATCATGAATATTCCAATTATAATGTGTTCTCTTCACGAACTCAATTATTAGTAGACTGAATAATATTTCTCTACTCTCCAAATAAATCCACATGCTTTCATTTCTTTCTTTCTTCCTTCTTTCCTTCTTTCTTTCCTTCTTCCCTCCCTCCCTCCTTCTCTCTCTCTGTCTCCCTTTCTTTCTTTCTCTTCCTTTCTTCCTTTCTTCCTTCCTTTCTTCCTTCCTTTCTTTTTCTTTTTCTTTTTCTTTCTTTTTCTTTCTTTCTTTCTTTCTTTCTTCCTTCCTTCCTTCCTTCCTTCCTTCCTTCCTTCCTTCCTTCCTTCCTTCCTTCCTTCCTTCCTTTCTTTCTTTCTTTCTTTCTTTCTTTCTTTCTTTCTTTCTTTCTTTCTTTCTTTCTTTCTTTCTTTCTTTCTTTCTTTCTTTCTTTCTTTCTTTCTTTTCTTTCCTTTCTTTCTTCTTATTCTTTTGCATTCCAAGAGATCAATTCCAATTTGCAATTGTCCACTGCAGCAATTTTACTATTTCATGTTTATGGTTTAAATTTTTATTTTTGCTATTCAATTTAGAATTTTTAATGATTATTGTATTCTTTTTCTTTTTCCTTTTACATTGTTTTACATTTTCATTGTATATGCTTTGTGATGTTCATAAATTTTATGGATCCTGTAATGTTATTAGTTTCATTTCGATCTCCTACATGTTGTTATAATTTTGTCTTTCTGAAAAACAAATGTTTCCTATGTCCTATGTTGGAATTGTACTCATCATTCACTACATAAATCCAAGTAACAACAAAATAACATTCTCAACTGGGACAAATAATGTGCTTTAAAGTTTGATTTGAGCTCAGTCAGTAGCCAAAATTATTTGGATTCTAAATATGTTTCTAAGATCAATTTACTAGCCTCCACCTACTTCTAAGAACTTGATATTGCACCCCCACATTCCAAAGTATTAAGAATGTCTACATACTGGTTTATTGGTTGTATTCATTTAACTTTCTTTCTTTGTAGCTGTATATTTGCAAAGAAAATGACTTACATTTATCCATCAAAATCCAGTGTCTGCCCAACAATAATAGCATGTTAAACTTAAAGGAAATCTACAAAGGTAACCAAAACATTTCTGGGACACAAAATGTAGATATATAGTCAATTGAAGTTTGCTTGAGAGAAGAGGTAGATTATTGTGCAGAGAGACAATCAATCAAGTTTATTAAATTATCCCTGTATTGATAACATTCTACTCCATTCTATGTTGGATCAGTCTCCTATTAGGACCATCTCCTAATATGTGCAGATTTTCATGAATTCCCTCATGTGATGATTGTGAAGAAGTGTGGCCAGGTGTCATATTTTCCTCTCCTGGCACTCCTGAAACTCTCTGCAATGTGAAACTAGCACCAGTTACAGTGCCCTTTAAATATCAGGAAATAATACATTTTAAATGTAAATATTTTTAATTGAAAAGAATACATAGGTAGATTTATATAAATACCAAACTCCAAGGGATTCTTTTTGTGAAAAACACTTGAACAAATCTTGAACATATTTTTTCTTGAAGTGAGCATGTGCAAACATAGTGTGTGCTTATTTCTCTATTCATTTTCTGTTTTCCTAGTGCTCCACTGTTTTGCAGAATTTCGAAAATGGCCAGAATTACACTGTCTGTACAACTGCAGGCTACTATTCTTTCTTCTTTGTCAATGCTGCCTTGACACCTAACATTAGCAGACGTTAAATTCCTTAATTTCACATCTGAAAATCCAACAGTTCCTGAGCTCACAAATGCCTGCTAACATTCTACTCTACCTGAGCCACACATTTCTCCATATCTCAATGAAATCACTGTTTTCTTGTCACTTTCTTAACAGTTGCCATATTGCCTCTATTTTCTCCATTCACTTTTACTTCTTAAGAGTCAGTTCCTATCCTCTCTGGATCGGGTACAAAGATCTTTTACCACTGAATCTTTCTTCAATACATCTCATACACTGAAACAGGTATAATAGGGGAAAAGTATGTGTTATCAGTATGCATGTGATACATGTGTGGACCCCTCCTGCTCACTACAACCACTTTACCTGCTTCAAGACAGTGAGTAGAAGCTGAATCTATATGCTCTGAATGTTTTGTCATTAGTTGTCCTGGTGACTTTAAGCTCGATTTC
The DNA here is from genome assembly GCF_028564815.1 of Eubalaena glacialis. Lineage (NCBI taxonomy): Eukaryota > Metazoa > Chordata > Mammalia > Artiodactyla > Balaenidae > Eubalaena > Eubalaena glacialis. Next base: position 37,678,123 of record NC_083731.1, on the reverse strand, counting down.
CATGATGTTCCATCCATGTCCATCCCTTTAGTTATTACTTTAGTAAAGTTTTCTGTTTTTTTCCATGCCCTCTACTAAGTATTAGAGACAGAATAAATAACAGAAATCTTTGATTTGAAAGTTTATATCCAAGTTGTATATCAAAATTATAACTTCAAAGCTAGAAACTGGTGTCAAACCAATCATTACTGTTATGGTTATTTGTATCTGTCCTCATCCTCGTCTCTCATTTAAGGCATTCCACTCTTATCTAAAATAAATTCTTCCACTTAAGTTAAGAATTAAAATTTCTTATGAGCTTTTCTTTAAGTTTATCATCTACTTCATCTGAATATTTCCTTCTCAAGATTCAAATATGAATAACCATTCAAAAAGAACTCTCTAAGCTCTTTGTTCTGTTTGTTCTCCTCTATCAGCTGACTCACCCTTTTTTGTACCTTGGGCAGACATTAGACAAAATAGTATGTAACCACTCCATTCTTCCATCTTCAGTATCGAATATTTTATTTATTCCCATAAACATTATAGTCAGATTTCTATCACCAAGAGTGCATAGGATGAGATATTTGTTGCCAACTGACTTATACCTTATCCATCATTTCCTACAATAGACCACCCATTCTCTCCTTATTGAAATACTGTGTTCACTTGGACTATGTGAATAAACACTCTCCTAATTTGCTTACTCTCTAGACGTCTTGTTATACTGTCAGTTGTGACCCTCTATTTCTGTGCTTTCCCTTAAACATTCCTTTTTTTTCTGCTCTTGTATCTCATCATTTTACAAACTTTTCCATAATAATCTTAAATACTGCAGTGACTTCAAAGAGAATTTCTGTATAGATTTATTTCTTTGTACCAGAACTCACTTCTGAGTGCTAGACTCTTGAATAATACAATGATACTACACATATATAATAATCCAAAATAAAACTTATGGTTGTTTTTTAAAAAAACATTAATCTTCTAGGTTTATATATTTTTGTTAATGACACAGCATCAATCATTGCTGTGCTTGCACTGGCTCATGTAGCCAATCGTGTGCATTTATTCCCAATTCCACAGTTAATGAAAATGTGTTGGTGACTTGAAATCAACCACAGTTGATATATTTACAACAGAAATTGGCAAAAGCCCTGAATCAGTTTTTCTTTTTTCTCTCTCCTCTTTGGAGAAATGGTTGTTAAATATTTATCAGCACACTACTGGTTGTTATTGTCCAAAACAGAAACATGAGGCATCATTGACATTTGTTTTCTTATTTTGTCCTCATTCATAACCTATCAATCACAATTTCTAGTTAATTACACTTTAGGAAGGTATCTTTGATGTATTCACTTTTTCTCAAAGTTTCCCTAACACAACTGTAGACCATCTGTATCTCTAAACTAAATCAGTGTCGTCAAGCTATCTGTATGAAAGGCCAGTTCTCCCTTTTTACCACCACCACACCAATATTTTTATAAAATTCAATGACAGCAGAATGATTTAGAAGATGAAATAAAAAGATTTAAAAAACCCCAAAACATTTAATTTTACATACATAACATTTTATTTCAGTAAATAAAATTAGAACAAATATAATATGGAAAAATTACAAATATTGTACATTAATACCTGATCGTTAGTACCTGATCACTGAAATTGCGTGCAGAGATAGTTAAAATTCTAAATTTCTGTTGTATTCATATTGCTTGTTTTTCTGCTATTTAAGTAAACAAACAGTATGAAAGAGTGACATATTAATCTCATATATGACCCCCTCCATGAATGCTTTGTATATATTTAAATGTGTTTAATGTGACAAATGAACTTGTTTCATGTTTATTGACTTTATTAATACATGCTGGATTCATGACAGCACTATTTGTAAGGGATACTATATAACTAAACAGTTTATCTCTTTTGTTTTAATAAGGATAAAACAGTGTCTTAAAAACACTGTCTCATTAAAAACAATGTCTCAAAGAGATATAAAGACAAGTGAACCAAATATTTTAATCAATTTTATCAACCTCAATAAACTTATGCCAAACTTTTTTTTCCCAAAAGAGGTAATGCTATATTTTCAAAATGTAAGAAAATGTATCATCAATCCTTCATTGATAACCAGTTCCAACAATGCATCCTATAAAATTTTTGCTAAGTTTAAAAATAATGTTAAAAAACTATATTCAGAGTATTCTTTTTTATCTTCTTTTTTGAAAAATAAAAAATATCATTTATATTTTGTAGAAAAATAATTTTATTAAAGTGTAAGTGTAAAGTGTAATTTTATTAAAGTGTAAGTTTATTAAAGTGTAAAGTGTAAAATAATTTTATTAAAGTGTATTAAAGTGTAATTTTATTAAAGTGTATAACTGATCACAGAAATGCAATATAAAGATCATCACAAACTTCACTGATAATTAGTGACAATTTACAGAACATGTCATAACATCTGTAGAATCACCATTCCTCAGAACTCAGTTTTTGCCCCTTAAAATTATCTGATCTTCAGAAAAATGTGCATTCCTTTTTTGTAAGCAGTATTACAATCATTAAATGTTGAAAATATTAAATAAATAAGCAAGTATGGCTATCCATTCTATGAAGCTGAGATCTAATTGATATCTTGCAGAAATACAAAGAGTTCATCCCTTTTTCTCAACAGTGTTCCTTTCAATAACAATAATATATCAATATGCAGTAATTATCATTTATTAAAGCTTCTATATTATTACATAATAAGGAGAAAAACCTTTAATGTGATGCTTTAGGCTTTGTGTATCTCATCTCTTTTAAAATTATATTATTAAGTAAACTGTTCAGTTTAGTTAATTTTTATATCAGACTATTTTGAATGGGTCAAATGAAATCTCCTAAATTTAGGAACAAACAATATATTTTAATAACAATTTAAACTTCAGTGTACCCCATATAGGAGCACCTTAATACATAAAGCAAATATAATAGACATAAAGAGAGAAATTGACAATAACACAATAATAGTAGGAGACTTTAACACCCCACTTACGTGAATGGATAGATCATCCAGATAGAATATCAATAATAAGGAAACACTAGCCTTAAATGCCACATAATACCTGATGAACTTAATAGATATATCCCTAACATTCCATCCAAAAGAAGAAGAGTACACATTTTCTTCAAGTGCACATGGAGCATTGCCCATGATAGTTTACTTGCTAGACCACAAAAAAGTATCAGTAAACTTCAGAAGATTTAAAAAATTAACATCTTTCTGACCACAATGCTATGAAACTAGAACACAAACACATGGAGGCTAAACAATATGCTACTGAACAACAAATGGGTCACTGAAGAAATCAAATTGGAAATCAAAAAATACCTAGAAACAAATGAAAATTTAAAAAAAAGGATCCAAAAATCTATGTGACACAGCAAAAGCAATTCTAAGAGGCAAGTTTATGCAATGCAAACCTACATCAGGAAACAAGAAAAGTCTCAAATAAATAAACTGACCCTACACCTAAACACTAGAAAAAGAACAAAGGAAACTTAAAGTTAGTAGGAGGAAAGAAACAAAGATCAGAGCAGAAATAAAAGATTTAGAGACTAAAATAACTATAGAAAAGATAAATGAAACTAAAAGCTGGTTCTTTGAAAAGATAAATAGAATTGATAAACCTTTAGCCAGGGTCATCAAGAAAAAGAAAAAAAGAGAAGATTTAAATAAGTAAGATTGGAAATGAAAAAGAAATTATAACCAACACCACAGAAATACAAAAGCTTTTAAGAGATTACTATGAACAACTATATGCCAATAAAGTGGACAACCTAGAAGAAATGGACACATTTCTAGAAATGTACAATGTGAATGACATGAAACTATACAAACATCCTGAAGACACCACCAAAAATACTGCTAGAACTTATCAGTGAATTTGGTAAAGTTGCAGGGTACAAAATTAATTTACAGAAATATGTTGCATTTCTATACAATAACAATGAAAGATCAGAAAGAGAAATTAAGAAAATAATTCTATTTACAGTAACATCAAGAAAGAATAAAATACATGGGAAAAATTTAAGTAAAGACATAAAACACTTGTACTTGGAAAACTATAAGATGCTGGTGGAAGAAACTGAAGACAACACAAACAGTTGGAAAGATGTACTGTGTTCATAGACTGGAAAAATTAATATAATTAAAATGACCATACTACCCAAAGCAATCTACAGATTCAATACAATCCCTATCAAAATATCAATGGCATTTTTCACAGAACTAGAACAAATACTTTTAAAATTCTAACACATAATTCTAAAATTTGTATGAATACACAATAAACCCTGAATAGCTAAAGCAACCTTGAGAAAAAAGAAGAAAGCTGAAGCTATCATGGTCCCTGATTTCAAACTGTACTACAAAGCTATATCATCAAAACAGTGTGGTACTGGCACAAAAACAGACACATAGATCAATGGAACAAAACAGCAAGACAGAAATGTGTCCACACTTATATGGGCAATTAATCTATGATGAAGAAGGGAAGAATATACAAAAAGGAAAAGACAGCCTGTTCAAAAATGGTGTTGGGAATACTGGACAGCTATATGCAAAATAATCAAACTGGATTACATTCTCACACCATATACAAAAATTAACTCAAAATTTATGAAAAACTTAAGTGTAAGATCTGAAACCACAAGAATTCTAGAAGAAAATATAGGCAGTATTCTCTTTGACATTGATCTTAGCAATAGTTTTTTTAATATGTCACCTGAGGCAAGGGAAACAAAACCAAAAATAAACAAATGAGACTACATCAAACTAAAAAGTGTTTGCACAGTGAAGGAAACTATCAACAATACAAAAAGGTCACCTGCTGAATGAGAAAAGATATTTGCCAACAATATATCCAATAAAACATTAATATTCAAAATATACAAAGAAACATACAAATAAACTTCAAATAAACAAACAACCCAATCAAAAAATGGGCAGGGGACCTAAATAGACATTTTTCCAAAGAAGACATGCAGATGGTTGACAGACATATGAAGAGATGCTCAGCATCATTAACCATCAGGGAAATGCAAATCAAAACCACAATATCACCTCACACATATCAGAATGGCAATTAACAAAAAGATAAGAAATAACAAGTGTTGGTTAGGATGTGGATAAAAGGGAACCCTCATGCACTGCACTGTCAGTGAGAATGTAAATTGGTGCAGCCACTATGGAAAACAGTAGGAGATTCCTCAAAATATTAAAAATAGAACTACCATATAATCCAGCAGTACAACTTCTGCATATTTATCTGAATAAAATGAAAACACTAATTTGAAAAAATATATATATATATATATTCACTCCTATGTTTACTGCAGCATTATTTACGATAACCAAGATATGGAAGTAACCTAAGTGCCAATCAATAGATGAATGGATAAAGAAGATGTGGTACATATGTATAATGAAATATTATTTATGATATCTTTGGTTTTGGTATCACGGTGATGGTGGCCTTGTAGAATGAGCTTGGGAGTGTTCCTTTCTCTGTAATTTTTTGGAAGAGTTTGAGAAGGATGGGCATTAGCTCTTCTCTAAATGTTTGATAGAATTTGCCTGTGAAGCCATCTGGTCCTGGACTTTGGTTTGTTGGAAGATTTTTAATCACAGTTTCTATTTCTTCCTGGTTCAGTCTTGGAAGGTTATACCTTTCTAATAATTTGTCTATTTCTTCCAGGCTGTCCATTTTATTGGCATATAGTTGCTTGTAGTAGCCTTTTATGATCCTTTGTATTTCTGTGGTGTCTGTTGTAACTTCTCCTTTTTCATTTCTAATTTTATTGATTTGAGTTCTCTCTCTTTTTTTCTTAAGTCTGGCTGAAGGTTTATCAATTTTTGTTTATCTTCTCAAAGAACCAGCTTTTAGTTTTATTGGTCTTTACTCTTGTTTTCTTCGTTTCTATTTCATTTATTTCTGCTCCGATCTTTATGATTTCTTTTTTTCTACTAACTTTGGGTTTTTTGTTGTCGTACTTCTTCTTCTTTCTCTAGTTTCTTTAGGTGTAAGGTTAGGTTGTTTATTTGAGATTTTTCTTGTTCCTTGAGGTAGGATTGTATTGTTATAAATTTCCTTCTTAGAACTGCTTTTGCTGCATCCCATAGGTTTTGGGTTGTTGTGTTTAGCCAGGTCATGGAAGCAACCTAAATGTCCATAGACAGATGAATAGATAAAGAAGATATAGTACATATATACAATGGACTATTACTCAGCCATAAGAAGGAATGAAATTGGGTCATTTGTAGAGATGTGGATGGACCTAGAGACTATCATAGAGAGTGAAGTAAGTCAGAAAGAGAAAAACAAATATCGTATACTAATGCATATATGTGGAATCTAGAAAAATGGTACAGATGAACCTGTTTGCAAGGCAGAAAAAGAGACACAGACATAGAGAGCAAACATATGGACACAAAGGGGGGAAAGGGGGGGATGAATTGGGATATTGGGATTGACATACATACCCTAATGTGTATAAAATAGATAACTAATGAGAAACTGCTGTATAGCATAGGGAACTCTACTTAATGCTCTATGGTGACCTAAATGGGAAGGAAATCCAAAAAATAGGGGATATATTTATACATATAGTTGATTTACTTCACTGTACAGCAGAAACTAACATAACATTGTAAAGCAACTATGCCCCAATAAAAATTTTAAAAACAGAAATATTATTTAGCCATAAAAAATAATTAAATGTTTCCATGTGCAACAAGATTGATAAATCTAGAGGGTATTGTGCTAAGTGAAGTAAGTCAGAGAAAGACAAATACTGTATGATTTCACTTACATGTGAAATCTATAAAACAAAACAAATGAACGAACAACTAAAGAGAAATAGTTACAGGTGGATGTCGGAAGAGAGGGGGTTGGTGTGAAGAGAGACATAGGTGAGGAAGATTAAGAGGTACTAACTTCCAGTTGCAAAATAAATGTCACAGGTATGAAATGTACAGTGTGGGGAATATATTCAATAATTATGTAATATCTTCGTATGGTGACATGTTGTAACTAGACTTAGTGTAGTCATCATTTTGAAATGTATAGACATATTAAATCACTATGTGGTGTACCAGAAATTAACCTAGTGTTGTAGGTCAATTATACTTCAAAAACAAACAAACTTATGGAAAAAATAAATCAGATTTGTATTTACCAGAGGCAGAGATTGGGGGAAGGAAATTGAATGAAGGTAGTCAAAACAAACTTCCAGTTATAAGATAATTACAGTATGCAATGTACAACCTGGTTAATGTAATTAACACTGCTGTGTGTTATATATGAAAGTTAAGAGAGTAAATACTGAGTTCTCATCACAAATTTATATTTTTTCTCTTATTTTGTATCTATACATATTTATCTATATGAGATGATGGATGCTTACTAAACTTGTGGTATTCATTTCATAACGTATATAAGTCAAGTCATTATGCTCTGCACGTTAAACTTACACAATGCTGTATGTCAATGATATCTCAATAAAACTGGAATAAAAAAAACCTTAAACCTCAATCCACGTATTTGACAATGAAATGCTTCACACTATATTCACATCAGAATTATCTGAAATTGTAAGTCTTGAATTAAAAACAAAATTCTTCGAATTAAACATATACAACAAAATTATCATGTTAACAATAAGAAAATTAACTAAATTACAAATAAAAATAATTTGCCAACTTCCTTTTTTCTATGAACGGGTCTTCCATGTCACAACTAGTTTCTGAAGATATGAAGTTAATGGGGTTTTGGGAAGTAATATTTGAGCTACCTTCTTTGTTGCAGAATCACCCAGTATTTTAAACAAATATATTTGATGTAGTCTTCCTGTAATATTTCACAAATTGGATATGTTTCTCTATATCTAGCTAAGCATCTATACATCTATCTTTTATCTGTCCATCATCTAGCTAGTTATCATCTTTACCTATCAATCATAATTTATATTCTATTGTTCTAGAATATGATTTTGTAAGTTCATAAAACATTCATGTTTACTTGTGAAATCCTGAATATCTGCTTCAGTCCATTTCTTAGCGCAATATTCTTTAATTTTGTATATTCTTTTGGATTTAGTTTTTTCAGGGTTTTGTTAAATAAGTGATGCTTGCATTTTGATGGCTTTATTGTTCCATTAGTCTTTACATATTTGCAAACATTGAATTGTGCTCTTAGGACTTCACTAAAAATTATGGTTACCTAATCAAACAATATATTCAAGATTGTTCTTCTGAGTGAAACTAGAAAGAACATTGTAAGTCATTTCTTCCAAATGAATTTCATCATCAGTGTTTACTTGACTACTACTTTGGCATTGTAAAAAGCTGATTTATTTTCTTAAAAATATAATACAGTGAAGCCTGTCTTATCAGAAGAGTAGAGTAAAACATAACATAATTTTATGTATTTAATTTAGCAAACAAAATAAATTTAAATATAAAAATAGGCTTAAATAAAAATAAAATAAAGGTGAAAATAACAAATACATTCTTCCCAGACCTTCATTCACCTTTGGGTTATAGATGATAAACCAAAATATTTTAAATAACAACCCTATAATCCCATGCATTTTTATGGGGTCTTACTGTAAATGCCTAATATGCATTTTGCTCCAATAATTATGAATATTCCATGTTTTGAATTGGATACGGTTATACTAGTGTAATTATTGGTCATTTTTTCTTATTTTCTTCCATTCCCCTGACACGTAATGTAAGAAGTGTTATTAATGGTTAAACTTAAATCTCAATATTTAAGTTAAAGAATATCAGAAGGACATGTGACTTACCTAGAAGAAAATGCAAAACCAAAGATGGTTATAGAAATAGATTTGGGGGGAAATATTTGAGACAGCTTTCAAAACATGCATATTTTTAGTTATATGAAGAAAAGGTGCATTATATTGGGTAGAAGCATTACTTTTCTAGTGTCTTTACTTGGAAGTTAGTTAAACATTGTTAAAAATGGTATATATGGAGGTCCAGATGACAAGAGTTGGACTTTGGTAAGTCTGTAGTGTGTCAACATAGCTAAGATGGAACTATATTTTTCCAGTATTCCCTTTGCTCAATATTTCCAAACTTAGGTATTTACAAGGGACGTTATGTGTGGAAGTGAAATAGAAGCCATATTCTTTTACACTTCCAATTAGGAACAGGATATAAGATAACTATTTAGTTAACATAGGTTTCCAGTTATCTGCTGGACATTTTTTTTGTGGGGTTAGTGGGGAGGAAGAGCGAGCACATCTGCTACAAATCCAGCTCCTCCTGAATATCCTCTGTCAGCTTCTTTGACTACGCAACCATGTGGGTTATGACATCCATGGTGAAAGGTCCAGCCTCTCCGGTGGATCGCCCCATAAACAATGTTGAAGACTTCAGAGTGGGAGCAAATTCTGATTCCTATCTGTCTTCATGGGTCCCACCCATGCTCAATTTACGTTTTCTTTGCCGCATCACTTCCATCTTTAGTTCCCAACTGCTTAGCTAATAAACAAAATTATATGTCCATAAGAGACACTATTTGATGTCACAAAGATTTCAATTCAAAGGAAAACCTAATAATTTATGAGCTGTCTATTTTGTAACTTGCTTCAAACTCTTAATACCTTTATTTCCCTTACTGAAAAATGAGAATAACAATCTCTAGCTCAAAGAATTATTTTGGCAAATAAATAAAATACTCAAAATGCTTTTTTTATTATGTAAACTATTCAGGGAGCTCTCAGACAATGTTAAATATAATCTATTAGGCAAAAAATACATGTAATTTTGCTTTGATTTAAAGAGTGAAAAAAAATCTTCTAGTGATATTTTTCTTGGAAAGTTTCCTGCATGTATATAGCTCAAATATTTACGCTTCCAAGAATATCTGAATAAGAAATGATACTTCTTACTTTAAATGAAATTTAATTTCTGAGTACCATTTCAAAAGTGTATTTGGCATAAGAAGAACATAAAAAATGTAAGGCACCTTACAAAAGAAGCAAATATTTATGCTTATGAATGTAGGGATTGTCTCTTTTAAATCCATTAGGTACATTAAAATATAAGTAAATTTTCATTTGGAAGATGAGTGTTGTAAGGAAGTCCTGGAAATTTCAAAGGAAGACATAAAGCTCTGATAAGGGAACCTACAGTGAAAACAGAAAAGGTATTTTAAATTCCAACTATACTCAGGAATAATGAGAAAAATTCACTAAAATAATCCATTTACTTATTGCATTTTCAATTTGTAGAGTACTTTTATTTTAGTATCTTTTTCAAATATTAGCAATATTGTCAGATAGATACATCATTCCTATGTTGAACTTTTTAGAGACCCTACCATTTATTAATGTCAAAGCTATGAATTGTCTGTCCAGGTTCATTGTGATAAAACTGTCTCTCAACATCTATCTGACTACTATGAATTGTAGCACTTTGGAAATTATAAAATGCTAAACTACAATTTATTTTCAAGGTATGCATATAAGATGAGTAGGGGGAAAGCTCTTTACATCCTACACCACAAGGAGAGTAGCCTTGAAATTGAACAATACTCACAGGAATTCCTACACAATTAAGGGAAAACAAAATAAATAGACGCTTTATAAAAGATGCCAAAAATCTATGTTCTACACAGGCAGGTATTCTCTGATTGATTTACTAGCAGGCTGTCAAATCTTTTACAAATTGAGTTTGTGCCAAATGTTACATAAAGATGTTGTATGTTTCTGAACTTTCCCATAGTTACATCATTTCTAAACACAAAGTATAACTAACATTACTTAGGTGTGTGGAAAATCACTCTCTCTGCCTAATTTCTCCTAGAAACCAGCATCATTCTTCTCAAGGCACCTAAGTCTACTGCGGCTTGAACTGCTTACCTCTTGTACACCATCTCACTTTAATTGGACAATAATAATAATAATAATAAAAAGATAAACATGCCAATCCAATTAATATGCTAAGAAGATTACATCTTGCATAGAATTTGGGATTTAATATAGTAATAAAATGCCAGAGTTCACAGAAACTAAGCAAAAAGATATTGCAATAGTGTAATAGAAATGATGAGAAGTAAAAGAGAGATGGGGGGTGTCAGTAAGTGAGAAGATGGTGGACCAAGTGAGCTGAGGAAGCTGTCAAATGGTATAATAATTTAGTGTGGATACATGATTTGAGAAATGCTTTGTGGAGGTATATTTTTAATAAGCAGTTTTTAAGTGGTAGTTTTCTTGTGCACTCATTTATTTTGAAAGCGAATGTCTGTTTCTATTTTGTTTTAAAGATAGACATTTTAGCAACTGTTATCAAATTTTACTATGCTTCTCTTTCTCTATAAAATATGATGAAATTCTTCCAGTTATCCCATAGTGTACACTAAAATAAGGCTGAAGCAGACTTCTTTAACATAATTTTCTGAAATAATTAGATAATCATACATCAAGAGGAATTATATACATTTTTATCATCTTCATACCTGGTTTTGTAAAAGATCATTGTACTCTCACCTCTAGTATATTTTGACAACATTAGAGAATGCTGTAATTTATTGTCTTGCTCCAAGAAAATATAAAATTTTGACAAATAATAAAAATACTGAAATGTAACTCAAAATATACAGCATGTTTTATTGATATAACATGCCAGTTAAAAAAATAGCTTAACTCAGGTATGTATTACTTCCCTAATAAGGTTTGTTAGTGAACATAAGAAACTTCCTTATATATAAGTATCTATGGAAAATACATAAAATATTGGCCAGTAGAAAACTAAGGCTATATATCCATTATTTTTGTTGTTGTTATTAATCAACCTATTTATTTTCCTCTCTGGGGAGTAGATAGAAATAATCCATTTGAGAGAGCAACTGAAGAAAAATGAAGCAAAATTTTGTGTATGAGTGTGTGTACATGTGAGTGTGAATACATTTGCATGCACACAGCTATGTGTATTAATAAGGCTTCACTAAGTATCAGACAGTCTAGAGGAACTTTCTATCCATTTTCACTTTTAAGCCTTAGGCCACCCAGACAAAGTTCACTGACTTTGAGTTACACACCAGAAACTGAGGATCAGAGGAGCTACTTTGTCTTTTCAAGATCACATAGCTAATAAGGAAGTAGAGGAGTGGAAATTTGAAACCAAATTTTTATAACATCAAATTACTGTTATTTTCCCTCTAAACCAAGCTCTATGACCTATATTATTTATGACAATTTGAGGAGGAAAACAATTTAAATAGCCACACTTGAAAATATTTTTGAAAGCAAAGTACACTTTTCAAGTATTATTGTTTTTCACCATTTCTAGTTTTATTTGAACATTTTTATCTACATTACATAGAAGTTATGTTCCATAGAAATTTTAAAAATTAAGATATTAAATATTTATCTAAAATACACTCAAAATTAATTAACATATTGAGGTGGGAGTTAACATGAGTGTTTGATCCTTAGCTGGTGGCTTGTATGAGTTTAATCAAAATTACTTATGATGGAAGAAATGCAACCAACATCTAATTTGTTCAGCTCCATTGTTAAAAAAAATGGCATTCCCTCCATTCTGTGGCTTCCAAAATATTAACAATCTTGACTCTAATCAATAATATAAATTCTTCAAAAGGCCCGTGTCGCTCTTCAGAAAATTATTCCTCTACTTTTTCCTTTACCTTCAATGACAAATATTAATCATGAAGTGAATTCAATTAAAAGCAAAATGAGGTGTTACTGTACACATATTAGAATGCTTGAACTAAAATGACTGACAATAACAAATGTTGGTGAGAAAATTGTTCAACTGGAACTATAATACTTTGTTGGGGAAAATGTAAAATTGTAAAACCACTCTGGAAAAGAGCTTGGCCTTATCCTACAAATTTAAACATACATTCTCCTTAAAACCCAGCAATTATACTCCTAGATTTTTTTTTAAAAAAACAAAAAAATACTTTCTACAATAATATGTATCAGTATGTTCAAGACATCTTCATTCATAATCGCCCAAATGTGGAAGGAAGCAAGCCAAATACTCATCAGCTGGTGAACGGGTAAATCATAGGATACATTTGTGTATATTGGAAAATAAGTAGGAAATAACTATATAGACATGCAACAACAGGACTGAATTTCAAACACATTAACCTAAGTGCATTCAAGCCAGACATAAAAGACTGCATGCTGAATGATTACATTTATATTATTTTCAATAAAATGAAAAAATAATAAATAAAAGAAGAGGAAAAAGCCATGGGAGAACTGGGAAAGAGAGAATGTGATTTATTCAAAAGTTCAGGAAGTATTTTGGGGCCAGTGGAACTACTCTTTATTGTGGTGGTCATTGCATGGTTATATGCATGTCAAAACTCATCAAACAGTACACTTAAAAGGGGTGAATTTTATTGTGTGTATATTACATCTCAATAAACATGAATTCTGCATAGTTTATCCTCTAGGAAACAAGAATGTTATAAAAATAATGTCAATCAAATTTATTTACTGTTGGCTTTGGGCAAATTATTTAGCCTCAGATTACCTTTGTGTCCCAGTTTTGAAAATATTTATGTTAATAAACTCCTTCTTCTGACGTAGAAAATAATAAAGTTGATAATTTTAGGTGAATGCAAACATACCTTAGAACCCGCTGACTTAGTAGATCTCAAACATTTTCATTCTTAATCAAATGTAATGCTTGTTAAAACACAGATCCCTGCCCTATGTTCCAAGAGAGTATGACCCAGTTGGTATGGGTTAGACCATTAATTTGCATTTCTAACAAGATCCCAGGTGAATCCAATGCTGCAGGTACATGGACTATACTTTGACTTACATCGCACTAGGTAGTTTGTTGACCCTAGATATGATTCCTTAACTTGTAGTCCGTATAGAGTCTGTATACCCCTTCTCTTAACCACCAAGTTCTCAGCCCTTTCTTGTTGTTGTTGCAGAAGGGCTCCAAACAGAAGGTCCCCCAGTTTTATGGATCTGTGAGTTAAACAGAGGGAGAAGGGAAAGGACTAGGACTGGAAAGCAATGGGCAGTGAGTAAGAGTGGAGAAAAATATCTCAAGTTTTCTCCTCTCCCTTTGATAAGGAGGTCTCAGCAGAGACACCTGAGGAAGGCCTCTGCTGAAGCCCCCTGTCACCCACCCTGATAAAAAGACTTTGTGACCACCTAGAGGGGTGGGATAGGGAGGGTGGGAGGGAGACACAAGAGGGAGGATATATTGAGATATATGTATATGTATGGCTGATTCACTTTGTTATAAAGCAGAAACTAACACACCATTGTAGAGCAGTTATACTCCAATAAAGATGTTTAAAAAAAAAAGACTTCTGAATGGAGGTATCTGGAATGGGAATGCAGATATGCCTAAAAGCTTGGGATGGGGGTCCCTGATAATGAGTCCTTGACAACAACTCCTTCAGAGCCTGCAGTGCCTTGTCTGTGAACCAAGTGTAATGTGGGGAGGCAGTTTGCTCCTGTGAGGACTGGCCAGGAAAGCCTTCTTCAGGTCTATGGTCAAGCTTGAAACACACACAAACCTCTGCCTGGATGCAGTCCCTGGCATCTCAGGTGAGTCTAGAAGGGTTACAATGATCTCAACAATGTATCTGGAGCTTTGATGTTGGCTGTCTGGTCTTCTCTCTTCAAGTAAGCTCTTACTGTAGACCATCTACTACAGGCATTGAAAAGGGTATATTGTTTGAAATTTATACAAGTAAAGATGAACTGGCTGTGGCCAGTGCTATGGTATCAATTACCTCTCACAAGGCTTACTAAAATAGCCTCCTATGTGGCCTTTCTTCTTTCAGTATTGCTATATCAGAGCCAAACCTAATCCACCAGTCAGATTATATTAAAAATTACAAATCAGTTCACATAATCCCTCGCCTTAAATTTTAGAGCATTTCATCATTTTACTCAGCAGAGTAAGTGAACTCATTACTACTTTTTTCTATAAAATACTTAAAGAAAAAGACCCTGCTTACTTATCTGCTTCTTTCTCTTCTCTCTTTCTTATTATGCAGATATATTGGTCCTTGTCTCTACTTTTCAAATTTGACAATGGTGTACATTGTAATTTCCTCAGAGGGGCATTATATGACTATTGTTACCTGGCTGCCTCATGTAATTTGAATTTCTCTGAAACACATTGTCCTGTTCTATTTTTTCCATAAATCTTCTCAAAAAATTACCTGCTAATTTGGTATGCCTCTAATCATACCGGATTATAAATTTTCTGATGGAAGGAAAATTGTCTGTGACCCACTTGAAGATAGACTGAAAGTTATATTGCTGTATCGTTGCAAATCCGTTATTTAACATTCATCAAGTTACTTTATATATGGAAGTTAATGCCTTACCTAGTTCTTTCTCTTTCAATACATTAGAACATATGTTTTCTACTCATAGCCAATGTGACCGTTCATCTTGAAATCTTTGACCATAATCAAACTATGGAAAGTTTTATATATATTTTTTAAGTCCTGATTTTATATATATAAGATTTTATATAAAATTAGGACTTACATGACTTTTATGAACTGTTATGTAATATTTTTCACGCCTTTGTTTTGTTTATATTTCATAAGGGATAAAATTACATGTGTTTTTACTTCAAGTATTTTATTAACTCTTACCTTTCAAATATGAGTGAATTATTTTTAATTGACTAATTTTAAAGTGCTATGGAGAAAAATTCTTGAAATATAATGGTGATAGTTCTGAATCATGATTAAACTATATTCTACTTTTCAGGATAATAACACAGATTAATAATTCATCTAGGAGGAGTTCATGAGTATGAAAGAATAATTAGCTGAAAAATACTGAATCAAAATAAAATGAGATGGAGGCTGGACCACAATTAGATACCAGAATATAATAATAAGAACAGGTTCACATAGCACTTTGAAAGCTGAAATAGGGGTGTACAGGTAAGGAACTCAATCTCCAAAACATTTTTAAGACCCAATCCCTGTCTATCCCAAAAACTTTATAATGTTAGGCTAGCAGAATCCAAAGCAAACAAGCAAGAGACTATAAACAGATAAGAACTTGAGGCAAATATAAAATGAGAAAGAAAATAAAAGTCTATCTAACATCTGGGACTAAGGATAAGGAGATTAAAGAAAGAAAGCTAAAAGCTTTTTATCAACACAGCCAACCCCAGAAAATCAATGGACCCCAGGGAACTATACATGTGTTTTCTTTTGTATCTATCCTTTTTGATTCCCATACTGGGTACTATAAGGACGTGTAATTCAAGTAGGGAATCTGGAATTTAAATGTTACATTTAAAAATATTAATAAGTTATTCAGTATCAACAAAATACAACACAAACAAAATCCTACATACAAAGAAATACAAACATACAATGTATTCATGAATAAGATAATGTGGAGAAAATCAGGACATAATGATTTTTAATTATCTCAGAGAATGAAAAGGGTAAGAAACCTTCATACAAGGCAGTATTTTACTATTGCAAATAGCTTTGGAAGTTCCCATCTTAATCGCTGGATGTATTACTATAGCAATTCAAGTAGCTCCATCAAGTAATTTTGAACACAGAACCCTCAACATCTTTATTCCTTTAATATAATGATAACCTAAATAGAAAAATGTTTTAACAATTAAGACTCTATGTTTGTGGTGAACTACTAGATAAAATATAACTGTACCCGAACAATAGACAGTTTTTCTCATAATTATAAACTGTTAGAAGATATGTATTTAAATGTATGTGAGGTGCACAGCACACTTTAAAAATAATATAATTTTGTGCCCACTTTTTAAAACATATTGAAAAAGAAAATGGTACATACATATTAGGAAATTCTAAGACCTAATATCTGTATATCTTCTTTGGAGAAATGTCTATTTAGGTCTTCTGCCCATTTTTGGATTGGGTTGTTTGTTTTTTTGTTATTGAGCTGCATGGGCTGCTTGTAAATCCTGGAGATTAATCCTTTGTCAGTTGCTTCATTTGCAAAAATTTTCTCCCATTCTGAGGCTTGTCTTTTGGTCTTGTTTATGGTTTCCTTTGCTGTGCAAAAGCTTTTAAGTTTCATTAAGTCCCATTTGTTTATTTGTGTTTTTATTTCCATTTCTCTAGGAGCTGGGTCAAAAAGGATCTTGCTGTGATTTATGTCATAGAGTGTTCTGCCTATGTTTTCCTCTAAGAGTTTGATAGTGTCTGGCCTTACACTTAGGTCTTTAATCTATTTTGAGTTTATTTTTGTGTATGGTGTCAGGGAGTGTTCTAATTTCATACTTTTACATGTACCTGTCCAGTTTTCCCAGCACTACTTATTGAAGAGGCTGTCTTTTCTCCACTGTATATGCTTGCCTTCTTTATCAAAGATAAGGTGACCATATGTGCGTGGGTTTATCTCTGGGCTTTCTATCCTGTTCCATTGATCTATATTTCTGTTTTTGTGCCAGTACCATACTGTCTTGATTACTGTAGCTTTGTAATATGGTCTGAAGTCAGGGAGCCTGATTCCTCCAGCTCCATTTTTCATTCTCAAGATTGCTTTGGCTATTCGGGGTCTTTTGTGTTTCCATACAAATTGTGAAATTTTTTGTTCTAGTTCTATGAAAAATGCCAGTGGTAGTTTGATAGGGATTACATTGAATCTGTACATTGCTTTGGGTAGTAGAATCATTTTCACAATGTTGATTCTTCCAATCCAAGAACATGGTATATCTCTCCATCTATTTGTATCATATTTAATTTCTTTCATCAGTGTCCTATAATTTTCTGCATACAGGTCTTTTGTCTCCTTAGGTAGGTTTATTCCTAGATATTTTATTCTTTTTGTTACAATGGTAAATGGGAGTGTTTGATTAATTTCACTTTCAGATTTTTCATCATTAGTGTATAGAAATGCAAGAGATTTCTGTGCATTAATTTTGTATCTTGCTACTTTACCAAATTCATTGATTAGCTCTAGTAGTTTTCTGGTAGCATCTTTAGGATTCTCTATGTATAGTATCATGTCATCTGCAAACAGTGACAGCTTTACTTCTTCTTCTCCGATTTGGATTCCTTTTATTTCTTTTTCTTCTCTGATTGCTGTGGCTAACACTTCCAAAACTATGTTGAATAATAGTGGTGAGAGTGGGCAACCTTGTCTTGTTCCTGATCTTAGTGGAAATGGTTTCAGTTTTTCACCATTGAGGACAATGTTGGCTGTGGGTTTGTCATATATGGCCTTTATTATGTTGAGGAAAGTTCCCTCTATGCCTACTTTCAGCAGGGCTTTTATCATAAATGGGTGTTGAATTTTGTCGAAAGCTTTCTCTGCATCTATTGAGATGATCATATGGTTTTTCTCCTTCAATTTGTTAATATGATGTATCACGTTGATTGATTTGCATATATTGAAGAATCCTTGCATTCCTGGAATAAACCCCACTTGATCGTGGTGTATGATCCTTTTAATGTGCTGTTGGATTCTGTTTGCTAGTATTTTGTTGAGGATTTTTGCATCTATGTTCATCAGTGATATTGGCCTGTAGTTTTCTTTCTTTGCGACATCTTTGTCTGGTTTTGGTATCCGGGTGATGGTGGCCTCGTAGAATGAGTTTGGGAGTGTTCCTCCCTCTGCAGTGTTTTGGAAGAGTTTGAGAAGGATAGGTGTTAGATCTTCTCTAAATGTTTGATAGAATTCGCCTGTGAAGCCATCTGGTCCTGGGCTTTTGTTTGTTGCAAGATTTTTAATCACAGTTTCAATTTCAGTGCTTGTGATTGGTCTGTTCATATTTTCTATTTCATCCTGGTTCAGTCTTGGCAGGTTGTGCATTTCTAAGAATCTGTCCATTTCTTCCAGGTTGTCCATTTTATTGGCATAGAGTTGCTTGTAGTAATCTCTCATGATCGTTTGTATTTCTGCAGTGTCAGTGGTTACTTCTCCCTTTTCATTTCTAATTCTATTGATTTGAGTCTTCTCCCTTTTTCTCTTGATGAGTCTGGCTAATGGTTTATCAATTTTGTTTATCTTCTCACAGAACCAGCTTTTAGTTTTATTGATCTTCGCTATTGTCTCCTTCATTTCTTTTTCATTTATTTCTGATCTGATCTTTATGATTTCTTTCCTTCTGTTAGCTTTGGGGTTTTTTTGTTCTTCTTTCTCTAATTGCTTTAGGTGCAAGTTTAGGTTGTTTATTCGAGATGTTTCCTGTTTCTTGATGTAGGCTTGTATTGCTATAAACTTCCCTCTTAGAACTGCTTTTGCTGCGTCCCATAGGTTTTGGGTCATCGTGTCTCCATTGTCATTTGTTTCTAGGTATTTTCTGATTTCCCCTTTGATTTCTTCAGTGATCACTTCGTTATTAAGTAGTGTATTGTGTAGCCTCCATGTGTTTGTATTTTTTACAGATCTTTTCCTGTAATTGATATCTAGTCTCATAGCGTTGTGGTCGGAAAAGATACTTGATACGATTTCAATTTTCTTAAACTTACCAAGGCTTGATTTGTGACCCAAGATATGATCTATCCTGGAGAATGTTCCATGAGCACTTGAGAAAACTGTGTATTCTGTTGTTTTTGGGTGGAATGTCCTATAAATATCAATTAAGTCCATCTTGTTTAATGTATCATTTAAAGCTTGTGTTTCCTTATTGATTTTCATTTTGGATGATCTGTCCATTGGTGAAAGTGGGGTGTTCAAGTCCCCTACTATGATTGTGTTGCTGTCGATTTCCCATTTTATGGCTGTTAATATTTGTCTTATGTATTGAGGTGCTCCTATGTTGGGTGCATAAATATTTACAATTGTTATACGTTCCTCTTGGATTGATCCCTTGATCATTATATAGTGTCCTTGTTTGTCTCTTGTAATAGTCTTTATGTTAAAGTCTATTTTTTCTGATATGAGAATTGCTACTCCAGCTTTCTTTTGATTTCCATTTGCATGGAATATCTTTTTCCATCCCCTCACTTTCAGTCTGTATGTGTCTCTAGGTCTGAAGTGGGTCTCTTGTAGACAGCATATATATGGGTCTTGTTTTTGTATCCATTCAGCCAGTCTGTGTCTTTTGGTGGGAGCATTTAATCCATTTACATTTAAGGTAATTATCGATATGTATGTTCCTATTCCCATTTTCTTAAATGTTTTGTGTTTGTTAATGTAGGTGTTTTCCTTCTCTTGTGTTTCTTGCCTAGAGAAGTTCCTTTAGCATTTGTTGTAAAGCTGGTTTGGTGGTGCTGAACTCTCTCAGCTTTTGCTTGTCTGTAAAGGTTTTAATTTCTCCATCAAATCTGAATGAGATCCTTGCTGGGTAGATTAATCTTGGTTGGAGGTTTTTCTCCTTCATCACTTTAAGTATATCCTGCCACTCCCTTCTGGCTTGCAGAGTTTCTGCTGAAAGATCAGCTGTTAACCTTATGGGGATTCCCTTGTGTGTTATTTGTTGGTTTTCCCTTGCTGCTTTTAATATGTTTTCTTTATATTTAATTTTTGATAGTTTGATTAATATGTGTCTTGGCGTGTTTATCCTTGGATTTATCCTGTATGGGACTCTCTGTGCTTCCAGGACTTGATTAACTATTTCCTTTCCCATATTAGGGAAGTTTTCAACTATAATCTCTTCAAGTATTTTCTCAGTCCCTTTGTTTTTCTCTTCTTCTTCTCGGACCCCTATAATTCGAAGGTTGGTGCATTTAATGTTGTCCCAGAGGTCTCTGAGACTGTCCTCAGTTCTTTTCATTCTTTTTTCTTTATTCTGCTCTGCAGTAGTTATTTCCACCATTTTATCTTCCAGGTCACGTATCCGTTCTTCTGCTATTGATCCCATCTAGAGTATTTTTAATTTCATTTATTGTGTTTTTCATCATTGCTTCATTCCTCTTTAGTTCTTCTACGTCCTTGTTAAATGTTTCTTGCATTTTGTCTATTCTATTTCCAAGATTTTGGATCATCCTTACTATCATTATTCTGAATTCTTTTTCAGGTAGACTACCTATTTCCTCTTCATTTGTTAGGTCTGGTGGGTTTTGACCCTGCTCCTTCATCTGCTGTGTGTTTTTCTGTCATCTCATTTTGCTTATCTTACTGTGTTTGGGGTCTCCTTTTCACAGGCTGCAGGTTCGTAATTCCCGTTGTTTTTGGTATCTGTCTCCAGTGGCTAAGGTTGGTTCAGTGGGTTGTGTAGGCTTCCTGGTGGAGGGAACTAGTGCCTGTGTTCTGTGGATGAGGCTGGATCTTGTCTTTCTGGTGGGCACGTCCACGTCTGGTGGCGTATTTTGGGGTGTCTGTGGCCTTATTATGATTTTAGGCAGCCTCTCTGCTAATGGATGGGGCTGTGTTCCTGTCTTGCTAGTTGTTTGGCATAGGGTGTCCAGCACTGTAGCTTGCTGGTCGTTGAGTGAAGCTGGGTCTTGATGTTGAGATGGAGATCTCTGAGAGATTTTCGCCATTTGGTATTATGTGGAGCTGGGAGGTCTCTTGTGGACCAGTGTCCTGAAGTTGGCTCTCTCACCTCAGAGGCACAGCCCTGATGCCTGGCTGGAGCACCAAGAGCCTTTCATCCACACGGCTCAGAGTAAAAGGGAGAAAAAATAGAAAGAAAGAAAGAAAGAAAGAGGATAAAATAAAGCTATTATAAAGCAAAGCTATACAGACAAAATCTCACCCAGAAGCATACACATATACACTCACAAAAAAAGGAAAAGGGGAAAAATTAATATATCCTGCTCCCAAAGTCCACCTCCTGAATTTGGGATGATTCGTTGTCTATTCAGGTATTCAACAGATGCAGGCACATCAAGTTGTTTGTGGAGTTTTAATCCGCTGCTTCTGAGGCTGCTGGGAGAGATTTCCCTTTCTCTTCTTTGTTCGCACAGCTCCCGGGGTTCAGCTTTGGATTTGGACCCGCCTCTGCGTGTAGGTCGCCTGAGGGCATCTGTTCTTCGCTCACAGAGGACGGGGTTAAAGAAGCAGCTGCTTCGGGGGCTCTGGCTCACTCAGGTGGGGGGAGGGAAGGGTACGGATGCGGGGTGAGCCTGTGGCGGCAGAGGCCGGCGGGACGTTGCAGCAGCCTGAGGCGCCGTGCGTTCTCCCGGGGAAGTTGTCCCTGGATCACAGGACCCAGGCAGTGGTGGGCTGCACAGGCTCCCGGGAGGGGCGGTGTGGAAAGTGACCTGTGCTCGCACACAGGCTTTTTGGTGGTGGCAGCAGCAGCCTTAGCATCTCATGCCCGTCTCTGGGGTCCGCGCTGATAGCCGCGGCTCGCGCCTGTCTCCGGAGCTTGTTTAGGCGCCGCTCTGAATCCCCTCTCCTCACGCACCAGGAAACAAAGAGGCAAGAAAAAATCTCTTGCCTCTTCGGCAGCTGCAGACTTTTTCCCGGACTCCCTCCCGGCTAGCTGTGGTGCGCTAACCCCTTCAGGCTGTGTTCACGCCGCCAGTCCTCTCCCTGCGATCCGACTGAAGCCCGAGCCTCAGCTCCCAGCCCCCGCCCGCCCCGCGTGTGAGCAGACAAGCCTCTCGGGCTGGTGAGTGCTGCTCGGCGCCGAGCCTCTGTGCGGGAATCTCTCCGCTTTGCCCTCCGCACCCCTGTGGCTGCGCTCTCCTCCGTGGCTCCGAAGCTTCCCCCCTCTGCCAACCGTAGTCTCCACCCGCAAAGGGGCTTCCTAGTGTGTGGAAACCTTTCCTCTTTCACAGCTCCCTCCCACTGGTGCAGGTCCCGTCCCTATTCTTTTGTCTCTGTTAATTCTTTTTTCTTTTGCCCTACCCAAGTACATGGGGAGTTTCTTGCTTTTGGGGAGGTCTGACGTCTTCTGCCAGCGTTCAGTGGGTGTTCTGTAGGCGCAGTTCCACGTGTAGATGTATTTCTAATGTATCTGTGGGAAGGAAGGTGATCTCCGCGTCTTACTCTTCCGCCATCTTGCCCTATCCTGTGTAGCCATTTTAATATTGAAGATGGAAGAGAAAAGCAACATTTTCAGCATATTATGCTTTATTATTTCAAGAAAGGTAAAAACACAACTGAAATGCAAAAAAAAAAAAAAAGATTTGTGCAGTGTATGGAGAAGGTGCTGTGACTTATCTAATGTGTCAAAAGTGGTTGGCAAAGTTTCATGCTAGAAATTTCTCACTGGATGATGGTCCATTGTCGGGTAGACCAGTTGAGTTGATAGCAATCAAATTGAGACATTAATTGAGAACAATCAATGATATACCACAGGGGAGATAGCCAACATACTCAAAATATCCAAATCAAGCTTTGAAAATCATTTTCACCAGCTTGGTTATGCTAATTGCTTTGATGTTTGGGTTCCACATAAGTTAAGAGAAAAAAACCTTCTTGACCATATTTCCACATGTGATTCTCTACTGAAACATAAGAAAATTGTTCTGTTTTTAAAACAAATTGTGACGGGTAATGAAAAGTGGATACTATACAATAATGTGGAATGGAAGAGATCATTGGGCAAGCGAAATGAACCACCACAAACCACACCAAAGACCTGTCTTCATCCAAAGAAGAACATATACATGTTGTGTATATGGTGGGAGTGGAAGGGAGTCCTCTATAATGACCTCCTTCCAGAAAACCAAACGATTAATTCTGCTCCCAATTAGACCAACTGAAAGTAGCACTCAACAAAAAGCGTCCGGAATTAGTCAACAGAAAACACATAATCTTCCATCAGGATAATGCAAGACCACATGTTTCTTTGATGACCAGGCAAAAACTGTTATAGCTTGGCTGGGAAGTTCTGATTCATCCACTGTATTCCCCAGACATTGCACTTTTGGATTTCCATTTATTTAGGTCTTCACAAAATTCTCTTAATGGAAAAAATTTCAACTCCCTGGAAGACTGTTAAAAGACACCTGGAACAGTTCTTTGCTCAAAAAGATAAAAAGTTTTGGGAAGATGGAATTATGAAGTTGCCTGAAAAATGGCAGAAGATAGTGGAACAAAATAGTGAATATGTTGTTCAATAAAGTTCTTGGTGAAATTGAAAATGTGTCTTTTATTTTTACTTAAAAACCGAAAGAAGTTTTTTGCCAACCCAATGTATATATAAGATTTGAAATTTTGGAACACCGGTTGTGCTTCCTTAATTTAGTTAATTCAAAATATCTTCAAGAATGTTTGTAATATACACTTCCACCAGCAAGGCTTGAGAATCCATATTCTTTTCATTTCCATCAAGATTCTCTCTCTCTCTCTCTCTCTCTCAAGTATCTCTCTCTGGAGTGGTAGGCAAGAAGTGATACATTGTTGTAGTTTGAATTTGATTTTCTGGTTTATTATGCAATGTGAAAACATTTTAATATGTTCATTGGTCATTTTGATGCACTTTTTTGCTATTACTGTAGTAGTTCTTTATCCAACATTATATTGTGATATCTGTATTTTCTGTTGGTTAGAAGTTCTTAACATGTATTCTGGACTAGACTCCTTATTTGATTCCATATGTTACAAATATAATCTTCTACTCCATGGCCTGATTTTTCACCTTCTTAAGAGTGTCTATTTTTTTTTTTTATTAATTATTTATTTTTGGCTGTGTTGGGTCTTCGTTTCTGTGCGAGGGCTTCCTCTAGCTGCGGCGAGCGGGGGCCACTCTTCATCACGGTGCGCGGGCCTCTCACTGCTGCGGCCTCTCTTGTTGCAGAGCACAGGCTCCAGACACGCAGGCTCAGTAGTTGTGGCTCACGGGCCTAGTTGCTCCACGGCATGTGGAATCTTCCCAGACCAGGGCTCGAACCCGTGTCCCCTGCATTGGCAGGCAGATTCTCAAAAACTGTGCCACCAAGGAAGCCCCCAACAGTGTCTATTTTTAAAACAAATTTTCTTCATATAAATCCCAGTTCTCTTAAAATTTTCCTATATTCTATGAAGAAATTTCCCCTAATCCAAGGACATTTACATAGTATCTTATTTTAAATTTCAGTATATTTGTTGTTTTACATCTTGTGGAATTTAGTTTTATGAATGATGTAAAATAGGAGTTATGTTCATTTTCTTCCATATGGGCACAGAATGAATCCTGCCTAGTTCACTGAAAAATGTATCCTTACCCAATTGGTCCATAGTATCAACTTTGTACTAAAACAAGTGACCAAGTATGCATGCATTTGATTCTGGCGTTTCTACTGTGCTCCATTCCAATCACATGCCACTTCCTCAATTATTGTAAATACAAAATAAGTTTTAATATATGATAATCCTCCAGCTCTGTTTTTCTTGATTATCTTGAGTAGTTTTGGTCATTTGCTTTTATATAATAGTTCTCAAATTTATAAATCCATTTCTAAAAAAGAAAGAAAGGTAAGAAACTTAATGACATTTTACTAGAATTACATAGAATCCTAGATCAATTGCATGTTGTGTTGACATATTTACAACATTAAATTTTCCAATAAAATAGCATGGAGTATCTCTCCTTTAATTAGATCTTCTTAAGTTTCTCTCAATAACGTTTCATAGATTTCTACAAAGATGAATTATGTATAATAAATAAATGTGTTCCTTAAATGTATTCTATTAAGTTTATTCATGTTATTTTAGTGGTGACTTTTATTTTAATTTTATTTTCTATAAATATTTTTTGTCATTCACATAAATACAATTGCTTGTTTTAATAAAAAAATACCTTGTATTTAGCGACCTTGTCACATTCATTTATATTCACCTATTAGTTGTACTATTTGTCTGTAAATTATTTTAAACATCTTATATTCACTTGTGAGAAATAAGTTTTACGTTTTCTTTCCAACCATTAAAAATCAGATTTTGCACCCATTTGAACTTCCATCACAATGTGAATACTAATGGTGATAGATATCCTTGTCTGTTTTCACTATCCAGATGAAACTATCAATAATTTACCATTACGTATAATATACAACTTTTTAGTGTATGTTCTTTATTAAATGAAGAAAGTTCCCTTCTGTTTTTATTATTCTGCTCTTTTTCTCAAGTTTGGCTGATCTGTATCTATTCAGATAATGATAAGCATCTTCTCTTTGTTTATTAACATAATGAAATTACATTGGCTGATTTTCAAATTTAAACCAACTTTGCATTTCAATCTGTTTGTGACTACATGAGATTATTGGCATGTAAACTTAATTTCTTGTAATGTCCTTGTTGAGTTTTTGTTTGTATGTTTTTTAAACACTTCATTTTCTTAGCAAAACTGAGAGGAAAGTATGTTGATTTTTATATATCTTTTGCCCCCACACACGGCTAGCCTCTCCCTTTATCAACATCAGTCACAATAGTGGTGCATTTGTTACAGTTGATGAACCTACACTGACACATCATAATCATAGTTTACATTACAGTTCATTCTTTGTGTTGTGCATTATATAGATTTGGACAAAAATATAATGGTATGAATCCATCATTATAGTATCATAAAGAGTTTTTTACTGACCTAAAAATCCTCTGTGCTCCACCTATTTATCTCACTAACAGAAACCACTGTTTGTTTTTCTTTTTTTCTTTTTTTTCTGTCTCCATAGCTTTGCCTTTTCCAGAATATAATATATTCTGAATCATACTGTATGTACCATTTTCAGACTGATTGACTTTTTTTACTTAGTAATATGTATTTAAGGTTCCTCTATGTCTTTTCATGACTTTACATATACTTCTTTTTAGTACATCCACTGTCTGGATGTACTACAGTTTATTTATCCATTCACCTTATGAAGAACATCTTGGTTGCTTCCAAATTTTAGCAATTATGAATAAAGCTGCTATAAACATCTGTGGGCAGGTTTTTGTGTGGACAAAATTGTTCAGATCTTTTTGGTATATACAACGGAACACACAATTCCTGGGTCAAATGGTAAGGGTATGTTTAATTTTGTAAGAAAACACCAAGTTGTCTTCCAAAGTGGCTATACCATTCACATTTCCAACAGCAATGAAAGAGTGTTCCTGTTGCTCCACATTCTTACCAGCATTTGGTGTTGTCAGTGTTCTGGATTTTGTCCCTTCTAATAGGAACATAGTGGTATCTCATTGTTTTTCTAGTTTTCATTTCCCTGGTGACATATGATCTGAAGCATCTTTGCATATGATTATTTGCCATCTGTATATCTTCTCTCATGAGATTTCTGTTAAGGTCTTTGGCCCATTTTTTAATCATATTTGGGGGAGGGGGTCTTAAACTTGAGTTTTAAGAGTTCTTTGTACATTTTGAAAAACAGATTTTTATCAGATGTGTCTTTTGCAAATATTTTCATCCAGTCTTTGGATTGTATTCCAATTCTCTTGATGTTGTCTCTTGCAGAATTTTATTTTTATTTTAATAAAGTCCAGGTTATTATTTTTCTTTTCATGGATCTGTCTTTGATATTGTATCTAAACAGTCATCATTATACCCAAGTTTATACAGATTTTCTTCTATGTTATCTTTGAGGAGTGTTATAGTTTTTCATCTTACATTTAGGTTCATGATTCATTTTGAGTTAATTCTTTTGACAGGTATAAAGTCTGTGTCTAGATTCATTTTTTTGCTTATGGATGTCCAGTTTTCCAGCACTACTTGTTGAAGAGACTACCTTTGCTCCATTTTGTTCCTTTGCTTCTTTGTCAAAGTTTAGTTGTCCATATTTATGTGAGTGTATTTCTGGGTTCTCTATTCTGGTTTTTTTTTGAGTTTTAATATTAAAATTTTGTTCCCCACATAAAACAAGTTTTGACGTCTTTTTCTCTTACTGATATCACAAAAAAAAAAACTGTGAAAGAGTCATTTTATTTGTTCCTTAAATGTTTAGAAAGAAATTACACTGTCAGAGTAATTTTTCTGGGAAGATGTTTAATTTTAGATTTTTTTGGATACATTATTCTATACATAGGTTTTTGTTGGGTTTTGTTACATTTTTCAAATAATTTATTCTTCTAATGTACATTTACTAAATTTTTAGCATTAAATTTTTATTCATATCTTTTCATGGTCAGTTTATGAAGTGATGGATCTATAGTGATAATCATGTATCATTCCTGATATGCATATATATGTATATATACATATTTACATGCATATATATTTGATGAAGAGTGGTGTGCTGATTTTTCTATGTTACTATTATTCTTGCTTGGTAAATTGATATTTATTAGTTTTTTATTAATTATCATTTGAATTTTTGTATGTTGTTATCTCCTCTACAAATTTTTATTTAAGCCATTAATTTTCTATTTTATCTTTAATATTTTTCTACCATTTATTTTCCTATGGGTTAAATTTGTTGTTTTTTTAAAAAAATCTGAAAAGCATGATAAATAAATTTTACCTACTTAAAAAGTTCACCTAGGACTTCCCTGGTGGTGCATTGGTTAAGAATCCGCCTGCCAATACAGGGGACAATTGTTCGAGCCCTGGTCTGGGAAGATCCCACATACCGCAGAGCAACTAAACCCGTGTGCCACAACTACTGAGCCTGCGCTCTAGAGCCTGCGAGCCACAACTACTGAAGCCCATGCACCTAGAGCCCATGCTCTGCAACAAGAGAAGCCACTGCAATGAGAAGCCCATGCACCACAACGAAGAGTAGCTCTCACTCGCCGCAACTAGAGAAAGCCCACGTGCAGCAACAAAGACCCAACACAACCAAAAATTAATTAATTAATTAAAAAAAAAGTTTACCTAAAATTTACCTAAGTAAACCATATGTATTCTTTTCTTTTTTCTTTTTGCTTTATTCTCTAGCCTACAAAGGTAATTCACATTTTTCTTTTTTTCTTTTTTCCTTTAATATCTTTATTGGAGTAAAATTGCTTTACAATGTTGTGTTAGTTTCTGCTGTATAACAAAGTGAATCAGCTATATGCATACGTATATCCCCATATCCTGGGCAGGACACGAATAAAGATACAGATGTAGAGAATGGACTTCAGGACACGGGAAGGGGGAAGGGTAAACTGGGACGAAGTGAGAGAGTAACATTGACATATATATATACTACCAAATGTAAAATAGATAGCTAGTGGGAAGCAGCTGCATAGCACAGGGAGATCAGCTCGGTGCTTTGCGACCACCTAGAGGGGTGGGATAAGGAGGGTGGGAGGGATAACATATGTATTCTTTACCTTCACTTTCCATTTGCCTAAGGGGACATCAAGACAACATTGTTTAGTTAATCTACACTTTGCTGTCAGGTTCCATTGCAGCTGCATCCTCACAAGTGGAGGTATTGCATCTATTGTCAGGTAGAATTGCTTAAAGGAAAATGTGGAGATGATATTTGAGAGATCAGTATTCTTTTATACTCCATATAATTCTCTTCAGCCTCTGGCCTTCCTCTGTCTGCTCCTATGAACATTATCTTGGTATAGAGAAATCAACTTTCTAAATCTGCTAGGTTCTAGATTATTTGCTTAGTAGTCAAATTTAACATCTAGCTTCAGGAAACAGACCCTTTCTTATCAATGCCATATTGCTCTCTTTTCTCTTATTTAGATAAGTCTTCTTGGTACAAAACTTGCCACATGTGCAAACTTACTTATACTCAAGACCCAAAGTGTCCAACACACTTCAACGTTTGAAGATTACTTGCTTAATTCCCAAATGCAAATTCTTAGATTCCAATATCAAGCAATGTTACAATTTAAATAAGTGTTTTGTACATGCTTAGCAAGAGCTGACATCTTCTAAAGGTAGCATGTATTAGGTTCCTCTCTAATCTTCTCTCTATCTCTAGTTAAAATTAACAAACAAGTACATATTATCTTCAGCTCCCCTCTTCATGGTACTGACTCTTATAAAATCAAAGCTTTTGGCAACAAAGAATCTGCTAACTCAAGGTGAAAACACATTCAATATAAGGCTACTGGATAGATTACAAATTTATCAAATAAAAATACAGGGTGCCCAGTTAAATTGGAAATTCAGTTAAATAATAGCAACAACAAAGATGTAGTAGAAGTAGCCCCATGCAATATTCAGAGTATACTTATTAAAAATAGAACTTGAGGTTTACCTTAAATTCAAATTTAACTGTGCATCTTGTATTTTATCTGGTAACCACATTTAGGTAAGAAACACAAATACACACAACCATCAACAACACTACCAAAAGAAAATAAATCTCATTTTTTTCTTGCTAGTCATTGCTGCTGCTGGATACAATTGCTACCACCACTGGTCACTGTTGCTGCAGCTTTTGGAAATATGGCTATATAGGTGAGTTCTAAACTGCCCTTTTGCTTTCAAGTTATTTCCTGGAGACTTAAATTCTTAGTTAGCATCTTCATTTGTCTGTGACCTTAACACCAGGATAAGGAGAAAAATTAAATGTTCATCTTCAACTCTTTACTAGAAAAATTAGACCCCATCTCATACCAAGACTTCCAAAATTAGATGGAAGGGAGGGGTTTTCCCTCTAAAATAGCACATTTGTATCATTTAGAGCATCATAAAAAAAAAGTGTTTCCTTATTGTATGTTACTGAATGGAGACTACATATCACTCTATTAGTTGCAAAAAATGAACCAAACTTTTTTCTTTAAACTTATTAACAGCAATTTATTTGGTAAGTGAAGTTGAGAACCTTCAGGAAATCCTTTAACCTAAGTCAGCAAAGAATTCTAGACAATAGGCTCAGAGTCTAATTTGACCAGAAATTTAAAGTTAAATGAGTTGGGGTGGGGTGGGATAATCAGAAGGCTGGCATGGGGCCCGCCGGGGACTGGAAGCCTTGACAGTGTAGAGTTGGGAAGGGGAGAAACTCTTC
Organism: Eubalaena glacialis; assembly: GCF_028564815.1. Classification (NCBI taxonomy): domain Eukaryota; kingdom Metazoa; phylum Chordata; class Mammalia; order Artiodactyla; family Balaenidae; genus Eubalaena; species Eubalaena glacialis. The sequence goes on along the minus strand of NC_083731.1, from coordinate 37,647,380 downwards.
CGCTCTGAGGCAAGGCACAGACAATTTGGCAAGGAAAGATGAGGGTGGAACACCAGCTGTCAAGGAACATGTTCAGAGAGGCCAGTTGAAGTGCATGCAATAGGGGACCGTTCAGGTAACTTGAGCCATGACACTAGGCATCAGTGAAATTTGAGGCCTCAGGCTGTTTGCAAGTGCTCGTGGTCTACCTGGGAGCTGCTGACACCTGTGAGTCTCTCCACACTCTCAGTGCAGTGGCTCAGGATATCCAGTACTTCACAGGTCATTCTGGCCACTCCCATGGCTCCACTTCCACGGGATGCCAGCGTGACCTTATTGGCTGATGTCAAAGGACCACTGGTATTTCCTGCCACCTGGGGCAACTTCTCTAGCAGCATCAGCTGAGCAGCCTCCTGGTCCAGCTGGAAAGTTACTGCTTTCTTGACAACCTGCTTAGATTTGGCCTGGGACTCTGGCTTCTAGGGCAAAGGCCTCGGTCTCCTCATGCATCCATACAGAAACGTCTTCTGCCTCTCTCTGTGTTATCAGCTGGGAATTATCTGTATTGACTAGGTGCTTCAGGCTTGCAGCGCTGGGCTCCCATTGTCCTCTTTTTTTTTTTCATTAGTGTTAATTTCTTTATTTACTGAAGTATGGTTAATGTACAATATTATATAAGTCACAGGCATACAATATAGTGATTCATGATTTTTAAAGGTTATACTCCATTTATAGTTACTACAAAATATTGGCTATATTCCCTGTGTTGTACAATACATACTTGTAGCTTATTTTACACATAATAATTTGTACATATTACTCACCTACCCCTATCCTGCCCCTGCCCTCTTCTCTCTCTTCACTGGTAACCACTAGTTTGTTCTCTCTATATATGTCTGCTTCTTTTTTGTTATATACACTAGTTTGTTGTAATTTTTAGATTCCTCATATAACTGATATCATACAGTATTTGCCTTTCTCTGCCTGACTTATTTCACTTAACATAACGCCCTTCAAGTCCATCCCTGATGTTGCAAATGGCAACATTTTATTCTTTTTATGGCTGAGTAGTATTCCATTGTGTGCGTGAGTGTCTGTGGGTGCGCATGTGTGTATGTGTGTATATATACCATATTTTTTTTTTAACTGGGCTGAAATTTATTGATTTATTTATTTTTTTTTAATATCTTTATTGGAGTATAATAGCTTTAAAACAGTGTGTTAGTTTCTGCTTTATAACAAAGCGAATCAGCTATACATATACATATATCCCCATATCTCCTCCCTCTTATGACTCCCTCCCACCCTCCTTGTCCCACCCCTCTAGGTGGTCACAAAGCACCGAGCTGATCTCCCTGTGCTATGTGGCTGCTTCCCACTAGCTATGTATTTTACATTTCATAGTGTATATATGTCCATGCCACTCTCACTTTATCGCAGATTACCCTTCCCCCTCCCCGTATACTCAAGTCCATTCTCTACCTCTGTGTCTTTATTCCTGTCCTGCCCCTAGGTTCTTCAGAACTTTTTTTCCCTCTTTTTTAGATTCCATACATACGTGTTAGCATACGGTGTTTGTTTTTCTCTTTCTGACTTTCTTCACTCTGTATGACAGTCTCTAGGTCCATCCACATCACTACAAATAACTCAATTTCATTTCTTTTTATGGCTGAGTAATATTCCATTGTATATATGTGCCACATCTTCTTTATCCATTCGTCTGTCAATGGACATATAGGTTGCTTCCATGTCCTGGCTATTGTAAATAGAGCGGCAGTGAACATTGTGGTAGATGACTGTTTTTGAATTATGGTTTTGAAATACGCCCAGTAGTGGGATTGCTGGGTCATATGGTAGTTCTATTTTTAGTTTTTTAAGGAACCTCCATACTGTTCTCCATAGTGGCTGTATAAATTTACATTCCCACCAACAGTGCCAGAGGGTTCCCTTTTCTCCATCGCCTCTCCAGCATTTATTGTTCATAGATATATTTATGATGGCCATTCTGACCAGTGTGCGGTGATACCTCATTGTATTTTTGATTTGCATTTCTCTAATGATTAGTGATGTTGAACATCCTTTCATGTGTTTGTTGGCAATCTGTATATCTTCTGTGGAGAAATGTCTATTTAGGTCTCCTGCTCATTTTTGGATTGGGTTGTTTGTTTTTTTGATATTGAGCTGCTGCATGAGCTGCTTGTAAATTTTGCAGATTAATCCTTTGTCAGTTGCTTCATTTGCAAATATTTTCTCCCATTCTGATGGCTGCCTTTTCATCTTGTTTATATTTTCGTTTCCTGTGCAAAAGCTTTTATGTTTCATTAGGCCCCATTTGTTTATTTTTGTTTGTATTTCCATTTCTCTAGGAGGTGGGTCTAAAAGGATCTTGCTGTGATTTACAAGAAAGAGTGTTCTTCCTATGTTTTCCTCTAAGAGTTTTATAGTGTCTGGCCTTACATTTAGGTCTTTAATCCATTTTGAGTTTATTTTGGTGTATGGTGTTAGGGAGTGTTCTAATTTCATTCTTTTACAGGTAGCTGTCCAGTTTTCCCAGCACCACTTATTGAAGAGACTGTCTTTTCTCCATTGTATATTCTTACCTCCTTTATCAAAAATAAAGTGACCATACGTGCATGGGTTTTTCTCTGGGCTTTCTATCCTGTTCCATTGATCTATATTTCTGTTTTTGTGCCAGTACCATACTGTCTTGATTACTGCAGCTTTGCAGTATAGCCTGAAGTCTGGGAGCTGGAGTCCTCCAGCTCCGTTTTTCTTTCTCAAGATTGATTTGAATATTCGGGGTCTTTTGTGTTTCCATACAAATGTGAAAGTTTTTGTTCTAGTTCTGTGAAAAATGCCAGTGGTAGTTTGATAGGGATTGCATTGAATCTGTAGATTGCTTTGGGTAGTAGAGTCATTTTCACAATGTTGATTCTTCCAGTCCAGGAACATGGTATATCTCTCCATCTATTTGTATCATATTTAATTTCTTTCATCAGTGTCTTATAGTTTTCTGCATACAGGTCATTTTTCTCCTTAGGTAGGATTATTCGTAGGTATTTTATTCTTTCTGTTGCAGTGGTAAAAGGGAGTGTTTCCTTAATTTCACTTTCAGATTTTTCATCATTAGTGTATAGGAATGCAAGAGATTTCTGTGCATTAACTTTGTATCCTGCTACGTTACCAAATTCATTGATTAGCTCTAGTAGTTTTCTGGTGACATATTTAGGATTCTCTATGTATAGTATCATGTCATCTACAAACCATGACAGCTTTACTTCTTCTTTTCTGATTTGGATTCCTTTTATTTCTTTTTCTTCTTTGATTGCTCTGGCTAAAACTTCCAAAACTATGTTGAATAATTGTGGTGAGAGTTGACAACCTTCTCTTGTTCATGATCTTAGAGAAATGGTTTCAGTTTTTCACCACTGAGAACAATGTTGGCTGTGGTCTTGTCACATATGGCCTTTATTATGTTGAGGTAAGTTCCCTCTATGCCTAATTTCTGGAGGGTTTTTATCATAAATGGGTGTTGAATTTTGTCAAAAGCTTTTTCTTCATCTGTTGAGATGATGATATGGTTTTTCTCCTTCAATTTGTTAATATGGTGTATCACATTGATTGATTTGCATATATTGAAGAATCCTTGTATTCCTGGGTTGAACCCCACTTGATCATGCTGCATGATCCTTTTAATGTGTTGTTGGATTCTGTTTGCTGGTAATTTGTTGAGGATTTTTGCATCTATGTTCATCAATGATATTGGCCTGTAGTTTTCTTTCCTTGTGACATCTTTGTCTGGTTTTGGTATCAGGGTGATGGTGACCTCATAGAATGAGTTTGGGTGTGTTTCTCCCTCTGCTATATTGTGGAAGAGTTTGAAAAGTATAGGTGTTAGCTCTTCTCTAAATGTTTGATAGAGTTCGCCTGTGAAGCCATCTGGTCTGGGGCGTTTGTTTGTTGGATGATTTTTATCACAGTTTCAATTTCGGTGCTTGTGATTGGTCTATTTATATTTTCTATTTCTTCCTGGTTCAGTCTCAGAGCGTTTTGCTTTTCTATGAATTTGTCCGTTTCTTCCAGGTTGTCCAATTTATTGGCATATAGTTGCTTGTAGTAATCTCTCATGATCCTTTGTATTTCTGCAGTGTCAGTTGTTACCTCTCCTTTTTCATTTGTAATTCTATTGATTTGAGTCTTCGCTCTTTTTTTCTTGATGAGTCTGGCTAATGGTTTATCAATTTTGTTTATCTTCTCAAAGATCCAGCTTTCAGTTTTATTTATCTTTTCTATTGTTTTCTTTATTTCTTTTTCATTTATCTCTGACCTGATCTTTATGATTTCTTTCCTTCTGCTAACTTTGGGGTTTTTTTGTTCTTTTTTCTCTAATTGCTTTCGGTGTAAAGTTAGATTGTTTATTTCAGATATTTCCTGTTTCTTGAGGTAGCATTGTATTGCTATATACTTCCCTCGTAGAACCTCTTTTGCTGCATCCCATAGGTTTTGCATCATCATGTTTTCATTGTCATTTCTTTCTAGGTATTTTTTGATTTCTTCAGTGATCTCTTGGTTATTTAGTAGTGTATTGTTTAGCCCCCATATGTTTATATTTTTAACAGATTTTTTACTGTAATTAATATCTAGTCTCATAGCATTGTGGTCGGAAAAGATACTTGATATGATTTCAGTTTTCTTAAATTTACCAAGGCTTGATTTGTGACCCAAAATATGATCTATCCTGGAGAATATTCCATGGGCACTTGAGAAGAAAGTTTATTCTGTTGTTTTTGGATTGCATGTCCTATAAACATTAGTTAAGTCCATCTTGTTTAATGTATCATTTAAAGCTTGTGTTTCCTTATTTATTTTCATTTTGGATGATCTTTCCAATGGTGAAACTGGGATGTTAAAGTCCCCTACTATGATTGTGTTACTGTCGTTTTCCCCTTTTATGGCTGTTAGTATTTGCCTTATGTATTGAGTTGCTCCTACATCGGGTGCATAAATATTTACAATTGTTATATCTTCTTCTTGGATTGATCCCTTGATCATTATGTAGTGTCCTTCTTTGTCTCTTGTAATAGTCTTTGTTTTAAAGTCTATTTTGTCTGATATAAGAATTGCTACTCCAGCTTTCTTTTGATTTCCATTTGCATGGAATATATTTTTCCATCCCCTCACTTTCAGTCTGTATGTGTCCCTAGGTCTGAAGTGGGTCTCTTGTAGACAGCATATATACAGCTCTTGTTTTTGCATCCATTCAGCCAGTCTATGTCTTTTGGTTGGAGCATTTAATCCATTTACATTTAAGGTAGTTATCGATATGTATGTTCCTCTTACCATTTTCTTAATTGTTTTGGGTTTGTTATTGTAGGTCTTTTCCTCCTCTTGTGTTTCCTGCCTAGAGAAGTTCCTTTAGCATTTGTTGCAAAGCTTGTTTGGTGGTGCTGAATTCTCTTAGCTTTTCCTTGTCTGTAAAGGTTTTAATTTCTCCTTCGAATCTGAATGAGATCCTTGCTGGGTAGAGTAATCTTGGTTTTTCCCTTTCATCACTTTAATTATTTCCTGCCACTCCCTTCTGGCTTGCAGAGTTTCTGTTGAAAGATCAGCTGTTAACCTTATGAGGATTCCCTTGTATATTATTTGTTGTTTTTTCCTTGTTGCTTTTAATATTTTTTCTTTGTATTTAATTTTTTATAGTTTGATTAATATGTGTCTTGGCATGTTTCTCCTTGGATTTATCCTGTGTAGGAATCTTTGCATTTCTGGACTTGATTGACTATTTCCTTTCCCATATTAGGGAAGTTTTCAACTATAATTCTTCAAATTTTCTCAGTCCCTTTCTTTTTCTTTTCTTCCTCTGGGACCCCTATAATTTGAATGTTGTTTCATTTAATGTGTCCCAGAGATATCTGAGACTGTCCTCAATTCTTTTCATTCTTTTTTCTTTATTCTGCTCTGTTTTTTCCCCTATTTTATCTTCCAGGTCACTTTTCCATTCTTCTGCCTCAGTTATACTGCTATTGATTCCTTCTAAGAGTTTTAAATTTCATTTATTGTGTTGGTCATCATTGTTTGTTTGCTCTTTAGTAATTCTAGGTCCCTGTTAAACATTTCCTGTATTTTCTCTACTCTATTTCCAAAATTTTGGCTCATCTTTACTATCATTACTCTGAATTCTTTTTCAGGTAGACTGCCTATTTCCTCTTCATTTGTTTGGTCTCGTGGGTTTTTGCCTTGCTCTTTCATCTGCTGTGTGTTTCTCTGTCTTCTCATTTTGCTTTACTTTCTGTTTTTGTGGTCTCCTTTTCACAGGCTGCAGGTTCATAGTTCCCGTTGTTTTCCGTGTCTGCCCCCAGTTGTTAAAGTTGGTTCAGTGGGTTGTGTAGACTTCCTGGTGGAGGGTACTGGTGCCTGTGTTCTGGTGGATGAGGCTGGATCTTGTCTTTCTAGTGGGGAGGACCACGTCTGGTGGTGTGTTTTGGGCTGTCCATGACCTCATTATGATTTTAGGCAGCCTCTCTGTTAATGGGTGAGTTTGTGTTCCTGTCTTGCTAGTTGTTTGGCATAGGATGCCCAACATTGTAGCTTGCTGGTCGTTGTGTGTAGCTGGGTCTTAACATTGAGATTGAGATTTCTGGGAGTGCTTTCACCATTTGATATTATGTGGAGCCGGGAGATCTCTGGTGGACGAATGTCCTGAACTCGGCTTTCCCACATCAGAGGCACAGGCCTGACACCTGGCTGGGGCACCAAGACCCTGTCAGCACACAGCCAGGTGAGTGGGGTGTTTCTTGTCTTTTGGGAAGTCTGAGGTCTTCTGCTAGAGTTCAGTAGGTGTTCTGTAGGAGTTATTCCACATGTAGATGTATTTCTGATGTATTTGTGGGGAGGAAGGTGATCGCCACATCTTACTTCTCCATCATCTTGAAGGTCTCCCTCACCACATCTTCTTTATTCATCCATTGATGGACACTTAGGTTGCTTCCATATTTTTGGCTATTGTAAATAATGCTGCTATGAACACTGGGGTGCATGTATCTTTTTGAAATAGTATTTTTGGTTTTTTTGGATATATACCCAGGAGTGGAATTGCAGGATCATATGGTAGTTCTATTTTTAGTTTTTTAAGAAACCTCCATACTCTTTTCCACAGTGGCTGCACCAATTTACATTCCCACCAAGTGTGTACAAGGGTTCCTTTTTCTCCCCTATTTGGCCAACATTTCATTTCTTATTTGTGTTCTGTCATCATTTGAATTAGCTTTACCAGGTCAATTTCTTTTATCCTATTTGAGCTAACTGGAAGTTTACTTTTTCATTCAAAGACTTTAACTAAGATTCTAGAAAGCATCTTCTGATATTGATTTCTTCCCTGCTTCCTACCCTTTTTTCAGTGTATAGGCTTCTTGTTACAAAAATACATCGTGAATTGAAAACAATATAAGGGAATCAATAAAGCACTTAAATGGGGAAAAAAACCCACACAAATATATTCTGAACTCGAATCTCTAGCTCTAGCAAGGCCATTTCCTGCTCCTGCACTGCCCCCTGCTGCGCTGCTCCATCACCTGCACCTGTGCCTCCTGCTCCTCCAGCTGCTGCTTAGTCTAGGCCACGTGAAGCTGATTGGCCAGGTCACCCTGTGCTCAGAGGGTGTTGACCTAGATGTCATACTTGGCCTTCTTCAGCTAGTTGTCCCTCTGCAACTTGGCCATCTCAATCTCACTCAAGTACTGAGCAGACACATTTGTCTGCCTGGTTTGGCCTTCGGACCCCAGTATCTCTTCACCTCCCCTCCTCAATCTGAGCATCTTTCTGGACTTGTGCTGTTTGAGCCTTCACTGAGGAGTGCAAATATCTGATCATCATGAATGTCCTTCAGGGTGTAGCTAACCACACTGATAAGTCTTACAGAATTCACAAAAAAATGGTTGTTGTTATTACAATAAAAAATTTAAAGTCTTATTCTTCTCATTGAAAGGTCTGTGTTCCAGTGAATAAATCCACCTTTAAACATGAGTTTCTTAGTTTTTCTATTACCCTGAAACAGAAACAGCTTAATTTAACTGATTTCAAATTTTTTCATTAATATGTTTTTCTTTTTAATTCAATCAAGATGATTTTTGTATGATAGCTCAGCATATTACTGTTTAATTTAGTGAACTGAATACTCTTTATACTTCTTTTGAGGTGCTTAATTATGTTATTATATTTTGGACATTCTGTGTGATAGATAAACAGCCACATTTTTAGTCTTCTTTGTTTCAGTTTAGTGTATGAGAAAAACCTTCCCCAGTAACATGATCGGATCCTCATTTTCTCTCTACACCTTGATATAAAATAACCACACATTCCAGAATGAAGAGCCTCCTGTTCCTCCTCTCTCTGCACTCATCTTGTACAGAGAAAAGCTATAATTTCTGACAATGTATAATAGTAGATTTGAAGGGGCCAGGGTAGGTCATTAATTGATAACTACAATGAGCTTTTGTACATAAGTAACACAACTTGATAAAAATCTGGGAGTAAATTACTCCGAACTAAAACACAGAAGTCAAAAAGTACATGAAATTAGTCAATGAGAGAAGAAGAGTATTCTTTTAAGTTTATTGATCTCATATGTAGAGGCTACAGTATATATCTTAGAAATAGTACTTCAGAGGTAATTAATATAAAATATTGTTCTCTTGTTCATTATTATCTTTGAGGTTTAGAAATTTTTCCTTGGAACAATAAGTGGTGAGATGTCAACAGATACATTTTTTATGCAACATTTTTATCCACTAACTATATTAGAAATACATAATTTATATATATATATATATATATTACAGTATCTGCTGAAGTCGCCTATACTACTAAAACAAACAGACAAAAACCATGAGTAAGTTCTACAAATCTAGAATGAAATACTAAGATGTAATATGTAATTGACTTTCCTGTACATATATTTACTAATGGAACAGGTAAAAATTTTTGGTAATTAATTAAAATGATGAAAGCCCTTAAGGGCATTTATTTAAATCAAGAAATTTAAAGTGTATTACTGTATTATGATTTCTCTGGTCTCTGTTTTCTGAATGTCTATTGATTAAATAACCTGATCATTTAATAAGTATTATTTTGCCCTTTTAGTGACACATAAAATAGCCACATGTGCTATTTGCTAACACAGAGATGATGCTAATCTGAATAAATACCCACAAAGATAGCCAGGAATAGAATTCAGGCAAACAAAATTTATCTCCCTATGATAATAATTATGCTCTCATAATTTGCAATAGCCCAAGGCCACTTTTTGATAACATGCTGAAATAATCCACTTAAGAATTCCCAAATTAGCCTACAAATCAACTTTTAACAAAAAACCTGCCATCATAATGGATCAGATAATAGCCCACACTGGGACTTTTGTATGCCCCACTTTCAGTCAGAACACATGTATTAAACTTTTCCTGTTGCAAGGAAGATGCTGTGAATTTAATTAAGGACCAGGGTATTACAACACAGCAATGTGTTTCAATTCTAATCTGATTTATTTCCAAAAAAAGCTGGACATTTGGTCTAGTGGTTGATTAGATTGGATCAAGTGGGAAAGTATTTTAATTACTCATTGTTTGATTTGCCTCCTTTCTTGGTGGTCAAAAAGCAATAACTATAATATTAATGATAATAAGTAATAATAATACAATATGGCTACCTTAGAAAAAATCATTTAGTATATATTTCAATATTGTTCTTATGTTTTATACAGTGAGAAACTAAAAATAAAATGCATTAGAGACAATAATATTTGAAATAAATAAGAAAAAATAAGAATATATCATTATCTCTTATTAAGAATCAAATACTAGAATTAAGATAATTAGAATATAAACCCTTATATTTAATAAGACTTTTAGGTAAAATATTCCTGTGAATAATGTTTTCTAATTGAAATAATGTGTATAATATATATTATTATTAGGGAAATCTCTATTTACAATCAAATAAGATAAAAAATTTATTGCCATTCTTTGAATAGCAGCAACTCAGGTTTTTTTTTTAATCTAAACAGTTTGCTGTTACATATTTTCATCAGAAAAAAAGAACTACGAAAAAAAACCAAAAAAACTAAAAAACAAAAACCAAAGCACATGCACAAAAAAGCCCACCTCAGTTGTTTACTTTTATTATGCACCATGCATTGTGTCATTAATAACCATCTAATGCTTGGCCAGGCAGCCAGGTTGGTCAAAAATTTAAACATATACTTTCAGTATGTGGATGTTTTTAGGCTCAGTGAAAGACACATTTTTTTACAAGAATGATTTAATGGGAAAACAAGATTTCTGTATCCACTTTTTTTCCTAAATTTTTTTCAATTTAAGATGTGTATCTATAACCTATACAGTTTATGTTGTTACATATTTATTTTATACACAAGTATGCTATTGAGCTCTAACAAGAGATTCTAATGACTTCTAATTTCCTCTACACGAAAAAAGTCTAATAAACTATGCTTTGAAATATTTCCCAGTTTCGTGAAATAAAGTTTCTGAAAGCCAATCGGTGCTTCTACCTAAAATAACTAGAAAAGCCAACAAAATACAGATCTGACCTGTTTGAAGGAGACAGAAAGCTAACAGTGCAGATCAAAATGAGAGGTGCAAAGGCATAGAGCATGAGAAATCTTGGAATAGTGACCTGGGTGCTATAACTGCTTCTACTCTAAGAGAATTTCCTAATTCTGATTAAAGCAGGAGGTTGAAGATCCAGATCATAACCCAGAGGGTAATACTGTGACTGGACAAAGATGCCACAAGAATTTCTGGTGAAGACTTGGGGATTTCAAAGACATAACTATTTCTCTCTTAATACATTTGTTAAAGCCTAAAGTTGCTTGAAATCATGACTAAAAACATTAGCAAAATGTCACTGACAAGCAAACAGGATATTTTTGAAAGCTTCATTAGGCATATACTAGAGTTAAAAAAAACACTAGAGCAATGGTCCACAAAATATAAGAGGATTATAGTTGAAAACCCTGGAAACCCAAAGACAAATCAAAGGTAAACCTAGATTTATAAGGATTGCAATCCAGACTCAATTCAAGACAGCCCATAATTAATGAGACTAGTAACCACTCTACTTTCCTAAAAGAAGGAAATGTTAATCATTTCCAAAGGAAGATAACAGTATCTGAAAATTCTAAAGACTTTTTTTTCCCAAATGTTACCATCGTCAAACTTTTCTAGGCTCACATATATACACACACATAAGCACAGAAACAGCATGGACCATTTGACTGGAAATGAAAGACAAAAAAAAATAGAATTATATTCACAGATGATTCAAGTATTGGGGTTACCTAACAAGGACTTAGAATAATTCTGATTAATATGTTCTAGAATATATAAAAATATGAAAAATAGAAAATTGCATAGATAATTTAACAGGAATCTATAAAGTGAATTTTTAAAAATCTAGATGTTCTAGAACATACAAAATTGAGAACTCTAAAATGAATTTAATAGTAGACTATATACAGCAAAAAATAAAGAGAGAGACAGAGTGGTGAATTGGAAGATAGGTCAATTGAAAGTGTCCAAATGGAAGCACAGACAATAGAAAAAGAAAGAGAGAGAGACAGAAACCATTTTTTTTTTTTTGCAAAATATAATCTACTACTCTTCAGCTAAATTTCTGTTAATAGGTGTTTTATTTCCTCATCCAACTCTCAATTTAACTGATACTTGGGGGTAATAAGGGATCTCATAGATCTGTACAACAGTTGTTTTTTTTTTGTCCAATTGCCTCCAGTGGAATGTCTATATTAATATAAAGACATAACCCAATGAATTGGTTTGATGCACAATACTTTGTTCTAAATGCTTACTTCTTTTGTTAGGTGTTATTTTGGTCAGAGGATAAGCAGCACCTGATGTAGAGCTGTATCTTCTCAGTTAGGATCCATTTGCAGCCACTTCAGGCTACTGTTAACTATTTCCTGATTCATCTTTACATCATTTCTTTATTATTTCTGAACAGCATTTTACGGCATCAGCATCTTTAGTTTGTGGCTAAGCCCACAAACTTATATAGCCCAAGCACCACTGTGCTTCTCATTTCATATATACAAATAACAACCTCCAAGGATCAGAAGGAAATCCTCCTTTGAATTCTAAACCCCAACTGAATAAGCAACTGTTTTTTTCTTTCCTGGGGTTGGAAGAAGCTACATGATCAAATTTAATTCCCCTCACATATTCTGCACAGTAATTTCTGTGATTGGATTCCCTTTGGAGTGTTGTTTTAATTTATCTAACTAAGGAGGGTTCATTTGCTTGGCCATAAGAAAGAATTCTTTGGTCATGTCACATGCTCTTAAATATTCAAATATCACCTCCTGGGGACAATATTTAAGTTTTCCTGTACAGCCACATATACTTCCCTAATTCTGCCTATTCAAAGTCTTATTCTTCAACTTCTGTAGTCAAATGGTGGTAGATTACCAATTTAAATATGGAAATAAGATTTGGAAGCTTCCATTGTTAAACTAGCTTGCTTTGTTTAATAAACATAAGTTTTAGACCATTCTGCCAACAAGATTATGAAGTCCTCTGGGATTCTATTGGTTCCAAAAGGTGAGCTACAACCACCTCATGGATAAAATATGTCCCCCTAAAATCATCATTAATGATATATTCGTATATTATTATAATATATCCCTAATTGTGTTGCTTGCACTGCAATTGTCTGCAAGTCTCTCAGAAACCACTTTTTGCTCTGAAACTTTCACAGATTCAGATTTATTTCTGGTAACTTTTGTGTAGATGTTAACAAGATCCTCATGTGATATATATGTGTCTACCAAAATCCAAAAAGCCTCCTATAGTGTTGTAGCACTTTATTGTTAGAAGAATGAAGTAAAACAGTTTGTACACTGTATTGTTTATGGAATGTCTTCTGTGACCCATGCTCAAGCTATTCCTAATAATTTAACAAATTAATCTGGTCCTGTATTTTAGATGGTATAATTAACCATTAGTCATGTATCCCACTGCATATTGTACATATGTTATAACAATTAGTCATATACTTTATTCTATTTCCCAAAATTTCTTGGCTATCTTTTCTGAAAAAGGTAATGCTATTTTATAATCAATGTAGTGAATCAACTTACTTTTGATGGCAATCAAGTCTATGCCTCATTTCATCAGGTCATTAACAGCATACTGGAAAATTCAGACACCCTATGAGAAGAGCAGTGAATAATCTCCTCAGATGTTTCCACCAAAAATCAATCAATCAATCTAGAGATAAAGTAAAAAAAATAATGAAAGAAAGAAAGAGAGAGAGAGAGAGAGAGGGACAGATAGGACAAAGCAAGGAAAGAAAGGAAAAAAATTTTAAAAATTTAAAAGGAATATGTGCTTAGCTTTCTTCAAAATTGAGATAGAACATAAAAGGAAACCTTAGCCAACTCTACAACATCCTAACAGTCAGTTTTATACTTTAGCTTGTCATCATAGCAGGCAGCAGATGCTATTAGAGAAACTATGTAATTCAAGTCATAAGAGTGAGCATTTACTTTTCAGGAACTATCTAGTTTTCCTAGAGGGCAGTGGGAACTCTTGTAAGTGGAGATATTTTGAATCTAGTATGCCTACTTCTGCTATTCTTCTTTGAATACAAAATTTCTGCTTTCAAAAATTCCAAAAAGTTTTTATTTAGCACAATAATAAAACAAAGTTTAGACTTGCCCAATATCCAACTATAAGTATTCAATGATGATTTATTGCATTTACGATCTCATTCATTCCAATTATGTCTTCTGGTACTGGTGACGTTACCACACCATGGTACAGGATAATCTATATTTTCACCATAACATTGGTGACAGCTGCCATAGTATGAATTTACATTCCAGGTTTCAGTTTTAACCATCAGATCATATCCCCTTGTCTTCCAGTATATGGTGTATCAATATCTATTCCCACAAAAAGTTTTCTTCTCTACCCAGCCTGTTTAACTTTAATTATAGTGTACAACCTTGGGGCCCTTGCTGGAAATTTAATGAAATTATATTGATCCTCAAATCATATCATTCATCCTCTATTACTACCACATTGAAAGACTAAGTTTCTTCAGTACCCTGTTCTAATATCTTGGTGTGTGTTGTGTGTGTGTGTGTGTGTGTGTGGTTTCTCCTTTAATGTGATTGAATTTAAATGTATCTGAGATGAGATAAAGGGAACATATTCGGCAGGTTCTTTTAGCTGCTGTGTTGCCTGCCAGGGGTTGGTTTTCCTCCATCCAGATGGCAATAATGTGCCACTAGCTTTTTGTAGCAATCACATCAATCTCCTCCTTTTTAATCATTTCATTATTGATTAAATATATGTTGCCCCTCAATTTAGCATTCTTATTTCCATTATCATTATTTTTGCAGCAACCATTCTCCTTTTAAATGACTCAAACATCGTTAATACCCTTAAAGACCATGTTTTCATAGTAAATAGCAGGTTGGCCCAGGTTCTAGTATGGTCTCTTGCTCTCTTAAAAGGGGAGTTGAATAAAGGTCCATGCATGGGGTGATGGCTACTGATACCATAGCTTCTACCACTGGTTAGATCAGAGGCATATGATTTGTCTTGCCTCATTACTCATCACTGCACATTCCATCTTATGTAATTGGTAGCTACAATTGTGTTACTATTGTAACAAATTACCAAAACTTAGTGTCTTAAAACTATGCTTATTATCTTACAGTTCTGAAGTCAGAAAAGCAAAATGGGGTTTATTTGGCCAAATTCAAGATATCAGTAGAGCTATACAGTAAGTCCCCTAAATACAAACCTTCAAGTTGTGAACTTACAAAGATGTGAACATGCGTTCATATGTCCAATCACATAAGTTAGTTAACGTGTCTGGTGTACTTGTCACGTGTGTGCATCCCCTACAAGTCGTTGTGCTTTTGTGTAGTTTACTGTAATGTACTGTACTATATAGAGTACAGTAACACAGTATCTTTATTTCAAGCCCAGGATGTCTGGAAGCAAGCATAAAAGCAGCGGTGATATTGATAAGATACTGATAAGATACTGATAAGAAGCGCCAAGCAGTGATGATGGAAACAAAAGTGAAAATAATTGAGACAGTGGAGCCATGCAAAAAGATAGCTTGCCCTCTATCTCCTATTGCTGATGATCCTTC
Source organism: Eubalaena glacialis (assembly GCF_028564815.1). NCBI lineage: Eukaryota > Metazoa > Chordata > Mammalia > Artiodactyla > Balaenidae > Eubalaena > Eubalaena glacialis. The sequence goes on along the minus strand of NC_083731.1, from coordinate 37,632,200 downwards.
AGCTCTACTATCTCCCACCTCCTCTCCCTCCTCCAGTCAGTAACTCTTCTCGCCTGCTCACTCAATGCCAATCCCTGTATGCCAGCTGTTGTACTGTACTACTGTATTTTTCAAGGTACTGTACTGTAAGACTATAAATGTTTTCTATATTTTTGTGTTTGTTTTTTATGTATTATTTGTGTGAAAAGTATTATAAACCTATTACAGTACAGTACTATTTAGCCAATTATTTTAGTTGGGTACCTAGGCTAACTTTGCTGGACTTACGAACAAATTGAACTTACGAACGTGCTCTCGAAATGGAACTCATTCGTATGTAGGGGACTTACTGTACTCCTTCAGGAGGCTCTAGGGGAGAATCTATTTACTTCCTTTTTCCAGCACTGGAAGCTGCCTGCATTCCTTAGCTCATGGCCGCTTCACTCCAATTGACATCTGCTTCTATCATCATATTTCTTTCTCTGATTCTGACCCCCCCGCCTTCCTCTAATAAAAACCCTTGTGATGACATTATTTCCACTCAGATAATTCAGGAAAATCTCAAGGTTCTTAATTTAATCTGCAGATGCTTTTGCCATACAAGGTAACATATCCACAGATTTAGGAAACTATAGAAAAGGCACCTTGTGGGGGAGGAATGTTATTCTTCTTGTCACAGTTTCAAATATGTCTCAACCTTCTCTTTGCTTGATTTTGTTTACTTTGCCTTCCATGTCAGTGGATGTATTACCACTTAAGAGACTGGCAGCACCAAAAAATAATATCTCAGAGCCATTTTCTACTTTTTATGCCCCCCTTTATTTGCAGTCTACCTGCAATGCCCATTCTGCTTTTTAAGGAGTAGTGGTCATAGGTTTGGATGGGCAATCAGATTCATGAGAGTAAATAGGCTTCTCTCCATATCAAGTGTACTTAGCTAAAAGCTAAGAATATCAATATTCTCTGAGGGTGAGGTAACCAACATAGAATAGCTAAAGTCTAAGACCTATAGTGGCTATTTCCAAAGACCCAGATATCCTACAGTCTAGATGTGTGTAATTATGAGAGATTAACATAACTTGAGGAAGAGGTCCGCTCAAAGAAGCCATGGTTTCCTTTCAGCGATTTTCCTTAGCAGCTCACATTATTCTCTCAAGGCTATGTTACTAGCTAGTTGCAAAATTCTCAAGGGATACATAATAATGTCCATTTTCTAGTGCAGCTGCATCTCACCATATCCAGTTATTCATTACTTGATAAACAACATTGACAATGAGATAGAGATGCTAATTCAGTACATAGCCCTGGGCTGGATTCTCATTTATCATTGAGCCAATACAATCAAATTCCTAATAGTTCTCTGAGTTGATGTTTTAAGATAGATTGTCAAGAATTGACTCCTCAGATATCCTTGATGCTGGAGGAAAAACTACCAAAACAGTTATACCCTTTCCTTCTAGTATCTTTCAGCAGATTTTGGAAATGTGTGTTCATTATCAATTCAAATATTGGCTTTCTGTATTCTCTCTCCTCACATTCTTGAATTTCAATTACCCATGTTTTAGACTTTCACTGATTTCCACAATTCTCTAGTCTCCTCTCTCTCTCTCTCCTATCTTACATGTTCTACATTAAAAAAATATTTTAAATATTTTATTGAAGTTAGTTGATTTACAATGTTGTGTTAATTTCTGCTGTACAGCAAGGTGATTCAGTTAAATATATATATATATATATATATATATATTTATTTATTTATTATTTTTCATATTCTTTTCCATTATGGTTTATCACAGGATATTGAATATAGTTCCATGTGCTACACAGTATGACCTTGTTGTTTATCTATCCTATATATATTAGTTTGCATCTGCTAACCCCAAATTCCCACTCCATCCTTCCCCCACAACCCCTTATAAGTTCTACTTTTGCTGTTATTGACACTCCTTTCACTGAGAGGTGGGGTCTATATCCCCCTCAACTGAATCTGAGGTTGGCCTTGTGGATTGCTTAGAACAGCGGTCCCCATCTTTTTTGGCACCAGGGACCGGTTTTGTGGAAGACAATTTTTCCACGGACTGGGGACAGGTGTTTCAGGCGGTAATGCTAGCGATGGGGCGGATGGTTCAGGCGGTAATGGGAGCGATGGGGGGAATGGTTCAGGTGGTAATGGCAGCGATAGGGAAGAGCAGATGAAGCTTTGCTTGCTCACCCGCCTACTGCTCATCTTCTGCTGTGCGGCCTGGCTCCTAACAGGCCGTGGACCACTACTTGTCTGCAGCCCCGGTGGTTGGCGACCCCTGGTTTAGACCCTTGGAGTATGGCAAAAGGGATACTCTGTGGCTTTTCAGGACAAATCATAAAAAGTACACAGATTCTACCTTCCTCACTCTAAAGATATTTCTCCTGGGAACCCAACCACCATCCTATGAGGAAGACAACTTGTGGAGTCTACATGTATAGGCCCAGGTGGTAGGTTAACAAGGTCCTTCCCACTGTCAGCCAGCATCTTCCTTTAAACATGTGAGTTAGAGAGCTTTCAGATGATTTCAGCCTCCAGGCTTGGAGTCTTCCCTCTCAGGCCTCAGATATCATGGAGCAGTGATAAACGATCTCCATTATGGCCTTTCTGAATTCTTAACCAGTGTTATTCAGGAGCATAATAGATAACTGTTTTATGCTGAAATTTGCTCACAGTCTTGAGGTAAACTTTGAAGTAATTTGCTACACAGCCATAATAACTAGAATAGGAGATGGTAAGAGAATGAAGGGCTGGCTGCCTCAACTGGATGAATGTGTACTTCATCTGAATGTGAGAAATGGTGAATAGCAAATTCTTTGGAAAGGTGTCATAAGTGTTGGTGGGAGTGGAGACCTGTGTTGGGGGAATCATGGGATCATAAAATTTTCTCTGTCTCCTACATCACAAAATATTTGCCATTACCTTGGCAGATACAATTACACCAGGAGAGGGACTGCACTTATTATCCAGCAGAAGAAGACTTTTTCTCAGGACACTATTTTAATTTCTCAGAATAAAACAAGAGTAGGCTGAAGAGTGACCTTCCTTCAGAGCTTAAACTAGAATTGATGATATGTGCATCCAGCTTCCTAGTGGTAAAGGCAATCACATTATATTTTAATTTCCTAATACTACTCCTTCCAGAGTCCAAACCAAAAAGAAAACTCTGGTAGGTCTATTCCTGAAACTTGCGTTGTGGATAGCCAGTACAGATGGCTTAATCAGAGACTCTCATTCAGAATGCCAAGTCTGTATAATGATAGGTAAAAAATAGAAAATTAGGGGAAGTTGTCACAGAAAGTAAGGAAGCCCATAAATGGAGAATGAGGCTGAGAAAGGATACCGTCACTCTCTTCAAAGCGCTCATATCAGAATAAGAGAATATTCAGAGTTGTTTCTCTCAGTTGTGGTGCCAGTTCATGGCCAGTTCTCAAAGACACCCCTGATTTGTTATCCTTTTAGAAGAACTGAATGGATTCAAGCTATGAAGTTTACCCAACAAGTATACTTTGATGATTTGAAGGAAAGACATCAATCTGTGTCCAGCGATATTCCACTTGAATATAGCAGTGTAGAAATTTTCATTTAGGTTACATTTTTATTATTTTTATAATGTTGGTTCTTATTCAGCCTGGAGATAAATCTTCCCTCTAAGCTTGATTGGATTTACTCTGACTGGCAGATGACATCTGATGCATGTGTTGCTGTGAATCAGAATGACATTCTGTTCAGACAATTTTATAGGTATGAAGGACAACACATTTTCTGGGGGACATAATTCTAATAGGCAAATACATTATACTTAAATTGCTTCAATGCCACAAGTATTCAATGGACACAGCACCTGTAGAGGCTTAATCAACATGGGCCCCGATTCATAAGAGGGCCTTAGGGATCTTGGGAACTAGGCTGAATGTGTGGATCCAAAGGACAATTTATTATCTAGAGGTTTGGGCACAATGATGATGACAAGGTAAGTCCAGGAAGGAGACCTTAATGTCATTCACTTCTAGAAAATTGAACATGTTTGGTAGTTAACCTAGTAAGCTGATAAAGCTAAATGCAACTATTTCAAATCTAATAAGGCATTAATCTCTTTGAAAATCTTGGAGAGGGTGTATATTTTCATTAAAAAAAGATTTTTTTTTAACAAGCATGTTAACTTCAACGTGCTCTGATGTGTTTAAAAAACATGGCTGGGAGGGCTGGAGGCTCAGGATAATGAGGTCAATGTTGGGGAATCCTATGGTCTTATGGTCTTATCTATCATTAGATAATGCAAAATCATCACTACCATTGTTTTATTTACTGCTACATATTCTTGGCCACTGTGCCTGGAACTTCTATTTTCTCTGGTACAATTATTTGGAACAGCCAGATTAAGGAATGACATGTTGACTCCATTTAAGGTAGGTGGGTGACTTTGGAAACATGCATCAAAGAAAACATTGTCTTTGTAGCTTGGTTATAGTTATATTCCAGATAAGATGGAACTTAGAGTTTACAGAGCAGTGATCTCTAAGGTTTCTAAGTTAGGAAAAATAGAGTATATGACAAAGAATATTTTTGCTTAGTTTTTTCTCCAAGAAGAAATAAAACAATGAAATTAATAGTAACTAATATGTGGTATGTTAATCATTATATTAATACTTATTCAACAGCTCTATAGGGTAACAAAATTATTTATGGTCCAAATGTATAGTCAAATAAGAATATAAGTCTAGAGAAAATGATCCTCCAGGAAAACATATATTTTAAATAGTTCACTTAAAATTCAAACTGATATATTATACATGGAGACTAATAATAGAAGGAGGAAGAAATAAATTTAGTTTTGGGAAAGTAACACACAGTTAAATGCTTCTATCAACATCTGTAGAAATTTGCAAATAATAGTAGGTAAAATTTTATGAAAAATAGACCAGTTAGTAAAGGAATATCAGAAATCTCATCAGGGATATCTTTAATGTGTTTGAGGCTAAAATTCTAATTTTGTAGACTTTTTTTCCTTTAAGAATTGTTTTTAACTGGAGAAACTATAGCAAGGATAGCAAGGATTGGGGTGGAGGTAAACTGGAAAAAATGGATTAAAAGAAGGTTCTAAGATCTTTATTCTAGTTTCAGATGCGAGAAGATTTTGCCCATGTTCGTATACATTGTATAGCCTTTACTCATGGAATTACTCAGGGTTGACCTAAATCTACTTTATCCAAGACAAGGGAAACTCTGAACAAAGACTATATGCAAATCCAACCATTGTTAATTCCTTGTTGATATTTTTTATTGAGTAATGAGTAACTGGGAAGGATGAGATGCAGCTTGCCTGGGGCAAGGAAGCAAGTCACAGTTCCCCAAGTGGGCTATGTGACTAAGCCAAAAGGATCTTATGTGGATGGGTTTCTGGAGCTGAGATTGTCTACCAACAATCAGTATTGTAAACACCCACATCCAATATAGAAAGACTGGGACGTCAGACGCTATGCATGGGAGTCAGAAGATCGTTTCTGTGCTGTTACTGAACATTCTTTGATGTTTCCTCTTTTGTATCTTTTCTTAAAGCTCAGTAAATGTGGTGTCAGATGAAACTATTGTTTTTTTGAATTGTATAGTCAAGCTGAATTGAATACTACTGCTGTTAATAGAGCAGAATGGGCTGTGTGATCAATCCATGGAATAAAGATTGTCTACAAGTCATAAATCAAATAATTACAAAAATATAAAGACATTATAGCAAGACAACCAGAAATCAAGACACCATCTTAAAACAACTCAAAAAAATATATACATCACTGTCAAAGGAGATGTGACATGACTGACAGCAGAGTTTTCAAGAATATCGACATTTATTTCAAGTAACATAGATCATCTACAAAAAGTGATTATATTTGCTAGTCCATAAAGCAAGTACCAACAAATTTCACCATATTATAATTATTCACAGTATGATATCTGACCAAATTGACCATAGACTGGTCAATAAACCAGTCGCAACAAGGTTCAAAGCACTGAAATCATGCAGAACATTATATATTGTCATATAATTTCAAAAAGAAAAGTAACAGCTGATATTTTAGTCATTTAGTTAAATTGATATGGGGGAATACTTTGTCATGATGGAAATATTCTTAAACTAGATTGCAGGGACATTTGTGCACTATGTATATAAACTCAATTCTTATAGCTATAAGGACATTTTTCAGGTCAGTTAAGCCCTCAATTCCCCAAACATGGTTTTACTCTGAGTTCATTAAGTGTTGAAACTTAAATTTACTTACAATGTGATTTTAAATATGTAAGTGTCTAGAGTGGATAGAATACTTTATTGATAAATAAAATGTAGTATCAAGTTTAGAAATATTGATGACATAAACAAGCAGAGTTTTTTCCAGAATTAGTAATATGCTTAATAGTTTTACATGTCTTATTATAATGGATGATATCAATCATTTAAATTGAAATAATTGCCATTATTTGAGTACATTTAGTTAAATTTAGAAATAATTATTGTCCTTTTAACTTTTTATTATGGAATTTTTTTCTTTCAAACTTAATAATAGAATAAGAGAGAAAAGTCAGTAAGATCATTTTTAAGAATAAGATTTATTCAGAATGATGCAACATAAGAATGATTCCAAAGGAGAATTCTACTTTGAAAAAGTATAGATTTAGCAAAAGGGATCTGCAAAATTTCAAATAATTTTGAGAATAGGCAATCAAAAGAGAATCTTAGAAAATAAAGAAATTATTCCTGTAGATTAGCCGTCTCTGGGTGTTCGGATAGTAATATGGGTTTAGAGAAAAAAGATAGGGAGGAACAGCAGAGTTGATGCTATTTTAGAGCAAGTGTGACAGGTTTTCAATTCTCTAGGGACTCTTGTCAGAGACAAAAAATATAGCAAACCCCAGCTACACATCAACAACTTTAACAATTATTACCAATTCGACAGTTTTTTTTTCATTTGTATTCACCTACACATTTATGTATTTAGTTATATATATATATATATATATATATATATATATATAGTGTATCATTCATTCATTTGCCTATTTCATTTAATTACCTTATTTAGTTAGGTCATCTATTTATTTTTGTTGGAGTATTTACAAAATATATCAGCAGAATAATATTCAATTGGCTAAGACTAAGTCTCTGAAAGGTAAGAGATTTTGTTTAAACATACACTCTGTGCCATTATCATACACGAAATTACTAAAATAATTTGTTAATATCATCAATATCCAGTTCATAATCACAGCTCTTATTATATAAAAAAGTATGTCTGAATTAGGATATGAGAAAGAAGTCTACATATTAAAATTAAATTATATGTATATATTAAATCATTTTTATTTTCTAATAATCCCTCTTCTTTTATTTTCCAAAGCCATTAATTGTTGAAGAATCAGGCCATTGATATTGTAAAAGTCCCCACTTTATTAATAATAAGCTAATTAAAAAGTAAAATTTTTTTGAAAGATGTAAACATCCATTATACAACGTATATCTAATGATGTCACAGAGCTTTACTAAAATTATAACAAAAGAATCTACTGAATTTTAGTACAGAATGTTTTATAAAGTAGCAATAATGCACTAATAGCCTCTGAGGTATATCAAGGAGCAAAAAGAAGCTCACGTGTAAAACTAAGCTACTGAGATTCAACTATTTGCAGTTATTGTCATTACACAACCAGATAAGAAATAATTGTCAACACTGCCAAAATTTAAAAATATTATATGAATTAATAAGGGAAACATATTACTATCATTCACAAAGAAAGGATTATTAGTTACTTTTACTGTACAAATTCTGTTTAAATTCAATATAAAAATCAGATTAACAAAAGCAGGGAAATTAGAAGATTTCACATAACATTGGAGGTAATATTTAGAAGATCTGTAGAATTCTAATTATGACAATATAAAATGTCAGCTTCATGCTAAATATTTATATAAATTAGGAGTCCTTCAAGTGTTCTGAAAATATTGAACTTTTCCTTGTATAAAGAAGTAGAAATATTTTAAGGATATAGCTTAGTACCTAACTATTTTATGGACTTTAAACAGGGTAGCCATATATTTTATTGTCCAAATCAAGATCAACTATCATTTTATAAAGTTTTATAAGATGACCATATGGTTTGTTATCTAGTGATTGATTGTGCAAGGGAATATTCCCTTAGATTTAAGAAAAAACTATAAATTATATTCTTAATTTGTTTTCAGTCTTTTAAATTGAGCTAAATCTTCACATTCCTAAATTAACCATTTTAACAAGAACAATTCAGTGCCACTTAATACACTCAAAATGGTGTGTAACTACCATTTCTACCTAATCCCAAAACAGTTTTATCATCTCAAAAGGAAACCCTATACCCATTAAGCACTTGATCACCAGCCCCTTCCTCCAACCCCCAGAGGTCACCATTTGAACACGTGGAAATAGTATGAATTCTTGTAGAAATTATTTCCTAACATAGGAAATGTTTGAAAGAATATTATACATTTAAAATAATTATATGATAACAAGGAAAATAAGAATTTTGCAAACTGTGTAAAAGATACCGCATAATGATACGCATTATGATGCTTAACAAGGTGAGAAAACTCTAAGAATTTTGCCTCAGTTTTATAAAAATGTACCATTTGGTGATAAATGATTTAGGTAAGCATCCACATTAATGTATTTGTTATAAACTTACTAATTGGAATATATATGTATATGTATATCTATAAATATGCTATAATTTACCAATGGTTTTCATTAGTATTCTCTTACTTGATGTCCACAGTAATCATCTGTGGTAGTTGTGACACTTTCATTTTTGATATCAAAGTTTATTCAGGGACATATCCAAGGACACACATATAGGGGGTGGTGAAATAGGGACTAAATTCTAGATACCCTGCCTTAAATTTAGTGATCTTTGACTACAGTATAGTATACTTGGTATGTGCATATGTAGTATATACTTGTGTGTGTTTTCCAGCAGTTTAAACTGGAAAATTAAGCTTCATATGCATATTGATGCATATGAAATATGCAAATAACTACAACAAATGCATCAGTACAGGGAGCTCCCTAAGTTATCACCACACCACTTTGTGAAATACTTGAAAAATAATGAAAATCTGGATCATTATTTTGTGTCACAATGTTATATTCAAGTGTCTCCTTTAAAATTCATATGGAATTTCTGAAAAAAAAAATTTGAAAAGAGTTAACACTTAGCGGGTATGAAATTGTTAGAATTTACTTCTTAAACATATAATCCAGTAAAAAAACATGTCCTTAGAGAAATGACCTTAGGATGGCCAAAGTCCAAAGCAAGGAGAATAGTATATGTGGATGGGCACTGGAGTGGAATGACCGGGGTAACTGAGAGCAATTTTGGGACTCGACAGAGTCACCTATACTTGTCATAATCAATTCCTCCTATTAATTTCATCTCTAAATCTTCTCTCATTCAGATTTCACAATAATACCATTGAAATTGCAACTCTAAAAATCACAAATGATCTCTATGTTGCTAAGTCCAATAATCAGTTTTAGCCCTTGTGTCCTCATCTTGATTTAACTATTAGCCATATATGAACAGGGTGGCCAGAAGGGTCTTTTTAGAAATCTTAATTATATAATGTAACTTATTGTTTAATTTCTTGCAATGGCTTTACATTTTACTGAGAGTAGTAAACAAAACAATATTAGGTCCTACATAATTTAGCCCATGTTTACCATTCTGGTCTCATTTCCTAATACTTTCTTCCCTTGTTCACTCAATTCCAGACACAGTACACTCTGTTTTTCCTTGAATGGAGCAAGCATACCTTATAAAAAGTGTTGAACTTGGTGACCCCTTGGTCTGGAACACACTTCCCGTATGTATCTGCATGGCCGATGTCTCACTTCCTTCAGTCTTTGCTGGGTTTTAATATTCTCTACAGGACCTTCCCCAGTCACAGAATTTAAAAGGACACCCTTTTTCTTAACCATCAATATTATTTATTACCTTTTTCAGATGAGTTTTTTTCCATGGTACTTGTCACCACCTAATATTTTCTGCATTTTACTCACTTGTGTATTGTCTGTCTGTCTCTGCTAGAACGTGATCATCATGAAGACAAGGATAAGTCTTCAATATGCAGTGCTCTATCCCCAGAACCTGTAACTATTTTGACATATAATATGCATCAATTTATCTTAATTAAATAATGAATAAACTGGGCCTGTGCATAAGGAGTGAAGAAAGAAAGAAAACAACATAAAAGCCATCTGCTACAATCATAATCTTGTCTAGAATTGATCCATTGTTCAACGAGAATTTTTAATATCTTCTTTTGAATAAATTGCCTAAAAATATAACTAAAAAGTAGTGAATTTTCTTACATGAAAGTGTCTCATAATAAATCATAAAGGTGTTTTAAACAATGACAATGTCAGTAGAAAATCATTAACTTTACTAATGAAAAAATGTAAAACTAGTTTGGATGATTCAGCTTATTTCTTAAGTCTCACAATTTCATAGACATCATGCAGCACGATGTTAAATAAAGAGTAATAACACTTCCACTATATCAAAATAAAAGCAGTAATAATCACAAATATAGAATTTTGAACAATGGCATAAATATATGATTATGGCATTGTCTTCCCTCCTGTTATCTTCTCACACAAAGCCTTAAAAACGTATAAAGCTTAAGAGAATTATTAATATCTTCATTATTCCTATTAAGTCATTTTCAATAACTGACATATAATCAGATTTTTATGAATTAATTTTAAATGCATAACTTTTTGTGGGTGAAGTCCTGAGGGTCACATTACCTGGGTGGTCATTTTTGTTACAGTGTAAACTTTCATTTCTTTACTGAATACCTGTATATTCCAGGAACTCCTCTGGGTGCTATGTAAACAGTTATATACAAAATAGTTATGTTTGCTTTTTTTTTTTTTTGCCAGTCTAAAATTTACAAAGTACTAGAGAAAATAAATTAATGAAGAATAAATATGCAATTATTAGCTGAGACAAAATACACAGAGTGTTATAAAAGAGAAATATGCAGTGATCAAATTACGATTTGTAACTGAAGAAGACCTGTCTGTGGCACTCACATATAAGATAAGACCTAAAGGATGAGCCTAATTAGGAAGATAAGATATGAAGTGTGTGGAATGCAGGCACGGAATGTCACATATTTGAAAATAGATTGTCAACAATGATCTTAATGTTTTGGAAAAAATAAAGTAGGCCTGTATGAATAAATGGAACTATGTGTATGAACAAGTTCATATAAAAGAAGAGTTTGGAGAGGTGGGTAAGTTCTAGATTATGTGAAATATTATAAGTAGGGAGCCCATAAAACTTATTGTTAAAACCCACAGCAATACTGAAAACATAATTAATCACCCTAAATAAATATGCTTGAATCATAAATGTAAACCAAGATTGACCAGGTCAAATAAGAGGTCATTATTTAAATTTTAATTTTTTAAAGCAGAAAATTTCCTCTTAGGCTTTATATTTAAGGTTTTAGGTTAACTATAGAGATCTAACGTCACATGAATAAAAATAAGTCAGCAGACCAGAAGCAAAAAGGTAGGAGGCAGAAAAGTTAAGTGGTCTCAGGAAGAATGTAAAAAAAGACAATGACACTTAGGTAATATGAATAGGGGATGCCAGTGGCACAAAAACAGACTACTCTGAGAAGTCATCTATACTTCAAATGAGAAGTATAGAAATTATATTTATATATAATTATTTATATTTTATATTTATATTCCTATATTCACTGAAATTCCTTTCTCACTATGTCACCACCACCTTCCCTTTCATATTTTAAGCAAGCAAACCCATACATTAGATAGAGGATGGGAAACTTGAGCAACCTTGAAAATCTTGAATACAAAGATCACAAGACTGTAATAACAGTAGTGTTAAATGTCTTGCAAATTTTAAATCTAGATATACTGAAATAAAAATAATAAAATCTTACAAAATATTCTAACATTCCTAGAAATTTCCATGAAATGTTAATATTCTTATGGCATGAATGCATTGTAACATGGCAAACATTCAGAAAATAAATATGAAATCATTAAATAATAATCCTAACAAAAAACTGTCAAAACATATTAACTCATTTGTATTGCTTGTAAGCAAGTATGAACTATCTGGCTTTCAACTATCAGTACCAACATGGGTCTATTGGACAGTTTTGTTAAGGAAATACAAATCACCTAAATGTAGTATCACCAAAAAGGAAATTGATAAATTAAACGACTACAAAACTTTTGGAAGGACTGAGGAGTGGGTTCTTGCTAAGCTTTCAGGAATGATATAAGAACAATGCAGAACTGAACCAGTAGGGAACAATTACCTCTGAAGACATAAATGAAACTAAGAGTTCAAGAATACTCACCTTCTTGCTCTCCTCTACCTGACTTGATGTTGTGATGTATAATAGTTATCACAAACCTGGAATAAGGGTGAAATTCCACTGCTGCTAACAGGACTTCACCTCAATAGCTTGTGGGCTGAAGAATAAACAATGGATTCATGTTCTTGAAAGATCTGGGCATGGCTTTCCCTGTGAAAAAATGTTTATGTGCTTACTAAATTGATTTACTTGTTAAAAGGTCTATTAAGGTAAACTCCAGTTGATCATGGGCATATCAACCTTTTTATATATTGCTGGATTTGATATAACCAATATTTATTATGACTTTTTGGGTCTATGTTCATGAAGGATATTTGTGTGTTTGTGTGTGCCTCTGTGTGTGAGTGTGTGTGTGTGTGTTTCTTGTAATGTCAGTATCCCATTTTTGTATTTGATAACACTTTTTTCCTGTAGTAAATTGTTAAGAACTCCTTCTTCTTCTGTTTTCTGAAAGTATGTGTATATATTACAGTGGTGTTATTTATTATTAAAAAGTTTGATACAGTTTTTCCAGTAAAATCATTCATGCCTCAAGATTTATTTGGGGAAAAGATTTTTAATCAAAATTCATTTTTTTAACTGTAAAGAATGCTGTTTGGATTTTTATTTCTTCCTCTTTCTGTTTTGGTAAGGCAAATTATTTTATAATAGTTTCCACTTAATTTTTAAAGTTTATGTTGTTATGCAATGTAATATTAATTTCTCTTTTTCCTGTGTTTTCTGAATTAGTATTGCTCGGGGTATAGTCTATCAATTTTATTAATATTTTTGAAGAACAAACTTTTGACTTTAACTTTCTGAAACATTTGTCCTTTTTCTATATGATTGCTATTTTTCTCTTATCACTCCCTTCTTTTCACTTTCTGTAGCTTTAATATGCTCTTTTATTTTCCTAGTGTATTAATTTTGAGGCTTAGAAAAATGATGTTATATAGTTCTTATTTCTAATGTGGACATTTAAAGCTATAAATTTCCATCTAGGTACTGCACTATCTTCATCCCACACATGTTAATATGTTGTGGCTTTATTAATATTCAGTTTGAAATATCTTTCAAGTTCTTTGACTTCTGGGTTCTTAGAAGTATCATGCTTAATTTCCAAATATTTGGTGATTTTCTAGGTGTATGCTTTTTGTTGATTATAATTTAATGTAATTGTAATAAGAGAACATAGTTGGTATATTTATAACCCTCTGAAATTTAATGTGGGTGTCTTATGGCCTAAAATTTGTGTTTTACCTTGATAAACATACTTTGTGCACTTCAAATAATATGTATTCTTGTGTTGTTGGGTGTGTTAAATAGATATCAATGATTGGATTTGATTGATAGTATTGTCCAAATATTTAACATCTTTAATGATTTTCTGTTTGTGGTTTTCTTAATTACTGGAGGAGTATTCAAACATTGACAGGATTTATATGGGCTTTCACCATGTTATTCTTTCAATGTTTCTGTATGTTTATAATACTTTGGGGGATTCCATTGGCAGCTTTTATTTGGGCTGCAGCTCTTCCCAGAGTCTCCAGCCTGCTGGCCTACTACATCAGACTTTGGATTCACCAAGCTTCCATAATCATGTGCATCAGAGAAAAGCTGGCAGCTGTTGACAGTTCTTTGCTGAAAAATTAGGAAAGTGAGGAAGAAAGAAGTGAAATAAGTCATCCAAGATCATATATCTGCCGTGTGGATGAAAGGCTCCTGGTGCTCCAGCCAGGCATCAGGGCTGTGCCTCTGAGGTGGGAGAGCCAACTGCAGAACACTGGTCCACAAGAGACCTCCCAGCTCCACATAATACTAAATGACAAAAATCTCCCAGAGATCTCCATCTCAATGCCAAGATCCAGCTTCACTCAACGACCAGCAATCTATAGTGCTGGACACCCTATGCCAAACAACTAGCAAGACAGGAACACAGCCCCATCCATTAGCAGAGAGGCTGCCTAAAATCATAAGAAGGCCACAGACACCCCAAAACACACCACCAGACGTGGACATGCCCACCAGAAAGACAAGATCCAGCCTCATCTACCAGAACACAGGCACTAGTCCCCTCCACCAGGAAGCCTACACAACCCACTGAACCAACCTTTGCCACTGGGGACAGATACCAAAAACAACAGGAACTACGAACCTGCAGCCTGTGAAAAGGAGACACCAAACACAGTAAGATAAGCAAAATGAGAAGACAGAAAAACACACAGCAGATGAAGGAGCAAGGTAAAAACACACCAGACCTAACAAATGAAGAGGAAATAGGCAGTCTATCTGAAAAAGAATTCAGAATAGTGATAGAAAAGATGATCTAAAATCTTGGAAATAGAATAGACAAAATACAAGAAACATTTAACAAGGACCTAGAAGAACTAAAGAGGAACCAAGCAATGATGAAAAACACAATAAATGATATTAAAAATACACTAGAAGGGATCAATAGCAGAATAACTGAGGCAGAAGAACGGATAAGTGACCTGGAAGATAAAATAGTGGAAATAACTACTGCAGAGCAGAATAAAGAAAAAAGAATGAAAAGAACTGAGGACAGTCTCAGAGACCTCGGGGACAACATTAAATGCACGAACATTCGAATTATAGGGGTCCGAGAAGACGAAGAGAAAAACAAAGGGACTGAGAAAATATTTGAAGAGATTATAGTTGAAAACTTCCCTAATATGGGAAAGGAAATAGTTAATCAAGTCCTGGAAACACAGAGAGTCCCATAAGGATAAATCCAAGGAGAAACACGCCAAGACACATATTAATCAAACTATCAAAAATTAAATACAAAGAAAACATAATAAAAGTAGCAAGGGAAAAACAGAAAATAACACACAAGGGAATCCCCATGAGGTTAACAGCTGATCTTTCAGCAGAAACTCTGCAAGCCAGAAGGGAGTGGCAAGATATACTTAAAGAGATGAAGGAGAAAAACCTACAACCAAGATTACTCTACCCAGCAAGGATCTCATTCAGATTTGATGGAGAAATTAAAAACTTTACAGAAAAGAAAAAGCTGAGAGAATTCAGCACCACCAAACCAGCTTTACAAGAAATGCTAAAGGAACTTCTCTAGGCAAGAAACACAAGAGAAGGAAAACACCTACAATAACAAACCCAAAACATTTAAGAAAATGGGAATAGGAACATACATATCGATAATTACCTTAAATGTAAATGGATTAAATGCTCCCACCAAAAGACACAGACTGGCTGAATGGGTACAAAAATAAGACCCGTATATATGCTGTCTACAAGAGACCCACTTCAGACATAGGGACACATACAGACTGAAAGTGAGGGGATGGAAAAAGATATTCCATGCAAATGGAAATCAAAAGAAAGCTGGAGTAGCAATTCTCATATTAGACAAAAGAGACTTTAAAATAAAGACTATTACAAGAGAAAAGAAGGACACTATATAATGATCAAGGGATCAATACCAGAAGAAGATATAACAATTGTAAATATTTATGCACCCAACATAGGAGCACCTCAATATATAAGGCAAATACTAACAGCCATAAAAGGGGAAATCAACAGTAACACAATCATAGTAGGGGACTTTAACACCCCACTTTCACCAATGGACAGATCATCCAAAACGAAATTAAATAAGGACACACAAGCTTTAAATGACACATTAAACAAGATGGACTTAATTGATATTTATAGGTCATTCCACCCAAAAACAAGAGAATACACAGTTTTCTCAAGTGCTCATGGAACATTCTCCAGGATAGATCATATCTTGGGTCACAAATCAAGCCTTGGTAAATTTAAGAAAATTGAAATCATATCAAGTATCTTTTCCGACTACAATGCTATGAGACTAGATATCAATTACAGGAAAAGATCTGTAAAAAATACAAACACATGGAGGCTACACAATACACTACTTAAGAACGAATTGATCACTGAAGAAATCAAAGGGGAAATCAAAAAATACCTAGAAACAAACGACAGTGGAGACACGACGAAGTCAAACCTATGGGATGCAGCAAAAGCAGTTCTAAGAGGGGAGTTTATAGCAATACAAGCCTACCTCAAGAAACAGGAAACATCTCGAATAAACAACCTAACGTTGCACCTAAAGCAATTAGAGAAAGAAGAACAAAAATACCCCAAAGTTAGCAGAAGGAAAGAAATCATAAAGATCAGATCAGAAATAAATGAAAAAGAAATGAAGGAAAAAGTAGCAAAGATCAATAAAACTAAAAGCTGGTTCTTTGAGAAGATAAACAAAATTGATAAACCATTAGCCAGACTCATCAAGAAAAAAAGGGAGAAGACTCAAATCAGTAGAATTAGAAATGAAAAAGGAGAAGTAACAACTGACACTGCAGAAATACAAACGATCATGAGAGATTACTACAAGCAACTCTTTGCCAAAAAATGGACAACCTGGAAGAAATGGACAAATTCTTAGAAATGCACAACCTGCCGAGACTGAACCAGGAAGAAATAGAAAATATGAACAGACCAATCACAAGCACTGAAATTGAAACTGTGACTAAAAATCTTCAAACAATCAAAAGCCCAGGTTCAGATGGCTTCACTGGCAAATTCTATCAAACATTTAGGGAAGAGCTAACACCTATCCTTCTCAAACTCTTCCAAAACACTGCAGAGGGAGGAACACTCCCCAACTCATTCTACGAGGCCACCATCATCCTGATACCAAAACCAGACAAAGATGTCACAAAGAAAGAAAACTACAGGCCAATATCACTGATGAACATAGATGCAAAAATCCTCAACAAAATACTAGCAAACAGAATCCAACAGCACATTAAAAGGATTATACACCATGATCAAGTGGGGTTTATTCCAGGAATGCAAGGATTCTTCAATATATGCAAATCAATCAATGTGATACACCATATTAACAAATTGAAGGAGAAAAACCATATGATCATCTCAATAGATGCAGAGAAAGCTTTTGACAAAATTCAACACCCATTTATGATAAAAGCCCTGCAGAAAGTAGGCATAGAGGGAACTTTCCTCAACATAATAAAGGCCATATATGGCAAACTCACAGCCAATATCGTCCTCAATGGTGAAAAACTGAAACCATTTCCACTAAGATCAGGAACAAGACAAGGTTGCCCTCTCTCATCACTATTATTCAACATAGTTTTGGAAGTGTTAGCCACAGCAATCAGAGAAGAAAAAGAAATAAAAGGAATCCAAATCAGAAAAGAAGAAGTAAAGTTGTCACTGTTTGCAGATGACATGATACTATACATAGAGAATCCTAAAGATGCTATCAGAAAACTACTAGAGCTAATCAATGAATTTGGTAAAGTAGCAGGATACAAAATTAATGCACAGATATCTCTTGCACTATACACTAATGATGAAAAATCTGAAAGGGAAATTAAGAAAACATTCCCATTTACCATTGCAACAAAAAGAATAAAATATCTAGGAATAAACCTACCTAAGGAGACAAAAGACCTGTATGCAGAAAATTATAAGACACTGATGAAAGAAATTAAAGATGATACAAATAGATGGAGAGATATACCATGTTCTTGGATTGGAAGAATCAACATTGTGAAAATGACTCTACTACCCAAAACAATCTACAGATTCAATGCAATCCCAATCAAACTACCACTGGCATTTTTCACAGAACTAGAACAAAAAATTTCACAATTTGTATGGAAACACAAAAGACCCCGAATAGCCAAAGCAATCTTGAGAACGAAAAATGGAGCTGGAGGAATCAGGCTCCCTGACTTCAGACTATACTGCAAAGCTACAGTAATTCAGACAGTATGGTACTGGCACATAACCAGAAACATAGATCAATGGAACAGGATAGAAAGCCCAGACATAAACCCACACACATATGGTCAACTTATCTTTGATAAAGGAGACAAGCATATACAGTGGAGAAAAAACAGCCTCTTCAATAAGTGGTGCTGGGAAAACTGGACAGCTACATGTAAAAGAATGAAATTAGAACACTACCTCACACCATACACAAAATAAAGTCAAAATGGATTAAAGACCTAAATGTAAGACCAGACACTATCAAACTCTTAGAGGAAAACATAGGCAGAACAGTCTATGACATAAATCACAGCAAGATCCTTTTTGTCCCAGCTCCTAGTGAAATGGAAATAAAAACACAAATAAACAAATGGGACCTAATGAAACTTAAAAGCTTTTGCACAGCAAAAGAAACCATAAACAAGACCAAAAGACAACCCTCAGAATGGGAGAAAATATTTGCAAATGAAGCAACTGACAAAGGATTAATCTCCAAAATTTACTAGCAGCTCATGCAGCTCAATAACAAAAAAACAAACAACCCAATCCAAAAATGGACAGAAGACCTAAACAAACATTTCTCCAAAGAAGACATGCAGATGGCCAAGAAGCACATGAAAAGCTGCTCAACATCACTAATTATTAGAGAAATGCAAATCAAAACTACAATGAGGTATCATCTCACACCAGTCAGAATGGCCATCACCAAAAAATCTAGAAACAATAAATGCTGGAGAGAGTGTGGAGAAAAGGGAACCCTCTTGCACTGTTGGTGGGAATGTAAATTTATACAGCCACTATGGAGAACAGTATGGAAGTTCCTTAAAAAACTAAAAATAGAACTACCATATGACCCAGCTATCCCACTACTGGGCATATACCCTGAGAAAACCATAATTCAAAAAGAGTCATGTACCAAAATGTTCATTGCATCTCTATTTACAATAGCCAGGACATGGATGCAACCTAAGTGTCCATCATCAGATGAATGGATAAAGAAGATATGGCACATATATACAATGGAATATTACTCAGCCATAAAAAGAAATGAAATGGAGGTATTTGTAGTGAGGTGGATGGAGTTAGAGTCTGTCATACAGAGTGAAGTAAGTCAGAAAGAGAAAAAGAAATACAGTATGCTAACACATATATATGGAATCTAAGGGAAAGAAAAAATGGTCATGAAGAACCTAATGGCAAGACGGGAATAAAGACACAAACCTACTAGAGAATGGACTTGAGGATATGGGGAGGGGGAAGGGTAAGATGTGACAAAGTGAGAGAGTGGCATGGACATATATACAGTACCAAACGTAAAATAGATAGCTAGTGGGAAGCAACTGCATAGCACAGGAAGATGAGCTCTGTGCTTTGGGACCACCTAGAGGGGTCGCATAGGGAGGGTGGGAGGGAGAGAGATGCAAGAGGGAAGAGATATGGGAACATATGTATATGTATAACTGGTTCACTTTGTTATAAAGCAGAAACTAACACACCATTGTAAAGCAATTATACTCCAATAAAGATGTTAAAAAAAATAAATAAAAAAAATACTTTGTAATGAAATATTTGAGTAAAAAGGACGACTTCAGTTCTAAAAATGTTTAACTTTGTTAATGTACAACTTCATTGAGCACTGACCTCTTTTAAAATAGCAAAACTATTTTTAAAATAAACAAAACCAGCAGCATATAGCAAATAAAGATAAAGCCAAAAAGGAAAAGTAAAACAATGGGCTGGTGGTATCTGGGGGAATCTTCAAGTCATTAGCAGGAGATCACCAACAGATGATTTGGAGATGACTTCTAAGATAATTTTGTGAAACCTCTGTAATAGCACTACACAATAATAAATTCTGTAATGATGGAAATGTTCTATATGCTACCAAATATGTTAGCCATCAGCTACACGTGACTATGTAATGTAGCTGGTACAGCTCAAGAACTGAATTTTTAATTTGACTTCATTTAATTAATTGACATGTAAACTTAAATAACCACAAGTGGTTAATGGTTATCTTATTTGACAGTAGAGTTCTATAGCTTTTATTAACTTTCTGTTTAAAACAAATGCACAAAATAATAGAGGTAATTTAGATATTTTATTGGCTAGCTATTCCTTTGTATTTAAGTAATGAACAGGTGATTACAGAAGCACAATCTGGTTATTTTTTGCATGTCTGTTTATGTATTTGCATATACACCTTATGAATATATATACATGTGCATTCACTTTATATAGACAATGAAATCCATAGCTCTATTCATAGTGAGCAATTTTTTAAAAAATCATTACTATTTATAAATTTCAATTATTCCACATATATTAGCTGAAGTAAAAATTTGTAATTAATGTGTTTACTTCAAAACATTATCATTTACATGTCTATTACAACAATGAGAAACGTTGTTTCTTCTAATTTTCTAAAGTTCTCAAATAGGCTTAAATCTTATTTGATAAAGATTAAAAAATAAAACCTATGTAATTGATTTACATAATTTAATATGTGATTTTCAATGGGAAGTGTGCATATGGGTGAATCTTTGAGCTCCCATTACTAATACACCATCTTGAACAACATTAACTGAAACATTCAATTTTCATTAACCTGTTTAGAGTTTGAAGAACATGAGTATAGCATTTTAATAGATTTTTATCTAAAAAATAATAAACATTTGTATCCTATATAATATATTGAAATACAAATAGAGATTTAAAATGGTGAAATTATGTGACTATCAACTAATTTTCCCTATCTTTCTGAGTGATAAAAATGATTATACTTGAAACATTTTTACAACTAAAATTGGGTGGAATAATAGTATTTTAAGATGGTGAATCAATATATTCTTTCTGAAAAAAAATTTTTATATTTAACTTTCTTTTGTAAATCTCAACACCTTTATACCTCAAAGTGCTTTCTTTTTTTGAAGAGAGAGTATTTAGTAATGTGTTCAGATTTTTCATCAATTATTTTTATACATAAGAAAAGATTTCTAGAAATTAATGAACTGTAAACTACAGGGCCCTTCACAGCACGAGCCACTTCTAAGCTCTGTACAGAATTTTGTATTAGAAATTCCATATTCCTTTTCTTAAATAGGATATGCAGATACTATAATCTCCAGTTCCAAAAACACTATTATAGAAACTGAGGAATAAATGACTAATAGCTCACTTTTCTTAAGAATTGGAAAAAGATGTCTGAAATATACACTATCAGTTCTTATCATCAGGTTCAAAGACAACCAATTGGTTTGTTTAATTTAAAGCAACAGTCGCATTACTTTTGTTTAATTATGAAGGTTGATCACTAGAGATAAAGGTTTAAATATAAAGGTGAGATATTACTTTCTTCCCCAGACCTCTCCTTTTCCCCATCCTGTTGTTTTTTGGTTTTTTTCTTGTTTTTTTTCTTCTGGTGGAAATTTCAGACTAGCACAAAAACACTCTGACACTTGTTAGAAAGAACACTGGCAAGGTGAAATTGATTTGTCATTTCTTCTTAGAAGATAATCAATAGCTTATGAGAATTCTATGCTTGTAGTTCTATAGAAAAATCAATTTCAGTTGTAAATCACTGAACATTACAAATAAAGATATTACCATCCCAAAATGAAACACTATCATTACCAAATTTAAATTTAAAAGTTCAAATATGTTAAATGTTGCAGTGATTTTGCAAATAGTGTATTCTTTTAGTATTGAAAATTGTATGGCTGGTTAGTTTTTGCATGTCTGTTTATGTATTTGCATATACACCTTATGAATATATATACATGTGCATCCACTTTATATAGAGAATGAAATCCATAGCTCTATTCATAGTGAGCAATTTTTTAAAGTGTACTAGCTGGATGAGTAGATTAGTAAGGAGGAAAATAAAAGGCGAATGCAGAATCTGCTAAAGAATTTTTTTTTTTTTTGTATAGAGTTAGGAATAAAATGTATATAATTTGAAAAATGTATCTGCAGTTTATCTGTTAAATTCAAATGATTCAGCTAAATGAGAGAAACTCCTATTTTGAAAATACACTGTGGTAACTGGAGTTCACTGATGTGTATTTTCAATTGAAGGAGGTAGATGTACACTGGTCATTATGACTTTCATCTCAGAAGCATTTTAGTCTAATGTTTGTAAAGCCAAAGAAATATTGCACATTTTGTACCTTTCAAGTATTGTACTGTGGATAGCAGGTCACTCACAACAGCATTTTTAATTTGACAGGGGATTACAAAAACATTTGGTGCTCTTTAACTGTTGTCACAGCCATCTATTACATTAAGAACAAGCTGATTTTAATATTAGTCAAATTAAAAAGCATTGTGTCATGCTAACCTTGGGCATTCATTTACATAATTGGCTCTCTGCTTGCTGTGTATTATGTGACACCCTCATTTGATTACTGTTCATTTTTCTGAAACTCTGAAGCAGCATCTAACATAAACTGCATATTAATAGTTCATTTTCATCAGGCCTTACTTTATGTAGTCAAGCTGCAGCAGATGCTACCTTTTAAGCTTGTTATAAGTCACTAGTTCCAGAGCTTTCAAGGAGACAAAATTCAAGTCATTGTTCCATAGTTGAACAATAAACTCCACAAGTTTAAGTTAAGCAGGTAAAGGATTTTCTTGCTGGAGTTGGCCTTCTGGAAATTTCTGAAGCTTGGATAAGAAAAAATGTAATGTTTATTGGTGCCTATATTAGTCAACCAAAAAATGAAATGAAATCTTAGAGCCTTATAAAAACTTTTAATTATTTTCTTAGATCCACAGGTTATCTGTGGCTCTGCTGGGCTCAGCTAGGCTAAGTGCCAGGTTACAGGTCAGGTTCAAGTCTGCTCTACCTCTCTCTCACTCTAGGATCCAGATTGATAAAGTTAGTGCTTAGGCATGTTCTCCTCATGGAGGGCGGACATGTAAGAGTGGAAGTCAAACTTCTCGCACATTTAAAGCCTCTACTCAAAACATAATTGTCATTGTCACTCACATCCATTGACAAAATACTCATGATCAGGATGGACATCAATGGTCCAACAAAATGTAGAATTTTCATTGAAAATAGAAGATATAACCTATCCCAATCCTTCAAGAAAAGGATCCAATATATTAGGTAATTCATACATGGAGTGTGACTTGATTCTCATAGCAACCTTGTTAGGCAGACTTGTTGTTTCTCTTTTGTGGATTATGAAAGCAAAGCACACCAAAGGGAAGAGAGGACATTTATAAGGTTGAGCTGTTTACTGATCCAGGAATGGAATGTAGAGCTATTTAATCCAAAAGCTCTTTAGGAATATATCCCAGATAGGCTTTTTTCCATCTACTCTACTCAGTACATCTCCATCTCTAATTTTATGAACTCAACTTTTAAAGATTGAAACTCTACCAAAAAAATCATCTTTTTTTTTTTTGGCGGGGGTTGGGGGGTGTATTCCTTTCTTTTGTTTCCACAACCTAGCACACATCTTTCTCCACCATAGAAATTTATGTTCCTGAATATGTTTATGGTAGCATCTTGTTAATTTAGATCCAGGAGAACTCAGAGAAGTAGCCTAAAATTTTGCTCTCCTATAATGTCCCTGCATAACTAATTTGGGATATAGACCTAAAAAGAGAAAAGAAGAAAACACTATAGCAAGTCTATGTAAAAGAGATGTGGAATAAAATGAGGATTTCCTACAACATTCAAATGTCAAATTGTCTATAAATCTCTATTTGTCAAATACCAGGTCCCAAGATCAGCAACAAAGGATTGTAATGCTTATACATTTGTTTGATTTACATATGCCAAGAGAAAGTCATTTATCTTGGGGAATGGCTGAGAAGCTATTGGTAGACAGGAAGCTCAGTGTAGGAGAACCCCTAATTCTACAAAGCTGCTAGAGAATAAAAGCTTCAGTTCTGTATATATGTCTTGAATTCTCATTGTTCAACCTAAACCCCACTTTTTAAATCCTTGATTACACTGACAAATTATATTCTGCAGAAATTTGAAGAATGAAAACATATATGCACCTGAGCTCATGTATATATGTAACAACATCATTTTAATATGTGCTTTTTCATATATTATCTCCACAAAAAAAAATCTTCCTTTCCGTTCTCACAATATGTTTTCCCAGAAATCCATGGATAAAAAGATGATATAGCAGTGCTAAATAATTCTAAATAAATTCAGAAAGAGCTGTAAAAACATGTATGACTCATCTGGATTAAAAAATGGATGAGTTTGAATGGATTACTACACTTATGAATATAAATACTTAGTAATTTTCTTCATTATGTTTATTTGTGTTTTAGATGATATACTGTGATTTATTACAAAATGCAAGTGTTTTAAATAAGTTATATTCTGTGGTATGATTAACAGAAACTGATTCTGGAAGATAAAGCAGAAAAGGTGTAAAATGTTAATCTCAGAATTGTGGAGAATGCTGGAGGACTAGGTTTGAGCCCAAGCTTCCACAACTGCTCTGAAAAAACAACAACAACAATAACGATCTGGTCTGAAAAGAAAACAGTTGCTGCCAGCAAGAAACCCTAGATGATGCTGTCTACCACTTATATTTCTGCAGTCAAAAATCCAACCTGTAGGTCGTCACTACTGCCACTGGAACAGCCCTAATTATCTTCTCTTTATTTTTTACTAACCCGAATTCAACAAAGAAACTGACGCATATGTTCCTGGTGCCAGAGAAGCAGAGCTAGTGGATACCACCATTTCTAACTCCTCTGGGTAGTGGAGACCAAGCACCAGTCTAAAATGGATGTAACATTTTTAAAATTAATTTTATTGGACTATAGTTGATTTACAATGTTGTGTTAGTTTCAGGTGTACAGCATAGTGATACAGTTATACATATATGTATATTCATTCTTTTTCAGATTCTTTTCCCATATAGGTTATTACAGAATATTGAGTAGAGTTCCCTGTGCTATACAGTAGGTCACCGTTAGTTATCTATTTTATATATAGTAGTGTGTGTATGTTAATCCGAAGCTCCTAATTTATCTCCCCCAATATTTCCCCTTTGGTAACCATAAGTTTGTTTTCAAAATCTGTAAGTCTGTTTCTGTTCTGTAAATAAATAATCATTTATATCATTTTTTAAAATTTGATTCCACATATGAGTGATATCGTATGTTATTTGTCTTTCTCTGTCTGACTTACTTTACTTAGTATGATAATCTCTAGGTCCATCCATGTTGCTGCAAATGACATTATTTCATTCTTTTTTATGGCTGAGTAATAGTTCATTGTATATATGTACCACATCTTCTTTATCCTTTCCTCTGTAGATGGAGGATTAGGTTGCTTCCATGTCTTGGCTATTGTAAATAGTACTTCAATGAATATTGGGGTGCAAGTATATTTCTGAATTATGGTTTTCTCTGGATATATGTCCAGGAGTGGGATTGCTGGATGATATGGTATCTCTATTTTTAGTTTTTTAAGGAACCTCCATGCTGTTCTCCATAATGGCTGTACCAATTTACATTCCCACCAACTGTGTAAGAGTGTTCCCTTTTCTCCACACCCTCTCCAGCATTTATTGTTTGTAGACATTTTGATGGTAGCCATTCTGTCCAGTGTGAGGTGATACCTCATTGAAGTTTTGATTTGCATTTAAAAATGATGGATATAGTTAATCATGCTACATTGCATAGTTGAAAAATGCTAACAGAGTCAACCTTCAAAGTTCTTACCACAAGAAAAAATCTGTATCATCTGTGACGATGGAAGGATGGTAAGTAGACTTATTGTGATCTTTTTTGCAACATATACAAATACCCATTAATTATATTATATATCTGAAACTAATATAATGTTATGTGTTAATTATACTTAAATAAAAAATTGGTACTGAGTAAAAAAAATAATAATAAAGATGGATGTACCATAACAAAATGGTCAAATAATAACAAAAATGGGTTACAGTAGAGTAGGTAAAGTTATTCATCATTGATCTGTAATTTTTAAAGAAAATTACCTGCATGAATTAAAAGAGTAAAAGCAAGTTCATACATATTTAACCCAAATATCATTTTTACATTATTTGTGGCTGTTACCTATTAATGCAGTTTTTCGGCATACATGGTACTTAAGTATACCATATGAATAACACATATGAAATATACTTCACTGGATGCAATTAAATCTGCCGCATATTAACAGCCTTAGGGAAGTTTGCCATATATGTGCAGAAAAGTGTTTTGTAGTCTTATGAAAGATATAGCATGCATGTGCCTGCACTGATATTTTCACTCATATTTAAAAGTGCTGATCTATGGAATGGAGACCAAAGTGTCTATGTGTAAATATCAAACAGAATACCATATTACTTAAAACAAAACTTGTGCTATTGATAAAATAATGTAACAATGGAATCTGAGATTTAGTGTGAAATCAAGTGTATTATAACTCAATATTGTCAGTGTTTGTATAGCTAAAATGGCAAACCTTACTACATTTCTCCTTGTAAAAATACATAATCATTTCTTTTATCTAATTTTCTTTGTTAAGCAACAATAATCAAATGCCAATGTACATGTCTCCTGTGTTTATGTATTGTGGTCAATAAATTTTATAATTTTGTGTTTCCTTAAGAAAGAAGAACTGGATTTCCACAAGCTATATCAAAGAAGGTCACCAATGGTAATGTAGGCTTTTATGCTATGTAATGTTCTGGGTATTTCATTCACAATTTCTTTGACATCAGTGAAATCATAAGTCAATGTATTTACAGTTCTGATAAAATATGAAGACTTATTTATGTTTTTTAAACTTCAATTTAGTTGTTATACTTCTAAATTTTAGCATAGTATCACAGAAATGCACCAGTGATATTGAATAAAAAATTCAATTTATTATATTCATCCACAATAATTCAATTTTATTTATGCTAGGAGAGAAGGAAAAATTCAAAAGAAAAAAATAGAACTAGTAGGATAAAAAAACTTCTTGGAAAAAAGTCATAAATTTATTAGCTATATGAATAGATAGTAAATTACCCTTCCATACCAAAATTAAGGAATATTTAGATTATGCAAATACCTACATTTTATAGTTGAACATCTTGTTGGGGTGATTATTTGCCTACCAAACATAAATTCTCCTCTCTTCCTTAATCAGAGCCTTGATTTTATGCAAGGCAAAAACAGCCTCAAATAAAATATGCTTTCTTATTCTCCTTTGAAGATAGATGTCATCAAGATGATAAATTCTAGCAAGAGAATATAAAAAGAATTTGATTACTGACTTTTTAGGAAAATTTCTTTAAACAGGACTAACCATTTCAAATCATGAAGGGACGCTAAAGATTGAAGCCATTTCTATGGATGGTTGATATCAAATAGAAGATCGGGTTACTGTGATGTGCCTACCTCAAGTATCTTTCAAAGAGAGAAATAAACCACTACTTTGTTTAAATTTTTAATTCCAGACACGGTTGCCAGAAACCAAAAAGATTCCGTCTTTTTTTTTTTTTTTAACATCTTTATTGGAGTATAATTGCTTTACAATGGTGTGTTAGTTTCTGCTTTATAACAAAGTAAATCAGTTATACATATACATATGTTCCCATATCTCTTCCCTCTTGCGTCTCCCTCCCTCCCACCCTCCCTATCCCACCTCTCTAGGTGGTCACAAAGCACCGAGCTGATCTCCCTGTGCTATGCGGCTGCTTCACACTAGCTATCTATTTTACGTTTAGTAGTGTATATATGTCCATGTCACTCTCTCACCCTGTCACATCTTACCCCTCCCCCTCCCCATATCCTCAAGTCCATTCTCTAGTAGGTCTGTGTCTTTATTCCCGTCTTGCCACTAGGTTCTTCATGACCTTTTTTTTTTTTCCCTTAGATTCCATATATATGTGTTAGCATACTGTATTTCTTTTTCTCTTTCTGACTTACTTCACTCTGTATGACAGACTCTAACTCCATCCACCTCATTACAAATACCTCCATTTCATTTCTTTTTACGGCTGAGTAATATTCCATTGTATATATGTGCCATATCTTCTTTATCCATTCATCCAATGATGGACACTTAGGTTGCTTCCATGTCCTGGTTATTGTAAATAGAGCTGCAATGAACATTTTGGTAAATGCCTCTTTTTGAATTATGCTTTTCTCAGGGTATATGCCCAGTAGTGGGATTGCTGGGTCGTATGGTAGTTCTATTTTTAGTTTTTTAAGGAACCTCCATACTGTTCTCCATAGTAGCTGTATCAATTTACATTCCCACCAACAGTGCAAGAGTGTTCCCTTTTCTCCACACCCTCTCCAGCATTTATTGTTTCTAGATTTTTTGATGATGGCCATTCTGACCGGTGTGAGATGATATCTCATTGTAGTTTTAATTTGCATTTCTCTAATGATTAATGATGTTGAGCATTCTTTCATGTGTCTGTTGGCAATCTGTATATCTTCTTTGGAGAAACGTTTGTTTAGGTTATCTGCCCATTTTTGGATTGGGTTGTTTGCTTTTTTGTTATTGAGCTGCATGAGCTGCTAGTAAATTTTGGAGATTAATCCTTTGTCAGTTGCTTCATTTGCAAATATTTTCTCCCATTCTGAGGGTTGTCTTTTGGTCTTGTTTATGGTTTCCTTTGCTGTGCAAAAGCTTTTAAGTTTCATTAGGTCCCATTTGTTTATTTGTGTTTTTATTTCCATTTCTCTAGGAGGTGGGTCAAAAAGGATCTTGCTGTGATTTATGTTACAGAGAGTTCTGCCTATGTTTTCCTCTAAGAGTTTGACAGTGTCTGGCCTTACATTTAGGTCTTTAATCCATTTTGAGTTTATTTTTGTGTATGGTGTTAGGGAGTGTTCTAATTTCACACTTTTACATGTACCTGTCCAGTTTTCCCAGCACCACTTATTGAAGAGGCTGTCTTTTCTCCACTGTATATGCTTGCTCCTTTATCAAAGGTAAGGTGACCATATGTGCATGGGTTTATCTCTGGGCTTTCTATCCTGTTCCATTGATCTATGTTTCTGTTTTTGTGCCAGTACCAAACTGTCTTGATTACTGTAGCTTTGTAATATAGTCTGAAGTCAGGGAGCCTGATTCCTCCAGCTCCATTTTTCGTTCTCAAGATTGCTTTGGCTATTCGGGGTCTTTTGTGTTTCCATACAAATTGTGAAATCTTTTGTTCTAGTTCTGTGAAAAATGCCAGTGGTAGTTTGATAGGGATTGCATTGAATCTGTAGATTGCTTTCAGTAGCAGAGTCATTTTCACAATGTTGATTCTTCCAATCCAAGAACATGGTATATCTCTCCATCTATTTGTATCATCTTTAATTTCTTTCATAAGTGTCTTATAATTTTCTGCATACAAGTCTTTTGTCTCCTTAGGTAGGTTTATTCCTAGATATTTTATTCTTTTTGTTGCAATGGTAAATGGGAATGTTTTCTTAATTTCACTTTCAGATTTTTCATCATTAGTGTATAGGAATGCAAGAGATTTCTGTGCATTAATTTTGTATCCTGCTACTTTACCAAATTCATTGATTAGCTCTAGTAGTTTTCTGATAGCATCTTTAGGATTCTCTATGTATAGTATCATGTCATCTGCAAACAGGGACAGCTTTACTTCTTCTTTTCCGATTTGGATTCCTTTTACTTCTTTTTCTTCTCTGATTGTTGTGGTTAACACTTCCAAAACTATGTTGAATAATAGTGGTGAGAGTGGGCAACCTTGTCTTGTTCCTGATCTTAGTGGAAATGGTTTCAGTTTTTCACCATTGAGGACAATGTTGGCTGTGGGTTTGTCATAGATGGCCTTTATTATGTTGAGGAAAGTTCCCTCTATGCCTACTTTCTGCAAGGCTTTTATCATAAATGGGTGTTGAATTTTGTCAAAAGCTTTCTCTGCATCTATTGACATGATCATATGGTGTTTCTCCTTCAATTTGTTAATATGGTGTATCACGTTGAATGATTTGCGTATATTGAAGAATCCTTGCATTCCTGGAATAAACCACACTTGGTCATGGTGTATGATCCTTTTAATGTGCTGTTGGATTCTGTTTGCTAGTATTTTGTTGAGGATTTTTGCATCTATGTTCATCAGTGATATTGCCCTGTAGTTTCCTTTCTTTGTGACATCTTTGTCTGGTTTTGCTATTAGGGTGATGGTGGCCTCGTAGAATGAGTGTGGGAGTGTTCTTCCCTCTGCTATATTTTGGAAGAGTTTGCGAAGGATAGGTGTTAGCTCTTTTCTAAATGTTTGATAGAATTCGCCTGTGAAGCCATCTGGTCCTGGGCTTTTCTTTGTTGGAAGATTTTTAATCTCAGTTTCAATTTCAGTGCTTGTGACTGGTCTCTTCATATTTTCTATTTCTTCCTGGTTCAGTCTCGGCAGGTTGTGCATTTCTAAGAATTTATCCATTTCTTCCAGGTTGTCCATTTTATTGGCATAGAGTTGCTTGTAGTAATCTCTCATGATCATTTGTTTTTCTGCAGTGTCAGTGGTTACTTCTCCTTTTTCATTTCTAACTCTATTGATTTGAGTCTTCTCCCTTTTTCTCTTGATGAGTCTGGCTAATGGCTTATCAATTTTGTTTATCTTCTCAAGGAACCAGCTTTTAGTTTTATTGATCTTTACTATTGTCTCCTTCATTTCTTTTTTCATTTATTTCTGATCTGATCTTTATGATTTCTTTCCTTCTGCTAGCTTTGGGTTTTTTTTTTTTTTGTTCTTCTTTCTCTTATTGCTTTAGGTGCAAGTTTAGGTTGTTTATTCGAGATGTTTCCTGTTTCTTGATGTAGGCTTGTATTGCTATAAACTTTCCTCTTAGAACTGTTTTTGCTGCATCCCATAGGTTTTGGGTCATCGTATCTCCATTGTCATTTGTTTCTAGGTTTTGTTTTGATTTCCCCTTGGATTTCTTCAGTGATCACTTCGTTCTTAAGTAGTGTATTGTGTAGCCTCCATGTGTTTGTATTTTTTACAGATTTTTTCCTGTAATTGATATCTAGTCTCATAGTGTTGTAGTCGGAAAAGATACTTGATATGATTTCAATTTTCTTAAATTTACCAAGGCTTGATTTGTGACCCAAGATATGATCTATCCTGGAGAATGTTCCATGAGCACTTGAGAAAAATGTGTATTCTGTTGTTTTTGGGTGGAATGTCCTATAAATATCAATTAAGTCCATCTTGTTTAATGTATCATTTAAAGCTTGTGTTTCCTTATTTATTTTCATTTTGGATGATCTGTCCATTGGTGAAAGTGGGGTGTTAAAATCCCCTACTATGATTGTGTTACTGTCGATTTCCCCTTTTATGGCTGTTAGTATTTGCCTTATGTATTGAGGTGCTCCTATGTTGGGTGCATAAATATTTACAATTGTTATACCTTCCTCTTGGATCGATCCCTTGATCATTATATAGTGTCCGTCTTTGTCTCTTGTAATTGTCTTTATTTTAAAGTCTATTTTGTCTGATATGAGAATTGCTACTCCAGCTTTCTTTTGATTTCCATTTGCATGGAATATCTTTTTCCATCCCCTCACTTTCAGTCTGTATGTGTCTCTAGGTCTGAAGTGGGTCTCTTGTAGACAGCATATATATGGGTCTTGTTTTTGTATCCATTCAGCCAGTCTGTGTCTTTTGGTGGGAGCATTTAATCCATTTACATTTAAGGTAATTATCGATATGTATGTTCCTATTCCCATTTTCTTAAATGTTTTGGGTTTGTTATTGTAGGTGTTTTCCTCCTCTTGTGTTTCTTGCCTAGAGAAGTTCCTTTAGCATTTGTTGTAAAGCTGGTTTGGTGGTGCTGAACTCTCTCAGCTTTTGCTTGTCTGTAAAGGTTTTAATTTCTCCATCAAATCTGAATGAGATCCTTGCTGGGTAGAGTAATCTTGGTTGTAGGTTTTTCTCCTTCATCACTTTAAGTATATCCTGCCACTCCCTTCTGGCTTGCAGCGTTTCTGCTGAAAGATCAGCTGTTAACCTTATGGGGATGCCCTTGTGTGTTATCTGTTGTTTTTCCCTTGCTGCTTTTAATATGTTTTCTTTATATTTAATTTTTGATAGTTTGATTAATATGTGTCTTGGTGTGTTTCTCCTTGGATTTATCCTGTATGGGACTCTCTGTGCTTCCAGGACTTGATTAACTATTTCCTTTTCCCTACTAAGGAAGTTTTCAACTATAATCTCTTCAAATATTTTCTCAGTCCGTTTGTTTCTCTCTTCTTCTTCTGGGACCCCTATAATTCGAATGTTGGTGCATTTAATGTTGTCCCTGAAGTCTCTGAGACTGTCCTCAGTTCTTTTCATTCTTTTTTCTTTATTCTGCTCTGCAGTAGTTATTTCCACTATTTTATCTTCCAGGTCACTTACCCATTCTTCTGCCTAAGTTATTCTGGTATTGATCCCTTCTAGAGTATTTTTCATTTCATTTATTATGTTTTTCATCATTGCTTGGTTCCTCTTTAGTTCTTCTACATCCTTGTTAAATGTTTCTTGCATTTTGTCTATTTTATTTCCAAGATTTTGGATCATCTTTACTATCATTATTCTGAATTCTTTTTCAGGTAGACTGCCTATTTCCTCTTCATTTGTTAGGTCTGGTGTGTTTTTACCTTGCTCCTTCATCTGCTGTGTGTTTTTCTGTCTTCTCATTTTGCTTATCTTACTGTGTTTGGGGTCTCCTTTTCACAGGCTGCAGGTTTGTAGTTCCCATTGTTTTTGGTATCTGTCCCCAGTGGCTAAGATTGGTTCAGTGGGTTGTGTACGTTTCCTTGTGGAGGGAACTAGTGCCTGTGTTCTGTGGATGAGGCTGGATCTTGTCTTTCTGTTGGGCACGTCCACGTCTGGTGGTGTATTTTGGGGTGTCTGTGGCCTTATTATGATTTTAGGCAGCCTCTCTGCTAATGGATGGGGCTGTGTTCCTGTCTTGCTAGTTGTTTGGCATAGGGTGTCCAGCACTGTAGCTTGCTGGTTGTTGAGTGAAGCTGGGTCTTGGTGTTGAGATAGAGATCTCTGAGAGATTTTTGCCATTTGGTATTACGTGAGGCTGGGAGGTCTCTTGTAGACCAGTGTCCTGAAGTTGGCTCTCCCACCTCAGAGGCACAGCCCTGATGCCTGGTTGGAGCCCCAAAAACCTTTCATCCACACGGCTCAGAATAAAAGGGAGACAAAATAGAAAGAAAGAGGATAAAATAAGATAAAATAAAATAAAAGAAAGCTATTATAATAAGAAATAGGAAAAAAATTATTAAGGAAAAATTTATTAAGAAAACATTTTTTTAAATTTTTAAAATAAATTATTAATTTTTTATAATAAGTAGGAAAAAATATTAAGAAAAAATTAATTAAGAAAAAAATTTTTAATTTTTTGAAATAGAAAATAAGGAAAAAATTATTAAGAAAAGATTTATTAAGAAAAAAATTTTTTTAATTAAAAAAAATAAAATTAAATTAAAAAAATGGATGGACCGAACCCTAAGACAAATGGTGAAAGCAAAGCTATACAGACAACATCTCACCCAGAAGCATACATATATACACTCACAAAAAAAGGAAAAGGAAAAAAATTAATATATCCTGCTCCCAAAGTCCACCTGTTGAATTTGGGCTGATTCGTTGTCTATTCAGGTATTCAACAGATGCAGGTACATCAAGTTGTTTGTGGAGCTTTAATCCGCTGCTTCTGAGGCTGCTGGGAGAAATTTCCCTTTCTCTTCTTTGTTCGTACATCTCCTGGGGTTCAGCTTTGGATTTGGACCCGCCTCTGCATGTAGGTCGCCTGAGGGCATCTGTTCTTCGCTCACACAGGACTGGGTTAAAGGAGCAGCTGCTTCAGGGGCTCTGGCTCACTGAGGCCGGGGGGAGGGAGGGGTACCGAATGTGGGGCGAGCCTGTGGCGGCAGAGGTCGGTGTGACGTTGCAGCAGCCTGAGGTGCGCCATGCGCTCTCCCGGGGAAGTTGTCCCTGCATCATGGGAGCCTGGCAGTGGCGGGCTGCACAGGCTCCCTGGAGGGGCGGTGTGGATAGTGACTTGTGCTCACACACAGGCTTCTTGGTGGTGGCAGCAGCAGTCTTAGCGTCTCATGCCCATCTCTGGGGTCCGCGCTGATAGCCGCGGCTCGCGCCCGTCTCTGGAGCTTGTTTAGGCGGCGCTCTGAATCCCCTCTCCTTGCGCACCGTGAAACAAAGAGGCCAGAAAAAGTCTCTTGACTCTTTGGCAGCTGCAGACTTTTTCCCAGACTCCCTCCCAGCTAGCTGTGGTGCGCTAACCCCTTCAGGCTGTGTTCACGCAGCCAACCCTAGTCCTCTCCCTGCGTTCCGACCGAAGCCAGAGCCTGAGCTCCCAGCCCCCGCCTGCCCCGGCGGGTGAGCAGACAAGCCTCTTGGGCTGGTGAGTGCTGGTCGGCACTGATCCTCTGTGCGGGAATCTCTCCGCTTTGCCCTCCGCACCCCTGTGGCTGCGCTCTCCTCCGTGTCTCCGAAGCTTCCACCCTCCGCCACCCGCAGTCTCTGCCCATGAAGGGTCTTCCTTGTGTGTGGAAACCTTTCCTCCTTCACAGCTTCTTCCCACTGGTGCAGGTCCCATCCCTATTCTTTTGTCTCTGTTATTTCTTTTTTCTTTTGCCCTACCCAAGTACGTGGGGAGTTTCTTGCCTTTTGGGAAGTCTGACGTCTTCTGCCAGCGTTCAGTGGGTGTTTCGTAGGAGCAGTTCCACGTGTAGATGTATTTCTAATGTATCTGTGGGAAGGAAGGTGATCTCTTTGTCTTACTCTTCCGGCATCTTGCCCAGACCCCCAGATTCCAAGTCTTGAGATGCACACTAGAGAATCATCAATTACATAGATTCACTTACCTTTATTTCTTAATTAAAAAATATCTCATACAACAGTTTTATTGCTCTAAAATACCGTTCATACGATCTCTATAAAATTCATCTTAATAATTGGAATTTTAATTTTTTAATTTTTTAAAATTTAAATTAAAACAATAGAGAGTCCCAAATTAAATCCATGCATATATGGTCAATTAATTTATGACAAAGGAGCCAGGAATATACAATGGAAAAAGGATAGTCTCTTCAGTAAATGACATTAGGAAAACATTTTCCTCAGTTAATTATAGTTTTACTCATTTCACTAGTTATCCTTTTAACACTTTTAGATAGCATTTTATACACTGCTGTCTTTTCCAGAAAGCAGAATTGTATAGACTAAAACAATAGTCTCTTGCTTTCCAGCTTTTGGCTACATTTCTGTCAATGCAGTCCTCTCCGCGCAGAAATCTCCATCCTGCTCAAGTTTTCCCCCTCCTACTCCTCATAGCTTGGAAGGTAGGAGTCAAGATGTTATTAGCTTTTTATTTCCCTACATGCTACTTACACCTTTAAGCCCAACTTGAATTGCCCTAATTTAAGTGTGCAATCTGTTTGCTGTTGGGAACTCATACAAGATACTCAAGGTTTAAAGCAATGGCTGCATATTCAAAAACCTGGTGGAGACAAGCATTTGAGCATGTAATAAATTTGATAAAAGATTGCTAATATTTTTACTTAGAAAAACATCTGCCTCATCAGGGTGCCTGCAATATCTTCAGGCAATATACTTCCCACTTGTGGCTCATAGTCTAAAGGAATGGTTTCTTTTATATTACAAATTGTAGTTACAAACACAGCAGAGGTTCCTCCCCTCTATTCCTATAGGATTTTGTATTTCACATCTTCTATATTTTATAGAACCACCTGCTATATTCCTACATCTCTCCAAAGACTATGAGCACCTGGAGAGACAATGGTCTTACTTATCTCTGAATTCAAAGACAGTGTTTGGATCCATGTAACCACTAAACAAAGTACTTACTGACTTTCACTTATAATGATTTTGTATAAGAAGTTGTCGTATAGGGGCTGAATATGCATCTGAGGACAAACGATCCTGGACAATTCTTGGAGGCAGAAATTCCACATATTTCCCTTCTGTTATGAGTACATGCTCAGCATTCTACATAGAACAGGCCGTGTGAAGCTGTAGTTTATTTACATTCTCATAGAAGTGAACAAATTGATCTGCACACATTGTATATTCCTTGAGTAAATGTGGGCTTATTTATAGAATATTTGAGTTGTGAATTTAAATCTTATTTTTAATATTATTTCTGACAGTTTGTAAGCATCTCAATTGAGCAATTAAGAACAAGTTTCTATTACCCACCTTAGTCTCATTCATCAGAGTAAACTTGTGCGATGTTGTAAAAACTTAGTCTATATTACACAAAGACATCTAGATATTGTGGAGGTCATGATGATTTTCAAAGGAATTTAATCCTAAAGTAGTTAATAAAATCACTAATGAAAAATGCTAAAGATCATTTAGAAATGAAACACTAAAGGGAAAATTAATAGATCTTTAGCCTTTTTACAATATGTTTTATCCATTAAAAATTGATATTTGAAAGATTTTTCAGGGGTCTTGTAACTTTCAACTATTGATAGAAATCCATGATAATGAATAAAGATAAAATGAGTATATAACTCTATAAAGCACAATAATTTCCCCAAGCAAATTATTTGGTTTTGCATTCCTATAAATGCCCTCGCATCAAGATACCAACAAACAGTCATGAAAAACTAAGTGGTCAGAAAATAAAATAGAAAAGAAGTCTATTAAAAACAGATAGCATAAAAATAACGCAACCAGGAAACATCTTATCAGCAACTAGCATATGTGTGCCACCAGGGAAGCCTTTTCTTTCACTTGATACAACAATCTCATCAGTCATGAACACAAAACCCAATTCTTGAAGGAGACAATCTTTGCTTCTCTGAAAGTTAGATTATGCAGTTATACTAATGTTTTGTTAACTCCCCACTGCATGAGTCATAGCACCTGTATATTCAGGCTTAAGGAAATTCTTGGCTTTTAAAAATCTTGCACCCAGCTAATATAGCACAGATGGTCTTATCCCTGAGCTATGAGAATTAAAAATAAAATGCATCAGAGCATTAACTAAAATTATTTTCTACCTTTATTGTTTTTTTAAACAGTTGGATATTAAATCATTAAAATGCCAACAAGACTAGAGAGCAAGATACTGTAACTCATTACATTCTAACTCCCTTTTAGGTCATTTTTTGAAACACAGAACTGCTTGAAATTTGAAGAAGTTTTCTGTTTCTGTGGCCAAAAATTTCTAAGTGCATGCAATATTTAGTTAGACAAATTAATATTCTAGCATTTAGTTGAATTGTTAACATATTTAACATATTTTCAAGGATCATCTGATTTATATCCTAAATGAAAGGAGTTATGGTCATTACAGTATGAAATTTAATTTATTAATTCATGGCATAAAAGTATGAAGGAAACAATGCTAGAATTTAATATGGAGCTGGAGATCTGATTTCTCCTTTCATCTTTGAGTCTTCCTTGACTTTTCATAAATATGTTAACAATTCATTCTAATTAATTTTACAACTTTGAGCACATATTATGCTGTAGGAATTGTAGTAGAACTGTCTTACAAAACAGTATAAACCACAGCCTTTGCAATCAATAGTACTTTCAATACATCTGTGCTTACAATACATAAATAATTTTACGTTAAGTGTAAATGAATGGTTCAGCTGTTAAATTCTGTGGGGCCTGGGAGGTGGGAGAAATCAGTAAGGGCTTATAGAGATTGGAAGATATTCTAGAAGAGAACAGCAATCATAACATTTTAAGCTTTTAATTTCTCCAAAGTTTAAATAAAATTTCTCCAAAATTAAATTATTTTTTACATTTATTTTCCAATTTTATGCATTTTTCTTGACTTTATTGAGGTTTTCTTTTTCCTCCCTTCATTTTCACCATTAACCAAGACACTTTTCTACTCTAAAAACAAAAGTAAAGGCAATTCCTTATAATGACTTTATTTACTCATTCATTTATATATTTATATCAATCAAATACAAGTATTGAGCTTTAATAATGTGAGATCTAAGCTGCAGCTGAAGTGGATATATAGGAACTTGAGAAAAGTGTTCCACTTTGAAGAAACAACTTTGATGTTCATTAAAGATTGTTTACTCATTCATACAGTTATTCATTCATGCTTTCAGTAATTCCTTGGTTTTTCTCTCATTTATGAATTTATTCAATGATTATAGAGCATTCAATCTAGAAAATTGAATTGATCACTTCAATTCAATGAAAACTGACCACTTCAGCCCTGTCAACAAAATATTCCCAGAGACAGAGGCAACTGTACTGTGATCTGAAATATGAATAGTAGTTAATGGAATAAATGACTGTATGTCTGGATATACAAAAGTTGAGATATGGGGTATGGTTGTTCTGGATTCCAGATATTGGCAGCAGCAAAGACACAGAAGAAGCAATGCACATTATGTTAACTAAAAGGCATTGAGGCCTGATATAAATGAACAATTCACCATGAACACTGTAGCAGTTCCCAAATATGTTTGCAGTTTATTTTTATATTTTTTAGTCAGAGTTTTTACAACAAAGAGTAGTTGAAAACCATGCAATCTTGTCCTGAAAAAACAGAAAACAGGGTTTAGATCAACCACAATTTCTGAAAAGTGGGGAAAGTCAAAAAATTCAGTCTTAATTTCTGTGTGTAATCTCTGCTCACTCCATAGCTGCTCTCTAAATTACATATGTGTGATCCAGATTTCATGAAGGCAAGCTAAATTTAAAAAAAAAAAAAAAAAAAAACTGAAATTTGGGCTACCACTGGTTGCTGAAGAAATAGAATTTATAGTATGAACCCAAGCAGAATAATTCCCCCTTAAAAATATAATATTCTTCAGAGGAATATGGCAGAATCCATAATTTCTACAATATATCATATTATTCACAGTGTTGAAGAAACAGGAATACAAGAACCATTCTCAAGAGAAAAGATAACCAGAGAACAAACCTGAAATAACCCAGAATTTGTAACTATCAGAAAAGAGTTCTAAAGCAATTAACACATATAAGCTCAAGGATGTAGAGAAAATATTATGATAGTGAATAAAAAGATAAGGATTCTCAGCAAAGAAAAAATATTCTTAAATTGAAATTAATTTCTAGATGTAAAAATGCAGTATATAAAATAAGATGTTCACTAAATAGGCTTGTGAACAAAGTGGAAATGGCAAAGGAAAGAGACAGCTTAAAACTTGATCAATAGAAATCATCTAATTTTTTTAAAAAAGAGAAAGATTATTGAGAAAAAAATTGTCTCAGGGATCTCTTGGGCAGTATCAAAAGGTATACTGTATGTGTATTGTAGTTCCTATGAAAAGAGGAGAGTAGTGCAGAAAACAAAAGAAAAAAAAAAGTGAAAACATCGTAGCTGTTTGGGAAAAGACATACATTTACATAAAGTTAGAAATTTAGGAGCTCAGAGAACACCAAACTAGAAGAATAAAAACAAAAAAGCCACTTAAGTACATCACAACCAAATAGCTAAGAAAGATAAAGTGAATAACTTGAAAGAAGCCAGAGAAAAATGACACATTGCATATATATTATGGAACTTGATTGAATATTCAGAAAATGGGATGGCCAATTTTCTGACTATTCAGAAAAATGGAGGCCGGAGGCAGTGAGAAAACAATTTTAAATGCTGAAAAAAAGTTAACCTAGTATTCCAAATCAGGCAAAAATATACTATAAAAGTGAAAACTAAATAAAGACATTTGGAATGAAAAAAAAACCTCATTTCAGAAGAAAGAAAGAAAAAGATTTTTTTTTTCACCAACGGACACACAATACAAGGAATGCTACAGTAAATTTTTGGCCTGACGTGAAATGCAAACAAAAGAAACAGGTAGTCAAGACACATTGGAAATACTAATACGGGTGAAATATAAAAGAGTATTTTCCCTTGATTTTTCTGAAAATATGGTTTTAAGGCAAACTTATAGCACTGTATTCTGATGTTTATAATGTACATAGATGAAATACATATTATAAGTAAAACATCAAGGGCTTATACAGTTTCAAGATTTCCTTGTTTTAAGAGAAGTGGTGAAATATTAAGTCTAAGTCAGCCTTCTGATGTTCAGTGTATATATAACATAATTCTTAAGAGATATGAAGTTAAAAAATATTTTTCTGTGAATTTCTCACATTCAGATAGAATATCTCATGAGGGTCAAAAATCAAGTTAAATAACTATTAAAATTCTGGAAAACCTATGAAGGGAAGACACTAATATGTGATTCCCTTTTTTTAAGATAGTACTATTAGTGGCTTTTTTCCAGCATTCCCATTGATATGTAAATATGTGTAAAATCCTAATTAAAGTCAAATATCTTACTAAAAAACAGTTAAAGATAATTTTTAAAAAGAGGAAAAATATAAATAAAAGATCAAACATGGTGTTTAATTTGCTGAATTACATCATATTCAATTTTATAGCAATGCCTGAGAAGATAATTTATATTAGTTTAAATAATTCCATCCCCTGCTGTAGGACCTGCTCATTAATGAAGTCTCCTTATTGCTTTGATATTGCGGGCATTTGCTGTTTACTATGGTTCATCTAATATATTTATCAATGGTAACATTAATTCTATATTTTTCCATGGATTTGTTTTATCTTTTAACAGCCTTTATCTGTTATTAAATAGATCTAAAATCTTTATTTTCTCTTTATATTCTCCATGATACATCCGAAAGTGCTTTATTCTGAGAGAGGTCTGTGATTAATTGTTTTATTTTTTAATACACCTGGTCTCGTTATTTTCGACAGAGTTTGTCAAGCATCTGCCTAAGGGTGGATGGTGTACTAACAGGGTCTCATTCCAGATGGTTTTACTATGCATTTTTAATACAAAATCTTCATTTTCTTTGCCAGTGCAATCAAATTGTATTTGTAATATTGGACTATTAATTAAGAGAGATCTTTGATGTCTGGATCATAGACCATAATATCAATGTAATTTTCTACAACAAATTGTCCCCTTTTTTTTCCCCCTTGAGCATCTGCTGTCTTGAAGGGATTGCATTAAGTTTTAGCTTGGGTTTCATGTTCCAGTTTTCTGGGTAAAATTTTCACTGCTTTGAACAGCTGGCTATCACTTTTACTTTCCCATTTCCCTCACAGTTGAAATGATTTACCACCTGTGGATACATCCTGCTTTTTCTGTGTTCATTTTTTAGGTTAATTAACTTATAGCCTTTTTAAAAAAATACAAGTCTTAATAGTTAATTCAACCATAAACAGCTAAAGGGTGTGCATTGTTCTACTAAAAAAAAACTACATTGAGAACTCTGTAAATTGAATGTGTGAATTTTTCTGAAAAGAAAACTAGTTTTCCCAACTAACAAATATTATATTAAAGGTCAGTCATTTCGGAGACTATTTGATATTAGAACATCTAGACTATAAGTAAACTATAATCTTTGGTCAGAAAACAACTTTTGGTTTTCATAATTTCATTTTCCCACAGAAATGTCTGCTTTACTACTCCTAATAAATCTGGACACAATTTTATTTCCAATATACCCTTAAGTGGTGATATTTTCCTGGTGGCTGTACGTTCAGTTTCAGCTAAAAATGCTTTTTCCCAATTTCCCTTGCCACTTTTATTGGCATACCTCAATTAACATGGTAATTTTTTTTCTTTTAGAACAAGATAGAAACTCTAAGATGGTAGAGGTAAGATCTTGAAAAATAAAAATTATTTTATATTTTATTTTCAGTTCCAGTAGATTTCACCTCAGTAATATGGTTATAAAAATCATATTTTTTTAACCAAAGTAACTTATGGCATTAGTTCTGCTTTATTTGACACTCCAATGGAGCAGCACTCATGATAACAAGTCCTATGGGGCATAATTTTTGTGCCACGATAGACTCTTTTGGCTCCAACGCTATCTAGAGCTGTTCCATCAGTAACCAGTTTCATGATGACTCTGAGCAAGTCCTGTTCAAGTATATCTGGTCAGCCTCCTGACCCAAATCTTGCTATAGAACTTTCACTTCCTTCTTTTATTTTTTCTAATTTTTTTGATGTGGACCATTTTTTAAAGTCTTTATAGAATTTGTTACAATATTGCTTCTGTTTTATGTTTTGCTTTTTTGGCCACAAGGCATGTGAGATCTTATCTCCCTGACCAGGGATCGAACCCACACCTCCTGCATTGGAAGGCAAAGTCTTAACCACTGGACCGCCCGGAAAGTCCCTTCACTTCCTCTTTTAGGGACTTCTCTAATGCCATGGAAGGTGATTTTTGTGATAATCACACATGCACACCTAGGCAAAGGGAGACTCAGCACAGCAGGGCCAATCTTGGCCATTTGGGGGTAGCAGCTTGAAGATAACTGCTTCCCACTTTTATCTGTGGGCAGCAGATTTGGGAGAGAGGAGGTTCACTTTCTTAATTCTGATTTCAGAAATGGCCTGAAGTCCAGATGTTGACCTTGCAGCAGTCTAAAGTCAGTGGGAAGCTACGGAGCTTCCATTGATGCTCTCTGGTCAAACCCCTGGCATTCCCTGTGATCTTGGCAGAATTTAATTTCAGTTTGTGTAGTCTCTGTTCAGGCTTGTGTTGATGGCAAGTAAACGTTACTAAAAGGGAAACTCTGGTATAAACTGCTCCCTGCCCCCTTGCCATTTGTGCCTGATTTGTTTTTCCAAGGGTACTTTGTTACTCCACTTTTTGTTGCTGTTGTTATTCCTGTGTAAGCAGAGTTTAATACACGAGAATTTAGGATTGGACTTTCAGGAGTGCAGGCTATGATGACACAAAATGAATTATCCTTTCTGGACTCATCCTTGATTAGAGAGACCATTGTGGGAAATATTTTAATTTCAAACCACTTTTGACCTATTTTCCTTCCCAAGGTGTGCCTTAGAGTCAGTGGCAAACTCTTAAGAGTCTACTAATTGCTGAAGGACCCATGAATGCATTTAATTTGGAGATTTAAAATCTCTAGAAATTTAACGAGAGTCTTAAAAACCGCTTTGAAGCTTAGATTTCTCCTTAAAAATATAAATGATTTTCTTTAATCTTTTATGCTCAAAATCAGAAAATGAACTCTAGCTCATCAAAAGGAGTCAGTGAGCATGTTAACCTGTCATCCTTAGCAGTGGTCACCTTGAGGATGCTTCTTGGATTGATTTTCCTTCTTTCCTTGGTCCATTCATCTGACTTCCAATTTTTACACTCAGGGATCATTTTCCAAATCAATCATTGACACTAAGTTTTTGATTCTAGTTGTGCTTTCAAGGAGACCCAGGTTAATATACAGTTAATATCATCAATACGTGCTTATTTTATGTTTTCCTTTTATTTTTTGATACTTGACAAATCCAATTCTCTCTCTAAGAAAAAATTATATGATTATGACTTACATGACCAAGGTGAAATAATGAAAAACTCTATACTTTGTAAAAATAGAACATATGAGGGACATATATTTGGATATTCACTTCTGTTTTAGCTCTGCAGCTACAACTGAAAAGTTTTCATGGAGATAAAGACAGAACCTCAAATATTGTAAAACTAGGGATAGTGCAACCTGGAGGTATTATTATCTAGCAAAAAATATATTAAGTAGCCTGCTTAAGAAACACTGAAATCTTCCCTTTATTCAACTATCCATATATGAATATCAACTCCCACATTAAATATATTCTCTTTTCCATTAATGGAAAATATGATAGGCTGAAAGGATTGTATGATCACATGTTCCTGTCAGTGAGGGTGAACTATGGGTGAGGTGCGAACTGCTTTTATTCTGCACAATTTAAAGCAGTACCATTACTTGTCTCTGAGCTCTAGGGGAAAATGTAAGAACAGGAGAACAAAACTTTGAAATGCACAGATCTTTAACAAAGGAAACACACATACACCCAATGCTTAACACATATATTCACCTCCATTTCTTTGTTATATTGTCAACTTTATAAACATTTCTGTTATTAAATCAGGCTGAATGAATACTACTGGTGACAAAAGTTATGCAATCTCTCCCCCAAAGGAGACATCTTGATTCAAGGAGAGGTATTGTGTTTCTTAGCATTCCTTTGCTCTGTGTCTGTTTTCAGATTTTCATTGATGTGCAAAGTAGAAGAAAAAATAGGGAGCCCTGTATTTGTCTTCACATATCTTCTATTATTGTTTTGAATATAGAATTTACCTTCGGAACATGGACAAAGTAAAAAAAATGCATAATATTTGAGGGCAATTTAAAAATAGCTAATGGTTTTCCAGTACCATTGTTGAAATCTATAGGTGCAAGAGATCATTTCAGCTAAAATGTGAATATACAAGTGAAGGAACTAGAAGATTCTAAATCTGGGAGGGATAAAAATCCATTTAATATTCTATAATAGGAACTCCAATAGGTAATTTAAGGAAAAGCTCTTTTTAGGAATTAAGTATTAGCATGATGTAGGAAAGTATGTATCTGCTATTTTTCTTTTTTTAGTAAACAATATTAGGGGATTCCTTGGTGGCGCAGTGGTTGGGAGTCCGCCTGCCAATGCAGGCGAGATGGGTTCGAGCCCTGGTCCTGGAGGATCCCACACGCCGCGGAGCAACTAAGTCCGTGTGCCACAACTACTGAGCCTGCGCTCCTGGAGCCTGTGCTCCGCGGCGGGAGAGGCCACCGCAAGGAGAAGCCCGCGAGTGGCCCCCGCTCACCACAGCTGGAGGGAGCCCGTGCGCAGCAACGAAGGCCCAATGCAGCCATAAATGAATAAATAAATAAATAAAAACTAAAAAAAAAAAAAAAAAG
The DNA here is from genome assembly GCF_028564815.1 of Eubalaena glacialis. NCBI lineage: Eukaryota > Metazoa > Chordata > Mammalia > Artiodactyla > Balaenidae > Eubalaena > Eubalaena glacialis. The sequence continues at coordinate 37,587,249 of NC_083731.1, read as the reverse complement.
TGTAGGCTTGTATCTCTGAGTCTTTAAAAAAAAAACAATATTAAAGCTCAAAACATCTATAGTGATTACCTAATCTAGCCACCTAATTTTGCAGAGAGAAATTACTCAAAAATTTAAATGATTTGTTTAATTTCATATAGTTATTGACAAAAATAAGAGTATAGGATATGTTTTCTGACATATTAGGACAATATGGACTAGTGGCACCATAAACAGCAAAAATGAAATCAATTTCATGGTTAATTTCTATATAAAAGCAAAAACAATAATAATAATAATCTACCAACTAGCACATTCAATTGCAGTAATAAGGTACATAAGAGTAAACTAGGAGGGAGGGGCAAGATAGAGGGAGGGGCAAGATAGCGGAAGAGTAAGACGCGGAGATCACCTTCCTCCCCACAGATACATGAGAAATATATCTACACGTGGAACTGCTCCTACAGAACACCCACTGAACGCTGGCAGAAGACGTCAGACCTCCCAAAAGGCAAGAAAATCCCCACGTACTTGGGTAGGGCAAAAGAAAAAAGAAATAACAGAGACAAAAGAATAGGGACGGGACCTGCACCAGTGGGAGGGAGCTGTGAAGGAGGAAAGGTTTCCACACACTAGGAAGCCCCTTCGTGGGCAGAGACTGCGGGTAGCAGAGGGGGGAAGCTTCGGAGCCACGGAGGAGAGCGCAGCCACAGTGGTGCGGAGGGCAAAGTGGAGATTCCCGCACAGAGGAGCGGTGCCGACCAGCACTCACCAGCCCGAGAGGCTTCTCTGCTCAGCCGCCGGGGCGGGCGGGGCCTGGGAGCTGGGGCTCGGGCTTCGGTGCTAGCCGAGAGGGAGTCCGGGAAAAAGACTGCGGCTGCCAAAGAGGCAAGAGAATTTTTCTTGCCTCTTTGTTTCGAGGCGCGCAAGGAGAGGGGATTCAGAGCACCGCCTAAACGAGCTCCAGAGACGGGCGCGAGCCGCGGCTATCAGCGCGGATCCCACAGCAACAGGGACGCAGAGGGAAAAACGGAGAGATTCCCGCACAGAGGCTCGGCGCCGAGCAGCACTCACCAGCCCGAGAGGCTTGTCTGCTCACCCGCCGGGGCGGGCGGGGGCTGGGAGCTGAGGCGCGGGCTTCGGTCGGATCCCAGGGAGAGGACTGGGGTTGGCTGCGTGAACACAGCCTGAAGGGTCTAGCGCACCACAACTAGCCGGGAGGGTGCACGAGAAAAAGTCTGCAGCTGCTGAAGAGGCAGGAGACTTTTTCTTGCCTCTTTGTTTCGCGGCGTGCAAGGAGAGGGGATTCAGAGCGCCACTTAAACGAATTCCAGAGACGGGCGCGAGCCGCGGCTATCAGCGCGGACCCCAGAGACGGGCATGAGACGCTAAGGCTGCTGCTGCCGCCACCAAACAGCCTGTGGGTGAGCACAGGTCATTCTCCACACCGCCCCTCCCGGGAGCCTGTGCAGCCCGCCACGGCCAGGCTCCCGTAATCCGGGGACAACTTCCCCGGGAGAGCGCACGGCGCGCCTCAGGCTGCTGCAACGTCACGCCGGCTTCTGCCGCCGCAGGCTCGCCCCGCCTCCTCCGTACCGCTCCCTCCCCCCGGCCTGACTGAGCCAGAGCCCCCGAATCAGCTGCTCCTTTAACCCCGTTCTGTCTGGGCGGGGAACAGACGCCCTCAGGCGACCTACATGCAGAGGCGGGTCCAAATCCAAAGCTGAACCCCGGGAGCTGTACGAACAAAGAAGAGAAAGGGAAATCTCTCCCAGCAGCCTCAGAAGCAGCGGATTAAAGCTCCACAAACAACTTGATGTGCCTGCATCTGTTGAATACCTGAATAGACAACGAATCATCCCAAATTTAGGAGATGGACTTTGGGAGCAGGATATATTAACTTTTCCCCTTTTCCTTTTTTTTGTGAGTGTAGATGTGTATGCTTCTGGGTGAGATTTTGTCTGTATAGCTTTGCTCTCACCCTTAGTCCTAGGGTTAGGTCCGTCCGTTTTTTTTTTTTTTTTTTTTTTTTTTTGGCTTAAAAATTTTTTTTTCCCTAATAAATGTTTTCTTAATAATTTTTTCCTTATTTTCTATTTTTAAAAAAATTTTTAATAAGTTTTTTCATATTTTTTATTTTAAAAAATTAAAAAATTTTTTTTCTTAATAAATTTTTTCTAAATAATTTTTTTCTTATTTTTAGTATAAAAAATTAATAAATCTATTTTTAAAAATTAAAAAAAAATTTTTTTCTTAATAAATTTACTCTTAATAATTTTTTTTCTTATTTTTTATTATAATTGCTTTATTTTATTTTATTTTATCCTCTTTTTTTCTTTCTTTCCATTTTTTCTCCCTTTTATTCTGAGCCGTGTGGATGAAAGGCTCTTGGTGCTCCAGCCAGGCATCAGGGCTGTGCCTCTGAGGTGGGAGAGCCAACTTCAGGACACTGGTCCACAAGAGACCTCCCAGCTCCACGTAATACCAAACGGCGAAAATCTCTCACAGATCTCCATCTCAACATCAAGACCCAGCTTCACTCAACGACCAGCAAGCTACAGTGCTGGACACCCTATGCCAAACAACTAGCAAGAGAGGAACACAGCCCCATCCATTAACAGAGAGGCTGCCTAAAATCATAATAAGGCCACAGACACCCCAAAACACACCACCAGACGTGGACGAACCCACCAGAAAGACAACATCCAGCCTCATCCACCAGAACACAGGCACTAGTTCCCTCCACCAGGAAACCTACACAACCCACTGAACCAACCTTAGCCACTGGGGACAGATACCAAAAACAACGGGAACTACGAACCTGCAGCCTGTGAAAAGGAGACCCCAAACACAGTAAGATAAGCAAAATGAGAAGACAGAAAAACACACAGCAGATGAAGGAGCAGGGTCAAAACACACCAGACCTAACAAATGAAGAGGAAATAGGTAGTCTACCTGAAAAAGAATTCAGAATAATGATAGTAAGGATGATCCAAAGTCTTGGAAATAGAATAGACAAAATGCAAGAAACATTTAACAAGGACGTAGAAGAACTAAAGAGGAACCAAGAAACGATGACAAGCACAATAAATGAAATTAAAAATACTCTAGATGGGATCAATAGCAGAATAACTGAGGCAGAAGAACGGATAAGTGACCTGGAAGATAAAATGGTGGAAATAACTACTGCAGACCAGAATAAAGAAAAAAGAATGAAAAGAACTGAGGACAGTCTCAGAGACCTCTGGGACAACATTAAACGCACCAACATTCGAATTATAGGGGTCCCAGAAGAAGAAGAGGAAAAGAAAGGGACTGAGAAAATATTTGAAGAGATTATAGTTGAAAACTTCCCTAATATGGGAAAGGAAATAGTTAATCAAGTCCTGGAAGCACAGAGAGTCCCATACAGGATAAATCCAAGGAGAAACACACCAAGACACATATTAATCAAACTATCAAAAATTAAATATAAAGAAAACATATTAAAAGCAGCAAGGGAAAAACAACAGATAACACACAAGGGCATCCCCATAAGGTTAACAGCTGATCTTTCAGCAGAAACGCTGCAAGCCAGAAGGGAGTGGCAGGATATACTTAAAGTGATGAAGGAGAAAAACCTACAACCAAGATTACTCTACCCAGCAAGGATCTCATTCAGATTTGATGGAGAAATTAAAACCTTTACAGACAAGCAAAAGCTGAGAGAGTTCAGCACCACCAAACCAGCTTTACAACAAATGCTAAAGGAACTTCTCTAGGCAAGAAACACAAGAGAAGGAAAACACCTACAATAACAAACCCAAAACATTTAAGAAAATGGGAATAGGAACATACATATCGATAATTACCTTAAATGTAAATGGATTAAATGCTCCCACCAAAAGACACAGACTGGCTGAATGGATACAAAAACAAGACCCATATATATGCTGTCTACAAGAGACCCACTTCAGACCTAGAGACACATACAGACTGAAAGTGAGGGGATGGAAAAAGATATTCCATGCAAATGGAAATCAAAAGAAAGCTGGAGTAGCAATTCTCATATCAGACAAAATAGACTTTAAAATAAAGACAATTACAAGAGACAAAGACGGACACTATATAATGATCAAGGGATCGATCCAAGAGGAAGGTATAACAATTGTAAATATTTATGCACCCAACATAGGAGCACCTCAATACATAAGGCAAATACTAACAGCCATAAAAGGGGAAATTGACAGTAACACAATCATAGTAGGGGACTTTAACACCCCACTTTCACCAATGGACAGATCATCCAAAATGAAAATCAATAAGGAAACACAAGCTTTAAATGATACATTAAACAAGATGGACTTAATTGATATTTATAGGACATTCCACCCAAAAACAACAGAATACACATTTTTCTCAAGTGCTCATGGAACATTCTCCAGGATAGATCATATCTTGGGTCACAAATCAAGCCTTGGTAAATTTAAAAAAATTGAAATCGTATCAAGTATCTTTTCCGACCACAACGCTATGAGACTAGATATCAATTACAGGAAAAGATCTGTAAAAAATACAAACACATGGAGGCTACACAATACACTACTTAATAACGAAGTGATCACTGAAGAAATCAAAGGGGAAATCAAAAAATACCTAGAAACAAATGACAATGGAGACACGATGATCCAAAACCTATGGGATGCAGCAAAAGCAGTTCTAAGAGGGAAGTTTATAGCAATACAAGCCTACATCAAGAAACAGGAAACATCTCGAATAAACAACCTAACCTTGCACCTAAAGCAATTAGAGAAAGAAGAACAAAAAAACCCCAAAGCTAGCAGAAGGAAAGAAATCATAAAGATCAGATCAGAAATAAATGAAAAACAAATGAAGAAAACAATAGCAAAAATCAATGAAACTAAAAGCTGGTTCTTTGAGAAGATAAACAAAATTGATAAACCATTAGCCAGACTCATCAAGAGAAAAAAGGAGAAGACTCAAATTAATAGAATTAGAAATGAAAAAGGAGAAGTAACCACTGACACTGCAGAAATACAAACGATCATAAGAGATTACTACAAGCAACTCTATGCTAATAAAATGGACAACCTGGAAGAAATGGACAGATTCTTAGAAATGCACAACCTGCCGAGACTGAACCAGGAAGAAATAGAAAATATGAACAGACCAATCACAAGCACTGAAATTGAAACTGTGATTAAAAATCTTCCAACACACAAAAGCCCAGGACCAGATGGCTTCACAGGCGAATTCTATCAAACATTTAGAGAAGAGCTAACACCTATCCTTCTCAAACTCTTCCAAAATATTGCAGAGGGAGGAACACTCCCCAACTCATTCTACGAGGCCACCATCACCCTGATACCAAAACCAGGCAAAGATGTCACAAAGAAAGAAAACTACAGGCCAATATCACTGATGAACATAGATGCAAAAATCCTCAACAAAATACTAGCAAACAGAATCCAACAGCACATTAAAAGGATCATACACCATGATCAAGTGGGGTTTATTCCAGGAATGCAAGGATTCTTCAATATACGCAAATCAATCAACGTGATACATCATATTAACAAATTGAAGGAGAAAAACCATATGATCATCTCAATAGATGCAGAGAAAGCTTTCGACAAAATTCAACACCCATTTATGATAAAAGTCCTGCAGAAAGTAGGCATAGAGGGAACTTTCCTCAACATAATAAAGGCCGTATATGACAAACCCACAGCCAACATTGTCCTCAATGGTGAAAAACTGAAACCATTTCCACTAAGATCAGGAACAAGACAAGGTTGCCCACTCTCACCACTATTATTCAACATAGTTTTGGAAGTGTTAGCCACAGCAATCAGAGACGAAAAAGAAATAAAAGGAATCCAAATCGGAAAAGAAGAAGTAAAGCTGTCACTGTTTGCAGATGACATGATACTATACATAGAGAATCCAAAAGATGCTACCAGAAAACTACTAGAGCTAATCAATGAATTTGGTAAAGTAGCAGGATACAAAATTAATGCACAGAAATCTCCTGCATTCCTGTATACTAATGATGAAAAATCTGAAAGTGAAATTAAGAAAACACTCCCGTTTACCATTGCAACAAAAAGAATAAAATACCTAGGAATAAACCTACCTAAGGAGACAAAAGACCTGTATGCAGAAAATTATAGGACACTGATGAAAGAAATTAAAGATGATACAAATAGATGGAGAGATATACCATGTTCTTGGATTGGAAGAATAAACATTGTGAAAATGACTCTGCTACCCAAAGCAATCTACAGATTCAATGCAATCCCTATCAAACTACCACTGGCATTTTTCACAGAACTAGAACAAAAAATTTCACAATTTGTATGGAAACACAAAAGACCCCAAATAGCCAAAGCAATCTTGAGAACGAAAAATGGAGCTGGAGGAATCAGGCTCCCTGACTTCAGACTATATTACAAAGCTACAGTAATCAAGACAGTTTGGTACTGGCACAAAAACAGAAATATAGATCAATGGAACAGGATAGAAAGCCCAGAGATAAGCCCACGCACATATGGTCACCTTATCTTTGATAAAGGAGGCAAGCATATACAGTGGAGAAAAGACAGCCTCTTCAATAAGTGGTGCTGGGAAAATTGGACAGGTACATGTAAAAGTATGAAATTAGAACACTCCCTAACACCATACACAAAAATAAACTCAAAATGGATTAAAGACCTAAGTGTAAGGCCAGACACTATCAAACTCTTAGAGGAAAACATAGGCAGAACACTGTATGACATAAGTCACAGCAAGATCCTTTTTGACCCAGGTCCTAGAGAAATGGAAATAAAAACACAAATAAACAAATGGGACCTAATGAAACTTAAAAGCTTTTGCACAGCAAAGGAAACCATAAACAAGACCAAAAGACAACCCTCAGAATGGGAGAAAATATTTGCAAATGAAGCAACGGACAAAGGATTAATCTCCAAGATTTACAAGCAGCTCATGCAGCTCAATAACAAAAAAACAACCCAATCCAAAAATGGGCAGAAGACCTAAATAGACATTTCTCCAAAGAAGAGATACAGATTGCCAACAGACACATGAAAGAATGCTCAACATCATTAATCATTAGAGAAATGCAAATCAAAACTACAATGAGGTATCATCTCACACCGGTCAGAATGGCCATCATCAAAAAATCTAGAAACAATAAATGCTGGAGAGGGTGTGGAGAAAAGGGAACACTCTTGCACTGTTGGTGGGAATGTAAATTGATACAGCCACTATGGAGAACAGTATGGAGGTTCCTTAAAAAACTAAAAATAGAACTACCATATGACCCAGCAATCCCACTACTGGGCATATACCCTGAGAAAACCATAATTCAGAAAGAGTCATGTACCAAAATATTCATTGCAGCTCTGTTTACAATAGCCAGGACATGGAAGCAACCTAGGTGTCCATCATCGGATGAATGGATAAAGAAGATGTGGCACATATATACAATGGAATATTACTCAGCCATAAAAAGAAATGAAATGGAGGTGTTTGTAATGAGGTGGATGGAGTTAGAGTCTGTCATACAGAGTGAAGTAAGTCAGAAAGAGAAAAACAAATACAGTATGCTAACACATATATATGGAATCTAAGGGAAAAAAAAAAAAAAAAAAAAAGAGGTCATGAAGAACCTAGTGGCAAGATGGGAATAAAGACACAGACCTACTAGAGAATGGACTTGAGGATATGGGGAGGGGGAGGGGTGAGATGTGACAGGGTGAGAGAGTGTCATGGACATATATACACTACCAAATGTAAAATAGATAACTAGTGGGAAGCAGCCGCATAGCACAGGGAGATCAGCTCGGTGCTTTGTGACCACCTAGAGGGGTGGGATAGGGAGGGTGGGAGGGAGGGAGATGCAAGAGGGAAGAGATATGGCAACATATGTATATGTGTAACTGATTCACTTTGTTGTAAAGCAGAAGCTAGCACACCATTGTAAAGCAATTATACTTCAATAAAGATGTTTAAAAAAAAAAAAAAGAGTAAACTAGACAATTAAAAATATATTTGTAGGCCCAGATGTCTTAGGTTCAAGATATTAAGGACAGCCCTTGTCATTGTCACTGTATATACTGTAAATTAGAGTGAATTTTCATTGGGACTAATTTTCTAGAAGCCCTGCTTGTATCAAATCCTATCATCCAATATAAGATTTTTAATAAATAATACCTTAAGAATTTTACATAATTATTATTACATAAAAATGGGTCATGTTGAATAAACTAATCTTAGCAAATACTTAGTTCCACTCATATATACTTTCTTGCTTTTATTATTCATGTGTTATACTGATTTCATGAAGTGACTGAAATGGATTAGACAGGGATAGAGAAAAATAAGGATGATTTACAAAGTTCTGTCATAAGCCACTAGAGAAATAATAGTTTTGTTAAAACTAGGAGAGGGGGCTTCCCTCGTGGTACAGTGTTAAGAATCCGCCTGCCAATGCAGGGGACATGGGTTCGAGCCCTGGTGCGGGAAGATCTCACATGCCGTGGAGCAACTAAGCCCGTGGGCCACAACTACTGAGCCTGCGCTCTAGAGTCCGTGAGCCACAACTACTGGAGCCCACACGCCTAGAGCTCGTGCTCTGCAACAGAAGCCACTGCAATGAGAAGCCTGCACACCATAACGAAGAGTAGCCCCCGCTCGCTGCAACTAGAGAAAGGCCACATGCAGCAACAAAGACCCAATGCAGCCAAAAATAAATAAATAAAATAAATAAATTTTAAAAAGACAAACCAAAATCTAGGAGAGAGCATAGAAGAAGAAACATCATTTTATTCTATATTTTCAGAAGATCCAGCTCAAATACTATGTAAGTTATGATGTCTTCTCCAACAGTCAATCACCCATCTATCCATCTATCCATTCATCTGTTTATCCAACCATCTAAGTCCACTGGGCATTGAGTATCTATATGTTGTTTTTGCTGATGGTATTTAATCTTGTGTATATGCTTAACGTTTAAGTTTTACAATATCAAAATTTTTTTATCAATCATTACATGGTTATTTTAATACCATTTGAAATGTGGCATTGTGATATTTCAAACACTCCTTTTACCTTTTCATGTAATTTCATTTATATATACATATTGTCCTAACGTAAGGAATCCAGAAGATCCAGGCCCTCTGGAAAGTCTCCTCAAGTGAGCAGAGGTAATCAACTTTATATTAGCATGTATTATAAAAACTCAGGACTTTTTTTTTTTGGAAACAGTTTATGTTGAATATAGCACTATATAAAGCAAACTTCTCATTTTCTTCAAGATATGGGTTATTTTATACAGTTTATAAAAAATTGGCTTCTCTCATTTATCATAAACATGTGTATAAATTTTGAATAAAATTGATTCATATTGCAGTCCACAAAAACTATTTGAAGTTTTTGATACTAATAAATTAAGAATACTTGTATCACATAATGAATAACCTGTATTCTACAAGGAATCTTTAGAAAGTTTAGAAAACTAAGGTCAATATTGTTTGCTCATAAAATTAAAGAAAATATTTTTTCAACTTCAATTTTTTTGACTTTAGCATAATGGCTATATATTTGTGCATATTTTTTGTTGAGTTACTCCTTTTGAGACAATTTTTACTTATTCTATCTTTATAACTTTGTTTTTTTCTCTTTAGTACACAGATCCTTGTGATGTGAGGAAAAAGAAAGCTATGCTATCAGAACAAAGTGAATTAAGTTTTTAACTCAACTTGATATCCCCTCCATTTATAAACCCCCTTAGCTATTGACTTTGCATCCACCGATTATAGTGGATATTCATTTTCCAAAATGGAATATAAGGCCATAAGATGACTTTAACGGAGTTTTGTTTTTTCCTTTTGGGATTCTTGTTAATGAGTCCTACGCCTCAAAGAAAAAGTCATAACAAATTCCTTTCCCCTACTTATGGAAGCAGGCAAACATTGCTGTACCAATTAGACACACCTACTCAGGACTGCTTTAGAAGAGAGAAATGATGGAGAAACCATAGGTGTTGACGACATCGAGGATTCAGTGCCTAAGGGTTTCAGTTGTAGCAAGGTTGACTTTCTATTGTAGAATGAATGGCAACATTAGATATGAAAGTGAAATTAAGGAACTTAAAACATAAAAACTCTATTTCTAGGACTTATTGACATTACTAATTTTAATTTTCAATTTTTTTTTATAAATGACTTTAAGAGGAGTAGGGGACTCCATCTTACAAAATACTTTGCATTCAGACAAATTGGGAAAGGATAATATGTTTGGTGACTTCTCACACCTACTCTCTGTAAAACCTGGGCTATAATGTGCTTGTCAATAATACTTGTGGGAATGATTAAATGAGATATATATTATATATTAATTGTCTATCATCATCTCACCTGGAAGATAAAAGGATTTCAATTAACACTAGTTTACTGGTACTTTAACAATATTTGTTTTTCCTTATGTGTCAGATTAGTTCATGGGTAATATTTTCTCTTTTAATAGTTCCTGTCATTTCTGGAATAAAATCTAAATAGTGCATTCTTTCACATTACTATAGTTTTTTGTCTAATATCTATCTTGGGACTCCAGTTTCTCCATGGGTCCAAAGATAAAAGTTTCTGTCTATCTGTAATGTCTAACTAAATTATTTTCTCCTTTGTGATATCTCCCCTAATTTTTTCAATGAGTTGGTCATTGTTTTCTTTGTTACCACTTTTGTAAGTGCCACAAAAATAATGTTACTTTTCAGGCATTTCTTTGCAAACTCATGTTCCTTATGGACTGTGAACTTATGAAATATTATATGGGAAGTATTCAATAAGTGTTGGTATAATGGCTGTGATGTCACTTCCCTCACTTTCTCCATAATTTGTGCTTGATGTTCTAAGTTTGTATCTGCCTTCTTGTTTTTGATATAACAGAGACAAATATCTTATAAATACACATTATATTCTAATGTCACAGTTGTATATTTTTAACTCTCTATATAACATTTCCATCTACACATTCCATTTTCAGCTAAAATTTATCATGAAATTCATATCATAAAGTTTTATGTATTTTCTGGCTTCTGTGGACTGCTTGGATTGAAAGTAATTGGACACACTTATGTTGTGCAGCCTCAGGTATCTGCTGTTCAGCTGTCCAGTTCATTTGACAGATTTCTCCCTTTTAGGCTTTATTTGAATTCCCAGAATTAAAGTACATATTAACAACATGAGGAAAATTTGCTTCACATTACTTTCTTATGTGTCGACATGAAAAATTAAGTCCTCTGAACATTAACTTGGTAAGAAGTAGAGAATTATTTGTTTTAAGGGAATAACTATAAAATTGGAGTTGAATGCTGTCTTTACTGTCAAGATTTTTTTTTTCCTTTGTTTTCTTCTAGGGGTTTTATAGTTTCAGGTTTTAAAGTATTTTACTGAGTTTCATGTATAGTGTAGGATAAAGGTCCAATTTTATTCTTTTACATGTTGTATTGGAAAAACCTACAGTTCTCCTCCTCCAGTATATTTCTGTCCTGTGTGTCTTTCTCCTGTACCTTCACAAGGAACACTTCACTTCTGAGACTTCTGGTAGCCAAATATGTGGGGATTTTTTCCCATAACAAACAATTCTCTGCAACAGCAGCTGGGTGTCCTACAATTTAACTCAATTCTAAACACTATTTACCTGGAGTTAGTGTCCAATCTCACGTTAAGGACTCAGTCCCACAAGACTGCTCCCCGCCCCCATTCAGATGCCAAGTGCAAGTAGTAGGTCCCCAGGTTACCCACAATTTCTGTCTGACTTGGCTACAAATTAGAGGTTCCCATGACCCCTTCCTTGAGTTTGATTAATTTGCTAGAGTGGTTAATAGAACTCAGGAAAATATTTATATTTATTTTTCAAAGGATATGATATAAGACAGAGAAAAACAGCCAGATGAGATGCACAAGGTGAGATCTGGAATGATCCCAAGTGCAGGAGCTTCTGCTCCTGTGGAGTTGGGGTGTATCACCTTCCTGGTACATGAATGTATTTGCCAACCTGAAAGCACGCTGAGCCCCATGCTACTGGGATTCTTATAAAGGCCTCATCACATAGGCATAAGTGATCATTAATTCCATTTTCAGCCCTTCTCAAGGAATGAGGAGCAGGGCTGAAAATTCCAAGCTTCTGATCATGGCTTGTTCTTTCTGGTTGACCAGCCCTCATCCAGAAGCCATCCAGGAGCCCACCTGAAAGTTGCCTCATTAGAAGGAAAGACACTCTTATCACCCAGGAGATTTACAAGGGTTTCAGGAGCCCTGTGTCAGAGACCGGGGCCAAAGGCCAAATATTAGAACAAAAGATGTTCCTAGTGCTCTTATCACCCAGGAAATTACAAAGGCTGCAGGAGCTTTGTGCCAGGTACTGGAGACAGAGATGAATATATATTTTTTATTATCTCATACATGTGGATACCCAGTCTTCCCTGCACCATTTGTTGAACTGTCCTTTCCCCATGTGTATTATTGATACCCTTGATGAAAATTAGTTGACTGTATATTCTTGAGTTCATTTCTGGTCTCACTATTCTGTTCCATTGATCTGTGTGTTTGTTTTTATGCCAATACCATTAAGTTTTGATTACTATAGCTTTGAACAATAATTTGAAATCAGAGAGTGTAGTGCCTCCAGCTTTGTTCTGTCTTAAGTTTGCTTAAATTATTCAGAGCCTTTGTGGTTCCACATGAATTTTAGGATGTTTTTTTCTGTTTCTGTGAAACAGACATTGGAATTTGGATAAAGATTGCATTGAATCTGTATATCATTTAGGATTGTATGGATATTTCAGCAATATTAATTCTTTTAATCCATGAAAGAAAAACAGCTTTCCATTTACTTGTGTCTTCTTCAATTGCTTTCACCAATATTTCATAATTTTTAGTATACATATCTTTCACCTTATTGGTTAAATTTATTCCTAATTATTTTATTCTTTTTGATACTATCATAAATTGAATTGTTTTCTTGATTTAATTTTGATATAGATATTAGTCTGGGCTGGAAAGATTAGAGGTCTATAGACCATGAAGGGCCAAAGATTTCAAATTTAATTATATAAGCTCTGCAGTGAGTGTCTTGATAAGTAGATGTTTGCTATCTATATATTTTAAATCACTTAAAACTCATTTTGCACCTTTCCTCCACCCAGCCAGTGCGAGAGTGCGGAAGTCTCGAGCAGGAACGGGGATTAGCTAAGAGCGCTGCAGTTTTGAGCAACCGCACAATCCGTGGACCGTCCAAGGCTGGGGCGCCTACCTGCAAGATGGAATTAAGGAAGAACACTGCTGCACAGATACATTAGAAATACATCTACACGTGGAACTGCTCCTACAGAACACCCACTGAATGCTGGCAGAAGACATCAGACCTCCCAAAAGGCAAGAAACTCCCCACGTACTTGGGTAGGGCAAAAGAAAAAAGAAATAACAGAGACAAAAGAATAGGGACGGGACCTGCACCAGTGGGAGGGAGCTGTGAAGGAGGAAAGATTTCCACATACTAGGAAGCCCCTTCGCAGGCTGAGACTGCGGTTGGCAGAGGGGGGAAGCTTCGGAGCCACGGAGGAGAGCGCAGCCACAAGGGTGTGGAGGGCAAAGCGGAGAGATTCCCGCACAGAGGCTCAGCGCCAAGCAGCACTCACCAGCCGGAGAGGCTTGTCTGCTCACCCGCCGGGGCGGGAGGGGGCTGGGAGCTGAGGCTCGGGCTTTGGTTGGATCCCAGGGAGAGGACTGGGGTTGGCTGCGTGATCACAGCCTGAAGGGGGCTAGTGCGCCACAGCTAGCAGGGAGGGAGTCCGGGAAAAAGTCTGCAGCTGCCGAAGAGGCAAGAGACTTTTTCTGGCCTCTTTGTTTCGCGGTGCGCAAGGAGAGGGGATTCAGAGCACCGCCTAAATGAGCTCCAGAGACGGGCGCGAGCCGCGGCTATCAGCGCGGACCCCAGAGACGGGCATGAGACGCTAAGGCTGCTACTGCCGCCACCAAGAAGCCTGTGTGCAAGCACAGGTCACTCTCCACACCGCCACTCCCGGGAGCCTGTGCAGCCCACCACTGCCAGGCTCCCATGATCCAGGGACAACTTCCCCGGGAGAACGCATGGCGCCTCAGGCTGCTGCAACGTCCCGCCGGCCTCTGCCGCCACAGGCTCACCCAGCATCCGTACCCTTCCCTTCCCACCACCTGAGTGAGCCAGAGCCCCCGAAGCAGCTGCTCCTTTAACCCCGTCCTGTGTGAGCGAAGAACAGACGCCCTCAGGCGACCTACACGCAGAGGCGGGTCCAAATCCAAAGCTGAATCCCGGGAGCTGTAGGAAGAAAGAAGAGAAAGGGAAATCTCTCCCAGCAGCCTCGGAAGCAGCGGATTAAAGCTCCACAAACAACTTGATGTACCTGCATCTGTTGAATACCTGAATAGACAACGAATCATCCCAAATTCAGGAGGTGGACTTTGGGAGCAAGATATATTAATTTTTCCCCTTTTCCTTTTTTTGTGAGTGTATATGTGTATGCTTCTGGGTGAGATTTTGTCTGTATAGCTTTGCTTTCACCATTTGTCCTAGGGTTTGGTCCGTCCATTTTATTATTTTTTTACCTAAAAAAATTTTTTCTTAATAAATTTTTCCTTAATAATTTTTTTCCTATTTTTTATTATAATAGCTTTCCTTTATTTTACTTTATCTTATTTTATCCTCTTTCTTTCTTTCTTTCCATTTTTTCTCCCTTTTATTCTGAGCCGTGTGGATGAAAGGCTCTTGGTGCTCCAGCCAGACATCACGGCTGTGCCTCTGAGGTGGGAGAGCCAACTTCAGGACACTGGTCCACAAGAGATCTCCCAGCTCCACATAATACCAAATGGCGAAAATCTCTCAGAGATCTCCATCTCAACATCAAGACCCAGCTTCACTCAAGGACCAGCAAGCTACAGTGCTGGACACCCTATGCCAAACAACTAGCAAGACAGGAACACAGCCCCATCCATTAGCAGAGAGGCTGCCTAAAATCATAAAAAGGACACAGACACCCCAAAACACACCACAAGACGTGGACATGCCCACCAGAAAGACAAGATCCAGCCTCATCAACCAGAACACAGGCACTAGTCCCCTCCACCAGGAAACCTACACGACCCACTGAACCAACCTTAGCCACTGGGGACAGACACCAAAAACAATGGGAACTACGAACCTGCAGCCTGTGAAAAGGAGACCCCAAACACAGTAAGATAAGCAAAATGAGAAGACAGAAAAACATACAGCAGATGAAGGAGCAGGGACAAAACACTGCAGACCTAACAAATGAGGAGGAAATAGGCAGTCTACCTGAAAAACAATTCAGAATAATGATAGTAAAGATGATCCAAAATCTTGGAAATAAAGTAGACAAAATGCAAGAAACATTTAACAAGGACGTAGAAGAACTAAAGAGGAACAAAGCAACGATGAAAAACAAAATAAATGAAATTAAAAATACTCTAGACGGGATCAATAGCAGAATAACAGAGGCAGAAGAATGGATAAGTGACCTGGAAGATAAAATAGTGGAAATAACTACTGCAGAGCAGAATAAAGAAAAAAAAATGAAAAGAACTGAGGACAGTCTCAGAGACCTCTGGGACAACATTAAACGCACCAACATTCGAATTATAGGGGTCCCAGAAGAAGAAGAGAAAAAGAAAGGGACTGAGAAAATATTTGAAGAGATTATAGTTGAAAAGTTCCCTAATATGGGAAAGGAAATAGTTAATCAAGTCCTGGAAGCACAGAGAGTCCCATACAGGATAAATCCAAGGAGAAACACACCAAGACACACATTAATCAAACATTAAATATAAAGAAAACATAATAAAAGCAGCAAGGGAAAAACAACAAATAACACACAAGGGAATCCCCATAAGGTTAACAGCTGATCTTTCAGCAGAAACTCTGCAAGCCAGAAGGGAGTTGCAGGATATACTTAAAATGATGAAGGAGAAAAACCTACAACCAAGATTACTCTACCCAGCAAGGATCTCATTCAGATTTGATGGAGAAATTAAAAACTTTACAGACAAGCAAAAGCTGAGAGAGTTCAGCACCACAAAACCAGCTTTACAACAAATGCTAAAGGAACTTTTCTAGGCAAGAAACACAAGAGAAGGAAAACACCTACAATAACAAACCCAAAACATTTAAGAAAATGGGAATAAGAACATACATATTGATAATTATTTTAAATGTAAATGGATTAAATGCTCCCACCAAAAGACACAGACTGGCTGAATGGATACAAAAACAAGACCCGTATATATGCTGTCTACAAGAGACCCACTTCAGACCTAGGGACACATACAGACTGAAAGTGAGGGGATGGAAAAAGATATTCCATGCAAATGGAAATCAAAAGAAAGCTGGAGTAGCAATTCTCATATCAGACAAAATAGACTTTAAAATAAAGACTATTACAAGAGATAAAGAAGGACACTATATAATGATCAAGGGATCGATCCAAGAAGAAGATATAACAATTGTAAATATTTATGCACCCAACATAGGAACACCTCAATACATAAGGCAAATACTAACAACCATAAAAGGGGAAATCGACAGTAACACAATCATAGTAGGGGACTTGAACGCCCCAGTTTCACCAATGGACAGATCATCCAAAATGAAAATAAATAAGGAAACACAAGCTTTAAGTGATACATTAAACAAGATGAACTTAATTGATATTTATAGGACATTCCATCCAAAAACAAGAGAATACACAGTTTTCTCAAGTGCTCATGGAACATTCTCCAGGATAGATCATATCTTGGGTCACAAATCAAGCCTTGGTAAATTTAAGAAAATTGAAATCGTATCAAGTATCTTTTCCGACCACAACGCTATGAGACTAGATATCAATTACAGGAACAGATCTGTAAAAAATACAAACACATGGAGACTACACAATACACTACTTAATAACGAAGTGATCACTGAAGAAATCAAAGGGGAAATCAAAAAATACCTAGAAACAAATGACAATGGAGACACGATGACCCAAAACCTATGGGATGCAGCAAAAGCAGTTCTAAAGGGAAGTTTATGGCAATACAAGCCTACCTCAAGAAACAGGAAACATCTCAAATAAACAATCTAACCTTGCACCTAAAGCAATTAGAGAAAGAAGAACAAAAAAACCTCAAAGCTAGCAGAAGGAAAGAAATCATAAAGATCAGATCAGAAATAATTGAAAAAGAAATGAAGGAAATGATAGCAAAGATCAATAAAACTAAAAGCTGGTTCCTTGAGAAGATAAACAAAATCGATAAACCTTTAGCCAGACTCATCAAGAGGAAAAGGGAGAAGACTCAAATCAATAGAATTAGAAATGAAAAAAGAGAAGTAACAACTGACACTGCAGAAATACAAACGATCATGAGAGATTACTACAAGCAACTCTATGCCAACAAAGTGGACAACCTGGAAGAAATGGACAAATTCTTAGAAATGCACAACCTGCCGAGACTGAACCAGGAAGAAATAGAAAATATGAACAGACCAATCACAAGCACTGAAATTGAAACTGTGATTAAAAATCTTCCAACAAACAAAAGCCCAGGACCAGATGGCTTCACAGGTGAATTCTATCAAACATTTAGAGAAGAGCTGACACCTATCCTTCACAAACTCTTCCAAAATATAACAGAGGGAGGAACACTCCCACACTCATTCTACAAGGCCACCATCACCCTAATACCAAAACCAGACAAAGATGTCACAAAGAAAGAAAACTACAGGCCAATATCACTGATGAACATAGATGCAAAAATCTTCCACAAAATACTAGCAAACAGAATCCAACAGCACGTTAAAAGGATTATACACCATGATCAAGTGGGGTTTATTCCAGGAATGCAAGGATTCTTCAATATATGCAAATCAATCAACATGATACACCATATTAACAAATTGAAGGAGAAAAACCATATGATCATCTCAATAGATGCAGAGAAAGCTTTCGACAAAATTCAACACCCATTTATGATAAAAGCCCTGCAGAAAGTAGGCATAGAGGGAACTTTCCTCAACATAATAAAGGCCATATATGACAAACCCACAGCCAACATTGTCCTCAATGGTGAAAAACTGAAACCATTTCCACTAAGATCAGGAACAAGACAAGCTTGCCTACTCTCACCACTATTATTCAACATAGTTTTGGAAGTGTTAGCCACAGCAATCAGAGAAGAAAAAGAAATAAAAGGAATCCAAATCGGAAAAGAAGAATTAAAGCTGTCACTGTTTGCACATGACATGATACTCTACATAGAGAATCCTAAAGATGCTACCAGAAGACTACTAGAGCTAATCAATGAATTTGGTAAAGTAGCAGGATACAAAATTAATGCACAGAAGTCTCTTGCATTCCTACACACTAATGATGAAAAATCTCAAAGTGAAATTAAGAAAACACTCCCGTTTACCATTGCAACAAAAAGAATAAAATATCTAGGAATAAACCTACCTAAGGAGACAAAAGACCTGTATGCAGAAAATTATAAGACACTGATGAAAGAAATTAAAGATGATACAAATAGATGGAGAGATATACCATGTTCTTGGATTAGAAGAATCAACATTTTGAAAATGACTCTACTACTCAAAGCAATCTACAGATTCAATGCATTCCCTATCAAACTACCACTGGCATTTTTCACAGAACTAGAACAAAAAATTTCACATTTTGTATGGAAACTCAA
Organism: Eubalaena glacialis; assembly: GCF_028564815.1. Lineage (NCBI taxonomy): Eukaryota > Metazoa > Chordata > Mammalia > Artiodactyla > Balaenidae > Eubalaena > Eubalaena glacialis. Next base: position 37,568,488 of record NC_083731.1, on the reverse strand, counting down.
AAGACCCCGAATAGCCAACGCAATCCTAAGAACGAAAAATGGAGCTGGAGGAATCAGGCTCCCTGACTTCAGACTATATTACAAAGCTACAGTAATCCAGACAGTATGGTACTGGCACATAACCAGAAACATAGATCAATGGAACAGGATAGAAAGCCCAGAGATAAACCCACACACATATGGTCACCTTATCTTTGATAAAGGAGGCAAGCATATACAGTGGAGAAAAGACAGCCTCTTCAATAAGTGGCACTGGGAAAATTGGACAGGTACATGTAAAAGTATGAAATTAGAACACTCCCTGACACCATACACAAAAATAAACTCAAAATGGATTAAAGACCTAAGTGTAAGGCCAGACACTATCAAACTCTTAGAGGAAAACATAGGCAGAACACTGTATGACATAAATCACAGCAAGATCCTTTTTGACCCACATCCTAGAGAAATGGAAATAAAAATAAAAATAAACAAATGGGACCTAATGAAACTTAAAAGCTTTTGCACAGCAAAGGAAACCAAAAACAAGACCAAAAGAGAACCTTCAGAATGGGAGAAAATATTTGCAAATGAAGCAACTGACAAAGGATTAATCTCCAAGATTTACAAGCAGCTCATGCAGCTCAATAACAAAAAAACAAACAACCCAATCCAAAAATGGGCAGAAGACCTAAATAGACATTTCTCCAAAGAAGATATACAGATTGCCAAGAGACACATGAAAGAATGCTCAACATCATTAATCATTAGAGAAATGCAAATCAAAACTACAATGAGATATCATCTCACACCAGTCAGAATGGCCATCATCAAAAAATCTAGAAACAATAAATGCTGGAGAGGGTGTGGAGAAAAGGGAACACTCTTGCACTGTTGATGGGAATGTAAATTGATACAGCCACTATGGAGAACAGTATGGAGGTTCCTTAGAAAACTACAAATAGAACAACCATACGACCCAGCAATCCCACTACTGGGCATATACCCTGAGAAAACCATAATTCAAAATGAGTCATGTACCAAAATATTCATTGCAGCTCTATTTACAATAGCCAGGACATGGAAGCAACCTAAGTGTCCATCATCGGATGAATGGATAATGAAGATGTGGCACATATATACAATGGAATATTACTCAGCCATAAAAAGAAACGAAATTGTGTTATTTGTAGTGAGGTGCATGGAGTTAGAGTCTGTCATACAGAGTGAAGTAAGTCAGAAAGAGAAAAACAAATACAGTATGCTAACACATATATATGGAATCTAAGGAAAAAAAAAAAAAAAGGTCATGAAGAACCTAGTGGCAAGACGGGAATAAAGACACAGACCTACTAGAGAATGGACTTGGGGATATGGGGAGGGGGAAGGGTAAAATGTGACAGGGTGAGAGAGTGGCATGGACATATATACACTACTAAATGTAAAATAGATAGCTAGTGGGAAGCAGTCGCATAGCACAGGGAGATCAGCTCGGTGCTTTGTGACCACCTAGAGGGGTGGGAAAAGGAGGGTGGGAGGGAGGGAGACGCAAGATGGAAGAGATATGGGAACATATGTATATGTATAACTGATTCCGTTTGTTATAAAGCAGGAACTAACACACCATTGTAAAGCAATTATACTCCAATAAAGATGTTAAAAAAAAAAAAAAACTCTTTTTGCAATATTTCAGAAAAAAATTTTTTTGGATTTTTTGGAGTTAAGCAACAAGTCTATGATAATAAGAATAAAAGCATTTAATTACAAGAAACAATTGATTTAAATTGAGTTTAAAACATTCTAATACAAATCACTTTGCCTTGCAATAATCAGGTATAATCTACTCTTACTGGAGGGTCAGGTATTATTATAGTATATATCAAAAAGAAAAAAAGAACCTGGTAAATACATTGCATCTTTAAATTCAGAGCATATATATATATATATATACACACACATCAGTATCAAACATTTATATCAATGTATAACATATATGTACATATGTATATAATAAAGTCATAATGACATCAAATCAAAATTACACTGATAGTGCTCAAAAATGATAGTGTTCAAATGTGAGAAATAATGCACATATTTATCACAGTTTCGTTGATGCATTCTCATGGTTTGGGAAATAGTTTATTGGGTTTGGGAAATAGTTTATTTCTTCTGTGTGTGTGTGTGTGTGTGTGTGTGTGTGTGTGTGTGTGTGTTTGTTGGAAGACATGGAAAAAAGAATCTTGTGCATTTGAGAAACCAGGTAGGTAGCTGATCATTAGCTATTATTATTTGTTTTCAAATACAGATTAGATTTTATGAATACTGTTTAATATAATACTTCTCTCTAAATGTGTAAACTAACAATTTTATAAAAATGAGTCTTCAAATAACAGAAAAATGCATTAAAGTAGAATAATCCATTCTCACCCAATTAATATGTATTTGGAGTGTTAACTTCTGTATAAGAGTAATGACTTTAAATGCATTTCAAAAGTAATGGCAAAAGTGTTTCTTTTATTGAGAACATAAAGAAAAATATCTATTATTTTAAAACCTTAAATGGATAAAGTCACCAAGTCATTTTATTCTAATTTAAAAAAGTATTCCACAATTATCTGGAATTTTTAAACCAAATATAGTATGGAATATGTACCCATATATACCCACTGCCACTACTTTAAAATATTATGAATAATTTTACAAATACAACGTTTATGAAACTATCATTTCCATACTCTTTTTTTTATAGTTGTTGATATCTTTTTTCCTAGGAAACCGTTAAATAAACAGACTTTGGCACACTGAAGCAAGATCAATTATTATTTATTTTTCATTACTGATGATATTTCTCATGTTAAAATATAAAGAGCTTAGAGAGTACTCTGGAGGAACAATAGTTTAAAATTTTTATAAAAGATGCATTTTAACAAGTCAATAAAATTTGTATGTCATATAATTACATTTTGTTAAAATAAAAATAAAATAGAGACCAGGCTTGAAAATTCCCTTTCAAGCCATGTAAACAAAACTAAGTCTAGCTTATTTCATGAACATAAGCAAAACCTAACTTAGGTTATTTCTTGTAAATGCCTCTGATGATCATAAAAGAAACTTAAACCATCTTCCGAAAATGGTTTAGGATAATTGCTTTTAACTCCTCTATCACCTGGAATCCCAATTTTGATAGCTTATCATTGTAAAAGTTAAAAAACTTCCTCATTTTCAGTTACACAAGACAGTCTGTAAATACATGCCTCTGAGCTTCATATGAGTTTGGGGTTTGAAAGTTCCCAGTTGGCAAATTTTTTACATTCAAAGTAAACTACTAGTTTTGTGATCTGGCTTTAATTTTTACTGTTTCTAGATTTTTGCCAATTTAGTTTTTGTCCTTTTCAGGATGCACTTATTAACAGTGATAGACTGTCTGCTGTCTATGCCAAGGTTATAGAATTCTATAGAATATAGAATTATATTTACAATATAATGTTTCTGTTGCATTATCCAAAATAAGTTAAATTCTTATTTCCTGACATGCTCTTGTTCCTTTCTAAACATTAATGTCTGGAGACTTTTTAGAAGTAGAAAAGGAACACATTGTTTTTATAGGTATATATATATATATATATATATATATATATATATATATATATATATATATATATGCATATACTCACATATATGCATATGTATTTATATAAAATTAAATATAACTTCTATTCAATTTTCTATAGCAATTTGTTGTCTTTTCTTTGAAGATTTTCTGATTTTCTGTAAAGAAATTGTTTTTTGTTTTTTGTTTTAAGTAACCATACTCTAATTTAGGTGTGAAAATTTTAATGGTTATCTGTAGTTACCATGGACTTTGACAGCATTTGTAAGAACCATTTCCTAATAGTCTTTAAACCACAACTATGCTTTCAGTACAAATTAATTAATCACACATAAACATCACTGAGATGAAAATTAGTTTTGTTTAGTCATTTGTTATTTAATTTTAAAAGATGAAATCTGATGAGAGAAAATGAATAGTTACTTAAATTGAGAAAATATAGCTATATGTATTTAATAATGTTTAGAAAAATAAATATCTAGATATAATTAAATCAGAAAAGGTTTTATATTTATAAAACAAGCAGATCAAAGTTTTACATGCTGGCAAAAGAGAAATATTTTATTCATAGTGTTTTCACAAACTTTTATTTACCATGAGATAATATGTAGATGAATAAAAACAACTAAAATTTATAATTATATTAGCCAAGGAACTTCGTTTAAATTCAATAAAATAGCTATGAATTGCCTCTAAATAATATCTTCTATAGTTTTATCACTGATTTTTAAAAAATCATATTCATGAAACTTTATTAAAAGTTAAAAGTCACATTTTGCCTATCATCAAATATACCTGCTTATTTTAAAAAAAATATTACTGTCCTTTGCTTTCTGTCTCACTATTGGGCTACATTTTTTAAAACATAAATTGACCGTACAAATGTTTTTGAACAGATGCAGCTAGGTCATGAAGTAGGTCATAGGAAATTATTTTTAGAAATAATTATGGTAGAAATAATCTACAACTACCAAGGAAAAAGTTTAATTACACTTTTTTGTACAGATTGGAAAATATCTTTAATCTATTGTTAGTTAATAATAGTATGATCTTTATTTTTGACAAACATTTTTAATCACAAATTATAATTGAAAATAATCTTTTGAGGAAACATAAATTGATTTAATCTTATTTGCAATTGAAATGACAGTATGTAATAGGTTGAATGTGCCCATAAAAATCTATTTCCTATTTCCTGGAATTTGTGAAAATTACCTTATATGGGAAAAGATGTGATTAAATTAAGAAACCTTATCCTGGATTATCCCGGTGGACCCTAAATCTAATGACAAGGGTCCTTGAAAAAAATGAGAAAGAAGGAAGATTAGATAGATACAGACAACATGAAAATGATGGCAGAGATTGTATTAATGCAGCCACAAAACAAGAAATGCTGACAGGCACAAAAACTGAGAGGGTCAAGGAATTGATTCTCCCCTAATGTCTCTAGAGGAAGGACAGCCATGCCAGAACTTTGATTTCAGACTTTTGGCATCCATACTGTGAGAAAACAAATTTCTGTTGTTTTAAGTGCAAACTTTCTAATAAATTGTTACACCAGCCTTAAGAAACTAATACAGACAATAAACTAGCATTTTAGCTGATAATTTGAAATTGAATGATGATGTGGGATATAAAACATACAAAAGTGTTTGAAACAACCATGAGATAGAAGATAAATGGTGGTCTAATCAGGGTACTTATATCAGTTTATTTTATTGATAAAATAAGAAAATAATTAGTAGGAATTAAACCTTTTGTTTCTAAGTTTTACAAAAATTTAGAAGTTTTAAAATTATGAATATTAGTTTGACTATAAACCTAACCTGCTGATGTTTTCCCTCCATTGTGGAAATATGAAAACTAAGGCTTTAACCTTTAATCATTCAAGAAATGATAAACACAAATTTTATTGATATCAAGAATGAGACTTTTTACTTAATAGTATCTTAACTTCATGTTGTAGATGTGAAGTCTCAAGTGGTTACACTATATTTCCTACTTACTTATATCGGTCACTCTAAATTTTTGCCAGTTTTTATGAATTCAGGACAAGTTTTACTATTTATGACTCTATCAAATCTTTCTACTTTTTTTGACAATCTTAAATATGGTGGTTTAAAATTAGGTGGTTGATGGAACGCTTTTGTATTTTCACTATGTTCGTAATATTTGCACCACTAGACACATGGGTTTTTGAAGCTGGTCAAGGTCTGAATATTAAAAATAAAGAAAGATCCAGTCACTTTTCTACAAGGTTGTTGAATAGCCTGAACATGACTCAGTGAGACAGGTCAATCTTCCCTGATATTCATTTCTCCTTGAGTCCCTTTCACTTCATTTGTCAAGCTTGTCTCAGTGGAAGTAAGTCCCATTCATTTTCAATAGGTTGATATTACTTGTCTCACTGGGAGTCATCCAGAATTCTTTCTATCTGTGGTGTACTATAGACTCTTCTATATTTATGTTATCATTATTTTAAATTTTTCAAAGCATAAGCAAGGAAAAAGTACTAGTATTTTCCTTGATCTGGCTCCCTCTTTATTTTTATTCAATAATATGAGATAGGTTAAGTGAATTTCAAGGTTAAAAAACACATATACAATATATCATGTCTAGTGATTGCTATGTGACTAAAGGAAATTTCAGAGCACAAAAGCTTGTTTGTCTTGTGACAGGTAGTTTACAGGCTGACAGAACATAGAATTCCTGTACTGCAACTTAATAAGCTGAGCAATGAAACAGACAGCAATAATGTTGGTTGTTTTATCCCCCTTTAAGAGAGATTTTTAGATTGATTTTGACCTCATAGTATCATTATTAACAACTTTTCAAATATGCCACTAAAATAGAAAGCATGGTCCATTATTTTTTTCTAAAATTTCATCTCATTTTTTTTTCCATTTATGTCTCCACAGCATTTATTTATGTCTAAGTTGTTTTACTCATTTCTTAAACATTTTAAAAATCATTTAAATCACCATTGTAGAAATAATTAAGGAGGCAGAACAATGGAAGGCAAAAGATCTGGCCATAAATAAGCTAAACCAAAAAATTAAAAAAGACAAAGATCTAAGACATACCAGAGGAAATAAGAGGATACTAACATCAGAGGCATTATGCAGAGTGTACAGAAGTATAAAATAATATTATTTCACAGTATCAATAAAATATGGAATTTCAGAAAAGGAAGAGGTTATTTGTCTGTGATAGAACTTGGATTTCTTTCTGCCTAAAAATTATTTCAAAGTGCCTTAAAAACTTTCCTTAATCCTCCATTTCCCTCACTTCTTCCCTCACTTCCCTATCCTATTAATTCAAATTAAAATGGAATGTATCAAATAAGAACTTCCTCAACTTTTTAATACTAAAATATCAAACTTACTTTAATATACTACCACTTGCCTGTTATCATAGCACAATGGTTCTCAAAATTCTGTGTTCATCAGAGTCACCTTGAAGGCTCATTAAAATACAGATTTCTGGGCCCTAGGCCTGAGATGGACCCTCAAATTTGTATTTCTATCAAGTTCCTATAATATCTTTGGTTATAAACAGACTAACTTTTAAGCTATGCAATGATTTTTGTACCCTTTATATATAATAAAATGTACAATGGTATATCTCATTTGTTGCTATTGCTAAAATAACATCTAATATTGTCAAAATTATCTTAATCACTGCAAAATTTATCATTTTTAGATAAAAAAATAAAATTATTTTTAATGTGAATATATTTTTAATTTTTCCCAGAAATTGAATTTTTCTTGATTATCATACTGCTGTCCTAGCTTGGTTGCTTATGATTTCTTGCATGGAATAATAGTCTAACTAGAAAATATTCTACATACATCTTTGCTATTGCATACAATCTGAAACTGCCAATAGAAAGAATTACCTCAAAGTATACAAAAACAAAGGCAATCCTACAATCGATCTTTTAAGATGAATCTCTGTGATTTCTCCAGTGTCACCAAGATAATATCCCAAATTACTTGAGGGCAGTTCAGCCCATTTTATCATGCAGCACAGACTTAACTTACCCATCCCTTCTATTCTATTTGGGGTTCTTTAATTGCCAAGCATATATTTCATGTCATATGTTTCATTCATATTATCTGGAATACCTGAAATATTTTCCCACCTGAAAAATTTACTTATATTTAAGTGATAGCCCAAGCCTTGCTTCCACTATAAAGAATTTTTGCTTTGCAGTGAGAACTAATAACACCCACTCTGAATTTCCATATGACTTTGTTAAAAAAACTAATAAAAATTTCATTCATTCTATCAGAAATGGTGTTTACCTATAATACTGATTGCACTGTGAGCTTCTTTAAGTCAAAATATGTGTCATATCCATGTCTTTATTCTAGGTGTATAACACAGCTACCTCACATAGTAGGCATCGATACATTATTGATGGGTTAATGAGTCAATCGATGAGTAAACAGTGAGATAATATTTACAAAAGATCCTGGAGAAGAACTTGAGTAAGTGGATGGTAAAAACTTGTCGAATGGATGTTGTTTCAGTACCAGGGAGCCAAAGGACTTGAAAGTTACTCGTGTTGCTCTAGTTGTAGAGAACTAGTATCAAAACTTGATTAAAAAATATAAGTTTATGTATTAAAGTAGCTAACAGAAAGTCTGTATTTTAGCACACATTTTAAATATTCATGTTTGTTTGACTTATTTTTATTACAACCTTTAATATTCAGATACAAAAACTATTCTGAAAAAAGTTACATTTAGTTGCCTTGGAAATATATTGATAATACTGTTGGAGAGGAAAAAAAACATTTCCTCTACCCTCCTAAGTCCTTGTAGCTGGTCTAAGAATTAAATTGACATGAGACAGATTAACAGGAGAAAAACCAATTTAATTTTGTATGCATGGGTGATTATGAAATTGATGCTCAGAGAGCAACCAAAAACACGCAGTTTTTATGTATCTTTTTACATAAAGAAATAATAAATTTGTGAGGATTTGACATAACAAAGAAGCTTAGATCTGGATGCTTAATTGGTAAGAAATTTAAGCAAAGCTTAGGCTTGGATAGTAAATTAGTGAAGAAGTAACAAGGCTTGTTTATGCAGTCTTCTGGGCCCTGAATTTCCTATCTGTGGTGATAAGGATGTCTCTCACTAGCTTCCTGGCACAGGGAGAGTACACATCACATGATATATTTATTTCCTGCATTGAAGGATGCAAAAGAGTGTCAAAGTGTCCTTCTTGTACCTACTGCTTTTCAAGTAACTTCAATTTGAAATAATCAATATGCCTTTGAGACATATTTTGGAGTGGCCTGTCCTGGGCCCCAACAGTTTCCTCCTCTGAAACTTCCTTGGAAGTGTTACAGATTAAAATTGAGTTGTTAGATCATTCCATCTCATTGAACCAGTCTTTTAGTCTTGATAATAGGTCAGTTCAGTTAAACTCACTTCAGGAAATGGTGATGCAGGTGGGCTCCCAAAGTTAGACCTATAGTGCAAGCAATCAAGTATTTAATAAGAGGCATTTCCATGGAGATAAAAGAAAAACACTAATAACTGGAGCAAATTATAAATCAGCTTTTGATTTCTGAGTGTAGCCAGTTCAGAAGAGTTCCAGATGTCAAGTTTAAAGTATCTTTTGCAATTTGAATGTCTCTGATGATGTCATCAGATATTCAGGTAAACTTTCTGAGCAGCCCACATAGAAAACAGGCATAAAGAAGATGGTCTAAACATGAGCTATTGTGCTGATTTCTCTGAAGTTTATGTCAAGTCTAGCTTCAGTTTGGGGAAAAAAGGCAGTTTTAGTTCTCACTGATTCCAAGTCAAAAGGATAAGAGAAAATTGTAAATGTTAGTTTGGAGAGTTGTAGCCAAATATTAGAGGAAACTAAAAAAAAAATCAGGATCCAGTCCCATTTTTAGGTAAATAACAAAAAGTCAAAGAAAATTAATAGCACTAGCATTTAATATCCACAATTGCATATTATAGTTTTCAGTGGAAAATATTTTTTTCTAAAATTACCCATTTTTACCAAAGATAGTCAAAATAAGACTAAGTTGTTTGCAAAATGTCTAGTATCAATAAGCATAGCCTAGTTATTTATGTAAAAGCAGAAAGAATAGTGATTGGTTATATAAGCTTTTAAAAATCTGTTTTGAAGAAACTTTTCATAAGGAATATCCAGATGGAAATTTTAATACCCTCTTGAGACTAAGAGGTCAAGCCAAATACTTGCCATCAGATTTCACCTGCAATGCTTATAGATTTGGGTGAATTCATCTCTTCCAGAAGTCCCCAAAATATCCTGAGGTCACCTGCCAGGAAGTGACCTCCTTTACTCACCTGTTAAGGTTGATGGGAAATCTGTAAACAAGGTACCAGGCCAATATTTCCAAGGGGCATTATTTGGTTCCATAAAGTCAACCTTAGTTCCTGAAAACCGTCTGGTCATATCTGAGTCTATATATGTCTCTCTCAAGTATGGCATTTCAGTCAGAGCCTTGGTAATAGAATCACTTTTCAATTGTGTCCTGTTACAAGGATAACAGATTCTTACTGAACTTATGTAAATAATTATATTGCAATGAAAATATGAATATTCAAGTTTCCAAATTCTGGATGGATCAGGTAGGGAGAAAAAATTAAATGCTTCAATTCTGTTGAAAAGGCATAATTTACCAAATTGCTGATAAGTCAGAGTTAGCTTAAGAGGAAAGGTTTTCTTATGTCCAGAAAACAAAAGATTAAAGAACTAACAATAAAAAATTTTAAAAAAATAATCATCCTTTTCAGTTCATCAGTCCAATGTTATTAATTCATGTTGATCTTGATCTTAGCAGTTTTGTGAAACCAACAATTTCTCTGAGTTCTGCAAATTCTTACCCAGTTCAATGGTATAATCTGAAAGTTTATCATAATCATGTACTTAGAGTAGTCAGAGGGCTTTCCAAAAATCTCTTTGAGGATAAAATATATTAGCAAAAGCATGGGAGTAAAACATTAACTCTCTTTAAGTAAAAAAGACTTAAAAATGCCCATGATTAAAAGTCAGATGCAATTAATAAGGAAATTTAGTCATTTCTGTGGCATAAAACATTTAAGATAATAACTAGAATTAAAAGTGATAATATTCTACAAGTAGTGATCAGAATTTTAGAAATTTTATATAATTTCTAGAATAATATTAATATCCACACAAATGTAATCTAAGAAAGTTTAGCATTACTTCTCATTTGACAATGCTTCTCATGTAATTTAACATGTCAATAAACCTAATGACTTTAAATATCTCTCTTTTTATAAAGAGAAGAAGTGTCTGGCCTTACATTTAGGTCTTTAATCCATTTTGAGTTTATTTTTGTGTATGGTGTTAGGGAGTGTTCTAACTTCATACATTTACATGTAGCTGTCCAGTTTTCCCAGCACCACTTATTGAAGAGGCTGTCTTTTCTCCACTGTATATGCTTGCCTCCTTTATCAAAGATAAGGTGACCATATGTGCGTGGGTTTATCTCTGGGCTTTCTATCCTGTTCCATTGATCTATATTTCTGTTTTTGTGCCAGTACCATACTGTCTTGATTACTGTAGCTTTGTAGTATAGTCTGAAGTCAAGGAGCCTGCTTCCTCCAGCTCCATTTTTCGTTCTCAAGATTGCTTTGGCTATTCAGGGTCTTTTGTGTTTCCATACAAATTGTGAAATTTTTTGTTCTAGTTCTGTGAAAAATGCCAGTGGTAGTTTGATAGGGTTTGCACTGAATCTGTAGATTGCTTTGGGTAGTAGAGTCATTTTCACAATGTTGATTCTTCCAATCCAAGAACATGGTATATCTCTCCACCTATTTGTATCATCTTTAATTTCTTTCAGCTGTGTCTTATAATTTTCTGCGTACAGGTCTTTTGTCTCCTTAGGTAGGTTTATTCCTAGATATTTTATTCTTTTTGTTGCAATGGTAAATGGGAGTGTTTTCTTAATTTCACTTTCAGATTTCTCAAAATTAGTGTATAGGAATGCAAGAGATTTCTGTGCATTAATTTTGTATCCTGCTACTTTAACAAATTCATTGATTAGCTCTAGTAGTTTTCTGGTAGCATCTTTAGGATTCTTTATGTATAGTATCATGTCATCTGCAAACAGTGACAGCTTTAATTCTTCTCTTCTGATTTGGATTCCTTTTATTTCTTTCTCTCCTCTGATTCCTGTGGCTAAAACTTCCAAAACTATGTGGAATAATAGTGGTTAGAGTGGGCAACCTTGCCTTGTTCCTGATCTTAATGGAAATGGTTTCAGTTTTTCACAATTGAGGATGATGTTGGCTGTCGGTTTGTCATATATGGCCTTTATTATGTTGAGGAAAGTTCCCTCTATGCTTACTTTCTGTAAGGTTTTTATCATAAATGGGTGTTGAATTTTGTCAAAAGCTTTCTCTGCATCTATTGAGATGATCATATGTTTTTTCTCCTTCAATTTGTTAATATGGTGTATCACGTTGATTGATTTGCATATATTGAAGAATCCTTGCATTCCTGGAATAAACCCCACTTGATCATGGTGTATAATCCTTTTAACGTGCTTTTGGATTCTGTTTACTAGTATTTTGTGGAAGATTTTTGCATCTATGTTCATCAGTGATATTGGCCTGTAGTTTTCTTTCTTTGTGACATCTTTGTCTGGTTTTGGTATTAGGGTGATGGTGACCTCGTAGAATGAGTGTGGGAGTGTTCCTCCCTCTGCAATATTTTGGAAGAGTTTGAGAAGGATAAGTGTTAGCTCTTCTCTAAATGTTTGATAGAATTCGCCTGTGAAGCCATCTGGTCCTGGGCTTTTGTTTGTTGGAAGATTTTTAATCACAGTTTCAATTTCAGTGCTTGTGATTGATCTGTTCATATTTTCTATTTCTTCCTGGTTCAGTCTCAGCAGGTTGTGCATTTCTCAGAATTTGTCCATTTCTTCCAGGTTGTCCATTTTATTGGCATAGAGTTGCTTGTAATAAACTCTCATGATCCTTTGTATTTCTGCAGTGTCAGTTGTTACTTATCCTTTTTCATTTCTAATTTTATTGATTTGAGTCTTCTCCCTTTTTTTCTTGATGAGTCTGGCTAATGGTTTATCAATTTTGTTTATCTTCTCAAGGAACCAGCTTTTAGTTTTATTGATCTTTGCTATCATTTCCTTCATTTCTTTTTCATTTATATCTGATCTGATCTTTATGATTTCTTTCCTTCTGCTAGCTTTGAGGTTTTTTTGTTCTTCTTTCTCTAATTGCTTTAGGTGCAAGGTTAGGTTGTTTATTTGAGATGTTTCCTGTTTCTTAAGGTAGGATTGTATTGCTATAAACTTTCCTCTTAGAACTGCTTTTGTTGCATCCCATAGGTTTTGGGTCATCGTGTCTCCACTGTCATTTGTTTCTAAGTATTTTTTGATTTCCTCTTTGATTTCTTCAGTTATCACTTCGTTATTAAGTAGTGTATTGTTTAGTCTCCATGTGTTTGTATTTTTTAACAGATCTTTTCCTGTAATTGATATCTAGTCTCAGCGTTGTGGTCAGAAAATATACGTGATACGATTTCAATTTTCTTAAATTTACCAAGGCTTGATTTGTGACCCAAGATATGATCTATCCTGGATAATGTTCCATGAGCACTTGAGAAAAATGTGTATTCTGTTGTTTTTGGGTGGAATGTCCTATAAATATCAATTAAGTCCATCTAGTTTAATGTATCATTTAAAGCTTGTGTTTCCTTATTTATTTTCATTTTGGATGATCTGTCCATTGGTGAAAGTGGGGTGTTAAAGTCCCCTACTATGATTGTGTTGCTGTCGATTTCTCCTTTTATGGCTGTTAGTATTTGCCTTATGTATTGAGGTGCTCCTATGTTGGGTGCATAAATATTTACAATTGTTATATCTTCTTCTTTGATTGATCCCTTGATCATTATGTAGTGTCCTTGTCTCTTGTAATAGTCTTTATTTTAAAGTCTATTGTGTCTGATATGAGAATTGCTATGCCAGCTTTCTTTTGATTTCCATTTGCATGGAATATCTTTTTCCATCCCCTCACTTTCAGTCTGTATGTGTTCCTAGGCCTGAAGTGGGTCTCTTGTAGACAGCATATATATGGGTCTTGTTTTTGTATCCATTCAGCCAGTCTGTGTCTTTTGGTGGGAGCATTTAATCCATTTACATTTAAGGTAATTATCGATAGGTATGTTCCTATTCCCATTTTCTTAATTGTTTTGGGTTTGTTATTGTAGGTCTTTTCCTTCTCTTGTGTTTCTTGCCTAGAAAAGTTCCTTTAGCATTTGTTGTAAAGCTGGTTTGGTGGTGCTGAACTCTCTCAGATTTTGCTTGTCTGTAAAGGTTTTAATTTCTCCATCGTATCTGAATGAGATCCTTGCTGGGTAGAGTAATTTTGGTTGTAGGTTTTTCTCCTTTGTCACTTTAAATATGTCCTGCCACTCCCTTCTGGCTTGCAGAGTTTCTGCTGTAAGATCAGCTGTTAACCTCATGGGGATTCCCTTGTGTGTTATTTTCTGTTTTTCCCTTGCTACTTTTATTATGTTTTCTTTGTATTTAATTTTTGATAGTTTGATTAATATGTGTCTTGGCGTGTTTCTCCTTGGATTTATCCTGCATGGGACTCTCTGTGCTTCCAGGACTTGATTAACTATTTCCTTTCCCATATTAGGGAACTTTTCAACTATAATCTCTTCAAATATTTTCTCAGTCTCTTTCTTTTTCTCTTTTTCTTCTAGGTCCCCTATAATTCGAATGTTGGTGTGTGTAATGTTGTCCCAGAGGTCTCTGAGACTGTCCTCAGTTCTTTTCATTCTTTTTTCTTTATTCTGCTCTGCAGTAGTTATTTCCACTATTTTATCTTCCAGGTCACTTATCCGTTCTTCTGCCTCAGTTATTCTGTTATTGATCCCTTCTAGAGTATTTTTAAATTCATTTATTGTGTTTTTCATCATTGCTTGTTTACTCTTTCGTTCTTCTAGGTTCTTGTTAAATGTTTCTTGCATTTTCTCTATTCTATTTCCAAGATTTTGGATCATCTTTACTACCATTATTCTGAATTCTTTTTCAGGTAGACTGCCTATTTCTTCTTCATTTGTTAGGTCTGGTGGGTTTTTACCTTGCTCCTTCATCTGCTGTGGGTTTTTTTGTCTTCTCATTTTGCTTATCTTACTGTGTTTGGGGTCTCCTTTTCACAGGCTGCAGGTTCATAGTTCCCGTTGTTTTTGGTGTCTGTCCCCAGTGGCAAAGGTTGGTTCAGTGGGTTGTGTAGGCTTCCTGGTGGAGGGGACTAGTGCTTGTGTTCTGGTAGATGAAGCAGGATCTTGTCTTTCTGGTGGGCAGGTCCACGTCTGGTGGTGTGTTTTTGTGTGTCTGTGTCCTTATTATGATTTTAGGCAGCCTCTCTGCTAATGGATGGGTCTGTGTTCCTATCTTGTTAGTTGTTTGGCATAGGGTGTCCAGCACTGTAGCTTGCTGGTCGTTGAGTGAACCTGGGTCTTGGTGTTGAGATAGAGATCTCTGGGAGATATTCGCCATTTGATATTACATGGAGCCAGGAGGTCTCTTGTGGACCAGTGTCCTGAAGTTGGCTCTCCCACCTCAGAGGCACAGGACTGACTCTTGGCTGGAGCACCAAGAGCCTTTCATCCACACGGCTCAGAATAAAAGGGAGAAAAAATAGAAAGAAAGAAAGAGGATAAAATAAAATAAAATAAAGTAAGATAAAATAAAATAAAGTTATTCAAATAAAAATAATTATTATGAAAAAAATTTTAAAAAGTAAAAAAAAAAAAAAAAAAAAAAAGAATGGACAGACAGAATCCTAGGACAAATTGTGAAAGCAAAGCTATACAGACAAAATCTCACACAGAAGCATACACGTACACACTCACAAAAAGAGGAAAAGGGGAAAAAATAATATATCTTGCTCCCAAAGTCCACCTCCTCAATTTGGGATGATTCGTTGTCTATTCAGGTATTCCACATATGCAGGGTACATCAAGTTGATTGTGGAGATTTAATCCGCTGCTCCTGAGGCTTCTGGCAGAGATTTCCCTTTCTCTTCTTTGTTTGCACAGCTCCCGGGGTTCAGCTTTGGATTTGGCCTCGCCTCTGCATGTAGGTCACCTGAGGGCGTCTGTTCTTCGCTCAGACAGGACGGGGTTAAAGGAGCAGCTGATTCAGTGGCTCTGGCTCACTCAGGCCAGGGGAGGGAGGGGTATGGATGCGGGGCGAGCCTGCAGTGGCAGAGGCTGGCGTGACATTGCAGCAGCCTGAGGCGAGCAGTGCGTTCTCCCGAGGAAGTTGTCCCTGGATCACGGGACTCTGGCAGTGGCGGGCTGCACCGGCTCCTGGGAGGGGCGGTGTGGATAGTGACCTGTTCTTGCACACAGGCTTCTTGGTGGCTGCAGCAGCAGCCTTAATGTCTCATGCCCATCTCTGGTGTCTGCGCTGATAGTCACGGCTCGCGCCCGTCTCTGGAGCTTGTTTAGGCGGCGCTCTGAATCCCCTCTCCTCGCGCACCAGGAAACAAAGAGGCAAGAAAAAGTCTCTTGCCTGTTCGGCAGCTCCAGACCTTTTCCCAGACTCCCTCCCGGCTAGCTCTGGTGCACTAACCCCTTCAGGCTGTGTTCACGCAGCCAACCCCAGTCCTCTCCCTGCAATCTGACCAGACCCAAGCCCGAGTCTCAGCTCCCAGCCCCACCCCCCGCCCCGGCGGGTGAGCAGACAAGCCTCTCGGGCTGGTGAGTGCTGGTCGGCACCGATCCTCCGTGCGGGAATCTCTCCGCTTTGCCCTCCACACCCCTGTGGCTGCGCTCTCCTCCGTGGCTCCGAAGCTCCCCGCTCCGCCACCCCCAGTCTCCACCCACGAAGGGGCTTCCTAGTGTGCTGAAACCTTTCCTCCTTCACAGCTCCCTCCCACTGTTGCAGGTCCCATCCCTACTCTTTTGTCTCTCTTGTTTCTTTTCTCTTTTGCCCTACCCAAGTACGTGGGGAGTTTCTTGCCTTTTAGGAGGTCTGACGTCTTCTGCCAGCGTACAGTGGGTGTTCTATAGGAGGAGTTCCACGTGTAGATGTATTTCTGATGTATATGTGGGGAGGAAGGTGATCTCCGCATCTTACTCTTCCACCATCTTCTCCTCTCAAACAGCTTCTTTAAAACATAGGAAATAACTTATTTCCCTCCCCTCACGAACAGAATAGGGTGACTTTTTCCCCAGATTCCTAAACTTGGATCCACAGACTACTCAGCTCTGTAAGAGAGAGAATATGCTCATTGGTCATGAAAAGACAAAGAAAAATAGTGACCATCTCTGGGAGAAAAAGAATCAATAAATCAAGAATACTCTACCAGATTTACCAGAGTCAATGTGTCTTAAGATACTAGTTTCACAAATATTTTCTCTTGCTAATCTAAATTTAGGAAGAGAGAGAAAGGACTCTTACCATTCTTATTCCTAATAGACCCTGCAGGCAGAGATATGGGAGACTGACATGGTAAGAAATTTTACTCCCTGCTGGTGTTTCTTAGATGTCCCAGGAGCTCTCAGCTGCAGCAGTTAGAAGGGAGCAGAGTCCAACCAAGGAAGTTTGTCTCTTTATGGTTGCCAACTTTTGGGGAGGAAAAAAATTTTTTCTACCCTCCTATGTTCTTATGGCTGGACTAATAATTAAGTTGGCATGAGGCAGATTAACAGGAGAAAAACTAATTTAATTTTGTATGCAAGGGAGGTTATGAAAATGATGCTCAGAGAACAACAAAAAGCAGGTAGTTTTTATGTTTGTTTGTTTGTTTTTTACATAAAAACACAATAAATTTGTGAGGATTTGACAGGACAAAAAAGCTTAGGTTCGGGTGCTTAATTAGGGGGGAATTTAAACAAAGTTTGGGCTTGGATAGTAAATTAGAAGTAAAGGTTTGTTTATAAAGGCTTTTGGGCCCTGAATTCCTATCTCTGGTGTTAAGAATGTCTCTTACTAGCCTCCTGCTGCATGGAGGGTATGCTTCACATGGGAGATTTATTTCCCACATTGAGGGAGACAAAGGAGTGTCAAAGTGCCCTTTTTGTACCTGCTGCTTTTCCAGAAACTTTAATTTAAAATAATCAATATACGATTGAGACAAAGTTTTGAGTGGTCTGCCCTGGGCCCCATCAATTAAAAACATAATTTTAATTCTGAGTATTTTCTTTTATTAATGAACATTTTCTGTATGTGACATTTGTGACCTTTCCTAATAGGAGTGGCTGTTGAGTTTTGTGCCCAAGTTGAGGACACAGTCCTTAGAACTCTTTTTAAGGCAAGGAGAGTTGTACTTTTCTTATAAATTATTTTCTTCTCAGTGTGGGAGATGCAAGGAGCTCTCTCTAAGTTAAATACTTGACAGAGTGTATTTCTAAAGGTTGGACCTAGTCTCTTCTGCGCATTAAAGTCCTACTGCCTACAGTGAGCATCCATTTCACAACTTTTTTTTTTCCTAAGGGACCTCTTTTCAAAAAATAATATTTGTGAGTAGGATGACCTACAATATGTCTTCTACTCCTTATTCTCCTCCCTGTGGGAAATACTGAACAAATTTTTACCTCAAATATTATTTTTAAAGAGTATAACCACTTAAACTTATTTCATAAAACAAGTACATTTAAATAACATTCATTAAATGAATACATTTGAATAACAAAGCTTGTCATGTTTGGAAACAAAGTGGTTGCACTTGGCACTCATTTGAATTTACATGTCAGGTGTCTTGGAATGACATGTTTTTAAGTAGAAGGTGGGATTATGTCATAAGAATAAAGTTATCTAATTACAAGGTATTTTTATAGTTTTTAATTTGACTATGAAATAAGGAGATTAATGAAAAGTAAAAATGATAAAGAAACTTCCTATTCTAGTTTCCCATGGTTTTGCTAAGTAGACTCCCATAGTAAAAGTATATTCCCTAAATATTGATAAACAAAGATTTTGAAAACTGAGTAACCATACCACTTTTAAAGATTTAATATTTATCTTAAACTGAGTGAAATTTCATGCAAATATTTATTCAATTAAAAAAAAATTACTGAACAATTAAATATTTGAGACACTATTCTAGCTGCCAAAACTGAAAAATGATGGAACAAAAATGTTACTTTCAAAAATTTTGTAATCAAATAAAATATGAATGTGCAGGAAACATTGATTGAAGAAATGAATTATTTGCACTTATAAATTTTTATAGAATAAAAGTCAATTTGAACTAAATGTTTTCATTTCATTTTCCTTTCAGTTTTCTAAAGGATGATTTTGCAAGCCATTTATTTTGATAAGTCATAAGCTACTCCCCATTTTGTTTGTAAGACTAGGTATGAAATATAGGTTAATATACCATTTATAGTTTTATGCCTATTCAAGTTGGATTTTTAGTCATCTCTACCTGATCATCAAAATTTTGTTTCTGATCTAAATCTTGTTTCTCCCTAGTCAAAAACAAAACTACCATCCATGATTCAAAGATGATCCTTAGAATCCTCAGTATTCTGGGAATCCAAGGTTGTACCATAAAGAAAATGAAAGAACAAAAATGTCAAAAACATATAATCGATAATACACAAAATTTATTTCATTTTTAATACCCAAGAGTATTGACAGAAAGATGGCAGCTTGATAGGTAAATAAATGGATATAGACATATGGACACATATAGAGATTGGTGTGGATAACACATATTTTCATATTTCTTGACAGTTTGATTCAATAAATATATTTTCTTTTCTTAATACTCTTATTAAACTGAAATATGTCTTTGGAAACTTTACTTTTAGAATTTAAATTTGATATTTAATATGTCAACTAGTAAAGTTAATATTTAATGTGGCTTATCACAATCTTCCCCCACTGTAAAAGGTTCCTTATAAATAAAATTTTCCTCATATTGCCACATACTCATGTGAATTCATAAAATACTAACATAAAAATCAAATATAGTTATTATTTTTTATTTCTATTTAGTGCTATTTCATATAGAGGTCATACAAAATAAAATAATTTCCATTAGTTGAAATTAACTTTAACTTTCTTAAAAATAATTCTGTAGCTTTAGACTATAATTTATGAGCATTCAATTTATAATACTGCATTTCTCTGGGGAAGAAATAATCCACATTTTAATAAACTCTTCCTCTACTTCCAATTTTAAGTATGGCAACATCTACTTGCCCAGATCAAATGCCAGATGTCTTTCTTTCTCATGGCTGAATAGTATTCCATTGTGTATATATACCACATCTTTTTATCCATTCACCTGTTGATAGACACTTATGTTGCTTTCATATCTTGTCTATTTTAAATAATGCTGTAATAAATGTGAGAGTTCAGATATCTCTTCAATATCTTGTTTTCATTTCCTTTAGGTATATGCCCAGAAGTGGAATTGCTGGAACATATAGTAAATCTATTGGTGGAGAGGATAAAGCAAACTAAGGGAAAGTAAATTTCCATGGTTTACTCAAATTTGGGTAAAACGTTGACATGAGTAGATTGATATAACTCATGTATGTATATTATAAAAGCCCAACCAACCACTACAAAAAGTATAAAAAGAGACATGCTCAAAATACTATAAATAAATCAAGACTGAGTCCAAAATATTATTCAGATTATTCAAGTAGCCTTCAGTAACGCAAGAACAGAGAAATAAAGAAATAAAAAAAAACCCAAGAAACAAATTGTAAACAAATAATAAAATAGCAGATATATGACACCAATTAATAGATACCTTAAATATAAACGATCTATGTAAACAATAAAAAGACAGAGATTGGCAGAGTGACTAAGAAAAAAAGTACAACCACATTATAAACTGTTTACAAGAAACTCACTTCCAATTCAATGAAACAGGTAGAATGAAAAGATGAAAAAATTTGTAACATGTACACATTAAAAAAATTAGGAGTATGTTTAAACCAAACAATAGAGTCTCAAAATACATAAACCAAAAGCTGATAGAGCTGTAGGAAAAAAAAAAAAAAAAGCAGATCATTCTAAAATTATAGCTGGAACTTTAGCTGACCCCTTCCCCTTGGCTACTTGGCAACTACTAGACAGAAAGTAAGCAAAAAAGAAAGAAAGAAAAAAATACAGATTGACTTATGTAGAACACTCCACTGAACAACAGAATACACATTTTTTCCAAATGTCCGTGGAATATTCATTATAATAGAGCATATTGTGGGTCATAAAACAATGGCAATAACAGAAAGACAAGAGGAAAATACATAAGTGAAAACTAAACAATACACTTCTAAATAATTTGTGGTTCAAAGAGGTAGCCACAAATAAATGTTTTAAAAATATATAAAACTCAAGAAAAACAAAAGACAACACATAAAAATATCAGAGATATCATTAAAACTGTCCTTAGAGAATTTAGTAGTACTTAATGCTTATGTTAGAAGTAAGGAAAACTGCAAATCAATAACCTAAATTCCTATGTCAAGAAGATAGCAAAATAAAAGTAAAATAAACACAAAGCAAACAGAAAGAAAGATATAAAATGATAAGGGAAGAAGTCAATGCAAGTGAAATTAGGAAAATTATAGGAAATAACAATGAAACAAAATTGTGCTTCTTCAGAAAATTAATAAAATTATAAAGCTCTAGCAACATTGACAAAAATATAAGGAGAGGATGTGCAAATCACCAATATCATAAGTGAAATAGGTAATAACACTACAGATCCTTCAGTCATTAAAATATAATAAGAGAATACTGAAAACATCTTTGTTTTAATAAATTCAACCACATAAAATAAGTGGACTACTTTTTTGAGCTTGACAAACTACCAAAACTTAAATAAGATGAAAAACATTATGAATAAACATGTAACCAGCAAATGTATGGAATCTGTAATTGCACAGCTCCCAAAAAAAAGAAATCTACAGACACAGAAGAATTTTACCAAACACTTAGTGGAGAATTAACAAAATTTTACATTCTCACGCAGAAAACAGAAGTAGAAGAATCATTTCCCTATTCAATTTATGAGATCTGTATTACACTGATACTCAACCCAAACAGACACAATACCCAAGAAGACTACAGACAACTATCTCTCGTGAACTTAGGTGCAAAAAGTCCTCAACCATTAATGAGGTCATCTATTGAAAATGGAAGGGAGGTGTGAATCAAAATAATTTGAAAAACATTGTCAAGTGAAAATGTAGACTCAGGATTGATGATCACACATTACTCATACAGATGGAACTAATTCCTGTGATGTGACTAATTTTTTCCAGCAGCACTCAGATTCTCAAATTGGAAGTGAAGAAGCTGTAGTTTTGGATTGATCCATAGAAGAAGGTTTATAAGTAGAATGGGAAACCAACAAACTGTTTCTTTATCCAAACCCCACAGTTTGATTAACCCAAGCACAGCAGGAAGATGAAAACTTGTCTCATTCATCACAGTAAAATAAATTTAATGCTTGCTTGTTCTATATTTTCAATCTCCATCAAAAAATCATGGTGATTTTGTAACAGTATAAATATTCCTCACTGTGCAACAAATAGTGGCATAATATGATGTTGATATCAAATCTATAAATCAAAAAGGAATAAATAAAAGCCTACATTTATAAGCAGAAATCTTGAATAAAGATATTAATACTTTCTACAAAAAGATTAATGCTTTCTAAGATTTATGATAGTTTAATTTATATCTATTTACAATGAATTAGTATCCAAATATTAAGAATATGTTGACATTCAATATAATTATTTGTATAACATACATGGAAAAACATCATTTTAAATGTTGGTTAGCATTTTGTGCTGGAAACAATGTCATTCAGGCTAAACACTTTGTTGGTCTACAGTTTCACCTTCCATTTTTAGAAATTGTGTGCAATAAATCATGTTAAGTGTGTGTGAACTTCTTCAAATTCTTCCAACAGCATCAAAGGGAGACTACAGACACTTCTTTCCACCCTCCTTATTACTGTTAACGCTTACCTAATCTCATTGCCAACTAACTGTTCTACTGACTTCCACAATATCCGTCACTCATTCTACCCCTAGTCTGTCAAACAGAATTTCCCCAATCTTTTCTAATTATTGATCATTTGAAAATAATAATGTGACACATCACCTTACTTTTACTGACTATTTTTCAAATACTTCCCTTACACTTAGTGCACATTCATAAATTTCACATATCCTGCAGAGCCCTGTATGACTGAGCTACCTATTACACATCTGTTGTTTGGCAGGCCTAGGAACAATTTTCCTTTTCTCTGTTAACAGTTGCCTAATTATTCGTGAAGAATACAGAGACCTGTCATCATAGCAGTTCATATGATTTAAGCGGAAAGCATCATATGTGATTTAGACTAGGGAATCCATTGTAGTCCACCCTTCCAGCTACAGGCATTATTGCAAGAGTAGGCAAAAGAGTCAAGTTGGTCCAATTCAAGAAAATCCTGAGGTTTTTGTTATAATCTTAGTGAAAGAAGAGTATTGTTGCTGTAGTTCAGAGGTGATGGAAACTAGAGTGTATGGAAGTCGACTTCTCTGAATGAGAAAGGAGTCTATTAAGAAAAAAAACAATAGAATAAAATTCCAAACCAAGCAATTGCAAGAAAGTCAGTTCCTGTATTATTGAAATCCTGAATGCAATCATGCCTGAATTTTTCAATTATGTAAGTTAGATAAATTTCATTCTATAATTAGAGAAGTTTGATTTTATTCCCATGACTAACAATTAAAAGATTCTGCCTATTCTTTATTTCTCTACTCTCACCTGGCACACTCACTTTTCTTATTTTTACAAGGCTTTTTAAAAATTTTTTCCAAATTTCTAGGTACTTTTGGCTCTAAAATGTGCATAGTGAGTCATCAATTTCAGTTAAGTTATTATTTCCTCAGGGAGGAAATCCCCTAGGCTCTCTATGTGGAATATGTTCTGATTCTACACCTGATTGGATCCATGTTCCACTCATTCAGAAGACTTACTATTTCAGGCTTACTATTTTACATTTTATGTTGTATTTATCTGAATAATATCTGACACACACTAAAATATAATTAATCTGGTTTTGGTTTTTATTATTTTTCTAGCGTGGCTCATAATGGGTGCTCAAAAATCAATAATAAATTTCATGTTTAGTTTTTCCCTGACCTATTCATTCTACTTGTTATGGTGACTTTTCTTGCAATATGTCTGTGATCATATTTGACAAGTAAAACAAGTTATCTGTCTGATTGAAGCAGTGCTTATTTCCGTCAATGAGTTTGTTTAAAACAAAACTGTGTGCTGGTCATTGTTTTACCCATGCAAACCCAATGTTCTTTCTCTACCCCCATGTTGACAATTCTTTGTGTACATCATCCCATGTAAAATAATAAATGCTGCCTTATACCTGATCTAGCCTCCCTCTACCCTCTAAATCCAAACCATATTATTGTACTCCCAAAACCTTCCATCCCATTACCATTTTGCCTCTCTTTTCTGTATGTTCACTGTACAATAAAAATGATGTTGATTGCAGCCAGTCGTGTGTTGGAGCTGACCTATATTGAGTGCTGATTATTAAACTTTAAAAAGTTTTCCAAACTCATTATTATATTTGGTCAGTGTTAAAAAATTACACAGAGGATTCTTGGAAGATGGTGAAGTAGTAAGCACAGGAATCTGTCTTCCCACACAGACAATTACACAGACAGAATCTGCCTGTTGTAAATTTTGGGGAGCTCTAGAGTTTATTGAAGGCTAGCAACTTCCAGAGAAAGACGTTAATGGTAAATTGTGATTAATTATGATCAATTTCAGCTCTTAGTTTGATATTCGTAGCACCAATATCTCACCCCATTTCTAATAAAGAAAAGTGCTGGACATGATGGCTTTACCATGATTTCTACCAAAATTTTGAAGAACTAACACCAATAGTTCTAAAATGTTTCCAAAAAATTCAACAGGAGGGAATACTTCCTATTTCATTCTATGAAACCAGTATTATCCTGATACAAAGCCCGACAAAGACACTACAAGAAAAGAAAATTACAGACAAATACAGCTTATAAACATTGTTGCAAAAATCCTCAACATAATATTAGTAAATGAATTTAGCAGCATATTACAAAAATTATACAACATAATCATGTGAGATTTATTTCTCTAATGCAAGGATGGTCCGACACACAAAGCTGATGAACATAATACACCATTTTTATAGAATGAAGGGGAAGAAAACACATGATCATCTCAACTGATGCAGAATAAATTATTTGTAAAAATTCTACACCCCTTTATGATAACAACACTCAACAAACTTCGAATAGGACAAAAATACCTCAACATAATAAAAGCTGCCTATGAAAAACCCATGGATGATATCTTATATGTAAAAAACAATGAAAAATTCCACAAAAAATTGTTAGAACTCATAAACAAACTCATCAAAATAACAGAATACGAAGTTAACAAACAAAATCAGTTTCATTTTTCTATACTAACAATAAACAAGCCAAAAAGAAAATTAAGAAAATAATTCCATTTACAACAGCATCAAAAAGAATAAACTATTTAGGAATCAACTTTACCAAGGTGATGAAAGACTTGTAAAATGAAAATACAAAACTTTGCTGTAAGATATTAAGGAAGACATAAATAATGAAAAGACATCACATGTACATGGATTGGGAGACTTAATATTGTTAGGATGATAAAGTGATCTACAGAGTCAATACAATCTGTATCAAAATCTGATTGACATTTTTTTGCAGAAAGAGAAAAAATGCCTACTAAAATTCATGTGCAATCTCAGAGACTCTGAATATGCAAAAATGTCACAATAAAGAAGAACATACTTAGAGGACTCACACTTCCTGATTTTAATACTCATTACAAACCTACAGAAGTCATTTCAGTATGGTAGTAACATAAAGACAGACCAATAGATCAATGGAGTAGAGTAGAGAGTCCCCAAATAAACCCTCACATGTATAGTCAAAAGATTTCCCACAGGGTACCCAATACCACTAAATGGGGCAAGGGCTGTCTTTTCAACGAATGTTGCTGGGAAAACTGGATATCTACATGCAAAAGACTTTAATTCAAATTGGATCGAATACCTAAATGTAAGACCTAAAACTATAAAATTCTTAGAAGAAAACATAGGGCAAACACTATACAACATTGAATTTGGTAATCATTTATTGGTTATGATAACAAACACGTAGACAACAACAAAAAAATGGACACGTTGGACTTTGTGAAAATTTAAAAAATTGTACATCAAAAGATATTATCAGCAGAATAAAATGGCAGTCTACAGTGAAAGAAAATATTTGCAAATTATATGTATAAGGGATTAATATCCAGAATATATAGAGAATTCTTCAATGACAACAACAAACAAACAAACACAATTAAAACGTGGGCAAATGTATTTCTTCAGAGAAGATAAGCAGATGGCCATTAAGCACATGAGAAGATACTCAACATCACTAATCACTAGGGAAATTCAACTCAAAACTTCAATGAGATGCCACCTCACATCCATTAGGATGGCTATTATCCAAGGAACAGAAAATAACAAATGTTGGCAAGGATGTGGAGAAATTGAAACCCTTGTACACTGTTAGTAGAAATGTAAAATGGTTCAGCCACAATGGGAATAAATGGTGGTTCCTCAAAATACTTAAATAGAATTAACGTATGATCCAGCAATTTCACTTCTGGGTGTATACATAAAATAATTGAAAGTAGGGTCTCAAAAACATATTTGTATACTCATGTTCATAGCAGCATTATTCACAAAAACTAAAAATGGAAGCAACAAATCTTTCTCCCTTAAGTGCTCATCGATGAATGAATGGATAAGCAAAACGTGGTATACACATATAACAGAAAATTATTTAGGAAGGAAATTCTGATATATACTACAGCATGGATGAAACTGAAGGACATTATGCTCAGTGAAATAAGCCAATTACTAAAAGACAAATACTGTATGATTCCACTTATATGAGGTACTTAGAGAAGTCAAAATTATAAAGACAGAAACTAGAAAGGGGATTGACAGTACAGGGAGGAAAGAATAGAGAGTGATTGTTCACATGTATAGAATTTCAGTTTTGCAAGATGAAAAGAATTCTGAAGATGGATGGCAGTGATAGTTGCACAGCAATATAAATGTGCTTAAAATTACAGAATGGTACACATAGAAATGATTTAAATAGTAAATTTTATTTGTATTTTACCACAATAAAAATTTCAAAAATGAAGCTTACAATTAAATTATATAAAAAGCAAAGATAATAAATACTCAAAACTCATAATTTACTAATTATTTTATTACTTTTTAAATTTTTTATGCTCTTATGGACATTTATGGCTCTTAACAGTTATATGATGAAAATACCACATAACAGCATGTTACTGCTTTTCTCTTCCCAACAATGCATGCAGTAACATTGTATTAGCAGCTTTAAATCAGCTTTGGTGAAAGTATTTACACCGTGGATATTGGCAAACACTACAGATCAGGGCTTGATATTATTGATTTTCTAAATGAGAAAGTAATGGAAAAATCTAAATAATGATTATTAAATCATAAAATGTGTCACATTAGTAGGCATTGCATTGTAAATTGGACAAAAAATTAGAAAAATTTTTCCTGTATTCAAAAAGTATTATTCAACTCAACAAAAAATCACTCAGGTCATTGAAAATTAAGTGACAGTCCAACATACATAGTGCTGAAGCTAAAATAAGCCTCTATTTAATAATAATTTGTACAATGGTGAAAAATATATCAGATTTAAGTATATTGTTATTTTGAAATAGGTTTATTGGATAGGATGTAAATCCAGTTGTCAAATCATAACTTATTTGCAACCATAGCTTGGCTCTAGATGCAAGAGTTTAAAAAGTAATTTTGAGAACTTTGGCTATAAGGAAGTTACATTCAAAAATATTATGTATTTTATTAATTTTTATTTTAAGTTTTCACTACACATCATTTATATCAAGAAAATTTATACAACATACATGTAACTCTATGTATATATATAAAACTATATCCTATAACTAAAAATAATAAGCATGATATATGTTATAATTATATACATTGTTATATATACAATGTATGTAATTATAATATGATATAAAATGTATATAGACAAGTTATATATGATATCCCACATATAACACTAGGTATAATATATAATACAATATATAATACTATATATAATGTATATGTCATATATCATGATATATTATATTGTAATATATATATATATGTATGTATAATAAATTTTTCTTTGGAGAGTGTTTTGTTAAACATTTACCAGAACATCACTACTTTCACCATCTCTCTGTACTGGTGGACGTTTATTCTGTCTTCTGTCACATCCTGCCGCAGGGTGAAGTTCTTTTTGCCCACGGATTTTCCCATATTATCTTTATCACTTTCTCTAACACTTAGCTTCTTTGTAATTCATAACATTTATGTTATAAATTTTTTATTTCCTTATTACTATCACTTGTTTATTTTTAATTACTCTTGCTCATTTATTAGAGTTTAGACTCCTGGTACAGAATCTTTTACTCCATCCAATATTTCATAATCATCCTAGGTGTTATCAACATAAACAGTGGAAAATTCTTTCAGAATTATTTCATAATCATCCTAGATGTCATCAACATAAAAAGTGGGAGATTCTTTCAACATAGCACTAAAGATTTAGTCCTATTTGCCAAAGTATCTTTATTATCTCATTCATTAAATAGGATATCTGCTCTTGACTCAGTAGTGATAAACTTTAGGTTAGGAAATTACCTTCTGTTTCTAAAAGTTTTCATTATGAATAGATACAAATTTTTACTTCTCTGTTGAAATTTTTTATATATCTTTCTTTTTCAAGAATAAGCCTGGCTTGACTATTAATCCAGATACGACATTATACCTAGTACATAGCTGTTTGGGGCTTAGTGAGTCTTTAACACTATCTTATTTGTTATTTATATTTTTACACAAAATAAATTGCAGTGAACATGCATGCTATTTGTACACATCATCCGTAGTTTTTGTCATATTCCTTTTAAATCCTATGAAATAGTTTTACAGAGGTAATTTTATTACTTTTGAAAAAGCAACAAAATCATTAGAAAATTTTGATCTATAGATGTCTTTTGACCACTTGCTTAATGTAATTGATTAATAATTGCTAATACAAAAGTTTTACCTCAGGGAAAACTGTATTCTCTGAATTGGGCTATAATTGTTTAACTTAATTTACTCATTTACTACAGCACCTTCTTATATGGAAAATAATCATCAAATATTCATGTGAAGACTGAAGTTTCAAAGATTCCAAATTAGTGCAACTATGTCGTCTTTCTTTTTCAAAATCAAATATCTATCCAACTCCTTTTTTTTTCTCCTGTCTTATGAGGATCTCCTGCTCTGCTGAGTGGTGATTTCAAACAATTTCATGGCCTCAAATTATAGGCATAAGTTCATGATTTACAAATTAAATATTTTATGTATTTATCCTGGATTATCTGAACTGAGCTCCATAACAGTGCATCCTACTTTCTACTTGCTACCTCTAGGTAGAAATTTAATAGAAATCACCAATCGAAGTACAGCTGTAGGAAATCTTAATTATTTCTTACCACAATCCACATTTTTTCACTAAATGTGCCACATCTGAAAACACAGTGCCATATGTTATCAGGTTTTGCATTGTAAAAATAGAGAAATCACCTTTGATTCTAATCTTAATATTCACCTAATTAATGTGTAGGAAGTATTGAATCCATCTCCACAATATGTTTCAACTCTCTACTCCTTTCCACCATTTCTGCCTGCCTCCATCAAGTTACCATCTCTTTTCTGGTTTACTGTGTGTAAGTCCTTACTATTGCATGTTTTCCTTATTTTAGTTTCCTACTATTAGTTCTCCTCACAGAAGCCAGAGGAACTTTTGAAAATAAAAATCAAATATGACTTCTTGAAACCCTCCCGTGAGTTTCTCTGATCTGACTTCCCACAACTTCCATCCTCATCTTAGTCACTTTCCTTCCACACACTTAACTACATCTCAGACATATGAGCTTTATTTAGATGATTTAAACACAGTTCTTTCCTAGATCAAGAGTTTTGAATGTTCTCTAGTCCCTAACGAAATAATTCTCCTCCTTCTTTTCCCAAGGCTGCTCTTTCACATAATTTAAAATTTTGCTTAAATCTTTCTTCTTTACAGAATTTCCCTGACAATAATACCCAAAGGAGCCATATACAGCAGTCGTTCTAGCACTTTATAGCATTTAAATTATCATCTTTATTTGTCTATTATATCCTTCCCTTATTTAAACTTGAACTGCACAATAACAGGAGTTATATCTTTTTTTCTTCAAGTATATATAGCAAAAGTGTAGAATAGCTCCTCATTAATATTAGATAATCAATAAATAATTGAAGAAAAAATGAATATATTTTGTATTTGATAAATCAATAATTTCCACAGATGTATTTATAAATCTATGTAGCGAAGGAGCTTGATGACCATTTTAACCCCATCCTGCCTGCCTGTTGCAGCTAAAGGAAAAAATAACCATTTTTGCAGGTGTCAGGTCACCAAGAAAAGGATTGGGAATGCTGAAATCAAGAAAATTGATAGTGAAGGGGGAGGGGCATTGGAAAAACCCTTATAAATGTCATGGTTCCAGAAGACAGGCACATTATAAGCCTGAAATCTAATCATAAAACTATAGAAAGCTCCAACTCCCCTACACCTTACCTCCATATCAACAGGACTTCAGTATGGTAGCATTTTACTGCAGAGAGTTGCAAGACATAGCCTCTTAAGAGAAGGACTCAGGAAACACAAGGTAAAGAGGGAGGAATAAAACAAAGGCATTAGGAGACTGTAACTCCTTTGACAATTATTATTTCAATAGACATAAAACACAGCCAAAATCCTAGTGAGATTTACTTAAATATTCATACTAAAGACCTATTTATCTATTTTTCTATTACATGATACCTATCTTTCAAAAAATACAAGAAATTTTAAAAAGAAAAAAATATCATACTCTGAAGAGACAAAGCAATCATCATAACCAGAGCCAGTTATCAAAGAGATGTTGGTATTATCATAAAGAATTAAATTCTCTATGATCAGTATGTTAATGGCTGTCATAGAAATAGTAGACACCATTTAAGAACATATGGGTAATATAAGCAGAGAGATGAAACATCTAAGAAAGAATCAGAAGAAAATCCTAGAAATTAAAAAAAATATAGATACAGAAATTAAGAATGCCTCTGAAGGAATGTCAGTAGAATGAATACACAGGTGAGGAAAGAATCTATGATTGTGATAGATTAATGGAAACATCTAAAACTGAAATGCAAAGAGAAACAAGAATGACAAGAAAAAAAAAATCCCCAATAATTGTGGGACAACAAATGTGCAACAAATGTGTAACTGGAATATGAGAAGTGGAAGAAAAAGAGAAGAGATCAAATAAAGTTTCAAATGATAACAACTGAGAAATTTATTAAAAAAACAAAAAACAAAAAAACAATGACAGACAACAGATCCATGGAGCCCAGAGAATTCCAGCAGGATTAACACAAACAAGCAAAAAAAACCCAGCCATATTTCATTCACACTGCAGAAAATCAAAGACGAACCAAAAATTTTGAAAGAAGCCAGAGGAAGATTATCAGGGATAAAGAGGAGTACTACATAATGTTAAAGTGGTGAATTCTCAAAAAAGACACAACAATCTTGACTGGGTATGTACTGAATAACTGAGTGTCAAAATATGTGAGGTAGGGCTTCCCTGGTGGCACAGTGCTTAAAAGTCTGCCTGCCAATGCAGGCAACATGGGTTCGATCCCTGTTCCAGGAAGATCCCACATGCTGCGGAGCAAAAAAGTCCGTGACCACAACTACTGAGCCTGCACTCTAGAGCCTGAGTGCCAAAAATATTGAAGCCCTTGGGCCTAGAGCCCGTGCTCTGCAACAAGAGAAGCCACAACAATGAGAGGCCTGTGCACCACAACAAACACCCAATACAGCCCAAAATAAGAAACAAATAATAAATAAATATTAAAGAAAAAATATGTGAGGTAAAAACTGATAAGATTGCAAAAAGAAAAATCAATATTTGAAGAAGTAAATGCTCCTCTTTTAATAGTTGATAGATTAAGTAATCAGAAAACCAGTAAGAGTATGGTTGACCTGAATAGAACTATCAATCAAGTTAATCTAATTGACATTTATAAAATACTCCCTCCAAAATGTATTCTTCTCAAGCTCACATGGAGTATCCTCCACCAAGATGTACTATAAAACACACCCTGACAAATTTAAAAGAATAAAATCATACAAAGTATGTTATCTGACCACAATGGAAATAAACTGGAAGTAAATGGCAGAAAGTTAGATAGAAATTCCCAAATATCTGAAAATGAAATAACACACTACTATATAAATCTTGGGGAAAAGAAGTGTCAAGAATTTCTTTTTCAATTTTGATTAAAAATGATTATGAAAATATAACTTACCTAAATTTTTGGATTCATTGAAAGCAGTGCCTAAGGAAATATTTATAGATATAAACGCATATATGAGAAAGAGGAGGAAGTAATTAAATCAATAACCTAAATTAAAAAAAAAAAAATAACCTAAATTTCCATCTTAGGGAATTAAAGAAAAGCAATTAAAACATAAAGCTAGTAGAAGTTAAGTAACAAAATTTAAGCATAAATCAATGTAATTGAAAACAGTTAAATAATAGAGAAAATTAAAAATATCAGAACGTGGTTCATTGAAAAGGTCTATAAAATTGATAAACCTTTAGTCAGGCTAACCAGGAAAAACAGAGGAGAGGTGAAGGCTGGTACACAAAGTACTGACAACAGGAAAAAATGTAGCATCACTACCAATAATATTGATTCCATGGACATTAAAAGGTAATCAAGGAATGCTAAGAAAAACTCCATGTCACATATTTGATAACTTAGATTAAACTGACTACTTCTTTAAGAGATGCAAACTACCCAAAACTTACACAAGGAAAAGTAGATAACCTGAATTGCACTATATCCATTAAGGAAATTTAAGGAATCATTAAAATTCTTCCAAAAAGTAGCAGTCTCAGATGGTTTCAATGTTGAGTTTCATGAAATATTTAAGAAGAAACATTACCAATTTTCATAATCTCTTCCGGAATGTAGAATCAGAGAGAAAATGTCACAAATTATTTGATAGGTCAACATTATGCCAATACCATAAACAGATAAAAATATTACAAGAATGGAAATACCCAGACACAAAAATCTTCAACAAAATATTCTGAAATCCAATTCAGCCACACAAGGAATTATACAACACTACCAAATGGAATTTATGCAAGACAGAGTCAACTTTCAAAATTCAATGTATTCTATTATATCAAACCTTAAAGAAGAAAAAAAAAAAAAAATCATATCAACTGACACAGAAAACTTAGCATAATACAATAGCAAACAAGGTAGTTGGTCAAAACATCAACACACAATTGCCTATTTCTTTCCTGTACACCAGTAATGAATAAATATATTTTGAAATAAAATGAATAAAAAATAAATATTATTTCCAATAATAACAACAAAACCTTGAAGTATTTAGATATAAACTAACAAAATACAGACAGGGTCTATATGCAGAAAACTACAAAACACTGATGAAGGAAATCAAAACAATTCTAGATAAATGACAAGATATTCCCAACTCTATCTATAGATTCAGTGAAATCCAAACAAAATCCCAGCAAGCTATTTTGTAGATATGAAAAAAAAAAGAAAAAAGGATATAAAATTACATGGAAAGGCAAAGGACACAGAATAATCTATGCAATACTGGAGAAAAACAAATTTGGAAGACTCACACTACCAAATTTCAAGACTTACTTGAAAGCTGCAGTAATCAAGAGTTTAGTATTGTCAAGTACCAATGAAATATCAAATTGAATACCGTATGTCAATGAAATAGCCCAGATATAGACCACATAAATATAGCCAACTGATTTTGGCAAAGAAATAAAGAAAATTCTATGAAGAAAGAATAGATCTTTTCCAGAAATGCTTCTGGAACAATCAGACAATCATATAAAAAAACAAAACTAAAACAACAACGAAAAAAGAACAAAAACAAAAACCACTAGACATAGACTACACTTTTCACACATTCGATACACATTCCCCCCTACACACACACACACACACACACTAAAGATCATTCATAGTCTTAAATGTAAAGTGCAAAACTACAATACTTCTACAAGAAAACATGGGAGAAAATCTATATGACTTTGGGTTTTGTGATGAGGTTTTTAATACAGCAAAAACCTATGAAATTAATTATAGAAAATTTGGAGCTTATCAAATTATGAAATTAACTATAGATAATAATTATCTATGAAATATGAAAATAATTATATATAATTAATTTATGAAATTATCCCTATGAAATTAATTATAGATAATTTATAGCTTATCAAATTAAAAACTTCTGGAAAATATCTATGCAGAACTCCAATAATTGATGTGGATACTTCTCCTTCAGGGAGGTGAATATTCATTACTCACCACTCCTTTAGTGTGGACTTCACATAAGTGGTTTCCTTCCAAGTAGTACACTATGGAAAGTGGGGGAAAAAAATTTACAGTGAAGAAACCTGACAAACACAACCGAAGCCAGGTTATCAAGGTCAACATCAACAGTGATAAGCCATGTTGATAGAAAGTACCCTGATATGATGTGAAGAGAATGGCACTTTATCTTCTTCCTTCAAAAACACCATAATCCAGCTTAAACCTGAGGGAAAGATCAGACCTATCCTCATAGTGCTATATTCTACAAACCACCCGAACATTCATCCTCAAAACTGTCAAGGTCCTCAAAAACCAGGAGAGTCAGAGAAACTGTCACAACCAAAAGTAGCCAAAAGTGACTTGTCTAAATTTAATGTGGTGTCTTGGTTAGGTCTTGGAAGAGAAAAAGGAGGATAATGGATTTTGATCAGTAATAACGTATAAATGTTGGTATGTTAATTATGACAAATGTACCATATGAATGTAAGTTGTTAACAATAGGAGAAACTGGATGTGAGATGTGTGTGAACTCTCTGTCCAAAATCTTTTTATAAATATAAAACTATTTTAAAATTAAATGTTTATTTTAAAAAGCTAATAATTTCAAATATTTAATTTTTATTCCTATCTAGATTAGAGAATGTTGAAAAGACAAGCAGCCCTTCATGCCAGGTACTTAAAGCCCCAAATCTCCCTAAGCAGCAATGTCTAAATTTCTTCCTGAATGCCCTATACAGATCTTCATACATTAAGAGAGGTGAAGACATCATTCCAGAAGAATGGTCCAGCCTCCCAAATAATAAACTTCTAACACAGTTGATATTTGTTGAGAACTTTTTATATGCCAGGCACTAAATCCTATGCACACATTGACATTTTTAATTCTCAAACTAAATTCAGTATAGGGAGCAAGAGGAAAAGAAGGACCATAAAAATAACTGGAAAAATAAACAAAATTTGACAGTATGCTACAAAGGCAAAAAATAGGGAGTTATAGGAATAAATAAGATTCTGTTAATTTTATATAATGCAGACTGATTATTGGCAGTAAGATGGAATCATTGATTTAGATATCATAAAGCCATTAATACAATATTTCCACACTGCTTGAGAAACAATAGACTTTGCAGTAAATTTTCTACTTCCATGTAATGTTTTCTACCGGTAATAAAATTATGTCTGATACTTATATCTCAGAAGTGTCTCGTAAAATATATTCCTCTTCTTCCTTCTTACCTCCACATTTTTAATTCAGGTCCTCAGCCTCTAGCACTTCCTAGAACCCCCTGTGTGGTTTTCTGATATCTGTAACCTAACTCATTGCTCAACATTGATTCAAGAATGACATTCTTAAAGGGACCAACAGGAAATGCCTAATTGAAGTGACAGATGTAAGTTATCAATTCTCATGTGAACCACTCAGAATTATGTGTATACCATAAATTTGAGGAGCAATGTATCAGTTAACTTTTATTTTAAAATATCTGATTTGGAAATAATTTTGATGTGCAGAAAAAATGAGGACAGAATGTTCTCGCATACTTTCTTTTTTAATTGAGGTATAGTTGCTTTACAATATTTTGTTAGTTTCTGCTGTACAATGAAGTGAATCAGCTATATGTATACATATATCCCCTCCCTCTTGGACCTCCCTCCCACTCCCCAATCCAACCCATCTAGGTCACCACAGAGCAACAAGCTTAGTTTCCTGCACTATGCAGCAGGTTCCCACTAGCTATCAGTTTTACACATGGTAGTGTATATATGTCAATCCCAATCTCCCAATTCATCCCAACCCCCTTAACCCCCATGTCCACATGTTCATTCTCTGTCTGTGTCTCTATACTTCCCCTGCAAATATGTTCATCTGTACCATTCTACACTGCACATATGTGCATTAATGTATGATATTTGTTTTTCTCTTTCTGACTTACTTCACTCTGTATGACAGACTCAAAGTCCATCCATGTCTCTACAAATGACCCAGTTTCCTTCTTTTTTATAGCTGAGTAATATTCCATTGTATATATGTACCACATCTTCTTTACCCATTCATCTGTTGTTGGACATTTAGGTTGCTTCCATGTCCTGGCTATTGTAAATGGTGTTGCAATGAACATTGGGGTGCATGTGCCTTTTTGAATTATAGTTTTCTCAGGGTATATGCCCAGTAGTGGGATTGCTCGGTCATGTGGTAGTTCTATTTTTAGTTTTTTAAGGAACATCCATACTGTTCTCCATAGTGGCTGTATCAATTTACATTACCATCAACAGTGTAGGAGGGTTCCCTTTTCTCCACACCCTCTCCACCATTTATTTTTGGTAGATTTTTTTTGATGATGGCCATTCTGACCAGTGTGAGGTGATACCTCATTGTAGTTTTGATCTGCATTTCTCTAATAACTAGTGATGTTGAGCATCTTTTCATGTGCCTCTTGGCCATCTGTATGTCTTCTTTGGAGAAATGTCTATTTAAGTCTTCTGTCCATTTTTGGATTGGGTTGTTTGTTTTTTTGATATTGAGCTGCATGAGCTGTTGGTATATTTTGGAGATGAATCACTTGTCAGCTGCTTCTCTTGCAAATATTTTCTCCCATTCTGAGGACTGTCTGTTTGTCTTGTTTATGGTTTCTTTGTTGTGCAAAAGCTTTTAAGATTAATTAGGTCCCATTTGTTTACTTTTGTGTTTATTTTCATTACTCTAGGAGGTGAGTCAAAAAAGATCTTGCTGTGATTTATGTCAAAGACTGTTCTTCCTATTTAAATCTTTAATCCATTTTGAGTTTATTTTTGTGTATGGTGTTAGGGAGTGATCTAATTTATTCTTTTACATGTAGCTGTCCATTTCCTCATCACCACTTATTGAAGAGACTGTCTTTTCTCCATTGTATATTCTTGCCTCATTTGTCATAGTTTAGGTGACCATAGGTGTGTGGGTTTATCTCTGGGCTTTCTATCCCTTTCTATTGATCTATATTTCTATTTTGTGCCAGTACCATACTGTCTTGATTACTGTAGCTTTGTAGTATAGTTTGAAGTCAGGAATCCTGATTTCTCCTGCTCCGTTTTTCTTTCTCAAGTTTGCTTTGGCAATTTGGGGTCTTTTGTGTTTCCATACAAATTGTAAAATTTTTTGTTTTAGTTCTGTGAAAAATGCCATTGGTAATTTGATAGGGATTGCCTTGAATATGTAGTTTGCTTTGGGTAGTATAGTTATTTTCACAATATTGATTCTTCCAATCCAGGAACATGGTATATCTCTCCATCTGTATGTGGCATCTTTGAATTCTTTCATCAGCATCTTAGAGTTTTCTGACTACAGGTCTTTTACCTCCTTAGGTAGGTTGGTTGATTCCTAGGCATTTTATCATTTTTGTTGCTATGGTAAATGGGATTGTTTCCTTAATTTCTCTTTCTGGTCTTTTGTCGTTAGTGTATAGAATGCAAGAAATTTCTCTGCATTAAGTTCCTATCCTGCAACTTTACCAAATTCATTGATTAGCTCTAGTAGTTTTCTGGTGGCATCTTTAGGATATTCTATGTATAGTATCATGTCATCTGGAAATAGTGATGGTTTTACTTCTTATTTTCCAATTTGGATTCCTTTTATTTCTTTTTCTTCTCTGAGTGCTGTGGCTAAAGCTTCCAAAACTATGTTGAATAATAGTGGTGAGAGTGAACATCCTTGTCTTGTTCCTGATCTTAAAGGAAATGCTTTCAGTTTTTCACCATTGAGAATGATGTTTGCTGTGGGTTTGTTGTAGATGGCCTTTATTATGATAAGGTAGTTTCCCTCTATGTTCACTTAAAAACACAAACACATGGAGGCTAAACAAAATGCTACTACATAACTAAGAGATCACTGAAGAAATCAAAGAGGAAATAAAAAATTACATGCAGAGATATTACAATGAAAACACGAGGACCCAAAACCTATAGGATGCAGCAAAAACAGTCCTAAAAGGGAGGCTTATAACAATTTAATCCTACCTCAAGAAACAAGAAAAATCACAAATAAACAACCTAACTGGGAGAGGACCTTCAGGTGGGGGAGGAGTAAGACGTGGAGATCACCTTCCTCCTGACAAATACATCAGAAATACATCTACATGTGGAACAACTCCTACAGAACACTTACTGAACACTGGCAGAAGACCTCAGACTTCCCAAAAGGCAAGAAATTTCCCACGTCCCTGGGTAGGGCAAAAGGAAAAACAGAGGCAAAAGAATAGGGAAGGGACCTGCACCTTGGGGAGGGAGCTGTAAAGGAGGAAGTTTCCTCACAGTAAGAAGCCCCTTTACTGGCGGAGACAGGGTGTGGCGGGGGCGAAGCATTGGAGCCACAAAGGAGAGCGCAGCAATAGGGGTGCAGAGGGCAAAGTGGAGAGATTCCCACACAGAGGATCGGTGTCAACCAGCACTCACCAGCCAGAGAGGGTTGTCTGATCACCCGCCAGGGCAGGTGGGGGCTTGGACCTGAGGCTCTGGCTTCGGAGGTCAGATCCCAGGAAGAGGAGTGTGGTTGGCTGAGTGAAAAGAGCCTGAAGGGTGTTAGTGTGCCACAGTTAGTGGGGCAGGAGTCCAGGAAGAGGTCTGGAACTGCCTAAGAGTCAACAGACCATTGTTTCGGGGTGCACGAGGAGAAGGGATTCAGAGCACTGCCTAAATGAGCTCCAGAGATGGGCATGAGCCACAGCTATCAGCATGGACAACAGAGATGGGCATGAAATACTAAGGTTGTTGCTGCAGCCACCAAGAAGCCTGTGTGCAGGCACAGGTCACTATCCACACATCCTCTCCTGGGAGCCTGTGCAGCCCACAACTACCAGGGTCCCATGATCCAGGGACAACTTCCCCGGAGAACACTCGGCATGCCTCAGGCTCTTGCAACATCATGACGGCCTCTGCCTCCAAAGGCTCGTCCCGCATTCCATACCCCTCCTTCCCCCCCACCCGAGTGAGCCAGAGCACCCTAATCAGCTGCTACTTTAACCCCGTCCTGTCTCAGCGAAGAATAGATGCCAGAGGGTGACCTACATGCAGAGGTGGGGTCAAATCTAAGCTAAACCCCAGGAGATGTGCGAACAAAGAAGACAAAGGGAAATTTCTCCCAGCAGCCTCAGAATCAGGAGATTAAATCTCCACAATCAACTTGATGTAGCCTGCATCTGTGGAATACATGAATAGACAATGAATCATCCCAAAATTCAGGCAGTGTACTTTGGGAGCAACTGTAGACTTGGGGATTGCTTTCTGAATTTAATTTGTTTCTGGTTTTTTGTTTATCTTAGTTTAGTATTTAGAGATTATTATCATTGGTAAGTTTGTTTATTGATGTGGTTGCTCTCCTCCTTTTAAAAAAAATTTTATATATATATATATTGCTTTTTCTCTTTTTGTGAGTATGTATGTGTATGCTTCTTTGTGTAATTTTGTCTGTATAGCTCTGCTTTTACCATTAGTCCTAGGATTCAGTCTTTCAGTTTATTTTGTTTCTTTGTTTTTTATACATTTAAAATTTTTATTGTTAATAATTTTTATATTTTATTTTAATGACTTTATTTTATTTTATTCTATTTTTTTTCATTTTTTCTCCCGTTTCTTCTGAGCCGTGTGGCTGACAAGGTCTTGGTGCTCCAGCCAGGTGTCAGGCCTGGGCCTCTGAGGTGGGAGAGCCGAGTTCAGGACATTGGTCCACCAGAGACATCCCAGCTCCACGTAATATCAAATGGCGAAAGCTGTCCCAGAGATCTCCATCTCAACAATAAGACCCAGCTCCACTCAACAACCAGCAAGGTCCAGTGCTGGAAACCCTATGCCAAACAAATAGGAAGACAGGAACACAACCCCACCTATCAGGAGAGAGGCTGCCTAAAATCATAATAAGGTCATAGGCACCCCAAAAAACACCACCAGACACAGTTCTGCCAACCACAAACACAAGACCAGCCTCATCCACCAGAACACAGGCACAAGTCCCCTCCACCAGGAAGCCCACACAACCCACTGAACCAACCATAGCCACTGGGGGTAGACACCAAAAACAATGGGAACTATGAACCTGCAGCCCATGAAAAGGAGACCACAAACACTGTAAGTTAAGCAAAATGAGAAGACAGAGAAACACACAGGAGATGAAAGAGCAATGTAAAAACCCATCAGACCAAACAAATGATAAGGAAATAGGAAGGCTACCTGAAAAAGAATTCAGAGTAATGATAGTAAAGGTGATGCAGAATCTTGGAAATAGAGTGGAGAAAATAGAGGAAACACTTAACAAGGACCTAGAAGAACTAAAGAGCACACAAACATGATGAACACAATAAATGAAATTTAAAATTCTCTAGAAGGAATCAATAGATGAAAAACTGAGGCAGAAGAACGGATAAGTGACCTGGAAGATAAAATAGTGGAAATAACTACCACAAGGAAGAATAAAGAAAAAAGAATGAAAAGAATTGAAGACAGTATCAGAAACCTCTGGGACAACATTAAACGCACCAACATTCGAATTATAGTGGTCCCAGAAGAAGAAAAGAAAAAGAAAGGGACTGAGACAATATTTGAAGAGATTTTAGTTGAAAAGTTTCTTAATTTGAGAAAGGAAATAGTCAATCAAGTTCAGGAGTTCAGAGAGTCCCGTACAGGAAAAATCCAAGGAGAAACACACCAAGACACATATTAATCAAACTATAAAAAATTATACAAAGAAAAAATGTTAAGAGCAGCAAGGAAATAACAACAAATAACATACAAGGAAATCCCCATAAGATTAACAGCTGGTCTTTCAGCAGAAACTCTGCAAGCCAGAAGAGAGTGGCAGGACATATTTAAAGTGATGAAAGGGAAAATCCTACAACCAAGAATACTCTACCCAGCAAGGATCTCATTCAGATTTGATGGAGAAATTAAAACCATTACAGACAAGCAAAAGCTAAGAGAATTCAACATCACCAAAACACGTTTACAACAAATGCTAAAGGTACTTCCCTAAGCAGAAACACAAGAGAAGGAAAAGTCCTATAATAACAAACCCAAAACAATTAAAAACATGGTAATAAGAACATATATATATCGATAATTACCTTAAATGTAAATAGATTAAATGCTCCAACCAAAAGTCACAGACTGGCTGAATGGATACAAAAACAAGACCTATATATATGCTGTCTACAAGAGGCCCACTTCAGATCAAGGTATACATACAGACTGAAGGAGAGGGGATGGAGAAAGATATTCCATGCAAATAGAAATCAAAAGAAAGCTGGAGAAGCAATTCTCATTTCAAACAAAACAGACTTTAAAATAAAGACTACTACAAGAGACACAGAAGGACACTACATAATGATAAAGGGATCAAACTAAGAAAAAGATATAACAATTGTAAATATATATGCATCCAACATAGGAGCACCTCAATACTTAAGGCAAATGCTAACAGCCATAAAAGGGGAAATCGACTGTAACACAATCATAGTAGGGGACTTTAACACCCGATGTTCACCAATGGACAGATCATCTAAAAAGAAAATAAAAAGGTAAACACAAGTTTTAAAAGATAAATTAAACAAGATGGACTTAATTGATATTTATAGGACAATCCATCCAAAAACAATAAAATACACTTTCTTCTCCAGTGTTCATGGAACATTCTCCAGAATATATCATATCTTGCGTCACAAATCAAGCCTTGGTAAATTTAAGAAAATTGAAATCGTATCAAGTATCTTTTCAGACCACAACACTATGAGACTAGATATCAATTACAGGAAAAAATCTGTAAAAAATAGAAATACATGGAAGCTAAACAATACACTACTTAAAAACCAAGAGATCACTGAAGAAATCAAAGAGGAAATCAAAAAATACCTAGAGACAAATGACAATGAAAACACGATGACCCAAAACCTATGGGATGCAGCAAAAGCAGTCCTAAGAGGGAAGTTTATAGCAATACAATCCTACCTCAAAAAACAAGAAAAATCTCAAATAAACAACCTAACCTTACACCTAAAGCAATTAGAGAAAGAAGAACAACAAAAATTAAAAAACCCCAAAGTTAGCAAAAGGAAAGAAATCATAAAGATCAGATCAGAAATAAATGACAAAGAAATGAAGGAAACAATAGCAAAATTAATAAAACTAAAAGCTGGTTCTTTGAGAAGGTAAACAAAATTGATACACGATTAGCCAGACTCATCAAGAAAAAAAGGGAGAAGACTCAAATCAATAGAATTAGAAATGAAAAAAGAGAAGTAACAACTGACACTGCAGAAATACAAAGAATCATGAGATATTATTACATGCAACTATATGCCAATACAATTGACAACCTGGAAGAAATGGAAAAGTTCTTAGAAAATCAAGAACATCAGAGATGAACCAGGAAGAAATAGAAAATATAAACAGACCAATCACAAGCACTGAAATTGAGACTGTGATTAAAAATCTTCCAACAAACAAAAGCCCAGGACCAGATGGCTTTACAGGGGAATTGTATCAAACATTTAAAGAATAGTAAACATCTATCCTTCTCAAATTCTTCCAAAATATAGCAGAGACAGGAACACTCCCAAACTCATTCTACTGGGCTACCATCACCCTGATACCAAAACCAGACAAAGATGTCACAAAGAAAGAAAACTACAGGCCAATATCACTGATGAACATAGATGCAAAAATCCTCAACAAAATACTAGCAAACAGAATCCAACAGCACCTTAAAAGGATCATACACCATGATCACGTGGGGTTTATCCCAGGGATGCAAGGGTTCTTCAATATATGCAAATCAATCAATGTGATACACAATATTAACAAATTGAAGGGTAAAAACTGTATGACATTCTCAAGAGATGGAGGAAACGCTTTCAACAAAATTCAACACCAATTTATGATGAAAGCCCTCCAGAAGGTAGGCATAGAGGGAACTTACTTCAACATAATAAAGGCCATATATAACAAACCTACAGCCAACATCTTTCTCAATGGTGAAAAACTGAAACCATTTCCACTAAGATCAGGAAGAAGACAAGGTTGTCCACTCTCAGCACTATTATTCAACATAGTTTTGGAAGTTTTAGCCACAGCAATCAAAGAAGAAAAAGAAATAAAAGAATCCAAATCAGAGAAGAAGAAGTAAAGCTGTCACTGTTTGCAGATGTGATGGTACTATACACAGAGATTCCTAAAGAAGCTACCAGAAACCTACTAGAGGTGATCAATGAATTATGTAAGGTAGCAAGATACAAAATTAATGCACAGAAATCTCTTGCATTCCTATACAGTAATGATGAAAAAATCTGAAAAAGAAATTAAGGAAACACTCCTATTTACCATTGCAACAACAACAAAAAATACCCAGGAATAAACCTACCTAAGGAGGCAAAAGACCTGTAGGCAGAAAACTATAAGACGCTGATGAAAGAAATTAAAAATGATACAAAGAGATGGAGAGATATACCATGTTCTTGGATTGGAAGAATCAACATTCTGAAAATGACTATGTTACCCAAAGCAATTTACAGATTCAATGAAATCCCTATCAACCTACCAATAACATTTTTCACAGAAATAGAACAAAAAATTTTACAATTTGTATAGAAACACAAAAGACCCTGAATAGCCAAAGCAATCTTGAGAAAGAAAAATGGAGCTGGAGGAATCAGGCTCCCAGATTTCAGAGTATACTAGAAAGCTACAGTAATCAAGACAGTATGGCTCTGGAACAAAAACAGAAATATACATCAATGGAACAGGATAGAAAGCCCAGAGAAAGACCCACGCACATATGGTCACCTTATTTTTGATAAAGGAGGCAAGAATATACAATGGAGAAAAGACAGCCTCTTCAATAAGTGGTGCTGGGAAAACTGGACAGCTGCATGAAAAAGAATGAAATTAGAACACCTCCTAACACCATACACAAAAATAAACTCAAATTTGGCTGAAAGACCTAAATGTAAGGCCATACACTATACAAACATAGGCAGAACACTCTCTGACATAAATCACTGCAAGATCCTTTTTGACCCACCTCCTAGAGAAATGGAAATAAAAACAGAAATAAACAATTTGGACCTAATGAAATTAAAAACTTTTGCACAACAAAGGAAACCATAAACAAGAGGAAAAGACCACCCTCAGAATGAGAGAAAATATTGTAAATGAAGCAACTGACAAAGGATTAATCTCCAAATTTTACAAGGAGCTTATGCAGGTCAATATCAAAAAAGCAAACAACCCTCTCCAAAAATGGACAGAAGCCCTAAATAGAAATTTCTCCAAAGAAGATACACAGATTTCCAACAAACACCTGAGAGGATGCTCAATGTCACTAATCATTAG
Source organism: Eubalaena glacialis (assembly GCF_028564815.1). NCBI lineage: Eukaryota > Metazoa > Chordata > Mammalia > Artiodactyla > Balaenidae > Eubalaena > Eubalaena glacialis. The sequence continues at coordinate 37,523,905 of NC_083731.1, read as the reverse complement.
AGAAATGCAAATCCAAACTAAAATGAGGTATCACCTCACACCGGTCAGATGGCCATCATCAAAAAATCTGCAAATAATAAATGTTGGAGAGGGTGTGGAGAAAAGGGAACCCTCTTGCACTGTTGGTGAGAATGTAAATTACTACATCCACTATGGAGAACAGTATGGAGATTCCTTAAAAAAACTAAAATTAGAACTACCATATGACCCAGCCATTCCACTACTGGACATCTACCCTGAGAAAACCATAAATCAAAAAGAGTCATGTACCACAATATTCACGGCAGCTCTATTTACAATAGTCAGGACATGGAAGCAACCTAAGTGTCCATCAACAGATGAATGGATAAAGAAGATATGGCACATATATACAATGGAGTATCACTCAGCCATAAAAAGAAATGAAATTGAGTTATTTGTAGTGTGACAGATGGACCTAGAATCTGTAGTACAGAGTGAAGTAAGTCAGAAAGAGAAAAACAAATACTGTATGCTAACACATATATATGGAACATTAAAAAAAAAAAAAAGTTCTGAAGATCCGAAGGGCAGGACAGAGATAAAGATGCAGACGTATAGAATGGACTTGAGGACACAGGGAGTGGGATGGGTAAGCTGGGATGAAGTGAGAGAGTGGCATGGGCATATATACACTACCAAATGTAAAATAGAAAGCTAGTGGGAAGCAGCCACATAGCACAGGGAGATCAGCTCGGTGCTTTGTGACCACTTAGAGGTGTGGGATAGGGAGGGTGGGAGGGAGACACAAGAGGGAGGAGATATAGGGATATATGTATATGTATAGCTGATTCACTTTGTTATAAAGCAGAAACTAACACACCATTGTAAAGCAATTATACTCCAATAAAGATGTTTAAAAAAAAAACCTAACCTTAGACCTAAAACAGCTAGAGAAAAAAGAATAGACAAAACCCAAAATTAGTAGAAGGAAAGAAATCATAAAAATCAAACAGAAATAAATGAAATAGAAACAAAACAATAGCAAAAATTAATGAAACTAAAAGTTGGTTCTTTGATAAGATAAAGAAGACTGATAAACCTTTAGCCAGACTCATCACGCAAAAAAAGGAGAGGACTCAAATCAATAAAATTAGAAATGAAAAAGGAGAAGTTACAGCTGACACAGAAATACAAAGGATCATAAGAAACTAATACAAGCAACTTAGGCCAATAAAGTAGACAAGCTGGAAGAAATGGACAAATTCTTAGAAAGGTACAACCTTCCAAAACTGAACCAGGAAGAAATAGAAAATATAAATGGGCCAATCACAAGTAACGAAATTGTAACTGCAATTAAAGTCTTCCAACAAACATAAGTCCAGGAGCAGTAGCCTTCGCAGGTGAATTCTATCAAACATTTAGAGAAGAGCTAACACACGTCTTTCTCAAACTCTTCCAAAAAATTGCAGAGGAAGGAATACTCCCAAGCTCATTTTACGAGGCCACCATCAGTCTGATACCAAAACCAGACAAAGATATCACAAAAAAAGAAAATTACAGACCAATATCACTGATGAACATAGATGCAAAAATCCTCAACAAAGTACTAGCAAACAGAATCCAACAACACATTAAAAGGATCATACACCATGATCAAGTGGGATTTATCTCAGGGAGGCAAGGATTCTTCAATATACACAAATCCATCAAAGTGATACCCCATATTAACAAATTAAAGAATAAAAACCATATGATAATCTCAATAGATGCAGAAAAAGCTTTTGGAGGGAGGGGCAAGATGGCGGAAGAGTAAGACGCGGAGATCACCTTCCTCCCCACAGATACATGAGAAATACATCTACACGTGGAACTGCTCCTACAGAACACCCACTGAACGCTGGCAGAAGACGTCAGACCTCCCAAAAGGCAAGAAAATCCCCACGTACTTGGGTAGGGCAAAAGAAAAAAGAAATAACAGAGACAAAAGAATAGGGACGGGACCTGCAACAGTGGGAGGGAGCTGTGAAGGAGGAAAGGTTTCCACACACTAGGAAGCCCCTTCGTGGGCAGAGACTGCGGGTAGCAGAGGGGGGAAGCTTCGGAGCCACGGAGGAGAGCGCAGCCACATTGGTGCGGAGGGCAAAGCGGAGAGATTCCCGCACAGAGGAGCGGTGCCGACCAGCACTCACCAGCCCGAGAGGCTTGTCTGCTCAGCCGCCGGGGCGGGCGGGGCCTGGGAGCTGGGGCTCGGGCTTCGGTGCTAGCCGAGAGGGAGTCCGGGAAAAAGACTGCGGCTGCCAAAGAGGCAAGAGAATTTTTCTTGCCTCTTTGTTTCGAGGCGCGCAAGGAGAGGGGATTCAGAGCGCCGCCTAAACGAGCTCCAGAGACGGGCGAGAGCCGCGGCTATCAGCGCGGATCCCACAGCAACAGGGACGCAGAGGGAAAAACGGAGAGATTCCCGCACAGAGGCTCGGCGCCGAGCAGCACTCACCAGCCCGAGAGGCTTGTCTGCTCACCCGCCGGGGCGGGCGGGGGCTGGGAGCTGAGGCGCGGGCTTCGGTCGGATCCCAGGGAGAGGACTGGGGTTGGCTGCGTGAACACAGCCTGAAGGGTCTAGCGCACCACAACTAGCCGGGAGGGTGCACGAGAAAAGGTCTGCAGCTGCCGAAGAGGCAGGAGACTTTTTCTTGCCTCTTTGTTTCGCGGCGTGCAAGGAGAGGGGATTCAGAGCGCCACTTAAACGAACTCCAGAGACGGGCGCGAGCCACGGCTATCAGCGCGGACCCCAGAGACGGGCATGAGACGCTAAGGCTGCTGCTGCCGCCACCAAAAAGCCTGTGGGCGAGCACAGGTCATTCTCCACACCGCCCCTCCCGGGAGCCTGTGCAGCCCGCCACGGCCAGGCTCCCGTAATCCGGGGACAACTTCCCCGGGAGAGCGCACGGCGCGCCTCAGGCTGCTGCAACGTCACGCCGGCTTCTGCCGCCGCAGGCTCGCCCCGCCTCCTCCGTACCGCTCCCTCCCCCTGGCCTGACTGAGCCAGAGCCCCCGAATCAGCTGCTCCTTTAACCCCGTTCTGTCTGGGCGGGGAACAGACGCCCTCAGGGGACCTACATGCAGAGGCGGGTCCAAATCCAAAGCTGAACCCCGGGAGCTGTACGAACAAAGAAGAGAAAGGGAAATCTCTCCCAGCAGCCTCAGAAGCAGCGGATTAAAGCTCCACAAACAACTTGATGTGCCTGCATCTGTTGAATACCTGAATAGACAACGAATCATCCCAAATTTAGGAGATGGACTTTGGGAGCAGGATATATTAACTTTTCCCCTTTTCCTTTTTTTTGTGAGTGTAGATGTGTATGCTTCTGGGTGAGATTTTGTCTGTATAGCTTTGCTCTCACCGTTAGTCCTAGGGTTAGGTCCGTCCGTTTTTTTTTTTTTTTTTTTTTTTTTGGCTTAAAATTTTTTTTTCCCCTAATAAATTTTTTCTTAATAATTTTTTCCTTATTTTCTATTTTTAAAAAAATTTTTAATAAGTTTTTTCATATTTTTTATTTTTAAAAATTAAAAAATTTTTTTTCTTAATAAATTTTTTCTAAATAATTTTTTTCTTATTTTTAGTATAAAAAATTAATAAATCTATTTTTAAAAATTAAAAAAAAATTTTTTTCTTAATAAATTTACTCTTAATAATTTTTTTTCTTATTTTTTATTATAATTGCTTTATTTTATTTTATTTTATCCTCTTTTTTTCTTTCTTTCCATTTTTTCTCCCTTTTATTCTGAGCCGTGTGGATGAAAGGCTCTTGGTGCTCCAGCCAGGCATCAGGGCTGTGCCTCTGAGGTGGGAGAGCCAACTTCAGGACACTGGTACACAAGAGACCTCCCAGCTCCACGTAATACCAAACGGCGAAAGTCTCTCACAGATCTCCATCTCAACATCAAGACCCAGCTTCACTCAACGACCAGCAAGCTACAGTGCTGGACACCCTATGCCAAACAACTAGCAAGAGAGGAACACAGCCCCATCCATTAACAGAGAGGCTGCCTAAAATCATAATAAGGCCACAGACACCCCAAAACACACCACCAGACGTGGACGAACCCACCAGAAAGACAACATCCAGCCTCATCCACCAGAACACAGGCACTAGTTCCCTCCACCAGGAAACCTACACAACCCACTGAACCAACCTTAGCCACTGGGGACAGATACCAAAAACAACGGGAACTACGAACCTGCAGCCTGTGAAAAGGAGACCCCAAACACAGTAAGATAAGCAAAATGAGAAGACAGAAAAACACACAGCAGATGAAGGAGCAGGGTCAAAACACACCAGACCTAACAAATGAAGAGGAAATAGGTAGTCTACCTGAAAAAGAATTCAGAATAATGATAGTAAGGATGATCCAAAGTCTTGGAAATAGAATAGACAAAATGCAAGAAACATTTAACAAGGACGTAGAAGAACTAAAGAGGAACCAAGAAACGATGACAAGCACAATAAATGAAATTAAAAATACTCTAGATGGGATCAATAGCAGAATAACTGAGGCAGAAGAACGGATAAGTGACCTGGAAGATAAAATGGTGGAAATAACTACTGCAGACCAGAATAAAGAAAAAAGAATGAAAAGAACTGAGGACAGTCTCAGAGACCTCTGGGACAACATTAAACACACCAACATTCGAATTATAGGGGTCCCAGAAGAAGAAGAGAAAAAGAAAGGGACTGAGAAAATATTTGAAGAGATTATAGTTGAAAACTTCCCTAATATGGGAAAGGAAATAGTTAATCAAGTCCTGGAAGCACAGAGAGTCCCATACAGGATAAATCCAAGGAGAAACACACCAAGACACATATTAATCAAACTATCAAAAATTAAATATAAAGAAAACATATTAAAAGCAGCAAGGGAAAAACAACAGATAACACACAAGGGCATCCCCATAAGGTTAACAGCTGATCTTTCAGCAGAAACGCTGCAAGCCAGAAGGGAGTGGCAGGATATACTTAAAGCGATGAAGGAGAAAAACCTACAACCAAGATTACTCTACCCAGCAAGGATCTCATTCAGATTTGATGGAGAAATTAAAACCTTTACAGACAAGCAAAATCTGAGAGAGTTCAGCACCACCAAACCAGCTTTACAACAAATGCTAAAGGAACTTCTCTAGGCAAGAAACACAAGAGAAGGAAAACACCTACAATAACAAACCCAAAACATTTAAGAAAATGGGAATAGGAACATACATATCGATAATTACCTTAAATGTAAATGGATTAAATGCTCCCACCAAAAGACACAGACTGGCTGAATGGATACAAAAACAAGACCCATATATATGCTGTCTACAAGAGACCCACTTCAGACCTAGAGACACATACAGACTGAAAGTGAGGGGATGGAAAAAGATATTCCATGCAAATGGAAATCAAAAGAAAGCTGGAGTAGCAATTCTCATATCAGACAAAATAGACTTTAAAATAAAGACAATTACAAGAGACAAAGACGGACACTATATAATGATCAAGGGATCGATCCAAGAGGAAGGTATAACAATTGTAAATATTTATGCACCCAACATAGGAGCACCTCAATACATAAGGCAAATACTAACAGCCATAAAAGGGGAAATCGACAGTAACACAATCATAGTAGGGGACTTTAACACCCCACTTTCACCAATGGACAGATGATCCAAAATGAAAATAAATAAGGAAACACAAGCTTTAAATGATACATTAAACAAGATGGACTTAATTGATATTTATAGGACATTCCACCCAAAAACAACAGAATACACAATTTTCTCAAGTGCTCATGGAACATTCTCCAGGATAGATCATATCTTGGGTCACAAATCAAGCCTTGGTAAATTTAAAAAAATTGAAATCGTATCAAGTATCTTTTCCGACCACAACGCTATGAGACTAGATATCAATTACAGGAAAAGATCTGTAAAAAATACAAACACATGGAGGCTACACAATACACTACTTAATAACGAAGTGATCACTGAAGAAATCAAAGGGGAAATCAAAAAATACCTAGAAACAAATGACAATGGAGACACGATGACCCAAAACCTATGGGATGCAGCAAAAGCAGTTCTAAGAGGGAAGTTTATAGCAATACAAGCCTACATCAAGAAACAGGAAACATCTCGAATAAACAACCTAACCTTGCACCTAAAGCAATTAGAGAAAGAAGAACAAAAAAACCCCAAAGCTAGCAGAAGGAAAGAAATCATAAAGATCAGATCAGAAATAAATGAAAAAGAAATGAAGGAAACAATAGCAAAAATCAATGAAACTAAAATCTGGTTCTTTGAGAAGATAAACAAAATTGATAAACCATTAGCCAGACTCATCAAGAGAAAAAAGGAGAAGACTCAAATTAATAGAATTAGAAATGAAAAAGGAGAAGTAATCACTGACACTGCAGAAATACAAACGATCATAAGAGATTACTACAAGCAACTCTATGCTAATAAAATGGACAACCTGGAAGAAATGGACAACCTGCCGAGACTGAACCAGGAAGAAATAGAAAATATGAACAGACCAATCACAAGCACTGAAATTGAAACTGTGATTTAAAATCTTCCAACACACAAAAGCCCAGGACCAGATGGCTTCACAGGCGAATTCTATCAAACATTTAGAGAAGAGCTAACACCTATCCTTCTCAAACTCTTCCAAAATATTGCAGAGGGAGGAACACTCCCCAACTCATTCTATGAGGCCACCATCACCCTGATACCAAAACCAGGCAAAGATGTCACAAAGAAAGAAAACTACAGGCCAATATCACTGATGAACATAGATGCAAAAATCCTCAACAAAATACTAGCAAACAGAATCCAACAGCACATTAAAAGGATCATACACCATGATCAAGTGGGGTTTATTCCAGGAATGCAAGGATTCTTCAATATACGCAAATCAATCAACGTGATACATCATATTAACAAATTGAAGGAGAAAAACCATATGATCATCTCAATAGATGCAGAGAAAGCTTTCGACAAAATTCAACACCCATTTATGATAAAAGCCCTGCAGAAAGTAGGCATAGAGGGAACTTTCCTCAACATAATAAAGGCCGTATATGACAAACCCACAGCCAACATTGTCCTCAATGGTGAAAAACTGAAACCATTTCCACTAAGATCAGGAACAAGACAAGGTTGCCCACTCTCACCACTATTATTCAACATAGTTTTGGAAGTGTTAGCCACAGCAATCAGAGACGAAAAAGAAATAAAAGGAATCCAAATCGGAAAAGAAGAAGTAAAGCTGTCACTGTTTGCAGATGACATGATACTATACATAGAGAATCCAAAAGATGCTACCAGAAAACTACTAGAGCTAATCAATGAATTTGGTAAAGTAGCAGGATACAAAATTAATGCACAGAAATCTCTTGCATTCCTGTATACTAATGATGAAAAATCTGAAAGTGAAATTAAGAAAACACTCCCGTTTACCATTGCAACAAAAAGAATAAAATACCTAGGAATAAACCTACCTAAGGAGACAAAAGACCTGTATGCAGAAAATTATAGGACACTGATGAAAGAAATTAAAGATGATACAAATAGATGGAGAGATATACCATGTTCTTGGATTGGAAGAATAAACATTGTGAAAATGACTCTGCTACCCAAAGCAATCTACAGATTCAATGCAATGCCTATCAAACTACCACTGGCATTTTTCACAGAACTAGAACAAAAAATTTCACAATTTGTATGGAAACACAAAAGACCCCGAATAGCCAAAGCAATCTTGAGAACGAAAAATGGAGCTGGAGGAATCAGGCTCCCTGACTTCAGACTATATTACAAAGCTACAGTAATCAAGACAGTTTGGTACTGGCACAAAAACAGAAATATAGATCAATGGAACAGGATAGAAAGCCCAGAGATAAGCCCACGCACATATGGTCACCTTATCTTTGATAAAGGAGGCAAGCATATACAGTGGAGAAAAGACAGCCTCTTCAATAAGTGGTGCTGGGAAAATTGGACAGGTACATGTAAAAGTATGAAATTAGAACACTCCCTGACACCATACACAAAAATAAACTCAAAATGGATTAAAGACCTAAGTGTAAGGCCAGACACTATCAAACTCTTAGAGGAAAACATAGGCAGAACACTGTATGACATAAGTCACAGCAAGATCCTTTTTGACCCAGCTCCTAGAGAAATGGAAATAAAAACACAAATAAACAAATGGGACCTAATGAAACTTAAAAGCTTTTGCACAGCAAAGGAAACCATAAACAAGACCAAAAGACCACCCTCAGAATGGGAGAAAATATTTGCAAATGAAGCAATGGACAAAGGATTAATCTCCAAGATTTACAAGCAGCTCATGCAGCTCAATAACAAAAAAACAAACAACCCAATCCAAAAATGGGCAGAAGACCTAAATAGACATTTCTCCAAAGAAGAGATACAGATTGCCAACAGACACATGAAAGAATGCTCAACATCATTAATCATTAGAGAAATGCAAATCAAAACTACAATGAGGTATCATCTCACACCGGTCAGAATGGCCATCATCAAAAAATCTAGAAACAATAAATGCTGGAGAGGGTGTGGAGAAAAGGGAACACTCTTGCACTGTTGGTGGGAATGTAAATTGATACAGCCACTATGGAGAACAGTATGGAGGTTCCTTAAAAAACTAAAAATAGAACTACCATATGACCCAGCAATCCCACTACTGGGCATATTCCTTGAGAAAACCATAATTCAGAAAGAGTCATGTACCAAAATATTCATTGCAGCTCTGTTTACAATAGCCAGGACATGGACGCAACCTAGGTGTCCATCATCGGATGAATGGATAAAGAAGATGTGACACATATATACAATGGATTATTACTCAGCCATAAAAAGAAATGAAATTGAGGTATTTGTAATGAGGTGGATGGAGTTAGAGTCTGTCATACAGAGTGAAGTAAGTCAGAAAGAGAAAAACAAATACAGTATGCTAACACATATATATGGAATCTAAGGGGAAAAAAAAAAAGAGGTCATGAAGAACCTAGTGGCAAGATGGGAATAAAGACACAGACCTACTAGAGAATGGACTTGAGGATATGGGGAGGGGGAGGGGTGAGATGTGACAGGGTGAGAGAGTGTCATGGACATATATACACTACCAAATGTAAAATAGATAACTAGTGGGAAGCAGCCGCATAGCACAGGGAGATCAGCTCGGTGCTTTGTGACCACCTAGAGGGGTGGGATAGGGAGGGTGGGAGGGAGGGAGATGCAAGAGGGAAGAGATATGGCAACATATGTATATGTGTAACTGATTCACTTTGTTGTAAAGCAGAAGCTAGCACACCATTGTAAAGCAATTATACTTCAATAAAGATGTTTAAAAAAAAAAAAGAAAAAGCTTTTGACAGAATTCAACACCCATTTATGTTCTTGCATACTTTTGAACTAGCTTGCATAATGTTAACATTTTAAGTAACCACTGAATATTTATTAAAACTAGGAATTAACATGGTAAAATACTCTTAATTATACTCCACTTTTTTCCTTATCACTAGTTTTCCCACTAATGTCCTTTCTCTATTTCACAGTGCAGTCCAAGATACCAAATTGTATTTAATTATCTGTGATTAAATGTCTCTGTAGTCACCTTCAATGTGTGACAGTTTCTCAGTCTTTCCTTGTTTGTGGTGATTGTTTCTTTTTGAGAAATAGTGATCTGATGTTTTGTACTATGTCCCAACATACAAGTTTCTCGCATGTTTTCTTATGATTACTTGGGTTTTAGACTTTGGTGTTGAATATCTCAGAGGTCAAGTGTGACTTTTACCATCACATGCCACAGAATACAGCATATCAACGTGATATCAACATGACTTAATATTGCTGATATTAACATACATCTCATATTTAAGGTGGTGCCCGACAGTTTACTTCACTGTAAATCTACTATTTTTCATTTTCTGTAATCTATTTGGTAGAATTAATTCCCTAAATCCTTCCAATCTACACTCAAGTGGAGGGGATTAGTACTCCATCCTGGAGAAAGAGTATCAAAGAATTTGTGGACGTGCGTTGTTATGGACTGAATGTTTGTACCCCTCCCACAAATTTATATGTAAAATCCCTAACCCCCAGTGGTATGGTGTTTGGAGATGAGGGGCTTTTTGGAGGTAATTAAGATTAGATGAGGTCATGAGGGCAGAGCCCTTATGATGGGTTTAGTGAGCTTGTAAGAAGAGACACCACCAAACTCATCAACTCATATACATTAAATATGTGCAATTCTTGGTATATCAATTATACATCAATAAATCTGTTTTAAATGACACCAGTTTGTTCTCTTTTGTTTTCTCTCTCTCTCTCTCTCTCTCTCTCTCTATCTCTCTTGCTCTCTCTCTCTTCCCTCCTCTCTCTGATCATACACCAGTGAAGGGCCAAACGAGCACACACAGTGAGCTGGTGGTGATCTTCAAAGCAGAAAAGAGAGCTCTAACCAGGAACCTTGATTTTGGAATTCCCAGCCTCCAGAATTTGAGAAATAAATTTCTACTGTTTAACCAACCAGTCTCTGGTGTTTTGTTATGGCAAGCTGAGTGGACTAATACATTTGTTAAAGCAACCACAGTAATTTTTTAAATGTCTTGAGGGCAATAAGTGGAGATTAGATAATTATTCTATTTCTCTGTGAAGTGTCAGCCATTAATTTTAGCATGTGTTAGTGCATGTTGCCTGCAGCAAATTTACTGTGGAGTCTAGTGGTGACTTTCTATTTCTCTCATTTCTTATACATTTGTAACTCTTCTATAAATAATATTTGTCCCCTCTTTATCTGTTTGTCTGTATATCTAATCTATCTTTCTATGTGTGTGAGTGTGTGTGTGTGTGTATCACTATGTACTGATGGATATTCATTTAATTTTTTGTTTTTAATCCAATAAACTCATTATTTATTTTGTTTCTCAGATTGCCCTAGCTTTGGCTCTTAGGAGTTCTTATTAGTTGGCTCCTGGGTCCTTTGACATGCTCCAGAGTAGTATTTTTGTTCTGAATTTTTAGTTTGTTTTTGTTTTGTTTTGTTATTATTAGTTACTTTCTTTAAAAGGTGTTCATGCTCATCTTCTTTTCCCTTACGAGCCTTGAGTCAGCTATTTCTCCAAGGACACTTAGCTTCTTTTACTGGAGAATGGTATTAGAAAGTAACATCAGGGCACTATATGTGTTCATTGCTATCATAACAGAACTAGAAATTGTATGCAATATATTTTGGTACAAATTTTGCAATATGGATTTCTGTATAATTATATTAATATAAATTTATAAATCTCAGTCTCTTATTCAGCACACAGGGTATATTCCAGTTTCTCTCTCTTGCTTATTTGGATCTGTTTTTGACAATGAGAAACTTGACTTTGACTATCTACCATTTGTTTACTTATCTGTTTAACCCTAGTGTACATAGAAAGTAGTTTCAGAAGTGCTAGCCTATGCCTCTGGTGAAAACAAAACAAAACAAAACTAATTAGAGTATATATGTATAGCTATTTTTCTTTAGCCTTACAGATTACAGTCAAAACACTTATTGAGTCTCAAGAGTTATTTTAATAGACCAAAATAAGTTACATGTACTTAATTGGGTTAAGAGCTGAATTTAAGGGTTTCAGGAGTGGGCCCAGAAATATGTGTAATTCTGGGAAAAATGGGAAGAAAAGTTGAAATGATCTTGTGAGAATATTTTATGTACCATATATTTTTTTTCTTCAGTGGCCTTTGAGGAATATTGATAAAGAATAGGACTTACTTTAAATCTGTATATTCTTCTCACTTGTGCTTTTTGATGATGATCAGAGTTTATACTCTATGGGTCCCAGTTTTATCAGTGTTAAAACTCACACCACATTTTATTGTAATTTATACCTTCACATGTTAATCTCACCTGCTGTATTGCAAGATTCTAAAAAATTGACACTATGTTTTACTTATAATCCTGTTGCTAGCACTTGCCATAATGTTTATGAGTATGAAATAAAATACCTTTATTTATTTAGGTATTTTTAAAACATATAACATTTTTAGTATATTTTCATTTTGGCAAACAGTTATCATCACCTCTAGTACCCAGGGCTCAGTATAACACTAGTCTTGCAACAATGCATTTCAATGCTTAAAAATGTGTTTGCTTCTCATTTTTCTAGAAGTCTATGCTGCAAACCAAGTAGGCTTGCAGTGCTGATTAAAAGCTGGTCACTGCTAAAAGAAGTCTTCCTGTCTTAACATTGAAATTTTTAAACTTACTGCTAGAGAAACTGACTTAACTTTTATGTGCCTGTTTTGTTTTTGTTTTTGTTTTAATATATATAACAGGAATACCAGTGACAGGACATGATCCTTTAATTCTGTGACAAATATTTCTCAGTATAAGTCCGAGAAGATGAATCTGTAAAATGTAAGCACTTCAAAAGTATCCTTCCTCTTTTTCTTTTTCCTCCTCTTATTTTTCTCCTTCTTTTTATTATTATTATTGCTCACTTCTCTCAAGTTCACTTGTACACTATATTATGAAGAGAGTACTGAAACGTTCCATTGACCTGATATACCTTCAGAGCAAATCTGCACTCAAGTGAACTTTGTTAATACAAAAAATCATTAACCAATTGTTGGCTATATTAGTTAGTCTTCATGTAAATCCATGTAATAGAAACCAATTTTAATTTGGCTCAGACTCAGCAAAAAAGAAAGAAAAGAGAGAAAATCAGATTTTACCATAAGCATAAAAGAGACAAGAATATGGACTTTGTCTCTGATACACCAGGTACAGAGACACAAAGATCATAAGATTTTTTTCTGAAGTGCGCATGTCTAAATGAAACAGGTGCTGCTTCAGTTTTGAGATTATAGACCACATGTCATGATGACCTCAATCTTTCTCTTGATACTAACTCTCTAAACTGGAAAAATTTTTATTAGGTCACAAGACAGATGTTTATATACTCCTTATAAAACACATTTTTCAACAGGTTTCTATTCTTGGTTTGATTTTTAGTATAAAGAATTCCCTACATGTGAATTAGATGCTCAATCATGTTACACATTTATGCAAGGTATAAACATATAAAACGTGCTTATATATGCTATATAGTAATCCTATTTAAACAAATATTTTAATCCTTGGATATATTTTCTCATCTTTTCAAGATATTACTAAGATATTTCAAGATAATGTAATAATTTGAAGCCTTCTTCAAAAATAACAGAGTTTTAATTGAAATAAATTCTTTACTCTTGTTGCTTTCTTTAAGTGTATACTCCAAAATCACAAATAAGGTAGAAGACTGCTGATTTGTGTTTTAAAGGATCTGAAGATTTTACAATTATGGGAATCATCTTAATTTAAAAATAGTAATAAATTAAATTAAATGCAATGATGGCTATATATTTAGAAAGGAACTAAATTACAAATTATAAAATGTTGACAAAGAGCACAAAATCCATAAAACAGCACAGAATCTAGAAAAACAATTAAGGAATGTTTTGTAAAACTGCCTGACTGTATCAATAATCCTTTCTTTTCTGCATGAGTCAGCTTTTCATTCTGATTAAAAAAAAAAAAATTCTCCTAGTAATAGTCATCTGCTCATGATATTTATACAATTATATTGATTATTTATTTATCAAGTGATAACTGTGTATATGTGAGTCTGAAAATTATATTGCAAACATGATGTCTCATCTTCTCTCCTTAGCATCCTCATCTCTGGCCAGACACCTGCAAGAAACTTCCTAACACATTTCTTAGCTTTCTCTCTTATTCTAGTCAAATGTCTCTCTCTGTGGTTGCCAAAGTGGTCTTTTAAAAATTAAAATGAAATCATATGACTTGTCCACTTAAACATATTATTATCTTCACTCTTAGTACTTAGAATCAAACTTCTTTTTATATATTCTACAAATTTGTATATGAACTGACCTTTATTCTTACAGGGTCCTCTTCCACCCTCCTTTCCTTTTGTTCAATATAAACTCAACACACTGGTCATTTTCAATTCTTTCGCACCTTATAGAATTTCACCATGTAGGTTCCAAGGCTAAGAGTTTCCCTCTCCTCAGCCTTTCATATAGCACTTAAACAAAAGCTTTCCTCTTTTACTATAAATGTTGTTTCCTCAAGGATGATTGTCTGTGATCATCCCATATAAGCAATTCACAGCTCTTACCAAAGCATCATTAATCTCTGTCATAATGTCATTCTTTATTATTTTAAGTATAATTAAGTATATATTAAATATTTTAATACTTGATAAATTTTGTCTAATAACAATTAAACATTAACTGTTTGACCTTTATAATTTTTTTTTCTATTTTTAAGTAAACCAACAAGAGATTTGTGTTCCATCCCTAACTCAGTTGTGTTTCTCCTTTTGAATGATGTGGGGTGTGAATTGCGGAAAGAAAATAAAAAGACTCTTATAGAAGATGAGATCTTAGATTTTGTTCTCTGGAAATCTAAGTGTTTTAAGAATTATGGGAATGAAGAACAGAGACAGGTGAGTGTCTATGAGGAGAAAAGCATTGAAACAGGAGAATCACTAGTGACACATTCCAGGTCTAGTAGAAGATGGTGTTCTAAAGACAGTAGTGCCCATATGACCCTACCTTGCAGAGCCATGGGGATGTGGTTTCAAATCCAGGTAGACCATTTCATGGTTTAACTTGAAATGTTCTAGAAAAGATAAGTGAGTGTTGGCTTAGCAGTAGCAGATCATAACCTCAAGACACTACTGAGCATAGATAAGGACATCTTCAAAAGTAGCCATGATGGGATAAAGATACAGACCACTAACCAGCCTTTTTATCACTGCAGTTGAATCCTGTTGTTGTGTAACCCTAGAGAAAGGAACATTATATTTAATTTCCTGCCCTCATTATAAAATAGAACTTCAGAGTCAATTTTAATAAGATTTTAAGTAAATAAGGAAAAATGGATTGTTGTTCACACATCTGGATTTTTGTGTAGGACTCACACGGAAAATATGTGTTTTTTTAATTGTTGTTTATTATCTATGTGTTTAAAGTTTACATCTGCTTCAATGAATATTTCATACCCAAACTCTAATAATAGTCATACTGATACAGAATAGCATATGATACATACTTTTATTAATCTATACAAAACGTGATCCAATTTTTGCAAGAGACAAAAGAGAAGCTCAGTGAGATAAAATATCTTGGCCAAAGTGAACTACTTAATGCATGAGTTTGTATTTGCTTATAAATCTTGAGCTCTTAGCCACTGTGCTGAAGCACCCCTCTGCATAGAAAGTTAACAACAACAACAAAAATCTGTGGCTCACTCTTCTATAGCATTTATAAAAACAATGCAACATGAGAACAAATAGAAAATGAGTTAAGATGAGTGTCCAGAAGAGTGAGAAATTTAAAATATCATAAAACACACCTGGAAGGTTAATTGGAGATTAGTTTTTCTTTTTTTTTTTCCTGAAAAATGTTCTTTACTACGTCTCTTAAGAAAATATTGGTAAATTTAAGTAGCATAAATCACACAGCAAATTGTAGAGACGGAAGTTGTGTTTGTGAGTTAGCTACCCTTATTTAGAAGTTTGGATTTGACAGGATGGGTGAGGAGGAATAATTGGGGGCTAAAGTCATGCAGAAGTCACAGTGTAAATCATTTCATTTATCAGGTTGTCCATACCATCATTTTCTGTTTTTTCTAGACCTCATATATTTATGTTTATTTATACTTTATAATATAATATAAAAATATAATAATATATTATATATATAATATTATTTTTTTAGTAATTATAATATAATATAATATAAAATATTTTATTTTTGAATAGTTATTTGCAGAATTGCACTGCAAATATACTTGTCACTTCATTCCTATAAAATAAACTTTACCATGTGTAAAACAAACCCTTCTAGTAATTACTGTTAGATTATTTCCTGTTAGATATTTTATTAGATATTCATTTTATTATTGATGAATACAGTTAACATTTGTTTTACATCTTTAAACATAATTACCTGTAAAAATTAGCCAGAGCATCATTTTCTTCTGAGATTTCTTTATCACCTTTTTGAATATAGATATAATAGTAAAAATAATTTCCTATGAAAAAAAGAACTTTTCTTCCTTATGTTGAAGAAGTCAATAATGATTAAAGTAGAAGAAAAAAAAAAAAAAACCAGCTATTATGAAGCAGCATAATGATGATTAATAGTTCCAATAGGCCACAAGATGATTAAAAAGATTAAAAATGACAAATATGCTGTATATGAAGAATAGAAAATGCAACCTTTGTCTTAGAATCAGAGATTTGATATAGTTTCTTGAGGCAGGAACTAGCTCTCATATCACTAGTCTGTCTCAAACGGGTGGGAGAGCTGTTGAAGTGATAAATGTGAGGCAAGACAGAAGTAACACTTTTTTACAGATCCAAACAGGTATAGCCAAAAATTCTGAAATAAGTTTGGTTTAAGAAGCAGTTTTAAATATCTCCTACAGAGTAATGAAACCTCTGTGGTTAGTGGATAATCGGTGACAGAATTCCTGGAAGTAAAGTAACAATCACCAACCTTCGAGATTCATGTGGACCTATAAGCACCATGTGAGGCTTACCTAATTATCTGCAAGTGTCCCTAATAAGGGGAATTACTACTACAGTTAAGGGAGAGACCATGTCTTCAGGTTTAATTTAGTCCCATGGAAATGGTGCCAATTAAGTGCATGACATCTTGAAAAGCACATTCCAATTAATGCAGGGTATTGTATTTAGTGAGAACATGTAGAAGTATAAAAAAGTAATGAAAGTTATGACAATTTTGTGCTAACACAAACTAAGTGGAAAACATCATCCTGTGAAATAAACTTTAATATTATTATTATTTTTTAAATGAAATGTTTAATTTAAACAAAATCAATAATGTGTTCAATTAACTTTGTTCAGATTATATATGTAAAGCATAATGTTAAATAATAAACCTAAATTCTAAATAATGTAGTATATTAATCTGGCTTTAAACAAGAGAAAAACACAATATATCATATATAGTCTTCCCCATGTATTGTTTTCTTCACACACGCACACACACACACGCAGATTATAAATTGACTGGACTACTAAAAGTGCTTTTTGTAATCTCATTCATTTTTCAATACCGAAGTTTTATTATTCATATACCATCACTTTCTAAAATATTTTTCCAGTTTAAGTAACAGAGACTAAAATCACAAAAATTCTTTCATAACTTAGAGGTTTCTCTTAGGAAATCTAATCTTCCTCACAATCCAAATGTAATGTTGCCATTCTTATATAAAATGGAGTATTTACCTAAATTTATCAAAAGAAAACAGTGTTTTTAATGATATGGGTTGAATGCTTATTTCATTAGTGAACTATTCAATTCTTTAGCCAATTTTGAAGATTCAAATTTTAAACGAACACTTAGAGAACCCTTAAAGGAACACTCAAGATTGTGGTTTCCTTGATTAGCATGCCATCAGCTCATCAGATATCAATACTAATCAAAGTACTTTATTTTTGGAAGTATTTTTTATCTATTTCATTAAATAGAATACAAATAAAGTTTAAATAACAAGTGGAACAGATATTTGGAACACTTATAACAAACGTAGGGCTGGTATCACAATGCATAAAGATCTTTTACAAATCATGAGCCATAATCAGTATTTCCAAAAAGAGGATATTCAGATGGTTAGTAAACATATTAATATGTAGGTACCTTAAAAGTAATCAGATAACTGGAAAATAAAACCACAATGAAATATAATGACAGACATAACTAAGTGTTGATGAAGATGTGGTTCAATAAGAACACTCCTACATTTCTGGCGGAAGTCTAAATTGCTACAACAAATTTGGAAAACATCATGGCATTATCTATCAGGTAATTGAATTGGTCCATAGCATATGACACAGCAATTCCAAACTCAAATGTGTTTGTGTATTTAACTATGCATTTCTACAGTAATCATCATTAATTGTAATTGCCAAGACTTAACGAAACCCAAATGCCCTTCAACAGTATGACACATAATAGATTTTGGATATTCTTTTAATGAAATGCAATAAATAAACCTACTTTAACTTCATGCAACAAAATGATTGAATCTCACATACACCATGTTGAAAAAATAATGTAGTCATGTTAAAAAATTCAAATGTTATGATTCATTTATACAAGTTTCAAATGAGCCAAAAAACCATAGTGTTACCAGTCAAGAAGTTAGAAGAAAGAGGAGGAGGAAACAATGAATAAGAAATACATCATGAAAGGGGTTCTAGAATGCTGACAATGTTTCTTTTCTTGATTTATGTGGAGATTACATGAAAAATATTTTGATAGATCACTGACATGACATTATAGTTCTGTGCATATATAAGAACAGTGTGTAATTCAATCATTTACACAGGCACAGAGATAAGGCAGGAGCAGGGACAGAAAGAAGAAAATAAATATCTTGGCATTTGGGGGGTGTGAATTTGAATTAATCCTGAACTTGGCAGGCAGATGTCCAAAATGAGTCTAAAGAACTAGAGATGCACATCATGGTGAGCTCTACATGGTGTGTTAAAAGATTTGGACTTTATCTAAAATAAGTCAGAAAAGCATTAAAGGGGAGCAGGATGTATTTTAGATATTGAAGCTGGAAATACTAACTGGGAGGCTGTGTTTGAGTCAATAGAATTTATATTGAATAAAGGACTGGTAGAGTGCATAATTATTAACTATTCTCTGGAAAGAAAAAAGAAAAACAGAGAAGGGGAGAAGAAAAGTGAGGCAAATGATCTTGAAAAAACAGAAAGATAAATGCCTAGAATCTGAGGAAAAAACCAGAATCATTTTAGGGAAAGTACGTAAACAAAACCACAGACATATAAAAGATTTTACTTAGTGATACGTTTGCCAAATATCTGCGATAGAAAAATTCTAGGTAATATCAAGATTCAAGGTATGAATGTATCAGTGAAGGTAACAGTATGGACTGGGGTGTGTGTGTGTGTGTGTGTGTGTGTGTGTGTGTGTGTGTGAGATATATAGGTATAAAAATAATTAAAATTTGTGTATATAAACAGATTTATAAACTTACATATATCTTCTAACTTTGTCTTTTGAGAAGGACTAGAAGCATTGACACCCCAGAAGAAATGAACGAACTTTGCAATGAGATCTTGGTTTTTAAATAAAAGGAAAAAAGAGTGTTTGGATTAATGTTTGATTCAAGGGCTAAGAAAGGGGATCTACATCATTATCCATAAAATAAGGAAGTTTAAAAAGAAAAAAAGACAAACACCAACGTGAAAGAGCATTCAATACCCAAAGCTGAAAAATTTGAGCAGCAAAGTTAAATAGCAATATTGGATGGTGATAAAAAGAATAAAGGAAATATTTTTAAATTCATCCTGATATAAACAAATAATTAAATAAAAATTATGAGATAAAGAAGAATTATTTCTTTCTGAAGAATGCCAAATAATAAATGTATAAGCAATGAGAGAAACTGATCATCAGAACACCATAGTAATAATTGTTGTAGCCAAGATTCAGCAATTTAGTGGAATATTGAGTGAAAATTTAAGAAACAGAATATATGCATACCCTCAAAGAATTTCAATAAAAATAATTCTAATTACTGTGATGGTTTTAACATATGCTTACAAATTATAGGATAATTCTCCCTTCATGAGGTGGAGATTAATTTCCTTCTCTTGAGTTCAGCTGGACTTAGTGACTTGCCTCCAATACTTGAGTATGGCAATGCAAACAAGTAATTTTGGTTAGGGCATAACCAAGTGATTAAGGTTAATGTCACCAGGGTTAAGTCATGTCAATAACAGGTACTCCCTGATATGGTGTGATGAGGTCATCTATAGTATTCTTCCTTTAATCTATAACCCCAATCTACTTATGAGATAATATTAAATAAACCCAAATTAAGGAGCAATCTACAAAACATCTGAGCAATAATTTCAAAAAAGTCAAGGTCAGGAGAACAAGAAAAAAATGAAAACCTTCACAGATTGGAGGAGACCAAGGTGTCACAACCAATAAATGCAATGAACTATTCTAGATTGGATCCTGTAATGGTAAAAATAGTAGAACATTTAGGGAAATATGAGTCTGTTGTTTAGTAAATGTACTTTGGTTGTATAAGATGTTAACATCATGGGAAGGTGGGTGAAGAGTATAGAAGACTTTGTACTATGTTTGTACAACTCCTATAAATCAAAAATTATTTCAAAATAAATTAACAAAAAAGTATTTTAAAAATAGATTTTATTTAAGAAAGATTTATTTTAAAAATAAATACTTTTTCAAAAATAGCTTAAAAACATTTATGCTAGTGCTGGTCATCAAGGTGTCTATACATAGTTAATACTTTTGCAAACTTAAATTAATAATGCAAAAACAAACATTTATTGAAATACTTTTCACAGTAAGATTTTACATATACTCTAATTTTCTTCATTTAAATAGATTCTATCTGGTATTTATTTTTCTTCAAATTAAATAGAAAACTGTTACTTTTTAAATTTTTAGGCTAAGGTATATCCAACAGAAAATCTTCACCATAGTTAGAGGATGATTTGTAATATTATTACCCAGAGGTATTAGAATTTGCACTAACATTTGAAGGTTGTACAGTAACATACAATAGTCTAGAGGAAAAACACATTTTTCATACACTTAGAGGGCAGAATTTTCACATTTAAAGGATACAGCAGGAGGTGACACTGAAAGGTGATTAATGAAATCCCTTTTATTGTAGTACTATATAACATACCTTCTAAAAGGAGACATTTTTAAGAATGAAATGGGTTACTATCAATTATTTTGTCAGAGCTTTAGGCATCAAATTAGAACTTTCTCAGGGAGACTAAGAAGTTTATCTTGATACAAACAAATAATTGAATACATAAATGTGAGAGAAGGGGAAATTTTCCTTTGCATTTTGTAGGCCAGAACATAATTTTTAATTGACTTGCTTATCCTGACCTAATCTAGAAGACAGTGTAAACCAAGAAAATATTTTAAACTATTACATACATCCCATTTTAATCTAGCATTAATGAGGTTTACAGAACAATTAGCTCATAATATATAACGCTATATGTGATATACTATATACATCACATATAACTCTCTCTCTCTCTCTATATATATAACATATATAACATTACTCAAAAGCAAGTTGCCTCTTTTCTCGTTTATCTTTAGAATTAGAAAACAATCACAAAAGTCATTATCAAGGAAGATTATAAAATAAAGAAGAAAAAATATTTGATAAAAAAATTAAAGGATTGAGCAAAATTTGGGATTATAGATTATAGAATAAAGTTGAACTGGAAACAAATTCGATGTAAGTGGAAAGTCAAGATATACCAAAACTATGCTTGCCATCTTTGTTACAACTGACATTCTTACTAGATATATCCAGGTACATAATAAAGGTACAAATAAAATAAGTTTTATTAAAAGAAGAAAATTTAAAGAAAAACTGACATACTTCTTTTTTCTGTAACAATAACCAAAATCTATTTAGTGCAACATCTAGCTCTGACTGATAATGACACTAATCACAGTGGAAAACAAAACATTGAGTGTCTGAATTCATCCCACAGAGATTTGTAAGTTGCTTTTATTTTTAAGAAAAATATTGCATAGTGTAGAATTTATTTAAGAAAAAAATCACCTTTGTCATTCAATCCAAGATAAATTTATGCTCATCACTTGACAAGCAAAGCTAAAGTAATTTTAGTTACTTACAGGATGAAAAATTACAGTCGATTTCTAAGTAATAACAATATTACATATAGCATTTCCTTTCTATTTTCCACCCCGCCCTCTGACAATGAGTGAAGAGGAGTAAGACAGCTTTAGAAGTATCGGACAGGAATTTTCTGGTGAAGAAACAACAGGAAGTTTCTATGAAAGGACTGTCATTTTTGGCTCTGGGGGAGAAAATATGTAAACAAAGAAAACAACCAAATATATAAACACAAATTTCAACCCTAAGGCAACTATTTGTGCAGTCTTTAAGTTTATTCATTTATATATCTTGGCAAAAGAACTTCAACAGCATCTGACATTTACTAACATAGTGTGTGAGATTTCTGCTGACATTTCCAAGTGCCATATGCATTTCTTTTTATTTTAGACCTTTGTAAGTTTAGAAATATCTGTAACTTTGTGATCCCAATTAGAAGAATGTATGTGAACACATGAGTACCAGAGTGTGACTGTGTAGAAAGCTAAAAAATTGTTACATTCCTTTAATTAAATGCAATGTTTTAGCAATAATTTATTCACACCTTTATAAACCTGCATGTATTTCTTAGATATGTGGAAATTTGACCAAATCTCTGAGAAGCATTCATGAAGATATTAAATTTGTTTTTTAATAGCTATATTTTTATGTTTGCATTTTATAGAGAAATTGAAAAGGTAGTACAGAGGTCTCCTAATACTTTGTGCCAAGTTTGTCCTGTTATTAGCACCTTATATTAGAATGGCACATTTGATACAAATAATGAACCAATATTGTTACATAAAGTCCATAGTTTATTCCAATTGTTTTTATTTATAACTAATCTTTTTCCTCTTACAGGATCACACTCAGGATAAAACATTCTATTTAGTGTCATGATTCTCTAGCGTTCCCTTTGCTGTGACAGTTCTTAGAGTTTCTTTGTTTCTTATGACCTTGAGAGTTATTTGGAGTGGGATTTTGTAAGGATGTCCCTCTATTTGGATTTCTCTATTTTTTTTCTCAGATTAGACTAGGGTTATGTGTTTTGGAGAGAAAGACCACACAAGCAAAATTCCATTTTCATCATATCTTATTCAGAACACATACTATCAACAGGCTTATCACCGTTGATGTTGACCTGGATTGCATGGTTGAGGTAGCGTTTGTCAGGTTTCTTCACTATAAAGTTCCTTCCCCACCCCCTTTCTATACTATACTCTTAGGAGTCACTATGCAATGTGTACACTTAAGAGCTAGGAATTTATGTATCTCTTCAGTTAGGGCAAGAGAATCTACATTATTTGTAATTCTTCTACACAGAATAATGTCTATCTTCTCCCCCATTAATTTTGTATTCACTCATTTCTTTACAACAGTATGGACTCAAATATACTTATTTTGTACCACAGACATTCTTACTCTTTTAAATTGAGCCTTTTACAGAATGTCATATAATTGGAATCAAAGAATAGATAGTCATTTTTTACATTGACTTCATTCTCTTAAAAATATTCATTTTAGGTTCATCAATTTATACTGTGATTTGATTGCTCTTTTCTTTTTATTGCTGAATAATATTCCTTTATGTGAATGTAATATAGTTTGTTCATTCACTCATTGAAATTCACTTTTTGGATTCTTCTATTTGGGATTATTATGAATAATAGATATATAATAGATATCCACATGCAAGTTGTATGTAGACATAAGCTTTACATTAGTTAATAAATATCTAGGAATATGATTTCTGGATATTTTTTGTAAGAAATCTCCAAAATGTCTTTCAAAGTGCCTGTACCATCTTGCATTCCCAACAGCAATGAATCAGAGATCCTTGTATTTCACGTCTTCACCAGCATTTAGTGTTGTCAGTTTCTGGATTTTGACTTTTCTACTCAGTGTTTAGTTCTATCTCATTGTCACTTTAATTTACAATTCTCTAATCACAAATGATGTTGTTTTTCCCATGATTATTGCTGTCTGTATATCTTCTTTGGTGAAGTGTCTGTTCATATGTCTTGCCCATTTTTAAATTGTGCTGCTTATTTTTTATTGTTGAGCTTTAGAGTTCTTGGTATAATTTAGAGACAAATATATTATCGGATGTATGTTTTGCAAGTGTTTGCTTCCTGTCAGAGGCTTGCATCCTAATTCTCTTAACACATTGGTCCCCAACCTTTTTGGCACCAGGGACCGGTTTAATGGAAGACAATTTTTCCACGGATGTGGGTGGGGGGATTGTTCAGGCGGTAATGCGAGCGAGGGGGAACAATGGGGAACAATGGGGAGTGGCAGATGAAGCTTCGCTCAGATCACCTGCCGCTCACCTCCTGCTGTGCAGCCTGGTTCCTAACAGGGCACAGGCCAGTACCAGTCCATGACCCAGGGGCTGGGGACCCCTGCCTTAACAGTTTCTTTCACAGAAGTTTTAATTTTAATAAAGTCTAACATTGTTTTTTCTTTTCTGTGTTTTGCTTTTTGTTTTATCTATAATTCATCACCAAACCTATGATTAACATGTTTTTTCTACCTATATTTTCTTCTAGAAATTTTACATTTAGATCGATGATCTGATTTTTGTTCGTTTTTGTGAAAGGTATAAAGTATCTAGATTTTTATTTTTTTAAAAATGGAAAATTTTCCAATTTTTCTAACATTATTCTTAAAAAGTCTTTTTTCTCCTTGAATTGCCTGTAGATCAGTTCACTATATTGATATGAATCTACTTCTCAGTTTATTCTGTTCCATTGATCTATGTCTCTATTATTTTACCAATACCATGCTGATCTCAATTACTCTAGCTTTCTAATAAGTGCTATTCTCCAAGTAAAGTGATCGCAGCTGTGATTCTTTGTCTTATATCGCTCCAGGTTTTAGAGGGGAGGGGCTTCTGTGTGACCCCATGTATCTGATAGGTCCAAGAAAATTAATTGACTGACTTTTCCAGTTTGTTTGGCTCTTTTTGTCATAAAATTGAGGATAACTTATATGTGAGAGTTAAACTTAAACTGGATAAATATATCTATATTATATATATACATAATATATAAATACATATAATTTTAACACAAAAGTTATAGAGCCCAATGTTTTTCATTGAATTACTCTATCATTAAATTTAATAAAGTTAACATAGTAACAACGGGAGAAACATTGTCTACCAAATCCTCACTGACTCAATCGAGAGAGCTTGAAGGAACAAATGTTTCTTTCCCACTATTAGAATGTCTAAATTAATTAGGATAAACAGATAGTATATTATCTTGTAATTTAATCTATGCCAAATTTTCTGTAGCTACATAAATGACATAGTTTCAAATTTATATTGATATTTTAAAGTATCTGCTATGGTGATACATGTACTGATAAAAAAGAATATTGCTTAATTTAAAATATATAGAAAAGGAGAGGTTAGGTTAAAAAATTACATCCCATTCTAAACCAGCAAGTTGGAAAACAAGACTATCTTTTCCTTTTGCCTTACTGATATAAAACTTATAGAATTAATTTCAAGAGAGTCAATAAGGTAAGCTGGTCTTACATTATGTTCCTCATGGTAATATATTTTCAGAGTAGTTTTTTAACATACAGATATTGTTTTGATTAATTTATTAGAGACAGTAACAATTGATATCATCATAGAGATACACAGGCTAGTGTATAAATATATTCTTTTTGAATATAAATATAGGTTTATATTTACTACCATAGACAGAAAATAATATTTTTGAATTTAGCTCATCTTTTGACTCAAATTTCTCTTTTTTTTCCAGCAACAGCAAAAAACACAGAGTATTTGCTTTTTGTTTTTCTCTAAGATTTTAGCTTATAGAATTTTAATTTAGTTTAACCTCTTCTATGTTATTTTGGTTTTGAAATATCCCTGAAATTCCAAAAATATAATTTTATTCTCTGTATTGAATTTATTCTCCCTATTTATTGTGGCTGCTTTGGATATATATTTACAATATATTTTAGAAATTAACTTTCATATTCCTTTCTATCTTAAAGACTTGAAAGCTTAGTTGTTCAATAATGCAACTGAAAGGCAGTTTTGCTGTTAATCATTTCGGTCATAAATAAATCAAATATATGGCTCCTCCCTTTAATAGACATTTAATATTAAGGTCAATATGTTTATGAGTAATGAAAAGATGGCTTTATAAAATAGGTGACTAACACGTTTTTTGTTGTTGTTGAAGTAACTTCAATTTAATATATGTTTATGCATTTTTAAACCACCACTACCTAATTTTATACATTTAGTGGACACTTTTAATTAAAATTAATGTTCAAATAAAATTAAAATGTATAGAACCCTAAGAGTATTATTTTTAAATAAGTTTTGAAAGCGTCCAGTTGATTCTTTAGCTTCTTTTTCCAGATAATTGTCACTAGTGCCTTATACAGGCCAACTGGAAACCTTTCTCAAACCACAGGAATTGTCACTGTTCATGAGTCATTCTCTGTTAATTCACTTTGCTTTTGGATCACCATAGGGGTGAGAGGTCTTGAAACAGAATGAATGAATGAATGAATGAACAAACACACTCTAAGGAACCTAGACCTTTGTGCCTTGCCATGACACAAACGACTGCCTCTTAAGTTTCTCTCTCTACATGAATACTCTGATTGGTTTTTGTATGTGCAGGTTTACAATTTTCTTATGCAGCAGCCCAAGGACTTACAGTACTTTGAGGCTTTATGCTAATACATTACAGCATACCTTTCTTGTAACAAAACACGTCTGTCTTTAGAAATTCATAATTCTCTCTGTTATATGTAGTGAATTAACATTCTTATTTTGCAGAGTCAAACTAAAGTGATTGTTATCAACAGATACTTTTCCCCTTTTAATATTTCTATAATAGTGTGTATTGACACTTGAACCAAAATGTCTATCTCTGGCCTGTGAATGTGTCATTTATTTTTGTTCCAAAGCCAATGACAATGAAATGCCCAATACACATGAAACTGCAATTCTCATAAAATGACTTGAAAATAGATGGCTGAGGATTTATAGCTCTCCTATGACTCTTATTTGAGGACCTATTCTAATAACCACATATATGTAATCAGATGGACTTTATGCAACCTCGTCTTGTAAATGGACCATGCGAATGTTTCCCTATTATTGCTGCCATAGCTTACAGACTGTATAAGACAGAGTTGCTAGTCATTCTGCACTGAAACAAATTACTATTCTAACACTAGAAATTACAATGGCCTTCACATAAGTCATGCTTCTATAATGTAGAGACTGATATAAAAACTGCTTAGGAGACATAGAATTCACCCATTAAACTGTCTTCTCTGTTAAATTTGCCACTGAGATATTTTCTGTAGATAAAACAATAAGGGAAATTACTAAAGAAACTATTGTTGGCCCACCTCATAAGTCATGGAGTATGCTATGCTAACTACTATGCTTTTTAAAGTATTTGTGAAATATGCATATTAAATGAAATAACTGTCCCCAGACAGGTCATAGTTTTGTTTACTCAGTTCTAGACATAATTTGTTTTGTGTGTGCTTTGTTTCAGTAATGATATCTAAAGTTCCTCATCATTTAACCATTTAAGATGAAATAAACATCTAAATCTAAGAATTTTAAAAAATCAAGAAATTGAGAGATTTTTCTTTACTGTCAAGCATTTATTTAAAATCATGAGATAAAAAGTATTGAATAAAATCTACATAAGTACTTTTTGTTAAATTTGAGAAGAAACAACTGTCCCATTAGTATTATATATAAGATGGAGAGTAACATCTAAAACAATAAGATAAATGCATATACAGGAACATATATGGAATATATTTTGTAAAATATATGATAAATATGTCTTTATTGACATGGTGAAATCATGCATTAGATCATCTAAAGAATTATTGTAAAACAAGTATGGATAATAAAGAGTTCAACAATATAGGCATAAAAAATTCTTAAAAATATTTCTCAACATGACTCAGATTTCTTAATACATGTGTAAATTACCAATTGCACACATGTGATCTAAATAAGATTATTCTAAATTTAATCAGCATCACAAAAACTTTTCTTAACAATGTCTAAAATTGAATGACTGCTCTTTAGGAGAATAATGTTACCTATTTAATTTTGTCTAGACCAGCATCATAACTTGGATATCAGTGAGAAGATTTAAGTGTTTGCTTTTTGATCATTTTGCCAGCTGATTACTTTAGAGATTTTATATAAATTTTTTTAGATTCTTTATCTTGGAATACAAGAAATGCCTTCCCACTTGAAAATAATCAATGGCAATGAATACACCATCTAGAGTTTATGAGTACCCATGGTACTTTGGAATTTCAGAAATGAGAGATCCAGTAGTCCATTTAAATTTTTGTACTTGGCTTAAGTGATGAAGTTTGTGAGCAGAGAAGAGTTTATTGAGCTCAGTTTTGGTAAATTAAGGGCAAAATGTCTTGATGTACTTAAAGATGAAACTTGCCCTCTTGAGGCAAAAGAGACATTTTTGCTTTCTTAATTCTTTTAGAATTTAGAGAGAAGAAACTAATATTAAGAGTGGAAAATCAATGCCTAATAGGAAACAATAAAAACATTAATTAGGGCAACAGTACTAATACTTATCATCATATACAAAGTAAGTATGTGTTTACAAATTCTGGCTAAGATTTTTTTGTTTTGTTTTGTTTTTACATTGTGATCCAAATTCCTTTGAATATTCCTACACTGAAAATTTTAATTGATGGGGCTAGGACTAAAAATGTTTGCCCTCAACAATAGTCCATGTTTCATTTTCGCATCTCAAAAAGGATTCAAGACTTAAATAGCAATAACTATTTGTGAATAATATCATTTTCATGCACTTTTTCCATTCTTATTTGATATTAATATGTGTGCATGTGCATGTGTAGACATGCATAAAGACATAGACAAAGAATGTTTGAGCCAGTATCACTTGACATTTCATAATTCTCAGAGGCTTTCTTCACTCTTTTTCATTCTTTTTTGCTTTCTGTTTCTCAATCTAGTTAATTTCAAGTAGCCTGTCTTAAAGTATGCTGATTCTTTTTTCTGTATGATTGAGTGTGCTTTGGAAGTTCTCTTATTAATTTTTTAGTTCTAAAATTTATTCTTCTTCTCCAGAATTTTTGTTTGGTCCTTTTTATATGGTTTCTATTTATTTATCAAAACTTTTGTTCATGCATTGTTTTCCTATTTTGTTTAGTTATCTATCTGTGTGCTCTTGCATTTCATTATATATCTTTAAGATTATTATTTTTAATTATTTGTCAAGCAATCCATAGATCTCTATTTCTTTGGGGTCAGTTACTGGGGCTTTATTAGTTTCCTTTGGTAGTGTTGTACTTACCTGATTATTTGTGATCCTTGTAGCCTTGTGTTGCTGTCTGTGTATTTTAAGGAGCAAACACCTCTTCCAGTTTTTATCAAGTGATTTAACAGGTAAGGGCCTTCTTTTGTCAGTTTTTTAGCTGATGAGATCACCTCCAGAAACACAGTTGAGCTGGGTTGGAGCCAGATACAGGGTCATTTCAGAACTTACATTTGGACCAAGTTTGGAAGGCTTGCCAGAAGACTTGTTCCAGAAAGGCTGGGACACTTCAGGGTCCAGAGCTAGGACTGAGGTCTGTGGGCCTATGACCTGACACATTGGAGAGTGTGACTCCTCCCAGGCCCCTTGATATATGATACTGGTAGCAAGACCAAGGCTAAACAGGGCTGTAGCCCTGTCCACAAGACATGGAGCTGTTTCCAGGTCTGTAGCTGGGATTACAGTGGATGAGTCAACCGCCTGGGCATGAGTTGGCCTTTTCAAAATGGGCTCTTAGATCTTCGATTCCACCAGGTTTTCACAACATCTTACCTGAATCCCAAACTTCCAACAGCAGCACTTTTGTCTGTGGATGGCTGCCAAAATATTGTTGCTGAGGGGGGATATAAGCAAAAGAATTCCTTTTCTGGCATCTTATTGACATCACTCCTAGACAGATTAATAAATTACTTTAATGAGGTGATACACTGGCAAATTTATCCTCCATTTAAAGAAAAATAAAAAGAATCAATTAAAAATAGCATGATTATAGAAAGTTGGCCCTCCAAAAAATGAAACTGTACAATAAGTCATCACTATTTGAAACAAAATAATACTGGCTTAGCAACTGCCTTGGTATGTCTTTGTATGTGTTTACACACACATGTGCCTGTGCGCACACACACACATTGAATAAATATATGCAGAAAAATACAGAATAGTTTCTGTTAACTAACATTTATCATTCAATAGATCCTCACTCTCAGAATCATAGGAAATATATTGCCATTTATAAATTCATTTGTTTTCACACCAGTCATTTTACTAGAATTTATTTATTATTTCAAAAAGAGCTTACAGATTTATTTAGATTTTCTGAATAAAAATAATTAAGTACATTATAGCAATACAATCCTACCTCAAGAAACAAGAAATATCTCAAATAAACAACCTAACCTTACACCTAAAACACTTAGAGAAAAAGAACAACAACAACAAAAAAACCCCCTAAAGTTAGCAGAAGAAAAGAAATCATAAAGATCAGATCAGAAATGAAGGAAACAGTAGAAAACGTCAATAAAACTAAAAGCTGGTTCTTTGAGAAGATAAACAAAATTGATAAACCATTAACCAGACTCATCAAGAATAAAAGGGAGAAGACTCAAATCAACAGAATTAGAAATGAAAAAGAAGTAACAACTGCACTGCAGAAATACAAAGGATCATGAGAGACTACTACAAACAACTCTATGCCAATTAAATGGACAACCTGGAAGAAACAGACAAATTCTTAGAAAAGTACAAGCTTCCAAAACTGAACAAGGAAGAAATAGAAAATATAAACAGATCAATCACAGGTACTGAAGTTGAAATGGTGATTTAAAATCTTCCAACAAACAAAAACCCAGGGTCAGATGGCTTCACAGGCGAATTCTATCAAACATTTAGAGTATAGGATTCCTCTATTCCAAAATATAGCAGAGGGAGGAACACTCCCAGACACATTCTACGAGGCCACCATCACTATGATACCAAAACCAGACAAAGATGTCACAAAAAAATAAAACTACAGGCCAATATCACTGATAAACATAGATGCAAAAATCCTCAACAAAATACAATAAAACAGAATCCAACAGCACATTAAAAGGATCATACCCCATGATCAAGTGGGGTTTAACTCAGGAATGCAACAATTCTTCAATATAAGCAAATCAATCAATGTGATACAGCATATTAACAAATTGAAGGATTAAAAACCATATGATAATCTTAATAGATGCAGGAAAAGCTTTCAACAAAATTCAACACCCATTTATGATACAAACTCTCCAGATAGTGGGCATAGAGGGAACCTACCTCAAAATAATAAAGGCCATATATGACAAACCCACAGTCAACATCAATCTCAATGGTGAAAAACTGAAACTATTTCCTCTGAGTTAAGGAACAAAACAAGGATGTCTACGCTCACCACTATTATTCAACATAGTTGTGGAAGTTTTAGCCATGGCAATCAGAGAAGAAAAAGAAATACAAATTGGAAAAGAAGAAGTAAAACTGTCACTGTTCACAGATGACAGGATACTATATGTAGAAAATCCTAAAGATGCCACAAAAAAACTACTAGAGCTAATCAATGAATCTGGTAAAGTATCAGGATACAAATTAATGCACAGAAATCTCTTGCATTCCTATACACTAATGATGAAAAATCTGAAAATGAAATTAAGAAAACACTCCCATTTACCATTGCAACAAAAATAATAAAATACCTAGGAATAAACCTACATAAGGAGGCAAAAGACCTGTATGCAGAAAATTATAAGACACTGATGAAAGAAATCAAAGATGATACAAACAAATGGAGAGATATACCATGTTCTTGGATTGGAAGAATCAACATTGTGAAAATGCTTATACCACCCAAAGCAATCTACTGATTCAGTGAAATCCCTATCAAACTACCAGTGACATTTTTCACAGAACTAGAAAAAAAAATTTCACAATCTGTATGGATACACCAATGACCCCAAATAGCCAAAGCAATCTTGAGAAAGAAAAACGGAGCTGGAGGATTCAGGCTCCCTGTTCAGACTATACTACAAAGCTACAGTAATGAAGCCAGTATGGTACTGGCACAAAAACAGAAATATAGATCAATGGAAGAGGATAGAAAGCCCAGAGATAAACCCACACACATATGGTCACCTTATTTTTGATAAAGGAGGCAAGAATATACAATGGAGAAAAGACAGCCTCTTCAATAAGTGGTGGTGGGAAAACTGAACAGCTACATGTAAAAGAATGAAATTAGAACACCTCCTAACACCATACACAAAAATAAACTCAAAATGGATTAAAGACCTAAATGTAAGGTCAGACACTATAAAACTCTAAGAGGAAAACATAGGCAGAACACTCTATGACATAAATCACAGCATGATCGTTTTTGACCCAACTCCTAGAGTAATGGAAATAAAAACAAAAATAAACAAATGGGACTTAATTAACTTAAAAACTTTTGCACAGCAAAGGAAACCATAAACAAGACAAAAAGACTACCCTCAAAATGGGAGAAAACATGGAAATGAAGCAACTGACAAAGGATTAATCTCCAAAATATATAAGCAGGTCATGCAGCTCAATATCAAAAAATCAAACAACGCAATCCAAAAATGGGCAGAAGACCTAAATAGACATTTCTCCAAAGAAGACATACAGATTGCCAACAAACATATGAAAAGATGCTCAACATCACTAATCATTAGAGAAATGCAAATCAAAACAACAGTGAGGTATCACCTCACACCAGTCAGAATATTCATCATCAAAAAATCTACAAACAGTAAATGCTGGAGAGGGTGTGGAGAAAAGGGAACCCTCTTACACTGTTGGTGGGAATGTAAATTGATACAGCCACTATAGAGAACAGTATGGAGGTTCCTTAAAAAACTAAAAATACAACTACCATATGACCCAGCAATCCCAGTACTGGGCATATACCTTGAGAAAACCATAATTCAAAAAGAGACATGTACCACAATGTTCACTGAAGCACTATTTACAATAGCTAGGACATCAAAGCAAACTAAATGTCCACTGACAGATGAATGCATAAAGAAGATGTGGCACGTAGGTACAATGGAATATTACTCAGCCATAAAAGGGAATGATGGACCTAGAGACTGTCATACAGAGTGAAGTAAGTCAGAAAGAGAAAAACAAATACTGTATGCTAACACATATGTATGGAATCTAATAAAAAAAAAAAAAAGGTTCTGATGAACCTAGGGGCAGGACAGGAATAAAGACGCAGATGTAGAGAATGGACCTGAGGAGACTGGGGTGGAGAAGGGGAAGCTGGGATGAAGTGAGAGAGTGGTATGGACATATATACACTGCCAAATGTAAAATAGATAGGTAGTGAGAAGCAGCTGCATAGCAAAGGGACATCAGCTCCATGCTTTGTGACCACCCAGAGGGGTGTGATAGGGAGGGTGGGAGGGAGGCTCATGAGGGAGGGGATATGGGGATATATGTATACATATAGCTGATTCACTTTGTTATACAGCAGAAACTAACACAATATTGTAAAGCCATTATACTCCAAATATGATGTAAAAATATAGTTTTAATAATGAATTTCAAGATATAATGTGCTTTTTTGTACTTTTATTATAATTCCCAGAATTATATTGAATAAAACTTCTGATGTCTGTCGTTTTGAAGGCCATTATATTAAAGGCATATATCTGTTTATTTCACAAATAACCATAATGTAATTTTCTCAAATTAGATATATATTATTTTTCAAGATGTCCCCTCCTTTATTCCCTAGGTTACAAAGAGTTTTTAATTGACAAAATTGTTGTTTAATACTTGTCTTTCTAAATAGTTGATGATTTTTTTCTTTGACCAACAGTTTATGAATTATTTTAAAAATTGTGTAACATTGAGCTTTCTAACAGGTCTGAGATTCCTTCTTCACTTTGAAGAATTGAAAAGGAAACAAGAACTTCACTTTTGCACAGACTCAAGCCAAAACCCC
Source organism: Eubalaena glacialis (assembly GCF_028564815.1). Classification (NCBI taxonomy): domain Eukaryota; kingdom Metazoa; phylum Chordata; class Mammalia; order Artiodactyla; family Balaenidae; genus Eubalaena; species Eubalaena glacialis. The sequence continues at coordinate 37,490,030 of NC_083731.1, read as the reverse complement.
ACTGTTAGCTCACACTGCTCCTGACACTCACCTGTGGGTAAGGACATAAGTCCAGTTGGCCAGACCTGGGTCAAATATTTTCCCATCAGCTGAGAGTGAAGTCAGCTCCACCTGAAATAGATTGAACTTGTGCTGAATTATCAGTTTGAGATCATTATCCCTACATCTAAGGTCACTTCTTTCTCATAGAGGAGAAGCCATATATTACATTTTCCAGATTTCTTTGCCCTCCTAGTCCTATGTTTCTGCACAAGAGTTTTCTAATGGAAATAAATCATATGAGGATTGAACAGGAGAAGAGAAGAAAAATCTATTATTCTCTGTGGATGGTTGCAGACAGTTTCATGGGTGTATGTGAGAAACCTCCAGCTTTGTATTCATCAAGAATATGCAGATAGATCAACTGAACAGCTAGATGAAAAGTAAAATAAATTTAGAATGTGGTAAAGACTAATTCATTCATTCAAAAATAGTTCTTGAGCTCCTACTATATGTCAGACAAGAATGTAGGTGCTGAGGGTACAAGTTAAAACAAAATGATAAAAATTCCTTCTCCAGTAGAGCTTACATTCTCATGGTATGGAGAGTTAGGTAGAAATAAAACATAGATATAGAGAGAGATGCATGTTATTTCCCTACCTCTTGAGTCTAGACTGATGTTTCATTGTGCTGGCCAAGAGACTACAGCAGGAGCAACACTGAGCAGTTCCTGAGCCTGGGTCCCAAAATGTTTGAATATTTCTGTTCTCACTCTGAGAATCTGTGGTTCTATATAGACAAGCCCATGCTAGCCTGCTGGAAGATAACATACTATATGAAGCACTTAATTCAACCATGCTAATGAGGTCATGATAACTGATATACTGCCTGAGTGCAAAATCATGAGCAAGCCCAAGCAAGATAATTTGAGGCTACTGTATCAAAAACAACTGGCCAAATGAGCCTGGTCGAAATAGTCAGTCTGCAATATGAGACAATGAATAAATGATTGTTTTTATAATCCACTAAAGCTAAAGTAGTTGGTTATAGGGCAAGAACATACTGATACAATGTTTAATCATTATAGAGAAAATACAGCATGTCAGAGGCACAAGAAGCACCCAGGTTAAGGACTTTCCTGGTGGCGCAGTGGTTAAGAATCCGCCTGCAAATGCAGGGGATACAGGTTTGAGCCCTAGTCTGGGAAGATCCCACATACCGCGGAGCACTAAGCCAGTGCTCTACAGCTACTGAGCAACTAAGCCTACGTGCCACAACTACTGAAGCCCATGCACCTAGAGCCCGCGCTCCTCAGTAATAGAAGCCACGACAATCTGCAACGATGAATAGCCCCTGCGAACCGCAACTAGAGAAAGCCTGCACCCAGCAGCAAAGACCCAAAGCAGCCAAAAATTAATTAATTAATTAGTTAAAAAAAAAAAAAGAAGCACCCAGGTTGAAGCTGCGATTTGATATAGGATGAGAAGAGAAGTTCTTATGGAGAAAGGGATATCTGAGTTAATTCTTGAAGTGAATTAAGACGCAAACGGAACGTCTTTGGGGGTTAGAACACTTGACCCAGAAAGGACTGCAAGTTCAGACATGATAAGGTGGAAGTATGCTTGATGTAAGTACAAAACAGCAAGAAGATTAGCGCAGGAGGAAAAAAGTAAGCTTTGGAAATATTATAAGTAAAAGAAGCCAAATCCAGGAAACCAAGACAATTGTAAAGACTGTGATTTTATTCTGTATGAAATGTGAAGAAAAAGATGATTGGAGGGGAGAGATGGGTATGGTCTGATTAATGTTTTAACCAGATTGCTCTCGTAGTTGAGTTGAGAAGACACCATAGACGCAGGACAGCAGGCTCAGGGAAAGAAGATAGGAGACTAAGAGTAATTATTCAAGAATGGTGAAGAAATATTAGGCTACTGATTAGAAAATTTACAGTAGATCATCATTTTTATTTTATCTTTTGCAGTAATTTACCAGCTAACTCAACAATTAAATAATTAAACATCGGTAAAACTTATCAATGAGTATGAATCAATACTTAGATTAAATAAAGATCTTTTAATTATTTATTTAAGCAATATGTTTGTTAGTTGATTGGAGAGCTATAACACTTCTTGTAAAAATACTTTATGACTGAGTATTATAAACCCTTATAAATTTCAACATAGTATCAAAGGATTAAAAGTAATAGTGAAAGAAGAAAGGACATGAAAGTTTTAAATTACCATTAAGATTTTACCTTGGTGTTGGGGATAGCCATTATAAAGTAAAAATTATATGTTTTATGGAGATGTTTATTTAATGTATCAATCTGATGATGATGGCAAATAGAAGGTCAATTCCTTCACTGATAACTGTGCTTTTCTATGATTAGTGTCATTATAGTACAATTCTTAACTATCTGGCTTGAACAGGGAGTACAAATTTGGAGCTCTATGGAGAAATGGGTGGGATGTATACCTATAAACAAGCATTCAAACACTTTTCCCCCTAATTTCTAACAGGCTCTGTAAATGAGAAGCAAGGGGCTTGTGGTTCCAACTCCAACCAAGGACCTGGATTACAAGTAATACACAAGACTAGATACATTTTAAAATGTCTGTCTTAACAAATAATTTAATGAAGACCATGCTTATTTTCTTTTAAGTAAAGCAGGACAGCAGTCTTAATAGATAACCATGGTCAAGGAAAACATTTCTCAGCACAGAAGTCATGCCTGTGTAAAATTGAAAAGTATATGTTTGTAGGTTGATTACACGAAACAGAAAACTCTGTAAGTCACATCTCCTACATAAAGAATAGTTGGAGAAAAATATGGAAAAATTTAAATGTTTCTGACATATATGGTGAATAAAGCATTCATATCTTAAATATGTAAAATCTTTTCTTCAAATCAAAATGGAATGAATTATCACTCTAATAGAAAAATGGAGAATGGACATTTGAAATTCATTTAAAAACATGAAAATAAAATTTCAGAAAATGGATGTTAAAGAAAATAACCTTTTACTCAAATTAGCAAGTTTTTTTTTTTTTTTTTGGCTGTGTCAGGTCTTAGTTGCAGCATTCAGGATCTTCATTGCAGCAAGATATTTCGTTGCAGTGCAGGGGCTCTTTGTTGCAGTGCACGGGCTTCCCTCTAGTTGCAGCTAGCAGGCTTAGTCACCCCGTGGCATGTGGAATCTTAGTTACCCAACCAGGGATCAAACTCTGCATTGGAAGGCAGATTCATAACCACTGGACCACCAGGGAAGTTCTGGCAATTTTTTTAAAATATTATTTTCTACTGGGAACCGAAATATAAATCAAGATTTCTATATCTGAATTCTAGACTGTAAAGCTACTCTAGAGAACAATATACCTTATAAGTGTGAATACATTTTGAGTTGGTAACTATGGCAAAAAAGATACATATATACCAATAAAGTGTCCAATGATGTGAAAAATGTACTATATTTTATCTATGATACAAATGTAAAACAATTTAATTTCTATGGATGATCAAATGGTCAACTAAAGCATACTATTTGATACATTAACAAATTGTTATTATTATCTTCATCATTATTATTATTAGGATAGAATTTTTCAGTTGTTACTATGTTACAAGAACAATTCAATGTTATAAACATACACCAGCCAAATGTGTGTGTATGTATGTAGTATATGTATATATGCTAAATATATTTATGTGACTATATATATATAAAACCTCTGTTCATTCTTACAACAAATGTATGAAACATGCTCTTCTTTAGTCATTTTGCAAATGAGGAATATGAGAAACAGAGAGACTAGATTGCTCAAATCATATAGAAATTTGTGATGTAGCAAATATTTAAACTCATACTCTGAGGCCATGCCTTTAATTTAGTACTTTGAATTGCAAAATGAGAAAGTTATAATAGATGTCCTGTAATATACTTTATACCATTAAAACTAATAATTGTATAATCCCATCCACTAAATATTCTTGCTTTGGAAATCAGCAGGCATATGACCTTTGGTACTGAATTTGACTAATCAATCATTCAATTATAGTTTAATATGTTATAAAATGGTAACACATTTTATTCATTTACTTCATATTTTGTTCACATTTTGTCCATGCTGAAGGTGACTGCTTTCTCTGTTTTGGAGGGTTTATCTGTTTGTTTGCTTCTCTTTTCCTTTCAAGAGTCTTTAAACTTCATTGTAGAAAAATGATAGATTGCAAAGTTTATTGTTAGAAATAATATAAGCTTAAGTACTAGTTCCTTAAGTGTTGTATGTAATGAAAATTTAAGCCATGCCAAATAAGTGTAAGAAATTACAAGCTAAGATAATAATTATTTAATTGTAAATACTTATACAATATTAGTTTAAATATTGGTTACTCATTAATCTGTAATAAAGTCAAAGAATAATATTTCTTTACTTTCTTCCCTCACCTGAATATCTGTAAAATAAACTTACCTGACTCATAGGATAGGAATTCCTGGAGTATAGTAACAACTTCATCACAGCCACAGCGTATTTAAGAAAATAAGATGTCAGCAAACAAAAATTTTAAATGGGAGTTAATTATTTTGGTAATAAAGGGGTTGCCTTAGTGAGTATGTATAATTGGTATTGTTCATATTGGTTGATTCCAGGATGTGCTGGAGATACTGAAAATATTGCTTTTAAATTTTTTTATTTTCATAATGTACATAATTGATTTAAAAAAATCTATTTCTACTGTATTAAAATCAAAACCCTATTTCAGAAAACTCAGAATTGTGATTTAACAAAATTTCAAATATATGTATAAGGCAAGTCGTTGTTTTTCCTGTAACAAAATTCACATCATAAAAACATTTCAAAAACATTATCTCATATACATTATAATCCCCTTTAGAATTATTATTTTTGGAGGAACAGATTAATTATAATTTTATACTAGTTTTAATTCAAATTTTATTTTTCAAGTTGTAGAAGTATAGTCATAGCTTGAAATTTTTTTTTAAAAAGGAGTATTTTTCAATTTCTTTTTTTAATCAGTGTTAGTTTCATTGTCATTTCTTGGGATAGCAATACTGGTCAAGGCAGTCTTACTGTTTTTGTAGAACAAGATGAACTCATTCTTGCAAAATTTGACTAATATTACATGAAATAATTATGTAAGCCATTAAAACAATCTATTGGAACAACTACAAAAGAGCAATGAAACAATAATAAAAGACGTTATTATTCAAAGACCAAAAGCAAAATTGCTTATTAAATTGTGCACGATATTAAATTACACCTCTTAATATTTTTGTGAGCAAATCTTGTTTCATTAGAATCAGTTTTGTTTACATTAAAGGTGAATGCTCTTCTTACAGACTGTTACCTAAGTGAATTGAAAAAATAGGGTGAAAATTAGTAAAACTTGGCTGCCATAGTAAATGAAATCACATCAAACTAGCGGTGTGAAAAATGCACAACTCAATACAATCTCATTATTCACGTATCTATTGTTTTCTCCATTGCTACAGAGAACTGCTGTGCACCAAACTTTCTTACAAACTTACTAACAAGAAATGTAAAATTAAATTTTCTGATTCAATTACCCAGATAATGTTAGGACAGAAGAGGGATATTACCAAAATTAGAATTTCTATTTGTATTTTATTATAAGCAATATATTTTGTTTCCTGAGTAAACATGTGGTAGTAAAAGAAATATTGGATTGGAATTATTTTCATTGGATTAAGAAAATACTCTCTCAAAAGTTTCCAGTGAGGGAAACCTATAAATAATCATTTCATATTTTCTGTCTTATATATATTTACTAGGAAAGAAGTTTACTTTAAAATTATGAGTAAAATACTCTGATTGAAAAGCTTGACAAAAGAAAAAATTAGAGGAAAATGTATTTACATAATGAACTTTATATTGCATACTTATTTTTATATATTCATGTGAAATGTATTTTGACTATGCTATTCTGGGCATAAGTCATTTTATTATGAGCACTTATCATAGCTAAGTGAGTGAAAAGCAAAGTAAACTAGTAACTGTGTCTGGTGACCAGCCTTGACTCTGCCATGAACTAGCTAAGTGACAATTCCTTTCTTATTTCAGAGAGACTGGTAATCTATAAATACTCATTTCTCTTATAGCATTATCAACACAAGCTTATTGTAGTCAAAGCACATTTAGAGAACTGTTTTTCAAACTGTAGTACATGGAGCCATTGAAAAAAGGGAAGTCAAGTAAACAAGATCTCTGTCCATTCCTTCTTTAACCAAAGATAAACTTCTATATTCTTTTATATAATGTGGTTTCCTGTCAAAATTTACTTATGATAAATATATATTTATATTTTATCTAAATATATATTTAATGTATATATTTTATATAATATTATTATAGATTATAAAATGAATATATTGTGCACATATAAACTTATATTTATATATAATATGATTATATATAAATATATATGATTATATAGATCTATATTTGCTCTAAAAAAGTTTTAATACAGCTTTGGTACAATTTGTGTTTAGTAATTTGAGTTATCAATTCATTCTAGCTATAGAAAACATTTTCAGTTCTACATATTGTGTTTGATTACAACATGCCATCAAATCACAGAGAACTAATTGTAATTACAAATATGCTTTAATAAAATTGAATGTTTGAGTTGAATATAGTTTCAATTAATAAACATTTCTAATAATATCATTATAAACAAATATATCTCTTAAGTAAAAAATAAATATGTGTCTAGATTTTGATGTAATGTATGGTGAATATTGAATATTTACAGTTCTTTTTTAATTTCTGTCTTTCATATATGCAATGTATCTACTTAAAATTTTCTACTTGTCATGGAATTAGGGTAGATATATGACAATAGTGTTACAGGGAACAAATGGACTGCAACTGTTTATTTTATGTGTAGTCTAAAAGAACTGAATATTCACTTAACCTTAAGAGGTGTATATTATTGATATATTCATTTGTTGAGACAATATTATGAATTCAGGAAAACCAAATTTTTTAATGTCAATTACTTGGAATCATTTGCATTCGTACAGATTTTAAATTGACATTTGTTTTCTCAGTCAGAGATGTTATATTTAACAGAACTGTCTTAACCTTATTTCAAATGAAAACCAAAAGAAGTGAGGATTTTAACTAAGTTAACCTAACCTACAGACAATATTCTTCCAATATAAAATGATATTTACAAAATTATTTACCGAGCTTATCCTTAGCTCTTCTTGTTGGTATCTTCTAATAAAATTCTGAGCATAACATGGAATATAAAACTAAAATATATTTTAATAATATTTTAACAGTAACATACAGATTTTATGATTTGTAAAATAAATGCTTTGTGAGAACAGTTACAAACTAAAGGGTCCAAAATGAGCACATTATAAAAATAGAAACTGTAGACTGAAGGAAAATGCACAACCTAAAAGTTACAAGTTAAGTTTTATTTGGAGACTTTACTGAGGACTACAGCCTGGGAGACAACCTCTCAGATAGCTCTGAAGAACTGTTCTGAAAAGGTAAGCCAGGATATATAGGAGTTTTTTGCTGAAGAAATAGAAAAAAAATTGTAGTCAAACAGCAAAAGATTATTGCTAATCACAAAAACAGACATCTCAAGTTAATGATTTTAGTGCTTTTCTATGTATAGGAAGATGCAAGAGTCTGGACTCATTGATATTATTTCTTAGATATGCATTTTAACCATCTAGGGCTAGGATCCAAAGCACAGAATGCTTCCTATTTTTCTCCACCCTGAATTCCCCTCAGGGTGCACCATCAGGGGTGGCTACAGTGGCTGACAGCTTGATCCTTATAGAACTGGAATGGTGGGTAACATTCTTTGTTTACTGGAATGGCAGGCAACATTCCCTTTTCACATACTTTCATAAATTAATAAATATTAACATTTGTAATTAATATTAACGTTTGCCAGAAGATTATCCAAAATTATCACAAAAAATATGCCGTATAAAATTGTTATTTGCTGCATGTTACATATTTATTGTCTGTAACTAAGGGACTCTTATGTAGAAAGAGATTTTTTAATATTCTCTCTTTGGAATAAAAAGGCCAAAGAAAAATAAGAAGAGTAAAAGAATGAACTCTGTATTAATTTTCTTCAATAATAGAAGCAAAATAAATTTTGCTATGGCATGTAACTTGAAGACATGGAACATTGCTTCTTAGATGTATACCAAAGTTGTTACACTGTGGACAGATGCATGTTTGTTTCTAATACTATTGTGAAAAATAGACTGCCTAATTAAACAAACCTCTGTGCGTGTGTTCGATAAATAAATGAAATTGTATGCATCTGCCACAGAGCTGAAGATTATTTTCTACGTGCAAGCATCTTTTATAGATTTCTTTAAGATATAGGGAAAAACAAGTTGAAGGAAAAGGCATTGAAAAATCACTAACAGTCAATCTACCTAGAAAAGCAGTCTGTTGCCATGGGAAGTAATTAGCAGAGACCTTTGAAAAGGTATGTGCAAAGAGGTGGGAGTGGGAGTATGAAGCAGAAAGGGATTGCTCCCAGTTAAATCTCTTTCAATCCTGTGCTTCAGAGGTGGTCGGAAGGTGCTATGCATTGAGGCTCAAGAATGAGTAAGAAGTAGTTAAACAAAAAGCTTCCCTAGAGGTCAGACTCTCACTGATAAAAAGGAGGTTTTGCCAGAGAGAAGAGCTGTGCTGGCAAGGAGAAATGCAAGCCACACCCTTTTTATTTATTTATTTTTAATTCATTTACTTACTCATTTAACAGGTATTTAATAGGCTCCTACATTGTGTTTGGCATTTGTCAAGATGGATCACAAAGAGGTGACAAAAATGTTAGATGGCTAGAATGGAATTCAGGACAAAGATTAATTTTAAAAATGGAAATCTTGGTGGTATTGTTTCTTCACAATGGGAGAGAAAAACAAAGTTTCAATGTGTGGGTTTCCCATGGTGCTGACTCACTCCACATGTTCTCAATAGATTGCTGGATTTCTATAGCAGAAAAAAAATGTATATGAACCCCCTTTTAACGTAAATATGAGAGTAGAATTTTAAGAAAATTAAAGTAGATGTTAAGCGATACAAATATTTTTATTGTACCTGGTTTTAAAGATTACTTTCTATGATTATGCTCAACAAAAAGGAAGAGTGTTATAAAAAAATTCTAAAACTGGGGTCAATGTAATGGTAGGAACACACCTAAGTAACTCCCTTCCTGTATAAAAGTCCATTTATTTATTGCACATACTTACATATGCTTGAAGAACCCTGAAAGATCCCCTTAGATAACTAGAAATGTACAAGAATTCCTGAGAATAAAATGCAAATGTTTTCAAATTGATGGGAAAGAGTAATAGAGAAAACAGCTAACAAAAGTTTGTAAAATGGAGATGTGAAAACAAGGATAAGAACACTTTTCTCTAACAAAGACTAGGGGAAGAACCCAAGCTCAGAGAATCAAAATTAGAATGAACACGGGAGAAATGAATCTAACTAACTGAAGAATGGCATTTATATCAAGTATGCCATTCATGCTTTTATTTCTTCATGAATATTAACTACAGTATTATTTGAAACCTGGATAAGACCCCACAAGTTGTAAAAGTTTGGTAATAAAATTAACTATGTTTAAAGGTTAATTAAGAATAAAACAAATGTGAAATTAAGGGATTAGAGCATAATATAAATATGCATGTCCTGGTAATGTTGAACTGGTACAGCTTACAAAAATTGTAAATCTTTGCAACATGTGGTAGCTGCAATGAGTTAGCCAATTTCCTTGTCTGTAGTATCTAATTTTTTGTTTTTAATCATTATAAATCAGAAAGCATAACATAAACTTTTACAACATGTTTAAGACAGACGTAGAATCATTTTTAAAAATTTGCCCCAATATTTCACCTCTCCTTGAATCAATGTCCTTTATAATCTCTGCATATAAAAGCCCTTGGCAACTCAACTTTACAGCTCTAACCATCAGAGATAGAGTCTATTCCCCATCCTTTTGAATCTGAGTAATCCTTCTGATTTAACTTAGCCAACTCAGAAGGACTTGCTCTGGGAATCCTGCCACCATTGGGTGAACAAGTCCAGGCCTCCTTGGTAGAGAATGAAAGACTATGTTGACCAACCTATGTGAGAGAACGCAACCAAGATCGGCAGAACTGAATCTTTCCCACAGCTCGTGGCAGAGGCAAGAGAAAACAGCCCACAGAAATGTCCAGCTCACCCAAACAGTAAGGAATGACTATCTTAAGTCACTGAGTTTCAGGGTGGTCTACTATGCAGCAACATTATGGATATATGAGATGAAAAATATTTGTCATTTAAATAACAACTTTAACTTTTCAAAAAAAAAAAAAAAGATTTTCAATTTACATTTCACAAACAAACCTAGCTACAGGTATGCAACAGACATATCTCAAAAATAATAGAAAGTTAAAAAGGTGATTCAGAAAGGTTGAAAAATATATGTGAGACTGAGTAGTAAGTATAAAACAAAGAATATGTTTTTGATCAAATAAACAAAATGATAAAATATGGAATAAAGTAAAATACATCATCAAAATCCTGAAAAACAAAGAGAAAATACAATGATGCCCCCATCTAGATCCAAGAATTATCCACATTCTGAAATAAAATTTATATAACCATTTTAAAGTAAGGTATGGATATCTTGGTATTCTTGTCCTGCCAATAAAACATCAATTGGATAATGATATTGATGTGTTCAAGACCTCAGGGTCATCAACAAAATTGTATCCTTCACTTCCTGGTAGTACCTAACCAAAATACCATTCTGTCATCACTTACACTTGAAGCCACTTGCTTCACTGTAGTATATCTTTGCACTGTATTTTTAAGTATGCCTCTAGACCAGAAAATTCAATACCTCTTTTCCTTCACCCAAGAAGGACAACAACATACATGGGCATTTATGTCCCCGGTATTTAGTGAAGCCTGCCCCCCACCTCATGCTATTTACCCTACATTAAAGGTCAACACTTTAATGATGTAAATTTCTGTGTGTTTAAGTTTTGATACAACATGCAGATGGTTTCCCATTTTGTCTAGAACATAAAGAAGTTTGTAAAAAAAAGTTTCCATTTTCCTGCTCTCTCCTTAGCTAAAATGTATATAAAGTTTCAAAAGATAAAATACAATTTTGCCAAAATAGTTATTTAGCACATGACTTATTTGAGGAGTGAAAAACTCTCTTTCCTAAAAGAACAAGGGCTACTCAAACTTATCCTAGATCCCTTAAAAAACAACAATTGCAAGGGTTTCTAAGTTTAACCAAATATTGCAGGTAGTGGGTGTCATCTTTTTCTGAGATTGAGATACCTCTTTAAAAATTGATTAAGGTTCTAAACATGGTTTTCAGTTGCAGGGCAGTCCCCACTAGTGATCCAAGCCTTTCAGAGACCAAATAGTACCTAATTGAGGAAGGAGATGGTCTCAGATGTTCACACCACTTCAGGTTCCCTTCTTCTTCCTCCTTAAGCAAAGTGGCCACAGCCAGTGCACTGTGAAGGAAGACTTCTGTAGTAATGTGTCCCACAAGGTACCATTTTCCCTCACTGAATTTTTAAAAATTACCATCTTTTCATGGAGCCAAACTAGCCAAGTCTCTAAGTTTCTTCAGCTGTTGTTACTGAACACAAGTTCGTGTGCCTGACACACAGTGAGGCCAAACAAACAGAAAGGTTGGAGTTTGGAGCAGAGAAAGATTTATTGCAGGGCCATGCTAAGAGATGGGTGGCTCATGCCCAAAAAGCCCTGAACTCACTGAAGGGTTTCAGCAAACCATTTTTAAATGCAAGGTGAAGGAGGGGCATGGTTAGTTGTTGCAAAATTCTTGGTGTCATTTGTTCTTGCAGCTGTCCCCATAGGTCAGGTCACAAAGTTTCTGTAAACCTCCAACAAGACAGATGTTATTATCTGTTCTGAAACTTTTCATCTCTATATGAATGGACTCTTAAAGGTCAGAGCCCTGAGAATAGGCTATCCTGTATATTTCAGGCTCTTGGCAACATTCTTTTACAAAAGGTACAGAGCCAGCATGACTAAGCACAGGCAACAGAGCACAAAGTTTAAAGTAAAAGGAACAGATCTAATATGGAGTCAGATTTGTTCTTCCCTGTTACACTGTCACTGCCCCAACAAATAAAAATGAGACCCAGTGATTTGTGAGCTTATTCTGTTATTAGCTCTCTCACATACACCATACACGTATGTTTATAGTAAACATCTATAGTATTTCCAGGAAAAAGAAAAAAAAAAAAGCTACTTTTGAACAGGATGCAGAGTCCCATTAATCTACGTTTGAGTTACAGGTCTCAGCAACCTCTCAGTCTGTCAATTTGAACCTCTGGCAGAAAGACACTGCCAAGGGTGTCAAGGGTCAGAAGCTCCCTTTGAGCTAGTGGACTTGCAATCTCCTGGATCTGTAAACTCCCAGAGTTGGCTGAATGTATACACTTTTTTGAGAGGTAATTATTGAGCAATTATTGGGTCTTGGTGGATAATTGGGTCTTGGCTGTGAAGTTGTCTTAAGACCAGAAATCCCAATCATGCTCTCCAGTCAGAGCTCTGAAGTTGCTGGGTGAGGGCAGTTCAGAAATCTTCTCCAATAAAATGGTACCAACTGGAGCTGGCAAAATCCAGGCAAGCTGGAGTTTGGCAACTCCATGAAGAGGTCTCGGGAGTGCCCCTGCATTTCTCAGGCATATCAGGGAAGGAAGAACTGTCTTCACTGGCCCAACAGAAACTTACCTATAGAGACCTCCTGGACCACACTTGGGCTCCTCCAGGTTAACTTCTCTTAGGATGGGATAAAGTGCAGCTGCCATCCAAACAAAAAGAAATGACAGAGAAAGAACCATCCCTTACTGAGAGCAGGCCACTCTTTTCACTTCAAGATGGGAAAATTTCAATTATTTCTACTTCTTTAATACTTCTTCTATCTGACAGTGTTCTATTGTAAATAACCCTGTAAAAACCGTCTTCTATTATAAATATCACTATAAAACCACACTCTTTTCTTGGAATTTTGCCAATATTTTCTAATCTACCTTCTTTCATCTAGTCAGATCTTTGGTATTTAGCACAATACTTCTGTAGAGTAGAAAACTAGCTTATGAATAAATTAACCACAATAAAAAGTGAATATATATGTTCCTCATCCCATTTTTTCCATGGAATCCCATGGAAAAGGAAGTTTCTGTCAATCTTTCCACCCTTTCTGTATTGGTAAACAATTTAATATTTCTGAACTCTGCCCCCAGAAGCCACAGATGAGACCCTGATATTAAGAGAGCCAAATTTATGTCTCAGTCAGCTTAAATCTGTCAGAAGCAATTGCTCATAAATTGCATGACATCTTTCCATCCTGAACTGAGATGGTTTGTTCTCCATGTGTAAGCCCAACACTTCAAAGCTACCATTAAAAAAAAAAAAAAAATGTGGAATCTAAAATGTGACACAAATGAACTTATCTATAAAACAGAAACAGACTCACAGACATAGATAACAGACATGTGGTTGCCATGGAGGATGGTGGGTGGGGGAGGGATGGATTGGGAGTTTGGGATTAGCAGATGCAAATTATTATACAGAGAATGGATAAATAAGGTCCTACTGTGTAACACAGGGAACTATATTCAATATCCTGTGATAAACCATAATGGAAAAGAATATGAAAAAAATGTATATACATGTATAACTGAATCACTGTTGTACAGTAGAAATTAGCACAACATTGTAAATCAACTATACTTCAACAAAATAAATTTTAAAAAAAGATATAAGGTTTGTGTGGAGTGTGCCAATTTACTTATTTTTCACCAATTCTTGGGTTACAGAGTCAAGTTACTTAGTAATGATTATATTCTTTAATTTATACTTTACTGCAGATCAAATGTATTGTAGCATGCTTGTGTTTTTCTGATTATTAATACATTTGATATTTTGTGTGCTTCTATTTGGATATTAGTTTGTCTGTGTGCATTCCATCTGCAGGAAAGTAGAGAAAGTCTAGAGTATGTGTCCATACTGCATAGCTCTAGGCCCAGGAACTGATGTGAGCCACCAAAATATCAGCATGTGGGGACTCAGACACCAAGACTCCTGGTAGAGCAAACATGTGTGTCCTTAATATGTATGAACCATGTGACCGGCAGTGTTTGAAACACTGTAAGCAGTGGGTTTTTTGGTAGTTTTAGTTGCAGTTTATCTATAAAAAGGATTATACTTAGGATCTGAGAGTGTTGTCTGGAGATTCAAATAAGCACAAGCAGCAGGAATATGATTATGAACTGAGACTGCTTTGTTTTCTGAAGTCAGAAGTTTTTTGGTGAACTTAACCTAATAATGCATCATGTTTTCTCAAGAGATTATAGAGCCCCTGGGAAATGGCAATGACCAATTAGATGCTACAAAACACTTGTTTCTCTCTGACCTCAACTCCTACGACTGTTCCTTACTCCATTTAATCCAGACGAATAATCTTGATGTTCCTCAGACAAAATAGTTATGCTCAGGCCTCAGGGACTTTGCACTGGTGTTCCCTTTGCCTGGATGGTCTTCCCTAGATACTGGCATGGAATCCGCTGAACTTCCTACAGATGTTTACTCAAATGTCACCATTGGGAGGCTTATCTGAGCACCCAGCACTACTGACCACTTTTTTCATGCTTTATTTTGTCTTTTTTCCCTCTATCTTAGCATTGATAACATTCTGAAATGCTTTATAATGTACTTTTTTATTGTAGATTATAGTAGGTTTTAAAATTATTTGCTTTTGAAAGCGCAGGATTTTTTATTTGTTCTGTTCTTATTATTCACTAGAGTATGCAAAGTACATGGAATAATATCTAGCCACCTAACAGGTACTCAGTAAATAAGTAGAATGAATATGACATGGAAAATGTCACTTTCAATCCCTGCTCTTGTATAAAGTATTAATTCAAGTTATTAACAAATATTTGGAACTAAGTTATCATGAGAAATGAAAACAGCACTATTATATTCTCAAATTATCTGAAGATAGATCTTAATCAAGAGCCACAGAGGAAGGAGAACAGAGACTTTAATTTATGTGGTTTGTTTGTCAATAAGCTATGACTGGTATCCACTGCACGGGCACACGCACACACACGAACCCATGTTCATACACATGTACTGTCATTGCAGTCTAATTGTATGTTGTCTTTGGATTGTTCAATCTATGAACCGTTGTCAAAATTTGGAATTTAGATTTCAGGTTGCCCATTAAAATACAGCAGGGAGATGACATTTGTTCATTGGTGAGTTGAATATGTAACTCACATAAGTACCAAAATAAAGAAAAATACCAAATACATTATCCAGCATAATGAACATAGAATATTTTTGAAGGCAGTGAAATGGCAGAGAGAGGTAGAAAAGTAACTGAAGATGAATTTAGAAATTTAGAATCAAGGAAGAACTATCTTAAAATGTGAGAGACTGTCATTTTAAGCCTAAGGAGAAAGGACCATCAAAGAAAATGAAGGAAAAGATTCAAGAGAGAGATTAAATGATGCTGAATATTCCATAAAACATGTGAGAAAATGAGATACGGAATATAAGTGGAAGTATTAACCCCCATCATATATTCCCTGGGGGGAAAATGGAGAAAAATGGTTAGTGTGTGTCTTAGTTCAGGCTGCTATAACAAATTACTCATAAACTAGGTGGCTTAGACAACAGAAATTTATTTCTCACAATGCTGAAGGCTGGAGAATCCAAGATCAAGATGCCGGCAGATTCTGTGTCTGGTGTGGTCCTGCCTCCTGGTTCAGAGACAACTGTCTCCTAGCTGTGTCCTCCCATGGCAGAAAGGAGGAGAAAGCTCTCTGGGTTCTCCTTTATTAAGGGGATTAATCCCACTAACAAGGGCTCTTCCCTCATCACCTAATCACCTCCCAAAGGCCACACTTCCTAATATCATTATTTTGAGGATTAAGTTTCAACATATGAATTTAGGGGGGACACAAACACTCAGTCCACAGCAGTGTATACATATGTCTTGTTGTATGTCAGCATATAGGAAGTTGAGAGTAGAGCTGCCTGGATTACTCAGAAAATTCCCCGAGTATATGTTGGTGCTGGTGGTGTTGGTAGTGCTGGTGTGTGTGTTATGGTGATTTTAGGGGGTCTGTGAGGGTTGTGAGGACAATGATATGATTGGTATAACAAACTTGAAAGGAGTGTAAAAGTTTTGAGATAATTCCCTGGAGTAGAGAGAACAAGGATTACTAAAAACACCAAAATATGCCTTTGTGATATATTAGTGATATTGCTCTGATTAAGACATATGAAGGTATAAATGTTTTTATGCTCTTGAATAAAATCCAAGTTTATTGAAAAATACATTAGGCTTAACCATCAAAATATTGACAGATTTTAGTAAAGTGCTTCCTCAGTAATGTAAAGGCTATTTTTCAAAGACTGGTTCAGAGTAATCAACAAGATATTCAAGGAATTAAAATTTTCAATTTTTCTCTACATTAGGCCTGTTTGTGAAACATCTTTGCTTTAAAATTCAGAATCACTCAAAGTAGTTAGAAAATCTTTTTTTTTTTCCCCTCTATATTACAAGCAGTATTTCTGGGCTCAAAGAAGAAGAGCTTGGTAATGAACTTGACTAAAAATATTTTAAAATTCATTTTAGACAATAAAGCAGCAAAAATAATAATTTTATATTTTACAAGTGGCTTATATAACTTTTCACAATCAAGAATAATCTGTAATAAATTCTCAAGCTTTGCCTTAATTGTGAGTCATACAAAACATAAACAAAGAAATCATTTTGTACACAATGATATTCTTATTAAATTGTAGAGGCCTAATAAACAAAAGTAATAAAAAAGAATGCTCTCATATCAACATTACTACATGTCTTCTACATTATGCAGAGCTGAGCAAAGCAATAATTGTTCAAGATAAATGTTGAGCCAGCAGCAAGTCTAATTTCTTATGTTGCTGACTAAATTCCAACTCTGATTTCAGTCAAGATTTACTTTATCTTTTCAGATTTTAATATATGTTTAATGTGAAAGAGACCTTTATGCCCTTAAAGAGGAACCTCCAAAACAGTAACATAGGCATCACTTTTTCAAAATACATATTTTGCCCACTATTAACCCCCATTCAGTTTTTTATCTTATGAAAATTCTCCTTTACAATTAGTATATATTTTAGGCATGCTTTTCATTTTCTGTGTCAATATTAACTTAATGACATTGTCAAAATTGATTTAGTGTTAACTTTGATAGGAAGACATTGGATCACTATACACAGAATTCTTACTTAAAATCAACGACGTTAGTAGAACTGTTTCTCCATTAAAAAAAATTTTTTTTAATTACCTTTGTACTCAGATTTTCTCTTTATCTTATTTGCTATAGCTTGGTCATGCACTTCAGGATGCATAAAACTAGATTGAAATTCACCATAATGAGAAGATAGGAAAACTTCAATTTTAACAAGTAACATTCAAAATAATGACATGACTCCCTAAAATTCATGCCATGACTTCAGAAGGAAAATGAAATGTGTTCTTGAAGAGGCTAAATGTTATCCAACATACCAACAGCAATAATATTGGAAGTAAACCTCATGTGTTACATAAACAGATAAAAATAATTACTGCAGTACTTTCTTGTATCCTCTTCAGAATGTCAACCTTGAATTGCAGCCTCTGTGAATAACATTTCCAAAGAGCTAGAGGCCAATTCTGGCTGAATGTTTTGCTATTATTGATAATTAACAGTTACTGAGAGTTTAGGATGCAATTAGGTACCATAATAAACATCAGCTAATCTGATAGGTATATAGTCTAAAGCGATTATATAAATAGATTAAGTTTAGATTAAGGTAAAAGAGAGCAGAACTCTGAAGGACTAGGTGCTAGCAAATTAAGTACAGGAAATTCTGTGAGAGAAAGACTTCCTTGGCTTATTTTCAAGACAAATAAGCCTACACAAAAATAGAGGTCATTTATTTATTCCATAAATAATTAATGGACTTCCCACTCTGTGCCAGTCCATGATCTAAGCACTAAGGACTAAGCAGTAAGGAAATATTATTTCTCTTTGTTCATTGAGTTTGTATTCAAGTAGAAGATATAGGAAGTAAATTACTCACTCTCACTTGGACCAAGAGGACCAAGAATACACATTTGGGATGACAAAACAAAAGATGGAAAGTATGAGGACGTCTGAGGACTTACCAGAACACAGCCACCATTCCGTTGATGGGTTGCTTACCCCAAGACCTTTGAGAGAGATGTTTTTCCATTGTTTAAGGTACTATTAATTTTATTTTCTTATATCAACAGAGATTTCATAGAATCCATAAAGAACCAAACTCAGAAAAATGTCTAGAGCCAGGGGAGGCTGGACAGTGATGGGCAGAACCCAGCACACACAGGGATGGTCCCCTTAGGAAACAGCTGCTAGCTCCACTGACAGTGGAATGCCAGTGCCACTGCTGTAATGAATAATTTCATAGCTGTTCTTGGTATTTTATTCACTCAAAATCCAAAGTCCCAGGTTAGAGTATCTGATTGTGAAAAACTAGATTCCATGCTCAGGATCTCATTCTTAGCAGAAATAATACAAATTTCTGGCTCTTTTCTATTTCCACACTGCATTATTGCAGTATGGGGCTGTGCATCACACTCAGATTCATACAATGGGGTATTGTATGAATAAATAAAAGGCTTTCTGAAAGCTTGGATACAAAACAACAAACTGACATACTTACAGTTTTATTATATAGCCACTAAAGTTATGTGTATGCCCATATTATTTCCTCTGAGTAACAAAAGTCACCCCCAAAATTTAACTTGTTTGTTGATTTAAATAACAAATGAATAATTGAATGAATGATTATAAATAATTCCAAGTTACATGGAATTTTTCAATTTTAAATGCAAATTTTTAGTTTTAAACTTAATTTAACATGATTTTCACTTTCCTTGTACTAAGTAGCTAGACTCTCATATTAAATGAGTGGTAAAGATACTTTTAGAATGAACAGTGAAATGTAAGACATATTATTGGGAGACACCATAAAAAACGTGAATGGAGAAAATATACATTTCATCATCCAGGAAATCTTGTCTTTTAGAATATATCTTGCTGCAAGGAATAAAAGTTAATTTTCATTGTTAGTTATTCCCTAAATCATATGCCACATGGATTACAAAGAGATCACCATTTTTGTATATTGGTTTATGATTGAAAAGGTTACAGTTTTTTAGGAGTGAGAAACTAAAAGTTACCTCCGAATTACAATCATGTTTTGAAATTAGATGGCATGGGAGGATTAAGTGGGCAAAGATAGTAGCTACCAATATAAAAGAAAGCTGGTATCTGCAAGGATTTAATCAGATCTAGAGTAGCTTCCTTAGTGCTACTGATATATCCTCATTATTTGAAATGTGACAGAGAAATGAAATGTAATGCTCCCTAGCTATAGCACTAGAGAGTGAAACAAAAAATAACAACCAAAAGATCCTTGATGCTAAGTAGTGTGCAAAGAATATTAGAATAGAGCAACATGATTTAAAATACTCATTAATGTTATTAAATAAATATGAATTACATTTAAAACATTCTGTTAGTACTACCCCTAAATCTAGGGTCTTTCACACCAAAACAAATGACTAGTAATCATTAGTGCCAACCAGTTATGCTAAGACTGAAGACCATCCAAATTCCCCAAAGATTTTAACAATAGGAAAGGAAGTATTATTACAGAATATTAAAAGCAGTCGCAAATCTCTACTTTTTAAATTGGAATATATCCTGATAAATTAAGTATTAAAAACATAAAACGTGCTCTGGAATCCAGAAATATAACATTGTATTTATGGTTTAAGAGATTTATTTTAAAGGAAGTTATTTTTCTGAAGAGTAACGATTTATATAGATATTTGAAAAGAGAACATTAACAGCAAAGGAGATAGCAATTAAACTTCAGTATACATATAAGGGAATTAGTATTTCAGTAATAAATCACATAAACAGCATCATGCCAATAGTTATTAAAATAACCTCAACAAAGATACCACTGTTACTGGGAAGATGAAATATTAAATAAGGTCCAAAATATAGTGGTGTGATCTAAATTTAAAAAAAGAGTTAACTTGTCTTGCAGAAAAAGTTTGCATTTTGGGATATAACAAGAGATAATATGGAGCCCTGTGTGTAATACTAATACCTGGGACTACTTTGGCACAGCACTATTCAAATCATAATCCACAGACGCATTTCACTTCATAAGCTGTTTATTACAGTCCACAATAAGTTAGCTTAGAAATTGATGCATTACACTGAGAAAATTTTGTAAGCAATTTGCCAGAGTAATTTTATGTCTGTTGAATCTAATGAGAAATATGTGGAACTTTTATTTCATGTGTTTTTCAGAAATTTCAGTTTTCCGAATAACTGATTTGTATTGTATTTTAAAAATACAATTATGAGAGGTAAGAGGTAGAGTCCTCTGAACACTTCCTCCAAATTGTTTATTTCTGACCTTTACCTTTCTGTGTGAGAACTCAGTATATTTATGAAGAACTCACAATCTGCCATCACACATATCTGGATGTGAATCTGAGCTCAGCCACATATTCGATGTTCTTATATTGTAAGGTATTGACAGTGGTCTCAAAGCTGAGGATAATTGAGGGTGAGTGCAAGATAAGACACATGCCAACAGGACTTGCAAAAAGAAGACAAAAATTATTAGTGACCAATTCTTTCAATAGCCAAGAGAAGAAAAAATCGAAAGATAGAATGAAAAAAAAATAATTCTTCGAAAGGAATTCTTAGACAGTAGAAAACTCCAGTGTATTTTTTCATTTCCCAGAAAGGAAAGAGGATGATTCTACATAACTAGTGTATATGGGGAGGAGGCAAAGAAAATGCAGTATTATCAACATTCCTCCTACCAACTGTGGGATGAGGAGCTTGCACCTTATCCCACAGAATGTAAAGGAACTCCATCACCAAGCATACTATTTAATTCAGCTGACTTTTTTTTTCACAACAAAATGTTTACAAGGACAGAAGCAGTACAGAGATTTGCAGTTTGTTATAAGTTATTACCTCATGAATCTGTAGCACACAAATTGACTGGTTACTTTAAGTAAGCTCATTAAATAGATTAGGACCAATGCAAAAGCAAATACCAGCACCTCTGAACAGCTGGATGTTGTCTGAACTGCAGTTTCTCAATAATTTCCCAGTGCTGCAATACAACACAGCATAAAATAGTTCCTGGGAGAACCTTGACATGTGCCTCATAGAGATTCAGGGTTACAGAACTAGTGCCGATTTTTATCTACATCTTCTAAATCTGAAGGTGGGACACCCAATGTCTTTATGGCTGGGTAAAAAGAGAAGCAGTGAGGTGCTGGTTGCAAAGGAAGAAAGAGACTTGCTGCTGAAAGTAAATTTACTAATAGTGGGAAGTTGCCATTAAAGCTACACTGCTTATGAGGAATTGGGCATGTGTCCTGAGGGAGCACTCATATGGGAGAGGAATGTCAACTTTGTAAGAAAAATTGCTAAGAAAAAGGCTCTCTTCCTCCATACTGCCTGTCAACTCAAGACTGCAATGTCGACTCTTCTCTGAGTGTCCAGACTGCCAGCCTACTTTGAAGATTTTGGACTTTTCAGCCCTATGATAGCATATATATTCAAGTAAAGGGGCAGAGCAGAAGCAAGAAAAACTATAATCCTTCAGCCTATGGAATGAAAACCACAATCACAGAAAATTAGATAAAATGAAATGGCAGAGGAATATGTCTCAGATGAAGGAACAAGATAAAACCCCAGAAGAAAAAGTAAGTGAAGTGGAGATAAACAACCTTCCAGAAAATGAATTCAGAATAATGATTGTGAAGATGATCCAGGATCTTGGAAAAAGAATGGAGGCAAGGATTGAGAAGATACAAGAAATGATTAACAAAGACCTAGAAGAACTAAAGAACAAACAAACAGAGATGACCAACACAATAACTGAAAAGAAAAATACACTAGAAGAATCAATAGCAGAATAACTGAGGCAGAAAAATGGATAGGTGACCTGGAAGACAAAATGGTGGAAATCTCTGCTGCAGAACAGAATAAGAAAAAAAAAAAAGGAATGAAAAGAAATGAAGACATTCTAAGAGACCTCTGGGACAACATTAAATTCACCAAAATTCACATTATAGGAGTCCGAGAAGGGAAAGAAAGAGAGAAAAGACCCGAGAAAATATTTGAATAAATAATTGCCGAAAACTTCCCTAACATGGGAAAGGAAACAGTCACCCAATCCAGGAAGCACAGACACTCTCAGGCAGGATAAACCCAAGGAGGAACACGCTAAGACACATAATAATCAAACTAACAAAAATTAAATACAAAGAAAAAATATTAAAAGCAACAAGGAAAAAACAACAAATAGCATACAAGGGAACTCCCATAAGGTTATCAGCAGGTTTCTCAGCAGATTCTCTGCAGGCCAGAAGGAAGTGGCAAGATATATTTCAAGGGATGAAAGGGAAGAACCTGCAACTAAGAATACTCTACCCAGCAAGGCTTTCATTCAGATTTGATGGAGAAATCAAAAACCTTCACAGACAAGGAAAAGCTAAGAGGATTGAGCACCACCAGACCAGCTTTGCAACAAATACTAAAGGAACTTCACTAGGCGGGAAAGAGACCAGCAAATTAAAACAACCTTGTACATATATAGACAACTCTATCAAAACCTCATGGGAATAGTAAACCCAAAAACTACAATAGATACACACACAAAAAAGAAGAAACAATGCAAACACAACAATAAAGATGTTCATCAAACCACAGAAGAAGAGAACAAGAGAGGAAGGGAAGAAAAAGGACCTACAAAAACAAACCCAAAACAATTAAAAAATGGCAATAGGAACTTACATAAAGATAATTACCTTAAATGTAAATGGATAAAATGCTCCATCCAAAAGATATAGACTGGCTGAACGGAAGCAAAAACAAGACATGTATATACATGTTATATACAAGAGACCCGCTTGAGACCTAGGAACATACAGACTGAAAGTGAGGGAATGGGGAAATGTATTCCATGCAAATGGAGATCAAAAGAAAGCTGGAGTAGAAATACTCATATCAGACAAAATAGACTTTAAAATAAAGGCTGTTATAAGTGACAAAGAAGGACACTACATAATGATCAAGTGATCAATCCAAGAAGAAGATATAACAATCGTAAATATATACATACCCAACATATATATATTGAGCATCTCAATATATAAGGCAAATACTAACAGCCATAAAAGGAGAAATCAACAGTAACACAATAATAGTAGAGGACTTTAACACCACACTTTCATCAATGGACAGATCATCCAGATAGAAAATCAATAAGGAAAAACAGGTCTTAAATGACACATTTGACCAGATGAATGTAAATGATATTTATAGAGCATTCCATTCAAAAGCAGCAGAATACACATTCTTCCTATGTGCCCATGGAACATTCTCCAGGACTGACCACATGCTGGGCCACAAAGCGAGCCTCAGTAAATTTAAGAAAATTGGAATCATATCAAGCACCTTGTCTGACCACAAAGTTATGAGATTAGAAATAAACTACAAGAAAAAAAAACTGTAAAAACACAAACATGTGGAGAGTAAACAATATGCTACTGAACAACCAATGGATCACTGAAAAAATCAAAGAGGAAATCAAAAAATACCTAGAGACAAATGAAAATGAAAGCATAATGATCCAAAACCTGTGGGATGCAACAAAAGCAGTTCTAAGAGGGAAGTTTACAGCAATAGAATCTTACCTCATGAAACAAAAAAAAAAGATATCAAATAAACAATATAAACTTATACCTAAAGCAACTAGAGAAAGAAGAAAACACAAAACCTGAAGTTAGTAGAAGGAAAGAAATCATAAATATCAGAGCAGAAATAAATGAAATAAAGATGAGTAAACAAATACCACAGATCAATGAAACTAAAGCTGGTTCTTTGAAAAGATAAACAAAACTGATAACCCTTTAACCAGACTCATCAAGCAAAAAAGGGTGAGGACTCAAATCAATAAAATTAGAAATGAAAAAGGATAAGTTACAACTGACACCACAGAAGTACACAAGATCATAAGAGACTACTACAAACAACTATATGCCAATAAAATGGACAACCTGGAAGAAATGAACAAATTTTTAGAAAGGTACAATCTCCCAAGACTGAACCAGGAAAAAATAGAAAATATGAACAGACCAAGCACTGAAGTTGAAACTGTGACTAAAAATTTTCCAACAAACAAAAGTCCAGTATCAGATGGCTTCACAGGCAAATTCTATTAAACATTTAGAGAAGAGGTAACACCTATCCTTCTCAAAATCTTCTAAAATATAGCAGAGGGAAGAACACTCGCAAGTTTCTTCTATGAGGCCACCATCACCCTGATACCAAAAGCAGACAATGATACCAAAAAAAAAACAAAACTACAGGTCAATATCACTGGTGAACATAGACACAAAAATCCTCAACAAAATACTAGCATCTGAATCCAACAGTACATTAAAAGGATCATACACCATGATCAAGTGGGATTTATCCCAGGGATGCAAGGATTTTTTAATATCCGCAAATCAATCAGTGTGATACACCACATCAAGAAATTGAAGAATGAAAACCATACGATCATCTCAATAGATGCAGAAAAAGCTTTTGACAAAATTCAACACTCATTTATGATAAAAACACTACAAAAAGTGGGCAAAGAGGGAACACACCTCAACATAATAAAGGCAATATATGACAAACCTACAGCTAACATTATACGCAATGGTGAAAAGTTGAAAACATTTTTTCTGTGATTTGGAAGAAGAAAAGGATATCCACACGCACCACTCTTATTCAACATAGCTTTGGAGGTCCTAGCCATGGCAATCAGAGAAGAAAAAGAAATAAAAAGAATCCAAATGGGAAAAGAAGAAGTTAAACTCTTACTGTTTGCAGATGACATGCTACTATACATAGAAAATCCTAAATATGCTACAAGAAATCTACTAGAGATCATCAGTGAATTTTGTAAATTTGCAGGTTATAAAATTAATACACAGAAATATGTTGCATTTCTATACACTAACAAAAAGAACAGAAAGAGAAATTCAAGAAACAATCCCATTTACCATCACATCAAAAAGAATAAAATACCTAGGAATAAACCTACCTAAGGAGAATTTACAATAGCCAGGACGTGGAAGCAACCTAATTATCCATTGACAGATGAATGGATAAAGAAGATGTGGCACATATATACAATGGAATATTACTCAGCCATAAAAAGAAATGAAATTGAGTTATTTGTAGTGAGGTGGATGGACCTAGAGTTTGTCATACAGAGTGAAGTAAGTCAGAAAGAGAAAAACAAATACTGTATGCTAACATATATATATGGAATCTAAAAAAAAGAAAAATGGTTCTGAAGAACCTAGAGGCAGGACAGAAATAAAGACGCAGATGTAGAGAATGGACTTGAGGACACGGGGAGTGGGAAAGGTAAGCTGGGATGAAGTGAGACAGTGGCATGGACATATATACACTACCAAATGTAAAATAGATAGCTAGTGGGAAGCAGCCACATAACACAGGGAGATCTGCTCGGTGCTTTGTGACCACGTAGAGGGGTGGGATAGGGAGGGTGGGAGGGAGACACAAGAGGGAGGAGATATGGGGATATATATATACGTATAGCTGATTCACTTTGTTATAAAGCAGAAACTAACACACCATTGTGAAACAATTATACTCCAATAAAGATGTTAAAAAATAAAAAAAACCTACCTAAGGAGACAAATACCTGCACCCTGAAAACTATAAGATGCTGATGAAAGAAACTGAAGACAACACAAACAGATGGAAAGATATACCATGTTCTTGGATTGGAAGAATCAACATTGTCAAATTGACTATATTACCCAAGGCAATCAGCAGATTAAATGTAATCCTTATCAATTCACCAAAGGTATTTTTCACAGAACTAGAACAACAAATCTTAAAATTTGTATGAAGACAGAAAAGACTCTGAATAGCCAAAGCAATCTTGAGAAAGAAAAACGGAGCTGGAGGAATCAGGTTCCCTGACTTCCGACTATACTACAAAGCTCTAGCTATCAAAAGAGTATGGTACTGGCACAAAAACAGAAATATAGATCAATGGAACAGGCTAGGAAGCCTAGAAATAAACCCACACACCTATGGTCAATTAACCTACAACAAAGGAAGCAAGACTATAAAATGGAGGAAGGACAGTCTCTTCAATAAATGGTGCTGGGAAACCTGGATAGCTACATGGAAAAGAATGAAATTAGAACACTCTTTAACACCGTACACAGAAATAAACTCAAAATGGATTTAAGACCTAAATGTAAGACCTGATACTATAAAACTCTTAGAGGAAAACATAGGCAGAACACTCTCTGACATAAATCACAGCAATTTCTTTCTCAATCTGTCTCCCAGAGTAATGGAAATAGAAACAAAAATAAACAAATGGGACCTAATTAAACTCAAAAGCCTTGCACAGCAAAGGAAACCATACACAAACGAAAAGACAACCCACAGAATGGAAGAAAATATTTGCAGATGATGTGACAGACAAAGGATTAGTCTCCAAAATTTACAAATAGCTTATGTAGCTTAATATCATCAAAACAAACAACCCAATCAAAAAAGAAAAAAGCACAGAAGAGCTAAATAGACATATCTCCAAAGAAGACATACATGTGGCCAAGAGGTACATGAAAAGATGTTCAACATCACTAATTATTAGAGAAATGCAAATCAAAAGTACAATGAGATATCACCTCATACCAGTCAGAATGGCTATCATCAAAAAACCCATAAACAATAAATGCTGGAGAGGGAGTGGAGAGAACAGAACTCTCCTACACTGTTGGTCAGAATGTAAATTGTCGCAGCCACTATGGAAAACAGTATGGAGGTTCCTTAAGAAACTAAAAATAGAGCTACCATATGATCCTGCAGTCCCACTCCTGGGCATATACCCAGAATAAAACATGGTCTGAAAGGATACATGCACCCCAATGTTCATTGTAGTGCTGTTTACAATAACCAAGACATGAAAGCAACCTACATGTCCATCAGCAGAAGAATGGATAAAGAAGATGTAGTACATATATACAATAGAATATTACTTAGCCAATACAAATAATGAAATAATGACTTTTGCAGCAACATGGATGGACCTAGAGATTGTCATACTGAGTGAAGTAAGTCAGATAAAGACAAATGACATCACTTATATGAGGAATCTAAAAAAATTATACAAATGAACTTATTTACAAAACAGAAACAGACTCACAGACTTAGAGAACAAACTTATGGTTATTTGAGGAGAACGTTGGTGTGGGAAAGATAGGGAGTTTGGGATTGACATGTACACACTGCTATATTTAAAATGGATAACCAACAAGGACCTACTATATAGCTGAATCACTTTTCTGTACACCTGAAACTAACACAAGATTGTTAATCAACTATACTCCAGTATAAAATAAAAAGTTAAAAATAAATAAATAAATAAAATTATTTCTCTAAATAATAGTAAATACCTCATTAGGTTATTGTAAGGAATAAATGTTATTATATGAGCATTTAAATGTCTTAGTCAATCCCTGATATATTATAAGCCCTTAATAAATTTTGGCTACTAGTACTTAATGCAAAAAAAAAAAAAAAAAAGAGAGAGAGAGAGAGAAGCAGTGATGGGAAAGCTTAAAATACCAGAGTTTTGTGTGACTGGCTTTTCCCTTGGGTCAAATGACTTGAGAAATGTAACAGGAATTGTATTTTTTCTGAAAGAACCTGCCCAAGCGTGGCTCTTTCCAGAGATGTATCCGTGAGGAAGGACTTTGTAAAGAATTGTTAAACGGCTGAATTTTTACTCTTGTTGCAAACTAACAAGTTAACCTGCAATGATTTCCTAGATGCAGGCAGATAAAAAACTCCTTAGTCAATAATCAAATGATTTATTTATCATGACAAGCAGACAGAATGAGCTTTATATTCACATCAGTTTCCCTTGTCTCTGCCTCCTGTGGAAGCAATGCAGAAGGAGACTCAAGTACATGGAAGACACATGAAAGGTTTGTGTCACATCTGAGGACCCCCAAGTTTAGGAAACTCCAATGTTAAAGGGTGCTTCTAGCAAACTTGACCAAACTTGCTCTGAAGGGAAACATTTCCTTTAGTATGCTGGGCATTAAAGTCTGGCCTTTGACCTAAAGGGAAACACCATATCTTAACAGCTGTTTGCTATGCAAACATTCTTGAAAAGATAGTTCAGAACAAAAGCTGATGCAAGATGTGTAGAAATACTATTGAGAATTGCTTTCCAACAGATCTGACAAAGCTGTAAGATCTTACATAAATTTATGTTAAAATGGCCAGTGACAGTTATTGTACCTTGCTGTGAGAGACAAGAGAGAACAAATTATAAATGCAACTAAATATCTAATACAGGGGCTTCATTAGTTCAATATGTTGAATGTTTCATAACACCCATTTCCTGCCATCGGATCAGGAGAGACAGAAGGAGCAAAGCAAGAATAGCATAGTCACCTACCAACACCCTCCCCTGACCCCCATGCATGTACACACTATCAGAGTATGGAATGAAGTACTCAGATATCATACCTAAGATAAGGAGAACATACAAGAAGATTTGAATAGAGTCAGAAATTAAAGTTTGATATTATTTTGGACTAAATCTTTAAATAAATAGGTTACACATTTATGACCTTGAATATATTATTTGATATTAAGTCTAAGTTCTCTCATTGACAAATGGGGTTAATATTAATGCCTAGACCACAACGATACTGTGAGGATTGTATAAAAACATATTTACAGGCATATTGTTGTGATTGTTGAAAACAGTCAATGTAACTGTTCAGTAAATGAGATAGTTTTTGTCAATTAGATGATGGTATATGATTACATTTACTTAACACATTTAAAGATTTTTTGCTAGGCAATTTAGTACTGCTTTTGACATTGGAAACAGAATAGACTGCATTTAAAGCTAACATATGAAACAGAAAAATTTTGTTGCTAATTTATCTGTTTCTTAGTGTGTTTAATCTAATATGACTTGTATAATGAAGTAAACTAAATAGTAGCAAAAGTTTGTACTACATATGGAGAGAGGGAAGGAACAATTTGACATTGCCTAGAAACAAGCCATCATATATTTTTAAATGAATACTTAAAATTTCACTAGACTAAACTGAAGATACACTTGTTAAAATGTTGAAAACACATTCCACTCCTGTCTTGGACCTCAAGGTTGAACACCTTCATGGAATTTCATGTTCTAAAATCCAGATTTATTCTTATGAAATTAGAGTGCCATCATGCTAACTGAAAAAAAAAATGTTCTGAGATGTATGTCAAATATTGACATTTTCATTTGGATATAAACTGGTTTGAAGCTTATAAAAGACAAAAAATAAAAAATTTGGATCCATGAGAGCATTATAATCCAGAAAAGAAAAATTTTACTAAAAAGGATGAATACATAAAGATATTTAGATGTAATCAAGGCCAAAGCATGAATACATTGTTATTGCTGCAGGTCATAACATAGAACCAAAAAAGCTATATTTTCTCTATTATGAAGTCTCTCTGAATATAAGAAAAAAAAAGTGGCTCAATAGGTGTTTAGGAAGGGAATAAGGTGTTTAGAGAGAGTAAAGTACCTTATTTTAACTTAATTGATGGTAATTTCTATGTCCTCTAGCCAAAGACTACCAGGAACAAAACTGTCATCGAACAAAGTTGAGTTCAACTTTTTGCAACAAGGTGGGAAACATACATACATACATGCAATAAAAACAATAAACATGCTTGATAAGAGAAACAGATTATTACATTGGATTTTTTAAAATGCAGCTATGCAGGTTTATCAATGATTATACCTATTATAACTGAGCAGGACACTATTGGGTCTTCCCAGGACAGACTTCCTCACGTTCTCTGCCTGCCTCTTGTTTGTAGAAAAGCTTTAGTCTCCCAGGCCTCCTCTGAGTCACAAAAGGCTGGCTCAAGAATTAATGATTGAAAAAATGTAGTAACAAAAAATAGCAGTTGGACCAAGAGAACTGGTAACAATTTAAATAATAGATCAGCCATATAGCTGTCACAGAATCTTTAGTGCCTCCTTCAAGGCCATAGATGTCAATGTCTGATGGACATTCCTGAGTTGTTTGCAGATGCTAAAACCCCTACCAGATGGGAGAAGTTAACTGCATGATGTCCATGAGCACATAGCCCTGAGACCAGCTGGAGCCTGATGATTGATGATGTTAACCTGTGTAACACCACCCTCTCCCATCACCATCAACCAGAGAACTGTGCATGAGCTGATCACACATCTTGCAATTCCCCTCCCTCATCTTGCCTTTAAAATCTCTTCCCTGAAATCCATTAGGGAGTTTGGGTCTTTTGAGTATTAGCTGCCCATTCTCCTTGCTTGATACTTGCAATACACTCTACACTTTCCTTTACTACAACCCAGTATGTGTAGATTAGCTTCACGTGTGGGTTTGGTAACAGTAGGACCACAAAGTATTTAAAACTAAAAGGAAAAATTGTTAATTGCATCACTGTATTTAATAGCTAAAAATGAGGAAACCAAAAATAAATTATGACATATTTATATGATGTAATATTAAATATAGCTATGAATGGACCATATCTTCACAGATTAATATGAATGTAAATTATTAACAACCCAGTTATGATTGAGAAAGGAATAAGCAAGTCCTGGAATATAACTGCTCATACAATCTTCAAAAACATATATGAAAAGCTAAATAAGAATTTTACAGACATTAACACATATGTAATAACACTATTTTTAAAAAATGCAAGCAAACAATGAAAACAAAATGCAGGATATGTATTATTTCTGGATGGAAGCAGGAAGATTGAACATGAAAGGAGCAAAAGTAGGTAAAAAGAGTAGATAGAAATAGATATTGTTACATTTCTAGCTTGTACATTTGTGTTGATTTCATGGTTGTCCATTATATAATAAAAACAAACACCCACCCATATTCATACATACATAAATACATACATAGAGCTATTCACAGACAGAAAAATCATGCGTCTTCAAATAAAGATTATCATTAATCCAATCCTCTTCCCCTAGTGGGCAGATTTTTTTAAAAGTCAAAATCTATTCCGTGTACTGAATTAATAATTCTTGCTATAGTGATCCATGGAGTGTTAAAGCATCGTCACATACTAGGTGCTAAAACAACGCTGTCTGTATGAAAGAATGGAGACATTGTTTCTGAATGATAAGCCCGAAAACTTATCTTGACAATAGTCACTAACACCACTGTTTATGTGCAAATCCTCCAATTACTGCTTAAATAAATTTTAGAAATAATGAAAGAACGATATTAACTCTTTTCCCTTAATAGACTCACTTGATTGCATCGGTTCAAATAAAGATGTAAAAGTTTGAACAGAAAATTTTGTCATTTGGGGGTTATTCACTCTTAGGAGAAAAGAAGCTACAAATTAAGAAACATAAAATACTCAGTATAAAAAGCAAAAGTAGAGAAAATGACTTGTAACCGTAGAATGCTGGCTTCTATTTCCCACGCTTAACTGATTTTGAGGTCATCAGCGTGTTGTTGCTAGGAGATTGCAGACATCTATTGTTCATGATTTCTGTGTTATCCCCCACCAAAGACCCACTCGAGTGTGCTTTATTTCCCACTGTTTTTTTTTTTTTTTTTTTTTTTATTCCCCAAACACCCTACTTAAAGTTAACATCCAATACCAGGGAAAAGGTTATTTAACTATCTCTGAGCTTTTTCATTATTCTTAGAAAAGTCATTTTAAAGCACTGACTTCATTAGAGAGATAGATGATAAATGGACAGGTGAACAGACAGGTAGATAAATAGGATGTAAAATCTCAACTATTAAGAAATCCTCAGGTTATTGTAAAACTAGTTGCTGTTAAAAATAAGTTTTCTTGAATTTATTGGTATATCATATGTTGCCTTACATTAATTTTACAATATTTCCCATAAAATGAACTGAAATGTAAGGTCCATAAGTTGTTTGATTAAACTTAGATCCAAACAAGTATATTTTAATATCACTTGCACTTATAAAGAGTGCCTTATTTGAAAAATAATTACTTATGTTTTATTATACCCTGATAATACTGTGTATATATACATATATGTTTGTATGCTAAATAATGAATTAATGTTACATATTATATAGTGCATCATCAGACAGAGACACATAATTTTGAAAATTAGGAGACACTATTTTTAAAATTTAAGTTGAATATCTCTGAGATGTTATATGAACTACTTACTAGTTGTATATGTCACTGGTTAAAATCTGGATTACTTTGCATTCTTGACAAGCAGTTAGATAAAGACTAACATGAGAAAGATTAAAAGCAAGTTTGCCCCACCAATATTAAATAAAATATATAGTTTCCTACCATAATGATGCACACCTGTGCCCTTCAATCCATTTTCAAATATGGAAGAGATTGGTTTGCTCATCAGTGGCCAGTCTATATCCCAGTTTGTTTTGAGGTTTGGACTTTGGTTGGTTCTTTCTAACTTGGCTACCAACTTACATGTTGGAACTGCTCTGTGAAATCTGGTATGTTTAGTTGTTGACATTGCTATTGAGATCCAGACAACATTTAAAATTGAAAGTCAAGAACACAAAATATTGTAAACAGAAAGATGTTATCATTTACTGACAACATGGAAGAACTCTTTTCCTTTTATTAAAATGATTTAGGCGTGACAATATTCTTCAACGTTATCAGTGGGACAGAGTTCAACTATGTGGCTTAACCATAGTAAAAATAAATATGAAAATCTCAAGTCCATTAAAATTTAAAATTTAAAAGCATTTTTATTAATCAGGCTTAAAGATTATTTTGGTATTCATAATCTCCCTTGCATTTCCATTTCCATACTGTTGGTAATAAAGACGTCTTATACAGTGGGCCAATCTATATCCATGCTCTTCAGCAAAACAGATAATCTTTTTTTCCTGTGAAAACATTTAATTATGAAGTTGTTCCTGTTAGTTAAGAAGTAAATCATTTAAAGGGTAAAAAAGATTAAATGTAATCTTGAAAGAAAACTGCTTACAGATAAAAAGGAGAAAAACTTGTAGTCAAAGAAAGTAATTTGTCATTTCAAGATAGTTAATGAGCTACAGATATTCTTTGATGATGAGAAAGAGTATGATATACACAAAAGAGCTTTAATGAAGTATAAAATTATAACAGATAATGAAGTTCTTTTTTTAGAATATGCAATTAGTAACTGTTGGATTTTTTATTTCATAAATATATTGACAACATTGCATACATGTAAAACCATTTTGAAGAAGAGTTATTAATTCTAACTCAAGATGATCAAAATCAAACCTTTTATTTTCCAACTCAATTCTCCTTTCTGAAGGATCAGGGGAAAAAAATCTATGTTCAGCACACAGGATTTCAGAAAGTCTTGTATTAAACAGCTTGGGTCATAATAGTATAAGAATTAGCTGAGGACATTTTGTGTTTCCATACAAATTGCAAAATTTTTTTTTCTAATTCTGTGAAGAATGCCATTGGTATTTTGATAGGGATTGCATTGAATCTGTAGATTGCTTTGGGTAGTGTAGTCATTTTGACAATATTGATTCTTCCAATCTAAAATCATGGTATATTTCTCCATCTGTTTATGTCATCTTTGATTTCTTTCATCAGTGTTTTAGAGTTTTCTGAGTACAAGTCTTTAACCACCTTAGGTATTTTATTATTTTAGTTGTGATGGTAAATGGGATTGTTTCCTTAATTTCTCTTTCTGATTTTTCATTGTTAGTGTATAGGAAAGCCAGAGATTTCTGTGCATTAATTTTGTATCCTGGTATTTTACTAAATTCATTGACTAGTTCTAGTAGCTTTCTGGTGGCATCTTTAGGATTTTCTATGTATAGTATCATATCATCTGCAAACAGTGACAGTTTTACTTCTTGTTTTCCAATTTGTATTTCCTTTTATTTCTTTCTCTTCTCTGATTGCTGTGGCTAGGACTTCCAAAACTATGTTGAATAAGAGTGGGAAGATTGGACATACTTGTCCTGTTCCTCATCTTAGTGGAAATGCTCTCAGTTTTTCACCATTGAGTATAATGTTTGCGGTGGGTTTGTCATATATGGTCTTTATTATGTTGAGGTAGATTCCCTCTATGCTCATTTTCTGGAGAGTTTTTGTCATAAATGGGTGTTGAATTTGTTGAAAGCTTTTTCTGCATCTACTAAGATGATCATAAGGTTTTTATTCCTTAATTTGTTAATATGGAGTATCACATTGATTGATTTGCATATATTGAAGAATCCTTGCATCACTGGGAAAAATCCCACTTGATCATGGTGTATGATCCTTTTAATATGTTGTTGGATTCCGTTTGATAGTATTTTGTTCATGGAAACACAAAAGACCCCAAATAGCCAAAGCAATCCTGAGAAAGAAAAACGGAGCTGAAGGAATCAGGTTACCTGACTTCAAACTATACTACAAAGCTACAGTAATCAAGACAGTATGGAAAATGCACAAGAACAGAAATATAGATCAGTGGTACAGGATAGAAATCCCAGAGATAAACCCACACACATATGGTCACCTAATTTACGACAAAGGAGACAAAAACATACAATGGAGAAAAGACATCCTCTTTGATAAGTGGTTCTGGGAAAACTGGACAGCTACATGTAAAAGAATGAAATAAGAACACTACCTAACACCGTACACAAAAGTAAACTCCAAATGGATTAAAAACCTAAATTTAAGACCAGACACTATAAAAGTCTTAGAGGAAAACATAGGAAAAATACTCTTTGAAATAAACCACAGCAAGATCTTTTTTGACCCACCTCCTACAATAATGCTAATAAAAGCAAAAATAAACAAATGGGACCTAATTAATGTTAAAAACTTTTGCACAGCAAAGGAAACCCATAAACAAGATGAAAAAACAACCCTCAGAATGGGACAAAATATCTGCTAATGAAACAATGGACAAAGGATTAATCTCAAAAATATACAAACAGCTCATTGAGCTCAATATCAAAAAAAAAAAAAAAAAAAAAACCAAAGTAAAAATGGGTGGAAAACCTAAATAAACATTTCACCAAAGAAAACATACAGATGCTCAAGAGGCACATGAAGAGGTGTTCAACATCACTAATTATTAGAGAAATGCAAATCAAAACTACAATGAGTTATCACCTCACTCCAGTCAGAATGGCCATTATCAAAAAATTCTAGAAACAATAAATGCTGGAAAGGGTATTGTTAAAAAGGCAACCCTCCTGCACTGTTGGTGGGTATGTAAATTGATACAACCACTATGGAGAACAGTATGGAGGTTCCTTAAAAAGCTAAAAATAGAACTACCAGAGCCAGCAAGCCCACTAGTAGGCATATATCCTGAGAAAACCATAATTCAAAAAGAGACATGCACCACAATGCTAATTGCAGAACTATTTACAGTAACCAGGACATGAAATCAACCTAAATGTCCATTGACAGATGAGTGGCTAAAGAAGATGTGGCTCATATATACAATGGAATATTACTCAGCTATAAAAAGAAATGAAATTGTTTGATAGAATTTGCCTGTGAAGCCATCTGGTCCTGGGCTTTTGTTTGTTGGAAGATTTTTAATCACAGTCTCAATTTCAGTGCTTGTGATTGGTCTGTTTATATTTTCTATTTCTTCCTGGTTCAGTGTCGGAAGGTTGTACTTTTCTAAGAATTTGTCCATTTCTTCCAGGTTGTCCGTTTTATTGGCATAGAGTTGCTTGTAGTAATCTCTCATGATGCTTTGTATTTCTGCACTGTCAGTTGTTAATTCTCCTTTTTCATTTCTAATTCTCTTGATTTGAGTCTTCTCCCTTTTTTTCTTGATGAGTCTGACTAATGGTTTATCAATTTTGTTTATCTTCTCAAAGAACCAGCCTTTAGTTTTATTGATCTTTGCTATTGTTTCCTTCATTTCTTTTTCATTTATTTCTGATCTGATCTTTATGATTTCTTTCCTTCTGCTAACTGTGGGGTTTTTTTGTTCTTCTTTCTCTAATTGCTTTAGTTGTAAGGTTAGGTTGTTTATTTGAGATGTTTCTTGTTTCTTGAGGTAGGATTTATTGCTATAAACTTCCCTCTTACAACTGCTTTTGCTGTAACCCGTAGGTTTTGGGTCATCATGTTTTCATTCTCATTTGTTTCTAGGTATTTTTTGATTTCCTCTTTGATTTCTTCAGTGATCTCTTGGTTATTAAATAGTGTATTGTTTAGCCTCCATGTGTTTGTATTTTTGACAGATTTTTTCTGGTAATTGATATCTAGTCTCATAGCATTGTTGTTGGAAAAGATACTTGATACGATTTCAATTTTCTTAATTTATCAAGGCTTGATTTGTGACACAACATATGATCTATCCTGGAGAATGTTCCATGAGCACTTGAGAAGAAAGTGTATTCTGTTGTTTTTGGATGGAATGTACTATAAATATCAGTTAAGTACATCTTGTTTAATGTATCATTTAAAGCTTGTGTTTCCTTATTTATTTTCATTTTGGCTGATCTGTCCATTGGTGAAAGAAGGGTGTTAAAGTCCCCAACTATTATTGTGTTATTGCCAATTTCCCCTTTTATGGCTGTTAGCATTTGTCTTATGTATTGAGGTACTCCTATGTTGGGTGCATAAATAGTTACAATTGTTATATCTTCTTCTTGGATTGATCCCTTGATCATTATGTAGTGTCCTTCTTTGTCTCTTGTAACAGTCTTTACTTTAAAGTCTATTTTTTCTGATGTGAGAATTGCTACTCCAGTTTTCCTTTGATTTCCATTTGCATGGACTATCTTTTTCCATCCCTCACTTTCAGTCTGTATGTGTCCCTAGGTCTGAAGTGGGTCTCTTGAAGGCAGCATATATACAGGTCTTGTTTTTGCATCCATTCAGCAGTTGAAAGTTTCTGACAATACTACACATACTTTCACCGTATGATCCAGTAATCATGCTCCTTGGTATTTACCCAAAAGAGTTGAAAAATTATGTCCACACAAAACCTGCCCATGGATGTTCTGGAAGCTTCATTTGTAATTGCCAATACTTGGAAGCAACCAAGATGTCTGTCCATACATGAATGGATAAATAAACTCTGGTATACCTAGACAGTGGAATATTATTTAGCACTAAAAAGAAATGAACTATGAAGACATGAAAAGAGGAGAGAAAGAAGCCAAATTGGAAAAGGCTTCATAATGTTAGGTTTCAGCTGTATAACCTTTTGGAATAAGCAAAAATCTGGAGAAAGTGAAAAGATCATGGCTGCCAGGGGTTGGGGGTAGTGGGTATGAATAGGTGAAGCATAGAGGATTTTAGGGCAGTGAAAATACTCTGTATGATAACATAATGATGAACTCATATCATACTTTTGTCTGAACCCACAGAATGTACAACACCAAGGGTAATTATAATGTAACCTTGGACTCCAGGTGATTATGATGTGTTAATGTAGGTTCATCATTTCTCACAGTTGTAACACTTTGTGAGTGGTTTTGATAATGATGAAGCTGTGCATGTATCAGGGTAGGGGGTATGTGGGAAATCTATGCACCTTACCCTCAATTTTATGTGAACCTAAAACTGCTGTAAAAAAATAAAATCTTAAGGGCTTCCCTGGTGGCGCAGTGGTTAAGAATCTGACTGCTAATGCAGGGGACACGGGTTCGATCCCTGGTCTGGGAAGATCCCACATGCCACAGAGCAACTAAGCCCGGGCACCAAAACTACTTAGCCTGTGCTCTAGAGCCCACAAGCCACAACTACTGAAGCCCACGTGCCTAGAGCCTGTGCTATGCAACAAGGGAAGCCACCACAATGAGAAGCCCACGCACTGCAATGAAGAGTAGCCCCCGCTCGCCGCAACTAGAGAAAGCCCGCAAGCAGCAACAAAGACCCAACACAGCCAAAAATTAAATAAATAATTAAATAAATAAATTTATTAAAAAAAACCAATGTCTTAATTGAAATAAATAAATGAACAAGTAATAAATAATTCTATGAGGAATTGATGAGGACAAATTTCAGTGGAAAGAGAAAAAAACAATACTATATACACTTTTAGTGGTGTTACAGTAAGTTTACTCTGAATTTAAGGGTAATTTGGTGATCAGCTCGAAACATGCCATAGTAAGTAACCCTACTGCATTCTTCTTTTCCCTTATCTCTTGCTGTACAATTTATTAGGCTTGTCTCAACTTTTATTCATCCCCTCTCTAACAATTAGGTGGAGATGAAAGAATATACCTATGTTTTATAATGAATAAAGCTGCACTGGTATATGAAAAAAAATAAATGAAATTGAATTATTTGTAGTGAGGTGGATGGATCTCGAGTCTGTCATACAGAGTGAAGTAAGTCAGAAAGAGAAAAACAAATACCTTATGTTAATGCATAGATATGGAATCTAAAAAAAAAAATTGTACTGATGAACTTAGTGACAGGGCAGGAATAAAGATATAGACATAGAGAATGGACTTGAGGACATGGGTGGGGGAGGGGGAAGCGGGGGAGAAGTGAGAGCAGCATGGACATATATACACTACCAAATGTAAAATAGCTAGTGGGAAGCAGCTGCATAGCACAGGGAGATCAGCTTGGTGCTTTGCGATGACCTAGAGGGGTGGGATAGGGAGGGTGGGAGGGAGACTCAAGAGGGAAGGGATATGGGGATATATGTATGCATGTGGTTGATTCACTTTGTTGTACAACAGAAACTAACACAGTATTGTGAAGCAATTATACTCCAATAAATATCTATTAAAAAAAAAAAAGAATTAGCTGAGGAGGTTTATTTAATCAAAGGTGAAGAGATTTTATGTTTTTATGAAAAGAAAATTTATGAATTACACGAACAGAAAAGTTGAATAGACTGATAATTTGGGAAACAAGAATAGGTAGAATTTTATGTAGATTTTTTAAATTATAATACCAGCAACAATGTAAGAAACAATAAGTGGTTTGCCAGTAAATATGTCAAAGTTAATTTGAACCTTCAAGTACCATAACATTGCCTTTCCAAAACTTCTATTTTGTGATGAATTGTTATTTTCCATACTAAACATATATAATGAAATAACCTGTACAATTGTAAAATTCATATGTAAAAGTATGCTGCTTGAAGATATATGCATAAGGATGTTATTTGCAACACTGTCTGCAAAGAAACAATATGTAGATGACTGAAATGTTCAATAATGAAAATAGTTTAAATTTAACTTAATTCTCAAAAAAGTCACATGCAGCTATTAAAAAAGTAGATATATATCTTATGACAGGAAGGATGTTAATCACCTACCAATTGAAAAATGAAGTATAAAACAATACATATACTCTGGCATTGTTTACAATACAGATGTGTATTGGCTTAGTTGTGTATTTCTTGGTACAGTCCATCTGCTAAGATTCTGTACTAACTGGATAATGTTGGTTTGGGGGGATACCCTTTGGGGATTAAGCAGGATTTTCACTATTAGACATAGTGCTATGATGTTTAAAATATTTTAAAGAAAAAAATATACAGACAAGAAAAAAGTAAAATATGACATTCACTAGTAAGCTATTAATGTTTTACACACCTTGCTTTTGAAAAGTTGACAAGAACTATTTGTTAGTTTGAATTTTTGACTCTCTTTTTAAATTAATTGCATTGAAAATTATTGTTTTAATAAACACTATTTTTAGATGTTCAAGAATCTAAGTGGCCTTAATTTTACTTATACCGTATGTAATCAATTTTCTTAGAGGATAGCATTAGATAATTGCCTTTATTAATGATCCCCAAGTAAAGCAGAATATGCTCCATAATGTGGGTGGGCCTTATGCAGTCAATTGAAGGTCTTAAGAGAAAAGACAGGTCCCCTGAAGAGAAAAGAATTCTCCTCTAGTCTGCCTTCAGACTCAAGAGTTCAAGATCAAATTCTGCCTGAAATTCCACCCTGCTCGTCTGCTCTACACATTTTGGTCTTGTCATAACTGTATGAGTCAATTCCTTAAAATAGATCTTTTTCTCTTTGTATAAACAGACAATTGATTCAATTTCTCTGTAAAACCGTGAATAATATAGCAACTAGCAACGCTAAAAGTATTAAAGCTCAAGTGAATTGCAGTGGTTTTAAATTCAAATGCCTTTAGGGACATAGCAGATGATTGAAATTAGGAAATCAGATGGTTATAAAATATTAAGTACTGGTGGGAATGATTGTGAACTTGAGACTCCATTCCTGTTGAAAGAAATTCAAACTAAAATATTTTAAACAATGTATCCCAATCAAAAATGTTTGTAAGCTGTTTCAGCATGTGGAATACCACTGTGACTTAGTTCCAAGAACTGATAGAAGGGAAAGAATTGTGGGTTAGAATGATTAGATAAAATTTCACAGGGGTAAAGAGATTTTGAATGTTCCTTGACCAAGATTGGCTTAATATTCCCCACAACTTAACTAAATTTTGGACAGGACTCTTCCTGACACCAGTCCCCTTACATTCTTTTTCTTAGAGCCTTTGCTTTAGAAAACCTATACTTGGAAATTCTTTCTCTGTTCCTTTGAGATGTAAATCTTTTTAAAAACTTCTTGCTAGTTTACAAAATAGGAATGTCTTTCTCAAGGAACATAACTTTGGTAGGCTAACACCAAATTGTAAAACTACCTCCTGATATGAAGATATGAGAGAAAGTTTACTTTTCATTTTGGTAAAGCCAATTCGGAAACACAAATAGCCTAAAATCCCCTAACTCCAGGTCTTAAAAACTCTCCAGGCTTTTGTTTCAGTGGAGTTGAACTCAAACTGAGCTCTGACCTCTCTCTTTTATTTCAGTGACCTTGGAAAAAGACTTCCTTGCCTCTGTAATCTGTCCAGTGCAATTTTTGCATTGATTTTGTTTTCATATTTTAATTTCAGTTAACTTATAGTTACAAATAGATATAGGTACTTGAAAGTGTGCCTTTATCTAAGAAAATGGAAAAAAAAAAAAAAACCCACCTTATTTCAGTAGTGTATGTATTCCTTATGATTATTTTACTCCTTTTCCCCTCTAAGTCATCAGTAAGCCAACATATATAATAGAGACAATTCAAAATAAAACAGAGACATGATTTTAACATAAAGATGCTTTATTTCTAGAAGATTTATGTCACCTTTTCACCCTGGTTGATTGTTGAGACAGACCCATGATTAAGTAGTCCATTTGTACTTCTTATTAAATCATTGAAATTGTAGGTATTCCCATCTTTTTGCCAAATAATTAAAGGCAAATGATTATTTAGCAACTGTGATACATATACTCTCTCATAATTAGTTGAAAATTTATTCTACTTTACAGAGATACAAATATAGATATAGGTACACAGATAAAAGTATATATATATGTGTGTGTGTGTGTATATGTGTATGTGTGTGTATATATATGTGTATACACATATATATGGAGAGAGAGAGAGAGAGAAGTAAAGACATTAAATTGAAATGAAAATCTCAATGAAAAACATCCCTCACTAAATCACCAAATATCTTACCAACTCCACATTTAACAAAGAATTCTTGGAAGAAATTAAAATTCAAGTTTTGGGGTTTTACTATTATTTTTTTTCCTATATCTTTAGTGAGCAAGAGCAAGAATCACGACTTTTAGCCACTGGCCTGTTTTTTTAAATTTTTTATTTATTTATTTTTCCATTCAAAGGGGCTTTAACTACTAAATTATAACAGGAGTCTAATAATGTCACTCTCACATATTAATCAGCAGGAATCCTGAAATATCTATCTTTAAAGTTTACAATACCTGTGAGATATACATATGACATATATATGTACATTTCCTCTTTTTAGTTAATATAGGCCATTGCATTTTATTAGTATGATATCTAGCACTGAAACATTTTCATAAAAATGTGAAAATATTTATTTTGAAAACCCAAGTTCTAATAAGCATTACTTTAGGAATAAAAGAAAGTTGTTTGACAGAACAGTAAAGTAAAAAATCATGCATAAGTTTTAAGAATAGCCGTTTCAGAATTCTTAATGTGAGTTTTCCTCAGATGAAAGGCAGTCAGAGGTATGGAAACTATTGCAAACTTCAATCTTTGTCACACAAATTTCTTAAAGGAAACAGAAGAGTCACTAGATAATTGAACAGTTTAGCAAGGTCAAGGTCCATATTTTCAATGCCTGGTAAAGCAAAAGCAGAAGTGAAGTATTTGGTGGCTCAGCATACTACATACCTTTCATGACTGCAGCAATAGAAAAAAAAAAAAAAACTGTGAAGGAACACTATATTCAAAATTCACCAAGTATCACTGGATGCCTTTAGAGTAGAAAACAAGAACAGCAATATGAGCTACTGGCAATATTGAATAATTCATTTCCTAATTTATTGCTGAACTTAAATTCAGGAACCAAATGCAAACTACAGGACAGGTGAGTTGTGAATTTCTAACAGTTTAAGTGAAATAGACCTGGAGTTAAAGTTTACTACAAGTGGAATATACATCAATAGCATGACAGGGCTGTCAGAAAGGCAATTTTGACTTAGAATTAATACAACCACAGTGTCCATATTAAAGTAGAGAAGGCTTCATAGCTGTCAACCCTGCTCAGATAACACTGGATCTAGCAAGATCAGCTCTGAGCACCACAAGTTACAAAGTCCCCAAAATCTAACATATTCAAGTGAATGATGTCCTTTTTTTTTTTTTTTTTAATTTGGCTAAAGGTAATGAAAGCATTTTCTTTAAAGAGTTAGACATACAGCTGGGGAGTACTATTTTCCATTGTTTAAAAAACTTTCTCAAACTTAATAATGATTTATCTTACGTACTGAACGCTTGTGTTCTCTCAAAATGCATATCTTGAAAGACTAACCCTTAATGTGATGGTGTTAGTAGGTGTGCCTTTGGGCTGTAATTAAGTCACAAAGGTGGAGCCCCCATGAATGAGATCAGTGCCTTTACGAGACTGGAGAGCTTGTTTCACTCTCTGCTCTTTGCTATGCGCAGATAAAAGGAAAAGATGGCCATCTGCAAACCAGGAAGCCAGACATCAAATCTGCTATCACCTTGATCTTGGAGTTGCCAGTCTCCAGGAATGTGAGAAATAATTTTTTTGTGTGCAAGCCACCTAGTCTGTGGTATTCTGTTACAGAAGTCCAAGCAAACTAAGAAAATTCCATTCTTTCATTTTTATATTAACTCAACAAATATCTATTGAGTGTTGAATTTCTGCCACACACTGAGCTGGACATAGAAGATTTACAGTGAAATAATAAAATATAGTCAATGTACATAAAGAGACTTTAGTCTTTTAAAGATGAGGGGTTGATACATTGACTGTAATGCAACCAACAGTAATTAGTACTATGACAGGGGAACAAAGAATATTACATAAAAGGGTCACCTAAACTAACCAGTAAACAAGAGAAACACATTGCTATCAGGAAGTGAATAAATACTGAAGGATGTGGGAGAGTTAGAAAACTATGTTGATAAGAGAAATGCAGATAGATCCAAGGAGAGAATAAGATTGTATAAAGACTTGGGGCTAGTGAAAGAGGTTGTACTTTGGAGGATTTGAAAATGATTGTGCAGGGATGAATTATAGAGTCTCTGAGGGGAGTATGGCAAAATCTGTTGCAAATTACAAGAAAAAGGCTCAAATGATGGTAGGTCTTGTAAGGCATATATAGGAATTGGAGTTTATCCTGAAGGTGAGGGACGACTATTAAACGGTGGGAAAAAAAAGTTGTTTTTTTTTTTCACATGAGTGCCCTAGTTAAAATAGAGGAAGAGGAACAACAATGAAGAGAGTGATAACAGTTAAAAGCTGTAAAATTTTTCAGAAG
Organism: Eubalaena glacialis; assembly: GCF_028564815.1. Taxonomy (NCBI): domain Eukaryota; kingdom Metazoa; phylum Chordata; class Mammalia; order Artiodactyla; family Balaenidae; genus Eubalaena; species Eubalaena glacialis. The sequence continues at coordinate 37,445,942 of NC_083731.1, read as the reverse complement.
GAGATGAAGATGACCTGAAGGATGGAAAAGTCTGTGGTGATGAGGCCAAAATATACTGTCAAGAGAGATTTTGGAGCTGGAAACTAAAGTGGGTGACACATCAGAAGGGAAAGGCAGTGGGAAAAGGGAACACAACAAGGTAATGTAGGAAATGAATTCTTCAGACCAGCAGGCTGTGCTCAGCTAAAACTATTAACATGGAGAAATGGGAGAACAGATATTTGGCGGGGGGGGGGGGGGGGGACTTGCAACTAGGAGCCTGTCACTTGATTTCCTAGCCATAGCAAAGTAAAAATTCCCATCTAGTCTGTAACATCAGAGAGAGATTTTGGCAAGACATGTATAATTGATATATTTTTATAACAGCAAGTAGATGTTAGTAGAATAAATGGAAGTAGAAGCTCTCTATGACCAGTTCACACACAGAAAAATCACATGGTATAATTATAAGATCTTTAGGCTTGCACTTTATTCCCAGCCTTGATATTTGATAATGTTTAGCCTTGTGAAAAATCAATATTCTTTACAGGACTAATTTCCTCAACTGTGCAGTAGAGATAATTTCCCAGGATTCCTCATCTCAAGTGAAGGCTGAATTAAATAGGGTATCATCTATGTAGTGTTTAGCAACTCCAGAGTGTTATACTAGTTTTGGCTACTGTTATCAATATCCAGATTTATGAAAAAATAGATTAAATGAGAAGTTATGCTTGCAAGGAATATTACAGAGGTATTACTGAATTAGGCTGAAGGTTAGGCAAGATATCTGGATTACAAATAATTCCATTGAATTTTGCATGTTACATGCTATGTGACAATGGCTTTTAATGGAGACAAGAAAGGATATAGCTTACCTGAAAGTATTTTGGTATTATAAACATCCTTGGATGATTGTATCCGAAGGGTTTGAGGAAAGTACCTGAAATATTTATTTATTTTCCACCCTAATATTTATTTTAGGGGAAAAATTATTCTACATATTTTTATACTTGAGTAAAAGCCACTGAAATTAAGTTTCTCACTAGTCAGAATGTGAAAAATAGTGTTGCCATTTACAAAATATCCTATAGTCTGAGGAGCGATCTTTTGATAAATACAAAGTCTGGAACTGTACAAAGAGTCAGCATTCACTAATTTCTTATTAAATGACTGCTTTCTCTAAAGAGTAAGTAGTACAGCGTTTCATGCAGAGAAAGAAAAGAATCATTAAATTCAAATTAAAGATTTTTATGCCCTGCATGTCTTAGAGCAGATAACTAATACACAATTGTTTTTATCAAAAAAAAAAGTATTATAAAATTTGGATTTCTACATCATGAGAAAGCATCTTATTTCTTAAAGAAGTCGTATTTTTTCAGGGACTAAATTAGTTTGTGATAATGAGGTACTTGGAAAGGGTATTGACTTTTCAAACCAAGATAACAAGATAACTTTTTATATATGGAGAAGGAAAATATGGAAATATGTAACTCTCAGTGACTGATTATGAACCAGCTAAATGAATCTAGAATTCCATCAAAAAAAAAAATTTGTTATCCTATATACTTTCACTGTTTGTTCTTATGACAACTTTGCCCTCACTTATTCAATATCATTCTTTCTACTATCTTAGGGACCACTAACAACAATAAAAATGAGAAGAATTAACTGAGATACATGTATGACTTATCAAGGGACAAATATTTCATGAAGATCTAAAAAAAGAGTTCATGGGAAATTTTGAAATCCTCACATCATTTTTTAAAATGACAGTTTTAATATGAGTTCCTACTGGCGTTTTAGGAAAACAACCTTTACTTAACATATACTTATGCCAAAAATTTAATTTTTTCTTAGAATAAAAAATGTTGGTTCGAATAGATTAAATAAATACATAATTTTCATGTCACCATAAATCAGGCACCAGGTGTTCAGGGACCAGATATCCATTCAGCTCAGAGATGCTGAGACAGGTTAGGTCCATAAATTGGGTCATGGAAGAATATAAAAATAAGATTAATTATGACATTTAATTTTAAAAACATAGAATATAGTTTCAGATCAGATGATTCAAACATAACAGTATTTACAAGTCCATGGTAATTATTACAATATCAAACATCTGTTCATAAAATCACATTATGATTTTTGCAAGAAAAGCTTTCCTAACACTCTATCTAATATGGAGAAAAATAATGCCACATCTAAACATTTTATCTTTTACACAGATTTTCTATTTAAATATTTTCAAAAATGAACTTGCCTGAGAAAAATAATACAATTAGGACATTAAAAAGTGGTTGTTATATTGGATGCATTCTTCTGTAACATTCTTCTGGAGAAGACAAAGCAACAAACAAGAGGCAAGCAAGTAAGCAAACAAAAAGTATGTGTAGGAAAAAAACAGCATTGTTAAGCGCAATAATCGTTATCATGTTTCTTGAGTAACTGTCATAATTGCAAGGTAAGGTCATCAGAGTGTTTTGCAGGTTTTATCATTTACAGAATATGCACATTTGAATGTGAAGAGGATTGGCATAACACTTGGTGCCTCATATCACTTTAAGTTGTAATGAGCAAGTTGATGTGAGAATATAAAGGAAAATAAATATGTCAGTTTGTTATTAAGGAACTCCAAGAAATATAAAATTAACAATAAGAAATGTTTGGTTTTCTTTTATTTATATGTGTCAAGCATAGATTATACCATCTACTATTACATGTCAGTTAAAATGAGTTTAACTGTATCAACCTTTTATCAACACAGTTATATCTCAAAAATACTTTGCTCAGATGTGATCAACTTGCAGAAAAATAATACAGTATGTGTGTATGACTTTAAATATACACACTTACATAGAAACATTGTTTACAAAGGCACACAAGCATCATAAAAAGTTTTATAATGCATGTATCATTAAAAAATGGATGGCAAAGATGCAAAGAAACACCCAGAAAGCAGTAGTGAGAACACAGAGAGAGCAAAGGTGCTTCAATTGTACATAATATACTATTGCTTTGAAAAAAAAGTATCTAAAGGAAATATGACATAATATTAATTAATGATACAAATATAATCTAATTTGAGTGGTTGATACATGGTTCTATTGTTTCATTGTTCTATATATTAAATAGTTAATGTTAAAATTCATGAAATACAACAAATTAAAATGTTTAAATAAGAAAGAAAGAGCAAAAAAAAGAGGGAAAAAGAAGAGACAACATTAAGCTTAGTAATCGAAATGCACATCACAGAATATTAAGCTTGCTACAGAAGGCTCATAAGTAAGATTTTAAGCACTCAAGCTTTCCATTCAGAAATATGCAAGATTCAATTATCCATAAGATTTTATACAAAAGATTTTAGAAATAACAAAACAATACTGGATTCTGACACCAGACAAAGTTCACTTTTGAAAGTAAAATAATTATAAACTTTAATTTTGAAAATGCATATGATAAACATGAATTAAAACCAATATTTTAATGTTTTCAAGAACAAAGTATTTTTTTACATATTTAACAAAACAGAAAAATTGTTCCCTTATTCGTTTTCAACTAAAATTGTCCTTCAAAACTGAAAAAGCATGATAGTTAAATTATCTAGAAAAACCCAATCTGAGCTTCATAAATCTATACTGTACTGTACCTATTATTACTACTAAAAGTAGCATGGTATACTAAAGGTAGACACTTTATAAAATCTAGAATAGGCGAAAAAACAAAAACAAAAGCAAAATCTACAAATAACCTTTTTGAAATCCCTGGAAAATTCTATAACCAGCTTTTTGCTCTATAGGGTGAATTATAAAATATTTCTTATTTATAAATTTATTTCAAGGTATAATACACATAACTCCCCATAGCCAGATTTTTATAATAATATATAAGAAATTCCTGAGACATAGTTTTGTATATATTCCTTTATTTTACACCCAGAACTCTATTGTTATTTCACCATTTCCATATTACATAACATTTAAGTTGCTTCAATTTTTCATTATTTCAATTAATACTTCTGTTATGCAAATAGAATATGAAAACTCATGTGGATACATCCTCATATTAAACTCTAGAAGAATGATTATACTAAAGAGTATGTACACTTTAAATAATTTGACATATCTGGACAATTGCTCTCTAGAAAATTTTACTAATATATATTTTCTGCATTTTATGACTTTGCCTCTCTTCAAAACAGACTTTCTGACTTCATTCAATTCTCATTCTATTTTGTTAGGAGTTGCTCTTCATATATTAACCACACTCAGACCTTTACCTTCCCAAGATACACATTAACTTCTTTATGTACTTCCAAAATCCCTTCAAACTGATTTGAAGTAATTATTATAAATCTAATCAAAATGTACTAATTCACTTTCTGAGATTCAAGAAATTGTCAATTCCTTCAAAAAACAAGTTTGTTGTGTATCTTTCAGCTTGTACTAAATTTAAAGATCAATTTGGGGGAAATTACTAGTATAAAAATCCAATCCAGGGACATAGCACAGCTTTGTATTTATTTCTATCTTTATTTTTCTTTCAGCAATATATTGCAGTTTTAGGAATACCGAACATGTAAACATTTTTTTTGGAATTTTATTTTATTTATTTTTTATACAGCAGGTTCTTATTAGTTATCCATTTTACACATATTAGTGTATATATGTCACACCCAACCTCCCGATTCATCACACAACCAACCGCCCCTGCCACTTTCCCCCCTAAGTGTCCATACGTTATTTCTCTACATCTGTGTCTCTGTTTCTGCCCTGCAAACCAGATTATCTGTACCATTTTTCTAGGTTCCACATACATGTGTTAATATATGATATTTGTTTTTCTCTTTCTGACTTACTTCACTCTGTATGACAGTCTCTAGATCCATCCACGTCTCTACAAATGACTCAATTTCGTTCCTTTTTATGGCTGAGCAATATTCCATTGTACCTACGTGCCACATCTTCTTTATGCATTCATCTGTCAGTGGATATTTAGTTTGCTTTGATGTCCTAGCTATTGTAAATAGTGCTGCAATGAACATTGGGGTGCATGTGTCTTTTGGAATTATGGTTTTCTCTGGGTATATGCCCAGTAGTGGGAGTGCTGGGTCATATGGTAATTCTATTTTTACTTTTTTAAGGAACCTCCACAGTGTTCTCCATAGTGGCTGTATCAATTTACATTCCCACCAACAGTGCAAGAGGGTTCCCTTTTCTCCACACCCTCTCCAGCATTTGTTATTTGTAAATTTTCTGATGATGCCCATTCTAACTGGTGTGAGGTGATACCTCATTGTAGTTTTGATTTGCATTTCTCTATTAATTAGTGATGTTGAGCAGCTTTTCATGTGCTTCTTGGCCATCTGTATGTCTTCTTTGGAGAAATGTCTATTTAGGTCTTCTGCCCATTTTTGGATTGGGGTGTTTGTTTTATTAACATTGAGCTGTTTATATATTTTGGGGATTATTCCTTTGTCCATTGATTCATTTGCAAATATTTTCTCCCATTCTGAGGGTTGCCTTTTTGTCTTGTTTGCAGTTTCCTTTGTTGTGCAAAAACATTTAAGTTTCATTAGGTCCCATTTGTTTATTTTTGTTTTTATTTCCATTACTCTAGGAGGTGGATCAAAAACGATCTTGCTGTAATTTATGTCAAAGAATGTTCTTCCTATGCTTTCTTCTAAACGTTTTATAGTGTACTGTCTTACATTTAGGTCTCTAATCCATTTTGAGTTTATTTTTGTGTATGGTGTTAAGGAGTGTTCTAATTTCATTCTTTTACATGTAGTTGTCCAGTTTTCCTAGCACCACTTATTGAAGAGACTGTCTTTTCTCCATTGAATATCCTTGCCACCTTTGTCATAGATTAGTTGACCATATGTGCATGGGTTTATCTCTGGGCTTTCTATCCTGTTCCATTGATCTATCCTTCTGTTTTTGTGCCAATACCATATTGTCTGCATTATTGTAACTTTGTAGTATAGTCTAAATTCAATTTCATTATTTGTGATTGGTCTGTTCATATTTTCTATTTCTTCCTGGTTCAGTCTTGGAAAGTTATACCTTTCTAAGAATTTGTCCATTTCTTCCAGTTTGTCCATTTTATTGGCATAGATTTGCTTGTAGTAGTCTCTTAGGATGATTTGTGTTTCTGTGGTGTCTGCTGTACTTCTCTCTTCACATTTCTAATTTTATTGATTTGAGTCCTCTCCCTCTTTTTCTTGATGAGTCTGGCTAATGGTTTATCAATTTTATTTATCTTCTCAAAGAACCAGCTTTTAGTTTTATTGATCTTTGCTATTGTTTCCTTTTTTTCTATTTCATTTATTTCTGCTCTGATCTTTATGATTTCTTTCCTTCTACTAACTTTGGGTTTTGTTTGTTCTCTTTTCTCTAGTTCCTTTAGATGTAAGGTTAGATTGTTTATTTGAGTTTTTTTTTTTCTTGAGGTAGGATTGTATTGCTATAAACTTCCCTCTTAGAACTGCTTTTGCTGCATCCCGTAGGTTTTGGATCATTGTGTTTTCATTGTCATTTGTCTCTAGGTAGTTTTTGATTTCCCCTTTGATTTCTTCAGTGATCACTTGGTTATTTAGTAACGTATTGTTTAGCCTCCATGTGTTTGTGTTTTTTACGTTTTTTTCCATGTAATTGATTTCTAATCTCATAGCATTGTGGTCAGAAAAGATTATTGATATGATTTCAATTTTCATAAATTTACCAAGGCTTGATTTGTGACACAAGATGTGATCTAACCTGGAGAATGTTCCATGTGCACTTGAGAAGAAAGTGCAATCTGCTGTTTTTGGATGGATTGTCCTATGAATATGAATGAAATCTATGTGGTCTATTGTGTCATTTAGAGCTCGTATTTCCTTATTAATTTTCTGTTTGGTTGATCTGTCCATTGGTGTAAGTCAGGTGTTAAAGTCCCCCACCATTATTATGTTACTGTTGATTTTCTCTTTTATAACTGTTAGCAGTTGCCTTATGTATTGAAGTGCTCCTATGTTGGGTGCATATATATTCATAATTTTTATATCTTCTTCTTGGATTGATCCCTTGATCATTATGTAGTGTCCGTCTTGTCTCTTGTAACATTCTTTATTTTAAATTCTATTTTATCTGATATGAGTACTGTTACTCCAGTTTTCTTTTGATTTCCATTTGCATGGAATATCTTTTTCCATCCCTTCACTTTCAGTCTGTATATGTCCCAGCTCTGAAGTGGGTCTCTTGTAGACAGCATATATATGGGTCTTGTTTTTGTATCCATTCAGCAAGCCTGTGTCTTTTGGTTGGAGCATTTAATCCTTTCACTTTTAAGATAATTATCGATATGTATGTTCCTATTACCATTTACTTAATTGTTTTGGGTTTATTTTTGTAGGTCCTTTTCTTCTCTTGTGTTTCCCACTTAGAGAAGTTCCTTTAGCATTTGTTGTAGAGCTAGTTTGGTAGTTTGGTGGTGCTGAATTCTTTTAGCTTTTGCTTGTCTGTAAAGATTTTGATTTCTCCATCAAATCTAAAGGAGATCATTGCCGGATAGAGTAATCTTGGTTGCAGGTTCTTTCCTTTCATCACTTTAAATATATCATGCCACTCCCTTCTGGGTTGTATAGTTTCCTGCTGAGAAATCAGCTGTTAACCTTACGGGAGTTCCCTTGTATGTTATTTGTCGTTTTTCCCATGCTGCTTTCAATAATTTTTCTTTGTCTTTAATTTTTGCCAGTTTCATTACTATGTGTCTCGGCATGTTTCTCCTTGGGTTATCCGGCCTGGGGCTCTCTGTGCTTCCTGGACTTGGGTGGCTATTTCCTTTCCCATGTTAGGGAAGTTTTTGACAATAATATCTTCAAATATTTTCTTGGGTCGTTTCTCTCTCTCTTCTCCTTCTGGGACCTCTATAATTCACCCTATAATGCAAATGTTCTTGTGTTTAATGTTGTCCCAGTGGTCTCAGTCTGTCTTCCTTTCTTTTCATTCTTTTTTCTTTATCCTGTTCCGGAGCAGTGAATTCCACCATTCTGTCTTCCAGGTCACTCACTGTTCTTCTGCCTCAGTTATTCTGATTGATTCCTTCTAGTGTATTTTTCATTTCAGTTATTTTGTTTTTCATCTCTGTTTGTTTTTTTTGAAATTGTTCTAGGTCTTTGTTAAACATTTCTTGCATCTTCTCGATCTTTGCCACCATTCTTTTTCCGAGGTCCTGGATCATCTTCACTATCATTATTCTGAATTATTTTTCTGGAAGGTTGCCTATCTCCACTTCATTTAGTTGTTTTTCTGGGGTTTTATCTTGTTCCTTCATCTGGTATATAGCCCTCTGCCTTTTCATCTTGTATATCTTTCTGTGAATGTGGTTTTTGTTCCACAGGCTGCAGGATTGTAGTTCTTCTTGCTTCTGCTGTCTGCCCTCTTTAGGATGAGGCTATCTAAGAGGCTTGTCTATAAACATTTTTAAATTGATGCCCAAACATATTTTAATTTATGCTACTGTGAATAGACTTTCTGGTTTCAAATTCAATTGTTCTTAATTATTCATAAATATAACTGTTTTTAAAAATTAATTAATTAATTAATTAATTTAAAATATCTTTATTGGAGTAAAATTACTTTCCAATGTTACGTTAGTATTTCCTGTACAACAAAGTGAATCAGCTACATGTATACATATATCCCCATATCCCATCCCTCTTGAGCCTCCCTCTCACCCTCCCTATCCCACCCCTCTAGGTCGTCACAAAGCATCAAGCTGATCTCCCTGTGCTATGCATCAGCTTCTCAGCAGCCATCCATTTTACATTTGGTAGTGTATATATGTCAATTCTTCTCTCTCATTTCGTCACAGCTTCCCCTTCTCCCTGCTCTGTCCTCAAGTCCATTCTCTACGTCTGCATGTTTATTCCTGCCCTCCCACTAGGTTCATCATTATCGTTCTTTTAGATTCCATATATGTACGTTAGCATCCAGTATTTGTTTTTCTCTTTCTGACTTGCTTCACTCTGTATGACATATTCTAGGTCCATCCACCTCATTACAAATAATTCAATTTTGTACCTTTTTATGGCTGAGTAATATTCAGTTGTATATATGTGCCACATCTTTTTTATCCATTCATCTGTCAATGGACATTTAGGTTGCTTCCATGTCCTGGCTATTGTAAATAGTGCTGCAATAAACATTGCGGTACATGTTTCTTTTTGAATTATGGTTTTCTCTGGGTATAGGCCCAGTAGTGGGATTCCTGGGTTGTATGGTAGTTCTATTTTTAGTTTTTTAAGGAACCTCTGTAGTGTCTTCCATAGTGGCTGTATCAATTTACAGTCCCACCAACAGGGCAGGAGGGTTCCTTTTTTCCACACCCTCTCCAGCATTTATTTTTTCTAGATTTTTGATGATGGCCATTTTGTCCAGTGTGTGGAGATACCTCATTGAGGTTTTGATTTGCATTTCTCTAAGGATTAGTGATGTTGAGCATCTTTTCATGTGTTTGTTGGCAATCTGTATGTCTTCTTTGGAGAAATGTCTATTTAAGTCTTCTGCCCATTTTTGGATTGGGTTGTTTGTTTTTTTTGATATTGAGGTACATGAGCTGCTGTATATTTTGGAGATTAATTCTTTGTTAGTTGCTTTATTTGCAAATATTTTCTCCCATTCTGAGGGTTGCCTTTTCCTCTTGTTTATTGTTTCCTTTTCTGTGCAAAAGCTTTTAAGTTTCACTAGGTCCCATTTGTTTATTTTTGGTTTTTTTCCCCATTATTCTAGGAAGTGGTCAAAAAGGATCTAGCTGTGATTTATTTCAGAGAGTGTTCTTCCTATGTTCTTCTAAGAGTTTTATAATGTCTGATCTTACACTTAGGTCTTTAATCCACTTTGAGTTTATTTTTGTGTATGGTTTTAGGGAATGTTCTAATTTCATTCTTTTACAGGTAGCTTTCCAGTTTTCCCAGCACCACCTATTGAAGAGGCTGTCTCTTCTCCATTGTATGTTCTTGCCTCCTTTGTCATAAATTAGTTGGCAATATGTACGTAGGTTTATCTCTGGGCTTTCTATCCTCTTCCATTGATATATTTCTGTTTTTGTTCCAGTACCATATTGTCTTGATTACTGTAACTTTGTAGCATAGTCTGAACTCAGGAAGCCTGATTCCTTCAGCTCTGTTTTTCTTTCTGAAGATTGCTTTGGCTATTCATGATCTTTTGTGTTTCCATACAAATTGTAAAATTTTGTTCTAATTATGTGAAAAATGCCATTGGTAATTTGCTAGGGATTGCAATGAATCTGTAGATTACTTTGCATAGTATAGTCATTTTCACAATGTTAATTATTAAAATCCAAGAACACGGTATATCTCTCCATCTGTATCATCTTTGATTTATTTCATCAGTATCTTATACTTTTCTGCATACAGGTCTTTTGCTTCCTTAGGTAGGTTTATTCCTAGGTATTTTTTTCTTTTTGTTGCAGGTAAATGGGAGTGTTTCCTTAATTTCTCTTTCGGATCTTTCATTGTTAGTGTATGGGAATGCAAGAGATTTCTGTGCATTAATTTTGTATCCTGATACTTTACCAGATTCATTAATTAACTCTAGTAGTTTTCTGGTGGCATCTTTAGGATTTTCTATGTTTAAGATCATGTCATCTGCAAACAGTGACAGTATTACTTCTTCTTTTCCAATTTGGGTTCCTTTTGTTTCTTTTTCTTGTCTGATTGCCATGGCTAAAATTTCCAAAACTATGTTGAATAATATTGGTGAGATTGAGATTGGGCACTCTTGTCTTCTTCCTGATCATAGAGAAATGCTTTCAATTTTTCACCATTGAGAATGATGTTGGCTGTGCTTTTCTCATATATGGATCTTATTATGTTGAGGTAGTTCCCTCTATACCCACTTTCTGGAGAGTTTTTATCATAAATCAGTGTTGAATTTTGTTGAAAGCTTTTTCTCCATCTCTTGAGAATGTCATACAGTTTTTACCCTTCAATTTGTTAATATCATGTATCACATTGATTGATTTGCATATATTGAAGAATCCTCGCATTCCTGTGATAAACCCCACTTGATCATGTTGTATGATCCTTTTAATGTGCTGTTGGATTCTGTTTGCTTGTATTTTGTTGAGGATTTTTGCATCTATGTTCATCAGTGATATTGGCCTGTAGTTTTGTTTTTTTGTGACATCTTTGTCTGGTTTTGGTATGATGGTGAAGTTGGCCTGGTAGAATGAGTTCAGGAGTGTTCCTCACTCTGCTATATTTTGAAGAGTTTGAGAAATATAAGTTTAGCTCTTCTCTAAATGTTTCATAGAATTCGCTGTGAAACCATCTGGCCCTGGGCAGTTTCTTGCTGGAAGATTTTTAATCACCATTTCAATTTCAGTGCTTGTGATTGGTCTTTTCATATTTTCTATTTCTTCCTGGTTCAGTCTTGGAAGGTTGTACTTTTCTAAGAATTTGTCCGTTTCTTCCAGGTTGTCCATTTAATTGACATATTGTTGCTTGTAGTAGTCTCTCATGATCCTTTGTATTTCTGTAGTGTCAGTTGTAACTTCTCCTTTTTCATTTCTAATTCTGTTGATTTGAGTCCTCTCACTTTTTTTTTTGATGAGTCTGGCTAATGGTTTATCAATTTTCTTTATCTTCTCAAAGAACCAGCTTTTAGTTTTATTGATCTTTGCTATTGTTTCCTTTATTTCTTTTCATTTATTTCTGATCTGATCTTTATGATTTCTTTCCTTCTGCTAACTTTGGGGTTTTTTTGTTCTTCTTTCTCTAATTGCTTTAGGTGTAAGGTTAGGTTGTTTATTTGAGATATTTCTTTTTCTTGAGGTAGGATTTATTGCTATAAACTTCTCTCTTAGAACTGCTTTTTCCGCATCCCATAAATTTTGTGTCATCGTGTTTTCATTGTCATTTGTTTTTAGGTATTTTTTAATTTCCTCTTTAATTTCTTCAGTGATCTCTTGGTTGTTTAGTAGCGTATTGTTTAGCCTCCCTGTGTTTGTATTTGTGACAGTTTTTTTTACTGTAATTGAAATGTAGTCTCATAGCATTGTGTTCAGAAAAGATGCTTGATACAATTTCAATTATCTTAAATTTACCAAGGCTTGATTTGTGACCCAAGGTGTGATCTATCCTGGAGAATATTCCACGTGCACCTGAAAATAAAATATATTCTCTTGTTTTTGGATATATTGTTGTATAAATATCAATTAGGTCCATTTGTTTTAATGTGTCATTTAAAGCTTTTGTTTCCTTATTTATGTTCTGTTTGGATGATCTGTGCATTGGTGTAAGTAGGGTGTTAAATTGCCTACTATTATTTTTTTTACTGTCAATTTCCCCTTTATGGCTGTTAGCATTTGCCTTGTGTATTGAGGTGTTCTTATGTTGGGTACATAATATTTATAATTGTTATATCTTCTTCTTGGATTGATCCCTTGATCATTATGTAGTGCCTTTTCTTTTCTCTTGTAATAGTCTTTATTTAAAAGTTTATTTTTTTTCTGATATGAATATTGCTACTCCAGCTTTCTTTAGATTTCCATTTGCATGGAATATCTATGTACGTTTGTATTAGTATTTTCTTAATTGTTTTCCGTTTGTTTTTGTATGTCTTTTCCTTCTCTTGTGTTTCCTGCTTAGAGAACTTCCTTTAGCATTTGTTGTAAAGCTGGTTTGGTGGTGTTGAATTCTCTTTACTTTTGTTTTTCTGTAAAGCTTTTGATTTCTCCATCTAATCTGAATGAGATCCTTGCTGGGTAGAGTAATCTTGGTTTTAGGTTTTTCACTTTCATCACTTTAAATATATCTTGCCACTCCCTTCTGGCCTGTGGAGTTGCTGCTGAAAGATCAGCTGTTAACCGTATGGGCATTCATTTGTTTGTTATTTTTTGCTTTTCCCTTGCTTCTTTTAATATTTTTCATTTATGTTTAATTTTTGTTAGTTTGTTTAATATGTTTCTCAGCCTGTTTCTCCTTGGGTTTATCCTGTATGGATTGTCTGCACTTCCTGGACTTGATTGACTCTTTCCTTTCCCATGTTGTGGAAGTTGTCGACAATTGTCTCTGCAAATATTTTCTGAGACCCTTTCTTTTATTCTTCTTCTTCTGGGACACCTATAATTCAAACGTTGCTCTGCTTAATGTTGCCCCAGAGGTCTCTGAGATTGTCCTCCATTCTTTTCATTCTTTTTTCTTTATTCTGCTCTACAGCAGTGTTTTCCACCATTCTGTCTTCCAGCTCACTTATACGTTCTACTGCCTCAGGTATTCTGCTATTGCTTCATTCTAGAGTATTTTTAATTTCAGTTATTGTGTTGTTCATTACTGTTCATTTGCTCTTTTGTTCTTCTTGGTTCTTGTTAAATTTTTCTTGTATTTTCTCTATTCTTTTTCTGAGATTTTGTATCATCTTTACTATCATTACTCTGAATTCTTTTTCAGGTAGTTTGCCTATTTCTTCCTCACTTATTTGGTCTTGTGGGTTTTTATCTTGCTCCTTTGCCTGAAAGATATTTTTGTCTTCTCTTTTTTTCTGATTTACAATATTTGAGTTCTCCTTTCCCTAGGCTGCAGAGTCGTAGTTCCTCTTGCTTCCATTCTCTGCCCCCGTTGGTAAGTTTCATCCAGTTCCTTGTATAGAATTCCTGATGGGAGGGACTGGTGCCTGTGTTCTGGTGGGTGGAGCTGAGTCTTTTCCCTCTGGTGTGGAGGGCCATGTCAGATTGTGTGTTTTGGGGTGTCTGTGAGCTTAGTATGACTTTAGACAGTCAGTGTGCTTATGGGTGGGTTTGTGTTCTTGTCTTATTTGTTGCTTCTTGTGAGGCGTCCATTGCTGGGAGCTGCTGGCAGTTGAGTGGAGCTGGGCCTTGGATTCAGATAGAGGCCTCTGTGAGAGCTCTCGGTGATTTATCTTCCCTAGGGCTGGGAATTGTTTAGTGGTCCAGCATCCTGGACTTGGTGCTTCCACCTGAGACCCTCAGGCCCGACTTCTGGTCGAGGAACCAAGATCCCACAAGTTGCTCATCCTGGCAATAAAGGGCATTAAAAAAAAAAAAAGACTAACAAAACCCCAGACAAATGGCAAACAGTAAAATCAAACAAACAAAAACAGAAACAATAAATCACGCACACACACACAAATGAAACAGAAACAGAACCAAATAAATGCAAAAGCAAGAGAACAACAAGAGCAGTAAAAGAACCCAAGGACGAAATCAAACAATTAAAAAGAAAGCTGACAAAACACAAATACAAAAAAACAAAAGCAAAGCAGAGCACCAACTAAAGGATGAAGCAAAGAAACAAAACAACCTGACAAAAATGATACGAAAAAGAAAAAGAGTAAGGGGAAAGAAGACAAAATAACAGAAAAGCAATGTAGAAATAGAAATATAAAAATATAATATATATTTTAAAAAAGACAACCAAAATCCCAGAGAAATGGTAAAAACAAAATCAAACAAAGAAAAACAGAAACAAGGAAACACACACACGTAAAAGAAACAAAAACAGAACCAAATGAAACAAAAAGCACGAGAACAACCAGACAAATAGAATAACTCAAAAACGAAATCAAACAATTGGATTACGAGTAACAAAAACAGATAACCTAAAAACAAAACTAAAGCAGTGTGCCAACTGAAGAATAAAGCAAGAAAACAGAACAAACTGATAAAAATAATTAGAAAATAATAATAATAAAATAAAATAAAAAGGGAAAAAACACAGGACAACAGAAAAGCCAAGTAGAAATGGAAATGTATACAAAATGAAAAATATTAAAGAATAAGAAGAAAACATAAGGGAAAATAACACAGGACAACAGAAAACAATGTAAGAAAAGAAATATATAAAAAATAAAAAATATGTAATAAAGCACAGAGATACCAACAGACTAAATTAAAAAAAAAACTACAATAAGAAACAAATTTAATAAAAATAAATAAAGAAAAAAAAACCCAACAAAAAAGCTGGAACCAACAACACAATGAATCAAAACATAATAAAATTAATAGTAATAATATGTTTCTCTGGGGTCTCTGCTGTAAGTGTCCTTGCACATACCATGAGCCACAGGCTACCTCTGCCTCCCCAAGAGGCTCTCCTCTGTCTCTGTGCTGGTCTGTGGACTTGCTGTGAGCCCTGTGGGGAGCACTCAGACTCTGATCTGGCCCAGTTCCTGCTTGTGCTTGCCCCCAAAGTCCACAGCTGCCAGAGCTAGACCATTTTCATTTGTGGGAACACTCATTGTCAACTCAGACATTCCATAGATGCCAGGTCTACCTAGCTGATTGTGGGGATTTAATCTGCTGCTTGTACAGCTGATGGAAAGATTTTTGATCTTCTTCCTTAGTCGCCCCATTCCTGGGGTTCAGCTTTGGTTTTATCTCCACCTCTGCATGTGGTCCACCCACAGGAGTCTTGTACCGAGGTTTCCTTGGAGTTCTTGGGTCTGCCCTGGTGAGTACAGGGCACAGTGGTTTTATGACTGCTAGGATCACAGTATCCCCGGCAACGCCAAATGTGCAGGGAAGCCAGTGGCCACATGCACAACAGATATGGCCTTAGTGAGTGTCTTTTCTGGCGCCTGGCATAAGGCACATGAGGGCCAGCCCTGGCCAGGCTTTTTCTGATGCCTGGCAGCAGGTGCACGAGGACCAGTCCTGAGATTTTTTTTTTTTTTTAATGCCCTAAAGTTGACACATGAGGGCCAGCTCTGAGGGTTTTTTTAATTTCTCAGCGGACAGCACTGGTGTGTGGGGAGAGAGAGGTTACAATAGTGGCTCCTCTCCCTGCGTGTGACTCAGCAGTAGCACCCTGATTCCATGGCAGCACAGTGTTCTCTGTAGGCATTCCCTGCTGCGGATTTCTTCCTTCCCATCCCCTCAGTCCGTTTCCCCACAGCCAACAGCAGTTCTCTCCCTGAGCCTGTTCTCCAATCCCTACACTCCAGCTCCCAGCCGCCTCACACACCTGTGAACACACATCCCACTCCGGGACACGTAAGGCCGAGGTACGGACTGTCTGTGTATTTCTCACTCTGTCACCTCTGCCACAGATCAGCTGCTTTCACCCTCTTCCAACAGCCTCAAATACTTCCCTTCTGTCCCAATCGATTTCCCTGATGGAGTGGCGGTTTCCCCAGATTTGGGAATCTCTCCTCTGCTTCAGCCCCACCGCCCTGGTGTGCAGGTCCCATCCCCCTTCCTCTCCTCCTCCTTCTCCCTTCTTTTTTCCATCCTACGCAGTTATGCAGGGATCTTTATAGTCCTTTCTGGTGTCCAAGACCTTCCACTAGTTTTCAGCTGGTGTTCTCTGAGAATTGTTGCATCTGTAGTTGTACTCCTGATTGATCCACAGAGAGAAATGAACTCCACGTCCTCCTGCTCCTCCTCCATCTTGAATCTCTGCTCATTTATTTTTATATTTTCATCATGTTCTGTAATCTTGCTAACTACTTTCAATTTGCTAGAGGCATTTTTTTTCCATTGGATATCATAGTGATTTTCAGATACACAAATATTATGTCATCTAAAGATTAAGATAATTTTATTCTACATGTTTTCTATATTTTATTTATTTCTCTTGCCTTATTGTACTAGCTAGGACTTACAGTTCATTGTTGATTAGAGTTGTTAAAAGCAGACAGATTTTTTTTGTTGTTATTTTCTTTCTTTCAAGGAAGAAATTTAGTCCATAACCATTAAGTATGATGCTGCACATTTATTTTTTAATATATAGCTTTTATAATACTGAGAAAGTTTCTTCCTGAATTTCTGAGGGTTTCAGTTGTAAATGGTGCTGAATTCTGTTAAATGGTTTTTCTGCATGTATTGAGAGGATAAGCTTTCTTAATTTTATTTTAAATTTTATTAATATTGAAAATTATATCAATTAATCTTTAAAGCTTAACAAATTCACATTACTACTAAACCCTACTTGATCATATATTCTCTCTTTATATAACATTTGGTTTGATTTACTGCTAATATATTTGAGTCTACAACCCCAGAGGTTATAGCTCTATAGATTGCTTTCTCCTAATGTTTTACATTTGCTATCAAAGTTTTGATTTTAGTTTTAGAGTTTTGGTTTCAGCTAACAAAGTTTAGATTTTGCAATCATCATATGATTAAGAAAGTATTTTCTGAATCCCTATATGCTAACATAGTTTGCATAGGATTGAAGGTATTTCTTTTATAAGATTTCATATAGTTCATTATTAAAGTTTTCAGGCTCCAGGGTTTTCTTCATTTCAAGGTTTATAATTACAAATTCAGTTGAAATTAAATACATGTTTATTGATCTTTTTATTTTTAAGTCCATTTTGGTAATATTGACTTTCTAAGAAGCTGTTCATTTTTTATCTAAATTTCCAAATTTATTATCATAAAGGTTTTAAATAATATATCCTTATTACCATATAATGTGGCAGGGTCTGCACTGATGTCCCCTTGTTCAATCTTGATTTCATCAGACTGTTTCATTTCTCTTTTTAGTCTGCTACGTCAAATTACAGTTTGTTATTTTTTTAATTGGTTGAGAATTTTGCTGATATTAACTCTTTATTTCCTCTTTCTCTTTCTTCAATTCATGTTCTTTGTTTTTCTTTTCTCTGTGTATTAAATGAAAAGCTTAGGTTATTGATTTTAGAATATTTGAATTCTTAGGTTATTGATTTTAGAATATTTGAATTCTTAGGTTATTGATTTTAGAATATTTGAATTCTTAGGTTATTGATTTTAGAATTTTTGTTTTTTTCTAATGAAATTATTTAAAGCCACATTTTATTCTTAAACACTACTTTAGCTATATTGCACAAATTGTGTTAGGTTGTGTACTCTTTTCCTTTGTAATTTATTTTTGATTGACCAGTTATTTAGAAATGTGTGGTTTAATTAGCAAATATGTTGGGATTTTCAATATATCTTTCTATTATTGACTTCTAATTTAATTCATTTTAGTCAAATAGCATCTACTATATAATTTCAATTCTTTGAGCTCTGTTTGAATTTTGTTTCAGATTTATTTAAATTTGTTTTATGGTGTATCTTTCTTGGTAAATATTTCATGTGAACTTAAAATTATTTATTTTTCCTTTATTGGACAGTGTCCCCAAAATATCAATTAGGACAAAACATTTAAAAGTATTGCTCAATGTCTTTTATACCTTTAATGATTCTCCATATATGTTTCCTATCAATTACAGAGAGAAGAATGTTGAACACTCCAAATATGATTATAAATTTGTCTGTAATTCTTTTTTTACTTTATGAATTATTAAACTGTGTGGTTGAGTACAGCCATTATGCTTTCTTGACATATTGGCATTTAATCATTATGAAATGTTCCACTTTATCTCTGGTAATATTTACTTGTTTTGAAGTTCACATTTTCTTTATCAATATAAAGTGACTCAAACTTTGTTCTGCTTAGAAAGTTCATAGTATGTCATTTTTATCCTTTTACTTTTAAATTTAAAGTAAGAATTTTGTTTAAAAAAACATTGAATTGTGTCTTGCTTTTGCATCTCATCTGACTTTAAATGTGTCTTTAAATTAAATGATTTAGCATGTTTAATTTAAATTAATTTAATTATTGGATTCCAACCTACCTTCTTGCTTTTTGTTTACTATATGACCCATTTGTTCTTAGCTGGTTCTTTTTTTCAATTTTTCATATATATTTTTGGATTAAGTGAATAGTTTTTAGTATTCTCTTTTTTCTCTATTATTGGGTTACCCTGCATACCAGATGGTTGTTTTTTATTATTGTTTACTTGTTGCTCTAGGGTTTAAAACACACATCTCTAATTTATCATACTCTATTTTTAATAATACTACAGAAATGTAAATAACATTAAACCCTTAAAATGATATACTTTCACTTGCATCTCTTAACCCTTTTCCTATTATGGTTATATGATGTACTTCTAAACATATTGCAAACTCTAAAAGGCATTGTCAATATTTTGCTTTAATCTGTCAATTATCCTTTAAAGGCTTAAAAATAAAATTAAAAAAATAAAGAATTTGTTTTCTAATGCTGTGTAACAAATTGCCACAAATTTAGAGGCTTAAAATAAAACACATTTATTATCTTATAGTTTCTGTGGGTCAGGAATATGGACATGGCTTGGCAGGATCCTCTCCTTTCTAGTTCCTCACAGGCTGCAATTTAGTTAACATACAGGGCTGAAGTCTTATCTCAAAGCTTGGCTGGGGAAGCCTAGATCACATGGCTGTTGGAATATTTCAATTCTTCAAATGTTGCCAGACTGAGGGCCTCAATTTCTAGCTGACTGTTGGCGAGACAACATCTTCAGTTCCTTTTCATATGGCTTCTTCAACATGGAAGCTCACTTCATCAAACTGTGCAAGGTGTTAATACAATTGAGTGTCTGCTAACATGAAATAAGTAGTGATCTTAATGTAACCTAGACATGGAAGTGACTTCTCATCCCCTTTTCTATCTATTGGAAGCAAGTTGCTGGTTTGCCTACGCTCAAGGAAAGATTACACAAATACATGAATATCAAGTGGTGGGGACCATTGAAAGATATCATGGAGATGTCTACTAGAATAACTTTTACATTTCTCTACAAATTATAGAAATTTTTATTGTCTTGTGGAGGCACACTTTTCTATTTACATAATTTTCTTTCCATGGGAAAAATTTCCCATAATATTACTTGTAGTTCTGTTCTGCTGACAATATTTTTTTCCTTTTTTCTTTTATTTTCTCCAAAAATTTTATTTCATTCTCAATTTTAATGAAATTTTCATTAGCATAGAATGTTATGTTTTTCTTTTTTGTTTAGCACTTGCAGTCATCATTTCAACATATACATGTTTTTTTCTTTAAATACTTGAAAATGGTTCTGCTACTATCTTTAAATTTGGTTTTCTACTTTTTATCATCTCTGTCATTTCTGTAACTATAGCACACTGAATTTTCTTAATTATGGGTCATAATTAAGACTTTTAAAAACTATTGGATTCTGAATATTGTGAATATTACATGTATTGTACCTGAAATTTTTTGTCTCTTTTTCAGTGGTGCTAGGCTTTTTTTGGCAGGCAGTTAGATTACTTTTAGATTAGTTTGATATCCTTACAGCTTGCTTCACTTTGTGGGATAATTTTTAAGGATGGGTCTATATCATATTTCACTCCATAGCTAATTCAGCCCTTCTACTAAGATATATCACCCTCCGTGGTCTCCATTTTATGCCTCACATGATGCTCAAATACATTCTACTCTGGCTTCTCAGAGCTCAGATGCACCCTGCTTTGTGTCATCTCTGGGAATAATTCAGTTTAAAACTATTCAGTCATTCTTTGACCCTCCTCAACACTTTCAATTTGTACCTGGGGAATGTAGACCTCAGAAATGATTCATGTTGATCCCCATCATATTTCTGGAGTGTTTACATCTGAAATCTTCCTAGCATCTTCCATTTGCCTCATCCTCCATGAGTTTCTATTTCCATATCCCCATCTCATCAAGTTTATCGATATCTGTTTGGGTTTTCTTTCCCTGTGCCTGCATTCCAGATGTTGTCTCCAAGTAGAAAGCCAAGGAAATGATAAGGCTCACCTTATTGTTTCCTATCCTCAGAGATCATATTCCTGCACTTTTTCCATTACCTGAATATATTGTTTTCATATATTTGTCTAATTTTCTAGTTGTATAGAGAGGGATTAATTGTTGTCCTTATTGTATCTGTTGTATCATTGCTACCATGAACAGATATCCAAAAACAGATTTTGCTAAAGTTTTTTTGAATAGGCTTGTTACTATGTTATTGAATTATGTTAGGTGAGTTTTAAGTGTGCACACATGTGTGTGTATTTTATACAAGGAAAGAGCAATTTTGCACTCTAAAAAGGTCACCATTTCTTTGAAAATGGCACATTTTATGATTGGAATAGATAAGCCTGAATGATCTTTTTGTAGATACAGAGCAAAAATGATTTTAGAGATATCCAGAGATAGTGTTTATTAAGAGTTCAGTTTGAAGAGAAGACTACTATTCTTTATATAATGAGAATTTTAATACCTATAAAATTATTAGTTTTAACAGGAAAGAGTTGTGTTGGCATTTTTATCTTGAAAAAAATTTTGAAGTAGAAGAGAAAACAATTCACTTAGATAGGAGATGTGGAATACTTTGAGTTGTTCAAACTGTACACCTCACCTTATCATTACTGAGAATTTTTGTAGTCATAGTGTTCATCATAATGAAAATTTGTTTGGTTTTCTACCACATATACAAGGAATATTTTTAAAAGACTGAAATGATGAGAACAACTACCTTGAGAGTGAGGGAAGAGGGTGGACTTCAACAACTACTCTTAAGGTGGCTTGAATTCTAGGTCTACGAGTGGACCTTATATCTGAAAAATTTATCCTTGGTTCATCCAGCTCACTGTAAACACTTTGAATCATTTGAGGTTGTTACCCTTTCTTTCTACTTGTGAGCAGGTAAGACCCTCCTAGCTGGAGCATCCAGAACAGTTAGAAGAATCTCTGGGAACTGAAAATTGAGCGAGCTTCTTGGAGAGCCTGATTGTTTCTTAACTTTCATCAGATTGTATGTTTGGCCATTGTGTGCATTTGTAACTGGAAGGATGGTGTAAGCTTGTCTCCGATGGAAGTGTTATGGCATTCTCTGATTTAGTAGGTCTCTGTTAACAAATAAGTGGCATTTTTTAATATATTATAAGAACTCTGATTATTTGCCTGTTCTGTTAAACTGTATTTCCTTCAACCATATCACTCTTGAGACTGCCACAAAGACACCTAATTGAAAATCCGTTACACAAGATGTCTCTTCTCAGTTTACTGAGAAAAGTACATCGATGTAAACGAAAGGTCTAAATGAAATGCATGTCATATGTTCTATGATAGAGTAATATTCAGAAATAAAGAACCAAAGGCATTAATGATGATTTTGTGTAACTCTGATAGTGCTGTTTAAGATCAAATATCATCCTTTTAATCAAAGACCTTTTCCTCTACAATGTAGTTCAGTGTGAAACACAAAACTCAATACTTCATACGACTGAAATTAGAACTTACTGAAATAGTGTTTGATGAGCACAAAGAATTGCAAAACAAAATTAATTTATTAGGTATGAAAGAGAATTAACATTTTGGTGATTTGAGCTTTAGAGAGGTACATTAAAAGTTTCTTCATTATTCACATAAAGTATACTATTGGCTAATTTCTCCAAGACTAATATTGATTACATAGAATTTGATTGATACAAATGCAGGTATATATCTGCTACCATCATGTATAGAGAATGGTTCAGAATACCTGGATAAGGTAAAGTAATGGTTATGGGCTGAAATGAGCCTCCCCAAATTTCATATGTTGTAGCTCTAAACCCTAGTACCTCAGAATGTATCTATATTTGGAGATAGACCCTTTCAAGGGGTAATTAAGTTAAAATGGAAACAGGGTGGGGA
Source organism: Eubalaena glacialis (assembly GCF_028564815.1). Lineage (NCBI taxonomy): Eukaryota > Metazoa > Chordata > Mammalia > Artiodactyla > Balaenidae > Eubalaena > Eubalaena glacialis. The sequence continues at coordinate 37,423,474 of NC_083731.1, read as the reverse complement.
TTGATCTAATCTGACTGGTGTCCTTATAAGAAGAGAGATCGCAGGGATGCATGCTCACAGAAGAAAGAGCACACGAGGACACAGCAAGAAGGCAGCCATCTACAAGCGTAGGAGAGAGGGGTCAGAAGCAATCAAAACTGCCAATACCGTGACCTTAGACTTCCAGCCTCCAGAACTGTGAGAAAATAAATTTCTGCTGTTTAAGCCACCTAGTCTGTGGTATTTTGTTATGGGTGCCCTAACAAACAAATACAGTAATTGTATTTTTTAAATCTTCCATAATTTGTTTATAATTCATTGCTATAGTTATGAGTAAACATTAACTTTTTGGCATGGATTCTATGTGAAATATTCATTCTAACATTTTCTCAGTGTTTAATATGAACTGTATTTTTGCTAGGATCTGACTTCTCAACATAAATTAACATGGAAACATTCATTTTAAAAATAATTTTCCTTGATTCTGTGAGAAACAAGCCCATTCTAACTTCCCTCCCCATAGCAAAAAAAAAAAAAAAAAAAAAGTGTTGTGACCAACATACCTTTTAAAGGATCAGATCAAATTTGAATACATTCAAATCCAAGTACAATACATGAAGAGCACATTTCTCACCTCTTTGTCATGCAGAGGACATTACACTTTTTTTCCATATTAATTAATTTTTTGGATAGCTAATATGACTAACATAATGGACAACGGACTGTGACTAGATGTCCTTATGAACATTCTAATGCTATTTACTATCTGGTAGGCAATCCAGAACCATTTTATCTAAGGATATTTTAACAGTATTTACTTATTTGGTTTAGAATGGTTGCTGTAAGTAATCCTGGAATTTTGGATTTTGCAAAATAGCTGGCTGGAGAGTAGAAGTTAGTTACATAGATCCTCTTCCTCTGTGTGACCAACCAAGTGAAAAAAAGAAGGCCTTCATGCTAAATAGTTTCCTCTGAGATGATGTATTATGCTCCTTTTGTTAACACTAATCTGTTGGTCCTAAACCAATTTGTGTCACAGTGTAGAAAAAGGGAATTTAGGGAACTAATAGGGAACTAAATCTAAATAGGTCAGGTTTCCTGCAGAAAGGAATATTACATTATTCTCCAGATTCTTCTTGTGTCTTTCATTTTATAGATAGATAGATACATGTCTGCTTCAAGTGAATTAGCAATTTAATCCCTTGTAATATTACAGATTAATTTAGCTATAAGATTGACTTTTAGACCCACAAATCATAATTCATAAAGCATATACTTTTTTAGCATGAAAATGAAAAAAAGATGTAAAAAAAAGAGAGAAAGAAGAGGAAGTTTTGCTAAAAGGTTTTCATCTCCATCCTTGGCAAGAAGTTGCAAAATCCTTAGGAAAATTAAAATAGTCATAGCTTGCCAATGGAATTTGGAGGAAATAAATGTAAAACTAGAAAATTAGAATAGCTTATAGATAGAGGATTCCAAGCACGCACACACACGCACACACACACAAAATTAGCAAAAATTACAATTGGAGATGGTTACATGGGTTTCAAAGAACAGAATGGAAAAGGAAGAAATGATAGCACATGACCTAACTCTTAAAGATGAGACAACCTGCTGTGACAAACATACATTTAAAAAATCAGGGCAAATTTGGATATATTCAAATCCAATTATAAGGATCCAAATTTAGAATGAAAAATACTTGAAAAGAAGTCTGAATTGTCACCTCAGTTAAAAATATTTTATATTCTGTATAAAAATGATTGACTGAGGTGGGCTCAGCCAACCTTCAGTGTGTGTGGCATCTAAGGCCCTTTCCAAAGATATAGGCCAGAGGGCATAGGACATTATTAGATATGAGCTGGGAATGTACATTGATCTCCATGAGAAATAGAGAAGATTTTACAAAGTAAGCTTGGAAGGTACAGTGATGCTGTGGTGGTAATCTTATGGACTTAATTAAATCAGGAACTGGAATATGTCACTAGAGAAATATTCTGTGGTTGTGTTGCCTAGTCAGAATGCATAATTGAGATGGCTGTTAGGTGCACATGGGGGGTTCTGCCTCCATTGCTATCTAGTTGGTGTTGAGCTAAATCTACTCAGTTTAATTAGGTATGTCAGATGTGAACTTGTGGAAATTCTCAATCCCTTCTCTGTAACAAACATTAAGCAACACAGAAATCTAGGAAGGGCACAAGAGTTCCCTACTATGATCAAGGTAATGGTGGAAGTGAGAGCTTTATGTAGGCAAGGCAGATGTGCATGGAGGCTGGGAGTGGATTAAAGGCTTGAAGATTTATTTTTTATAAATTTATTTATTTATTTATTTTTGGCTGCGTTGGGTCTTTGTTGCTGCACACAGGCTTTCTCTAGTTGCGGTGAGTGGGGGCTACTCTTTGTTGCGGTGCACAGGCTTCTCATTGTGGTGGCTTCTCTTGTTGCAGAGCATGGGCTCTATGTGAGCGGGCTTCAGTAGTTGTGGCATGCGGACTCAGTAGTTGTGGCCCACGTGCTTAGTTGCTCCACGGCATGTGGGATTTTCCCGGACCAGGGCTCGAACCCGATTCCCTTGCATTGGCAGACGGATTCTTAACCACTGACTGCACCACCAGGGAAGCCCAGGCTTGGAGATTAAAAGAAGTGGTTTCCTTAATAGCTTTAGCCATGCTAAATATGAAAATTCATCATGGTAAATAATGTACAATAAATTTATAGACAAAGGTGATTGGTATTTTTATTAGACTTATTACATATTTTCCATTTTTATTTCTGAATTCAACTAAGAAAAATTTTCATTTATGTGGACTAGCCTCCAGTATATATTACACTTTTACAAAGGGATATTTAAATTTACTGTCATACTGTCTCAATCTTGTGAGGTAAGACCTGGACTTGAGAACACTTAAGAATAAGTGGGGGCACTCTGTGAACAATAGCATAATAATTTTCTTAGAAAAACAAACAATGGACTATTTGGGGACTTTAAACCCCCATAGGACAAATAGAGACTGGTTTATAAAACCGGTCATCTTTCTCATCTCATCTCATAATTTTTTTCTTCTTCAGTCTTGGAGCTGGGGCTGTACTTAGCTTGCCAATAAAATGATATATTGCTGCACAACACTTGAAAGCCAACCACTGAATTTGACTAAATACACGACAGAGCCTGGGGACAGCAAGGAGCAGATTGCCACTGTCTCTGGTTATGTCAGAGTGTGTTTGATCTTTCTGCTCTAGTACATGTGAAAATAGATGGAATTTCTTTATAAAAAGCAACAAAAAAACCCAGATGGCATAAAGGGAAGTGGACATAGGGGTGGTAATAGTGACTGCAGATCAGTACTGCCTCTCCTTAGGAGCCCTGAAGGGACAACTTAGGGAAATCCTTATGGCACAATCAGACCTTGCTGTACTTAGGGTAAAATGTGCCAAAATTAGTTTTATAAAGCCTGAATACTATTCACCAAAGCTGTGCCCATGGTATGAATTTTGGCCCTTTCCTTTTAAAAACAGTTATTTTTTTCACATATAGTATCTCTTGACTTGCATTTTACTTTGATGTAAGGATCACGTTTTTTATTACTATTCTTTCCATATGCCTAATATTAATATTCCATCTCCTGTCTCTTTCCTAATATTACTAAATAATTTTATTTTAGGAGAGTTTTTTGTTTGTTTTCATTTTTTTCAAAGTATGTAATTGGTTACTAGGGACGATGACATCAGCCAGAGGCCTTGTTTCTCTCTCTCCAGACTGTATTCATATAGCCCAGTTAGCCAAGCTACCAAAAGAAGAAAGTTAATGAGGTTTTTCTTTTATCACACTGAATGCACAAAAGTGTGTCACATTCAAAATTCTTCTGAAATAATCAAAATGAAAAAGTACTTGGTTTTCAATAATACTTTGTTTACGAAAATCTTTGGATAAGCAAATTGAAGGCATAAAATGCTAAAGTATTCAGTATTTGAGTAAGTAATTTGATAATTACCCCTCAACATTCCCTAGGTCCCATCTCATTTCTCTGTCTACAGTTACCTCTCCTTCACCAGAAAAGAACTTAATCACTTACACATAAAAATAAATGTCTTCTCTTAAGACAATAAAAATGTAAAAATAAGTAACCTTTTCTCTGTCAATAAAGAGATCTAGCAAACTTAGACACAGCCACAAAAGTAATTATTTTGCATAAAAATTTCTGACTATAGGTCACTAATTTCTACTGTGGTTCTCCGGGGTCCTCTAGTATGGTATGATAATTAGATTTTTATTTTACCATAACAAGGTGTTGTCATTCCAGAGTACAGACGATTGACTCCTACAGGACAAGTCTAAGTGAATATGAATGATGTGATTTTACTATAAATGGCATTATACTAATAACTCACAGTATACAAAAGATGAAAACATTTCTATATTCTGGATCTGTGCTCTTAATTCTCATAGTTTCAAAATAGTGTCCCCGTGTGGTTAATCTATTTATCTGAAAAAACATAGGCAAATAGAAACCTATAGGTAAAACCCACTTGAATGTGTTGAGTGTGGTCCTAAGTATTCTATATGAACAATCAATGACCACCATTCTTTGGATAAAATAATTACAGAGATTGTCACTATTAGTATTATGGTTTCACAAAATCACACATTTGTCAAATTGAGTATTTAAACAAAGGAGCATTATATCCTCATTAGTAAAGAGTAATCATTCCATATAAATAAAATTATTTATAAATTAATCACATACATAAAAATAGAATACAAAATTACACTAGAAAAAAAATTAGAACTTGGATTCTTTGGCAAGTAATACATTATAAAACTGCAAACTAAATATTATCAAGGCCATATTCTATTTAAAGTAATTGATCATTTATATGTGATAATACAAAGTTATATAGTGAATTAGTTTGTACCATACAGCTGTAGAAATGCAAAAAGTCTTAAATGGCAGTTCATAAAGCAACAAATGAAGATGTGTGAATCAGAAAATTCAGTCTTGAATATTTGGACTGAACTCAGTTATGCAAAAAATAGTGGTTGCAATATTTTCGATAACCACAAGCTTCATGAAATATAATCATGATGTTAAAATCGGCTGTCTTAATCAGAAAAAAGAGAACAAAATTAGAGAAAAATGTTTATTTTGGTGACCTCAGAGGCACTAAAATTTTAAAACAAGGTGGGTTATCAAAATAATAAACAAAATGCTCTCTATATATATGTTAGTACTAAATAAGAACAAAAATTATAAATGTAATTGTTACTAGGCTCTTATAATTATTGTAAGTGTATGTCCTTAAAATTGGTTTGTTATGGGAGATTGGTTATGCCATTTGAGCTAGAAAATGATTTTCCTATCTTTCCTTATACACACTCATGTAAACTCTGTGTAGAATCTCTCACTAGGCAAAGTGTATTCAGAACCCAGGTTCTTATTTTTCCCTAGCAAAGTGACAATTTATAAAGCTTAAATTCAACAAATTCTTATTTAAACACAATAAAAAATTGTTCTTTTATAAAACCAGAAACTAACTAAAAAACACAACATTTGAAGAAGTATAGAACGCTTGGGAAAGTCTTTACTTTTTCTTTCTTTCCTTTCTTCTTTCCCGTAGTTAGTATTAAAGATAATTTCAATTTACACTTGTGCACTTACAGATAAGATTCAGTCTAGAAGTCTCAGGAATCATCAGCTCAGGTCAAGGAGTCACACACGTCAATCACCTAATTTGCTATCAAGCTCTGCATCATGTTCCGTTGCCTTCACGATCCTCAGGGTTCATGATGTGAGATGAAGGGCACTGAGGAGTAGGGAAAGTATGTCTATTGCAAATTCAGTAGTCACATTCAAGGAAATTCCAACTATGGTGATATGAAGACACTGGTGAAATCCTCTTTGCAAAAAACTGGACCAAATTGACCAAAACTATCATTTGCAAGCTCTAGAAATAGACCAATGGCAGACAGCAAATTGAGAAGCACGTACTCCTGGAAAACTAATAGACCTTCATAACATAACAGCACTAGTCTATGGCTTTCTTGTCTAAGGCTGCTCCTATTCCTCCACGGTTGATATATGTTGTAGTTTTAAGAAAGTGTCAGACCCCTAAAATAATCAGCTTTGCCCCCAGAGGGGGCAGAGTGAATCTGGGACCAGGGCAAAACCTCACAGCTTTGTTCTTAATAGTAGTAAACTTGGTAGGAAACAAATGGGTAAAACATGTGCCTTTATAGTCTGAGGTCATGGCCCTGGTTGGGATGAGTGCAGACAAGCCAGCAATTTAACCAGGAGATCCTGAAATAAAAGAGCCATAAGATGGCTATCTATGTTTTCCACACATACCTAGTTACTAGGAAACTACATGCAAGCCCAGGCAAGACCCGAGAGGCCCTGATGGAAAGTAAAGGCCATGGAAGACTTGTCAAGTGGCTGGCCTTTGAATGTGCTTTCCAGCCTAACCACAGATCAATCAGCAGAGACTGGTAGTCTTAGAGGCTTGCGATGTTGGAGTACTAACTCTGCTCAAATCACTGATGAACATTAAACTACACAGATACAGAAATGACCTCTTGGAAATTAGACTAAAAATAAAAAGAAGAATACAGACATCAAACAGAAACCTCAGTGTGTGTGCAAAAAGGTGGGAACAGAGTCCAGAGGTCCCGAATAAAAGAGAACTTGTGACTCTCACTCAGTGAATGCAAAGGGACACTGCAGGGACCTAGATGTTTACTTTATCACACAAAAACTCACAAATGTCTATTATAAATATGCTCAAAGAATTAAAAGAAGCTATGCCTAAAGAATAACTTATGCCAAACATATGTTTTTCAAAAGTTCTGCTTGAAACAACAGGTAAACCTACATGGACTTTATTAGAACAATAAATAAAGTGGATTTAAAATATGAATATATCTTTAAAAGTTAAAGTGATAATGATAAAGAGAAAAGACATTAAACATATTTTGGGTGAATTGTTTACATTTCATGTCATTTTCCAATGGCATAATATTAGACTAGACACTGGGAAAATTATTATTTTTATAATATTTAAACTCTTCCTTTATGGGTTTTAAAAATGACTTCTAAATTATATGAAAAAATAGCTGTAAAGGTCACTGTATTTATGATGATCACATTCCCGTTATTTTTGGTACTAATTGTATTTTATTTAAACAAATTTCTTTTTGGTTATTTTACCAAAAATTACATTCAGGGAACTTATTTGATAAGAAATATTATATAGATTAGTACAGACACATGCCATTAAATGAAAGGCTAAAAAGTAGAACAACCTCTGTGGAATTAAAATCTGAAATGAATAATTCACCAGCTGTTATTACAGATCAAATACATGTATTTCAGTGGAAACACTTGGGATTTCTAATTGTTCACAGTCAAATTCCATTTGATTTCCTTAATCTATTTTTCTTCTTTGATCTCCCATAATCTGTAGTACTGTATTAGTGGCTTTTATTAATGGAAATTTTTTTCTACTAAGGGGAATTAATATCTGAACATCTGAGCTTTGCATATAACTATATAAAATTATCATAGCTCTGAGTGAAAGCCCTTTCTCTTGCATAGGTGTTATTCTTAAAAACAAGGTTACAGTACTTAAAAATACACCATTTACTTTTAAGAGACAGAGTTTCATATTCTGCAAGGACACATCTGCTTGAAATCTCTTTGATCAGTAACATATATTTTAACATCTTATAATCATGCAATAGATTGTGGTTTCTAAAATTGATGTACATGAACAGGTCCTAGATTTTTGGATATTTTCTGAATTTATGTAAAAAATAACAAAAAAGTATAAATAATTGTGTCTGTCTCTCAGGAGTGAGAGATATGCAGATTCTTAGGGGAGTCCATGAAGGCAAAATAACAACAAAACCTAATTACCTATTGGGGGGTGAGCTTGTGTGTGTGTATGTGTGTGTAATTAAAATAATAAATTTAAATATAATGAGAAGCCCTAGAAAGCATAATCTATGTGTTAGTAATTACCCTCTATCATCAGTCAAGGTACTACAAGGGGGGATTTAGTATTTTAAGTAGATATAGGATTGGAATTGCTAGGTTGTATGCTAATAAAACACTAATGTCAATATACCTCAAGGTATATGGTACATTAAATTTACCATGATCATGGCTTGTACAAATTCACTTCATTGAAAAGACTCTGAATACAGATATTCAGAAATGTTTGCTTTCTGTGTAAAAAGAAATTAGAATACATGGGGAGTGCAATTTAGGACTGAACACAATTCTTTACTGTTCTTTGGTTTTATTAAGATATACTGGACTTCATTAAATTCACTGATACAATATAATGTAATTTTCACAAGAATGCATAAATTTTATATTGGTCCAGAAAAAATAGTCAAAATATGCCAGTACTTTCAGAAATTAGCAATGAACTCAAGCTTTAAGACCATATTAAATGGTAAATTATTTTTAAATTTATTGAATATAAACCTAGTGGTATTGTTCACCAAAAGTCAGTAGATGATTTTTCTTTAGTTGTAACAATTCTATTACATGAATTAATGCCTTTTGTATGTGTCTTAGCTTTGACTGCTCCCATACTACTAGTACAATAAAGGCATACGTCCTGTTAATGAGAAACTATGAGACTATTTTATTTAAGAGACAGGTTTGGACTAGGTAAAAGGTAGATTTCCTCCATACAAGTTGGTTTAAGTAGGGCTTGGGTTTGTGTGTGAGCATATTACAAACCAGAAAACAACACTTTAATGAAGGTGATTGTTCGATGAGAAGCATATAGAAGAGCAGGTTTTTCAAGAATAAACTTTGCAAATAGTAGCTTTTCTATACTGGGCAGCTAAGAGATATTCAATCAAACAAGGAACACATTGGGAAAATGAAAAAAATGTGAATTGTGCTGCATTGCAGACCCGAGTTGAAACCTCTGTTTTACCACCTTTGTAACATAGTTTCATATTTCTAAAAAGTAGATTAAGATAAAGTTTCTGGAAATCCAATGAGTTGACATGTGTAAAGCCAGGACTTAAGAGTAGAAGTTATTTACCCTTTATAAGTGAAGTAAAAAATCTGTTCTAAGGAGCGAAGTCTTCAGTTTTGGTGACAAGAATGTACTTTCTCTAGTCCAGTCATGATCCTTTAGGGTAATTCTCAGAAGAAAATACTTTACATTTGCTTTGGAAGATTAGCTGGGATGTTTTAAATCTCTTCTGGACAGATATTCAACATGGTGTATACCCTACGCAATATGAAGGAATCCTCCAGAAGGGTTTTTTTTTTTTTTGATTTTTTTTTTTCCAGAAGGGTTTTATATTGTTTAAGAGTAAGCATCCAGTTTCAACAGTGGAATCTTTATATATCAAGATAGATTTACATCTTCAAAAGGATTGTAGAAACTTCCTTTGGAATCTTAAAATATACTCCGATTTTTTTAGTTAAATTCCCTCCTAATAACAGTTCCAAAATTTGAGTGCTAACTCAATTCTCCTTTCTTCCCAGTGCCTTCCAGATTTGTACTGCATTGTTATTCAAACAATTAATTCAAAAGGTATACAACATTTTTTTTAAGTATGTGTCTCTTTAATTCCCTCACTTTTATTTGAAAAATAGCAAATTTTTTTTTTGAAATCGGCATGTGATATCACTGAATATTATAATGATCTTGTCACCTGGGAAGGTTAGGCAATGAAATTTACTTACAGGAATAACGTGATCCCACACTTAAAATCTGCATTCTGACTATAAAATTGAAATGATCTGATGCAAAATGCAAATAGCAGAATTCAAAAATCACTCGAACTATTCAACTAAAAATAATTTCTCAGTATTTGTTATTTATCATATAGGTGGATTCTTTTAGCCAGGAATACCAAGGAATTTGAGGTAGTTCTATATATAATACTGTATTCAGACTTTATGATTTAGAACATCTCAACCTATCCAGATAACAAAACATGCTATTAGGAGATTCACTTTTATGAATGTGTGCTCTAGAAAGCAGACAGGGATGTTACTGGAAACCCTTTACTGAAGAAATTAGGCATGATGTTGGCAGGAAAAAAAATTACATTTTTTTGGCATCCTTGGAGTATTCTCAGTCAGACATTTAAGAGGGGCTGAGGTCATCTTAGGGATGTGGCTTGTAGCTTTTAGACACTATGTTAGTGTTTGTTCAAGTCTTCACTGGCCAAGGTTGAAGTGTAGTTGAGAGGAAATTTCAGAGGAGGCTAGCTAGAGTTTGGTCTAGGAGAGAATCTTTGTTAATACTCCAAGTCTCATCCATATTTGATTCAGATCACTTAAGCAGTGATATTTGTGGCTTTTGAGCTGATAATACTTAGATGAGATTTTTTTACTTAGAGTTGAAGCTGTAATAGGATGAGACTTGTAGGCAAACTGGGGTTGAATGAGTAACTTTTGCATGTGGTACAGACAGGAAAGCTTGGAGCTAAAGGTCAGATTGTGGTGACCTTAATGATAACATTAAAAAGACATGTCCACATTCTAATCCCTGGAAACTGTGAATCTTATCTTGTACAGTAAAAAAAAAAAAAAAAAAAAAGACTATTATTTCGTATGAAAAATATATGTGTGATTAAGTGAAGGATTTTGAGAGGAGATGCTTACTATGGATTATCCAGTGGGCCATAAATCCAGGGGCAAATCTTTATAAGAGTGAGGCAGTGTAAGATTTGATTAAAAAAAAAAAAAAAAAAAGGAGAAGATACACACCCACAGAGGAGGAAGCCACAGAGAATAACAAGTGAAGAGATTTAGTGATGTTAATAAAAGCTTAAGGAACAGCAAGAAATGCCAAGGAATGCCAACAACCACCAGAAGCCAGACAAGGCAGGAAATTGATTCTTCCTTAGAGCCATTGGAGGGAGTGCATCAATGACAACACTTTTATTTCATACTTTTGGCCTCTAGAACTATGAGAGAATAAATGTATGTTGTTTAAAGCCAACAATTCAGTGGTAATTTGTTACAGCAGCCACAGGGAACTAATGTAAATCATCTTGCTAGCACAAGATATGATCAGGCTAGCTTTTTCACTATTAACCCTTAGAAAGTGTGTCCAGAAATACTTTGCCATCTATAAATAGCTGTATTTGTTTCTAATAGCAATCACACATACATACTCATACACACATGCCCACAGGTGTGCATACATGCACACACACACACACTCTTATGTGAATGTACAACATTTCTAATTGTAATAGAAAATGGGAACAAGTTGTGAGAAATCCAAAAATTATTGTGATAAATAAAAATATATATATTTTTGTAGTTGCAAAGAAAAAAACATCTTGGCTTGGATGTTTCTAATACTGATAAAGTTTTTTTTTTTTTGAGATTTTACAATTGTTCTTAAATATATTAAATTGTTTTCTAAATGAAAACATAAATATGATTTTTTCTTAGAATTCACTAGCATTTTATTAAATTATGCACAAATCTCATTTTATATAGTTATATTAATGTGTATTTGAGAAAATTTAAACTTCTTAATCCTAAATTTTTTAAAAAAGTAATCTTTATTTTAATCCAGAGGGGGAAAGAAATCAAACACACTATATAGTCATTAAAGACCTTTTACCCTCTTTTCCAATCTTTTCATCATCCAAGTTGGTCTTTTGCTCAGTCTTATCATTTCTCACTTATTGGCAATAAATTAACATACTTGAATTTGATTGACCAAAATGGCATTATCAGTCAACTTGATCTAATTAATATTTTAAACATTCTCCATCCAACAAGAGCAGGATACCTATTCTCCTCATGCTCACATGGAACAATCACCAAGATAGAACACATTCTGACTCATAAAACACACCACAACAAACTTGCTAGAATGGAAATCACACAAAGTTTGTTCTAAGACCACAATATAATTAAACTAGAACTCAACAACAGAAAGATAACTGGAAAATCCCCAGATATTTGGAAACTAAGCAATACATGTCTAAATGATGCATGAGTCAAAGAAGTTTCTCAAGTAGAACTAAGTGAAAATGAAAATAGAACTTATCAAAACTGTGGAAAGTGGTAAAAGCAGTGCTTAAAGGGAAATTTACAGTATTAAATGCATATTTTAAAAATAAAGGATGATCTAAAATCAACAATCTAAGTTTCAACTTTAGGAAATTAGAAACAGAAGAACAATTTAAACACGAATCAAGGACAGGAAAAAAATTTAAATCTAAGAATTACTGTAATTGAAGACAAAAACATTGAGAAAGTTAAGGAAACTAAAATCTAAGTCTTTGGAAAGATCAATAAAACTGTTAAGCTCTAGCCAGGCCAACTAAAAAGAAAGAGAGAAAATACAAACTACCAGTATTAGAAAGGAAAGAGCGATCATCACTATCATGCCATAATCATTAAAATTATAATAAAGGCATGTTATAAATGATTCTAGCCCACATATTTGATAACTAAGATGAAATGGTCCAGTTCCCTGAAATGTGTAAGCTATCAAAATTTGCATGAGAAGAAAGAGATAATCAGAATAGGTTCATATCTATTGAACAAATTAAATCAATAATCAATAACCTTTCAAATAAGGAAGCACCAGGCTAAAGCATTTCACTGGTGAATTCTAACAAATATTTAAGGGAAAAAAATACCAACTCTCTACAATCTATTCCAGAAAATAGAAGTAGGGAGAATACTTTTAAACTCATTCTATGAAACCAGCATTACCTGAATACCAAAACCAGATAAAATTTTTACGAGAAGGGAAAACAGTAGACTAATAACTCTCATGAATATAGATGCAAGTCCTTAGTAAAATGTAGTTAACCAAATACAACAACAGATTTAAAAAATTATATACCATAACCAGGTTTTGAAGACTATTACAATATTTGAAAATCAGTCAATACAAACCACTATAGTAACAGGCTAAAAAATAAATATCATATGATTATATTTATTATGCAAAACAAAAACTGAAACTCCAAAACCGATTCCTGAAAAAATGTCTTAGCACACTAGAAAAAGAGGGACCTTCATGAAAATGACAAACACCTATAAAAAATGTATAGCTAACATCATACTTAATCTTTAAAAACTGTACACTTTCCTTCTAAGACTGGGAACGGGATAAGATGTCCTCCCAAGCAATACTATTAAACAAATGTATTGCAAGACTGAGCTAGTTTAATAAGATAAAAAAGGGAAAACATAAGCTATGTAAAGAAGAAAAGAAGAAATAAAACTGTCTCTATTCAAAAATGACAAAATTGACTATTTAGAAGATACCAAAGAATGCCAAAAAAATTATAAAATTTCTGTAGCTAATAAAAGAGTAAGGTCTCAAGATGCAAGGTTAGAGGGGATCAAGATGGCAGAGTAGGGAGATGTGGAACTCACCTCCCTGATCATAAACACATCAAAAATACATGTACATACGGAAATATTCTCATCAAAAACTAACTGGAAATTAGAAGAAAGACTCCTATACAACAAGATTGTAAGAAATATCCACACAGAATTAGGTAAGAAGGGAAGAAAACTGGCAGGTTGAGACTCATGCCCCTGGGAGGGGACTCAGAGGAAAAGGGAGATTACACAGGTGGAGATCCTCCCTGGAGAGTGAGTGGTCTGAGCCACACTTTGGGCACCCCAGTCCTGGTGTCTGACACAGGAAAGGTGCGCCCCCTTGACTGGTTGGAGAGCTGGTAGGACTAACATGAGACTCCCCTTATGAGGAGCATATATGTGCTTGCTTGCTCCTGAAGCAGGGTGGAGAGGGCAGATTGACATTGCACGAGTGGCTGACTGGTTTCCCACAAACACCCTGGCATGTGCCCCAGCCTGAGCCAAGCGAACATTCCAGTCCTACTTGCTTCATGCTCCACACTGGAGCAAGGGCTATGTGACTGAGGAAAGAGCTCAGCTATGAGACACAGAGGTGGCTTAAACCTGAAGTGACATCTGAGCAGGGCAGGGGAAGCCATTACTGGTACTTACACAGGAAGTGCATCAAAAGAAGGCCTGGGCTTCCCTGGTGGCGCAGTCATTGAGAATCTGCCTGCCAATGCAGGGGACATGGGTTCGAGCCTTGGTCTGGGAAGATCCCACATGCCGCAGAGCAAGTAGGCCTGTGAGCCACAACTACTGAGCCTGCGCGTCTGGAGCCTGGGCCCTGCAACAAGAGAAGCTACGACAGTGAAAGGCCCATGCACCATGAGGAAGAGTGGCCCCCGCTTGCCACAACTAGAGAAAGCCCTTGCACAGAAACGAAGACCCAACACAGCCAAAAAAATAAATAAATAAATTAGTTAATTAATTTAAAAAAAAAAAAAAAGAGAAGCCCTGACTTCTGTCTGCAGCTGGACCACCACAGCCTACACATCGACACACACCAACAGCCTACATGGGCCATTCCTGCCCTGTGACAAAGCTCCACATCAGGGTAGGCAAATGTGACAGAGGCTGAGGGGAGAGATCAACTCTGATGAGCAAAGGAGGCTCAGATCTAAAGTGGCCTCCAAATGGGGTCGAGGCAGCCATTACTGGTGCTTGCACAGGCAGCACATAAGAAGTGACCCTAACAGAGGTCCCCACAGCCTGTGCCTCTCACATGCCAAGAGCCCAATAGGCAATTCTTGGTCAAGCACTGCTCACCTCTGGGGCAAGAGTGCAGAGAACACATACTTAAAGGGAAGAGAGCCAGCTTAGAACTGACCCTCAGGGCTTCAGCTACAGCAACTAGAGACCAAACCCTGCCTCTAATATGGTAGCAATGGCCACTGAATACAGGGGAAGCTCCAGCTCTTATCAAGGTGAGAGTTGCCAGCACATTCTGAGGAAAGATATGACTCATATTTGCATCAAATCCAGCTCTCTTACCAAAGTCAGTAAGTACACTTAGACTACATAGGGATGCTCAGACATAAAGACACCCTTTTAGAACTGCAGTAGATAATAGTTTCACCTAATACATAGAGACAGAGAAGATTAAGCAAAATGAGAAGACAGAGGAGTTCATCTCAATTGAAAGAGCAAGAGAAAACTCCTGAAAAATCATATAATGGAACAAATTTAAAAAAAAAAAAACACCAGATAAAGAATTCAAAGCATCAGTAAAAAGAATGCTAACTGAATTAATGAAAAGAATAAATGAACAAAGTGAGAATTTTAATGAGGAACTAAAAAATATAAAAAATAAGTCAGAAATAAAGAACACAATAACTGAAATAGAAAACACACTAGAAGGAATTAATAGCAGACTAGGTGATACAGAAGAATGCATAAGTGATCTGGAAGATAGAGAAATGGAAATCATCCAATCAGAAAAGCTAAAATAATAATAATAATAAATGAGAACAGTTTAAGAGATCTCTGGGATAGCATCAAATGTGACAACATTCCCATTATAAGGGCCCCAGAAGGAAAAGAAAGAAAGAAGGGGGTCAAAATATATTTGAGGAAATTATAGTGAAAACTTCCCACACCTGAAGAATGAAACAGTTATCCAAGTACAGGAAGCACAGAGTCCCAAGCAAGATGAACTCAAACATACCCACACTTAGGCATATCATAAATAAAATGGCAAAAGTTAAAGATAAAGAGAAAATTCTAAGGGAAACAAAAGAAAAATGAAATCTTATTAAGGGAGTCTCCATAAGGCTATCTGATTTCTCTGCAGAAACTTTGCAGGCCAGAAGAGAGTGGCATAATATTTTCAAAGTGCTTAGAGGGAAAAACTTGCAACCTAGGATACTCTATCCAGCAAGATTATTGTTTAGAATAGGAGAGATAAAAGTTTTCTCAGACAAGCAGAAACTAAAAGACTTCAACAATACTAAACCTACCCTAAAAGAAATGTTAAAGGGTCTTCTCCAAGTGGAAAAGAAAAGGCTTTAATAA
Source organism: Eubalaena glacialis (assembly GCF_028564815.1). Taxonomy (NCBI): domain Eukaryota; kingdom Metazoa; phylum Chordata; class Mammalia; order Artiodactyla; family Balaenidae; genus Eubalaena; species Eubalaena glacialis. The sequence continues at coordinate 37,407,599 of NC_083731.1, read as the reverse complement.
GAAGAATCTTTAGGAAAGAAAAACATCCCACTAGTAAAGGCAAATATATAGTAAAGGCTGAGGATAAACTAATTAAATAACCTAGTACACAGGTTAAAAGACAAAACATTGAAAAATCATCTATGACTATAAAGATCAGTAAAGAGATGAACATGAAGATGTAAAATAGGACATTAAACACACAAGATGTGGGAGAGGTGAGTAAAAAATGTAAATTTTTTATAATGTGATTGAATTTAGAAAGATTACCTGTTTAAAACAAGTAGATAGAGTTATAGGTCAACATATATGAACCCTATGGCAACCACAAATCAAAAACCTATAATAGATACACAAAAACTAGAGAGAAAAGAACATAAGCATACCACTAAAGAAAATTATCAAATCACAAAGGAAGAAACAGAAAGAAGAAATGAACAGAGAAGAACTACAAAAACAACTGGTAAGCAGGTAAAAAAAAATGACAATAAGTACATACTTATCAATAGTTACTTTAAGTGTCAATGGACGAAATTTTCCAGTTAAAATATATAGAGTGGCTGATTGGATAATAAAGCAAGATCCATTCTACATGTTGCCTACAAGAGACTCACATCAAGAGCTAAAGACACATACATGCTGTAAGTGAGGGGAGGGAAAAAGATATTTCATGCAAACAGAAACAAGAAGAAAATTGTGGTACCACACCCATATTAGAAAAAAATAGACTTTAAAACAAAATCTATAACAAAAGCCACAGTAGGGCATTATACAATGATAAAGGGATCAATATAAAAAGAGGATATTTAAGAAGTAAGAAGAACTACAATCCTGCAGCCTGTGGATCAAAAACCACATTCACAGAAAGATAGACAAGATGAAAAGGCAGAGAGCTATGTAGCAGATGAAGAAACAAGGTAAAACCCCAGAAAAACAACTAAATGAAGTGGAGATAGGCAACCTTCCAGAAAAATAATTCAGAATAATGAGAGTGAAGATGATCCAGGACCTCGGAAAAAGAATAGAGGCAAAGACTGAGAAGATGCAAGAAATTTTTAAGACCTAGAAGAATTAAAGAACAAACAAAAAGAGATGAACAATGCAATAACTGGAATGAAAACTACACTAGAAGGAATCAATAGCAGAATAACTGAAGCAGAAGAACGGATAAGTGACCTGGAAGACAGAATGGTGGAATTAACTGCTGCGGAACAGAATAAAGAAAAAAGAATGAAAAGAAATGAAGACAGCCTAAGAGACCTCTGGGATAACATTAAACGCAACAACATTTGCATTATAGGGGTCCCAGAAGGAGAAGAGAGAGAGAAAGGACCCGAGAAAATATCTGAAGAGATTATAGTCGAAAACTTCCTGAACATGAGAAAGGAAATAACCACCCAAGTGCAGCAAGTGCAGAGAGTCTCATACAGGATAAACCCAAGGAGAAACACGCCGAGACACATAGTAATCAAATTGGCAAAAATTAAAGACAAAGAAAAATTATTGAAAGCAGCAAGGGAAAAAAGACAAATAACATACAAGGGAACTCCCATAAGGTTAACAGCTGATTTCTCAGCAGAAACTCTACAAGCCAGAAGGGAGTGGCATGATATAATTAAAGTGATGAAAGGGAAGAACCTACAACAAAGATTACTCTACCCATCAAGGATCTCATTCAGATTTGATGGAGAAATCAAAAGCTTTACAGACAAGCAAAAGCTGAGAGAATTCAGCACCACCAAACCAGCTCTACAACAAATGCTAAAGGAACTTCTCTAAGTGGGAAACACAAGAGAAGAAAAGGACCTAACAAAACAAACCCCCCAAAAATTAAGAAGATGGTTAATAGGAACATACGTATTGATAATTACCTTAAAAGTGAATGGATTAAATGCTCCAACCAGTAGACAAAGGCTTGCTGAATGGATACAAAAACAAGACCCATATATATGCTGTCTACAAGAGACCCACTTCAGACCTAGGGACACATACAGACTGAAAGTGAGGGGATGGAAAAAGATATCCCATGCAAATAGAAATCAAAAGAAAACTGGAGTAGCAATACACATACCAGATAAAATAGACTTTAAAATAAAGAATATTACCAGAGACAAAGACAGACACTACATAATGATCAAGGGATCAATCCAAGAAGAAGATATAACAATTATAAATATATATGCACCCAACATAGGGGCACATCAATACATAAGGCAACTGCTAACAGCTGTAAAAGAGGAAATAAACAGTAACACAATAATAGTGGGGGACATTAACACCTCACTTACACCAAAGGACAGATCATCCAAACAGAAAATTAATAAGGAAACACAAGCTTTAAAATGACACAATAGACCAGATAGATTTAACTGATATTTATAGGACATTCCATCCGAAAACAGCAGATTACACTTTCTTCTCAAGTGCACATGGAACATTCTCCAGGTTAGATCACATCTTGTGTCACAAATCAAGCCTCAGTAAATTTAAGAAAATTGAAGTCATATCAAGCATCTTTTCTGACCACAATGCTATGAGATTAGAAATCAATTACAGGGAAAAAAATGTAGAAAACACAAACACATGGAGGATAAACAATACGTTACTAAATAACCAAGAGATCACTGAAGAAATCAAAGGGGAAATCAAAAAATACCTAAAGACAAATGTTAATGAAAACAGGACGATCCAAAACCTATGGGATGCAGCAAAAGCAGTTCTAAGAGGGAAGTTTATAGCTATACAAGCTTACCTCAAGAAACAAGAAAAATCTCAAATAAACAATCTAACCTTACACCTAAAGGAACTAGAGAAAGAAGAATAAACCAAACCCAAAGTTAGCAGAAAGAAAGAAATCATAAAGATCAGAGCAGAAATAAATGAAATAGAAATAAAGAAAACAATAACAAAGATCAATAAAACTAAAAGCTGGTTCTTTGAGAAGATAAATAAAATTGATAAACCACTAGCCAGACTCATCAAGAAAAAGAGGGAGAGGATTCAGATCAATAAAATTAGAAATAAAAAAGGAGAAGTTACAACAGACACCGCCAAAATACAAAGCACCCTAAGAGACTACTACAAGCAACTCAATGCCAATAAAATGGACAACCAGGAAGAAATGGACAAATTCTTAGAAAGGTATAACCTTCCAAGACTGAACCAGGAAGAAACAGAAAATATGAACAGACCTAAATGTCCATCGACAGACAAATGGATAAAGAAGATGCAGTACATATATACAATGGAATATTACTCAGCCATAAAAAGGAACGAACTTGGGTCATTTGTAGAGGCATGCATGAATCTAGAGACTGTCATACAGAGTGAAGTAAGTCAGAAAGAGAAAAACAAATATCACATATTAACACATATATGTGGAACCCAGAAAAATGATATAGATGAACCAGTTAGCAGAGCAGAAATAGGGACACAGATGTACAGAAGAAACGTATGGACACCAAGGGGGGAAAGCAGCAGCAGGTGGGGGTGGTCGTGGTGGTGTGATGAATTGGGAGATTGGAATTGACATGTTTACACTGATGTGTTAAAATGGATGACTAATAAGAATCTGCTGGAAAAAAATAAATAAATAAAATAAAATTCATAAAAAAAAAATAAAATGTAAAAAAAGAAAAAAAAAAGGAGGATATTACAGTTGTTAACATATATGCACCCAATACAGGAGCATCTGAATATATAAAACAAATATTACAAACATAAAGGGAGAAATTGACATTAATAAAATAATAATAAGGAACTTTAACATACCACTTATATCAATGGATAGATCATCCAGACAGAAAATCGATAAAGCCACCATGGTCTTAAATGACACAATAGACCAGCTGAACTTAATAGATAGCTACAGGACATCCATCAAAAAGTAACACAGTACACATTTTTTTGAAGGACACATGGAACATTCTCCAGGATAGATCATATGCTAGACCACAAAACAAGTCTCAACACATATAAGAGGACAGAGATTATAGCAAGCATTTTTTCCAACCACAATGGTATGAAACTAGAAATCAAGAAGAAAAATGGAAAAAACTGAAATACATGGAGACTAAACAACATGTTCTAAAAAAACAATGGGTCAATGATGAAACCAAAGAGGAAACCAGAAAAAACCTTAAGACAAATGAAAATGGAAACAGAATTTTCCAAAATCTATGGGATGCAGCAAAAGCAGTTCTAAGAGGGAAGTTTATAGCAATATTGGCCTACATCAAGAAACAAGAAAAATCTCAAATAAGCTAACCTACCATCTAAAGGAATTAGAAAAATAAGACAAAACATAGCCCAAAGTCAGCAGAAGGAAGGAAATAATAAAGATAAAAGAGTAAATAAATAAGAGGTAAAAAAATAGAAAAGATCAATGAAACCAAGAGCTTTTTTTTTTTTTTTTTTTTTAAAGATATACAAAATAGATAAACCTCTGGACAGGTTCATCAAGCAGAAAAGAGAAAGGAGCCAAATAAAGAAAATAAGAAATGAAAGAAGGGAAATGACAACCAATACCACAGTTATACAAAAAATCATAAGGGAATACTATGAACAGTTATATGCCAAGAAACTGGACAATCTAGAGGAAATGGCAAATATCTAGCAACACACAACCTGTCAAGGGCCAGGAAGAAATAGATAATCTGTATACACTGATCACTAGTAGTAAAATTGAATTTGTATTTAAAAAAACAAACAAATTCTCCCAGAAAATAAATTCTAGGACCAGAAGACTTCACAGGGGAATTCTATCAACATATAATTAAAAGGTAATGCCTATCCTTCTCAAACTATTCCAAAAAGTTGAAGAGGATGGAACACTCCCAAATTCATTATACAAGGCCACCATTACCCTGATACCAAAACCAGACAAAAAAATACAGGCCAATATTTCTGATGATCAACCAAATATTAGCATACCCAATCCAACTATATCTAAAAAGGATCATACACCATAATCAAGTGGGATTTATTATAGGGATACAAGGATGGTTCACTATTAGTAAATCAATCATTGTGGTATGCCACATCAGCAAAAGGCAGGATAAAAATCACACAATCATCTCAAGAGATGCAGAAAAAGCATTTGACAAATTTCAACATCCGTTCATGATAAAAACTTCATCAAAGTTCATATAGAGGGAACATAACATAATAAAGGCCATTTATGACAAACACATAGCTAACATTATATTCAAGGGAGAGAAGCTGAAAGCCTTTCCTCTAAAGTCAGTAACAAGACAAGGATGCCTACTATCACCACTTCTATTTAACAAAATATTGGAAGTCCTAGCCACAGCAATAAGATTAGAAAAAGAAACAAAAGGCATACAAATTGGAAGGAAAGAAGTAAAATTTTCACTGTTTACAGATGACATGATACTATATATGTAAAACCCCAAAGTCTCCACCAAAAATTTACTGGAACTAATAAATGAATTCAGTAAGTTGCGGGATACTTGATTAATATACAGAAATCTGTTGCTTTTCTATAAATTAATAATGAACTATCAGAAAGAAAATACAGGAAAAGCATCCCATTTAAAATTACATCAAAAAGAATAAAATAACTAGGAATAAACTTAACCAAAGAGGTGAAAGACCTATACTCTGAAAACTATAAAACACTGATGAAGGAATTTGAAAATGATATAAAGAAATGGAAAGAGATCTCATGTTCTTAGACTGGAAGAATTAATATTGTTAAAATGCCAACACTACCCAAAGCAATCTATAGATTTAATGCAATCCCTATTAAAATACCCATGGCATTTTTCACAGAAAAGAAAAAATAATCCTAAAAATTATATGGAACCACACAAGAGCCCAAATTTTCAAAGCGATTTTAAGAAAAAAGAGCAAAGTTAGAGGTATCACACTCCCTGATTTCAAACTATATTACAAAGCTACAGTAATCAAAACATAATGACACTGGCTTGAAGGCAGACATATAGACAAATGGAACAGAATGGAGAGCCCAGAAATAAGTCCACTCACCTATGGTCAATTAATTTACCACAAATGTGGTAAGAATATACAATGGAAAAAAGACAGTATCTTCAATATCTGATGCTGGGAAAACTGAACAGCTACTTGTAAAACAATGAGATTAGAACATTTCCTCATATCATATATAAAAATAAACTCAAAATTGATTAAAGGCCTAAATGTAAGACTTTAAGCCATAAAAATCCTAGAAGAGAATATAGGTAGAGCACTCTTTAACATAAATGGTAAGGCAAAAGAAATAAAAGCAAAAATAAACCAATGAGACCTAATTAAACTGAAAATCACTGGCACAGCAAAAGAAACCATTGACAAAATAAAAAGATAACCTACTGAATGGGAGAAAATATTTGCAAATGATATGACCAATAAGGGGTGAATATCCAAAATACATAAACAGTACATACAACTCAATATAAAAATAACCCAAAACAAACAAACAAACAAAAACCCCAACTGATAAAAAAGACCAGACAACCTGAATGGACTATCATCAAAATGTCTACAAAAAACAAATGTTGACAAGGATGTGAAGAAAAGGGAACCCTTGTACATTGCTGGTGGGAATGTAAATTGGTGCAGCCACTATGGAAAACAGTAAGGAGGTTTCTCAAAAAAACAAAACTAGAACTACCATTAAATCCATCAATCCTACTCCTGTGTCTATATCTGAAAAAACAACAACAACAACAACAAAACTCTAATTTAAAAAGATATATGGGCCCCAGTGTTCAGAGCAGCATTACTTACAATTGCCAAGGTATGGAAACAACCTAAGTGGAAAAATACAATTATCTGATGAAAAAAATCAAATGAACTGTAAATAAAGAAATATTCTGTGTTCACATACTGGAAGTCTCAATAATTCTTCAGTTGTTGATTCATTCCCATATAGTGGATCAATAGTGGATCCCATGTAGTTTCAATAGATCCATAGTTTCAATAGCATCCCAGTCAAAATACCAGCAAGCAATTTTGTAGGGTTGAAAACAAAATGGCTCTTAAGTTTATATAGAAGGAAAAAGACACAGAGTAGTTAACACCATACTAAAGAAGAAGAAAAGTTGGAAAACTGATACTGATTTCAATTTTAATTGATAAAAATGTATCAATATCAATTCATTAATTGTGACATATATAACATACTAACCTAAGATGCTAACAACTGGGGAAATTGATTTGGGATATGAGAATTTTCAATACTATCTTCTCAATTTTTCTATAAATCCAAAATGTTTTGAAATAATAAAGCCTAAACAACAAATCTATAGAGACAAAATAACTTAATGATTTCTTGGGGCTGGATATGAGAACAGGGAGTTACTAATAATGCCCATGAGGAGCGTTTTGGGGATACCAGAAATGTTCTAAAATAGGATTGTTGTAATGGTTGCATGACTTTTAAATTGATTAAAAATCAGTTTACTAAAAATCAATCAATTAAATTTACTTAAAATGGTAAATTTTATTATATGTGAATTATTTCTCAAGATCTGTTTAAAAAGAAAAACATGTAACATAAATACTGAGAAACAGTACAAATGTATAATATAAAAAGACAGAAACTGTAGAGAGTCATATACATAGAAGTAAATATATTTTGGCTGAAACTGAAGTAGGCAGAGTAGAGAAAGAAATAATTGAGTAAAGAAAGGAATACAAAATATTGACATTTAGAGGCAGAGAAAGAGGAGAAATTCAACATCAGTTTATTTTACTATCAGTAGCTGTCTTTTATTAATATTGTCACTTTATTATTTTAATTTTAACTAAGAAGATACATGCAATCTAACATAGCTTAGTCACTAAATATATTTTTCTTGGATGTATCACAATTATCTCCTTGAACCAGCTGAATACCAAAGAAGCTTTCTTTTGGTCCAAGACAAGACACAGGTAGCCTATTACATGTTCTCTTTCTGTGAATTTCAAATTCCTCAGGTGATCTCTCACACTTCTTCCCCTGGTTTATTTTGTTGAACGTGCTTATAGAACTGCTCCTAAATTTTTCAGGACTGAAAGCAAGAGCATAGCACTTTTAGGGAATTCTGAGTTTGGTCACATGTACCCAAAGCAGGCCTTGAAGAAGTGTTCAAGTATGGGTTCTGAGTTTACTCATCTCCTTGACCTTACTGATCCTTGACCCTGTGGACATGTGGGTGGCAGCAGAATTGTCTCAGCAAGTCCTTGAAAGCATGGGGCCAGGGTGAGGCCACAGTTATGTGAGGTAAAGATAAATATGACCCTTTGCTGTTCTAGATTCTTTGCTATAGAAAAAATTTTGGAATCCTTTTCTTATCTTACTTGGAAGTAACTCTTGACCATTTGCTTAGGAGAGGATATTTGAACAAGCTGCACCTCCTCCACTAGTTTTGTTGGATTTTTGTTCTTGTATAATGTTCTTTATCTGTCTATTTATTTATTTGTCTATTTTTAGACGAGCAGAGAGTATAAAAGCATTCTAGTTTGTAAAACAGCATTAGAAAAGAAACTCAGAAATGACCAATGTATGTATTTGAATAGAATACAAACATTTGACAGTGACAACATGTTCATGTTAATAAGGAAAAAGTTTTCTTTGCAGGTCCCTTTTCTTTAGAACAAAGCTCTAATGTTGGTGTTATACCGGGTTGTTCTCTACTAGAAACCATTATTAGGAAGCATCACTAGAAAGCATTACTAACTAGATTCAATTGAAGAGGACACCATATAATTGACATGCTTGTATGCCACATAAATTTTTAACCTACTGAGAAAAAAATATGTCAACTTATAGAGGACAAAATATCATTTTCTTTCTGGTAAAGTCTAAGTTGGGGGCCCCAATTCATATACGTGGGCAAGTATTCTCCTAATCCTGAAACCCTGAATTAAACAGATTAAATATAGACATACATTTCTGACATGGAGAACAGAGGAAATATGGACTTTAAGTGGCAACATTTTTCCCAAGAGGAAGAATCTGATGAACATATCACCAGTTTCTTACGAAAACTCAACTTTTTATTCACTGCACTTTCCCAAGCATAGAGTTAAATGAGGAAGCCCCAAGAAGACATGTATGTTTGATTACTGGAACTTTCTTCCCATGGAAGGGGATATGAGGAATAGGGAAACAGAGTTCCTCATCTAAGAAATGTGGAAGGAATTGGTTTATTTTAGAGTTAGAAAAATGAGTCCACTTGACTGTCCCTAGACGAAATGAGATGTGTTAGGACAATCATGATTCAGTAAAGGAAGATGATATGTTTGGGGAAACCATGTTTTCTGAACATGGGTGAGAGGCCTAGAGATAGATGTGATTGCATACTGATATTAATAGGCAGAAAAAGACAATTTATTTAAACCAAAAAAAGAAATGAAATACATACACAGAAAGAGTTGTGCCAGATATAAACTTATTTCACTTCATAATTTTTCACAGGCTCTTATTGGTCACACAAGACATTTTTGGAGAATGGAGTGATACATTCTACAGAGCCAGTTTTTATCATTGTTTAGAGTCTTAACTAGGTCACATTTGATTATCTGGAAGAGTTTGCTTCAAATCACTTTGAAGCTTTTACCTCAGGGTTTTGACTGACTGTACATTTGACAGGGAGTTTCTCCCTAATTACTATTCCATAGATTTGACTCTCTACCTCTTGCAGGCTGGTTTTCTTGCTACCAGACCTTTCTCCATCAAAAATGTATTAGAGTTCATGCTGTGTACATGGCAAGGTACTATGAAGTGAAGAAGAAGTTAAGAAGTCAAAGAGCTGTGTTCCCTGATCCCATCAGGTTAGCAGTTTGAAGTAGTCACAGGGCACATTGCAAAGAAAAAATAAAACAAAACAACAGCTACATATACAACTGGATGTTCTAGACAATTCCAAAACAAGTTATAACATCTTCTATTTCTTTTTCTCAAAGCTTTCATATAGTCATCATTCCCCCCTCCTTTTCTTTGGCAATTCTTAGGATTTGCAACAAATGCAAAATTTGAATCATTTATCATGTGTTAATTTAATCTGTTTTCAGTCCAAGTGACTGACTTTGTCCAGTATTGTTTCACTGTTTTTAAAGAAAGTAAGAGACTTGTTAGTGGAAGAAATAAGGCTCATATCATGTGCTCCTCTTTCTTATTCCTTGAAAACAACCTCGCAGACCTCAGACTATTTAATCATTTTAATATATTCTAAATCAAATAGAAAAAAGTCATAGAGTGGAAGCAGACAGGATTATGGAAATGTTTCCTACACACAGCCTGTTTTTCAAAATAAATTATTATCTACAAGTTAGTTTGAATATGACATACTATGTTTTTCCCCCTAATTATTGGTTAATGAAATTGAAATTTGGTAAATATATGAAGTATTTGGTAGAAACTGTTTTAAAAAATTACATGTTCAATAACTGTTGAGGCATGTATTCAAAACCACTAGTGTGGAGTAATATCACAAAAAAATATATACTTGAAGTATTTTCTCTTTGCATTTTAGTGTAGGAGGAAAAAAACTTCATAAATTACAAACAAATAAAGAAATGAGAATAACCTGTGATATCTCTTACCCTACCATTAAAATTGTTTAAATTAGCCTGTCCCATGAATTGGAGAGTCCTTTCCTTTTTCCTCCATATCTCCCCCTTTGGAAGCTATGTGTATGATCAAAGGCTTATTTATTTTATGAGAGAAAAATACAGTGAGAATCAATATAGAGTAAATAATTTCCTAACCAAAGAGAGGGTGTAAAGTGATGCAATAAAAGATTTATCAAATGCTTACAAAGTACTCAACACAGTAAGATGAGAGTAGGGACTTGGAGAATTCTCAAAATAGGGAATTCACAAATTAAACAATATCCATCAAATATAAATTGGACGGGCTTCAGTGGCAGGCATGACTGCTTTGCAACTCTGGAAAATAGAGAGGAATCCCACAGTGAGAGGCGGAAGAGGAGGATAAAAGCCCAAAGCAAATTATCATCCTGGAAAAAACAACTGGTAGACCATGCACTGTTCATTTTAATTTTAGAAGCGTTTAATAAAAGTGTAAATATAGAAGAACAGCAGTAAAACTAAGCAGCAGTCAAACTCAAGATTAAGAAAACTGGTGGTTAACACAAAATTGTAAATCAATTATACTCCAATAAAAATTAAAACAAACAAAAAAAAAGAAAACTGGTGGGTTCAGCTATGAGAACCTGCCAAGATGAAATAGGAAGCTTTTATAAATCTCTATCGTTATATGTCTTATTGTCAACAACAAGAAAATTGTAAATTCTGTAATCAGTTGAGTACTGTTAAAACTCTTACTTGCATAGTAGAGGCAAAACTTTACATCTGTCTTCTCAGGATTTTCAGCTGGGCCTGAGAATTAAACTGGCATTAGACAGATTAACAAGAGAAAAGCATGTACAGTTATTTAGTACAAGTTTTATGTGACACTGGAGACTTTATAAGGAATAAAGACCTAAATAAGTTGCAAAACCTAAATATTTTGTATTGGGTTGGGCAAAGGAAGGCAATGTAGAAAAGTAACTAAACTATGTGTTAGTCTGAAGGAAGATACTAATTATTTTAACAAGGTCATTTGTACAGAATTCTCTTGGTTTCAGCTTCCTGTCCTTGATAATAAGAGTGTTTCTTTACTTCTGGTGTGGAGAGGACATTTTTCATTTGGAGGTTTTGTCTCTTGCTTTCGGAAAGAAAAAGGCGAGGGTCAGAGTACCTTTCTTACACCTGCTGTCTTTTTAAGTGCCTTTCACACAAAACAATTTTTATGTTGAAACGGCATATTTTGTGGTGCGATAGTCTGATTTCCTTCAGTTGTGAATATGTGTGTTGTGGAATTCTGAAGATGATTAAACATGTTTTTTAAAGATTGTGTTTTGAAATCACCATCTATTGTCACCTGTTGGTCTGTTTCAACTTTTTTCCCCCTCTTTGGTCTGTTTCTTGGTGTGCCTAATTATTTTTGATTGAAAACCAACCAGATATTATATAAAGTATAGATATATTGACATTTGACTGATTGCATTAGTTTGGGTTTCTCCATTAACAAAACCTGGGATAAGAATTTAAGCACAGTGGTTAGTGTATTTGAGATATTCCAAAAATGCCAGTGGGGGAGTGAGGAAGTCAAAGAAGGAAAGGAAAAAAATCCAGTAAAATATGCACTATTAAATTAGTCACCACTATGGGAAAATACAATTGAGAAAGTGGGGGAAATAGTCCAGAGCATTCACCTTAGAGATATCTCACACAAAGAGCAACAGAGCAGAAGTCTGTGTCACCAGGTAAGGTCTGCTTATGGTGCGTGGAGAATAGTTAATTCCCCACCACTGCTGGACCACTGGGGTCTGGCAGACAGAGAAAGCCCTAAGACACAGCTTCTGGCATTTGGAAATGGGACTGGCTTAAAGTAAAATAGTAAATGTCCAGGGAGTTTGGTGGGGAACTGACAGCATCAGCTACTGTGATGTTACCCCTTCCTGAGAAGTTGCACTTTATCCTGTGAGAGAATTAGGAGTGGAGTAACTTATTTCAATCCAATCAGGAACTGAGGCTGGTTTTCAGTCTTTCAAGCTTCAGTTTATCTTGAAAAGTCACCTACATGGGGCATAGCCTTGCAGTCATACCAACTGAGCTCCAGGGGCCATTGTTTCCTAAGATTTGCCTTGTTCCTTTTTGAACTCCAACTCTAGGCTCCTTAGTACAGTGAGACTTCTGAAAACTCTGCTCTGCTTTTCAGCCACTTTCAATTTGACAGTTTTGGCTTGTAGAGAATAATGTGCAAATGCCTCGAGGAACAAACTAATGCTAAGTTTTAGTCGCATGTCTCTGCATTTCCCTTTTTTAGGGATCTTGAATCTTTGAAACCTCTTTCTCTTGGCATCCTTAATCTTCATCTTTTTTTTTTTTTTTTTTTTTTTTTTTCTCCTCAGTCCTGTGAGGAAGCCTAAAGCTCTGCCAGCTTTTCTGATTTTTAGCAGCATCCCACTGCCTGGTTTCTCAGCAAATGCTTTGAGAAGAAAAGCAGAACAGATGATCTGGGAAGAGAAGATGGGCTCACCATTGTTAGGTTCCTTCTTTCTCTGGGACCTCACTGCTCAATGTTAGCTCAATGTCATACAAATTTTTTTTCCATTTTTTCCTGGCCTTAAATTCTTACAAGCAATTCTATTATATCTGGAGCAGAAGTCAAAGATAGTAGAAGATAAATTGAAGAACAATTTTAAATTTTGAACCAAAAATTAAAATAAACTACAGATAAACTACATACTGGGACAGAGAAAGCATAAGAGATTCCCCATTTTGTTATGCAAAATAAGTATTTATCATATTGTAAGTTATCAAGGTGTATGCACAAATCTATGTAAGTTTATTTTTGACAAAGGCTAACAACTTCCTCTATGCAAAGTTTGAAATGAACTTCATGTCGCAATAGAGCTCAAAAGCACTCTAACATTATTTTTGAAATAATATGCACACATATATAGTCTTCTCTCTAAGGAGTATTTCTCAGAGCATGTTTGGGAACTCTGTCTTTTTCCAAGGTTGAGAAATCAATAGAAAAAAAATCAGTTGCTTTTGTGATGCTTTGCTGACATATTAGCTTACATGTTTTTTCTGTCAAGAGACTTCAATCAATATTTTATAGTTTTCATGACAAGTAGATAATACAACGTTAACAATTTTTGAAGGCAAATATATAATTACAATTTTCACATTGAAAGTTGAAGTATATAAAAAACTGACAGGAGGAGTTAATTGTGATAAAATTTAGAACTGTATATATTTTCCTGCTTGTGACATTGAATTGTTATGCCTGCTTCAGTACTTGTGTTTGTTTAATTTCCATTATCGTGATTCTCAAGGGGACATTGCTATTTTACCGGCCTCATACACACAATAACTAAAATCAGCCTTCATGAAAGAGGTTAAGGGTAGGGCAATTGGATTTCTGCAATACTGATTCAAGGACATATGATAGGGCAAAGTCAGTACAATTCAGCCTAAAAAGAATCAATACCGTCTAGGTACTATCTACTCTGAATTGATAGAATTCTAAATATATCAGAACTTAATTTTAGAATATATTTTTCATAAGAACCTAGCTTGATAAAAAATGAAATTAGTAAAAAAAAATTCTCCAAGTTGATAAGTTTTCTGTCTAACCCATGAAAGTCTTCAGTGCTTGTTCACATTGTTATAGGAAAACTAGGCAGTTTAAGAATGGAAATTTTCTTGAGTTGGCAGATAGGATTAGAAAAGACATCTGTGGTTCTATTACTTGTACAGCCATTCCACTGATGAGTTCTATGACCTCTAGCTAGTCACCTAGCCCTTCTCTGGACTTAATTTCCTTCCTGTGTATAAAACAGGAACAACACTTCTTGTAGACATTGCTATATTCATGGAAGAAAACTGCCCATAGGGCGAAGAAGTATAATTAAACTTTGGCATTGTTCCTTTAAAATTTAAAATCACATTAAAAATTAAGAAAGTCTTAAACATCTTCACCAGTGCTGGGCTGGAAGCAATTAAGTATATTGTTTTGCCCCTAAAATCATCCCCAGAAGGTTAGTTGTACTCCTTACTGCAACTGATATTTATTAATGTAATTGATAGTGGATGTTTGCTGATTACTTTCTCTCAGTCTTTAGTCTCCATTTTAAATATTATTCCTAAAATCATCATGGATTATTTAGTTAAGCAAGAAGTTGAAACATGGAAGTTAAAAACCCAAAAGAAGTTATAAAAAGAAATAAATAGTATGTAGATGAAAAAAGAAGCTATATTCCTAATAACCTAGGAGCACACAAGTAGCTATATTTACCAATTGTTTTAAAGTTTATTAAGCTAAATATTTATTTTATTGTTATATTATTCCTAATAAATACATACTTTGGGCTTTTTCAGACTTGAAATTTCTTTGAAAGAAAAGGAATATTCTACTTTTGTGGCTTTTCTTGCTTGCATTTTTAATTTAGAGAAGTAAAGCATTTATGTTTGTTTTTATAAAAAAATCTTTTCAATCAATAGTAACTTCTGAAGCTTATTTCCTATATTTTTATTTCTTATACTTTCTGGGTTACTATAAAATTATTAATATCTCCCTATGAAAATTCACATCTTAGAACTACATTAAACTTAAATAAAACTTCACATCTTAGAACCATGCTAATTTTAAATGAAGTGAAATAAAGAATTTTATTTCACAAATGTCTTTTACTCATAAACCTTTCCTTCAATGTGCATAATCTAAAGAATGTGATATACAACTGAGGGAACAATCAAGGATATGCCTGATTTGGATTTAATTCAATGAATATCTATTGAGCATTTATTCTATTTTATTGAATCTAAGACATCATTAATTTTAAAATGCATCATTTTGTATTTCACTAAGAAAGAAAAAAAAAAAAACTGGAAAACTGCAGCAAAATGTTTTGTAACATGTAGAATGTTTGTATTTTGCTTAACTACTGAGCTCTTTACACTTACCAAACTATAGATTTCTAGACATAGAGTTTGATAATAATATTTGCCCAATTAATTTTTTGATGCATGCATATAAATAATAAGCCAAATTATCTTCTTTACTTTCTAATTTTGACTCCTCTGCATCACTTTTCAACTCAGAGTCAGTTTCTGTGCTTTCCTACACAATAAACTCTCTACTTTCAAGAGTATTAGGAATTGATATTTTCCAGAATTTCCTTTTGAGAGATTGATTTCTACTTCTTTTATACCAATCTACATGTGCATAGAATAGAAAATAAATGTCTACATTAACAACGGAATAATTTGTAGGGTTAATAGCTGCTTTATAATTGTTATATATATATATATATATATATATATACCCCACCACCCAAAGTAAGTCCGACAAACTGGATAGAAAGGAAAATATATTTTTTTAAATGTCATTGAATTTATTTCACAGGATAGAGAATTAGGTAAGGTTACTCAAATATTGTAGCAGTGTTGTTTTTTTAAGTCCAAGAAAATATAATACAACAGACACTTTGTCTCTTAATAAGCACAGTTTTAGGCATCCAGCTTCTTTAATAAATGGTAACCTATGTTTGCTTCCTCTCTAGAATTCCTCAAAAGTTTTTATTTATGTTGAGACATATAACATACTTAAATCTAGGCAGTGCTTAGCTTTTATGTAGTCATAGTTCTAACATTTGGCATTTTCTAATATATGTCTTTCCCTCAGATGGGCAATTTCTTTCTCATTTCAGTTTCATCAAAAGACATGGCTTACACACAGTGAAATTTTTTTCTTTCACATTTTATACTATACATACTTTCTTAATACAGAGAGAATTAGGCATAGATTTTCACTTGTAGCTACATTCTGTTTCACATTAGAACTTTAATCTTTTATAGGAAATCCTTCTGCTTAGCCACTTTACTTTTCCCATGTGGACTAATATTTCTTATATATATATATATTTTTCTGCTGTAAGCCCTTCTTCCATAAAAGGAGATCTTTGGTTTGTTTCATGTTTCTTCATATTCTTACTCAGCTTTCTGTTATTAGCACTTCACAGCTATGTCTTCTGTGTAATATAACTTACCTTAACAATAGATAAAACCATATTTCTTAGAAGTACTTAGAACATTATGAATTCTGCCTCAACTTGAGTGAGATGTCCTACCCAAAAGAGAGTTTTAAACCCCTGTTTCCCTAGTGTTTTGAACAACCAGTCAATTGTGTTGGGTGCTAATAACTGGCAATAAATAAATAGATCTGTGAAATGCTTTGTTAAACAAAGTTAAACATATTTCTACTGCTCAGACATTTGAATATGTGACTGTATTGCACATTTTTAAATGACTACATCCAGTATTTGTCATTCATCTTCTTATAGAGAGAACACGCATTTTTGTTTTTTTTAATCAAGTATACAAATTTAGCACAGTGATGAAGCCATAACATAGTCAAGGAGAGAGTTTTCTCTAAAATGCTCTTCAAAATAAGCTCACCTACATTACAGAAATGCTAAGCATCAGTTGAAACACCAACAACAATCCTCTCAAACAGAAAAGAATATAAAATTGAAGGAATAAGAATAATTGAAAAAGTCACTGATTTGAAACTGAGTGTTGTCAAAAGTAAAGAGCTAGTTTGTAGCACTAACATATTCAAGGAAGTGATGTTCAAGTGTTTTCAGTGACAATCAGCAGGAGGGAATAGAGCACCTCACAGCAATTACTGAATTTCTGCCAGAATCTGTTATAACATTGCCTCAGGAGAGGCAAGATAAAGAAGATTCTAGCTAAGAAGCCGCACCAAGGAAACTAGGGAAATGAGAAAGACCGTAACAGCTTTAACTTGTGAAGTTACCTAATGATAAGAGGTGTTGTGCTTTGGGAGAGAGGGAGGGTGGATGGAATATTTTGTACTGGGTAATTAAAAGCAGAATGATTTTTCTTAGTAAAAATACCATAAATTATATATTTTTAAATTCAAAGTCAAAGGTTATATTACACTTAAGATATTTTTTAAACACCTTTATTGGAGTATAATTGCTTTAAAATGTTGTGTTAGTTGCTGCTGTATAACAAAGTGAATCAGCTATATATATATATATATATATATATATATATATATATATATATCCCCATATCTCCTCCTTCTTGCTTCTCAGTCCCACCCTCCCTATCCCACCCCTCTAGGTGGACTAAGAGCACCGAGCTGATCTCCCTGTGCTATGCAGCTGCTCCCCACTAGCTATCTATTTTACGTTTGGTAGTGTATATATGTCCATGCCACTCTCTCACTTCGTCCCAGGTTACCCTTCTCCCTCCCTGTGTCCTCAGGTCCATTCTCTATGACTGCATCTTTATTCCTGTCCTGCCCCTAGGTTCTTCAGAACCTTTTTTTTTTTTTTTTTTGATTCCATATATATGTGTTAGCATATGGTATTTTTTTTCTCTTTCTGACTTACTTCACTCTGTATGACAGTATCTAGGTCCATCCACCTCACTACAAATAACTCAATTTCATTTCTTTTTATAGCTGAGTAATATTCCATTGTATATATGTGCCACATCTTCTTTATCCATTCATCTGTCAATGGATACTTAGTTTGCTTCCATGTCCTGGTTATTGTAAATAGTGCTGCAATGAAAATTGTGGTACATGACTCTTTTTGAATTATGGTTTTCTCAGGGTATATGCCCAGCAGTGAGATTGCTGGGTCGTATGGTAGTTCTATTTTCAGTTTTGAAAGGAACCTCCATACTGTTCTCCATAGTGGCTGTATCAATTTACATTCCCACCAACACTGCAAGAAGGCTCCCTTTTCTCTACACTCTGTCCAGCATTTTTTGTTTGTAGATTTTTTGATGATGGCCATTCTGACTGGTGTCAGGTGATACCTCATTGTAGTTTTGATTTGCATTTCTCTAATGATTAGTGATGTTGAGCATCTTTTCATGCGTTTGTTGGTAATCTGTATATCTTCTTTGGAGAAATGTCTCTTTAGGTCTCCTGCCCATTTTTGGATTGGGTTGTTTGTTTTTTTGATATTGAGCTGCATGAGCTGCTTGTATATTTTGGAGATTAATCCTTTGTCAGTTGTTTCATTTTCAAATATTTTCTCCCATTCTGAGGGGTGTCTTTTCGTCTTGTCTATGGTTTCCTTTGCTGTGCAAAAGCTTTTAAGTTTCATTAGGTCCCATTTGTTTATTTTTATTTCTATTTCTCTAAGAGGTGGGTCAAAAAGGATCTTGCTGTGATTTATGTCATAAAGTGTTCTGCTTATGTTTTCCTCTAAGAGTTTTATATTGTCTGGTCTTACATTTAGATCTTTAATCCATTTTGAATTTATTTTTGTGTATGGTGTTAGGGAGTGTTCTAATTTCATTCTTTTACATTTAGCTGCACAGTTTTCCCAGCACCACATATTGAAGAGGCTGTCTTTTCTCCATTGTATATTCTTGCCTCCTTTATCATAAATAAGGTGACCATATGTGCATGGGTTTATCTCTGGGCTTTCTATCCTGTTCCATTTATCCATATTTCTGTTTTTGTGCCAGTACCATACTGTCTTGATTACTGTAGCTTTGTAGTATAGTCTGAAGTCTGGGAGCCTGATTCGTCCAGCTCCTTTTTTCTTTCTTAAGATTGCTTTGGCTATTTGGGGTCTTTTGTGTTTCCATACAAATTGTGAAATTTTTGTTCTAGTTTTGTGAAAAATGTCATTGTTAGTTTGATAGGGATTTCATTGAATCTGTAGATTACTTTAGGTAGTATAGTCATTTTCACAATGTTGATACTTCCAATCCAAGAACATGGTATATCTCTCCATCTATTTGTATCCTCTTTAATTTCTTTCATTAGTATCTTATAGTTTTCTGCATACAGGTCTTTTGTCTCCCTAGGTAGGTTTATTCCTAGGTATTTTATTCTTTTTGTTGCAATGGTAAATGGGAGTGTTTCCATAATTTCTCTTTCAGATTTTTCATCATTAGTGTATAGGAGTGCAAGAGATTTCTGTGCATTAATTTTGTATACTGCTACTTTACCATATTCATTGATTAGCTCCAGTAGTTTTCTGGTAGCATCTTTAGGTTTCTCTGTGTATAGTATCATGTCATCTGCAAACAGTGACAGGTTTACTTCTTCTTTTCCATACACTTAATATTTTATGTTTTTGAAATTTTAGCAAATAAAGGTATATAACTTAAAATACAAGGAAGATATTACAATCTTCAAAGATTTAGAGTATGTAGAATACGTTTAATTTTAGAACCAACTTGATGACTCAAAGTAATTCCTTACTGTAAAGTTCCCATAAATCATCATTTGAAAATTATGATTATACTGAAAATGAATGGTATCCATACATAGAGATGTATTAATCCATAAGTTTATAAATATATACTGAAAAATGTAAAAAATAATTATTTTTGCAAGTAAGGTAATTGGAATAGATGTTTGATGTAGATTATAGAAGATTAAGCTTTTGGGTTGCAACCTCCTTTAGAGTTTCCCAGGTGTAAACTGAAGCTGCCTCCCACAGGAGTAAGGCAGGGAGAGTCTTAAGAAAAAGGTAGAACACACCAGATTGCTAGGTGGTAGATTTAATAACTAAGGAAACATACTTAAGAGGTTTGTGTTGGGTGGTCTCAAGATTAATAGATTTCTGCAATGGCCTGCCAAATCTTAAAAGTTAATACAGTATAGAGGCTTTAACTGCATTCAGCCATGTACACAGTCCAGATGGTCTCAACAGCAAATTACTATTTCAATGCTGTGTCTTAGGTAGCTTCTAACTCTTGGAAGGCAAGCAGAGTGCACATTCGAAGGACAGGGGAGGGCATGAACAACCTCCAAATAGCCGGGTCCAGCTCTCAGGTCAAACCAGCAGTCACATCTTCCTGATGACCTTCCCCACTAATTCACCCCTTGTGACCAGCTCTTACAATCTCACATGACCCCCCCCCCCAAAATCTGCAATATGCTCTGAGTGGTCAGCAAGGCATTTCATTAACATGGAGATGGCTCATTTGGTGGCTATCTGACTGCATTGGAGGAAGGTACCATAGCAACAATATAGGACATGCAAGAGGAAACTCAGGTTAAGACAATAATTGCCAAAATCATCAACAACTTTTTCCACCAAGGCCCTCTTGATCTGAACCTCTTTAGTCCCCTAGGCTGGGGGTTGATCATTCAGGGAATTCACTTGTGCCCTCATATGATTTAATAAAAATGACACATTAGCAGACTCATCAGGTATGAACAGACAATGTTGTTTGGGTAATGGCACAGGTGCATCTGTTGGAGACAGTAATAATTTCCAAGGCTACTCTATTTTTGAGGACAGCTTTTCTCATCAGAGGCATTTCAGTGTTCAGTAAGAACAGGCTTTGTTGATTGTCATTCAAGGCTTGCTGTGTGAGTTTACTAAGGGCTATAATATCCTCCATGCCAATGGAGGAAACAAAGATGGCAGCCAAATAATCTTGCCAGTGGAAAATAGAACATGTTCAGGAACTTGACTTGGTTGTACATACCATATATGTTGGGTGAGGAAGGCAGCACTGTCAAGAATAAGGAAATGGACTGAGGACAGAAATGCCAGACCAGGACCCTCATCTTCTCCCCTCTTTCTGTGGTCTGTATTTCATTTTAGGCATAGTGTGTTTCAACAGGTATGACTTGCAGCAGGACAATGGGATTCCAGTGAAATTGAGTAGGTCCCTTTTACCCAGGAGTGTGAAGTAGTTCACTCATTCTGGTGGGACCATCAAATTGCATATTCCAGTTGATAAATCCTTTCCCAGGTATGATGGGGCTTGGTGGTCTCAGCATCATAGCATATTGATCCATGGTGAGAGTCAGGGCAATGGCTCTTTCCCACAACTTTCATTCCTTTACAGTGTTGGGTGTCTTGGCAGGTGCTTCCAGTCTGGCATATGGGGCAACAAGCCCTAATGGTTGATCATTCAAATGTGTTAAAGCCTAGAGCAGTACTCTAGTCCAGCAGTTCCCAACGTTTTTGGCTCCAGTGACCAGTTTCGTGGAAGGCACTTTTTCCACTGAACCAGAGGTGAGGTGGGGGTGGTTTCGGGATGATTCAAGCATGTTACATTTATTGTGCACTTTATTTCTATTATTATTACTTTGTAATATATAATGAAATAATTATACAACTCACCATAATGCAGAATCAGTGGGAGCCCTGAGCTTGTTTTCCTGCAACTAGATGGTCCCATCTGGGGGTGATGGAAGACAGTGACACCCAAAGTGTGTTGCTTACGTCCCGTCTATTCTGTAAGGTGCAGCTTAATTGTCACTTGCCACTCACTGATAGCATTTTGATATGAGTCTGCAAGCAATTGATTTATTATGTTCTCTGTGCAGTCAAACCTCCCTGCTAATGATAATCTGTATTTGCAGCCATTCCCCAGCACTAGCATCACCACCTCAGCTCCACCCCAGATCATCAGGCATTAGATTCTCATAAGGAGCACGCAACCTAGATCCCTCACATGCGCAGTTCACAGTAGGAACTCTTATGAGAATCACAGTAGGAACTCTTATGAGAATCTAATGCTGCTACTGATCTGACAGGAGGTGGAGCTCAGGCAGTAATGCAAGTGATGGGGAGCAGCTGTAAATACAGATGAAGCTTTGCTCGCTTGCCCGCCACTCACCTCCTGCTGTTCAGACTGTTTCTTAACAGGTCACGGACTGGTATAGGTCCTTGGCCCGGAGTTTGGGGACCCCTGCTCTAGTCCACTAGCCCAAAGTGGTTTTACCTCTTGGTAATTTAATCTGCTGGTTTTATATTCCAATTTTCCTTTCTATTAAACCTGCTGCTTGCAGGTTATAGGGGAGATGGGACTTCCGTTCAATGGCATGTCTTTTGCTCAGTTTTGCATATCCTGACTTTTGCAATGTGACCCCCAATCATTGTCTATTCAATGAGGTTATCCCTACATGGTACTCAGATTCTCTAATCCCTGAATAATGACAGCCTGATTTGCATAGCAACAGGGGAAATCTTGGGTTAGGCCAGACAGTGATCACACAAACCAAGACATATTTAGAACCCTCACTTAGAGGGAGGGGGCCAATAGAATCAATGTGTCAATCCTTCACTGGTTGGGAACTCCAATGGATGGCACCAGACACCTTTGGCAGTTACCTTGGGCATCATTTAGAACACACAGGACATGCTCTTACTGCTTTAGCCAAGTCACTGTCTTTCAAGTACAATCCAGCATCTTTGGCAATATGTGATCCCACCTGTGTACAGTGGTGGCCATTCTTTCTGTGCACCCAATCTGCTGTATGTTCTGAAGGGTTAGTTGCTAGGGCTCATACCCATCAGCTTCCTTATTGCCAGGGGCTGTCAGCACCTTATAAACTGGAATGTGGAAGACAATGAGGCTCTTTCAGGCAAACCCAAAAGTCCCTCCACACATTCTGACCATACAATGGCACACTCATTAGTCGTCTATCCTTTGGTTTCTCATTGTCCTAGCCATAGGGTTAATCTCTTTAGAAAAGCCCAACGTCAGTGCAAAGGGTTAATGACAGGGCTCATGAGTGATCACCAGCCAAGCTGCTCTCAGTGTAGCCCACTGGCGGCTGCAGTTCATTTCCTCCCTGAGAGCCTTCACTTGGTGGGGTGTTGTGTACACTGCTAAGAACTGTTACTCTGTGAGTGTATATTGGGTTTCTGTCCTTTTCCAGAGATGGGATCAAAATTCTAGGGGATCTTTCCTCTTCTGTTGTCTCTGCCACAGTGTCTGACTCATACCTTCTGGAGTCACAGGTACGTCTAACATAAATGGTAGCCCTGTCTGGGAGACACCCAGAGCTTTAATTTGCTTCACTAGTACTTTTGTTCTTTCAAAGGTGTTTGCTGCTTTGAACCCCCATCCTGCATATGCCCTTTCTTTATCAGGTGATGTGGTGGATAGAGTCACTGTGCTAGGTGGGGAATAAAGTCCTCTAAAACCCCCAGATCCCTACAAAGCCTTGCAGCTCCTCTGTATTCTTAAGGATTGGATAGGCTTCTATCTTATCAAACACAGCTTCTGGGGTAACACACATCATACCCGACCAAACAACTCCTCAAACCTTATGGCAGTACCTGGGTCTTTAATTTCCTATGAGTTCACCATCCATCTCCCTTGCAGATGTTCCAACAAGACCTGCAAAGTGTCCTGCAGCAGAGGTAAGATCTCACATGTTGACATTGTACCATCAATGTAAAGGGCCCATTTTACTGATGTGGGGAAGGAGAACAGGAACAGGTCTCAGGTTACCTCCCACTTGGGGAGGCACTGGAAAGGTCCATTGTTGCCCCTCCCACATGAAAGCAAATTGGTCTTATAAGTCAGTTGCTAAGTGTATACTGAAAAAAAAAAAAAATTTTTGTATGAATGCTCTTACAAATGCGTCAGAGTACATCAATAACTGCAAATAACAAAAGACTTCAAAAAATGGACACGGTTAAAGATCCAATAAAGACAAACACAGAATCTTTGTTTTCTAGGCAGATTACATTAAAGATAAAGAAAAACCTTTGTTTACAATTTCTTATTAAGAGCAGACCAATTATATACGAAAATGTTTGCCCTTTTAACAGGGGAAAAAACAAATTCTCGTTTTGTACCAGTGGATTTTTGATATTAACTCTTTTTTTTTTCCCTTTAACTTAAGTAATTCTATTCCAACTTTAGTCAGCCTGACCACACATAAAATTTCTTTCTCAAGATTCCTCCTCCATAGAACTTCTGTGACTTCCACAAAACTGCAAATTCCTATATCTAACTAAAATTTGTCGTATTTTTTCTTTTCTTATTCTAAAACAGTTATTTTACTTTAAAACAAAATTACTTCATTTTTATTTTACCAAAAATAAAACATGTGCTTTATAACTTTTATTATTAAAAATCTATTTTCTTTCCCCCAAATGCATCTCCATTCCTCATACCTATGTTCCCGGTGAATTTGTGGTTCTTGATGTCTCCTTTCAAAAGTATTCAGTGAGAGACAAAGTGATAGGTAAGAAGTGGATTTATTTAGAGAGAAACACACCCTACAGACAGAGTGTGAGCCATCTCAGAAGGTGAGAGAGCCTCAAAATATGGCGTGGTTAGTTTTTATTGGCTGGGTAATTTCATAGGCTAATGAATGGGGGGATTATTCCAATTATTTCAGGGAGGGGGTGGGGATTTCCAGGAATTGGGCCACTGCCCACTTTTTGACCTTTTATGGTTGGTCACAGAACTGTCATGATGCTGTTGGGTATGTCATTTAGCTAATACATTACAATGAGCATATAATGAGGTTCAAGGTGTAGTGGATGTCGAATCTTCTGCCATCTTGGCCCCAGTTGGTTCTAACCAGTCTTTGTCATGTCCTGTGGCTGCACAATTCTTTTAAAGGTTGTGCCCTGTCCCCTTCTCTCCTGTTTCACCTACTTTTATTACTGAAAACACACATTCTACTTTTCATATACAGTCATTTTCTTTCATCCTTATCATTTCTAGAAGTTTTGTAAAAACAAACAAACAAACGAAAACTCTTAGCTCTCTTACAAATCAATTTAGGCAAGGGAACTGCTACAGCAGTCTGTATTTTAAAAAGCTACATTTCTGCCCCCCCCCTTTTTTTTTCCTTTAGTTTCTGTAGGCAATGTTTTTGTTAATTCCTGGAGTATTTAAATTTCAAAAATATGATAAGATTTACAAACTTCAAGGGACAGAGAAAAATGTAAGTTTTCTCATAAATGTTTCTCTTTAAATGCTACTTAAATTTATTTTTTGTATTAGTGGTCACTGGGCCTGGGGCATTTTGTCAGTTTTCTCATCAGTTACCATCACATCCTTCTCTTCATTCCCATCACTCTTCCAGAGATTTTACCTCTCACCTTCCTAATTAAATTCGTCACAAGTACCTGAGTCGTAGTCCTTGGTATCTTGTGCCCTCCTAGCTTTGCAACATGGCATGCCAAGGTCTCTAACTTCTTATCCTGCTCTCCCACATTGTCTGCCAGCCGTGAAGTAAGCAGAGTAGTGGAAAACCACACGTTCTAACCTCAGCTCTTCTTCCACCTTTCTAACTTGAGTCTCAGCCTCTGCTTGAGCATTGGTGTCCAGCTGAATTGCTCACCAATGGCCAGCCCACCATGGTGGCCATTTATTTTCCTTCTTGGCCACAGTGCACAGTGCAAGGTTCCTCAAACAAACACATTAAAGCAGCCAGCATTTTCAGGGCATCTCTGTACTCATGGGACAGGCCACAAGCATCTGACATATGGGCCAACCAGGGTTTCCACCTCAGACACCTCTTTCCCAAAGCTTATTTCTTCATTCTCTGACAGGCTCACCAGTTGTTGGGTTGCTACCTCCTCAGGAGCCTCCCTCGAGAGCTTCCTGGGTATAATCTGAGGATTATAATCCTCTCCCAAGGAGGGCAGGGAGAAACCAAAGAAAAATGTAGACCACGCCAGATTGATAAGTGGCAGATTTAATGATCAAGGGAACTTGCTTATGAAGCTTGTCTCTGGAAGTCTTAAAATGAGTGGATATCCAAAACTACCCACCAAAACTTAAAAGTTATATAGAGGCTTTAACTGGGTTCAGTCACATACACAGTCCATCATATTACTGTCTCAAGGCTGAGTCCTTGGGTAGCTTCTAACTTCAGGAAAGCAAGAAGAGTGCACATTCCAAAGACAGGGAAGGGCAAGAGCAGACTTTGAATAGCGGGTACAGCTCACAGGTCAAATCTAAGTTACGTCTTCTTGATAAGTTTCCCCAACAGAATTTTCACAAAACACAGATATAGATGTATTTATATATAGTGGTAACTTTATGTGGTATATATACACAGTTGACCCTTGAACAACACGGGTTTCAACTTGCACAAGTCCACATATACATAGAATTTCTTCTGTAAATACCTGCTATAGTACTACACAATCTAAAGTTGGCTGAATCTGCAGATGCAGAGCTATGGATATTGAGCACCCACTTTAAGGTTATTTGCAGGTTTTTATTGTGTGTGTGTGTAGATATGTATATGTATATAAGTATATATGTGTGTGTGTGTATATATATATATATGTATATATATAGAGAGAGAGAGAGAGAGAGAGAAAGTTAATGGGAATAACTTCATTGAGAAAGGAAGTTAAGATATAAAGTAAAAAATGCAAAAAATTGAATTTGACAGGTTTAGGCATTCAAATAATTATTTACCTTAATTGAAGAAAGTCTTTTTCTTGTTTTGGTAGGCAACACAAAGCAAGACCACTGTATTTTCTTGAAAATGAAAATGAATTATGTAATGTAGAACTGTGACTAAAAGGTTTCTTAAAATCTTGCCTGTCAATTTTGTAACTGTAGTGATTGTTTCGTTGGAGGTACATTACAAAATCTTGAAAAATATTACTCCTGCTGTGTTACACCCCCCCCAATCAAACTCCCCTTCCCGCCCCAGAAATTAAAGACCTCTATAAAACTGGTGAACTCTAGAATGTTGGAGAGGGTTAGGGTATAGAGATGCTTTGGTATAATCTAATTACTTCATATATCAGACAGTTGAGGTCAAGAAGAATTAAATTATTTACTTAAAATTGCATGTTTACTATGTGATTCTGTGCAAACCCCACATATCTTTAGAGATCTGTCCACATTTCAAATTCTCCATGAAGCCTTCTTATCGAGTAAAAAAATCTTCTCTTCTAAATATCTCAAATTACCTGTTTTGAAACTTGCAAAATCTACTTTTCATCACAACAATTTGAATTTTTTACCTTGTGTCATATTCTGTCAGTTCTTAAGTATACAAATTAAGTTATATATATATATATATGCATATATATTATTTCTTCTCTATGCCTTCCCTACTTGTATGAATTGACCTGCATTGGACAGGTAGCCACTTTCACTTGTTTTGTAATATCATTTTCCTCAATTTTTATGGATTCACAAATAATATATTATTACATTTAAATTTTTGAATAATAGAGATATGCATATTATATATTATTAATAATTATATCTTACTAGATGTACCATTTTGTAACTTTTTTTCTAAATATTATATGTTTGCATCTAATCCATGCTTATCTTTATAGCAGCACTTCCTTTTTTTTTCTCTGTTTGATAGAATACCTTTGTATGTTTTACCATGATCCATATGCCATTCCCTATTGATGACATTTGGATTACATCTCTTTTGGTAGCATTACAGACATTGCTCCTCTGAATAATATTATAACTGTTTCAATATTACATATAGAAGAATTCCCCAAGGATATACACCTTGTCATGGAAATATAAAGTCATTAGTGCAGGCACCTATCTATTCATATCTATAACTGCAACATATTTTCCAGAAAGATTTTGACAATTTACAATTCCCCCCAAATGATTACAGAATTCTTTGCACAATTTTTCAATGTGCAATATTGTAGGAAGAAAAGTTTGCTCACCTTTTGTACTAAAAATATTGCCATAAACTGAAAGAATTTCTCTAATAAATAATGAGGTTTAGCATAATTCCTTGGTGATTTTTATATAAACTAATACACATTTTTACATTATTTAGGGTTATTCTCAATGGTGAAAAACTGAAAGCATTTCCTCTAAGATCAGGAAAAGACAAGGGTTTCCACTCTCGCCACTATTATTCAACATAGTTTTGGAAGCCCTAACCACAGCAATCAGAGAAGAAAAAGAAATAAAAGGAATACAAATTGGAAAAGAAGAAATAAAACTGTCACTGTTTGCAGATGACATGATACTATACATAGAAAATCCTAAAGATGCCACCAGAAAACTACTAGAGCTAATCAATGAATTTAGCAAAGCTGCAGGATACAAAATTAATACACAGAAATCTCTTGCATTCCTGTACACTAGCAACGAAAGATCAGAAAGAGAAATTAGGGAAACAATCCCACTCACCACTGCAACAAAAAGAATAAAATACCTAGAAATAAACCTATCTAAGGAGGCAAAAGACCTGTATGCAGAAAACTATAAGATACTGATGAGAGAAATCAAAGATGACCCAAACAGATGTAGAGATATACCATGTTCTTGGATTGGAAAAATCAATATTATGAAAATGACTATACTACCCAAAGTGGTCTACAGATTCAACGCAATCCCTATCAAACTACCAATGGCATTTTTCTCAGAACTAGAACAAAAAATTTTACTATTTGTATGGAAACACAAAAGACCCTGAATAGCCAAAACAATCTTGAGAAAGAAAAATGGAGGTGGATGAATTAGGCCCCCTGACTTCAGACAATACTACAAAGTTATAGTAATCTATAAAGTACGGTACTGGCACAAAAACAGAAATATAGATCAATGGAACAGGATAGAAACCCCAGAGATAAACCCATACACCTATGGTCACTTAATATATGACAAAGGAAGCAAAAGTGTACAATGGAGAAAAGACAGCTTCTTCAAGTGGTGCTGGGAAAACTGGACAGCTACATGTAAGTGAATGAAATTAGAACACTCCTTAATACCATACACAAAAATAAAATCAAAATGGATTAAAGACCTAAATGTAAGGCCAGACACTATAAAATTTGAGAGGAAGACATAGGCAGAAAACTCTATGACATAAATCACAACAAGATCTTTTTTGACCCACCTCCTAGAGTAATGAAAATAAAAACAAAAATAAATAAATGACACCTATTTAAACATAAAATCTTTTGCATAGCAAAGGAAACTACAAATAAGATGAAAAGACAACCCTCAGAATGGGAGAAAATATTTGCAAACGAAGCAACTGACACAAGATTAATCTCCAAAATATACAAGCAGCTCATGCAGCTCAGTATCAGAAAAATAAACAACCCAATCCAAAAATGGGCGGAAGACCTATAAATAGACATTTCTCCAAAGAAGACATACAGATGGCCAACAAACACATGAAAAGCTGTTCAACATAACTAATTATTAGAGAAATGCAAATCAAAACTACAAAGAGATATCACCTCACACCAGTCAGAATGGCCATCATTTAAAAAATCTACAAATGATAAATGCTGGAGAGAGTATGGTGAAAAGGGAACCTTCATACACTGTTGGTGGGAATGTAAATTGATACAGCCACTATGGAAAACAGTATGGAGGTTCCTTAAAAAACTAAAAATAGAACTACCGTATGACCCAGCAATCCCACTACTGGGCATATACCAAGAGAAAACCATAATTCAAAATGATACATGCACCCCAATGTTCACAGCAGCACTATTTACAATAGCCAGGACACAAAAGCCATGTAAATGTCCATCAACAGAGGAATAGATAAAGAAGATGTGATACATATATACAAGGGAATATTACTCAGCCATAAAAAGGAAAGAAATTGGGTCATTTATATAGACATGGATGGACCTAGAGAGTGTCATACAGAGTGAAGTAAGTCAGAAAGAGAAAAACAAATATATATTAACGTATATATGTGGAATCTAGAAAAAATTTATAGTTGACCTTATTTGCAAAGCAGAAATAGAGACACAGATGTAATGAACAAATGTATGGATACCAAGGGGGAAAGGGGTGAGGTGGGAGGAATTGGGAGATTGAGATTGACACATATACAGTATTGATACTATGTATAAAATATACAACTGATGGGAACATAGAGTATCACACAGGGAACTCTACTTAATGCTCTGTGGTGACCTAAATGGGAGGGAAACCCAGAAGTGAGGGGATATATGTATATGTATGGCTGATTCATTTTGCTGTGAAATAGAAGCTACACAACATTGTAAAACAACTGTACTCCAATAAAATTAATTAAAAAAAACATTGCTTCTCTGAATAAGTGTATAGCTATTTTAATGTTACTTATAGAAGAATTTCCTAAGGATATACACCTTATCATGGAAATACAAAGGCATTAGTGCAGGCACATACATACTCATATCTATAACTACAACATATTTTCCAGAAAGGTTTTGTCAATTTACAATTTCCCCCAAAAGATTATAGAATTGTTTGCACAATTTTTTCAGTGTGCAATATTGTGAGATGCAAAGTTTGCTCACCTTTTGCCCTAAATTAATGGAATTTCTCTAATAAATAATGAGATTTAGCATAATTCCTACGTGATTTTTATATAAACTAATACATTTTTTACATTATTTAGGGTTCAAATATATCAGTTTGTAGTTTTAATTTTTAATTTAATTTAATTAATTTGCTTGGTACTGGAGTATACAGATATTCTTTATCTTACAGCGGTCAAGTTTATTAAATAAAACGTTTTTCACTTTTGGAAGTTTTTTTCCTTCCTGTTGAAGAAATCTTTTCCCTTTCAAATTTTATGAAGACATTCTTTCATATTGCCTTTTAAATATTTTCTTTTACATATTATTTTTAATCTGTCTGAAATTTACTTTTCTTTTTATTGTGAGTTAGGGAAACTATTCTTTCCAAATGAATGACCAATTATTTCAGTATTCTTTTTTGAGTTGTCCATCCTTTCCTCCCTGGTATATAATGCAACTTCTTTCATACATCAACTATTTATTTATGTGTAACTCTGTTTCTAAATTCTATTTTGTGTCCCACTGATTTATTTTTCTATAGTTGCTGAACACTTTAAATCATGATAACTACATAGCTCTGGATTTTTATTAATTTATCTTGCTCAGGCACTAGGATTTCAATATCTGGTAATTTGTCATTTTACTCACTTCCAAAAAATTATTATCCAGTACATATTTAATATATTTTCACATTTTCATTATTTTTTATGTAAGTCTAATTAGAAGTATGTCAGAACTATTCATTACTGTTAACTCTATTCAATATATCTATCAAGATGTTGTTCATGTATCTTTATATCTTTGTTGCATTCTGTTTCTTGACTAATATTTTCCATTTTACTAATTTCACCTTCAGCTGGGTCTGTTCTATTATGTTACCAACCCATCCATTGGATATATTATAATAGTTGTTATATTTTTTTTCTAAAGTTTCTATTTAATTATATTTCCTGTTTGTTTTGCATTTAGATCTTTTTTTTCTTATCCAGTTTTAAAACTCTCTCCTTCAACTTAAAATATCTATCCATTGCCATTTTATGTTTTATATTGGATAATTCCAGCATTAATAATACTTTGTGTCACAATCCATAAGAGGAAGACATTTTTGGAGGGAATATTGAAAGTTTTGCTTTTTTCTAAAACAAATTTTATTTTTATTGGAACTGGGGTCTTCTACTTAACAGAGTCCAATGAGATTTAAATTTTATGCTTGGAATTTCCAAGATCATGTAGGGTTTATTATTTCAGTCATAGGACTCATTTGAGTGAAGATTTATGTCAACAACTTTTCTGAATAATTCATTTTATTAATATTTTTCCACTTAATACCAGGCCAAGCAATTACATTTCCTTAATTTTTTTTTCATTTACAGGTGAAATGCTTTTTGTAGGCCTATTTTTTACTGAAGTTATAATCTCTGCAGTCCCAACTTAATGCAGAGGACTCAGCATCACTTTTACTACTTTCTAAACATTCAAGTCTTAAAAATCAGCTTCACTGCATAAAGCTATTCTACCCCAATGCACAGGAAGAATCTGGCCTCAGGATCCATGTTTACTTTCCATTCTGTTCTCAGCTTTACTAAATTATTTTGGGGTTTTGCTTATTCCCTTATTTTCTTATGATCTCATTAGTATACTTTAAGGTATGTTTGTTATAATATTTCTAAAATCTATGTGTTTTGTGCTGAGATAGTATATCACTCAGGGTGGCCTACATTATACTTAGAAAACAGAATATCCTAGTGTGATCTTAACATAACTAGGCTTTCTTTTTCCACGTGAAACATCTTGGTGTGTTAATTCATAAGGACAGAGTGCCCAAGGTTCTTGCCCAGCAATTAAATGCTGTTTTTCATGCTACTTCTACCAATAAATCATAGTTAGAGTCACATGGCCCTGTCATTTGTGCAATTGTGTAATTGCAAGCCTCCCATATACCTAAAGAGAAGTTAAACCAGATATAGAAGAGCATTAAAAGGCTTTACCATAAATCACGTTTGGTTCTCTTTTCTTTCTATGTATAAAACATACTAAACATCTTCCCCAAGGAGGCAGTTTACAACACCTTCCATTCATGAGACAGCTCAAAATCTAGTACCTCTGGGTTATGAGACTTAGTCTCTATTAGAACAGTTGCATCCACATCAGCTTCACTTGTGTCTTTTCTTGATCCAGGAACTTATATACTAACAGGACAA
The DNA here is from genome assembly GCF_028564815.1 of Eubalaena glacialis. Classification (NCBI taxonomy): domain Eukaryota; kingdom Metazoa; phylum Chordata; class Mammalia; order Artiodactyla; family Balaenidae; genus Eubalaena; species Eubalaena glacialis. The sequence goes on along the minus strand of NC_083731.1, from coordinate 37,374,832 downwards.
ATTATCTTCTCACCACAAATGCAACATAGAGAGGTGGATTGTGTTCTGCAGAACTACTAGATCTCCAATCTGGAAAAAGAAACAAATGGAAACTTGCATCGGTCCCTGGTCTATATCAATCCTTAAATCCCTCTGAGCCAAAATTGTCATGGTTTTCACCTCAGGACTGGACAACATTCCTTAATTAGACTGTTCCTGCTCCCTGAAAATGGCCCTGAATGCCATTCTTCCTGGGTCCCTCTGAGAGATTCTCCTCTGCCTTTAGCCACTTTGGCTTCTGTGAAATAAGCATTGGGCAATGTCAATCTTTTGAGAGCAAAGCATATGTCTCAGACAACGTTCTGCCTGTAAGTAGTTAGAAGTCCAAGAATTATTTTGTGCCTTACAGTATCTATTAATTTTTTAGGAATTTTACATATTTGATCTCAGCTATCTATATATGAAAATAGCTAAAAGAAGAAAGTTCTTTGAGATAATTCTCAAATTTGCTATATTGCTTTACTTCTTGCTGCCTCTACAATAGGCCCAAATATAGGTACCCTGAGCTTAAATGTCTTTGATTTGGGGATTTTACCACTAACCTCAATCCTCTGAGTCACCTTATGCAGTTAAAAGTACTAGACCCTACACAATAGTAAGGTCATGCTTGTACTGAGGCATCTTAATCCATTCAGGTTTTAACCATGGGTAATAAAATACTAATTTTTTTTCATATTGCTAAATTTTAATAAATATTTATAGCTCAAATCTTGGTTTTTTTTCTTCTTTTTTTCTGGAATAATGAGACAGTAAGGTAAAAAAATAATTTCTTCTTATGAACCTACAGGACTTCAATTATCTTATCTGTCTATTCTTAATTCTTCTTCTTAATTCTGATAAGCTGGGGTTTCTATTGCTTTTTTTGTTTTGTTTTTCCTGAGCTTTTCTTTTTCTGGCAGTACCTGATCAAATACAACAAACAACAACAAATGTGTTCTATTAATAGTGTTTTCAAACTTCTTGTCCCAGAGTTAAAATTTCATGATACATGATATTTTAGTATATTGCCAGGGATAGTTTTACTTTTTTCTGCTACTGTATAACATTTATCATTATTTTCTAGATGCCAGTATTCATATCTTCTGTACAAACTGATGAACCATGCCCATGGACAACCTGCTTCAGGTACAAATATCTATTTCAATCAGGAGAGAGTTATTCTGTGATGATAATCAGCCTCAAAATCTCAGTGGCATATAGCAGCAAAGTTTTATTTCTTGGCCAATACTTATTAATGGTGCAGGGGTTGGATACTACTGTAAAAGTCCATCTTCTTGTCACCATGGCCAGCGATATCCCACATGGTATAACACTAACTAGCTTGGATCCCAGAACAAATTTAAAATGTAGAAAAGAAATAAATTCTTGTTGCTTCAAGGTATGGAGGTTTAGGAAATGTTTGTTAACACGTCATCAACTAGACTACTCTTACTTATTTTATACAGAGTAAATTTTGAAGTATCTAATTTTTCCTATAGATGGAAAGGGAAAACATTTTGGTGTCCTTTCATATCGCTTTTCTGCCTCTCTTAATATTGGCAATGTCATTTTAGTTTTCTATAAATGTTAAGACTTTGATACTCTTATATTTTAAATCACCCCAGCTCCAATTAAAATAAATATTATCTATAATTGTTATTTCTCATAGGCAATAAGCTATATAACCGCTTCCATCTTCAAGCACAGAGAGAAACACATTCATAGGCAGAATTCCTAACCATACATTCTACACTGACAGCGCTAGTTATAGTATCACTATAAATTTCTATTTTAACTCTATTTTCTTGGATTAATCTTTTATGGTTATGTAACTATAAAAATGTTTAAAGTAGGTCAGAGAGAATCATTACGATGCCTGTGTAGGCATAAGCTCAGTCTTGCAGAGAGAAGAGCTGGGTCTTACCCCTTTGCTGGCTTGCTGGCCATTCTACTTTAGTCCAACAGTCTCCATGGATCACTCATGGAATAAAGAACCAGCTACTAGTGAAAAGCAATAGAATTATTAAAGCCTTTATTAGATTTAACCTCAGGATCTTACCAGAAATTGAAAAAAATACTATAAAAATAAATAGCAAATAAATATTAGTTTTGAACTTCATTTTATTAAATTAACACTTTCTTCATTCTTAAAATAATCTTGTGTGATAAGGGTAAAAATATGTCCCAATTTAAATGTGGATAAACAGAATCTGTAGAGTTTGAGTTTCCTGGTATCAAAATTTATAAAATATAAAGTAGGCACTGTGTCTCATCTCCTCTGACTGCATGTCTTATCCCACATTCTTTTTCACTCCTATCATACCCAGTCTTTAAAAGAACCATTATTATTTATTAGTCATTTCAAATAGAAATATCCTGATAGCTGACCCCAATTTAGACAAACTTTAGTTTTATAGAAACTAGAAATAGAAATAGCTGCTATTCTTGCTTTCATTGGCTTTAATATGACTACATTACTTCCTCCACCAGGGAATGTGATGTTAAAATGTATTTTTTATTAATACTGGCATTGACACCTTGTCTAAACATTGTGGGTAGTAGGATCTTCTCCTTGGATTAATGATACTTGATATACTAGAATAGATTCTACAAAATTTAACAGATAAACGTGCTTAAAAGAAAACAGTATTGTCCTCCACTTATGTTACACATACCCAATAAATAAAATGAAAGCAATAGAGAAGAGTAGTTGTATATTTTCATAAAATACACCTAAGTCAGAATTTGTCAGAGAAACAGAAGCAATATGGGCTTATGTATATTATACATTAGTGAAATACAAAGATATATATAAAGAGATTTATCATATATAAATTATTATATATTAAATATAAAGAGATTTATTATGAGGAATTGGCTCATGTGATTGTGGGGACTAGGAAGTCTGAAATCTGTAGAGCAGACCAGCTAGGATCTCTAACAGGAGCTGAGGTTGCAATCCTGAGCAAAATTTTTCTAGGAACCTTCTTTTTGCCATTATGGCATTCAACTGATTGGATGAGGCTCATCCACATTTTTTAGGGTAATTTCCTTTACTTATTGAACTGCTCGTCAATGTTAGAAACATCTACAAAATACCTTCACAGAAATACCTAGACTAGTGTTTGATTAAATAATTAGAAAAATTATTAATTATTACTTTATTAACTTAATTATTAGAATAATTAAATAATTAGAATCTAGGGCCCATCTATGTTGATACATAAAATCAACCATCACACCAACTATTGTGAATTGCCTTCTATGTCACTTTATCTGCTCTAACAACATTTAATGGCTTATTTAGAGTTAGAAATTAGTAATTTGAATAATGGTATGAGAGGTAAGTAGCACCACACAGCCACTGTACACTGCTGTCCTGGAGTGGGCAGCAGGGATGGACAAATTCATGCTGGTCTAGAAGGTGATGTTGGACTGGACCAATGGGAGGCTCTTCCAAGACAAGTTTGATTGTCTCTTCTACATCAACTGAAGAGAGATGAACTAGAGCACCTCAGAGCAAAGCATGCAAGACCTTACCTCCAGGTGCCGGTCAGAGCCCAGCGTGCCCTACCGGGGGCTTGTCTGAGTTCCTGAGTGCCTCCTTTTCATCATAAATGGCTTTGAGGAGCTCAAGTCCTCTTTCTACAACCGCCAGGGACCCTGGTGCCTCTGCTGGGAGGAAAAACAGCTCACAGAGCTTCTCATTAACAGTCTGATTCAGAATAAGCTGCTGCCTTGGTTGTCTTTGCTCATCATTGCCAGGCCATGGCTTTGGAGAAGCTCCATCACTTGCTCCAGCATCCCAAGAATGTGGAGATCCTGGGCTTCTCTGACACAGAAAGGAAGAAGTACTTCTACACATATTTCCACAATGTTAAGCAGGCTGGTAAACCCTTCAATTTCGTGAAAAACAACAAGTCCCTTTTCACTCTATGATTTGTCTCCACCATATGTTGGGTCATTTGTACCTGGTTCAAGCAGCAATTAGAAAGTGGCAGGGGGGATTTTGAGACAGACATCCAGGACACCACAGCAGTTTACATGCTCTACCTCTGAGTCTGCCAGGGACCTCAATTCTCCAGCCCTTGCTCTTTGGTGGCATATGGTCTTGGGAATCAGAAAATCCCATTTGAGGAGCAGGACTTCCAGAAGCATGGCTTGATGGGATGGATATCTCTTCCTCCCTCAAGGTGATCATCTTCCATAAGGACATCAACTGTGCAGTGTTCTACAGCTTCATCCACTTGAGTTTCCAGGAGCTCTTTGAGGCCATGTACTATATCCTGGATGTTGGGGAGAGTGGGTCCAGCCCAGAGCAGAATGTGAGGATGCTGTTGGCTGAGTAAGGTTTCCAGAAAAGAGCTTCTTGGCACTCCCCATGTGAATGAGGAAACAAGAAGCTACCTTGAGAAAAGTCTTTGCTAGAAGGTCTCCCCTGGCATCAAGGTCGAACTATTGGAATGAGTCCAAAGCAAAGGTCAGAGTGAGAGCTCTACCTGCAGCAGGGTTTCTAGTGGCTCTTTAGCTGCTTTTATGAGATCCAGGAAGATGAATTTATCCAACAGGCCCTGAGCCACTTCCGAGTGGTCGTGGTCAGCAATATCACCACCAAGGTTTCCTCCTTTTTGTGTGACGAACTGCAGGAGCATCCCAGTGCTGCACTGGTACAGGGCTGCCTACAGTGTGGATGAAGAAGATGGGTGAGATGGACTTCTGGGTCCAGATGCTATTGGCATAGTCAGCCAAGAGGAATGTTTTGCCAGACATCTACAATGAACAGCTTGCTGATGCTCTAAGCTCTAATCCAAATCTGATAGAGCTGGTTTTGTATTACAATGCCCTGAGAAGCTGGGGGGTGAAGCTTCTCTGTCAAAGACTCAGACACCCCAAATGCAAACTTCAGAATTGAGGCTGAAGAAGTGCTGAGTTTCTAGCCTTGCCTATCAGGACCTCACAGCAGCTCTGATATCCAATAATAATTTAATAAGGATGGACCTAAGGAGCAATGACTTGGGGTTGCCAGGCATGGAACTGCTCTGTGAGGGGCTCCAGCATCCCAAATGCAGGCTGCAGATGATTCAGTTGAGGAAGCGTCCTCTGGAGGTTGTGGCTTGCCAGGACACTGCCTCCTTGCTCAGCACCAAATGCACTGGAGGATTGGGGTCTGAGGCTTTTCTGTTAAGCTTGAGCCACCCAGTCATTGGCTGAGGATCTTGCAGTTGAAGATTTGCCAAGTCACTGCTGCTGCCTGTGAAGTCCTGACTTCCACCCTCAGTGTGAATCAGAGCCTGGCAGAGTTGGATCTAAACTTGAATGACCTGGGGAACCCAAGTGCTGCTGCTGTATGAGGGTTTCAGGCATCCAAGTAAACTCCAGACCCACTGGTTAGGCATTTGCTGGCTCAGTTCTGCAGCCTTTGAGTGTCTCTCTGTTGTGCCCTAGGCCAACCACCACCTCTGGGAGTTGGATCTGAGTTTGAATGACCTGGGAAACTAAGGCATATGTTTGTTGTGTGAGGGCCTGTGACACCCCACCTGTGGACTCCAGAAACTATGGCTGGATAGCTGTGGGCTCATAAGCAGAGACTTGAGGTTTCTCTTTTAGCCTGGGGGTTAACCAGACAATGACAGAGTTTATCTGACCAACAACATGCTGGGAAACACAGGTGTCGGGCTGCTATGATAGAGCCTGAGTCATCTCAGCTGCAAACTTCAAGTCCTCTGGTTATTTGGAACAAGCCTTAAGAAAATGACCCACAGAAGACTGACAGCACTTCACCTAATAAAACCTTACTTAGACGTTGGCTGCCGAATGGTTCTATCTACTGCTTCTTCTCTTGAAGTAAGGAGGGAGGAAGATCATCCCAGGACCTGCTAATCAACATAATGATAAGACCTTTTATTTCCTCAAGAGACAAATTTATATGCAGAATAAATCCTTTCTGCTTGGGGTTTATGTAATCATCATGTGACTGAGCTTGGAGTTTTAGTCTGAAGAATGTTGGTGCCATGGAGAGAATTTAGAGAAAGGTCCCAGATGATTCTAGAGCAGAAGCTCACAGCTGAGAGTGATTTTGCTCCACCAGGGGACACTTGGCAATGACAGGAGACATTGGGGTGGGGGAAGCTACTGACATCTAGTGGGCAGAGGCCAGGAATCCTGCAAATATCCTAAATGCACAAGGCAACTCCTACAACAAAGTATTTGGCATGCATGTCAATTGTGTCAAAGTTGAAAAACCCTATTCTCAAAGATTAATGGTGCAATAAAGATACTAGAGAGTCTGGAACACTGGTGAACCTCAGAATGCTTGTTATGCCAACAGCCCCAATAAGAAACCTTGCAATCTTTTTTTTCACTATGATTCTGTCCCTTGGCTGGAGCCAACTGGACCATGGTTGGACACCTGCCATTGTTAGCCAACTATGGGCCAGCCAATAACTCATACCATGCTTTGGATGAAAACATGAATGAAATCAACCAGGATTTTACTATCGGGGATTTGAGCTAGGGAACTTCAGACAAACTAATGATTGTTGGGAAACTTCACAAGAATGCCATGAGCATGCCATGCTGAATCCATAGTGAAGATGTCTAGAAAGACCAAAATTTACTGGGAAGTGGAAGAAGTTTGTAGAGATAAAAAATTTAGTGACCTTGTAACTTATGAAATGTTGAAAAGGAAGTAACTCAGATTCTGAAGACATCATTCCTGTGGATATCAATAAATGTTCCATGATTACTCACATTAAATAAATAAAGTATGTTGATATTGAAACATGTAAATTAGCTATTTGAGTAAGACATTTATTAGGTTCTTAAAACTTAGTGTATTTTTTTTTAGAAGAAACTGAACAGAATCTTCAAAATGCATACATCAAGAAATTTAATTAGCTATGAAGGTGAAAAGCGAGTTTTGTATTTACCTTTTGTGTGACAGAGGTCACTGTTTTTTGTTTTTGTTTCTTTTTTCACAATGGAAGTAGATTTTCTTGTTACTGACAGTACAAGAGATTTTTCCATATTTCATTTATATTTTTCTCTTATCTTCATCTGATACATTTTAAAGTTATTTAAAGTGCATCTATAACTTTTGTCCTTTCAAAGGTTTTAATAAAAGTGTGGTGACATATTCTGAGTGTTCAATTCCCTTATAATACACTGAATAATGATTGGTTCTAAGAAGCAATTTGGTTCAAGAAATGGCCAACTATTCAACACTTATAGCACCTTTAAATTAGAAAATTTGCTAATTGGATTTGTGCTTTTCTAAATCTAAGTAAAATGTGTGAATCATTTCTTGCAAAATCACTTTATTATAATTATTTTGTCTTAGAAAAATGATGTAGGCAATGTACCTTGTGCACATTCTGAAAATTACATACTATCATATGAAGTACAAATAAAGCTGTGTATTTGTATGTACACTTACAATTTTGTAGATGATAGTAATGATTTGAAAATATTAACTTGACTTCAATTTTGGCAAATTCTAATTTTGGCAAGCACTAAGTCTGGCAAATTATGCTAGCATTTCATCAAAACATTTCCTCCTTCATCCATAGTTATAGGATTATAGCCAAGCACAAGATAGAGAACATTCCTTAGCATCTCTTGCACTGAGATGTGACATTGTGACTAAGTTCTCTCTTATATAATGGGAACAGAAATGATGTATTTTTAACAGAATGTATTTGACTCTTCCACCCTCTCTTTTCCCCTCTCCTGAAAGAATGCAAACTATAGCAAAGCTTATGAATAAAGGAGACAAAGATGGGAGGATCTGAGTCTGTTGAGAAGAGCTACTTGCTGCCCTTCATCACCTTTCCTGTATTGTTAAATGAATGATAAACAAAATTAAGGATGTTTGTGCCATACTTTTGTTATTTTTTTAGAGTATTTTAATGTAACTTAACTGATTTCCTATATTAATTTCCTGAGGCTGCTGTAACAAATTACCACAAATGGGGTTGTTTAACATGTCAGAAATATATTCTTTCACAGTTCTGCAGACAAGAAGTCCAAAATCAGGTTTTAGCATACTACTTTCCCTCTGGAGGCTCTAGAGGAGATTTCTTCCTTGCTTTTTCCAGTTTCTGGTCTTGTGATGCATCACTCCAATTCTGCCTCCATCTTTAACATGACCTTCTTTTCTTTTTCCCTATCTCACTTTCGTGTGCTTCTTTATAAGGATTCTTAACATTGAATTTAGGAGAATAATCTCACCTCAAGATCTTAATCTAATTACATCTGCAAAGTACGTTTTTTTCTAAATAATATTATTCAGACGTTCTTGGGGTTAGGATGTAGACATTCAATCTACTACAGTACCTTTAAGAAATGTTATGGGATTTTGTATTTTTTCCACTCTGTAGTTGTACTGTCTATCATGTATTGTAAAATCATATAAACATTCAATAAAGAATGCTTAAGTCTTTAAGTGGAGCCTTTCATAATTTTGTGTATCAGTTACAAATGGGAGTTCATAGTTTCTAATTTAACTGACATTAAAGTAAGATTTATCTGTAATGAATGAAATTAGAAAAATAGCAAATAAAATAAGTAAATAATTGAATTATGAGCCTGTTTTTTACTTTCTTTTCTTTCTAGGAATGAGAGATTTACATAAAAAGAGATTAAAATGCCAACAATTCCACTGCAGAAGTGGATCACTATAACATGATGTTAGAATGGAACTCTTTGTACCTCAGTTTCAGCTGAAGCATAAACACAATAAGAACCAAGAATTCTCGAGACAGAAAATGAAAAATTTTTTAAAGGAGGGGAATCACTAAAGAGGATTTAATTTGAAAAGAAGTCTTTGTGGCTTTCTCCAGAATAAGAACAGGAGATAGGGATGAAAGAATGCAATTTCTAATTCAATTATAATGAATAGGCTTCAACAGAGCAATTCAGAGCATGTGCTATGTGCTCTGGAAATTGAAGGCCAAGAAGGACTATTTCCTGACCCATGCTTGGGAAAGATTAAATTACTTGTAAGGTAGCAGGGTAAATGCCGCATCTGCCAAATAACTGTTCTTCCTTCTGGGAGTGATTAATAAGTACATGAATCCCAGTGAGTTCTTGCAGTAGTGTCAGCCTGACCTCATTTTAGAACAGAGTCTGCCCAAGAGGGAAGTCTGACATAGTAAAGAATCCCAGCAGTAAGAGAGTTACTGAGGAATGAGCTGCAGAGGAAGCAGAGGCACGGCCCACACAATCAGAAGGGTCTGGAGGGGTTAGACTCTGAAGAACACACAAAAACATCCACAGGGCAAAGTCATCCTTAAACATCTGCCACATCTAGAATGCACCAAGCTTCTTACAGCATTTCAAGTAGATTAAGAATTGCCTGTGTGTCAATCTAACTTCTCCTCCTCCTGCTCTGAGAAAGGGGATGGGAGCTGTGAATGAGAAAGAAAAGCAAATGTCCATGGCCCTTCCCAGGAAGGAGGTGGCAACCTTACAATAAGAAACAACTGGGAAATGAGGGTGGGGTGGGGGATTTACTGCAAATGAATACAGTTTTCTGTTAAAACACATATTTATAACACAAGAATTTGTTCATGCACATTTGATATCAGGTGAATAAAACCACAAAAATGGAAATCATGTTAGCTGTTAATTTTCTCTAAGCTACCAAGCAACACTAGATGTAGGGAAGTGAATACTTCCCAGTCCTTCTCTTGCCCTTTCACTGACTTTTCTGTAACCATACACTCCAACCGTGAGAAAATCTAGCTTCCACCTTCCACCATAAATTTACTTAGTTGTTTAAATCCAGTATAATGTATAGTCGTTTCAGAATTGTTAATTCATACCCCCATGGAAAACACCTTTCTCAACCAGATTGCAGTACTGGTGTGGAGTTCCCTTTGCTTTCGTTTTTTTTATTTTCCACTCAATTCCAAAGTTAATTAAGTTGGCTCCTTTTTATCTCACCTTATTTGGTGAGATGGTTTCATACATTTATAAGGCAGTTAGGTTTTTCTTTTTGGTCACATTCTTTATTCCATTCTGGAATCCTCTGACTTCCTTAATTAAAAAAAAAAAAATACATGCATTAAAGTCCATTCTTTGTGCTTTAAAGTTCTGTAGATGGGTTAGGGTCATGTATATCCAGTTATAATATCATACAAAATATTTTAAAATAAAATTCCTTTTCACTGTCTTATAAATAGAATTCCTCTTTGCTTTACCTATTCAATATATTCCTTCCAACTCCTGGCAACCACTGATGTGTTTACTATCTCAGCAGTTTTTAAATTTTCCATAATGTCATATAAATGGAATCATACAGTATTCAGCCTTTCAGACTGGTTTCTTTCACTTAGCAGTGAACATTTAAGATTAACCCATATCCTTGTTTGGGCTTATTAAGTTAACCCTTTTTTAATTGCTGAGTAATACTGCACTATACATATGTACTCCTGTTTGTTTTTTGTTTTTTGTTTGTTTTTTAATTTATTCACCTATTGAAGGGCATCTTGGTTTATTCCAACTAGTGATAATTATGATTTAAATTGCTATAAACTTTCAGATTTTTGTGTGGACATAAATTTTCAAATCAGTTGGATAAATATCTACAAGCATGATTGCTGGATCACAGGTTAAGACAAAATTTAGCCTTCTAAGAAACTGCCAAACTGTCTTCCAAAGTGGGTGAACAACTTTGCATTCCCAGTGAATGAGAGTTTCTGTTACTTCACATTCTTGTCAGAAACTAATATTGTCAGATTTAGGAAGTTATCAATTCTAGTTGGTCTATACTAGTATCTCATTGTTTTAATTTGGAATTTAATGACAAATGATATTGAGCATCTTTTCATATGCTTCTTTGTCATCTGTATATCTTTGACATCTTGGTGAGATTTTTTTTTCAGCTGATTTGCCCATTTTTAACTAGAATTTTAAATTTCTTATTGTGGAATTTTAAGAATTGTTTTTGTATTTTGAATAGGTGCCTGTATTAGAGTTTTTCAGAGAAATAGACCTGTAGAATACAGGAGATAATGATAGATAGATAGATAATAGATGGATGGATAAGTAGATAGATAGATATAAAGATATAAAGGAGATTTACTGTCAGGAATTGGTCTCATGCAATTATGGAGACTGAGGACTCCTACAATATGCCAAGTTCAAGCTCGATACCCAGGAAAACCGGGAGGTTGTAATTCAATACGAATTTGAAGGCCTGAGAACCAGGGGAGCCACTGGTATGAAACCCACTCCAAGGGACAGAGAAGAAATGAGATGTCCCATCTCAAACACCGAGGCAGAAAAAAAGGGATCAATTTCTCCTTCCACGTTTTGATCTATTCAGGCCCTCATCTGATTGGATGATGCCTCACTGGGGAGGTCAATATACTGAGTCCACCAATTCAAATGACAATCTCATCTGAAAACACCCTCACAGACATTCCCAGATATAATATTTAATCTGAGCAATACTGGGCAGTTGAATTGACACATAAAACTAACCATCACAGTGTTCTTTATCAGATACGTGTTTTACATATATCTTCTCCCAGTTCGTGGCTTGCCTTTTCATTCTCTTAACATTCTCTTTCATAAAGCAGAAACTTTCATTCTTATATAGTCCAATTTATCAATTTTTTAATGTATCATGCTTTTGGTGTCATATCTAAAACCTCATCAACAAGATTATGTAGAGTTTCCCCTTGTTTCCTTCTAGAAATTTTATAGTTTTTCCTTTGACATTTATATCTCAGGTGCATTTTGAGACAATTTTTTGAAAGGTGTAAGGTCTGTATCTAAGGTTTTTTTTTTTTTTTTTTTTTAGATATTGACTTACAATTAATTGTTCCAGCATCATTTGTTGAAATGATTATTCTTCTCCCATTGATTTGCTTTTGTGTCTTTATAAGAAATCAGTTTTAGCTATATGTTCATGAGTTTATTTTCTTGACTCTCCATTATCTTGCACTGATCTATATGTCTATCATTTTGCCAATACCACACATTTTATTACTAAGTTTTATGGGAATTATTGGAAATATTGTGGCTTCTCAAACTTTTTTCATCTTCTTCAGTATTGTTTTGGTTATTCCAAGTCTTCTGGCTTACCACAGAATTAGGTGTATTGAAATAGAGAATCTATTTGCCAGGTAAAACAGTTGCTTAGGAATCATTAGAGAGTTTGAAAGGGGAAGAAATAATATATTTATAAACATGTATATGTGGAATCTGGAATAGGTTTTTATGCAAAATATTTTGGCAAACTTATCTAACCACTTAACACTAAGTATGAAAAAATAAACCATAATAGATTCTTGTAATCTATGATAAAGCTAAAAGTACATGCTAAAATTAATACAATACCATCATTACTCTGAAACATATTCCCTTAGTTGATTTGCTAGAGTGTGTCCTGTAACAGCCAGGGACTTTGGAAGTAAATATATTCCTGTCCTGACTTAGTCATCATGGCACTGGGAGAACTTGGAGACATTTACTTCTGAGTTCCCCATCTTTAAATGCAATTAATATTGCACACACTCAGCCAAATGTTTTAAGCATAATTTAGTTATATTTTACATTTTAATACTAAAGAAAATTAAAACTATATCTTAATGTACAAATTAATGTGGACATCATACTCTCATGAATTTACAAGTAGATAAATTAAATCTCAGTGTTGGTTCTACCCCAAGAAGGTAAATTGATAAATGACTAAAAATTATTAGCGATAATTCCTACAGAAGAACTGTGAACTTGCTTAACTTGCATCTGGGATTCTTAAATTAATGTTTTCTTTTGGGAAATACTCAATACATTTTCTTATGTTAAATTGATGCAGTCATCAGTGTGGATAGTCATTTTTCATATCTGCTCTTTAACCACTAGTATGATACACAGTTTTATTATTTCACATGAATTATTTCACATTTTCTCCATACTCAGTAAACAACTGCCTCAAATGTTCACTTCTGCAAACTAAGATAAATTGTAATGTCAGAAGTGCCTCCCTTTCCTTTAATTTAGTGTGGTTAGAATCTGTGTCTCTTTCTAAAATTCTTATTTTTTGAAGTTTAAATTTGTGTACCCTTTTGAAAAGAATAGAATCAGCTAACTTGATAGAAATGAATATTTCTGAAGTAAAAGCTGAAATTGCCCAGAGATAGTTAATCTCATTCTCAAAGATTTTCTAGTATATTAGTTGACTGTATGTTCCATTAAGTATGCACTCTGAGGAGCTGAATGAATTCATGTATTAATAGCTTTACTTCGTTAGTAAATCTATATTCATACTTACCACAAGATTTCATATGATTGCCATTTTAGTATGAATAACAAGAGCAGTTGTGTAACAAGGGCATTAAGCTGTTTAGTGAACTGGAATACTGAAGTTAAATTAATAGTTTAGCATGTTTACATATCAGGAAGAATATGAAAATTAAGTCCAAATAAACACTAAGAGAATGGCAAATGGATCAACAAATTATCAGTAAATGAATGTTTGTATGTTGCATAATGCAAAACTGTTTTCAGTGATGCATTTAACTATTGCACAACTAATTCATGAATATACATTATGTATATCCTATACTATTAGAGCTATAAGCATTTAATGTCAAATTTGTGCAGAATATATTACCTATGCACTTCAAAAAATTAAATAGCTAGTCAAAACATGAAATATTTTACTTCATTTCTTTTTGTCAGCAGAGAAATTATTAGTTAGCATCTTTGCTTAAAAGAATGAACATTCTATGCAAAGCCACAAATTTGCTTTTGCTAAGGCAATTAGAACTCTTAGACATTCCTGTCAATCTAAGTGGAGTGTATGGCTGCAATTTACAGTTTGCAGTAAAGATTCAAAAGTTGATAAGTTATATAATTGGACTAGTTGCTTGTGATTGTACATTTTAAATCACATCCAGTCCTCCGTTGGAAGTAGTCTAGCATCCATACTTGGAAAACTGGGAAATCAGCTCTCTTCAAAGGGATTTGGATCATGGAAGTAACAATTAAGTCATCACTGCATAAAAGATATATTTGGAAGTAGTGCACAGGGAGTTGAGATACCTGTAGATGTAATCAAATTTGACAAATTTGTATTTCATCTCCTTACGTAGCATAATTAACTTGCAGGGAAACCACAATGTAGGTGAGTGTTTTTCAATCTTGACCAAAGTTTACAGTCCCCTGGGACATTAAAACAAAACAAAACTCACAATGATTATTCAGAATCTCTTACTGTGGGCTCCAGATATTTGTTTTTTTCTAGGAAAAAAAAATGCTATCTAGTTTATTTCATCATTCTTATTTCCAATACCTGAATGCTGACACCTGCGTAATCCTAGAAATTAAAAGAATAATAGTACATCAATTATACCAATTTTCTCTTCTGATATTGGGGATATTAATGAAAATAATAGAGATTAAAGTTCTAACAAATACATGCTAGCAGTGTAAACTGAAGTAAATTTTCAACTTTCTTAACCTGAGCAGAACTGGGAATGGGGAAGTAGAGACTTGGCTGCATTTTAATGCTTAAAAATACCCTTCCCCAACAAGGTGAAATGAAAATGAAAAAGAGGGAGAAAATCCTATCACCAAAAATATCTATGTATATTGTTATTTTCCCCCACAAAATTTCTTCTACTATATTGGGGTTAATGTAAAAATTGGGGGACATGTTGTCCTGAGATTTTACAAACGTTTTGAATTTGCTCCAGACAAAACAAATGTGACAGTCAGACCCTTGATGCCATGAGCATGCCTGATTTGTGTCAGACAGTAAAGATGCATGATATCAGGTGTCTATGTGATTGAATTGTTTCAAATCCAATTACCTTCAAAGTCTAATAAAAATTTCAAATTCAAATCTAAAGACCAATTAAAAATATAATTATCTATTAATAACTACTTAACAATTGTTTTCCATTTTTTGAATACCTGTAACAAAGAATATTAGGGCGGTAATCAAGAAGGTTAGCTCTAAGTTGCAATGACCTTATTCGAGATTGCCCTATGTCCCTGGTTATTGTTATATGTAATCTTTGTAAAAATATTATTTAGGTTTGGTGCTCTTTTTCCTTGTCTTTTTTCCGTTCCAAATTAGAACAAAAACTGAGACTCAATTTCATGTCTGTGGGAAGGAGTTAACCCTATCTTTGACTGTCTAATTTGAGCATTTAAATGTCATGGGGCAGAGCATGGGACACAGCATCCATTTAAAAATAATACACTGTCTCTTTGGAGATAGCACTGTCATTTGTTTTCATTTTACTGAGGGGGTCTCTCTTTAAATTGAAATACTTATTAAAGGGAAAAGTGCAACTCCCTGAGACATGTAACCAAAGGATGAGATTTCTTAATTCACATCTTATCTGAAACACATTCTCTCACCTATTTCAGTGTGGTAGGTTATAAGCTGCATTTTAAAACACAGTGTCTTGATCAAACTATTGAGCCTCGAGAGAAAGAGGTTCTTGTTTAAGCTAAAAATTTATTATTCATTGTTCATCTTCCCATACATTATGCATTCTATTCATTGGTCATGCTCACTGTGCTTCTTTAAAAAATAATCCATAACAAAAGTATACTAGACTAGTATATAAAATTTGTTTCTGCTTCTTCAGGTCAAAGCTATGGGAAAGTGATATGAAATGATTATCTCTTGAAACAATTTTTATGAAGAAGCACTCTTGCTTTTTACTTTACTAAGTAAACCTAGCTTTAGATTATATTACTTCAAAATGTCTTCAATGGCAGTATAGAATATGTTTCCATACAAGTGTTAGAATTAGACTGAATAACAACTATTATCTTATGTGAGCATGTATATCTTTTGTTCATTGATATTGGGGTGGGGGCGGGGTGAGTGTTAAAAGGATATTTGTGTACCTGGAGGAAATGTAGATATATGATGCTTTGTATAGGTACATACGAAAAGCATTGTTAATTTTCAATAAGAATTTTTTTAATGACAAAGCAGGTACATAAGGGCGATTAGACTATATGTCTGAGTTATAAAAAAAAGGAATTCTCCAACAGGAGGAATTGCTGTTATGTTAAGAAGAGCTATTTAAAAAGATACATAATTGAAGGAAATCATGAATTAAAGGCAGAGTAAGACTTTTTGATGCTGTTCACATACCTTCAGTGAAGGAGGAAAATAGTCTCATGCAAAGGACAGAATTTTAAGTGCTTTTTCTTTAATTTTAGATAAATGAAAAGACATATATCAGTTGTTATTCAAAAATGACATCTGCTCTGTCAAAAGTAATATTAAAAAAAGCTAAATTTTCCAGCTAGAGTTACAGTAGATAATATAACAATTTTTTAGCAAGTAATTTATTTGCTTAATTTTAAAAACATTTAATAAATTTTGTTTGAGTGGCTCTTAATGCTATATTATCCTTAATGTATTTTCTTTCTTGCAGAGGGTAAACTAGAAATTATTGTCATCATGATTTATGGGAAAATATCAGGTGTCTGATATTTTCAGAAATATCACCTTTATTAGAATTTAAATTTATGAATAAAATATTCCAACAAAATCTTGATGGAAGATAATATGACATTTATTTTTGCCTTCAACAGGAACCACAAATAAACTTACTAATTAACTCTTCCTATTAGTTTATCTATTTGAAAGGTTTTTTTGAATATTTAACAATGTCATGTGATCAGAGGCTTTATGAGTGACTGAACAGGCTCATAATTATATTTGATCAATGAGTGAGTTAATTACACAGAAGCAATTTGAATCTCTTGGCTCCTAGTGAAAATAGCAACTCCTACTTGTTTTATGTTAGATTTTTTTTAATCTAGAAGAAATTAGGAGAAGAAAACTCCTCTATATGGGAATATAATTGGTAGCTTTGACTTAAGCTGTACCAAATACTATTCTCTAATTTCCTCTATATTGAAATATTTTGTTTATAAAGCAGTAGAAGCAGATATCCAACTTAAAAATTATCCTGTATTACCAGAGATGACCAACTTTAAGATTTGATTTTAAGATACTATCTAATTGTTGTTTTAATTTTCTTGTTTTTTTCTACCAGGAAATTCTCAGATTTAGTGTCTATTGGAACATTTTCCTTTTTTTAATTACCTATTTTATTTTCTGAAAATTACCAATTACACGATCTTTTCTCTTTTTTTTTAATGCCTTATAAGTACCCTGATTATATATAATGAAGCCCCTTCTTCATATATTTTTATTTTTTCTTCTTTAGTCTGACATTTTAATTATATTTTTAAAGGATTTTAAATATATATTTTGATATACAAATTTTAAAAAATTCATAGAGTTCAGTATCTCCATCCTTTCTATATGGATTCTAAAGCATGATTAATTCATATTAATGAACTGAATGCACTATTTTTCCTCCTTTTAGAGAATTATCAATCAGAGTGAATAATAATACCCTCAAGGCCCATCCATGTTGTCACAAATGGCAAGATTTCATTTTTTTCTAAGTAGTATTCCACTGTGTATATATATCACATCTTCTTTATCCATTAATCCACTGATGGGTTTTAGTTTGTTTCTGTATCTTGGCTATTGTGAATAATGCTGCAATGAACATAAGGGTGCTTATATCTTTTCAAATTAGTGTTTTCTTTGTCTTCAGATAAATACCCAGTAGCAAAAATGTTGGATCATATGGTAGCTGTTTTTTTAAAGTTTTTGAGGACCCTCCATATTGTTTTCCATAGTGGCTGTACCAATTTTCATTACCACCAATAGTGCACGAAAGTTTCCTTTTCTCTACATCATCGCCAACATGTACTTGTAGTGCATTCTGATGGGTGTGAGGTGATATCTCATTGTGTTCTTAATTTACATTTCTCTGATGGTTAGTGATGTTGAGCATCTTTTCATGTGCTTATTGGCCATCTGTATGTCTTTTGAAAAATGTCTATTCAGATTCTCTGCCTATTTTTAATCAGAAAGCGTCAGGCCTAATACATGTCAATTTTATTTATAAATTAAAGCATCCTTTACTCAGAAACTTCTAAATCTAACATTGCCATATATTAGGATCCTGAGAATATTGGCTTTATTTCTGAATGGTAAATCTGTTTCACTTATGTATGTTTGTATTTATTTGTTAACCTTTTACTTTCTGGTTGTAATAACAGAATAATAAGACTTGAAAATCTAAGACAAAACTCTCCTTTTCAAATTATCTTTTCATTCATAAAAAGTTATTTTTTCTTTGGGAGATATGAATTTCTTTGAAAAAAATATTTTACCTCACTGATTGTGAACTTCTTTGTTGACATATGGTAAGAGTGCCTTTTAAATTTTCCTACTTGATGATAATTACTATTACAAACATCAGTAAAATAGTAAAAACAATAGATCCACCAGAAATATAGATCCATTCAGAAATGAACTTTAGCCAGCAAAATCAGTCGGCTACTTTCACTGGTGATTTTAATCAATTAATATTTATTTCTACGCAGTAAGTATGACTCAAGAATAAAATCAATAGGATTGAGGGACAATCACAATAATTAGGCACACTGATAATAGCAAAAATATATTCAAGCAGTTTTTCCATGCCGTGGTTTATTTAAAGAGCATATGTAGATAAGCATGAAGTTTAAGGCATGAGGAGAAAACTCTCTACAAGAACATTTATTTTAAGAAATTATATGCACCCTTCAAAAAAGAATATCAAAAAGAAAATCTCATTTTAAGTAATTATTTTAATGAAGCATTTGCATAAATGTATGACCTATTTAGGGAATTACGAGACTAAGGTATGAAGAGACACATTGATCTTAGTAACACTGTAAATATTAACTGATATTAAATCTGGGAAGACAGAATTTCTAAATGAAACTAACACATCAGGATAATTTCCAGAATTTGGGAGTATTTTGAGTCCATGACCTTAATAAAATTAATCTATAATGGATAGTATTTGTTATTCACAAAGTAATATAAGGCTAGGTAAAACAAATGTAAGGCTGATGGCATTGTACCAAAAATACATTGTAAATATATAGTGAATTCATATGTAAAAACACAGAACATAATCATAAACAATGCATTCTTTGATTCAGTACATTTATCCTGATGTGTAATTACGCATTCATTGTTAAAACCCTCTGACTGATGCATGAACATCACAGTAATCTGTAAGCACCAAAAGAGCAGGGACATTATATCAAATTTGTGCCATATGCCCAGACAGAATGCTGAAACACTTACTAGCTGCAAGTCATTCCTTGAGCAAAAATGTAACTTCTTTCACTTTCAACATATCATCTGTAAAATTGAAATACTAGTAGTATCTACCTTGTTGTGTTCTTTAGATCAGTAATGAAATAATACATGTAAGATATTTAGCAGAGTTCCTGGAGCTTAGTAAGCAGTCAATACATGCTAGCTCTTTACTGAATTCCTTCCATGTTCCTTGCTCAAAATTGATCATTTTTAAATGTTGATAAAATATTGTTTCCACTATAAAGTATCTCATGGCCTATGTTGTGGTGCAGTAGGAAAGAGCTAAAGATAAACAATAATTGCATTACATAGTTTTCCAAGACAAGCTTGCACTTTATTGTTAAATAAGACAAAGAAGGAGTAACACTTTCTGCAGATCAAGGAGCTGTAGAATATTTTAATACTTATCTGATAAGATCTTTGAATCAATCCTGAAATGATAGCATGAATTTTGTAAAAGAAAGCTAGTTAAGAAATTTTTCCTTGGTTTTGTTTCTAGAAACTAGCTAGATGGTAGCAATACAAGATAACAGTGTATATTTAGAAAAGCTGTATTGAACAGAAACAGATCTGTGACCAGAGTGGTGGTATTGGGTGGTGTTTAGGGTGGGAAATTATAAGCTTTGTTAATCAACCTTCTCTTAATCAGTGATATGGTTTCTATGTTTTTCCTCTTCTGTGAAAAATAATGACTGATGTTTATGTATAATGAAAGGCTTCTGATAATAAGCTGCATTGTAACATGTTCTCAAAGTTTTCCATCTACAAGTTGAGTTGTGCTTCTACCAAAAGTCAATTATACTCATTATTAAATGTGCTTTATGCTAGTTTTAATAATTTTTAATTGACTAATATAATTGAGTATCAGTAAAATGATGGAATATAACTATTGAAAGTAAGGGGTTATGCTTTTATAGAAAGTAAATAGAGTCAGTTGGGAAGATTATATCAAGAGAAGTGGAGAGCCACCAAAACAAATACTGAGTGCTAAAAATATAAAAGAAATGGAAAATTATTTTTAAAATGGTATGCATGTGGATTTATTTGCAAATATCTATAAGTTTTTACTCCTTTATAAGTAGTATGAAATTATAAAAGTAGATGGTGCTATACTGAATGTGTTCTATTTATTTTTTGATTACAGGAATTTTACAGAAGTTGATTGATTGATTAGAAACTTAGATCAATGAACCATACACAATAAAAGGCCCGAGACTTACATCAGAAAATTGGAGAATGGAGGAATATATATTGTTCAGCTAGGCTAAATATTGTGGCAAACAACACTAGAATTTCAGTAGACTATCACAATAAAGTGTATTTCTAACAGAAGATACAGTTGATTAGAGATCAATGGGTCACTTTCATGCAATCATTCTGGTGTCCAGTTTTCTTCCATTAATTCACTCCACTATACCCTGCGGCCTCCAAGTCTTCTGATGCATCCTCTATCTTGCTGGCAGCAGAGGAAAGAGAACAAGATGAGCCCTCCTCCTCTCTTATCCACTTCAACTAGAAGTGACCACCATCACTTCCACACATATTCCATGTACAAGAATGACTCAAAGCAAAGGCCTTGTGAAACCTAGTTTAGTGGTGTACTCATAGGGAAGAGGAGAGACCTGATATTAGCTTGGACCAGCAGTCTCTACCACAGTATATTAAATTTGTCTTTGAAATAATTAGTCCAGATATTGGGTATGCGGTCAAAGTGAGACCAATCATCTTTCTTTCTCCAGAATTGTTTTTGGAAATTCAGCTGAGATGAAGGAATCTACTCATATCAAGAGGTAACAAAATAAACATGTAACTTAGAGTTTCCTGGACCTTTGTTTCTAGCATCTGGAATGAGCAGGTTAAGAGAAAGTGGACACCTAGAGATAAACTGAGGCATGAGAATGAGATTTAGTGGTGACAGAATATATATTATCAGTCTCCTCCTTTCTCTCCTTCCTCCAGGGTATTATATTTATTTGTGCTATATTGAATGAGGACTAATCAATTGTCAGGCATTGTTCTCTTAGTGTGGGGAATGCAACTGTGAACAAATGGTATCCTTTCTCTAATCTCTTTTATATTCTTATGTGGGGATACACAAAATAAATACATATAAATTCATAAACAATATAACATAATGGTAGAGTATAATGCATGTCAAAAAATTTAAAAAACAGAATGAAGTGATTGAGAGTGAGTTGATGGTGGGAGTAATTTAGATTGGACAGTTATAATGTAAGAGTTTGAGTCAAGATCTGAACAACGTATACAGTCAACCAAAGGGAGGTCAGGGAGCAAACCAAGGAGTAAACAAAGGAAACAACTAGTCTAAGACTAAGAATTGGGGGGATTTCAATGAATTCAAGAAACATAAAAATGATCTGGGTGCTGGAATTCAGGAAGGTAGGGAGATAAGAATAGGCTACATGTCCAATGAGGTCAGCATGTTTGTAATCACATTGGACCTTATGGGCAATCAAAGACCACTAGGGGATTTATATTAGGATACTGTAGTTATCTGATTAAGTTTTACAAAATCTCAGTAGGTACCAAATGGAGGGGGAGAAAGGAAACTAGTTAGAAAGCTATTTTAATATTCCAGGCAACAAATGACAGTAGTTCAAACTGGAATTACGAAGAAAGATTAAAAATTAAAAAATGAAATTTAAGCTCTAATAAATTCCTCCTTTGTCCTAAACTACGGTGAATTGAATTTTGCCTATTGCAACCAAGAGTGTTAACTAATCAAGTAGTATCTGCTTCTGCTGTGAAGTCGTGTAAGATAATAGATGAAAATGTCCATTGATTTTGGAAGTAAATAGAAGGGAGTTGATGTCAATTGTGGATATGATATATTTATTTAACAAACCACTAAAAATCACCTTTGATATTCTTGTGAAAATGTTCAAAATTTGAACTACAGTAGATGACAAACATTTATATAAAAATTCTCCAAAATTGTCAATATGGAAATTAGGTGAGGTCTCTGCTGTTTCATTTTATGGAATGAAATAGTCTCATATCGTGTGTAAATTAATCAAATTAAAATATGAGATGTTGTTTACAAAATTCTGGATAAAGGAAAATAGAAAGGATGTCTAATGTGTTAGATATAATAACTGGGATTTAAAATTTCTTAACGATATCAGAATGATGATTTAAATTTAGCAAACTGAATTAATAACATTTTAAAAGAAACTTTAAAAACACTACATTAATTTATATGATATGACAGGGCATGAACTTGGATTAATAGCTTATCTGAATAATACTTGATGTTCTAGAAGTTGACGAGCTCAATATGAGCTCTAACTATCCCACTGATTGATAGAATGAAAGTGAAATTAGTTAATGTTAACAGACACACGTTTAAATAAATTACTCAAAATTCTCTGTGGAGTATTAGACCACTTATGTTTGCCATAATTTAAAATGGACATAGGTAACAATCAAAACATCTCCTATAGTGTGTGAAACTAAGATTTATGAGAAATTGAGGATTAAGAGATTTGCAGAGATAGTATAAGAACATGGTATCTGAGTTAAGTTGACTTAAAATTTTCCCATGTTAAATACTTTTTACATATTGTTCCAGAAAAAAACCTAGAGTAATTGGTAGGAAAAGTAAAATGGTGAAATGTGAAAGGAGACCAATTCAGTTGAAAATAGGGAAGCACCTAGTAGGATTCTTAATTCTCTGTCTCAATTACTTTCAAGAGTAGGCTGCTCTCTCATTATAAATATTTAAAGCCAGGGCAGTTATCAGTTCAAGAGAATGGAGAAAGCATGTACAAATGAAGGTGGATGGTTAAGTAGAACCTCAGGTCTTTTCAAATCTTCACTTTCCACGTTTCTCTAATACCATGTGGTAGATGATAGATAGATAGATAGAGAGATAAACTGATTGATAAAATGGAAGAAATATTACACAACCCAGAATAAAATACAACAAAGACAAAAAATGATATAGAAGAAGCTGGGTTTACAATGCATTTAAACCACACTGTATTGACTTCTCACCATTCCTTTCATTTATTGAGTGAAATCATGTTTCCTGTTCCTATATTAAAAAAAAAAAAAGCAAGTCTCATCTAGATAAGAATTCTGGCAACCTCTGTAGGACATCTAATTAATCTTATGAGGCAGACATTCTGTTGACAAGTTTTAAAGAAAGATTCAATTCAACCTTTATAATGCCAGACGAAGATATTAATCAAGATTCTGAATTGATCCAGTGATAAGTTTTTACCCATCTTGCAGCTCAAGTAGCTTCAGGCAGGGCACCTAAAGTGGGAAAGAGCATTATTGGATCCTATAATCTCCTACTGGTTGCTTCTCTTCTTACTGCTATCTCTTGCCAGCAGTTCCATTGATTTTTTTTTTTTTTAATAAATTTATTTATTTATTTATTTTTGGCTGTGTTGGGTCCTCGTTGCTGCACGCGGGCTTTCTCTAGTTGCGGCGAGGGGGGGCTACACTTCATTGCACTGCGCGTGCTTCTCACTGCAGTGGCTTCTCTTGTTGTGGAGCACAGGCTTTAGGTGCACGGGTTTCAGAAGTTGTGGCATGCAGGCTCAGGAGTTGTGGCACATGGGCTCAGTAGTTGTGGCTCACAGGCTCTAGAACCCAGGCTCAGTAGTTGTGGCACATGGGCTTAATTGTTCCGTGGTATGAGGGTTTTCCTGGACCAGGGCTTGAACCCGTGTCCCCTGCATTGGCAGGCGGTTTTTAACCACTGCGCCACCAGGGAAGTCCCTGTTCCATTACTTTTTATGAAATGAGAGGCACAGAAATACGGCAGTTTCATTAAATACTTTCATTAAGTACTTTCATTAGTACTGTCCTAAGCTTATTTCATTCTATATGAACCTCACTGTTTAAGATGACTCTTTGTCTCCTGGGACACAATTTTGAGGCTATTCAGACATTTCTGTCAGACTGGTTCAAGTGCCTTTCCCTTCACTCTTGCAGATTCTTCTGTATTCTAGGGAGTCAGTTGATAATTCATCCTCAATTTCAGCTCACTTACTTCCAGTTTCTTGCTACTGGGTTCTTTATACCCATCTGTGTGGCCCTGTAGGCCCTGTTGCTTCTCTTTCTTGTGGGGACCACACCTCAACTTCTAGAAACATACATTTAACCCTTGCCCGATAAACCATGGGAAAGTTGACAAATCCCATAGTAATGATGCTTCTCAGCTTTGGCACCAAAACTGTCAGAGAAACTCTTGCCCTCAATGCTTCTCAGGCTGAAGTCAAATTCTAGACCACTCTGAACCCAACTAGTGTTTGTCACCTATTAAGCTTTTTTAGGTCCCTCTCAAAGCCCTGCTCTTTACTAGGTTTGAGGTAAGAGGACTAGCACTAGGTTTCCCATGATGGGATGTGGAAGGAACACAGTGAAGACTTCTCCTAAAATACCATCCTCACAAAATGATCTCACTCATTCTCTCAAAACTTTTGTATTTTCAAAGTATACGAGGGCGTTCAAGAGCAAAGAAACAGTTCATAGGCAAATTATTCAAAAATCAGTACATGGTTATTTGGTAAATTATTTTCAAATATTGTGTCTATTTTATCTTGGTGTCCAGTATAAACTTCTGATATAAAATCCTGTTTTAAAGAGAATCATTGAGAGAAAAGCTAGCTGCATGTAGGTAGATCTACGATCTTAAAATGAGGATAATAGACATTTTAAAAGGAGAAAACAGAATCAGGAAAAATAAATAATTCCTATTTAAAGATTATTCACCTGCAAAATTGAATGCTCAGATTTGAAGGGTACATTACATCAAGGATAACACACAGAAAATGATCATATTCATATATCCCTTGGTAAAATTCCTATAAAAGAAGAATAAATAGAAAAGTATTATAGGTTTCTAGATGTAGAGAAAATATTGCTTAGAGAGCCTGAAATAGGTGACCAAACCAGTTACTTCTTTCAAAATTACTGCATTAAATAATCTTTCATACCTTTTTTTTTTCATTAGAGATACACCTTTAGAGCATTCTCTCTACCTTTTCCTATCAGGGTTTATTTGAACTTCAGTTGATTGCACATGTGTTATTTGGAGCTTTCCTTAACCATGATTCTGAGTATACATTTTGCCTTACTTCTGTTTTGAACTACCAGTTCACTGGATCTCTTTTTTGTCTTATCTCCTTATTTTTTTGGAACAAGTCCCAGTACCTCCCTGACAAGAAGAGTGCATAAAAAACACAGAGTTGTAGAAAACAAACTTATGGTTGCCAAAGGAGAAAGCAGGAGAAGAGCTAAATTAAGAGCATAGGATTAACAAATACACACCACTACGTGTAAAATAGATAAACAACAAGGATTTACTGTGCAGCACAGGGAATTATGTTCAATATTTTGTAATAGCTTATAATGGAGAAGAATCTGAATATATATATATATATGTATACATATAACTGAATCAATTTGTTGTACACCTGAAACTAACAAAATACTGTAAATCAAATATACTTCAATAAAAAAGGGAAAAAAGGTATTTCACTTACTGAAAAATAATTTTTTAAAGCTTAATTATGTTATAGTCAAATATGAAATGCTTTCATGTTGCCTCAAGTGGGGCTAAAGAAAAAATATTAAAAATAAATCAACCAGAGGCTCCTTGATGACTTGTCTATGGATAATATTTCTTGTGAGGATATCATGATGATAGAAGTGAATAATTCCCACCTCTCTGCTGTCTCTTACAATTCCAGCTAAGAAGGATCACTTGCAAACGGATGACATTTCAAATGGGTGATGATTTATTAGTATATAAATACAGTTGTTTTGAGTTTATTTTATTTTGTTTTTCACTCTTGAAAAACTGTTGTTGAAGACATTCTTTAAATTATTTTTAGTAAGACTGTATTAGATTACATTATGCTATAGATGGAATGTCTGTGCCACCTCCCAGATTCATATATTGAAATCCCAGGCCCCAATGTGATGGTATTCGGAGGTTGAGCCTTTGGTAGGTGATTTGAGGGCAGAGCCTTCATGAAAGAGATTAGTGCCCTTACAAAAGAAACCTGGAAGAATTTCCTTGTCCCACCAACCATGTGAGGATACAGTGAAAAGATGGCTGGCTGTGAATGAGAAATCAAGCTTTCATCAGACACCGAATCTGCTGATGCCTTGACCTTGGACTTCCCAGTCTCCAGAACTGTGAGAAATAAATTTCTGTTGTGTATAAGCCACCCCGTCTATGGTTTTCTGTTACAGCAGCCTGAACAGACAAAGACACGTTAGTATTGAAAAATAGTAACTCCTTTTACCTGAACTCCATGAGAAGAGTGCAATCATTACTAGTTGAACTTGGATTCAACCACGTTCCTTTTTTGGCCAATGGGATGTTAGCAGGTGTGACATTAACAGGGCTTTTAATGTCTGTGTGCTTGGATGTGTCATCTCACACATCTGTGACCTCTAGGAGAGCTGTAACTGAGTAGCACTTGTCCTTCAGCCTTGGCCCCAGGAGGAACACTTTGGAGCAGAGACTCCTAAACTAAACTGCAAAGCCATGAAAAAAATAAATATCTATTGCTAGAAGCTAGAAGATTTTATTTTTTGCTTCTCTTTTCTTATGTAGTAAAAGCTGATACAAAAATTGACACTGGAAATAGGAGGACTGGCTTGTGTAAAAATAACCTAGAATATATGGTTCTTGGATTTTGGACCAAGTGTTTGAAGTTATAAAACTGATAACAGAGGTAGGAAAAATAGCAATTTATTTTCTTTAGTGCTAAATAATTTGGTGAAATTTTCTTATGATCTTCTAAAAGGCAGAAAACATTCCTGATATATTTTCAATGTAGGGCTTGGTGGTCTTGAGGCAAATGTTGAAATAATGAGCTGGTTGCTACTAGCTGTATTTCATAGTTTACTAAAAGACAGAGATAAGGTCACAGAAAGTATTTGCCAGTTTGCCAACAGAATTTAGAGCAAATATAGCAAAACCATAACTCATATGTTTTGAAAATAAAGCTCCTTTTCACCAAGTAAAATATAAGTTCTATTGTCTATGATAAGAAAAAAACCCAAATTAAGTGTGTTGCTCAAATACTTTTAGTTACCATTTCTGAAAAGAATTAGTTAGTGTCAAGTATACCCTTTAAGATGGATAAAAGGATCCAAGGAAAAATGTGGTCTCACAGCAGCCTAAGTTGCTCACAGAAACTTCAATTTAGTCTAGAGACAGAAATAATTGAGAGTGTGGCTCTTGGCACATGGAATTAACTGGATGAATTGGGAGATTGGGATTGACATATATACACTATTGATACTATGTATAAAATAAATAACTAATGAGAACCTACTGTATAGCTCAGGGAACTCTACTCAGTGCTCGTGGTGACCTAAACAAGAAGGAAATCCAAAAAAGAGGGGCTATATATGTACTTATAGCTGATTCAATTTGCTGTACACTAGAAACTAACACAACATTGTAAAGCAACTATGCTCCAATAAAATTAAAAAAAAATAAAAAATAAATGAATAAGTAAAAAGTGAAAAAAAATTATGAAAACTATATTGTCAAAAGTTCTGTCAGCCAGATTGCAAGAAACTGAAATTTTTCAAATTATAAGAAGTCTATCAGTCCCCAAATTTCCAAAGATGGGAGTCAGGTTGAGAGAGATTCTCAAACTCCCCAAAGGGCATATTCTTTACTTTTTAAAATTATTTTATTCTTAACCGATTTTCCAGAATTGTCAATGGTGCATACTGCAAAAAGAAGAAACTTCTGGAGGGCAGAGGGAACAGCTGTGGTAACAAAACCTGTGCCTAAAGAGGAAATATTCCTTTCCTTCAGAGTACGGATACCTCGTATCATTTGTCCAGAATTATTAAGGATGGAAGACTTCTATGTGCCTTGGGAAGATACCAGCTCCCTGTACTACACATTAATGTTAAGTGTGGGTAATATTTGATTTTTTATTATTTGTTTGTTTGTTTTGGTTCAGAGTTTCCCAGATAAGTGGAGCTGCATCAAGATTTCATCGAGATTTCAAAAATCTGAACTTCAAACCTGATACCATGATTTTGATAAACTTTGAGATTCTTATATTTTGCATACTAGAGAGACTTGAAGTAGACAGATCATGAGAATTTGAATATTATTTTAAAATGCGTATTTTCTCTACTTTACTTCCATTGGTGGAATATACTCCCTAAACTTTGTCTTTGGGCTCAGTCATGTAACTTGTTTTGACCAATGAGCCCATTAATAGGTGCTAAACAACCAAGGACTTAAAATTTGCTTGCGTGGCATGTTCTCTTGTGTTCCCACCATTTTTGTGAAAATAGATGTCCCTGAATATGTGTTTCCCTGTAAGTTAAAACCCTAGAATGAACACATATGTGGCAGAACATTTTAGTGGATCTGTGGACTTGAATCATGAACAATAGCCATTACAGCCAGAGGCAGAGTGATTGAGCCAATTCCAGAATCAGTGATCAAGAGTAAAAATTATTGTCATTTAAATAAATATGTTCATATCTAAGAAAATTAAATATGCAGTTAAATATCTTAAAAATTAATTACTTGGTAAAATGGCATAATTGAACATCTTTTTTTTTCCCGAAACTGTACATCAGTCAAATAATGTAAAATTGTGTTTCCATTTACATACTTAATAACTTGGATTTTTAGAGAAATGTCTTAAAAATATTTCAACCATTTAAAAGTTCAAAACAATCATCAAGTCAGTGTAAAAGGGATAGAGATGTTGATCAAAGGAAGAGAGTAGGATCCCGACTTGGACCCACACAAGCATAGTCAATTGATTCTTCAAAAACTTTAGAAGTTTGGGAGGGGTATTTTTAAAAATGAGGCAGTTTCTATATGTAGTTTTAAACCTACCCTCTCTGGATCATGTCCATTCCTCCTTTAAAAATTTTTTTTTCATGATAATATCATGACTTTAACATACGGGCTAAACTTTAATGTTACCAAAACCACACCAAATATATTTTTTATGAAAATAATTTAAATACTTATATCATTCATATACATCTATGTATATTATATTTATGCATATGTACTGAACTATCCTGAGAATCTCTCTTTTTATTCTCCTTGCTGGGTTCACCACAAGGTCCTTGAAGCATCCTGTTTTGAAACAAACACTTTCATCATCCGATCCATTGCTTCTGAAGGTTGGGTGGCAGAGTTGCCTGTTTCCCATTTGGGACAGTCTGACAAGCCTTCTCTTCCAGGTTAAAAATGAAGGCATCTTAGCAATACAGAAAATTGTCAACACAATTCATCTAAATGTGTCTTGTTTTTTCTAAAACCAAAAGTGGCTTTGCTTATATTTTTTCTGAATAGACAGAAATCCAACACATAAACCTATTTTTATTTTTGAGGGATATCTCAATGTATCCAGGTCACTGGATCTCCAAAAATATTCACTGAGTAAAGAAACCATTTATTTTTATGGAATTTCACAAACTGTCATGGAATGATATGCTGCTTTCTAGATCTTATAAGAATAAGGTCCTTATTTGGTGGGCAAGTGTCATGTTCTTTTGGACAGTACTACGATCAATATACCTGCAAATTAAAATGTATTAAAACTTAGAAGCAAGATGGAGAAGATGTATTACTCTCTTGCCAGGTGGAAGCAAACTATTTCTGAGTATTCTGGGGAAAGGATATGAGGAGAGAGAGAAATTCCACATCAATATTTGATAAAACAAAAAAACAAAAACTAGTTTTACAACTAGTTGTAAAGTAAGTGTTTAGAATTTGATCTGTGACTTCCTCAAGTAAGGAGACAACATCTACATGAATAGCTGAAATCAAAGTCATTTCCTGCTAAAACTTAAAATAATCCACTTTCATATTGCAAGGTCACTCTCTCTTGAGCATTAGGTTAATAGGTGAAGTAAAGGAGATGGGATGGTAACCACCCATGATAGTTAGCTACTAATTCAATAAAATTGTATATCCAGATGCAATATTTAACTGACCTAAAACAAAAATCCTATTGTTTCTCTTGAGTCTAAGTCCCATTGGGTGTTTTTGCTGACCTGGACCAGCTTTGCGTGCTTTCTGTTAGTCTCATTTACACATCTGTGATCAAGAGGGCCTCACAGGGGATGACTTAGCTCTCCACCTTCTCCACACATTTTATCCTCCTGCAGGCTCCAGGACATGTTGTCAAGGTTAGTTAGAAGAACGAAATGGGTTAAAGAGCCAGCCCTACTGTGCAATTGCTTTCCCAAACACAGCTTTCATCCCATTTGCTAACATATCATTTGTCAAAGCAAGTTATGTGTGTGGAACAGAGTACCCCCTTCCCAATGCAGCCATTGATGAAATCCATCTGTGTGTTACTACTCCTATATCTTTTGTAAATTCATCATATTACTAGTATTTTTGTCTCTATCACACATGTGTTTTGGTTTTGGTTTACTCATTTGTTGGAATGTGGGAAATACAGAAACTTCCACTTACTATTTCTCCCCAAATGACCCTCATACTTCGAGTCAGGGAGCCATTATGAGGATAAGATAAAAGGCAGTTTTGGGAAATGACATGAGTATGGATTTGTTATCCCACTGGACCCATTTTAAAATATAATTAGGTTAAAATGCCAATTTCCACCTAAATTCCATAAACCTTCACTCTAACTGGTAGATCACATACACATCCTGTATTCCCAGGGATTGGTTCAGAGTCATTCATTAATTCCTAATAGGGCTGAATAGTTTCTCTTTCCAAGCACACAGTTCCCATTTTCCCTGTTCCAAATGCTGGGAGGAAGATATTGCATAGACTTGTGTTGTTTTTGCAAAGTCCTTCCTCGAGAGAGGACTTTACATAGGACCAGACATACTTTATTCCAGGGTCTTTAGGATGATCAGCTGAGTCATATCTCAGAATTAAGTAAAAGCTCCTGACATTTTATTGTGGTAAGCCAAACCAAGCCTTCGTTTACCAGATCTATTATTTTTAATAATTAAATAGGTCGAGTAAGTCTTTATTAATCAGGATTGCCATCCACATGATTCTGAGTGATTGATTATGTATTTGGTATCACCAAAGATCTCTGTAGATCAAGTTGTTCTGATTACCAGTCTAGCTTTTCTGCCTGTAATGATAACTATAGACACCTCTCCTTTGGACGTTAAAAGCAATGACTTGGCCTGTGATCCCAGTATTCCATCATTCCTGTTGAAATCAGGCAGCTATTTTAATGGCAGCGTCTCCCACCTTTACCTTCATTTTATAGAAGCCAATCACCGTTGCACTTTCCACTGATGCTCTGCTCTCATCACCAAAGTATTTAAAGTATTTATCAAAGCCATGACAAAAGGAATGCCATAGTTCTCTATCTCCATGTTTATTACTTCCTCACTCTCTCTAACCATATCAGTACCTCTGTATCTCTGTTTCAGTCTGTTTATCTCTTGCATTTCTATTGCCAGACTGTGATTTCTCCCCTTTACTCCAGCACTCCAGATTTATATATTCACCTCTTTATTCCACAACTTGACTTAGATGTCTTATATGTGTCTTAAACCATTGCAGAATTTCAATTTTCAATTACATTCTCCATTAAAAAGTGAATTTGCTATAATACCATTGAATCCCAACTTCTGCAGCAGGCTTAAGCTCGGATGCATTGCATTAATCTGAAAATTTATGTAATTGAAATGTTGGACCCATTTATGACATTATGATGATATGCTACTGCATTTTGAAAACAATAGTTTTTCTCATGTCTTTATTATAAAAATCTTCAAATATAGAAAAGTTGAAATAAAAGTGTGATAAACACCTCAAAATGAGCTCTTGATATTTTCTCCTGTTTCCTTTCTAATCCAAGTCTCACCCTCATTTAGAAAGGCAACCATCGGTCAGTTTTCAGTTCAAAAGTAGGATTCATACATGCATCCTTTCTTTCTTTATATCTGATATCTTCTCCCTGTACAAACTCTTTTGGCTTGATCCTCCAAATATAGTCCTGGCCCAGTTAACCCTCAAGAACCCTATAACTAGTCCTAACACTATAAGACAATAATCTTTCCCCTGGGCTATTGAAATACCCTCTGACTAGTCTCCTTATTCTGCACTAGATTCCCTCACACTAAGTCGGAGATATTTCTGATACATAAATATAAAACACATTTCCTACTCAAAATCCTTTCATTCCTTCACCATAAGCCTAGAAAAAAATGTAAACTCCTTGTCTTTCCCATTCTGGCCCTAAATAATTTAAATACTGCATAATTGGCTTCATCTTCATCCTCTTTACCCTTGTCCTTCCATTGTAGAACAGTGGCCCGAACTCAGAGAGAAAAATCAGGACTCCTTAATTCAATTCCTACCTCTGTTCCCTAAGTTGTGTAAATTTGAGTATGCTCGTCAATATATAAAATGTTGGACAGGAGCACTTTCATGATGGTGGAGGAGTAAGACATGGAGATCACCTTCCTCCCCACAAATACATCAAAAATACATCTACATGTGGAACAACTCCTACAGAACACCTACTGAACGCTGGCAGACGACCTCAAACTTTCCAAAAGGCAAGAAAATACTCATGTACCTGGGTAGGGCAAAAGAAAAAAGAAAAAACAGAGACAAAAGAATAGAGATGGGATCTGTCCCTCAGGGAGGGAGCTGTGAAGGAGGAAATGTTTCCACGCACTAGGAAGCCCCTTCACAGGTGGAGATGGGGGGGTGGGCAGTGGGGAAGCTTCAGAGCCATGGATGATAGCTCAGCAACAGGGGTTCAGAAGACAAAGCAAAGAGATTCCCGCACAGAAGATCAGTGTCTACCAGCACTCACCAGACGAAGAGGCTTGTCTGTTCACCCACCAGGGCGGGTGGGGGCTGGGAGCTGAGGCTCGGGTATCAGAGGTCAGATCCCAGGGAGAGGACTGGGGATGGCTGTGTGAGCACAGCCTGAACGGGGCTAGTGCACCACAGCTAATGGGGAGGGAATCTGAGAGAAGTCTGGAACTGCCTAAGAGTCAAGAGACCATTGTTTTGGGGAGCGTGAGGAGAGGGGATTCAGAGCACCGCCTAAACGAGCTTCAGAGAAGGGCATGAGCCGTGGCTATCAGCAAAGACACCAGAGATGGGCGTGAAACGCTAAAGCTGTTGCTACAGCCACCAAGAATCCTGTGTGCAAGCACAGGTCACTATCCACACCTCCCCTCCTGGAGCCTGTGCAGCCCACCACTGCCAGGGTCCCGTGATCCAGGGACAACTTCCCCAGGAGAACACACGACGCGCCTCAGGCTGTTGTAACATGATGCTGGTCTTTGCTGCCGCAAGCTTGCCCTGCATTCCATACCCCTTCCTCCCCCCGAACTGAGTGACCCAGAGCCCCCTAACCAACCACTCCTTTAACACCCTCCAGTCTGGGTGAAAAACAGATGCCAGAGAGTGACCTACAAGCAGAGGCAGGGCCAGATCCAAAGCTTGACCAGAGAAGCTGTGTGGAAAAAGAAGAGAAAGGGAAATTACTCCATGCAGACTCAGAAGCCGTGGATTAGATCTCCGCAATCAACTTGATGTATCCTGCATCTCTGGAATACCTAAATAGACAACAAATCATCCCAAAATTAAGGCAGTGGACTTTGAGAGTAACTATAGACTTGGAGTTTGCTGTATGCCACTGACTAGTTTCTGATTTATATGTTTATCTTAGTTTAGCTTTTAGCGCTTGTTATCATTGGTGGATTTGTTTGTTGGTTTTGTTGCTCTCTTCTTTTTTATTACTTTTTTTTTAATTTTGATAATAGTTTTTTAATTTTTTATTTTAATAACTTTATTTTATTTATTATTTTCTTTCATTTTTTCTCCCTTTTCTTCTGAGCTGTGTGGCTGACAGGGTCTTGGTGCTCTGGCTGGGTGTCAGGCCTGAGCCTCTGAGGTGGGAGAGCAGAGTTCAGGACATTGGTCCACCAGAGACCTCCTGGCCCCATGTAATATCAATAAGCAAGAGCTCTCCCAGAGATCTCTGTCTCAACGCCAAGACCCAACTCTACTCAATGACCAGCAAACTCCAGTGCTGGACACCCCATGCCAAACAACTAGCAAGACAGGAGCACAACCCCACCCATTAGCTGAGAGACTGCCTAAAATCATAATAAGTTCACAGACACCCCAAAACACACCACTAGATGTGGTCTTGCCAACCAGAAAGACAAGATCCAGCCTCATCCACCAGAACAGAGGCACCAGTCCCTTCCACCAGGAAGCCTACATAACCCACTGAACCAACCTTAGCCACTGGGGGCAGACACAAAAAACAATGGGAACTACAAACCTGCAGCCTGCGAAAAGGAGACCCAAAACACAGTAAGTTAAGCAAAATGAGAAGATAAACACACAGCAAATGAAGGAGCAAGGAAAAACCCACCTGACCAAACAAATGAAGAGGAAATAGGCAGTCTACCTGAAAAAGAATTCAGAATAATGATAATAAAGATGATCCAATACCTCAGAAATAGAATGGAGAAAAGACAAGAAACGTTTAATAAAGACCTGCAAGAACTAAAGAGCAAATAAACAATGATGAACAACACAATAAATGAAATTAAAAATTCTCTAGAAGGAGTCAATAGTATATAACGGAGACAGAAGAAAGGATAAGTGACTTGGAAGATAAAAGAGTGGAAATAACTACTGCAGGCCAGAATAAAGAAAAAAGAATGAAAAGAATTGAGGACAGTCTCAGAGACCTCTGGGACAATGTTAAACACACCAACATTCAAATTATAGGGGTCCCAGAAGAAGAAAAGAAAAAGAAAGGGACCAAGAAAATATTTGAAGAGATTTTAGTTGAAAACTTCCCTAAT
Organism: Eubalaena glacialis; assembly: GCF_028564815.1. Lineage (NCBI taxonomy): Eukaryota > Metazoa > Chordata > Mammalia > Artiodactyla > Balaenidae > Eubalaena > Eubalaena glacialis. Next base: position 37,339,755 of record NC_083731.1, on the reverse strand, counting down.
ATGGGAAAGGAAATAGTCAGTCAAGTCCAGGAATCACAGAGAGTCCCATACAGGATAAATCCAAGGAGAAACACGCCAAGACACATATTAATCAAACTATCAAAAATTAATACAGAAAAAAAAATATTAAAAGCAGCAGGGGAAAACAACAAATGACATAAAAGGGAATCCCCATAAGTTTAAAAGCTAATCTTTCAACAGAAACTCTGCAAGCCAGAAGGGAGTGTCAGGACATATTTAAAGTGATGAAAGGGAAAAACCTACAACCAAGATTACTTTACACAGCAAGGATCTCATTCAGATTTGATGGAGAAATTAAAACCTTTACAGACAAGCAAATGCTAAGAGAATTCAGCATCACCAAACCAGCATTACAACAAATGCTAAAGGCACTTCTCTAAGCAGGAAACACAAGAGAAGGAAAAGACCTACAAAAACAAACCAATACAATTAAGAAAATGGTAATAGGAACACACATATTGATAATTACTTTAAATGTAAATGATTTAAATGCTCCAACTAAAAGACATAGACTGGCTGAATGCATACAAAAACAAGACCTGCATATATGCTGTCTATAAGAGATCCATTTCAGACCTAGGGACACATACAGACTGAAAGTGAAGGAATGGAAAAAGATATTCCATGCAAATGGAAATCAAAAGAAAGCTGGAGTAGCAATTCTCATATAAGACAAAATAGATTTTAAAATAAAGATTATTACAAGAGACAAAGAAGGACACTACGTAATGATCAAGGGATCAATCGAAGAAGAAGATATAATAATTGTAAATATTTATGCACCCAACATAGGAGCACCTCAATACATAAGGCAAATGCTAACAGCCATAAAAGGGGAAATCGACAGTAACACAGTCATAGTAGGGGATTTTAACACCCCACTTTCACCAATAGACAGTTCAACCAAAATAAAAATAAATAAGGAAACACAAGCTTTAAATGATACATTAAACAAGATAGAGTTAATTGATATTTATAGGACATTCCATCAAAAAATAACAGAATACAATTTCTTCTCAAATGCTCATGGATAATTCTCGAGTAGAGATCATATCTTGGGTCACACATCAAGCCTTTGTAAATTTAAGATAATTGAAGTCGTATCAGGTATCTTTTCCAACCACAGCACTATGAGACTAGATGTCAATTACAGGAAAAAACCAACAAAAATAAAAACACATGGAGGCTAAACAATACACTACTAAATAACCAAGACCTCACTGAAGAAATCAAAGAGGAAATAAAAAAAAAAATACTTAGAAACAAATGACAATGAAAACACGACGGCCCAAAACCTATGGGATGTAGCAAAAGCAGTTCTAAGAGGAAAGTTTATAACAATACAATCCTACCTCAAGAAACAAGAAACATCTCAAATAAACAACCTAAACTTACACCTAAAGCAATTTGAGAAAGAAGAACCAAAAAACCCAAAAGTTAGCAGAAGGAAAGAAATCATAAAGATCTTATCAGAAATAAATGAAAAAGAAATGAAGGAAACGATAAAAAACATCAATAAAGCTAAAAGTTGGTTCTTTGAAAAGATAAACAAAATTGACAAACCATTAGCCAGACCCATTAAGAAAAAAAGGGATTAGACTCAAATCAACAGAATTAGAAATGCAAAAGGAGAAGCAACAAGTGACACTGCAGAAACACAGAGGATCATGAGAAATTACTACAAGCAACTATATGCCAATAAAATGGACAACCAGGAAGAAATGGACAAATTCTTAGAAAAGCACAACATCCCGAGACTGAACCAGGAAGAAATAGAAAATATGAACAGACCAATCACAAGCACTGAAATTGAAACTGTGATAAAAAATCTTCCAACAAGCAAAAGCCCAGGACCAGATGGTTTAACAGGCAAATTCTATCAAACATTTAGAGAATGGTTAACACCTAACCTTCTCATACTCTTCCAGAAATTATCAGAGAGAGAAACACTCCAAAACTCATTCTACAAGGCCACCATCACCCTGATACCAAAAGCAGACAAAGATACTACAAAAAAAGAAAATTACAGACCAATATCACTGATGAACATAGACGCAAAAATCCTCGACAAAATACTATCAAACAGAATCCAGCAACATATTAAAAGAATCAAACACCATGATCAAGTCAGGTTAATCCCAGGAATGCAAGGATTCTTCAATAAATGCAAATCAATAATGTGATACACCATATTAATAAACTGAAGGATAAAATTCATATGATCGTCTCAATAGATGCAGAAAAAGCTTTCGACAAAATTCAACCCGCATTTACTATAAAAACTCTCCAGAGAGTACACATAGAGGAAACCTACCTCAACGTAGTAAAGGTCACATATGACAAACCCACAATCAACATCATTCTCCATGGTGAAAAACTGAAACCATTTTCTCTAAAATCAGGAACTAGACAAGTTTGCTAACTCACAAGACTATTATTCAACAGAGTTTTGGAAGTTTTAGCCAGAGCAATCAGAGATGAAAAAGAAATAAAAGGAATTCAAATAGGAAAAGAAGTAAAACTGTCACTGTTTGCAGATGACATGATACTATACACAGAGAATCCTAAAGATGCTACCAGGAAACTACTAGAGCTAATCAATGAATTTGGTAAAGTAGCAGGATACAAAATTAATGCACAGAAATTTCTTGCATTCCTATACACTAATGATGAAAAATCTGAACGAGAAATTAAGGAACCACTCCCATTTACTATTGCAACAAAAAGAATAAAATATCTAGGAATAAACCTTCCGAAGGAGAAAAAAGACCTGTATGTAGAAAACTATAAGACACTGATGAAAGAAATTAGAGATGATACAAATAGATGGAGAGATATACTGTGTTCTTGGATTGGAAAAATCAACATTGTGAAAATGACTTTACTACCCAAAGCAATCTACAGATTCAATGCAATCCCTATCAAACTACCAATGGCATTTTTCACAGAACTAGAACAAAAAATTTTACAATTTCTATGGAAACACTAAAGGCCCTTAATAACCAAAACAATCTTGAGAAAGAAAAACGGAGCTGGAGGAATCAGCCTCCCTGACTTCAAACTATGCTACAAAGCTACAATAATGAAGACAGTATGGTACTGGCATAAAAACATAAATATAGATCAATAGAACAGGATAGAAAGCACAGAAATAAACCCACTCACATATGGTCACCTTATCTTTGATAAAGGAGTCAAAAATATACAATGGAGAAAAGACAGCCCCTTCAATAAGTGGTGCTGGGAAAACTGGACAGCTACATGTAAAATAATAAAATTAGAACACTCCCTAACACCATACACAAAAATAAACTCAAAAAGGATTAAAGACCTAAATGTAAGGCCAGACACTATCAAACTCTTAGAGGAAAACATAGGCAGAACACTCTATGACATAAATCACAGCAAGATCCTTTTGACCCACTTCCTAGAGAAATGGAAATAAAAACAAAAATAAACAATTGGCACCTAAAGAAATTTAAAAGTTTTGCACAGCAAAGGAAACCATAAACAAGGAGAATAGACAGCCCTCAGAATGGGAGAAAATATTTGCAAATGAATCAACTGACAAAGGACTAATCTCCAAAATATACAAGCAGCTCATGCAGCTCAATATCAAAAAAAACAAACAACCCAATCCAAAAATAGGGCAGAAGTCCTAAATAGACATTTCTCCACAGAAGAGATACAGATTGCCAACAAACACCTGAGAGGATGCTCAACATCACTAATCATTAAGGAAATGCAAACAAAAACTGCAGTGAGGAATCACCTCACACGTGTCAGAATGGCCATCATCAAAATATATACAAGCAATAAATGCTGGAGAGGATGTGGAGAAAAGGGAACCCTTTTGCACTGTTTGTGGAAATGTAAATTGATACAGCCACTATGAAGAACACTCTGGAGGTTCCTTAAAAAACTAAAAATAGAACTACCATATGACCCAGCAATCCTACTACTGGACATATACCCTGAGAAGACCATAATTCAAAAAAAGTCACATACCACAATATCCATTGCAGCACTATTTACAATAGCTAGGACGTGGAAGCAGCGTAAGTGTCCATTGACAGATGAATGGATAGAGAAGATGTGGCACATATATAAAATGGAATATTAGTCAGCCATAAAAAGAAATGAAATTGAGTTATTTGTAGTGAGGTGGATGGACCTAGAGTCTGTCGTAGAGAGTGAAGTAAGTCAGAAAGAGAAAAACGAATATCGTATGCTAACACATATATACGGAATCTAAAAAAAAAAAAAAGGAGTGGTTCTGAAGAACCTAGGGGCAGGGCAGGAATAAAGACATGGACGTAGAGAATGGACTTGAGGACATGGGGAGGGGTAACGGTAAGGTGGGACGAAGTGAGAGAATGGCATTGACATATATACGCTACCAAATGTAAAATAGCTAGCTAGTGGGAAGCAGCTGCATAGCACAGAGATCAACTCTGTGCTTTGTGACCACCTAGAGGGGTAGGATAGGGAGGGTGGGAGGGAGACACAAGAGGGAGGGGATATGGGGATATATGTATACATATAGCTGTTTCATTTTGTTATACAACAGCAACTAACACCACAATGTAAAGCAATTATACCCCAATGAAGAGGTTAAAAGAAAATATTGAGCATATTTGTTTTTGTAAAATGAACGGCTTTTGGCAAAGTATTTCTAAGGCCTATCTATAAGGGATGAGCAGGTTTTTAAATTTATAAAAGTAAAGATTTATGAATAAAGACCTCAAATTCTTGAAAAAAGAAACAATGAAGAAGTTGTTTGGGTTTTTGTTTTGTTTTGTTTTGTAGAATTGTTTCCTTTTGGTAATCAGACATTAATCAGAGTTAATGATCTTCAACTAGGCTGTGGGTTCTACCTGCCTTATTTATCACACATATTTATTATGTATCTGTGTTTGTATTCTTCTTGCATGGCAGATAGGTTCAAGCTTAGTATGCGATGACCATACAAAATGATTCCATGGAAATAAGAGGTTTTAACTAGGCATGGCATCCTGATGAAAATTTTTGCAAAGGTAAGAAAATCTGGATGGAAGAGTTCAAGTTCAGTTCCATTTTTTTTTTTTTCCTTCAGTGTCTTCTTCTTTCTTCCTTCTTTTTTTTTTTTTTTTTTTTCCTGGCCTTCAACTTCAATTCCTAACTCTATACTCAAATCCTCTCACACGTGTATGCTACCTCACATTGGTTATTTTAAAATATAATAGCCCTAACAACAACCAAAGTTATTCTCTACCTAAAGCCTCATGTTTATATTTTTGTTTAGGCTTCTTAAGCACATTTTTATTTTTTCTTTTACTTTTTGTTGTTGCTGCTGTTTTCTAAATGTTTTCTTGAGGATTTGGCTTTCAATTAAACTTCCTGATAAACTCATCCTGCTGATTAAGAATAATCTCTTTCCAATATTCTCTCATGTAAACACAGAGTAACAGTTCTATTTTCCAATTTGTTTCGTATTTAGTGAAGTCTTACTTCTTAAGATAAACTCCATTTTCTTATCTATTGTTATGTGATTGAATTAGTTAACTCTTCAACAGAAGCTAAGTTTTAACTTATTTCACTTTTGGTGAAGCTGTCTAACAAGGTGAACTCACACAACAACTTGTAGATGAGTGAATTATTTTATTAATTTTTTAATATATCTTTATTGGAGTATAATTGCTTCACAATACTGTTAGTTTCTGTTGTACAACAAAGTGAATCAGCCATATGCATACATATATCCCCATATCCCCTCCCTCTTGAGCCTCCATCCCACCCTCCCTATCCCACATCTCTAGGTCATCACAGAGCACTGAGCTGATCTCCCTGTGCTATGCTGCTGCTTCCCACTAGCTATATTACATTTGGTAGTGTATATATGTTGATGGTACTCTCACTTTGTCCCAGCTTCCCCCTCCCTGCCCGATGTCCTCAAGTCCATTCTCTATGTCTACATCTTTATTCCTGCCCTGCCACTAGGTTCATCAGTACGTTTTTTTTTTTCTTTTTTTAGATTTGATATGTATGTGTTAGCATATGGTATGGGAAAACATAGGAAAAACAGTCTTTGACAAAAACCACAACAAGATCTTTTTTGACCCACCTCCTAGGGTAATGAAAATAAAAACAAAAATAAACAAATGGGACCTAATTAAACTTCAGAGTTTTTGCACAGCAAAGGAAACCATAAACAAGATGAAAAGACAACCCTCAGAATGGGAGAAAATATTTGTAAATGAAACAATGGACAAAGGATCAATCTCCAGAATTATTTTTAATTTTTGTTTAGTGTACCACTTTTATACAATTTTCTCAGGGAAAACAACAATAAAAGCAAAAGAAAAGTAAACAAAAAAAATTATAACTTTTCATGAAAATATTTTCAAGTCCCACATATTTGTCTATGGAGTAAGTCATACAAATTCAGTTTTAAAAAAGAAAAAAAACAATGGATTTAATGTCAAAAAAATAAAAATTATGTCACATAATTGTGCATTGATTAACTGGGGCTATACAACTTCTTTGTCATATTTACCTTGGCAAAGCCTGCTAGATATTGATTGAAAGTGGGTATAGCTTTCTTAATGGCACATGGCTAAACAATGTTGCCTATCCATCTTTGCTTTTAGGTGCAGAACTAGCTACATGATTTGCAGGGCCCAGTAAAGAATGTATGTGCAGGGCCCCTTGCCAAAAAAATTATTAAAAATTTCAAAATCGCAAGGGCAGAGTATTAAAACAAACATGGCCCCTTGTAAGCATGGGGCCCTAAGCAACTGCATAGGTCATATGATTGTGAAACAAGTTTTGGTTAAGTGTGGCCATCTGTGCCTAAATCATTATTAAGGGAATATAAGCCAAAGTGGTGTGTGCGTTGTTTGGTTCTGGGCTTCAAAACCTCGGCACCCTAACCCTAGCCCTAACAATAAACATAACCCTAACCCATGTGCTTCATCTGACATTACAATCAAATAGTCTATCAGTTTTTGAGAAAAGAGCATTCTATTTTCTCTTTGTGCTACTTTTTTCATGTAATTCCTTTTGCACTGAATGTCAGCTCCCCTTTCTTCTCATGCTGAACTTCTATTCTTACTTCAAGACCTTTTATAAATGTCATGTCTTCTGAAAACCTCAGCTCATCTGGCAGTCTCTCACAGCTCTCTTTCTCCACAGCATGATGTACGTGCCTCTCGTGTAATATTGCTCCCTTGAAATTAGAATTATATTTTTCTTCTGGACTATGAGCTCTCGATAGACTGAGTATCATTCTTATTAACCTTTGTATCCCCTTGACCTATCACATAGGTATGAAATGTTTAAAGACTTTACCTTTGCTAAATTATTAAAAGTCTGTATTAATATTTAGTAAGTATAAAGTCCTTTGATATTATCTTCTGTTCTCTTAAATACTTCAAATGTAAAAAATTAGAGATGAGAGACTTCCCTGGTTGTGCAGTGGTTAAGAATCTGCCTGCAAGAGCAGGGGACATGGGTTTGAGCCCTGGTCCTGGAAGATCCCACGTGCCGTGCAGTAACTAAGCTGGTGTGCCACAACTACTGAGCCTGTGGTCTAGAGCCTCAAGACACAACTACAGAGTCTGCTTGCCATGAATACTGAAGCCTGCACACCTAGATCCTATGATCTGCAACAAGAGAAGACACCGCAGTGAGAAGCCTGCGCACTGCAACGAAGAGTAGCCCTCACTCACCGCAACTAGAGAAAGCCTGCACTAAGCAACAAAAACCCAACACAGCCAAAAATAAATAAATAAACAAAATAAATTTTAAAAAAACCAACAAAAAAACTAGACATGGGTTCTCTCTCCTCTCTCCGAAAATGTCCATTTGTTGCATTCTAGGATAATTTGCAGAAATTTAATTCTCTGAATAAGTTTAATTTATAGTGCTTTATTAACTAGACTGCTGAGAAGACAATTATATTGTTTATGTTAAAGTTAAGGAAGAAAAATAATAACGCATTAAGTAACTTTCAAGCTCAATAAATCCTGGCATAAGCTAAATATAACAGGCAATTGTAAGAGAGGAAATTAATTTAATGCACTGATGTTTCATTCCACAAACAATGAGCATGAGTGATTATAAAATGTTGAATTTGTGCATTCAGCATGTGAGAGTGTTCAATTATACTCTGTGTAATAGGCCATACCTGTTATACTCAGTTTCTGGAAGGAATACTTTCAAATAAGTGATTAAAAATAACTGATAAAAACATATTTATGTTGGAAAATAACTTAGATTTAACACTCATGGGTCTTTTACATTTTATGTGCTACAGTAAATATGTTCAACTTGCTGTGTCATTTTGGCATTAACTATGGTTCAGAACAAGATAGCATTCATATCATGGGATAATGTGAAGCAGTGGAAAGAACAAGACTAAGCAAGAACTTAGTAGTTGTGGCTCTCGGGCTCTAGAGCGAAGGCTCATTAGTTGTGGTGCATGGGCTTAGTTGTTCTACGGCATGTGGGGTCTTCCAGGCCAGGGCTCTAACCTGTGTCCCCTGCATTGGCAGGTGGATTCTTAACCACTACAACCCCAGGAAAGTGGGTTATAGATACTGTGTTTGCTTTTCTCTCTGCCAATTTGTAGTTGGTTTTTCATTTAAACTTCAGCCTCTGACATATAAGTAGGTTGCATCACACAATTTCTAGGAGAGAAATTTTAAACTCATATACCATCAAAATGGGAATAAATTTCAGGATAAATCTATTTATCTATTTATAAAGCCTTTTTTTTTCTTTAGGAAGAGCTTCCATAAATTTCAGAATTTCTAAAATGGAAAATTCAGTCATACAAAAAGAATCTAGTCTCTTTAACATTCTTTAGAGACTAGATTTTTCTATGATTTCATTACTAGTTTTATTACCAAAAGGGATTTGATTCTTTAAATGTGATTCAGAGAGAATATTTCCTCCTTTTAATATAAATTTAAATACAGTAAATCCCCTACATATGAAGGAGTTCCATTCTGAGAGCGCGTTCGTAAGTCCAATTTGTTCATAAGTCCAACAAAGTTAGCCTAGGTACCCAACTAACACAATCGGCTATATAGTACTGTAGTGTAATATATTTATAATACTTTTCACACAAATAATACATAAAAATAAACAAAAAAAAGAAAACATTTTAAATCTTACAGTACAGTACCTTGAAAAGTACAGTAGTACCAGCTACATAACCGCTGCTTTTACACTTGCTTCCAGACATCCTGCGCTTGAAATAGAAATACTGTATAACTGTACTCTATACAGTAAAGTACACAAAGCACACCACTTGTAGAGGATGCACGCATGTGACAATGTATGCCAGGCACATGAACTAACTTACGTGATTGGACATGTGAACGCATCTTTGAAAGTTTGCAACTTGGAGGTTTGTATGTAGGGGACTTACTGTACTCACAAAGCCTTAGAGCCAAATTATTAACATCCTTTAAAGTCATAATTATTCAAATGTAACAGAAACCAGTTATCTGTTGACAAAATTCAGATCACTTTCCTTCTGAACTCAGAGCTAGGTTCCATTTCTCAATGCCCCTTGAACTTAAAGGTGGAAATGTGACAGAGCCATAGCCAATGGCCGTAGGCAAAATTCATCCACCAATTTCAGGAATGACAACTAAAAGCCTCTTTTTCTCCAATTGCTGGAGAGTTGTTAATCACAAGGGAGATGTGGGCAGCACTAGCCTGAAGATGACAGAATCTCTGTTAGACTAAACCCACCACTCCCACACCACCACCAATTGTATTCTACCTAAGGGATAAATAAATATTTGTTAAATTAATGAGATACCAAGTTTTATTAGTTACAGCAACCCCTTAACTAACTCAATGATGCACTTGAAAGAACAACTTGTAGATCCACACATTTATGATACAAAACTGTACCCTCTTTAATATTTTGCAGAAGCAGAATTGTTCATATTTTTTCACTTTTATTCTTTTTGAAATTGCATTATATTTTACCATCTTTTTAGGTAGATTAATGTATCTGTTATTGACCAGAAAGTCATGATAACAAGCATATAATATATGATATGTACTATGTCACATGGTTTATTCATATATGTATTACATATTTTACATGAACTAAAATACCGTTGTTCACAAAATTTCACTGTATGTGAATTGAGCTTTAGAAAAGAAGACATTTTATTTCATTTTTATCCTATTTTATATTTTCAGTTTGCTACAAATATGTTACTATGTTGTTTTAACCTTCTGATTTTATTATTGTATTTTTTTTTTTTTGCAGTTTTAAAACTTATTTGTAATATATGCTTGCTTAAATATTTAGGTAGAAAGTTATGGTCAGAGAGCATTGCCAAACTTATATAACATAATTTACATACTTATAGAACATAAAATAAATGTTCTCTAATCACTTTTTTTACTTTTTATTGAAAGAATATGTCTTTGACAATTTGAAAACAAAAATTCCAAATTTTTATAATAACAATACCTTGGGATGCTTATTAAACAGTCACCTTCCCAGATGAAAACTCTGATTATGTGATTCTTTGCCTGGAGCCTAGGAATTTACAAGTCAAAAAAGAAACTGCAGAGTTTTCATTATCAAAAATATTTGAGTAACTATGCTGAAATTTATTTCTTTATTTTTAAAAATTGATCGTTACTACATTGAAAAAATTCAAAATCACTTAAAATAAAATGATGTCAATTCAATGGAGGAAGGATAATATTTTCAGCAAAGGGTGCTATGATAATTGGATATCAACAGGAAAAATAAAAAAGTGATACACTGGGAAACCATATACCTGACAAATGACTAATATCTGGAAAAATGTAAAGAAATCTCAAAATTTAATAGTAAAAACAGCAAACAATCTATTGAATAAAAAAGGAAAATATATGAAAATACATTTCACCAAAGTGGATATACAGGTGGCAAACAACTATATGGAAATATGTTCAACATCATTAACCTCTAGGGAAATGTAAATTAAAATCACAGTAAGCTATCACTATACACCTGTAACAATGGTTAAAATGAAAATAGTGACAACAACATATGCTGGTAAGGATGTGAAGAAGCCAGATTTCTCACACTTTCCTGGTAGGACTTTAAAATGGTACAAAGACAACCCACGGAATGGGAGAAAATATTAGCAAATGATGTGACTGACAAGGGATTAGTCTCCAAAATTTACAAACAGCTCATACGGCTCAATATTCAAAAAACAAACAACCCAATCAAAAAATGGGCAGAAGACCTAAATAGACATTTCTCCAAAGAAGACATACAGATGGCCAAGAGGTACATCAAAAGATACTCAACATAACTAATTATTAGAGAAACGCAAATCAAAACTACAATGAGCTATCACCTCACACCAGTCAGAATAGCCATCATCAAAAAATCTACAGACAGTAAATGCTGGAGAAGGTGTGGAGAAAAGGGAACCCTCCTACACTGTTGGTGGGAATGTAAATTGGTACAGCCACTATGGAGAACAGTATGGAGGTTCCTGAAGAAACTAAAAATAGAGCTAACATATGATCCAGCACTACCACTCCTGGGCGTATATCCAGAGAAAAACATGGTTCAAAAGGATACATGCACCCCAATGTTTACTGCAGCACTGTTTACAATAACCAAGACATGAGAGAAACCTAAATGTCCATTGACAGAAGAATGGATAAAGAAGATGTGGTACATATATGCAATGGGATATTACTCAGCCATTGAAAAGAATGAAATAATGCCATTTGCAGCAACATGGATGGAAATATTTACAAAACAGAGACTCACAGACTCACAGACTTAGAAAATGAACTTATGGTTACCAGGGGAGAATGGTGCAGGGGAGGATAGATTGGGAGTTTAGGATTGACATGTACTCACTGCTATATTTAAAATAGATAACCAACAGGGACCTACTGTAAATAAATAAATAAATAAATAAATAAATAAATAACAGGTGTTTCTCAGAATATGAATACAAAAATAAAATGGTACACTCTGGAAAACAGTTTGAGAATTTGTTATAAAACTAAACATACAACAACTATAAAACCTAGGAGTTGCACTCTTGGGCATTTATCTTAGAAAAATGAAAATATTTTCACATAAAAAATCTGTACAAAAATGTTCATAGCAGTAAGAATCTAGATGTCCTTCAAGAAATGAAGATACAACTATACCATGGTATATATATCCATGAATAACTCCTCAGCAATAAAAATGAATACATTTTTGATACACAAAATACCTTGTGAAAATTCAGTTGGTGTAATCCATCACATCAACAGGTTAAAAAGGAGAAATCACAGGATCATATCAGTAGATGTAGAAAAAGCATTTGATAAAATCCAATACCCAATCATGATGCAAAACTCTCAGTAAACTAGAAATAGAAGAGAGCATCCTCAACTTGACAAAGAGTATCTACATAAAACATACAGCGAACATCATACTTAATGGTGAGAAACTCGTACCTCTCCCACTAAGAACAGGTACAATGCCAGCCTGTCCCCTCACACTCCTTTTCAACATCATACTGGAATTTCTAACTAATATAATAACTCAAGAAAAGAAATTAAAGCTACACAGATTTGGAAAGAAGAAATAAAACTGTCTTTATTTCCATTTGACATAATCATCTATGTAGAAAATCTGAAAGAATTGACCAAAAAAAATAAATAAAACCTCTTAGCAATTATAGCAAGGTTTTAAGATACAAGGTTAATATACAAAAGTCTATTTCTTTCCTATCTGTCAGCAATAAACAAGTGAAATCTGAAATTAAAAATAATACTATTTACATTAGCACTCCCCAAAATTAAAGACTTAGGCATAAATCTAACAAAATATGTATAAGATCTATAGGAGGAAAACTAAAAAATTCTGATGAATGAAATCAAAGAACTGAAGAGATAGAGGTATTTCATGTTCATTGGTAAGAATGCTCAATATTGTCAAGATGTCAGTTCTTCCCAGCTTGTTCTATAGATTCAATGAATCTCAATCAAAATCCCAGGAAATTATTTTATGGATATCAAAAAACTAATTCTAAAGTTTACATGAAGAGGTAAAAGACCCAGCATAGCCAACACAATACTGAAGGAGAAGAACAAAGTTGGAAGACTGACACTACCTGACCTCAATACATACTATAAATCTACAGTAATCAAGAGAGTGTGATATTGGTAGAGAAATGGACAAATAGCTCAGTGGAACAGAATAGAGAGTCCATAACTAGACTCTCATAAATATAGTCAACATGTCTTTAACAAAGGAGCAAGGTCAGAATAATGGACCAAAGAGTCTCTTCTACAAATGGTGCAGGAACAACTGGACATACAAATGCAAAAATGTGAATCTAGACACAGACTTTTTACTCCTCATAAATATTAACTCAAAATAGCTAATAGGCCAAAACGTAAAGTGTAAAACTATAAAACACTTATAAGATAGTGTAGGAGAAAATATAGTGGACCTTGGGTGTGGTGATGTCAATTGGGTATAATACCAAAGACATAATCCATGAATGCAATAACTGATAAGCTAGACGTCACTAAAATTAAAAACTTCTGCTCTGTGAATGACAGTATCAAGAGAATTAGAAAACAAGCCATAGACTGGGAGAAAATGTTTGCAAAAGACATATCTGATAAAGGACTCTTATCCAAAATATACAAACAACTTTTAAAACTCAACAATAAGAAAACAAAAGAGCCATTTAAAAAATGAGATAAAGACCTTAACAGACACTTCATCGAAGATGATATAAAGACGGTAAGTAAGCATATGAAAAGATGTTCCATATCATATGTCATCAGGGAAATTCAAATTAAAGTGACAATGAGATACCATTGTGCAACCATTAGAATGGCCAAAATCTGGAACACTGATAATATCTAATTTTAGAGATAATGTGGCACAATAGGAACTCTCATTCATTGCTGGTGGTATGCAGAATTGTATAGCAACTTTAGGAGACAATTTGTTAGTTTCTTACAAAACTAAACATACTCTTTTTCATAAAATCTAGCAATTGTTCTCCTTGGTATTTGCACGAAGAAGCTGAAAACATATGTCCACACAAAAATCTGCACCCAGATGATTATAGCACCTTTTTTCATCATTGCAAATCTTGGAAGCAATCAAAATGCCTTTCAGTAAGTGAGTGGATATATAAAGTGTGGTACATCCAAACAAAGGCATGTTATTCAGCTCTAAAAAAAAAAAAAAAAAAAGGGAAAAGAATCTAAAAAAAAATGTATATATATATATATATACATATATATCTATATATATATATACAAACACACACCCCATTGTAAATCAACTATACTCTCATAAAAAAATTAAAATTTTTAAAAAATTTAAAAAGCTAAGAACAAAAAAGAAATGAGCCATCAAGCCATAGAAAAACCTGGAAGAACCTTAAATGCATATTATTAAGTGAAAGAAGCCAGTCAGAATGGATACATACTGTATTATTCCAACTATATGACATTATGGAAAAGGCAAAACTATGAAAACAATTTAAAAAAAAAAAATGGTGTTTCCCCGAGGAGCAAGAGTGGTAGAACAAATAGGCAGAGCAAAGAGGATTTTTAGAGCAGTGGAATACTCTGTATGATACCATAACGGTGGATATATGTCATTATACATTTGTTGAAACTCATTGAATAAACAAAATCAAGAGTGAACCCTAATATAAACTATGGACTTCAGGTAATTATGATGTGTTAATGTAGATTCATCAGTTTTAACAAATGTACCACTCCGGTGAAGGATGTTGATAATGTGTGGGGGCAGGGGTACATGAGAAATCTCTATACCTTCCCTTCAATTTTGCTATGAACCTTAAACTCTAAAAAATAAAGTCTTAATAAAAATATTTTTAATTAAAAAATAAAAGACTTGGATGAATCGTCAGGAGATTATGCTGAGTCAAAAAAATGCCAATCCTAAAAGGTTGCATACTATATGATTGCATTTATATATTATTGAAAAGATAATAATATAGAAATGCAGAATAGATTACCAGGTGTCAGTAATGGAGGGCGTGCAAAGTAGAAGGGCTATAAAAAGGCAACACAGTAGATTTTTATGGTGCTGGAATTGTTCTGTTTGTTGACCTTGTCCATGTCAATAACCTGATTGTGATATTTAACTACAGTTTTGCAAGATGCTACTATGCTACCCAGTGGGAACTGGATAAAGATTAAATGGAATATCTGTATTTTATATATAAAATAAATATATATTTTAAATGATGCATAACAATCTAAACTTCTCAAACCCTTTGTGATACTTGCATTCAATTGATTTAAAACTTCATTAATTTAAAAAGTATCATCTAGTCATATGAAAATAGTTTATATGTAAGAAAGCAAATTTATTTCATTTTTTGTCTATCATTTGTATAATAGTATAATGGTATTACATTGCATACTGAACAGCACTTTTAATCAAAAGTAGACATTTGAGTGTGGTAGGACAGCGGTGGGAAGGAAACAATTTAACTCCAATAAAAGACATATACTTATTAACTAATGATCCAAGGAAAGCAAAACATAAGTCAGTGAAAGTAACTACACTGTAATTATCAATATAGATTTTGAACACATTATTGATATGTGTAGATGGTGATTTTCCAATCATTCACATATTGTTGGGAAAAGAAGAGAGGCAACAGTGGCTGAACCCCAGGAGTAGTACCAGAACTTTATCCCTATTATCTCACTTAATACTCATACAGTCCTATAATTTGGGTACTATTATCTCCATATGAATGAGGAATCTCAGAAAGAAAGAGGATGAATAAATTGTCTGAGAAAACCAGCCAATAAGTGAAAGATCCAAGATTGAAGCACAGATGAATTGATTCTGAAGTGTGTGTTCTTTCTACTACACAACAGTTTAAGGCTGATGGGATCATACTTGTTGGAGATAATGAAAAGGAATTTCATGTATAAGAAATTAATTTGGATGACATGATTTATAGCTTTCATTTTTTTCTCAGATTCAGTGATATGACAGTATAGATATCATATGTGATACAAACATACTAATTTTCTCATAATGACTACAAGTGAAGTAATATGAATATAGTCCCCCTAAAATAGAAGACAGAATATTACACAAAGTAATAAGACCTGGTGTTTAATAAATTATATTAATTTTTAAATATTAAGAACATTGGATTGTTGAAATAAGTTTGCAAAATCACTGAAGATGCTCATTAGTTCTTGCAAGGAAATTTAAACAAATTTTTTTATTACTAAAACATTATAGATGTATTTATATACACATTTATATATAAATATATTTATAAATACGTATATTTAATTGTCCTATTGTTACATGGATTGGTTTTGAGGCAAAAGGATGATTTTGTCAGAGACCAGGATGCATGAGTTACAATAGAGTTTCAGGGATTGATAATTAATGACTAAATGTATCCAAATACTTATATCTGTAATGTCTATATCTATCAATATATCTATATCTAATTTAGTGGGCCTCAAATAGTGTATGTGGAGTTATAAATTAAACAAGTAATTTGTAAATGGATGGTCTTGTAGAGTTTACAATATGCATGTACAAACAGAGCCTATGGCTGTAAAATAGCTTTTACCTTGCTTTATTTTCTACTTGCCTATGTGAAATCTGCTGAGTGATAAGAATGGAGCTAAGTCACTTAATTCGAGAGGTTTTGGAGAAATAATTATTTAGCAATGGTGATCATTTGTAACTGAGGATGCTAAAAGAAGGTATATTTAAAGAATGATAGTCATGTCTTGGATAACTAATCATTTATGTATCCTGTTACTGAGATAAATATTCAGGAAAATGAGCAGTTTGAGGAACAGGGATGTGAACTTGGACAAAGAAGATAACATCTTATTTTTCACACAAAAAATCTATATTTTAGTATTGACTTCTTGTTTTGTATAACATTTTTATTTGGAGCTGGCAGCTAAAATGTGAGTCTAATTCTCAGGAAGTATTTGGATAATGGATGGACCTAGAGATTATCATACTAAATGAAATAAATCAGAAAGAGAAAGACAAATACCATATGATATCACTTTATGTGTAGAATCTAAAATATGACCCACATGAACCTATCTATGAAACAAAAACAGACTCACAGACATAGAGAATAGACTTGTGGTTGCCAAGGGGGAGGGGGGAGGGGAGGGATGGATTGGGGGTTCGGGGTTAGTAAATGCAAACTATTATATATAGAATGGATAAACAACAAAGTCCTAGTGTATAGCACAGGGAATTTATTCAATATACTGTGATAAACCATAATGGAAAAGAATATTAACAAGAATGTATGTATATGTTTAAATGAATCACTCTGCTATACAGCAGAAATTAACGCAGTATTGTAAATCAACTATACTTCCATAAAAAAGGAAGCATTTGGATAACGATGGAAATTTGAGGTAAATGTTTACAAAATAACTCCCACTTCTCCCGAAGTAAGAAAGAGTATAAACACAAAGTTCCGCAAGTAAAGTTAACAGGCACACAATTCTTCGGTAATGAGACACTTTTACAGTCCATACCTCTACAGAACCTTATTCAGTGCCCTACCAAGCTTGTCATCCTTCAGCAACTTTTATCTTTTAGTAATGTTCTCTTTTATTAACACCAACTTGGGAACCTCCATTTCAGTGATTGAATTACCTGTGAATAATTCATACTTCTGGTGCTCATGATTTTTTTCTGCTTCTGTTTTAGCTCGAATTCTTCAAAGATCCTGCTGCTTTTTAACACAAAATGATTTTCTGGACTCCAAAGCATGTATAGTGACATTGTTGTTGTCCCTTATGCATTAGTTTTCTAAAAAGTAGAAATGAACTTTTAAAAATTATTAAAATATTTATATGTTATATCCTACAGTTGGGTGAAAAAAATATTTCCAATCATAAAGCACTATATTTTAACCTCTGATTATATGTGCTATACACACTATTCCTGGTTATGTCTAAATACTGATTGGCAATCTCAAAAAAGTAGGCATTTGGATTGTAAGTAGTTAGTAACATAAACCATGAAAATTACAAATCATCAGACCTGTAAGATGAATTTTCTTTGCCTTATGTATTTATTTTAGCTAAGCAAAATAATTGCTAAATTTTCTAGCTTGTATCTCTAATTAACTTCACATTCAACAAATCAGTAATTTAGTTAAACCTTCATACAGGGTATTTTAGTTGAGCTTTATCAGATTTCCATAACACCCACATATGAAATATCTCTGTGACTAACTCTTCTGTCCCACCAATCTACCACACATCACCAGCAGCATAATCACGACAGAAATACAAACCTATGTACATGTTATGTAACAAAGACACACTATTTCTCATAAATGGGCTATTCTAAACTAAAACTGAGAAAGGAGGGTCAAAACTTATCAGTGAGGCTTTTTGGTCTGTGATCTAAGATTATATTTTCTAATAGACTGTATCATTGATAAAGCTAATTACTTTATTTTTAATTTTCTTTATCCTATTCCAATTATTTCCAAATTCAGGTGAGGAAGAAAAAAGTCATTTTATTAAGTCTTTGAAATCAAAAAGTTACAAAAAGTATAGATTTATTTAAATGCTAGATTATTATGTATATACAAATATAAATATTATCCATAAGCCAATATTTATAAATATTAAGTGAAAAAATATACAATAATAATATCAAGATAAGTATTCAGTAAATAATATTTGCATTAATTTTAAATTCATCTTCACTATTGTATAATAAATTGGAACCATTATACAATATTAAATATTAATATAAGTAAAATATTTTCCCTGAAACTGATTTTTATTATAATTTTTTATATACTTACATTTTATTTCTCTCTTTACATGATCACTTTTAAACATAAAAGTTCTATACTATTACTCTTGTTTTTTACTCTAGAATGTAAAATCATTGTTCTTTTTATGAAATTATACTTTTAATTTTAATATATTTTAAATATATGATATATTTACACATTATATACATTTATATAATATTACACTTATATGTATATACACACATTTTCTTCAATATTTTAACAGCAAAAAATTTGTGACTGTATCCTACTTTTTCACCAATAAAAGTAAAGGTCTAAAGACATGTATTTCAACTTATATTTTCAGCCAATATAAGTAAACAATATTTGCTACACAGCCAATTGCCTAGTGTTGAAAGAGAATTCTTGAGAGATAAAATTATTTCTTCTTTGCTACTCCCACTTTCAGACTTCTAAGTGTGGTACCTGCCCTTATATTCTCTTATATATTATACTAACAGCAAAAGTTTTATATTTGGCCAAACTGAATTTTGTCTGAGACTTGTAAGTTTCAGGATTTTGTTTCAGTAGAGAAGCAAACATTTTTCTAGCACAAATATGATCATATCACTTTTATGTTTAGTTTTGTTTCCAGTTCTTTCTTATATAACTTTCTGTGTTCCCCTTATTTCATGCACTGCTTCTTTTTATCCCTGTGCTCCCATAAATTAGAATACTGAGAGATACTTTCATACCTTGTTTTGATAAGTGACTATTAATTTACAAAATAAAACATGTTTACTTGTAAACCAATTTTAATTGATTGGCTCTTCTGAGAATATGCCATTACTTGTGAAATTTTAAAGCATCACTAAATTACATCAAAAGCAAAAAAAAAAAAAGTGTATTTTCATAAAGTTGGAAATTTTTAAAAATACGTTATTTCTGCATATTCTAGTCCCAAAGTTTCCCTCAAAGCATTTATAAAGGAGTATATCCTCAACATAAATTCCACAGACATACAGTGAAATTACAATGTTAGGATAAAGGGGTAGAGGAAGCTAATTAATTCCTCCCCAGATAGTAATCACTCTGCAATTCACAAATTTTGAATGCTGATAAAATATTTTTGACACTACTAATTAACACTTTAAACTCCTAGGAGAAAAATACAGCATTTGGCCTATGTTTAAATTCTTTCCCTTTTTACCTTCTTTTATACAGTATTGGTCAAGGCTGTATCCCAAAGCAATCTACATATTCAATGCAATCCCTATCAAATTACCAATGGCATTTTTCACAGAATTAGAACAAAAAATTTCACAATTTGTATGGAAACACAAAAGACACTGAATAGCCAAAACAACCTTGAGAAAGAAAAATGAAACTGGAGGAATCAGGCTCCCTGACTTCAGACTATACTACAAAGCTACTGTAATCAAAACAATATGGTACTGGCACAAAAACAGAAATACATATCAATAAAACAGAATAGAAATTCCAGAGATAAACCCACACACCTATGTTCACTTAATCTATGATAAAGGAGGCAAGAATATACAATGGAGAAAAGACAGCCTCTTCAATAAGTGGTGCTGGGAAAACTGAACAGCTACAGCTAAAAAAATGAAATTAGAACACTCCTTAACACCATACACAAAAATAAACTCAAAATGGATTAAAGACCTAAATGTAAAACAGGACTTTATAAAATTCTCAGAGGAAAACATAGGCAGAACACCCTTTGACATAAATTGCAGCAAGATTTTTTTTATCCACCTCTTATAGTAATGAAAATAAAAGCAAAAATAAACAAATGGAATCTAACTAAACTTAGAAGCTTTTGCACAGCAAAGGAAACCATAAACAAAAGGAAAGACATCACTCAGAATGGGAGAAAATATTTGCAAATGAAGCAAAAGACAAGGGATTAATCTCCAAAATATAAAAAGAGCTTGTGCAGCTCAATATCAAAGAACAAACAACCCAATCAAAAAATGGGTTTAGACCTAAATAGACCTAAATAGACATTTGTCCAAAGAAGACATAGATGGTTAAAAAAAAAAAGATGCTCAACATCACTAATTATTAGAGAAATGCAAATCAAAACTACAATGAGGTATCACCTAACACCAGTCAGAATGGCCATCATAAAAAACTGCCAATGATAAATGCTGGGAGAGGGTGTGGAGAAAATGGAACCCATACACTGTTGGTGGGAGTGTAAATTGGTACAGCCACTATGGAGAACAGTATTGAGTTTCCTTAAAAAACTAAAAATAGAACTACCATATGACCCAGCAATCCCACTCCTAGGCATATACCTGGAGAAAACCATAATTCAAAAAGATACATGCACCCCAATGTTCATTGCAGCACTATTTACAATAGCCAGGACATGGAAGCAACTTAAATGTCCATCAACAGATGAATGGATAAAGAAGATATGGTACATATATACAATGGAATATTACTCAGCCATAAGAAATAATGCCATTTTCAGTGACATGGATGGACCTAGCGGTTGTCTTAGTGAGTGAAGTCAGACAGAGAAAGACAAATATCATATGATATTGCTTATATGTGGAATCTATAAAAAGGGTACGAATGAACTTATTTACAAAACAGAAGTAGAGTCACAGATGTAGAAAACAACCTTATGGTTGCCAGGATGTAAGAGAGGGGGGAGGGATAAATTGGGAGATTGGGATTAATGAATACACAATACTATATAGAGAACAAATAACTAATAAGGACCTACTGTATAACACAGAGAACTCTACTCAATGCTCTGTAATGGCCTATATGGGAAAAGAATCTAAAAAAAGAGTGGCTATATGTATATGTATAACTGATTCGTTTTGCTGTACACCTCAAACTAACACAACATTGTACATCAAATATACTTCAATAAAAATGTTTTAAAAGAATATTTAATACAACTTTATCCAAGAAAACATATATGTATACATGAATTAGGAAGTGCACTTGAAATGGAAGGCTATAAAATTGAAGAGAGCATTTATTTCCACTATCATTCAAACAAATATTGTCCTCTTCCTAAAAGGAGATCTAATCTATATTCTGCCTTGGTCCATTTATCTGAACATCATATTTATTGCAATATATTGAACTCGAGTATTTATGTGCATGTAATAGAATCCTGGAAGAAAATATATGTATCATGGAAAATGGATTAGTATTGGTCATTAATTAGGTGTTAATTTTAGTATAGGAATTGATGGATGGGTAGATAAATGAATTGATATTTAGATTGATGGACAAAAGCTTTCACTTGTGCTATTCAAATATTTTCTATGGGGCATAGTGAGGGACAATCCCAGGACTAGAAAATTCCCTGCAAGCTCATTGGCTTTAGTAGTCGCCTATGCACAGTGACTTTATTAAGGAATGTAGATGGCCAGAGAGAAAGAACAGTAGCCAAGGTCTTGGAGATCCTCCTACACACTTAGTAGTCTTACTGATTTCTCAATCCAACTTCCCATTTGCTATGAAGGAAATTTACAAGGGGAAGTAGAAATTAAGTAAGGATCCAGTGTGGAAATTATTAAGATTCAGCACCCTACCTGGAACAAAGGTTTAACACACCTTCTCTATAGTCTGGACAATTATCCAGAATGGTTCAACAGTGATTTTATTTTCAATATATTCTATTAAAATCAAAGATGTGTGTGTGTGTGTGTGTGTGTGTGTGTTTGTGTGTGTGTGAAGAGAAACAGAGAATTTAATTTCGGTCTTTAGAATTTAGGCTAATTTTCAAATGAATAAAAATTTGCTGGAAAGTCCTTATTAAAATGAAGACTTTCCAGATCTCTGTTTCAAAATGGATGAAATAGAGCTCAGGGACTGAGTTTTAAAGAAACACTGAAGTGATTCTCTTATGGTTGAGAATTTGCTAACCACCTAGTCTAACTCAGGTGAATTTTTTATATACTCTTATAAAAACATGTTTTTCTTAAGTCAATCTACATCATTTATACTAATAAATATAATAGTATGATTAATATATTATGTATTTCTATATCATAGTATTATGCAATCACACACAGAGCACTGTCTTCTATGTAAGTATTGTCTGGAGTATAAGAGAAGAAAAATCACAAAGACAATGGCAATAATTTTTTTCTTTGATATAATGTTTTACAAAAAAGAAGACCTGAAAATAAGCTCTTTCTTGGTTAGTACATATATCATTAGAGACTCAAAGGTCATACTTTCATCTATCATAATGTTCAAATTTAGTAAACACAGAAATGAATTTTCAAAAATGTATAACCTAGTACTAAATAAATTGCACATGTTGTAAAAAGGAAGCATCAAATTTGAATACACTTATGAGGAAGAAAGAGTTGCTAAAAAATCCTGTCATATTTAAAAAGTAATTGAGCACAAAAGTATAAGAAGATTCACAATCTGTGGTGTTTTATTTCTAATTATTCTAAAGTACCATATTTTTCAGTACTTAAATGTAATAAATATATTTTCATTATAATATGAATCTATTTTAAAGTATTTAACATCAAAATGTCAATGTGTTTACAAAGTCTCAGTATATCTCATTTAAATAATAGTCATAAATAAATACTAAAAATATTCTGTTTCAGTAAACAATTGAAAGGGGTATTAACATTGTCCATAGCTAATGAAATTCATTTGGGCAATATTAGCATAATTTATACATTATACAGAAATAAACCTTCCTTTTATTTATTTTTTATTTTTTAAAATTTTATTTATTTTAATTTTGGCTGCATTGGGTCTTTGTTGCTGTGTGCAGGCTTTCTCTAGATGTGGTGAACAGGGGCTACTCTTCTTGAGGTGCGTGGGCTTCTCATTGCGGTGGCTTCTCTTATTGTGGAGCACAGGCTATACGCACATGGGCTTCAGTAGTTGTAGCACGCAGGCTCAGTAGTTGTGGTACACGGGATTAGTTGCTCCAAGTTATGTGGGATCTTCCTGGACCAGGGCTCGAACCTATGTCCCCTGCATTGGCAGGCGGATTCTTAACCACTGCGCCACCAAGGAAGCCCAACCTTTCCTTTTAAATTAACTATTTGATATAAAAAATTGCACAGTATTTAGTTAATAAGATATTGCCTAATTTCTGATTTCTAGCTATTTTAACCTTCTTATTTCCTTTTTATTGCTGGGCACTAGAATTTTATAAAATTATTCAGAACATATAAATAAAAAAATAAAGTTTCCTGAAATCCATCAATGACCTTAATTTTCCAATCCATTTTATACATTTGCAAATATTTTCAATTTATTTTTCAGAACAGCATCAATAGATTTACATTTATAATGTCAACTAAAGATATTTTTTACTTTCTCTAGTTTTATTAAGATATAACTGAGATACAACATTGTATTAGTTTAAGGCATACAATGTAATGATTTGATAAATGTATATGTCATGAAATGAATACCACAAAATTTAGTTAATATCCATTACTTCACATACTTAGAAATATTTTTCTTGTAATGAGAGTTTTTAAAATTTACTCTCCTAACAACTTTCAAATATACAATAGAGTGTTGTTAACTATAGTCACCATGCTGTTACATTACATCTCCAGAATTTATTTCTTCTATAACTGGAAGTTGGTCCCTTTGGCCATCTATACCCATTTCCCCCACCCCACACTCCTGGCCTCTGGCAAGCACCAATACATTCTCTGTTTATATGAGTTTGTTTGGTTTTTTAATTTAGATTCCACTTATAGTGATATCACACAGAATTTGCATTTCTCTCTCTCACACTTATTTCATTACCAAAATTCCCTAAAGTCCATCAATGTTGTAGTTGTAAAAGACAGTTTCTGTCTTTTTTATAGTATATATATATATATATATATATATATATATATATATATATATATATATATACACACACACACACACACACATATTTGAGGGTTTTTGCATCTATGTTCATCAGGGATATTCACCTATAATTTTCTTTTCTTGTAGTCTCTTTGTCTGGATTTGGGTTAGGGTAATGGGGTCCTTGTATTATAGAATGAGTTTGGAAGTGTTTCCTCCTCTGCTTTATTTCAGAAGAGTTTGAGAAATATTGGTATTAATTATTCTTTCAATGTTTCGTATAATTCACCAGTGAAGCCATCTGGTCCTAGACTTTTCTTTGTGGGAAGGTTTTTGATTACTGACTCAGCCTCCTTACTAGCAATTGGTCTATTCATATTATATATTTCTTCATGATTCAGTCTGGATAGGTTGTATATTTCTAGAAATTTATCCATTTCTTCTAGGTTGTCCAATTTATTGATATGTAATTGTTCATATTAGTATATTATGATCCTTTATATTTGTGTGGTATTAGCTGTAATGTCTCCTCTTTCATTTATAAATTTATTTATTTGAAACTTCTGTTTCAAATGACAGAAAAGACAAAAGAGTGGTAGACATACCTGAAAAGAGAGGGACCTCACATTAGCCAACAAGTTCACATTGGAAAATGTAACATGCTAAATGCATACAGCTAACACTGGGTTACATCCAGCTATAGATGAGTACAAGTGTCCACTAGTGACAATAAGTATTACATATCAATAATTACATTAAGTGTAAGTGGACTGAATGCACTAATAAAAAGATATAGAGGAGCTGAATGGATACAAAACCAAGACCCTTATATATGCTGCCTGCAAGATACTCACATGAAGTCAAAATACACACACAGATGGAGTGTGAGGGGATGGAAGAAGATATTCCATGTCACTGGAAAACAAAAGATGGCTGAATAGCAATACATATATCAGAAAAAACAGCCTGATAAAACTTAAAACAATGAGTGCTACAAGAGACAAAGAAGGCTATTACATATGATCAAGGGATCAGTTAAAGAAGAAGATATAACAATTGTAAATATATATGCATCCAACATAAGATGACCTAAATAAATAGAGCAAACATTAACAGAAATAAAAAGAGAAATTGACAGTAACACAGTAAAAGCAGTGGAAATTAACACCCCATTTAGACCAATTAACAAATCATTCAGACAGAAAATGAATAAGGATAACTGGCTGTAATTCACACATTACAACAAATGCACCAAATATATATATCCATATATATACATAAATGCACAGATAAATATATTAATATATGTTATATATTATATTATTATATATAGTAATATATATATTACATTATATAAAATATATTATGTATCATAATATATTATATTATGTTATATTGTTATATTATTATATATATCATTTTACTATGTTATATTAATTTATAATATTATATATTGTCATTGTATTATATATAATAATAATTATATATGATATATATTCATATTGTTAAATTACATATAATAATTATTAAATTATGATTATGGTATTATATATAACTATAATATCATTATATTATATAATTATATTATATTATATAATTAATTATATATATTAATTATGTTATATATTGTTATGTATATATTATTATATATCCATATCTTATATATTATACATATATTATATAATATATAATATGTACATATATAATACATATATTATACAATATAACATATAGTAGAATATATATACTTATGTTATATGTAATATAATATATATTATACTATATATTATATTGATATCTACTATATTAATATATGTTATATTATATTTATATTATACACATTTTATAATATATAATATACATATTATATACTATAATATGTATATTATATATTATATTATGTATAATATAATTGATTTAAACATATATAATACATATTACGAGTATGTGCAGCAGAATGCACTTTCTTTTCGAGTGCACATAGAACATTCTCCAGGATAGATACCATGCTAGGCCATAAAACAAGCCTCTGTCAATTTAAGAAAATTGAAATAATAACAGGCATCATTTCTGACCACAACACTATGAGACTAGAAATCAACGATAAGAAGAAAAATGCATAAAACACAAATGTGGAGCTAAACACTATCCTACTTAACTAGCAGTGAATCACTGAAGAAGTTAAAGAAAAAATCAAATAATACTTGGAGACAAATGAAAACGAAAATATAATGATCGAAAGCCTATTCGACACAGAAAAAACAGTTCTAAGAGGGAAGTTTATAGCAATACAAACTTACCTCAAGAAACAGGAAAAATCTCAAAAATAAACAACCTAACCTTACAGCTAAAGGAGCTAGAAAAAGAAAGAACTAAACCCAAAGTTAGTAGAGGGAAAGAAATCATAAAGATCAGAGAAGAAATAAATGAAATGGAAACAAAAAATAAATAAACAGAAAAGATAATTGATATGAGCTGGTTCTTTGAAAAGATAAACAAAATTGATAGAACTTTAGACAGATACATAAAGCAACAAGGAGAGCCCTAAACAAAATCAGAAATGAAAATGGAGAAATTACAACTCACACCACAGAAATGCAAGGGTCATAATAGACTATTTCAAACAACTACATGCAAATGAAATGGACAACCTAGAAGAATTGGACAAATTCCTAGAAATGTACAATCTCCCAGGACTGAACCAGGAAGAAATATAAAATATAAGCAGATCAATTTTCAGTAATGACATTGAATCAGTAATAATGATAATAATAATGAATTCCCAACAAAGAAAATTCCAGGACCTGACGGTTTTACAGGTGAATTCTACCAAACACTGAGAGAAGATTTAACACCTATCCTCAAAGTATTCTGAAATATTGGAGAAGAAATGATTCAAAAATCCTTTTATGAGGCCAACATCATCCTGATTCCAAAACCAGAAATAGATATTAGAAAAAAAGAATATTACAGTCCAATGTCACTGATAAACATAGATGCAAAAATCCTCAACAAAATATTATCAAACCAAATCCAACAATACATTAAAATGTTATACACCATGATCAAGTGGGATGTATCCCAGGGATGCAAAGATGGTTTAATATACTCAAATCAATCAATGTGATACACCACAGTAGCAAGTTGAAGAATAAAAACAATTTGTTCATCTCAATAGATGCAGAAAAGAAACTTCTGACAAAATTCAACATCCATTTATGATAAAAAACTCTCCAGAAAGTGAGTATAGAGGGAACATACTGGAACATAATAAAGGCCATATATGATAAACCCACACCTAGCATCATATTCAATGGTATAAAGTGGAAAGCATTTCCTCTAAGATCAGAAACAAGACAAGGATGCCCACTCTCATCACTTTTGTTCAATATAATATTGGAAGTCTTATCCATAGCAATCAGAAAAAATAAAGAAATAAAATGCATCCAAATTGGAAAGGAAAAACTGTTTGCAGATGACAGGATACTATACATAGAGAATTCTAAAGAAGCAACCAAAAAACTAGTAGAACACTTCAGTGATTTCAGTAAATTTGCAGAATACAAATTTTATATACAGAAATCTGTTGCATTGATATATGCTAAAAACAAACTATCAGAAAGAGAGATTAAGGAAACAATCTCATTTACAATCGCATGAAAAAGAATAAAATATCTAGGAATAAACCCACCTAAGGAGGCAAAAGACCTGTACCACAAAAACTATAAGATTCTGAGAAAACAAATTGAAGATCACACAAATGTAAAGATATGCCATGTTCATGGATTAGAAGAATTAATATTATTAAAATGAACAGCTACTCAAAGCAATCTAAACATTCAATGCAATCCCTATCAAAATACCAAGGGCATTTTACACAGAACTAGAACAAATAATTTTAAAATTTGTATGGAAACACAGAAGACACTGAATAGCTAAAATAATCTTGAGAAAGAACAAAGGTCAATATTCCATGCTCCCTGACTTCAGACTATACAACAAAGATACAGTAGCAAAACAGTATGGTACTGGCACAGAATTAGACATATAGATCAATGGAACATGATAAAGAGCCCAGAACTAAACCCACACACTCAGGTCAATTAACCTAAAACTAAGTAGTCAAGAATATACACTGGAGGGAAAAACAGTGTGATGCTGGTATAACAGCATAGACATGAAAAGAATGAAATTAGAACACTTTCACATACTATATACAATAATAAACTCAAAATAGATTAAAGACCCAAATGTAAGACCAGAAAGCATAAAACTTCTAGAAGAAAGCATAGGCAGAACACTCTATGACCTAAATTGTAGCAATATTTTTTGGATCTGGCTTCTAAGGTTAAAAAAAAAAAACAAAATGAAAAATAAACAAATGGAACCTAATTAAATTTCAAAGATTTTGTACGGCAAATGAAATCATTAACAAAATGAAAAGGGGACAAATTAATTGCAAATGATATGACCAATAAGGGGTTAATATCCAACATATATAATCAGCACATACAACTCAATATGGAAAAAACAAACAACCCAATTAAAAAGTTGGCAGAATATCTGGATAGACATTTTTCCAAAGTTCCTGGTCAACAGAAACATGAAAATTATTGCTAAATAATTACTGCTAATTATTTGAAACCATTATGAGATATCACCTCATACCTGTCAGAATTGCTATTATCAAGACCACAAATAACAAATGTTGGCTTGTATGTGGAGAAAAGGGAATACTTCTACCTTGCTGGTGGAAATGGAAGTTGGTGCAGCAATTGTGGAAAACATTAGGGAGGTTCCTCAAAATACTAAGAATAGAAGTACAATATGATCAAGCAATTCCACTTCTGTGTATATATCTGAAGGAAGCAAAAACACTAATGCGAAAAGATACGTGCACTCCAATGTTCATAGCAACATTATTTACAATAGCCATTATATAGAAACAACCTAAGTGTCCATCAACAGATGAATGGATAAAGAAGATGTGATATATGCGTGTGTGTGTGTTCCACAAACACAATGGAATACTACTCAGCCATGAAAAAGAAAGAAAATTTGCCATTTGCAACATATGGATGGTATTTTGCTTAGTGAAATAAGTCATACAGAGAAAGACAAATGATGTATGTTATCACTTATATGTGGAACATACAAAATAAAATAAACTAGTAAATATAATAAAAATGAGACTCACAGATATAGAGAACAAACTAGTGGTTACCACTGGGGAGAGGAAAAGGAGGAAGGGTAAATTAGGGGTAGGGGATTAACAGGTACAAACACAGTACTATGAATAAAATAAATAAGCTACAAGGATATATTGTTCAGGACAGGTAATCCAGCCAATATTTTATAATAACTATAAATGGAGTATAATCTATACAATTTTTGAATCAAAAAATAAGTAAAAAATAAAATAATGGGAAAACTGACATCGATGTAGTAAAAAGAATTTATATACTCACTTTTTACTGTTAACATCTTATTACTAAACTTTTCTAATATAAAATAGTTGAAACAATTTTGCAGTGAACATCCATATATTCTCCGTCTAGACTGTACAAGTAGAATTTTACTGATTACTGTATACAAAAAGTTCATCTCACTTTCTATGATTCATTTTTCCACAAATGCTTCAGCATGCATATCAATAGTCCAATATATGATAATAACCCATACATATGTATATATACTATTTGATATAAAATTTATAAACTTTGAAATGCACAAGTCTTAAGAGTACCTATTCAGTGAGTGTTGACAAGTGCATACACTTTTTTTTTTATATATCTTTATTGTAGTACAATTGCTTTACAATGTTAGTTTCTGCTGTACAACAAAGTGAATCAGCTATATGTATACATATATCCCCCTATACCCTCCCTCTTGAGCCTCCCTCCCACCCTCTCTATCCCACCCCTCTAGGTCATCATAAAGTATCTAGCTGATCTCCCTGTGTTATACAGCAGCTTCCCACTAGCCATCCATTTTACATTTGGTAGTGTACATATGTCAATGTTACTCTCTCCTTTCATCCCAGCTTCCCCTTCCACCCCTGTGTCCTCAAGTCTGTTCTGTACATCTGCATCTTTAATCCTGCACTGCCACTAGGCTCATCAGTCCTTATTTTTTAGATTCCATATATGTGCATTAGCATATGGTATTTGTTTTTCTCTTTCTGACTTACTTCACTCTGTATGACAGACTCTAGGTCCAACCAACTCATTACAAATAACTCAATTTTGTTCCTTTTTATGGCTGACTAATATTCCATTGTATATATGTGCCACATCTTCTTTATCCATTCATCTGTCGATGGACACTTAGGTTGTTTCCATGTCCTGGCTGTTGTAAATAGTGCTGCAATGAACATTGCGGTACATGTATCTCTTTGAATTATGGTTTTCTCAGGGTATATGCCAAGTAGTGGGATTACTGGGTCATATGGTCGTTCTAACAAATGCATACACTTTTATAGCTTAAAGTTTTATCAAGATATAAAACATTACCAGCACATCTGAAATTTCTCTTATGCATCTTTAATCCTTACTCCTCAAACCTCAGAAGCAACAGTTATTTCAATCACTTTTTTTTACACAGATTATTTTTGCCAATTCCAAGTATCATGTATTATCTACTCTTTTGTGCAAGTCTTATACCACTATATGCTATTTTTCCAGACTTTTCCATGTTGTGTGTATATGAGAGTGTTACTTTTTATGGTTTAACAGCATTTTATTGTAAGAATATGTCCCAGTCTGTGGAAGCATTCTAAACAAAATTGTTTCTAGATTTTGACAATTATAAATAAGGGAAGTATGAAAATTATGCAAACCTTTGTAAATATACATATTTTTTACTTCTTTTGAATAAAAGTATAATGGTGGAAGTAGTGGTCATAGGGTAGGTATGTGTTAAGGAAATGGCATTTATAAGGCAGTGGCAGAATTTCCCAAAATTTTTATTTTATTTTACATTTTCGTTATCAATTTATGAGAGTTCCAGTTTTTCCACATCCTTGTCCATATTTAGTACCAGTAGTCTTTATTCTTAAATTTTCAGTCATACTAGTAGGTTAGTGGTGCCATTTTATTGTGGAAAGATAGATGGATATAGATATAGAAATAGATGTATCTAAATTTTTTCTCTCTATAAAAATATCTATTATCTCTACATATAGAAAAATCAATCAATATCTATCTATCTATCTACCTATCAAGAGACAGAGAAAGACAGAGTGAGAGATGTAGGTATATATATATATATATATAGAGAGAGAGAGAGAGAGAGAGAGAGAGAGAGAGAAGTGAGAGAGAAGAGAGATAATATTTTTCTGAAGAGAAATTCTAAATTGAGAATGCTAACATATCTTTTGTTTCTTCAAACTTTTAAGGAAGTCTTATTCATATATTGAATTTGAATTGAATTGAATTCAGTGAATTGAATTGAATTCATATATTGAATTCGTATACCTAAATGTATCTGTAATCAGAAATCTGGAAAAGTAATTGTGATATTCTTATTTAGATTAATACCCTGATGCAAACTAGTATGTACATACAGACACAAACTCACATAATCACATAAATACTGATCACTAATATTGTGGGGGAAAACTTTGGAGTATAAAATATATTAAAAGGCTTTGATTATTTAATTTTTTTGTGGTTAATCATGTAAACTTTTCAAAAATCTCTTTAAATAAATTTGATTACTAAAGCCAACAGTAATGCAAAGACATGATGAGGGTGAATCTTTCAAAATATGTTTTAACAACAGAAACCTCAAAAATGTTAAATTCTGAATACAAAACTGGAATGAATAGGTAATTAACAGGCTAGTATGGAAACAAGCATTTTATAGTCTCAATGTCCATTCCTGTTTTTATTACCATTAGCATTCCACTGTTCCTTGAAATTTATAACAAAAAAATATATATTTTTACCAATAAATGAAGAAAAAATAGTTAATTTGGTGGAGATAAAATAGAAGACAAAATTCTATTCACATCTAAATTCATGCTGACAATAATGACGAGACTACATGTTTACCCCTTTTCACCTCTATTTCAGGTCCTTCCATCAAATTGTATCATTAAAACCTCAGGAATGACATTAATCTTACCATGTACAGTATAATAGGCAATTTCATCCTTAGCTTTGTGTGCCTATATTATTTCATGGAATTTTTGTGTTCAATTTACAAATGATATCTGCTAGAATACTTCATTGAAATAAAGTTGCTACTGTTGACTTTGACAGCTTGCATTGTTAATTGCAGCTGCCAGCTTTCTGCCAGTTTAAATGTTCACCTCTATGGAACATTAAATGGACCATTAGTAAAATTCCTGAGAATTTGACTTAGAGAAAATGTGTCATATTCATTTTGTCATGAATTGTGGTAAGATTAAACTGTCACAAAGATTATTTTTAACTGGGGAAAATCTATGTTTGGTAGATAAAGAATAGTTTATTTCTTTAAGTGGACTGCTATGCAATAAAAGAACAAATATGCAAAAAAACGGCCTGAGAGAGCACATTAATTTTTCAAATTATGCTATCAATCACATCTAGGTGGTTAGCTGCACTAACTGTAGGGTGGCTCCTGTGACATTACCTCCATTACATCATCATGCAGGTACATTAACACTATGTAGAAAAGTACCCCACTGAGCATCACATACTTTGTTTAACTGCAAAACCCAGATGAACTGAGATGATTTATAACAAAATGGGACAAGATTAATATGAAGGTATTAATAATTCAGTACAACCAATCAGTGACTGAAGAAAATGACTTTAAATTATGAATTCAAAGAATCACCATTAAATAAAACTCATTAGTCACTTAAGTCACTTAAAACATTTATTTGTACTATGTAAAATTTTATTTTACCTATAAACTTGTAAATATTAGAAAATATATATTAAGAAAAGATTATTTATTATAGCATTATTTGATAAAGTATTTGAAAACTGTACACTAAGATTAGTTAGGTATATTAACTTCCTCCCATGTAAAGTTATAGTGGTCTACAATTTGATTAAATGGATGCACTACATAGTCTGTCAGTGAATCATAATCAATTAAAATAATTGTAGTTAAATAAAGCAAGGGAAAAACAGATAATGTAGTATTTAGCACACAACCAGTTATACATTCCCTCCCCAAATAACTGGATAGATGATCTCTGGGAAACTCAGAAGGAAACATTAGGCCCCTGTTAGAATGGTTATCTCTGGGGTGGGAAATTGTGTACCTAATGAATACTGGTAATGTTTCCTTTCCATTATTCTCCTTTTTTTCCTTCATTGTGTGTGTGTGTGTGTTTGTGTTTGTTTTTATATTTGTATTTAACCAGGGAGGAGTGTTAGTTATTTAAAAATTAGAAAAATTATAACCATGTTTCATTTTTTATGTATTATCTCTGTTTTTTGTGGAATGTTGTACTAAATATGAATCCTTTGCATTGAATATAATAGACCACTTTGATATTTTTGTACATGTCATGAATTCTTAAAAGCAGGCATACTATTAAATATATCAACAGAAATGACATTTTTTTGTTAAATTAAAACTGCATTTTTATATACATGGTAAACAATTACAGAAACTAATGTGATTTTTTTAATTAAATAAAGCAAAACAATTATATCAAAAGTTTACAGAGTTCTAAATTACCTTTTTAACTCGGTAGTATATAAAATGCAATATTTTATATACAATAACCATTTATTTAACATTTGATCTATATTCTAATCTTCAAATGACTTGTCTAAATAACAGAGTAAAACGATAATGTAATTAGTGATTACTGTGAGAACATGGCCTTAATTAGAAATAAAATCAAATTGCATAGGTATAATAATCAGTAAATCCATATTATTTAATAAAGGACAAAAGGCAATATCAAGTCATTCTGGCTGACATATTTCAAATGATCATGGTGGAATAACTTGATAACATATGAATTTCAATAGTCAACCTGCTTTGCCTTATAAAAAAGATTAATTAGTTGGTTGAAGGAAAATTGTACACTATTAGAATCAAGGATATATACATATATATATTTTCTAACAATTTACTGATAATGTTAAAGTTGTTTTTGTAAGGCACATAGTCATTTGTCTTATCCAAGAAAGTCATATTTATTGAAATAAGTCCCATTTGTACAGAATGTTTTTGATCACTTCAAATCTGAATATATTTTAGACAAGTAGCAACTTGGATGTTTGAGTCTTTCATTGTAAAGGTAAATGAATGAGAAGCAATACATTTAAATGAAGTTAATTATTTTTTCCTATAAATAATAAAAACAAACTACAGGTGAACAATATTTTGTTCTATTTTATCTTCAATTATGATATCATTATTCAGTTTTCTGAATCATACACTATATGATACATTGATATGTTTGTTCAGTAAATATATTTTTTCAGTGTGTAAAATAAGTCAGAAACTGTGATGAGTACTGGAGACAAAAATATAAATTAAGCACAATTCCTGAACTCAACAAGAGATAAGAACATTTAAATTATTAGAAAAAAAAAAAAAAAAGCCATTATGTTTAGCTTGCCAAAAACTTCGTAAAAGAGTAGTCTTTGAAGGATGAAGAAAGCTTGGAAAAGCAAGAAGTAGCCTTAGACTTCAAAGGGAATGGCAAATATGTAACCCAGACCCATAAAACAGAATTGAAGTGTACATATGAAAAAGAGTGATTTCTAAGAAATGAAGTTGAAGAGATTGTCAGGAGTCATGACATTGACAAATTCTCCTAGAGGCAAACATAAATAAATATACATTAAGAATGGGCAGTTACTGAAGTGAATTTGAGCAAGAAAATGAAAATTATATTTGCAATAAAAGAAGACTGGAACCTGGAGAGCTAAGGTTATTCTCATGCCTTAGGTTTGGACACTCAAACGATGGACAAAAATAAATATATCATTAATAATTTCAATACGTCTCTGAGCTCAAAGAAAGAAAGCCATAGTAAACATGGCCATGATTTAATGAAATGGTGGTGCAATCAGATTCAAGAAAAACTAAGTTCTACGGGCTGTGATCTGGGATTTAATAGCCAAGTGAACCTAGCTGTAATAGCATTTAACCTTCATACAGTGAAAAGTTTGATATGAGATTCCTACCTAAAGATGAGCCCTGTGCAAAAGGAAATCAAAATAAATACCATCCATGAGTTCAGGGGAGTACCTTGCATTCACCCCAGATTTAGTAAAAAAGCAAAAACAAAAATCTATATATGTACGCATTGAATACAACTTAAACTATTCCCTTGTTACGGTTATTATCAAACCTAAAACCCCTTTCATAAAACGAAGTTTGAAGGGGATACAAGGTGAGGAAAAGCAACTTAGAAAAATTATTTTCACAGTGGCAGAAATATCACAAAATAAAATTTGCCTCTTTATTTCACAGTTTAAAAGGTGTGAAAGAGACAGTTAATAGAATAAAACTATGATTTAAAATAAAATAAAATTTGTGGGACTGCTAAAATGATGGAATGAAGATCTCCATAATCTATTCCTCCAAGGAAGCAAAACAATGGGCAAAAATAACCAAATAACCAATATCGGCATTTTCAGAACTCTGCAAATAAAACAAACGTTTAAAAAAATCTGTTTATTCAAGAATACCTGCAGAATGTCGGTAAGAATAACAGGATTTGTAGTGTTATGAATCAATCTCCTCCCAGCACCAACCCATCACTTTACAAATACGATTGATGTGAAACCAGCAACCTTGAAACTGCCAGAGGGAACAGATAATGTATGGAGTTACTAAAAGTTCCTATTTCTGGAGCACTGCTACTTCTTGACCTGCCTTGCAACACCATGAAAAAGATTCATTCCCAAGGCATTGTTATCTCTCTGGATTTGTGCTCCATTGTGGGAAATGCCTTATTCCCAAAGCTTTTGTTGGAAACTATCAGTGGCATTTGTTTAACACTGCAGATGACTGAGGCTGTGATAATTGGTGGTATAAACAGAACCATGGATAAGAGTGAAAAAGAAGAACTGAGAAACAAGTTGTTCACTGAGAGAGTTCAAAATGCTTTCCTGGGGAATCAAGAAAGGCACACTCATTTGCAGGACTATATGCTTGCCCAGGAAATACCTGAGTGGGCTCCAGTCACTCAATGTGGTTAACACTGAGGCCTTTCACAAGCTATAAGTGAAAGCTAATGCAGAGTTGTAAACTGCCTAAGAATTGAAGCCTGCTCCAATTCTTACACAGTCTTTCACTGAAGGGTGGAAGATTTATTTGTTCAATGCATTTAAGGAAATCTCTAGCCATCATTAGCTGAACACTTAGCTAACAAAACACTGACATCAATGGCCACACACTATAGAGGAAACAAACTTTAAGAATTAGCCC
The DNA here is from genome assembly GCF_028564815.1 of Eubalaena glacialis. Classification (NCBI taxonomy): domain Eukaryota; kingdom Metazoa; phylum Chordata; class Mammalia; order Artiodactyla; family Balaenidae; genus Eubalaena; species Eubalaena glacialis. Next base: position 37,302,691 of record NC_083731.1, on the reverse strand, counting down.
AAGGAGTCACTAAACAAACAAATAACTACAACTGTAGCTACAACAACAACAACAAAACAGCCATAACAATAAACCTTGAGGAGGAGCACCATATAATAGGCAGAGTTGCCATGTTATATATTAAGTAATGTGTCCAGTTTTTATCAGAAAATAAAAACCATGAAAATAAACAGGAAATTATGGTCTCAACATAGAAAGAGTCAATAGAAATTGTCTCCAGGGGAAGACAGATATTAAATTTACCAAAGAAAGATTTGAAATTAGCTCTTGTAAATGCATTCAATGGACTAAAGAAAATCATGTCTAAGAATTAAATGAAAGTATGGTAACAATACCTCATCAAATAGAGAATTAAAAAATAAATAAACAAATAGAAATTTTGGAGCTTAAGAGTACAGTAAGCAAAATACAAAATTTACTAGAAGTGTTTGAGAGCAAATTTGAACTGACAGAATAAATAATCAGTGAAATTCAAAATAGGTCAATGGAGATTATCCAGTCTGAGTAAGAGAAAAAGAAATGAAGAAAAATGAACAGAACCTATCGGATGCCATCAAGTGCAACAATATATGCCTAATGAGATTCCCAGAAAAAGTAGAGACAGTGAAGTTGGCAGAAAAAATATTTGAAGAAATAATGTCTGAAGACTGAAAATTTCATGACCAATATTAATCTAAACACACTCAAGAAACTCAAATTTTAAGTAGCATTAAATGAAACAGATCTACTGCTAATCTCATAAAAGGGACAAGACTGAAAATCTTGAAAGAAACAAGGGAAAAAGATGGCATCATATAAAACAAATTAAAACAAAACATAGAGGCTGGAAGTCAGTAGGGCCCCATATTCAAAGGGGTGCAGGAAAAATACTGCTAAAAAAGAAATCTTTATCCAGAAACTCCGTTTCAAAAATGGAGACATTAAGATACATCAAGATAAACAAAAAATGAGAAAATCTGTAGTTGGTAGACCTTTCAAGAGGGAGTTTTTAGGCTGAAATAAAAAGACAATTCAACTCAAATTAGCGCCATGAGATGAAGAAAAATTACAAAGTTTACTACATAAGTAAATATAGATGACAGCATAAAGGTATTTTTGTAACAATTTTCTTCTCCTTTATTATTAAAATACAACATTATAAAACAATAATTAGAAAATCATGTTGATGGGCTAACCATGTATAAAAATGTTATTATTATAATAAAGTATCACAAATTAGGGTGCTACTTTAGAGCACCGTTTCTGTATGCTATTTAATTAAATTAATATTAATCTGATCTCTATTATTTTACGTGATGATGTAAGCCCCTTAGTGGCCACAAAGAAAATACCTCAAAAGGTTTATTAAAAGAAACAACAATGGAATTAGAAGGACACACAGAATATATCTATTTAACATGAAGGAAGGCAATAGAAGAAAAAAGTAGCAAATACGTAAGACAGAGCAAATAGAAAACAAATAGTGAAATGAAAAACAAATTTCTTAAATTAGTAATTACATCAAAATAAATAGATTAAACACTTTAAAAGGCAGAGATGGATGGATATAAAAATATGATCCTACTATATGTTATAAGATGAGAAGATAAATATATATCTTATTATTATATATATAATACAAACTGTAACCAAAAGAGAAATAAATGACCTCATTAATATAAGACAAAATAGACTTTCAGACAAGAAATAATTTTACTAGAGTTGAAGACAGATATTTTATAAAGATAAAATAGTAAATTCATTCTGCAGATATAATAACTATAACCACATATGATCATAACAATATCACTCCAAATTACATGAAGAAATAACTGAAAAAATTTTAAAGGAGCAATAGAGAACTTAACAATAATAATTGGGGACTTCCATAACTCACTTTCAATAGTGGGTAGGCAGAAGATTACCAAGGAAATAGAATCCTTGAGCAACATGATAAAACAACTAATTTTATTAGGCATTTATAAAACACTAGACTCAACAGTAACAGAATGTATGTTCTTCTCAAGCACACATGGAACATAATCTAGGATAGACCATATGCTAGACCATAATGAAAGACTGGAAAATTTTCAAAAGATTGACATCATATGAAATATATTCTCAAATCAAAGTAGATTTAAATTAGAAATCAAAAACCAAATGAAATATGGGAAATTCACAAAGAAGTAAATATTAAAAAAAAACCTGTCCATATAACCAGTGAGTCAAGGAGATATCATGTGAGAAATTGCAAGATATTTTGAGATAAATGGAAAAGAAAGCAAGAAATAAACACACAAACAAATAAACCAAAAAAAAAAAAAAATCCCAGAGATGTTATCATTAACTAGTATCAGGATAAAAGTAGAGACAGCTGATACCTACCATAAAGAAATTAAAAGGAATATAAGGGAATGCTATAAACAACTGTGTGGCAACAAATTAGATACATATGATACTAAAATGAGATGAATAAATTCCTAGTAAAATGCATTCTACCAGAACTTACTCAAAAAGAAATAGAATATATGAATAGACCTTTAACAACTAAAAATAATAAATTATTAATTTAAAACTTCCCCCTAAATGAAACAAAACAACCAAACAAACAAAACATAGTCTCAGATGGCTTCACTGGCAAACTACCAAAAACTTAGATGAGAATTAATACCAATCCTTCACAAACTCTTCCAAAAAATAGAAGAGGAGCAAACGATTTCCAAGTGATCTAAGAGGCTGGTTTGAGCTTGATACTAAAATTAGACACAGATTTCACAAAAAAATATAAAACTACTGACTTACATACCTTATGATTATAGACAAAAAAATCCTCAAAAAAGTACTAGCAAAACAAATCCAGCAACTTATAAAATGATAAAAAGACAACCCAATTTTAAAATGAGAAAATTGTTTGAAGAGATATTTCTCCAAAGAAACACAAATGGCTAATAAGCCCAAGAAAATTTGCTAATATTCGTTAATCATTAAATAAATGCAAAGCAAAACTATACTGAGAAACAACTTGGAACACATTAAAATGGCAAACAAGCAATAACAACTGTTGAAGATAGAAAGAAATTGAAATCCTCATGCACTGCAGGTGGGAATGTGAAATGGTGCAGCGACTTTAGAAAACAATTTGTTACTTACAAAATATTAAATCCAGTTATTATATGGCTTGGCAATTACCCTGCTAAGCTTATACCCAAGAGAACTGTAAACTTATATCTATACAGACGTTTCTTCAGAAATGTTCATAACAGTATTATCCATAATAGCCAAAAAGTGGAAACAATGCAAATGTCAGTTGATGGATAGATAATTGAACTATAGTATATCTATTAAATAGAATATTATTCAGAAATATAAAGGAATGGACACCGATATATTTTTTTAACACGGATGAAACTTGAAAACATTAGCTCGTTGAAATGTCGGTCCCCCAAAAATTTATTTTATGATGTCATTCATATGAAACGTCCAGAATAAGCAACTCTATAAACACATACAATAGAATAATGGTTTCAGGGGTTGGGGAAAAAGGGGAATGAGGGTGACTGTTAATAAGAATTAAATTTCTATTTGGAGAGATGAAAATGTTCTAACCGTAGACCATGGCAGTGGTTGTGCAAATCTATGAGTATACTAAAAACATTGAATTGTGCATTTTAAATGGATGGATTTTATAGTTTATAATTTATATATCAATAAATTTATTTGTCAATACAGTTGTTAATAAAACAGAATTATCTCCATCTACCTTTCCTCATAGATAAAGATCAAAGGAAATATTAGATGTAAAAGATGTAAGGTATAAACTGCTCCTTAATGTATGCAGTTACATCAAAACTATATGATCCAAAAAAATAGACTCTTACACAATTTACTTTTTAAAAAAGCTAATTTCATGCATACTCACAATCCATAAACATAAACATTAAAGGCAGAACAATATTGTTTATAAAAGAGATAAAAACATAAAGATAAATAAAACTAACTCAGAAGTTAAGAAAGTATCTCTTTTATGTATGAGAAGTTGGTATTTGACAGAGGAAATATAAAATAAGGGGTTCAAAAAAGAATAAAATAAATGAGACTATTTGTGACAAGAGGGAATACTATGATTGTAAAAATGGCTACTATATTAAAAAGGAGTACACAAAAACCTAAGTAAGCATTAAAATAAAAATTATGTTAACTTAATGAATATAAAAATATGTTCTAGAATGGAAAATAAGCCATAAAATAGAGTTTACATGGTGAATCATAGTGAATCATGCATGGCAAATCACTTGTGAATAGTGTCTATATAGCCATTATAATGTCAAATCTAAATATTAATCCCACAAAATTTATACTGCAATTTTATTGGAAAGATAGGGGCAGAGCTGTATGCATATGTTTCAGGATTGATGTGAGGAGATCCAAAAACTTATCCCCCAACTGTAAATAATTGGAAATTGCCTAAAAGTGAAAGATAAAGAAATAGAAATAGAATTATATTAGTTAAAGACATGAAGGCCAAAACCGAATTAAACAGATAAAATAATCAAAAGTGCTTGCCTCTGAGTGGCAGAAAACATGGCTGAAAGGAAGAATTTGTCCTTAATAATTTTGCATGAATAATTTTGATAAAAATAAGAATATCAGATTCAATGTCAAATTTAATAGTGAGAAAGCAGTTATAATTTTGTATTCTAAGTATTTTAAATATCTCATACTTTTACAATAACTTTTCTAATGTAAGCAAATATCCTATTTCCACTCTTTTTTATGTGTAATTAGAGATACACGAATAGACGGGCTTTCAGGTAAAATAGAAGAGAGCTTTACCTTTCCTTTTTCCAAATTTGCATTTTCAAAGGCCATTTAGCCTTTATAATATTAAAAATTCATTCATAACTTGTTTTTGTTGCCTTGGAGTGTATAGATAATCTTTTTAAACATGTGATGTCATGTTTGAATAACTGTTAAAACTCAGGCTTTTTCTGTTAAAAACTACACGTATATTCAACACATATAAGAAAGAGTATTTTTTGTTTGTGTTTTGAGTGCACTTTCGTTTTATAAAATTCATTATAAAAGTTCATTATAATGAACTCAATTTAATTTTTCACAACCCTATTAGTAGAAATGCAATCATCATGTGTGTTAGTTCTTATTCACTTCCCATATATCTTCAATAACTATGAATTCTGATTATAAACTATGTGAAGGTATGATTCTGTTCAGTAGCTTTAAAATAATTATAAGCAAATATCTAAATCTACTTTGGCTGCATTTTTGAGGTCCATAGCAGTTGGTGGCTTAGATCTCAGCTTGGTGCCACAAGATTGTTTGTTTAGGATTTTAAAATTTTTGCCAAAAGTCTGTCAAGGCAGATTGAAAAAGTGTCCTATTGTTTTTTTCTTAAATTTGATTGCTACAATTAAGATACAATAAAGCTTTCATGGTGTGCTTGTTGCACTCATGTGTGAGGGTACATTGAAAACAGTTCATTTGTGCATTACCTATTTTGCAAAGTCCATTGGAAATATTTTATTCTATTTTGCATAATTATCTCAGTAATAAAAAAGGAAAAGGTGCATCTTCTCTCTTGAAAAGGGGAAAAAAATCAACCTTACAACAAAGCAAAATGTATAGCAGGCTATACTAACAATAAGCCAAGCTCTTTAATCCCATATCAATATTCATTAGTTTTATATTGCCTACCCACAGTCTAATTACTCCAGTATATCATATGTAACCTTTCTTTTTCTTCCTGATGATCGGCGAATACGGTTCCTTCTTCTTGTAATGAAGACAATAGAAATTCTATAACTGAGTGTTTCTCAGGCCAAAATGTAAAATAAAAAGAAAAATTGATTTTTAAAAGTTTTAAGTAAAAGCCTACTAAATGCAGACATAATCCCCACTATTTCTCCTTCTCCTATGGCTCTGTTCCATTGAGTATAATGTCCTTGGCGATAGAGGTCACGTTAATTTTATCACATCCAAGGATTCTTAGGTGAAATATGTGGCACATGTGCAGACTGCATGCTCATTTGTCTTATTATTACTTGCTGTCACTTTTGAAGGTAGGTGTCTTTTTGAAGAATGTGCCACAGCTAGAGGGTCATGTTATTTGCATAAAGCACTGAAAGCTGTCTTTCCAGAGAGAATACCTGGGATGTTGCTTCATTTTCTGTTTACAGAAAGCATATAGGGGACAGCTGTCAGGAGCGGATGCTGACTCTCTTGTACGTGGATAGTACTAAAAAAAAAAAAAAAAAAAAAAATGCTTAACAACATTATTAATGAATTGTAACTAAAAATTCCACTTACTAGTCTGCATGTTAATTTTACCGCTCAGAATAATGCAGTTCTGGTCCGCTGTCAGCAGATATTTTTGTTTTATAATGTCAAAAGATGTTTATAAATTGAAGTAATTTATAGAAGCTTCCATTGCTTTTGGTTGATAACCAAATAATTTCCTTCCTTTACAAAATTAGAGGAAGGAGGATAAAGCTGTATTTTTGAAGCTATTACAATGAATGGGCTAAAGATCTTAGGAAGGTTTTCAAAATAATGCAAGGTTAAATATTGTTATTGGAGTGAAAAATTATATGATTATGCATATATGTATGAGAATCTATTTTAAATAACTTGATACTTTTAAAAATGAAATAACATATAAGATTAATAATGTAAAATATAGTCTATGCTTTTTTAAAATGATGCAACAATGATATTATTCCAACTTACAATGACAAACAAAAAAGCTGTCTCTCTTCTATGTAATGAGGTCTTTTAGTATAAGTAAGAAATGTGTATAATTTGATAATTAATTCTATATACATCCATATGCTTTGATTCTTCTGATTAAACAGAAGACATATTCAATCAAAATATACAATATAAACAATATGTTATTTCAAACATGTTACTCAGCTTATTGCTCACTTTTGGTGGATCAAAGATGATTATAAATTCTTTTCTCTCCCCGAATCTGGACTGGCACTGGGACTGCTTTTACCAATACAGTGTGGTAGATGTGTTAGTCTGTCCCCTGTTGAGTTGTCTGCTCCAGATTACGCTCTTCTAGGAAATAGCAGATTAGTTCAGTGGTATGTAGGTAACTTAGTGAAAGTATTTGAGGAGAAGGAATGATATAACATGATAATAATACAATTTAATTAATTAGAATAAACATTGATGTGCTTGACAGAAAGGTCAGGTAGCAGATTTATGGCTTCAAACTGACATCCTGGAAACCTAAAGCCTGTCTTTCAGATGCAGACTTCTGCAGAAGGGAAGTTTAAAATTGGCAAACATTTCAGAAGTGCAAATGGAAAAAGGGATGACTATGGGAATTACCTAAAAGCTGCTTTTGCATTCATTTACTTAAGGTAGGAAAAATTCGATTGTTCATATCAGAGAATGGAAGACTAATGATGGAGATATTATGAGGGTCCCCCATCCCAAATAAATAAACCCTTGCAATATCACTTAGATGGAAGAAATGAGCTAGTGAATTTTAACTTAAATCTCCAGATCTCACCATTTATAATCACGACCCCTTCATAACATTTCTGACCCTACAATCAGTGTGGTCTTCATCCACTTTCTAGCCACTTTCCGTCCAATGTTTCAAAGCTTGTAGCTACTTAGGAAAAAAAAAAAGTTTCCCTCCCCAAAAATCCTATTAAATTAGGGTTCATGACAGGTTGATAATTTTAACACATTTCTTGGTTATTTGGAAATAAGCAAGAGAAATATTTGTCAGCTCAGGTGAAAAAAAGGAACCCAGTAGAAAGAAAGAAAAAAGTTTCCTTGCCCATGTGATTAAAGCAAGCACTTGGAAGGTAACATATAGTGAGATTGCCTTGAAATGTTAGCACTTCTTATATTTCCTTTTAGATATTTTGACAAATATGCATATACACCACATCATATTCAACACAATACATGTATAGAAAGGAAGAAGTATTGATTATTTAGAGATTGTTAGCCATATATACATGCAAATAAATTCTGTTATCATTTATGTTTTCCACAACTGGAATTGGCACTTTGTGACCACTCTTCCTATACATTGAATGATATTTTATTTATCAAATGTGGGTAGTAATATTTCTTTTGGCAGAAAATTGTCTATACTCTTTAACAGAATACATAACTTCAGAGTGTTTGCATTTACAAGGATCGGCAATAATAAGAGTTCCAATGAGATTATTTTTAAGATTAAGCCATATAACAGAAGATCTACTCTCTGTATAAAGTATTAAAATCAGCATAAATTAATCCTTCAGCATTTAAAAATATTAAATTATAAATAAAGAGTTTGAGTTCTAAATAGCTGGTGAAATTGTAGTTTATGTATGTAAAGGAATCCCAAATGAGGTTTATGAAATAACTTTATCTTTCCTACTTCAATTTCCAGTAACAGTGCACTTAAAATTCATTGGAATAAAGTACACGTCGACAAGAGTTCATGCAAGATGATAATTACGATTTTTCTGAACAATCTCTCTTGATACCATAGCAAAATTTATAATGCTCAAAAACAATTCAAGAAAGTTTGAATATTTCTACTATAAGCAATATTGGAATATAAACATATGCTTCCTAATTTATGAGTCTAAATATTTAGTGACATAAATATTTTTAAAGGAGAAATGCCAATACTGGCTATCTATATTAATGTATATAATCTTATATTTTAACTAATATATTTTGGAGTAATTGTGTTGTCAAACTTTTCCATAATTATTTTTCAACTAGTAACTTATACCACATTGATATGGTACATATTTTGTACATAAAATTGTTCTGATTAAAATTAAGTATAATATCTTTAGTGAACAAAGTGGTTAAATTGCAGCAAATATTTTTTCAAAAGTTTTTAAGGTCTAGAATTTGTGCAGAAACCATTATTACATTTTTAAGTTTTTCTTTTAAATTTCACTTTCCAAAAATCACAAATAAAAGGGAAGGATAAATGGAATACCAATTTATTGAGAAATTTTTCTGACTCCAAATACAAATGTGGATGGCCAGTATATATTGGAAACTTTGGGGCATAAATTCACAGGGGCATTGGACGTTATATATTAAGCTTTGGTAACTGAGCTTTGTGTGAGACAAAGTCCTAATACTTGCAAAGGTGTTATTATTTGTATGGCTTAGTATTACCATAAATAGTCTACGGACATAGGCCTGGTTGCCATAGAAATTTTTTTTTATAATTTCTAAGTCACTAAGTAGTTTTGAAATATTAGGGAGTTCAGTTAATTTTACCAGTCCTCAGATTCTTCTTCTGGTTAATGTGGAGCTGTGTGGGTAAACTATGAAATACCATCCAGTTCATAAAATCTTGTTATCAATAAATTTATGCAAGCAATAACTAGTTATATTATTTTCAATGGAAATAATTACTAATAAAAATCTAAAATGTTGCAAAGTCTCAGTGTTCTAAGGTCCTGATACTGAAATTCTTTCATCTTCTTTTGGCATTATTCTCAGGAGCTTAAGAGTCTAGGTCATTATATATTTTGGTAAAATAAATCTTGACTACAGTTGTCAATTTGTTCCCTCTGGTCTATGCTCACAATATCTAGTGTGTTCTTTCCCTTAATAGTGTATAATGCTAAAACAAGTTGTCAGTAGTAAGGTGAATGAATCCCCACTATGGAATAACTACATAAAATATTCTGAGCAGTGATTTACACAGATACATGTGCAAGTGTATATGGGACCAACTACATCTATGTATAACCAGAATATAGAATAGAGTGTTGTTAAAATATTAGTACATCTGAAATACTATATTAAATAAGATGTATAGACATTGGAATGCTCCTTTAAATACCTATTGTCTACGTAACCTTGAATTTGGTTTTACATCTCCGAATTTTCCATCCCTTATTTATAAATAATATAAGTGAAGCCCTTCACAGATTGTGACAGCCCATTCAATGTCCTGTTCTTATAGTTGCTTTTATTGTATTTTTATCTCTGTTTGCTAATCTAATTGCTTTATATCTATAACATAGACTTACTTGTGTGTGTGTTTGTCTGGAGAGAGAGGAGTGGGAAAAAGGAGGAGGGGGGAGAGAGGGAGAGGGAGGGGGAGAGGTAGAGGCAGAAGCAGAGACTGGGATAGAGATAGAAAGATAGATGGTGGAGAGCAGCCCTCTCTATTAATGGTTTTGTGGTTCTGAGTCAATGGAAACACATGCATGTAGGAATCATGTCCTAATTATGGACACATTTGTGGTATAAATTCCCAGATATATTTGTATATAGTATATATACATATATATAATATTTATTATGGAGTTTTATATGTGTTTATATTTATACAAAGTATTTTTCTAAACTATTGTATTTCATAAATGATTCACCCCAGTGTTTTATAAGATGTATCTGTGCTGTAGTATGTAACTCCAACCAAACACACAATGAAATATATATTAGAAAATAAAATCCACAAGGTTTGGATTGCAAATGAAGTATTTTAAAAAGTCTAACATGTATTAGGTCTTGAGAGAAGCCTCAAAAAAATCCATAGGTTATAGTATCTCATAGTAAATCTGATTAAATTATAAATCAATAATTATTTAAAATATATATCCTAACACTAAAAGTATAATGAGAAAATCCTGTATGCTAAATAAGAAAACATAAGGAAACTACAAAATAAGTAAAATGTAAGGGAAATTAAAACACATTCTGTGTGACACAATCTCACCTCTTTAAAACTTTAGTTATGTTTATCAGAAATTAAGAGCAAATTTTAAAAATAGGCTAAGTATTAAACTTCAGAAGACTGAACAAGAGAGTAAAGCCAATAAGTAAGATGAAAGGAGGAAATGATAAAAATAAGAACAGAAATCCTTGTAGAGGGGAAGAGGAAAATGTGGTGTAGTTTAATAAAAGAAAAATCTGATTCTTGAAAAAGGAATAATAAATGAACAACTACTAAAATATGAAACAAAAATATTTAAAAAGTAAGAAAATCTATCAGTAAGAGGGAATAAAAACTAGGAATATGGTAGGTATTTTTAAAATAAAATAAAATCTGATTAAATTAGACATTAGGCATTAAATTAGACAAAACAATCATATGCCAAAAAATCTTTGTAAAACAATATGAAATGGTACATTTCTGGAAAAGTTATAAAGTGGTAAAATTGGAGCAAGAGCAAACTAAAACTCTAAATGATCCCAAAACAATTAAAGATATTAAATTAAAATGAAGTGCAAAATCTTCCACTAGTGGCCAAATTATCTTCAGGCTGTTTTTCCTTCACATCTACATCTTTAGTTACACTTGTTCTGTGCCATTTCCTTATTTATTTCCAAATTCTTTATTAAAATTAGTTAATTCCCTTGTCATTGCTTATGCAGTATTGAGAGGAATTTCTATGGTTATAGATTTTTTTTAAAATTTATGCTATAGGTATGAAGTTTTCAGCAACACTTGATCTGTCTCAGTGTCCTGCCACCTATCTTCAACTTGATTCTTAGTGTTTATTAGCTCTTTATGAAGAAAATGTAATAGGGAAGAACAAATCTGACTCCATATTGGGTCTATTTCTTTTACTTTAACCTTTTTATTCTATTGCTTTTGTTACAAATTAAGAATATTGCCTGTAACCTGAAATATACAGGATAACCCATTCTCAAGGCTCTGAACTTTAAAGGTCTAACACTTTCCCATTCATATAGAGATAAGAAGTTGCAGAACAGAGAATAACATTTGTCTTGTTGGAGGTTTACAGGAACATTGTGACCTGATCTACATGGACAGCTGCAAGAGCAAAGGATTCCAACACCAAAAAGTTTGCAACAACCAACCACACTCCCAACCCTTTTAGGGTTGAATTCTAACTCCAGTAAGATGGTTCTTTGGTACACTAGTCCACCATCTTCTCAGTCTGCTGGCTTTCTGAATAAAGTTGCTATTCCTTGTCCCAACAACTCATTTCTCGATTTATTGGCTTGTCATGCAGCAAGCAGTATGAGCTTGGACTCGGTAACAAAAACACTATAACTCTGTTAGAGGCAAAGACTTCCTGTTCTCCTTTTCTCAGATTAACTGACTTTAGAACTTTGAGCTAGTTGAGAAAATAGGTGAGAGTTAGTATTTTGTGCAGAAATATGATTTAGCAAAGAGAGCAAATTAGAAGTTAAACTGTAATATAATAAAGGGAACTTGCATTAATTCCAGCAGTGTCACTTGGCTACTGTTTAGAAAAGGTAAAAATAACATATGCAAATTAGATGTAACTGGAATTAAAGGAATTTAGCAAAGATAGGTTAACGAATCCAATTTGGTTTCACTTTTTGGAAAGTAAAAATACATTTTCAGGAGGCTTTATAACACTGGAGACTTGGTTTAGATTTTCTGCTTTTCTTCTCCAAATTAATTTGGAATTGTGGAAAATGGAATCTTACAAAAATTATACAGTATCCCTTACCCTCATATTAATAATGATCAACAGAATTATAAAGTGTATTTAAGGTATAATTTTGATGGCTTTCTGGTTGACTTTTCAAACTCTCCTGCAAAATTCTATGTCAAAGTTTTAAAATGAATTGCTCCTATAGATTATTATATTAAATTAAAAGAGAAAGGAATTCTTGACTTGTTCCTTCTTAATATTCTGATATTTTAGAATTCTTTCTAAATGCAAGTTATTTATTAAATTTCTACTGTATTAAATCATACATACATGGATGAATTTTTTTTGTTGTTAATGTAGTATCATTAGAAGACACATGGAACATCTAAATGGTAACTATTATGTTGAGCCTAGTGACTGGAACTTAGTAAACCCCCAATAAATGTTAGTTTTTACATTTTTCATACTAACTTTTTCAGAAAGCAGAATCATCAAGGGAAAAATGCCATATGATGTTTTTGACAAATCTATTTCCCAAAGACAAAGCTCTGCAAAGTTTCCTTTACAAAAGAGAAGTGTTGCCTGCAGCAAATTAGGACAAATTACTTTTCTCATTTTCATTTGCTTCAATTTATTTACCTTTACCACTTCTAAACATCCAATATAAATCTATTTAGATACACCCTATCTTGTATTGCCCAGCCAGATAAAATTTTAGTTGGTTCTCTCAGGCCAAATTAATACAGAAGCCCCCAATTCCTCTTCTGTAAGTAACACAGCACTTTGATTTACCAGGTATTATATGCCATCTAGTACTACACTTTTGGTTCACATAACTGTCTCCTCTCCAAGAGAATAATGTCTTTAAAAATATGAAAACTTGTTCTCTTATACCACTTGTTGACCTTGTAATGGACCTGGCACATAATAGGAGCTTAAAAGCTAATGAAAGGAAATAAGATTAAAAAAGGATGCAGAGAGAGAGAGAAAAGAGAAATACTATAAAACTAAAAATAAAGCAAAATGAGGTCAATTTTACATTACCTTTGGATATATAATTACTCTTACCTTCTAATGACTTTAATAGTTACCTCAAATTAATTATTTTCCTATTTTTCAAAATCTAATTCCTTTTTTTTTCCCCTTTTGATTTTGAACAGCAACCTCAAACTTACTGTCATGCTCCTCAGGATTGAAGAGTGGGCCCCCAGTGCTCAAATTCTCTTAGCAATACCCTTTCCCCTTTCCCATAACTCCCCCACCTCATTACTAAACATGCTTAAGAGATTAAAGTCAAGAAAGAAGACTTAATATTAACTGATTATTCATGTCCCTCCTAAAGACCATCAAGATTTACTCCATCATGCATTATATCTCTATTTATCTCAGCTCCCATAAAAAAACTCAAGACTTGAACCATTCTCATCTCTATACAGTTTTGTATACTTCTTAATTTGGCCCAAGGTCACATCCTACAAAGTTAACACCAAACCTTCCATTATCCCTCTGAACTGTCAGCAGCACAATTTCCCACATTTTCAATATGTTTTCCTATGCTCCTGTCATTTTATTTCTCTGCCCAAAAGCTGGTCATTTAACATTAGTGTGTCCTGTGCAATCTTCGTATGTGGCCTCTGTTGCAGTTGTTTTTCCTTGTCTCCCATCTTTCACATATGATAGAGCCTGAAGATGGGATAAGAGTCCTCCTTATTCCTTACTGACATTTCAGTGTTTGTTTATCCTGATGTCTAAACTTCTCATCTACTTGGCACCAAACTATTCTATCCATTAGCTCCGATTGTTTTTTTTTTTTAACATCTTTATTGGAGTATAATTGCTTTACAATAGTGTGTTAGTTTCTGCTTTATAACAAAATGAATCAGTTATACATATACATATGTTCCCATATCTCTTCCCTCTTGCATCTCCCTCCCTCCCACCTTCCCTATCCCACCCCTCTAGGTGGTCACAAAGCACAGAGCTGATCTCCCTGTGCTATGCGGTTGCTTCCCACTAGCTAGCTATTTTACGTTTGGTAGTGTATATATGTCCATGCCACTCTCTCACTTTGTCACATCTTGCTCCAATTGTTTCAACCCAATACCACTGCTTTTACTGGAGATTTTAAGACCCGAATCACATTTCCTGCCCTACCATTTTTCCTGCCATTATTATTGAAATATCCACTCTATCAATGTTCCCATTCAATATCCTAATTTTTCTTCTTCCTTAAATGTTTTGTTCTTACAATCCATTCAGTGATCCAATCCCATGATCAAACACTAGAAGAATTTGATATCTGCAAGTTCTTCAAAATTTCAGTCTCAAGCATCTGAAATTCAGAATACTACATCTTAACTCTCCAACTCACTCTCTATTGAATCCAAACTTAACAATGTTGAATTCTACTAAGACTTCAAATCCATTGTTCTTACCATCTCTGCCCTTTCCCCTTCCCCTGCCACACTTGACACTCCACCCTGGCAGTCCCCAACTCCTCTCATTTTCCTACTTCCCTCAATAACCACTATTCTAGTTACCAATTTAAATATGTAAGCAACTATCTTATCCCTTGCTCTCTGTAAAACATTTTGGACAAAGCACCAACAAGGATTAAAATTCAAATTCTCACCTCTTCTTTACCTGTTTCCAAGTAGCTGGACAAAGTTGGTGAAACACACAACCTTGCAGATTTTAAATTCATTTCACAAACGTCCAGTGGAATCTCCATCCTGATTGTCAATTATTTTACACTTTCTTAGTTATTATTTTACTCTCCTAGACTCCAGTATTTCATACATTTTGCACTCTACTAAATGTTTAGTACCCTTCCTTTGAACACACTTTCAGCTGCTTGCTTCTCAATTTACTCCTGAAATAGAAGAAATTAGAAGAAAGTGTATATCTTCTAACAGTTGCTCTTAAACTACTGCATATTCCTTTCTATTTCAAAGTGAGGATTTAGTCCTCAGACTTCTCTGCTCTATCTATACCCATTTTCCAGTTGATATCATCTATACTCCAGTCTTTAAATAACAACTATATCATGATGATTCATATCTCCAGCTTTGACCATTTTCCTAAATTCCAGGTACATATATCCAACTGCCTAGTAAACATTTCCACTCATATGTCTGACAAAATTAACATATCTAAAGACAACTTATTTACGTCCATATCTGCTCTGCCCCACCTACCTTTACTCCAATTTCTCCATATCAGTTATTTTCAATGCCATTCTTTCAAATCTCAGTCCCCAAATCATATAATTATTATTTTCTTTCTTTCTTTCACATTCATGTTTAGTCCATTAGGAACTGTATTGCCTCTTCTTCTGAGGATATGTCCAGAATCTGACCATTTCTCATCCCATCTTCACCACAGCCACGTTAGTCCCAAGAACCATCATCTCTCCGCTGGGCAATGTCATTTTATCTGCTCTCCTTGCATCCATTCTTGTCTTTCTATAGTCTCTCTTTTTCAAACAGAAACCAGAGTAGTCTTTTAATCTTTTAAGTGTATATCTTCTCAAATCTTCCTAATGTTTCCATCTCAGAATAAAATCCAGTATCTTTACCATGATTCAGAAATGGATACCTGAGCTAATCTTATTTATCTTCTGACTCACCCACTCATTCACTTTGTTCAGACCACTCTGCCTTTTTTTCTTTTTTCTTTTTTTTTTTCACTTCCTGAGAAAGATCAAGGAGGCACCTAGTTACTTTGAGACCTCAAATCCCTGTTACTTCTTGTGGAATGCTTTCACCCCAGATATCTACTTGACATAGGCTCTCACTCTGATATCTGCTCAGATATAATTTACCTCATCAAAAATAGTAAGAAATAATGTCTAAATATATTTCAAGTCTACAGTGATAGAGTAAGCTTCACAATCTTTTAACAGATATATAGCTTAAAATTGCATATAAATGTCAAAGATATTTTATCAAGTGTATTAGTTAATTCAATGGTTGATATTTTATTTTCTTAAGAACTTTTCTCCAAATTTCCCACAATCATTGGGAAAGAGATTAAAAGTAATCATTAAAACAAAAACAAACTAACCTCACTTATTTTGGAGGGATAATTAATCATGTCTACAAAATGGGTAAAATGCCAATGATATCACTAAAGGAAGGGAAAAAGGATATTCAGAGTCTTCTGTCAGAGCATTACTCAGAATAATAGTTGTCAATAGCAGTTGTGTAGGGCTGTATTTAGAGAACTATTTAGAAGAGGTTTTTTTTTTATCTATCTTCAAAGGATTTAAATAATGAGGCTGCATATTTTTTTTAGAAAATCCCTCTATAGTTTAATAAAGCATCTTGGCATAGAATAGTTTTCCTATAAAACCTTTTAAATTTTCTTTGACTCTATTTTCACTGGTTTATGTATAATCCTTGCTCATTAATCCAGTCAACATGTTTTATCTCCATCAATAAACATTCAATATTTTCATTTTGATGCTGTTTTGCATATCTAGTAAAATTCCCACATCTACTTCTTTCTCTGATAATTGGAACATATAGTTCACTGAATTGCTGTAACTGCTTGTTTATATTTAGGACTTTTTACTTTTTCCAGAGGCCATTCTCTTTTATATCAAAAACCAAACCAAGTACAAAAACACACAACAAAAAAACACCATAGGTTCCTTAATATACATAATACCTTCATTCATAGATAACAGTTACTGATTGGAAATTTATCATTTAGCATATTTGAGGATTGGTAGATGTTTATCTCAGGGAAAAATGTAATTATTTTATTTGTTCAGAAAATTTTAGAGTGCTTAGTTTAATGGTTGATATATAACTGGAAATTTTATTTTTCTTATGAAATAAGGGAATTTGGATTTATTTTTATGTTTCTTATGGCTTGATATTAATGTTATGAAATAAGAGAAACAACAAATGAAAGAACTTGTGAAGGAATGTAAAGAGACATCTATTGATGAGGAAGAATTAAATGTAGCCCATTTTGAAAATGGCTATTTAACTCTGTGGCTCAGGTGGAATCATTAGATTCAGTTCCGACTATTTATCTCAAGAGATCTCAATAAAATTGTCTAGAATGATACAAGAGATACCAGTAGATTTTCTAGTCCTTTCAATTGATTCAGAGGACACATGATACTATTAGGTAGAGAGTTTGGTTATTTGGGAGGCCAAGTATGCTGAATATTATGATGAGGAGGAGGAGGTTGTAGATTCAGAGGTCTTTTGAAACTGAAAGGCTACCAGACTTAATTTGTCAGAATCTACAATTAATTTATAATTGTAACCAATATATTTTTGTTATATTAATTAGACAGTAGTGGAGTTGGGTGATTAGTTAGAGTAATCTACTTTAGTTGTTGCTATAAAAAGCCAGTCCTGGGGGCAGGGTAGGGAGAGACAAATTGGGAAACTGTGACTGACATATACACACTACTGTATATAATATAGATAACTGATAAGAACCTATTGTATAGCACAGGGAACTTCACTCAGTACTCTCTAATGACCTCTATAGGAAAAGAATCTAAAAAAGAGTGGATATATGTGTATGTATAACTGATTCACCTTGCTGTACAGCAGAAACTAGCACAAGATTGTAAATCAACTAAACTCCAATAAAAATTAATTTAAAAAAGAAACATTAGAAAAAGCCACTTCCAAATCTGAGTGGATTAACAGTATAATTTTTTTTGTCTCACTCACATCATAATTCAGTGCTATTGAGAAACTAGTTTGGCAGATATCCTCCAAGTGTTGTCCTAAGGATTCATTCTCCATCCAACTTTTGAGACTGCTGTATTATAGAGCTGGCTGAAGAAACGTTTCAGGATAGAACAAGGTGTTTTTATGGACCAAGTCTAGAGGTGGCATACATCAATTTACAACCACATTACATTGGACTGAATTTTACAAAGCCCCAATGTAAATGTAAGTGAGGCTGTGAAAAGTATTCATGTGCTTGAAAAGAGGAAATGGGATAAATAATCTAGCCAAGATTTTCCAAAAGGCAAAGAAATGGATGACGTTATTTTTATTCCATTTATTTACACTTTCATATCTAATACTTGTAAACAGATAAATGTCAAAGTATTTTTATTTGGAAAAAAACTTCTATGTTCTTATCATAGTCTAAGTGGAGGCATAGGATAGTGCACCAAAGACAATCACCTAGAACAAACACAGAAGATTAGAGAATAACAAATGTCTTTGTGCCTGATTCACATGCAATTTTTTGGAATCATAAAGAATGCTGAAATCACTGAATATCATTTTCAATGAGGAACTAAACTATTGTTTCTAATTAATTTCTATTTTTTATTTTATGCTGATATTTTCTGGACTATTTTGTTGAGAAGATGTTGAAAATGTTAATTCAATTACAGAATCCTGCTAGTGTAGCAGATTTTTAAGTGAATTGTTCCTTTGTTGCAGGTGACGGAATAATGCTCATGGATTCAGGACACATACCATAGTGATCAATAACTCAGTCTTTGGAGCCAGGTTGTATGGGTGAAAGTCTCAGTTCCGCTAGTTTTTAGCTGTATCAGACAAGGTCCCACAGGAAATAGAAATGGGGTAAACGTCAAAAATTGAATAAAGGGGGTTAGGAGAAATCTCCATGAACATTCTTTTATAAAATGTTGTTAAAGCATGATTAAATGACAAACGTGCCTTGGAAATTATTGTACTATATATATTAATATAGTTATCTCCCTCAAAGCCATTTGCTTACATTTTAGGGAGAATTTCACCTCTCCTCCCAAATTATTTGTTTTTATTCCAGAATAAAGATTTCTCTCATGAAGGGAGATTGGACCAATGCACCAACCACCATATATAATCTCTGAGCCTCATAATTTCAGTATCGCTCTCTTGTGATGCAACCCCACTGCAAGAACAGATGAACATTTGGATCTTATGTCTTCCCATGAACTGGACAATGGGGAACTGAATCTAAGGTGTTCGAAGACTGATAAGCAGTATGCTAGGAGATTTCATGTTTCCTGTCAGGACTATTTATAAAGATGTGAGAACTTAATAGGGCTTTAGGACACCATTAACAACCACAAGAAACTAACCCTTAGCCTATAGAGGCAGACAGAGAAGGTGGTCATCACAGAATTGGAAGAGTAGTGACTAAAAATTAGGAGTTTGGGGATTTAAAAGAGTACATTACTATTTCTACTTTTTTTTTTCTTTTTCTTTACAGTAGTCTTTTTCATGTGCCTCCCTTTGACCAAATCTAAGTGGAAGCCAGACAGCAAGTGTCCACTGATGCAGTTCATAAAGTTTAGCTTCCTGAGGTATAGAACATGGTGGATAAGCATAAAGAGTCAATCTGGAAGAGCAAATAGACTGAAGCCCAGTTTCTGCCTTTAAAGATTTCATGTTTTATGTTTAAAATACTCTTTTCTTATACATACAAACTTCCGACTATGAAGTATGGATGAATTTTACTGTCTGAAATTCCTTGAACTAAACACTCTTCTGTTCTAAAAACTCATTCCTATCCTGTGTACCACTGAACTGTCATATCTATCTGTTAGTTTATATTTTTCTCTATTTTAAAACTATAGTCACTTGCAACAAAGCCTCTCATAATTATTGTGCAGTACACGTCCTAGTGTTATTCTCAGTGGGTCAAACCCTGAGTTAGGGTAGAATCTGTGAATTGCTTCTAATGAGTAGAATATGGATATTACTCCCTTGATCAGGTTACATTATTTAAGAATCAGTATTTGCAGATGGGAGTGAGAAAGTCCCTTGCTGCCATATTGTGAAAGAGGCTGTGAGAGAATGATGTGACAAGGAGCCATGGGGGCACCTCTAGGAGGCCTATAACCAGCAAGAAAATCCCCCATAGCTGCAAGAGGATGAATTCTCCCAATTACTTGAATGATATTGGAAATATATTCTTGCCAGTCAACATCCAGATGAGAACACAGCCCAGTCACCGTCTTGACTGAAGACTTCTGAGTCCCTGAGCAGAGGACCCAGTTAAGTTGTGCCTGGACTCCTGACCCAAAGATACTGAGAGACAATAAATATGTGTTGGTTTAAGCCTATAGGGGTGTGGTCATTTGTTACAGAGAAGAAGAAACTAATATTATTATTTTTTATAATACTATTTTTAAGTACTATTTTTTCAAAGATCTCAGCTTTTCTTATATGATCATGAGTCTCTCATTACCTTCAGGCCATATCTCCTGTAATTCATTATTTTATTAACAGAAAATCTCAACTTAAGAAATACCATTCTTTCAAGTTAACATATGCACTAGGAAAAAAAATTATTTTAGAAAAATATAAAATATGGATATAAAGTATAAAAATTACCCTATATTTTATATATATTTTCAGATAAAAATGAGTTTAAATACATTTACTTAAAAGCAGAAGGCTTTTGATATTGTTGATTTTCTGAAAATATTCCTTTTCTGATGTAGACACTAGTCAAATGTATGAGAGAATGAGGAAGAGTAGTAAAAAGTTGCCCCCTTCATGCTCAGAAATTGTGTATTGCCAGTACACAAAAGGAAGATTTAATTTCATTCTAATTCTTTAGTTCTTTAGATTATGTAAATTATTCTACAGAAATGTTCATCACCAGAACAAAGCTGCCTTAAATGTATCCATAAATAATCTAATAATTATCAGGCTATGTTGTTTATGTCTTCTACACTGTGAACTTAAAATGTGTAAAAATTCAGCAATCTTCTTTCCCTGTGTATAGCTCGACAGTGATTGGAAGTACAGATTTACTAGTTTTCCTTTAAATGTAATTGTATCAGAACAAGGTCCCTACTATATATTAGGCTCTGACTGGTGTTGTGACAGCCAGTGCTGGCCCTAATCTTATTGTTAATGTCAAAGACCAAGCATGACAGCCCAGACAAGATAGGCTCCAGTGAATGACAGAGTAATCAGTCTGGAAAACAACTGGCTCATCCATAAAGGATCAGACACTGGACAGTCACTATCAGCATGTTCACATGTTTGCTCCTTTTCTCATTCTGATGACAGCTAGGTCATTTAACATCTTATCCTTATGTCAAAGATTATTTGAAATTCACGTTATTCTCACACTCTAAACTAAAGGAATAAAAATGTTGTATATGTCAGTATTATTAATATATGAAATTCAAAATATATGAGTGCATTCTGTGAAAATAATTTTAAAATATAGGATTTTACAAACTGCTCAAAAAATGTCCCTTCATCATCTCACACTCAGTTTTCTAAAATGCAGTATCAAACAGTTCCTGCTCAGGTTATAAAGGTGTGTAACCTTCTTTATGTCTTTATGATTTCTATTCCATTTGGTCATGATGTATTAATTAAGTAAATTTATATTTGATGCTTCAAAGACAGGGACACATTAGTCAACTTAGTATATTGTACCTGTCCAATAATTTTTTAAGAACATGCAGAAAATCCATGTAGTAATACTTTATTTCTGTGAAATCTCTAATCATAGATCTTTTTAAAAGGTTAACAACATATAAATCTCTTATTAAAGAAAATTTATTATATATGACACTGAAGTGTTAATATCATGTGTTACTAAGTTTCTTATATGATATTTTTTGAAAAGGGTACTGTATCGTATTTCAAGAAAATTCTCTGTATTTCCATATAGTACAATTCTGAAAAAAAAAAAAAAAAAAAAACTTGCAATATGTCATCTCACATCAATTTATCTGAACAAGAAAAACTTGATTGCTCTTCCAGTTATTGAAGAAAAAAATTAAAATCTTAGGTGATAACATAAAGATACTATTAATATCTCACCTTAGAAGGTATAGGAAAATATGTTCTTTTTTTGATAAATTTATAATACATTTCCAAAATAACTGAGAAGTGTATTCAGTATTTGGGGAGTATATAGCTACTAAAAAAATTTAGAAACAAAACAAAACAAACAGACAAGAAAATGACTATCATTTTAATTTTAAGATAATAGTTAAAATTATTTCATTTTTGATAATTTGCATTATGATGTCAAATCAGAATTTTTAATAATATAAATCTCCTATGACTTCATGATGAGTCAGTAGAATAATGCAATATGCTTTTTTACCAAAATGTATTTGGATTTAATGTTTTAAAAATATATATACATTTATATAAATTTTGAATTTTAATATTTATATAATTTTTGTTCCTCAAAATAATAGTTTATCCTAGCAATGTTGCAGTTAAAGCTTGGCATTTAAAAAGTTGATTAACTTTAAATTCTATTTTATAGTTATTTGACTATAATTAGTAATGTATCTTTTAACCAATGGACCTACAACATTCAAGCTTTTGTTGACCTTGAGAGAAGTGTTTCATAGGAGGAGAAGAACCTACCTATTGAATGTTAAAATCAGTAAAAGTTAAATAAAGAAATCAATAATTAAAGAATACTTTTTGAATGATATTTCTGTCAACGATAAAAGAGAAAGAAAACAAGAAATAGAAGTAGGCATAGTATCAAGGGAAACTATTGGATTTAATTCTTTTTCTTTCCTCCAAGAAGGGACATTTTAGAACACGTTGAATATTGCTGAAAATGATCTATGTGCGAGAGAGAAATTAATAATGCAAGAAAAATAAGGGAAGAGCAGTTGGAATCCAGACACTAATGTACTGATTTTTTATTTGAAAGGGACAGGGATATGTCTCCCAGTCATATGAAGGAAACTAGGAAATAAGAATACAGACATAGGGTGGTTTATACATTGGTCCTCAGAAGCTGAGTGAGTGTTCACTTAATTTATTCTATGTTTTCTCTAACATAAAATGTAAGGACATCAGCTGAGATTACAGGGAAGAGGAGAGTCTGTTAGAGGTTTTCAGAGAAAAGAAAAAGATAAAATATTTAATCAGGAAAATGGGCGAGCTAAATTAAAATGAAAAACATAAGCTAAGGTTCAGCATCCTGATTATAAAAGGAGAAATATCAGGACTACTATGTTATTCCCCCAAATCAACATTTAATTCTTTAGGTTCAGGAAGACAGGATGTGGGTGTTTGGGGGCTTAATTTAGATTTATTATCACTAGGTGAGTATAAAAAGGAAAGAACTAAGTGTGGCAAATGGGGATATTTAAAAGTGAAAGCAAGTGAACAATTAGAATAGACCATAAAAAATTTGAGTATATAAACAGGGTGATGGACCAAGAAATAATGATGGGGTTAATGGATTGGATGAATCAATATCTTAAATAATTACTGAAATGGATTAATTACAGGACATGAGCTGGTGATGTAAATCATGCCACCTGAGTGAAGGATTTCTGAAATTAACATGTTGGACTTGGTACAATTTTTTTATTATTCACAAAGTGTATACCGTAGCAGAGATAAAACTATTACAAGAGTAATAATAATGACAGAAGTAGAGATAGAAAAGAGGACAATTGCTAGATACTAAATTGATTTGTCATTGGGAAATAGTGTTCTGGACTTGGAAAGACATTAAATATGAAGTGAGAGAGCTTGTGGTATAATATATTGGAAATAACTGAAACAAAATTAGTCTTCTTAAAAGTAAAAACAGTATAAATAACTAATAAACACACACATCCATAATTTTCAGTATACCTTGTATGTGCACAGTTGCAAAAGGATGACAGCGATTAATGGAAAGGTAGTGAGTGGAGCAGTCAATTTTTGTTCCCTATGCCACCTTTCCTCAGCTCACTTCTGACACCAACAATAACTATGATGGACGGTCTTCTGTATGGAAACAGAATCTAACCTCAGATATCTTTCATTAATCTTTCTGCTTTTCTTCCTTAGGGCTCTCTCTGATGTGTCTGATGTGTGGGGCCATTAACACCTCCAGCAACAACTTTCAACCAGTAGGAGATGAGAAGTGGTGCATAAGTGATGGAGAAATGAATGACAAAGCCTCTGATCCTTCAGACAGTAGGCTCTATGCTCAGAGGGCTCAGGTGAGTTGAGCCCTAGCCTACGGCAGTAACTTCACAAGCAAAACGTCTTTCTATGGCTTTTCCATTTTCACTGTCTCATAACCCTTACTTCTATTTCTGCTTCCTCAGATTACCTCCAAGTAATCTAGCTATTCCCAAGTTCTTTTTACAGACTTTGCTTTCAGGCACAGATTTATACATGTAAGGATTATATATTTCTTTAATTTGAGTAAATGATACAAGAAATTAGTTGTGAAGAAAGCCCTTCTAAACATAAGATATATTGTAATTCTTATGTCTAGAGAACCTGGCCCACAAGTCTCCAAAACAGGGACCCACTACTTATCACCACTTGACAGGGGTGAAAAACCTTTCACCTCCTTTAAAAGCTTTGTTTTGCAGTTTCACTGTGTTTTGATATACCTTCCTCGACCTTCCTATCTTTTGGGGGAAGTATGCCTACACGGCTCCTTGCCTACCATGCTGCAAATAATCAGAGGAAACCCCACATTCCTGAGTGTTGATATTGCTGGTGAATTGAAAACCAGTTTGCCAGGTGCACCATCTCCATTAATAGCTCTACCCTCTTTAACTCTGTTGGAAGTGATGGCTGGTGGTGTTCAGTTTCCTGGCTTCTCCTAATCACTAGTTTAGTGGATGTGGTAACTTGAGCATGCGGTTTTGTGATGGCTTCTGTGGGGTGTTTGGTCTTGCCAGAATTGCACAGCAGTGTGAATGCTTTCTTGGAGCAAGGATGCTCTGGTGGGTAACTGAAGGTGGTTTCTTGTGGGTATTTAAGGTATGAGTTATAGGTCAACAAGAGTTGAAGTTGCTGCTCTAGCTTTCTTAGGCTTCTCCCATCTGTTGATTTCAATCAGTGAAAAATTGAGTAATAAAAATAGTTCCTAGAGTGCATATTATCAACTACGGTCTTTGCCATTTTCAGTGGGAAAATTGGACAACAGTTATAAGATACTTTCTCCATAATATATTGGATATCTAGGAGAAATAGACATATGAATGAAATGTGGAATGCATTTTAAAAAATTTTCAAGTAAAATAAAGTCAGTGGAGACAATTTGTATAATTTAAAGTAGCTTGTTCAAATGGCATAGCTAGATAAATGAGATGATGCTGAGAATTTTCCCATAATTAGGAGCTGACATTGGCCACTTCATATTTAGGGTGTACCTGTTAAATTCCAGTATTTGCCACCCACTAAAATATTGTAGTTTTTCAAAGAGAGTCCACATTACAATCATTCTTTTTTCTGTGAACAACTGTAAGCAGCTCTTTTGCCCCTTTCTTGTTTGCCTGTTTTCTCTTCCCCTCAAAACTTAAAAAACTTAATTATAAAATGAAATCACTAGGCAATATTTAACCTAACTCCTGACTTATGCTCCACTGGATGCACACAATGCCTTGCCTAACCTTTTGCTTCTTTCCCTAGATCAAAAGAAGTGAGAATAAAGAATAAGTAGTTGAAGAATGACTAGCTCTCTACTCCCAGCTTCCCCCTTAACATTTCTGCAGGCTAGACCAGTGGGAAAGATAACATTGAAAGAAAAATCAGGAGGAGTCAGCCAGTCTGCACACAATGGAAAATGACACAACCTCACCTCCTGCCTAGATGATTCCCTGAGATTCTTCCCGCTTTTTCCCTTTAAAAACTGTCATGGCGGGCTTCCCTGGTGGCGCAGTGGTTGAGAATCTGCCTGCCAATGCAGGGGACACGGGTTCGATCCCTGGTCTGGGAGGATCCCACATACCGCGGCGCAACTGGGCCCGTGAGCCACGACTACTGAGCCTGCGCGTCTGGAGCCTGTGCTCCGCAACAAGAGAGGCCGCGACAGTGAAAGGCCCGCGCACCGCGATGAAGAGTGGCCCCAGCTCGCCGCAACTAGAGAAAGCCCTCACACAGGAACGAAGACCCAACGCAGCCAAAACTAAATAAATAAATAAATTTAAAATAAAAACAAACTATCATGGCCGAGCAGAATCTTGGGAGTTGGTTATTGGACGTGAGTCTGCCTTCTCCCCAGGGTTGCCAGCCTCTCTAATAAAACAACCTTTACTTTTCCAACCAACATTTGTCTCTTGAGTATTGGCTTTCGAGTAGGGAGCAGCTAAGCCTGCATTCGGTAACACAATAATGTGTGAGTTCATCACATCCTCACTTTGATTTGAAGCACTGAGGGCAGATGTACATCATTTGTAACTCCACTGCTTAAGCTCTGTGGTTTGTGAGTTCTTTTTACTTGTTAGTTTTGATACCTATGTTTCATCTTCATAATTTAGGGAGAAACTTTGTCACAGTAAGTCTCTAACAGAGCAAGAGAAAGTTGGAATTGTGTTTCAACAAAGAACCACACGTTTAGCCTTGGAGAAAGTAATAAAATAGACGGAAATAATTCCTCTCTTTTCTATAAAAAAGACTAAGTTGTTTCTTAAGACTCTTGTTTGTAAACTATGGAAAATCTCTGAAGTTAGCCTCCATCCACCAGGGAGAGAGGCATTTCTAAGATTGTATTACCATTGAACAGTAGACTCATGTATTTTTGTGTGCAAAGATATCAAATATTTAAATTAAAAGGACATTATATTTTTTAGATTTTTTCCCCCTTGTTTTGTTTGTTAGTTTAAGACCTGAGGGGGCCAGGTTTGCCAATAATTCTTTTCTGTTTATAATGCATTATCAGAAAGATTGTGTAAGAATACTGAAGTAATTCTGCTGAAATCTGCTTAATCACAGATTCCCAACAACTGGGGTTTGTCTTAGTTTGCTTGGGCTGCTCTAAAAAAATATCACAGATTGTATGGTTTATAAACAATAGAAATTTATTTCTCACAGTTCTGGAGACTGGAAGTCTGAGATCTGGGTGCCCACACTGCTGGTGAGGGCCCTCTTCTAGATTGCAGACTGCCAACTTCTTGCTGTGTCCTCACATGGTAGATGGGATGAGGAATCTCTCTGGGGTCTCTTCTATTAGGGTATAAATCCCATTCATGACTTAATCACCTCTGAAAGGCCCCATTACCTAATACCATCAACTTCAGTATTAAGTTTTCAACGTATGAATTTTGGGGAAACACTTTCAGCCAATAGCAGTATTTTTCTTCAATTATTGAATATGAGAATCATCATTTATTAATATTTATATTTTTAGATCATACACAAATAATTCAATGAACTTTAAGAAATACTTTAGCATGCTAAATGCATCAAAGTATAGATTTCGAATCCATTTTCTTCTCTCTCTCCATATTACAGCTTTTGTGTACTATATATTGACTGACAGAGAGATGAAAGGGTTATTCAGTGAGAAATCACTCCATACTTTGTTAAAATTATAGAGCATTATTTGAGCAAGCTATGAATTGCCAGACTTAACAACCTAAATTAGTATTTCTTAATTTAATAGAAATAAAGTGCAAGAAAACAAATCAACTGGCTGAATATAAAATAGGACTTTCAAATTAAGCTACCCAGCATGTCGATTAATATTGTTACAAACAGTGTCATCCTTGCCAGATCTGATGTGCTTTATCTGCTATTTTAAGTGGCAGAGCAAGGACTGGAGGGGTGGATGTTGAGAAGGGCAATCACATGCAGCCTGTTGACCCTTGGACCTGCAACATTTTCTTCATGGAGATAAGGAGACCTGGGAGCCTATGCTGATCATATCACCTTATTTGGTAATATCTTCCCCCGTTCTGGATTTGATGTGTACTTTGTTCTGCTTGAGAGTGTACATCATAGAGCACCTGGCCAAGACCACTGCTCTCTCTCTTCTTGGAAGAGAACAAATGGGGTCCTACACCTGCAGGATGGGGTGATGCACACCTCCATCTCTCCCTGTTTCAGCTGCATGGGGTGGTGAGGAGGGAGACCACCTGGCCTTGGGGACTGTCCCTCGCTATTGAAGCTGATCTTACTCCATCTCTTCTCAATGAGGAAAGCCTTATTCCATCCAGTGTGGGGGTAAAGTTGTGTTGTGTTTCTCTTGGGCATTCTAACACCTGAAAACCAGGCGGCAGTTGACATCGTGGGGCCTGCTGCCCCTGGTGACAGGTGTTATTATGCTCTTTGCCATCCTCCACGAAGTGGGACTCCTCCCAGGAGGATGTCATTTGCCCAAATATGTACTAATATTGCTTATTTTAAGTTATTTTTTTTAAAGTATTAAACATGAGAATTTATCTTGTAACTTTTGTTTTACTTAAAATTGATAGCCAACATATATGCTAAAACCAATTAAATAGTACATGGATGCAAATAGCTTAGAATACTTCCCAAGAGTAAAGTCAGGTATACAACAGCTTGACACAGTTAATAACACTTTTTTTAAGTGGGTAATGGCATTATTCTGATAATCAGCTCATTTTATATCCCCCTTGGGGAAGAACTTTTCTTGATCTTACAATGATTTCACATATGTCCTTATTAGGAGATAACTATTTTTTTCTGTTTCCTTAGCTTCCTGTAGCTATGTGTTGCCATAATTTCTGGGCAAATTTTAACTTGCACCACTTTATATACAACAACCTGCAAAATCTTTTCTTTTCTCTTCTAACTCTGCTCCAAAGAAAAATTGAAAACTCTTAAGAAATTCATTTAGGCACTTAGAAAAAGTGTTTCTTCTCTTTGATTCTTTATTTTCCTGCTCTGACTCATGTTTGAGGATTATTCAAACCCTTATGCCTGCTGCAGCTTCAAGAGAGTGTTCCACCTGTTTATTAGAGTGGTGGGAAGTTTTGTTCCTCATTATTCTGTTAATCAAATCTTTCTCTGGAGTCCTTGAATATCAAATCTTCTTTTATACTTTATTCATTTTAGACTTTGTCACCTTTTATTCAAATGCTCTTGGTTCTATTTTTCTCTTTATTACTTTTAACACAAAATAGGCTTTTAGAAACAATTGCATTCACAATAACACCCATATTTAGTTAAAATACTTATAATTAAAATGATTGATTCGGAAGCAAGTAATCTCAAATCACATCTCACAAAATAAACTGAAACAAAATAAAATAATCAATATAAGTAAATGTAGTCATCTTTAAGAAATATAACAAATTTTTGGAAAAATGTAAGTTTGTGACAATATGTCAGCAATATTTTAAATGTATATTTTTCTAATACTCTTAAACCCTAAAAAAGGCTATCTTTTGTTGATTATTCTCATTTTTAACAGAAAAAAGTTTGAATCATAAAATCTACTTTTCAATTTGCTATATAGGTACAAACAAAAATTAATAAGATATGTGTAATTAGAGATTTGGGGAGAGAATGCCAGCTGCTTAACAAAATGTGTGGTTTTCTTCCTCCTGGACTTGTTTTTCCTCCAAGTTTGTATTTAGTTTTGGTCCTGTGACTGCATCCTAGCCCATGACATTTGAGAAGAGATGCAGTGGGCCACTTCCATCTTGCCCTATGAATACCACTCAAATCCCTCTTCTGTTTTCTTTCCTTCTGATGGTTGAATATCTCTTCCCTGGGCAGCTTTGGTGCATTCATGACTTCCTAAATCAAACTCTCTCAGTCCTTGAGCAAGAAAGCCAATATTGGTCTATTCCCAGATTTAGAAAAAAAATTCAATTGTATTAAGCCACAGAAATGTAGGTATTAATTTATTATAGCAGATACCACAACGTTAATTAATGCACTGTTTTCAGATAGTGTTAGATAACAGGGAACTGAAAAATAGCATTTCATGTTTCTTTTTCTTGTGAATTCACCTGGATAAGAATTCTAATTTAAGACAATCAATTGAACCAATACAAAATTTGATAATATTTTGTTACCTTATATCATTAGTATTTTTAAAATGTATTTTATTGAGGCAACGTTGATTTATAACATTATATAAGTTTAATGTGTACATTATAATTTTTTCTCCTGTATACACTACAACTTGCTCATTACCAAAAATTTAGTTTCCATCTGTCACCATACAGTTGATCTCCTTTACCCATTTTGCCCACCCCTCCCCCCTCCCCCTCTGGTAACCACTACTCTGTTCTCTGTATCTATGTGTTTGTTTTGGTTTGGTTTGGTTTGGTTTGGTTTGTTAATTAATTTATGCTTATTGTTCCTTTATTAGTTTTTTATATTTCACATATGAGTGAAATCTGATGGAAGAGTTCCTTTCAACATTTCTTGCAAGGCAGGTCTAGTGTTGATGAACTCCTTCAGCTTTTGTTTGTCTGGGAAATTATTTATACTTCATATCAGAATGATAACTTTTCTAGATAGAGTATTCTTGGTAAACTGTTTTTATTTTTCAATATTTTGAGAATGTCATTCTACATCTGGACGGTAGGGTTTCTGCTGAGAAATCTGCTGATTGCCTAATGAGAGTTCCTTTGTAGATTACCATTCTCTTTTCCTTGGCTGCCTTGAAAATTCTTTCTTTGTGGTTTACGTTTGACAATTTTAATGTATATTTGTTTTGGAGAAGGTCTTTTTGTATTGAGGTATTTAGATGTTCTCTTAGTTTCATGGACTTGTGTATCTAGTTCCTTCCCCAGGTTTGGGACATTCTCAGCTATTATTTCTTTAGATAACCTCTCTCACCCTTTTACTGCTTTTCTCTTTCTGAGATACTCATTACCCTAATATACCCTTCCAAAAAGATTTGGATTACTCTTGTAAAATTTCTTTATTTTTTTATATCTTACTTCCCTTTCATCTTCTATTTGTATCATTACCAGATTTTTATCTTTGACTTTGCTGATTTTCTCTTCCATATGGTCTGCCCTATCTCCAATTCTTCCTTATGCATTCTTCACCTCATTTATTGAGTTTTTTAGCTCCAGAATTTCTCTTTGGTTCGTTTTTAGAGTTTCAATATCTTTAGTAAAGTATTCCTTCTGTTCATTAATTTTATTTCTGATCTCATTAAACTGCCTTTCTGAGTTTTCTTATAGCTCATTGAGTTTCTTCAGAACACCTATTTTGAATTCTCTATCAGTTAGATTGCAATATTCCATGACTTTAAGTTTGGCTTTTGGAGAATTGTCATTTTCTTTCTGTGGTATAGTGTTACTGTGGCTCTTCATGGTGCCTGATGAATTCCCTTGTTGGTGCATTTGAAATTAAATGACAGGTTAGAAGTTAGAGTCTTGTTTTCTGGTAAGTGGCACTAAAGCACAAGTTTTTGCTTTCTCTTACCCGAGCTGCCTCTGGTTATATTTGAGAGTTGGTGCTTTCCAGCCTCCACCACCTCTGTAACAGATGGGGATCCCTGCTTTCCTTATAGTTTTTGTGCCTCCAGGGTTGCTGTTGCCTTGTTTCTGCCAGTGTTGCTGTCATCACTGGGATGGTGGGCTCTTCCCTTGCATCCAACATCCCCTGAGTCACAGGCTCTGCCACCATGGAGAAAGGGGGATGGTAGGAGGGGAGCTGGGGTCACGCAGGTGCTTCTATCCTGTCTGGTATCATAAGGTTTGCTGGTTCTGCACTGCAGATGAATAAGATGGGGGCTGGGGTTGTGGGCACCACAGTGACTGGAGAGACAGTGTACCAGTCCACACTGCCATGGCTACTCAGTTAACTTTGGCCACGGGCATTACCTCTGTAAGGAGGCTGGGGTCCTGTGTGCCACCTTCGCTGTTGCTGCTGGCTTCTCTGAAGCTGTGGACTCAGCTACTGCAGTCAGAGGGCCAGGGTTGCAGGCTCCAATTCTGCTATTTCCCAAGCTCTGCCTCTTCTATGTGTTCCAGTCCACCCACTTTTATATGTACAGATGTGTGGAATTCTCCAGCTTCCTGCTGTATTGAGAAGAAACACCTTTGTTGAGTTGTGGATATTTTACTAGTTGTAGTTTGAAAGGGATAGAGAAAGGTTTTTCTTCACTTTGCCATATTGCTGACATCCTGTCTTCCTTTAAATTGATTGATTGTTTTTTTTTTCATATTTTCAAAATGGTAATTAGGTATTACCAAATAAAGTAATAAACAACTCTTAACTCAGAGTGCAAAATGAAAGCACTTTATTATTTTAAAGGTGCAAAAGCAAGAAAATACAACATAAACTTATTCACATTTTTAAG
This sequence comes from Eubalaena glacialis, assembly GCF_028564815.1. Lineage (NCBI taxonomy): Eukaryota > Metazoa > Chordata > Mammalia > Artiodactyla > Balaenidae > Eubalaena > Eubalaena glacialis. The sequence goes on along the minus strand of NC_083731.1, from coordinate 37,270,349 downwards.
TAGTCATCTGTGTGATGGGTAAATGCCATTTAAAAACATTTTCAATAGAAAAATGATTTGTAAATCAGTTTACAGAAGATCAAAAAAATCAATGTTTAATACCAACTTTAACTATAAATAACTAAAAAGAAAATTGTCCTCTCCTGTCTTTTTGCTTCAACATTTATGTCTTCGGCTCTTTGCTTTTGGGAGAAAATATTGCACTGTAAAGCTGCCATCTTTGGGGATGAGGACAAGAATCAAGATCTTCTTTAATGTAACCTCTTTCCATGCAAGTCTGAGAGGAAGGAAAACCAACTTCCCAGAAATTCTCTGGTATGTTGGGTGGAATGTAGCAAAATCGGTGTCCAGCAGGAAGCCAACTTCTTTCCTCTTTCTTCTGCTGGAAAATCTGCATAATAAAATTTTACATTCCTTACATGTGTGTCCAAGCAATTTTCTTCTCTCTTCTTTTTTCCGAACCACCTCAATATGAAGAAAATTTTGTAAGCTAGTTTCTCTTTCATCATCTTTAAAATATGGCTCCACAAATGCTTTCTGTTTGACCATATCTTGTTTATCACTATGACTGTTTTTGATTTTTTTTGTAGTAGCTGACAACACCTTCTCTTCATCTGCTACTTGGGGGAAGCTATCGCCAAACAGGATTCATATTTTTCATGTGTAGTCCGATCAAACATATCTTCCAAGCTATCATTCATTTTTCTTTCTCCATTTGCACTTTTTTCTCCCTTCTGCTCTTGCTTCTTCATTTTTAAAAGCATAGTTTCACTAACCAACGTACAGTCCATGTCCACTGTCTCTCCTCCTGCTAATCTTGACTGACTGCTATCCTTTATATCTACTACAGTAATATCCATTTTATACTGAGAAAGGTTTGCTCTTGGATCTATACTCCACTGGATATTTTCAAAGGATACATCTTGGTTGTTTTGTGGAGACTTTATTTTAGCAATTCTACATGGATTTAACAGAAGAACTGGTTCAAATTCACATGCTCCATGGATTGACCTAGTTTTTATTTGTATAGGCTCATGAGAACCAACACCCTTCATGTCATCAAAAAGATTCTCTGTCTCTAAACTTTCACGTGGATGCAGAGGGATTCTAAAGATAGGATTTTCTTCCTTTGTTTGTAACAGTGTTTTATTATCTGGAGATTTACTCAAGGACTGGAAAAGAGACTCCTGCAAACAGAACTCTTTTGGTTTAACCCACAGCTCCCACTCAAGGCCTTATGGCTTGAGGAAGAGCCCTTTGGAACGGGCTTCAAAACTTCATAGAGAGTCACTTGCCTAAATCTGAGTTTAGAGTTCTCACTTCCTTGGCTTTTCTCTTGACACTGAATAGCTGAAAATCAATCAGACAGATCCAGAGGTTTATCCATCACATAGTCTCCATTCATGGAAGAACAACTATCCAGTGCAAAAGGAAAAGCATTTTCTTTACCAAAGGAGGTTTTGGGGCAGCTTATTTCATCTTCACTTTCTTCCTCAATTTTCTTCCTTTTGGTTCTGCCTCCCAATGATTTCAGGGATACTACATGTTTATCTTTATCAGTAACAGTATCTTTAGTGTGATCAATACTATCCTGTTCACTTAGGGGTTCACTTGTATTTCTATTTATAAGCATCTGCTTACTAGAAGATGACTGGTTAGTGATCTTGTTCACTTCAGCTCCAAGATTATGATGTGTGAAAAGAACACCATCTTCAGATTTTGATCTAGGTTTCTCTAATCTATAACTAGAAGTGTTGCTGAAAGGCACTGTTTTCAGATTTTTGTTTTGTTTTGTTTTGTTTTTGTTTTTGTTTTCTTCCCCAGTCTCTAAAAGAGAAGGGAAAAAAACTTGTATTCAAACCTAAACTACTTTTCACATTAGAGGTAGCTCCAAGTACAGGAGATGATACCTGAGTGGTCAATTCTTCTTGAGGAGGAGTCTTTGAATTAGAATCTGAAAATGTTAAACTATCTTTACCATTTCTTCTAGATTCCTCAAAATGTCTTTTTTTTTTTTTTTTTGGTCGTCTCATTCCAGGCAGTGGTAGAGCTCATCACCAAGAGGGTTCCTAGGGCCTCAAGATTCAGATTCATCTTGAACACTAAGTCCAAGTGTTTCAGTAACAACTGTAGCTAAATTATCAGGAGAATAACTGCTTTTTCCATATGTTTTAGCCATTGGAGCTTGACTCTGATCACAAGTGTTGGTCACTAGAATTTCACTTTCATTAGGTTTATGTTGTGGATGAGTTGAAGACTTTGGTACTTTTTTCAATTCATGTGCACACGCAGAATGCTCCAGTTTAGTATGTGTTTGTTCTACGTGCTGGATGTGGAGGTTCTCCTTTCTTCGTAGCCAGTTAGCACCAGAAAATGAAAACGTCGTTATTGGTGAATCTGGAATAATATCTTCCTCAGATTCAAGATCAGTTGCTTGATGTGGTTGATCATTCTCAATTTTCTGCTGCAGCTATTCAGAAAACATTTTATTTTCTTCCTGTAGGTATTCTTTTCATTAATAAGCTCTGTGATAACTTTAAGATTCTGCTGTCGAATATTTTCAAACTTTTGTTGTTTCTTCCACTTATGTTCTTCAGTTACTGCACAGCGATCACATAATCTTGCTCTTAATTGATCTTCTAAAACTTCAATGTTTTCATGAAGGACTTTCCATTGCTCTCTCAGCTGTTGATTTTTGGTGAAGAATTCTTCTAGTCTTTGTGCATCTAAAATTCATTCCTTTTTCAGTTTGGTTACTTTTACTTGTAAACCTTGTACTTCTTTATCATGATACTCCTTTAGTTTTCTCCAAAGATCCTTAGTCATTAGATACATCTGGGTTTCCACAACTGCTTCCAGAGACAGTCATCTTGCTTAATATGCTCCACACTTCTACTGCTTAATGTTTTCTGACCTTTTCTGTTACATTATATAGCTCTGAAGTTGTCTTTGGCCAGTTTAAATGCAGCTTGCAAGATTGCCTCGAGATTCTTAAAAGCCCCAGCAGGGAAGCAGACACACTCTGGGACTGGGCAGAGAAGGCCATTTGCTTTTCTCCTTGTTTGCCATTTGCTTTTCTCCTAGTTCCCTCACTAATCGGCCAAACTGCCAGTGGCCAAGTCTCCCCCTCGGGACAGTCCGAGCTTTTCAGGGCTGGGGGAGGGCCCTAAACTGATTGTTGATAAACATTAACTTAAAAAGAACACCAGAGTCAATCTGAGATTTTATTCTCATACAATAAATATGCCTTAGAGGATATTGGCAATACTAAAGCCTGTTTTGGTTTTGGTTTTATCTCCTCATTTTAATGACATAACATTAATGAAAAGCTCTTTCCTCCAAAATAATATATATATAAATATATTATATAATATATTTATATATATATATATATATATATATTATACATATATATAATACTTTGCACTTTCCCTTCCCTTTCAGCATAACAGAATCATCTTCAGTATATGACAGGTAAGATTGGAAGAGTGGAAGAAACATAATGAGGAAAAGCAGAGTAAATAAGCTTGTGAGTACAAATTTGCAGCCAATTTTTAATGAAGATTCTGTGTCTTTCTGTAGTGATTTATGACCATAAAACCCATAAATCCAGAAAGGTGTATTTTACTACCATTTTAAGCTTGTATCCCTTCCTATGTCCAGATAAATACCAAAGTATATAAAATGTACAAAAGTATATATAATATACAAAAATATATAAGGCATATCCCCCCAAAATAAGAGACAGTAGCTTACTGCAGCATGTCTCCTTTAATTGATATGCAGTCTGCATAGGCAAACGTTTGCTTAATCCTGGAGCAGCTGAGTCTGCAGACTCTTCATGCTTGGGTGTAAAGGGATCCTGGAAAGCTTCTTCCCTAAAATGGAACCTATAAGTTCCTAAAATTTTTAAACAAAAAACATAGCAATAAAAGCAAAAATATAATTTAAAAAAACATATTCTGAGAAATATATTAATGTATTCATGTTAATAAAATTTTGTATTTTTAGAGACTTATAGGAGTTTATTATACCAGAATTCCTGGACTGGATTTCTAGCTTCTTAATTTATGACCTTGACTTCATTACTTCGTTACTTCATTCATCTGAACTAGGTTTCTTTATCATATAAAAAAGGAATACAAGCTACCTTATAGGTTTACAGTGAGGGTTGAATGAGACAGAACAATTCCTGGCACATAGAAACTGTTCAATAAGTATAGTTTGTTATTGACATTGTAATTACTAATAATGGTAGTGGTGGCAGCGGTAGTAGAGTGGAAATAACAATTGTTATTTTGGCTATTTTTCAATTTTTGCTTGGTCATAGGGGTATCTGCCCAAAATCCTTCTTAGATAAATTGCAAAATTCTCACATCATTTAGAATCAGCTGCCCACACTGTTTTAAAAAATCGAAGCAAAAAAATAGTATTAACATTCATGAAAATTGATTTCAGTGAATTGATTCCTATTTGTTAGCTCAAAAAAGCATATTAGTATGTAGTGACATTTTATGCTTGCCGCAAATGGCATCCAGGAAACAGCTGTAACATTTTGATCTCCAAATGTGCCACATTGTAACTTCAAGGACTAAGCTAACTCTGAAAATTTTAAACAGACTCATTTAGAGAAAATCAATTATCTTGTTTTCAATTCAAGTTAATTTTGCTATGCATTTCTTTTTGAAGGCAAAAAGCATTGCAGTTCATAAGCAATATTTAAAACTTTGTTTAAAATCTCTTGACTTAACACTCAAGATGCTGACTGTGGAGGCAAAATATGTGTCACATAGAAATATTTTTGTGATTTTTTTTCCCAAAAGATTAAATCAGTTAAGTCCTATAAATTATACCATAGTATTTTTTCAATAGCTTAATGCATATTGAAATCTATTATCAAAAAAATGCATGATCTGTGCATTTTAAGCAAATAAGTTATCTGCCACATATGAATAGCAAATGAGAAAATACTCTGAGGACTAAAGTTTACTAAGAGTAACTTTTGTGTGGAATGTTTTGAGATATAAATAAGGAAATATAGTTTCCTATATATGATTGTAAAACTGAAAATATTTCTACTATCATAATTTCCAGCTTCATTAATTAACTTTATGAGCTTTATTTGACGTTCTGCTCTATTCTGAGCCTAAGAATTTATAATGTGGAATAATAATACATATTTTCTCCCTCACATACTGTTCTTGAGGTATTACTAATTCCCACACTTGTATTTCATGAAAAAAGTGGGAGGCAAAGACATGTCCTGTCCTCATTGTTGTAAAAGCAAGTAAAAATGGTTATTCTAGCTCCATATAATTAATGAAAAAAAAAATAGATGCAAAGTTCTAAGAGAGCATAAAGCAATTCCTATTCAGACAGAGGTTGCATATTTAATTTTATTTTTCATTTACAACATTCAAATATTTTAGTTTCATTGTAATAATTGTTTCCTATCCATCAATGGACAATGATTTTTAATGGGGTCATTACTCCATTACAATAAATACAGTAAACTGGAATGTTGAAATTATATTTTTAATGTTGTTTTTAAAAATTTATCTGACTCAGTTAAGAGGAGACTATGCTCGTATACACATATGAATAAGATAGAAAGGACAGATTCATTGATTAAAGAAATCATATTTTTTAAGAAAAGAGCTACTCATGAATGGAATGATTTAATCCACATGATTAGTAACTTTCTTTGATATTTTTAGAGAAATAGCATTCATTCACTTTTCATTTTTTCCCAACAAGTATTTATTGAATACTTCCTTTAATTTGGCATTGTTAGCAGTGCTTTTGGTGTAGCAATTAATAAAACAAACCTTGTTCATTCTCTCTATACCTGCTTGCATACAATTCTCAATGAGATCCAAGACTCAACTCAGTTTAAGAAATGCTATCATAATAAAATATTTCTAACCAGTATTTTCCAAAATGAAATGAGAAGCCAAAAAAAAAAAAAGATCAAAGCTTTGGGCAAAGTTCAGTTATCCTGCTATTTTTATATTACTAGTTTATATAGTTTATAGCTAAATTTGTTAATTTGATGAAATAGCTAAATTAATATTTTATGGTTTAATTTGCTACTGAATGGCTTTGACACAAACATGATAAGTTTATCATTTACTATGTACTTTTCATTATGCTTTTTTTTTCTATCAAGAGTTACTGTTTGCTTTGACAGAGAACTGGGAAAGGCAAAGAGGTGATAGCATTTGGAGAAATTAAGCATGCCATCTGTTTGGATGAGGATGCAAATAATTGCAAACATTGGGGGCTTCAACACTCCAGGCAAAACTGAATTCACATTTGTTTTCTTTTTGGAAAATAAGTTTCTATTTTTGCTTGTATTCCTTTATAATTAGTTAACTTAGTAACAATTTTTAAAGGAAATGAAGTGATTCTGTATTAACAAAGGTAGATTTCTACAGTATATATACAAATCTGTTAAATATACCATTTTTCCTAAGATATCTGACGATCTGTGCACCTCTATCTGAAAAAAAAAAGTTCCAAAATGATAAACTGCCAAGTTGAGAGACTTAATTAAGGAAAATTTATACCAATTTAATTGCTTCTGATCTCGTATTATTTTTATATTAATTAATTACCTCTGCTTTGGGCAGAATAAAGAGAACTGAAGCAAGTGGAAGAAGAATTAATCAAATTCCAGTAGAGTTACTTGCTTTTTACTCTTGTAAAATATATTTGGGAGAAGAAAATGAATCCTTGGGCTAGACTCAGTTTTGAAAATAAGTTTCAATTTCTCATACCATTCTTTACTCAATTTTTATCAGTGATCAAGTTAAAATCATTTTTAAAGGGTGGTTGGTAAGGGGCCAAATTGTCATTTTTATTGGTTATAAGAAAGAAACTTTCAGGAAAATCTTCACAAAGGTTTTAGTTAGGGCTCTAATCTATTTTCTACCCAAGTTGATCATTGTGGACTAAATTATTTTTCCACTTCTCTTCTTGATGAAGTGATGATGTAATCAGAAAGAAAACCAACATAAGTAATGCACATTATCAATAATTAACTCCAGGTATTCATATGGTTATTTTATATGTTTTAATAACATCTAACAAATTATATCTAACATAATTTTCTAGGTGAGATGAGTGAAATTATGACATGGACTGTCCATAATTGATTACATAGTTCATATGAAAATAAGATAGCACTGTCTGTAAATCCAATAATGTTAGAGGGGACCGTCAACCAGGAGCAGCTTAACATAAGAAGAAATGTAAAACTAAAATGAAGATCTCCTTTTCTTGATAACAAATGACCTCCTAACTGAATTTATGATCTCAGAAGTTTTTTCTCAAAAAAAAAAAAAAAAGTTGAATTAACTTGTTTAATCAACAATCCCAAAGAATTACATATTGCTCTCTGTGAAGCAGATGGCTTTCCTGCTGCCTGTCCTGCTGCTTCTGCCTGCCACCTTTCTCTCTAGCAGCTGTGATTACTAGAAAAAAAAAACTTTATTGCTTACATGATGTGTCCATAACTGCAGTCATTCTTTTAAAAAGTTACTTTTGGATCCTCTAAAAAAGTGAGAAATGTAAATAAATTTAATGGTAAGCACACCCATAAAGTTTCCAACATTTCCACAGATAATTCTAAAACTTGGGTAACAGATCAAATAATTTCTTCATTATTACTTTAACCTTACTCCTCTAACTTCTCTCCTGCTTTCCAGAATGTCCCTAACACAGGGGTACTTAACAACACTCTGTGTTGTTGTCTTATTTATCTTTTTTCAGTGGAAAATTATTTAGGGAGTTAATACAACAGAATAAGGAAGGTCATGAGTAGTTAGTTGGTTATAAATGTTCCTATAGATATTTATTTTGATGATACATTGATGATTCATTCCAGGTACACTCAAACCAGTTCATTAGATTTTCTGTCTGGTATATTACTAAATAAATCAAGTACTTGTTGATTAGGAGAATAAGACATATGACATTTCTTTTTTGTCATTGAAAAATATTCTAATCTGAAAATATTGAATTCAGACTCTATAATATCCCAATCAACTTAGATTTAAATAAAAGACACGTATATTTGACTTCTTAGCATTTTTTTCCTTAGACCTATAACCAGCTTTTTGATTACAAAATTTCCCTGCAAGTTATATAGCTATCTTAACTTTATTCTCCAAAATTTGCCACAAGAGTCATATTAAAACAATTAAGGTAATACTTGTTTTGACCTGAAATGCTAATGATGTTTACCTTATAAAAGAATATACAAATTTGGAATGTCTTTAGAATAAATTCAGTGTTGAACAAGGCAGAATTTACTAATGAATCTATATATATATATATATTCCATATCAAAGATGAAAAGAAAGAAGTAAGCCTCCTAGCAACTGAATTGCAAAAGAAAATTAAAGCCATAACAATGAAAAAGCTATTATCTTGGCTTGTACCTACAGCCTCATTAATGCTTTCTCATCAATGAGGGAAGGACAAATATTGTACTCATTAGCTAGCAAAGGCAACTGCTTCAGGTCTTACAAACTACCAGAAATTACCAATGGTGAAGGCTCTTAGAGAGACAGCCATAAACCAGCAGTAAGTAAAATAATCTTGGAAGAATACTCTCAGTTAGATATTGGACATAGAAAATAAAAACATCAGTTAAGGCAACTGAAGGTCCTGTGAGGGAAAGAAATGAGAAAGATGAGAAAAATAATTTTAAAAGATAATTGTGAAGAATATTATAGAATTGAAGAGACATTCAGATTGATAAAAAAATAGCAAACATGACCAAAAAGGGATATTTAAAATGCTGCATATTAAATAGGAAAAAATGAAAACATATCTATCCATAGGGAGATGACATAAAGCAGATTTTCCTATGAAATAATAGGAAATAGACTGAAAAGAGATTTCCAATCAGTAGCAATAGATGGCAGTGTCAAAGCATAAAAAGAAGTATGTGTAAATCTAGAATATTTTCCTAGCTGACTGTATTGAAGACACTTACTGAAAAACTACTATAATAGGAAAAAATTAATAAATGACAAAATTAAACTAGCAAAAAGAAATAGGATACAAGATGTGAGGATGAACATAGTAATTGGCAAATTTATGTAGATAAAATTGTGATTAATATAAAAGCTTGAATGGGTAGAAAATAAGATTTAACTAAAAGACTGGATCCCAAGTTTGTGAACAAGAAGAGAAGAAGGTCCAAAGGAAAGTTAAAATATTCTAAATTTCTAGTTAAATTCAAAGGTAACAAATAAATGTAGACTATGATAAGAAAACATTATGTGAGATATATATAGGAAGAAATATAAGTAGTTCAGGAATATTAATACATTATAATTAATTCACAAATTAACAGAGAGATAAAAAGAGTGAAGAAAAGACACAAAACAGAGAAGAAGAAACATATTGGAGTATTTGGAATGCATGCTAAAGAGAAAATATTAAATAATATAGAAAAAATAAATGTAAATATTCAGTAAATACAATTCAAAACAAAAAGTGGATTAAACTCACAAAAATGGGTAAAAAAAATTTAACTTTATGCACTTTTCAAAATATATTTCTGAAATATGATTATAATGGAGTTTGAAAACCAAGGAATAGAAAAAAAAACTTTAATGGAAAAGAAAACAACAAAAATCAAGTTGGTGTTGCAATAATATTGGCAACTATAAAGTTTAAGCGGTACTCCAACAAATAGATAAAAACCATGAAGTATTATGCACCAGGCAAAATTAGCTTAATAATTTCACAATTGGATTTGAAAATATTTATCAAAACTTTTTAATAAACAAAGAGTTAATAATAATGATAACTAACATATTTTGAATTCTTACCATGTATGACTATAATATCACTTGCCATTCCTTATTTAATTGAATCCTCTGAATGATCCTTTGGATAGGGAAATATATTCTCATTTTAAAGATGATATAACTATTGAACAGAGAGATTTAGTAGTTTGTATAGAATAAAACAGCAAATAAATATATTATATGGAATAGCTGAATTCTAAAGCCACTGCTTTTACTCATTAAAATAAAGGTACCCTTTTTAGCAACTCAAGGAAAAATTATGAAAGACATATTCAGAATTCCAATATATAATATTTTAAAATAAATATTTTGTGCTTAGAAAAACATCAGCTCAAGTCTCTATAGAAAAACTTGAATGCACACCAAACGTGGAAAAAATTCACTTTCTCTGATGAAAATGAAGTAATATGAAAATAGTTATAAAAATCCATGACCTGGAGCAAAAGAAAATCCAACAAACAAAAAAACACATATAGGGTTTCCCTGGTGGTTCAGTGCTTAAGAATCTGCCTGCCAATGCAAGGGACACATGTTTGTGTCCTGGTCCAGGAAGATCCCGCATGCCACAGAGCAACTAAGCCCATGCACCACAACTACTGAGCCTGCACTCTGGAGACCATGAGCCACAACTACTGAGCCTGCATGCCACAACTACTGAAGCCCACGTGCCTAGAACCCATGCTCCACAACAAGAGAAGCCACCACAATGAGAAGCCCGTGCACCACAAGGAAGAGTAGCCCCCGCTCGCAGGAACTAGAGAAAGCCTGCGTGCAGCAACGAAGACCCAACACAGACAAAAATAAAAATAAATAAAATAAATAAATTTAAAATAACCACACATATATATTTGTACATCAAATTACAGAAAATAATATAAGTTAAGTAATATTTAAGAGCATATAATATTATATTAAAATTGAAAGAAAATGAGAACACCATATAGACACAAAATCTTGTGTATTCTTAGAGGAAAATTTATATGCTAGATACTTATATTTAAAAAATAAAGAGATTTAATGAGTTAAACATTGAAACCACAGAGTTGAAAAAATTTGAATAAGACCAAGGACTCAAGAAGAAAAGAAATTTTTTTTAAAAGCAGAAATTACTGAAATTAAAAAAAAAAAACCTATAAAAGTGATTAGTAAAACAATTGTTTAGAGATATTAGATTGTTCTGTAGAATATTGCATATTCTGGATTTGTCTGACTGATTCTTCATAGTATTTTTAAATTTATTGTTCTATTTCTTACACTTTCTGTATCAATCAGGGTTCTATGAGAGAAGGAGAACCAGTTGGAGAGAGAGAGAGACATTTCCTCAGTTTTGCTCTTAAGACCTTTCAACGGATTGGACTGAGGGTCATCCACAATATCAAGGATAATATAATTCACTTAAAATTCACTGATTGTAGATATTAACCATAATTACAATATACCTTCACAGTAACACTTAGTGTTTAATTGAATTACTGGGAACTACAGTTTAGTTACATTGACAACTGAAACAAAGTATCACAGTTTACATTTGGTTTTTCAACCATGCATTTATACACATTTCTTAAAACTGTACTTAATCTCCAAATGAAAACTATGACAGTCATACTTGTGCATAAAATGATACAACAATCCTGTTTACAACTAACAACACACTAATCCTTTACCTAGAAAAGGATGTTATAAAACATAACTTGAGTCTCTTCTCCTGGCAAAGCCAATTTATTGCCACAGGTTGTGGTGAAGGAAAGTACAGTGGATTTTGCAGGTGCCAAGCAAGGAGTACAGGCAGCTCATGTTCAAAAGATTTGAACTCCCTGAAGGTTTTCAGGGAATGGTTTTTAAAGGCAAACTTTGGGCTGATGCCTGCAGGGTGTGTGACTTTCTTCTGATTGGTTGGTGGTGAGGTAACAAGGTGATAATCTAGGCATCTTGTGCTCAGACTGAAGTTACCATCCTCCACCTGGGTGGGGGCCTTAGTTCCTATAGAAGAACCCAGAGATATATGTCAGATTGTTATGTACATCCCTTGTGGAGAAACTAGGAATCTGCATTGTCCCTGCACTATAGTTTCTTGACTGATCCTCCTTTGTTCTGCATTCCCTCACTTCTCAAATTAGTAACTGAATCTGCTCTTTGGAACTCAAGGAATGTCTAGGAGACATTTTTCCTACAAACAAGAAAGGCTTTTGTACCTGGAGGGCCCTGCACAGTCCTGCTTGGGCTCAGGTGCAAAATCCTTGGTTACTGTTCACTCTTCTCCTTGATACCCTGTGACTTAACATTGCAACATAAAGTTAACTCTGATTAATACATCTTATATTAGATGAAAAAGGGTTAAGAGAAGGAAGAAAACAAAAAATATTTGCTCTACTCCATACATACATTCATATGTACACATACATGCAAATTCATTCAAAACAAAAAGGAGTAAAATACTTATAATGATTAAGTTATTTATTTCTGAAACTGGTCACATGGTTGTAGCTGGTGTTTATAACTACCTTCCTCCACTACTTACTCCATATTCCCATCACCCTCTGTAAACCTCAGATGTTATGGTTCTTTGTCTGGTAGGGTCTTTCAAACCTTAATCCTGAAAGGTCTGAGCTGTTAGTCATCCTGCTAAATCAGGTTATAGTTTTCCAATGACTTTAATTACAGGTCATGGTAGTATAAAGAGACACCCTAAGGCACCTCCTATATTCCAGACTTAATCTCCTTTACCTCTATTGTGTAGTGGTAGCTTAATTTCCCTTGGTAACCAAGATCATTCACCCCAGCCAGTACACTAATTCCCTTGTTTTCCTGTAAATTTAGAAGGACCACTATCCCAAAGAAGGCAGATGGCAGTCTTAATTCAGTTCAACAGAATCTTTGTTGTATTTTCTGGTGGAAGCATTCCTCCCTTTGGAAGAAAGAACTTTAGATCAGCAGAGAATAGGTTTCAGGGGCAGGATGCAAAATTTTGCTAATAGATGACTAGGGGTAAGAGTGAATAATGCTGCTACCATTTCCCTCGTTGATTCCTGTATTGGTAAATCCTCGTGTTGGGAGAAATGGCACCTTACATTAGAAGCTGATTTATAGCACAAACAACCCCTAGAGAACATTGTCCAGCACTACAAGGTATTGCCATCTAGTGGCAACTGTAACTGAGTCTTCAAAAGGACATTCCACCATTCTCTCAAGCCAACAGTTTCAGTATGTGGGGAATATGATAAGGCCAGTTAATTCCAGGTTAGTTTCTCAATCAGAAGCAATGCTGTGTGGAATACCATGACGTTTGATAAGGAATTATGTAAAACCAGAGACAGCAGATTTGGCTGAAAGGAAGGTAAATCTATATCCAGAGTAAGCATCTATTGAAGTAAGAACAAAGCACTCACCCTTCCATTATGGAAGCGGTGCAATGGAATCAACCCACCACCAGGTAGCTGACTGATCATCCCAAGGTATGTTTCCATATTAGGGAATCAATGTTGGTTTTGGCTGCTGGTAGACTAAGCACTTAGCAGTGGCTATAGCCAGGTCAGCCTTGGGGAGTGGAAGTCCATGTTGCTGACCCCATGCATGACCTCCATCCTTGCCACCAGGGCCATTTTATTCATGAGTTCTCTGGGCAATGACAGGAATGACTGAAGAAAGAAGCTGACCTCTCAGAATGAGTCATTCTACTAACTTGATTATTAAAATCTCCCTTTGCTGAGGTCACCCTTTAATGAGCATTCATATGGCACACACGTATCTTCATGATACCTTTTTGGAAATAGGTTCTTTGCAAATGTAATGAAATTAAGATGAGGTTGCATTGGATTAGAGTGGGCCCTATAAGTGTTGTTCTTATAAGAAGAGAAAACAGAGACACAGAGATAGACACAAGGGAAAGAAAGACATGTCATCATGAAAGAGAAGATTAGGGTTATTATGCATCTGCAAAAAAGGAATCCCAAGATTTGCCAGCAACCACTAGAAGCTAGGAAGAGGAAAGGAATGATTCTCTTCTGCAGCCTTCAGAGAGAGCATGGCCTTACTGATACCTTGATTTTAGACTTCTATCCTCTAGAGCTATGAGAAAATAAAGTTCTGGTGTTTTAAGTCACCTAGTTTGTGATAATTTGTAACAGTAGCCCTAGGAGACTAATACAGATAGAATTTTATATAAATAACTTTCATCATTTGATTCTTTTCTTGAAGTATAATTTATATGTACAACCAATAACCCTGATACAGAAGAGGGAACTGGGACAGACCAGGAGTGGATGTGAAGTGACTGGGAATGGGGCAGCAAGAAAGTGAAGGGGAGCGAAGGGGAAGTGGGGGGTCCACCATGCAAACTGCCATTCTCCCCAGCCCCTCCTGGGGAGAAGGATGTGCCCTTGTCTCCCCAGCCTGCCTTACATTAGTTTGCTCTGGTCCCAAAGACAAGGTAGTCCCCTGACTAGGCCCCCTACCTGACCCACTCAAGTTCAGTCCATATCCAGGTCTTCAGGGGTGAGGGTAAATGTCCTCCAAAAATCTGAGCCCCCAAACTGGGGACTCCCCCCATGTCTGGCCCATTGTGTTCTCTGCCACCCTTTCTGGGTCCTTAGACAGATTGGGGAGCTCCTCCTTGGCTTAAGGGAGTATCACCCAAATATTACTCTCTTTGTAGGAGAGGTCCTTGGTCCCTGGGGGGTGGGTAGATTCCCAACACAAGATGCCTATATGCAGGAGGTAACTGAGACAGTGAACTGTGCCTTTATTCTGAGGTGGAACAGCAATGGACCACCTCCTTTGTTACTGTTCCACCCTCCACTTTGGGTGAGATAGGAAACATGCAGCCACCCTTCCTCCTCCTTTCCACGCTCTCAGGGCACATTGTCCTCCTTCTCTAAAGTCCCTCTCCTCTCTTCAAAGCTCTTTTCCCCACCAAAGTTCCTAAAGGCCAGGCAAGGCTAACCCTTACCCCCACCCACTTCTGCAGGAGATGGAGCTTATATTGCAGGAATAAAAACTGTGGAGGTTTCACCTCTTTCTTCTCACAATCATTTATTCAGAAGCTGTGTATGTTTGGCAGTGAGGGATAAAGGTACTTGGAAGTACCTGCTAACCACCTCCCACCTAGACCTCTTCTCACCAGACCAGTCTTCAAAGCACAGTGGGAAAAGTGCTGGGGGCAGAGAAAGACAAAGGACCCTTCTTGAAGAGAGTTCTAGAGAGGGGCAAAGGAGCTCCTAGCCTAGTGGTGGCCCAAAAGGCAGGGAAGGTGGAGGATTGGGGATTCTTTAGTTATCTTGAAATGCAGTTTGCAATATCATTCAAATTATTTATTCTTTACTTTTATTTTTCAATATACAATAGTAATGCGTTGGTTCCGTAACAGCTTCCAGTGTTGTGCAATTAAGTAGGTAATAGAGAAATAAGTAGTTAGATAGATGACAGCTAGTTAGCTAGATATTGTATATGTTTGTGGGTGTATAAGAAAAATTAAAATTCCAGTTATTCTTCTTGATGATTAAATACTCTCACCTTTGGGCAGAGGTAGATCTCTCAAGATAGTTCTTATGTCTTTTTGATATATTCCCAGGAATGTTCAATAATGTCCCTGCTCTTGGGCAAAATAAGATGCCTGGGATTTCCTTGTATATTTTGTTTGTTTGCTTTGCTCTTGACTTAGAATAATCTATTTTTATAACTGTCTTTTTCCTTTGAGTAGGAAATAGATTTTAAATATCAAAATCTTGATGCTTCAGATGTTTATTGCTATTGAATTGTTATTGCTTTTAGGCCTTTCCTAGAAAAAAATGTGCATATATATGTATGTCTGTATATGAATACACACATACATACACACATAAGTCTCATTAGAGAATATAAATATCTATGTTCCCCTTTCAGCTGTAAATTTACTCTATTGCATTTATATTTTGTTGTTACATGTATCTCTTTCATCTAATACTGAACAATGTAAACCCTATTGACATAAATATAACTATATATTGAATTTATTCTACAATAAACCTCCATAGTTTCAAAATAACATAATATTCACTGTATGTACTATTGATAATAAGATTATTGAAACCAATTGAAGGTTTTTTGTAGTCCTTTTCTTAGAAATATAAATTACTAAAGATGTACATTCAAAATACTGTTTTTGAACACATTAAGTGATTATTTTCCCTGTGTGATTTTGCCATCAACTTGATATAAACTAGGTTAATTGGTTTTATTATTTAGGGGTTGCTGTGTATGTGTGTGTATTAATTTTACCCTGTTCCTTTTGATTATGCAAAAATATTGAAATAATTCAAAAATCAAAGATATATAAGTTCATTTACAGAAGTCATTTAAAGGTCCAACTCTTCTACTATGTTCATTTCCTCCTTATATAGTGAATTACCTTTTATTTATTTTTGAATTGTATTGACAGTGTTTATATATTGATACATATAAGCACCAATGTATATTTATTCATCTCTCTATTCTCATAAAACTAACAAACTGTAAATACCATTTAACATCCTGTATTTTTGTCTAGTAATATAGTTAGGGATCACTCCTTATTGGTATTTAGATATTTTCTCATCCTTTTTTTACACTTGCACATCACTCTGCTTTGTGGCTATACCATTTGTTGTTCAATGCATTTTTTTCTGAGGGTTTTGTGCGCTGTTTTTAGTCATTGTTTAGTTCAGTAGTACTACCGAGAATAAATTTAGGCATATATAACTCAATAAATTGTAGTGTTTTTTTTAAATAGGGTTCCAAAACTAAGCTAGATCAAAGGGAAATATACATATAATTTCACTGGATATTGCTAAATATTCCTGTGAAGACATCTTAATGTTTTGAAAGTCAGCATATCCAGAGGGTACATTACCAAACTTTTAAGTTTTTGATACATGTGTAATTGTATCTTAGTGAAATTGTGAACATGCATTCTCTTGAGTGATAGTGACCATTTTTTTCCTATTCATAGTCATTTGCATTGATTCACCTGAGAACTAGTAGTTTTATAAATTTCAAAGATTTTTCAATGATGTTATGTTTCTCTTCTGACTGTTCTTTATATGTCCAGATATTAATACTCTGCCAATGGTAAGATTAGTGAATTATTTGTTTTTGTTTTTGTTTTTTTAGTTTGTAATTTATCTTTTCAGTTTTGCAATGATCAAACTAGTATGTTCAATACAGCAACACCAGATATTTTCTTTTTTTTTTTAAATTAATTAATTTATTTTTTGGCTGAGTTGGGTCTTTGTTGCTGCACATGGGCTTTCTCTAGTTGTGTCGAGCAGGGGTTACTCTTCATCGCTGCGTGCGGGCTTCTCATTGTGGTGGCTTCTCTTGGTGTGGAGCACAGGCTCTAGGTGTGCGGGCTTCAGTAGTTGTGGCACAAGGGCTCAGTAGTTGTGGCTCACGGGCTCCAGAGTGCAGGCTCCGTAGTTGTGGCGCATGGGATTAGTTGCTCTGCGACATGTGGGATCTTCCTGGACCAGGGCTCGAACCTGTGTCCCCTGCATTGGCAGGCAGATTCTTAACCACTGCGCCACCAGGGAAGTCCCCAGATATTTTCATATAATAAAATCTATAATAACAGGTAAACTGTTTCTATATAATGCTAAAATGTATTTTGAATCTCCAAAACAGTGGAATTTGTATACTCAATTTAGTAAACTATTTGATATGGACATATTTTTAAATGAATCTTAAGAAAACTATTTCTTTATGAAATCAAATTTTAGAAATTCTAGGTTAAAGAGATTTTTGCTCCTTTGCTTGCCTATCTTTTATATCAGGTCTTCTTAATAATCAAAAAATGAGAAAATGAACAACTTTGTATGTTTTCTACTTCTGCTTTAACAAATGACTACAAACTTACTGGTTCAAATCAAAACAAATGTACTGTCTTACAGTTCTGTAGGATAGAAGTACAACAAAGGTCTCATTGAGTTAAAGTCAAAGTGGAGACTGGACTACATTCTTTTCTGGAGAATCTGGGTGAAAAGTCATTTCCTTACTATTTCCAACTTCTAGATCTGCCCCCTATTCCCTGGTTTGTGGCCCCCTTCCTCCACCTTCACAACCAGCAGCATTGCATCTGTGACCAATCTTTCATAATCACTCTTCCACTGACCACAGTTGGGAATTGTCCTCTGCTTGTAAGAACTTATAATTAGTTTGGCTCACAGAAAATCCAGACTATCTCCTCATCTGAAATGTCTTATTTCCCCAAATAAGATAACAACTTCATAGGTTCTAGGGATGAATGCGCAGGCATTTTGGTGGGGGAGTGGCATTATTCTTCCTACCATAACATCTAATTGTAATTATATTTCCAGTTAACCTAACAAGACAAAATGATTTGATTGTTATGCTTAGTGCATTTATTTATTTTTTGTTATATGTATCCTCAAATATTCTTCCTGTGAAATAGAAGTGTAGATTCTAAACCTGAATTAAGTCCTTAGTTTACTAAATTTCCAACATGTTCTGTAACATATATTCCTTTTTGTATACATGATACTCACATAAGAATAACTTTCTTATCTCATAGTTTTAATCATTATTTAAATTTTAACTATTAGAAAAGTTTTTCATATCATACAATATATTTATTTATATTACATAAGTATATCTGTTATATTTCATAAATATATCCATTATATTTACTTTTCATGTACCATTGTGAGTGTAGTTATTTAAGCACTATGATAATTTTTCTCTTTTCTTCTCAGCATGACCAATTTAAATTTGACTTGATTACTTTGCAGTTTTGAGACCTATGGTTTTTTACACTAGGAGCTACAAAATACACTTAGAAATTCAGGTTGAAGTTAATTTATTTTCCATTTAATTAACAAGTGTAAATTCCATGAGTTATAAATTATGTACCACTGAGGCTCAGTTTCATAAAATACAACACATGAGTCCAATTACAAATGAAAAGATAAAGTTATAAGTATCTTAAATTATTAAGCGATTGTCAGAGGATGGTAGAAAGCTAAAATTGGAAATTAGGTTGTTCTATTGTTATTTGACCTATTATCTCCAGCATTAAGTCATTTTCCTCCTGGCTTTCATTTCTAGGCCCACATATTAAAATAGAAAAAAAAAGTTTCACAGACAAGTTTGGGGCAGTTTACAATATGAGTGTAAAATAATATATTTTTTTAAAAAGTCAAGAAAATAAACATGGGTTTGAGTTAAAATTGAGGTGAGTTTGTGTGTAACTAACAACATCAATAACAACAATGACAATAAAACCACAACAACATATGTTAGAAATTGCAAGGGGAATTTGAATCCTGTTCTGATCTCTGTGGTGTAATAAACCTGGGTGATGGTGAGTGGGCTTGAGCGTTTTAAGCAGATGGCTTCCAGAGAAAACAATGAAAGTATTTCTGGTGTAAAACACTCCATCTCTTTCCTTGCCCACATGTTGGCACACAACATGCCAGACTTCATAGTGACATTAGAGTCACAGAAGTTCAGCCTAGCACTGAGGACCAATAAAAATAAATACCAGTCAATTAGTTTATCTTCGGGTTTCACTCCTTTGATATCTAGCTCTCAACATATCCTGTGCAGATGGATGAATACCAAGAACAATATCTTTTTCAAATGCAGCTTTTCTTAAAGAAATAAAAGTTAAACTTTGGGCTAAATTGTTAGCTTCAATGGAGCAGAAACAAGATTCTTTGGTTTTGTGGTAGGTACCTGGGCTCTCTGCTGGGCATCATCTCTTTGCTTTTCTGAAAATCACTTTACATGAATCAGACTAGGGCCTGCCTTTATTCTTTCTCCAATATCCTTCATCAAAAGAACAGTTAAGGAGGAGCTTCAAGATGGCGGAAGAGTAAGACGCAGAGATCACCTTCCTCCCCACAAATACATCAAAAATACATCTACATGTGGAACAACTCCTACAGAACACCTACTGAATGCTGGCAGAAGACCTCAGACCTCCCAAAAGGCAAGAAACTCCCCACGTACCTAGGTAGGGGAAAAGAAAAAAGAAAAAAACAGAGACAAAAGAATAGGGACGGGACCTGCACCAGTGGGAAGGATCTGTGAAGGAGGAAAAGTTTCCGCACATTAGGAAGCCCCTTCGCTGGCGGAGAATGCGTGTGGCGGAGGTGGGGAGCTTCGGGGTCACAGAGGAGAGCTCAGCAACAGGGGTGCAGAGGGCAAAGTGGAGAGATTCCTGCACAGAGGATCGGTGCCGACCAGCACTCACCAGCCTGAGAGACTTCTCTGCTCACCCGCCGGGATAGGTGGGTACTGGGAGCTGAGTCTCGGGCTTCTGTCAGATCCCAGGGAGAGGACAGGGGTTGGCTGTGTGAACACAGCCTGAAGGGGGCTAGTGCACCACAGCTAGCCAGGAGAGAGTCCGGGAAAAAGTCTGGAGTTGCCTAAGAGACAAGAGACTTTTTCTTGCCTCTTTGTTTCCTGGTGCGTGAGGAGAGAGGATTAAGAGCGCTGCTTAAAGGAACTCCAGAGATGCGTGTGAGCCGCGGGTGTCAGACCGGACCCCAGAGATGGGCATGAGATGCTAAGGCTGCTGCTGCAGCCACCAAGAAGCCTGTGTGCAAGCACAGGTCACTATCCGCACCTCCCCTCCCAGGAGCCTGTGCAGCCCGCCACTGCCAGGGACCCGTGATCCAGGGACAACTTCCCTGGGAGAACACACAACGCGTTTCATGCTGGTGCAATGTCATGGCGGCCTCTGGCGCTGCAGGGTTGCCCTGCACTCCATACCCCTCCCTTCCCCAGGCCTGAGTGAGCCAGAACCCCCGAATCAGCTGCTCCTTTAAACCCGTCCTGTCTGAGCGAAGAACAGATGCCCTCAGGCGACCAACATGCAGAGGCGGGTCCAGATCCAAAGCTGAACCCCAGGAGCTGTGCGAACAAAGAAGAGAAAGGGAAATCTCTCTCAGCAGCCTCAGGAACAGCGGACTAAAACTCCACAATCAACTTGATGTACCCTGCATCTGTGGAATAACTGAATAGACAACGAATCATCCCAAATTGAGGAGGTGGACTTTGGGAGCAACGATATATATATATTTTTCACTTTTTCTCTTTTGTGAGTGTGTATGTGTATGCTTCTGTGTATGACTTTGTCTGTATATTTTTGTTTTTACCATCTGTCCTAGGGTTCTTTCTGTCCATTTTTTATTTATTGTTGTTTATTTTTTAGTATAGTTTTTAGTGCTTGTTATCATTGGTGGATTTGTTTTTTGGTTTGGTTGCACTCTTCTTTCTTTCTTTCTTTTTTTTATTACTTAAAAATTTTTCTTAATAATTATTTTTTATTTTAATAACTTTTAAATTTTATTTTATTTTATCTTATTCTTTCATTCTTTCTTTTTTTTCTCCCTTTTATTCTGAGCCATGAGGATGACAGGCTCTTGGTGCTCCAGCCAGGCATGAGGGCTGTGCCTCTGAGGTGGGAGAGCCAACTTCAGGACACAGGTCCACAATAGACCACCCAGCTCCATGTAATATCAAATGGCAAAAATCTCCCAGAGATCTCCATCTCAATGCCAAGACCCAGCTCCACTCAACGACCAGCAAGCTACAGTGCTGGACACCCTATGCCAAACAACTAGCAAGACAGGAACACAAGCCCATCCATTAGCAGAGAGGCTGCCTAAAATCATAATAAGGCCACAGAAGCCCCAAAACAAACCACCAGACATGGACCTGCTCACCAGAAAGATAAGATCCAGCCTCATCCACCAGAACACAGGCACTAGTCCCCTCCACCAGGAAGCCTACACAACCCACTGAACCAACCTTAGCCACTGGGGACAGACACCAAAAACAACGGGAACTACGAACCTGTAGCCTGCAAAAAGGAGACCCCAAACACAGTAAGTTAAGCAAAATGAGAAGACAGAGAAACACACAGCAGATAAAGTAGCAAGGCAAAAACCCACCAGACCTAACAAATGAAGAGGAAATAGGCAGTCTACCTGAAAAAGAATGCAGAATAATGATAGTAAAGATGATCCAAAATCTTGGAAATAGAATGGATAAAATAGAAGAAACTTTTAACAAGGACCTAGAAGAACTAAAGAGCAAACAAAGAGAGATGAACAACACAATCAGTGAAATTAAAAATTCTCTAGAAGGGATCAATATCAGAATAACTGAGACAGAAGAACGGATAAGTGACCTGAAAGATAAAATAGTGGAAATAACCACTGCAGAAAAGAATAAAAAAAAAAGAATGAAAAGAATTGAGGACAGTCTCAGAGACCTCTTGGACAACAGTAAACACACCAACATTCGAATTATAGGGGTCCCAGAAGAAGAAGAGAAAAAGAAAGGGACTGAGAAAATATTTGAAGAGATTATAGTTGAAAACTTCCCTAATATGGGAAAGGAGATAGTTAATCAAGTCCAGGTACCACAGAGAATACCATACAGGATAAATCCAAGGAGAAACATGCCAAAACACTTATTAATCAAACTATCAAAAGTAAATACAAGGAAAAAATATTAAAAGCAGCAAGGGAAAAACAACAAATAACACACAGGGAATCCCCATAAGGTTAACAGCTGATCTTTCAGCAGAAACTCTGCAAGCCAGAAGGGAGTTGCAAGACATATTTAAAGTGATGAAGGAGAAAAACCTACAACCAAGATTACTCTACCATGCAAGGATCTCATTCAGAACTGACAGAGACGTTAAAACCTTAACAGACAAGCAAAAGCTAAAAGAATTCAGCACCACCAAACCAGCTTTACAACAAATGCTAAAGGAAATTCTCTAGGCTGGAAACACAACAGAAGGAAAACACCTACAATAACAAACCCAAAACAATTAAGCAAATTGTAAGAGGAACATACATATCAATAATTACCTTAAATGTAAATGGATTAAGTGCTCCAACCAAAAGACATAGACTGGCTGAATGGATACAAAAACAAGACCCGTATATATGCTGACTACAAGAGACCCACTTCAGACCTAAGGACACATATAGACTGAAAGGGAGGGGGTGGAAAAAGATATTCCATGCAAATGGAAATCAAAAGAAAGCTGGAGTAGCAATTCTCATATCAGACAAAATAGACTTTAAAACAAAGACTATTACAAGAGACAAAGAAGGACACTACATAATGATCAAGGGATCGATCCAAGAAGAAGATATAACAATTGTAAATATTTATGCACCCAACATAGGAACACCTCAATAGATAAGGCAAATGGTAACAGCCATAAAAGGGGAAATCGACAGTAACACAATCAAAGTAGGGGACTTTAACACCCCACTTTCACCAATGGACAGATCAGCAAAAATGAAAATAAATAAGGAAACACAAGCTTTAAATGATACATTAAACAAGATGGACTTAATTGATATTTATAGGACATTCCATGCAAAAACAACAGAATAGACATTTTTCTCAAGTGCTCATGGAACATTCTCCAGTAGAGATCATACCTTGGGTCACAAATCAAGCCTTGGTAAATTTAAGAAAATTTAAATCTTATCAAGTATATTTTCCAACCCCAACGTTATGAGACTAGATATCAATTACAGGAAAAATTCTGTAAAAAATACAAACACATGGAGGGTCAACAATACACTAGTTAATAACCAAGAGATCACTGAAGAAATCAAAGAGGAAATCAAAAAATACCTACAAACAAATGACAATGAAAACATGATGACCCAAAACCTATGGGATGCAGCAAAAGCAATTCTAATATGGAAGTTTAGAGCAATACAATCCTACCTCAAGAAAGAAGAAACATCTCAAATAAACAACCTAACCTTACACCTAAAGCAATTAGAGAAAGAACAGAAAAACCACAAAGTTAGCAGAAGGAAAGAAATCCTAAGGATCAGATAAGAAATAAATGAAAAAGAAATGAAGGAAATGATAGCAAAGATCAATAAAACTAAAAGCTGGTTCTTTTGAGAAGATAAACAAAATTGATAAACCATTAGCCAGACTCATGAAGAAAAAAAGGGAGAAGATTCAAATCAATAGAATTAGAAATAAAAATGAAGAAGTAACAACTGACACTGCAGTAATACAAAGGATCATGAGAGATTACTACAAGCAACTCTATGCCAATAAAATGGACAACCTGGAAGAAATGGACAAATTCTTAGAAATGCACAACGTTCTGAGACTGAACCAGGAAGAAATAGAAAATATAAACAGAACAATCACAAGCAATGAAATTGAAACTGTTATTAAAGATCTTCCAACAAACGAAAGCCCAGGACCAGATGGCTTCACAGGTGAATTCTATCAAACATTTAGAGAAGAGCTAACATGTATCCTTCTCAAAATCTTTCAAAATATAGCAGAGGGAGGAACACTCCCAAATTCATTCTATGAGGCCACCATCACCCTGATACCAAAACCAGACAAAGATGTCACAAAGAAAGAAAACAACAGGCCAATATCACTGATGAACATAGATGCAAAAATTCTCAACAAAATACTAGCAAACAGAATCCAACATCTCATTAAAAGGATCATACACCATGTTCAAGTGGGGTATACCCCAGGAATGCAAGGATTCTTCAATATACACAAATCAATCAATGTGATCCACCATATTAATAAACTGAAGGAGAAAAACCATATGATAATATCAATAGATGCAGAGAAAGCTTTTGACAAAATTCAACACATATTTATGATAAAAAACCCTCCAGAAAGTAGGCATAGAGGGAACTTTCCTCAACATAATAAAGGCCATATATGACAAACCCACAGCCAACATCATCCTCAATGGTGAAAAACTGAAACCATGTCTACTAAGATCAGGAACAAGACAAGGTTGCCACTCTCACCACTATTATACAACATAGTTTTGGAAGTTTTAGCCACAGCAATCAAAGAAGGAAAAGAAATAAAAGGAATCCAAATCAGAAAAGAAGGAAAGCTGTCACTGTTTGCAGATGACATGATACTATACATAGGGAATCCTAAAGATGCTACCAGAAAGCTACTAGAGCTAATCAATGAACTTGGGAAAGTAGCAAGATACAACATTAATGCACAGAAATTTCTTGCATTCCTATACACTAATGATGAAAAATCTGAAAGTGAAATTAAGAAAACACTCCCATTTACCATTGCAACAAAAAGAATAAATTATCTAGGAATAAACCTACCTAAGGTGACAAAAGACCTGTATGCAGAAAATTATAAGACACTGATGAAAAAATTAAAGATGATACAAATACATGGAGAGATATACCATGTTCTTGGATTGGAAGAATCAATATTGTTAAAATGACTATACTACCCAAAGCATTATACAGATTCAATGCAGTCCCTATCAAACTACCACTGGCATTTTTCACAGAAGTAGAACAAGAGATTTCACAATTTGTATGGAAACACCAAAGACCCTGAATAGCCAAAACAATCTTGAGAAAGAAAAACGGAGCTGGAGGAGTCGGGCTCCCTGACTTCAAACTATACTACAAAGTACAGTAATCAAGACAGTATGGTATTGGCACCAAAACAGAGATATAGATCAATGGAACAGGATAGAAAACACAGAGATAAACTCACACACATATGGTCACCTTATCTTTGATAAAGGAGGCAAGAATATACAGTGGAGAAAAGACAGCCTCTTCAGTAAGTGGTGCTGGGAAAACTGGACAGCTACATGTAAAAGAATGAAATTAGAACACTCCCTAACACCATACACCAAAATAAACTCAAAATGGATTAAAGACCTAAATGTAAGGCCATACACTATCAAACTCTTAGAGGAAAACATAGGCAGAACACTCTATGACATAAATCACAGCAAGATCCTTTTTGACTCACCTCCTAGAGAAAAGGAAATAAAACCAGAAATAATCAAATGGTACCTAATGAAACTTAAAAGCTTTTGCACAGCAAAGGAAACCATAAACAAGACCAAAAGACAACCCTCAGAATGGGAGAAAATATTTGCAAATGAAGCAACTGACAAAGGATTAATCTCCAAAATTTACAAGCAGCTCATGCAGCTCAATATCAAAAAAACAAACAACCCAATCCAAAAATGGGCAGAAGACCTAAATAGGTATTTCTTCAAAGAAGATATACAGATTTCCAACAAACATATGAAAGAATGCTCAACATCATTAATCATTAGAGAAATGCAAATCAAAACTACAATGAGATATCATCTCCCACCAGTCAGAATGGCCATCATCAAAAAATCTAGAAACAATAAATGCTGGAGAGGGTGTGGAGAAAAGGGAACCCACTTGCAGTGTCGGTGGGAATGTAAATTGATACAACCACTATGGAGAACAGTATGGAGGTTCCTTAAAAACTAAAAATAGACGTACCATACAACCCTGCAATCCTACTATTGGACATATACCCTGAGAAAACCATAACTCAAAAATAGTCATGTACCAAAATATTCATTGCAGCTCTATTTACAATAGCCAGGACATGGAATCAATCTAAGTGTCCACCAACAGATGAATGGATAAAGAAGATATGGCACATACATACAATGGAATATTACTCAGCCATAAAAAGAAACGAAATTGGGTTATTTGTAGTGAGGTGGATGGACCTAGAGTCTGTCATACAGAGTGAAGTAAATCAGAAAGAGAAAAACGAATACCGTATGCTAACACATATAAATGGAATCTAAAAAAAAAAAGAAAAAAGAAAAAAAACTGGAAAAAAAAAATGTTCATGAAGAGCCTAAGGGCAAGACGGGAATAAAGACACAGACCTACTAGAGAATGAACTTGAGGATACGGGGAGGGGGAAGGTTAAGCTGGGACAAAGAGAGTGGCATGGACATATATACACTACCAAATGTAAAATATGTATCTAGTGGCAAGCAGCCACATAGCACAGAGAGATCAGCTCGGTGCTTTGTGACCACCTAGAGGGGTGGGATAGGGAGGGTGGGAGGGAGGGAGACACAAGAGGGAAGAGATATGGGAACATATGTATATGTATAACTGAGTCACTTTGTTATAAAGCAGAAACTAACACACCATTGTAAAGCAATTATACTCCAATAAAGATGTTAAAAAAAAAAAGAACAGTTAATACCTCCACTAGAATATGCACTTCAAGACCAAAATAATAAAATACCTTGAAATAAAAAACATGCAAATAATCAACAGTATATGCTCTCCAAATTGAAACTGTTGGAGCAAATATACTAAAAATAAAGTTGTTAAATATATTTAAGAAAATAGCAACATGTACATATGTATAATGTTCCATAATTTCCATATGTATAAAGTTCCAAATGAAAGATAAATAAAAACCTGTTCCAGGAATGTTAAAATAGAAATTTAAACCATGTATTATAATAAAAAAAAAAAAACTTCTGGATTTTCCCGGGGAAAATAAATGGTCATGCAAAAAAGGAAAAGGTCTGATTAGATTCAGCTTTTTAAATTGAAAAAGAAAATTATTTTTAAAAAGCTATGATAATTTGTCTTTAAAAGAAAATAATTAGAAATTAGAATTACATCTCCTGCCATATTTTCTTTCACTTATATAAATATTTTCAAAGCTATATTAACATTGTTGTGCTATACAAAGTTCCACATTGAAACCAAAAAAATGAGAATGTATATCTCTAAAAATACTACATCATATAAAACCATATAAAGTATAATCTATGTTAACATAAGTTTGCTAGAAAGTAAAGAAGAGGACAAGAGATAGGAGTTTGATAGAATATTCTTTCTTCTGGAGAAGATATATATGATTACAAATGAGATATGAATGTAAGCAGCTCTTTTGCCCCTTTCCTGTTTGTCTATTTCTGTTCCTCTTAAACCTTAATTATAATAATGAGATCACTAGGTAACATTTAACGTAACTCCTGACCTATACTCTACTGAATGTACAGAATGTCCTGTCTAAACTTTTGATTCTTTCCCTAGATCAAAAGAAGTAGGAATGAAAAAGTAAGTAAAGAACGATCAGCTCTGCACCCCGAGGAGTCCCCTCAGCAATCCTGCAGGCAGATCATGTGGATGAGAAAACATGTGAAGAAAGATCCTGAGGAGTCAGCCAGCCTGCACACAGTGGAAAATGCTGTAGAGCTTGACTTCCTGCCTTGACGACTCACTGAGATTCTTTCCCCTTTTTCCCTTTGAAAACTGTCATGGGCAAGCAGAATCTTCTGATTTGGTTTGGGACACAAGTCCACCTTCTCCCAGGTTGCTGGCACCCTGAATAAAGCAATGTTTCTTTTCTACCAACACTTGCCTCTCTAGTGTTGGCTTTAGAGAGGTGAGCAGTGGAACCTGAGTTCGGTGACATGAAGATCAGTTGGAAATTATGACATGGGTCTTAATTTAAGAATTGTATTTTATAACAAATATTTTATGCATATATTTTAAACATGCAGAAGATAACTCAATATGGCAGAAAGCAAGAAAGGTGAAAAATAGAAATATCAAAGAAAAAAGATAATATAGTAGAATTAAAATAAAAATAATAAAATTAAAACTATAACTCCTAATAAAATAGATGTTAAATTAATATAAATGCATTGAGTTCACAAGTCACAACCTCAAATGGCATTATACAACATGCAGAATATGTTCTTTGTAAACAGTAAGTTTAAAACAATGAACAAATCAGGAATAAACCTTAATAGTCAAAATAACTTTATTGAAAATATGAGATATTTGTGAACTAAAAAATTTCTTAGGAATAAATATTAACATCATATATGTATATATAATTATATATATACATGAATATATAATTTAAGGAAGAAAAAGATAGAAAATAGTCATATATGATAAAACAAAGAATAGAGAAAGAATATCTAACCATTATACATAAGTATATAAAAAAAACATAGCATTGAAACATAAATGCAACAACTGACAAATTTAAATAATGAAGGGGTTCAGAATGAGTATCCCCAAGATGTGTCACTTCGATATGTGGATTATTTTGACCCGAACATAATGGAGGTCCAAAAGACTCAGAAAGAGCTTTTTACCTCCCCCTCAATTGCCTAAAAGAATTTAGATAGAGGCCTAAGAGAGAGAATTATTACCAAAGATAACTTTCATCTGAATGACCTATCTGCATGACCGGGCAGACATCTAATTATGAAACATCTGCTCTTCTTATTTTCCTCTGAATTACCCTTCTACCCTTTGAAGCCCCAGGCCCCTATCCCATTCCTCAGCTCAGGGTGGCATAAAAGCTTCAACTGCCCGAATTGCCCTTGGGTCTCATACTCTTATGGGACTCCTGTATGTGTGTAATTAAATTTGTTTTTTTTTTTTCTCCTGTTAATCTCTTATGTCAATTTAATTAATAGACCAGACAAAAGAACTTAGAAGTTAAAAGAAAATGTTTCCTTCCCTACAATACATACATTAGTATTTGTAGCAGAATATTTTGATTTATCCAACTCAGAAACTAATAGGTCCACTGATGAAAAATAAGCTTTGATATTAAAAACCTAAACAACATAAATATAAATTTTAAAGCTAGATAGATAATATCATAAATTAAAAATAAACATCCAGGAGAGAATATTTTCTTCTAAAGCATTTTGGAGAAATATAACTAAAAGCAAATTCTCTTCCCAAACCAGAAATCCTCTTCACAAAGGTAGGAGAGAAAGAAAACACTTATTATTAAATAACCATTAAACCAGAATGTGATGCATATCACAGGAAATCCTCTCAGAGTTTGCAAAGACAGAAAGAAATCTCACCCTTTCATATAACCAGGCATGTACAACCCATCACAGACATGTTTCCAGATAAACAATAACTAGTTCTCAAGTAACAGAACTTGACAGCACCATTTCTCACACATAGTTCATCCAAAATTCACCTGGTAACTTGGGTGACCACTTGTATTAGTTAATTGGCTTTATCCAGAGCAGAAATAAACTTCTCATTTGTTTATGACAGGAAGTAGTTTTGCAACTTGGAATTATGTTCCCAAGAAAGGCTCCTACCCACCAAGAGACAGGGAAAGATCTGGGTGCTATATTCCTTGAAGTTTACATTTCAATAAGATGGTTCCTGAGTTCCTGAGGAAGGCATTCCTGGGTCTTAAAGCTGACAAAAGGCCTATTTAGTTTTCAAAAGGATTTATATACATTTCAAAGAGAGGAGAAAGTACTTAGAATTATACATTTTGTAAATAAGAGCTCTAACAAAAAAGGAGGGAAGAGGAATTTCTTTCCTTATTTTCTACAGGAAGAATTAAACTTCTATTTTTAATTTTCTTCTGCCCTTACAGCATAAAGAGTACTTTTATACAAACAGAACATATTGAGGATATATTAGGGTATGAAAGTGACCTCAAAAAATTTCAAATAATCTCTATCATTTGCTTAAACTATGTTATCTCAGAATAATGAATTGTAATAATAGATTAATAACAAAGGTATACTTGAAAATGTTCCATATTTTGAAAATTAAAGTGTACAGTTTTAAGTAATATTGGGGCTAAGAAAGAGGAAATGGTAAAATTGTTGAACAATAATCAGTAACGAGGCTGCAAAGAACAAAGAACTTTATTGGGAGGGGTCTTATGTATTGAAATTTGGGAGACACAGATTCTGTAAAACTGAAAGTGTTCCATGGAAGAGAGTCAGTGACTAATAAAGGCAAAAGGCAAAATGTTGCTCAAGAATTATGATGAATCCTGCTGCAAGAAAGGAAATATTTGTCCTTAAGGGATAGGCCATCACAAATTATTTTAGGGTAAGGGTTTGGTAAGTATCTTGAGTTTCTAGACTATTAGGCAGTTGTTCTGGATGCTTACATTAGGACAAGAAGTGGTCAAAGTTCAGATTCCATCTGAGCTGAAACATGCATAAGTTTTACAGAATTGGTCGACTGGGGTCCTAGCTAGGGAGGTTCTTTTTCTGATCAGATTCATGCAGTCAATAACAAAACAAATGCTAAGACTGGAACAGCACAAGTTTTATTCAATAGCCCAGAATGGAGAAGGAGGAAACTAGTTTGCAAATCAACTTCTCAGCCCAACTGGGATGGAGACACCCAATATATAGGAGGAAGGTAAAAGTGAGGTAATTGGAAAGAGTGGGAAGAAAATTCATGACTTATCCCAGAATAAGGGTGTCATTTGGGCCCATAAGTCATGGCAATATTTAACTATCATGGTACTGGTGGGTATGTCATTTAGCATGCTAATGTATTACAATGAGTGTATAATGAGGCTAAAGGTCTACTGGAAGTGAAATCTTCCATCATCTTGGGCCTAGTTGATTTTAACCAGTTCTTGTTTTTTCTCTTTTCGGCTTCCTCCTGAAACTTAGATAAGAGTAATTGCTTTCCATTCAAGAAAGGGGTAAGATTCTGGGACAACAACCTTGGTAACAAAGTCACTTCCTCAATGGCCTCCCAGATATATTATGGAGAGCTATCTTAGCAATACCAACTCCATTTTCATTTTCCTTTTACAAAGTTATAAAGTAAATTAAGAAGAGCTTAGAGCTGATTAATACTAGCCTACAAAGCAAGACTGGTGTAACCCAGCTAAGGCAAAAAAATACTGATTAGCTTTACTTTTTTTATTAAGAAAAACGTTTTTTTTAAATGTTCAGAATTTAACTGAAAAAGGAATAAAGCAATAGAGTAATCCACAGGAAAAATGGAAATATTAACATTAAATATAAAAGACAAAATCAATAATCTTGAGAAAAATAAAAACAAATAAAAAATAATAAATTTGAGTTATTTGGAAATAAAACAGCACTCTGACAACACTAATGATATTATCAATTATACATTTTATGTATTATATGGATATTACCTATGTAAAAGTACAGAAATAAAAAGACATAATTTTATATGATAAAATGTTAAACTATATAAGTGTTAAAATGTTTTGAACCACTTTCACTAATATTTTTGAAAATCTAGATTAAATGGTTAAATTCTTAGATACATACAAAATCAGGATAAGAAGAAATAGAGAAATCGAAAATAACTATTAAAATTAAATGGTAGGAAATAGCCTTTTAATAACAATAAACTGAAATTGTTTAACCAAGGAATGGTATCAAACTTTTGAGCAATATATTATTCCTATCTTATTTTAGTTGTTCCTGAATATATACAACAAAACAAGTGGCTCTTTTTGTTTTTAGAGGCAAGATTAATCTCTATTTACTCAGTTAAGCCTATCCCAAATGGAAAAACAACCTATTAGTTGCCTATTTAGTATATAAGAGCAAGATGATAAATTTCTAAATGACATACTAGAGTAATTCAATTTTTTTTTTTAATTTATTTTTGGCTGTGTTGGGTCTTCGTTTCTGTGCGAGGGCTTTCCCTAGTTGCGGCGAGCGGGGGCCACTCTTCGTCGCGATGCACGGGCCTCTCACTATCGCAGCCTCTATTGTTGCGGATCACAGGCTCCAGACGCGCAGGCTCAGTAGTTGTGGCGCACAAGCTTAGTTGCTCTGCGGCATGTGGGATCTTCCCAGACCAGGGCTCGAACCCGTGTCCCCTGCATTGGCAGGCAGATTCTCAACCACTGCACCACCAGGGAAGCCCAACAGTGCAATTTTTAAGGAAATATATTTTGAGGTGCAGATCCAGATTTTATGAGGTTTGAGGCATTTGCAACTTACGGGTTTCTTTTTAAGAAAAAAAATACATATGAGAAAAGAAATTATTTTGAATGAGCACAGAAATCAAAATAATCACAAATTTTAGAGTGCTGAAAAATACCACATTTTCTTTCAGTTTACATTTTTACTTCCCTAAGACATTTACCATCATATTTGTATTTTAGCATGACCATTAATTTATTTAAAAATTCACAAATATTCCTTAAAAAATACATATATATCAAATGTGTTTTAAAATCTCCCTATACTGCATTTGCCTACATATTTCCACATATCTGTATAATCAAACTACTCTTTCATAGCATGCATTTATTTATTAATGAATATGGATAGATGTTTCATCACCAAACACTTTTATCTTCAGGCAGTTTTTCTGTGTCAGTAGCAATCTCACATGGCACTTAATTTGGAACTGGTGACTTTGTCAGAACAAATTGTGCCAGCTATGCTAAACTGTATTTGATACATTGAGATGCATATACATGAGATTTCACATACAGACATACTATTTGTTTATATTCCTTGCTCTCTCCAAATAAAGATATAGTCTATTTACCATGATTCATATTATCAAAGAAAATTTGGTGAATATACACTGTACTACCAAATATGTTTCTGACAAAGGAGAACTTTCACTTTGAATAGGAATCAATAAAAACCATATATTCTTCCTAGGATTTTATATATCTAATGACTGGAGAAAAAAAAAAATCTGTGTACAATTTTCTGGCTCTGTAGTTTTCAGATCATGCGGGTCTGAGTGACATAGGTCACAGTCATGTTTCAATACCTCCCACTCATTCGTGTCATGATGCCAGATGAGACTGGACAGTGGGAAGATTTCTACAGGAGAATGACCAGCGAGATCTGAATGATACTTAGAAATATCTAGGACCTCCTCACACAACAATAACATGTCTGCCTCCAGCAATAATTATCATCCACATAAATATGTCTATTAAACCCCAACTAAATATGATACCAACAAAACTGAGTAACCATCAGTGGGAAGAACATATATAGATATATAATGTAGGGAAACAAATTTGTCACCCCAAAATGTGTCTCTGGCATGCAGATTTTTTCAAGCTGCAAACTATCAAGGCCCAAAAACTCAGGAAAAAACTTTCATCTTCCCTTTAACTGCCTAAAAGGTTTTAGATAGAGGACATATTCCAAGAATAAAGCTATCACCAGAGATATTTGCAAAGAATATGGGCTAGGTGTGGTGGAGGCCTAGAGATCAGAGCCCACTCTGTGTCTCATTGTCTCTGCATGGCCCAGCTAACATTTGCTTATCAAATATTTGCTTTTCCATTTCCATGTGAATTGCCTTCTTCCCCTTGAAGTCCTAAACCACTAGCCCCAACTCTTGTTTTTAGCTGAAGATAGTATTTAAGGTAAGTATTTTGGCCATTTTTTCAAGTTATTTAGTTTTCCTGGGTCTCTTCCATGTAATACATGTAATTAAACATTTTCTCCTGTTAATTTGTCTCATTCCAATTTAATTCTTAGACCAGCCAGAAGAACCTAGAAGGGTAGAGAAAATTTCTTCCTCTTTGACAATATCATGTAATTCCATATTATTGTTTAGAAGCCATGGAAAAGACATAAACATAAACATATTTTCATATAAATCAAAAAATATATTTTAAAAGAACACAATAGCAAGTGTCCTCATGAACACATTACAATAATTGTCCATGTGAAGAAAATAAATGGAAGTGGAAAATCAAATTTAAAATGAACTGTTATAGAAATAAACCAGGAAGAGGACAGTGATGAAAATGTTCAATGACATAGGGGCCAATGATTAGAAGAATTTTCAGATTCTGAGTACCTAAAAAGGATATCCATTAAAAAATAAATACACACATAAACAAGGGAAGATCCTTTCAAAATATAAAAAATGCTTTCAGTATTGTCTCCCTATGCCTTTTCTTTTGTCATAGAATAAAACGTTTCCTTGCTTTACCGTTGCCTTCAAAAACCATTACTGAATCTTGAATACAGTGAGCCAAAACCACCTAAAATGCAGTAATCAAGTAATTTTAAATGGATTTCAAATAATCTTGAGTCTTTTATCATGCATCCCATAGCATTTAAAGAAATCTTCATCAGAAAACATTTCCCTTGAATTTGATTGATATCTTTATCTTAATAAAGAGCACTACTTAATACCTCACACAGAATAATATTTAAATTTAAATTCTAAAATGTTATTTTTTCTAGTTTTAGATTCTCAAAAAAGTTCAGCATATACATAGTTCTTTTATACTGCATTTTTGTGACTATAAATTTTAAACACATCTTGAAAATAATAAATAAGTGTACACCTTACAGTTATGGATTCTAATTTTACTTAATTTATGTACCAGTTCATGAATGTTTTGAAATATAATCTGCTATATATGACAACATTTCAAAGACATTTTTATATGAGGTATCATTTTAATTTGTCCTAAGTCTTGGTTTTGATATTTTTGAAAATTAGGAAAATTTATGAAATGTAGATCAAAATATTTTTATCCATGTTTTGTTAAACACATTTAAAATTCCCTTTAAGTAGACATGGAGAAACTAATTTATAATTTATACTCTAAATGATAGATTTATATCTGAGTTTATTATAACCTAGAGTTAGAAAAAACAGATGTATTTTTTGTGAGTCTTAAAAACCTTATCAAATAATTTGTAAAAGCTTTGTGAGGACTGAAGCTAAATAGGACTCAACACCCAGTGGAAAATGTATCCAAATCTATTTCACCATGTCAAACTTGAAAGTGCAAATACAAACTTAATTCCATTCTCATAGTAAGCTGAGATGTTTCTGTATTCCTCTTAACTTATATATGTTGATAAATCAATCTACTACTTAAATATAATAAATGACTTGTATGTATTTTAACAAGAATTTTACTGGTTTAATTGATTTTGTGCAACTTTTCTATGACAAGTATTCTATGGACATATTAAGCATGATAATTTCAAAAAGTGTTTTAATGTGTATGTGTTAAATGCCTGGTGTCAATTACATGTCAACTTTATGAGAAAAAAAGCTGAAATGTATATATATTCAAACTCAATAAATTATTTTAGGGTATAAAAATATAAAAAGATAATTACCTTTTGGTAATTATTAGCTAAATGTCAAAGGTAATTTAAAGTATTACTAGTTTATTTAAATAAATTAGACTTGTTATACATGAGAAAATATCTCTTCACTATCCTTGTTTTAAATTTGGAGATATTAAAAATAAAGTTGTATGGCCACTTGTATTCAGCAATTCTTAGATTTTTCCCTTAAATTCACAGCAGTGTCTGTGTGTGTGTGTGTGTTCGACTGAGTGTGTTAGTAGTAAATAGCTAGAAGCAAACAATGCTTATTAATTCAAAATTAAATGCATTTTGGAAAATGTATCCAATAGAATACTACACAGCTATTAAAATTGATGCTTACATATGTAAGCGCTAACATGAAAATAGTTTTAAGATGTATCATTAAACATAAGGAGCACATTAATTGGCTTGCATCGTGTGCTTTTTCTTAAACTAATCACATTTGGTGATGACTCAGCTATCATAGGAATGGTTGAAACAATGAGAAGATAAACTTGGTATGATTAGTGGTCAAGTTCTCCAAAGGAAAGAAGGGGGCTGGTGAATTAGTGCTCCATAATAAACATGTATCCTTTATAGATGAACCCCAGGATGACAGCTGTGAGAATTCACCTTTCAGTATTCCACTTACAGGAAGTACCATGACCAATGTACCCAGCAGAAGCTCTGCACAATCTGTCCATTGTTTATGCAAAGACTATGCATCCCACTTGCTGCTTACAGCTAATTACGGAAGTGAGGAGGCATGATTAAGGCAGGTCTGCTTCTGGGAGACACAGGACTCCTCTCTCAGCTGACTTTTACTGGAAGACTCTGACTTCCTTGCCAAACCTTTCTTAGACTACACATCCATCCCAATGTGCTCTTCTGCCTTTCTGGGATCAGACTTACACTGCAGTCTGACTGCTCTTCCCTCCTTCTTGCCTCCTTTCTCACTTTCTCTTCAGTGGGCATGCCCTCTAGTAAAATCCTTGCACTCAATCCTGTCTTGGTACTTTTCAGGGGCCCTGGATAAACACATACAAGAGGCAAATTACAGAAGTACTACACAAAACATGTTGAATGGAAGAATGAACTAGTGTTATGCATGTGGTGATCCTCCTTTGCATTTATTTCATATCTGTATTCTTTGATAGTTTATTTGATTTTATTTCATTTTATTTTCATTTACTTTTGTATTTCCTTCAAGTTTGACTTCAATTTCCCTAGCAAAGCTTTCAGCTGTATGTTTGCTTCTTATGGAGACTTCAAAATGATTATAACTCCATAAAACTGTATTAATATATATTTTTTCCCTTGCTTCTATTTGCTTGGTGCCTCCATTTTCATGATTTTTTTTGAACAAACCATCTGGTCATTAATTTCTTTAAGTCTCTATAGAATAATTTCTTGGTAGTTTTCCAGTTTCCTGGGTGTATTTTTCTGATATTCTTACATATCCCTTTCTTGTGACACTTCGCTCATTGATAGCATCTTTACATAATAGAGCACAGCACAGTATAACTAAGTTTATGTTAATTCCTCTACAGTTATTATACTCCTTTGGGAGCAGAAAGCTATTTGTTGAGGGTATGTTGGGAAGAAATGGGGGTGATAGAATAAGCTTAAGCAGCCTTAAATTTCTCTTATAAAATCAGTCACGTTCTCTGTTCTAGAAGCATACATCCTCTTTATTTTTGTAGCTCAAGGTAGATAATACCAAATCCCATGTGTCTTGAAGTGTGATCTTATTGCTGTTTTCCTTCTTTTCTTTTCCACCTCTCATCTCTATGAGACCTCTCAGACAGGAGGCTGGGTTTTTTTCTTTTTTGTATGTTAAGTGCAATTTACACAAGGTAAAATGCATATTCTTAAGTGTGCAGCTTGGTGAATATTAAATGTATGTCAATACTTGGGTAACCTCCACCCAGATCAAAACAGAGAAATATTTCCATCCACTCAGGGAGTTCCGTTGTGTTCCTTGACATTCAATTCTCCCACTCGCCTTCATAACCACTCCTCTGAATTATATTAAAATAAATTTGTTTTGCTTCTTCTACAACTTCATATAAATGTAAGCATGTAATATAAGCATTAATCTCCTGTGTGTGGTTTCTTTGGCTCAAGTTATTGTCATTAACTTAAACCCATGTAGTTGCATGCATCACTTTATTTCTGCATAGCATTCAATAGAATTAATTTACAATTTGTTTATCTGTTCTCCCAATGATGAACATTGGGGCTATTTCCAGTTTGGAGGTATTATAAATAAAACTGCTATGAATAATCCTGAAGATTTTGTGTGCCTGTGTAAGCATATGCTCTCATATCTTGTATGTATATCTTAGGAGTGGAACTGTTGGCTCAGATTAGGCATATGCTCAAATTTATTGGAGACTGACAAAAAATTTTTATTGCATTATTTGTAGCTTATGCTCCCACTAAAAATGTATGAGCAATTCAGTTACTCCATATTTACTCATTCAGTTTTGGTTTTATCAGTCTTTTGCATTCTAGTTATTCTGACAGGGTGCAATATTAATGCAATGTGACTTAAATTTATACTCTAATATTGCTGTTAATTAATAATGTTGAGCTACTTTAGGGA
This sequence comes from Eubalaena glacialis, assembly GCF_028564815.1. Taxonomy (NCBI): domain Eukaryota; kingdom Metazoa; phylum Chordata; class Mammalia; order Artiodactyla; family Balaenidae; genus Eubalaena; species Eubalaena glacialis. Next base: position 37,232,212 of record NC_083731.1, on the reverse strand, counting down.
AATGCATATTGAAGGCTTTCACCATTTTTAAACTAGGTTATCTGAATTTTTCTTTTCAATTCATAGGAGTTCCTTAAAATTCTAAATTATGAGGCTTTTGACAGATAAATATATTATTTATTTTCTTCCACTATTTGATTTGCCTTTTAGTTTTCTTAATGATATCTTTCATGAACAGTACAGTTGCCCCTCAGTATCTGTGGGGGATTTGTTTCAAGACTCCCACAAAGATAACAAAATCTACATATGTGTTACCAAGAAGGATTCTGTTGGGCTTTCCTGGGAGAGAACTCCCACCCCTACCCCATGCCCTCCACCTGCCTCTTGTTCATAGAAAATCTTTAGTCTCTCAGGCCTCACCTAAGTCACAAAAGACTGGTTCAAGAATTAAAGATTGAAAGAATGTGAACATGTAGCAACAAAAAAATAACAGTTGAGCCAGGAGAACTGCTAATAATTTGAACAATCAATTAGCCCTATAGCAGAATCTTTAGTTCCTTTCTGAAAGATGTAGATAAAAGTGTCTGATGCACATTCCTGAGTTGTTTTACAGATATTAAAACCACCACCAGATAGAAGAAGTTAACTGCATGATGACCATGAACACATAGCCCCCAGGCTCATTGGAGCCTGAGGATTGATAACAGTAACCTGTTTCCTCACTATCAACCAGAGAATTGTGAAGGAGCTGATTACACACCCTGCAATGCTCTCCCTCACTTTGCCTTTATTTTTTTTTATTTTTTTAAAGTTTTTTTTTTTAATTAATTAATTAATTTTATTTTATGGCTGTGTTGGGTCTTCGTTTCTGTGCAAGGGCTTTCTCTAGTTGTGGCAAGTAGGGGCCACTCTTCATTGCGGTGCGTGGGCCTCTCATTATCACGGCCTCTCTTGTGACGGAGCACAGGCTCCAGACGCACAGGCTCAGTAATTGTGGCTCACGGGCCTAGTTGCTCCGCGGCATGTGGGATCTTCCCAGACCAGGGCTCGAACCCGTGTCCCCTGCATTGGCAGGCAGACTCTCAACCACTGCACCACCAGGGAAACCCCCTCACCTTGCCTTTAAAAACACTTCTCTGAAATCCATCAGGGAGTCTGGGGCTTTTGAGCATTAGCTGCCCATACTCCTTGCTTGGTGTCTGCAATACACACTGCACTTTCATTCACTACAACCCAGTGTCAGTAGATTGACTTCCCTGCATGCTGGCGAGAGGACTCAAGTTTAGTTTCATAATAGATGCTCAAGAGCCTGATATAAAATGGCATAGTATTTGCATGTAACCTAAACACATCCTTCTGTATACTTTGAATCATCTCTAGATTACTTTTGATACTTAATACAATGTAAATGGTATGTAAATACTTGTAAATACAATGTAAATGCTATGTAAAAAGTTGGTGATGCTTGGCAAATTCAAATTCTGCCTTTTGACACTTTCTGAAAATTTTATTTTCTAGTATTTTTGATCCACAATTGCTTGAATCCACAGATATGGAACACATGGATATGAGGGGTCAACTATACCTTTTAAATTTTATAATGTCTAACTTTTATGAGTTTTGAAATCTTCCCAAGAAATCTCCACCCAAACCTGTATCATGAAACCTTTTTCTTTGTCTTTACTCTAAAAGCTTTACAGTTTTAAACCTTATATTTATATTGATAATTCATTTCAAATTAAATTTATGTATGGTGTGAAGTAGAAGGTAAAGTTAATGTTTAGCCAGGTAGATATTCAGTTGCCCTACCAAGATTGATTAAAAATATTTTCCTTTTCATTGAATTTCATTGATTCCATTGTCAAGTATCAAGTGATTATACAGGTGCAGGTTTGTATTTGAAACCGTATATTTCTATTCTATTGATCAATTTATCTATCCTTGTGTCAATACACACTTTCTAAATTATAGTATTTTATGCAACAACTTAGATGGATATGAAGGGAATTATGCAGAGTGAAAATAAAGGTCTTGAAATATTGCATACTATATGACCCCATTTGTACAATAATTTGATGTAACAAAATACAGAGATAAAAAGCAGAGTCATGATTTCCAGGGATTATAAGAGTAAATAATATATTGTTGTGTAAATAAAATTTACATTTTTAAAATGAGTTACCCCAAATAGTTCATGATATCTATGTATTATCATAAACTTGTCTTAAAATTAATATGTCAAAACTTAGTCAAAATATTTACTAAGTATAATAATTGGATTCTAATTTTAAATAAATAAAATTTAAATATATAAAATTATATATATATAATTAATCTTATAAGAATATGTATAAAAATAAATAATAATGAATAAAGTAATAAAACAGAATAATCGAGCTGTTAAGAAAGAAATTTGCAGTTCTTATCCCTCACTTTCACCAGCATTTTGGTGTAGTCTGAAGATAATTCACAAAAAACCTTTGTCAATATGGAAGACATGCCTTATCAAAAATCACTGAAAAAGTGTATAAATATGAAATAATGTGTACATGGATATAATCTAATAATTTCAGTCACCAACACAGTAGTATTCCTTTTTTTGCATTTATAATCCAAGCATAACTAACTGTAATTGTCTTAATTAAATTCAGTCCATAAAACAATAGTGTAAATTGTTACTATTTTTCATGACACATGTATTCTTTTTGCTCAACAAATCTTAAAATACAGTTAAAAAAACATAATCTCTTATTACAGAACAAGTACATAAAAAGCAATAAAGTTAATATGAGTATATTAATATAGTTTTCACAAATTTTCTTTAAATATTTTATAAATAACTTTTGATGTAAGAAATAATAATTCTAGTATCTGTAATTTATAATTATGCTTTTCATCAGGATATATTCCAGATTATATATTTTCCAGATTATATTTTTTAAATTTGCAATTTAACATTATATAGTAATTTGTACTTTAAGCTAATAATAATTTATATTTAACTTTTTTTAACCATTATATATAAAGATGCTACTTTTGTTACCTAACAAGATGCTGATAACTAATTATGTATAATATTAAAACATTGATTTAGATAATATCAAAAATTAATGGAAATTATAACTACAGTATGAAAATATTTTAACTGCTAATGTTAAGGATGGAGAATAAAACAATTTTAAAGTTCATCCTGCTTGCTTTCTTGATAATGTATAAAATATCCCTCATCAACACGTTTCCATTATTCAGATAACCTTAACTGTCTGTCCACACTCCTACACTTCTCCATTCTTCAGCTCTATGTGTTTGGTGAAGTTGGTATGGAAAAGAATTGTCAAAGAATTTTGGGTTCACTCCAGGTCACAGACTTGTTGGGATTCTAATCTCTCACACTAGCTGATACTGCTCTTTTAAATTGAGAAATCTTGCTCTTACTCCAGCAAATGTCCTCTGTCACTATCGGGTTTGTGACTCTTCCCACTGCAAGTCAGCAATGTAAGCATACGTGATCTATTTTCTCCTAAGAAAGGTTTATTCCTCTGGATGTTACTTTATTTGTATTTCTAAGAAGCTGTTATTTTGCAACTTAATTAATATTTTTGCAGTATTAGGATGGAAATGAAAATCTTCAAATTTCAACACCCTAACCTGAAGAAGTCCATAACTACTTATTGAAAAACTAATAAAATAGATATTTATTGGGAAATGAGCTAAATAATACACCCACCAAGATTTAAGAAATGTGGAATTTTATTAAACCATGTGATAGAATGTTTTTACTTAAATTTTTCCTGAATCCAGAACTTAATTTAAAAATATCAATTCATTATTATGTGGAAATAAGTCTGATACAAAATTGAACACAGATAGTCCAGAAAATATAACACAATACAACACAAACTTATGTGTGATAAAATTCAGGGCTAGTATTTAGCCAGCGAACAACACAGGAACCAGAATTGTTACTAACTGACTGTATATCTGCTACCAAGTTCAAGCTTGTACTGCTTGCCCCATGATAGGCCAATAAATTGAGAGACGAATTGTCAGGGAAAGGAATAATGACTTTATTCAGAAAACCATCAGATGGAGAAGATGGTGGACTAGTGTCCCAAAGAACCATCTTGGCCAGGTTTGGATGCTGGTTTCTTTTATAGAACAAAGAGGAGGAAGTGAGAAAATAAAGTGTAAAACAAGATAAGTTGTTGCAAATATCCCCTGGTTCTGGCCAGACTCAGAGGGGATGTGGTAAATTCTTCTTTCCTCCTGCCATTAACAGGTGGGCTGGTCAGGATGTTTCCTGTGAGCTAAACAAAGGTATTTTAGCTTAGTGCTCAATCATGAGAGGAAGGGTTCCAGGAGATGAGCCATTATGTATACTTTAAGTTATAGGCAACATCCCTTATCTTGTAGCAAAAGCAATAGAATATAAAAGTTAAGATAAAAGAAATAGACCCAATATAGAGTCAGATTTGTTCTTCCCTATTATGTATCTTCTCTAGTGGCTATGGCTGCGCCAAATTCTCTGTTCCTTCCATCTGATTGGTAAGTGTCAAAGCTTTGTTGGCTGGTACCTATTCTACAGTAGGTATTAATTAATTTATTATAAAAATAAATAGTATATTTCTGTAGTCATTTAACCCCCTTTTAATATAATATTGTTATTCATCTCTGAAAGATATGTTATACATCTATTTTTCTAATATATTCATATTTTAAGTAAGTATTCTTTAATGAGCAGGATTTCCAGTATCCACTGGTTAAAAGTATTATCTTAATCATAAAATATGCCTGTTTCTAAATAACATTCTGTGTCACTGTGCTATGAGATGATTCCTCTTTTAATCTAACATTATTTTAGTTAATATTGCCATAGAGCATATTTTTATTAACAAACTCAGTTTTGGCTACTCACTGCATGACAGGCCAATAAGTCAAGTGACAAGGTGGTAACTTTATTTGAGAAAGCCAGCCAAACTAGAAGATGGTGAACTAGTTCTTAAAAACTGTCTTAACATCTTGGTGCAGGCAAAGAGTTTTTAAAGGCAGTGTGATGGAGGGGGCTGCAGGGTGCCTGAGCAGCTCCTACACAATTCTCATATTGGTAGGTATCAAGGTGAAGTTTTGAGCATCCTTTCAACCGGTCTGGGGTCTATGTGCTAGCAGTCATCAGTTTTCATCTGGTGGGTGCCTACTTCCTATGAAAACAACTTAGGAATGTGTGTCAGACCTTTATCTATATCTTTCAGGGAACTGGGAGTTTGGTGATTCTGCTGTTTAGCCAGCGTATAGTCTAAATTGTTACCAGTTTTCCTGCCCAACAGCTATTCTTTTTTCTACATCTTCACATTTTGTTTCTATATCTTCATATTTCCTAATCATTAACTCTAGGGCCAGCCTTTTGAGACTCAGGGGAGGCCTAAGAGACTGCAAAGGACAGAGACACAGGAGCTTGTATGCGGTTTCAATCCTCCCTTCTTTTTGATATTCATCAATCTTGAGGGGAACACGTGTTGGATAAGAAAGGGAATAATACTTTGGACAGAGAGGTTAATCATAAACTTGGCAGAGGAACTCTGTTTTAGGGGAACTCGGTTTCATTTTGATATTGTATAGGGCAAGTTCTTCTCATTGCTCTTTCCTAACACAACATTGGTTATTCCTGCACATATTCTCTTTCTAATATACTTTAAAGTAATCTTGTAATATTGTAAATTCCTTTAAGGTTGAATTGGTTTATTTTTGGAATAATTAACATCTTTGAGTATTTCCATCCAGAAAATAAACTGTATACCTTCCCATTTAAGTACATATTTCTTTCTTATTAATTTTTTATAATTTTTTTATATATGTACTACACTTTCTTAAGTTTATTCTTAGATGTTATCCATTTTTATGTTTGTGAGTAGGATTTTTTATTACTCTTTTCTAAATTAATAGTAAGGTATTATAGAATAAGCCCAATTTACTGAATTGTTTTATTTTTTCTAATTACTAATATTGGTAAGTAGTAAAGAGATGAACAATCCAGACAGACCAGTTACTCTGTAGGCAATTGAAAATGTTGTCAGAGAATGACTTTTCCCAAAAAGCAACAAGCTCCAAAGCCAATTCTTTGAAAACTTCAAGGAATAGATAATGCCCAATGTTATTTAAACTATTCCAGAGCCCAGCAAAAAAAACAGGAGCTTTGAAATTCCTTGAACAGAGTCAGTATGATATTGATACCAAAACCTAAAAGTACAGAACAATCTCACTTGTGAATACTGAAGCAAATATCTTAAATAAAGTATTATAAAGTAAGACAGGAGAACTTTCAAAGAACTAAGCAGCAGAGCAAATAGGGCTTTATTTCATGGTTCAATCATAGAAAATCTATAGATTTCAAAATATCAATATCAATAGGAAAATATAATCTTCATAGACAGCAGAATATCATTTGATAAAATAGATAAATGGATATGTATTTAAATTATAGGTATATATTATAGGTACATGTCAAATTAAAGATCAGAAACAAGCTTAAAAATGCAATACCAGATGAATATAACTATTCTAAACCTGTTTTTGCAGTGACTCAACAATATTACAAAGTAACGTGAAAAGAGAGGTTAAAGGTTAAATCTGCAAGGAAGATTAATAATCATTATTATCTTGTATTATGAAAATCAGTTGGTAAACTATTAGATAGCATATTGAATTTTTCAAAGTTAATATAGAAAAATCAGTTTATTTTCTATATACACCCACTTACCAAGTAGATCATGCAGTAGAAGAAACATTTTTATTACCAACAAGAACGTAACTGTGAAAATACCGATAAGATAAATTAATTAAGAATTTTCATAACTTTTCTAAAAGTTTATTTCAATTATTGTTACTTTTGAATCTCTTTAATTTTTCTGATTGATAAGATTATAGTCACAATTTATTCTTGATTTTGTTTATATAATTGATGGACAGATTTCTGAAGATACAAGTGCACATGCCAATTTCCTATCTCCTCACTTATTTATTGGAAGGACACTCAAGATACCCTAAAATATATGTGTAACAGCCCACTTTTATATCCCCCCTCGAATTTTTGCAGAATTTCTAGACTATATCTTGCATGTTTTAATCAGTATTTTATGCTGTTTTTGTTAAAAATGGTTAACAAGTCATTAAACGATGGGAGAACACACCATAACAGAGACAACAAACCCTTTGTTTGGTAAATGGGAAAAGCACACTAAGCAAGGTAAGACATACACACACACATACACACAAACACACACATACAACTTTTACATATTTACAGTTCTCCAGTTTCTTGCAATATGAGTGCCTTTTCATGTATTAATTGGTGTTTGTATTTATTTTTTTCAGAATTGCATTTTCATATAATCAACCTCTTTTACAACTGGGTTATTTGAGTGTTCTTAGCTGATTCAAGATCTTTATATATTCTTGATATTATTCTGTAGTCAGTTGTATATGTTATAATATTTTCTAAAACCATTACTTGCCTTTTTTATTTGTTTATTTTTTAAATAATGAGAGATCATATTGGTACAATTTTAATATTTGATGACAAACAGATGTGCCATGGTGATTGATGGCAGTGTAATTCATTTACCTTGAGGGAAATTTTGATTACAATAGCTACTAGAAGTTAAATTGTATACACATTTGCCAAAAATGTTTATATTTTTAATGTCACATATGCAAATATTTTATGCATATGGTTGCAAGCTAAATTATCAGTAATAAATAGTTAAATAACTTTTTAATGTATAATATGGAAATATTCTTTACAAAATTTCTGTATATCTAATTACAGTAAATTCATTGAAAGAAATTAAAATTGAAAATAGTCTATCTAATATGCCCCCATTTACCTAAAAAAACTCTTCTTGTATATATATAAATGCATGCATGAATACTTATAGATACACACAAATATTTCTAGAATGACACATACCAAATTGGTTGCAGAATTATGTCTGGGAAGGGAATGGGTTTAAGACTGGGTTATTTTGAAAATGAACTTTCTGCTTTCACTCTAGGATATATACAATAAATGGCATTTCTACAACTAATATACATCTGTAATCCAGAAATTAGTGAAAAATGGGAATATAAGTAATTAAATACACTTAATTTGACTAACTTCTATATAGAAAACTGAATACTATAAAATATAATTGGTGAGTTATTTGATTCTTTAAGTAATAAATATCATATAATAAATATTACTTTAATGAAACAAATTATAAATATATATGTATATATCCTTTTATGATATAATTAATGTAACTTGTCTAATAGGGAAATTATAATTAGACCATTAATCACTAATAGAAAAATGCAAATATTTTATTAATAGACTCTAAGTAGTTTTAAAATTTCAAATTTATTGTGAACTATAACAACAGATGGATTGTTGTAAATTATAGATATTATGAACTAAAAATAGATGGATTTTTGTAAATTGTAGATGATATGTATTTAAAACCAATTCCCAAGATAATTTGCCTGTAGAATAGTTGGAGATATTCTGTCTAAAATTAATAACAAAACAAAGATTCAAGATAAGTTAATTCATTGCAATTGGCATGTACTGTATGATTAAGAATAGAAGGTTTGTTATCAGATTTCTTGGGCATAAATTTTATTTACAGCACTTGGTAGCTGTGTGACCTGGATCAAGTTAATTCTTTTAATTTAATCTTAATTTTATTGTTTATAATATAAGGGAAATTCTAGGGCTTACTCTATACAGTTTTTGTAGAAATAAATGTTAAAACACATAGTAACTACTTAATAAAACAGTTGCTATTACAAATATATCTCTTCTAATATCCAGAGTCCTCTACAATTAGCCTTAACAAATCTTTCCAATTATATTTCTCAGATCTGGTATTCCATTTCATGCTGGTTCATGTCAGCATATGTTAACTGTTGATACTGTCTCCTTTCAGTGTCCATTTCTTGGTCTGCCATCCTTAGTGTACTATCTATCCATTCAACGTGTTGCTCTATGAGACAATAAATATAACCATTGAATATGCTGCTCTATGAGACAATAAACAAATTATCATCGAGACAATAAACAACTGCTATCAAATAGTAAACACTCAGACCTTATGTTCTACATAGCCAAAATAGCTCATTTAAAAACAAGCAGTCTCCTGAAGTCTCAGAATACTTGTATTATTACCATTCAAATTAATCAAATACGTACTGGTCATTTACTGTTAGTAAGATACATGCCTAAGATCTCACATTTTTATTTTATATTATTCAGTAATAGACGAGTTGCATTTTCTCATGTATGTTTGAAACAAGAAACTGTATTTTATTCCATTTTTTCTCCAGCTTCTTAGTTTTTAGAATAATGGTATAGTGCTTTCTACATCCTATGATGAAACAAATATGTAATAAATACTTTTTCACATAATATTTCTTTTATAATATTTTGTTTTGATCACTTTTACATACCCGAAATTTCCATAAGTAATCATATAATCATTTAAGGAACAATACTAAAAGTTTGTTGTTGTTTTAAACTTTTTGGTGTGGATTGTAGTATTACTTGATGCTTTCAGTCTCTGACCTAATATCTCTTAGGACCAAGCATAATTTAGAAAGTGTTGAATATATGTAATCTTCAGACCCAGAAATATGATCTTAAAATTGATCAAATACTTATTTATAATAATATCCAATTCAATTTCTCAGTTCTCCTAAGGGTACATTGTATATATCTGAGCTAAAGAATATCTGATAACAAATTGATTGCTTTTCTAGTTGTAATTTTATATGAATATTATCATTATTTAATTAGAGCAATACCTACAACCCCTGAATGTTTATCAATTTATGAAACTATTATCTGAGGTCATTTTTGCCTGTAAATGCTCGACATTGGTTATTTGTATATGCTTGTAGAATTTAAATATTCTATACATTTGTAAAAAGATAATAAGGTTTTACAAACTGTGTTTAAATAAATTTATGGGTATGCTAATATGTGATAATAGCTTTTTCAAATTAAGGAATTATTTTATTGGATTAGGCAGAAATGCTTATTAAGTTTCAATAGTGTAAAAAGTGCATTTTTAAATTCCATTCACTGAGGAGTAAATAAGATATAAATAAATAATATAATGTAGAAAAGAATCATTTTAAAGGTGTAAATATTTGCTATTTTCAAATTGCTTACTGTGTAAAATATTGGGCCAAGAGTCTGTTGAGTAAACAATGGAACAATAAACTCTACTGTTCCCTACAGCTTCTTCTGGGTTTCCACTTTTAAGTTGATTTTTGATGACAGGATTATTGCTTTCTCTTGTCCAAAGAAATTTCCTTCCTGGGAGGATAACACTTACTTAAAGTCAAGTAAATTCTATTCATTTGTAGGTCAGTGATCAATAAGAAATGTTCATACATGCTTATATATAATTGCATGTGCTTCAACTATATAATAGCAGGCTTCACATGCTTTTTTTCTTTTTGGTTCTTCATACTATAAAGAAGAGAGCTTTCAGAATACTTTTATACAGTAAAAATTCAAGCAAATTGATAAGAGAACTTCCTGATGTTGCTTTCTGACTAACAAATTATGTTGTTCACTTAAGTCACTGTTAAATCATCTACCTAGCTCTACACTATTACTTCTTTTTTAGGGAGAATTTTTTAAAAGAATGGTTCATTTATTTTGGAAGAAAAAATATATAGAATAAAACATAAATTCTTTTAAAGCCAAAGGAATAAAAATCATAGTAGTCAGATATATTTTCCATGTGCAAAAGCTATTTTTGCCTACAATTTCCTAAGTAAAACTAACCATTCTACATCACCTTGAAGAGGGAAGAAAAGGTTAAATAGCAAAGTAGTGATCTTTATCTAAGGCTCATGCATTTTATTAACCATGGCAGTTTTCTCTACTTGCTGGCATAACAAAAGAAAATTGTAAATTGGGACACTCTATTCTGGGAAACTTGCTACTGAAACAAAGTAATTTTTCTAAACTTCTAAATTGAGTGGATTTGATTTTAAAATAAAACTGTTAGCTTCTACAGTTTCTTTATCCCCCTAGAAGAATCCTTAATGAGTTTCTGTCATAGCTTATTTTCACTTTCATATTAGTATAAATTAACACTTCATTAAAAAGTATTCATTTATTTAAAACAATATTTCCCTTGATGGAAATTGAGGAGTAAGCATTAGCAACTATAATTAAGAGCAAATAATGCAAAGGGCTAGTGAGTCTTTAGAATATATTACTTGGTACTCTGTTTTTTGTTTTGTTTTGTTTTGTTTTAATCAAACTGAATTCCCGGCAAAAGAATCAAAAAGAAGTTTCATTATATCACATGACTAAAGTGTATGATAATGAATATTCATAGTAACTTTGGAAATAGATTGCCTACAGTCATATTTTATAGGATAGTTTCTTTCTGATAGTTTCAAAAAATTTTACTCATGTTAATGACCTGATCATCTGGTTTATACATGTCTATATTCTTATCTAGATGATATCTATTAAATAGCGTGCTTATATATGTATTTCTATTAAATCAATTTACATATGTAAAATATTTAGAATTTTGTTGGGCACATAATGAATTTCTTATAAGTGCTTTAAGTTGGGTTGCTAAGGAAGCAGACAATGAGATGGAAATTAGCCCCCCAGAGATTTATTAGATGTATACATCTGTGAAAGAGACAGTAAAGAAGAAGGATTGGGCAGAGCTGTAGTGCATAGTCAATATTAATGTGGCTGGCCCAATGGGGAGTTTCCTTCAGACTTATTCCAATTTGGGTGAGGGGACCGGGTCTTTACACCCTGTGTTGATTAACTGAATTCCAGCTGCTCAAGAAAAGAGGTATGATGTAGTTTTCATTAGGGAAAAAGTCCAAAAGAGACTTGATAGCTGAGAGCAATGTTCTGGCTTTACTCTCAGTAGCAGGAGTAATAAGGACGTCATAGCATCCTCCACTTTCCACGTCTTATACTATTCAGATCTATTCTTAACTTAGGTTCCTAGGACAGTTCCTTCAGCATTCTGATGGCCCATTTTTTGAGCAAAATGTAAAAGAGACAAGTTAGATGTTAAACTAGAGACCCTGACATTGCAGTTGATCTTGGGGCAACAGTTTATACTCAAAATTCTCCTATGAAACCGAGTTCCCCTAAAACCAAGTTCCTCTGCCAACTTTATGATTAACTTCTCTACCCAAAACATTATTCCCTTTCTTGTCCAATGCCTGTTTTCTGCAAGATTGAGGACTATCAAAGAAAAGGGATGATTGAAACCAAGCAAGACCCTGAGGGCCCCTCCCAAGTACAAAAGCCTTTCCACATCCCCCATTTCCTGTTTTAGTTTTTTTTTGCCTCATTGTGTGTTGGGCACATGAACCTGGGTTTGACAACACCTTCACTATTTATTTTAGATTCCCTTTATGCTCAGCCAGAACTTCTGATGGTCTTGGTGGTATATATGATGGCATGACCTACCCTCCTCTCTAAGAAAGCTGAAATATGAATCACATGATCTTAGGTCAGTACTACTGGATTTATCCATTAAACATCAAAATTAGTCAAGAATTGCCAAAAAGCATCAAAATGACCTGCCTGGACGTCAAATGCATTCCAACCTACCCCTCTACCTACTCTTGATAATCAGGTTCATTTTTCCTGGACAAGATGACGAGTTCCCTTTCTGCCTGCTGGACCATTGACACAAAGTCTTCAAAAGGCCTAGGAAACAGCAGTACCTCTGATTAAATGAGACTCTTGCTAGATGTCTCATGATAGAAGTGTTTCTTCTCTGGAATATAGAACCTTCAAATTTATAAAACCAAGAGTTGCAGTAACATGAAGCATACATTTCCCAAATGAGTCACTGAATTGCCTAACTCGGGATCAAGCCTTTCTCTTGGTAGCCAATGGTTCTCTCCACCCCAAATGGGGAAACTCTAAAAGGATCTTTCCATTGGGCCAGCCAAAGCTATTGCTAAATGTAACACAACTTAATTTTTCCTTCTGCCAAATCATGCTTCCTTAATGTTGCTTTCACTGATATCGATCCCAAGAGCACTCCCTAGGATGATGGTAAGTGAGACTACTTCTGCTTCCTGTTCTTGGATTCTGAACCATTTATTCTTGGTCTTGGACTCATTCCTGAAACTTCCTTGTATAAAATGTATCCATTGGTCTGACATATTACATAAAATCCTGTGTAGGTGAATCAAACATTCTGTAAGTCTTTAGAGAGTGATGTTTCCTTTCTCTGAATGCAGGGAAGTAACTTATATTTTAGAATATACATCCATCTTTATCAAAAATGAACTTCAACCCATGTCTAGGGTAGAAGAGATCCAAGATAGTCAATTCTCAATCAAGTCTCCAAATACTCTCCTCAAATGTTGGGGGTTCACTGTTTTTTCTTGTTGCTTGCAGGCTGAATATCAAAAGAGGTGATAGTTTTACCAAGCTTGGTAAATGGGAATTCATGATGTTATGCCTGTACATACTCATGAATAGGTGTCATTCCTGCCCCCAAAATTACTTCATTCTTATGCTTTCTGTGCTAACCCAGATATCCAATAACAGGAGTTGGCTACCATGAACTGAACAATTTATTTTGTCTGGTTCTTTAGTTCTCTTCCACAGTTGATGCCCTCTTAGGGGTATTAACATATCATGGGAAGATTTTTAATCCTTGCTGCCATCCCCTAAATCTATAAGAAAAGGTAGGGAGAGAAAAAAATGGAAGTATATTTTTTCTTCATTTATAAAAATAGAAACACAATATTTACTTCCAAATTTTAATGAACATGTTTTCATATATAAAGCAGACTATATTTTAGACAGTTTTATCACACCCTATGGAACTTCATTAATAATAAATTGAGGCACGTTGATTACAATTATATAGAAGTGATTTAGAAGTGATAATGATGCATATATTAAGAAATTCTATATATACCTCATTAAATACACAAAAATAAATAATGAAAGAGATACTTATTATCAATGCTCAAAGACAAATGTCATGAAGGAGGCATCACTTCAGAAAAATATAAGGAGCAAACTTTTAAAAAGACCACAGTTAAATATTTGTAAAGGGATATAACAGTCATGAAAAAGAAGAGTGGAGCTTCCCTGGTGGCACAGTGGTTAAGAATCCGCCTGCCAACGCAGGGGACACGGTTTCAAGCCCTGGTCCGGAAAGGTCCCACATGCCGCAGAGCAACTAAGCCCGTGCACCACAATTATTGAGCCCACGAGCCAAAACTGCTGAAGCCCACACTTAGAGCCCGTGCTCCACAGCAAAAGAAACCACCTCAATAAGAAGCCTGCACACTGCAAAGAAAATTAGCCCCCACTCGCTGCAACTAGAGAAAGCCCACGTGCAGCAACAAAGACCCAACACAGCCAAAAATAAATAAAAATAAAATAAATAAATTTATTTAAAAAAAAAAAGAATGGTATCAGCAAACAATCTGCATATTAGTACCAAAAGTTATATGTCTCAAAGACCTGTTAATCATCCCTTCATGGGCATTTCATATATACTCTGCTCAAAGTTAAAGACTAATTAGCACCTCGCTCCAAAAGGATTTGATTAATGCATTGTCTGAAATAAAATTATACAAGTTAACATTAACTATTTTATTTTTTTTAAACATTAACTATTTAAAACCAAGATACAATGAATCCTCTCATGATGGAAGAAAAACCTGCCTCAAAATATCAGTACCTAGAAATCATGCCAAGAAAAATGTGTAATCAATTGATTTAGCAAAATTCTAATGTCTAAACAGCCACATTAGTCAGTATATCGAAACAAAATGATCAAGCACTTGTATGTGTGTGTGTATCTGTATATAGGTATGTGTCTGTTTATAAACACATACATGTACATGTGCATACATTTAAGGCTGCAGACACATATGCATACACATAGATATATTTGATAACCTGAGATGTCTGAATTAAAGCATCATGATTCCTTCATGTTTTTGGTTTTGGTTTAGTTTTGTTTTATATCAAAAAGAGAAAGACAATGTATTTCAATATTGTGCTTCTGTTTTATAAAATATATAATTCACATGTCTCTATTTTACAAAATGTTTTACATCATTAACATGTTCCTTTATTTCCCACAATTTTGAGTAGTTTAACAAATATTATTTGTGATTTTTTAAGAAACAGTCTATTTCAACAATATGCAGCATGTTATGTACCATTGTTGTTTCAAATTGTTTTCCACTGCACTCATAGATAACTGTAACCAGTTGGCCTTCATCTCTGGACAAAAGCACTTTGTGGTTGTCACAAGAACTATCTGGAGAAAGTCTCTTGTCCTCCCTCACTTGCCATTTATCTGATACAAGATCCAACACAATTCTTATACCACTGATTTATGCTCTCAATCCAAATTAAAAAAAAAAAGATTTCAGTTCATGTAAATAACATCTTATTTATAAAAACAGACATTTCAATCTTCAAAAACTGCTTCTCAAATTACTACCAGATTATGTCAGAAAAATCTATATCACTTAAATTTCTAAAGAAATGTTTTCCTTAAGGTTAGGAAAATTCTGTCCAGATTTTCTAAAACAACACCAAAATATCTAACTTTGTAGAAGAATGTGAATGTTTAAATTGTTTTGTGAAGAAAAAAAATTGTTTTCTTTGCCTTGGTAGATTAGAAGTAATACTCTGGGTGTTTCTCATAGAAAGAACTGAATTCCCTGCATAGAAGGAAATATCTCCCTAACTTTGTATCCAGGAATTGCTGCCTGGACCATTTTCCTAGGAAGAATGAAACGTCCCTACCTTTCTGTAAGGCAGAATTATCTTTCCTTAATGATATGACTTCAGTGAAACTGAGCAATCCACTCTTTTGGGGCTACGCTTGCCATCACAGATTATTGTGAATAAATAAAGTGAAAAAGATTCGTATGGCAGGATAAGAATAAGTGTGACAAGAATATATGGAATATAGTGAAACCCAAAGATGAAAGAATGATCTAAGAGAAAGTCTTTTCTGAAAGATAAGTTGAGCAATCTGGCAGAGAGAGCCCATTTCAAAAGTCAGTATTGTGGTGACTCAGAATCCGGATAGCTAGATGCTTACTCTCTGCCTGAGTAAAAAAAAAAAAAAAAAAAAAAAAGTTATCACCTCTGCCCAAAGCTTGTATTAGTAAATTTCCCTGTCTTCATATGAAAATAATGATGATTGACTCGTACGTGACATAATTTATGGTTCATCACTATCTGCGTATAAAAATCCACCTCTGAATTGTCTCTCAAGGACAATAGAGAAACCAAAGAAAAACCTTGCCCTTCCCGGTGGTGATGAGTGCATTTTGCACACGTAGCTGGGCTGAGTTAAGCACAGAGGTAAAGTGAGAGGAGAGTAAAACTTTAAAAATGTTGTTGATATATACAAGTACCAATAAGCATTCCAAATCAATCCACATGTAGAAGTAAGTATTGCGTACCAATCTCTAAACAAGGATTTTAAAGTTTTGTGGGTAGTCTCTACAGTATTTTTGAGCTACTATATTCCTCTCTTTATTTAATCTTTTTATTTCTCAATTGTTACCAATATTTATCACTTCAAATCTATGACGTTTACACTGGTAAACATTAGGTATCACTTCTCTATTTTATTTTCACTATATATACATTTCTAAATTTGCAACAATAAATTTTCAATTTATTTTCCAAAACAAACACAGAGTATTTAAGTTGTATTTTGAGTGTTTTGCGTGTGTGTTTGCCTTGCAGTCTCAAAAATACTTGTGATGTTTACAGCTTGCCTTCTAACTTTGTTCATAAAGTGACTAGTGACTGTGACTGTTGAAGTGAATCTTTGACAAGGCGGGGTGCATCTTCTTGATTTGGGTTCTTATAAAAGCCGGTAGTCCTTCAATTTACTCAGTAAAATGGGTCAGAACAGTACACTATCTATGGTATATCTTGTTTCCAAAGTACAAAAAAAAAAAAAATCCCAACAATATTGTATTTCTCTTTTAGTAGGAGTGGACGAATGGAGCTACAGCCTGTATTTCACTTTGGAAGGACTAGCCTGACATCATTCCTCCATACATGGCGTGACTCCTGGAAACTTCACTCAGGAGGGAGACTCCTGAATTTTCATGAGGCTTATCTCTAAGCCTCCAGGAGGCATGTATATCATCAAGCCATTCAGGGCTCCTGCTTCTTTCTTCCTACCAGATCTCGGTGTTATAAATGTCATAGACCAATATGCTGCGTTATGGGGTAGTGAAATGATCAGGGTCCCTGTGGGTTAATTAGAACCTTTAACAGGAGAGTCGATGTAATAGAGATGGTAGGAAAATGAGTGTATACTGCTGTTTCCTGAAAGATTGAATCAAATTGCATCTGGTGTTTTCTCTTAGAGAATGAGAAAAAGCCTTTAGCAGATGGATGGTTTCTTTCCAGGGGATGCATTAATATTCTCCACTATGGTTTTGCAAGACACATCTGTCTCCTGTACAGACCAATCAGATGTTAAATGTGAATATGTTATCTATACCTTTTAAGGGTTTAATAGTAACACTTATTTATGCACTTCACTCAGTAAAGTAGAATTGCTATCGCTTTGCTATTTTGCTGAGGAAATTTGGCTCTAGAGGTTACACTTCTCCCATCCTACAATAATTACTCTTACTTTTAAGGTCAAGGAGCCAAGGCCATATTTCTGCTAACTGCTGAGTATATCTATTTTTATATATTCAGGATCTGGGAAAGTACTTATTGGCTAGCTTGATGAATATAGAAAACCCACGGTGAGGTTGATTCAGTTCCAAAATCCATTTTGACCAGATCACTTCTGGACCACAAAGGTTTACTAGTAGTTCAGAAACAGTCTCTAGTAATCAGTAAAATAACTGGAAATGTTTATCTCCTGAATGAACATTTACATAGGTAAACGGCCAAGTCTTTTTTTGGATAGAAGGCTAAGAGAAAGACTTACGGTACATAATTAAGATATTAACATAAGATCTTTCATTTAAGTTTAAATCCATGCCTGCTTGTCTTTCCTTCAAGCAAGTGACACTGCCTTTCTGAACTTAACTGGTTCTGGGAATTGGATGAAAATTTATAACTCTCCATTGCAATGATGCATGTCTGTTCTACATTTAATTAGACTTAGATTCATATTTTGATTATGCAAAAAAGTATGGTTTTAGATGGCTGGTCATTTATTTCTTTTCTTTGAACAGCAATTAGAGAGTGGTCATTAGAGAATGGTCATTAGCAATTAGAGAATTGGTCACCACCAATATTCCAGTGAGACTGTTACTGAAGTAAACTTGGGTCCTCTCACTCCTGTGCAGTAAGGCCAATCTACTAATACCATGTTGTGGTGAAGGAAAGTGCAGCATTTATTGCAGGGCGCCAAGCAAGGAGACCAGGCAGCTGGTGCTTAAAAGGTCCAAACTCCCCAAAGGCTTTCAGGGAAAGGTTTTTAAAGACAAAGTGAGGCGTGCGGGTTGTGGGGTGTGTGATCAGCTCATGGACATTCTTCTAATTGGTTGGTGGTGGGGTAATAGGGAGTCAATATCATCAACCTTATGGTTCCAACCGTTCTGAGGTCTATGTGCTTGTGGGTAGCAAACAGTTAACTTTTCCCACCTGGTGGGGGTTTAGCATCTGCAAAACAGCTCAAAAGACATGGCTCAGACTATTATCTATAACACTTAAGGAGGAACAAAAGTCCTTGACTTTGTTTAATAGCTAAACCATTATTATTTTGTCTTGCTTGACTGTTTTTCTTTCTTTCTGCATTTTCTCACTTCTCTGATTAAATATACTCTTTGGAACTTGGGGAAGGTCTAGGAGGCTAAAGTTTTTCTATAGACAAGAGGCAGGTGGAGGATATGGAGTTGGGGGAAGGCCTCATAGGCTCCTGCTTGGTAACATGACAACGATCCCAATTTTAATCTTACCTATTATGGTAAGCGTGTCTGCCTTTCCTATAGATGTTAGGTCAGGTTGCTTCACCTCTGACATTTGAGGATTCCATCATCTCCATGGAAATCAAGTTACTAATTTCAAACATCTCCCATATTTTTTCCTGTCCTAGAGAACAACTATTGCAGTGTTTAAAATGATACTGATCATATATGTATATGATATATTCCTCAGAGTCTTTTGAGAATTAAACAGTTCCTTCGCCCACTGGGTAAATAATTATGGAATAGTAACTTAAGTCACACATCATTAATTTTTGTAACATTTGTATCTTCTTAAGTTTTGGAGTTTCCTTTTATTTTATCATGATAAGGAATTGCAAGCATCACAATATCAGCAATCATAGACTGCATTTGATTCTTGCTTCAATCTACTAACCAAGTAAAGAGATGAAACCATTCTCAGATACATAAACTAGTATATATAATTCATAATCTGTTCATTTCTCTCAAATTACCACGCATTTAAAATCTTGCATTATTTATTATGTTAAATTTTTCTCATCAAATATTTTCTTGCTCACCAAGTTGCAGTTTGAAGTTTGGAGGCAATAAGAAATGATGGAATTGGGAGATAAGGAAAACTAATATCCCTTGGAGATTCTGGGAAGCTTTGACCTTAAATAAGGTTATTATGAGATATTCAAGGACAACCTTCAAACACAAAGGCAGAGAGGCATCTTACACTGACAAGGCAGGCCCAAAGGCTTTGAGAGGATTGTGATATTTAGTGTTATTTGATTCTAAGCAAATGTACTGTTGCACATCAAAGGGTCCCACTGTTTACCAGCTAACTTTCAGATGAGTGACCAGGTGAAACTTGGAAAGGAAAATAATTTAACAACCTGTGAGATAAGCTTTATTTTCACCATAAGGTTTTATCACAGCAGCTGCCATATCTGCCAAATCCCTGGCCTTCAATAGGAATTTCATTTTCACTGCTAAAGATAATGACTTAATTGTTTTGTCACTGTATAATAGGAATAGCCATTATCCTATATCCACAGTGAACACATGCTTGAATCTCTTCCAACCTAGCTGTTTAAATTATGAAACCCAGATTTCCATAGTCTGAGTGTTGTTAAAGAAATCCCTGACACAATTTTCTATTGGTCAGAATACAGCTGAGAACAAAATCCACTTCAGCTAGCATAAGAAAGGGAGATTTATCACATAGTGTTAAATAATTTAATGAATCATTTGAGTTTTTGAAGAAACTTAGTCCAGACTGAACTTCTGACTTCTAAAGCCACCGTACTGAAATGGCTTTCTTTAGAAACTCCGCCCTGTCATATTCAGAAAGTGTAGAATTAAGAATCATCCTACCAGATTAGGAGATTCCTGCTACAAATACCAGTTCCAGACCTGTGGCCTTTCTGCTAAAATAAGAAAGTTTTCTGTGATTTGGGAAGCTCCAAGAAATTTACCACTTCTAGAAAAATCTGCAACCTCCAATACTGTCTCTTTCTCCCCATTTGTCTCAGTTCCAAATTTAAGTTTACCATGAGTACATCTTATTGATGGAAACTTACAGGATTATCTAATGGAATCAGAAATGTACAGTTTTTAGTGTTCCATAGTCTGCTTGTTAGGAGATGATACTGAATGTTTGCTCAATGAGAATATCCTCAGTGTTGGCCATATTTTAAAAATATCTCACTTAAAGATAATGTCTTTTGAATTTTCATCATTATTATATATTCACCCTTCTTCTTTCTTTTAAATTATTAACCATAATTTTCCTGGATTGTCTGCATGAAGGTATAAGATTAAAGCATGTGTTCAATTCCTCGTACACTTGCAGGACTATTCCAGATTGAAAGAATTTACCAAAATGGGTAACCTTAAATTTCTGGAAGATTTTCTGAGCACATTTTATTTGTAATATATGCCTTAGTTATTACACTGAATGCCCTATAACTTGCTGCCCTATAAGCACTTTTGGGAAAGAATTATGCCAAATTTCAATATGTCAAGCTGTGATTAATCAACTTTGTTCCCCCAAAGATTAAATTACTACTGCAAAAGGTCAATAAATGCTAATGATTTTTATCTGGCCTTAGAGTTATGAAGAGACTTCTTAAAAATGATTTTATATAAAAAAGGAAAGTTATATTGAAAGAAGTGATTAGAAAAGTCAACTGAATGTGATACTTTTGTTGTCAAAAATTTTATTTCTGACATAACAGACAATTACTGTCTGTTCTTCATAGGACACTGTGCTGAAAAGAACAACACCAGTCATATGGAATAAATATTGATCTCCATTTTCATGGAAGTAAAATGTAGCTGCATTCTTTTGTTCAACAATAATTATTAAGGACCTAGTATGTGGCTGGTGTCTGTAAAGATTCTGAGGAGTACGTGTAAAGGAGACTGGGAATGTTCATGAAATTTAAATATAGTGGACTGTAGCACTCTGCTATAAATTCTGTTCTATGTTATGCCATTTAAATTAAGGGGGAAATTATCCTTTTAAAAATGAAGAAACAAAGGCTCAAAAAGTTTTATATTCCCAAAGTCACACAGAGAGTGTATGTATTATCCCCAAATCCAAGTATTTTACATAGCACCATATTGCTTACAGTCTAAAAGCACAGACAGAAATGTGAAAAGCTAGTTTTCCTACAAGGGGTAGAGTGATGAGCACAGCAATAGAAATTTCTTCTCAGTAGAAATACAAAGAATTTTGGATGGCTCAAGAAGAAAGTGATTTATTTTGAATGGAAAGATAAAAAAAGAATTCATGAAAGGAAGTGGTGATTATAAAATTACTGGATCACTTTCAACAAGGAGAGATTTAGAGAAAAGCATGTGCAGAATTCAGCACATAACATTAGGTAATGCACGTGACATGACATCACTAGAAGGATTTATTCAGAAAAAGCCTGAAGCAGAAAATCTAGTTGAAAGCCTGTTAACAGTCATGTAAAGGATGTTTACGAGAAGTAGGACAGCAATACGATTGCACTAAAAATAAACATTTCAAGGAACACTAAAAACCAGCAAAATTTGCAGTCCAGTTGAATATTATGTGTGAACAAAAAGAGAAAATAAAACTATATCTGTTATTTTTAGTTTGGGAGACAAAGTATTTTGATGACTGATAATAGAGACAGTAGAAGGTAAGATTTGGAAAAGGATTAGAAAAAAAAACAATTTGGGATGTTGCAATTTGCTTATAGAGATGGCGATATCAGACAAACAGGCCAAAATTTATTAAAGTCAAAAGATCAAGAAGTCAGAATAAAACTGTAGACTTAGAAACCAGGCATATAGAGAAAATAAGTATACTGGTGAGAATGAAAAAATATATTATGTAGAGAATTTTAAAAAGATGCTGGAAATTGAATTTTACAAAAATTCCTATACTTAAGGATTAAGTATGCAGAAGATTGACTTAAGAAAATATGGTTAAATGAGGAAGAGTGGAAGTACAGTACCCAGGAGCAAAGAGTAAGGATTTTAAGAAGCAAAACGATTATTTTTCTCAAAAGGACAAATATCAATAGTATGAAAGCATGAAGATTTCAATTTCCTAAGTTGGAATTTACAGTACATTTGTTGGTGTATTAAAGTAGTTTTTTCAAAGTATATTCTTTAGAAAAACCCATAAAATGTTGCACATACATTAAAAAGAAAAAATATACATCAGTATTCAAACTGGTTTGAGAAAAGTTATAATATACATAACTTACCAGGTGATTCCTGATATGCATCAACACATACAAGGCTTTAAGAAGCTCCGAGATACAGAAGTCTTATGAAATCTGACTTTAAATATAGTGTTTCAAAATTTATCTAACAGGCTCCTTTTCTCTTTTACATATAACCTAATAATCTTTCACAAACTGCTGAGTTAGTAAATAACAAGTGAGAAAACAAGATTCTAAGCATAATGCTCTTTTTTTTGTTTTAATTGGAGTATAATTGCTTTACAATGTTGTGTTAGTTTCTGCTGTACAACCAAGTGAATCAGCTATATGTATACATATATACCCTCTCTCTTGGATCTCCCTCCCACCTCCCTATCCCACCCATCTAGGTCATCACAGAGCACCAAGCTGAGGTCCCTGTGCTATACAACAGTTTCCCACTAGCTATCTATTTTACACATGGTAGTGTATATATGTCAATCCTAATTTCCCAATTCATCCCACCCTCCCCTTCCCCCTCTGTGTCTACCCATCCATTCTCTACGTCTGCGTCTCTATTCCTGCCTGCAAATATGTTCATCTGTACAGTGAAAAGCAGACAAGAACAGAAAGGTAGTATTTGAGAGAGAAATTTTTACTAGAAAGAGGAAGTATGTAATGTGGACTTCACAAGGAGTATTTTTCTCTAAGCCTCATAAATGGCAAAGCTTGGTTAAAGGGTATTTATAGTGGTTTTTATAGAAGTTTTTCTGGTTCCACTAAGAAGTTTGTTTGGCTGATTTTCTACATATGTCCAATTTACTCAACGTTTACTTTTAGTTTTAAAAGAAATGCTATTTTTATTAGTGAAAACTGTTTATTATGAAGAGTTGAAATAAAGAAATTAATATGAAGAAAATTATGTAAAGGGAGGTACTTTCATTTTGTTCAGGATATTGGCATATATTATTTTCATTATGCAGAACAATGGAGATGTGGGTTTCAAGTAAACAAAAGAGTAAAGAGGGATATTTATTGTGGTTCCAAATGACAGCATGTTTGTAATATCTTAAAATCCTAGCCTTAGATTTATGTAGTGCTGACTCAAGTTTATGAAAAAAAATAGTTGAAATATTAAAATGCCCCAATAGTACTTTTTAATTTTATTATTTGCCTATCATATTTGATGTTATTTCTACCCTTCCAATTGCTCAGGTCAAAAACATTGGTGTCAGTCTTGACTTCTCAATTTCTCTATAACCCAAATCCAACTATTAGGAAATCACGTTGGCTCCTCCCATGCTCACCACTCCACTGCTGAGACCTTGGTGGGCATTGCCCTGATCCCTTGCCTGGACCATTGCACTAGCCTCCTAATTGGTATCCCCACAGTTCTCTTGCTGCCCTATAACCTATTTTCAAGGCAGTAGCCAGGATGATCTTTTAAGACATTAGCCTTGAGCTCAAAATCCTCCAGTAATTCTCCATTTTACTATGAATAAAAGAAAGAATCTTTACGGTATTTTTACAATGGTCTACAAGGCTCTGTCTCAGTGGATTCTCAAGTGCGGGTTATTTTACCCCCAAGTGACATTTAGCAACGTCTGGAGACAAACTTGATTATCATTCCATTGGTAAGGGGTTCTGCTGGCACTAGTGGGTAGAGTCCAGGAACATGCTAAATATCTTACAATGCACAGGACAGACTCCCTGCAACAAGGAGTTATCCAGTCCAATATTGTAGAGATGGAGAAACACTACCCAAATGATATCAACCACATTATATTTCAGATTTCATTTCCCACTAACATTTTTCTTTCACCATATTGTTAAATGTAATTTTCCCAGCTTTACTGAGGTATAATTGAAATACAATGTTGTGTAAGTTTAAAACGTACATATTGGTTTGGTTTGATACATCTATAAATTGCAAAATAATTGCCACTTTAAGATTAACTAACACCCTCATCACATTGTATAATTACTATCTCTTTTTTTTTTTTTGTAGCAAGAACACTTAAGATTGAATTCAGGTCTTTAAAACAGTTTTTGTCTGCCTGGAACACTTACCACTCAGGCATCCTTGTATCCAACTCCCTCTTCTTTTCAAATAGTTGGTCAAATGCCATCTTCTCAGAAAAGCATTGCCAATAGGCCTTCCCTGTTCTACTTGTTTATTTTTTCATAGCCCTTACCATCTTCTAATATACCATGTACTTAACACATAGTCATTTTGCTTATTGTTAAATTGTCTTCTACCAAAATGTAAACTCCCCAAAGACAGTCATCTGTGTTTGTTTTGCACATTCATTTATCCTAAATATTTGGCACAAATTAGGTACTCAATACAACCTTGTCAACTTAAGTAATTTAGTCTTCACATCATTTATTTTTTCCACGGAAATTTAGAGTACATGTTTTACTAGTTTATATAGAAAAAGTGGTAATTTTTATCTTCCATCTGGGTTGGCATGATTTGTGACTAACATATTCTTGTTTTTTTGCTTTTACTTCGTTGACCTTAAACAAGTAGAATGCTGGTTATTTCTCCAGCAAAAAATGGCTTTACCCGAGATCAGCAAATAATTGCAATTTGAGGTCTGCTACCACAGCGTGCCACAACAAGTCCTTTCACAGTAAGAGAAGAAGAAGGGAAAGGAAGTTGGGAGGGCTATAGTAAACAAAGAGTCCCTTGGAGGAATTGAGAGTTTGAAGTATAGTGGCTTTTCATTGGCTGAGTTGTGACAGTCTCTCATTGGCTGAGCTCTTGCCAGGCAAAGAGAGGAGGTCTTCCTTCTTCCTTTGGGATCTGCTTTCATTGTAGGGCAAGAGATTTCCCCCCTCTTGCCTTCAGACTATTTTAGCTGAGGTTTTTGTTTATTAACTTTTACACTTCTCCCTGCGGACAGATAAATCTCCTAGAGAAGACATCACAGTCTTGTTTTTTCTCTTATTTATGTGGGAGAAAGAAAGGCAGAAGGTTAGAAAGAGAAATTGTTAATTTCTCAAGGGAAAACAAAAAAGATTAGAAACCAGACCCCTTCTTAGCCATTATTTAGTGCTTTTATGTCTTTTAAAAAAACTTTGTGTCCTAAAACAATTGCCCAAAATGTTTCTATTTACATATGTATATCTCAGTAAAACATCTTGATGTAGGTCATTACTACCATAGCAGGAGACAAGGCATTGGGATATTAGAGACTGATTAGTTGCTAGGCTGAGCTTGTTAATATGCAGACTCCTGAGTGAAGATTACATTTGCATATTTCTTTTCTTGTCCAGGATGACACACATTTCTCTTTGCTTGCCTAATACTATTATCGTGTTTGAACATTCTAGTTCTGGGAATTAATTTTTCACAGGTTTCTCTGTTTGCTCCACTTCTTCACTCTATTTTTGACTCTTCAAATTTATGTTTATACAATTCTGTCATTAGCTAGTAAATTGTTCAAACAGAATTTTCTTTGATTTTAAAAATTTTTTACTCTGGGTTTGACTCCTCAGAGAGGATACGGTTAGGATTTGACATGGGATGTTGTGCTCTTTTTAATATTTATGATTTGCACTGTTCTTTGTGCTACATTTCATACAGCATGTTTATTACCTTAAACATTTAAAACTTATATATTTTTTCTCAAACACTCTCAACTCTCATTTCTACTCTAAGCAAATAGAACTATGCATCATCAGAGATATCATAAAACATAATACATACTAGTCACAACAATAACATGTATAGGGTTATACTACATAAATATATAGGAAATGCATCAGAATGGGAAATATGCATAAATGTAAGCTTAAAATATGTCAGTGAAGGTTTATATTTTAATGAGAGACTTTTAAAGGAAAGAAAAATGGAAAAGAAAAAGAAAAATGAGAAATGCAAAAAATAAGAAACATCTATTTTAAAGGGAAGAAACGAATAAATGCAGGATTTGAAGATGATTTAATGGACTTCTGGCTCAGATGGCAGAATAAGATCACTCTCTGGTGCATTCTCTCTGTTCCCAAAATGTAACAATAATAAAGAAAACATAATAGTAGAAAGAAAAGTTGTAGAATATCTGAAAAACAAGGTAATTATCTCTTTTGACTAGAAAATTAAAAAGAAGCTCAAAATAACACTTAGAGCAAGGTGACCAGGCTGTTCTGCTTTGGATTTTGAGGCTGATGATGATGGTCAGTGTTTGGTTCTTACAAGTTAAAAGGCACAAAAAATATTGCACTTCAACAGACTATTTCCCAGGGCAAAAGGGGACAGAAAAAAATGCGCTTTTGTTTACAGATTTTTAAACTATATTGACAGACCCAAACATATGTTAATAATTTTGAAAGGAACTATAAGAAACGATGGTAGAGTTAAATAAGTCATTACTTAGATTTCCCAGAGACTCCTCAGGACAAAAAAGCACAGGCCGAATACCAAGAACAATAAATTTAAAAATATGTTTATGCCAAACATCCCATAATAACTATGAAACTTCAAGGATAAAGAGAAAATCTTAGAGAGTACCAGAAGAGAAATGCAGATTACCAACAAAGGCAAATTTTTGATAGAGAGCAGTCTTTTTAATACTAGCAGCACTTGTCAGAAATAATAGAGTTGTTTCATCTATTTGTTGGAGAAAAATGCCTATCCTGAATCCCTCAGCCCCTGTGACTTCCTTCCTCCTTTAACTTCTTTAGCACTTAAGACATAGATTTTGTGAAAGGAAAATCAGAATGGATTCAGTATTGCTAAGAGAGCTCTTTAAGATGGAGCTGAGAGGCCATTGAGGAAGTGTAACGTACACCTCTCTTGGCCTGGATGGAACCCAACCTTGTGATCTGATGAAGTCATCCAGAACATCTGCCAGAAACTCATGACACCTTCTCTACTTATCAGACCCCTACCCTAAAATAGCTCCTGATTCCTTAAGGACAAATATTTTCTGACTGTGTCAAAGTCAACCAAAATTCTTGCCAACCAACTTTTTAACAACCTCTTGAGTCTTTGTCTTTATAAGCCCCTGACTCTTTCTTTTCCCTGCAACACTCTTTTGACTTTACCAGAATCTGTGTCTATGGAATTGCAATGCTTAAGGCCCCAAGTAAATTCTTTTCTTATTTGCAAACTCGTGCATTTTTTTTGGTTGACAATTTGTTTACTTAGTGAGTACATTATGCAAAATTCAGTTTCAACTATTTGAAAACAACCATGACATTGAGTTTATAATTTTGTGAGGCATAAATTTGACTCTTGAAAGGAGACTGGTAATTAGAAGTGAAATTTTAAGATATCAAGTAACATCTACTTGGCAATGTGGGATAACAGATCTTCCCTTGCCCTTACTTATACTCTAAGTGTAGATGACAATTTGCATGGGGATTTATCTCCCAAATCGGTAGGAATATAAAAGAAATGCCAAGGTTGTGCTATACTTTCTACATGTCATGGGATATACAAATGAACAATATACTTTATCTGAATTAGGCAATAGTTTAGTTATTTATGTGAAAATGCCATTTGAGTTGAAAAAAATATGGCATATTCTTGTTCTTTTACAAGAAAGAACTGTACTCTCTCAGAAGGTAGTGCACTCCCTGGGTTTACAAGCCTGACTTACTGGGTACCATGGAAGAAATTCATCAATCAGGTACTCTCAAAGTGTAGTCTTTAAGTTACTTGCACTTGAAATATCCACAGATTCAAAGTCTGAGTCACTCTACCAGGCAAAGAAGCATGAGCATCTGAAAAGCTTTTTTTTTTTTCTTTTTGCCAAAGAAAATATGAAATGGGTAGTAAAAGAAAGTAGTCATAAATACCAGCTATGGCCACGCTGGTTCCAGAATCAAGGACTCAAAATGGTAATTAGTAATTTATTCCTTATTTTCATATGAGTTCATTTGTAAATATATTTTGCAACTTTTTTCTCCCATCTCTCAATCCCGCGCCATCTAACAATGTATCTTAACAGTAGTGAATTGTGTATTTCAGTAAATACTTTGAGGTTATTAAAAGGGGAATGTGAATCAGCAAGAATAAACTTCTATAAAGATAAAGAAATGGTACATTATTTTTTGAGGCTATACTCTGATATGTTTTCAATTGTGCAAGAAAGATTGCATCATGCTATTGCCTTAATTTGAATCTAAGCATGGTTAAATGGTGTATATGGATGCCAAATTGATGGTAGATAAACCTTAGTGGATTGTAGTATATCAGTTTAGCTAAAGTACAACTAAATTTCCCAAAAGGGCATATAGTTCTAAGTTAGTTTCAGCCACAGGAAATATTTTGCACACAATTTGCAGGGTAGTAGTCAAGCAACTAAGAAGCAGTAGCCATATCCTTTTTATGCTTAGAAACTGGGCACAAAGCACCAGCTACCATTACAGAGCATTTATGCTGTCACCGATCTACTACTGTCTCACCAGGTCTCAGCAACTCAAGCTTCAGGTTTCTGAATCCTGGGCAAGCATTTTCCAACTGCGGGGTAGCTGTTGGTCCATAGTCCCTTTCTCCAACTCCTGGGCTAGGAAAAAAATGTACTGGCTTCCCCGACACACTGTTATTTTGCAGGTCCATAGAGGGTCAGAGAACAATAGAAGCTCCAGTTTCCCTCTTGGGTTCTGTTTGTTTAATGCCCCTTCACACTTTTCACTTCACATGCAAATGCTCTTCCCTCCCTCTCCTTCAAATCAGATATTACTGAAATTAACTTTGAAATAAACCATAAAAAAACACATAAATTTATCTTAACTATCTCCTCTGTGAAAAGATGTATTCTCAACAGAATTCATTGAACAGCAACAACAAAAAAACTTGTGTTTTGATGGTAAAGTAGGATTTGACATAAACTTAGAGCCTGAAAGACATTTATTTAAAAAAAAGAAAGGCTGAAAGAAAATGAGTTAAATTTTTAGTTTTCTGTATAGGAAAAAAGAATGTAGAAAAATAAATATGAATGCTTTACATAACCATTGGAGAAATAAAGAAAGCCTGTGTTTCTTACAGGAAGGTCAATTAAAAATGACATCTCTGTTCAACTTTTATTTGAATCCCATTTCTAAGAAACCCAAAACGAACAGAAAAATCCCCCTCATATAAAGATGACTCATCTTTTGTGTTCATTGGTTTTATACATTGAATAAAAATGTTTATAATATTATATATTAGATGTCATTTATTTGAAAATATATTTTGGATTTTATTAAATTAAATGAACTTCTAAATATACAATGTTACAGCTATCAAAAGAAAATTTTGAACTTAAACACATGCTACTAGTGATTTTTGTCTAAAATCTGTCATAATCCAGAAGTCCTTCATTTTATGATCTTTCTTGTTACAAAATTTGAAATATTCCTCTCTACTTTTAAAAGTATTTATCACTGTTTAGAAGAATTTTTAATGCATACATACTCTGCTTTTCATAAGCAAAAGTGATGTTATGGTGGTAGGCAACTTATATTGAATTTTATAATTTGTTTCCAAAAGTACATATTTAACTAATCCTCATTCTCCCAAATCACTGTATGCTCATTGGGCTGTTGATAAGTAAGGAGCATGTGCTAGGCAGCCTCTAAGATGCCTCACAATGATCCCCATGTCCTGGTATTTACCATCTTTTGCAACCATTTCCCACATTGTACGAGGGTTGGTCTGTGTGGACCAATAACATATGGCAGAAGTGATGGAATGTGAGTTCAAGATTAGGTATGACAAAGGTTCTTTGCTTGACCAAACTTTAGTGAGGCTCCTGAAACTTCTCTTAGGCCAATCTGTGTACTTCCTTGTAAAATTCAGTTTTAGCAAGAACCCTGCTATGTCAGTTTATAAAGAACCCTACCCTTCATACCCGATCATCTTGGATATCTGATCTTCATCTTCCACCATCTCCCAGATGATGTCTGATCACCCTGGCCTGTCTTCACCCAGAATCCTGTTAGGTCGGTTTGACCAGAACCCCTGTACCCCTGATGTTTTTTCAGCAATTTTTCATTCAATGACCCCATTCTGTCTCTTGGCTATAAATTCCTACTTGCCCATGCTGTGTACTAAATTGAACCCAGTCTATACTGAAGTCTCTTTTTCCCTGTTGTAGTAGCCCTGAATAAAATCTGCTTGTACTTCTTTAACTACTCTTCAACTCTGCTTTTTCTTCAACAGTTATTTAAAAAAAAAAAACAAAAAACTACACCTTTTCACTTTGGAGAATCTGTAACTGTAAAAAAGCATGGCTTCTTCAACACACACTCTCTCTCTGTCTTGCATCTCTCAGAAAAATTGAAGCCATGTCATAAGAAGCTGTATGGAGAGGCTCATAGACAGGCATGGAATTGAAACCTCTCATCAATAGCCAAGTGAGTGAGGTTGGAAGAGGAATCTCCAGCCTGAACAAATTCAGAGCAAGAGTCTGTACCCACAACTTAACGGATACTTCATGAGAGACCCTGAGCCAGGACCACCTAGGTAAGCCAATCTTAGATTCCTGAACTTTAGAAACTATGTGATATAGTAAATATTTGTTTGGGGTAGTTTATAATCTAGCAATAGATAGCTAATAGTCATGTTTTTACAAGATAGCTGGGTGACAAGTGCAGTTTGAAACCACAGAATAGAGTTTTCTCTACAGGAATTTACCAGGCCCATATGGAAAATTATACCTGTGATCAGATTCTGAGAAACAATGTTTTAAATAGTCAAACATATTTTATGGCTAATCTATTAGTAGGCATAGTAATGTCTTTAAAGAAAAAAATTCAAAACTGTATGGACCCACAAAGGCCCTCTGAATAGTCAAAGCAATCTTGAAAAGAAGAACAAAGCTGGAAGCATTACACTTCCTTATTTAAAATCATACTACAAAACTATAGTAATCAGAATGTATGGTATTGGTATAAAAACAGACATAAAATCAATGGCACAGAATACAGAGTCCAGAAATAAACCCACATATATGGCCAATTAATTTACAGCAGAGGAGCCAAGCATATATAATGAGGAAAAGACAATCTCTTCAAGAAATAGTGTTGGAAAACTGGACAGCCACGTGCCAAAAAAATGTAACTGGACTTTTATCTTACACTATAAACAAAAATTAACTCAAAATGGAATAAAGACTTAAATTTAAGACCCAAAACTGTAAAACTTCTAGAAGAAAAAACATGGGCAGTAAGCTCCTAACATTGGTCTTGGCAATAATATTTTTGATTTGACACTCAAAGCAATGTCAACAAAAACAAACAAACAACAACAAAAAAACCAAGTGGGACTACATCAAATTAAAAAGCTTCTGCACAACAAGGGAAACTATCAGCAAAATGGAAAGGCAACCTATAAAATGGGAGAAAATATTTGTAACTTACATATCCTATAAGGGATTAATATCCAAAATATATAAGAAACTCATATAACTCAAAAACAAAACACAAATAACCTAATTTAAAAACTGGCAAAGGATCTGAACAGTCACTTTTCTAAAGAAAACATCCAAATGGACAACAGTTACATGAAATGGTGCTTAAAATCACAAATCATCAAGGAAATATATGTTAAAACCACAATGAGTTATCACTTCATACCTGTTAGAATGGCTATGATCAAAATGATGAGATAACAAGCATTGGCAAGCTTGTGGAGAGAAAGGAACCCTTGTACACTCTTGGTGGGAATGTAAACTGGTACAATCACTATGGAAAACAGTATGGAGTTTCCTCAAAAAAATTAAAAATAGAACTACCATATGATCCAGCAATTCCACTTCTGGGTATATATTCACAGGACACTTGATAATTATCTCTAAGTGATATCTGTACTCATTACTCACATGTATTACTCACATAGCAGCATTATTCATAATAGCCAAGGTATAGAAACAAAGTGTCTATTAACTGATAAATGGTTAAAGAAAATGTGATACATATACAAATATATGTATGTTTATATATATACATATACAGTGGAATATTATTCAGTCTTTGAGAAGAAGGAAATCCTGTCATTTGTGACAACATGAATGGACCTTGAAGGCATTATGGTAAGTGAAAGGAAGACAAATACTGCATTGTGTTACATATGTGGAATCGACAAAAAAATCAAACTCTTAACAACAGAGAATACAAAAGTGATTCCCTGGGGCTGGAGGGTAGTGGAAACAGGGAGAGGTTGGTAAAAGGGTACAAACTTTCAATTATTAGATGAGTAAGTTCTATGATCTAATGTATCACATGGAGACTATGATTGCTAACACTATATTATATAATTGAAATTTGCTTAGAGAGTAGAACTTAAATGTTCTCTCACACACAAAAAAGGTAAATATGTGAGATGATGTGTTAATTTTTAAAAAAAGGAAAGAAAAATATGCTCATTAATCTGAATCCCAAGAAAATAAAATTTGAAGTGAGCTAAACTTAGAAATATTACATTTTAGGAAAGAGGTAAGATCATTATAAAAATGCTAATACAAGGTGATAAACAGATTAACCAGCAATCACAATTTAAGAGAAAATACTACATTCAAAAATGCAGTTGACCTTTTATTAAATATGGATAGTATATTATTTTGCCTGACTCATTAAACATTATAAAAATCTTTTTATAATGCCATTCTGCAATTCTGATGCAATCTGATGGCTTAGTTCATAAGGTGAGGTGTCTGCTCCATATTTACATTTGGTTCAGTTAAACTGACTTCGAATTTGGAATTTGAATATACGTATATACAAATTGCCTTTGGTTTACACTGCATTCAGACAATAAGTTTTCTAAAATTCTAATTTATTTCTTGGCAATTGTATCAATCAGGGTCATTCTGGAATGGAAAAACACTCTAGAGCTTTCATATAGAGAGGAGTTTAGTGAGAGAATCAGTTGCAACGTTGTTAGATGGGAGCCAAGAACAAAATGGAAGAAATTTATCAGCACCTAGGAGGCTGCTACAAGCACTGGATAAGAAGGGATGCCAACTCCTCCTACTGCAGCTTCTTTCTGCCTGAAATCACATCCTGGCTGCTGCCAGGATTTGGCAAGAGGAGCCTGTGCTCCTGAGGCACAGCAATGAGATTCCTCCTCCTGCATCCCATCCCCAGCCCACACCCAGATTCCCAGGGAATTCTCTAGGTGCTAAGGAAGTTGGAGAACACTGGGAGCCAAGACACAGAACAGGCACAGCAAGAGATAACAATTCACAGTATTGAAATAAGAGTACTTTATAGATCATGAATAAAATATATGCATATTTATTCTAATAAAAATATTTTTTTCACCATTTCATATGCAAGTGTCTCTCACTATATGGCAGTTTGACCTTCACTTAATTCTAAGCTTTATCCCATTCCTATAGCCTTCTAATGCATCTGGCTTTTCCCCGTCCATCCCAACAGTTATCCTTGCCCACTATACCAAAGACAAGCAAACAAAAATAAAGTCATTCAGGAAGTTAAGCACTCACCTTTTTAGCTAATTCCTATGAAACACTTGTCCCTCTCCTTGGCTAAGATTAACACCTGTTCTACATCTCACACTCTCACTCTCCTCAAGGACTTCATTGATTATCTGCTGCCCATGGAATCACATTAATCTTTCCCTCCTCTTCTGGTTCTTATCTACACATAAGCACCTTAAAAAATAATTTTTGACCCAAGATACCATTTAGTTACACTCTCCTCTATTTCCATTCAAATGTGCTTGTTGAACATTTTCCCAAGCTCATATTTATTTTCTCACTGTTTTTTTCCTTTCCCCCAGTCTGATTTAATATGCGCACCCACTTTACACTGAAACTACTTTAGGAAAGATTTCACCAGTGACTTCATTTTGTTTATGTTTTGCTCATCACAGTGAGTATATTATTACAGCTTTTGAGACTGTGGCTCAATCTCTTGCTTTTGTGAATTTCTGTTGCCTCAAACAAAACACTCTGCTGGCACTTCTGTGTTTGTAGATTCTTCTCATATTTTCCTCTGTGTTCTGCCTGAGCTATAAGTATTTCCCACACTTGAATGCTCTTCAGAGAAATCTCTTCCCATCTTGGGACTGCAACTATTCTATGCAAGAGATGCCTAAAGCGTATCACTGAATGGTGAGTTTCAAATTCATGTATCAAGTTGTTTTCAGCATATAACCTACCTCCATGTCACAGAGCCATTGCTCAAGACAATATGATAAAAATGGAACCTCATTAAATCTCTGCAAACCTTCCATCCTGGTGTTTATCATATTGTTTTGCTGATCACTGGATATTGATGAGCTCTAAGTGCCTTGAAAAAAGCGATTGCATATTGTTGATATTTGAATCAACTTCATGACTGAAGAGGAAGATAATATAATAGATGAACAAGTAAGTGGAAAAATATATATTGAATTAATTCAACATGTATTGAATGCTTATAAAGTGCCAAGCCTTGTTCAGAAGCTGGGATCCCAGCAATGTTTAATTCAGACTCATTGCTAGTTTTCTTATCAGTCTTTTGCATAAGACTTTATACTCTTTGAAAGCAGGACAAAGCTTATCAATGCTATACTTATTGCCACTTAATAGATATCTATTGAAAGAATGAAGAAGTGAGATAACTGTTTAAGTTGTACATCAACTTATAAAGAGTACTGCTTTTTATAAGTCACGCTTTGAATTTCCTTAGTATCTTCCTTTTATTATAAGAGGAGAGATCTCTTACCAATCCTATAGAATTAGAGATTTAGAGAAATTTTCAGATACCTTGTATCCATGTATCAGAGGTAACCTCAATTCCATTTGGTCTTCTAAGACTGACATCCTTTAAATCCAAAAAAGGAGCTTTAGAATTAGCTAAGCATAAAAGGGTGTAGGTTAAAGATGACCCTTTCATATGGAAGCTAAGAGTGTGAAAAACATTAGGCTACAAGTTTACTGTGATTCTATAATGAATTATCTATATTAATTGGTTTATATTGGTAAGACAGTTTGCTATAACGTCAATAGGTTAGTGGTGCCTACTTTAAATATAGTGAATGGAATATAATCTACTAACTCTATTTCGCATATTTTTCAGTTTTTTAAAAAAAATTGTATAGAGTTCAGACTGAGAGAGCACAGGCAAAGCCAGGATTTATATCATTTTATTGTAGAAATAGCATAAGAAATAGAAAACATAAGAGGGATACCAAATCAGCAAAAAGAATAAGTGTATGTAAGACAAATTGCCTTCAGCAAATAGTTTAAATATGTCAATGCAACGTACTTGGTGAATAGATACTGTTAAGTTATAAAATCTGAATTTCAAACTCCCACTAATTTTAAGGAATTTTAAGTAAGTTTGACATCCAAGCTTAAAAAATTTTTTGTTTCATAATTTGCTTTAACTTCACTTAACATTGCTCTGATGCCCAAAGACAGAAAAGTGAAGGCATGATTATTCATGTACTAAATAATGTGTTTAATTATAAATTTTAGTTACTGACCTCAAAACAATTATGGTACTCAGTTGAACATAATTTTCTTTCTAATTACTTGAATAAATTACTGTGTTCACTCTACACTGCTTTTTGATTTCACTTTGCCTATTGTTTGCTCTCAAACCTGACAACATTCTGAAGATGCCGTTTATTGGAGGCATTTCATTTTCTCTGATGGAAATGAATAGTTTGAAGTGATTTTATTCTGTTCTCTGACAAGTGATACAATAAAAATGACCAACACATTCTGGAGACCATTCTTTATTTCTTCCTTTTTTTTTTTTTTTTTTTTAAGAAACATTCAGAAATGTTAAAAGAACAAATTTTTTTTTAAAAATCCAGCCAAAAAAAAAAAAAAGCATATTTTCTTTTAGAAAATTCTAAGTTGGCTTCATTGTTGGAGTTCGGACACATACATTTGTTATTCCATTAAAATATTTAGCATGCAATAAATACCTGACAAATAATTTAGATTATTTTTTCTAATAATATTCATTTATAGAATTATTCTTTAAGGATGTTATTGTTAGCTGCATCAAGATCCCTGACTTACTAGATTAAAAATATTATTTTAGAACAATATAAATTTTTTCTTAATGGTCTGCTGATTATTATCTAACTGGAGAGAGGAGGAAATAAGAACAGATTTCAATCTTTGAATGGATATATCCTATAAAAACTTTTTGTCATGATTTGCTTATATAGTAAAGTAATTTAAATTTGTGGTAAATATGTTGAAGTTTAGATGGTTAATGTGTAACATAGAGTGACATCAAAATGATTTTGCTGGTCAGAATAGCTTGCCCATAAATTTTACATCTAGTATAGATATATTTTTTTAACCTGGAATATTACTAAACATTCTTCTTCTCCGTTTGACAGAAATATGCTTTCCTTTTTATCTCAGATACTAATCCTCATTGTTGTGCATGCAAATAGAAAAAATTAAAAATAAAAAAAGGAGGATGAAGCATATGTAAATATTTCTCCTACATTTTTATAAAGGGAGTTTTAGCAGAAAATAAGACAAATGTTGTCTCACTCTCAAGGATAATGAATAAATAAGCCATAGTCTGCCTCTGATGGAGCATTAAGGAAGTATAGGTCCTGCTCAAAGAATGAAACAAATATCATAAATAGGTGATGATATCCTGAGACTCAACCCATTTCCCATGTGTGAACATTCCAGAGGAGTCAGTGTCACCAACCTGTGCCTAGTAACAACCACATGGTGGAAAATTCTAGACTGAGAGAGGATCCAATCCTGAAGGATTGGAGAAGGGTGGGAGAAAAGAAGGGTAAGTAGCTGGTTTTACTGCCCTGTCAATAAATTGACTCTTCTCTTTATCAAGTTTCTCGTGTTAAAGAATGATTCATTTATGTGAATGTGGGTTGAGGTAAAAAAATCTAAACGGGGCTATTTTTAGTTTAAGCTATCTTAAGCTTCAGCTGTATCAGTCTTAAAAATTGTAATTCACTACCCTGAAATGTAAAATTTTAAAAACCAACTATAACATATAAATCAAAAACCTAATTCAGATCTATTGATTTAAAAAACGACAGAAATTAAAATCAAAACCCAAACACACAAAGAAAAACCAGAAGTCAGAACAATTCATGTATACAATGTTCACCAAAGGATTATTTATTTTAAAAAAGGAAAATTATAGAAGCAATCAGAATGACCAACAATATAAATCAGTAAGTAGATAACATATGATGCATCCATAACATGAAAATAAATGCAGATCTGAAAAATGTTATGATTTAATGATATTTGAACATTTTGCGAATATGATGTTAAGTAAAAATTGAAAAATGTTAGACGAGTGAAATAGAACTGTAAGAAATTTTAAAATAAATTTTTAAATTTTAAAATAGATTTAGCTTTACAGAAAAGTTGTGAAGATAGTACAGATAGTTCCTATATACTCCATACCCAGTTTTCCTAATAATTAACTTCTTACATTAGTATGATATACTTGTCAACAATATCAACACCTTGTTATTACATAAAGTCCATATTTCATTCAGATTCCCTTGCTTTTTACTTTAAAAAAAATTAGCTGCTGCGGGATTCCGTCTGAGATACCAAATGGCATTTAGTTATCACGGCTCTTCTGCCTTCTCTAAGCTGTGACTGTTTCTTAGACTTTACTTGTTTTTCATAACCTTAACAGTTTTGAGGAGTATTACTCAGGGTTTTTGTAGACTATGCCTTAATTGGAATTTGTCTGTTGCTTATGTTGTGAGTAAGTTGAGTTTATGTGTTTTTTTTGAGAGGTAGACCACAGAGGTAAAGTGCCAATTCTCATCCCATGTCAAGGATACGTACTGTCGTCATGACATCTCTGTTGATGTTGACCTTGATCACCTGGCTGAGGGAGTAGTTGTCAGGTTTCTCTACTGTAAAGTCATTCTCTTTTTTCTCCCTTTCCATACTGTGCACTTTGGAAGGAAGACATTCTGCATGGCTCACACTTTGGCGGGGGTACTTATGCTCCTTTTCCTTGAGAGCAGAATTTCTACATAAATTATTTTGGAATTCTTACGTATGGGAGGTTTGTGTATTCTCCACCATTTATTTATTTTTTCTATCACTTATTTATCTCACACCAGCATTTTTGAAATGAGTATCAGCTGGTTATAGAGTTACGAGTGATTTTTCTTGTTTAAATGTTCCCAAGTGTTTATAATGAGTCTGTACAATTTTATATTTCTGAAGTTTTAATTTGCATGTTATACCTTATGTATAAATATTAAGGACCAGAGAGATAAGGGCACTTACCATAGCCTAAGGGTTAACCTTGTTTCTGGAAGCTGATTAAGGTATCCGTACCCAGATCTCCAATTGGCACATGCCTCTTCTTACACTCTTCTTTCTTCTGGGGCCGTGGCGAATTCATCTTTAAAATGTTTTGGTCACTTGAATCTCAGATTAACAACAGGATATAGAGTCAATAATATTTGATTTAAAAAGGAAAAACACTTTTATTTGTGTATTTTTGTTGCTTCTGTCCATCTTATTCCTGCCAATTATATTCTCGTCTTTGGCCTGGTGAGTACAAATTTATAAAAATGCATTTCCTGCTTATAGACCATGGCATTATTCCTGTTTATAATTTTAGGGGCTTAATATTGCACTGCTTTTTAAAAATTAATACATGCTTGCTATTTTTAAAGAAAGAACTGCCCAGAATGTATTAACTAAACATACACCTAATCCTCCGTGAAAAAAATGTATTACCACACATTGTCCTGTGACAGCTGGTCTTTCAAAATCATGATATACAGCATGCATTTCTTCTGATCAAATTTCTATTTCTTATTCATATTGTAAAGTCCTCTTTGGTTACATGTAATGTTTGTGGAATGTGCTAAACTAGGCTGGGGAAGTATAATACATATATATATAATAGGCTCTATTTACTCTTTGTCTCCACCGCCTTAAAGAAAACTTTATAAGACTTTTGCCACTCCCCTCCTGCCATCCTGCCAATGACTCTGGTACATTCCATAGATTTTCCAGTACATTCTAAAGTCTCCACAAATATATACTCTCCACCCTCTCCACACTGATCTAAAACTTCCACGGACCAGTAGTGGAAAGGGTCTTTATTTTCACCACTGTTTCTTTACCTAGCTTTCCCCCTCCTCTTCCTTTGCCTAGTCCCTTCTTCCCACCCCCTCTCATTTCCATTAACTCCTTTTCCCCCCCTCCTTCCTCTCTCCTTGATCTCACTTATTTCACCTCCTCCATCTCCTGCAATCCCATTGCCATGTTTTATCATGTAAGCAATCCAGATATACTAGTATTTTTCTTAGAGTTATAATATAATGTGACTTACATGACTGTTATGGCATAAAATTTTTACGAATTGACACTAAGCAGCCAAAGCAAGATATGTCTCACCATGTGATTAAAGCTTAAAGTTACTCACAGAAGTAGAGCATATAACCTAGAATATAGTATATAATACACAATCCATAAGTCATAGAAAGAGAAATCAGATGGAGGGAGAGAATGTAAGGACACACAAGTACAGAGAAAATCTACTCCTATAAAATAGTAAATAAAAGGGCAAATTTAGCTCTGTAAGAGAGTGACTATATTTAAATACAATTGATAAACTAATATTTAAAAGCTGAACTTTGAAAACTCATACCTAAATATTGAGAATTAAACAATTGCATTGAACATTGTGTAAATTTAATGTGTACAATGTTACATTGGTACATTTATATATTGCAATATGATTGCCATTATAGCAATATTTATCACATTACATAATTGTAGTACAATATTGTTGTCAATATTAAAGACCAAAATTTTTTCATAAATAATGGAATCTCTATTCAAAGTCCAAATTTTGCTGAAGATTATTTTCAGTTTGGCATCATAATCACAGTACATTAAAATACATTGTTTAATACCACCCACTCCTATTATTAAGTGTATACCACCTTTTAATTGTGTAAATACTGTCACCTTTTTTCCCTGAAAAAAGGGAGAGATGGAGGTGTATATTAGACGAAGACTGTGAAGAACTTGATGTAAAATGATAACAGATTTAAACTTTACCCTCTGGTAAATGCTTTTATTATGTGAAATTAAAACATAGATTTCAAAATAAATCTTGTGATTAAAGTATAATTAATTAATTACCTTACATATATTATTCTCAGATTTATATTTGCACATCCTATTTTTTTCTTCCTTGGCTGGGATTTTTCTCATTATGAAATAATAGAGTCAAAATTAAGTTTTAGGATTCATCCCAGAAGGCCAAGAAAAATGAATATTAGGTATTTTATTAGGTTTAGGTATTTTATTTTCTGAGTTTTCCATTTTATAAATACTTTAGGATACTTTCTGTTTACACCATTTATTATAGTGATTGATAGCCCACCATTGTGTCCCTGTAGTAAAATTCGACCAAACACAGTAATTGTGGGTCTAATTCTGCTCAATCATTTCATCAAGTAAGTATTTAGTGTGCACTTAATATGCACTAACGCTTGTTCTAAATCCTGAGAATACAAAGAAACGTAAGACATTGTTTCTAAAACAGAGTGAGTCACAGCCTAGAGGGGAATGAGACAGGTTTGGACGTCTTCCTGACATTTCCATCCTTTTCTTCATTACACGAGTCCTTGATAACTCCCCACAGTGTGTTTGTTCTTAGAAGTAATCCAGAGGTGAATTAGAAGATAATTAAACAGCGAAGGACTCGTATTCTGTTGTTTTTGTGATATCACTCTTGCTACTTGTCAGACTAGAACTTAGCAGTCCAGTTCTAGTCTTTGTAGAAAGGCTGTGTTTCTTACTATTCTTTGTCGCTCCAGAATTTAGCAGAGGTCCTAGCAAAAAGTACATGCTGTATATTTTTTAAATTGTTTACTTAATACATTAATTAAACTTTGCAAGTATCTCTTTCCTGATATCTCCTGAACCTATTGGGAAATTTTATCACTTCATTTTGTCCATTAACTGTGATGTGTGTCCAGACCTCAGTTGCATAACTATTGCATTTAGACAGCATACTAGCTTGTCAGACACGTGTTTCCTATACTTTACCTTGTTTTAGTCTTTTCTGGTGTGTCCTACCTCAGTAATGTATGTAATTTTAGATTTCTGCACCTTCCAACTTTCCTGCTCCTGCTATAAGCAACTGAATATGCCCCATTAATATTATAGCACAGCCAGGAAATTACACAAGCACATTATGATGATTCTAATAATGACAGCATGAAGTGCAATTTAAGCAGAGAAGAATACATGATAATTATACCTGAAGTGGTCAGAGAAGATTTCATAAAAGAGATGGCCTTTCAGGGCTAGAAAGGAAATTTGCTTGTTGGATAAGAGTAGTAGTTAACTTTGCTGTATGGAAAACCTCTGAGCAATGACAGAGACATATGAAAAAGAAGAGTATGATCAAGTAACAATAATTCATTTTGTATGGTTACACTGGAAAGAATTCAGGAGAGTGTGAAGAGATGGAGGTGTGTATTAGACTAAGACTGTGAAGAACTTGATGTAAAATGATAACAGATTTAAACTTTACCCTCTGGTAAATGCTTTTATTATGTGAAATTAAAAGGACCAGGTATATATTTTAGAAAGATGGTACTGGTGTAACTCTGATGTTGAGTATAAGGAAAAATAGTGAAGAGTCAATCACAGAACTTAGACAAGGTCATTGCCTGAGAATAAACCATGATTGCCATAAGCCTGGAATAGGGTATTGTTGGCAAATTATATAATAAATAATATCTAGTTCTTTATGTGGAAAATATGTGAAAAAGAGTCATATAATATTTCACTAATTTATTCAACACTGAGTTTCTTGTACCAATCAAAGTGCTATATTCTATGTCTAGAGCAACAGACAAAACTGAAAAATCC
Organism: Eubalaena glacialis; assembly: GCF_028564815.1. Lineage (NCBI taxonomy): Eukaryota > Metazoa > Chordata > Mammalia > Artiodactyla > Balaenidae > Eubalaena > Eubalaena glacialis. The sequence goes on along the minus strand of NC_083731.1, from coordinate 37,189,800 downwards.
TTGATCATATGTTGCTTAATTTCTTTGGGGAGATAGCATTCAGCAAATATGGAAAATAAATGTAGTATGAAAATTGATAAGAACTATGAAGGAAATTAGGCAAGAAAGGAGATGGGGCAAAAAAGTAGTAAGAATTTTACATGGAAGGCCTTAGTGGGACCTGAATTTGAGGGAGGAAGTCATGCAGCTCTCTGGAAAGAACATTCCAGGCATAGGCTATTATTTGGATGGAGTAGAGTGAATGAGTAGAAGGAGTGAAAGATGACTCAGTACAGAGAGATGTATAAAAGGTGTTTCTATGAGGTCAGTATTATTTTTAATTGAGTTGCAGTATCAGAGCAGATCTTTACAGGCAGATTTTGAGTTGGATTCTGTACAGATCTGAGTCTCTTGCACAACATCCAAGAGAAACATCCATTGAGTGAATGAAGGTTTGACATGGCAGCTCAAAAAGCTGATTGATTAGAGATGCAGAGTAAGAGTAACCATATAACAAGTTTGAAAAAGATCTATTCTAAAATTAGAAGAAAGGAGGGGCTGAGTCAAAAACAAAGAAAAAAAGAGAGTTTAAAAAAGTAGATTGTGAACAACATTGAGAATGCTCTAGAGAAGTCATATAGGTAAAAAGTGAGAGTAGATCATTGTAATGGGCAATTAAGAGACTGTTAGTGACCTAAACAAGAACACTTTCATTGGATTAGTAGAGGGAAAAGCAGATCACACTCGTCTGTGAAATGTGTGGAGGTGAGAACAATGAAGGAAGGGCTGAGCACTTTATCTTGTCAGTGAGTGGAGAAAGTTGTTTTGTTTCCTATCATTTAAAAAATATATTTAATTACTCAAAGAGTTTTGTGTAATTTTAAAATTCTTAATTCCCATGGTGCTGTTCATATCAAATTTAATACAAGAAATTTAAAGGAACCAACAACTTGCTTTATTGTGCAGAGCAATTTGCTTTATTAACAGAGTAATTTGGTTGTTGAATAGAGTCCAGGAATCTGGCAAAGTAGAAGTAAATATATATGATCTCAAGTTAAAAGATCTGGATTTCAAAAATAATTCTGTTAAATAGTTTTTAGCATGGTGTTCAACTTCTTTGAGTTTTTGGTTTCCTTTTTTGTAAAGTAGGGATAATAATAATATCTGTCAAAAGTAGTCTATTATTAACATTAAATCAGTGAATATATATATTAAAGAAACAGGATTTAAACTTACAAATGTTGGTTCTTTTTATGATTAACCATAGTAGACTTTGGAGAGGTTGAACTGGAGACTCAGGATTCAATGAGTGACAACTTATATCCCTATGATTTTAAGCAAGTTATACTTTCTGAATCTCAAACATAGTATCAGTAAGGAGGTATTAAAAACATAAATATCAACCAACCTAAAAAGTACTCAACCTTTTCCCCATCTTTGACCGATTTTATTGTTTTTAAAGTACTTACAAGTGATTTTATTTTGAAATGACTGCTGTATAGGAAATTTTTTTTGAAAACTGTGAAACACTGTATATTTATAAAGTTTTAAATCTTTTACAAGCCTTCATTGCAATGATGTTTTATGTAATTAGATTTTACCTGTAACTGATATTCCATATATATTTCATTATACATATATCTTCTTCTGATTCTAAAGAAACATTTTAGAGGTTCTGAAATAGTCTCTGTTACAAATAGAGCACCTTTGATTTTCTTTATAAGATCATTTTTCATAACCTTGGGATTGAACATCTTACATCACTTTCATGTAGCTCTTTGAAACTCTATTTCTTATCTCTTTAACATCAAATAGAGAAGGAAACATACTAAAGCATCATCACCATACAACCCTTGTGGGTTTCCAGGATAAGGTCTCATGGCACACTATGTTAACCTATTACTTATTTGGATGCTGAAGCTTATTTGTCCTCTGCTTAAAATGAAAAGGTCAGATTCACATTGCTGCTATTCCTAAGCATATGGATCTCTGGCACTCTCCTTTAAGACCAGAAATATAGTTCAAGTGCACTCCCCTTTCAATAAAACCACACTTATATTGTCCATGTACTTGTTATTCAGAAGACGTAAATCTTTTTTAGCCAATATCAACAAAATACTTCTTGTGTAGATTTTTGCCAAAGATTTCAACTTAATTGTGTAAAAGCTGCTCCTATTAAAAGCTTAGCTGAGAATGTAAATATTCAAAAGGAATATGTATAATAATTAGACCTACAAAATGATCTAAAGCTATAGCTATGTAACCAATTCTGGTAGATACTAGTTTAAGATTCTCAGATGCTGAGACCTAAATGTTGCACTTTATAATTAATGGGCTCCTCTCCTTAACTCTTTATTATTTGATTTTTACCTTTATTCTTTTGGATGAACTATGATGCAGTGATAAGAGCATGGGATTCACATTATAGAATTATGAATTTGAATGTGAATGGCCTTTGAAACTTCATGATTGACAAGTTTCTTACCAAGTATGACTCCTTTCCTTTTCTCTAAAATGGAGGAATATGAACATTTCTTTTTTAATACTGTTTTGGTAATTAAATAAAATAATATGTATACATCACCTGAAGAAAAATAAAAGCTCAGTAAATATCAACTGTCCTTTTAAAAAATATATTTGGTTGTGTTATATCCTTTTTAATATAAATTGTCTGGAATTATTTTATGGGAGCAGGTATATTAATAAATTAATAAATGTATAATTGATACCAAAATCTGCTCAAGAACAAGATGAAGGAAAAGGAAAAAGGGGGAAATGACCATCACAACAGTGCCCCATAAGTAAGCTATTATAGAGGCATCACTATTTAATTAGTTTTGTATTTTTTCATTAAATTTGATACTTCCCAATTTTGATTCTTTTTAAATTATTTATTTGGATGGATTTCTAAAGATAAGGTTGTGATGGTAACAAATTGTAGTGTGTTTGAAATAATATCAAGGAATACTGTGAACTGCTTTGAGAATATGTAGTTATGTTATTATTTATGAACATATTTATTGCTTTTTATGAACATATTGTTCACTGAGAATTATGCTCAATTAAACCAGGTTTTATTGGAATGTGTCTATTGATCATACATTATCTGGCCTTGCAGACTAATGTTCAAAAACCTTAATTCAGTGTGTTTTTCATTTCATGTATCTAATACCAAAAAGGTGTTTCTCAAAATGAGAGTTTGGAAGATCATATTATCTCAGGATTTAGGAGATGGACATAGATGAAAGAATACTTGACTCTAAAATTCAGCTTCTACGTGTTCAGCCTTACTTCAAATCAACAGACATTGTAAGGAACACCAAATTTCTATCAAATAAAGTAATTGTTCTCAAATTCAAGGATAAAAATGCTAAAATTAGTGAATAAAATATGTACTAAAATAAAAAATTGATATATTTTAAATATGTCATTGAAATCAATAAATTATGCTCTCAGATTTTTTATTTTAAATAGGTGAGAAGCATCTAATAATAAAGTCTTCAAATGAATCTAATGATAGATGAGGACAGAATCATTTGTTACTACATTCAGTAAATGTGGGTGTTGTTCCGTATGTGATAGGTAGCTCTGAATTTCTGAGGATAGAGCAAACATAATAGACTCAGAGATTTAAACCATTAACTAAGATCCTCTTTAACAACGAAATAAATGGGAGATTGGAAAATGTGTATTTTCAGATGAATTTTACTGACATAAACTCAACTATATTTTCAAGTGTGATTCTTCATGCTTTGTGATTTTATAAATTTGCTAACAGTATTAATCAATAATCAAAATATTTACACATTCTGCACTGACCAAATGTCCTCCTATGTTGATGATTTTTGTTTCAGCAATACTTAATCATATTTACTACAAACTGCTATGAGAAGGATTTTCGAATGTTCATCACTTGCTTTACACTATGTGAGTACATCTTGACAGTCCTATGATATCTGTGGCTCAGAAATGTAAATCAATCTCACACTTAACCAAGAATTTTACATATGATTTTAAATATGAATTATTGAGTAAAAATTTTGTTTTATTAAAATGTCTGTTAAACATACATACACATACAATATGTAAACTAAACCATTTACAAAAGACAGTAAATAACACATTGCATGCCCCCATTTTTCAAACATAGTATATACTGTAGTTCTATTTGAGAAAATTTGTTACAACTGGCTGCCTTCCAGATATATATATACATATATGTGTGTATATATATACCTATATATGTATATATATATATACATATATACATATTCTTGTTTTATTCAGATATTTACAAGCCTATTTGGAACTTTTTCTAAATTGCATAGCTAAGACAAATATATATTTTTCTAATATTTCTTTCTCCTGCTTACATTTCAGGCTATCTTCTAGTTCTAACTTTGTCATCAGCTATTAAGTTTAGAGTATGGTTTTCTTCATAGAAAAATATATCCTGCAGTTGCATTCCTTCTGCCATAATTAACTCATGATTTGATAAATAAGCTAATGTGATCTAGAAAAGATTTTTGAAGAGCAGGGATAACAAGTACTGAACATACATAAAACCCCCTTTAGACCAGAGCATATAGAAATGGCCCTATGAGGTCAGTACATGGCTGTATAAGTTGCCAGATCGGGCCACCAGGTCTCTCTCTGTTGTAAAATAAAGCTTCAGTTTCTTGAAAAATAAATAAATAAATAAATATATATATATATACACACACTTAGAAGAAAATTAAAATTGTTTTATTTACTTTCAGAAATGGAATTTATCTTCAATCATCTATTTTTCAAATAATTTCCCTAGCAATTCTCTTATTTTAACAATTTTAAAGTCACTGGTATACTTAGAAGGAGAATTATTTAGGATTTATTTTAACAATCTTAATGTACAGTGTATTTTTCAGTTATAATTTTTGCCAATCTATCTTTTAATGTGTGACTAACTTTTAAAAATTAACTTTTAAAATTTTGTCTTGACTTCACAAAGTTTCTCTGCAGACATTCATTGGAATCGTCATTTGCTATTGAGATTACAAGTGTACCCTCTATGTCCTAACAGACTTTCATGATTTAGCTTAGTTTTTCCATTTAGAATGTAATTTCTTACAGCCTTGCATTGACATCTTCTAGGGAATTTTGTGATGGCAGAAAACCCCACAGATGTGAATAATAAAAATGCATACTTATTTTCTAATACGTAGAAAATAGCTTACTTTAAAACATTATTTAACATATTTCTGAGGTATAAATAGTATATAATTTTCCTTATGTAAGATTAACATGAAATTTTATTGACCTATGTTGAGTGAGAAACAGTCTGTGGACAAATGGCACTGTGGGATCCCATCATTAGCATAATTTTTCAAGAGAAATTTGGAATTCCTATGTCATGAGTTAACCTTAAAACTAAGTCTTCCAAATAATTTTAGCAGTACTACTCTGATTCTGTGTGTGCTTATTGCTTTTGTTTTTAAAAAGTATTTAAGTATTAAAATGAATTTCTTTAGTACTTCTGAATTTGTCATGCATGAAACAGAACAATTAAAATGGATACACTTTCTGTAGAATATAATTCACTAAGGACATTTTATTATCACTACATATTTGTTTATGCCTTATTTATTTGAAGATATAATTTGAAGACCAGTTAATGCATTTGGTCGTATGGCATTGACTCCCTATTAGCAAACACATATTTTAAGTTCTCTGCTTGTGAAACAAGGCACAAAATGTTACATTTTGTGACATAAAATACAGTAAAACTAACTGGGCATATTTAAATAAAAAGTTTAATTTTGATCTTACTATAAATATATTCTACACAAACTAGCTATTTTTATGAAAGTACTGAAAACAATATCTTCTTGAAAGAATTACAGCTTTTTCTGTAAAGTGCTTTTTAAATTTTTTTAAATTATTGAATATGGTGAAATAAAAAACAAATCCCTTCAGTGTTCAATTCTAAACAACAAAAATGGTATAACAGTGTTCATCTGAAGACAGTGTAGATTTATATAATTTTGCAGCAACATAAATACAGGAGACTTATTAAAGGTAGAAAAAAAAAAGTGTTCTTCACTTTCGAATCAAGTTGAGGAAAGAACTCCAGTGAAGAAGATAGAAAAAAAAAAATGGTCACAAAAGAAGAAGAAAACATAATTACAGTGTTGAAAAGGTAGTAATAATACGCTTAATAGTAGACCTTCAGTAGGGTTTTTTGCCGCCTCCCAGGATCCTTTAACTTGGATTATCTAATACCTTCACGTGATGTTAGTCCATCAGTATAAAGGAGCCACAGACACTACTTGCTCTTTTTGTGGTGAGATAATCAATTATGCAAAATGTGCTGTTATCTCTTTAGCTTTAATGTCTTCCCAGAATATGATCTATGCCAAAAGTACTTTCAGATTTGGTGGTCTTTCTGACTCACTACCATCAATATGAACATTATTATTATAACATTATGAACCTAGACCCGTCACTGGTGTTTAGTTATCTCCAGCCCATTCAATATTTGCTCCTAGAGACTCCACCTCTAATAAAGCCTTAACACTTCCTAGTTATTTCTTTTAGGGTTTGATATAGTATGATTGTAATGAATGGTTTAGAAAGAAGAGATTTACATTTAATACACTTCTATTCTTAATATGTGTTACTCTGGTGAGAGAGCTTTATACTCTTTAACTGATTTGATTATTACATTAATGTAACAATGTTTCCATTTTATAGACGAGTATACTAGATCTCAAAAAGTTGAAATACTTGCCCAAGATGGCATGAGATGATAAAAGCAAACACAAACCCAGAGTTTTTGAAAACACTCAAAATTGAAAACAGTGAACCAAATAAGTTCTGATGCTATGCATGTGTAGAGAATGATTCAGTTCACATACAAAATATTTAGAGAATTAAGCAGTTAAAATGTCAAAAGGTCACTGGTAAATTCTTATCTTTAAGCCTGAACAACTGTTTCTGTTACAAATACTAATTTAATCATAATTTGAATATGATACTTTCAATAGATATAAATTTAGGAATTCTTTTAGGATTAATAAGTTTTTATTTCAAAACAAAATGAAGTGACATTATAAAAGTACTGGTTCACATTTTATTTAAAGTTATTTATATTTTATATGGTCTAACTCCTTCAAGGTTTTAAAATATAATTAGAACACAGTAAAATATTAGTAAAGTTTTATAAAGATAATTTTAATTACTAAGATCTTTAAAATGGCAAATCTTTAACAGACTTGAGAAAGTTATTTTGCTTTCTCTTATTGAAAATTTCCAAAAGAAGGTGAGTTACATCACTTATTTATCACACAAATACAAATGGAGTTACCTCCATTTTCCACCTGATTTTATACCTTAAGATTGACTGTTTATAAAATTAAACAAATATGGTTTTACTCTAATTTTCTCTAAAATATTTAATCTATTGATCTAATCTATTGATTTCAAAAATTATTTAGGAAAGCTGAAAAGAGATCCTTTAATCTCTAGCAAGAAATATGTTAGGGTGAAGAAATTATATGTGATTATTATTGTTTACATTTTTCTGATTTCCTATAATGAATATTTGCTATTTTTAATAGCAAGAAAAAATTAGCTGAACTTGGATTTAAGTTCACTATCATGTGAGAAATTAACAAATAATTCTATTTTATGGGACTAAAATTAAATGATATGAAGGATTTAAGTCTAAGATATATTGGAACTGGAAGAAAAATGATTTTAACAATGGGTCTCGGAATAGTGAGTGTATTAATTCTGCATATAAAGAAAATAAAACTGGACAATTTGTGATAGAAATTGGTATATGAAAATAAATGAACTTTTTATTTCTATTTGATAAGCAATCAAATATGCTACAGGAAATTAGTAGTCTTTGGGCAGAAATAAAGAAAAAAAGCATTTCAGATAAGAGAAACAGAATATAGAAACACACAAAACAAGAATTAAAATGAGATTAGAAAAAATAAAGTGACAAGCTGTGGTATATTTTGACTTGTCATTTTAAATATTTTTTAAATGAATCTCATTTTAACTCTTGTTCTGTATATGTTTCTATATTCTGTTCTTTCTATCTGAAATGCCTTTCTTCTTTACTTTTTCCCCAAAGACAACTCATTTTTCCATGCCATATCCATGTTCTTCCTATTCCTAGATGAATTCTCTAATATGAGCTCTACTGATTTTAATCATTTTTGAGAAAAGCATCTCAAAGTCTAAACTTAAATCTTACTTTACCAGTTATGTTTATGTTTGGTTAGGAATCTGGTAATTTCTAGAGCAATTTGTAAAGCAAAAACAAACAAAATAGAAAATGCAAGTTGACAGATATTAGGGGAAATGAACACAAACTGGTATGGTTGGTAGGAGAATGAATTGCCATAGCTGATGACATAGCCAAGTGGCAGAAAAGAAACTGGCACTCTAAAACAAATGGTCTAAATATGTAAACATTTACATAATTTACAAATAAAAGATCATCTCTATGCTCTTGTACTTACTCATTCATACAGGTTCACAGTTTTGGGGAGGACCACTTTCTGTTTGGATCATAGGCAAATATAAAGGAACATTACAGTGTATTATTATAATAGGCATCATACAACAATGTTATGGTCCCCCTCCCAGTTTGGGGAAATAAGTGAAAGATTCCTTGAAGAGAAGAGTTATGAACGAAGGATTGACAGAATACTTGGATATTAAGGTCAGGCTGTAGTTACAGTCAGGTGTCAATAAAATGAAGGTTTTTCATATCTGGCCAAATGGTTTGGTATTTAAAATTTGATGACAATCTTTGGGATACTTTTAAATAAAGAAATGGAATGCTAGGTTTCAAGGGCTCTCTGGAAAGACTATGAAGATTCAATTGGGTTTGGAAATACACTAGATTCATGAAGGCTAATTAAATGGCTCTGGCTGTAACCCAGGGTAGAAATGAAAAGGTTCTTAACTGGGAAACCTTCAAGATAGCAGAAGAGTAGGACATGGAGATCACTTTCCTCCCCACAAATACATCAGAAATACATCTACATGTAGAACAACTCCTATAGAACACCTACTGAACGCTGGCAAAAGACCTCAGACTTCCCAAAAGACAAGAAACTCCCCACGTACCTGGGTAGGGCAAAAGGAAAAAGAAAAAAAGCAGAAACAGAAGAATAGGGATGGAACCTGCACCTCAGGGAGGGAGCTGTGAAGGAGGAAAAATTTCCACACACTAGGAAACCCCTTCACTGGCAGAGACAGGGGGTGGCTGGGGAGGAATCTCCGGAGACACGGAGGAGAGCACAGCAACAGGGGTGCAGAGGACAAAGCAGAGAGATTCCCACACAGAGGATGAGTGCCAACCAGCAGTCACCAGCCCAAGAGACTTGTCTGCTCACTGGCCAGCAGGGACGGGTGGGGGCTGGGAGCTGAGGCTCAGGCTTCAGAGATCAGATCCCAGGGAGAGGACTGGGGATGGCTGAAGGGGGCTAGCACACCACAGCTAGCAGGGAAGGAGTCTGAGAAAAAGTCTGGACCTGCCTAAGAGACAAGAGACCATTGTTTCGGGGTGTGTGAGGAGAGAGGATACAGAGCACCGCCTAAACAAGCTCCAGGTATGGGTGTGAGCTGTGGATATGAGCACAGACAACAGAGACAGGCACAAAATGCTAAAGCAACTGCTGCAGCCACCAAGAAGCCTGTGTGCAAGCACAGGTCACTATCCACACATCCCCTCCTGGGAGGAGGTGCAGCCCTCCACTGCCAGGGTCCCGTGATCCAGGGACAACTTCCCCGGGAGATCACACAATGCGGCTCAGGATGTTGCAATGTCATGCTGGCCTCTGCCACTGCAGGCTCGCCCCGCATTCCGTACCCCTCCATCACCCTCCCCAGCTGAGTGAGACAGAGCCACCTAATCAGCTGCTACTTTAACCCTGTCCTGTCTGAGCAAAGAACAGATGCCCTCAGGCAACCTACACACAGAGGTGGGGCCAAATCCAAAGCTGAACCCCAGGAGCTGTGCAAACAAAGAAGAGAAAGGGAAATCAATCCTAGCAGCCTCAGAAGTAGTGGATGTATCCTGCATCTGTGGAAATCCTGAATAGACAACAAATCATCCCAAAATTGAGGCAGTGGACTTTGGCAGCAGCAATATATATACATTTTTTCCTTTTTCTCCATTTGTGAGTGTGTATGTGTACGCTTTTTTGTGTGATTTTGTCTGTATAACTTTGCTTTTACCATTTGTCTTAGTGTCTGTCTGTCCGTTCTGTTTTTTTTTTGGCTGTATAGTTTTTAGTGTTTGTTATCATTGGTGGATTTGTTTTTTGGTTTGGTTGCTCTTTTCTTTCTTTCTTTCTTTTTTTAATAATTATTTTTTATTTTTTATTTTAATAAATTTATTTTATTTTTTTCCTTCTTTCTTTCTTTTTTTCTCTCTTTCCTTCTGAGCCATGTGGCTGACAGTGTCTTGGTGCTCTGGCCGGGTGTCAGGCTTATGCCTCTGAGGTGTGAGAGCTGAGTTCAGGACATTGGTCCACCAGAGACCTCCTGGCTGCATGTAATATCAAATGGCAAAAGCTCTCACAGAGATCTCCATCTCAATGCTAAGACCCAGCTCCATTCAATGACAGCATGCTACAGTGCTGGACACCCTATGCCAAACAACTAGGAAGACAGGAACACAACCCCACCCATAGCTGAGAGGCTGCCTAAAATCATAATAAGGTCACATACACCCTGAAACATACCACCGGATGTGGACCTGCCCACCAGAAAGACAAAATCCAGCCACATTCACCAGAACACAAGCACTAGTCCCCTCCACCAGGTACCCTACACAACCCACTGAACAAACCATACCCACTGGGGGCAGACACCAAAAACAACAGGAACTACGAACTTGCAGCCTGTGAAAAGGAGACCCCAAACACAGTAAGTTAAGCAAAATGAGAAGACAGAGAAACACACACAGGTGAAGGAGCAAGGTAAAAACCCACCAGACCAAACAAGTGAAGAGGAAATAGGCAGTCTACCTGAAAAAGAATTCAGAGTAATGATAGTAAAGATGATCCAAAATCTTGGAAATAGAATGCAGAAAATACAAGAAACGTTTAACAAGGACCTAGAAGAACTGAAGAGCAAACAAACAATGATTAACAACAAAATAAATGAAATTAAAAATTCGCTAGGAGAAATCAATAGCAGTATAACTGAGGCAGAAGAATGGATAAGTGATATGGAAGACAAAATAGTGGAAATAACTACTGCAGAGCAGAATAAAGAAAAAAGAATGAAAAGAATTGAAGACAGTCTCAGAGACTTCTGGGACAACATTAAACACACCAACATTCAAATTAAAAGGGGCCCAGAAGAAGAAGAGAAAAAAAAAGGGACTGGGGGCTTCCCTGGTGGCACAGTGGTTGAGAGTCTGCCTGCCAATGCAGGGGACACAGGTTCGAGCCCTGGTCTGGGAAGATCCCACATGCCACGGAGCAACAGGCCCATGAGCCACAATTACTGAGCCTGCACGTCTGGAGCGTGTGCTCCGCAACGGGAGAGGCCGCGATAGTGAGAGGCCCGTGCACCACGATGAAGAGTGGCCCCTGCTTGCCACACTGGAGAAAGCCCTCACACAGAAACGAAGACCCAACACAGCCATAAATAAATAAATAAATAAATAAAATTAAAAAAAAAAAAAAAGGCACTGAGAAAATATTTGAAGAGATTATAGTTGAACACTTCCCTAATATGGGTAGGAAATACTCAATCAAGTCCAGGATGCGCAGAGAGTCTGGTACAGGATAAATCCAAGGAGAAACACGCCAAGACACATATTAATCAAACTATCAAAAATTAAATATACAGAAAAGATATTAAAAGCAGCAAGGGAAAAACAACAAATAACATACAAAGGAATCCCCATAAGGTTAACAGCTGATCTTTGAGCAGAAACTGTGCAAGCCAGAAGGGAGTGGCAGGACATATTTAAAGTGAGGAAAGGGAAAAACCTACAATTAAGATTACTCTACCCAGCAAGGATCTCATTCAGATTCGATGGAGAAATTAAAACATTTATAGACAAGCAAATCTAAGAGAATTCAGCACCAACAAATCAGCTTTACAACAAATGCTAAAGGAACTTCTCTAGGCAGGAAACACAACAGAAGGAAAAGACCTACAATAACAAACCCAAAACAATTAAGAAAATGGTAATAGGAGCATACATATTGATAATTGCCTTAAATGTAAATGGATTAAATGCTCCAACCAAAAGACATAGACTGGCTGAAAGGATACAATAAAAGGAACTGTATGTATGCTGTCTACAAGAGACACACTTCAGCCCTAGGGACACAGACTGAGAGTTAGGGGATTGAAGAAGATATTCCATGCAACTGGAAATCAAAAGAAAGCTGGAGTAGCAATTCCCATATCAGAAAAAATAGACTTAAAAATAGAGACTATTACAAAAGACAAAGAAGGACACTACATAATGATCAAGGGATCAATCCAAGAAGAAGATATAACAATTGTAAATATATATGCACCCAACATAGGAACACCTCAATACATAAGGCAAATGCTAACAGCCATAAAAGGGGAAATTGACAGTAACACAATCATAGTAGGGTACTTTAACACCCTACTGTCACCAATGGACAGATATTCCAAAAATGAAAATAAATAAGGAAACACAAGCTTGAAATGATACATTAGACAAGATGGACTTAATTGATATTTATAGGACATTCCATGCAAAAACAACAGAATACACATTCTTCTCAAGTGCTTATGGAACATTCTCCAGGAGAGATCATATCTTGTTTCACAAATCAAGCCTTGGTAAATTTAAGAAAATTCAAATCGTATCAAGTATCTTTTCTGACCACAATGCTATGAGACTAGATATCAATTACAGGAAAAGATCTGTAAAAAATACAAACACATGGAGGCTACACAATACACTACTTAATAACGAAGTGATCACTGAAGAAATCAAAGAGGAAATCAAAAAATACCTAGAAACAAATGACAATGAAAACAAGATGACCTAAAACCTATGGGATGCAGCAAAATCAGTTCTAATATGGAAGTTTACAGCAACACAATTCTACTCAAGAAAGAAGAAACATCTTAAATAAACAACTTAACCTTACACCTAAAGCAATTAGAGAAAGAAGAACAAAAAACCCCCAAAGTTAGCAGAAGGAAAGAAATCATAAAGATCAGATCAGAAATTTAAAAAAAAAAGTAATGAAGGAAACCGTAGCAAAGTTCAATAAAACTAAAAGCTGGTTCTTTGAGATGTTAAAAAAAAATGATAAACCATTAGCCAGACTCATCAAGAAAAAAAGCGAGAAGACTCAAATCAATAGAACTAGAAATGAAAAAGGAGAAGTAACAACTGACACTGCAGAAATACAAAGGATCATGAGAGATTACTATAAGCAACTATATGCCATTAAAATGGACAACCTGGAAGAAATGGACAAATTCTTAGAAAAGCCCAACCTTCTGAGACTGAACCAGGAAGAAATAGAAAATATAAACAGACCAATCCCAAGCAATGAAATTGAGACTGTCATTAAAAATCTTCCAACAAACAAAAGTCCAGGACCAGGTGGCTTCACAGGTGAATTCTATCAAACATTTAGAGAAGAGCTAACAACTATCCTGCTCAAACTCTTCCAAAAAATAACAGAGGGAGGAACACTCCCAAACTCATTCTATGAGGCCACCATCACCCTGATACCAAAACCAGACAAAGATGTCACAAAGAAAGAAAACTACAGGCCAATATCACTGATGAACATAGATGCAAAAATCCTCAACAAAATAGTAGCAAACAGAATCCAACAGCTCATTAAAAGGATCATACACCATGACCAAGTGGGGTTTATCCCAGGAATGCAAGGATTCCTCAATATCTGCAAATCAATCAGTGTGATACACCATAATAACAAATTGAAGGAGAAAAACGATAGGATCATCTCAATAGATGCAGAAAATCTTATGACAAAATTCATCACCCATTTATGGCAAAAACCCTCCAGAAAGTAGGCATACAGGGAACTTAACTCAATATAATAAAGGCTGTACATGACAGACACAGAGCCAACATCATCCTCAATGGTGAAAAAGTGAAACCATTTCCACTAAGATCAGGAACAAGACAAGGTTGCCCACTCTCATCACTATTATTCAACGTAGTTTTGGAAGTTTTAGCCACAGCAATCAGAGAAGAAAAAGAAATAAAAGGAATCTAAATCAGAAAAGAAGAAGTAAAGCTGTCCGTGTTTGCAGATGACATGATACTATACATAGAGAATCCTAAAGACTTTACCAGAAAACTACTAGAGCTAATCAATGAATTTGGTAAAGTAGCAGGATACAACATTAATGCACTGTAATCTCTTGCATTCCTATACACTAATGTGAAAAATCTGAAAGAGAAATTAAGGAAACACTCGCATTTACCATTGCAACCAAAAGAATAAAATACCTAGGAATAAACCTACTTAAGGAGGCAAAAGGCCTGTATGCAGAAAACTATAAGACACTGATGAAAATAATTAAAGATGATAGAAACAGATGGAGAGATATACCATGTTCTTGGACTGGAAGAATCAACACTGTGAAAATGACTATACTACCCAAAGCAATCTACAGGTTCAATGCAATCCCTATCAAACGACCAATGGCATTTTTCCCAGAACTAGAACAAAAAATTTCACAATTTGTGCGGAAACACAAAAGACCCTGAATATCCAAAGCAATCTTGAGAATGAAAAACAGAGCTGGAGGAATCAGACTCCCTGACTTCAAACTATACTACAAAGCTACCGTAACCAAGGCAGTATGGTACAGGAACAAAAACAGAAATATAGATCAATGGAACAGAATAGAAAGCCCAGAGTTAAACCCATGAACACATGGTCACCTTATTTTTGATAAAGGAGGCAAGAATATACAACGGAGAAAAGACAGACTCTTCAATAAGTGGTGCTTGGAAAACTGGACAGCTACATGTAAAAGAATGTAATTAGAACACTCCCTAACACCATACACAAAAATAAACTCAAAATGGATTAAAGACGTAAATGTAAAGCCAGACACTATAAAACTCTTAGAGGGAAACATAGGCAGAACACTCTGTGACATAAATCACAGTAAGATCCTTTTTGACCCACTTCTTAGAGAAATGGAAATAAAGACTAAAATAAACAAATGGGACCTAATAAAACTTAAAACCAAAACATTTTACACAGCAAAGGAAACCATAAACAGGATGAAAAGGCAACCCTCAGAATGGGAGAAAATATTTGCAAATGAAGCAACTGACAAAGGATTAATCTCCAAAATTTACAAGCAGCTCATGCAGATCAATATCAAAAAAAAATCAAACAACCCAATCCAAAAATGGGCAGAAGACCTAAATAGATATTTCTTCAAAGAAGATGTACAGATTGCCAACAAACTCATGAAAGAATGCTGAACATCACTAATCATTAGAGAAATACAAATCAAAAGTACAGTGAGGTATTACCTCACACCAGTCAGAATGACCATCATCAAAAAACTACAAACAATAAATGCTGGAGAGGGCGTGGAGAAAAGGGAACCCTCTTGCGCTGTAGGTGGGAATGTAAATTGATACAACCACTATGCAGAACAGTATGGAGGTTCCTTAAAAACCTAAAAATAGAACTCAGCAATCCCACTCCTGGGCATATACCCTGAGAAAACCATAATTCAAAAAAGTCATGCAGCACAATGTTTATTGCAGATCTTTTTACAATAGCCAGGACATGGAAACAACCTAAGTGTCCATCGACAGACGAATGGATAAAGAAGATGTGGCACATATATACAATGGAATATTACTCAGCCATAAAAAGAAATGAAATTGAGTTTTTTGTTGTAAGGTGGATGGACCTAGAGTCTGTCATACAGAGTGAAGTAAGTCAGAAAGAGAAAAGCAAATAGAGTATGCTAACACATATATATGGAATCTAAAAAAAAAAAAAAAATGGTTATAAAGAACCTAGGGGCATGACAGGAATAAAGACACAGACATAGAGAATGGACTTGAGGACACGGGGAGGGGGAAAGGGGGAAGGGTAAGCTGGGACGAAGTGAGAGAGTGGCATGAACTTATATATACTACCAAATGTAAAGTAGATAGCTAGTGGGAAGCAGCTGCATAGTACAGGGAGATCAGCTCTGTGCTTCATGACCACCAGAGGGGTGGGATAGGGAGGGTGGGAGGGAGACACAAGAGGGAGGAGATATGCGGATATATGTATATGTATAGCTGATTCACTTTGTTATAAAGCAGAAACTAACACACCATTGTGAAGCAATTATATTCCAATAAAGATGTTAAAAAAAAAGAAAAAGAAAATGTTCTTAACAAAAGAATAGGGGGAGGGGTGATTGGAAATAAGAAGTAGTTTCGAGAGGCATTTCAGATACTGATTTGAACAAACTTAATGATTTCTTAAGTTATCAGAAATTAGAATATGTAAGGAGTCTATGCTTTTCTTACATCATGAAGCACAAAAAGTAATTCTATTTTATAGCACATTGGGATAAATACCTTAGCAGAGGAAATCATATGACAACATGGGCAGAGATGAACAATATCAGGCACACCACAGTGAGAATCTCTGCTCCATGTTATTTCTGGGTCTCTGCTTGTATAACTGAGTGAATGATACCTTCTAGTGTATGTTTTGAGGGCAAAAATACTGAGGAGCAAAGGTTTGGACAAGTTAAATTAATCAAAGTGCAGACAGTCAACATGTATTTAGAAATTTTGGTCTGTATTTCAGGACAAAGCAGTAGCAGGAAAGAGGGATTTAAGGATTATGGATGTTTAGGCACTGGCAAAAGCCATGAGAATGCTTAAAATAAATAAATATAAATTTATTTTAAATAAATCAAATTTACATAAAATAAATTTATGTAAATATAAATGAATAGAATGAGAGCAGGTCAGTGAAGGAATCCAGGAAGCACTAAATTTTAAGGAGTCAGCCTGAGATGAAGAGCCAAAAAGAACACTGACAGTAAGTGTTAGAGAAGTTAGAGGAAAGACCAATAGTTTCATCCCACTTGCAAGATGAAAGATGACTGATCAACAATTTTCATTTACTCCACAGGAATCAGATAGTAAAAAGCAACAACAACAACTATTGAAATTGGAAACTAAGGTGTCTTTGGTAACCTTGGGGAGAACCGTGTAAGTGGAATGGTAGGCAAAATGCCAAAAGAATAAATATGAAATTGGAGATAAAAAACTGTAGACTACTCTTTTAAGAGCTTGTACTCTTTTAAGAGCTTGTACTCTTTAGAGAAGGGAAATACTTCACTAACTACACAAGATAGATTATGATAGTATGGCAGTTTTTATGATTAGATTTTTTACTTATGTCCATTTCTTTTTTTAAAATTTCAGTTAAAATGGAGAGGCATGGACAAGACAGAAAGAAGAATAAGAGGGATTAAAAAAATAATAAATGACAATAAAACTGAAGAAAGAACAACTAATGGAATAAGGCCCAAATAGGCAGCAAGATGTAAGTTGACATAAAAAATGGGGAAGTTACCCTCCTCCAGGAAAAAAAAAAAAAAAAAAATCATCTGAAATGGAAGGTTAAGAGGAAGGTGGTATTACAATTCAGACAATTTTTTAGATCAAAAGCTTAAAATACCGGCAAAGTATGCATCTCATTAAATTTGTTAATTTGTGAATTAGGAGGCAAGACTGTGTTATATGAGAAGGAGTCTATGAAGTGAGAGATTTGAGTATCATGGAGAGTATTAAGAATGGAGAGAGTCTAGAAGGGTTGCTGTATAAAATTGAGAATCCTTAAGAGTTTAGAGATCATGGTCATGTGATTTGTTTAATTCTATTCAGAATTAAGATTGGGAAAGGTGGAAGGTTGACTTAAACAATATTCAGGTTTAGGGAATTGAAGTGGCAGAAAACCAGGGAGTAAAATGTTTGATGTTTGGGCAAAAAGATATTGTAAATAATAAATGAAAAGAAATTACTGTCAGAAAGAGATTTGTTTAGAATAAATGTAAGGGAAAATATGTTCTAAAAATTATTATTCCTGGTAAATATCCAGAATTACTTATCAAAAGATAAACTAATGCTTGGTGTAGTATGTAATATGTTAGTATCTATAATATTTTATATTACTGCTACTGTAACTAAAAGAACCAACTAACATAAGGATCCCTGTTAACCTAAAATTCCAAACTCATTTAAAATCCAATTTAAAATAATTCCCCATGAATCACATTCAATATCTAATTTCATGTTCTTATGAAATATACACACCATTTATTTTTAGAAAAGGTGTACAAAATAAGTAAAAACATAATTGCTTAAACAATTCTGCAATAACACAAAGAGCTGCATTGTCAAATCAGACGCACAATCAGAGATTGAGCTTTCAGAAAAATGTCAAGGATAGAAATAATCACGGTGTATAAGCAGAGAGAAGTCTAGGATTGCCACTGCAGCTGTTACATCTTTTTTTGCTACATAAGAGTATATTCTGGTCCAGAGTAACATATGAAGTCTCTAAATAATGTTTGAAGCTACATCAATTACACCAAAAAAAAAAAAAAAAAAAAAAAAGCTGTTTCAGTCATGAGAAATCTCCATTTTATACTCTGATATTTATATAGCATACAGAACTTTTACCAGGGAGCCATGTTCATAAACCTATACATTCTAAGTGTGTTTATATTAAGTAATTCAAATAGGTGCATCCTGCTAAGACCCCTCCATAGATAAGGGCTCTTCTACTAGTAAATACCTTAGTACATTTGCAAAATGTTTCTCACAGACTGTTTACCAGGAGATTTGACCAGGCTATGTTCCTTGGGTTTTTTTTTTTTTTTTTTTCCTGCAGACATTTCTCCAGTAAAGTGAGAAAATCATCTGTAAGCCTAGTGTTGACCTTTTTTTTTTTTTTCCAGAGCCATACTTCTATATTTGACAATTTTTGAGCTTCCAACATTCATTTAAATTTCCAGCTTCTCATCATGGGAATTACAAAGTACAAAGAGAAGAGTATTTTAGCTGTGCCTTTTAGCTAAACAATGATATCAAGCAGTTTCCAGTTGCCTTCTGCGTATTTGCAACGCTAGCATCAATACAATTAGGCTCTTCAGGTAAAGTCTTAGATAACGTCAAGAACTACCTTACTGTTAGTTGGGTCACTTTCACCTTTGGACTACTCTGAAAATGTCTTGATTTAGAGAAAGCTACTTGTTTTACATTTCTTAGCCTATTAACATTTTGTTTGGACCTATGTAAGTGTGTGTATATGCTGTGTAAGCTTACGTCTGCTATAGATAACAGAATTAGAAGCTAGAGTTTTATAAATGATTACACCGGTAATGGAGTATAACAATTGGGCAACGTCACTACGTATGTAGGGAACAAACACACTTCTCTAATTTTTCAAACTGAGATGTTAAAAACTGTCCAAGTCATCCTATAATGTCACAAAACTTCCAGAAATTTGTCTATAAAAAAGTGAATTTGTACAAAATATAAATAGAAAAGCAGAAAAAAAGTCACTCTCAGTCTTGTAGGATCCTACAGTAGAGATCAAATGACCTTACTAAACAGACATTTAAATAGATCACTGAGATAACACTTTGAATTGGTTTTACTTTTATTTAAGAAAATCCTACTAAAATATATAAACAACCAATAAAATGTCATGATTAACTGCATCAAATGCTGCCAAAAAGTCCAACAAAATCATGAAAGACAACATCCGTTGTTGCAATCAAAAGGTCATTATTTACTTTCAATACAGCAGTCTCAGCACTATGATGAGGATGAAACCCTGATTGAAATTGCTCAAATGAGTCAAATTGCATCATGTGTTAATGTAATTGATTACAACCTCCAACACTTGAAGCACAGCCTAAATTAAAAAATGAATGATGGCGTTGCACTTTATCCAGAGTAATGAAGCTTTCTTCAGCACTTCTGGCTCAGTATAAATTCATGGTCATTTGAAGAGCTGACCCAGAGCCAAAAAGGAATTAAAAACTCTTAAAATGCTCATCAATGACTTTCCAAGTATCAATATCCAGGTACAAGACAGAGGACTGACTCCTGCTGAGAACCCATCCCCCATTCTAAGAGAACCAACAGACCTTACTAATCCTGAGAAAGAACCACCCAAAAAGAAAATGGAGGTTGTAAATTTAAAACAATTTCTTTGTGTCTACTTTGGTGTCTGTGAATACATACCAGCAGAAACTGAATTAAAATATTCACATACCATGCTCCTCGCAAGACTTTGCTATTTAAAGCGCTGTAAAAGGCATATTGTTGGATCTTAGTGGTCCTTTGGTGCCTCTTACAGATTATGAGAGACAGAAACTGTCATTGATCTCAAAAGGGTTGCTCCACATGCATTCCAAGAGCATCCCCAGGTAGGGTAGAGGTAGGAGGAAGAGATAAAATCAGGATAAGTGTTTCAAGAAACAGAACCAAGCTTGGCTCATTATTTATGCATGCAATGCAGTCAGGAAAAATAGGTTAAAAAATAAAAGGGTTGCTATGTAATAATAATCACACCAAAGATAACATACAGGGGGAGATTACCTTTTGCCAGCAATTATTGTAAGCAATTTACCTACGTGTGAAAATTAATGTACGTATTTGGTCCATAAAATATCCCCTAATCTGCAAAAAAATCCCTATTTTGCGGATTAGGAAACTAAGACACAGAGAAGGAATTCAACCAATTCACTCTGATTCAAACATTGTACAAGAGTTTGAAACTGAATTCAGATATTCTGGTTCAAGACCCTCACTACTATCTTCTAGGACCACTGTGCCATCTTTTTCCTATATGTGGTGAGTGACATGGGAGAATACACTTCAACTCTTACGTTACATTATTCTACATTTTACAACACTTGCATGTATGTTAGTGCTATACTGAAAACATCCATCCATTCAGCCTTCTATGCATAAAATGCATTAGAATCATAAAGGATAAATCCCTAAGTGCTATTATTAGATATACATATGAAACGACCTAACTCATAACTAAATAAATATTCAAAACCTTCACTAAAATTTATGAGAGTACAGATTGTCTTTGTTTTACATTTTCTATCACTAACTCTTTAGGGTTAAGAGGGTTTCTCAATAGCTTTTAGTAACAATGCAAAGATATATATTTTTTTTTCTTCAGTAATACTCCTATCATAATAAACTGTCTTAGCAGAGTGACATTATGACTGTGAAAATATACTCTATACATTCTCCCTTTCACATACACATATTGAATTTTATATCCTAAATATTAAGGCATGACGAGAGAAACTATAAAATGTTTTGTACTGAAGTAACAACACAAGGATAATTTCACACAAAATCATCACTGAATTTTATTGAAGTACATCAGCTGTCTCATCAACTGATTTTTGAAGTGGCAGAATGACCCAGCACATCACATCTAATGACAAAGAAAGTGAATGTAATTAAAATCCAACGTAGGGCAAAAGCTAATAACTGACAAATGAAGAGAAAGCATTAAAGTTATGTTAAAAGGTGAATTAATAACCTTGAAGAGAATAATGCTAAAACACTCTAATGACTACATTTCACCGATAACTTTCCAAATTCTGAAGTCCGTCATTTGTCCTTTTAATTTGTGTCCAAATATCCCAAGATCAATGAGGAAATGCTAACTTCCCTGTTTTCCAAGCAATTTCAAGTCCTTCCATCAGTAGTTATTTTACTTTTAATTTCCTTCCCATACTTATTGCAGATTCTTCTCTTTTCAATTTTGTTCATGTTTCATGCCTCTGACTTTTCATTTAGTCACATCATAGGTCGTAAAACTGTGCTTTATTCTAAAGACCAGTGAACTTAGCAGACTAATGAAAGTTGAATCCAAAGAACTGTGGTTGAATTTCCATTTTACTACTTAGTAAATGGGTAGTGTTGAAATTAACCTCTTGAATTTCTGCTTTCTCACTGTACAGGGAATTTTTAAAATAACCACATTTGCAGATTACTTATAAGGAAGAAATGTGTTAATTTGAAAGAGTCCTTCAGTTATACAGGTGTAAAATATTATTTTCAATGGTAACTGATGGCTCAACAATACCCAATAGTACAATTAGGAGAATGAAAAATAGCAGTATACGCCATGGTTTTTAAGAGGTTTTTAAATAATGTAGTTCATTATTAAATATGTAGTTCATCATATTCAACTCTTTTATTTTACACAAATGAAGAACTCGTCACAGAGAGAAATGTATTCGAGGCCCCACAAATATCAGACTTAGAGATTTTGGGGAAAAAACTCTTGAATTGTGGTCAAATGTTTTTTCCAAAAAAAAAAAAAATAGTCTTTCATGATACACTAAGTAGATAAGTTGTGGATAAGTACTGACAGGAAGAGAGGGGATGGGATCCCGCTTCCAAATTGGCACAAGGCTATTTTAGAAGTCATACCAAATATAAAACTCTGAATAAAGAGACTAGATTTTGCCTTTGAATTTGTGACTACAGAGAAGGCACAAATTCATTGTGCTCTATTTTCTCTGTATGTAAAATGAATAGAACCAGATAATCTATAATGTCCTTCAGCTCAGAGACTCAGTTTCCTATCATTCTCCGTTGACTGGAGTATGTGACAATTAAGAATTTAGCTTTATGGTAAAGGTCAAGTAGTTTAACCCTGGCTCATCCAGGAATTCTCTTGACCTTGGACAGATTACTGGGTCTAAACTTTACATTCTCTGAAATGGAGATACAAATAGCACTTATTTCATAGAGAAGCTCTGAGGATTTATTGTTATAATTAGTAAAAGCACTTTGCACATACAAAGTGCTTGGTCAATATGAGCTACTAATTTCCCTTAGGATCATGAACGTTCATCTACCAGTACCAGCAGATCCTCATCCAGAGTCTATACTCAATATGTGAGTAATAATAATAATAACAATAATAATAATAGATAATAGTAATGGTAAAAAGCATTTATTGATTACGTAATGTGCCAGTACAATTGGTAGCGACATCTGATTGAGGAATTATTATGAACCATTTCCTTTCTAAGTGAGAAGATGTGGTTTTTAGGACATCACATGAGTAGTATTTCAACAGTTTACTATTATTAACCATCATTTAGATCAGAAAGGCAATTGAAATCATGTCTGAATGGAAATACTATGCAATTTCCTTACATTACTGTTTAGAATAGCCAAGATATGGAAACAGCCTTAATATCCTCTGAAGGATGAATGGATAAAGAAATTGTGATATATTACAAGTTCTTGTGAGGGCTTCCAAGCAGTAGAAACATTAAGAAAAAAAGCAGGGAAGTGTGGACATGCTTGATGTGTTTAGGAAACAGTTAGGGATATAAGAGAGTAGCTGGAACAGAATTCTTTCCAAGACCTTGAGTGTCATGCTATAGAATGTACTTTAAATAATTATTTTCTTTAGTCATTAAAGTGATACATGTTCTACATCTGGAAAAGACAAAAACTGTAATTCAAAAAGATACATGCACCCTAATGCTCATAGCAGCACTGTTTGTAATGGCCAAGACACGGAAGCAACCTAAGTGTCCATGAACAGATGAATGGATAAAGAAGATGTAGTATATATAAAATGGACTATTACTCTGCCATAGAAAAGAATGAAATATTACCATTTGCAACAACATGAATGGACTTAGAGATTATCATACTGAGTGAAGTAAGCCAAAGACAAATATATAATATCACTTATACATGGAATCTAAAAAGTAATGCAAATGAACTTATTTACAAAATAGAAGCATACTGACAAACATAGAAAACAAATTTATGGTTACTATAGGGGAAAGTTGGGAGGGGATACATTAGGAGTTTGCAATTAACAGATACACACCACTATTTATAAATTAGATAAATAACAAGTACTTACTGTAGAGCACAGGGAACTATATTCAGTATCTTGTACTAACCTATAGTGGAAAAGAATCAGAAAAAAATATTTATGTGTAACTGAATTACTTTGCTGTACACCTGAAACTAACACAAGATAGTAAACCAACTATAATTCAATCAAAAAGTAATACATGCTCACTATGGAAAATTTAGAAAAAACAAAGAAGTACTACAAAGAATAAAATAAAATTACTGTAATCTTTAAAAAAGAATATGTGGTATATACATACAATAGAATTATTATTCAGTCTTACAAAATAAAGGAAATCCTGCCATTTGTGGTAACATGGCTGGACCTAGAGGACATTATGCTCAATGAAATAAGCCAAACATGGAAAGAAAAATATTACATGATGTCACTAACATGTGGAATCTAAAATAGTCAAAAGAGTAAAAGCACAGGGTAGAATGGTGATTTCCAGGGGCTGGGGGAATGAAGTAAGGAGTAGGTGATGGTCAAAGGGTATAAAATTTTACTTATGCAAGATAATTAAGTTCCGAAGATCTAATATACAGCATAGTGCCTATAGCTAAGAATATTGTATTGTGTATTTAAAATTTTCTAAGAGGCTAGATCCTATGTGTTCTTACCACATACACACAAATAATAAAGGGAGTGGGAGGAAACTTTGGGAGGTAATGGATATGTCTATGGCCTTGATGGTAGTGATGGTTTCATGAGAGTGTACTTATCTCTAAACCCACTGAGTTGAATACATTAAATGTATAAAGTTTTTAACAAGTAAATCATACCTCAATAAAATGGTTAAAAATACCAAGCAATTTCCAAATACAGATCTAAAGTCCTGGATCTGTGATTCACTGATTTTGTTTTAATCTCTGAATCAGATGGTCCTGTGTATGACATTCTAACACTTAGAGCACATCAAAAATTGCTTCTAAGTAATTGTTTTAAAACTTAAGTATGAAAATTGCATTAGAAATTGGGTGAAAATATTTCTAAGTTACTTGTGACATTTTGTAAGTAATATGGTAGACACAATCTAAAATAGAAAAAAAAAATAAAAAAATAAGATGTCTAAGGGGAAAAAAGGAATAAACCTAACAAGTAGCCATCACACTAAATAGGTATAATAACATTTGTAAATTAATTTTAAAGACTATAACATAACAACATAAAGTAAAATATGTACTGCTTTGTGCTCATTTGTGCGCTATTGTTCTTATACTAAAATCCTTTGCTAAATAAATGTTGCATATATGACATTATTTATTGGAAAGTGTGACATTGACTATATATTTATTCAAAATAGAAATCAAAATATTTTTTTAAATCCTGATATAGCAGGAGTTTTAATGGAGAAGGAAGTGAGTAGATTAAAGAGTTTATCAGTGCTGATTCAGAGAGGAGAGAAAGTTACCAAGAAGAGGGAGGAGTCAAAT
Organism: Eubalaena glacialis; assembly: GCF_028564815.1. Taxonomy (NCBI): domain Eukaryota; kingdom Metazoa; phylum Chordata; class Mammalia; order Artiodactyla; family Balaenidae; genus Eubalaena; species Eubalaena glacialis. The sequence continues at coordinate 37,164,410 of NC_083731.1, read as the reverse complement.
CAAAAGCAATAAGACTGCATGAGTACCAGGGTCACTGGATTTAATTTTTTTGCTAACATCAGACTAATATCATTAGAACCATTTTGTATTTGGGGTTGTATCTACTTCTTTGATGTTTTTGTGGTTTTTGATGATATAGCCTATAGTTGATGTAGGAGGATTATTTCCTTTCCTTACTTATTATCTGACTTCTGATGAACCTATAGCTGCAGGTAAAATAGCCATGCTCTTTTCTCTGTGTGTATGTGTGTGTAGTGTGTATCTGTGTGTACTTATGTTTATTTTCCTCTATTTATCAAATAATATATGCCTATTGTTGAGACATTGGAATATTTACAAATAAAAATATTAAAATCATCTAAATTCACTCCACCAATATGTTGATTCTATGGATGGAATTATATGCCTCTTTATTCTGAATGCAGAAAGGAAGGCCATCCTAAGGGGGACTATCTTGTCCTTCACATCCTGAGTGTCACCTACATGCAAGACACCAAACCCAGAGCTCAGTAGGGGGCCCAGTCTGTGAGGATGCTTAATAAGTAGTTGTGAAATGGTGGCTGAAATATTATCAAAAATAAATATTCTTCTGTACCATCAAGTATTTTTCCAAATCTTGATTTTGAATTGCTTCATAATAGCATGTTATATATATATATATATATATATATATATATATATATATATACAATAGCAAAAAATTGCCAGCTCAGATGTATATAATTCTCATGCAATTCTGCTTGAAATAATTGCTAAATTTAGAGTTACCATTAAACTCCAGATGAATAAAACTTAATTTATTTGAAAATACTTTAAAACATCTATGCTACATTAACAGAACAAGGTATTATGTTTACATTTTTTTCTTCCCTTCTCAGGGAAGTTTTAGGAACTGGAAGTTTAGTGTTGTCTCATATTGTCAGTCCCTCTGACTCACAGTTCTTTTCACCATTACCATTCTTTCTTTCATCAGGTTTTTGTTCTGAGCAATTAAATGTTGCTATTTATTAGGCTAATCAACTATACTGGAAACCTATCTAGAGCAATGATACCTACCACTTTGTAGTTTGGGGGGATTTACATCTAATTCAGCTTTTGAAAGGTATCACACTCATTTATAGCAGTTTGAGCATACATTTTTATCTTACAAAAAATAAACCACAAATGCAACCATAAAACTTCTAGGAAGGTAATCAAGCTATAAAACATATTGTCAACCCAATCTGAAATACTCTTCATGGGAATACAAATGTAAATTATGTCAGATTTCTTTAGCAACCTAGCAAGAAGAAAAATGACATGATTTAATCATTTTTGCATAGAAAGAAAAATGCTCCTACTTTTCATGAAAATCAAGTATTTCAAAAATGGAATTTTACACTAAGCACATGAATTTACATGTTTTCTTCAGAAAAATTAAACATGAGGCACTTAGGAAAGATTCCTTTGTTGTAATCAGGTGTGAAAAGGCATCAAAAAAGCAACAATGTGAACTTGTTTCTGAATTTCCTACCTAGCACTGTGAACCATCCCTCAAGAACAAAACTTGAAAACATAAAAGAAGGTAACTTTTATTAAGTATGAATCAGTCACAACAGCTTTGAACACTAAGTAACACTGCCCTTATTTCTCTGCAGGGCTGCAGGTTTCTCAGACAGGTTAAGTCACTTGCTCAAGGTCACCTCACTAGTTGGAAGCAGGAGAGAGCTTGCATCAAGCCAGGTTTTGCGTTAAAGCCCCATGCTCTATCCATTGTATCATGTTGTCTCATATAAATAAAGAGAAAATGACAGAGAAAATTGATAAATGAATGAATGAGGCTGTACAACTTAGAAAAAATAGATTTTGCTTTGTCACAAATAAAATGTTTTCACATCTTTAGGATTACTTTTCATATTTCATTTACATTCTTACACTTCCTTTTGAATTTTAGTTTGTGTTTTTTCCTTCAGTCTTTATTTTTCACACTACACATTTGTCTGTAGCTATTTTATGTTTTCCTCCCTCAGGCTTTATTTGTGTATAATGTTATACATTTGCTGGAAGTATCATTTCTTAGTGAGTTAAATAGGAATCAGTTATCTGGTTATTAAAGTTCTGTGTAGTTGCCATTCCCACATTGCTTTTTCCTTGATCTAGAATTGAATTTTATTACATATGTTTAACTTTACAGTTAAGTAAATTAAACAATGAATTTAAATCATGGCAATTAACTCTGTAACTTACCTGTTACGTTTGTACTCCATTGCAAACTGAAAATGTGAAACAATTGGTGTACATGGATGTGATTTTCTTTTAATTTTGAATATGAATTGTCTATAACAAAATTATTTGCTTTAATACTGTATTGTATAATTAGTATAAAAATAATTATACAATAGTGCATTCATATGCTAACTATATAACAAAACTATTACTTGATATCTAAGAAAATGTTCCAAATTAATTACTGAAATATATTTTTAACTTCATATAGCCTGCAAAATATTAAATTGACAAATGTAAAAATCGTATTATAATGTTGCCATGTGAACAAGTACTCACTATATAAATGCATACAGTTTTATGTGTTTATAAGTGTTTATACTTGTAAATACAAATACATACATTTAAATGTGTGTGTGTATGCAGAGAAAGAGAAATACCAAGAAGTTTGCATAATACAGTACAAGAGTGCCACCTTCTGGATTTAGTACACTTAGTGATAGTTTTTCTAACGTCCGTAGGTTCCAAAAAGTGTTTATGAATCATGATACTTCTTCTTAGTTTTCCCTGCATTTTATTATTTATATTTAAATATTGTTTTTAATATCCCTATTCTTTTAATATGACTGGAATTAATTTTGTGTATAAACAGATTTCTAGATAATATAGATTTCAAAACTTACTCCAGATGTAACAATTTGTATATTAGTGATAGTAACAAGGCCGAACTAAAAGAAAACAATACAATCAAAATATATTGATACATTTGAAAGTTAATTCATTTATTCATTTCCTAACTATAAAAACAGATGTCATCAATAAACACAAATGCCCAATATCTTGTATAAAATATAACGGCAAACACATTTTTTAAACAGATTTCACTGGTCTGATATTCTGAATTTATATACACCTTGGTTTCCTACAAAAGTAGTAAAACTAATAAGAAAACTCAAAATAAGCTTATTAATATTACATGATCAAGAATGATCAGACATTATGTAAATTGAGCAAACATATCTTTGGTTTAAACTATAGAGTATATTTCATTTCTCCTTGGGTACCAGACTCTCTGATCCATCAGGAAGCTGAATTATGGTGTCCTTCCTTACCCAAGACTTCTCATACTATAATCAGAACTTGCTCTCCATTTAATCCTCAGTCATTTCCAACAGTGTACTAACTCACTTAGAAGAGTGATAAATTGTAATTGTTAATTTTAGTTACATCATACAAGTTGTTGATGTCTTTTCTATTAAAGAAATGTCAAGGCTTTCAGAGGGACCCTGGCCAATGGTAGTATTGCCTTATCTTCCTTTTGCCCACATTTCCTTTTTTCCTTCTTTTACCTATGTTTTTTATTGGTGTGTGCTTTTTTCGGTAGAGATTTTCCTGGGCCTATAAAAATTATACCCTTTTTGACACTTTATATATTGCACATGGATAAGACCAATCCTGCATATAAATACATCAAGTATGCATAAAAATCTTAAATACATCAGAAGAGATAACCAATTTTTGTGGTAGACAATATTTGATAATATAATGTAAATGCTCTTAGCCACTCTAACATGAATGCTAATTTTATGTAACCTATTTTCTAAAAGTCTCTTAAAGAACTTCTACTTCTTTCTTCTTTGGAGGAGGATTGGGAGTTCAAGAATTATGACACTTCTCCATTGTATGTGTAAAATTGTGACAATACATTATTTTAAACATGGGATAGTATCCTTGTCCAGATTTCTTACCCTTCAAAGATTACTCATTCATTCTTGAATCCCCAGATGATAACTTCTCAAGTATATTCAACTAATGGGAATATGAAGTGTACTGAAACAAAATGAAAGTGAATAATGAAACAATTCATTATAATAGAAGAGGATTTTAAATGCTTATGACTTAGAGCTCTACATATAATTCAAAGAATCAGAGCATTGTTGAAGACAGCTCTCCCATCCTATTAATATATCAACAAGGGCATATTTTGAGACTCCTGCACTAATTTCTGTCATGTAGCTCCCAATGACATCAGCATCTGTTCCAAATATAAAATGAGTACAATTCATACATAAGAGATTTGCAGCTTTGTAGAGAATAGTACTTTACTTTCTATATAGAAGCTTAGAAATTCTTGAACCTAATAACAAACAACTTCAAAAATGTGTGGTAACCTCTCTTTATATGTACACATAACCAACTGGAAAATGAATAGGAGTTAAACACACCACCAAAAGGACAACGACTTCCTTTAAATCTCTTACAAGGTTACTTTCTGCAGTTTTCAATAAAAATTTATTTTAACTGAAATTTCTTTTACAACTACATATATTTCAAAATGAATTTACTGTTTAAATAATAATTAACCTAAAAGATTAAATAATAAATTAGCACACAAAATTAGCACTCTTATAACAGAATTGAGAGTGCAGTGGGATTTCCAGAGACAGAGATTCAAATTGGTATATCTTGTAAATCAAATATATCCAGACTTACCTAGACAATTCTTGTAGTGAATCCACTAAAGACCTGAGTGTGTGAGGGACTTACAAATCTCTTGATAAGTATTTCTTCCTAATGAAAGAGAAGGTTGAACATATACTTGGTGCAAGGATGTCAACAATGGGAGAGAAAGGGCACTTGTAATTGTAGCCTTACATATATTAGACATCACTCATATGCTAGATCTTTCAGATTCCTGCCAGGATTTCAAGAACAAGATGCTATCTTGGAAGAATACCTGTTTATATAAATGAAAATAATCACAGAAGTTTTGACAAACAACTGAAAACCCAAAACTGGGCAGCTTGGTAAATTTGCTCCACAATTGGAAGAAACATATTTGTACCAGTTAAGTGTGATGGCTTTTTATTGGTTGAAATACATGGCATCCTATATGTCTTTGGAATGGTGGAGGAAGTCTCCATAGCAACCACGACTCAGTGGTTCCATAAAATAATGCCTGCCAGTAGCAGAAGAGGAGGCAATGACAGATGCTGACCAGTAGTCCAAGTGACTGATCATCAGCACATGTGAATGAAACTTTGGGAAATTTAAATTCACTGCAGTATCCAAAATGCTGTGGCTGGTGGTGAGACAAGGAAATGTAGTTTTAGATATCTTTATTCGGAGTCTTGAATAACTAGGAAAATATCAGGAAAAATAAAACCATGAGGCAATTTGTAAAGATTATGCTATCCTTTAAAAATAATCAAATCTCCAGAACATAATGCCATTTTTAAAGTTAGTAGAGCAAGTTAGTTAGTAGGGCAAGACTGCTAATTAATGATCTCTTCATGCTGTGCTTATTGTCACTGGAGAAAAAAAAGAAAATTTCCCTTAAAAGGTCTAAGGTCAGAGCTAAAACCACAATTGAAATTGTAATAGGGAAGAACAAATCTGACTCCATATTGGATCTGTTTCTTTTACTTTAACCTTTGTATTCTATTGCTCTTGCTACAAGTTAAGAATGTTGCCTATAGCCTGAAATATGTAGGATAGCCCATTCTCAAAGCTCTAACCTTTAAAGGTATAACACTTTTCCATTCATAAAGAGATAAAAAGTTGCAGAACAGAGAATAACATTTGTCTTGTTAGAGTTTTACAGGAACATTGTGGCCTGACACCAAGAAGTTTGCAACAACCAGCCACACCCACTCCTCTTTGAGTATAAAAGAAGCTGGATTTCTAACTCAGGTAATATGGTTCTTTGGGACACTAGTCCATCATCTTCTATGTCTACTCCTTTCCAAATAAAGTTGTTATTCCTTGCCCCAACAACTTGTCTGTTTATTGGCCTGTTATCTGGTGAGCATATGAGCTTGGACTAACCAAAAACATGGGTATTCACAAATTTATACCTGGTCTCCTAAGAAAGTGAGGTCAGCACCCTGACTCCAAATTTCCAGGCAGCTCCATGAGTATCAAATCACCACTTGGGTCCTTGATGGATACTGTGGGAGTATTCTAGGCAAAGCAAAACAAAATGAAACAAAATAAAATAACAACAATAACAAAATGACCAAAAGTAAGGATTTTCCTTAAAAATCTCTGCATTCTTTTACCATGTAGAAATTAAATAAACCAAATTTGAGTCTGAATTTTTAATGTCTTGATACAAGAAATGAAATGCATCACCTGTTTTTGTGCATTTTTAATGGCTTTTAATGGAGCACTAATTGCAGTAACAATATCACTGCTTTTTTCAAATGAAGAAAAAAAAATGACTTGAGTGGTAAATACATGTTATAAACATTCTGGGGCTCATTTTGCTTTACAAATATATGAGTTGGTATATTTCCTAGCTGAGGGATATTTACATGCCCCTATTAACCATACCAACAACAAGGGGAGAAAATGACTGAAAAGCTAGAAAACAATAATAATAGAGAGTCAGAGGGAATGAATAGCTTCTACTACTCCAAAGAAAAGCTCCAACCTTCCATTCTGGAATCTTTATGAGTTCTTCTTTTATATCAGAACCTCTCCACAGGATGAGGAACTTGGATATACATTCCCCTAAGGGCAGGGCCCCCTAACCAATTTAACAACATTATACACAAAATATTGTAGTGTGATATAGAAAAGGGAGGTACTCTGGAAAGGATTTGAAGGCATTTATGTGAAGCTTGATTTTTTTAAGCAATTATATTTTGATACTTCATATTATGAAGTTTTAAAAATTAAAGCAAAGTATTAGGGAAGATATTAACTGTTGATGCAAAAGTTTTATCAAAACTTTTGATAAGAAACAGGCTTGCTTCCATAAGTATAACTTTATACCAAATTCTATAATTAAAGGGCTATACATATTTCCTGATCAAAACTTTTTAATGATGATCTTTTCAAATTCTTCATAGTCATCATATATTAGAAAGTTTTGCAGATAAAATGATAAAATATTTAACCCCAAACTGACTGCCTTTGAGGAGAGGAAGAAGTAAGCCTGAACTACAACAAGGGACAATTCTTAAGTGATCTCAGTGCTACTGTGATTAGAATGTAGAAATTTTAATTTACCAAACCCTCCAATATGCAAGTGTTTTTTAGTACACATTCACTCCATGAATTTGAAGGAGAGAAAAGAAGGAGACATCCTAATGCATACTGAAATTTAAGCTTTATTATAAAATGCATGTTATCAATGACTTAGGACATGAGCTGCCAGATCCACACTTCTCTTTGGAGAAAGAGTAGGAGGCCATACATAGATATCATACCCTAGAGGCTGTCATTTCAGCCCTTCCTCTGGTTTCTTATGGTGTTTCCAAACCTGTTGTGAATTAGGGACATTACTTTGTATCTTGAGTGAGAGATTAACAGAGGATCAGAGAATTTCTGCAAGTACTGTGGTGAGGCCACTTTGCTGCTCTTTGCAATGGTTTCTATTGATCATTTGCAACCAATGAGAGAAGCAGTACATCATATTGATCTGAATGCCTCTTTAACATTGCCTCCAGAAAACCAGTTATTTAGAGTGTGAAATTAATTATCTTGAGGATAACACTTATTTATCTCATCAATAATGTATTCTGTATGCTATTTTTCATATGGAATCATAGCTGCCTATATTGTCCAGCATAGGTGATCAGATAGCCTTGACATTGAGACCTGCAAGTCAGCAAATTCAGGAGAGAATAGAATCCATCATCTCTGATTTGATTGGTGTAGTTTGATGAATTAATTGAGCAAATTTGTTGACTTAGAGAGAAATCAAGATAATACACATTATTTTGAATATTTTCACTTAGACAAAAGAAAATTCATCAATGGTAATAGTCTAATTAAAAAATTGTCTTATACACCTCTTTTATAATATGTATCTTTTCAGTTCCCCATTAATTTTAAAAAGGGAGAGATATTAAAAATAATAGAAATATCTGTCTGAATACGAAAATCCATGTATATATTTTACTCTCACTCCACCCCTGAATCTTTTAAGGTCTTTGTCAAAACCAATTTGACAGTGATTTCTTTTTAACTGTTTGCCTTTAGGGAGTTTCTCTAAAGTATTCAACTTAGTGCATCTAGAACAAAATAAATCTATTTTTCCTGCATTCATGAGTCATCACATTGCATATTATTTGATTAAATACCGTAAATAAATTAACACATGCCAAAATTAGCATAAATAGCCACAGGACTAATGCAACTCATTCTTAGTAAGTGCAAAATACACCACACACACACACACACACACACAATAGCCCAATTGTCATAACTATTAAAAAGAATATAAAATGTAAGTTCATCTGTCATATCTATTATATGGAAGTAAATTTTGAAAGCTTCTACTGTGATGTCTTGTCAGCAATTAAATAATGTTCAACAGTAAATACCAATACTCACTTCTAAGTATATCTTATATTCCTACAGAGGAATTGATGTCTCCTCAATAAAATGTCTTCTCCCTTTTAAACACATTTATTTCCAAAAATATATTTTTCACTGTCATTTCTTTATTCAACTTAGTCCTACCTATAATGCCACAGTCATGTGCCTAAGGAGAACTTAGATTTTTTCCCTCAGCTGTAGTTGCTTGACTCATCCACTACCATAATCAGGTTCACTTCTTCATTTAGCATCTGCAAATTTGGTTAGTCTAACTTCAGTTAGTCCTTTGTCCCCACCTTTCTGATGTTCCAGCTGGTCAGTAAGACACACGAGAGCATTTAAACACTAGTTCAACTTCCAGGATATTTAGAAAGTACAATCAATTCTCTAGAGACAAATGCAAACAGCTATATCCTTTTATGATCCAGACACTAATTTTCTTAGAAAATAGTATTTCTGATGCAAAGTTGAAAAGTGTAAAAACAATATATATGAAAATACAGTTTGAAGGTAAAAAGTCAGAAGTTTACATAGAAATTACTTCTGTAGCTATTTAAATATACACATGCACACACCTTATCCCAACATAGTTTATTCCATATGGGAGGAATGTGATGAATTGAATGTTTGTGTTCCCCCCAAATTCATATGTTAAGATCCTAACCCCCAATGTGTTGATATTAGTAAGTAAGGCCTTTGGGAGGTAATCAGGTCATGAGGGTGGAATCTTCATAAATGGGATTAGTGCCTTTATTAAAAGGACCCGAGAGCTCTCTCGAGAAACGAGAAGACTGTAGTCTGCAACACGGAAGAGAGCCCTCACCATAATGCAACCATGCTGGCACCTTGATACCAGACTTCCAGCCTCCAAAACCATGCAAACTAATTTTTGTTGTTTACAAGCTACCCAGTTCATCATATTTTGTTACAGCAGCCCTAGCAGACTAAGACACATATGTCTGGTTGACGGTTAATACTTGAACTAGATAGTTTGTGTTTTTTCAAAGCTCCACAGTAATTCTTAGATTTGTATCTCCATCTGAGAAGTGATTGCTTACATTTGTCCATCACAGATCACAGGAGAAATTGAATTGTTCGGGGGAAGGGAATAGAGAAATATACACAGACAAAAATAATAAAAGCATTCTGGGATTCCTAATTACTAAAATGTTGCTTCTTTGTGGCACAATTTAGAATCCAAAATTTGTGAGTAAAAATTTCGATTGATAGAACTCTTCCATCAAGTGATTAATTGGGGTACTGTCTTCACATTGCCTGTGGAAGATGCGGTTCCCCTTTAGACTGTATCATCTGAAAGACTTTTATTCATGAGAAATTGTCTGGACCTTTCTTCCTTTTTATTTATTTTGTGACTCCTGTGCTTCTGGTACTTCAATGGTGAACTGAATGAGAATTCTCAGTGTTAGGAGAGAGACTCCATCACTCTCCTGAATTCCAGGAATGGGTCCCACATGTTTCTTTATTTCTTGGAATTAGAATATGTCCTCAAAGGGATTGTTGAACTAAAATTGACGGGGTTTTTTTGATGTTTCTTTAGCCTCTCTTCCCCAAGGTTTGTTCTTTCTCAAATCTCTTTAGTTCTCAGACTTTTACTTTTTCAAGCTGTGAATAGCTTTTACCTCTTCTATTGTGATCAAAGGTTCAGCTCTCTTTCCATGCAGTAGGACAACTTGACTGGCATCCCTGTCATATTGCATTTTATTTCCTATTGTGCTTTTTACATCTGTCCAATGTAACATTTTGACATATTCACCTATTTCCTCTCTAAGATATTAAGGACCAGTACTACTTGCTGTATTTAAACATTTCTTCCTTTAAGAAAAAAAGAGACTTTTCTAAGAGACGAAAGAGTCTTTAGGATGATTGCATTCTTCCTCAAATTTCTGATATTTCCTTTTGAAAGTCCCAAACTCTGTCTGTTGCAAACATACCCTGTGAGGCACTTTTACTTCTCATTGTTGTTTTCCTTGAGTCTGAACAAACATGATTCCTAGAGTCAGGGTATTTCCAGAACTGACTGTTTACTCTCTGTGTTTAGCCACTGTTTGCCACACTTCCATCAATTTTTTTCCTCTCCTCCAATGCAGAAAGATTACTCCTACACTTAAAGACCCGATTTCTCTTTATTCATTGATGTAGTCAACTATAGCATTAGGTTGGAACCTACATTCAGCAGCACTGAAATATATAACCATGATCAATGGTTATCTAATCAACAAACCAAATCCAAGTTGAGCACCTGAGAGAAATTACCAGTTGGCCATAGGATTTCACAAAAGTTCACCCCATGATGATTCCTTTTGTGACCCTGGATGTTATTCTAAACAGAATAAAGAGGGAGAAGATTTGTAATAGTCAATATATACCAACTAAAGCATTGGGAATTAGGATCCAATGAATGATCTAAATAAATCACACTGGCAAGCTGTGCTTTATTGAATGAGCTCACCTAAACTTCACTGTTTTTACAATTCAAAGTCAAAAGCAAAACTCCCGAAGTCCCCCGAATGAATTCCTACACATTGTTATGTCAGTATCTGTGTGCCTGGAAAGTTATCTACCAGACTTGGAGCAACATTTGTAAATTGAGTTCCAAATACAAAGGGAATCTGATTCATTCATTCATTCATTAATCTATTCAATTAATCATTTATTCACTCATTTGTGCATTCCTTCTACAAATATTTATTGAAAAAAGACGATGTCTGAGATATTATTTTAATCATAAGTAGATTCTATAGTAAAAAGTATTAATAGCATATGCTGTATTCTCCAGGAACTACCATTGTACCAGAGATAATATTTAACAAAGGATTACACAAATAATTTTCTCAAAATATGGTAAACACTGAAGGAAAAGCACAGAATACAGGTTTGACACAAATCCAATGAGAGTTCCAAGTCCATAAACTTTCCCGTCTACTAAAAATACACCAGACATTGACAATGAGATTTAAAGTCGTTTTTTAAAGTAAGTCTCCATTCTACAGGTGTTAAGTTTGTAGTAAAAACAAGGTAGCATATAGGGGACAAAGTAAATGATTCAGCAATCAATTCACCAAATTTCCATGGCACACAGAAAACATTTGTAGAAAATTTGGAATGAATACAATGGAGAGCAATATTTAATATCATTCTAAGTCATTACATAAACATTTGGAAATCTAAACTGAAATAGTTAAATAATAAAAACATTGTTTTCTTTTAAATATAGCAAACCCTAATTATTTATTAGATGGCTTAGTCAAATCATTTTATATAACATTTGAATCTGTGGTCAATAAGACATACATAACCACATGTATTAAAACAACAAATGGAGGGAATTTAGCAATTTCATTTGTAAAAGTTGTTTTCCCCAAACTCCAGTTGGCACCTGTATATAACATTAATGTACCAAATATCTTTTTTCCCCCAAGGATTTTTTGAATGCGATATATTACAAATAAATATTCAAAATGAAAACGACTACACAAGGTATACCCTTCAGCTAATACTAGCATTCTGTCCAAATGTCAGGTTGGATTTAAACTTTTAAAGCCTGATTTAGAATTTGACACTAATTTCCTTCAATGTCAAAGTAAGTTAGCCTTAAGAAGTGCAAAATGACTAAAAATAACTAAGCATTATATTCTTTTCTTCTATTACATACAAATCTTTCCTTTCAAGGCTACAGTCTCTTCATTATTGCTTTTTTGGGTGTATAATGAAATAAAACACCTTTCACTCACCTTCTCACATTCTGTGTATTAGATTTCCTGCTCAATCCTGCTAATTTTACAGATAAAGTAACTGTCATAGTGGGGCTAAATGATACAACTCAAGAGCGGTAGATTAAGGGCTAAGAGTTAGAATGTCATATTTCAGGGCAGTACTTCTGTCTCTTAACAAAAGTTTGCAAATTAGTAGTTTACAGGCAAAATGTGTTTTCTAACCTGTATTCTGCATATGTATTGCATTAAAAGTAAACTCAATGCAACTGAATCACTTTAGTGTTTCTGATCTGCCATAGTCCCTACTAATTCTGATGTTTGCATATCAGGTCTAAAATATGATATGTACTTGAGCATAATATAACTTGTATTCTCCATTTAGCTAACTCCTTTCTCTGTCAGCAAATGTCCTACAAATAGATTTATGAAACTAGTGTGCTGTAAGTGATATTTATGCCCATTTATCATATTTGGGGAATAACCATTCTAGTCTTAGGAAATGAATGTATTGGATTTTCATTTAAATTCTGTTCAACATTCCTTAGCATGCCTATGTATTATAGAGTCAGGAAAGTTAAAATCTATTAATATATTTTCTATGTTTTCTTGTGATTTTTTGGTTTAGAGAATCAGGGACATTTATTTAAGATTTGCAATGTTTACTGAAGTGGAGGTGGCATTAGTACTGATTTTGTTATTTCTAACATTTTTTCTGACAAACCCAGTCATAGAGGCTTTTTTCTTTCAGTAACTCTATCACTGGGTCCAGTAACTGAACACGATTTTTAGGATTTTAAGAACCTGGGTGCAAGCATGCATACTGTCCCTGTGGATCATGGTAGTCACTGAATTGTTTTGGAATCAGCAGGGGCTTTGTGATTATAGAGGTTTTCTGACAATGGCAGTTGCAAAGTGGTTCTGGAAATGTCAGTTAGTATGGTTTGAAGTAATTTCTAAGTGACCAACATAAATTCTAATTGCTTTAGCCATCCACATTTCTTTAGACCACTTAACACTGAAAAAAAAAACAGTTGTCCCTGGACTAAACTAGTGACCTCAGGTTGACTAAACTTTAGACAGGCTTTTGACTCTAAGCCTCTGAAGTCCGTTTGCTTAGGGCATTTACTTTAGAACTTACAACTAACTTCTTTCTCTGCTCTTTGAGATGTAAATCTTTAGTTAATTTGTTTGTATCTAGAAATCTTAGTGATTTCTAAATGTGATTTCTAAACATTATAAATATATATAAGTAAAAAATCATAACATCAGAAATAATAATATTTGTAATTTTTATATCTCCAATTTCTTTCTTTCTAAATGTGTATATCTACAACAATGTTAAGTAATACTGATGCTGTGTTCTTGTCCTGATTGTGATTTGAAAGCTAATGTTTTAAAGTGTTAAAGCAATATGTCCAACCACTAAAATGATGCTGGTTTGTGTAAAATTGAAATTATTATCTTTGTTTTTCTTTTCCAGCTTTATTGAGTACAATTGACACGTAAAATTATATACATTCAAGGTGTGGAAAATGATGCTGTGATATACTTACACATTGTGGAATGATTACTCAATCACACTCAAGCTAATTAACATATCCATCACCTCACATAGTTATCTTTTGCTTGTGTGTGGTGACAGCACTTAAGATCTACTCTCAGCAAATTTCAAGTATGTAATATATTATCAATTATTGTTACCACACTGTAGATTAGGTGTCCAGAACTCCTTCATCTTAAAACTCTATGTTTGTATCCTTTGATCCATACCTCCCATTTCCCCCCTCCTCAGTCTATTGTAACCACCATCCTACTCTGTTACTATCAGTTCAACTTTTTTCTTTAGGATTCCACATGTAAGTGAGATCATGCAATATTTGTCATATTTTTAACTCTATATAAATTTTAAACTTCAAAAGACATTATCATTATCATCATTAATAACAGTGTAGTGGTAGTATTAAGTCGACATTCATTTAAATCATATACATCATCTTTTTTGACCTGACTATGTCTCATTTCACCTAGAATTTCTGTATCTCCATCTGCAAATATTTTCCTTGTACTTGAATGATTTTCTTTACGATTGTTTTAGTGCACATGTAAAAATTAATCAACTTCTATTCTTCTGAAAATATGTTCATTTCAACTTATGTTTTAAAGAATTTCTAAGTGTAGATTACTAAGTTGTCAGTTATTTAGTAATAGCACTTTAACGTGGCATTTCATTGTTTTATGGCTTCCAGTATTTCTGCTGAAAACTCATGAATCCATCTTACTGGGATCTCTAAAATGTAAAGTGACTTTTGGATAAAGGTAAGAGTGACCAAACTAGAGGTCATTGCTACAACAATCTGTCATAGAAGGAGTCTTACCTCTATGCAATTTTAATTCTTCTGGACATTTTTGTGTCACACCTTTCCAAAGTCTTTAGAAACATGAATTTTTTTTTTAATCCTATTTTTTGTGGCAGGAATAATAGCAACTACATTACACATGAAAGCAGACATTCTAATTTATTTTTTGTTTTATTTTTATTGCAATCCAAATAGCCATATTTACTCACACTCTGGGCATAAATGGTAAATAGCATATTTTCAAGATTTTAGGGAAATGACAATTAGCACAAAGGTGGTTACTCATTAATTGTATTAAATATTTGTATTAATATAATGTATAACTCTGCCAGATCCTCATTCCTTAGTAACTGTTAAAAATTTTAAATAAAAATTACTAACATAGACTCCTTAAACCATTCTGAATTTAGTGTTCTAATTTTTATTTATTTTTGTGCCTGGTGTGAGAGAGTAGTCCAGTCTGATTCTTTTGTATGTAGCTATCCAGTTTTCCCAATACCATTTTTTGAAAGGCTGTCTTTCCCACATTGTATATTCTTTTCTCCTTTGTTGTAGATTAATTGACCATATAAGTGTGGACTCATTTCTGGGCTCTCTGTTCTGTTCCATTGATCTATGTGTCTGTTCATGAGCCAGTACCATGCTGTTTTGATTACTGTAGTTTTGTAGTACAGTTTGAAATCAGGGAGCATGAAACGTCCAGCTTTGTTCTTCTTTTTCAAGATTGTTTTGGCTATCTGGAGTCTTTTGTGTTTCCACATAAATTTAGAATTATTTGTTTTAGTTCTGTGAAAAATTCCATTTGTGTTTTTATAGGGATTGCACTGAATCTTGTAGATTGCCTTAGGTAGTATGGTCATTTTAATGATACTAATTCTTCCAATCCATGAACACAGTGTATCTTTCTATCTGTTTGTATTGTCTTCAAAGAGTTAAATGTAAGACCTGATGAAACCATAAAACTTAGAAGAAAACTTAGGCAGTAAACTCTTTGACATTGGCCTTAGTAATATTTTCTTGAATATGTTTCTTAGGCAAGGGAAACAAAAGGAAAAATAAACAAATGAGACTACATTAAACTAAAAAGTTTTTGCACAGTGAAGAAAACTATCAACAAAACAAAAAGACCACCTACTGAAAGGGAGAAGACATTTGCAAATGATATATCTGATAAGAGGTTAATATCCAAAGTGTACAAAGAACTAATACAACTCAACATCGAAAAAAAAACAAACAACCCAATTAAAAATGGGCAGAGAATCTGAATAGTTTTCCAAAGAAGACATACAGGTGGCCAACAGGTATATAAAAAGATGCTCATGTCATGGAAATGCAAATCGAAACTACAATAAGATATACCCTCATATATGTGAGAATGGTTATTATCAAAAAAGACAACAAATTGCAAGTGTTGGTGAGGAAGTGGAGAAAAAGTAACCCTCATGCCCTGTTGGTAGGAAGGTAAATTTGTGTAGCCGCTATGGAAAACAGTGTGAAGTTTCCTCAGTATGATCCAGCAATTCCACTCGTAGGTATTTATCTGAAGAAAAATGAAAACATTAATTAGAAAAAAATATATGCACCCCTATGTTCATTGCAGCATTATTTACAATAGCCAAGATATGGAAGCAACCCAAGTGCCCATCAATAGATGAATGGGTAAAGAAGATGTGAATTGTGACACACAATGGAATATTAGCCATAAGAAAGAATGAAATCTTGCCATTCATGACTACATGGATGGATCTAGAGGGTATTACACTACATGAAATAAGTCAGACAGAGAAAGACAAATAGTGTCTGATTTCACTTATATGTGGAATCTAGAAAAGCAAAACAAATAAACACACATAACAAACAGTAACAAAGTTATAATACAAAGAACAAACAGGTGGTTGCCAAAGGGGTGGGAGTGAAGAGGAGGAAAGAAATAGGTGAGGGAGATTAAGAGGTACAAACTTCCAGTTGCAAAATAAATTAGTCATGGATATGAAAAAAATTACTAACATGGACATTTTGAACACCAGACTGGACTACAAAAAGAAGTTATCTTTTAAGTGGGATAATTTGCTGTATAATTCCAAGTTGACATCAATTATTCTCTAATAGTTATCAGAAACAACTACACTCTAATAATTGTGTAGAGCATGCCTTAAAACCACAGTTACTGTCACATATGCTATCTGTATGATCAGTATTTTACTCCCATTAGTATTTTTTTTTAATACAGCAGGTTCTTATTAGTTATCTATTTTATACATATGAGTGTATATATGTCAGTCCGAATCTCCCAATTCATCCCACCACCCCACCCCCACTTTCCCCCTTGGTGTACATATGTTTGTTCTCTACATCTGTCTTGTTCTGCCTTGCAAACCAGTTCATCTGTACCATTTTTCTAGATTCCACATATATGCGTCAATATACGATATTTGTTTTTCTCTTTCTGACTTACTTCACTCTGTATGGCAGTCTCTATGTGCATCCACCCTATTAGTTTTTAAACTGTTAGTATTAAATGCCTTTTATATAGGTGCAGCAAATAAAAGACAAAGCCAAAAATATTAGTGCCAAATTTTACATATTTATGGATAGTAACCATATTCACTGTGAAATATACACATATGTATTTGACAAATCAACAAATAAATAATAAAAAATAAAACTAAATGAGACAATCTAGTTAAAGTATTCTATACAATAATTATCAATATGTATTTATGATTCTCAATTACACAGACATTATCTTTCTGTAACACAGCTAGAATTATTAGTATAAATTCGATCATTTCAGTTCTCCCAAATTTGTTTGTTGCCTTTTGAACACTAATCTACATATTTTTCAAGTAGAAATGAGAAAAATTCTCTAGCTCATCTTCCACATGCTTTCCAATGACTAACAAACTGCAACACCTGAATCTTGTCATCTAACCTACAATAGCCAAGGTAAAGATTAAAATGTGCCATTATGTTACAGAATGAAAAAAAAAAAATCTTAAAATCTATGCCTACTAAATTCTTATATGTACTTTCCTTAAAGTGGGAATTTTTTACCTTCTATGCTGATTAGAAAAGTGTTGATTATACATAATTTGATTTGGAGGTAAAACATGAAGTATTCAGGAATGAATTGCATGTTATGTTAATAGAACTGTAAATTCTAAATAGTTTTTAGAATATAAGTTAGCTATTGTCATTTGTAACTCATTCTTATTCTTTTCTCAATTGTTACCTTTTTCTATTTTAGGGCAATTTATTTTTATTCCTTTAATCATTTGATTACTCTCCAAAGAAGATATACAGATTGCCAACAAACACTTGAAAGAATGCTCAACATCATTAATCATTAGAGAAATGCAAATCAAAACTACAATGAGATATCATCTCACACCGGCCAGAATGGCCATCATCAAAAAATCTAGAAACAATAAATGCTGGAGAGGGTGTGGAGAAAAGGGAACACTCTTGCACTGTTGGTAGGAATGTAAATTGATACAGCCACTATGGAGAACAGTATGGAGGTTCCTTAAAAAACTAAAAATAGAACTACCATACGACTCAGCAATCCCACTACTAGGCATATACCCTGAGAAAACCATAATTCAAAAAGAGTCATGTACCACAGTGTTCATTGCAGCTCTATTTACAATAGCCAGGACATGGAAGCAACCTAAGTGTCCATCATTGGATGAATGGATAAAGAAGATGTGGCACATATATACAATGGAATATTACTCAGCCATAAAAAGAAACAAAATTGAGTTATTTGTAGTGAGGTGGGTGGAGTTAGAGTCTGTCATACAAAGTGGAGTAAGTCAGAAAGAGAAAAACAGTATGCTAACACATATATATGGAATCTAAGGGAAAAAAAAAAAAAGGTCATGAAGAACCTAGTGGCAAGACGGGAATAAAGACACAGACCTACTAGAGAATGGACTTGAGGATATGGGGAGGGGGAAGGGTAAGCTGCGACAAAGTGAGAGAGTGGCATGGACATATATACACTACCAAACGTAAAATAGATAGCTAGTGGGAAGCAACCGCATAGCACAGGGAGATCAGCTCGGTGTTTTGTGAGCACCTGGGGGGGGGGGATAGGGAGGGTGGGAGGGAGGGGGATGCAAGACGGAAGAGATATGGGAACATATGTATATGTATAACTGATTCACTTTGTTATAAAGCAGAAACTAACACACCATTGTAAAGTAATTATACTCCAATAAAGATATTAAAAAAAAATCATTCGATTACTAAAATTCTATTTTTTAAAGGTCTATGTATGAAGTCTGTGATAGATAAAAGGAAAAGAAAATTGTCACTCTCAATAAGGATTCCAGTAGCATAATGAAAAAACATTAAACATTGATTTTAATTTTCCAAACCTTTAAGAATATTTGTTATTGAATCATCTAGGTTTTATGTTGTGTTAGTAAAAGTAGAATTAAAGGTATAATTTTTTTATCACTATTTCACATTGCAATTCATTTTCATCAAAGTTGAAATTGGTACAAACTATATAGAAAACAAGACTTTGAACTTATGATTGGCCTAATCACAAATCCATTTATCTTCATATATACAAATTAACAACTTTCCTCAATATATAAAAATTTTACTGATGAATTAAAACTATGAATTTGAGAATTGAAGAAGCTTGATTGGAGATTAAAAACCATCATCTTAATCAGCATTATTTCTTTAAACAACAGGCAATTTAAAATTAATTTTATTTCTTAACTTTAGTCAAGAATATGTTTGATTAATGTAATTGTTTCTGAACTAACAACTTCATACTCAGGAATAATGTAATGTTGGATTTTAATATTATATCAAATTTTTAAAATATTATGAAGAGACTTGTTTGGGCCATTTAGATATGGCATGGTCCAGCAACAAATCACCCTGTTTCCTTGTTTATTTAAAGAGATTTTATACATAGATCTATATATAAATTTTTTGCTCTGACAATTTTAAAGTATGCATATTGGACAAATTAATTAACTTCTCAGCTGCTCATATGAAGGAAGATAATAATACCTAACTAACAGAATTGTGGTGAAAAAATGATGCATGCTATTAAAATTCTTTGCAAATTCCAATATTCTAGACACACATAAGGCATAATTATAATATAGATTAAAAATCATAAAATATGTATGACCATGAAATATACAGACCATAAAATATATATAGTCTCTGTCATGCAGCCATAATGTCCCTGTTACAACTGCTCCACTCTGTTGTTGCAGCACTAAAGCAATCATAGACAATATGTAAGCAAATGAGTGTGGCTGGGTTTCATGAGGACTTCATTTATAAAAGCAGCTCACAGGGTCATAATTTACTGACCACTGGTATAAAATAAATGGTAGTAATCATTAAGTTTTTCACAGGAATAATTACAAACAATTGTCAATATAAGGAAGGTATTCCATTAAAATTATTTTGTAGAGGTCAATGGCTCCTGCTCAAGTTGGAGAGATCTTGCCAAGTCAAGCTTTCATGTATATCTACCAACACGCAACAAAATGAGACCTATATTTCACATAACAGCATAACAGAAATAGAGTGGAGAACATCTGCCCAAAATATAAAAGGAAACACCATTTGTTGTATAAAAGACAATGGGTATATTGCAGAGACATTTAAAGAGAGTAATTTAAATATCTGAATTACAAATTTGTATAAGAGTGAGCAAAAAATGAAAACAGACTTCATTTATAGAACTTACTTCCTCTCTAATTTGAATAATTTCAGAAAAGTTTGTATGCTTTTTTACAATTGATGCAGAATGATCTGATAAAAAAAGTCACAATTTTAATGATATTTGTGTGAAACATGAGTAAAAGGTCATGGTCATGCCAATGACTCAAAAGACAAAAAGTAAAAAACCCATTGGCAGTACCAGGGAAATGATTTTATGTTTAGTTATAACTAGATATCTATTTTATCAATTCTGTAATTAAGAGGTGATTCATCCTTTCTGTTTCCTATTGCTACTCTGCCCCTTTATGCTGTCAGACCTTACTGATTGTCACACAGTACATGTGTGACAATCAATTTTCTAAAACTCCTCTATTATTTTGACCTTCTAAGTTCCCCCAGAAACACACTTCTCCCTCCAACTCTGTTGCACTATGCTGCACACATGCATGCAAGCACACACACACCTACATACACACACACTAAACTCTAAACAGCACTTTCCATAGGACGTTTTACTTTGCAACAATCTCCCAAGATTTGATCAACAAATTCTTTACCCACTAAGTACCATGCATCTTTCTGAGTGCTTGGAGTTTATAAAGGAGAGAATGATATTTCATTTCCAAATTTAGAAATAATGTTTTAGTCAGATGAGTAGGTATTTAAATTATTGCAATGCTGTTATAAGGAATATAATTAAATATGTAGATAAAGAAGAAATGTGAAGAGTATAATAAATAAGAAATAGATTACAAACAAACTAATTATACATTGTAATAGGATTCTAAGATAATACCTCACATTGGGGGTGATATTTTATCTAAGATCAAAAATAAGGGAAGGAACCATTTTTAATAATAATGAAAGACAATTCATGCATAAGGAAAGCGTAGGTACAAAGTCACTGAGTTATAGAAGAGTTTGGCATAATGCAAGAGCCACCAAAAGACCAGTGTGTCTGAAATAAAGTGATTAAAGGAGATAGCTTATGACATCATGATGGTAAACCGGACAAGTAAAGTGGGCCTTTGTAGGCCATAGTAAAGAGAATGAATTTTATTATTACTTTAGAGATTTGAGCAGATGGGAGATATGATCGAACTTAGAATTTTATAAGATTATTCTGGCTACTATGTGTAGAATAATTTGAAAGTGGGTAAAAGTGGAAATAGAAATATGGATTAGGATACTAATGTGGTGTAGTTCATAGATAAGTATTGATAACTTGGACTGAGATGGTGGCAGTGGAGAGAGAGACGTAAACAAGTACAATATTTATTCTAAGAGTAGAACTGGCTGAACTTGATGATGGATTGAAATAAAAGATTAAGAGTTATTATGGGTTGCTCTGTCTGGTTTAAAATATTAGATGGTTTTACTAGAACTGAACGGAAACAGGTTTGGGGTTGGCTAGTAAGAATTAACAATTGTATTTATATATATTAATTAAAAAATGTGTTACTCTGAAGTATAAAATCAGAGCTGTCGACTGGGCAGCAGAATATATAAATGGGGATTTTATAGGAGAGGACTACATCGAAGAGTTAAGTTTGAAAGTTGTCAGGATATGTATATTATTTACAGATATGGTAAATGATGATATTACCTAGGAAAAGAAGTAGATGAGAGTAGTGGAGACTTCTGTTTTCATAACCTGAAGGGATGTATAATGGAAAGGTTGGAATTAAAAATAAATGTTATGAAGAAATACTAAAGAAGGCATTTTAACAGATGAGTGAAATTAATAGAAACTGAGAGATAAACATTTTAGGAAGGAGGTAGAGATCAGTTCTGTGGAAAGCTTGTACAGTCCATTCCTTATTGCTTAGTTTACCCAAGAGATGGTCAGGACACAAGTTATAGGGACATGTTTTAAGTATTTGAGTAGAGTGATAGAAGTGTTTTCTTTGAAGGAGGAAGAGGTGGTGTTCCTTACTAAAGATTTCTCCAGTTATCCTCTTCACAGAATCCTGTCTTACTCTGCACTCTGACTCTTTTTAAACACCTTCAAAGTGTGAAGTGTGCAAAAAATCATAAGCCGTATTTTCAATAATTTCTTTGGTAAAGTCTGCCGTATTCATATGTCTCAGAAACACTTTGACATTTGATATGTCTTGTTGGAGTCTCAGTTCTAATGAAGCTCGTTAGAACTTCACCCTAAATATTGTTTGAATAAAGATTAGTCACATGGATACAGCCTTTGTACAGAATGGTGACAGGAGTAGCAATGGAAAGAAAATCTAAAAGGTAGGTAGTAACCAAGGTGTCTCAATATGGATGCAGGAGAAATTGATAATGTCTTACAACATGAGCTTCAAAAGAACAGAGTTTTTTCTTTCTTCTTCTTCTTTTTGTGTTATTTTGTTTTGTTTATTACCTTTCCAGAAAAATAGGGAGAAATATTTTGGAGATGTAAATGGTGGAAAAATGAGAAAATCTATCCCAAACTTTGGGCTTGAGTATGTGGGGGAGGGTTGTGTAAAATAAAAAGAAATGAAGACATACAAAAAGTAATGATAGAAAGTTTTTAAAAATGTTCTCATTTGAATAAATGCAAGACAAATTGTGGTCAAAAAGGAGAGAAAAGTGCTTAGAAATGAGTTTGAATATTATGAAAATACCTGATTCCAGATCAAGACTTACAGAGAATCTGGGAAACTTTGGCTTACAGAGGAGTCTGGAGTTGGTCTTGGTAAAAGATATTCAAGGCAGTGTGTGGATGGTCAGAGGATATTGGGTGACTTTGGTTGCTATGGTAAAGGGAATGTGAAGCACATTACAACTAACTCAGCCACATAGAAGAGGATGGTGGCTCAGTTTAACATTATATTCATAATTATTTACCTGAGTGAAAGAATCACTGGGAACAGCCATTCACTCCAGCAACAATAGACAGCATTCCTAGTGTGGTATAATTTAAGATGTGGTCTCTATCAGAAATGGTGATTTGGTGGCTATTGCATCTAGAAAGATAAATGGAAATGTTCCAGGTTAATGGACATGGGAGAACATTACAGACTGAAGAAAAAGTGCAAAAAAGTGAAGAATTATAAAATAGTATGTAGTCCAGTTGCACCACACCTTGTTAACTCATGGGAAGTAGAAGACTATTAGAGACAAACAGACATGTAAAGAGAGACAGAGAGAAAGAGACAGAGACAGAGAGAGAGGGAGGGAAAGAGGGAGAGAGAGAGAGAGAAAACAATGCAGAAAACTTAAAACTTAAATCTTAGACCCTCTTAGGTGGTCAGTGATGTTATTTCCTTTTCATAGTGTGAGTGTAAGATAACTGAGTGTAAGATAAACTGAAGATTTTTTTCCTTGACTAACTTTTCTTAAAAATTTTATAACCCTTCAAATATGGAGCCAGTAGCCTTAATTACATCTACAAGAAATACATAAAAAGAAATGTCAGATAAATCTTTTTATTCACAGCAATGACAGTCTGTGTTAGAAGAATTTTATTTGTAGTGGATACTTGGAGAGGAAATGGCTTGTTTTAATTTCTCAAAGGCTTGGGTTATTGAGCCAGAGCTAGAGGACTAGAGTTCCAAAAATTTAATTACAATGTTGGACAGAGTGGTGTATATTCCTGAAGGTCATTGTCCCACTACCCCATAAGTAATTAAAAGTTCTCTCTAGTCTAAGGCAAGGCTTTTGAAAGGATCTGAGGAAAAACGTCTAGCACTTTTATGTTATCAGGTCTCCTATGAGGGAGCCATAGGTCCAGTCAGAGTGTGGGGGGACTGAAACAATAGAAAGCCCAGATTATCTTTGAAGGGATCCAGAAGCACAGGAAATCTTGTGTCCCAAATTTCTCCTAGGAATCTGAGAGAAGACTGTCTTAATTCATCCTGCAGCAATATGGAGCAGAGGCAAAGGGAAACTCCAAGGGCGAGTATGAGAGTATGAGGGTATGCCAGGCAGAGAAGTCTGAGATAACTGGCCCTCTCCTCTATCCTCAAAACTCTTGAACTCTAGTATGGCATGAAGACTATTTGAAAGGCACCCTTCAGAGAATTGAGAATTATAGATGAGAGTCACTGCATCTTGGGGTAAGAAGTCTAATGGAAGACAATAAAGGATGGAAACCCAAAACTGGGAAAGGACCTGAATGAACCTCAGAGGATCTGCAGAGTTAAGGAGTTGAGGTGGAAAAGAAGTTAGTCGAGGAGTTGCTTATGTCCTCAGAAGCAATCACTACGTATTGCCTTTGTCACGGAAGCTTGGATGGGTTGCATCAGTAGGGATAATGAGAAGACAGAACACAACACCCAAAGAATCCGATGAATGAGACACCCCAGCAGAGGCTAATAAAGACCAAGAAAGGGAATACAGACAGGACAGCCTTCCTCTGATATGATAATATTTGTAAGCATTTGTTTGTGCCTACATATACCACAGGGAGGAGGAAACAGGGAGAAAATCATTGCTATTTCTACATATCTATACAAACACATAGGAACAGTCCTATAATAATAATTGTTAAATTGAATGAGATTAAATCTTGAACTAGGCTGAAATTTTACTCTAAAAAACTTTTGTTTTAAATAAGAAATATATACATATTACACCGTATTAAAAAATTAAGGGGCTTCCCTGGTGGCACGGAGGTTGGGAGTCTGCCTGCCAATGCAGGGGACGTGGGTTCGAGCCCTGGTCTGGGAGGATCCCACATGCCGCGGAGCAACTAGGCCCGTGAGCCACAACTACTGAGCCTGCGCGTCTGGAGCCTGTGCTCCGCAACAACAGAGGCCCTGACAGTGAGAGGCCCGCGCACCGCGATGAACAGTGGCCCCCGCTTGCCGCAACTAGAGAAAGCCCTCGCACAGAAACGAAGACCCAACACAGCCAAAAATAAATAAATAAATAAATTAATTTAAAAAAAAAAAAAAAGAGCTTTCCAGGACGCTGGAAATAGGAATTCCAGAGGTTGTTTCTGTTTGTTTGTTTGTTATTTTTAGATTTTCTTAATCATATTGAGCATTTATTATATAACAGAATTTATTGTACACACTCTACCTTTGATAATTCATTTACTCTTCACAATGCCTTGTGAGGTGGACTCTATTATCATCCTCTTTTCAACAGTGAAGAAACTGAAACTCAGATACGTTACATAATGTGACCAATATTATAAAGGTATTATGCTGTAGAGCTTAAATTTTAGAAATAGAAGGAAAAAGTCTTATTTCTGCCCACCTAAGTGTCTAACATGTACAGCCTTGCTCAACAAACTTCCTGTGGAATCGTGTTTGATTATATAAATTTATATATATAAGACCTTTCTTTTCACACAAAACAATCTCTAAATGCAAATCTTCAATTAATCCTATAATAATCTGTTTCTACACTGGATAAAAAAACAACCTTTGGACCTTTTAGTAGGCATAACATCATGATATTTAAAGGAATTTTGAGATACACCTTTGTCTATATACAATGTTTGCTATTTATATGGACTTCAGAACAGAACCTTCAAGTAATATATGATTCTGTGGTTGTCTCTGTAAAAATGCAATTTGTTCCGTGTAATGAAATATAGGAGAATGACTTAAAAAAAGACCACACCAGAAGGCAGGGACCTGCTGTTTTGAGAAACATGTGTGTTCTAATAGTTTGAGGAGTTATGGACATTTAAGTTATGAAGTAGTTTTAGTAGATTTTTTTTTTATAGGGAGATAAATCCTGAGCAAAAATGGGGATATATGGTGTATATCCAAGAGGAGATAGGCATGCATGCCAGAAAATTGAGTATGATCAAGAATAGGGTAGTGAAGAGGGGAAAGATAGCAATACAGCCTAAGAAAACGGGTCAGAAAAGCAAGAAAAGAAACAAAAAAATCATGGAGAATTAAAAATCAAAGAAAGAACGAATAAAGAGAAAAAAAGATAAGAACAGAGGATAGCGAAGTATGAAGTACAATTTAGAAGTGGCAATGTGAATCTAAAGACAGAAGACATTAAGGTGAACCATAAGCAGAGGAGGAAATTTTAAGGGGATGCGATCATGCAGAAGACATAGGTCAATTGAGATAAGTATTGAAAAGCTTCCTATAGGTTTATCAATTATAAAGGTAAGCATGAGATTTGCCATGCATTCACACATGAGAACATCCACAGATAAATTACCAGGAAAGTGGGAAAGAAAATACCCTATTTTTTGAAATTTGTGAGTTAATATTTATAAGAAGTTAATACTTGAATTACACTAAATATTTTCTATACTTGTGCTCAACTTTTATTAACATAAATGTAATTTTCATTTATCATGTGGGTTTAATCATCCTTAACAAATTGTTTGTTGGTCTTTACTGTGGTGTAAAATATACCAGAGACTCAGAATTTAAAGCAAGATTTTTTTCTTTAATAAGAACCATGTTAGGGACTTCCCTGGCAAACCAGTGGTTAAGACTCCAGGCTTCCACTGCAGGGGACACAGGTTCGATCCCTGGTCCCTGGTCAGGTAGCTAGGATCCCGCATGCCATGTGGTATGGCCAAAAAAAAAAAAAAAGAACCATGTTAGAAGAAGGAGGAAAAGTCTCTCAAGCCAAGGGCTGAGAACCACCACACTTTAGTTCTTGAAAGTACCAAAATCACAGGCTTTGTTTTACTTTTGAATATACTCAAGAACCCTTCCCAAATTTAACTTGTCATCTGAAGGAAGGGAGGGGAAAATACGAAACTTGCAGTACTAAATTGCAAAGTGAGAATTTTTAACACACATTTGAAACAGGTCGCAGCCTTTTTCCTATAAATCGTTTATGAAGCATAAAGTATTCACTTTCACTTTCACCTGTCTCTCCCCGATCCTCCTCTGTTTTTGATCCAGGAAAAAGAAACACTGAATAATTCTTTATTAGTCAAGTTTTTCTTTTTCTCACAAAGTGCAATGAAATTCTTCTGAGTATGGAGTAGAGGATATGCTCATCAAAAACTTCAATGGCAAAGAGTCCCTAAGGAATTGTTGAAATGACAAAGGGCAGTTGAGAAATGATAATGCTCTGGAAGATCAGTCAGGTCTTGAACCCCATTTATTATGACAGGAGCTGCATCAAGTTAGTGAGGTTAAAAGTGATTTTTTTGTCAAGAAAATATTGTGGATAGATGCAAGTAACAGCATAGTGACCATACTGGGCATTGAACACTGGTGGGAGGTTAAGTGGGATAGCTGTGTCAGGTGGTGAGCAACAGTGGCATTGTTTACTGAGATCGTAGAGAAAGTGGCTATGACAAATGTGTGGTTTTGCCTATTACTGAATTGAGTACTTGTACACCAGGATTATAATATGTATTTGTAGATTCAGGGATAGTAGACTTGGATGGAAAAATGTGGTTGAAAACACAGATTGAAAACATGGTAGGGTTTATGATGGAGAATGTGAAATGGACCTAATAATTTGTGGTTCACCTTTTTGTATTTAGTTTTGCCATGACCATCTGGTAAGAAGGGATCTCTCTGTGAAAGTACATATATGTCATCCATAGTTTATTGTATCATATATTTTAGGAGTTCTAATGACATATTGCATGAAATAGGGTAGACAAAAAGTAATCATTTTGGTTCATTCACTGATATAACACACATCTCAATGAAGCTAACACGTAGTATTCTTAGAAACCTCTTTATTGCAAGGGTTCTTAAACAGTTCTCTGCAGCACACATATGTAACTTATCAGAGGATACTAGTATTAGCATTGTATCATTTTCAGTGAAGCACTGAAACCTTACATCCACTAATATCCTTTTACTCTTCTCATGTTTTAAATGTGATTGTCTTATATTCTCTGCATATAATGAGCACATCAGAAAGTGTTCTTTCAACCATGTTGTATGATTTAAGAAACTCATATAAAAAAGATAGTTTATTATATCTACCTGTGTTTTACCCATTCTATTATTTCATCTTTGCTAAAAGTCACTTACTCTGCCATAAGAGGCCTATATGTGATATGTGATACACCACATACACCACATTACACCACATTAACAAACTGAAGAATGAAAACCATATGATTATCTCAATAGATGCAGAAAAAGCTTTTGACAAAATCCAACCTCCATTTATGATAAAAACTCTCCAGAATGTGGGCATAGAGGGAACATACCTCAATATAATAAAGGCCATATATGAAAAACCCACAGCAAACATCATTCTCAATGGTGAAAAACTGAAAACATTTCCTCTAAGATAAGGAAGTCCTAGTCATGGCAATCAGATAAGAGAAAGAAATAAAAGGAATCCAAATAGGAAAAGAAGTAAAACTGTCACTGTTTGCAGATGACATGATACTATACATAGAAAATCCTAAAGATGCTACCAGAAAACAGAGCTCATCAATGAATTTGGTAAAGTTGCAGGTTACACAATTAACACACAGAAATCTGTTGCATATCTCTACACTAACAATGAAAGATCAGAAAGAGAAGTTAAAGAAACAATCCCATTTACCATCAAATCGAAAAGAATAAAATACCTGGGAACAAGGAGACAAAAGACCTGTACTCCAAAAACTGTACAACACTGATGAAAGAAACTGAACATGACACAAACAGATGGAAAGATATACCATGTTCTTGGATTGGAAGAATCAATATTGTCAAAATGACTGTACTGCCCAAGGCAATCTACAGATTCAATGCAATCCCTATCAAGTTACCAATGTCATTTTTCACAGAACTAGAACAAAAAATCTTAAAATTTGTATGGAGACACAAAACCCCAAATAGCCAAAGCAATCTTGAGAGAGAAAAACAGAACTGAAGGAATCAGTCTCCCTAAATTAGGACTATACTACAAAGCTACAGTAATCAAGACAGTATGGTAGTGGCACAAAAACAGAAATATAGATCAATAGAACAGGATAGAAAGCCCAGAAATAAACCCATGCACCTATGGATAAAGGAGGCAAGACAATACAATGGAGAAAAGACAGTATCTTCCATAAATAGTGCTGGGAAACTGGACATCTACATGTAAAAAAATGAAAATAGAACATTCTTTAACACCTTACACAAAAATAAACTCAAAATGGATTAAAGATCTAAATGTAATACCAGATACTATAACTCTTAGAGGAAAAGATAGGCAGGACACTCTCTGGCATAAATTGCAGCAATATCTTTTTCGATCTGTCTTCAGAGTAATGGAAATAAAAACAAAAATTAAAAGATGGGACCTAACTAAACTTAAAAGCTTTTGCACAGCAAAGAAAACCATAAACAAAACAAAAGACTACCCACAGAATGGGAAAAAATATTCACAAACGATGCGAACGACAACTGATTAGTCTCCAAAATTTACAAGCAGCTCATGTGGCTTAATATCATAAAAACAAACAATCCAATCAAAAAATGGGCAGAAGACCTAAATAGACATTTCTCCAAAGGAAACATACAGATGGCCAAGAGGCACATGAAAAGATGTTCAACATCACTAGTTATTAGAGAAATACAAATCAAAATTACAATGAGATATCACATCACACCAGTCAGAATGGCCATCTTCAAAAAATATAGAAACAATAAATGCTTGTAGAGGGTGTGGAGAGAAGGGAACCCTCCTACACTGTTGGTGGGAATGTAAATTGGTACAGCCACTGTGGAGAACAGTATGGAGGTTCCTTAAAACTAAAACTAGAGCTATCATATGATCCTACAATCCCACTCCTGGGTATATATCCAGAGAAAAATATGGTCCAAAAAGATACATGCACCCCAGTGTTCATTGCAGCACTGTTTACAATAGACAAGACATGGAAGCAACCTAAATGCCCATTGACAGATGAATGAATAAGAAGATGCGGTACATACATACAATGGAATATGACTCAGCCGTTAAAAAGAATGAAATAATTCCATTTGCAGCAACATGGATGGACCTAGAGATTGTCATACTGAGTGAAGTAACTCAGACAGAGAAAGACAAATATTGTATGATATTGCTTATATGCGGAATCTAAAAAAAAAAAAAAAATGATACAAATGAACTTATTTACAAAACAGAAACAGAGTCACAGACTTAGAGCATGAATTTATGGTTACCATGGGGGAAGGGTGGGGGAGAGAGACAGTCAGGGAGCTTGGATTGACATGTACACACTGCTATATTTTAAATGGATAACCAACAGGAGTTACTGTATAGCACAGGGCACTCTGTTCAATATTATGTAACAACCTAAATGGGAAAAGAATTTGATACATGTATATATATAACTTAATCACATTATTGTACCCCTGAAACTAACATAACATTGTTAATCAACTATACTCCAATATAAAATAAAAAGTTAAAAAATATTTTGATGCAGTTACTAAATTTTAGGAGAAATTATGGAAGTGAGCATAGAATGAATTAACGAAGTTGCAATAAAAAATCAAAGGGATGTATCTCTTCCTAGGACCCTACTGGAAGTATGTTGCTCAATGGAGAATGTATTTTCAAGGCATTTCTAATGTTATATGTGATTCAATTCAGAGTATAAAAATAATGTCCAAGAGGAAAGAAAACAAGTTTTGTTTGTTTTGTTTTTAAGTAGCTAAGGAAATTCAGGAAACAAAATAAGTACAGATGAGCAATTGGAACATGAGTTTAATTTTAAGAAAAGGAAAAGAAAAAGTCTTTCAATAGCTGGTATTTCTTGGTCGTTTTATCATCAGTAAGCCTTTAGTATATAGACATATTTCTTTTTTCTGAATCACTTTTGCATCAGGTAGGAACCAGATGCCAGTAAAATGAAGAAGACATAAAAATGTCTTGTACTATTTTCTCTATCAGTCTTACTGAGCCAGTCGCTAGGTTTTTTAGTTAATTAAAAAACAAGAACAAAAACACAGTACTTCTAGCTAAGTATAACATTGTGGATTTAATAATTGTGCATATTCAAGACAGAAATCTGCTCTATTTAAAACTGTACTTCTCTACTTAGACATTTTCCTAGGGATCTTATTTATTTTTAAGTAAAAACAAGAATTATTTTTGTTCTAAAGAGGGCCATGGATCAGAATACAAATCTTAATATTTAACTAATTCATTACTTAGTTACTTCATTTTCTTAATTATTCCCAAATGGTATCAAGCACCATTCACATGCAAATAAAATGAAAATAATACACATTTCATAATATTTAGGAAAATATGTTTTTTTTCAGAATGTTTTTGAACTCAAAAGAATATTTTTCAAGTTTTAAGGATAAATGTTACTAACTTCCCATATAAAAAAACAATCAGGATAATTTTTATTAGAACAATTGCTCCACTGAGAGCCAGTGTTTAGCTTTTATAATCCACTATTTTGATAGATTTTCATTTTTAAATAAGTACATTTCTATTTTGCTTAATTTGATGGCTTACATAAAATGTCTTCACATTTGCTTAATATAAAAAAATAGCTTTCACACCAGTTCAAAAATACCCAGATAGTAATTCACATTATCACACACTCATATACACCATCTTATAAATGAATACAGCAGGTGTAGCAAACAAACAGAAAAGACCTAGATTTTTTCTTTATTTTTGATAAATTGTGCTCTATAATAAATAATACTTGTGGTAAAATATATCTGGATATAGTAAACATACATGTAGCATATATCAAGTATATAAGATATATTTATGTAATATAGCAACAGGTAAACACTTGCCTTTTTATCTTAGCTGTATAGTTAAAAAGAATGCAACTGAATGAAATATTTTATGTGCATTTGTTGTCACAAAAATCTTAGTTTAAAAGACAATCCTAACTTATTTAATAATAAATCCCAATTTATTTTTTAATAAAATAACCTAAAAGAGAATTTCCTTCAAATAGGATACTTTGTTTTGCAATTTTATTTCCGTTTAAAGGCACGTTTTATACATTTCTTCTTTTAAACATAACTATTTAAATATAAAGAGTAAATTATAAACAATTCAAATATAATATAAAGACAACCTAGTTGATAAGAGTTCTTTCCTATATTTTGTAAATTATTCAAAGATCTCCATTTATATGGAAAATAACATTGATATAAAAGCTTTCATGCTGAAGTAAAAAACTTTTAGCACAAATAAGCACATAATCTAAAATATCTCATATGTAATATACAACTTTCAAACCATATACTCAGTACAAATACTTTGTTCCAGTGTTGTCTATGACATGAATTGCAAATATTTTTTCTCATTGTTCAGTATGATGTTTTACTTTACTTTTCATAATTTTTGCCTTTGAAAAGTTTTTATTTAATATAATAAATTTTATTAATTAAAAAAATTCAAATTAATATTGTTTTCAATGTCTGTTTTTTAATTTATTCTGGGTTTACTTAATTTTAAGCAGAGATATTGATAGAAACCATATGAAAAGGTTACTATATAGTCTCATGTTCATATGTTGTAACTGAAACAGAGCAAGCAAGTGTTTTAAAGAGAAATGTGTAGCCTTCCTCTAAGGGTGAAGTATTGAGCTTGGGATAAAATACAAAGCACTGACCAAGGCCTATTTAACTTTATACCACTTGCTCTCTGTTCCAGCCATGGACACCATTTTTGTAGTTGCTTCTAGAAAATATCTTGCTCATTTTTGCCTTAACTACTTTGCATGTATTATTCCCTCTGCTTAGAAAGCTTGTACCATGTTTTTTTTAATTTCATAGATGGCTCCTCCTCATCAGAGAATTTTTCCTGTTTGTCCAAGAAAAAGTAAGCCCATTTCATCTATCACAGACCCTGTGATGATGTGATAATATATTTGGTGGTAGATGGGCAGATTTGAATACTAATTCTGCAACTTAGTGATTATAAAATTTTAACACTGTAATCTACCTTTCTGTTTCTCCTTTTATCTATAAACTATAGCTTATTATTGACTCTAACTTATTAGAATGTTTTAAAGATTAAGGATAGATTAAGTAAAGATTAAGTATAAAATGGTTTGGAACAAAGGAAGCATTCAGAAATTTTATCAAGATGTTTATTTTGTCAATGTTATATATTCTTTACTGTAAAATATGTCTTCTCATTTTTCTCTATATCTAGAAGAAAATACTAAAGTGATAGGATGCTAGAAATATAAGGACTGTTTTCAATTTTACTGAAAAATGCAGTTTTCCTGCATAAAATGGAACATAAAGATATCTAGTTTTCTAATCCAATAGCTTATAATAAAGCTAAAATTACACTAGTTATGAATATCATTGTTTTTGCAATACAGGAGAAATAGAAGCATAAAATAATTAGACACCATATTTTCTTTAGCCTTAAATATATTTAGTGAAGCTCTAATATTTTATGGTTATTTTATTTTGTATGTTTTACTAGTTTAGAAAATAATAAAATAACAATAATACAAACTGAAAATACTTCAAAGAAAGATGCTTTATCTCTTTGGTATTTAATATGCAGTCTACAGAATGGCTTCTGATATAATTAATTGTCCCTTCCAAAACTTCTTCTAAAGTAGGCTGTAATAACTGAGGGATAATAGATTATACTACACAGAGAATACCTACATCTGTAACTTCAGTCACACCTTCAATTAATTCAGAGGTAAACAAATTGCTCTAATATTTACTTTCATAGGAAGGGAAATCTTCACCATGGGTTTTAATATATTGAGGTCCTTGCTCTTCTACTTCCTTTGGGACTTCTAGGTTGTAATTGTTTTTTGTTTTTGTTTTTTTAATAGAATTCAATTGTACCTTATAGTTATTTGCAACCAAATTATTCAAAAACCTCTGCAGATGTTTTAGCTATACAGAACCATCCCATTTATTGATGCAAAACTATACTTTGCCACAATTAAATTATTATTCTTTCAAAAATAAAGCAATTAAATTTTGTAAATGACATTTTTGGTAGCCTAAAAATATATCAAATAGTTTAAACAGTGATTATAGCAAGTAATTTTGTAATAAGAAAATGTTAAGTCATGATAATCTAACTTGAACAAAACTTTACAGATTATGTCCATAATAAACTACCAAATAAGACTTTACTATTAATGAATTTATTGTTAAAGAATCATTGTTCCTTTATTTTAGTCATTAAAAAGATAAAAACAATGA
Organism: Eubalaena glacialis; assembly: GCF_028564815.1. Taxonomy (NCBI): domain Eukaryota; kingdom Metazoa; phylum Chordata; class Mammalia; order Artiodactyla; family Balaenidae; genus Eubalaena; species Eubalaena glacialis. The sequence goes on along the minus strand of NC_083731.1, from coordinate 37,130,027 downwards.
GAAATTATCTGAAGCATTAAAAACAATCAAATGTTAAGCTGTTACATTTCTGTAAAGGGTATTTTGTAAACTAGAAATACTTCAAAATCATTGATGAGGACATATATGTCATTTCACAGTGGCTATAGAGGTTTTATTCCCTAAAAATATGACAAGAAACTAATAAAGATAAAACATAAAATGTAACAAAGAAATGGATACATAAAGCTTTGAGTTACAGGCATGTACTTATACTTGAATTGAGTTTGCTTAACCACATGCACTGTACAAATAAAAATAACAGAGAGATTAAAACTCAAAATTAGTTCAGGAATATATACGGCAATAAAAAATATTCCTATTGGACAATATAGTCCACAATTTTTTATGAAAGCATATGCCATTAGAGACCTTGATTCACATATTTAACTCAGATTAGCATATACGTACTAAAAACATGGTGTATGCAAATATGCTAGCTGCTGCAGTTGAAAGAAAAAAACCCTATTTTAAAGTTGGGGAATTAAAAAATCTACTAGAATGATAAGAAAAATCCACAGACAATCATAAATTATACTAGAATATAGTATCTTAATTATAAAAATTTAAGAGAAGTAAAATATATCATGACTTCAACATATCAAAGTAAAATAGGAAAACATCTTCATGAAGAGTAAGACAAGCTCTTGGGAAAGTGGTTGTTTAGATAAGCTCTCAAGTATGAAGATAATTTCTACAGGCCAATATTTAAGAGAAAATGCGTTTTAGAAAATGAGTCCAGAATGTGATGCATAAGTAAAAAGTGTATTAAACAATACATAAATGGTATGATTGTTTGGAGTTCCCTGTGTAAGTAATAAAAGATGAGAGTAAGATGGGACCATATTGTAGAAAATCATTGTTTCTGAGGATAGAAATATTGACTAATTTAGCTGGTGGTGGTGATCCAGTATGCATACTGTAGGTCAAAGAAGCATGCTTGGAATTGTTTCAAGGTAATCAGTTTCACAATATGATGAATGAAGATGGAGATGAGGGATAGAGGCAATAAGTTAGCTGGTCAATAGCAAGACGATACAGTGAGAATAGAGGGGATGAATAGATATGAAATGCAATACAGTTAGATATTTTAAAGCTGTGCAGCTGATTAAAAATAAAAGATAGGTGAGAAATAGGGATCACTTTTTAATATAGTTGCTCAATGAAATTGTAGTGCAATCATGGAATCTGAAAATTCAGGAGGGATTTGTACTGATTTAAAAAAAAATGTTAAATTTAGTTTAAAATATATTTAGCTTTAATTTCTGATAGAAGATTATGGAGGTAATGATTAAGGTAAAGGTTAAATGAAATTAGAGGAAGCAGTGTGGAATAAAACCTGAGAAATGCAGTTGACATCTCTACTCTCTTACTATGCTGTGTATCTCAATGTGTTCTGACAGTGATGGGGGTCAAGAAGAACAGCTGAGATAGCAGGCTGCCGCAATCACTGCAATTTTAATTCAGGATATGCTTTGTTTTATTTTCCAAGTCTAAGAACCCATCCAGGAAGCTGGGATGACAGGTAGAGTGGGCGAGTCAACTGATTATTTACACTGACAACAACCATGACAGTGGGAGAAATGACAGGCATTCACTCTATGCAAGGATTTATCAAGGACAAAACTTTAAAAGGTTAAAGCTGGGGAGAGAAATGTATTCTTGGTCCTTATGCTGCACTTAACACTCTTCTTTTTAGCAATATTTTCCACATTTTTGGGTGTCATTATCTCCCTTAAGACAACTCTCAAATCTCTATTTCTAATCCAATCTATTCAAATCCAAACCTGCATTTTCTACTTGTACTTGGATTGGAGGCATTGCTGTTGTATCATCAGAGATTCAAATTGTTAGTAAGCCTGTGAAGAGCTAAGAAGGTTAACCCATAAGCCATTTAGAATTGGCTTATGGGTTAACTAGCATTTTTTAAATGTACAGTTTTTTTGTTACATTATCTCTATGTAATAGAGAGCAAAAAAGTGAATGAAATGGTAAGTTTGTTTTAACAGGATCTTAGAAATATGTAAAATTAAGCAAAATGAAATCTAAGAAATACAGGCCTATGCCACAAGCAGGGAAAAATATGGTGATAGTTGGAGGGAAAAGACTGTTGAGCTAAGTAATATTGTCCACAAGCTCAAATGGGAAGTAACCTTATATTTCCACATAACATTGAATCTCAAGGCATCATGTGGGTTATACACACATACGGAAAATAATAACATTAGGGCCATCAATGAGAAGAGAGTTTGCAGGCAACAAACAAAGTTGCCTAAGATGACATTCCACTCCCTGTATTATAATGAAATGATAACAGAATAAATCAAAAAGTAGCTGTTTATCATAGTCCAGGGATAAGATATAACTTGCAATTACCCAAAGTATTAGCTGTGATCTATGAAGGAGGAAAGAGAAACAAAGTTAGATGGTGATTCTCCCATTAATGTTTCCTCTCTCACTAATTTCCATCACCAGTAGTACTTTGGGTACTCAAGCACGTCCAACTCCATTCCCTCTTAAGTGCCTCTCTATTTGCTATTTCCATCAACCTGTTAGATTCATTTGCCCTGATTCTTCATGACCAGCATGTTCATCAATTAAGTCTCAGCCTATATTGCATCTATTAAGAGAGACTTTCCTAACAACAGTTTTTAAAATAGCACATAAAGTGTCTTATTTTCTTAACAAAACAATATTTCTTACAAAAATATTGTTATTTGTTTTATTATTAATTTATCTTCTCTCCCTACCTCACCTATCCTCTTCCTAACTAACTAAAATTCAAGCCCTATAACAGCAGGAAACTTGCATGACTTATTCATTATTGTATATCTAGCAAGAGTCAGAAGAGCAAGGATTTTACTTGCCTTGTTTATGGCTGGATTCAGTTCATGGGTAAGTGTTTGGCATTAAGAGACACCTAAGAAATGCTACTTGAATGAATGAATGAATGAATGAATGAATAACTAGAAATAAGCAAAAGTAATAAGTATTTATTAACAGAGTCAGTGAATCTTCATGAATGTCTAAACATAGCTGACAGGAAGAAGGAAAACCACAGAGAAGGAGCTATCAAAGGGGTAGGGTGAAAAACAGGAGATGGCAGCATTTTGAAAAATCTTTCGAAAAGAGATGGTTGGCAGAACTGTAAAAGACAAAGAAGATAAGGGCTTAAAATGATCTATCAGTTTTGACAATTAGGAGTCCATTTGGGACAGCAATGTTTTTAAAATGCCAAGTGATGGAAATTTAATACTAAAACTGCAGACTAAACACAAAATGACTCACTTTCTTTCCTGTGCTATTTCCCTATCTTTTCCCATCCTTATCAGGATGGATCCTTACTCATTACCCTAAATCAAACACTGAACTATATATATATATATATATATATATATATATATATATCAAGAGGACAGCAGCTTCTTTCGACCTTTTATGAGCTTGCTTTTCACAATAAACTTTTTTTTTTCCACAATGAGCTTTTTAATCACTAAGGATAAAAAGATTAATGATACATTCAGAGTTGCTTCATGCAGGGGGCAGACGTTACAGTAGGGAGTTTGGATTAAATAATTGCATAAATAGGTAGTACATATGAGAAGGGTTAAAAAGGAGAAGCCAAGGCAACTGTGAGTGTTTCTTGGTGATTAGTCCTGAGTAGGGTTGCAGTGGAAGACTTCCCTGAGAAAGTTATCTTTCATCTAAGCTTTGAATAAAAATTAATCTAATCAGTACAGAATGGGGGAGGGGAGTTTTACAAGTTAAGAAAGATAAATTAGGACCAAGAAGTCTTAACTGACTACAAGCTCAATATGTGGCACTGATTTGACTTTTTAAATATATCTTCCATTAAATTATATTGAATAACAAAAGGGGAAGTAAGTCTATTGTCCAGTGTTTTAAATATATTGTACTTAGTACTCATTGCTACTCCTCAAAGAAAACATTGACCAACATTTCGATAACGAGCAAAGTATTAAAATATCCAAACCTATAGAATACAGAGAAGCATTAAGGCTAGCATGCTTATTTAACACAGAAAAGAGATAAAATAATGATGCATTGTTTCCATATTCAATATGTGACAAGCTTTAAACCACACATTCTACAAGATGGCACAGAAAATCTCATCTATTTTTTCTGATTATAGAGGAATATATCTAGTTTTGAGTGAGAGGTGGCAATTTATAGAAGCAAGGGTAGAATCATAAGGAAATTTTTGAGACACATGAGAAAATGTTTTAAGAACAGCAGGATAATCCATGATGATAAGTGTTGCTGAGACTTTAGGAAGCTTTAAAATAATAAAATTCTTCAAAAAAAAACCACCACTGGGATTTCAAAAAAAAAAAAAAAAAAAAAAAACAGTGCAAGTTAGACTCTGAGGATATTAATGATGTACATGATTTTAAGGAAAATTGAATGGATATTGAGCATAGCCTGTATGTTGAAATTAACCCCATCAAAAAGCAAGATTTCAAGTATAATTTATAAGGATTACCAAAATATAAACACTTATTTTTTAATATAAAATATAGCTTTAAAAAAGTCATTTTTTTGTCCCTCTAAAATCCCAGTCAATCCCAGTCTAACCTGGTTTTTTTGCTGAAAATATCTAAAAATCATTGGGCAAAATGCAAAAAGTAACTACCTGAGGATTCTGAAAATACTCAAAAAGAGTAGATTGCGAAGGACAGTTAAAACTTGAAGACTTGGTGGGGGAGAGGGGAAAATTACTCTCTTTTTCCCTTGCTTTTTTCTTATACTTTCATTGGAGGTGAACCCCAGTTGCAGAAGTGCAGGCAGCCATGTAGTAGTCGTTAACACATGAAGAGAAACCCTATTTATTTTCTGGCTAGAGTAACCTGAAAAAGGGGTCCCTTGTCAGCAGGAGAAAACAGGAAGCACTCTGGATAGAAGAGAACTGGAGAAGGAAATTTCACAATTCTGTCTCTGAAACTGTACAAATTCCTGTCTCACTTCTGAGCTGCACATTCACATACCAATTTAAAACTGGATAGCAAAAGCTTTGAGGATGGAAATATAATATAAAATAACTTCCAGACTAATACCTGTGTGACACATTCATGGAACAAATTAAAAGTAGCATAACAAAGCCTTAAAGAGTAATACTGACATTTGAACCACCATCCAGAGTAGATGAGATAGGACATGTGGTCAAAACCTACAAGACCAAGCAAAACAAAACAAAACAAGAGCAACAATCTCTAAAAGATTTTAACAAGAATCAATATTTATACAGTATACCTTTGGGAATCAGGAAAACATGAGCAATTCTCAAAAGAGACAAGAGGTCCCAATCATGAGAACTCAGAGGTCAGAATTATCAAAGACTTTAAAGCATTCACTAAATTATGTTTTAAGATAAAACAGAAAACACCAGAAATTAATGGAAGATATAAATTATAAAAATAACCCAGAGGCAATTAAAGAAATGACAGTACAGTATCTTCCAAAAAATTAGTAGATGGACTCAAGAGCAGGATGGAAATTTTGAGAGGAAAATGTTAGTAAACTGGATGACAGATCATTAGAAATGATCTAACCAAAAGAATGGAGAAAAAAAAAAAAATCAGAAACTTAGACTAAGGGCCTGCTGGGATAATATCAAAAGGATAACAGTAATGTCATTAGAGTTATAGAGGGCATGGAGAAAAAAAATGGGGTAGAAAACATTAGAATATAATGGCTGAAAACTACACAAGATTGGTGAAAAACATACATTTATATATTTACAGATGCAGTAAAATTAGTGAATTCCAAAGTAGGCATATATATTTTTACACACACACACACGCATATATAATGTGTATATACATGCATATATATATAATGTACATACATGATATATGTGTATATATATGTGTGTATATATGTATATACATCTCGGAAAAAGCTAGAAAAAGTGACATGTTGTCTATTGGTATCAAAAATTGGAATGTTTGTGGATTTCTCATCAGAAATCATGGAAGCCAGAAGACAGAGGAACATCTTTAAAGTTCTGAAAGTAAAAACCATCAACACAGAATTCTATATGCAGAATTATGTACCAGAAAGGAAGGCAAATTAATGACATTCTTGAAAAAGAAAAACTAAGAAAATGTATTTCCAGCATAAATGTACTAAGAAAATATTAAAAACAATTCTACATTCTGGAGGGACATAATATCAAAGGGTCACTTGAAACTACAAGAATGAAAAAATAGGAAAAGCAAAAATAAGAAAGTAAATATCTGAGTAAATACAAAAGACTGTTTTTGTACTCTCAAGTTTTTAAAATATATATGACCATTTAAAGCAAAATTTATAAAAATTGTTATATTAAATAAAGGGACCTATATGTTTGAAAAGTGTCCACATTTTGCTTGAAGTTATAAATATTAACACCAACTAGATTGTAAAAGTTTTGATATGTATATTGATATCACTAGAGGAATAGGAAAGAAAGAAGGAAAGAAAGAAAGAAAGAAAGAGAGAGAGGGAGGGAGGAGGGAGGAAGGAAGGAAGGAAAAGGAAGGAAGGAAGGAAAGAAGGAAAGAAGCAAGGGAGGAAGATGATAAGATGATAAACACATACACACACAAATATAGATATGGACAAAAATTCAAAAGTTATAAAAATAGAATATCACAAAGATTCAAATAGAACATTAAAAAAGAAGCCAGGGAAAGTAAAATAAGTAAAGGGAAAAAATCAAAGGAAATACATGGCAAGATAATAAAACAGAGTACCTAAATCCAACCATATAAATATTAGAGTAAATATGAATAGCATAAACATACCAATTAAAAACATAGATTGTAAAACTGGATAAAAAAACAAAGACCCAACGATGTGTTGTCTATTAGAATCCACTTTATAAATAAAGAAAATGATAGATACAAACGAGAAGATAAAAAATATATTTCATGAAAAATTTGATCAAAATAATGTTTTACTGGTGATAATAATATAACACAAAATAGACTTTTTAATATTTAAACAAAGGAACATTCTTAGGAAGAAAGACACAATAAAGAAAAATAGATCAATTAAACAAGAAGACACAACAGCAGTAAATGCACATGCACCGTATACAGAACTTCAAAATATATGGTGCAAAAACTAATAGAAATGAAAGGAGAAATAGACAAATCCACAGTTGTAAGACTCCAACACTCTTGTGTGAGTGAATTGTGAAAAAGCAGACAGAAGGTCAGCCAGGATAGAGTAGACTTGTACAACAACATCAGCAGGTGGACTTAACTGAAAATTGTAGATTACTCCCCAAACAATGGCAGAAGATACAATATTTTCAAGCACACATAAACTTTCTCCAAGAAAGATCACGTTCTGTGTCATAATAAATACTTCAACCTATTTTTTTAAAAATAGAAGTCACACAAAGTATATTCTCTTACTATAATGAAATTGAAGAAAATACCAATATAGGTGATACATGAAATATCTACAAATATTTGGAAATTAGAGACCACACCTCTAAATAACCCATGGGTCAAAGAGGAAGTCAAAATTAAAATTAGAAAAAAATTGAATTGAATGCAAAATAGCAAAATTTGTGGACTCCTGTTAAATGTTTAATAGAAGAAAGTTTATGGCATTAAGCATTTATATTAGAAGAGATCATCTCAAATCATCTCTAAGAAACTAGAAAAGGAAGGGCAAATTTAACCCAGAGAAAACAGGAGGAAGAAAAAAGTAAATCTGAAAGCAGAAAACAATGAACATAACAGGGACAATAGAGAAACTCAATGGAACCAAAAGCTGAAAGTCATCAAACAAATCAGTAAAATTGATAGTCTGGCCACACTGACAAAGATTAAAGAGAATAAATAAATTACCAATGACAAAGTGCAGAGTTAACATGACCTCAAAACCTAGACACTAAAGGATGAATTTGACAACCTTGATGACATAGTTTCTTAAAGACATAAACTAGCAAAGTTTACTCAGTAAGAAACAGATAACTTGACTTATACTATACCTATTAAGATACAAAGTTATACTTTTAACAAAGAAAACTTTAGGGTCAGATGGCTTTACTAGCAAATTGTACCAAACATTTGATGAACAAATACTGTGTCTATACAAACTTTTCAGAAATAAGAGAAAAGGAAACAATTTGCAACTCATTTTTAAAAACCAGTGTTCCCTCAGCTAAAGCCAGAAAAATATATTAAAATTAACTGCAGATCAGTATCACTCAGGAAAAAATGAATGTAGAATTTATGAGTATAATTTTAACAAACTGAATCCAGTAAAAATATAACAATAAAAAAAAATCTTGAACAAGTGGAGTTTATCATATGAATGCAAGGTTGAATCAACATTCGAAGACCAATGAGTTAAAGAGGATCCATAGGATTATCTCAGTGGATACAGATTCAATATTTGCCAAACTTCAGTATCTATTTCTCAATAAAAAAAAAAAAAAAAATTAAAACTGAACAAATGGCAATAGAAGGAAATGTCCTTAATTTGATAATAGTCATCTACGATAAACCTAGACCTAACATTATACTTAACATTGAACAACTGAACATCAAGATTATCCAAAATCAGCACTCATATTTAACAATATACTGGAGGGCCTATCTAATAAAAGAAAGCAAAATATAAATAAATATATACATATTTATTAGAAAAGAAAAAATTAAACTGCCTGCATTCACGTATGACAGCATTATCTACAAAGAATATTCCAAAGAATCTACAGAAAGCTACAAAGCAATAAGTCAGTTCAGCAAGGTTGCAGAATGCAAAGCCAATGTAGAAAAATATTTTTTTCTGTATGCTTGCAATGAATAATTTGAAATCAAAATATGAGTGTCATTTACAATAGCACACCAAAAATGAAATAGGTATATATCTAACAAAATATGCATCTCCCCTTTTGTTTAGATATTCGTTTTTGGTGGTTGTATCTTTGAACATTTATTTTTTCTAGGGTTTACAAAATGAGTGAGCAAAAATATCATAGTAAGTCACTGAACTTTCCAGACATCTTCAGATCCAAAATCTGCCAGCCCTGTATATGTCATCCTAAATGATTCAAAGATTGTTATCCCAATATACATCCCTGAATTCACAGTTTGAGCAAACATAGACATTTGATGAGGAGCCAAACCCAGGACAGTATGCCTGGGCTTTTTTGTGCATGGAATTGCTTAGAATTAAAATGAATTCAGTTAGGGTCTCCAGACCAGATAATAGATCTTTCACTCTTTGAGCTCTGCCACATACAGGAGAGCTGTTGCATTCATTCATTTATTCAAGTACTTAATGGCAGAAATCAAGGCCCCTTGTCCCCATGAGACTTGTATTCTGGTGGGTATAACAGACAATAGTATGTGAACCAATAAATAAACAAGATGATGTCAAAACCAATAGATGAGAATTTAATCCCGGCTCCCTTTTTCTTATCAACTGTGTGAACCTGGTAATGTTTCTTACCTTATATATATAATTTTAGTGAGTTATAGTTGATTTACAATATATGCTTCAGGTGTACAACATAGTGATTCACAATTTTTATACATTATACTCCATTTATAGTTATTATAAAAGATTGGCTATATTCCCTAGCTGTACAATATATCCTTGTAGCTTATTTATTTTACACATAATAGTTTGTACCTCTTATTCCCCTATCCCTATCTTGCCCTTCCCCACTTTCCTCTCTCCACTGGTAACCACTAGTTTGTTTTCTATATCCATGAGTCTGCTTCTTTGTTGTTATATTCACTAGTTTATTTTATTTTTTAGATTCCACATATAAGTGATATGTGATATATAACTCAGTACCAAAAAACCAAACAACCCGATTAAAAAATGGGCAGAGAATCTGAATAGACATTTTTCCAGAGAAGACATACAGGGGGCCAACAGGTACATGAAAAGTTGCTCAACATCACTGATCATCAGAGAAATGCAAATCAAAACCACAAAGAGGTATCACCTCACAATTGTCAGAATGGTTATAATCAAAAAGACTACAAATAACAAATGTTGCAAAGATGTGAAGAAAAGGGAACCCTGTACACTGTAGGAGGGAATGTAAATTGGTGAAACCACTGTGGAAAATAGCATGGAACTTCCTCAAGAAACTGAAAATAGAACTACCATATGACCCAGCAATTCCATTCCTGGGTGTATACCCGAAGAAAACAAAAACTCTAATACAAAAAAAATACATGCACCCCAATATTCATAGTAGCATTATTTACAATAGCCAAGGTATATTAGCAACCTAAGTGCCCATCAACAGATGAATGAAGAAGATGTGGTAGATATATGCAATGGAATACTACTCAGCCATAAAAAAATAATAAAAATTTTCCATTTGCAACACATGGATGGACTTGGAGGGTATTATGCTTAATGAAATAAGTAAGACAGAGAAAGAAACATAATGTATGTTTATACATTCTTTGATTTTTTTCATCAGCATTTTACAGTTTTCAGCCTAGAGGTCATATACAAATTCTGAGTCAAGGTTACTATCCCAAATTTACTCCTCTCAATGTTATATGTAACCAGCAACCTGGACTCTCAGTCACTAGAACTGTGCTTCTCTTTTGATATTGATATCTTTCCTACTTCCATTACCTCCATGGCTATATCCTAGGCATTTCATTACCCAGACCTTCAGTAACTCCAATATCTCAAATTAAATTGTTCCATATGTTAGCCATGATTACCTATTTTGGCTGCTTATCACCAATGATACTTCATTTTTAACAATCTTTTAATTCCCTAGGACTCTCAATCAATTGATTTAACTGGTAATCTATATTGCCTGCCACCCTCCCTTTCCCCATACCATCTTACTTTCCTCCATCTTGCCCAACTGAAAGTTATCATTATGCCTACTTTCAAAATTTTGTCACTCTCTTTAGTTGGGCTAAGATCCTAATACTGTTAAGTCCAAATTCCTTTCTAATATGTGCCTCTACTCACAGAGCTAACTATGGCAGGAGAAATCTATCGTACATGGCTGTCACACGTTTTCCATGAGTCAACTCAGTAGTCATGGGCTTTAAGAGCATTACCCTAATATACTAAAATGGACCTCTCCCATGTCCACATGAAACTTCTTTGCACCTAGCGTATGTAATTGTTGGGATATTTTAGGTGAATTCTCCTGTCTCTGAGAAATCATCAAATTAAGGGTCCTCATTTTATCCATCTCTGTTTATTTAACATTTGCTTTAAAAATAGCAAAATATCTATGAATATTTGTTAAATGAAAAAAAAAATGAACGAATGGATACTTGAATGAATACACTAATAGTAATACACAAAATTTAATGTACATTAGAATCACATGAATGGCCTGTTAAAACACAGATTGCTAGGCCCCACCCCCAGAAATTTTTATGCAGTAGGTATGAGGTTGGTTCTTAAGAATTTACATTTCTGACAAGGCCCTAGTGGATCATGATGCTGCTATTTCATGGATCACATGTAGAGAATGTCTGATTTTTAGAGAATTAATCTTCTGGTGATAAAAATACTAGATTATAATAAAATTTTAAATAAATGCCTGTGTCAAAAACTTATTGTGGAATTGGTAATATCCTAAATCAATTAAAATATGACATGCCTTATAAGAAATGCAACCTATATATTCCTTAAAACATTTACAGTTGGAAGTTTCCATCCTTCTCTTACCCATTAATATTTTTCTTTTTTCTTTTCAATTTTGCAATTTTAATGAAAAATTTTTTGCTGAATAAAAAAGCAGATTTCAGGCATCAAGATGACTAGGATGCTTCATCCTTAAATATATAGACATGCATTTCCTAGGACAAAGAAATTTCCCCTATATAACCACAAAACTACAATGGCATTTGAAAAATCCAATATTGATACAAAAATACTATGTAATATGCAGTCCATCTTCAAATTTTCCCAGGTGCCTCAGTCACTTTTTGAAAATATCCAATTAAAATCAGGGAAATAAATGTGAAGTTATTGTTTCCATACAGAGAACCACTCTGAAGGTGAAAAGAAGCAGAACAATTTATAAATGGAGACATTTTTCCCAATTTGTTGTAATTCAATAAGTTTCAAACTATTTAATCTATATTACCCATTTTTATTTGGTCTCAAACTCATTAATGCTACATCTGAATAGGGAGAAATTATATTATGAATGTTTCTTTTAATTATTTCTAAGTATTGAAAGGGGAATGTGACATGATGAGATTAAGTGAGAATACATGATAGGCATTAGTAGATTAATAAAGTGGTAAATAGCAGTATAGCACAGGGAACTCTACTCAATACTCTGTTGACCTAAATGGGAAGAAAATCCAGAAAAGAGGGGACATATGTATACATATAGCTGATTCACTTTGCTGTACGGCAGAAATTAGCACAACATTGTAAAACAATTATACTCCAATAAAAATTAATTTAAAAATAAATAAATAAATACCAGTCTATTGCCATGGTAAGATCAAATTTCTCCCAAATATATTTATGCTCTTCATAATATTATAATAACTTTAATTAAGAAGGTTTTTATTTTCCAAAGTACTATTATAAAAGGTCTTTCCAAAAAATATGCTAGTCTAGGTGATACAAATAATAAAACAGGAATTTAAATATATCATTCTTGCTTTACTTTATATTGACTATGAGGACACAAAGAAAAGCATTGATTTTACTTTGGATATTTTGGACGGCAAAATGTAAATGCCATAAGCTAAAATAACAGAAAATAATGTTTCTCCTTTTACAAAGCATGAGTGATCTGCTAATAGTTCCAACTCATGGATTTGCACCTGTTCATATTTTATGGAGAGATGGTCAATGATTAATCAAATTTAATAGCTGTCATGCTACTGAAGAATGGTATGAAGAAGTACAGCAATGCATATGAAATACCAGAAGACAATATTTGCTGTACACATTACTGGTAAAAATTCAAACATTACAGAAAAACACTTCTATTTTGGTCTCACCATTTGACTTTAATATTTAATAATGTCATATTCGTCTAAAACAGTCCATTAGAAGTTAACCTTCCCTAGAAATCACTATTCTTGGCCTTGTGATTAAAATAGCAATTGATTATCACAGAAAAATTTGAAAGTGAGATTAAATAAAAAGATGAAGAAATAAGAAGCAGGTGCAATTCAAACAAATACAAATAGCCTTCTGCCACTCTATATATTATTAAATTTAGGTAAGAAATTAGTTTTCATACAATTTTGCCCTCCTTTTTAAATTAAATATTACTCACTTTTGTTAAAAATCCCATAATAAGTATATTGAATTTTGCATTTAACTGAATTGTTTCATGGCAATTTTAATATTTGCTATTATTTTTTTCTGAATGATGTTAAACAGTGTTTCCTTGGTATATTTTTTCATGGTTAATTGGGGTGAATATGGCATCATAGATTTGTGATCTGATTATAATTCTTCTTTTGTGACCTGGTTGTGTTTATATAGCTTTTGCACATATTTCTTCTTATTATTGACTCAAGAATTGCTGTGTATAATAAAGTGGCCAGTTAATTTCTTTTAACATATCACTTAATTAAATTTGCTTATCAAGTTGTTACATTAACATTTCACCTTATATTTATGTTTTTGTTATATATTTTTCTTTGTTATTAAATGTTTTACAGTCAAATATAGTAATCTTTTAAAATTTTTAACTTATTTGACATTGTATGATTCAATACAAATAATATACTATATTATAAAATGAATATGTCAATATTTGAAATGTCAATTCAATGAACCAGTATTTTCTAATGATCAATTTTTGATGTGACAAAATCTTGTGTGGGTAAAAAATCTGTCCACTGTATAAGACACAGCAATGAATTAAAGTGAAATTGATTATAAAAATTTCATTAATGAGCTCAGATTCTACATTTTAAACAACTTGTAAACTTGTAAGAAAGTATCACTTGTCAACTTCTGTTGTTTGTCAAAGAAGAATATCCACAGTTATCTGAAAATACTGTTAAAATACCTTTACTTTTCTCAACTACTTATGTGAGAATACATTTTTTTCATCTGCTTCAACCAACCCAACATATAAGAGGTTGAATGAAGAAGCAGATATGAGATTCCAGCCATTATCTATGAAGCCAAGCATCAACCATATTTACCAAAATGTATAACAATACAAATCTTCTCAACAATTGTTTTTGCTTCAACATACATTATTATTTTTATAAAAATACAGTATCCATCTTAACATGTAATAGATTTATTATTTTCACAAATTTTAAAAATATTTTGTTTTTTGGTTTTAATTTATGAGAATAAATATCAATAATTAAAACCAACATAAATTAAAGCCTTGGGGATAATAATTTGAGAAAGTATAAAGTATGTTTTAGAACAAGATAAGATTATTTTCTTTATGTCTGCCTTCTGCTAATGAATTCTTTCAGTTATGATTTTAAAATATTTTTATTTTACTTTTGTTCTTGATAAGATATTTTTGTTGAATTTGGAATTTCAATGGAAATATATTTTATTCCCCACAAGGATTACTCTTTTTTCTAATTTTATTTCAAATTAACTTTATTGATGAAAATTCTTTTTTTTCTGATAATATTAATTTTTCTCTTTTTCCTTTTTTTTTTTTTTTTAGAAGATACACAATGTTTAGCAAGGTCTGGTATGACTGTTTTAATAGTTCTGGAAATTCCTCATCTAAGACACTTTAAAATATATGATATATGTGTGTGAGTAATGTTTGCATTTAAACACAAAATAATATATAGTATAGTGTATGTGCTTATGTCTACATGGGTATTTTATCTGCCTTTTTATTTTGAAATTTTAAATTTTTCTATATTTAACTTTTTTCTTCTTAATTTTTTTCTTTTCTTTCTTCAAGTTTTATTGATATATAATTGACATATAGTACTGTATAAGTTAAAGGTGAGCAGCATAAAAATTTGACATACATACATGATGAAATTATTACCACAATAATTTAGTAAACATCCATCATCTCATATAGATACAAAATTTTTAAAAAAGAAAAAAAAAATTTTTCCTTTTGCTGAGAACATTTAGGATTTACTATCTTAACAACTTCTATATATAACATAAGCAGTGGTAATTATATGTACCATGCTGTACATTACATCCCTGGTACTTATTTCGCTTATAACCAGGAGTTTGTACATTTTGACTACTTTCATCCGGTTCCTACTACCCCCAATCCCCCACATCTGATAAGCACAAATCTTTTTCTGTTTGTTTGTTTGTTTATTTGTTGAAATATAATTTACCTACAACACTAATGTTAGTTCCTGGCATACAGCATAGTGATTTGTTATTTCTATACATTACAAAAGATCACTACAATAAGTCTAGTTACCATCTGTCACCATACAAGGATATTATATTATTATTGGCTATATTTCCCTATTGTACATTTTATCCCCATGACTCATTTATTTTGTTACTGGAAATTTGTACCTCTTAATCTCCCTCACCTTTTTAGTCATCCCCATTCCCCTCTCCCCTCTGGCAACAACCTGTTTTTTCTCTGTATGTATGACCATGTTTCTGTTTAGTTATGTTTGTTCATTTGTTTTGTTTATTAGATTCCATTATTTTAAAAATCATTTCAGCTATTTCTTTTTTTTTTGTAAGTTATACATTCTATCTTCGCTTTAAATGATTAATACAGACTTTACAACATATATAATTTATCATGTTTTATATCATATCATATAATCTAAAATTGATACTTTTATCCACATTCCAAAAAATTCTAGGAATTTAGAACTTCATTTGCTCCTTCTTCTTGTATATGCTACTTTTTTCAAGCCAAAACCTTCTTGAGTCTCAGACCCTCATACCAGAACTCTTTTCCTCTGTTTGAAGCTTAACTCTTAAAATTAGTTTTGTTGAATATTTGCTGATAGAAAGACTTTCTATTGTGGTTTGTCTTTAAATGTCTTAAGACTTTTATCTGATTTAGAACTTTAAGCTGCCAGTTAATTTCTTTCAACATGTTGCTTACTTTATTGTGCTCATCTTATTCTTGTTGCTTACCTGGTTGATACAATGAGATCATTCAATCTACCTGACACTATTTTGATCTTATTTGCCTCTTTTTT
Organism: Eubalaena glacialis; assembly: GCF_028564815.1. Taxonomy (NCBI): domain Eukaryota; kingdom Metazoa; phylum Chordata; class Mammalia; order Artiodactyla; family Balaenidae; genus Eubalaena; species Eubalaena glacialis. Next base: position 37,113,873 of record NC_083731.1, on the reverse strand, counting down.
TCCTCTTGTGTTTGAGATCTTTTCTTGTTATTGATTTTTGCACTTATCCTTTGGTGTATCTGAACTACATCCTATACCGTATTTTTTTTTTCATCCTGCTTGACGTTCTTTGGACATCTTCAATATGTAGATTGTTGATTATTTGTTAAATCTGTTGGAATTTTATATTGTTCTATTTCTTTTAGACATTTTCTGATCTTTTTTTTTACAACTATAGTAGAATAAGCACATTTGTTTTATAATCAGTGTTGATCTTTCAGATCTTTCAGATATTTCAGATCTGAGTCTGTTTCAGATGTCCATGTTATGTGCTACTTCTTCCTCATGGTAGATTTTTTATATCTGTATTTGATTATTTTGTTTCATTTTTTAAACATTGAGTTTAGATCACTTTCCTTTGAAAATTATTTGTGGAAATAATTTATAGTTCAATATTAAGGTGTCTTCCTCCAGATTATTCTAGTATTCTGCTCAGCACTTTGATGTACTATCAATTCTAGATGTCTCCAAACTATATTTATAACCTAAGACATAAAATTGTTTTAAGCACACAAGTACTGTAAGTCTCCGGGGAAATTCTACTTAATAAGACATAACTTTGTTTTCATTACTTACCCAATAGTTTTAGCTATTTTGGAAACCATTTATCAGAATGATACAGCTTTCCACCAATATTACTTCCTATACAGCCATTTCAATCCTGGTAACTATTCTTGATGAATAGAAAATTTTAACAGCTGGGGGTTGTCATCATTATATTCATTCCAAGGCCTGCCATCATCCTGAGAAATGGTACCTTTCATATAAATAAACCAGTCAGCATGCTGTCCTTTCAGGGTCATGTCTTTTCTAATTTCCATCTTATTCAACCATGACTATATCTTTGATCTTAACATTACCTAGAATTTCTCTTCTGTCTATTGCTGCATTTCCATTTATAAATGCAAATAAAGTTCATTTTTCTTAAATTAAATAATAAAGAGCTTGTTCTTGGAAATGAATACAAGTTTTAAATATTATATATATTTATAGAGTGAGTGTTCTCTATGATATATAGCTTTACAGGAAATATAATTTACATAATTTTTACTCAGTATATAGCAGGTTAAAAAAAGTTGGTAGATAAAACATGAGTTTGAAGTATCTTATTATAATAGCGTATATTTTAAGTGAATAGTGTTGTTTTCAGGAATAATATTTTGGTATACTGATTTACTTCTTAAAATTATAAGACAACACTGTAATTTGAGAATAACTACTGAAAGTTATATAAAGCAAAAATACAAATATTTTTCTAGTAAAAGAACACTTTTAATTTTTGATAAAAGTAAAAATGATGAAGATGTTGAATGAAAAAAAAATGCACAACCTAAAAGCTGAGAATTATGTTTTATTTGGCAGACAAAACTGAGGACTTAAGCCTGGGGTGCAGCCTCTCAGAGAGCTCTGAAGGACTGCTCTGAAGAGGCAAGGGAGCAGCCAGGATATATAGGGGTTTTTGCAACAAAGACCAGGTATTCGGAACATTGAAAAAATACTATTAATTAAAGAAAAACAGACATCGCAAGTTAATGAATTTAGCATCTTTCTATATGTGGGAAGATGTAAGAGTCTGGGCTCATTGAAATCATTCCTTTGATATGCACCTTAGCTACATAGGGTCAGTATCCTGTGCTTTCCCATCCTGGGTTCCCTCTGGGTGCACCTTTGTGGGGGGCTGCAGTGGCTGAAGGCTTGGCAGCAGGCAGCCAATTTGTCTCCATCCAGAGTTCCCTCAGCGCTCACTGTCAGGGGTGGCTGTCGTGGCTTGATGGCTACAACATCCTTTGTTTACTGATATGGCAAGCAACATTTTTCATTCACAAAGGAACGTAAGAAAAAAACTTTTTTATACTTTGAAATGAACAGTGCTGTGTTTATTTTTTAAATCATTAAAAATATACTAAAATTAAAAGATGTTGAGTTTTGGAAACAGTTACTTTCATTTACTTAGATATCATTCCATAAACATAAAATAGATAAACTATGGAAATATTTTGGATGAAACTTAGTTTTAAATATGGAGAAATGTACACAAATTTATTGAAACAATGTGCTCTGCAACCCAGCAATGCTACTTATTTTCATCCAAATATAAGGTTTGAAAAGTAATGGTTCAGTACATACATAGCTTTTAGCCACTCGTTATTTGTATTCTCACCTGAAAACATCCCCCACTTTTGTGCCTCAATCATGATAGCTTATAACACAACAAGCTATTTCTATCCTCAATGCCTTTGTACTGTATATTCTGATAAATATCTCTTCCCTAGACTCTTCTTATTAATTGCTTTCTTACATTTTTAAAACTTTATTTCAAGTATGACTTCCTCTGTTAGGGTTTCACTGCCCTCCTAATCTAAAATAGCTTCTGCCCACCAAGCCATCATAACATCTTAACTGCCATAATAATATATGTGTGTGTTTGTATGCCTATATCTATGTAAATATGATCAGTCTAATTTGCTACAATGGTTTTCTACATTACATAAAATGTTTGCATTCTTAGACAAAACATATACATTACTGTCTGTATAAAAATTAAAAATTATCCTCAATTTATTACAGGGCACATTCTCCAGCATAGATCATATGTTATGTCATCAAACAACTCTTAACAAGTTTAAGAAGATTGAAATCATATCCAATACAGTTTTAGACTATAATGGTAAAAAATTAGAAATCAATGACAGGAGGAAAACTGGAAAATTCACAAATATGTGCAAATTAGACAACACAATACTAAACAGCCAATGGGTCAAAGAAGAAATCAAAAGTGAAATTAAAAAAAAAAAAACTTGAAAATAACAAAAGTGGAAACACAACACACAAAACATATTGGATGCTGCAAAAGCAGCTCTAAGAGGGAAGTTTATAGTGATAAACACATACATTAAGAAAAAAAAAGAAAGCTCTCAAATAAACAACCTCACTTTACACCTCAAGGGACTAGAAATAAAATAATAAACTAAGCCCAAAGTTAGCAGAAAGAAGGAAATAACAAAAATCAGAGCAGAAATAAATAGAGATTAAAAGACAATAGAAAAGATCAACAAAATTAAGAGCTGGATTTTTTGTATAAACAACATTTGTAAACCTTTAGCTAGGCTAACTAAGGAACATAGATGACTAAAATTAATAAATCAGAAATGAAAGGGGAGACATTACATCTGGTACCACAGAAATACAAAGAATCATGAGGCTACTATGAACAATCTTTTTTTTCCCCTAAGAAACAAATATTATAGTAAGAAAGCATAGTAACAGCAATATGTACTTGAATTCATTATTTTTCAATGGCTTATAAAGATTTTGTAGATCCACTCATTAAAAGTAAAATACAGTTCAACAGTAGGGACTGTGAATGTTGTTATCGGCATTATTTGGTGATAGTATTTTGTAAAAGAGGTCATTTGTAGCTTTGAGAAGAATCTGTTTCTAACATTTTGGGCTTACAAACATCTTTTCAAATGTCTTAGTAGTCAGGTTAAAACTGATGAATAGAGAAACCCCAGACACCAAGAGGTGGTAAAATGTATATGACTAATTTTTTATTCCAAAGATGAAACTTACAGCACATTATGTACTTCCTAAATGAGTCGTCTTTTCCTTAGGTATTTAAGACTCACAGTTAATGTTTAACTACATAAGCAAAGTTGTAATGTCCCCTCCTGGCTCCATAATCCAACTAAGATCACTAGCTAAATAGAGGACTTCAGAGTAATAGGTTCTCATGACTCTAGGTAGAGACTATTACAAATCAATGGCATAGAAAAAGACACCACTGCCTTAAGAGTCATTTCTTGTTGGTACAATAGGGGTAGATTTGCCAGCAGATCCCAGAAAAAGCAATACTATTATAGGCTGAGTACAGACTAAAGTGCTTCAGACTTTTCCTGGTGTGGCCATTAGGGGTCCTCTTCTGCAGGAGTCAACTCTGTGATTTCACCATTCTGTGAATGGGCAGGCATCTGAGGACCAAACTAAATTATCCCTGTTAAGTAACTTGGGTGTTGGGTTGGGAACCAACCCCTAAATCACATCAGTGAAGATTAGGCACCTATGTTGGATTTAGCAGGCAAAGATGTGAAAGAAGCTATTTTAAATATGCTTAAAACAGAAAATAAAATGTTTATTTTATTTAAAGCAGAAAATAATGAGTAAGGAGACAGAGAATCTAGCAGAGAAGGGAAAACAAGAAAATATGCCAAAGTTGAACTGAAAATTTCAGTAATTTAAATGAAAAATCCCTGGAAGAAATTGTTAATGAGTGTGAAGACTGATTAATAGAAATTATTCAAAACAAAGAACAGTGAAAAAAATTGAAGAATGACCAATTCAGAGCTGCAGTGACCTGTGGGACAGTATCAAACAGTATAACAAACTCTCTGAAGGAAAGTAGAGGGAGGCTTGGTCAGAAAAATATTTAAAGAAAATGTCAAACATTTCTCAAGTTTTGGGGGCATCAGCTCATAGATTCAAGAAGGTCAGCAACCCCCAAGAAGATAAATATAAAAGAAACTAGGAATTTATTTTGAATTTTGTCAAGAGATTTTCCTATAAATAATTTATTTTTCTATTGAAATAAAGACTAAAAATAATATAATAATTCAAATAGATGTAAAAAAGAATCACTAGACAGAATTCAACAACCATTCATGAATTAAAAAGAACAAAACAAAACAAAAAACACTCTTACCAAACTAGAGCTAGAAATAATTTCCTCAGTATATGATATTGGCCTTTCACTATATATACAAATAAAATATATGTATACATACTATTATAATCACATCTAATTTCATATTTCAGAGTGAATTACTGATGCCTTTCCCCTAAGATTGGACAGGTCTCAGGGATACACCACATATCATAACTCCTTAGGGATCAACAATTCACAACTGCATTTTGAGGGAAATACAGTGGAAAGTAGTATAATTTACAATGTATGTTTTACCAAGAATGCCACATGCTTATTTAGTCTTGACACTATTTTTTTCTCACATAAAATGTGGAGTAATTTTCATAAATATTCTCTTATTCTAACTGGTTGGGATTTCTCACTGTTTCCTTAGTAAGGAAAAGTAGAAACTTACAAACCTAGTATATATCATTTTTGGTCAGTATAAATAGGTACAGTGAGGAATTTCTTATAATTTTTAGTATAGTTTATGCATGCATTTATTTTTATAAAGTTTATCCATTTTTATTCATAATATTTTGAGTTAACTTCTCCAATGACAACTCTATATAGATGTCTAGGCAAAGCTGGGGATGGATGACAGTGGTGCCTATTAGAATCAGATATTTGATACACACAATAAGTGAAGAAAGGTAGCTAGCAGTCTTTACAGACCTCTTTTTTAACCAAGCTAAATTGTGATTGGATTTACATATCACACTTTTTTGTGTGTTATAGCCCAATGACCCTTACAACAGTAGTAAGTTAAAACATGGTTGCTATTATGATAAACATAGTAGGTAAAATTCTCATTTACAAAGCATAAACAAATATCAATTGCAAGTGCATGGATCATTTAATTTTAAGTTCTGATAGTGTCCTTCAGATGGTCAAGTATAAATCCTTTAAATTGAAAAAGAGCAATGGGGAGACAAGATGGCAGAACAGAAGGACCTTGAGCTCACCTCTCAGGAGCACACCAAAATCACAATTACTAGACAACCCTTGATAAATTGAAAAATAGTAAAGTGCTTAAGTTTCTAGTGTAAAATTAGAAGACAATAGGTACCAATACAGATCTAACCCTAGGCACTGCTCTTCCAAAGTGCAAACACTTATGAGAATTTGATTATTTTATTTTTGAAAGCATTGAAGTCTGACATCAAAAGGAATTTGCTGAAAAAATAATGAACTGAAAGTATTTCAAGCAGGATAAACATTAAAAAGTTAGCTGAAAAGTTAAGGATTCTGAAGAATGATAGCCAGAGATTTTCTCTACCTAGAAATACCAAATACAAGTGAAAGTGGATTGTCCCATGAGGAAATCTAAGAGTTCTGTAGAGAAGAACAGTAACAAATATTTGTTTCTTGAGTGCCTTTCACCAAGCAGAATTCAAGATTTAAATGACTGAAGAACAGTTTGATTACATTGATTTGGACAACTTTATTACAAAGAAAAAAAATGTCGTCCCAGAAAATGTCTAGGATTCTGAATAAACTCTTTATAGTTTTTGCTGGTATTTCCAGCTGTTTTTGTTTTATTTTTATATCAAAAATCTTAGGAAATTAGAAAATGCAAGGATTTTCATCAATAGATACTTCTTTGTGAATATTTTAAAGAACCCAGTTAAAACTACCATTTGTATTTACTGTTGCATTTAGTGTAAAATTTACTAAATCCTTTAATTATATATACATGTATATATGTGTGTATGTGTGTATGTATATATATATATATATATATATATATATATATATATACATACACACATATATATATATAACATAGGAGATATCTATATCTATATGCACAAGTCAGGCGTATCATAAGACCCCTGCATGTAAGGAGACTATGATCATTTCACTGTTTCATTGATTTTGTTTCTCCCAAGCCTTAGAGGCATCTTCATATTTAATAGTTTGTTGTACTGCAGGATGACTGAACAGCAGCTTGCCCTTCTTGTATAAAACCTTTGAGGCATTTTATCAGCTAACACCACTTAACAGCAACTTTTAAACTTTGACTTATATACTGTCAAAATCATTCAGCCAAGACTTAATTCATCTGATTTGACTAGTCCAATTTAGTAGGATAAAAATGAAAGTAGTTCTCTGAAATTTCCTTTGAAAACTATAAATATGCAGGAAGGTCATTTCTCTTGGCGGATTTTGTTGTGAATAAAAGCTTAGCTGCTAGGAGACTGTTTACAAGACACTTCAGTGATCAAACCACTATCATAGTTGGCTACCACCTTCATACATTAGGGTTTTCATTCAGAAGAGCAGATAAGCAGTCCTAATTGCCTTCACTATATATCTCAAAGACAGTAGGAAAGAGGAATTAACAAATTTATTTATGGTTTATTTGGAGTATTAAAACATAAGTTAATTATTTATTTTAATTAATAACATCCCAACTCAAGCTATTATCAAACTGTCCTGCTAGTTGTTTCATAAAGCTTGAATGAAATATTAGATTCATAATTTTATTTCCATTTACTAATAATCCTTAGTCTATACTTTCATAACAAAAGCAGAACCATCTATGAATTTTAAAATGTTCCAATGGGAAGCCTCTTGATTAGGAATATTTGGTGACCATATCTCTTCTGAGATCAACAACGGTTGACCATTGTTTTCTAATGATTATCATAGTGTCTGGCATATTGAAGGAATACATGCAAAAATTTTGATTGAATTTATGAGTAAAGAAGAATATAGCTATGTTTTGAAGCCAAAAAAAAAAAAGAAATTTCATGTCACTACTAAATAATGTTCCATTTCTTCACGTTGCCTATTTCGTGATAGAAAAAAAAAAGCTTATTCTTTACAAATGTATATTTAATAAAATAAGGCAGTAATTACTTGAAAAATTCAGAACCACACCACTATTGATTGTCCATTTTAATTTGGGACACATTTCCCATAAGTGAAAAATATAAGAAATGGTACTTTTGTTCTTAGTAGTTGCTTTGATATTACTGTAATGTTTTAACATTGAAATAGTACTATGGGTAGAGAAATAAAAGTTGTAAGATCTCAAAGTGAGCTGGAGTAGCTTATGTTCCACTATGTAAAGAAACTGTTTTAGTGTCCTCAATGTTCTAGAAATACAAGTTTCACAATAAAAAACATTTGTTTGTCTTCTAAACGAGATAAATTTTCAGTAAGCATTATTTATGTAAAGTAATTTCCTAGATACTACATATTTCTGATAGTGTTTTACTTACTCTAATCTGTCATTTGGTCCATAGTTTATGCATATACTCTAGTAAATCAGATGTTGGAAATATAATGAGTGCCATGAAACCAGAAATAAGATTTCATATTTTCAATTTTCAATGACTATCTCCCCACAGTGTTAATCTAGATGTAGAACATTAAAAGTTGCTGGTGTAGTGCAAGCACTTAATAAATTTATATTTATTTGACTTCCTATGGAATGATATATGTAGTATTTAAAATCACTAATATGAGGCACACTTTTCTCAGATAGTATTAAAAAAATGAACCATCACAGACAAAAACATCAATACAGGGATAACCATATGACCCTATAATTATACTATTTTAATCCACAAATGAGTGAATGATACAAACTATTTTGCACATTTTATTCCCTTGATTTTCAAACCTTTAAAGATAATAATTGTAAAAAGGAAGCTACTTAATGATCTTTCCCACTTCAAATTCTATCTCTTTTCAAACACTGTCAAAATATATATACATCAATCTTTTTCGTTTTATTGCTTTAGTTTTAGAAAATAACTAGAAATTTCATATGGTAACATATACCAGATTCAAAGTGTTTATGAGGGAAACTCTTGCATTAGGAAGTGTAGAGATAAATAAAATATAACCATGCTTTTGAAGACTAGAGAATAATATTTAGAGAAATTATTGGAAAAATAATTGGAAAATTAGAGAAAAACTAGAGAATGTGAGCAAGTTCATGATAATATTTTACCAACTACATCTAGTAAACAGTACTTGTACTCCTTATAAAATGTGTCAGTTTTGATCAAAAGATTCCTTCAGAGTCAAAAATAAACATCACTGAGCATAAAATCTTTAAAAAGAATTTTAACTCCTGATGTATTTTAGCCTTCTTTGCTTGTGAATGGAAAGCTTATAAAAATTATGGCAGTTTAATTTATATATTAAAAACAGCAACTGTTTTGCATTAATTCAATGGTGTGCTCTAGACCTTCTGAGTATTATATGGCTATTTTTCCCAATACCAAGTGGCCACATTTTGATACAACTTGGAACTATTCTATAATATTCCACCTTTTATGTTATTACCTTTTTTTATTGTATGAATTTATTTATTTTTAACACCTCTATTGGAGTATAATTGCTTTACAATGGTGTGTTAGTTTCTGCTTTACAACAAAGTGAATCAGCTATACATATACATATATCCCCATATCTCCTCCCTCTTGCGTCTCCCTCCCACCCTCCCTATCCCACCCCTCTAGGTGGTCACAAAGCACTGAGCTGATTTCCCTGTGCTATGCGGCTGCTTCCCACTAGCTATTTATTTTCCATTTGGTAGTATATATAAGTCCATGCCACTCTCTCACTTCGTCCCACCTTCCTCTTCCCCTTCCCTGTGTCCTCAAGTCCATTCTCTACGTCTCCGTCTTTATTCCTGTCCTTCATAACCATTTATTTTTTTAGATTTCATATATATGGGCTAGTATATGGTATTTGTTTTTCTCTTTCTGACTTACTTCACTCTGTATGACAGACTCTAGGTCCATCCACGTCACAACAAATAACTCAATTTCGTTTCTTTTTATCGCTGAGTAATATTCCATTGTATAAACGTGCCACCTCTTCTTTATCCATTAATCTGTCGATGGACACTTAGGTTGCTTCCATGTCCTGGCTATTGTAAATAGTGCTGCATTGAAAATTGTAGTGCATGACTCTTTTTGAATTATGGTTTTCTCAGGGTATATGCCCAGTAGTGGGATTGCTGGTTCATATGGTAGTTTTATTTTTAGTTTTCTAGTGAACCTCCATAGAGTTCTCCCTAGGGGCTGTATCAATTTACATTCCCACCAACAGTGAAAGAGGGTTCCCTTTTCTCGACACCCTTTCCAGCATTAATTGTTTGTAGATTTTTTTGATGATGGCCATTATGACTGGTGTGAGGTGATACCTCATTGTAGTTTTCATTTGCATTTCTCTAATGATTAGTGATGTTGAGCATTCTTTCATGTTTGCTGGAAATCTGTATATCTTCTTTGGAGAAATATCTATTCAGGTCTTCTGCCCATTTTTGGATTGGGTTGTTTGGTTTTTTTTATACTGAGCTGCATGAGCTGCTTGTAAATTTTGGAGATTAATCCTTTGTCAGTTGCTTCATTTGCAGATATTTTCTCCCATTCTGAGGGTTGCCTTTTCATCTTGTTTATGGTTCCCTTTGCTATGCAAAAGATTTTAAGTTTCATTAGGTCCCATTTGTTTATTTGTGTTTTTATTTCCATTTCTCCAGGATGTGGGTCAAAAAGTATCTTGCTGAGATATATGTCATAGAGTATTCTGCCTATGTTTTCCTCTAAGAGTTTTATAGTGTCTGGTCTTGCATTTAGGTCTTTAATCCATTTGGAGTTTATTTTTGTGTATGGTGTTATGTAGTGTTCTAATTTCATTCTTTTAGATGTAGTTGTCCTGTTTTCCCAGCATCACTTATTGAAAAGGCTGTCTCTTCTTCACTGTATACTCTTGTCTCCTTTATCAAAGATATGGTGGCCATATGTTTGTGGGTTTATCACTGGGCTTTCTATCCTGTTCCATTGATCTATATTTCTGTTTTTGTGCCAGTACCATACTGTCTTGATTACTGCAGCTTTGTAGTATAGTCTGAGGTCAGGGAGCCTGATTCCTCCAGCTCCGTTTTTTTTCTCAAGATTTCTTTGGCTATTCAGAGCCTTTTGTGTTTCCATAAAAATTGTGAAATTTTTTGGTCTACTTCTGTGAAAAATATCATTGGTAGTTTGATAGGGATTGCATTGAATCTGTAGATTGCTTTGGGTAATATAGTCATTTTCACAATGTTGATTCTGCAATCCAACAACATGGTATATCTCTCCATCAGTTTTGATCATCTTTAATTTCTATCATCAGTGTCTTATAGTTTTCTGCATACAGGTCTTTTGTCTCCTGAAATGGGTTTATTCCTAGATATTTTATTCTTTTTTGTTGCAATGGTAAATGGGAGTGGTTCCTTATTTCTCTTTCAGATATTTCATCATTAGTGTATAGAAATGCAAGAAATTTTTGTGCATTAATTTTGTATCCTGCTACTTTACCAAATTCATTGATTAGTTCTAGTAGATTTCTGCTAGCATCTTTAGGATTCTCTATGTATAGTATCATGTCATCTGCAAACAGTGATAGCTTTACTTCTTCTTTTCCGATTTGGATTCCTTTTATTTCTTGTACTTCTCGGATTGTTGTGGGTAAAACTTCCAAAATTATGTTTAATAATAGTGATGAGAGTGGACAACCTTGTCTTGTTCCTGATCTTAGAGGAAATGTTTTCAGTTTTTTACCACTGAGAACGATGTTGGCAGTGGGTTTGTCATATATGACCGTTATTATGTTGAGGTAAGTTCCCTCTATGCCTACTTTCTGGAGGGTTTTTTATCATAAATATGTGTTGAATTTTGTCAAAAGCTTTTTCTGCATTTATTGAGATGATCATATGGTTTTTCTCCTTCAGTTTGTTAATACGATTTATCACATGGATTGATTTGCATATATTGAAAAATCCTTGCATTCTTGGGATTAACCCCACTCGATCATGCTGTATGATCCTTTTAATGAGCTGTTGGTGTCTGTTTGCTAGTATTTTGTTGAGGATTTTTGCATCTATATTTATCAGTGATATTGACCTGTAGTTTTCTTTCTTTGTGACATCTTTGTCTGGTTTTGGTATCAGGGTGATGGTGGCCTCGTACAATGGGTTTGAGAGTGTCCCTCCCTCTGCTATATTTTGGAAGAGTTTGAGAAGGATAGGTGTTAGCGCTTCTCTAAATGTTTGCTAGAATTCGCCTGTGAAGCCATGTGGTCCTGGGCTTCTGTTTGTTGGAAGATTTTTAATCACAGTCTCAGTATCAGTGTTTGTGATTGGTCTGTTTATATTTTCTATTTCTTCCTGGTTCAGTCTCAGAAGGTTGTGCTTTTCTAAGAATTTGTCCATTTCTTCCAGGTTGTCCATTTTATTGGCATACATTTGCTTGTAGTAATCTCTCATGATCCTTTGTATTTCTGCAGTGTCTGTTGTTACTTCTCCTTTTTCATGTCTAATTGTATTAATTTGAGTTTTCTCCCTTTTTTCTTGATGAGTCTGTCTAATGGTTTATCAGTTTTGTTTATCTTCTAAAAGAACCAACTTTTACTTTTATTGATCTTTGTTGTCATTTCCTTCATTTCTTTTCCATTTATTTCTGATCTGAACTTTATGATTTCTTTTTTTTTTTGACATCTTTATTGGAGTAAAATTATTTTACAATGGTGTGTTAGTTTCTGCTTTATAACAAAGTGAATCAGTTATACATATACATATGTTCCCATATGATTTCTTTCCTTCTCCTAACTCTGGGGTTTTTTTGTTCTCCTTTCTCTAATTGCTTCAGGTGTAAGGTTAGGTTGTCTATTTGAGATGTTTCTTGTTTCTTGAGGTAGGGTTGTACTGCTATATACTTCCCTCTTAGTACTTCTTTTGCTGCATCTCATAGGTTTTGAGTTGTCGTGTTTTCATTGTCATTTGTCTCTAGGTAATTTTTGATTTCCTCTTTGATTTCTTCAGTGATCTCTTGGTTATTAAGTAGTGTATTGTTTACTTTCCATGTGTTTGTATTTTTTACAGATTTTTTTCCTGCAATTCATATCTAGTTTCATTGTGTTGTGGTTTGAAAAAATAAAATTTAAATTTTCCAAATTTACCAACGCTTGATTTGTGACCCAAGATATTATCTATCTTGGAGAATGTTCCATGAGCACTTGAGAAGAAAGTGTATTCTGCTGTTTTTGGATTGATTGTCCTATAAATATCAATTAAGTCCATCTTGTTTAATGTATCATTTAAAGCTTGTGTTTCCTTATTTATTTTTATTTTGGATGATCTGTCCATTGGTGAAAGTGGGGTGTTAAAGTCCTCTACAATGATTGTGTTACTGTTGATTTCCCCTTTTATGGCTGTTAGCATTTGTCTTATGTATTGAGGTGCTCCTATATTGGGTTCATAAATATTTACAATTGTTATATCTTCTTCTTTGATTGATCCCTTGATCATTATGTAGTGTCCTTCTTTGTCTCTTGTAATAGTCTTTATTTTAAAGTCTATTTTGTCTGATATGAGAATTGCTACTCCAGCTTTCTTTTGATTTCCATTTGCATGGAATATCTTTTTCCATTCCCTCACTTTCAGTCTGTATGTGCCCCTAGGTCTGAAGTGGGTCTCCTGTAGACAGCATATATATGGGTCTTGTTTTTGTATCCATTCAGCCATTCTATGCCTTTTGGTTGGAGCATTTGATCCCTTTACACTTATGGTAATTATCGATATGTATGTTCCTCTTACCATTTTCTTAATTATTTTGGGTTTGTTATTGTAGGTCTTTTCCTTCTCTTGTGTTTCCTACTTAGAGAAGTTCCTTTAGAATTTGTTGTAAAGCTGGTTTGTTGGTGCTGAATTCTCTTAGCTTTTGCTTGTCTGTAAAGGTTTTAATTTCTCCGTTGAATCTGAATGAGATCCTTGCTGGGTAGAGTAATCTTAGTTGTAGGTGTTTCCCTTTCATCACTTTAAACATGTCCTGCCACTACCTTCTGGCTTGCAGAGTTTCTGCTGAAAGATAAGCTGTTAACCTTATGGGGATTCCCTTGTATGCTGTTTGTTGTTTTTCCCTTGCTGCTTTTAATATTTCTTCTTTGCATTTAATTTTTGATAGTTTGATTAATATGTGTCTTGGAGTGTTTCTCCTTAGATTTATCCTGTGTGGGACTCTCTGCGCTTGCTGGACTTGATTGACTATTTCCTTTTCCATATTAGGGAAATTTTCAACTATAATCTCTTCAAATATTTTCTCAGTCCCTTTCTTTTTCTCTTCTTCTTCTGGGACCCCTATACTTTGAATGTTGGTGGGTTTAATGTTGTCCCAGAGGTCTCTGAGACTGTCCTCAATTCTCTTCATTCTTTCTTCTTTTTTCTGCTCTGCAGTAATTATTTCCACTCTTTTAACTTCCAGGTCACTTATCCATTCTTCTGCCTCAGTTATTCTGCTATTGATTGCTCTATAGAATTTTTAATTTCATTTATTGTGTTGTTCATCACTGTTTGTTTGCTCTTTAGTTCTTCTACATCCTTGTTAAATGTTTCTTGTATTTTCTCCATTCTATTCCCAAGATTTTGGATCACTTTACTATCATTACTCTGAATTTTTTTTCAGGAACACTGCCTATTTCCTCTTGATTTGTTTGGTCTGCTGGGTTTTTATCTGCTCCTTCATTTGCTGTGTGTTTCTCTGTCCTCCCAACGTGCTTAACTTACTTTTTTGGGTCTCCTTTACACAGGCTGCAGGTTCATAGTTTCTGTTGTTTTTGGTGTCTGCCCCAGGTGAGTAACGTTTGTTCTGTGCTTTGGAGGCTTCCTGGTGGAGGGGACTGGTGCCTGTGTTCTGGTGGATGAGGCTGGATCTTGGCTTTCTGGTGGGCAGGACTGCATCTGGTGGTTTGTTTTGAGGTGTCTGTGACCTTATTATGATTTTAGGTGGCCTTTCTGCTATTGGTCGGGTTGTGTTCCTGTCTTTCTAGTTGTTTGGCATAGGGTGTCCAGAACTGTAGGTTGGTGGTCATTGAGTGGAGCTGGTTCTTAGCGTTGAGATGGAGATCTCTGGGAGAGCTTTCGCCATTTGATATTATGTGGAGCCGGGAGGTCTCTGGTGGACCAAAGTCCTGAGCTCAGCTCTCACACCTCAGAGGCATAAGCCTGACACCCGGTCAGAGCTCCAAGACCTGTCAGCCACAGGGCTCAAAAGAAAAGGGAGAAAAAAAGAAAGAAAGAAGGAAAAAAATAAAATAAAATAAAGTTATTGAAATAAAAAATAAAAGATAATTACTAAAAATAAAAAAATAAAATGTATTAAAAAAAGAAAAAAAAAGAAAGAAGAGAGCAACCAAACCTAAAAACAAACCCACCAATGACAACAAATGCTAAATACTATGCAAAAAAAAAAAAAAAAAAAAAAGACAGACAGAACCCTAGGACAAATGGTAAAAGCAAAGCTATACTGAGAAAATCACACAAAGAAGCATACACATGCACACTCACAGAAGGAGAAAAAGGAAAAAAATATATATATCGCTGACCCCAAAGTCCACCACCTCAATTTTGGTATGATTCATTGTCTATTCAGGTATTCCACAGATGAAACAGTGATGAACAACACAATAAATGAAATTAAAAATTCTATAGAGGAATCAATAGCAGAATAACTGAGGCAGAAGAATGGATAAGTGACCTGGAAGTTAAAAGAGTGGAAATAATTACTGCAGAGCAGAAAAAAGAAGAAAGAATGAAGAGAATTGAGGACAGTCTCAGAGACCTCTGGGACAACATTAAACCCACCAACATTCAAAGTATAAGGGTCCCAGAAGAAGAAGAGAAAAAGAAAGGGACTGAGAAAATATTTGAAGAGATTATACTTGAAAATTTCCCTAATATGGAAAAGGAAATAGTCAATCAAGTCCAGCAAGCGCAGAGAGTCCCACACAGGATAAATCTAAGGAGAAACATGCCAAGACACATATTAATCAAACTATCAAAAATTAAATGCAAAGAAGAAATATTAAAAGCAGCAAGGGAAAAACAACAAACAGCATACAAGGGAATCCCCATAAGGGATTCCCTTTTTTACATCAAGTTGATTGTGGAGATTTAATCCACGGCTCCTGAGGTTCTGGGAGTGATTTCCCTTTCTCTTCTTTGCTCGCACAGCTCCTGGGGTTCAGCTTTGGATTTGGCCCCTCGTCTACGTGTAGGTTGCCTGAGGGTGTCTGTTCTTTGCTCAGACAAGACAGGGTTAAGTAGCAGCTAAATAGGGGGCTTTGGCTCACTCAGGCCGTGGGGAGGGAGGGGTACAGAATGCGGGGTGAGCCTGTGGCCGCAGAGGCCAGCATGATGTTGCAACTGCCTGAGGCACACCATGTGATCTCCCGGGGCAGTTGTCCCTGGGTCACGGGACCCTGGCAGTGGCGGGTTGCACAGCCTTCCATTAGGGGATGTGTGGATAGTGACCTGTGCTTGCACACAGGCTTCTTGGTGGCTGCAGCAGGAGCCTTAGTGTTTCGTGCCTGTGTCTGTTGTCTGTGCTCATAGCCATGGCTCGTGCCCACCTCTGGAACTTGTTTAGGTGTTGCTCTGAATCCCCTCTCCTCGCGCACCTCGAAACAATGGTCTCTTGTCTCTTAGGCAGCTCCAGACTTTTTCCTGGATGCCCTCCCGGCTAGCTGTGGTGCACTAGCCCCCTTCAGGCTGTGTTCACACAGCCAACCCCA
This sequence comes from Eubalaena glacialis, assembly GCF_028564815.1. Lineage (NCBI taxonomy): Eukaryota > Metazoa > Chordata > Mammalia > Artiodactyla > Balaenidae > Eubalaena > Eubalaena glacialis. Next base: position 37,097,582 of record NC_083731.1, on the reverse strand, counting down.
GTCCTCTCCCTGGGATCTGACCTCTGAAGCTGGAGCCTCAGCTCCCAGCCCCCACCCGCCTTGGCGGCTGATCCGACAAGCCTCTCAGGCTGGTGAGTGCTGGTTGGCACTGATCCTTTGTGTGGGAATCTCTCCGCATTGTCCTCTGCACCCCTGTTACTCTGCTGTCCTCCGTGGCTCCGAAGCTTCCACCTCCCGCCACCCCCACCCCCCTTCTCCCCCAGTGAAGGGCCTTCCTACTGTGTGGAAACCTTTCCTCCTTCACAGCTCCCTCCCAGAGGGGCAGGTCCCACCCCTATTCTTTTGGCTCTGTTTTTTCTTTTTTCTTTTGCCCTACCCAGGTATATGCGGAGTGTCTTTCCTTTTGGGAAATCTGAGGTCTTCTGCCAGCATTCAGTAGGTGTTCTGTAGGAGTTGTTCCACATGTAGATGTATTTCTGACGTATTTGTCAGGAGGAAGGTGATCTCCACGTCTTGCTCGTCCACCATCTTGAAGGTCTACCCCACTACGTTATTTCTTATATCAAGTTTTTTGTAAGCTTATTTATCTTGCTGCTATCAATTTTCCTACTGTACTAGCTTACTATGTTTTGTCTCTTATTTTAATTTTTGTGAATTGGACAAGTAGGTTTAAAAGTGTTACAAGTTTTTTTTTTTTCTTTTCCTAGGCTAAAAGTGTGGGGTGAATTGGTCTTCTGTTTTCAAGAGCATATATTTTTTGCTAGTGTGAATAAAAATGTAATGATAGAAACCATTATACAGGAACAACTGCAACCATGAGGGTGTTTTTAGTATTTGCAGACAAGAAGTATCTATACACAAAAGGGGCATTATGGGAAAAAACAAACATAAAATACAAAACACTCAATTATAAAGAGAGCTAGAGGGACATGAAAAGGGAAAAATATCTCAGTGATACATGAAAGCACACAGCTAACATTTTTACAGGTGATATTAGAGGAAGCAAATCTCAGTAGAAATCTATTGATAGTGACAACAAATAAAGTGAAGTTTGAGCCAATTTACAAGCAGGGAATAAACCTAAGTGTTCTAATTTAATGTAAATAATCCCAGCACAGATGACAGGGTTGGAAAACACCACAGGGAAGGCCAAAGAAGTCAACTGCATTTGGATAAATCAAATGTGAAATTTCATTGTGCAATCCTAACTGGAACAGAACAGAGTCTAGTCTCAAATTCTCAATAGCTAAGAAATACCATTCGTTTCTCAGAGTGAGGAGGAACTGGTAATTTTTAATGCACGCCTCCTTTATACCTGTGAATCCATTTCAACTGTGTTTATAAAGATATGCTTATGTTAGCACTCGCTTCAAGGGAGGAGATTTATTCAATCTCAGCAAAAACTTTTTTTCCTTTGGATAAAAGTACTATTTAAAAATTCATTTAGATTCAGGTTTTAATAACTACACAGCATTTAAGGTAAAAAATTTGGGCACCTAGTAAAAATAAAACCATAAAAGTATTTCTTTATATTATTTTAATGAATGCCATTTCTTCTTAAATATCTTATATGTTGCTCTTTTATCCATTAAAAAAATTAAAAGTTACTAGATGTTTAACCAATTAATAAATATCTAATATTAATAATTAAATTAATGTAACATTAAAGTAAATTAATATGTCCCTTTATCAATAATACCAAGACCCAAACCAGAGAAATCACAGAGATAAATTTTGAAACATATATTTTTGTCCTTTCTGTATATTTGTACAATATAAGATAAACATAGAGCCTATACCTAAAAGTTATGAACAACACATATGTTTATATATATATATATACTTATGCATATTAAATGCAAAATCTGCAAATGTGTTTATAGTTATTTATCCACACATATACATGTGTGTGCTCATGAGATGTTTATATAGTCTTTATCTTATTATTTACACTAAAAAATGACTGACAAAGTACAATAAAGTTTTTTCTATTAAGCTGCTGAATAATCAGTCCATCAACAAATACTTACAAAGAGCCTGCTCTTCGACTTTGTTTGAGGAGGCAGACAGGGTCTAGAATGTGGAAGAAAGTTGGGCTGCTTGATCTAATGTTAAAAGGAAGGTACTTGGCATTGAGTCTTGGCCAAAAGAAGAACGTGAGTTTTGAAAAACTAAAGTTCTGATATCTGCAATATGAGGACAGTGCGTGTAGTAAACAATATAACTTCAGCAGTGGTGACCATTACGTGACTTAAGAGAAACGTGTGGTAAAGCAGCAGAGAATTTGTTAGACTGCACATCTATCTCTACTGTTCTTTTCAGGTAATGTAGATTCTTCTTACATTGAATATTTTTTTTTAATAAATTTACTTATTTATTTATTTATTTTTGACTGCATTGGGTCTCTGTTGCTGTGTGCGGGCGCCCTCTAGTTGCGGCGAATGGGGGCAACTCTTCGTTGCACTGCGTGGGCTTCTCGTTGCGGTGGCTTCTCTTGTTGTGGAGCATGGGCTCTAGGCATGCAGGCTTCAGTAATTGTGGCAAGCGGGCTCAACAGTTGTGGCTCACGGGCTCTAGAGAGCAGGCTCAGTAGTGGTGGTGCCCTGGCTTAGTTGCTCTGCGGCAGGTGGGATCTTACCAGACTAGGGCTCAAACCCGTGTCCCCTGCATTGGCAGGTGGATTCTTAACCACTGTGCCACAAGGGAAGTCCCCTTACATTGAATATTAACATTTATATTAAAGTCTCCTTCTTCTCCTTTTTTTTTTTTTACATTTCTAGAATATTGAATGTAATATTTGGGCCCTTTAACTTCCTTACTTCAACAAAGGAGGATCCTTTTATATTATTTCTATTTCTGACAAAGTTTGTTATCAATGCATCTTCTACATTTATAGAGGTATTAGAATAAAAGAAGCATGTAAAATTTCTTAAGTCATATTAAAGTAAGACACATAACCTTTCTCTTATGTGACAACAAAAAATGTACATCATTTTTATTCCTCTCAGGTAGCATACCTATATACAAGGCAAGACAGACTATGAGATGATAGTCTGCAAGCCTATAAAAGTCACGAGTAATTCAATGTTATTTCTGACAGGCTAAAAGTTTCAGTCATTAATTAGAGTAAATATTTGTCATTGGTGATATCAAACTGAAACTTTTAGCAACAGAAAATGAGTTTTAAAATTCCTAGACTATCGTTTAGGGTGAGTCCAATAACTAAATTTATTCATGATATAAAAACTACACAACATGTTAAGGTACTAACAAAAACATTTCTACCGCTTCATTTTTAATAACCTTGATAGGCTAGCAATCAAAATAAACAGACATGTTGGTTGCTCCAGCTCAAAAACTGTAGACAGTTAATCCCCTTGAGGCACTGTTATATAGTGACTAAATTCCACGTACTTCCCTCAAATATAATATCATCAGCAGTCACTTATTTGTTTGCATGGTTGAACTAATACACATTTCCAATCATAAATGCTAACTAAATTTTTACTAAATTTTCTTTATATTTATAATCATATTATTGTATGTTAGCTATAACTACAAATGGAGTCAATGCTTCTTTAAGTATTTTAGAAATAGTTTATCGTGAAGCAATAAGGAAGGCAACTCTTAACATATGTAACATCAGAATATGAACATATATAAAGAGAATCCTGTGATAAAGCAAAAAAATATTGAGAGTTTTTTTCCCCTCTCATTTTCACATGTAGTTATGGGATTCACAAGCCACTCAGTCATTATTATGTTCAATGCTGTGAGGATCAAATAGCTTTTCAGACATTTTGGACTATTTGAATATAATAGTTAATTGATTGTTAAGTAGTTTTAATAAGACCATTCTCACCACGAGAATGGAAAGCTTACTTAAGACTCAGATAGAAGGTGTTTAAACGGACTTGTAAACCATAAGCTGCAATTATACCCAGCTGTTAGGAAAAGCTGTTTGATGTATTTGAAGAAGGAAAGAGACCAGCGTGCTGCCTGAATCTGCCTGCGGTTATCTCAGAGAAAAATATACCCTATAACTCCTTGTTAGGGAAAAAGATTGCATGGAATAACTATCATTTTCCTTCTCTGTTGAGCACAAATCATAATGTAAATGGAAAGTTATTAAAAGTTATTTTTTAATTAATGTATTTACCTTCATAAAATAACTTTGTGAGGGACCTATGATCAATAAACCTTTCCTTTTGTCATATGTATTCTGTTGTAACATCGGGAAACACATACCTTTTAAAACTGAAGTAAAAGCAAGCCAACTCTCAGTGTTCTGAGATGTTCCCCATAATATATTTCTCAAATATTGAAGTGTAACCTTTTTTTAAGTAGACTTCATCTTTAGAACATTTTTAGGTTCCCAGCAAAGTTGAGTGGAAGAAGGCACACTGATTCCTCATAATCCCTTCTGCCCACACATATGCATATCCATTATGAACATCCCCTACCAGAGTGGTACATTTGTTATGATTAATGAGCTTACACTGACACATGATTATCACCTAAAGTTTATAGTTTACATTAGGGTTTACTCTTAATGTTGTACCTTCTATGAGCTTTGACAAATATATAATGACATGTATCTACCATTATAGTATCAAACAGAATGCATTCACTGCTATAAATATCTTCTGTGCTCCATCTATTCATCCCTCTCTCCTCCATAAACCATGGCAACCACTGATCCTTTAATGGTCTCCATTGTTTTGCCTTTTCCAGACTGCCATATAGTTGGAATCCTGCACTATGTAGCCTCTCTGATTGTCTTCTTTCACTTATGAATATGCTTTTAAGTTTCCTCCATGCCTTTTCATTACTTAATAGCTTAATAGCCCATTTCTTTTTAGTATGGAATAATACTCCACCATCTAGATGTACCACAGTTTATGTATTCACCTACTGAAGGACATCTTGTTTGCTTCCAAGTTTTAGCAATGATGAATAAAGCTGCTATAAACATCCATATGCAAGTTTATGTGTGTACATACGTTCTTCAGCTCTTTTTAGTAAATACTGAGGAGCACAATTGCTGGATTGTATGGTAAGAGTGTTTGTAACAAATCTCTAAACTACCTTTCAAAGTGGTTGTGCCATTTTGCATTCCTACCAGCAATGAATGAGCATTCCCGTTGCTTCATATCCTCAACAGCATTTGGTGTTGTCAAATGTTCCTGATTTTGGCCATTCTAATATGTGTGTAATGGTATCTCATTTTAATTTTAATTTCCATTTCCCTGCTGACATATGATGTGGAACATTTTTTTTTAATGTACTTATTTGTCCCTGTATATCTTCTTTGGTGAGGTGTCTGCTAAAGTCTTTGGATTTTTTGCTTCCTTAACTTTGAATTTTAAAGGTATAAACTTTTTGAGAGCTATTTTTTTCTTTTTAGGGACTTCCTCTGTTTACTCTCTTGACTTCTGGTTTGCTCTATTGCCTATTATCATGATCTAATTTTTAATACAAAAAGTAGATATTGAAATAAAATAAGGATAAAGAGAAATTTTTTAAAAACTAATTCTTAAGGGTTTGGGAGAGGATTTCTACAAAGAACAAGTTGAAGTATTTACTTTACAGGAGGGAATACTTAATAATCTTACAAAAGTGGTGATGTTACCAAAAATTTTCAGATACATGTGACTTTTAATTCAATAGTTAATTACACTCAATTGAAAAGTAAATTCAGTAGTATATAAATTTTCCCTGTTACAGATAAACAGAGTAATATTTAGATTGATGAGATATGTAAATTAATACCTTGAAAGTCAATTAGATATACTTAGATGTTGAACATTCTTACCAGTTGAAAGAAAACATACTCTGACACTTTAAGGGCAATTATGAGTGAATAAGAAACTGAATACATTCCCATGACCAAGCAGCTTCTCCTGCAGTGAGTATATTTTACCAATCAATAGGGTCATACTATTTGGGTATAATCCATCACGGTCCTTGGTCACACCATGATATATCAACTTCAAGGAGTTCTTTGGTATGAGACAGCAACCGATAGTCTGCCAGACTTACTAGTGAATAAAGTAGAAAGTAATATACTCTAACAGTAATGAAAATAACTTTGCTCTAATAACTAATTGGTTATTTTGGAGGATGAGGTTGCTGGTGGTTTTACTGTTGACTTAATCTTTCCCCAAAGCATATTCAATCATGTCTGCTGCTACACGTAAATACCCAATTCTTTCCCCAAATCAGCATTTATGCTGTAGTACAATATTTTAGTCCTAACAACCATCACTTTCACATAATTATTTCCTGTTCCAGAGAATGTTTTCAGGGACTGTGGTGGGTTCTTTATATACAATATCTCATAGTATTTATATGAATAATAGGTATTGTAACTTTGTCTCTAGAAAGCAAATCTGAACTTCAAAAAGTGTAGTTGGGTAATTTGTTCAAAGTTATATCACTGGTAGGATTCACATCAGGTTTGATCTTAAAAAAAACATGTATTGGCCTTCTATTGTTAATTTTGTATCCCTGTGTTTTCTGAGTCCTTATTGTTGATCTTGGAACACATTTCCTCTCTCTCTCTCTCTCTCTCACTCTCTCTCTCTCATACACACGCACACGCACACACACATGCACACACACACTCCTTGCCCTTCATTCTCCCTCTCTCTTTCTCCCCATTTCTTCTGCCTTTCCACATTCTACCTATCTTTAACAATACAATTTATTTCCATAAAGTCTCTTTTAATTCTTACCTAGGAATAATCTTCCAATGCCTTCTCTGGTGCAATCTCCCTTTACTATAATGGCACTAGTCCCAGTCTGGCATTAACAATACCTATTTGTGTTTTTATAATCATTACTAGGTTAATGTCTCTTGAGATGGCAACTATGTTTCCTATCCATTTTAGAATGTAGGAATTCAATAAAAGTTATTAAAATCTATTAAGTTAGACATTTTCTGATTTATAAACAACATGAAGAGTTTATGGTCCTAAATAAATCTTACCTGAGATTAACAGAAAAGAAATACAGTTTCCCTTATCTTTGAGCTTTTAACAAAAAAATGATTAACCAAGAAATGATTACAGAAAAAATGATTTCACAGAAAATAGATGATAGAAAATTTCTTCATACATATTTGATATACATAAAGATACCTGAAAAGATTTGCCTTCACAACTTTGTTTATTCCTTTATATCACATCTAATAAAGTGCATTTCCTCTGATCCAGTATTAACTCTTCTTATTTTGACCTAGACATTTTCCCTAACCAAGTACTCAAGTGCTCAGCCATTCACCCTTTTTTTTCCTGTAGCTTTAGCTTCATGCATTTTATTGAGTCCTTTCACTCAGCATATCAATAAGCTCAGTTGTCCACAATTGCATTCTTACCCTGGACTGACCAATAGCTCTCTAGCTACACAACTACTTTTTGTTTTTCAAAAGGTGTCTTAGCTCTTTATCTTCTTGCTCAAGCTTCTCATTCACACTTCAAGCCAAAGCAATTTTGGATTCTTGATCCATCATGACCTTCTTCACAGGAACCAATAATTTAAATGCTTAATACCATAAAAGTGGACATCTCTGTAATATTTAAAATATGCAGCACCCACTTTTCACGAAATTTTACCTTCTTATTCATTTTGACACCAATTTTTCTTGGTTTTTTTTAATTAGATCTTTGCTTCTGTCGAATCTTGTTCACAGATTTCTCCTCAATCTTTTACCTTAAATGTCTCAGAGGGGCCAAAATCAATACAGTTATTGTCTATTCATTATCATCTATGATCTTGGCTTTATTATCTCCTAATACACTAATGAAACATTAATCTGAATTGCTTTACAAGCTCTGCCTCAGGCATGCATGCATGTGTGTGTGTTTTTGTGTATGTATGTTTGTGTGTGCATCTAGTAAACTCTATTGAGTTATATGTTACATTAAAAAAATTAACTTCAATATTATATGTCTAGTTCAGTGAGTTTTGACAAATGTATGCACCTATATAACCAACACCTGAATTAAAATATGAAATATATCCACCAAAAATATTCCTTCATATTCTTATGCAGTCAAACCTTCCTCACTCCCAACCCCAGTCTACAATGATCTGATTTCTATTATGATACAATGATATTGCCTGTTCTAGACCTTCATATAAATGAAAGAATCAAATGTGTACATTTTGTTTCTGGCTATATTCGTCTAACATCACATTTTTGAGATTCATCATTTTGTTGTGTCAATATCATTAGTTTGTTCCTGTTTTATTGCTGGTTGGAAATGCATTGTATACATATGCCAGGGTTTGTTTATACAAAATCTGTTGGGCATTTGGCTTACTTCCAATATTTTTGTGGACAATTGTTTTCATTTCTCTTGGGTAAATACCTAAGAGTGTAATTTTGTTGGATCAAAATGATTTCTGTTGAATTAATTATTTTTGCATCTATTAGCTTGTCGGCTATACCTCATTATTTTTGTTTTCTAATAGTTGTTCTAGGATTACTTATGGAGAGAGTTTTTGTGCTAATTTTTATCTATATAGCCCACATATTTAATGCAGTGCTACAGAATTTTTTTCTTTTAAACCAATTCCAATAATATAAAAAGAAGAAGAGGGACAAGAAAATTAGCTAACACAAATATACCTTAGTATTTGCTAGGTACACACATAAATGCTTTCCACATAATAAAACATTTAATCCTAACAATATATGATAGATCTGAGACAGGCTGGGACCTGGGACCCTTTGCCGCAGTGCTGCAATGCTTGCACTTGGACACACCTCTTCTGAGGCAACAAAATACAAACAAACTATATGGAAGCAAAAATAACTGCATGCATGTGCAGCTGGGGCAAATTAAGAACAAAAGATACAAAAAGACCAAAAAACCTGTCACTTCTGAAGAACCTGGAACAAAAACAGGGTGTCAGGTGCAAAAGCAGGGTACTGAGAATGCTCCCTGCACCCAATGCCAGCAGAGAGGTAGCCAAAACACCCAAGCCACCCCTCTGGGCTGAGCCCTGGACACACCCCTACCCTCACCCCATATATGGAACAAGCTCATCACCCCCCCCCCCCCCCCCCCCCCCCCCCCCCCCCGCCAGGGATCAATCGAGCCAGGCGAACCTGTTACTTGTTCTCCCTCCCCACCTGCTGCAGCAGGGGCCCCAATAAAGGCTTGCCTGAATTTCTCATCTGGCCTCTAGTCAATTTCTATTTATCGGGGAAGGCCAAGAACCCTGGTCAGTATCAGATTCTCCAACTACCATTGCCATTTACAAAGAACTTGAGAGATTTGCTCAAGGTCTTACAGCTAGCTAGAGGTGGAAATAGGATTTAAATGAGGCAATCTAACTCTAAAGCCCTACTCTTTACTAGTTTGTATATGGTCTCCCCAACCTTCCACTATAACATATATCACTATTTATTGAAAAATAAAAGTGTATGAAAGGAAAAACAATTATTTTAGGAGAAGAACAAGGGAATTACTTTTTGTCAGTATTTAATTTCAAAAGAAACTTTTTCTCCCCAGGCATTTCAAGTGTTTAAAATACAATAAAATGTTATTTTTTTAAACATCTTTATTGGAGTATAATTGCTTTACAATGGTGTGTTAGTTTCTGCTTTATAAGAAAGTGAATCAGCTATACTTATACATATATCCCCATATCTCCTCCCTCTAGTGTGTCTCTCCCACCCTCCATATTCCACCCCTCTAGGTGGTCACAAAGCACCGAGCTGATCTCCCTGTGCTAATGTGGCTGCTTCCCACTAGCTATCTATCTTACATTTGGTAGTGTATATATGTCCATGTCACTCTCTCACTTCGTCTCAGCTTACCCTTCCCCCTCCCCGTGTCCTCATATCCATTCTCTACATCTGCATCTTTATTCCTGTCCTGCCCCTAGGTTCTTCAGAACTTTTTTTTTTTCTTTTTAGATTCCATATATATGTGTTAGCATACGGCATTTGTTTTTCTCTTTCTGACTTACTTCACTCTGTATGACAGACTCTAAAATATGTTTTAAAAAATCAATATTAACAGGGTTAATTTTCTTTCAAAAATATATATATTTTATCTATAGTTTTATGATGTTATAAATTTCTATATGTATATATGCTATATATATATATATATATATATATATATACATGTTTATATGTATATGTTTATATAGAATAACCACCACCCTCATCCTTTTCATCACCCCAGAAATTTCCTTTGTGCACTTCAGCATTTCATCTTCTCAACTCTCCTCCAGACAATCACCAATCTGCAATCACTATCTTTCACTATTGATTAGATTTGTTTTTTCTATAAATTCACGTAATTGGAATAATATAGTATGTAAGACTTCTTCTTGTTTTCATTCTCCCAGAGTAATGTTTTGAGATTAATCCATCTCATTGCATCTTATAGGTCCCCTTTATTGCTGAGTAGTATTCTTTTGCATGAATAAACTATAATTTGTATACTTTCATATGTTGATGGTTATTGAAATGAAGCACTAATGAATATTCACATGCAAGTATTTTTGTAGACGTGTAGCTTAAATGTTTTCTGTTAATATCTAGGTGTAATTTGTTTCATACAGCCAGTAAATTCTTAATTATGTAAGAATGTGTCAAACTGTTATCCATTGTGGTGATAATGTTGAACACTGCCTAAACTCTGTGCTCTCAGAACACAATGACAGATTAAGAAGTTTTCCCACACTTTTGTTTTCCAAATTCTCCCTGTGGACATCCTTTTATGTTTTAGAGAAATGGTTATCCACAAAGGACAACTTTGTCTTTGCATATTCTTAGTATTTTCTTCATTTTTCTTCATGACTCCCCTAAGAATCTCAAATTATTTTCTTGTTCACCTGCCTTTACAAATTCTAGGCCACCTTCCTTTTCTTTAAGGCATCTCATTAGTGAACCTTCTCCCTATTGAAACAACTTGTATCCATCTTCTTAATTGTCTGGTGCATTTTGTCTTTCAGAATTGGATACCATGACTTGGATAGACTGAATCTTATCTTTAGATCCCTATTTACTGCATCCAGTTAACAAGGTCACTTGACGACACAATAATGAGCTCCTGAGCCTGCGTCCACATTATTATCTAATAGTAACACTGATATACACTAGCTCTGACTGACTTTGATATTGTGAGTACTCAAAGATATAGAATGGATATGGCAAGAGCTCATTTTTATTTCTGGTACCAGCTTATTTTGGTTTTAGAGTCTAATTATTTACTGATCTCTTTAAATAGATAGATGTTTTATGGGGATCTTATCTCTGCTGGGTGAAAGGCAACAGAGAATCTGGTTTGTTTTTCTTTTATTTGTCTATTTTGAGCTCAAATCAATTAAGAATTTATATTCAATGAGAAAGGAATAGCTCTTTGATTTTAAATCATTGAGTTTTATATTTCTGTGGGTATGCTTGGCCCATGGCGGAAATTTTAGAATTGAAGCTACAATTTCCTTATGAGTCTATGTATGTTTATGTTTTGGGGAATGTGTAATATTTTTCTATCTCTGGATACTGTTACCAAATTAGACTGCCTATCTCCTAAAATGGCTCTATTCTGTTTGGCTTAGAGGTAAATTGCCACTTGTATAAATTAAATATTCCTAAAATTCCTAAGATATTTGTAAGTTTCCCAGAAATTAGAAACAATTATGAGACACTACTAGAAGCTATAGTGACAGCAGTCCAACTTTGTATGCAAGGTACACAGAATATTTTCTTTGTTAAGGCATAAAGATAGTAGTTTTTGCCAAAGTAAAAATGACTACTGGTCCCAGGGGAGAAAGAGGAAAGTTCAGAACAAAACTTATATGTATAGAATGTAATAGAACTTTCACTGGAATGGAGTTTTATTTGCCTTGGCCAAAATTGGCTAACAAGCGATGGATTCGTTTTTAAGATTTTCAAAAAGAGCTTTAGTATCAAACATTACACTGATGCAAAAATATAATTTGGTTTTCTCTTTGTTAAAATGAAAATATTTTTTGGATTATTTATCTGTTTTTAATGAGATTGTAAAACTGTATTCTTTACTTTCTATCTAATCTGACTGGATAACAGAGAACAACTTTACCAGAACAACCTTCCATTGTTTTTGTGGATTTTATTATATCTTTGTTTATTTAAGAAAACAAAAATTTCTTACTTATGGAGGAGCTAAGGTTCTTTGTAATCACGTTACTTCTTCTGTTTACTTTAAAAATCTTTCATTGTCATTTTGGAAGAATAGGCTGCCAAATATTATTTCTTAGTTACTAGTGATTCTATCTTAACCAAGCATTGAAATCACCTGACAAATTTTTATATTTTACCTTCTGAAAATTTAATCTTAAATTTATCTTTTGAACTTAAAAATATTTGATATTTCCCAGAGGGCCCTGGAAAATTACAAAAAAATAAAATTGTTCTTTGATCTGGTAAAAAGAGAGGTACTGGAAATAATAGGTTTATTTGATAAGTTGCTATTGATGAGTTGCATTTAAAGTGTTCTCAAATAAGAAGAGATACACGGTCTTCCCCAAGTTAAATTTGTATGGTAAAACATTACTAATGTAAATATTTAAGAAATTGGATGCTGTATCAAAGTTCCTAACAAATTGTCAATACCTCATAGTTTATGGTATGGTTTTATTTGTAAGAGTTCTAGAGCTGCTTTGACTGAAATCATACAACAGTATACAGTAAGTCCCCTACACAGGAACCTTCAAGTTGCAAACTTTCAAAAATGAGAACATGCGTTCACATATCCAATCACATAAGTTAGTTCGTATGTCTGGCATACATTGTCACGTGAGTGTATCCTCTATAAGTGGTTGTGCTTTTGTGTGCTTTACTGTACGGTACTGTATAGAGTACGGTAGTACAGTATCTTTATTTCAAGCCCAGGATATCCGGAAGCAAGTGTAAAAGCAGCAGTGATGTAGCTGGGACTGCTAAGAAGCACCAAGAATTGGAGGCACAGAGAAAGGATGAAGAGAGACAAGAGGAAAGAAGTAACTGAAGAAGCAAAGAGATTCACAATGCAGGAAGTGGCAAAGGGATTTTCTTTATTTGAGGAGGCTCTGTTAGTTTTTAAGGCACAGGACACAAATGTAGAACAGTACGTAAATGTTGCAGCAGCTGTTCAGAATGCAATCGAGTGTTACCATGTCATCTATGATGAGAAAACAAGAGCTACTACCCAGATATTACTGGATTGTTTTTTCAAGGGGGTAGATAGAATTGAATCCAGCAAGGAACCAGAACCTGTGTCATCAACATCAGGCATGAATGAAATTACAGCTTGCCCTCCATCTCCTGTTGCTAACAATGTTTCAGCTCTTCCATCTCCCACCTCCTCTCCCTTCCCCAGTCAGTAACTCTTACCTGTTCACTCAATGCCAGCCCCTGTATGTCAGCTGTTTTACTGTATTACTGTACTTTTCAAGGTACTGCACTGTAAGGTAAAAATGTTTATTTTTTGTGTTTGTTTGTTTTTTATGTATTATTTTTGTGAAAAGTGTTATAAACTTATTACAGTACAGTACTATATAGCTGATTGTTTTAGTTGGGTACTTAGGCTGACTTTGTTAGACTTACGAACAAATTGGACTTAAGAACGCGCTCTCAGACCGGAACTCGTTCTTATGTAGGGGACTTGTAGTGGTATTAATAATAATTTGAATTTAACTCCTTCTCAGTAAGTGGTTTTCATTTGGGAGACTCACATCACTTATTTATGGAGTTTTATTAATTTACAGATGTTTAGTACTTGCTTTCAACCCAATATCTTTAGTTGATATTCTTCACATATTTTTGGTACTTTCTAAATATGTGCTTTATATGGTTAATTAGGTCTCAGGATTATATTTTATCTGAAGATTATTTTATCTGTAAAGGTTATAATCATCCACTTTTATAAAATAGATTCAATATATAGTCTTCTTTGAAAATGTGTTAATCATTACATTTATAGATAATTTGGGGAAGATTGACTTTTTTCTTGTTTTATTTGTCACAGAAAGAACAAAATTTCCTTGTCAGTTATACTAGTCTTGTTACAAATGCTCATCAATCTTTCATTTTTGAAAATTATCAATAAAAAGTTAGTCACAGCCATTTTAAGTTTTTGTCATGTACTGACAATTTTTGTTTTACTTCGATGCATCCCTGAAAGTCCTTGCAATCAACTGCAGGCTGAACTCCTTCTTCTTCAACAAAGGAGTGTCTCAGTTTCCCATGGAAAGGACTATATCAGGTAACTATGGAGACAGGCATTAGAGGACATTATTTAAACAACTTAGAAACCATACAAGTGGACTGAGTCCGACTTTCCAAACTTTATTTGAGAAAGAGTTGGACTCATGAGACAGCGAACCCAAGAAGGAGCAGAGCAAAGATTAATTACATGGGACTAAGTAAACTAATGAGGAATGATTGTGATTTATATTTGGAATATTGTCAATATTTTAATGTTCTATTTTCTGAATATAAGAAAACTTTCTCTTTACTCTTAAACTATTAAAACTCATAGCAATTGAGTAAACTAAGCCTTTGTAAATAGAAGCATTTGTAAATTGTGTATTTTTTCCCCTACCTGATAGCTCCAGAATTCAGAAACTATCATTGAGTATTTTTAATTCCATGACAATTATCATTTTCTGCATAGGTTCAAAAAGAATCTGTGTTCTTTATTAATAGAACATGATTGGAAACATTGGTTGTGCAACCAAGGTCCAAGGCCTTGCCTGGAATGTTATATTTGAGAATGATTTGGTCATTTAGTGAGATATGACCAGACACTTTTAAGGAACTAAGGTTGAATTTATGGAGCCTATGCTTACAAAACCTTCTTGAATAAACAGTCTAAGTGCCCAGTTTATACAGTTCCCAGCCTTAAAGATGAGTAAGAAAAGTCACTTCCTGGCAGGTATAGATTGCTTAGGATATTTTAGGGATCTGGAGAAGAGAATTTGCAGGTGAAATCCAAAGGTGTGTTCTTGCCTTGGCTTTCATACCTCAAGAGGCTTTTAAATGTCTAATCTGAGGTTTCTTATGAAAATATCCATCAAACTTAAAAAATCCAGTATGTTAAATTTCTCTTCATGCTGGGAATATATTCCAGCAAATTCTAATGAGACCAACCTTATTTTCTGATCACGAATAGTCTTTCCTTGAGATTATCTTTAATCAGTTGAAAGTGGAGGGGAATAGCTGTAGAGAAAAACTTTAATATTTCCATAGAAAACCATAATACACCCTCTGGATACAGGGCTTATACGTTGTATTTTATCTGTTTGGCAGGTCTTCATAAAATGCAGGTATTTTATGAATATACAAACTCTATTTTGACTGGTAGAGATTTAATTGGATTCCTCTCCCACTGTGAAAAAAAGCTCTGGTATTTGTAAATTGGGTTGGATTTTGTCATCTAGCATAAACTGTCAATCCTTACCAAACTTTCAATTCTCCCAGTTTCTTTCAAAATCTGTTAACAATGGTCCAAACTAAGCCAGTGAAGTTATTTTCTTTCTATTCACCTGCCTTGTTTTGACCATGGTCTAAAATTGCCAAGATAATAACAAGAGCAATATTTTACTTTCTGTATTTTAATTAAACATTTTCATTATTGTACTAAAACAGAGGATACTCTCTGCTTGTAACATGACATTGGTTTTAGACCTAATTTACTATCTCCACAAAACAAATAATATTTAGGGAAGAACAATAAGGATACTGTTTTGGGAGACTTTTGAAAAGGGTTGTGTGAGGAATTCTTAAGGATATCACAGACATTTAATCATACAAAGGGATAATTTACATCAGTTTTTGAATGTTTCAAATCTTTAATCAAATAGAAGGATTAGCTTTATAGAAAGGATCTCTAATGAGTGGGTCAAATGGAAAAAACATTTTGAGCTTATAGCAAATATATATCTCTAACAGTCTGCATTCCGCAAAAATGGAATACCATTTTTCAGGCCAATGAGCCAATTTCTTCTTTCAGGTAATGAGTCGCTTTCCAAAGGAGATATTCAAGCAGGGTCTGGGTAACCATTGGTCAGTCTTTATTATTGTTTCTATTACTATTATTAAACATAATAGAGTGGTTGGACAAATACTTCTTTAATATTCCTTAAAGTCATAAAATTATGAAATAGTTATTTTCACAGGATAAATACTATACAGAAAGAATATGTTAGTAATGAAGTAGATAGACTATACTTTGTCACTTAAAAATAATGAAATATTATCAGATATAGATAAAGGATAGTTATAAAGTAAATGTTTGAAATATAACCCCATTTATTCTACTTTACCTGGACTGTTAAGCTGAAAGTGACACACAATTACAAATACAATATTCACATTTTATAAATAATAGTTTTAAAAGTAGTTTGTTTTCCTTTTACTTTTTTCATATGTTTAAAGACAGTTTATATATTTTTTCTGTTAACTTTGATAGAGCTTTGTTTTTTCTTGCCTCTATATTGACAAGCATTTATATTGGCAGGATATGGATGCTTTGTTTGGTTTTGTTTTAAATAGATCTTTATTGGAGTATAATTGCTTCACAATACTGTGTCAGTTTCTGTTGTACACAAAAGTGAATCAGCCATATGCATACATGTGTCCCCATATCTCCTCCCTCTTGAGTCTCCCTCCCATCCTCCCTATCCCACCCGTCTAGGTCATCGCAAAGCACCGAGCTGATCTCCCTGTGCTATGCTGCTGCTTCCCACTAGCTAACTATTTTACATTCGGTAGTGTATATATGTCCATGCTACTCTCACTTCGCTCCACCTTCCCCCTCCATTTGATCTAACCCATTGGATTTAATAATATGTCTTTTAATTTAACTTACAGCATTTATATTGCACATTTTCTCAGTAATTAAAATGATGTTTAATTAACCACATTAAAAGAAAAAAAAATCACATTTTCACTTAGCTCTTAAGAGTGAGGTTTTAGTCTTTCTCTCTCTTTTTGTTAACATTATGATGTTCAAAAGTGAAACATTTTTGTAAGTAAGCTCTGCCTACTAGCCCACTTTGCAGATCCATTAAAAAACACATAAACTGAATAATCAAAACGTGTTTTTCTGTTGATAGTCTGTCTGCCCATGAACTATGGATATGCATTCTCCTGGATATTCACAGGTGCTCTATTTTTTTCTATTAAGTATTTATTTGTACATTAACTTTTCATGTATCATATTTTTCTCTGTGTGAGTAGCAAACTATAAATAAGCTCTGTAGTTCTGGGGGAAAAAACTTAGACACTATACCTGACCGATCAACAGTAGTATTCCGCCTTGAACCTTGGATAGACTAAAGACCAAAAGTGTGTACAAGAAAGTGGATTATTCAACTGTTTCAAAGGAGAACTGAGAGATGAAACCTAAGAATAACTTTGTTTATTATAGTGAGGTGTCTCAAAACCATGATTATATAAATAGTAAACCAAAGTCAGAGGACCATCCTCTGATAAAGATTTGGTGAATATGGCAACAGAGCACAGAAACACGGGGAAAGTTGAAAGTGAAGAAGTATAACAGTGCAGGAGAAAATGCCATATCCCTGCTATTTCTTTGTTTCCTTCAGGCTGTATCAGTTTAAGCCATACACTAATATTTTATCATGATTACGGAAATAAACCCCAACCTGGAGCCCAATGACATCTTAAATTATTTAAATTCTGGTATGAAATAACAATTCCAGTTTGTTTAACTTTGGAACCTAATTAATACCATAATAACCATAGCAAAGACATTTTCATACTATTACAAATGATAATACACTAGATATACAAAATTTTTATATGTTGCAATTAAAAGAGTTCACTATCTCCGTCATTAAATTGACTATTTCTTGTGAAAACTGAAATTAATCTACTACACGAGTTTCTTACAATTACTTTTTCGTATCTTGACAGCCACTGTAAATTGATTACATATTCTCATTAAGTAGAGTTACCGAAACTATTTAAAAACTATCAACGATCTTTCAGGTGATTGTAGTCAGAGATTATGCAATTAAAATATATACTGCTATGTCATCTGAAATAAAGGCAAATATATTTATAAACAATGCTTGACTTGTGATCTATAAGATAAACATGCTTTTTCACTATTCTTCATTATCTTCATTCATTGACAATTTGTTTTCATTATTTACTCATTGATTTTATAGCAAATATTTTAAAAATACTTACAAGGGGAGGTATCTAACAAATTCCTACCCTCACTTAATAAGGACATTAGTTCAAAGAAACCAGGCTTTGGGCTGGATGACACTGTAAACAAAGATTGCTGCACACCATTTCAGTTCTACAAGGATCAAACCATCAACAATGACAGTCACCTACCACCGACAGTGTACCTTGAGGGGAATTCAGGATGGAGAAAAACAGGAAGCATTCTATGCTTTGGATACTGGCCCTAAAAGGTTAGAATGCATATCTAAGGAATAATTTCAATGAACCCAGATTCTTGCATCTTCCTTTACATAGAAAAGAACTAAAATCATTAACCTGAAATGTCTGTTCTTTGTGATGGGTAGTAAATTTTGGATGTTTGACTACGTGTTTTTTTTTTTTTTCCAGCAAGTTTTCATATATATCCTGTCTCCTTCCTTACCCTTTCAGAGAAGTTCTTCAGAACTATCTAAGAGGCTGTCTCATGGGCTATAGTCCTCAGTAATATCCCCCGCCAAAAGCTTAACTCATAACTTTTACGTTGGCATTTTTCTTTCAGTCAAAAGTATCTAACTACAGAATATCCCAGGAATGGAAGAGAGAGAACTCAAAAGAGTGCATGGCAAACAAAAATTCCAAAGAAGGGTTCAACAGGCAAGGAGGAATAAGGTCTATTGTCTGAATCACCATGTTTGACTTCCAAATTATCTGGGTTGGATTTACTCTAAAGTTACTAAAGCTTAAGATTCAGGCCTCCTCACTTGTAAAGGTAATTTTTAAAGCTCCTGAAAGAGGCTTTAGAAATGTCTTCACATGATCATATGTTTTTGTAATGTTTAAAACTCTAAATTAGTTTTGCATTCTCAAACACACAGGACACATTACAAGCCAGATTTACCCAGAAATTGGATACTCTTTTTGTGGTTTAATTTTTATAAACAACATTGTATCATTGCAATTTTAGTATATTTGCTGCTGATGGAGCACAAGGACATTGTATCAGAAACACAGAAATTGATTGTCCACAGGTCACTAGGAAATTCACAGAATTGTAGGCAAATGTTAAGATTAGGACATAGGCAGAAACAAGAGTCTAGGGTAGGCCGAAGCAGCTTGGTTAGCCACATTTAGGGCCTTTCTTCTGAGAACTGCTGCCAGTAGTGCTGACAAGGGAATGTACAGATTGTGCCTCCACCAGCTCCCATCTCCCACTTGGATGTTGCTACCACTGCTCTTCTGGCCTGCCACAAGAATAGATTTTCCACAGACCTCCTCCTTGTTACATCAATCTCCAGTTCTTGAATCAAAGTTAGGGATGGGTTAATCAAATTGTCAGAGAGCAGAAATTGAATGAAAACTCTTCAGGAATAAAAAAGTGAAAATTAACTTAGAATAAAAAGAAAAAAAAAAGTAACCTGCCATTAATCAGAATAAGAGGAGACATAGGTCAAAACAGCTGCAAAATGAACAGAAAACATTTTCCCCCCTAAGGTCATACTGAAGCTGTAAAATGCCATAACGATCCCTGTTTGATTGATTAACTCTTTCTTACCAATAATGCCACAGATCTATTCCTACCAATTCCTGGGGACACCTAATTGCTAAACTGCTAAGTCAATCTCAATCCTGAGAAAAGCGACCAATCCAGAACTGATGCCTGCTTCTCTGAGGTCCGCTGCAGAATCCTTCAACAAGAACCCAAACCTTATGAAAGAAACTGGCTTCTTCTCACTGAGTACATTCCTCTGTCCTCTGGATCATCTTCCATTGTTATGAGTCAATAAATCTGATTTTGTTGGACTACAGGTTGGTTTTGGTGGTCCTTGGCTGATTAGCCATTAATACCGAATCAGCCAATGCTTTAGCAAAGAGGGGTTGGATAAATGTTTTTCTGGTGTCACTATTTCAATATGGGATATGAGTTCTCCTTCACATAAGTATCCATAAGGTGCTAAATAAGCAAGAGACGACTTCTTGAGTGTTGAAATTTTGAAAAATAAATGGTAATTATTCACTACCATTCATCCCTTTGATTTTTTCAACATCATTAGCATACTTTCTGCTTGCATTCTACCAAAAAAAAAAAAAAAAAGGATAAATACAATCTCCACATCTAACCATTTCCAATTCTGAAATTAATCTTAACTTTGTTTAATTTGCTTTATATCCACTGCCTCTCCTTCAGTTCAGACTATTTCACATAGTAGACCTTCAAAAAACATTCTGGAAAGGAATGAATGGACTACAGATTCAATCTGCCCTTAATCACACAGCTTCATAACTGGATTTTCTGTTTCTTGTCTTGGCCTTTTCCAAAGAACCCCTTACACTAAAAAAAAAGGAGCTACTTCTTATAAATGCAAACTTATATGCTTAAAATATTTAAGCATAAAGTCCAAAATAAATTTATAAAAGTCTCAAATTCTCACTGTCCTTTGATTTTCTCACAGATCTCCTCTGGCTGTAACACCTACTAGTTTTATTTATCTTTGAGCCTTACCTATTAACTCTATGTTAATTATTTCCAGAAGTATGCCTGATAGTGTAGCACTCTGCTTCCACATGATAAGGTTCAGGACATTATACTGTAATTGCCTACCTACATGTTTGTAACCCCAAGTATGGCAAACTCTGTGGGGCAGGAATTCTGCCGTGGTTGTTACATTGGGTCTTCCTGTTTTGATCTTATTCTCAGTATAAATTAGGAGCAGGTGTTCTGTGGCTTTTGTTCTTGACACATACCTTTCTTTTATACTGCTGGAAAAAAAGCACCTTCATATTTACTGACCATTTATACTTTTTTGGAGCAAAGAGCAACATCTGGTTTTTCAATATCTTAAGCCTCTAATGGCATAATTTGAATTTATATCCTGATCTTCTGAATTTCAATGCTACGTTATCTCTGCTATATTATTTTACTCAGAGTTAGATAATGAAGTGCTTGATGTTACAACATACATTTATTTTCCGAAACATAATTATATTCATATAGCAGGTACTAAAAATTATCAGAGAAATACTCTTAAAGATGAAATAGTTAATTAATCTGAAACAGCTCACCTAATATATTGATAATCTATTAAGTAAATAGACCTAATTACCTACATAATAAGTTATTTAGAGTTCATTTTAATCTAGGTTAGTAATCCAAATATATGACTTGGTATATCTTTCTTCAACTTCAAATTGAACAACCGAAGCTATATCAAGTAATTTTTTTTGTTTTACATGTCCTGCCAGGCAAAACTTTATTTTTAATTATTTAATTAATTAACTAACTAATGATATATTTGTTACACTTAATTATATTTTCATGTCATACCATTTTTCCACTTAATGAATGCTTACCATCAGATTAAAGTAAGTCAACCAAATATTAATATTTTTAATTCTTAAAATATTTCCAAATACCCAGTAGATTGAATCATACTGTACTGATCTGAACTTAAAGATGTATCTTTAAATATTAAATATTTACATTCTATAATATTTTTATTTTATAGAATGCTTGCTCATGAGTGAGAAAAATATGACAATATTTTTGAAAAATAGTACAAGATTCAGGTGGATTGACATGGAAGGTGGGGTAGGAGAAGTTTTGGCTGGTAGATGAGTATGAAAATAATGTTTTGTTTTGTCTTGTTTCATGGCAAGAGCTGAGCTGACTAGAAAAGTCTTAAGAGATCAATACAGCATGAGGACAATTATAAGGCACAATAGCCTATGGCTCTGACAAGAGAAACTAGGACTAAATTGCTCTAATTGAGAGAAAAGCTAAAGACAGACAAGGTCCTTAAGTGGATTTCAACTTCCCAGGATAGGCATTCACTGTATGATAATAGGAAAATGACCAAGATGGCAGCCTTAATGTTCCCCAGAGCTTGACTTAATTTTCTACTGGCTTCTTGCTGACTCTATGCTCCTGATCTTCCTTTCCTTAAAGTATTTATATAAAACAAACAAACAAACAATCCTGTAATTATAAATTCTTTCTCTGCCCCTTTGGGATGTACATAAAGCCTGTTAAAATCCTCTTGCCAGTCTGAAAAGCCAGTCATATCTTTTTCAATGATGTGGGAACCACCTCTTTGACATGTAACATATCAAAAGAGATAACCTGCCCATCTCTCAGTCTCTGTGGGAGGGTAAGAGCCTAACATTGATGGGTGCCAATTAGCCAACACAGGTGGCCTAATCACAGAGAAAAACATTTGTAAACTCAAGAATAACTCAATACATCCAACACATCTTATTGAACATCCTCCCACTAACATTCTTTAATAGTTTCCACTAGCTCACTCCAGTACTTAAAAACTCTGCCACTTTTTGTTTCAACAGAATTGAGTTCAGAGTCCTAGTCTCTTTCTCCTATTGCAATGAATAAAGTGTTCCTCTCCTGTGTAAAATGGTCCATTTCAATTTTTGCTTTGACAAAAGAAAGTTAAAAAAGATTACTATGCTTTGTGAAAAATGGTCAATTGTGTCTGGTGGAGAAGGACATTTGCCACTTTACAGGCTAAATATGAATGCTCAGCATGCAGGATTACTGGTTCTACAGAAGGCCTTTAATGATGATCTCTGGGAACAAGGTCTGAATGAAGGCAAAGGGAGCATTACAGAGTAGGAGAATTCTCAGCCTCATGGGCCAGAGGGAAATAGCAGTTCTTTATACACCAAGGGTAAAGAATCTGAAAAAGAATGAATATATATATATATATATATTCAGTTGTATAACTGAACCATTTTGCTGTACACCTGAAAATAAGACAACATTGTAAATCAACTATACTCCAATAAAATTTTTTTAAAAAAATTTATGAAAAAGAAAATGATTTGGATCAAAATTACATTTTGAGCAAAGTGGTCTCTGGAGCTAAGCTATAAGAAGTAGACTTATAATTATCTTGTGCCCTGACTTTCCCTTCAGGCTGGTCTGGCTAATTATTTTAACATGACACTGATGACTAACTGGTGCCTATAAATAGTGCAGATATTAATAGCCATTTATATTTTTAATTTACTTCCAAAACAAAACTCTGTGCTGTCTGCAGGTTAAAAAAAAATGTGCTTTGAAGTAACTGAGTTCCAAATATCTGTGATGTGGAATTCAGTGGCTGAATTTAAAAACCGAGATAAAATAGGTATGTACTTATCCATACTGATTTGTTATTTTGTAAGAATTAAATTCATTATGACAGTGTTTTCAATTTGATAATTTGCAAAATTTTAATATTATGCATTTAGAGAAAAGTGCCCATTTACATACAATTTACAGTTATGATCCACAATTGAGCTATTCCAGGAAGCTATTGATAAGTTTTTCTTAATTAGCAGAATAGCTTCTTGATCAATTCTCAAAGTTTCAACCAAATCTTTCCATTTCCAAAAACAAAAGGCACTTTAAATACACATACACACACACCTCTTACAAGAAATATTCACATTATTGTACTGAAGAATATCTAAAATCCTACTCTCCACTCAGAACACCTGAGAAATTTATTGTACAGTTAAAATGGTTAGATGTCCTTGTTTACCCAGGATGAGTACAGTTTATGCTAGTTGCCCTAACATAATTAGTGGCAATGCCCAGTTTTGTTTTTCAAAGTATCACAATTTTAACAACAAATTACATGGTCACCCCAAACATATTTAACAGTTGGTATTCCATATTTGCAAGCACTCTCAATAAGAAAGTATAAGAAAAATTTTCATTAGCAGAAATCGATAACAGCAAACATTAAATGTTTCATATGAAACCAATCTTTCATAAAACTATACTTTACATAATCATTTAATTTATCATTGAAGGCACAGTGAGCTTTCTCCTACTGTCATTTTATCCTAAGATTCTGACACAAGCCTGTTTCTTAAGATATTTAACCAATTCTACCAACACTCTCTCTGTGGCTAGACTTCATTTGAGGGGGCTACTTTCATCCTTTCTAGATTTATGTTGATCTTTTCTACACAGAGGTGCCCTTTGCTCACCTCTGAATCAGCCTTCAAAATGGAAGGAGACACTGTGAAAAGTTTTCCCCCAAAATTATCATAGTCGTCTTTTCTGGTGTATTTTACTACTGAAAGCTTTCAATCAATGCCTTTCTGGAATCCTCAGTTACAAAACTTGGCTCATGTTCCCATTGAAAACATGTCTAGTGAATTGTCCATAATTACAGTGGGCCGTACAGATAGCCAGGGTGTGGCTATGTATATATTATCAATCTCCTCATAAATATTAGCACCCTTAACTCTTCCTGCATTAAAACTCAGGCAGACCATGCAACTCAATATCAAAAAAACAAACAACCCAATCCGAAAATGGGCAGAAGACCTACAGAGACATTTCTCCAAAGAAGATATACAGATCGCCAACAGACACATGAAAGAATGCTCAACATCATTAATCATTAGAGAAATGCAAATCAAAACTACAATGAGATATCATCTCACACCGGTCAGAATGGCCATCATCAAAAAATCTACAAACAATAAATGCTGGAGAGGGTGTGGAGAAAAGGGAACCTTCTTGCAGTGTTGGTGGGAACGTAAATTGATACAGCCACTATGGAGAACAGTATGGAGGTTCCTTAAAAAACTAAAATTAGAACTACCATACGGCCCAGCAATCCCACTACTGGGCATATACCCTGAGAAAACCATAATTCAAAAAGAGTCATGTACCAAAATGTTCATTGCAGCTCTATTTACAATAGTCAGGACATGGAAGCAACCTAAGTGTCCATCAACAGATGAATGGATAAAGAAGATGTGGCACATATATACAATGGAATATTACTCAGCCATGAAAAGAAATGAAATTGAGTTATTTGTAGTGAGGTGGATGGACCTAGAGTCTGTCATACAGAGTGAAGTAAGTCAGAAAGAGAAAAACAAATACCATATGCTAACACATATATATGGAATCTAAGAAAAAAAAAAATGTCATGAAGAACCTAGG
This sequence comes from Eubalaena glacialis, assembly GCF_028564815.1. NCBI lineage: Eukaryota > Metazoa > Chordata > Mammalia > Artiodactyla > Balaenidae > Eubalaena > Eubalaena glacialis. The sequence goes on along the minus strand of NC_083731.1, from coordinate 37,072,470 downwards.
GGCAAGACGGGAATAAAGACACAGACCTACTAGAGAATGGACTTGAGGATATGGGGGGGGGAAGGGTAAGTTGTGACAAAGTGAGAGAGTGGCATGGACATATATACGCTACCAAACGTAAAATAGATAGCTAGTGGGAAGCAGCCGCATAGAACAGGGAGATCAGCTCAGTGCTTTGTGACCACCTAGAGGGGTGGGATAGGGAGGGTGGGAGGGAGGGAGATGCAAGAGGGAAGAGATATGGCAACATATGTATATGTATAACTGATTCACTTTGTTATAAAGCAGAAACTAACACACCATTGTAAAGCAATTATACTCCAATAAAGATGTTAAAAACAAAAACAAACAAACAAAAAAACTCAGGCAGAATATAAATATCAGTATTCCAGGTTTTAAACAATTTTGGAAATTTTGCAAAATATTTATTAAAGCAAAGGGTCCATTATTTTTAAATAAATGTTACTATAATACTAAAATGGTAAAATTATATGTAGAAGAAAAAAACTAATACTATAATTTATGCAGTTTTATCCATGTTTTGAAAGACAATATTCTTTAATGTAGGGGAAAATATTTAAGAATAGGAATATTTGAACACATTGACAATTAGACAATTTATTGATTCAACAAATATGTATTTATATCTTCTCTAATCAAGTCTCTGGGACTATACTCAGGATTAAAGAAATGGTTAAAATATACGAGTCATAAGTATGCACTTGGACTCAGGCAAAATCATAATGGTCTTAAATGATCCCTTATTTCTGAGAAATACTTGAAAATATACCAAAATATAAGTAAAGGAAAATGTGAGATAAATCACATAAATCACAGAAGTGAGAGTAATGTCAATCCTTTTGTGTGAATTTTCTAAGCTTCCTTATACAAAGTTAATTCAAATATTTTCAAAAGCAAAAATTAAATTTAATATATATTTAAATACTGTGGGTTATTGTACAGTTTTCTTCCCTTGCTTCTTTTCTTTCTGTCATAACTAGAGACCTTTTTCATCAGCATTGTTGCCAAGGTATCACCCGCCTCTAAATTGTTGGATTTCCTCATGTTATCAAACTTGGTCCACTTTTCTTGTCAATACTCTCTCCCTAGGTGAGCTCTCAATTTTACTTTATTTGAATACTATATTTATGCTGTGATTTACAATTTATGTCTTCAGGTCACACCTCTCCTCTAACAAGTATATCCAACCTTTCACCTAACACCTTGATTTAGGTATCTCAGAGATATTTCAAACTTGATATAATTAAATTAAAACATTTTATTTTTGTTCACAAAATTTGCCCCTCTCCAAACTCTAGTATTTCATATCTCTCTAAATAAGATTAGCATCTTTCTCTTGCTCAAACAATAAACTTAGAAAAGTCATAACCACTCCACCTCTTATTTACTAGCCAGCTTCCAATCCATTACCACATCCTGTCAATTCTTCCTTCTAAATAAATCAGATCCATTTCCACTGTAGTCCTACCCATAGTCAACTTGAGCTTAACTTTATGAGCCTAATAAATGTTTGCTGGTTTTCTGTTTCACCCAAAATAAAATCTTAACTTTACCACATCCTAGAATACATTGTATTACCTCTGTCACCTACCATTCTTACCTCATTTCTGTTTGCTACTTGACATTTAGATTTACTTTCTCAAATATATCAGGATCTTTCACATAGCAGGACATTTGCAACTTGCAATGTTCTACTTCTCTTCCTGCTGTTTGTTTGGTTAATTTTTTCTTCATCCTGTATTTATGAGGTTGAATATCACCTTTATAGAAAAGCTTTCCCTGATCATTCTATTTAAATGCAAGTTCCCCTCTCCATTCTAACTTAGCACTTAACTTATTTTTTGCATGTATTTTGTTAAATATCACAATTATTTTGTCACTTTTTAAATCTATCTTCTCCACAATATTGTAAGATCTGTGAAGCTAGATAATGGGATATATGAATTATTTTAAAAACTATGCTATACATCAAAACATCATCTCTATGGAAAGATTATAAATGATGTTATTTTTTGTTTGGTAGTATTCCAAATTTTCTAAGTGAATATGTGTCATTTTGAAATAAAATAATGTTAACATTTTAAAGATAGCTTGAAAATATACAGTGATTATAAATGCTATTACTATTAAATTGATTACTCACATACACTGAACTGGTAATGTACTAACTATAGGAGTTTCAATAGGTGTATTAGAATTATACAGCTGTAATAGTATGCAGTTCACAGTCCTTTTCTTTCCTGACAATTAAATTATTTTATACTAAAGAAAAAACAACATAGGGCTGAAAACAAATAGATGCTTTGAATGAACTAGGCACATATATCCACTAAATATGTGGTTTTATAATTTACTTAAAATTGAAACTAAACAAATTATTCATGCAATGTGATCATTTGACTGCAATTCATGATCATAAGTATAACCAGAAACAAATTTGATTATTTTTACAAACATAAAAAATACTAACCACTTTAAACATTAACATTTAACCTTACATTTCATATTGCAGAGACATTGTTTTCTTTGCACAAAACCTATATATAATCATAATTGATATTCCTACTACTAATCACAGGAGCCACCTGGTCTAAGTGCACTGACATGCAGCCATACAATCGGTTTCACACCATAGTCTGAAATAGCATAAACCATATTCATCATCTGACTATAAACACTGAAAAGAACTTAAAATGCAATGGCATAAATGAAACAAGAAGAAAAAAAACACATCTGTGAAGTAATGGATTGATGTGACTATTGATGCCAAAAGGGCTTTTCAAAATTCATAATTAATTAAATATTTATTCAAATGGCCACTAATTACAATATACTCTGTGAATTTCTGAAATAAAAATGCCTGTGACATGGTCACTCTCATCAAGGAACACATAAATGAGTTTGGAACTCTGTAGTGTCTGAGTAACTATCAGATTCCCACAAATAAAAATATCCAAGCTGATGGATTGACCTCTCCATACGTCATCACTACTTTGGTCTCACGTCCTACAGAAATTGGTGGATTTGATAATTTTATAATAGAATTTAGAGAACTAAAAGGCAATCTTTGTGCTGAATGTGTAGCCATCAACAATATTCATGTTTAAGTCAATACTCTTAAAGCATGTACAATAATCATATGCATATCCAAGGGAGTGGCTGACTGATTTTGGGTGGAGAGTGGGGAAAATGAGCTACTGGAACCTGAGTATTTTATTTTAGAATGTTTTCCCATTTTTTTTTTAATGAATTGATTTTCAGAAATGCATGTCAACTTACTGTTTTTGTTTTGTTTTTTTTTTCTTTGAAGGAGTTCCTGAGAAGAAATTAAGAATTTATGTTTAATAGAGAATCTTAACTTTGAAATGTGTACATACTTCTATTCTAAATTAGTGTTTAGTCCTCTGGAGTTTCTTTTTTTTAAAGTTTCAGTATCTTAAATCAACTTATTTATATCATATTTGTTTAGCCATTGAAATCTCTTAATTTTACTTTGTTTCTATTTCAACCATTTTTTAAAATTTGTACTTCACTCTTTAAAGTTCGACTTCTTTAGCATTTTAACATTTTAGTTAAGCTAAATAGTTAATATTTCTCTACACAGTGTTTCCTTTTTACTTTGCTAGTGAAGCCTGTCCCAAATGTGTTTTAGAGAAAGTTAATTCAAACTATGTGTTTGAGGAAAGGGTGTTTCAGTGATCAAATTCTTTCTTTATTGTAGGACTTCTTAGATCCTTGCATAAATACAGTGTGAATCTCTAAAGGGTAAATGCAGTGTAGAGTATTGCTGATACTTATGTGACCATCAGACTTACTAGATTCACAAGAATATCCAATAGGTTTGTAATACATCCTGGGAAATGCACACGATGAGGTCTGAAATGTCATGTTGAAGATAATTTGGCCATATGTGTGAGAGTTTATTTCTGGATTCCTAATTCTATTCCATTTATCTATGTCTGTCTTTATGCCAGTACCACACTGTTTTCATTACTTTAGATTTGCAATATGTTTAGAAATAAGGAAGTATGAAGACCCCAGCTATATTTTTCTTTCTCAAGATGGTTTTGGCTATTGTAATTTCATATTAATTATCAAATGAATTTTGTCTATTTCTGCAAAAAGTGCCATTGGAATTTTGATAGGTTTGTATGGAATCTGTAGATCAATTAGGTGGTATGGACATCTTAACAATATTCACTCATTCAGTCCTTGAAAACAAAATGCCTTTCTATTTATTTGTGTCTTTCTTAATTTCTTTCAGCAATGTTTTATATTTTTTCAGTGCACAAGTCTTTCACCTCCTTAGTTAAGTTTATTTCTAAATATATTTTTAAATGCTATTGTAAATGAGATTGTTTTCTTAATTTCCCTTTTGGATTGATCATTGCTAATGTATAGAAAAAAATAACTGATTTTTCTGAGTTGATTTTGTTTCCTGCAAATTTGCTGAATTGCTTTTTTTGTTCTAATACTTTTTTGTAGAATTGTTAAGGTTTTGTGCATACAAGATCATGTTATCTACAAAAAGATAATTTTTCTACTTCCTTTCCTACTTGAATGCCGTTTATCTCTCTTTCTTGCCTAATTGCTCTAGCTAGAATTTCCATTACTGTGTTGAATATGGATGAGATAGAGCATCCTTGCCTTATTCCTGATCTTAGAGGGAAAGCTTTCAGGTTTTCACCATTGACTATGATATTGGCTGTGGATTTGCCACATATGGCCTTTGTTATGTTGAAATAATTTTCTTCTATTCCTAGATTGTGCAATATTTTTATCGTGAAAAAGTGTTGAATTTTGTTATATTCTTTTCTGAATCAAATGAAGTGATCATGTGGTTTCTGTCCTTCATTCTGTTAAAGTGGCTTAATATGGTTAATGTGACATTTACCAATTTTGTTGATCTTTTCAAAGAACCAAATCTTGGCTCCCTTGATTTTTTTTTTCTATTGTTTCTCTATTTCATTAATTTCTACTCTAATCTTTATTATTTTCTTCCCTATGTGAAATTTGGTTTTAGTTTTTTCTTTTTCTGGTTCTTTGAGGTGTAATGTTAGGTTGTTGATTTGAGATTTTTCTCCTTTTTTAATTTAGAAATTTCCACTATATTAGTACCATTTTTGCTGCATCTTGTAAGTTTTGGTATGTTGTGATTCCACTTTTACCTGTCTCAGTGGGGAGACAAAGTGGGAGTGAGAGTTAGATGTCCACTATGAGTATTCCTTCAATTATTTTAATACTTATTTGTCAATAGACGTTTATCATGTCTTGGGTTCCAACATTGCATATTATTTTTCTACAAATTAAGCCAATTCATTCAGGTATTCATTCAGGTATTTGGGGGTATTAATTGCCATTTTGTGAGGATTCAAGTCACCTATGGTAAGTCTCACATGGTTAAGAATTGAGGTCTTCAGCAAAAACCATGTGAGTGACCATACTGTAAGTGGATTGTCTTGCCTCTGTAAAGCCACCATATGAATTTACCCCCTGACAACAACTTAACTCTAATCACTGCTTAGATCCTGCTCCAGAACCACTCAGCTAAACTATGCTAACACCCTGACCCATAGAAATTGTGAGATCATCAATGATTATTGCTTAAAGCCCCTAATTTTGGATTGATTTGTTGTACAGGAATAGATAACTGTGCTAATATATATCTATAGTCACTTGTCTTTTGTTCTGAAATTTGTTTTTCTCTCACTTGTTCTCTCATTTAGGAAATTATCTCTATTATCACTTCAAATTTTGGCAGTGTTGTGACTCCTTTTATCTGGATATAGACATTTGTAGTTCCATTATCTATATCACTTATTTTCCTTCAGTTCTTAAAATGATGATTCACTGTTTTCTGGCTCCACTGTTGTTTTATTTTTTTCCTTGAAAAAGTGGCTGACAAACTTATTGTTGCTCTTTGAAGTTAATTTCTTTTAAAAATCCCAATTCTGAATGCTTTTAATATGTCTTCTTCCTTTGATTTTAGTAATTGTATTCTAACAATACAGATGTTTTATATTTATCATCATTTTGTTTGGTTTCAGAGTACTCTCTCTGTGGCTTGATACATGTTACATGTCTGATAGGATTCTGAGTTATCACCTTTTCTTTTGGGTTCATTCTTATTATTTCTCTCTTGTGGAGACCTCACATTTTATATATTATTGACCCTTTCCTATGGCTCCTAAATTATTTCCTGTGTATTATAACTTTTTGTCTCCCTATGTGTGTTTTGGATTTCCTTCTCTAAGACAGTCAGTTATTTTTATTCAAGGTAGTTATGTTTTATATAAAGTTTGCTGTGGGCACTGAATTAGTGAATACAGAATCATTGCTCCCTGGGAAATACAGGACTGTATTCCTGAAAACATTTTTATCAATTACTTAATAAATAACCTTGTTTTATTCACATTTCTGTTTAAAGACACCTTATTTAATACACATTGTTGATTAAACAACATCCAATTCATAGCTAACAGCTCTACAGCTCATGCTTGAAGGAGGTCTATCTAACATGTATTTTCTCCATGTGGCACATCACAGCCTTCTGCACTTACGAACACTACACAGCATTTAAGAACTTTGCTTTGGGACCATTTTAAACAGTGAAATTATCAATAGAAAGCACAATAATGCAAGAAATGTGGCACTAAATAGACCACAAAAGGACACTTGTTTGCAATATTAGAACTGATACAAGGAAGCAGAGGGCTATCTTATTTGATCTCAGTTGGGAATGTGTGCATGAGTGATTCAAAATGTCCACTGTTCTGCATAAGCTTATGTCAGTGAATGACCATGAAACACCACAAATATTGACTTTGGAGTTACAAATACATTTTACCAAGTAGGTGAATTTGCAAGTTTGGAATCTGCAAATAGGGAGGATTGATTGTATACCCCAGTGTAATAATACATATTCAGCACTGTCTAATCCATTGATATATCCATACATTAGGCATACATTATTTTAGTTTATTTGTATATTTTTATATAGTTACTAGTTTTCTGCCAAAACTGTCAACATTACCTTCTAATTCCTTAGGTATATCAAGCCTAATTAATTAAACAAAAATTTTTTAGTGACATTGATATCACCTGACTTCTCTCTGTATCATTCCATACTATCTGTTTCTTCTCTTATTTTTCATCATACAATTTCCTAAGATATGTTTAATAATTTTTTACATTTACACTAGATGTTTTGAAAATGCTACAGATAATTTGCAGCTTTGTGTGATGTTACCTTTCTCCAAAAGGGATTTCACTGAATTCTAGGAGATCACTAGGCTATGGGCACTAGCAATACCAGGTCACGTTAATCCATTGAGAGCTTAAGATGAATCAAAATTAGTCTTCATTCCTTATGAAAGTTGATTTATTTAAGTTCACAGTACCCCCTTGTTCCCAAACCAAGACTATTTAGTTATGCTCAGCTTTTCATTTTTCAGCTATGCTTTCATGAATAGACACATCTTAAATGCTTAACCTATATAGTCCCCGCTTCTTACAGATTTCCATCTGTAATTTCTTCCTAAATTCTATCTCCTTTATTTCTTCAAACATACATTAATATATTTTGTGTAGTTTTCATAGGTATTTCCAGGAGGAATTTGGGGCTAAAACATATTGACTGGGTGCTTGACTATTTCCCTCCATTTTTGGTAGTAGTTGGTGAGGCCAAACTTCTATTTCTCCATTTTCATTCATGACAAGTATCAAGCAATATCACTAAGAGAATATTTCTATCTCTGCTATTTTAGAGTGAGGTTAGCAGGTATATTTAGCTCATAAGTAAGGAGCACATTATTCTTCAGAATAAAATGAAAACACAACCTTGATTTTACTTTAATGGGAATTGTAATCTAACCTCTCAATATAGAAGCTCTATCATTGTTGCTATAATATTAAAATGTAAGTTCACTATGAATGTGCATAACTTAAAATGTTATATTTAAGTATACTGCTTACCCCATAGTCAATTCCCAAACAAGAGATTTTGACTAAATAAATAGTAAAAACTGGAACATCTCAATAAATTTATCTTCAAAAATATTGTTCTCAGTACAATCATTTTTCTTTTCTTTAAGAATATATAGATTTTACATGTTTTAAGTAAACTACTTTTTAATCCTTTGAGCTTTTACATGATGGCTTTCTGAGTGAATAATATATTAATCTAAACAACTCAGTGTCCGTGGATATTCTAATTCAACTGCTTAAAATTATAATACACTTCCTTAGAATATGTAACATTTCCTTATGATGATAAAGTGCATCTGTTTAGATTCTGAATGTTGTGTGATGACAAATATCATAGTTGTCATAATCTCAGTAAGAAAGTAAATAAAGATCTAGACCTTACTGTCTTTAAAATGTATCCTTTTTTAAGAAAAAAAATCAAAGGGGAAAAGAAATAAATTGATGTTAATTGGTAATTTTGACCTGGAATAAAAGTTGTAGAATGTACTATATGTATTATGTCCAACCCTAGTCTGAAATGAGAGGCAGTCAGTGTGATCATCTTACTAGCAAAATTCCTTAGAGCTTTGGCATGAGCAGGAAAACCAATAAAAATCACTTTTCCTGTTGGTTGCAGTATTTGAAAATTACTCAGTTTTTAAGAAATAGACAAGTGGTTATTTTCAGAAAATGACTTTTCCTCTTTACTTACAGATAAAATGCAAAAAAATATTAATTCCAAGAGAAGTTAATAATAAATCATGTAGTATATGAGAATGAGAAGCAGCAAAATTTTGATGTATCACATGAACATCTTTTGTAATATTTGCAAAGTATCTAGATGGTTCACTAAAGTCTTAATTCTTATTGCTAAGGATTATGCATGTGACAAAAGTACAAGTTAAATATGTCAATGAGAGGGAAAAGGAAGAACACAGAAACTATATATCATTAAGATTCACTTGAAACACATCATAATATAACATCATTTTTTTGCTGTATGCTTGAAACAAACAAAAACAATAAAAAGCTGAGCTAAGCTAAGGTAATATTTTGCATTTTCTAGAATCCCAGACAAAATCAGAACAATGAAGTTGATTGAAGACTAAAGTTGGAATATACAAACTGCTGAATTTACAATCATCAAATATTTCACATTTTTATGATTTACAGCTGTGTTTAAATAAATCTATCTAATTATACTGAAGCTTGCCATGTAATTATGGACTAATCCCATTTGCATGCTTAGAAAATGATAACAATGAGCTCCACTGGGCAATAAAGATTTAGATAAACAAATTGAGAAGTTTCTACACTAATCCTAGGTATTTTTTATGATTTTTATTTGGCTCCCTGCTTCCAACAGATCATGTTTTTGACCTTAAACCAAAAGTAAGAAAGACAGATAAGGCAATGCTTGACACTTCCTCACAAAGACTGGACCATCTGGACGTTTTATATTTGTAACAGGTGCTTCTGGGATTTAGAGCCTAAATCTGGCCCAGATTCTGTTCTGTATGGGTGACTCTGTTGCTATGTGCAATTGTGCATTGCATTAATTGAAGAGAATAGAAAAGGCCAAGTACAGCAATTAGTCAGTTGATCATGCAGAAAAGAGTCTAGTGGCTTTGAGCCATGAAATGTTCAATGCACAGATGCACAGTACCATCAGTTTTGCTCTCTGTGGTATGCTTCTAGTCTGTGACAGGTAAAATGCCTTTGTGATTTGATCTCAGTTTTCTGTCCCCTCTAAAAACAAGCTACATTTTGCAACCACAGGAGAGAGAAAATACTATATTGACACAATATGTCTTGAATATCTAATAAAATAAGACACAATAGGCAGAAAACTAAAAAAAATTTTTAAAAATAAATTTAATATGTACTTTAGTCATAAAATACTTAGATGTGTTGTTTATTAGGTAAAGGTAATGTTTTTAATAGTACTTTTCAAAATTAAAGAAGATTTTAGACTCATAACGTGAGTACAAATTTAATTTTGGTTAAACCTTTTAAAGCATACATAATAATTTAGTTACCAAAAACTCCAGTTTCCTCATTTATGAATTAGGAGTATTGTCATTAAGCAAATGATATAATGAGTAACAAGAATGACACTCATTTCATTATTCTATTTGGGATCCAATAAATAAAGAACCAAACAATAAAACAACCCAGAACCCTAACACACTGAGACTATTTTAACATTTATGGTTTCTCTACTCTGTTGAAGTTGGCTTATGCTATTTTTCACACTTTACTGTATTACTATTGTGATGGTGAATTTTATGTATTCACTTGACTGGATTAAGGGATGTCCAAATAGCTGGTAAAACGTTATTTCTGAGTGTGTCTATGAGGATGTTTCCAGGAGAGATTAGCATTTGGATCAGTAGAGTGAGTAAAGAAGATCATCCTCACAAATGCAGTTGGGCATCATCCAGTCCATTCATTGAAGGCCTGAACAAAAGAAGAGGCAGAAGAAAGGATAATTTGATCTCTCCGTTTGAGCTGGGATATGCATCTTCTGCTACCTTCAGACATCGGCTCCACTGGTTCTCAGCAATTTTAACCCAGACTGAATTACAAATATATGGTTCTGTATTCTGAAGAACCTTGACCAGTACAACCATTATACTTTATAGTGTTTCCATTTTTAATTCTATGCTTTATATATATCACTTCTTTTTTTAAACAATATCTTGAATTTTATTAAAAAATTTTTTTTTTATTAGGGTATAGTTGTTTTATTCAACTTATAATAATTTAAATAATGAAAGTAGTGTTAAAATTAAATACAAAATGCAGACCAGACTTGAAAATTCTGAATGGACAAATCTATTTAAGCCACATAAGCAAAACCAAATATAACTTATTTCAACTTAGATTATTTCCTGTAAATGCCTCTGATAATTGTAAAAGAAACATGTCATATTCCTAAAAATGATATATGACAATCAGTTTTAACCAATCCCTTCCCACCTGGAAACCCCCATTGTAATAACCAATCAGTCTAAAAGTTTAAACAATTTCCTCATTTTCACTTTATAAGCCATCCTGTAACGTCATGCACCTGAGCTTCATATCAGCTTTACATTTGAAAGCTTTCAGTTCATGAACTGTTCTTATGTGCACAATAAAATTTTACTAAATACCATTTCACTGATCTGGTGGTTTTAATTTTGCCATTTCTAGGTTTTGGCAATAAATACTATTAGTTTGATACCATAAACAAATATTGTAAATATGTTCTATAAATCAGGAATCAGGAACTCTTCTAGGTATGGAAACGTCCATAACCTATAGAGCTTACAGTGTGTGAGTGAGACACATCATATATTTAATGTTTACTTTTATATTTTCATACAATAATAATAAGTTAAGTAATGGTTAGTGTAATGTAAGCAACAAAGTAAGAGGGTAGAAATAATAAAGATACTATTTTAGTTAGTGAGATCAGGAAAGAACTCTGAAGAGCTGATATTGTTACTGAGTCCCAAGCCTCCATACAGCTGGCCACACGACAGGCCAATAAGTGAAGAGATGTGATGTTGGGGAAAGGAATAGTAACTTTATTCTGAAAGCCAGCAGATCAAGAAGATGGTGGACTAGTGTCCCAAAGAACCATCTTACTGAAGTTAGACTTCAGGCTTTTTTTATACTAAAAGGGGAGGAGGTGTGGCTGGTTGTTGCAAATTTCTTGGTGCCAGCCAGACCCCGGAGGGGGTGTGAAGATCCTTTGTTCTTGCAGCTGTCCACCTAGGTCTGATCATGCTGTTCCTATAAACCTCCAACCAGACAAGTGTTATTCTCTGTTCTGCAACTTTTTATCTCTATACGAATGGACTCTTGAAGGTCAGAGCCCTGAGAATAGTCTATCATGTGTATTTCAGGTTATGAGCAACATTCTTTCACAAAGGTACAGAGCCAGCGTGACTAAAAACAGTCAACAGAACACAAAGATTAGAGCTAATGGAATAGATCCAATAGGGAGTCAGGTTTGTTCTTCTCTGTTACAATATTTACATAGAAACTTAAATGAAATGAGGAAACAAATCTTGAAAACCAATTCGTAAAAAGCATTACAGACCAAGGGATAAGCAGAGGAAACAGCAGGAACAAAGGGCATGATATGGAACAGGCTTATTGTGGGTATGAAGCATCTTCTGTGACACAGGCACTTCGCTGGTTGCTTGACCTATTTTGTTTCTGATATGCAGAAAGGCTCCCTGGCAGACTGATTAAACACTAAATCCCTGGAGTCAGAGAAAATTATATTCAAATCCAGGTTATAGCATTTATTAGAAGTTTTCCCATTTGTGAAAGAGACATAATAAGAGTAGCAATAACATGGCACGATTGAACAAAAGCAAGCAAATGAAGTCCTTCCAATACTCAACATATAGTATATACTGTATAAATATCAGCAATCATCACCATCATTATCATCACCTTCTATAAAGTATAAACTGTTAGTCCCATTCTCAAAATGGGAATATAAAAACTCAGATTTGTTTAATCTTGGCTGTTTTATTTGTGCTACCATACCTTCAAACAGCTTTTGTTTTGTAACTAATTTTATCCAGACTTTCCAGTAGCTCTTAGTGGATTAGTCTGCTACAAGTTATTTTTTTATAACCAGAAGTCTCCCCGAGAGAAGATTTTAATGCTTAAAAAGAACACATATTCCATATAAGTTTAAAATACATTTGAACTAAAATGATCTCTGATAGTTGTACTTTTACTGCATATAATGCATGGAAACATTAAAACATTTCTATCAGTGTTTCAGAGTTTGGAAAATCTTGTTTACATGGACAATGTGGTCCATCAAGAATCCAGTCTTCAAGGTCTCTGGCTCATTTTTTTAAACATTAAGTTTCCTAAGAAAAAGAGTTTTTCACTTTTCACTGAATAGTTTTTATTATGTGTGAATAGAGTAAAACAAAATAATAACAAGAATTTAAAAATAATAATAATAATGAACTTGAGTGCTATAGGAATTAAAAGAAAACCACATAGGCCATCTCTTTTAGGAGTTATTCTTTCTTTATTGCCAGAGGTGCAAAACTTTCTGAGCAATAAAATCTCTTATTGAAACCATGAAGTTTCTGACCCTAGGGGAACACTTATCAGCAACACTTTTCCCCCATTGTGGCATTTAATAATGACTCCTGTTGGTGGCTGCATGCAGAATCACTAAACTTTTATTCCCCATGTGATAGCAGCTCCTGATACTCAGCTCATAGTGGCTGCTCCCTGTGGCCCTCAGATGTTCTTGGTGGAAGCATATTCCAAAAGCTATTCTTGTTTCCTGGATCAGTTTCAAATGATAATGGCTTTTGGTGGCCATATTTGTTAGGGTCGTGGTCCCTGCTAAGTCTTCTGTTGGCAGCTCTTGTGCCCTATTGTGCATGATGTCATACATGAAAGGCCTCTGGAGATTCTCTGGGAAATAAAACATATTGTTTTACATTCCTATGCAATTCCTTAAACTTTGTTTTGTCTTCAGATGAGGGAGGACACAGATAACTTAATTCGTTTGGATCAGAACAGGGCACTTATTCTTACCCACTTTCCCTCACTGAGGTTGAAGCTTACCTTGTTCCATACTTGCACTGTCCAAATTCAAAAATGAATGAAAGATTGATAAGTCACAAATACATTTAAACATCCAACTGGTAGGACTGAAAGGCACTTAGAAAAATCGGGTTCTGGAAAAGTAAGACATCTTATAGTTGTTCAAACAAAATATTCAAATAATGAAACTGCATTACCTGGAATCATTTCTACATATTTCTATATAATTACACACACATGTTCACATATGAAAGATTCTCCCTCACCACAGTTGGATTACTTCATGTACATGCTGAAGCATTTATAATTTAAAACAAAATGTACATGTTAAGCTCCTCAGAATGATTCTGTATAATTCTTGCTTCAACTTCTTTAACTTTCATTCACTTTTCAACCAAATGTAATTATTATTTTCAATACCATTTCATTAAAATTGTACTAACAAAAGCACCAAAAAAAAAAATCACAGTTTCTGAATTCTCACTTAACTTGACCTTAATCTTTTTTGACCCTCTCATTTTTTCTTCTGTAGCCTTCCTCCTACTTCTCCAGACTTGCTTTTCAGTCCTGCTTTGGGGAATGACCTTTCTGTATTTCCCCTTGTTATGGTCCTTTGCACCAAGTTATTCTCTAGGTCCTTGGTCTGAACTCATCCTGGACTCTTATTTACTCCAGTTCATCCATATACCATTTTAATAGATATGTCTTTTTCTCCAAAGCCCACCTTTCTCCTCAGTGCCAGCCCCATAGAGCCAAATGACTGTAAGAACATTTGTTTCTATATGGCCCATAAGTATCTCAAACTCAATATTTAGAACTGAATTCATGGTTTTGAATTTTCACCAAAATCTGTAATTTTCCAGTAATTCCTCTGATCAAGATTTATTTTAATTGCTTATTTAATATCTGCATTCTCCATTAGGCTTTAAGTACCATAAGTGCAAAACTCTTTTGGATTTATTTCCCAATATATGTCCAAATACAGGAATATCGTATGCCCTCAAAAACATTTGTTGCTGGACTATTACTTAAATTAAAAAGCTGAGTTTGTCTTGCTCCAGTTAAAACATGAATGATTTGCCATTAAAAAAAAAAAGGGTCCAAATACTTCAGTAAGGCACCCTTTTTCCCTCTGCAGCATCATTTCCCCCTTATTTCAAACCAGTCCTTTATACTCCAGTCATATATTCCAATTCTTCAAATACAGGAGAATTCATTTTGCTTACTCTCAACATGAACTTCCTTATGGCTCATTTAACCTTTTTCATATCTAGTTCCATAATTTTCTAGACTCACTTAAAATATGGACTTTTTATGTAAAAAATTAATAAAGAGATACCTCAGTGAAAATAGAGTCAGGAACTAGAAGCGGGAGCTCTCATGTACTATGGTGATAGTAGAGCCCAACAGGAAGGAAACATGGCTCCCTCTTCTTGCTGGCAAGAGCTCAGACAATGAGAGATTGTCACAACACAGCCAATGAAAAGCCATGGACTCTTTGTTTATTTTAGCCCTCCCAACTTCCTTTTCTACTCAATAAGTGTTCTCCTCTCCATTTTTGCTGGGCACTTGCATGTGGCTCACCATTGTGGCAGACCCTGAATTGCAACTCTCTGCTCATCCAGAATAAACCTATTTTTTTTTTGCTGGAGAAATAACTGGCAGTCTATTTGTTTTAGGTCAGTGTTTTGGTGGCCCATACAGGATCCAGAGAAGACCCCCAATGACTCTGAGACTGTTGACTAAACAGGTGTGGTACCTGTAATGAGCTCATTGTTGCTCACTGAGTTGTACCTAGATCTGGAGGGTAAATTTTTCTCATGATCCAAGCTTTTGAACTCTTTACATTTTGAAGCTCTCTGGGTTTTAAACAAGATCTATTTTAAGGTTTTGTACTTTCTGATTAAGACCTTGTTCTGTGTGTGAGTACTTGTTTGGCACTACAGCCTGATTATGACATCAGACTGTTCCATATGGTACTGGTTAGCCTTCAGCCCATAATTTTGTAATGGGGGCTGTTCTTCCAGAAACTGGTTAGCCTTCAGCCCATTCATTTGAGGACAGGGGCTGTTTCTTTGAAACTGTGCTAAGCACAACTTTCAACCTGGCTTCCTTAGGACCAGACTGTTCATGTAGAACTAGCTAGTATTAGTCCTGCAGGCTGTTTGAACTGTTTGAGCTGGTCAGCTACTTAAGCTGCTTGAGCTATTTAGGCTATTTGAAATGTAGTCTCTTACTCTGCAGAAAACCTCTGAGAAATGCGACCCCAGTTATCTAAATACTGTGAGGGTGGCCCCTAAGAGACCCTGGCTGATTTTATGTTTGAGAAAAATAGTCTTTTCTCATGCACATTTCTAACTAAATGAATCAACCTGACCAAAGGCAATTTAGAATACCAATCACTATTATGAGGAACTTTTGAAATCCTCAAACTTACTATTCTTAAAACCAAATTGGACAATCACTGCTCTAAAATTCCCCAAACTGAACGGAATTCTATTCCAATTGGTAATATGAAGCTTGCAAACATTATCAGGAGCATAAAATATCTTCTCTGCAAATTAAGATTTTAAAGTTTTCTGAGGCAAACAATCAAAGAAAGATAAAATGACTTCTGAAGCCTCATACTCTTCTTCCCTGGTTTCTTTGTCTCAGGCTCCATCTCTGGTGCCATCTTATCTCTCTCCCTCAGCTCCTTGTGCTCCAGCCCTGCCTGTGGTACCATCTTCCTCCTTTCCTTTTATGCCGCCTAAACCTCCTCTATGCCCTCAGGTCCCCCATAGTAATTCTCTTGCCAAACTTCCCCTTTTCTCTGAAACTCTCCACAATCCCTTTGCTTTTGAATTTATCAAAACCCGTCACTTTAAAATTAAGCCTTCTGAGGATCCAGAGGCTAGACCCTTAATTTCTTACATTCCCTGGACTAAAGCTGAAATGCAAGCCATAGTCAAAAATCTTCCCGAAGTAACCAAAGGTCCTCATAGATTTGCAGAGGAATTTAATTTATGCATTCAGATTTATCAACCTGATTTCTCCAACTTATATCATCTAGTTCATATGTTGTCAATGAAGTCAGGCCCAGCATTGCATAAAATCAGCAAACTTGAAAAATCTTGAAAGGTCTCTAGAATTACAACTGGGAGATCAGCCCACTAAATTTATTATATGATCACATTCAGGCAATCACTAGGCACCTTCATGGAACAATTCCTAGAGATTTTCCAAAGCATGTTGGTTGGATCAAAATTGTGTTGTACACAAAATATGATGTGTTGTACACAAAAATATGATGAACCTGTTCATGAATGTTACAATTGTCTTTAGATTTTTTTTTTAAATTCTGTTCTTCTTTCAGATGTTGATTCCACCAGGGTAGCTTTTAACTGTATGTTTATTAATGGGCTGAATTGGGACCTTTCCCTTCTAGTAAAAAAGATCAGGATGGAATGGGAAACTGCCTACTTCAGATTCAGTTAATCTGACACACTAACTCTTTCTCACTCTAGATGAGTCTCCTAAAAGGAAGAAAGCTAAAATTCTTAATCTTCGCTCCAGCAAGTGAAGGTCCCTAAACAAAAGCAAATCTCTTCAAGTTTCTGCTGCTTTTGCAAAGAACCAGGACATTGGAAAAGAGGTTGTTACAAATTTAAGCACTTCAGATGCCTTCAACCTTCTAACCAGCCTTTCCAACATCCTCCCAATTCTCAATGATGGGGCTCTGAGGAAGAACAGGGGCTCTTCCCAATCCTCCCTCTTAATCAGCTTGGAGAAACATTTATCCAGATTGGAGATGAGTCTCTTTCAGTCCTAAATGAAATCAGAGCCACACTCTCAGTGTCCCTGCCTCAGAGTATGAAAACAGTTCAAATAGTGAGGATCTCTAATGAACCTCAAAATGTTGCTGCCTTTAAAGCTTCATTTTTGTTAAGGCCCTTTGATTATATACAGACACTTTTCTCCTTAGTTCTTCCACCCCTGTTCATTTATTTGGCTGAGACTTCTTAGAGAAGTATTATGCCGGAATTTCTTTCTCCCCAAAGGGGGAAATAATTCTAAAAACTGACAGTAGTCATCAAATTAACCAGGTGAATTAAATGAACCTTTGACATCTTTTATTTGTTCCATGTCTGACGGTATTAGAGCTAATCCTGGAAACACTGATAATTTGTCCCATTGAATCAGCTACAACCTTCCTTATGGGCAAAATCTTCAATTGGTGTTGGCCAAATTCACAGCGGCCCTCCCATGAAGATTCAAATAGAACTCTCAAAGCCTCTTCCCAGAACTAATCATACCTTATAAGTATAGACACACTTCAAGGCATAAAGCTCACTATAGACAATTATATGGCTCAAGGACCCATTAGCCCTTGTACTAGGCCTTATAATACTCCCATTTTAATAGTGAGAAAACCTAAGGGCTGAGGGTGAAGGTTTGTCAAGGGTCTCAGAGAAATTGACAACGTTGTTATCACCCAACAACATGTTGTTCCTAACCCTCAAATGTTACCAACTTCCATTCCCACCTAAAGTAAATGCTTGACTGCAATTTATGATGTTCATTCTTTTGTATTTCAGTTGATAAAGCTATCCAATACCTTTCTGTCTTCTCTTGGGAAAAAAAAAAAAAACACACTTGGACAATAATGCCTCAGGATTTTACTGAGAGGAGTTCTTGTTTCTCACAAATTCTGAAGGCTGAATTGGAAGGTATAAAATTTCCTTGAGGTTCTGCTTTGTTGCAATATGCAGACGATGTGCTTCTTTGTTCTTTTTCTCCAGCCACCTCACAGGAACACAGCATCCACATGCTAACATTTTTAGCCTTATAGGGACATAACGTCATCAAAAAAAAAAAAAATTGCAATTTGCCCAAACCCAGTTTCAGTATTTACAGCATCTGATATCAGAACAAGGGCCACACATAGGTACAGATAGGCTTCATAGTGTCCTAAGTTTCCCAAAACCCAAAAATGAGCACCAACTGTGAGGTATTCTATGGATAGTTGGTTATTGCCAAAACTGGATTCCAGATTTCTCTCTATGGTCAAAGTTCTGTATGTTTTACTCAATAACAACAACCCCAGCCCAATTTTATGGGAAGAACTGGACATCATAGCCTTTAAGGCTGTAAAGGAGAGTTTGAAGAACCTATGTGCCCTTGGGCATCCCAATGATCAGTTACCTTTTTCCTTTTTATATATGAAAAAAGGGAATACCCTTGAGGTACTCACCACAAAACACAGGGACCACCATTGACCAATAGGGTATTATAGCCAGCAACTGCAGCATGTGACATGGGGAAACCCCCCTTATCTAACAGCCATTACAGCCACTGCCTTTTGGTTAAGGCCACTGAGAAAGTCGTTGTGGGATCCTCTTTAACCATTTTTGTATCTCATTCAGTAGAAGCCCTCCCAAATTTTCATCACACTTAACATTTCTTAGTCAGCTGCCTCACCTCCTATGAAGTTCTTTCATCAACTGCTTCTCACATAGCTCTTTTGTGTTGTAATAACCTTAATCCAGTTACCCTTCTCCCCTCTGTCACTGATGAACTCCCTCACAACTGCTTACCACTGATAGATCACCTTGTGACTCCCTGTAATGATCTATAGGAAATTTCTTAAGGTAATGCTGACTTCTCATGGTTCACTAATGGTTCTTATTTAAAAGATAACAGTAACAATATAGTGCTGGGTATGCTATTACAACTCCTTTTGATATTGTTGAGGCAGCACCTTTTGATATTGTTGAGGAAGCACCTATTGCTATTTTGGTCCAACACACTGAATTATGTGTTCTTACTCAGGCTTGCACTTTAGCAAAGGGCAACACTTCCAGTATTTATACTGCTAATAGTTATCCTTTCAGAGTAGGTCATGATTTTGAAATGTTGTGGAAGCAACATGGCTTCCTTACTTGCAGTGGAAATAAAATTTAAAATGGCCCCTATGTTCAGGAATTATTGGATGCAATACTTATACCTGCCACTTTAGCTATTATTAAGATTTCAGGACATTCTAAACTTGACTCTCTGGAAGCTAAGGGAAATTACCTTGCTGACATTTCTGCAAGAAATGTTGCCCTTAAAGGAACTAACAGCAGCCAAACCTCTGTCATGGTCCAAAGGGATATTTCCCCAAATGATAACTTAGAAAAACTGGCTAGAGAAGCACAATAACTGGTTTCAGAAAAAGAAAAACAAGAGTGAAAACTCAACAGTTACAGGCTTAATAAAAAGAGAAAACTCTGGTTTGGACCAAATAACAACTCAGTCTTACAGGAAACTCTAAAATTTCTACTTTTAATCACTGTACATGCACTAAACCACTGGTCTATTGACAAAATGATAGCCTTCATGAATCAATGTTGCTGGGGAAACATTAACAAGGCTGCACGAAAGTACATAACTCACTTGTCCCATTTGTTCAAAGTACAACCCAGTGAAACCTGTTTGTACAGCTCCCAGACATTTTAAAGTGCTTAATGGACCTTTCAAGCTCTAGCAAATGGATTTCACATAACTTCCTCTGTCTAATGAATATAAACATGTTTTAGTCATGGTCTCTATGTTTTCACACAGACTAGACTGAAGCCTTCCCTTGTGATCAGGCTACTGCCTCTTTCATGGCTAACATCCTTTAGAACAGATTATCCCTAGCTGAGGAACTCTTCTTGAACTTCATAGTGATCAAGGAGCCCATTATTTTACTGGTCAGGTACTTTGACAAGCCTGTGCTGTTTGGCTAGTTTTTCAACATTTTCACTGTTCTTATCAATTCTCTGGTTTAGTCAAATGCACTAATGGCATTATTAAGACTCAATGGCAAAATCTGTAGAGGCCCTCCAAATACCTTGGCCCAAAAGAGTGTCCTTAGTCCTGAATCTCAGATCCACCCCTTTCAGAACTCCTAAACCCTCAGCCTTTGAGATAGTCACAGGACACATAATGCACTTGGCCCTTGCCTCTTTTGACCCACAACTGACAAAGGAGAGACACTCCAATAGTGCACAGGCCTAATTGTTTCTATTAAAAGTAACCATGTTTTGGTAGAGCAATCTTTTCACAGTGCAATCTCAGGAGATGAGTACCTTAAGCATCATACCTTGCAACCTGGAGATTCCATCCACTAGAAAACATACCTCGTGAAAGACTCTCTTTAACACTGCTGGAAAGACTCCTATCAGGTGCTGTGAACCAAACCTTATGCCACCAAACTCAAGAAATAGACTCTTGGATTCATGTGACACAACTAAAGAAATCACGGAACCCTGACTGAACCTGCACATTATCTGATGACCCGAAAGTAAAAGTTTCCCTGAATTGAAGCAAATGACATCTGATGAGACAGCTGTTCCGAGATATCCTGACCAGATGTGTTGGAAGTTTGTCTGCCAAACCTTTGATTAAGGCATAATGTTTCAGATAATTTTCAATGTCTATGTTCAATGATCTTGGTAACATGTGGACTTTAGATTAAAAATGCCTGAGAGTTCTCCCTCCTACCCCTCCTTGTTACTCAGAAGTGACCTCAATAGGTTTCGCATCTGTGCACTTTCCTTCTTATGTGAAACACTACACCCAGAGAGGTTCTCCCAGGCATTGAGTGACAAAAAGCCACTGAAACCAGAAAACCTGACTTTTGAACAGCAATGCTTTCAGAAAAAGATCTTGATAAAAAGAGGGAAATGTAAAGAAAAATTAATAAGTAGAAACTTCAATTAAAATAGAGTTGGGAGGCCAGAAGTGGGTACTCCTATGCCCTATGTTGATAGCAGAGCCCAATAGAGAGAAGAAAGACTCCCTCTTCTTTGCCGGGCAAAAGCTCAGCCAATGAGAGACTGTCAGGACTCAGCCAATGATAAACATGCTCTCTTTGTTTACTATAGCCCTGCCAATTTCCCTTTTCCCTGTATAAAAGAGTTCTCCTCTCCATTTTTGAGGGGGACTTGCACATGGCTCACCATAGTTGCAGACCTCAAATTGCAATTCTTTGCTGATCTGAAGTAACCTATTTTTGCTGAAGAAATAGCTGGCAGTCTATTTGTTTTAGGGCAACACTGTGAAGCTTATCTGACCCACACTCAAGTGAATCTCCTGACTCCTGCCATGTGATCCCACTGTCTTTAAACATCACATTACATCATAGCATTGACCGTCCTCGATATACACGTACATGTATACCTGTATATATCTAAATATATATGTATGCATAAGGATAGTTTCCAATATATTTATACATAATCAATTGATATCTGACTACAGCTTCACTTATACCTATACATATATCTACTTAGAATGGGTAATTTGTACAAGATTATAAGGGAGAGGCAAGTTTAAGTAGTGCCTGTGAAGAATTTTTTTGTGAAAAGTCCACGTCAATGTCAAAAAACTCTCTTGAGTCTTCTCAAGAAAAACAATATAATCAGTACAAAATATTCCAATCACTTTAATTAAGAATGAAAAAAATTCTCTTTGTCAACAATTTTATTGTCATATAACAAAGTAATATATAACTTTTAAATTCAAGATATTGTTTAAACTATATTAATGATTTAGATGGGTTTCAAAGAATCTAAATTGCACAGAGATTATCAATATAAACATTGTAAATACAATTATTGATATATTCTGTTGATTAACTTCACACTTTTTCAGAAATGAGGCTTAGAGACAGAGCAATGTTTGGCAGAAACAGCAACATCTGTTGTTAGATTGGGACTTCCATTTTTTTTTTTTTCAATTTTTCATAACTGTTGTTCTACTTAAGGCAATCTGTCTTTTGGTAAGAAGGTGTTGATTTTCTTTGCTTATAATAAGTCTGCTATCATTCAGCAGGCTGTCACAAAGCAAACGTGGAAATTTACAGGTCATGCTTTGTCTCTAAATATATAAATAATACAAATGTTAGTGACATACATATGATAAGGATAGGAAACAGAAAAAAGGAAAGCCAGAACCATGTACATATAAAAGACCATTATTATGCAATTAGGTCTAAATTATCAAAAAAGCACAATTTTGAAATGAAGGAAATTTACAGAGGAAATCAAAACAAACAGACTGAAGAATCTGGGCCAATTTATTGTATGTTGCAGGTTGGGGATGACATACCCACATTCTTTACATGAGTGTTTATGACTAATGTAAAAGAACAAATCTTTTCAGAGTTGTATTTACATTGCTTACTGAAAGAGCCTACTGTTTATTTATTTTTTTCCTGACTTCTTAGTTCTCCTCACGCTGCTTCCTTTGTGTATTCATTCTTGTCAAGTTAGATTAGTTAAAATCCTATGTATTTATTCAAGCCCTACCAAGAATGCCTCTTTTTCCTTGTGTTAGCCTACAGGCATTATTACAGTTTATATCGCATTCTAATTTTGTGTCTGTGAATATCTGTTCAACACTGCTAATTATGTGCCATATAGTCTTTAAGTGCTTTTGCAAAGTGCTCTCAGTTAAATATCTGCTTCATGTTTTCCCTGATACCCTCAATTAATTGTTCATAACTTAAAGGCTGAGATGATCACATCTGATTCATTTAAGAATATCCTATGTGCTCTTGATCTAAGTTTGATATATATACTTGTTAAATAAATCCGAATTCCTGAAATAGTTTTCTCATAGCACAAAGGAAAAATAAATTGTCTCAATTCTCCTATTCCCTCATCTAATGTCACTGTCCTTCTCAAGTGTAGTCTGCTCAAAACTGCTACCTCTGTTTCTTCTCTACTTCCCTCATAGAAATATAAGAGTGTGTAAGTCATAGCTAAGGGTTTTTACAGGACTTTTACAAATACAAGCAAGTATTTGTGACCCAAGGGCCACTACATCACATAGTGAAATGAATTCATGGATTACCTAGGTAAATGATGGAAGAATTTTCCTTTTCAGGCTCATGTAAAACTAAGAATCAGAAAATGTCTCCTTAAATCAAGAAATAAAAACTCTTGAAGCCGAGTCCAGCCTCTGTACCCCGACACAATTAAATCTCAGAGACAGAGTTTTGGGTGAAGTAGAAGAGAATAGCTTTATTGTTTTGTCAGGCAAAGGGGGCCACAATAGGCTAATGCCCTCAAAACTGAGTGCCCCAACCCAGGGGGGTCTGTGAGGATTCTTATAGTCCAGGGGCTGGGTTGCTGATAAGGATCAGGGTGCAGGTAGGGTTCACATTTCTTCAATCTGTTACCGGGTTAACATGGGTTTTGTCAAATAGCTTCAACTGAGGAGGTCAATGGAAGACCCGGACCAACAATCTTCGTCCTTGTGAGAGCAAGCAAAGAATTGGAGACTACCACTTTGGGCTTTAGCACAAAGCAAAGTTTATTAAAGCATAGTTACATTCAGAGGGAGAGCGGGCTATTTCTGCAAAGTGAAACCAGCCCTCCTGTACAGGCTTAGGGGTGTTTATAAGGAGTGTTCTGCGAGGAGGCGGGGTGCGATCATGGGTGAATGACAGGAGATCATTATTTGATTGACAGTCCCGAGTTATGTTACAAGTTCATTACTGCTCATGCCCTTACCCTTGATTCACTAAGAAAAGCCCACCCGGAGAAGCGGGGGAGAACCACATGCAGATTTTATTATAATGATGCTACAATGGGTTTGGGTTTACTATAGGTTATATGCCTGTCTGGTCTGGGCATGCGCAGCTCAGGGACGTTCCCTTGTGTTGCAGTGCTCCCTCTTTATCAGGATAAGTTGTCTACCTCAGGAGCATAGTTTCGCCCATTCTGGGTGGGGTCAGGGGAGGGTCCCCAGATGCTTGGGGTGTAACTCTACTACTCCCCTCTTGTCTTTTTACCACTGTTGCTTCCTTGCTGCTAATGTAAGGGGAGGGTCCCCGATGGTTGGGTTGTGACTTGATTATTCCCCTCTTGTCTTTTCACCACTGTCTCCTCCTTGCTGCTAATGTCTGACTACCTACCTAACAAATCCGAAGATCATCTGGAGTCAGGAGATGATGGGCGAACTGTGAGTTCTGGAATGAAGAGGACTTCATCAAGTCTTCAATTTGGTGGGTGTTTTAGTCCTGCAGAAGAGCTCAAAGGTAATGTTACGTGTATCCCTTGACTGGAACCAGGACCCTGCCCCCAAGGCTGTACTATTGTTTCTTGACATCTCCTCCCTTGTCTCTGCATCCCCTCCCTCTCCTGATTAGTAACTATTTGAACCTGCCCTTTGGAACTCAGAGAAGTGGACATAGAAAGGTTTTTGTGCCCAGGAGCCCCATAGGGTCCTGCTCAGTTTCACTTTTAGCATTTTCACTATATAAGATGAAATAAAACAATTTTATCACTCAATAGAAAGTCAGCTATGACATTCTGAAAAGTGATCTGGTCTCTGTGTCAAATACCTTGGCTCTGGTGAAGGTTCTATTGCTAACCAGTTATATGGTCTTAGACATGAAGCTTAGCTTTTTCTCTGTATCAGCATCTACATCTAAAGTGAAGATGTTAGATTCCATTATCTCTAAACTCCTTCCAGCTATGGTAGATGCTATAAAAGGCACTTTCTTATTACTGTGTTATAAACTATTCTTCTCTTCCTAAAATTATATCTCGGTTTCTTTAACTCTTAATATCTAAGCTGTTTTTATAAATATGTTAGACTTATGTACTCCTTTCTATACAATATATGTTCCAGCATATTTATTTTTAGAAATGTGTCAGTTTCATTGAGCTGTTTAACCTGAATGAATATGATTCTCATAGGGTATTGAAGGAGAAAAGAAAAGATAGACAACTTTTCCTGTTCTCTGCTGAAGCTCATCAAGGCTGACTTGTGAGAATAGCTGGACATTTACATAATTAATTTCTTTTGTTATTTAAATCACCCTAACAATTACTTTAGAATACCAGTCATTTGGTGCATCTCACTCTTAGGCTACAGCTTCACTGAGATGTAGATATGGAAACTTGACTCTTTAAAAGCAGAGTCAACAATGTAGCAACAATGCAGAGCCAATTGTTGCAGTAGCCCATTATGAAACATGAGTGGAGACAGGGGACCTGGACAGGACAGCACAACCTGTCCTTCTGCCTCTTTCATCATATGAATATGTGGGATGGAAGTTATTTAGAAAGAATATGGAGAAATGTTTGTGATATTTTATCTCAAAATTCCTTGTTTCTTTTCTCTTTTGATTGAGACTTTGGGAGACCCATTCTGTAGTCTCAGATATTCTAATCCTGTGGCTCATAGGATCTGTAATTTGTGGCTAATAAAATGATGTGGCTAATTAAATATTAATGTTGACAATTTGACTTGCTAGAAATAACTTAGGATCTGTTCTTAATTACCTTTATTTAGAGAAAGCTGAATAAATAATAAAATTTTCCCAGAGAGACACTACCCCTGAATATTCAGAAAATTTCTTTAAAAAGTAAATGAGTCATGAACACTGTGCTCATCAGTGTATGTAAAGAAAAAGGAAAACACACACATGCACACTTAATACCCACAGTTAAGGACCTAAGGGAGATCCTGAATGATAAAGTTACCAAATCAGCTCCCTCATTAACATCCTTCTGATATTAATTCATTGTTTACAATCACAAGTAAAATAAAGCCTATTATTATTATTAATTAATTATTTATTTTTTTATTCAGTCACTAAGCCACTTGATTAATAGCATGTTGGTGTATCTATCTTCTGATTTTATTCCATCTCAAACTCCACATCCGTCCTCTTTTCTGGGACATACTATAAAACCATGTGTGTACTCAAATATACAATGATGAAATATATTTGGAGGTATCACCTAATTATACCTAGCAGCCAAGCAGAAAAATATCATGCTCTAGTCTGTGTAGTCTGAAGGGAGTCTGACAAACTTCCCCCTATTCTAAGACTCTGGTATCCATTTGATAAGTGAGAACTCATAGCATAGAGTAGTCATGATTTGTAGCCAAAATCCTGAAGTTCTGCCTTTTCATAGTCACCAAGTATATGAAGGGAAGCAGAATATGCCACCCCAAAATATGCCATTTTGGTGTATTGATTATTTTGAATTAAAGTAACTTATGAAACAACCAGTGCTAGAAGGACATTCTGACACTCCTTTGTCCTCTTGAAAGCAGGAGATAAGTCTCCCATGAGAAAGATATCTTCCCTACCTTCAGGAGGGTAGAAGGCATCAGTACCACTGGAAATATGGAAATTAGGGCCAGAAAGGCCACATAAGCAAAACTTGTTACTTTCTCACTAATTTACTACCCCAAGCCCAAATTTCTTTCTCCTGTCAATTCTTCACAAATTTATTGCTCCTTTGTCTAAAAGGTATAAAAGTTGCCTGCTTTGGTTACTTCTTTGAGTCTCATATTTTTTTATGGGGTTTTTATACAAATGTAATTAAGTTTTGTTTTTCTCCTGTTAATCTGTTTTGTGTCAATTTAGTTACTAGACCAGGCAAAGAGCCTAGAAGGGAAATATTTTCTGACCCTACATGACTTGGAATAATTCATAAAAGTATTTAGTTTGTAAATTTTACAAACAAGTAAATAGATAGTTGGACTGAAATTTAGAATTTTTATATTATTATTAAGTTTATGAAGTTGCCAGAAGAGTCAAACAAATTGATGTATGTGAAAACAGGTTTTCAAACCACAAACTACTATAAACATTTAAAATATTTTTACTGTTGTTATTAACAATATCTACTTTTTATTTGGAATTCAAAATATGCATTAATATAACAATTGCAGCTAATTTCATTAATGAGTAACCACATAGTCTTAAAATTTTACATATATCAATTTGTTTAAACTTCAAAGTAAAACTATAAGGATATACTATTATTATTACCATTTACTGATGAAAAAACAATGAAAATATTAATCAAATTTCCCATTCAATTACTGGCATTTGAGGTTTCTTATTGCTTTCAGTCTCAAATTTTAAATTTCTTTATCATAAATCTATTCAAAATAAATTATTGGAAAGACAATAATCAGAGTGAAAACACATGCATATCATCAATTTTCCCACACAGTAAATGAATTATTGAAGATGGGCATAGACCCACAAAACCCTTTTAAAATGTAATACGTGAAGTCATTCACATTCTACTGTCCATGTTGTAGTGTGACAACTGTAGAAAAACAGTTTTAAAAAATTGCTAACATGATAGCCAGACACAGTAAGAATAACAATTGAAAAGGTTAGGTCACCGTAAAATGTCCAAATCACATCATAACCTCACATTTTCACTTCCAAATTATTTTTATCTAGCGGGGTGGAAATAGAGATTCAAACTGCATAACCTTTATCCAACATCATTGATGTGCTAGGGAGAAGGCTTAAGTAACTTAATTTTTCTCAGGAAACCTGATGTTGATATTTGGCAGCTTCTAATCTGGCTGGGTGCCCTGACATGAATTACAGATTCTCTGGGCTCCTTTTGAGAGGAGTTTGAGGAGGATGAAAGCAGATGCAGACAAATGCTGATGGAGCCCAGAAGCCAAATAGCGTGAGGCTCCTCACTACAACAGGAGTAAATTTAGCAGCCTCATGCTGTTTTAAGGAAGAAAGGTAATTTTCTGTAAAGTAATTAGGTAGTCACTTAAACAAACCATTGCAGTGATTGTATTTTGTTTTTATAATTTTGGAAATGTTCTTTGAATGTAAGTTAAAATTAAGTCGTTGTTTTTAGTTATTATTTTGATTGTCATTTTTGTTTTATTTTGTTTTTTAAGACAATACTGGAAATTTAAAGTTGAAAGCAATACTTAAATTGGAACGTATCCTAATTGATCTCCACAGTTGAGGTCAACCTTGATCTTTTCAAACAAATATAACAAAATAAAAGGCTGTTGTTGCCTGATCTGGCAACTTTAAATCTTATTTCCAAGTTTCCTGATTTTCTAGCTATTGCCCTAAGCTTCTTAGGTTTCCATTATTTATCTTTAACCCCTTACTGTTACAGAACTGGAGGCTCTCATTCCTCTTCTTGCACCATATTCTTCCATCAACAGTTTTCCCCTATTCACTTGTTACTTCTTGGGGATGGGGAGGAACATTCCTTTTTCACATCCATTGGAATTTTCTCAATTCATGTACTTTATGACCTCTCTACACCACTTTACTCATTCCTCCTTGGGCAGGTGAGTGATCTATCTCAAATTTGTACAGATAATCACCACTCTTATTACCCACAGAAAGTACCTATTATTAATTGATTTCCTGAAAAGTTCATATTTTCCAAGAACCTGTCCCCCCTTGGGACATTTGCAGATTTGAGCCCTTACTTTTCAGAGACCTTAAATTTTGATATACCCTTTATCTATTCTAAAATATAAAACAAAAAAGTCATTTAAGGAAGTGATTAAGGCTACCCATATGTATAGGATGTATGGCACTGGGCCTTGGATTTCAGTTTGTGAGCAAAGTATTTTAAACCTAAGAGATGCTATCCAGGTGATATTTTTACAGAGGAGCATTTGGCTTGTTATTCCTGAGACCTGTGCAAGATGTTCAAGCCAGTTCTGTGGTGATTGCAAGGACTTGAGCAAAGACAACACCTTAAGGAAAAATGCCTAGGCTTCAGAAGAAGTGCTGGACCTCCCTAGGCTTGGCAAAGTCACTGGGATCTCAGAAAAAAGCTCAAAAGGGACCACTTCAGATGCTGCAGTACTCTGCAAGACAGAACTCATGGGGCTTAATAGTCAGCAGAACCCCATGACTGAGGTCTGATAAGTAAAGTCTGGCTGCTGGTAGGTTAGCAAGCAAAAGGCATGGAGATCTCAAGGCTACCCTCTGCAAAGGTTAGATTACTTATGATCCTTGCAAGCTAACAACTGTTCTTTTAGTTGATGCAGGTGGCTTCAGCATGCATGTTTTCATTGCTTACTTCACAAGTTCAGCATTTCCTAAGTAGGCATAGATGAAGCACAGGTTCAGTTTTAGGCAAAATATCACCTTACATCTTTAAAATTCTTTTAGATACTGATTTATAGAGTATTCGCTGCTTTTATATGATTTGTCAGCTGAATTCTGTGTGTACTTTACCACACTAGAGAAGTTCTAGCTTTGAATTGTTAATACCAAGCTTGTATGAGTAAAAATAGATTAGCAGCCCCCAATATTTTTTATATTACAGGTGAAGGAGAAAACCACAAACAAGGTATACCCTGAATATTCCAGGTAGTGCAAAAACCGTATAGAGTCAAGTTGATTCTGAACTGGTTAACTTCATATAAGAAAGAAACTGAGAAAGCAGGATGAAGATGACAGAGAAGGAAGTTCCTGAGCTCATGTCCTCCCACAGACACACCCAAACTACAGCTACATATGAAACAACTCTTTCTGAGGACAAACTGAAGACCAGCAGAACAGCTCTTCTACAATTAAGGGTATAAAGGGAAAACATCAAGATGGGTAAGTGGGGCAGAGATGCAATTTTGTCAGGATTCACACCCCTAGTGTGGTGACCTATAAATGGGAGGGAATGTCATAAACTTGGAGGTCTCCCCTAAGAAGCGAGGGGTTCAAACCTCATACTGGACACTCCAGCCATGGGATTGAGCACCAGAAAAATGAAACTCCATAATTTGCTTTGAAAACCAGTGGAACTTATGACTAGGAAAGCCTGAGGACTGCTGGAAACCAAGACTCTGCTCATAAAAGGTTCACACACAAACTCACTCACTCAGTCTCATCACAGAGGCAGTAGAATAAAAAGCACCGGCACTCTAGCTGGACTACCAAGACTGCCTCAGCAGCTCCCCGGCCCATGCCCAGATCCAGTTCCATCTATTGCAGCAAGGTCACCACCAAAGCCACTGGGTGCAGACAGTCTGCATAGGGATGATGCAACACAAGGTCATGCCTTTAAGACCAGGAGAAGTAACTGTTTTGCCTAAGTAACAGAAACAAATACAGAATGTCAAACAAAATAAGACAAAGGAAATTGTTTCAAATGAAAGAAAAAGATACCCCCCCAAAAAATCCCTAATGAAATGGTGATGTTATTTACCTGATAAAGACT
Organism: Eubalaena glacialis; assembly: GCF_028564815.1. Taxonomy (NCBI): domain Eukaryota; kingdom Metazoa; phylum Chordata; class Mammalia; order Artiodactyla; family Balaenidae; genus Eubalaena; species Eubalaena glacialis. The sequence continues at coordinate 37,041,913 of NC_083731.1, read as the reverse complement.
TCAAAGCGACAGTCACATAGAATCTCACAGAATTTGGTAGAAGAATGGTGGAACACAGTGAGAACTTCAGCAAAGAGTTAGAAAATATAATATTAAAAAAAAGAGATGCAAAGAATACAATAACTAAAATAAAAAATCCACTATAAGGAATCTAAAGCAGATTTTATAATACAAAAGAATGTATATGCAATCTTGGAGATAGAATAGTGGAAATCACCCAATCAGAATGCAAAAAGAGAAAAGAATTTTAAAAAATGAGGACCACTTAAGGGATTTCTGGAACAACATCAGAAATATTAACATTTACATTATAGGGGGTCCCACAAGGAGAAGAGAAAGAGAAAAGGGCAGAAAATGTATTTGAATAAATAATAGCTGAAAACGTCCCTATCCTGGGGAAGGAAACATATTTTCAAGTCCAGGAAGCCCAGAAAGTTCCAAACAAAATTTACTCAAAGAGATCCACATCAATATTTACCATAATTAAAATGGAAAAATTAGAGATAAAGAGAGAATTTTAAAGGCAGCAAGAGAAAAACAAGTCACACACAAGGGAATCCTCGTCAGGTTATCAGCTGATTTTTCAGCAGAAACTTTGCAGGCCAGAAGGAAGTGGCATGACATATTTAAAGTGCTAAAAACAACAACAACAACAACTAAGTATACTCTACCCAGTAAAGTTATTATTCAGAATCGAAGAAGAGGTAACAGGTTTCCCAGACAAGAAAAATCTAAAAGATTTTTAGTCATTAGTTCACCATGACTAAACCAGCTTTACAAGAAATGTTAAATGGTCGGCTTTAAATGAAGAAGAAAATACCATAACTCATAATAAAAATACAAATACTAAAATAAAAATATAAAAGAAAACATTTCACCGGTAAAGACAAATATATAGTAAAGACAGTGGATCAACCATTTAAAAAGCTAGTATGAAGATTAAAAAACAAAACACATAAAATCAACTAGAGCCACAATAATTAGTTAAGGAATACAAAAAATAAAAATATGTAAAATATCACATCAAAAACATAAAACATGGGAGAGGGAATAAAGAGAATGTAGTCCAAACATAACACTAAAGAAAACCATCAAACCACAAGAGAAGAGACTAAAAGAAGAAGAAAGGAATAGTGAAGAATTACAAAAACAACCAGAAAACAATTAACAAAATGGCAATAAGCACATACTTCTCAGTAATTACTTTAAATGTCAATGGAGTAAATTCCCCAATCAAAAGGCATATAGTGGCTGAATGTACAAAAAACAAGACCCATCTACAAGCCACCTCCAAGGCATTCACTTCAGAGCTAAAGACACACACAGACTGAAAGTGAAATGATAGAAAAAGATATTCCATGCAAATAGAAATGAAAAGAAATCTGGGGTAGCAATACTCATATCAGACAAAATAAACTTTAAAACAAAGACTACAACAAAAGACAAGAAGTGCATTACCTAATGATAAAGAGGTCAATCCAAGAAGAGGATGTAACTTTTACAAATATTAATGCACCCAACATAGGAGCACTTAAACATATATAGCAAACATTAACAGATGTAAAGGAAGAAATAAACAGTAATGCAATAACAGTAGGGACTTTAAAAATCCACTTACATAATGGATAGATCATACAGAAAGAAAATCAATAAGGAAACTTTGGTCTTTAATGACACATTAGAGCGGATATATCTAATAGATACCATCAGAAAATTTCATCCAAAAACAGCAGAATACACATTTTCTTTAAGTGCACTTATTACATTCTGCAGGATTGATCACATGCTAGACCACAAAACAAGTTTCAATAAATTTAAGAAGATTGAAATCATATCAAGCATCTTTTACAACCACAATGGTATGAAACTAGAAATCAATTCCAGAAAGAAAACTGGAAAAAACACAAACACATGGAGACTAAACAACATGTTACTAAACAACCAATGGCTCAATGAAGAAATCAAAGAGAAACAAAACAAAACAAAACAAAAAAAAACCTTGAGACAAAAATGGAAACACAACGTTCCAAAATCTATGGGACATTGGAAAACATTTCTAAGATGGAAGTTTGTAGTGATACAGGCTTACCTCAAGAAACAAGTAAAATCTCAAATAGACAACCTAAATTTACTTGTAAGGAATTAGAAATAGAAGAACAATCAAAGCCCAAAGTTAACAGAAAGAAATGATTAACATCAGAACAGAAATAAAATAGAAACTAAAATACAACAGAAAAGATCAGTGAAACTAACAGTTGATTCTTTGGAAAGATAAACAAAATGACAAACCTTTAGCCAGACTTACTAAAAACAGAAGAAAAAAAAAAGGAAAAAAAAAAAGGGAGAGAGGGCCCAAATGAAAGAAGAGATATTATAACCAATAGCAAGCAAACATAAGAGACTGCTATGACCAACAACTTCTACAACCTATAAGAAATGAATAATGCCCTAGAAATATACAATCATCCAAGGCTGAGTTAGGAAGAAATAGAATATCTGAGCAGACAAGTTACTAGTAATGAAATTGAATCAGTAATCAAAAAAATGCCAACAAAGTAGAGGGCCAGAGAGTTTTAGAGGGAAATTCTACCAAACATTAAAAGAATAGTTAATACATAGCATCCTCAAACTAGTCCAAGAAAATGAAGACGTTTCATTCTATGAAGCAAACATTACCCTGATACCAAAACCAGAGAAAAACACTACAAAAAAAGAAAAACACAGGCCAATAATCCTGAAGAATATAAAAGCAAAAATCCTCAACAAAAATATTAGCAAACCAAATTCAAAAAATAAAAAGTGGAACTACCATATGATCTAACAATTCTACTCTGGGTTTTATCCAAAGAAAACAAGAACACTAAATCAAAAAGACATATTCACCCCCATGTTCATAGCAGCGTTATTTACAATAGCCAAGGAGGCAAACTAAGTGCCCATCAATAGATGAATGGGTTAAGAAAATATGGTATAAATATACAACAGAATACTACTCAGCCATAATAAAAAGAATAAAATCTTGCCATTTCGACAACATGGATGGACCTAGAGAGTATTCTGCTAAGCTAAATAAGTCAGACCAAGAAAGACAAATACTAAATGTTTTCACTTATATGTGGAATCTGAAAACAAAGCAAACAAACAAATACAACAAGACAGAAACAGACTCCTAGATACAGAGAAAAAACTAGTGGTTGTCACAGTGGAGGAGAGTAGGGGGATGGGGAAAATATGTGAAGGGGATTTAGAAGTACAAACTACCACTTACAAAATAAATAAGCCTCTGGGCTGTAAAGTACTTCACAGGGAAAATAGGCAATAATATTGTGATAACTTTGTATGGTGTCTAATATATAAAAATATGGAATCACGATGTTGTATACCTGAAACTGACATAGTATTGTAAGTCAACTATACTTCAATCGATAGAAGAAAGAAATTCTTTCTACTTGAAAGAAGAAAGAAATTCTTTCTATTTGAAAGAAGAATCAAATAGAAAGATCTTTCTATTTAAAGAAAGAAAGAAAGAAAGAAAAAAAAGAAAGAAAGAAAGAAAGAAAGAAAGGAAGGAAGGAAGGAAGGAAGGAAGGAAGGAAGGAAGGAAGGAAGGAAGGAAGGAAGGAAGGAAGGAAAGGAAGGAAGGAAGGAAGGAAGAAAAAGAAAGAAAGAAAGAAAGAAACCTCCCTAAGAGGCAGATTTCTTAAACAGTTTAATAAAAGGGAAGAGAAGAAACAGCCACTGTTGTGCATAATTGAAAATACCTACTCACAGGGGAATGTAATTTCTGGGTTCCTAGCTAGATCCCAAATGAATATAGAACTGGTTGTCAGAATCCAGGGACTCAAAAGAGAAATAAAAATAAGGTTGTGCAAAACAGTAATGTAGGATGGTGAAAATCAACCTGTTGATGGTCAGTTTCTTCCTATGCATCTAATTTCACAGGTCAATTTTTTCAGAACTTAAACAGAGAAGAATGATTCTTTCATTAGTTTGCTAGACCTGCCATAACAAAGTACCCCTAAGTGACTTAAACAAAAACATATTTTCTCAATGTTCTGGAGGCTAGAAGTTTAAGATTAAGTTGTCAGCAGGATTAATTTCTTCTGATACTTGGGGATGGCCGTCTTTTCCTTTTGTCCTTAGATGGCCTTCCGTTTGTGCCTGTATCCAAACTTCCTCTTCTTACAAGGACACCAGTTATATTGGATTAGGGCCCACCCTAATGACCTCATTTTAATTTATAATAGTTACTTATTTATAGACTTTATCTCCAAATACATTCACATTCTGAATTACTGGAGGTTAGGATTTCAACACATGAATTTGGAGGGATACAACTCAGAGCATAATGATACTACTGGGAATGGTACGTCAAAAATCTCAATAATACCACATTAGTCATGCTTGATTCCTGCTTGTCTTTTGCTTTCCTTGTGCTATTTTCCCAATCTCAGGAGCTCAAATAACTTGTGGAATATAATATTTAAGATTTAAGTTATAACTTCACCCTTCACCCCCAAGTGTCTCTGGATTTGTGGTCCGGACATTCCTGTGGCTGCTCCCTCCTCAAAAGTCCTGATTTTACTTTAGATAAGAGTCATTTAGGCTGATTTAGACAGCCTAATGAGACAGCTCATTCTCTAAAAGGACTTTTAAGGTCATAGAACTGGAAAGTGACAAGAGCCAGGGCCAGATTACACTAGTTTAAATGTTAAGACATTTAATTCTAGAATACTGACTTTGTAAACACCACAATTTTTTATGTGGTGTTTTATTTTTTATAAAATGTTTTATGCAATCAATATGTGCCAAGCCTTCAACAAAAAAGCACAGAAATAAATCATGTTAACTACAAAATGGTGTTAGGTGACTCCTGACTAGCTGCAAGAAGTTTCCTGAGGATGTGATTTTGAAACTTTACTATATTAGCTCTACCCAATAATCTGCAATTATATGGGCACTATTCTTACATTACTAAATAGAACATGGCACTAGTCAACAAGTTAAAAGAAATTAAAAGTCTGAAACCAGATTATTCATCTACAAATCAATAAACAGATATTTAGAAAAAAGCTTAGAAAGCTTGAAAACTTTCCTTTCTAAAATGATGTTATTAAACATGACATCTGTTTTCCTTTAATCAAGTCTTTATCTTCTAATATTACTAATAAATAGTCAGGGAGTCACTTTCTTTGTTTCCCTTTCTTCTATTTAATTTTTTTTGAATGAAAATCAAAGGCAAGACTGACTTGAAGTTTGTTTATGATTTATCTGAAGAGATCAGAAATAACGTATTTGACCAAGAATTTTAGAAAATCCTGAAACAGCAAATTTTGTGAAAGGAGCAACAATGCCAGTGATATTTGATACAGATGTAAAGACATGTTAGAAAGTTCTTTTCCCTATAAGTAAAATTTTAAAAAAATAATAATAATGACGATGTTGATGGTGGTGGTGGTGACTCACACTTATCATGGGCCACACAAACTTCCAAGTTCCTTACATGTAGTTCAATTCATTGTATCCACATACGAAAATAATCAGGTATTCTTCATTACGCGGTTGACAAAATGAAGAGAGAAAGTTACCTTGCCCAAGATAACACTGCTATTAAGTGGTAGACTTCTATAAAAACATCAAACACACACATACATCAATTTATGTGTGAACATTTTCTCCTGTTGCTTTTTACATTAATATTTTGAGTAAATCATACATACATAAAAGCACACAAATCATGTGGGTAGCTCTATGAAATATCAAACAATAAGCAAACTCTAGGAATACGCAGCTAGAAGTAAAAATTGAACACTGCTAGCATGCCATCATTAGCACATCCCTACCTCTAAGAAATTCTCTTTACTTTGACTTGTAATATCATACATTATCACATGATTTTGCATTTTTTAAATAAAATCATGCGAGATGTATTGTTTATTTCACTTGACTGTTGTTTGTGAGATTTCTCAGTTTTATCCCATGTAGCAAGAGTCCATGAATTTGTACATCTGTTTCTGAGCTTCTTATTCTGTCCCATTGGTTTACTTATCTATCCTTGAATTCGCACAATGCTTTTTGATTTACTATAGCTTTTTAGAAAGTTGACCTTCTTTTTAAGATTGTCATTGCTTTTCCTGGCATTTCAATAGAAATATGAGAATCAACTTTTCATTTTACACACACGGGCTTATACAAACTGCTGGGTTTATTTTTCCAGAGAATTCATTGAATATATAAATCAATTTGACGAAGCTTAACATCTTTTCAATATTGAAACTTCCAATCATAAACATGGTCTACTCTTCCTGTTATTTGTAGCTCAGTAATTTCTCTCAATAATGTTTATATTTTTCTATATAGAGGTCTTGCATAAATTCATTTCTAGATGCTTTTGCTGCCAATGTAAATAATATATAATTATAAAATTCCTTTTCCAATCGTTAGTTGAATATATGTAAATAAAGCTGATTTTAGATTGACCTTATATCCAATAAGCTTACTAAATCATATTCAATTTTAATAGGTTAGCTGTAGTTTATTTTATTATAATAATTTAACATTTTCTCAGAAATGTTTGAAATATTACTTGCAAATCCTGAGAGCCTTATTTTTTTCTAATCCTTACATACTTTCTTATCTTGTAATAGTAAAAATTCCAGGACAATGAAGAATGAAAGTGATGATAGCAGGCATCTTAATATACTTGTGATCTATTTGTATTTTATCATCTGGTATGTTTCTGCAGGTTTTTCTTAATACTCATAATTGAATTAAAGAAGTTATTTTCTGCTCTTACTGTGCTAAAAAATTGTTGGTGATGGTATTGTTAGTTTGGTTTTGGTTTTAATGATGAAAGTGTGTTGATTTTTGTTTTATAAAATGCTTTTTCTGAATCTTCTGAAATTACTTTTCTCATCTTGGCAGGAGATGAAAGTTTTCTCCTTTGTTCTTAACAGAATAAATTAATGTAGTGAATTACATTAATTTCCCAATGTTAACTCAATCTTGTGTTCATGAATTAAACTCAGTTTGGTTAAATAGATGACACATTTTGCATTTTATATATTGTTGTACTTGGTGTACTAATCTTTTGTTTAGGATTTTTGCATCTGTGTTTATGAGATACTTCAGACTATAGTTTTTCTTTCTTGTAATATCCTTGCCAGGGTTTTATGTAAAGTAATGTGGTCTCAAAACAACAAGTTATTTTTTTTTCTCTCATCTGAAAGAGTTCATAGAAATATTAATATTCTTTCTTTCTTAAATATTTAAAAGAATCCATAGATGAAACCATCTGGGCCTGTAGATTGAGGAAAATTTTTAAATTATAAATTCAATTTATTCAATAGATCAAGGGCAACAGAGACTTTCTTCTTGCTTCCCAGTTTGTCCTTAAGTCTCAAGAATTACAGCATTCTAACACAGAATGTTCCAATGTCTTTGGAACTCTTTCTGAATCTTCAGCTACCATAGTAGCAGTAGTAAAACAGCTAGACTAGGAACACTAGTATAAAGAAGAAGCCGGTACATAGTTACATAAAATACTTTCTCAACTCAATTATAGATGAAGATGATCAAATGGATATTTCACTCTCATAAAGTTAAAAACAAAGAAATTGAAAATTTTCACATAGATCCTCTTAATTTTACATTAACTCTCATTCCATGCCATTATAATTTTTTAATCTATTTTATTAAGTTAGAGAGTTATGAATGTGTGAGAAAAATACTTTTTCAATCTTATTAAACAGATATAATGTAAATAGCTGGTAAGAAATCTGGCACAGTGAATAAACTGGCAAATCTTTATGAAGGTGAGTGGTTTGGGATTATACATACTATTATATATTCTATTTTCAAGTTTATACCTTAAGTCAATTATAATTTTATAAGTATAAATAGTTAAAACATTGTGACATCTATGTAATATACTAATATTTAAATGTTTTAATATTTCACCAAAAGTTTACATTTTAAAAAATTATAAAAATACTCTTTTGTTTCATATTCTAACAGTAGACATATATAGGATAATCTAAAAATTTACCTTAGATAGGATTACTGGAATTAAAATGTGTCCAGTGCTATTTCCTTAGTATAATTTACAAATTTACCTAATACTGATTATTGAGTATATTATTGTTTCAGTGATCTTAAAATCATTTAAAGTATTTTCACCTTTAATTGTACAGTGTTTATTAGTACTTGTTAATTCCTAGGTTATGATAATTAGAAGTTATTTTGCTTATAACAAAAATCAATCTTATAAATTAAGTTTAATAATTTAGATGAAAGCAAGGACTAAATACATATTCATTAATAGTATAGACAAGTATCAAATATGACCTTACTTTTTAAATTATATTTTTTTCTTAAAAAACATACCAAAAACCAGCCAAACACTACATATAGCACCCATTATATCATTAGAGTCAACACCATATGACATCACTATTGATGACATAAAATCTTGACAAGTTGTTTTCTAGTACTAAGAGGAATCAGGTTTGCAGGGAATCCAGAGACCACAGAAATGTAAGTGTGTGAATATTTGTTTAAATTTGTAATACTACTACTAAATGCCTCGGTAAATATGGTAAAAATTATAGTGTATAACTTCTTTAAAAATATTTTCTAGTTCTTACAAAGCAAGACTTTTTTTAAAATAGATGGTATTTTTCCACACCAATAGCAGGTGATTTAATTAAAATAATGAATATATTAGTGAAAGATTAATAGTTGATTATACATAGTTTAGCTCAGAGTTTACTTAGTTTAACACAGATAACAATTCAACACATTAACCTTTATCTGGCACCTAGATTCAATATGTAATCTAGAATTATTATTGTGTAATTTTTGTTTGTTGAGATTTAAACTTATTCAGTTTCTTTTATATCAACCTAATAGTTAATTTGCTGACTTCTCTTCATAAATTCACTTTTTTTTCCCCTGCAGTGAGCCTGGCTGAGCCTTGTTAGATCCCTGCTGGGTTTACTATTTGTGCAAGTCAACCAACAGCCAATTCTATACAAACACATTCTCAACAAATCTAGGACCTTTTTTGTTCCAAATATCATTAGTTCACCTTTGGTTGAACCCAGCACACCGGGAGCTTATATACTCTTCTCAGATAAAACACTAAGAAACAATGGTTGTCTCTGAATTTAAAAGATGGAAGACACTGCATTTGTTTTCCTCTTTATTCTCTTGTACCCAAGATCAAAACAAGCTCAAACATGGATCTCAGGAGGTGGGAAAAAAATCTTCAGAGAGACAATAAGGTGTCCAGGGCTGAGAACAAGGCTCTCAGAAAAGAAAACAAGTCCCTCTGGGGAGAAAATAAAGCCATTCGAGGAGAAAACAAAGCTTTCCGAATGGACAATCAGTTAATCCGGGGGGAGAACCAGTCCCTGAGACAGCAAAACCAGCTGCTGTGTAAGTTTAAAAGTGTGATTTTAGAAAACCAAAAACCACCTGGGGAAAAAAGTCAATGCCTTGAACACAGAAAGTAAGTCTTATTGGCAACAGAATCGAGCCCTGGAAGTTCAGATCAAGGCTCTCAGGGAACAGGAGAAAGCCTTCCAGAATGAGGTGAAAGCCCTTCAAGAAGAAATAAGTTCTCTACATGAGGAGATCAATGCCCTACAACATCAGGAGTGTGCGATCAGGATGGAGCAAGAGGCCCTGATGGAAGAAGGACTTGCTCTGGAGATGGAAGAACAAGCTCTGTGGAAGGAGGAACAGGCCCTTCATGAAGAGAACAAGGCTCTGAGAGAGGACAACAGTGTTTTTCAAGAGGAGGAAAAGGCCCTTCTGGAAGAGGCGAAGGTCCTGGAGGAGTGGAACAAGATTCTTCAGGGGAAAGACAGCAAACATGCTGGCTGGAAAAATGCACAATAAAAAAATAAAGCAGGAGAAGTGTGACTTGAAGATGTAACCAGCAAACCATGAGTATCATTGACATTCCAGAAAAAAAAAAAAAAAATCAAACTTTTGAAGGTGAAATACTATTAGTGGGGTTGGAGTAGGAAGCTTGGAAATGTACAGGATCTGGTCCTGGAAACCAAATAAAGTCCTGAAAAGTTGGAAAAAAACAAAAAAGTTTCTTTAGGTTTGCTTAAATTGTACAGAACTATTGGTGGTAAATATTATTTTAGAATGGAAAAGATGTATTGCTCAAAACATGTGACACTGAATGGACCAGCTAGGTTTGCCCTTTAGTTTGAGAGACATTGGGTGAATATTGTAAGAAATCAACATCACAAAGGAAAACTTGTCTTAAAACTTTTAAAACTTGCTCTTAGAATTATGAACAATATAGTGAAATATAAAACTTTGCATCCTCCATATGTATTGTGAAAAAAAAATGTTTTGTAGAAGAATATTCTGCTTTATGCTTATTCCAATAATCTAATTGAGGAGGCCAATAAAATACTAAGAAGAATTTTTAAAATATGTGAGTGTTCACAGACTTCCTATTATCTATTTTTTCTCTCAGTTATTTTCTTCCTTTTGCTTGCTGGGAGGGTGCCATGCTCTCTAATAAATGTATTAATGAGAGAAAAGGGAGTGAGAGAACAAAGTTCCCTAAATTCATAATAGGGCTTGTGGAGTTTGGAATGTGAACCTGTGGGATGGTCTCTGTTCAGTGGAAATTGGGGAAGGAAGAAATTGATTTTTCAGATGTATTAATGTTAACAAGTGATCTAATTGAATGCTTTTTTAAAAAAATAATTCTGCAAAAACTAAGTCACATGGACTTATGGATTTATTAGATTACATAGATACTTGCAGAACACTAGGTTACAAACTGCTAGAGGCCTGTTGCTGTACCTTATTTTTCATCATCATAGATTTTGAGCATTTAATACAGTATAAACATTTAATGGATTTTATTGAAGTCATATGTCATTCTGATTCTTGTCTAGTGTTACCTAATAGGAATATAAGTATAGGAAGAAAAGAATTTCCTTTTCCCTAGATGCTGCCACATCTGCAAAAAGTCAACATACACTTATTAAACACCTTTAATTAGCATTCTACTAAGCAATACAGATACATTTAAATATAAAAAGTGAAATGAGACATGTTCCCTGATTTTAAGGATTCCACAACCTGAGAAGGAAGATAAAGATTATTCCTTAAGAGAGGGTATCTATCTGCCTGATAAACAGATCACTAACCACTGTTCTTTGGAACTTATACAGCCACCATTTAAATAAAAAAATTCAGCCTTGCAGAATATTAAAAAGCAATGTTTGTAGATAGTGTTCAACGGACTTGTAGTCAATTGGGACAGGGAGGAAATGCAATGCCTTTATCATTGTTTTTACCTCAAAACATGTGGAAAAAACCTGCAGAAAGGAGAATATCCAGCTTGGTGTTCTAGGGATTTGTGGATATGCTGCTTTATTGTCTATACACGAATTCTGATATGTTACTGTGCACTGAAAAGAGTCCTTACTCCGAAAACTCCCTACTGTAATGTTTAGGAAAAATAAACTATTTTACTCTTTGGTGATGAGGTCAGGAAGGGCAGTGCCCATGGAGGGGTACAGTTATCAGTGACTCTTCTCAGTGAGGAAGCTGTCATTATTGCCTCATAGTTCAATCAGCAGGAATTCAGGTTAAACTGAAGACACAGGACACACTGATCAGAATTTCAGTCTCTCCTGTTTGAATTCATATGCTAACTGAAGATTGGCACTGCTACAAAGAAATTTTGGTTACTATTTATAGCACACTCTGCAAGTGAGAAATTATATAATTAAGGAATGGGTATATACTCCAAATTAGACCTTTTTTTTTTTTTTTGGTAGCACCGGTTGTTAAATATTTACCTAGCTACCACAAGTCAAGGTACCTGAAAGTTAAAACAATAAAATCTAGATGTTTTATAATCATTTATATTTGTGTTCTAAATAAATTAGAAATAATTGTCCAACAAATTTCAGATATTTATAGCATTATTTATCTTTCAAAGAAATTTCACAAGATATTAATGATCTGCAATTTGTTGGTCATGATTCACATTTTAAACAGAAAAAATAAAGGCATAATTGAAAAAATGAAGCAAGACATTTTCCCTCTAAAACACTATTATCATTATTTTATTTTTATTAATATACATTGAAAATACTTACATAATTAAGAATCATGTATTAATATTTCATTGTTCTTAAAAAATAGAATTAGTATATGATTTTGTATACGGGGAATGAAAAGCATGAAAGTAACAGAAAAATTACACAAATTCAAGAACAAATTGAGAGTGGATATGAAGTTATTTTATGCTCAGGATACTATACCTTATGTTAAGGGACTGTAAGAGATCAGACAGCAGTCCCAAGAAAATGACTCATTAGGGGTCTCCAAAGGGAAATCACAGCACAGTTAAGGATGCTAGGAAGATATTAGAGCTGTCTGAAATTATAGTTTTTGTACCAAAGGAGCTGTGATAAACTAAATTACATTCATAGTGAAAAGTCAGAAAGACACAAAATTGGATCAACAAAGAAGAAAGTATTTTATGGTTGTTTGCTAAATAAAAACAACACAAAACAATCATGATTCATACCATTTTTATATTTATCTTGTTTTTTAAATTACATAAAGAGCTAATAGTTTAGCTCTACCATATTAAAATAGGATATCTGGCATTATTCCTGATTCTGCTCCAACCTTTAATTTTTAAACTCTAAAATCCCTGAATATATCTTTGAGGCAGTAACATTACATCAATATTGATGTATTTTTCACCTCCCCAAAATATCTAGAACCATTCAGTTTATAGAAACTATCACTGTTATCATTGCATAGTGAACAATGTAATGTCTCTGATAAAATTTATCAAAACATTTCTGATTTAGGCTGATTAGAGTATAAAACTAGAGATAAAATTTGAATCTGCAACACATGATGCCATAACAGATGAGACACAAAAAGACAAATTATTTCTACAAGCACTAGGAATTAAATTTCCCAAGTGTGATAGTTTGCAAAAAGTTTTATTTTGTCCCTGCTCCTGATGTTACACCAATTGTTCTTGTACACTGAATCTGGGGTTAACCACCTGACTTGCTTTGGCCAAGGAGATGTGATCAGCTGACTCAAGCAGAACCTCAAGAAAACACTTGCCTATTTCTACTTCTGTACTACTATTCCTACTACTGCCCACAGAGCATTCCTGGGCTAGTTTTTTTTAAGGTAAGAGACACGTTGAGCAGTCATCTATCGAAGGCCAACAGACCTCTGACCATAGGCGTGTATATGAACCCATCCTAGACCAGGAAAACAATCCAGAAGACCTAAGTCTAATTACTAACCCACAGTCCTACAAGCCAAATAAGTGCTTATTCATTTTAGTCACTGATGCTGGGCTCGTTACACAGTATGATTGAGACAATGAAGAGAATAAGTATCTGATAAACCACAATTTTTTTCTTTCTTCTCTGTTATTTCATGATTTTTATTTGTTTAAAAATTCTGGTATTTAAAAAAAAATTAAAAGTATTTTCAGTTAAACAATGACATTTTATGTTCTGTTGTGTACATTTATAATAGTAATAAAATAAATTTACCTATAGACATAAATGAATTATTTTAAATAAATACATTTTATTAAATCATTAGCAAAATATTGTGGTTAACTGATAACTGCAGTGGTAACTAATATGGTTTAAAACATTATTGATAGGTTGTTGAATTTATATGAAAGAATAAACAATCATGTTATTAGTAAATAATGAAATTTCAAAAAAAGTATATTAATTACTTTAAGCTGAAGACAAGATGATATGTATTAATAAATGCAAATAGTTTATAGCAAAAGCATAGAAAAATACATCTAAATTATTCTGCTCATCTCTATTCACCCTATGAAAAATTCTGACAAATGTCATCTGAAAGATGATCTTCAAGCTCATTTAGCAGAAAACGTGATAAGTCAGTATAATTTCAGAAAAGTGGATTATTCCAGACTAGCTTCATTTTTTTTCTAGTGGAAGTAGTCAGTTATTAGCAAATTAGAGATCATCTATCCTCCTGTGGATGGCTTCATGCTCTGCCACTTTCTCCTATAAAACATCCAGTCACGTGTTCCACAGTTCCTGAACCAGTCTCGATCTTGTAGGCAGTACACTACTGGAGAAACTTAGGAATTAAGTTAAAACAAGCACATTCACTGTGTTTCCAAGTCCCCTTCACTGATAATATATCCCAAAATTTGGTTTTCCATGAACAAACATCCATATAACCTTCTAGATAGTGCAAAACGTGAGTCCAGGATCTGACCCAGATGTATACAAGAATTTAATAAATAATAAATGTCATTTAATACATTGACTAAAAGATGAATTAATCACTTGATAATCTTCAAAATGAGTTATCTGAGGTAAAGTTAGCTATATCCTCCACTTCTTACTGCCACTACCATAAAAATGCAATATATTTTTGTATAGTTATGTGTAATATCTATATATCTATATCTATACCCACACATATTGGTTTGCTAGGATTATCATAACAGAGTATCACATTGGGTGACTTAAATAACTAAAATTTATTTCCTCACAGTGCTGGAGGTTAGAAGTCTAAGGTCAAGGTTTTGGCAGGATTAATTTCTTCTGTGGCCTCTCTCCTCAGCTTCTGGAACGCCATCTTTTGTGTCTTTACATAGTCTTCCCTCTGTGTGTGTCTGTGTTCTAATATACCCTTTCTATAAGGACATCAGGCATATTGGATTAAGGCCCACCCATATGACTTCATTTTACCTCATTCAAGGCCCTACTTCCAAATACTGGATGTTAAGACCTCAACCAATAAATTTCAGAAGATACACTTCAGCCCATAATACCATACCTAAGATATAGATGTACTTCAAGACATACTTTATATTACATCATAATATAACAAAACTTAACGTCATCATAGAGAAGAAAGAAGATATAGAATCTATATAGAAAAAAGATTATATATTTATTAGAATTTAAAAAATACCAAAGAAAAAAGCAAAACTGTCCATTGCAATTTTTACTATTAGCAAAATTGATAAACATACAAAGATTCAGAGAAACAGTTGTCATACATGTACAGTATAATGAGTTATTAGTTATCCTCCAAAAACTCCAAATATTGCTATGAAGACAATGATCCTTGGAGAAGGAATACAATCAGTATGGAAAAGAGAAAGAAAACAAAAGGAAAATAAAGATATCTGAAGATTTCCTGACAAGCTATGCCTTACTGAGCTTGGTGTATCCCCTGAATATTTATCTAATACCACCAAGAGTCTCTAAGTCAAGATCAGCTTCTCTGGTCAGGTTAGATTTTTCTCAACCATCACATTCCATTCTGTAGAGAGAACTAAGATACTGACTTCTTCCCTTTTCCATCTGGTCCTCAGGGTTTATTCTGCAGCCTCTCTCTTGACATCCTCAAGATGACTGATAGCCCTATCACAGAGGACAAAAGCCCCAGTTGACAGGGAGTGTGTTACTTATGCTCACTTCTGGGAAATGGGAACTTGCTACATGTTGCCATTATTTCCTGCCATCTCAGATGGTTTCATAGAAGTGTCAGTCAGTGGTCTGTATGAATATATCAAGGAGATAACAAAGAGGTGGTTCAAGCTTCCAACTTACTCCAGGATACCTGCACAAATTCTCTGAGATTTCAGTAATACTGTGAAGAGTATTTCTGAACCAGCTGTGAGCTATCATGCTTTTAACTATTCAAAGCAATTAAACTGCAATTTTATTGAGGCATACTTTTAAATATATACTGCAGCCACAAGGTTGAATTATGGAAGTGATTTACTTTGCTGGTGAGTGAGTCTTATGGATCCTTTATGTTCATATCTCTCCATCACTTTCTTCTTCCTAATAAATGTGAGTTCTTTTTAATTCTCACAATACCCCATAAGCTGGGACAATATTATATTCTAGTTTTGACATATGTAAAATCTCAGGCTCTACCTTTTGACGTTAATAAGAACTGAGTTGCTATTCTGCGCCATGGACTTGTTCCCCTTTATGGAAGTTTTCCAAATTGATCCTTGCCTTACCTCTTCTAATAGATCATGTTAATCCAAGGAGTATTGATAAGCCTTTTAGGACTTGATTTTAGAGAATTTTTCGCCCTACCCAGAGTGTGTGAATTTACACGTTAACACCCAACATTATCCCTAATGTTTTGTTTTTTTCAAATTTTATAATATTTGGAGAATATTTTTCATAATTCATCATGAATTGTATAGACAATTTTCTTCATAAAGAGTATTATATGTAGTTTTATCACAATATTATTATTTAATATGATTCTTCTGTATACAGTACAAATACAACATTAATGCATGTAAAACTTTACAAAGACAGCTTACATAGTATTTCATTTTCTATTATAAATGACACATTTATTTCCCAATAAGATAAGCGGGATCACATATGAAATAATTAAATGAATTTTGTTTAAATAGCATTTAGATATTGAAGAAATAGATGAGGTAGAAAATATATTTTTTGAATGTCATTGCAGGGTCACAACAGAAATACTGAAAGTAGAAGTATATTGATAGAATTCCAGTAAGCATGGTTTAATTCCAAATCAGTCACAGTTCTGACTCAGAAAGCTGTTTTTTTTTTCAATCCACTTTGTGCAAGTTGTTAGTGAACATATTAGTTAATGACCTGAAGGCAAATCCATGACAATGTGATTTTGTGCTAATTGTGTGGAAAATGTTTTCTAACTTTAAAAAATACTACATTCTGAGATGCTATAGGGAATTTATCTTCCCTATTTGAGCTATTCTATTCAACCTTCCTCAAGGGCACTGAATCATATTGAATGAGTCATCCAGCTTTCACATCATATCTAAAAATCAAGGAAAACTCCCAAGAGGCAATGTTAAGGATTAAACACTCTCATTCTGTTTACATGCAGTTGGCATTAAAATGAAAAATAAGTTATAAAGTTGACTGTAGTAAGACTATAGATATTTTAATATCTCATTTTCATAGTGCCTTATATTAAAATGCCAAACTTTTAGATATAGTATAATAAAAATATTTTTATATTTACTTTTGGAAAAGCTTCTTATTTTAAATTTCTCCTCTTTAGAACTTTTTTCTTTATTATTATTCAAATTAACATACACTAGACATATATTAAAATAAATGTATGCTTAATGAGTATGTTTATTAAAGGAAGACCAGTGCTTTAGTAGCCTCAGTTTGAAAAATATTAAGTTATGTTAAAAAGTGAATATGAAAAAAAAGTATGTGTATATATATATATATATATACACAAATATATACATATAAATTTTAAATTGTTGCAGGAACATCTGCTCTTGACTTTTATATGATTATAAAAACTTACTTAAAAATATCGAATCTTTCAATTCACAACAGAAAATAGACTTGAGGATACTTATATATAAAATGCACATATGATTTCATTTTATATTATATTTTATTTATATTAACCAAATATAAATATGAATGCTCTGAGCAACCCAGAAGAAGTTCACCACTTAAGATTTCTTGCATTTTTAACTGCTCTCTTATTTTAACTGCATTTTTCACATAAGACTAATTCCCATATTCTATGCCACACACACACACACACACCCATGACATGTTCCTAGTGTATTTAATGCATATATTTTCAACCCATCTAAATTATGCTGAATTAGGTGTAAATGTGTCTTAAAAATTATATAGATTTGTTTGAAATGTGATTTTTCATTTTCTTTAGCACCTTCGTCCTATAAACTGTATTGTGTTCTTAGGTTTTCCATTCAACATTAGGTTTTTGAGATATATTAATGTTTTGATAATAAATGTAACTCATTATATTTGCTTTATTCATTTATCATATACATACCTATGATACTTGTATCTATACATAATGGATATGTCTCACGATTATAAGCCCATCCCTCCAGTAATAGATTTGTCATTTGCCTACACTTCTATGTTACCAAAAACTACAACACTGTGACGAATGTCTTTATTCATATCTCCTTACAGACTTATGGAAAATATTTTTAGGGGATATATATTCTGCTGTGAGACTAACTGCTGGATGTGGGGTATTTGCATATAAGATTTTACCAGATATCACTAAATATCTCCAGAATGCCTGTGCAAGTTTCCAAACATGGGAACATCAGCAATGCTTAAAATTTCCAATTTTCCCATATTCTAACATTTCATAGTGTACTGCCTTTACATTTTTGCCAATCTACTACTTGCAAGAAGGTATACAATTTTCATTTTAATATCTATTTCCACATTTACCAGTGAGGCTGATCATGCACATATTAATTATGTGGATATTTCTTCAAAGGCAATATAAACTAATAAGGAGCACAGATTTTGGACCAAGACAGCCTGGGGGCAAATCCTGCCTCCATCACTTACTTAGACAAAAATAAACTTATACGCATTATTTAACTCTCTGTGTGTCCTTCTATTCATCTTTAATGAGGAGAACCATATCAACTTTGTATCTCTGTGAACGTTAAATAAATTAAAATGTATGTAATGCTTAACACAGTATCTAGAACACATTAATTGCTATATAATTGTTAATTATTATTTTTTATTCATATTCTCAGCTTATTTTTGTAAATATTTCCTTTCCTTGATAAGATGAATGTGTTCCTTTATAATATAGACATTAATCATTTGCTTGTGTTTAGCATTGCGTATATCATCTCCAGTCTGTCATATAGTGGTTAACTTTGCCTGCTATGAGGTTTTTTAATTAAAGATGTTTACTTGTACCTAACCAAAGTTAAAAATTTTTTGTACATGAATTATACTGTAAGGTTTTGTTTTAAAAATTTTTTCTAACTATGAGGTCATAAAAATATTGCATTTTTTTATATTTTTAACTTTAATTTTACTTTTGGCATTTGGTTATTTAATCTATGTAGAGCCATTTTTTTAATCCAACTTTGTAATCCAACTTTTAAAGTCCATATACTGAGCCAAATTTCCACAGATCATCTACTAAAAAATGTGCAATTTCACAACCCCCAATATACTATCTCTTATCAAATTTGAGGAAACCATATGTTCATGAATCTGTTTCTGGATTCTCTGTTCTATTTGTTAGTTCTTGTACAAAAACTATACTTTTTCCTACTACATCTTTGTTAAGTGTTTTAATGTCTACTCATGATATACATGTGCATGCATATTTCCTCTCCATCTTGGAATTATAATAGATATTCTTAACTTTATCCTGTTATGTAGATTATAGTATAGGCTT
Source organism: Eubalaena glacialis (assembly GCF_028564815.1). Lineage (NCBI taxonomy): Eukaryota > Metazoa > Chordata > Mammalia > Artiodactyla > Balaenidae > Eubalaena > Eubalaena glacialis. The sequence continues at coordinate 37,022,632 of NC_083731.1, read as the reverse complement.
AATTTCCCAAAAGTTTCTCCTAGAAAACTGTCAAAATTTTCTTGAGTATATAGCCATATTGTAGTAGAGTTGACCTATTTAAAATTAAGTTTGACCATTCATGAACATGTTTTGCCTTTTATTGAGGTCCTTTTTATAAAATTTTTATGTAGCACAAACAGTCAAATCAGACTCACAGTGATTATAGATTTTCTCAGTACAAAATCTTACTGATAACTTTAAAAGTTTCCAGCAATCACAGAATACAGATAAAACATATTGGACAGTTTGAGAAAGCCCTGAGACAATATCAAGCACACTAACATTCACATTATAAGGATCCAAGAAGGAGAAGATAGAGAAAAGGGGCAGAGGACATATTTGAAGACATAATACCTGAAAAGTTTCCCCTCTGAGACGGGAAACAAAAAACCAGATCCAGGAAGCACAGAGAGTCTGAAACAAGACCAACCCAAAGAAACCACACCAAGACACATTGTAATTAATATAGCAAAACTTTAACATGAAGAGAAAATATTAAAAGCAGAAAGAGAAAAGCATTAGCTGTGTTCAAGGTAACTCCAATAAGACTATCAGCTGAATTTTCATCAGAATCTCTGCAGGCCAGAAGGGAGTGGCATGATATACTTAAGTAAAGAAAGGAAAATACTACAACCAAAAATACTCTACCTGTAAGCCTATCATTCAAATTTAAAGGAGGGATGAGTTTTACAGCCAAGCAAAGCTAAAGGAAGCCAGCATCTCTAAACTAGTTTCACAAGAAATGTTAAAGGCAGTTCTCTAAGTGGAAAAAAAGACAACTGAAAATATGAACATTACAAAAGGAAAAATCTCATTGGTAAAGGCAAATATTATAGTAAAGGTAGTAGATCAAACACATATAAAGCTAGTAGGAAGGTTAAAAGACAAAAGTAGTAAAACCATTTATAATCACAATGAGTAGTTAAGAGATACCCACACAAAAATGATGTAAGATATCATGCCCCAAAGATCAAACTTGTCAGGGGAGAGGTAAAAATGTAGCATTGTTAGAATGTGTTTTAACTTAAGAGATTATCCAATTAAATTAAATATATTGTTCAACTTCATATATATGTATATATATGAACATATTATTACATATTGTTATATATAAACCTCATCGTAACCACAAACCAAAAATATATAATGGATACACACACAAAAAAAGAGAAAGAAATCCAAACATAACACTAAAGATAGTAAGCAAATCATAATGGAAGAGAGCAAAAGAATAAGAAAGGAACAAAAAGGAAATACAAAAACAATGAACAAAATGGCAATAAATACATGCATATCAATAATTACTTTAAATGTCAATGGACTAAATGCTCCAATCAAAAGACATAAAGTGACTAATCAATTATACTTCATAAAGTCACTAAAGTGACTAACTAAGATACAAAAACAAGACTTGTATGTACACAGCCCATAAGAGACTCACTTCAGATCTAAAGACATACACAGACTGAAAGTGAGTGGTTGAAAAATAAGTATTCTATGCAAATGAAAACAAAAAGAAAGCTGGGATAGCAATAGTTGTATCAAACAAAGTAGCCTTTAAAGTAATGTAACAAGAGACCAAGAAGGACATTACATAATGATAAAGGGATCAATCCAACAAGAAGATATAACAAGTGTAAATATATATGCACTCTACACAGGGGCATCTAAATACATAAATCTAATATTAACAAACATAAAGGAAGAAATTGACAGTAACATAATAATAGTAGAGGACTTTTACACCTCACTTACATGAAGGGACAGATCATCCAGACAAAATCAATAAGGAGACAATAACCTTAAATGACATATTAGACCAGATAAATTAAACAGATACAGAGGAGTCCATCCAAAAGCAGCAGAATACACATTCTTTTTTAGTGCACCTGATACATTCTTCAGGGTATTTCATATGCTAGTCCACAAAACAAGTCTCAGTAAATGTAAGAAGATTGAAATCAGATCAAGCATCTTTTCCCACCACAATGCTAAGAGACTAGAAATCAACTACAAGAAAAAAAAAAAAAAAAACTGCAAAGAACACAAACATGTGGAGGCTAAACAACATGCTACTACTAAACAGTCAATGAGTCACTAAAGAAATCAGAAAGGAAATTAAGTCCCTACCTGAGACAAATGAAAATGAAAACACAATGATCTGAAATCTGTGGAACACAGCAAAAGCAATTCTAAGAGAGAGTTTTATAGCAATACAAGCCTATCTCAGGAAAATTAAAAATATCAAATAAACAACCTAACCTTACACCTAAAGGGACTAGAAAAAGAATAAATGAAATCCAAAGTTGGTAGAAAGAAAGACATAACAATAAAGATCAGAGCAAAAATATATAAAATAAACTAAAAACAACAATAAAAAAGATCAGTGAAGCTAAGAGCTGGTTCTTTGGAAAGATAAAAAATAATTGATAAACTTTGAGCCAGACTTATCAAGAAAAAAAAAAAAAAGGAATAAAAAAGGAGAAGTTACAACTGACACCGCAGAAATACAAAAGATCATAATTAGAAAATATATATGCACCCCAATGTTCATAGAAGCACTATTTACAATAGCTAAGAAATGAAAGCCACCTAAGTGTCCATAGATAGATGAATGGAAAAAGAAGATGTGGTATAAACATACAATGGAATATTAGCCTTAAAAAATAATGAAGTCTTGCCATTTGTGACAACTTAAATGGAAATAGAGTATATCATGCTAATGAAATAAGTCAGACAGAGAAAAACAAATAGCATATGATTTCACTCATATGTGGAATCTAAAAATCAATACAAATGAACAAACAAAACAGAAACAGTCATAGATACAGAGAACGAACAGGTGCTTGACAGAGGGATGCAACTCAGAGGATGAGAGAAAGAGTTGTGTGATATTAAAAGCTATAAACTTACAAAATAAATGAGTCAGGATACAAAGTATGCAGGGTGGTGAATATAGGCAATAATTATATAATAAATTTGTATGGTGACAGATGGTAACTATACTTATTGTGGTGATCAGTTTGTAATGTACAGAAATATTGAATCACTATGTTGTTCACCAGAGCTAACATAGTGTTGTAGGTCAATTATACTTCAAAAACAAACAAATAAACAAACTCATAGAAAAATAGGTCAGATTTGTGTTTATCAGAGGCAAGGTGTGGGGGGAGAGGGGAAAGGTAGTCAAAATGTACAAACTTTCAGTTATAAGATAAATAAGTAGCAAGGATGCAATATACAATATGATAAATATAATTAACAGTTGTATGTTATATATAAAAGATGTTAGGAGAATAAATTCTGAGAGTTCTCATCACAATGAAAAATATTTTCTTCTTTTTATTTTGTTTTGTTTCTATACGAGATGATGGATGTTCATTAAACTTCCTGTGGTAATCATTTCATGATGTATGTAAGTCAATCATTATGCTGTATACCTTAAACTTTTACAGTGCTGATGTCAGTTTTATCTCAATAAAACTGGAAGAAAAAAAGTTTATATGGAGAGGCAAAAGGCCCAGAATAGCCAACACAACATTGTAGGAAAAGAACAATTTCAGAGAATTAACACTATATAATTTCAAAACTTACTTTAAAACTACAGTAATCAAGACAGTGTACCACTGACAAAATGACTAGTCAAATAGATCAATAAAGTAAAGCAGAGAGCTCAAAAATACACTCCCCAAAATACAGTCAACTTATCTTTGACTAAGGAGCAAAGTAATACAATGGAACAAAGATATTCTTTTCAACAAATGGTATGGGGACAACTGGATATCCACATGCAAAAAGAGAAAGAAAGAAAGAAAGAAAGAAAAACAAAGAATCCAGATATAGACCCTACACCTTTAGCAATAAGTAACTCAAAATGGATCACAATCCTAAATTTAAAACAAAACTATAAAACACCTAGAAGATAACATGAGAGAACACCTAAATAACCCTGGGTTTGGCAATAATTTTTTCATACAACACAAAAGGCATAATCCAGAATAAAATAATGATAAGCTGAACTTCATTAAAATAAAAAAATTCTGCTCTTCAAGTCACTGTCAAGAGAATGAGAAAGACAAGCCACAGACTGGGAGAAAATATTTGCAAAAAGCATACCTGCTACACGATTGTTATCCAAAAAATTCAAAGAACTCTTAAAACTCAACAATAGAAAACAGCCAATTAAAAAAGGCAAAGACCTTTACAGACACCTCACCAAAAAAGATATACAGATAGCAAATTAATACATGAAAAGATGATCCACAACATATGTCATCAGGGAAATGAAAATTAAAACAACAATGAGATATGACTACACACCTAGTAGAATGGCCAAAATCCAGAACACTGATTAACATCCAAACTTTGGCAAGAATGTGGAGGCACAGGACTCTTATTCATTGCTGGTGGAAATGCAAAACTGTACAGTCACTTTGACAGTTTATCAGTTTCTTACAAAACTAAACATACCCTTACCAAACAATCCAGCAATCATGCTCCTTGGGATTTATCCAAAGGAATCAAAAACTTACATACACACAAAATGCTGCACAAGGATGTTTATGGTAGCTTTGTTCTTCATTACCAAAACATGGACGCAACTGAGATGTCCTTTGTCAGTTAAAAGGAAAAATAAACTATAGTACATCCAGAGAATGGAATATTATTTACTGCTAAAAAGAAATGAGCTATCAAGTCATGGAAAGAAATGGAAGAACCTGAAGCATATTCCTAAGTGAAAGAAGCCAATCTGAAAAAGATGCATACTATATTATTACAACTATATGACATCTTATAAAAGGGCAAAACCATGTAGACAGTAAAAAGATCAGTAATTGTCAAGGTTTTTGGATGGGAAGGATGAACAAGGGGAGCACAGAGGATTTTTAGGCCAGTGAAACTTTTCTGTATGATCTATAATGGTGGTTACATGTCATCATACATTTGTTAAAACCCATAGAATGTACAACACCAAGTGTGAACCCAAATGCAAACTACATGCTTTGGGTGATAATGATGTGTCAGTGTAGGTTCATTAGTCGTAACAAATGTACTACTCTGGTGGTGGGTGTTGATAATGGAGGAGGTTATGTATATGTAGGGACAAGGATATATATGGGAAACCTCTGTACTTTCTGCTCATTTGCTGTCAACCTAAAACTACTCTAAAAGATATAGTCTACTTTAAAAAAAAAATAGTAACATTAAAATTTATAAGATTTTTGTTATATTTAAGGTAAGTATTAGCCTATTCACAAAGCATGCTGACCTCCAAAGAAAAGCTTTGTCCTCTGAAAGAGTCAAGGAAAACAACCACAGTCCAATGCTTAAAACAATATATTTTGGTTAACCCCAAAGCTTTGACTCCTCCTGCTCAGTCATGCATCTTAAAAGCCTTATAACCCAGCAACTGAAGTTTTTATCTTGCAATGTGATATCCAGCCTAATTAGAGATAATGTGTTCAACTGTAGAATATAGTAGATAAAGAGGAAACATGCAAATGCTACTACTCCTATTTTCACAAGGTTTTAGTAGCTTATTAAGTAAAATATAAAGTAATAAAATTATTAAATTATGCTAAAACAGGTCCAGGTTCTGTGCTATTTTGTCATTTACCCTTATTTGCATAATATTGATTTGTATGATATAGCCCATTTTTTGTTGATAAAAATTTTGATAATAAAATAATTTTGCATTTTGGAAATAAATTTCTCTTGATCAAATCCAACTAGTTTCCATTTTCCATTAGATCAAGGGATGTGTTGCAGTTAGATATTTTTATCTGGGTCAATATATAAAAGTAGGCTATAATTCTCTTTTCTTGGTTTGCATTTACCTTATTAGAGTAAAATTTGTTACAAAGTTTTCTCCTCTTTTCTTCTATTTTTGAAAATTTCTGTAAAAGAGTTATTATCTGTTCACCCAAACTAGAGTAGAATTCCCTTGTAAAAGCCTATAGGACTGGAATTTGTGGGATTATAAGACTATAATTTTTAACATTTTCATTTATATAATAGTTATTCCTACTTTCAAGATTTCTAGTTCTTCTACTGCCTTTTTTAGAATTTTACAAGTGAAGAAATGCAACTATGTTAACTATGGTTCCAAATTTATAGGCATAAGTTAAGTAATGTTATTAATTAGTTATTTAAAAATCTCTGCAATTATTTGTATCATAATGCACTTGAAACCTGCTCGTCCTTTATCACCTGTTTTTCTTAGAAAGAAAACTTTTTGATAGATCCCAGAAAAGTGTTATATTATTGAAAATAGAGATATAAAAAGTTCACTTAATTTCCAAGAATAATAAAAGTAAAGTGAGGTGGATTTTGCAGTTTAAACAATGCATGATAGTACGTTTTGAGCATTGGGATAATTTTAGATACAAATTGAAAGAGACTATAACATGTCAAAACAATGTGAAATTTTGTTGTAGTAGCCTCACTGATGCTGTTGAATTGCATTGGCTGTTGAATTAAAAGCATATAAGCATCTGATACATTTATAAAGTTCATTAAAATAACAGAAACTGTACTATACAGATAAGCAAAGGATATAATTTTGAAACTTAGAACAGGCAAGGATAATGGTCTTATTTTTCAGATTCGGTAGGAATTAATAGTAAAATAGTTCATCATAAAATTCTGCAGCAGTTTTAGTATAGGGAACTTTTGAGTGTCAGGATTAGAGGAAGGGGGGGATTTATTGAGTAAAATATTTTGTTCCATGAGCTATTATGTAGGGACTTTACATAAGGATTTCTCATATAAGCTCAGTAATAACCTCCATAAATTCTAGAACTACTAGTTTTCCTATTTGATATGGATTACCAGACTGTATGTGATTGTGGGAAAATATTTATTTGTAATCCTTGGAAATATATCATATGAATGCATTTTACATATAGATAACTAGAAAATTAGAGTGTATACTTTAATAAAAATATCTGGCATGTTACATGGAAAGAAATCTATAGTTCCAGTATAAGCAAAGATACACAGTATAATTTGGGGTTATGTTATATCTAAAAGAACTAATGTAAAGAAAACAGCTGATGACCAAGAAAGGTGAAACAAGTGAAATCTTGTCATATGTAATGACAAGAACTGTAGAAAATTACGACAAATTAAAGGAGATAGAACAATGGAATTGTAGAGATAAAAGTTATTTTGTGTATCAAATACTACAACTCCTCCACTTTAAAAAATAATGTTCAATGACTTTCCCTGGAAAAAAAATATAGTTGGTACTGAAATCTACATTCTTGATTCCTATCTTACAGTGCTGTAATTCTAAACCTCTGTTAGGAGAGATTTTTTTGTTTCTATTTCACAGATTAGCTGTGTTATTGAGGTTGTATGTTCCATTAACTCTCTTGGATAGAAAATGGTAGAGAAAAAGAAAGCAGATCTCTAGGGGGGAACAGCAGACAGTGGGATAGATAAAAATAAGCTACCATAAGTCCGGCTGTACTCTTTCATCTGGCATCATTGCCAAACCCACTTATCTTCTGTTTCTTTGAGTTTTAGCTGCCTGAGGCTTGAAATTCACTTATCTGAGGCACCATAGCCCCCAATCTAGCAGGAAAAATAACTGGAATCTTACTCTCCCTGGAAGCTGTTTGCCCTCAGAGTGTCAGATGCTAAGTCACTTGTCACTGCTGCCAAATCACTCCTTTGTGCTCAATGCTACAACTCAACAAAAGTAAGTGTTATTTCTACCCTTTGGCATGTTTTTGGAATTCGTACTCACCTTGTTAATTTAAAGTTTGTGAATCACCTTAAAATCCTTGAAGTTGGCACATACATTGTAAAAATAGAAACTACATAAAATAACAAGGAGATTGTTAAGTAATACCTTAGGTATTTGGCATTCTCTGGAGGATACATTTCAATGACAAGGTTGACCCAGGGAATACAGATAGGTCAGGCTGAAGACCTCCAACATATTAGTCTGGGTCCCAAATTTAAACGAATATAGTTCTTCACATAAAATAATATCCCTTAGAGTCTAATAGCAAATTATAAATTTTTGAGCTGTATTGCTGTGTTGAATTTTTCCTGCTTTATGTCTAGTTTTTACATATTTCCCCAAGTTATAGTATCAATTTATTTAAACTTTCTTATATTTGATTAATAGCACAATTTATTCATTAAGTAATTAAAAAGATTAAGACATAATGATAACTTTTCTATTTTGTTTTTTATTCAAAAATCAAGGACTCCACATGATGGCTACATAACTATAAACAGTTTTTTTTTTTTTAACCTAAGTTTCCTGATGATTGTGAGGTTTCTTTATGGAAAGAATGTAGTTTTAGCCTATATCAAGATGTAGTGTAAGTTTATCAAAATTCTTCAATTCTAATTTTTATATATTAAACTGGTAATTATTTACTTAACTATTTCTAATTTTGTATCTGGTCATAAGCAACTATAGTAAATGAAAATTAACTATGAAATTCCCAATATACTTCAATCTGACTTATAACATAGGTCTGAACTTTTCATTTCTAAAATGAAACGTTTCTAATGAAAATAATTGAAACACTTAAAAGAGTGAATTAATAGAAAATTGCAATCCATTCTGAATCATGAATAACATTCAGATTTCTTCCCTTTAAAATTTCTCACTTTGGGGTAATTGAAATTAGGAAGACCATGTTAACACTGAGTATAGGTGCCATTGTTTTATATGAATCAGTATTTTATTCTATCTTAATAGTTCCATCACTAAATGTATTTTTACTCTAAAGAAGGGAGGTAGACAATGAATATAATGATCTCTCTTAAAAACACAAGAGCAGCATCGTTAGTAATATATATCTTAAGGTCATTACGTTCTCATACATTTGTACAATATGATGAATACAATTATCATTCTCCCACTTGTGGGCTTCATGCTGCTGGAGGGAGAGAGGCATCACTTGGAGAGGTAGGAGAATACTCTGTATGGATGGAATGACCATAACATTCCTTTTCTTTATTTGTGTACCTACTTTCAGTACTGGAGGGGGGTGGTGTTAAGACATGCAAATACATTGATCTTTTCTTTCTTCCCCCCACCTACTATTTTCTTTTCCTCCTGTTGGTCTATACTGCATCATCCTTTTCATCTTTCCTCTCTTCCTTTCTCTAATAGTAACTCCTTGTTCTAGTTTATCTACTTTCTACCTGTCCCTTCATTATGCTTTCAGCTTTGTTTAGAACAATGTGTTCTATAGATGTTGAATAAGGAGACTCTCTTTTCAATCTTCTGCCCATCCAATACAGACTCAATTTTTCTCTTCCTACTATACATAACACTATTATACTACCCATTATAGTAGAGCCAGTACTTTTATAATGGCATATAACACATAGTGTATATATTTTAACATATTGCAAGGTTTTGGTTAACTATATTTAAAGTAATATAGAATTACATATCCAAATGCTTTGACATAGGATGATTATTTACCCTACTTCTCTCTCAGTGTTAGAATCACCTTAAATATATTTGTTAGCAGATTAAGAAAGAAAATTATTTTTCTTCCCACTTCCCTGTGTCCATCTGAAACAATGCACAAACCAACCTCCATTCCTTTGCTTGTTCCTAAAACACTACATAAATATACATACATACTCACTCCTAACAAAGCAGCCAAATGAACTAGGAAACAGATGGGAAACTGAGAGTCCATGTGTTCACATTCCTACTATGCCAATAACTTGCTGGGTGATCTTAGGCAAGCCACATATCTTTAGCTAATTGCCTTCTCTGTAAAAGAACAGAGCCATAGGACCTGAATATTAGCTCTCAGAAGACAGTAATGAATTTGTCCCATCATCCTTCTTATATGGAAAACATTTTCAAATAATAAAGAGCTAGAATTGATCTTCTTATTGTATAATCTCACTAGGTCTTCCCTGCTGTTCTGAAGGCTGTAACCAAATGCTTTGCAAAATCCATTTTAAAAAAAGAACTTTCTCCACTACAATCACACTAAGAATTGTGAAAAAAGGTGAATTCTTTTATACACACACAAGCAACAAAAGAAAAATAGTACATTTAATTTGTCCAAAAAATAATACAAATGGGCAATACATGCATGAAATAATACTCAATATCATTAGTCATTAGAGAAATGGAAATCAAAACCACAATGATATTATCATTCACACTCACTAGGATGGGTAATATTTTTAAATGCAGAAAATAAGAATTGGTAAACATGTAGAAAAACTGGAACATTGATACATTGATGATAAGATTGTAAAATGGTTTGGTCACTTTGAAAAACAGTTTCAATGTTCTTCAAAATGTTGAACATAGAGTTAGTTACCAGATACTTCACTACTGGTTATTTATCAAAGAGCATTGAAAACGTATGTCCACATAAAAACATCTACACAAATGTTTCACAGAAACATTACTTATAATAATCACAAAATGGAAACAATCCAAATGTTCATTAGCTGACAAATAGGTACACAAAATGTGATATATTCATACAATGAAATGTTATTCAGCCATAAAAAGGGATGAAGTAGTGAAACAGGCTACAATATAGATAATCCTTGAAAACATCATGCTAAGTGAAAGCAACAATATTATATTATATGCCATATATCATATGATACCATTTATATGAAATGTTCACAATAGGCAAATCCATAGAGAGAGAGAGTACATTAGAAGGTGTCAGGGGTTGGCTCAGTGATGGTCACTGTTAACCTCAGTTTACCCTTATGGGTTTTAATAACTAAATTTCAGAAAAATATTGGAGTATATATGTATCTTATTCATCCATTCCTCTGTCCATGGGCATTTAGGTTGCTTCCATGTCTTGGCTTTGTAAATTGTACTGCAATGAACATTGGGGTGCATGTTTCTTTTCAAATTATGGTTTTCTCTGGCTATATGCCCAGGAGTGAGATTGCTGGATCATATGTTAGTTCTATATTTAGTTTTTTAAGGAAGCTTCATACTGTTCTCCATAATGGTTGTGCCAATTTACATTCCCGCCAGCAATGTAGGAGGGTTCCCTTTCCACCACACCCTTTCCAGCATTTATTGTTTGTAGATTTTTTGATGATGGCCATTCTGACCAATGTCATAAAAAAGAATGAAATAATGCCATTTGCAGCAACATGGATGGGCCTAAAGATTATCATACAAGTGAAGTTAGACAGAAAGACAAATGTAATATATCACTTATATGTGGAATCTAATAAAAATGATACAAATGAACTTATTTACAAAACAGAAACAGAGTCACAGATCTTGAAATCAAACTTATGTTTATTAAAGGGGAAACGTGGAGGAAGTGATAAATTAGGAGATTGAGATTAACATATACACAGTACTATAAATAAAATAGATAACTAATAAAGTCCTACTGTATAGCACAGGGAACTCTACTCAATATTCTGTAACAATCTACATGGGAAAAGAATCTGAAAAAGAATGTATATATATATATATATATATATATATATATATATATATATATATACACACACACACACACACACACATAACTGATTCACTTTGCTGTACACGTGAAACTAACACAAAACTGTAAATATGCAATAAAATAAAATACTACAATAAAATTTTAAAAAATCAAGGTAAAAGACACATAACATAAAATTTACTATTTGAACCATCAAAAAAGAAAAAAAGAAAGATATTAGGGTGGCTTAGGCTGTTTTCTTCAGAAAGCAGAGCCTGAGAAAATGTTTTTGTGCAGGTTGTTAATTTGTTAAGAGTGAAACAGGGATGTAGTTACAACTGAACAAGATTGTATTATTGTGCAGGTAAACTCTGTCAACAACTATCACTCAGTCCTGGTAGGAGCACATGTGTTCCCCCCCATACATATAATGATCCATGTAAAGTGTAACTTGAAATTATCTGCTTGGGAGGAAAGAGGATCATTTATCTCTCAGTATCCAGTGCCCACTGGTCACAGTTCACCCAGTGCATGTTACCACCCTCACAGTCCAGTTCTTGAATACACAAAAAACTAGTAGTTTCCCTAGGTTGAGACCTCAGAGAAGCTCCTATCCAGAAAGCCAGAGATATTGGCTACAGCTGAGGTCAGATGCTGTCAAATTGCACATGGTAGAAACATTGTGTATTAATGGCTAAAGGAAAGATATATCGAGAGACTCTCATGCTGAGAACAAGGTGCATTTGCCAGCATATCTCCTATCCATCATTCTTTCTAGTTCTCGCTAACTAGACACTATACTAGGGAAATCATGTACTTACCAATGCTTAGAAATAAGACACTACCTCTGACTCCGTTCTTTGGTCTTGTTGAAACAAAGGGTTAAGGAATATGAGGAGAGGAAGACTATGGAAGTATAAATTAATAGCAACAAAGAACTTGACACATCTGTAGAGTGTGTTTTTATATATTATAGTTAACATTTTCCACCACTGCTACTCTAAATTTAAGACATATAACAATATCTAAAAGGAAATAATGTTCATAGAACACCAGAATATACAAAGCACTGTAATAGATTTTTTACATAAGCTATTTTCATGCTGTCCTCGTGATGATCTTACGAGATAGGTAATTTTATTATTCCCATATTGTCAGTGAAAAAAACTAAGATTCAGCAGTTCCTGCAAGGTAACAGAGTTGAAAGTTATTTAACTTAAATTCAACTACAGTTATCTTAGACTGTGAATGTCAGTGATACTTCTACTGTACTTCAGAAGCCACCATTATAACACTATTATCAAGAATAAAGGTAGAATTCTAATAAATGAATTGTTTTTGTGTCCTTTGATAATGATCACATTGGTATTTGCCTCCTTTTTCTTGGTCTCTGATGAATTCTATTGAAAAGTTCAATAATATCAATTTGTTAATATGTATGAAATATTTTTTGGTGTTCAAGAATAAATTTTTTAGGTGAGTAATGTGGTCATTTTTTGTCCCCTCTCCTCATAAGGAAGAACAAACATCACTATCCATATTTTTTGCTGCTCTTACTGTCTCCTCACCCAGGAGATTCTGTCTACATTGAGAAGCTAAGACAGCAGACAGATTTATGGTGCCTTAAACTCATTCTTCCCTGCTCTTCAACTTCCCCATTTCTGAATTTGTTGATCCAAATAAGTGACCTTATATTTTCACATTTTTTTCTACTATGTCCTACTCGTTTCCTCACTGTTATCATTTCCTCACATTAATACTAAGCTTAGCTACTCTCAAGTTCTGAGCTAAGTACACCAGGCTCAGGGGGTCAGGAGCTAGGCTACTTAAGACACCGGAACTTCTGAAGTAAGGGAAATGTCTTACTATGTACTTTATTCTTGGGGATGTACATAAGATTGGCCTTTTCTTTTATTGCAGTGGTATAAATGTAACTTTAGTTTGGGAAGTTACAAATGCAGGTATTCCAATGAGTGAAAATAAGAGTCTTCCTACTGGTCAACAGCCAATTTAATCCAGCGAAATCTGAAATGGATGAGGTAGTCACATGCAGAGGAAAAAGAGATCAAAATTTGCAAAGGCCTTAAAAATTTTTACTTTGTTTTCCTCTTGACGTGGGAGAAAGAAAATTACAAAGATGAGGTCATGATATTCCTTCTGAACCATTTACACGTCGGGGGTTGATGTGGGATCATCTGAATATATTTAAAAAGAAATTAATTTTGGAGAAAAGTTTTCTGAGAAAAGCCTGAAGACTCTGATGTGGCAGAGGTGAGATCATAAACAGTCTATTGCTGTATTATTGGCAAAAATATTTTTATTCTTATCTCAGAAGACACAAATACAGGCAGATTCTGTGATAGTGGTTGAATAGATTTTATGCTAACTCTGCTTTTGTTTTTCTTATCCAGGTATGCTAAATGAGACTTTAAAATGAAAACAAACAATAAAACAAATTTAGGAAAGCAGAGTGCAAATATGTGACTTTGGGAATATATAAAATTTAAGAAATTGATCTGCAGCAGCATGGGGCCTGGCTTTGCTCAACTTTGTTTTCCTCTATATCTATGAATAACATTCAAGGCCAAGGAAGACATTGCCTTAAGAGTAGACTTTAAATCTCTGTGGCATTCACAGATACTCCTGTAGTCATCTCCCACACCATGTTTTCAGGCTAGCTCTGACATTCCCCGAGATTACAATTGTGGATTTCAGGAACCCACAGTCTGTGGATAAATCAACATCACAGTGGGATGTATTTGTTCAGTGAACAGGTAATGTGGAACAGAAATTTGATACCATGAGAAATTATACCACTAAGCTGAGATAGAAAAAAAATATCAGTGTAATTATTATAAACCCAAGGCATAAGCGATAATTTAAAAATAGTGTGCTCTTAATACTGTGTCAGTTGGACTTAAGATTGCACAGAGATGTAGTGAAGAATGAAATGATTTTAAAAAGCCATTTATTTTCTTTAGTCAGAGTTGAAACTATATTGAAAATGAAAGAAAATCAAAGGAAGGCATGTTATTTAGCAAAAGAAGAGATTTGCTTAGAAAAAAGGTGAAGTTCTCAAATAGAAAACTACAAAATAGAGAAGAAGAAAGATAATGTCCCCATACTTGACTGCTTTTGAAATAAAAAACTAGCAAAATATGTTATGTCAATAATATCTCAATAAAGCTGGAAAATGAAAAAAAAAAAACTAGCAAAGTTAAAGCTACTTTCTTTCTGGATCAGAACTCAATAAGATTTCATATAGGAAGAAAAAGTCAAGATGTTGGCAACATTAAAAAATGTGGAAATCTTCCATAAGAAGAGTGGGAGGCAGAAATGTATAAAGTTATATCCTCTAACGTGTTCTTTGTTTATAGGAACAATTGCACTAGTTTATCAAGTAAGGTTTGGACACATCTCGGAAAGAAAGTTTGAAAATATCACTATGAAATTCTCACATTTGTTGAGTTTCTTGATTAAAAAAAAATAGAATCCTAAATAAAGTAAAATACAAATAGAATCCTAAGTTGGAAAGCAGGTCATTCTTGTGCCATAAGGGAATGCCAGACTACAAGTGAAACTTTTTGGATGATGAGATGTTAAAGTTAAGAAAAACATGAAATGAGAAATTAAATCTAGTTTTTTGGAATTCTGGACAAGTAGTTGATGACCTTCCCAGTGGAATTAGCCTATTGGGGGAAGTGAGGAATTGTTTTTTTTTGAGATAAGTGGATATTTCTTCACATTCAGAATTCAAAAATTGTATCTCCCACTCTAAGAGACTTATAAGGTAGAATTAGGAAGAATACATGAATAAAACATCTGGACCCAAAGCAAAAGGAAAGCAAAGGGAAAGATGATCCCTCAATTGCAAATAGTGTTCTTCCTGCGTCAGGTAGAAAAGTAATGGAACTAAAGTTAAAAGTAGATTAACTCTTAAAAAATTTACCAGGCCATGCTTAGAATTGTAGGAGACTAACAAATGTTGATGAAATACACAAAACATTTATTCAGAGGTGTATTAGTTTCCTGTGGCTGCTGTAACAAAAATACTACAAACTCAATGGCTTAAACAATACACGTTTTTTGTCTTGAGGTTCTGGCAGGTACTAAAAGTTTGAAATTAAAGAGTCAGAAAGGTGGGGTTCTTCAGAGAGCTGTGAGGGAGAGTCTGCTCCATGTCTTTCTCCTATCTCCTGGTAGCCTTAGGCCATCTTTGGCGTGTGGATGGCATAATCCTTGTGTCTGCATACTGTCTTCTTCTATAGATGTCCATCTCTGTGTCCAAATTTTTCCTTCTTATAAGGACACCAGTCATATTGGACTAGAACCCATCCTAATGATCTCATTTTAACTTCATTTGCAAAGATTCTACTTCTAAATAAGGCCACATTCACGGGTACTAGGAGTTAGGATTTCAACAACTTTTGAGAGGATACAATTCAACCCATAACACCAGGAAAGAATGTAGTAGACAGAAATGTTTCTGATGTCTTTGAAACAGCGCAAATTACTTGAGTCCTGTGAAATTAACAAATTACAAAATAACATACTGAAAAGATTTTGTCATGCATAGTACAGCATAACCTGTAGAGGTTCTCATTAGATCCTTACTTTCTCAAGATCTGAAGCCAAGCAGTTTGACTGGGAATAGTGTGGTAAGTGATTCTCAAACAGAGAAATGGTAAGGAGGAAAATATCTTAGGCAACAGGAATCATGGACCTAGAATTATCCTTTGAGAATATGCAGCAAACTCATCAACATGGAGACAAAATAAAAACGATGTTGTTACCGAAACAAACTTGTGTCCACTGGCCAAGCAAGGAGTCCAGGCAGCTAGTGCTTAAAAGACTCATGCTCCCTAATGACTTTTAGGGAAAGGCTTTTAAAGACAGGGTGAGGGAGGGGGGTTGTGGGGTGCATGATCAGCTCATAGACATTCTTCTGATTGGTTAGTGGTGAGGTAACCGGGTGGTATTTTGGGAGTCAACATCATCAACCTTCTTTTTCCAAACAGTCTGGGGTCCACATGCTTGTGGGCAACATACAGTTAAATTCTTCCACCTGGTGGGGGTTTCAGCAACTGCAAAACAGCTCAAAGGACATGGCTCAGAATATTATCTATAGCCCTTAAGGAGGAACTAAATGTCCTTGACTTTGTTTAATGGCTGAACTATTATTATTTTGTCTTGCTTGACTCTTTTCCTTTGTTTTCACTCCAGGAAGGTCTAGGAGGCTAAAGTTTTTCTACAAACAAGAGGCAGGCAGAGGACATGGCAGGGGCTGGGGGCGGGTATCTGTCCTAGGAAAGCTTCATAGGGTCCCATTCCATTACAATGTGTGGTCTTTCTAGAGAAGGAAATACAGAAAAACCTGAACATAAGAGGCCATTGGGACTTTGAGGAGTATTAGAGTCTTATGTTTCATATTGGGACATCTTGGTAATAGATTTAAATATATTCTGTTTCCCTACAGAATTCTCATATTCATTTCAACTGTACAGTGTCTTGAATTCAGAATGTAAAGGACTATGTAGGTACAGAGGTTTGTGAATGTATGAGGGGAAACCAAGGGAATGCAGGAACTTCAGGGAAGCACGAGAGGCAAGAATAGTCACCTTTGCAAAAATTTACACCTGGGCAAAAACAGAGCCATTTCAAATACTGAGAGAGAAAGCAAGTATGGATGAATGACTTTTTTAAGCAAGATGTCACACTAACATTTTGGTGGGTGATTTTTCCCAAATGAACACTAAATTCTGAACAGTTGGTACTGACTGGCATTTTGTGAAAGCTGAAGCCCTATATTATTATTTTCTTCTTTCTCGTGTTTTTCATCTATACCCACTTCTGAGTAACACTGAATCATCACTTTTTTTTTTTTTTTTTGGAAATGAATTACAGAGATTGCATTAAGGTTAATTTTAGAGAAATGGTGCTATCCTTTTGGAATTTTTGGAGTGTGAGAGACATGAGGAAATTGAGGCTGGTTTAATTCAAATTTTGAGATGTTTTTCTTAGCTAGCTGAAGAAGAAAGTATCCAGAAATCTCATAAGCACCCAAATAAGACTTTTGTGGCTGCCCATGAAGCAAAAGGCAAAACAAAATAAACAAACAAAATTGGAAATTTTTTTTGAATTTTGAATTGAATTAAGATGAAATTTTGAATTGAATTTTGAAAATTAGATTTTAGTGGAAATTAACTTGGCATTTTATTTTCTGGTAACTTAGTAAAAGACAGTTTATATACATATTTTAATTTTAATTTTTTTATTGGATACACTGGATAATTTCAAATGAGCAATATTGAGAAATCTCTCTTGAAACGGGAAATAAAATTGGCTAACTCATGGCAAAAAGTTAACTTACTGTCCAATGTGGAACAATTTCAAAACTTCTTATGAAAAATAGATGAAATACTTGCTACCATATAGTAGGATGATAGACCTAAAATGTTGAGGGGAAAAAAAAAGTTGAGTATTATCACAAAGGAATATTTTTTTTTTTCCTATACAGACACTGTCTTTTCAGTGTATTTACAAAGTATATGTGCATATACAACAGTCTACAATCCTATTCTAACCTGAAAATATTCTGGTATCTTTTATTTATTTTGTAGCTGTCTGATTTTGTGTATTTTAAAAAATTATAAATGATAATCTATTATGATAATTTATTAGAGAGATTTATAGAATTCTGGGAAATCCTTTTACTGTCTTCATTCTAAATTAAGGAAAGTTGGAGTTTGTACACTGAACTTTAATTAAGCTATTCACCTTGATTGTTTTCACCCACAAAATCATAATGTATTACATGTATTAGTCAACTATTGCTACAACAATGCTTCATAACAAATAACCCCAGAATTCAGTGGCCTACAGTAAGCGTTTATTTTTCTTGCTCAAGGGTTTGCAAGTCAGCTGGAACAGTTCTGTTTCTGGCTACATGTCAGCTGTACTTGGCTCCAATCTTTGAGTTAGGTTTATGTCTGCTCTACATGTCTCCACATCCTTCGTGGTCTAGCTGTTATCCAGGTATACTTTCCTTGTGGCAAATCTCATGGGTAACAGAGAACAATATAAACCAAATAAGCCTGTTTTAGCCTCAGCTCTTAACATATCTGCGTACCCCCACCAGATGAAACAATTTACATGACCAAGTCTAAAGTCAGTGGGGCAGAGACATATACTGATTTAGATTACCTCTTCCAATGGCACCTATTGCACATTATGAAACTATAAAACAATGTTTTTTTTAAAAAACAAAGTTTTATTTGTGACCAACATCATCTTGTCTATGATCCTCAAAACTATAATCTCAAACTTATTTTCTTACCTTAATTTCAGCAACCTTACAGGTTGCTATTTTCAATTATACATATAATGACCAATTATTTTATAATCTTTAAAACTTTATTATCCAGAAATTGTTTATCACTGTTTTGATTCTGTGCTTTTATAGATACCACCATTTTATGGTTCACATGGGCCCACATCCCATATCTTTGAGTTTTTACATTCTGTGATCAAAATGTTCCGATTGCTATTCACCTCAAATACTTCTCATATTGTACCTTTTTGTTCATCCTACTTCTTCTCATTTTAATATCTTTCCCATCATTCCAGAATCTCTGCTCCCAGTAATTCTATTCACCCCTAAAAATCTACCAGATCAAATTTCCCATCAAGAAATGGTATCTATCTCTTCTGAATCTTCACTATATATGTTTTTCTTTCTTTCCTTTTTACTTTACTGATCATATTTTGCCTTAAAGTGTAATACAGGAAGGTGAATTGGGTTTGGGTGTTATTCTTATAAAAATAAAAATAATAATGAATAAGAATTATATACATATGTAAAACACAAACCTTACAAATTAAAATATTTTTCACCAAATTCTTATTATAAGACATACAATATTGAAGTAACTCATGATATAGTGATGATAGAAATTTGCACTCATTAGTTTAACAGAGAGAATTTACTATAAAGGATTTTAGATATTGAAGAACTGAAAAGGTAAAAAGGAACCAATGCAGTATAACAAAAGTAGCAACTGCAAGAAACAGCTATCACCCCTAGGGATGGGGAACAGAGGGAAGTGGTTCTGACTTATTAACATGTAAAGGCCTGGGAAGAGGGTTCTCTGGAAGGAAAATTCATATATTTGAGAATGTGACATTGCTTGACTGTGCTAATGATTCTGAGTAAGAAGAGGGCCCCGTGGAGTTGGACCAAACCTCAGAGAAAGGGACATAAGTCACCTGGTGCTGATGTCTCTGAGGGGACACAATGAGACCAATTCTGTGAAAGGTGGGAAAACTGTTACACGTAACAAACTGCCGGTTTTGGTGAAAAAACAAGACTGATGACACTGATAGGAATAAGAAAGACAAACAGGATAACAATTCCAACAGAAAGGAATCTCTCCCTCTCTCCTCCAGCCTTGCAGTCTTCTTTCCAGAACATCACAGTGGAAAAACCTACCAGGAAATAAGGTGACAAAGGAGAAATATAGTTTGCCAAGTTACAGCCTCTGCACCACAAAGTCAACTTTAGAAGGGAAGATTTGGAATTGGAAGATCACTTTTTCCCATTCATAGAAATATTCAAATAAGGGGAAAAGTGCTTAATATTTCTTTGTATGATTATACAAACATTTTCCCAAAAGTATATAATCTTCATCACAGTAATCTTTGAACAAAATTACCAACATTTATTAATAGTAACATTATTAACAGTAACCAATCATTAACATTGTTGTTAAATAGTATAATACTTTAAGATGTTGAATCTGTTGAGATGTGAGCCCTCCAAGTTATTCTTAGTTTTCTAAGAAGGTATAAAAAATAAACATATCATATTTAAGAGAATTAAAAATATATGTAGTATTTTATGTAACTGTAATAAAAAAGAACTTAGTAAGAAAAGCAGGAAGCATTAAAAGAAGGTTATATGTGACCTATTGGATTTAGTCTTAGTCACCACTAAACACCAAATTCTATCAGCATGACTTGAACATAACAGATGGACCTAAACTGACTTTGGAATGAAAAAAACTCAATGAAATAAATAATACAAAATTTTGGTCTTGTTGATAATACATCTGAAGTGGGGAATCTTATGAAGTTAAATGCAAAGCTTTCCTGGAAGGAAACTCTTTCATCCAGGCTGTCATGGATAAAGTTTCATTGAAAAGGATTACATAGTAAATGATTAAAAAATACTGGGAAACAATCCACCGTGAGTGAAAGTCACATGACAAAACCAAAAGTAACACTAGACCATCCAAGTCCTAAAAATAATATGTGTAAAATTAAGGACACAACAAAAGAAATAAAAGCACAAGAAAATAGTGTTATAAACAATGAAAGACAAATTTGAAAAATAAAACAAATAGAATTGTGATGTTGAAAAATATGCTCATGAAGTTAAAAACTTATGCAGAGTTTAGAAATGTAGGAAAAAAAAAACAAAACAGATATAAGTAGTACTCTGTACTGTTCAGGTTTTGTTTTGTTTTATAGGTTTCAAAGTGGGTGGTAGAATTCTTTTAAAAATTACTTTTATTCACCACCTTTTATAAGAAAACTTCTTTTAGATAGTTTTCATTCTGACAGATGTGACGTGGTATCTCATTGCAGTTTGATTTGCATTTCCCTGATAATTAGTGATGGTTAAGCATCTTTTCATGTGTCTTTTGGCCATCTGTAGGTCTTCCTTGGAAAAAAGTGTCTATTCAGATCCTCTGCCTATTGTCAATTCAGTTGCTTGTTTGTTTGTTTTTGATGTTGAGTTATAGGAGTTCATTATATATTTTGGTTATCAACCCCTTATGAGATATATTGTTTGCAAATATCTTCTCCTATTCAGTAGGTGGACTTTTCATGTTGTTGATCGTTTCCTTCAATGTGCAAAAGCTTCTTAGTTTAAGGTAGTCCCATTTGTTTGTTTGTTTGTTTTTCTCCTCTCTGAGGAGACAAGTCTTAAAAAAATATAGCTAAAACCAATGTAAAGGAGCACACTGCCTATGTCTTCTTCTAGGAGTTTAATGGTTTAAGGTCTGACATTTAAGTATTTGATTTATTTTGAGTTTGTTTTTGTATATGGTGAAAGAAAGTGGTCAAGGTTCATTCTTTTACATGTAGCTGTCCAGTTTTTCCAACACCATTGGGAAAAAGAGCTATACACTCTTCTCCCCATTTGTATATTTGGCCTCCTTCATTATAGATTATTTGAAGCATGAATTAATTTTTGGACCCTATATTCTGCTCCATTGATCTATGTGTCTGTTTCTGTGCAAGTACAATACTGTTTTGATTATTTGGGGTCATTTTTGGTTTTGTACAAATTTTAGGATTATTTATTTTAGTTATGTGAAAAATGACATTGGTATTTTGATAGGAATTGCATCAAATATGTAGATTATTTTGGGTAGTATGGGCATTTTAATAATTTGATTCTTCCAATCCATGAGCACAGTGTATCTTTGCACTTATTTGTGTTGTTTTCAATTTCTTTCATTAATGTCCCATAGTTTTCAGAGTATAGGTCTTTCACCTCCTTGGTTAAATTTGTTCCTAGGTATTTTATTCTTTTGTTGCAATTGTAAATGGAATTGTTTTCTTAATTTCTCTTTCTGATAGTTTGTTATTAGTGTATAGAAATGCAACCAAATTCTGTATATTAATTTTGTACCCTGCAAATTTACTGAATTCAATCTTTAGTTCCAATAGTTTTTTGGAGGAGTCTTTGGAGTTTTATATATAGTATCAAGCTTTCTACAAAAAATGATTTCTTTTCCAATTTGAATACCTTTCATTTCTTTTTCTTGCTTATTTGATGTGGTTTGATGAGAAAGACAAGTGTTAGTGAAGATGTGGAGAAAATGGAAGGGTCGTGCATTGTTGGTGGGATTGTAAATTGGTGCAGCCACTATGGAAAACAGTATGGAGATTCCTCAAAAAAATAAAAATAGAATTGCCATATAATCCAGCAATTACACTTTTGGGTATCTATCTGAAGAAAACAAAAACACTAATTCAAAAAATATGTGTACCCTTATGTCCACTGCAGCACTATTAACAATAGCCAAGATATGGAAGCAACCTAAGTGTCCATCTGTAGTCAAATGGATAAAGAACATGTGGTATATATGTTGCATTTTGAGACAACATGGACAAACCTAGAGGATATCATGCTACCTGAAATACATCAGACAGAGAAAGACAAATACTGTATGATTTCACTTGTATGTGAAGTCTAAAACAAAATAAAACAAACAAAGCAAAACAGAAGCAGACTCATAGATTCAAAGAACAAACTGGTGGTTGCCAGAGGGAAGGGGGTTAGGGAGATGAGCAAAATGTGTAAAAAGGATTAAGAGGTACAAATTTTCAGCTATAAAATAGATAAGCCACAGGGATGTAATGTACAGCATAGGAAATATAGTCAATAATATTGTAATAACTCTGCATGGTGAAAGATGGTAACTAGACTTATTGTGGTGATCATTTTGTAGTTTATTAAAAATTGAATCTCTATATTCTACAACTGAAACTAATATAATATTTTATGACCATTATAATACAACTAAAAAACTTCTATTTTAGACATATATATAATGTCACATTCATCCATATAGCATAGTTGCTAAGTTTCTTTTAGCTTGTGTAAACACACCTTAAATTTCAAAGAAAAATTTATTCAATTGTTTATTATTAGATATCATTTACTAATTGGGGAAAATTTTTTAAATAACTTAATTTTAATAACTAAAGAATACTCAGGATTTTTTGGGTGTATTATTCTTTTTCCTTCACTGTCAGGTTAATTTAGGTTTCAAAAGACAATTTAAAATATATTCACAAATTGTTTTTGAGCCCATAATGATTAAAAAAGTTGATAGTCATGTTTATCAGCATTGAGTTATGTAGAAAATATGCAGCTACCTATCACTGTGAAACACTGGATGCTATGGAAACCACCATAGTACATTAAATTTCAACTATTTATCTACCTAACAAAATGTATAACTTGTTTAAAATTGATATCTGAATACAAAATATATAAAGGATAACAAATGATAAAATTTTGGAAAAATTGAAGGAATACAAAAATCATAAAACATATTAACTATTAATGATGTTATGAAAAGTTAGACAATGACTGTTTGGCATCATAAGACATTTAGAGTTAAAAGAAAAAATTTAATTCTACTTCAAGCTATATGCCAAATATTAAACTTTATCCTAGTACAAGTAATAATTAATGGTTCAAATTATTAAATAAGTTCCCATAATTATCTCAATCCTTCAGGGCTAAGAAATAATACCAGTTTTAAAACTAGAATATTTACAAAAGTAAAACAGTCTTGAATCCACTAAAACCCTCATAAATATATCCAATCAAACTCAAAGCCATAAAAAATTCATAAGAATAGGTACATTGCAACAAGAAGAAAATTTACTTCACATTCACTTGTAGTTCTCTATTTCTGATTAAGCCACAATGCTAATTTTAGTCCCATGAAATCATTCTTTCTCACTAGTAAATTACTACCATGTTTTTGGACAAACATTTCAATTCTAATCCACTACCCAAAATTATTTAGTTCAAATAATAACACGATACTATTTTTTTCCTTTTAACTCTTCAATTGTGAAAAATTCAACAAAAAAAATGAATGATTTAAAAGTTAATTTATAAAATTATACATTTTCTAAGGAGTTTTGAGAGTTCTTTTTTTTCACAAAATATTGCAAGGGCTTACGGAGAACGTGCACAATTAGTAAGAGAAGGAAGTATTTACAAACTTGGAAAACTTGGAAATGAAGAAAAGTGATTGTGACCATAGCCAGTAAAGGGATTTCACATTTTCTTACCAAAAATTGGAATGTATGGTTAGGCACTTGGAACTTTCCCTTCAATATCCATTTTCACATTTCTCTTTAGTAAAGGAACATAGATGTTAAACTTAGCACTCTGAAACCTGGCTAAATTCTTGCATCATACAACTCCTTACAGCTAGATACGGCAATGTACTCCAGTTATTACCAATGAGATGCTCTTATAACGGAGCAGGACCCTGTAGGTACTTCCCACCCCATGTCTCTCACTTGCCTCTTGTCTGTAAAAAAACCTTTAATCGAAGAATAAATTTAATCAGAGAAATGAAAAAAAATGCAGAAGCAAAGAAAAGCAGTCAAGTAGGACAAAATAATAATAGTTTAGTCATTAAACAAAGCCAAGGTCATTTAGTTCCTTTTCAAGGGCTATAGATAATATTCTAAGCCATATCGTTTGAGCTGTTTTGCAGATTCTGAAACTCCCACTAGGTAGAAGAAGTTAACTACATAGTAACCAGACTGTAGTCATGACATAGACTGCTCCATCTTACACAATTCCGAGAACTGGCCTCAAGGAAATGTGAATTAACTGACCCTGGAAGTAAAGATTAACTTAAAACAATCAGGGTGATGCTGATCAGACCACCACATGACTAATTTCAAGATGACTCTCGGAGTAGCTGGGCTGTTCTGCATGTAGCCCCCTCTTTCCACCTATAGACCCCTGAAACTCCCCTTTAAGAGCTCTTGCCCCTGATAGGCAGTGGGGAGTTGGCTTTTGGACACATATCCACCTTCTTGCCAGGTTGCTGGCCTCCTGAATACCGTAACCTGTCCTTTCCTACCAACACTTTTGAGCGACGAGCAGCCGAATCTGAATTCTATAACACCACTGAGTGACACTTTTGCCTCTGGGACATGTTTAAAAGATGGGAGTGCCTTTTCTCGTCTTATTTTTTTCCATACTGCCTAGAATGTGGATGAAATGCCTCAAACATGAGGACCTATTCTGAACATAATATGACCTTGGGAAAAGAAGCTATGCCATCAGATCAAGAAGAAAGAAGGATCATGAGTTCTGGACATGTTAGAGAAGCTTCAACAGCCATGATTGCCTCATTACAAATTTCTCTTAGAATTTTTAGCTCATTTAATCTCTATTTTGAGGCCTGTGTTATTTGCAGTAATTCTAATCCTAACAGGGATTGTATATTTTTAGACCAAACTAAATCAAGAGAGAGGGGCAGAGAGAGAGAGAGAATGAATTAGAAATGCAAACCGTACACCAAAAACAGGGTAATAAAAAACAATAGCATCAAGAAGACAGATGGCATATATTAGATGGAGAAGAAAACAACTATTTATTCAAAGAAATAGTTTAAAAATGGAACAAGGAGAAACAGAAATAAAGGCCATTGGTTTAGAATCATCACTGTATTGAAGGTTCATTTGGGAAATTAACTGAAAGAATGGAAATCACTGGAATAGTCAATGAGGGAGATTCAATACAGAGAGTTAACAGAGGATGCATAAATAGACAATGATGAAGCAGTGGGGTCTAAATTATTCCTCTTTTGACTCTGTTAACCTTGTCATACTTATGCGATCTTAATTATCTTTCTTTATTTTGTATAGGTGCTTAAATACTGTTTCTATTTAAAACTTTTCTCTGTAAAACAAAAGAAGATGCACAGTATATCTAGCTCCAATAACCAGCTGTCCATTACTTTATTACATATTACATTCTTTATTGTACTGCACTGCCTTTGAAACTTCAAGTCTATCAACTAAATTTTGTTTATTTCAATAGAATGTTTCATTTGTCTGATGTAGGAAAAATATATATATATACTATATATATGTATTTGTTTTTTTAAATTTTTTTATTTTTTTAAACATCTTTATTGAAGTATAATTGCTTTACAATGGTGTGTTAGCTTCTGCTTTATAACAAAGTGAATCAGTGATACATATACATATGTTCCCATATATCTTCCCTCTTGCATCTCCCTCCCTCCCACCCTCCCTATCCCACCCCTCTAGGTGGTCACAAAGCACTGAGCTGATCTCCCTGTGCTATGCGGCTGCTTCCCACTAGCTATCTATTTTACATTTGGTAGTGTATATATGTCCATGACACTCTCTCACCCTGTCACATCTCACCCCTCCCCCTCCCCATATCCTCAAGTCCATTCTCTAGTAGGTCTGTGTCTTTATTCCTGTCTTGCCACTAGGTTCTTCATGACTTTTTTTTTTTTTTTTTCCCTTAGATTCCATATATATGTGTTAGCATACTGTATTTCTTTTTGTCTTTCTGACTTACTTCACTCTGTATGACAGACTCTAACTCCATCCACCTCATTACAAATACCTCCATTTCATTTCTTTTTATGGCTGAGTAATATTCCATTGTATATATGTGCCACATCTTCTTTATCCATTCATCCAATGATGGACACCTAGGTTGCTTCCGTGTCCTGGCTATTGTAAACAGAGCTGCAATGAATATTTTGGTACATGACTCTTTCTGAATTATGGTTTTCTCAGGGTATATGCCCAGTAGTGGGATTGCTGGGTCGTATGGTAGTTCTATTTTTAGTTTTTTAAGGAACCTCCATACTGTTCTCCATAGTGGCTGTATCAATTTACATTCTCACCAACAGTGCAAGAGTGTTCCCTTTTCTCCACACCCTCTCCAGCATTTATTGTTTCTAGATTTTTTGATGATGGCCATTCTGACCGGTGTGAGATGATACCTCATTGTAGTTTTGATTTGCATTTCTCTAATGATTAATGATGTTGAGCATTCTTTCATGTGTCTGTTGGCAATCTGTATATCTTCTTTGGAGAAATGTCTATTTAGCTCATCTGCCCATTTTTGGATTGGGTTGTTCGTTTTTTTGTTATTGAGCTGCATGAGCTGCTTGTAAATCTTGGAGATTAATCTTTTGTCAGTTGCTTCATTTGCAAATATTTTCTCCCATTCTGAGGGTTGTCTTTTGGTCTTGTTTATGGTTTCCTTTGCTGTGCAAAAGCTTTTAAGTTTCATTAGGTCCCATTTGTTTATTTGTGTTTTTATTTCCATTTCTCTAGGAGCTGGGTCAAAAAGGATCTTGCTGTGATTTATGTCATAGAGTGTTTGCCTATGTTGTCCTCTAAGAGTTTGATACTGTCTGGCCTTACACTTAGGTCTTTAATCCATTTTGAGTTTATTTTTGTGCATGGTGTCAGGGAGTGTTCTAATTTCATACTTTTACATGTACCTGTCCAATTTTCCCAGCACCACTTATTGAAGAGGCTGTCTTTTCTCCACTGTATATGCTTGCCTCCTTTATCAAAGATAAGGTGACCATATGTGCGTGGGCTTATCTCTGGGCTTTCTATCCTGTTCCATTGATCTATATTTCGGTTTTTGTGCCAGTACCAAACTGTCTTGATTACTGTAGCTTTGTAATATAGTCTGAAGTCAGGGAGCCTGATTCCTCCAGCTCCATTTTTCGTTCTCAAGATTGCTTTGGCTATTCGGGGTCTTTTGTGTTTCCATACAAATTGTGAAATTTTTTGTTCTAGTTCTGTGAAAAATGCCAGTGGTAGTTTGATAGGGATTGCATTGAATCTGTAGATTGCTTTGGGTACCAGAGTCATTTTCACAATGTTGATTCTTCCAATCCAAGAACATGGTATATCTCTCCATCTATTTGTATCATCTTTAATTTCTTTCATCAGTGTCCTATAATTTTCTGCATACAGGTCTTTTCTCTCCTTAGGTAGGTTTATTCCTAGATATTTTATTCTTTTTGTTACAATGGTAAATGGGAGTGTTTTCTTAATTTCACTTTCAGATTTTTCATCATTAGTATACAGGAATGCAAGAGATTTCTGTGCATTAATTTTGTATCCTGCTACTTTAGCAAATTCATTGATTAGCTCTAGTAGTTTTCTGGTAGCATCTTTTGGATTCTCTATGTATAGTATCATGTCATCTGCAAACAGTGACAGCTTTACTTCTTTTCCGATTTGGATTCCTTTTATTTCTTTTTCTTCTCTGATTGCTGTGGCTAACACTTCCAAAACTATGTTGAATAATAGTGGTGAGAGTGGGCAACCTTGTCTTGTTCCTGATCTTAGTGGAAATGGTTTCAGTTTTTCACCATTGAGGACAATGTTGGCTGTGGTTTTGTCATATACGGCCTTTATTATGTTGAGGAAAGTTCCCTCTATGCCTACTTTCTGCAAGACTTTTATCATAAATGGGTGTTGAATTTTGTCGAAAGCTTTCTCTGCATCTATTGAGATGATCATATGGTTTTTCTCCTTCAATTTGTTAATATGATGTATCACATTGATTGATTTGCGTATATTAAAGAATCCTTGCATTCCTGGAATAAACCCCACTTGATCATGGTGTATAATCCTTTTAATGTGCTGTTGGATTCTGTTTGCTAGTATTTTGTTGAGGATTTTTGCATCTATGTTCATCAGTGATATTGGCCTGTAGTCTTCTTTCTTTGTGACATCTTTGTCTGGTTTTGGTATCAGGGTGATCGTGGCCTCGTAGAATGAGCTGGGGAGTGTTCCTCCCTCTGCAATATTTTGGAAGAGTTTGAGAAGGATAGGTGTTAGCTCTTCTCTAAATGTTTGATAGAATTCGCCTGTGAAGCCATCTGGTCCTGGGTTTTTGTGTGTTGGAAGATTTTTAATCACAGTTTCAATTTCAGTGCTTGTGATTGGTCTGTTCATATTTTCTATTTCTTCCTGGATCAGTCTTGGCAGTTTGTGCATTTCTAAGAATCTGTCCATTTCTTCCAGGTTGTCCATTTTATTGGCATAGAGTTGCTTGTAGTAATCTCTCATGATCGTTTGTATTTCTGCAGTGTCAGTGGTTACTTCTCCTTTTTCATTTCTAATTCTATTAATTTGAGTCTTCTCCCTTTTTCTCTTGATGAGTCTGGCTAATGGTTTATCAATTTTGTTTATCTTCTCAAAGAACCAGCTTTTAGTTTCATTGATTTTTGCTATTGTTTCCTTCATTTCTTTTTCATTTATTTCTGATCTGATCTTTATGATTTCTTTCCTTCTGCTAGCTTTGGGGTTTTTTTGTTCTTCTTTCTCTAATTGCTTTAGGTGCAAGGTTAGGTTGTTTATTCGAGATGTTTCCTGTTTCTTGAGGTAGGCTGGTATTGCTATAAACTTCCCTCTTAGAACTGCCTTTGCTGCATCCCATAGGTTTTGGATCATCGGGTCTCCATTGTCATTTGTTTCTAGGTATTTTTTGATTTCCCCTTTGATTTCTTCAGTGATCACTTCGTTATTAAGTAGTGTATTGTGGAGCCTCCATGTGTTTGTATTTTTTACAGATCTTTTCCTGTAATTGATATCTAGTCTCATAGCATTGTGGTCAGAAAAGATACTTGATATGATTTCAATTTTTTTAAATTTACCAAGGCTTGATTTGTGACCCAAGATATGATCTATCCTGGAGAATGTTCCATGAGCACTTGAGAAAAATGTGTATTCTGTTGTTTTTGGGTGGAATGTCCTATAAATATCAATTAAGTCCATCTTGTTTAATGTATCATTTAAAGCTTGTGTTTCCTTATTTATTTTCATTTTGGATGATCTGTCCATTGGTGAAAGTGGGGTGTTAAAGTCCCCTACTATGATTGTGTTGCTGTCGATTTCCCCTTTTATGGCTGTTAGTATTTGCCTTATGTATTGAGGTGCTCCTATGTTGAGTGCATAAATATTTACAATTGTTATACCTTCCTCTTGGATTGATCCCTTGATCATTATATAGTGTCCTTCTTTGTCTCTTGTAATAGTCTTTATTTTAAAGTCTATTTTGTCTGATATGAGAATTGCTACTCCAGCTTTCTTTTGATTTCCATTTGCATGGAATATCTTTTTCCATCCCCTCACTTTCAGTCTGTATGTGTCTCTAGGTCTGAAGTGGGTCTCTTGTAGACAGCATATATATGGGTCTTGTTTTTGTATCCATTCAGCCAGTCTGTGTCTTTTGGTGGGAGCATTTAATCCATTTACATTTAAGGTAATTATCG
The DNA here is from genome assembly GCF_028564815.1 of Eubalaena glacialis. Lineage (NCBI taxonomy): Eukaryota > Metazoa > Chordata > Mammalia > Artiodactyla > Balaenidae > Eubalaena > Eubalaena glacialis. Next base: position 36,992,265 of record NC_083731.1, on the reverse strand, counting down.
ATATGTATGTTCCTATTCCCATTTTCTTAAATGTTTTGGGTTTGTTATTGTAGGTGTTTTCCTTCTCTTGTGTTTCTTGCCTAGAGAAGTTCCTTTGGCATTTGTTGTAAAGCTGGTTTGGTGGTGCTGAACTCTCTCAGCTTTTGCTTGTCTGTGAAGGTTTTAATTTCTCCATCAAATCTGAATGAGATCCTTGCTGGGTAGAGTAATCTTGGTTGTAGGTTTTTCTCCTTCATCACTTTAAGTATATCCTGCCACTCCCTTCTGGCTTGCAGAGTTTCTGCTGAAAGATCAGCTGTTAACCTTATGGGGATGCCCTTGTGTGTTATTTGTTGTTTTTCCCTTGCTGCTTTTAATATGTTTTCTTTATATTTAATTTTTGATAGTTTGATTAATATGTGTCTTGGCGTGTTTCTCCTTGGATTTATCCTGTATGGGACTCTCTGTGATTCCAGGACTTGATGAACTATTTCCTTTCCCATATTAGGGAAGTTTTCAACTATAATCTCTTCAAATATTTTCTCAGTCCCTTTCTTTTTCTCTTCTTCTTCTGGGACCCCTATAATTCGAATGTTGGTGCGTTTAATGTTGTCCCAGAGGTCTCTGAGACTGTCCTCAGTTCTTTTCATTCTTTTTTCTTTATTCTGCTCTGCAGCAGTTATTTCCACCATTTTATCTTCCAGGTCACTTATCCGTTCTTCTGCCTCAGTTATTCTGCTATTGATCCCATCTAGAGTATTTTTAATTTCATTTATTGTGCTTTTCATTGTTGCTTGGTTCCTCTTTAGTTCTTCTACGTCCTTGTTAAACGTTTCTTGCATTTTGTCTATTCTATTTCCAAGATTTTGGATCATCCTTACTATCATTATTCTGAATTCTTTTTCAGGTAGACTACCTATTTCCTCTTCATTTGTTAGGTCTGGTGTGTTTTGACCCTGCTCCTTCATCTGCTGTGTGTTTTTCTGTCTTCTCATTTTGCTTATCTTACTGTGTTTGGGGTCTCCTTTTCACAGGCTGCAGGTTCGTAGTTCCCGTTGTTTTTGGTATCTGTCCCCAGTGGCTAAGGTTGGTTCAGTGGCTTGTGTAGGTTTCCTGGTGGAGGGAACTAGTGCCTGTGTTCTGGTGGATGAGGCTGGATGTTGTCTTTCTGGTGGGCCGGTCCACGTCTCATGGTGTGTTTTGGGGTGTCTGTGGCCTTATTATGATTTTAGGCAGCCTCTCTGTTAATGGATGGGGCTGTGTTCCTGTCTTGCTAGTTGTTTGGCATAGGGTGTCCAGCACTGTAGCTTGCTGGTCGTTGAGTGAAGCTGGGTCTTGATGTTGAGATGGAGATCTCTGAGAGATTTTTGCCATTTAGTATTACGTGGAGCTGGGAGGTCTCTTGTAGACCAGTGTCCTGAAGTTGGCTCTCCCACCTCAGAGGCACAGCCCTGATGCCTGGCTGGAGCACCAAGAGCCTTTCATCCACACGGCTCAGAATAAAAGGGAGAAAAAATGGAAAGAAAGAAAGAAAGAGGATAAAATAAAATAAAATAAAGCAATTATAATAAAAAATAAGAAAAAAAATTATTAAGAATAAATTTATTAAGAAATTTTTTTTTAATTTTTAAAAATAGATTTATTAATTTTTTATACTAAAAATAAGAAAAAATTATTAAGAATAAAATTATTAAGAAAAATATTTTAATTTTTTAAAATAAAAAATATGAAAAAACTTATTAAAATTTTTTTTTAATTTTTTAAAAATAGAAAATAAGGAAAAAATTATTAAGAAAACATTTATTAGGGAAAAAAAATTTTTTTAAGTAAAAAAAAAAACAAAAAAAAAACGGACGGACCTAACCCTAGGACTAACGGTGAGAGCAAAGCTATACAGACAAAATCTCACCCAGAAGCATACACATATACACTCACAAAAAAAGGAAAAGGGGAAAAGTTAATATATCCTGCTCCCAAAGTCCACTTCCTAAATTTGGGATGATTTGTTGTCTATTCAGGTATTCAACAGATGCAGGCACATCAAGTTGTTTGTGGAGCTTTAATCCGCTGCTTCTGAGGCTGCTGGGAGAGATTTCCCTTTCTCTTCTTTGTTCGTACAGCTCCCGGGGTTCAGCTTTGGATTTGGACCCGCCTCTGCATGTAGGTCGCCTGAGGGCGTCTGTTCCCCACCCAGACAGAACGGGGTTAAAGGAGCAGCTGATTCAGGGGCTCTGGCTCAGTCAGGCCGGGGGGAGGGAGCGGTACGGAGGAGGCGGGGCGAGCCTGCGGCGGCAGAAGCCGGCGTGACGTTGCAGCAGCCTGAGGCGCGCCGTGCGCTCTCCCGGGGAAGTTGTCCCCGGATTATGGGAGCCTGGCCGTGGCGGGCTGCACAGGCTCCCGGGAGGGGCGGTGTGGAGCATGACCTGTGCTCGCCCACAGGCTTTTTGGTGGCAGCAGCAGCAGCCTTAGCGTCTCATGCCCGTCTCTGGGGTCCGCGCTGATAGCCGCGGCTCGCGCCCATCTCTGGAGCTCGTTTAGGCGGCGCTCTGAATCCCCTCTCCTTGCGCGCCGCGAAACAAAGTGGCAAGAAAAAGTCTCTTGCCTCTTCGGCAGCTGCAGTCTTTTTCCCGGACTCCCTCCCGGCTAGCACCAAAGCCCGAGCCTCAGCTCCCAGCCCCCGCCCGCCCCGGCGGCTGAGCAGACAAGCCTCTCGGGCTGGTGAGTGCTGGTCGGCACCGCTCCTCTGTGCGGGAATCTCTCCGCACCACTGTGGCTGCGCTCTCTTCCGTGGCTCCGAAGCTTCCCCCCTCTGCTACCCGCAGTCTCTGCCCGCGAAGGGACTTCCTAGTGTGTGGGAACCTTTCCTCCTTCACAGCTCCCTCCCACTGGTGCATGTCCCGTCCCTATTCTTTTGTCTCTGTTATTTCTTTTTTCTTTTGCCCTACCCAAGTACGTGGGGATTTTCTTGCCTTTTGGGAGGTCTGACGTCTTCTGCCAGCGTTCAGTGGGTGTTCTGTAGGAGCAGTTCCACATGTAGATGTATTTCTCATGTATCTGTGGGAAGGAAGGTGATCTCCGCGTCTTACTCTTCCACCATCTTGCCAGATTCTTTTTTTTTTTTAATAGAGTTTTAAAACTATCTATTTTGAAGTCAAATTTACTTTATTTGGAGTCACGGATCAGCCATTTCCAGGTCTGTAATTTCAGGCAAATTCTTAAAATAATGTATATTCAATTTGCTTATCTGTAAAAAGTAGTATACTAATAATCAAATAGAACATGTCTTTTTAATGAATATTAAATGAGTCAATTTCTGTGCATGTACACAGTCCATATGTAACATAATAGCTCATTGTTTTAAAAGTATGGTGTCCATGGAACACCTATGTAACAGTCTGTAGCACTCATTAAGAATGAAGGTCCATTAAATCTTGGTTGGGTGCAAGAAATCTGGATTTTTTACAGGCACTGCTGTTAGTTGTTTTTCACTGTTTATATGGTATTGCACATAACAGCTCCTCAGTAAATGTTTACTATTGTTTTTCTTTTTCTTTTTCTTACTTCAAAACTGATATACTATGACACAACTGCTATATATTAAAAAATGTTTAGATTGATATAGCTATAGATATACATAGATAACTGTAGCTATAGATTTCAACATAGATATCAATATTTGGTCTATCAATATTAAGCAAAACTAGCATAGCAGCTTAATTTTACATTAAACTTTCACCTTGACTGTATATTTTTAATGTTGATTTAAATCCTATTCCTTTCCAATAGCCAGCAATTAAATGTTATTAATCATGCAGAATGTTGTAATTAAATAATTTCAGCTTAAACAGTATTATCCAAAACCAGAAAATTGTCTACAGAGAAAAAAAATGAAAAAAAAGATAAACCATATTGACAATTCTGTTATATATTGCTTCTCTTTTAAATGCTTTCCATGGTAAATCAGATTAAAAAGAAGAATATATAGATAATTTTCATAGATACACAAATAACATCTGTTAAATTTAGTATATATACCAAAAATAATGAATGTAGAAAATTATACTGTATCAATAAGAATCAACTTTTATAAACACACACAAAAGGCAGATGGTAGAGTTTAAATAACATTCAGCCAAATGGTTGGCTTCATTGCAGTTCTTACCACTATTATTTATAAATCTAAAATAAATTATAATGCCAAATAGAGAAAATATTTTAAATTGTAATTGGGCAAGTTTTAAAGATGATACCTTTTCTGTACTTTCTACACTGAGGGAAAGGATATAGTTGAGGGAGCTCTGACAAAAATTAAGAGTAAGAAAAAAAATTACTTAAATAACAGCATACAAAAACGAGAAAACAGAAGGTAAGAAGTGTAGAAAGTAGTAATGAGAATGAGGAATTGTTACAAACATCCTGAGTCAAACTCACTGTGCCATTTTCTTTAACTTCACAAAGACAAAGAATCTTATTCAGTTAATTAAGGATTCCATCGCCTTTCATTTTTTGCCTTTCACTCTCTCTTTTCTTCTCAGTGATGTAAGTGGTGATAGATGTTCACATCCCTATCTATTTAGTTTTAATTTCCCACATTAGAGCCCTAAGAGTCTTTTTTTTTAAAACCATGCATTGTTTTGTACCATCCAGTGCATATTTGTATAATGTTTTTGTTTTAATGTACTTGACTGCATACTTTAACATTTACTAAATAAAGATGAGAACTATGGCCAAATTAGTTCTAATGATGGACCAGAAGTAAAAAGATATAAATGGACTCCTTCAAAGTCTGATGGATAGTAAGTAGTAAATCAGGAAGGACTAAAGCATAAGTCTTTTCACTCAGACAATTTTTTTTCCACTGAAAATTAATTAACTTTTCTTTTTTTTTGACAAACCTAGAGTTAGTAGGGCCATATAGTCTTGAGAAAAAAAAAAATTTTGGAAATGCTAGTAGATTCCATTAAAAAAATGCATTTGGGAAATAAATAACTTATAAAGCTGATTTTAAGTTTGCTTTTTGAAGCAATATGCTATAAACTACAAGAGTAAAAAATTAATTGTTAAGATATTCCTGGTTCTAAAAATTATTGAAGAGAATTTATAAGTAAAATATACTTCTCTCTCATTTGATATACATTTGATCTCTCACACTATATCTTCTTCAAAAGCTACCCAATTATCTGATAGGTCAATCCCAGGGCTAACACACACACAAACACACACACACACACACACACACACACACACACAGTCTGTCAATGAAGCTTTCCTCTGAGGAAAAATTGTCAAACACCCTACTTTTCCACTTAGGAAGTATGTCCTATACTACTTTGTTTTTTTTAATTGTTTTTTTACTGGAGTATACTTCCCTTATAGTGTTGTGTTAGTTTCTGCTGTACAATGAAGTGAATCAGCTATATGTATATCTATATACCCTCCCTCTTGGACCTCCCTCCAACCCCCACCCCCCATCACACCAATCTAGGTCATCACAGGGCACAGAGATTAGCTCCCTATGCTATACAGCAGGTTCCCACTTGCTATCTATTTTACACATGGTAGTATATTTATGTCAAACCTAATCTCCCAATTGGTCCAACCCTCCCCTTCCCCCACAGCGTCCACATGTTCCTTCCCTACATCTACGTCTCTATTCCTGCCCTGCAAATACGTTTATCTGTACCATTTTTCTAGATTCCACAAATATGTGTTAATATACAATATTTGTTTTTCTCTTTCTGACTTACTTCACTCTGTATGACAGACTCTAGGTCCATCCACATCTCTACAAATGACCCAATTTTGTTCCTTTTCAAGGCTGACTATTATTCTATTGTAGAAATGTAACACATCTTCTTTATCCATTCATCTCTTGTTGGACATTTAAGTTGTTTCCATATCCTGGCTAATGTGAGTAGAGCTGCAATGAACACTGTGGTACATGACTCTTTTTGAATTATGGTTTTCTCAGGGTATATGCCCAGTAGTGGGATTGCTGGCTCATATGGTAGTTCTATTTTTAGTCTTTTAAGGAACCTCCATACTGTTCTCCATGGTGGCTGTATCAATTTACATTCCCACCAACACTGCAAGAGGGTTCCCTTTTCTCCACACCCTCTCCAGCATTTATTGTTTGTAGACCTTTTTGATAATGGCCATTCTGACGGGTGTGAGGTGATACCTCATTGTAGTTTTGATTTGCATTTCTCTAATGATTAATGATGCTGAGCATCCTTTCATGTGTTTGTTGGCAATCTGTATATCATCTTTGGAGAAATGTCTATTTAGGTCGTCTGCTCATTTTTGGATTGGATTGTTTGTTTTTTTGAAATTTAGCTCCATGTGCTGTTTGTATATTTTGAAAATTAATCCTGTGTCAATTGCTTCATTTGCAAATATTTTCTCCCATTCTGAGGGCTGTCATTTCATCTTGTTTATGGTTACCTTTGCTGTGCAAATGTTTTTAAATTTAATTAGGTCCCATTTGTTTATATTTGTTTTTGTTTTTATTACTCTAGGAAGTGGGTTAAAAAAGATCTTTCAGTGCTTTATGTAAAAGAGTGTTCTTCCTATTTAGGTCTTTAATCCATTTTGAGTTTATATTTGTGTGTGGTGTTAGGCAGTGTTCTAATTAACTCTTTTACATGTAGCTGTCCAGTTTCCCATCACCACTTATTGAAGAGACTGTCTTTTCTCCATTGTATATTCTTGCCTCCTTTGTCATAGGTTAGGTGACCATAGGTGTGTGGGTTTCTCTTTGGGCTTTCTATCCTGTTCCATTGATCTGTATTTCTGTTTTTGTGCCAGTACTACACTGTCTTGATTACTGTAGCTTTGTAGTATAGTCTGAAGTCTGGGAGCCTGAATCCTCCAGCTCCATTTTTATTTCTGAAGATTGCTTTTGGGGTCTTTTGTGTTTCCATACAAATTGCAAATTTTCTTGTTCTAATTCTGTGAAAAATGCCATTGGTAATTTGATAGGGATTGCATTGAATCTGTAGATTGCTTTGGGTAGTATAGTCATTTTCACAATGTTGACTCTTCCAATCCAAGAACATGGTATATCTCTACATCTGTTTGTGTCATCTTTGATTTCTTTCATCAGTGTCTTATGGTTTTGTGCATACAGGTCTTTTGCCTCCTTAGATAGGTTTATTCCTAGGTATTTTATTCTTTTTGTTACAGTGGTAAATGGGAATGTTTACTAAATTTATCTTTCTGATTTTTTGCTGTTAGTGTATAGGAATGCAAGTTATTTCTGTGCCTTAATTTTGTATCCTGCAACCTTACCAAATTCATTGATTAGTTCTAGTAGTTTTCTGGTGACATCTTTAGGATTTTCTATGTATAGTATCTTGTCACTGCAAACAGTAACAGTTTTACTTCTTCTTTTCCAGTTTGGATTCGTTTTATTTCTTTTGCTTCTCTGATTGCTGTGGTTAGGACTTCCAAATCTATGTTGAATAAGAGTGCTGAGAGTGGACATCCTTGTCTTGTTCCTGATCTTAGTGGAAATGCTTTCAGTTTTTCACCATTGAGAATGATGTTGGCTGTGAGGTGGTCATATATGGCCTTTATTATGTTGAGGTAGGTCCCCTTTATGCCCATTTTCTGGAGAGTTTTTATCATAAATGGGTGTTGAATTTTGTCAAAAGTTTTTTTCTGCATCTATTGAGATTATTACATGTTTTTTATCCTATAGTTTGTTAATATGGTGTATCACATTGATTGATTTGTGTATATTGAAGAACCCTTGCATTACTGGGATAAACCCCTCTTGATCATGGTGTATGATCCTTTTAATGTGCTGTTAGATTTTGTTTGCTAGTATTTTGTTGAGGATTTTTGCATCTATCTTCATCACTGATATTGGCCTGTAGTTTTCTTTTTTTGTGACATCTTTGTCTGGTTTTGGTATCAGGGTGATAGTGGCCTCATAGAATGAGTTTTGGAGTGTTCCTCCCTCTGCTAAATTTTGCAAGAGTTTGAGAAGGATAGGTGTTATCTCTTCTCTAAATGTTTGATAGAATTTGCCTATGAATCCATCTGGTTCTGGACTTTTGTTTGTTGCAAGATTTTTAATTACAGTTTCAATTTCATTACTTGTGATTAGTCTGTTTATATTTTCTCCTTCTTCCTGGTTCAGTCTTGGAAAATTGTACCTTTCCAAGAATTTGTCCATTTCTTCATGGTTGTCCATTTTATTGGCATATAGTTGTTTGAAGTAGTCTCTTATAATATTTTGTATTTCGGAGGTATCAGTTGTGATTTCTCCTTTTTCATTTCTAATTTTATTGATTTGCATCCTCTCCTTTTTTTCTTGATGAATCTGGCTAAAGGTTTCTCAATTTTGTCTATCTTCTCAGAGAACCAACTTTTAGTTTCATTGATTTTTGCTATCGTTTTCTTCATTTCTATTTCATTTATTTCTTCTCTGATCTTTATGATTTCTTTCCTTCTACTGACTTTGGGGTTTTTTTGTTCTTCTTTCTCTAGTTGCTTTAGGTGTAAGCTTTAGGTGTATTTGAGATTTTTCCTGTTTCTTGAGGTGAGATTGAATTGCTATAAACTTCCCTCTTAGAACTGCTTTTGCTGCCTCCCATAAGTTCTGGGTCATCGTTTTTTCATTGTGATTTGTTTCTATGTATTTTTTTATTTCTTCTTTGATTTCTTCAGTGATCTCGTGGTTATTTAGCAGCACACTGTTTAGGCTCCATTTTCTCTTGTTTTTTACAGATATTTTCCTGTAATTGTTTACTAATCTAATAGCATTGTGATCAGAAAAGATGCTTGATACGATTTCAATTTTCTTAAATTTACTGAGACTTGATTTGTGACCCAAGATGTGCTCTCTCCTGGAGAATGTTCTGTGTACACTAGAGAAGAAAATGCATTCTGTTGTTTTTGGATGGAATGTCCTATAAATATCAATTAAGTCTATCTGGTCTAATGTGTCATTTAAAGCTATGTTTCCTTATTTTTTTTTCTGTTTGGATGATCTGTTCATTGGTGTAAATGGGGTGTTAAAGTCTCTATTATTATTGTGTTACTGTTGATTTCCCATTTTATGGTTGTTAACATTTGCCTTATTTATTGAGGTGCTCCTATGTTGGGTGCATAAATGTTTATAATTGTTATATTTTCTTGGATTGATCCCTTGATCATTATGTAGTGTCCTTCCTTGTCTCTTGTAACAGTCTTTATTTTAAAATCTATTTTATTTGATGCAAGTATTGCTACTCCAGCTTTCTTTTGATTTCCATTTGCATGGAATATCTTTTCCATCCCTTCACTTTCAGTCTGTATGTATCCCTATGTCTGAAGTGAGGCTCTTGTAGACAGCATCTATATGGGTCTTCATTTTGTATCCATTGAGCAAGCTTGTGTCCTTTGGTTGGAGCATTTAATCCATTTACATTCAACATTATTATCGATATGTATGTTCCTATTACGATTTTCTTAATTGTTTTGCATTTGTTTCTGTGGGTCTTTTTTCTTCTCTTGTGTTTCATGCCTATAGAAGTTTCTTTAACATTTGTTGTAAAGCTGGTTTGGTGATACTGAATTCTCTTAGCTTTTGATTGTCTGTAAAGGTTTTAATTTCTCTGTCAAATTTGAATAAGATCATTGCTGGGTAAAGTAATCTTGGTCGTAGGTTTTTCTCTTTCATCACTTTAATTATATCCTGCCACTCCCTTCTGGCCTGCAGAGTTTCTGCTGAAAAATCCACTGATAACATTATGGGGGTTCCTTTGTATGTTATTTTTTTGCTTTTCCCTTGCTGCTTTTAATATTTTTTCTTTGAATTTGATTTTTGTTAGTTTGATTAATATGTATCTCAGTGTGTTTCTCCTTGGGTTTATCCTGTATTTGACTCTCTGTGCTTCCTGGACTTGGGTCACTATTTCCTTTCCCATGTTAGGGAAGTTTTCCACTATAATCTCTTTGAATATTTTCTCAGATGCTTTCTTCTTCTCTTCTTTTTCTAGGACTCCTATAATTCGAATGTTGTTGCGTTTAGTGTTGTTCCAGTGATCTCGGAGATTGTCTTTAATTCTTTTCATTATTTTTTCTTTATTCTGCTCCTCGGCAGTTATTTCCACCATTCTGTCTTCCAGCTCACTTATTCATTCTTTTGCCTCAGTTATTCTGGTATTGATCCTTCCTGTGTATTTTTCATTTCAGTTATTGTGTTGTTCATCTCTGTTTGTTTGTTCTTTAGTTCTTCTAGGTCTTTGTTAACATTTTTTGTATTTTCTCTATCTGTGCCTCCTTTCTATTTCTGAGATTCTGGATCATTTTTAGTATCATTACTCTGAATTCTTTTTCAGGTAGGTTGCCTATTTCCTCTTCATTTATTTGGTCTTGTAGGTTTTTACCTTGCTGCTACATCTGTGACATAATTTTTTGTCATCTCTTTTTTTTTTTTTTTTTTTTTTCTGATGGTTGGGATTGTGCTCCTGTCTTACTGGTTTTTTGGCCTGAGGCTTCCAGCACTGGAGTTTGTAGGCTGTTGGGTAGAGCTGGGTCTTTGTGCCATGATGATGACCTCTGGGTGACCTCACTAAAATGAATATTCCCTGGGGTCTGAGGTTCTCTGTTAGTCCAGTGGTTAAGACTTGGAGCTCCCACCACAGGAGCTCAGGCCTGACCCCTGGTTTGTGAACCATGATCCTGCAAGCTGTGTGGGGTGGCAAAAAATAATTAAATAAATAAAAAGAAAAAAAGAAAAAGGAGCAGAACAAAGAGTAAAAAATAAAATGAGATTAGAAACCTAACACATATTTTAGAAAAATTAAAAATATATATGAAACAACAATTGGAAGGTAAAACAGAGCCACAACAGTGAAAAAGAGGAGGAAAAGAAGAAAAAACAAAAACGAAAGTTGGAAAAGACCTTCGTTGTGGGGGGCAGGGCTTAGGTAAGGGCAGGGCTTATGTGGTGGGTGGGGCCTATGCTTAGGATCCACAGGGCCAGAAAAGACCCTGAAAGGGTAGGGCTCAGGCTCAATGTAGTAGGGGGGACCCAGGAGTGCCTCTGGCCTTGGAAGTGGAGGAGAAGGTCTGATATCCCAGCAGGCTCCCTGGGCCCAATGTGGTGGGGGGAACTCTAGTGTGTTCCCCCATTCTCTGATCCCAGAGAATCCCTCCCCTTTGACCTCTCTTCTTCTCCCTGCCCCTCTCTCCTATGCCCCTAGGACCTACATGGCTGAAGTGGGCCCCAGAAGGCAGGGGACCAGACCCAGAAGAAGCCTATCTGCCTCTCCTCCTCTTACCCCTCTTCCCTCCCTCCTACATCCCTAGGACCCCTGCAGCTGGAGGGGGCCCCAGAGAACTGAGGACCAGGCCCAAGAGCTCAGCAGGCCTCTCAGGCCTGAGTGTGGGGGGAGAAGCCTTCTGCACCTCCCCTGATCCTCTGATCCCAGAGGGCCTCTCCAGGTGAGGGAACCACTCCTCTCTCTCAGCTACCCCTCAGGGGTGCCGGTCCTGTCCGGCCTCCACTTCTCCTCCCCCCTCACTCCCCTCCACATCCTAGTGTGTCTCTCGGGGGTTCCTCCCATCTCCTTGGGCATCGAGGTCCCCATCAGAATCCGACAGGTGCCCTAGTTGTGGGGAGGTGTGAACTCCGTGTCCTCCCATGCTGCCATCTTGACTCTACCCCAAATTGAATCTAGCTGAACTTCATAGTCATCTCTAAGATTTGTAGTTACCTGAGGAAAAAATTACAATGCCTGCCAAAACTAGCCAAGAGGGAAGGAGTGAGGGCCATTTGGAAAGCAGAATTTATTTCGACAAATTATAAAACCAAGTTACACACACATTCCAGCAAACACAGAATTTTACAAGTCACCAGACTCTGGAATTGACATGTCTCTTAACCAGGAGAAACTGTGTTGGCCTTTGGAATCAATTAATATGACTAGCAGACATAGACTGTAAAGAATATTTCTTAAGTAGAAAAAAAATCAATGGTCATCAGGGTTTCCAATAAATCCTGTGGAATCTCCATGATAATATATTTTTTTTAAAACAAAAGGATCACAATTAATTCTGCTTTTAAGGACAAAGGAGTGGTTCATTTTATTCTAGCAATGTTAAACAGAGGCATTGACATAGATTGCTCAGTAAGAATAAGTAATTTTTTAATAAACATATTTGAAGAGCCTACAAAGAAAGTTTATTTTTTAAAAAGTAACTTTGCATCTTTCCTCCACAATGATATGATAAAGACTCCAACTCCTCTTCCATCTTTTCTTATTTTCCAAAACAACCTGGACAAGGAGATGTAATTCCCAATACTCAGACTAGTGTCCATTACTTTCTGCTGGGGACCCATTTAAATGGATCTTGAAAATATAAAAGTAAATTTTGCATGCAAATTTAGGGCAACTATAAGAAACAGAAGAGATAATGGCTCAAAATTATAGCTACAAATCCTAATTACAATTATTATGTAACATTTAAGATACAAACTAGTTATAAAACACTCTGAATACATCTGTATCCACCTCTTAGCTTAAAAAATTAAATGCTACAAGTAGAGGTGAAATCCTCTACTTCTTCATGAGATGACTCATATGCTGATTGTTTGGCTCATCAATCTCATTTATGCTTCTATATTTTTATTACATACCGGTCTATACTTACTCAATGTATAATGTTGTTTGCATATGGTAACATTGTATCAGTGGCATCCTACTGCATGCTCTTGCAACTTCCCTCGCCTTCCACCAGAGAGAGGAATAGATTTTAGTTAGGTCACCCACATTTGATAGCAAAAGTATCCAATCTTACATTTTATATTTCTGTTCTGTATTTTGGTGGAATTTTTCTACAGAAATAAATACTTATTGCTTTACCTTGAAAACTAAATATATGGCATTGAAAATAAGGAGAAACCTTTACATTCAATGTATAGAATGATAGAAAAATATATAAATCATTTTTTAGGAATTCTGCAAAGTGTTTTAATGATGTACAGATGTGTATTTTAGGATGACTCAGTGAAGACTAAATTGAACAATATGAAAGAAAGTTTATTGTCATATTGTAGGAGGCCTGTGAGGAAGATTTCAATGCATTGTTTCACCATGGAGAAGACCAAGATTTGGTAGGTAGGGAGCAAGGCCACAGAGTTTCCAAAACTATATAGACTTTAATCAGTATTTTATTTACAGATTTGAAATTGGGTTTCTGCACTAGGAACTCAAAGGAGTCCAGTATCTCAAGCAAATAAGTATCCACAGCTTTCTCCAATATAAAGAAATGTAAAAAGTGTAAATATTTGGTCATGGATACAAGTATTGCTGATCTTAATCTGGAGTTCTGGTTACTAATTTGAGATTAAGAGGAATGCAGCATGCTGGTTCTGAAATAAAAAGTCAGTAAGAGCTGGATCTAATAGTCCAAGTAAAGAAATGCATCATTCAGCTTTGTTAAATATACTCATCATTCAGCTTTGTTAAATATACATAGGGCAACCACTGAACATATATTTGGTGGTAATATCAATATTACTTTTCATCAGAACCTGTACAAAACAGACATACATTTTAGTAGTACCTATGGAAATTTACAAGTGTTACTGGTGGTACTCAAAACAAAAGAAAGACCAATTCCTAGATTTTATGAATTTATTTGGGGAAAAGATTAATAATGATTAGTGACAAACTTCTCCTCATATCATGTCAGAGATTTATCAATTGCAGCCCTCCAGGTGGTACAATCAGTGCCCCATCTGTGATTGTTTTAAAATATTTTAAAACTATCAAGTGGGGCAAAAATAAATGGTTCCAAATCGTAATACAAATATATACGTATATATTTATACCCAAACATGAATGTGTGCATATATGTGCACGTGTGTGTGTGTGTGTGAAAGAGACACAGAGAGAGACCAAGACAGAAAAAGAATGTGTATACTAGCCCAATAGGTGCCCAAATAGGTGTATATGTTTGGGTTATCTATCATGTAACAGGTTCTCAGTGATTAATAATCAATGTTAAAATTGCTTTTCTTTATATGCCATTGTTTCAGTTTTAGATACGTTCTATATAGAGAATTAATGATATAAAAGATTTAAATTCAAATAAATTACTTTTTAAAAATAAAAACAAATCCCTACAGATAAGACTAATAGCATTTATTAATAATACTCAGTGTCATTTTGGATATTTCAAGTTTTTATCATTAATAAAAATTACTAATATAAATAATACTTTATATATGAAAATTAGGATAAAGTACATGCCTCATTTTTCCAACAAGTATTTTGCAAAATAAAATGATCTAATTATAGAAAGCATTAACTTTCTGAAAGTTAAACATATGGAAATTTAATCTTTTTTTTTTTTTTCTTTACAGATTTAAGTGTATATCTCAAAGTTCTTATAAACTTTTCTTACAAATATTATTACAAGATCTCCCTCTTCTGGCCACAATAGTTATTTCATTTCTTTTTATCAACAGTGGTTAAAATCTGCTGCAAAGATTGGGCAAAGCTAATTTATACTAATCTGGCATCAAAGAGATAAATGGACAGACACTCCTAAAAATGAAAAACAGGAAGCTCTTTTCAGTATCTCTAATACACATACTGTTCTATGAACGTCTGTTTATCTAATTTCATTTAAGTTTTCTGCCTCACTGATAGTCTGAGGATTCATATGCCAAGCTTAATAATAAGTTAATAAATGAATTGAATGCTTGAGGTGTTCCAGCTGGACTTAAATTGCAAATGCTGTCATTCACAAAAGAGACTGAGCTCAGACAGCAGGACTGCAAGTTTCCAAATGCAGACTCACCTATGTACCTTAAAATAGAGGTAAGCGCCATTAAATGCCCTTTCAGAACTTAACTTTTCCTCTCAAATTTGCAAACTGGTTTGAAAATAATAAAGAGGATCTGAGGAATAGTCATAAACAAAGGGCAATAAATGTTTACCATACAATTTACATAAAAATAATGTATCAAAAATATTCTTAAGGTATGTGCCTGTGTCACTATCACATATTTATTAGTCCACTTTAATCATTTTATTTAATTTTATAAAATTTCAGAAAAACCATGCATGAAAAATTTGGTGGGAGCTATTTTTCCTATATAGCATATCGAATTAGTATACTAAAAGTCCTAGAAGCCATTCCTTGATAATTTCCTCCATTTCTTCAAGAAATATTCACTATGCAATGGCAATTCAAAACAAGTGGAACACTCTCAGTGCTCTCAAGAAATACATGGAATGGCGCTAAACTTGGGTTACATTAATGTTTCAACAAATTTGGAATCCCTTGAGATTATACTCCAGTTGATTTTGTACACATGTTCAGTTTTCAGGAGAGAAGTTTGTTAGCTTTCATCAGATGTTCAAAGATGTCAATGACCCCTAATTTTAAGATCAAGTGAGGTAAGCAAATAATTACAAATTACATAATATTTAGTATTTTAAAATACCGTTGTAAACAGAAGACTAATAACAACTACTACATAGGAGACTCAAAAGAAGGTTCTTGAGGATTGATAACATATGCTCTGAATTTTGAAGCTCAAGGAGAAGTGTGTCAGGAAGAGAAGAAAGAGATGAGGATTTCAGAACACTCTAGAATATATGCAATATTGACTGCTAAAACCTTGATATATTCATTGGAGAGAGTTCTTTGGTGGGACTGAACTAAAGGATGCATATGGTGACTATTTGTTTATTGCATGCATTGCTGTATTTCTTA
The DNA here is from genome assembly GCF_028564815.1 of Eubalaena glacialis. Classification (NCBI taxonomy): domain Eukaryota; kingdom Metazoa; phylum Chordata; class Mammalia; order Artiodactyla; family Balaenidae; genus Eubalaena; species Eubalaena glacialis. The sequence goes on along the minus strand of NC_083731.1, from coordinate 36,976,560 downwards.
TATTTAAAAAAGTACTTGATACATAGTACAGAGATCTGTAGATGTTTGCTAAATAAAAAATGGCAATAGGTTTAAATAATAGGATAGACATAGATAATGAATTTCTTGATGGCCTCACTTAGAATTTTGGTCTCTAACCTTTTTGATTATATAATTAGTAGAGGATTAACTGAGTTTAGTTGGTTTTTTGTTTATTTCATTTCATTTTGTTATTGTTGTATTTTTAGTGAAAAAAAATCATCAGATTTGAGTACAATGTTAATTTTGTACAAAACAGAGAAGATACTGGATCCTAGGGAAATGATGCTGATATTTTAGTTGAGGTCCTATCATCATTTCCTTTAATTAGATAATTAAAGGAATGAAGGAAATGGAAAAAGGAGAGATTGAAGGAACAAAACATTCTTAGTAAATAGTTCAAGTTTGGAGAATATACATGCTACACTACAATCCTCAAAGGTCAGATTATTAACATGGCACAGCAAAGACATTGAATGTTGGTTGGTGAATACCACCAAGATTTTCCAGCATCAGATGTTATTAGAGAAGTTGAATTGAGTATTAACTTCATATTGGGAACATGAGAAAGATGACAGGGGAGAATACATAGAGTTCACTTTATTTTCTGTTTTCTGATGTTTTAAGATTTCTTTTCTTAGAATATCTCCAGCCAGTTATGAGATGCCAGAAATGTCATCATTAAAGAAATACTACTTTTCTCAAATACTTTGTAAATATACAGATCATATTGGGTCATTTCTAATTGGAAAGCATGACATCATTTTAGATGCTTTTTCTCATGGGAGGAGTCCATCACTTTGGTAATTCTAAGCCACAGATTCCTCATCTAAACTTTTCCCTCCTAATAGAGTTAATGAGAAGATTTAAAGAGATAAAACAGATTTACAACTTACCTTCTGGCATCTAATTTTAGGTATCATCTAGACAACTCACCATACCTTTAATTATATATTGACATACATATTTCAGTTTCATATATACAGGCTCATTTATTTAATGACTTATAAAATAGTTTCTCTCTAAAAAAAAAAAATTAAAAAACACTTGCAAATGCTTTTTTCCCCTGTGAGCCATCTAAATTATTAGTTTACTGATAATCGTTTTAAAATTTATGTTACACTGACCTCAGCTGAAAAATAACGTAAATAATAGATGATAACTGAGTCTATTTTTGTTTCATTGTAAATACAATATTAAAATGTTCATTTAGCTTTCTGTACAGAAACTAATATTTATACATCATGCTAACATAGCCAAATCAGCAACAATTTGGATTATTAGGATTTTGGAGTCATGTTAACAATTTATTTTTGGCAATTGATCAAACTAACTACATTACATTTCAAAGAGCCAAAAATAACTGATTGGTTCTTTTGATTAAGTAGCTTCCAACCAAAATTGATCATTCTGCTGAAGCAGCTGGACATAGGAAGGATGACTGATAAGAGCAGAACTGCATTAATCCCAATAATAACTATTTAGAATTCTTGAGCAAGGATTAATTAGGGGAATAGACAAAGAAAAATAATGTTTCTGAAAAATATAGAATTTCAGTCTATTCAAAATGCAGATACATGCAGAGTATGACATATTAAAACATGCTGAAGTGCTATTCCTTGATGATTCACTAAACCAGTTGGTCCTGAAAACCAAGCATAGCACATTTCTCCAACCCATTTTTTAAGTGTAGGAATCTTACCCACCTTTCCACCTTTCCTGAATTTATATCCCTCCCTATCCCATAGCACACAAAACCAACTTGTTCACGACAACTTCCCTCTTTGGCAAAGCAACAGAAGTCTTAGGCATTCATTTTGGCCTCTCTATTGCATTCATTCACTATGACCATTGCTTGCACTTCACCTAATGTCTCCATTTACAACTTTAAGCAATAACAACTACACTTTGACTTTTATCTAACCTTAAGGGAATGAAAGAATTCAGATAGTTCTACAACAATGAGACATTATCAATATTGAAGCAGTCCTTGCCTATTGTTAAAAACGAGACAACAGGCCACAAATGGAGTCACTTATGCTAAGCCCCACATCATCAAACTGAGACTTACTTTAATTACAGCTTCAGCTCTCCCAGAAAAGGAATCCTAAACCAGTCAATCAGTAATCACCTAATCAATACTAGTTAGATAATCTGCCTCATAGTCACTTGCCATCCCCTAAAGGAAAGTAACTTTGCAATAACCAACCTCTTATTTGCCTAGTATAACTTCCTTCTTCCCACTCCCTCTGCCTATAAAAGTCTCATTTTGTACAGCTCCTCAGAGCTCCTTTCTATCTGGTGGATTGGATGCTGCCTGAATCATGAATCATTGAATAAAGCCAATAAGATCCTTAAAATTTACTCATTCAGTTTGTTTTTTAACTCTATCAACTTTGAATTATGTAGTAAAACAACAAAAAAGAATCCAAAAGTCTGTGCTTGCAGGACAATAGAAATGTTTAATTTTCAATGTTAGGCTGCTGAAAAGGAACTAATCTTGAGGATCTAAAACACATGTTCTTCATATGGCCACTTTAATAGTGTTGATAGACAATTTAACTGAATTAAACACCAAACACCTTGAATAAAGAAAGATTACTTACAAGCAGAATATTGTCTTTGGTAAACTTTATCTGGGAATGATTGCATTGATGCTGATATTAATCTTTAAATAACAGTCAACTGTTCTAAATACTACTGAAATATGAAGCTCATTAATATAGTTATTAAACCTGGAAGCCCCAAACTGTATGGATTACTTGAAAGTATCACTCCTCAAAAAAGAAAACATTACATCTATCTTTCCTTAAATGATGTTGTACATATTTTTCCCTATGGCAAATGACATATATTTTACAATCAATAATTATATTTTATTTTTCCAAATATACATCATATTAAAAAAAAAGTTTTCTTTTTTTCTCCAGCCCTCCAGGGATAGTCCCGAGCACCCATTCGAGAACCAACCTTAGGACCCTGCTGACCAAGTGTAGTCTGCCCCAGAGCAGCAGCATCACCTGGGAACTTGTCAGAATAACAGAGATTTCAGTCCCTGCTCCAGATCTATGGAATCAGAATCTCCATTAAAAAAAAAAAAAAAATTATTTATTTATTTTTTAAAGTTTTAATTTAGATTATTTACACATGTACTTGGATGGACATAAAAATCAATATCTCCATAATTTAAAGAATCTAGGGAAAGACTTAGAATAAATGTTGGTAGTTTTTGTTTTTTTTTTCATTGGTTAATGCTATGGACATTGATATTAGTCTGGATATAATCTACTTCTGATATCCATACAAGTAATATCAAATAACAGATAAATGCTAATAAAAGACTAATTTTTATCTATTATTTTAAAATTGTTTATTTTCTTCTGTAAATCTATTGTTTAGGGATTCAACCCTTCTTTAAATCTCTATTGATACTCATTTTTAAAAATTATTTTACATATGCTATCTAGAGAAATATTGAAAATAATCTCTGAAGAAAGAATTGGAGGTATTACATAAAATCCTAGTTTTTATGAAGGTAACTTAATGGCTCTAGTATGAATAATAATAACAAAAATGGGATATAATGGGATAAATCCAAATGTTCTATATGACAGACATTGTATTCAGTGATTTTGTAATATGTTCCATTTTTTTACCTAGCTTTGCTATTTATGAGCCATTGGGTCTTAATTAAATTTTCAAATATCTTTGGATCTTGGTTTGATACTTAAAGTTAAATGAGTATAAAAAGACATACATAGTAGGTATTATTTTAAAAAAAATACTAATAAAGTATGTAAGTCCCAATTATATACTGAATATTTAGTAAATATTAAATCTCTTCTGCCATCTATTTGTATGCACATCCAGCCTCTCTGGTCATATTATAAGTCTAACATCTGCATGAATTATTTCCTATTCCACACACAACACCTTCAGTAACTCTAAATTTTATTAATAGCTACAGTCTTATACTCAAAGTTCCACATAACCTTGTTATTCTTCAAGTAGAAAAAAATCTTGTTTACAAGTTTAGAATATAGACAAAGTAATATAAATATTTTTACGGATGACCATATCAGACCAGATCTTTCAAAAAACTCTTCTCTAAATGTATATACCAAAATTTTCAATCCCAACATTAAGGTGAATTCATTGGGTTAAGACAGTTTCTTTAAAAAGTTTTAAGAAATCATTTTTTTTTTTAAAAATCTAACAGAGGAACTAAACAAAGATGAATCTATTCTTTTATTTATTTATCATAATAAATCCAAAGTACTCTGTGTGCTATGAACTTAACAGTACACAAAATACTTAAAATCCCAGTTTTTATGAAACTTATAGTCTGGTAAACTCAGGGAGACACACAAATAAATAAAATAAACAAATATATATCAGGCTGCATTGAGTTATGAATAAAATAAAGCAGATGGAAAGAAGTAGAATGTGACCAATTTGGTAAAGACATTTTTGATAAGGTAAAATTTGAACAAAGGTCATAAGGAAGTAAAGGAACAAGCCATGCAAATCTGAAATAGTAAGTAGAAAGAGTAAGTCTCTTAAAAATTGGAGAAAGGAGATTTGTAAGGCACACAAAGTATAGTCAGGAGCTGGTGAAGGGTTTTAAGCACTTAAGTGGCATCATTAGATTGATATTTAAAATATACACATAAATATTTACCAATTATAATGTAATGTTATTATTTCAAATTTTTACTTGTAGAATAGTTGATAGCCTGTCGTGCATAGAGCACCATGCTTGTGTACTGGACATTCCCATCCTGACAGATTTTTCAGTCTAATAGCAATGCATACGGGGGAAAGAGAGCAAGAGGATATAGATAAAAGCTGATTATGATGTTTGATGGAAAATCAAAGATAGTAATACACAGACAGTATGGGGAAATCACAGAAGAGTAACCATAGCCAAACATGGAATATCAATTTAAAGTTACTGGTGGATGTCTTAACTTATGAGTAGGAGTGAGACAAGTGAATTGAGGACAATTGATGGCTTTTAGATAAGAACATGTGATGCAGACGATATGTATATGATACTGAAAACAATTTAACTTTATTGGAGTTTAAAGTGTAAGACATTGGTTTATAAAATATTTTATATCCTATATATATGATTAAGGAGACTGAGATTTATCCAAAAAAAGGGGGAAGCCATTAAAGTATTTAGGTAATTACTTAAAATTTCATTTGATGTCACTGACATGTATGAGAAGGGTAGGTGTGAGGAGAAGAAGGAAAGGGGCAAGAGTTAGGTTTTTTAGTCATGAGAGAATTGGGGTCTGAAGGAGGGCATAGGTAATAAGGATAGAAGAGATGGATGGTTGAAAAAATACATGGAGAATAAAATCACCAAAATTGATGGTTAGTCACAGGAGGAGATAAAGGGGGATAAAAGTGAGGAATAACTTCTAGGTCTTTGGCTGTGTTAATAGATCCAACACAGTGCTGCTAGAAGAAAAATAAAATACAGAAGAAATAGGCCCTGAGAGGAAGAATATTTATTCAATTTTGACTTTTTGAAGCTCCTGTGTGTTGCCTACATTTGTAGAGCAAGCAAAAAGTTTGATTAATTAATCTGAGACTACTAAGAAAGGTTTAGGAGGACAAATAAATTATGGAAAAAAAGAGACATATAGTGAGTAGTTGAAACACTGAGAGTCAGTGAAATTATCCAAAGGTTACATATAGTAAAAGAAAAGCAGTGTCCCAGAAAACAAATTTTAAGATGAATAAAGAGAGATCCTTTAATTAGAGACAGAGACAGGCAGAAAAAGAGAGACACTAGGAAACTTTCAAAAATGGAAAGAATAATGAAGGGTTTTCTCTATCAGGAAAGCTGAGGGATTAGAAAATTTCCAGGGAGATATTCCAAATTTGACTGTGAGCTTCTTAAGTGCAAGGGTTGTTGCCTTTACTTTTGTTCTGCCAGGTCTTAGCACATAACCTGGTAAATAGTAGACTCAGTACAAACTTGATAGAATAAATAAGAAGAAAAGAAAGGACCACGGATTCATTGACAAAGCAAGGTTGTTCAGTAGTCCTTCCCAACTAGGAAGCTAAGAAAATTATGAGTTTAGCTATGGTTTCTTGACTCCATCTACTTTACAACTTCCCTAACCCTCTAAATCTATTTTCAGATTTGCAAACCAGAGAAGGGAAATATTTGGGGGAAAAATATGCAAAAACAAGTTTAAAAAGATAAAATCTCATTCAAGTACGTAATCATTCCCACAGTTAGAAATAAGTTGATTTAAAGAGAGTGAAATTTAAAATCAAAGAAGCTAATAAGCAGAAGAGTTCAAATTCACCATCCTTAAAATAGACATCCATCATAACAAGCCTCACTTTGAATTGTGAATGATGAAAATGATTTTCTGAGGCATAAAAAAAATGGTTAGATTATGGCTTTACTATGCTGGACAAACTAAGAAATAAAGGTGGAAAACAGGACAGACTGCTGGACAAATAGGTCATAAATCTAGTTCTATGAACACATATCCAAATGACCTAGGCACAATTACTTGATATTTTTTCATATAATCCCTCATAAAAGTATAAAAAAGAAAGAACTACACAAACTTGATGGTGATTTTCAGTGCTAAATAAATGATTTTAAAATTGCAACTATGGCCAATATGTCAGATATCATCTTTCTTAATCTCACTCCCTGCCATATAGAGCAATACAGAAAAATGGAAGGGGAAGAGAGGGTGTAAAATCTGAGATGGACAGAGATAGGTATAAAGAGGGAGAGGCAAAGAAAAGAAATAAAAAACAGCAAAGAAGATATGATTGAAAGAAGGATAAGAAGATATGCTTTAAAAGACTTGTAAAAAGTCAGGGATTAATTTGAACTGATAATTGGAAAATAGATATTAAGAATATACAAATTACTATATTGGCTCTACCCCTCTTCCTAAATAGGATGAAATTGAAGCATAAAGTATAAGTAGGTTTACATAAATTTTTCTTGAATTTTTCTATATTTTCAGACTAATAAATTTAGACCTAGTCAATTTAATAAATTTAATACTCAGAATCAGATGTGAGATACCAAAAAATAAAAAAGACAGGAACATAAACCTACCCGTCAGGACACAGACAACCTAAAGTCATACTAAGCTCACAGACACCCCAAAACACACCATCTGACATGGCCCGGCTCATCAGAGAGAAAAGAATTAGCTCCACCCAAAAGAACGCAGGCACCAGTCCCTCCCATCAGGAAGCCTAAGCAAGCCACTGGACAAACCTCACCACCTGGGGGAGAGAACAGAAGCAAGAGGAACTACGTCTCTACAGCTTAGTGAAAGGAAACCTCAAATACTGTAAATTAGACAAAATGAGAAGACAGAGAACTAACTTGCCGGCAAAGGAGCAAGATAAAAACCCACAAGACCAAATAAAAGAAGAGAAAATAGGTAAATGACCTGAAAAAGAATTTAGAGTACTGATAGGAAAGATGATCCAAAATCTCAGAAACAGAAGAGAGAAAATACAAGAAATGTTTAACAAGGACATAGAAGAACTAAAAAGCAAACAAAGAGTAATGAACAACACAATAACTGAAATTAAAAATACTCTAGAAGGAATCAATAGCAGAATAACTAGAGCAGAAGAACGTATAAGTGAGCTGGAAGATAGAATGGTGGAAATAACTGCTGCAGAGCAGAATAAAGAGAAAAGAATGGAGGACAGTCTCAGAGACCTCTGGGACAACATTTAGCACACCAACATTCAAATTATAGGCATCCCAGAAGAAGGAGAAAAGCAGAAAGGGTCTGAGAAAATATTTGAAGAAATTATAGTGGAAAATTTCTCCAACATGGAAAAGGAGATAGTCAATCAAGTCCAGGAAATGCAGAGAGTCCCATACAGGAAAAACCAAAGGAGAAACACGCCGAGTCACACATTAATCAAACTAACACAAAGAAAAAAAATTAAAAGCAGCAAGGGAAAAGCAACAAATGACATACAAGGGAATCCACATAAAGTTAACAGCTTATCTTTCAGCAGAAACTCTACAGGCCAGAAGGGAGTGGCAAGTTATATTTAAAGTGATGAAAGGGAAGAACCCACAACGAAGATTATTCTATCCAGCAAGGATCTCATTCAAATTTGACAGAGAAATCAAAAGCTTTACAGACAAGGAAAAGTTAACAGAATTCAGTACCACCAATCCAGCTTTACAACAAATGCTAAAGGAACTTCTCTAGGCAGGAAACACAAGAGAAGGAAAAGACCTACAAAAACAAACCCAAAACAATTAAGAAAATGGTAATAGCAACATACATATCAACAATTACCCTAAATGTAACTGGATTAAATGCTCCAACCAAAAGACATAGACTGGCTAACACCTATCCTTCTCAAACTCTTCCAAAATATAGCAGAGGGAGGAACACTCCCAAACTCATTCTACGAGACCACCATCACCCTGATACCAAAACCAGACAAAGATGTCACAAAAAAGAAAACTACAGGCCAATATCACTGATAAACATAGATGCAAAAATCCTAAACCGAATACTACCACACAGAATCCAACAGCATATTAAAAGAATCATACAGCATGATCAAGTGGGGTTTATCCCAGGAATGCAAGGATTCTTCAATATATGCAAATCAATCAATGTGATCCACCATATTAACAAATTGAAGGATAAAAACCATATGATAATCTCAATAGATGCAGAAAAAGATTTTGACAAAATTCAACACACATTTATGACAAAAACTTCAGAACGTGGGCATAGAGGGAAACTACCTCAACATAATAAAAGCCATATATGACACACCCACAGCCAACATCATTCTCAATGGTGAAAAACTGAAAGCATTTCCTCTAAGATCAGGAACTAGACAAGGGTACCCACTCTCACCACTATATTTCCACATAGATTTGGAAGTTTTAGCCACAACAATCAGAGAAGAAAAAGAAATAAAAGGAATCCAAACTGGAAAAGAAGAAGTAAAACTGTCACTCTTTGCAGATGACATGATACTGTACATTGAAAATCCTAAAGATGCCACCAGAAAACTACTAGAGCTAATCAATGAATTTGGTAAAGTAGCAGGATACAAAATTAATGCCCAGAAATCTCTCCCATTCCTATACGCTAACAACAAAAAATCAGAAAGAGTAAATAAGGAAACATTCCCATTTACCATTGCAACAAAAAGAATAAAATACCTAGGAATAAACCTACCTATGGAGGCAAATGACCTGTATGCAGAAAACCATAAGAAACTGATGAAAGAAATCAAAGATGATACAAAAAGATGGAGAGATACACCACGTTCCTGGATTGGAAGAATCAACATTGTGAAAATGACTATACTACCCAAAGCAATCTACAGATTCAATTCAATCCCTATCAAATTACTAATGGCATTTTTCACAGAAATAGAACAAGAAATTTTACAAATTGTATAGAAACACAAAAGACCCCGAATAGCAAAAGCAATTTTGAGGAAAAAAATTGGAGCTCGTGGTATCAGGCCCCCTGATTTCAGACTATACTACAAAACTACAGTAATCAAGACAGTATGGTACTGGCACAAAAACAGAAATATAGATCAATGGAACAAGATAGAAAGCCCAGAGAAAAACCCACACACCTATGGTCACCTAACCTATGACAAAGGAGGCAAGAATATACAGTGGAGAAAAGACAGCCTCTTCAATAAGTGGTGCTGGGAAAACTGTACAGCTACATGTAAAAGAATGATATTAGAACACTTCCTAACACCATACACAAAAATAAACTCAAAATGTATTAAAGACCTAAATCTAAGGCAAGACATTATAAAACTCTTAGAGGAAAACATAGGAAGAACACTCTTTGACAGAAATCACAGAAAGATCCTTTTTGACCCACCTCATAGAGAAATGGACATAAAAACAAATAAACAAATAAGACCTAATGAAACTTAAAAGCTTTTGCACAGTAAAGGAAACCATAAACAACATGAAAAGACAACCCTCAGCATGGGAGAAAATATTTGCAAATGAAGCAACTGACAAAGTATTAATCTCCTTAATATACAAGCAGTTCATGCAGCTCAATATCAAAAAAAAAACAACAACTGAATCCAAAAATGGGTGGAAGACCTAAATTGACATTTCTCCAAAGAAGATATACAGATTGCCAACAAACACATGAAAAGATGCTCAGCATTGCTAATCATTCGAGAAATGCAAATCAAATCCACCATGAGCTATCACTTCACAACCGTCAGAATGGCGATCCTCAAAAAATCTAGAAACAATAAATGCTGGAGAGGATGTAGAGAAAAGGGAACCCTCTTGCACTGTTGTTGGGAATGTATATTGATACAACCACTATGGAGAACAGTAGGGAAGTTCCTTAAAAAACTAAAATAGAACTACCATATGACCCAGCAATCCCACTACTAGGCATATACCCTGAGAAAGCCATAATTCAAAAAGAGTCATGTACAACAATGTTCATTGCAGTACTATTTACAATAGCCAGGAGTTGGAAGCAACCTAAATGTCCATTGACCGATGAATGGATAAAGAAGATGTGGCTCATATATACAATGGAATATATTGTCTATGGGGAATGTGAAATTTTAAGGTTGTCAGTGCCTAAAACCTCAGGATTATTCTTTCATAGGATGGGAGGGGTCATTCAACATTTAAGGATCTGGGTTATTATAATTAAAAGATAATATTAAACCCTGAGTTTATGATACCAGTCTTGGTCCTAAATAACACTTGCTATGCCACAGGGCCAGATTTGAGTTTCACAACAGTTTTAAGCTATTAGTTTCAGCAGCTACTAGTTGGGCTTTTAGACCTACTTGGGATCTTCATGCAACAGGTCTAGCCATCCACAGATGAAGTTCTTTGCTTTATATAGTCTACTTTTTCAACATTAAAAAAATACCCTTGCTTCTGGAATATTGTACTTTAATAACACTCCATTGTGCATTTTCTTCCCACCTCTGGAGATTTTCCTAATTTAATAAAACATTGTTAAATGTGTAGCATCTCCATTTTTTTCAGTCAATTCTTCTACCTGAAGATGTTTTAACCCAGTAACAATTTTAGCTGTCTTGAGATACAGGATAACGTTTATGTAAATAACATAAGTGCAAAGCATCTGCAGCGTGCAAAACAAGATATTAGACACTAGGATATGAGGAGTTATAAATAATTTTCTATACATGCTACACCCTGAAAACCCAATAGGAATAAGCATACTAAGAATCTAACAAAACTGTTTACATTTTTCTTATATTTACATTCCCATAAATATAAAATAAAAATAAATTATTACTCTCTTTATAAATTTAGCTAGAACTTTGTTCTTATGGTACATTTTATTTACTTCCCCTCGCGTTACATTAGAAGTACTACACTGAATAGCCACGAGATCATAAATTGAATATCCACCAGATGTCAGTATATGCGTGCAAATGTTTTACTTTGAAACAAGTGCTAGCAAAAACGTTGGGAAATCTTTTATTAAAAGGTACTCATAAGAAATACAAAGTAAATGCCTTTTCTTTGAAAAATTAAAATTCTTTAATCATCTACACTCTATGTATTCATAGATGATTGAAGACAATCTTTGAAGCTTTCATTCTGGCCAAATACAATACTTTATTTTGTAAATTTGAAATGTTTTTCTGGTACTTTGTGAAAGTATTTACTTAAAAAACATACTATTATTCAGTTGAAATTATTATTCAACTGAAATTCTTTTTCAATTATTCAGTTAAAATTCTTTATATAAATGAATCTAAAATTTTTAGTTAATAAAATTATACACCTGGAAAATTATAGAGAATACTTTGAAAATCCAGTCAATAAGATTATCTCTAAGATGACCAACTACAAAATTATGGGACAATAATGTATTAATTTTCCCATATACTGGGGAAAAACAAAATGCAAGGAAGACAATATTTCATTATAAATAGAAATAAAAGTTATGCAAGAGAAAAAAGAGAAATGCATGTACCTATCTCATAAATAACTGAAAACTTTATTAACAAATATTAAATGGCACTAAAAAATAATTCTAAGAAAAAAAGTCAGTGAGAAAAAGTGTTCTCCCAGGATTATTCTGTGTCTTTAGTGACATATCAATTAAGATACCAATTAGATATTATGAGGCTTGTTCACAATTTCACTAAAATTATGTAAAATTCTAATTTAAGAAAGGTTTGACCCTACAGTTATAAGAATTTCTTATAAGGCTATAATTATTTTTAGCTAATATTGAGAAATATAGAGGAAAAGAAAAAGCCCCTGAACGGAAATATGTAGAATCCATAAATTCACCCAAAATGAAAAGGCTGGTTTAGTATATGATAAAACGTGGTATCAAATCAGTGAAGAAAATATTTATTGTTCAATAAACATTTTTAAGGTAATTGGCCTGCCATAAACATATGTAAATAAACAAAACTAAGTTTCATAGGAGTAAATATAAATATATCGACCTGAAGTTATGTTCTGGAATTATTTTCAGGAAAATCACTGCAATGTTGATTTTCTAAAGGCATACTGCTTTTGTCATTTTCCATTTTTGTGCATATTGCTGTTTTACAAGCTTAAAATTGAAATAATAAAGAAATGCTATGTAGTCTTGTCTAGTGAAAACAGGAGTTATCAAAACAAAGAAGGGATAAATACAATTTTAAGATGATAAATTATAACTTAATAATTAATTATATATATTAATAACATGCAACAGAATATAATATCATGAACAAAGAAATTAACAAGATGAAAGAATGTGCAGGGATCAAGGAAATAAAGGCCATAATCATGGTGAAATTAGAATAGATAATTGTATGAGGTGATAGCTTGTCATCATTATAGGAAAGAAAAATCGAATGATCCTTGCTGAATTTGGGTAGTCACGGTGTGTCTTCAGACTCCATTCCAAAAGCAGTAAGATTTTAGGACATTCTAATCAAAACTTTTACTACTCAACCTGCTTTGGCTTTTGGGAGCACTTTTAATCTGTCTCCTGTGCCCTTTCAATATGAGCCAACTTTCAAATTTTTTTGGCACTTTTTTGTCATCACAAGATGCTCTGGGCTCATCTTGCATATTCCCTACCTCTGTCAGGAATCATCCACTTCTCCAAGGAGTTCTAGTTCACTTTTTTGGACAATGATATTAGAAATCACTATCTGGATGCTAGATGTGCTTATTGCTACTGAGGTGACACTGCACTTAGGCTCTTTCAGTGGGTAGATCTGAGAAATTTATATATATATATATATATGTATATATATATATATATATACACTAACCTCATGTATACACATCTATATTTATTTCTGCATCTAATATGTATTAAAACTGCAACAGTATATTAAAACATGAGTTCACACTGATACCAACTGACTTCAATCCAGAACCACAGGGCTCTTTCTACACTATCTGCCCACTCACCCATGCCAGTCCCCTCATTTCTTATTTGTAAATTGTTTCTCCAATAATGAAAAACCTGGATCCCATTACCTACAATATATTTACTCATTTGTTCAACTCATTTGTTTACTCATTCTATACTTACTGATTTTACAGAAGTAATCAGACAACAAAAAAGGACCTTTCACGGAGGAGTTTTGCACCGACAGTAGGTGTCATTCTTTCCAGTGAGGGGGGGAACATAATTTAAATTATTCAATATTATTTAGAAAATCTCCTGGGTGAGACAAGTATTAATTGTACAACTCTAAGTGAACCTACTTTTGGAGGGAAAAATTTAGGTGCTTTGTTAGAAATTATTTTGGTAGTGTTTCAATGTCATAAATAGTTTAGTTTTTTATTAGAAAGAGCCAGAAATGAAGTCTTATGTGATTGAAGTTGGAGAGGGATTATTTTTTGTTGTTGTTTCATTGGTTGGTTAAATTTTTAAGTTGTTATAAGACAAAAAAAGTCCACGCATATTATAGAGAGATTAAAAGCAAATTTTCTGCTACAGATTAGGAGAAAAAGAATAGCTAAGAGCAGAGTGTGATCAAATTTTGCCTCTGGGTTATAGACTCTTCCAATCAAACATAACCTAATTAAGTCTAAATGAAATAAACTTTCTAGTCTCTCTAATGTCTTCTCAGTATTTCCTATAGTTATTTTTCTTAATCTCTCAGTAAAATTAAACTCGATTGGCAATTTTGTAGGTAGCCTACATTTTCTGTTAGTCTATCTTGGTGATGGACTGCCTCACTTGAAGAGTAAAGCCTTCAAATTGATGGAGACATACATTTAATTTCATTCTATGTTTTGATTTTCAGTTTTCTTATCTTTAAAAAATATGATTATATATAGATATATACATATCAGTATCAATGTCAGAATGGAATGAACAACATAGAGTGCACAGTACAAATGCAACCACATAGTAACTGTTTAATCAGTAATTTTAAAATTGTTATAATAGTATTTTATAATACACAGTAATATATATTTATTTATACACATTAAGCAGTGTGTGAAACAACTGTTTCTTTTTTTTTTAATATTATTTATTTATTTATTTATTTATGGCTGTGTTGGGTCTTCGTTTCTGTGCGAGGGCTTTCTCTAGTTGCGGCAAGCTGGGGCCACTCTTCATCACGGTGAGCGGGCCTCTCACTATCACGGCCTCTCTTCTTGCGGGGCACAGGCTCCAGAGGCGCAGGCTCAGTATTTGTGGCTCACGGGCCTAGCTGCTCTGCGGCATGTGGGAATCTTCCCAGACCAGGGCTCGAACCCGTGTCCCATGCATTAGCAGGCAGATTCTCAACCACTGCGCTACCAGGGAAGCCCCAAATGTTTCTTTCTTTTAAAAAGTGCTTATTTATATAGGCATTTTCACATATTTTGCATCAAGAAAATTATCTATTTATATTTTTAGATATTGCTTTTCTATCAGTTTTCTGTGTTCCCTCACCTGCACTACCCACTCACATGTTTACACATACACACATGCTCTGGTATAAGAATTATTCATTAGTTTAATCTATATCTTCTTTTTTCTAGATTTATCATAATCTCCATATAATCTTAATCTTTTTGTCATGTTTTCCTGAAACTGTAGAAGAATGGTTTACATTGTTCGTTATGTTTCTGATACAATATTCCACATTGTCAAATCTGTTCTTTACAATTCAAATGAGAATGTTCACTCTTTTATTGCATTTTCATTCCTTTTACTCCATTTTTTGGACTACTTTAACATTTGTCCTTATCTATAATCAATTTTCTCCTTAAAATTTGCTGTTCACTTCATTTTTTGCATAAAAATATTACCTTATTTTATCCTATAGGGAGTGCACAAAAATATTGCCCATATATATGTGCATATATATGATTATGTATCAATGCATGCATACTTGTATATGTAGATACACACACACATACACTTATGTATATAGTGCTAAGAGAAAATCTTATAAGTATTAAAGAACAGTATTATGGCCTTGGTATTAGTAGTGCAGCTCTGCTAATCCGAAAAGGGAAACTTGTAATTACAATTTTGCATGCTGATACTATGAAATGATGTGGTACTTAAGTGACTACAATCCCTGGTGCCCAGCTATGTCCTGTCTGCAGTCTTGCTTAGACTTCTTTGATTATAAATCTGTGTTTATGAGCATGCAGAATGCCTTGTGTACTGTTTTCTATTTCCTGCACAACTGCTTTCTGAGATCAATGTTTGCCACTTCAACATAAGGGATACTTTGAACTTAAGGCACTCGAAAAATAGAAGATGCAAGAAGAGCATTCTCATCTCCCCTTTCTTCCTAAGGAGAGGAGATGAAATTCCATAAGAAAGCTGTCCTCCTTATACCAGAAAGAAAGTAACCTTTTAATTAAGGATGATTTGAGACCAGGAGAATTCTGTACAAGCAGAACTTGTTAAAATAGTACTTATCTTCCTTTATTCTTCTCATTTTACTTCCTAATCTAGGTTTTGCCACTTCTTTGGGTTTTTATTTCCTTATGAGGGCTTCTATGTCATGTAAAACTTCAATTTGTATGCTTTTCTCATGTTAATCTGTGTTTTGTTATGGAGACCTGAAAGGAGTAGAGGAAAAATTTTTCCTCCTCTGTTCTTCAAATAGATGGAGAAAGATGCTTATTGTTTGAGAGACACACTATTCTGGTGTTGCAGTGGGCTAAACAATGACGCCCCCAAAGATATTCATGTCTTAATCCACAGAAACTTTTTCCATGTTAAAGAAATACGTTGTTTCAACATGGAAAAAGGGATTTTGCTGATGTGATTAATAATTAAGCGTCATAAAATGGGGAGATTATCCTGGATTATACAAGTGGACCCAGTGTAATCACAGGTCCTTATAAAGAAAAGAGGGAGACAGGAGAGTTAACCAAAGAAGAAACTGTTACCATGAAAGCAGAGTTCTAAGTCATGTGTGAACACAAGCCAGGGAATGCTGGCACTGTCTATAAACTGGGAAAAGCAAAGAAATGGACTATTCCAATGAGCTTCTAGAAGGAACACAGTCCTGCCTACCCATTTTAGACTTCTGAGGTACAGAACTGTAAGATAATAGTTTGATGTTGTTTTAAGCTACTAAATCAGTTTCTAAAATGTTCCAGTAATAATAAGAAATTAATACAGGTGTCTTGAAACACACCGTTCATAAAGAAGTTAAGAAGACTTGTCTCCTGTCTAGCCTGGTCTTACACTTCTAAAATATCACATTTTCCAAAACATTGGGAAAGATATGCAATAGCTCGAGTAAATTTTTAGGTGTGGAAGATCACCATACTGCTTCTAAGCATGATTAATTCATTTATTCTGTTTTGAAAGAGCTCCATTAGCCTGATAGTTAATGAAAATTGTTCTGAGAGTTTAGCAACAATTTAATCGTCAGTACTTCAAAATTGTTTTGCTTTGTTTTCTTTAGTACAAGTTTCATCTTGGTCTTTATAGTACTCATTTGTTTTTCTCTGTATGTTTCTAAAGACATGTCAAGTTTTTCTAGTTTGATGATATTATAAATCAAAGATATAGAAATAATTTATCTCATCACTTAGGTGCCCTTTCATTCATTAAATAGCAATTCAATTAAAACATTGTATCTGTCCTCAGGGAGTTTACAGTCTCATTAAGAAGATGGTCATTAAACAAGTATCTATAATCAATAAATTATTTCAAAAGCAGAAAATACTCTGCGATTGTATGATAGAGAGAAATTACCTAGTCTAGAAGTGTTCAGAGGAGATATTCTTAAGGAAGTGAGATTGCTGTGATCTACTACATGAAATTAGAGGCAAAATATTCCAAGAATAAGAAGAAAAGTATCTGAAAGTGAGAGATTAACTCCTAGGAGCAATGGGAAGTTACTGAAAAATTTGAAGCATTTAAGTAGTATAATCAGTCTTCATCTTTGAAGAGAATATTGTGGTTGCAATTTGAAAAACTAATGAATCAGAGTTCTCTCTTAATGTGTTGCTTTAGTAAACAGGAAATATTTAACACAATTCAACTACTCTGTGCTTTAGGATTTTTACAATTGATGCAACATTTGTGGTTTTCTTTACTACATCTTTGTTAGATTTTCAAAGTAAATGTGTCTTTTCAGACTGTTCACTTATCACTACTGATGTATCTCACAGAACCAGCCCTTCTTTGTAATTGTTAACTTTTATCCAGAGGTTCACCCTGTGATGCAAATGGGAGCTAGAAAATCAAACTTATCCAGTCAGCTCTATAAATATTGCAGAAGCTGCTAGATGAAAAGGAAACACTGCTGTATAAAAAAGATATGGGTTTTGTGAGACCTTTTCCCTTTCTGCTCAAAGCTTGTATTATTGTTCTTTGTATTCTGTTTATTTTTCATTTGAAGTTTTGGAATATTCCATTACATATGAAATATTTCAAGTCGAGTATTGTTTATATATACGTTTGTATTTGAAATCATATGTTTTCCCTCACCTACCTTGAAAGTATAAATTGCTTACTGTTTGATCCTGACATTGTTAGTGTATAGATAATAATGAAATAATCATACTTTATATATTTAGTTTTTTCCCAAGAAAATGACATGTCAGCTTTTGGGGCTGGCTAGATATGCTAAAAATTTAGAGTTTCATTATAGAATGCCAGATTCCCCCTGCAATGGTGATATTATAGACTAATACCAAGAAAAACTTTTCCCAATAAGTGGGCAACACTTGTAGCTAGAATGCATGAAATCTAAAATTGTTTTGAAAATACAGAGTATCTGATTTAAAAGGGTACAAAATTATGAGATTTTTCTCTCAGCCATAATGAAATTCACTACTATTTGTGCATTCCTAAGAAAAACTGAAGAGATAAATTTTCATTTTCTGTTACTATGTAACATTTTAAATATTTTAAATTTGAAGTGCAAATAAAGCCACTTTTCTATCTTATGCTATTTTTCCTTCTGATATTAAAGAAATGTGAATTTCTTGGCAATACTTCCAGTTGTTCACTCTTTAAAAATATCTGTGAGGTAAAACATTTTTGTCTTTCAGAAATATGGCCTTCAGGTTTTTGATTATTTAAATTTTCTAGAGTCTTTGATTCCACTAATCTCCTTTCAAGAAAATCTTTTTTCCACATCAGTCTGCTCAGGAAAATCATTTTCTTTGTGACTCTATTCAAGTTATTGCATTCATTTTAAAAGCCATTCCTGACACAATATTCTGAAATAGAAATTGTTCCTATCACTTTTTCTACCTCTAGTATATACTATACAGATTTATACCATAGCCTGTATAAAACTTTACCACATTTTTCTTCATGTCCTCCTCCCTCTATTTCTCAGTAAGCTTCTTCAAAAGCATGTTTATATCTTTAATTGTTTTTGTAGCCCTCAAACATGTGAGGCACATTTAAGTCCTTAAATAATATTTAGAGCTTGAGTCACAGCTCACACTGAAAGTAAACCATGCTGATCCCAATCTGGATTGGGCAAATCTTCTGTGCACATAAAATATTATAAAGGTATAGTTGATGAGCCTAAGAACAACATGTACCATGTTTCACAGAACAAAATAAGCATTGTTCTATATTTATAACTTTTATATTTTTATCCAGTAATATACAATAAACCAATGCATGTTAAAAACAACAATTTAGGGAGTATCGTTGTCAACCTTCTCCCACACATCTGCCCATAATTACATAATTCTCCCATATATAATTCTCCCATATTACATAATCTGCCCATAATTACACACACATAATTACATTGTGTGTGCTTGTGTATAATTTTGCTATGAACATCTTCACATAATATAGGGAGTGTGCATGCTTAAGTTTATAAGATAATGGTAATTTTTTCAAAATGGTTCTGACAATTTACACTATCACCTATAAAATATAAGATTTTTGTTCCATATCTTTAACCACCCAATCCAAGGAAGAGTGCAATCCTTTGTAGAGCTGGTTGGAAAATTGCTCATCCCATTCAATGGGTCCAAAGGTCTAGGGTGGTGATGAAGGAAGTACTAAAAAGGCCATTTTGCTCTCAGACACAAGTGCAGTCTCCTATAATAATGTAACACAACACAACACAACACAACATAACATATTATGTATATTTTGATCTCTATCTCATTCCATACTTCCTAATTGTTTCAAAACTTGGATTACAGAAGTATATGCAAAATTATTACCTAACACTCTAACATATGTGGCCTGGGTGAGGAAACCTTGAGAAATTGGCAAAAGTAGTGACATTTTGGATATCAAAGTACCCCCTGGTGAGAACATCTTCTTGATGCAGCTGTCTCGGCAGGTGTGTGCAGGCAGGTGAATGTTTGTAACAGGTGCATGTTTGAGAAATGCAAGCTGCACAGGTTGGGTGAACAGAATGTGCAGATCTCTGTGTCCAGTGAACCTTAGCACTTGGCCACAGCTGGCTATGCAGGTATGGGGGATGGGCAAGGCGGCGTTTTCATGATTAGAAAGAGTATCTAATGTAAGACAAGGCTCACCGCAAAAGTGACAGTTAGGATGCATGAGAATTTTAGTTGTTGGTGGGTTGAATAATTTTAACTTATTTTATTTTCTTTCTCAGTCAGGACTGCAATCTTGGGTTAAAATCACAAAGATGCTAAATTTGGTACAGGCAACAATGTATTCTTTTTTTTATTGGATTTAATTTAATTTAATTTTTTTATAGAACAGGTTCTTATTAGTTATCTATTTTGTACATATTAGTGTATATATGTCAATCCCAATCTCCCAAATCATCCCACCCTCACCCACCACCCACTTTCCCCCCTTGGTGTCCATATGTTTGTTCTCTACATCTGTGTCTCTATTCCTGCTTGGCACACGGGTTCATCTGTACCATTTTTCTTGATTCCACATATATATGTTAATATATGATATTTGTTTTTCTCTTTCTGAATTACTTCACTTTGTATGACAGTCTCTAGGTCTATCCATGTCTCTACAAATGACCCAGTTTTGTTCCTTTTTATGGCTGAGTAATATTCCATTTTATATATGTACCACATCTTCTTTATCCATTTGTCTGTTGATGGGCATTTAGATTGCTTCCATGACCTGGCTATTGTAAATAGTGCTGCAATTAACATTGGGGTGCATGTGTTTTTTTGAATTATGGTTTTCTCTGGGTATATGCCCAGTAGTGGGATTGCTGGGTCATATGGTAATTCTATTTTTAGTTTTTTAAGGAACAGCCATACTGTTCTCCATAGTGGCTGTATCAATTTATATTCCAACCAACAGTGCAAGAGGGTTCTCTTTCCTCCACACCCTCTCCAGCATTTGTTGTTTGTAGATTTTCTGATGATGTCCATTCTAACCGGTATGAGGTGATACTTCATTGTAATTTTGATTTGCATTTCTCTAATAATTAGTGATGTTGAGCATCCTTTCATGTGTTTGTTGGCAATCTGTATGTCTTCTTTGGAGAAATGTCTATTTAAGTCTTCTGCCCATTTTTTGATTGGGTTGTGTGTGTTTTTTTTTTTTTAATATTAAGCTGCATGAGCTGTTTATATATTTTGGAGATTAATCCTTTGTCCATTGATTCATTTGCAAATATTTTCTCTCATTCTGAGGGTTGTCTTTTCATTTTGCTTATAGTTTCCTTTGCTGTGCAAAAGCTTTTAAGTTTCATTAGGTCCTATTTGTTTATTTTTGTTTTTATTTACATTACTCTAGGAGGTGGGTCAAAAAAGATCTTGCTGTGATTTATGTCAGTGTTCTTCCTATGTTTTCCTCTAAGAGTTTTATAGTGCCCGGTCTTACATTTAGGTCTTTAATCCATTTTGAGTTTATTTTTGTGTATGGTGTTAGAGAGTGTTCTAATTTCATTCTTTTACATGTAGCTGTCCAGTTTTCCCAGCACCATTTATTGAAGAGACTGTCTTCTCCATTGTATATCCTTGCCTCCTTTGTCATATATTCTTATGTCATGATTTGACCTTTAAATTATTAGTGCCAGACATGGGTAAGCAACACTAGACCACTTCCTTCAAATTCTATTTCTTTTCATTGTATTTTAAATGATTTTCTATGGAACAGTTCATTATCAAATACATGGACCACAAAAAAAGAACACATGTATTATACATGTAAGTTATTACACATGATGATAAAATGAACACATTTAAAGTCAGCACATACTTAAATGCAAAACATTTCCAAATAAAAAATTTACATGTGTGCACTGCCTTAGTCTCATCTCTCTGCTTAAATTTTACATGAGTCATTTCCTTTTCTTATTTCAATATTTCATAGAGTGAATAGCCATGTACATATGTATGCATATCTGAATAATACATCAAGCATTTTCCTTGTTTTAGGGTCATGAGTAATAGCATCACGCTGAAAGTACCATTCTGTGACTCATTTTCTATTAAATTTTGTTTCTAAAATTAATCCATGTCATCCTTTCAAGTCCAACTAATTTATTTTCAATTTTTATAGTGTTGCAACTTGTGAATATATCACAATTTATTCATGTACTCTTCTATTGATGGACAACATTTCCAGATTTCTTACTATTATGAAGAATTTTGCTGGGCTTCCCTGGTGGCACAGTGGTTGAGAATCTGCCTGCCGATTCAGGGGACATGGGTTCGAGCCCTGGTCTGGGAAGATCCCACATGCCGTGGAGCAACTAGGCCCGTGAGCCACAACTACTGAGCCTGCATGTCTGGAGCCTGTGCTCCGCAACAAGAGAGGCCACGATAGTGAGGGGCCCGCACACCACGATGAAGAGTGGTCCCCGCTTGCCGCAACTGGAGAAAGCCCTAGCACAGAAACGAAGACCCAAAACAGCCAAAAATAAATAAATAATAATTTTTTAAAAAAAGAATTTTGCTAACAACCATTCTTGAATATATCTCATGCCTATGTATGGGACTTTATGTAGGTGTTATACCTAAGAATGTAAATTGCTTGAATGAAGGGTGAGTGTGTTGAAATTTATAAGATAATGCCAAATTATTTTTCAAAGTGTTTGTAACAAATAATGCTCCAGCAACATATAAGAGGATTTCTTATTCCATAATCTCACTAACTTATATTTTCAAACTTCTTAACTTTTGCTACTCTCATTATATGTAAAATCTAACATTATTGTTGTCTTAATTTATATTTTATTACTTACTAAGGAAATTGAGAATCTCTTTTATTAATACTTTAAATTCAGGACTGGGGTTCATAGTGTCTGAAATATTTATACTATTTTTAAAAAATTTTGCTTATTTTCATATGGAGGTTTATTTCCCATTCAGTAGGTTGTCTTTTTGTTTTATCAATGGTTTCTTTGCTGTGCAAAAGCTTTTAATTTTAATTAGGTTCCATTTGTTTATTTTTGCTTTTATTTCCTTTACTTTAGGAGATGGATCCAAAAAAATTATATATTGCTATGATTTATGTCAAAGAGTATTCTGCCTAGGTTTTTCTCTACGAGTTTTATCATATCTGGTCTTACATTTAGGTTTTTAATCCATTTTGAGTTTATTTTTCTGTATGGTGTTAGAGACATATATAAACAGTTCATACAACTCAACATCAAAAAAACAAACAACCCAATTAAAAATGGGGAAGAAGAACTGAATAGACATTTTTCCAAACAGGAAATACAGATGGCTGACAGGCACATGAAAAGATATCCAACATCACTAAACATCAGGGAAATGTAAATCAAAACCACAATGACATATCACCTCACACCTGTCAGACAGTCTGTCATCAAAAAGAATGCAAACAACAAATGTTGGCAAGGATGTGGAGAAAAGGGAACCCCCGTACACTGTTGGTGGGAATGTAAATTGGTGCAACCACTGTGGAAAAGAGTATGGAGGTTTCCCAAAAAACTAAAAAATAGAACTACCATATGACCTAACAATTCCACTCCTAAGTATATATCTGAAAAAAAGCCCCACTAATTTGAAAAGATATATGTACCTCAATGTTCATAGCAGCATTATTTACAATTGCCAAGATATGGAAGTAACCTAAGTGTCCATCAACAGATGAATAGATAGAGAATATATGGTATATATGTATAATGGAATACTACTCAGTCATGAAAAAATGTTGCCATTTTCAGCAACATGGACTGACATGGATGTCACTATGTTAAGTGAAATAAATCAGACAGAGACAGACAAATACTGTATGATATCACGTATGTGTGGAATCTAAAAAATACAACAAACTAGTGAATATAACAAAAAAGAAGCAGACGCATATATATAGAAAACAAACTAGTCATTACCATCAGGGGAGTGGGAGGTACAAACTATTGGGTGTAAGATAGGCTATGATGATGTATTGTACAATACAGGGAATATAGTGAATATTTTTGTAATAACTGTAAATAGTGTAAACTTTAAAAATTATGTAAATTTTTTAAAAAATGTAATTAAAAAATAAATAAATGTAGCTGTTCAGTTATCCCTGCACCATGTATTGAAGACACTGTCTTTTCTCCATTGCATATTCTTATCTTCTCTGTCATAGATTAATTGACCATAAGTGTGTTGTTCTATTTCTGGGCTCTATATTCTGTTCTACTGATCTATGGGTCTGTTTTTGTTTCACTACCATGCTATTTTGATTACTGTAGCTTTGTTGGAGAGACTGAAGTTAGGCAACAGGATACCTCCATCTTTGTTCTCTCTTTTTATCTCAAAATTGCCTGGCTAATTGGGGTCTTTTTGCTTTCATGTAAGTTTTAGGATTACTTGTTCTAGTTCTGTGAAAAATGTCCTGGGTATTTTGATAGGGATTGAATTAAATCTGTAGATTGCTTTGGGAAGTATGGACATTTTAACAATATTAATTCCAATCCATGAAGGTGGCATATCTTTCATTTCTTTGTATCATCTTCAATTTCCTTCATCAATATTTTATAGTTTTCAGAGCATAGGTTGTTCACCTCCTTGGTTAAGTTTATTCTTAGGTGATTTATACAGGACTTTTTTCTTATTTTCTCTTTCTGGTAGTTGATTATTAATTAATAGAAAAGCAATAGATTTCTGTATATTATTCTTGTATCTGGTAACTTTACTGAATTCATTTATTAGTTCTAATAGATTTTTGCTGGAGACTTTAGGGTTTTCTATATAAATTATCATGTCATCTGCAAATAGTTACAGCTTTACTTCTTCCTTTCCAATGTGATGCATTTTATTTATTTTTCTTGTCTGATTGCTGTGGCTAGGACTTCCAATACTATGCTAAATAGAATTGGGCAGCATGAGCATCCTTGTCTTCTTCCTGATTTTAGGAGAAAAGCTTTCAGTTTTTCTCTGTTGAGTATGATGTCAACTGGGTTAGTGGGTTTGTCATATATGGCACATTATTATGTTGAGATATTTCCCATGATACTCACTTTTATGAGAGTTATTGTCATAAATGTATGTTGAACTTTGTCAGATGCTTTTTCTGCAACTATTGATATGATCATGTGATTTTTATCCTTCCTTTTGTTAATGTGGTTTATCACATTATTTAGCTTTGAGAATATAGAATGATCCTTGAATCTCTGGAATAAATCCCACTTGTTCCTGGTGTATGATTCTTTTTTATATATTGTTGGATTTTTTGCTCATTTCCTTTTTTTAACATCTTTATTGGAGTATAATTGCTTTACATTGTTGTGTTAGTTTCTGCTGTATAACAAAGTGATTCAACTATACGTATACTTATATCACCATATCCCCTCCCTCTTATGTCTCCATCCCACGCTCCCTGACCCAGCCCTCTAAGTGGTCAGAAAGCACCAAGCTGATCACCCTGTGTTATGCAGCTGCTTTCCACTAGCTATCTATTTTACATTTGGTAGGATATATATGTCCATGCCACTCTCTCACTTCGTCCCAGCTTAACCTTACCACTCCGCGTGTCCTTAAGTCCATTCTCTACGTCTGCATCTTTATTCCTGTCCTGCCCCTAGGTTCTTCAGAACATTTTTGTTTTTTGATTCCATATATATATATATGTATATATATGTGTGTGTGTGTGTGTGTGTTAGCATATGGTATATGTTTATCTCTTTCTGACTTGCTTCACTCTGTGTGACAGATTCTAGATCCATCCACCTCACTACAAATAACTCAATTTTGTTTCTCTTTATAGCTGAGTAACGTTCCATTGTATATATGTGCGACATCTTCTATATTCATTCATCTGTTGAAGGACACTTAGGTTGCTTCCATGACCTGGTTATTGTAAATAGAGCTGCAAAGAATATTGTGATACATGACTCTTTTTGAATTATGGTTTACTCAGGGTATTTGTCAAGTAGTGGGATTGCTGGGTCATATGGTATTTCTATTTTTAGTTTCTTAAGGAACCTCCATAGTGTTCTCCACAGTGGTTATATCACCTTATATGTAAATTGTAAATTCCCACCAACAGTGCAAGAGGGTTCCCTTTCCTCCACACCATCTCCAGCATTTATTGTTTGTAAATTTTTTGATAATGGACATTCTGACTGCTGTGAGGTGATACCTCAATGTAGTTTTGATTTGCATTTCTATAATGATTAGTGATGTTGAGCATCCTTTCATGTATTTGTTGGCAATCTGTATATCTTCTTTGGAGAAATGTGTATTTAGGTCTCCTGCCCATTTTTGGATTGGGTTATTGGTTTTTTGATATTGAGCTGCATGAGCTGCTTGTAAATTTTAGAGATTAATCCTTTGTCAGTTGCTTCATTTGCAAATATTTTCTCCTATTCTGAAGGTTGTCTTTTCATTTTGTTTATGGTTTCCTTTGCTGTGCAAAAGCTTTTAAGTTTCATTAGGTCCCATTTGTTTGTTTTTGTTTTTGTTTCCCTTTCTCTAGGAGGTGGTTCAGAAAGAATCTTGCTGTGATTTATGCCATAGAGTGTTCTGCCTATGTTTTCCTCTAAGAGTTTTATAGCGTCTGGCCTTACATCTAGGTCTTTAATCCATTTTGAGTTTATTTTTGTGTATGGTGTTAGGGACTGTTCTAATATCATTCTTTACATGTAGCTGCCCAGTTTTCCCAGAACCACTTATTGAAGAGGCTCTCTTTTCTCCATTGTATATTCTTGCCTCCTTTATCAAACATAAGATGACCATATGTGCATGGGTTTATCTCTGGGCTTTCTATCCTGTTCCATTGATCTATATTTCTGGTTTTGTGCAAGTACCATACTGTCTTGATTCCTGCAGCTTTGTAGTATAGTCTGAAGTCAGGAAGCCTGACTCCTCCATTTCTGTTTTTCTTTCTCAAGATTGCTTTAGCTATTCAGGGTCTTTTTTGTGTTTCCATACAAATTGTGAAATTTTTTGTTCTAGTTCTATGAAAAATGCCATTGGTTTGATAGGGATTGTACTGAATCTATAGATTGTTTTTGGTAGTATAGTCATTTTCACAGTGTTGATTCTTCCAATCCAAGAACTTGGTGTGTCTCTCTTACTGTTTGTATCAACTTTAATTTCTTTCATCAGTGTCTTATAGTTTTCTGCATACATGTCTTTTGTCTCCTTAGGTAGGTTTATTCCTAGATATTTTATTCTTTTTGTTGCAGTGGTAAATGGGAGTGTTTCCTTAATTTCTCTTTCAGATTTTTCATCATTAGTGTATAGGAATGCGAAAGATTTCTGTACATTAATTTTGTATCCTGCTACTTTCCCAAATTCATTGATTAGCTCTAGTAGTTTTCTGGTAGCAACTTTAGCATGCTCTATGTATAGTATCATGTCACTTGCAAACAGTGACAGTTTTACTTCTTCTTTTCCAACTTGGATTCCTTTTATTTCTTTTCCTTCTCTGATTGCTGTGGCTAAAACGTCCAAACTATGTTGAATAACAGTGGTGAGAGTGGGCAACCTTGTCTTGTTCCTGACCTTAGTGGAAATGGTTTCAGTTTTTCACCACCGAGAACGATGCAGGCTGTGGGTTGGTCATATATGCCCTTTATTATATTGAGGTATGTTCCTCTATGCCTACTTTCTGGAGAGTTTTTATCATAAATGGGTGTTGAATTTTCTCAAAAGCTTTTTCTGCATCTATTGAGATTATCACATGGTTTTTATCCTTCAAACTGTTAATATGGTGTATCACAATGATTCATTTGGGTATACTGAAGAATCCTTGCTTTCTTGGGATAAACCCCACTTGATCATGCTGTATGATCCTTTTAATTTGCTGTTGGATTCTGTTTGCTAGTATTTAGTTGAGGATTTTTGCATCTATGTTCATCAGTGATATTGACTTATAGTTTTCTTTCTTTGTGACATCTTTGTCTGGTTTTGGTATCAGGGTGATGCTGGCCTTGTAGAATGAGTTTGGGAGTGTTCCTCCCTCTGTTATATTTTGGAAGAGTTTGAGAAGGATAGGTGTTAGCTCTTCTCTAAATGTTTGATAGAATTCACCTGTGAAGCCTTCTGGTCCTTGGCTTTTGTTTGTTGCAAGATTTTTAGTCACAGTTTCAATTTCAGGGTTTTAACTGGTCTGTTTATATTTTCTATTTCTTCCTGGTTCAGTCTCAGAAGGTTGTGCTTTTCTAAGAATCTGTCCATTTCTTCCGGTTTGTCCATTTTATTGGCATATAGTTGTTTTTAGTAATCTCTCATGATCCTTTGTATTTCTGCAGTGTCAGTTGTTACTTCTCCATTTTCATTTCTAATTATGTTGATTTGAGTCTTTTCCCTTTTTTTTTTTTTGATGAGTCTAGCTAATGGCTTATCAATTTTGTTTATCTTCTCAAAGAACCAGCTCTCAGTTTTGTTGTTCTTTGCTACTGTTTCCATCATTTCTTTTTCATTTGTTTCCGATATGATTTGAAGATTAATTTCCTTCTGCTAACTTTGGGCTTTTTTTGTTCTTCTTTCTCTATTTGCTTTAGGTGTAAGTTTAGGATGTTTATTTGAGATTTTTCTTGTTTCCTGAGGTAGGATTTTATTGCTGTAAACTTCCCACTTAGAACTGCTTTTGCTGCATCCCATAGCTTTTGGGCAGTCGTGTTTTCATTGTCATTTGTTTCTTGGTATTTTTTGATTTCCTCTTTGATTTCTTCAGTGATCTCTTGGTTATTTAGAAGCATATTGGTTTAGCCTCCATGTGTTCGCATTTTTTACATTTTTTTTCCTGTAATTGACATCTAGTCTCATAGTGTTGTGGTCAGAAAGGATGCTTAATATTAACTCAATTTTCTTATATTTACCAAGGCTTGATTTGTGATTCAAGTTATTAACTATCCTGGGAAATGTTCCATGAGCCCTTGAGAAGAAAGTGTCTTCTTTTGTGTTTGGATGGAATGGCCTATAAATATCAATTAAGTCCATCTTGTTTAATATGTCATTTAAAGCTTGTGTTTCCTTATTTATTTTCATTTTGGATGATCTGTCCAGTGGTGAAAGTGTGTTGTTAAAGTACCCTACTATTATTTTGTTACTGTCGATTTCCCCTTTTATGGCTGTTAGCATTTCTCTTATGTATTGAGGTGCTCCTATATTGGATGCATAAATATTTACAGTTGTTATATCTTCTTCTTGAAATTGATCCCTGATCATTATGTAGTGTCCTTCTTGTCTCTTGTAATAGACTTTATTTTAAAGTCTACTTTGTCTGATATGAGAATTGCTTCTCCAGCTTTCTTTTGATTTCCATTTTCATGGCATATCTTTTTCCATCCCCTCACTTTCAGTCTGTATGTGTCCCTAGGTCTGAAGTGGGTCTCTTGTGGACAGCATATATATGGGTCTTATTTTTGTATCCATTCAGCCTGTCTATGTCTTTTGGTTTAAGCATTTAATCCATTTACACTTAAGGTAATTATTGATATGTATGTTCCTATTACCATTGTCTTAATTGTGTTGGGTTTGTTTTTGTAGGTCTTTTCCTTCTCTTATGTTTCCTGCCTAGAGAATTTCCTGTAGAATTTGTTGTAAAGCTGGTTTGGTGGTGCTGAATTCTCTTAACTTTTGCTTGTCTGTAAGGTTTTTAATTTCTCTGTAGAATCAGAATGAGATCCTTACTGGGTGGCGTAATCTTCGTTGTAGGTTTTTCCCTTTCATCAACTATAAATATGTCCTGCCACTCCCTTCTGGCTTGCAGAGTTTCTGCTGAAAGATCAGTTGTTAACCTTATGAGGATTCAGTTGTATGTTGTTTGTTGTTTTTCCCTTGCTGCTTTTAATATTTTTTCTTTGTATTTAATTTTTGATAGTTTGATTAATATGTGTCTTGGCCTCTTTCTCCTTGGACTTATCCTGTATTTGAGTCTCTGAGCTTCCTGGACTTGATTGACTGTTTCCTTACCCATATTAGTGAAGTTTTCAACTATAATCTCTTCAAATATTTTCTCATCCCTTTCTTTTTCTCTTCTTCTTCTGGGACCCTTATAATTTGAATGTTGGTGCGTTTAATGTTGTCCCAGACGTCTCTGAGACTGTCTTCAATTCTTTTCATTCTTTTTTCTCTATTTTGCTCTGAGGTAGGTATTTCCACTATTTTATCTTCCAGGTCACTTATCTGTTCTTCTGCCTCAGTTATTCTGCTATTGTTTCCTTCTAGAGAATTTTAAATTTCATTTATTGTGTTGTTCATCATTGTTTGTTTGCTCTTTTTTCTTCTATGTCCTTGTTAAGCGTTTCTTGTGATTTCTTCACTCTATTTCCAAGATTTTGGATCATCTTTACTATCATTACTCTGAATTCTTTTCAGGTAGACTGCCTATTTCCTCTTTGTTTGTTTGGTCTGGTGGGTTTTTATCTTGCTCCTTCATCTGCTGCATATTTCCCTGTCTTCTCATTTTGTTTAACTTACTGTGTTTGGGGTCTCCTTTTCTCAAGATGAAGGTTCGTAGTCCCCACTGTTTTTGGTGTCTGCCCCCAGTGGGTAAGGTTTGTTCTGTGGTTTGTGTAGGCTTCCTGGTGGAGGTAACTGGTGCCTGTGTTTTTTTGGATGAGGCTGGATCTTGTCTTTCTGGTGGGTAGGACTGCATCTGGTGGTTTGTTTTGGGGTGTCTGTGAACTTATTATGATTTTTGGCAGCCTCTCTGCTAATTGGTGAGGTTGTCTTCCTGTCTTGTTAGTTGTTTGGCATCGGGTGTCCAGCACTGGAGCTTGCTGTTCATTGAGTGAAGCTGGGTCTTAACTTTGAGATGGAAATCTCAGGGAGTGAGCTCACTGATTGATTTTACATGGGGCCAGGAGGTCTCTGCTGGTCCAATGTCGTGAAATTGTCTCTCCCACCTCAGAGGCTTAGGCCTGACAGCCGGCTGTAGTACCAAGACCCTGTCAACCATGCAGCTTTTGGGAAGTCTGAGGTCTTCTGCCAGCATTCAGTAGGTGTTCCGTAAGAGTTGTTCAGCATATAGATGCATTTTTGATGTACTTGTGAGGAGGAAAGTAATCTTCATGTCTTACTCCTCCATCATCTTGAAGGTCCTCTCTCTTCAAACCTCCTGTTGCTAGAGGATCCACATTTCATCTAGGAAGGACATAAATCTGGCAATCTCACTTCAGGCCTAGTCCATCCACCTTTTTTTCCTTTGTGCTTAGTCTGTTTCACTTGCTCTTAATGGGCCCCATACAGAGACCCTGCTCCTGGCCCTTCAGACCAGAGGTGCTCATGAAATGGCTGAGCCGACACCTCAGCTTGGGACATGAGCTGAATCTCCTCACAGGACACCCCGATTTTTTGCTAATATTTTACTGAGGATTTTTGCATCTATATCAGAGATACTGGTCTGTAATTTTTTTTATAATGCCTTTGAGAAGTTCTTTATCTCTCCTTCATTTCTAAATGATAACCTTGTTGGGTAGAGCATCCTAGGTTGCAGATTTTTCCCTTTCACTCCTTTAAATATATCATGCCACTCCTCTCTGGCTGGCAAGATTTCTCCAGAAAAACCAGCTGATAGCCTTTTGGGTGTTCCCTTTTATTAACTCTGTTTTTCTCTTGCTGCCTTTAGAATTATCTCTTTATCTTTAACATTTGCCATTTTAATTACAATATATTTTGTTGTGGATTTGTTTAGGTTCATCTTGTTTGGGACCCTCTGTGCTTCTTCTACATGGATATCTGTTTCCTTCTGCAGCTTTGGGAACTTTTCAGTCATAATCTCATCAAATACATTTTCAACCCCTTCCTCTCTTCTCCTTCTTGGACCTCAATAATGAAAATGTTGCTTGATTTTATCACAGAAGTCCCTTAAACTCTTTTCATTTTGTTTGTTTTTCTTTTTGCTCTTCTGATAGATGATTTCCATTATTGTCTTCCAGATTGCTTATGTATTCTTCTGTATCACCTAGTCTGCTGTTATTTCCTTCTAAGTATGTTTTCACTTCAGGTATTTTATTCTCTAGTTCTAATTATTTTTGTAAAATATTTTCTAGTTCCTTGTTAATATTTTCACTGTGTCATCTATTCTTTTCTCTAATTCAGTTAACATTTTTATTACTAATGCTTGGAACTCTTTATCTGGTAAATTATTTATTTCTTTTATTAGTTGTTTTGTGGGAGGTTTCTCTTGTTCTTTCAACTGAAACAAATTCCTCTGTCTTCTCACTTTGCTTAACTTTCTCCATATCTATGAAACTAGGTTAAACAGTTACCTGTTCTGGTCTTGAAATAGTGTCCTCATGTAGGAATGTCTCTATACAGTCTACATGAACCCAGTGTTTCTGGTGGGAGATCTGGATCTGATCTGATCATGAGTCACATCTTCCTACATGTTGTGCTGGCAGCTATCACCTTAGTAGTACATGGGTCAGAAGATTGAGGGGCTAGATCCAGAGCCAGGGCTTCTCCTCTGCTCAGTGATCAACACACCTAATTGGGGACAGGGGCAGGTTCCAAGCTGTTGAAGCAGAAGCCCTTAGGGTTTTTGTCTGAGCTGGCTCTGTTCCAAAGTGTATGTTTTTCCTCTCTTCCAACATGGGCACCCTCGCCCCAGAAAGGAGCAATGCTGGAACAAGAGAGGCTGGAGCAGGTGCTTACTGTGGGTCAGGGCTTGAGCTGTGGTGGTCCCGGTCCCAGTCAGAGTTCCAGACTGTTCCTGATGGGCTGCCTCCATAAATGAAGTAATGGCTCCCCCCTCACTGTTCAGATGCCATTCCAAGTCTGGTCTGAGCTGCTCTATTCCTCACAATTGAGCACTCCCCTCACCCTTCACCTTGCCTTAGTGTGGAGCTGCATTGCAGAGTAAGTGAGGCTGGAATGGGTGCCCAGCTCAGGCTGGGGCTCACACATTGGCAGTTGCAGGGGAACCAGCCAGAGTCACCTGCAGTTTCAACCTGCTTCCTCCAACTTTGTTTAGAAAGTGAGAAAGTGTATGCACACTCTTCATAAGTGGAGTTTAAGTATCTTACAATTCTGTTAGTCCACTGGTTTTCAAACCAGCTAAGGGTATTCCTCTTCCTGGTGTCCAACCCCAGGGCTAAGGTACCCAACATGTGGCTCAAACCACTGATTCACCAGGGAGTATCTCTGCCTATGTAATGCCCTTCATCTTCTGTGTCCCCTTCTAGGGGCACAGGTTCATACCTGATCACTTCTCTTCCTACCAAATTCCCTGTGGATTTTTCTTACAGCCTTGGTTGTATAGGAGTCTTTCTGCAAGTCTCTAGTTAGTTTTCAGTGAGAACTGCCCCACATGTAAAGATATTTTTGATGTGTTCATGGGGGGAGGTGAACTCCACATCCTTTTACTCCACCATCTTCATCTTCTCCCCTATAGCTGAATTTTTAATCCAATCTGAAAAAATCTTTATTTGGACTAATGGGTTTAATTAATTCATATTTGTTTTTATTTATGAGATTTAATTTTTCTTATTACCTAAATTTATTCTTTCTACTTATCTCATGTATTATGCTTCTTTTTCCCTTTATTGCTGAACACTTTATTTTCTCATAGCTCCCAAATTTTCTATATTCTTTTTGGTTTTTTTTTTTTTTTTTCTTTCAATGGTTACCCTTGAAATTCTACTATTTTGACTTGAGTCTAATGTTAATTAAATTTACTCTTTTCCTTACAAATGCAAATTCCTTAAAGAACTTTAATACCAATCAACCTCTAGATGATTTACATGCTAACATTTTCCAGGGTTTTGGTCTGAAATTTTCTATTCCTTCCAATTATGCATTGCTGTTAATTTTACATTATTATTATGATCCTCATTTTTAAAAATTTTATATGGATAATTCTTATACTACATTTTTTTACTAATATTTATGCCTACCATTCATTCTTGTATTTCACACCTTTCTACTGTGATATTTCCTTTCTTTCTGAAGTGAAATTCTATTGCTGATAAACTATCTACCTTTGTTTTTATGAAAATGTCTTCACGTTTCCATTGTTCTGAAAAGAGCCATATATAGAAGAAAAGTGACCAATTAAAAATAAAACTAAAATGTTAAAATATTCAGCTAAAATAATTTGAATGGAGAAGGAGAACTCAATGAAGTCCATGAAAGTAAAAAGCCTTATCTATTTTGGTCACTGATGAACCCCAGTCTGAACCCCAATCATGTGACGGATACCTGAACATACCATATGCTCAATAATTATTCAATGATGTAATGCCCAATCATGTATAATTAGGAACTTTGAATCACATCCTTTTACAGCAGGAAAAGAATGATTAGAAGGGAACACATGTGCTACCATTGAAATAGTAAAGTTATACAAGGACAGAAAAATTCCAAAGCTGGGAAAAAGAACATCTGAAAGAAAATTAAACAGTTATTGGCCCTCCCTAAGACTTGTGAGCATTGTCTCTGTAAATATGAATAATTGCTTCAGTGTAGAAATCAGTGGTAAGTGATTCTCTAATTAAAACAAATGTGGGGATTTGAGAAAATTTTTTATTTAAGCACATTTAATAAGTTGAAGAAATTTCAGAGCAACAAGCTCTGACAGCAGCCAATGCCACACAGGACTAAAGTGCCTCAGGGACATGTTGAGTATG
Organism: Eubalaena glacialis; assembly: GCF_028564815.1. Taxonomy (NCBI): domain Eukaryota; kingdom Metazoa; phylum Chordata; class Mammalia; order Artiodactyla; family Balaenidae; genus Eubalaena; species Eubalaena glacialis. The sequence continues at coordinate 36,942,096 of NC_083731.1, read as the reverse complement.
AGATTAACACCGTGAAGAATGTAAGTGTTTTTGGAGGATAGCTTGTGGCAGATGTGTGGTGCTCTGTTCCTAGAAGAGAAAGGACCTTTTCACCAGATAGAACTCATAATCAGTTCAGAACTTGGTGTCAAGGAAAGTTGAGGGATAGTGGAAATTATGTGATTTTAAATATGTTAGATGAGGAAGAAAACAGCTTCAAGACATGAGGATTTGGGCCTATGAGAGTACATTTCTAAATAAAGTAAGTGGTGAAGGATATCTAAAATACAACTTTCAGTACACGATATGAATAACACCCTTTCTCCTCTTCACATCACAATCCCTTAACTGACAGAAGATTACTTTTAATCCAGTTTAAGGTCTGAAAGAATTATATCCACTGTGATGGTTAATTTTATGTGCCAACATGGCTGGTCCACAGAGCACAGATAATATGTTCAAATATTATTCTGAATGTTTCTGTGAGGATGTTTTTGGATAAGATTAATAATAAATCAGTGGAATGGCCTTTTTAAGACTCAGTTATAGTGCCAGTTAGGTGTCAATATCTTGAAGAACTGGGGCCAGGTTCTCCAAGAGGTTGTATATGCTCTGAGTCAGTATCCAGTGTATGGTGCTCTTTCTCAGATAACCAAGATACACAGATATAGAAATGAAAGGAGAGAAATGGGAGTTGCACTCCTTACTATATTACCCCTAGTCACCCACTAGCAAACTATTTGCTTCCTGTCCCTGTGACCTTATACTCCATTGGTCTAGAGGTCATAGTTCCAAAGGAAGAAACGCTTCCACCAGGAAACACAACAATGATTCTATTGAACTAGAGATTGAGACTGCCACTCAGCCACTTTGGGCTCAATGCCTCTGAATCAATAGGCAAAATGAAAGTTATGGTGTTGGCTGGGGTGAATCATCCTGAGTACTAAGTGGAAACTGGACTCTACTCCATAACAGAGATACCCTAAGAGATCTCCTATATTCTCCTGGAATATGGGAGATCTCTTAGGGCATCTCTCAGTATTACTATGACCTGTGATTAAAGTCAATGGAAAACTACAGTAATCCAGTCCAGACAGGTCTACTACTAGACCAGATTATTAAAGAATGGAGAAGGTTTGGGTCATTGTACCAGGTAAAAGACCGTGACCAGCTGAGGTGCTTGCTGAAGGCAAAGGGAATACAGGATGGGTAGTGGAAGACCATATTTATAAATACCAGCTATGATCATGGCACCAGTTACAGAAATGAAGACTATAATCGTCATGAGTATTCCTTCTTTATTTCGTTACAAATTTGTTTGTGTGATGTATATATACATATATATATATATATATATACATTTATACACATGTTTATGTATTTGTATGGTATATATGTGATACGTATTTTATGTATATTTATATATACATGTTGATGTAAATATTTTTATTTTCTCCCTTCTCTTATTCCCCTATCATGTAACATAAGATATATTGACTTTATATCATAATATTTAAGTATTCTTAACTTTACATTATGGTATGTTAGTTATGGAATATAAAGAATAATAAACATCAGTCAAGGAGTTTTCATCCTCTTCTGGGCAAAGAGTATGTTTTCTGTTGTATGCAGGATAGTTACATTGTGTTAGGTGGAAGTATGACTTTGTTATTTTCTTTATTTGGAGATTAAATATAGTTTAAGGAGAAGCATTTGGGTGCCATGTTGACAGGGGATGCTGGGTCATGGTTTTCAAGTAAGTAGTCAAACATTATTCTGGATGTTTCTATGAAGGTTTTTTGGATGTAAATACATTTAAATTGGTGGACTTTGAGTAGAACAGATTGTTCTCTGTAATGTGAGTAGGCCTCATGCAATCAGTTGAAGGTCTCAGTAGAACAAAAGACTGACTTCTCCCAAGCAAGGTGAAACTCTGCCAACAGATGGCCTTTGGACTTGAATTCAACACCTGTTCTTCCCTGTGTCTTCAGCTTGACTGCCTTTGGATTTTAGCTATCAATACCACATTGGCTCTGCCCTGGTGTCCAGCCTGTCAGTCCACCCTGCAAATTTTGGACTTGCCAGCCTTCACAATATCATGATCCAATTTCTTAAAGTTACAACCCCCCTCTCCATATATTAGTATGTATATACACTAATATATACAGTGACAGGAAAAACACTGACTATTATAGCCATTGTGGCAGAACCACAGTCTAGTTTGCTTATACTGAATGAATCTCAATGCAGCACACATAAGTTTATGACTGCTGACTTTTGTTTACCCCAAATAAATCCTATTATTAATGCTTGTGGAACATTTATAAACCAGCAGCTCTTATGGTTGAATGAAGAGGCTGAGTTTAGGGAGACAAAGAGACAGAGAGAGAGAGAAAGAGAAAGAAACAGATAGAGAGAGAGATTAAGAAAAATAGGCATACAAACATATGAGAATGTGACACTACTAGCTCAGCGTCTGGATCAGAGTACAAATTCAGTAAATGTAGCCTCTATTATCATAACCATTATCAACTGCAATTGTTATTGAATACAGAAAAGAATCATACCAAAAGGAGAAAATTAGACACACTATGGCTATGTTGATTAAAAAATGCTCAACCATGAGACAGCTGAATTTGAGTTGCACCTTTCTTTCCTACTTTATAATTCATCATAAGAATGTGAAAAAAACCCTGTTCTTTTAAAAAATGATTTATCTCCACTGATTATTATCCCATATATAGAAATAAACCAAAATTGAAATTCTTTCTACTTTGCAAAACAAAAGATGCTATAAACATGCAAGTCAATTTGAAAATCAGCATCTTAATGCTATAATTTTATTTAAATTTTATTTTATTTCATGTGTGTTTAATCTTCAGTGACTCTACAAAATAACTGAGGACCACTTACACCATATTGCATTTTCTTATAATTCTTATAATTAAGTGTTTTCTTTATTTTCTTGGTCAAAATTAAAGTATGTAAACAACAACTCCAACTGTCCACCAGTTACTGCCTATAGCTCAAAGCCAAGGAATTCTAGATAATGAATAGTTCTCCTCACCAAGCCTGAATTTGGCACAAAAATTACATAAGATATATAAAAAATATCTAAATTTCATCTAAATTTCAAATGTTAATCATACCTTACTAGAAATTATGTTGAACACAAATGAATTAAAACACTTGATCCAATGTCTGAAACTTACAAAATAGATTTTATAAAAAAGATCAAAACTAAATGCTGTCTATAAGAGATACATTTTACATTCAAAGATACAAATAGGTTAAAAGTGAAAGGATAGAAAAAATATACCATGCAAAATATAAACCAAACAGTGCAGTGGCTATACTGATATCAGACAAAATAGGCTTGAAGACAAAAACTTGTTACTAGAGACCAAAAAAAGAGACCTTTTTAATGATAATAGGGTCAATACATCAAGAAAATGTAAACATAGATGTATGTAAAAATAGAGCTCCAAAACACATAAAAACTGAAAGGATTGAAGGGGGGAATAGGCAATATAAAAATGATAGTTGAGGCTGCCATAACTCACTTGCAATGGAAGATAGAACAACTAGGCAGAAGTCAACATGAGAGTAGATGATTTGAACAATACCATAAACCAACTGGACCTAATATCTATAGAACACTATCCAACAATGACAAAATAAAAATTCTTCTCAAGTCACTTGATAGACCACAGACTTTGCTAAAAAGCAAGCCACAATAAATCTAAAAGGGCTAAAATCATACAAAACATATTTTTTCACCTCAATGGAATTAAAGTAGAAATTGAAAGAATAAAATTTGGGAAGTTCACTAATATGTAGATATTAAAAAATATAAAATAACTAATGAGTCAACAAAGTATTCATGAGAGAGAGAGAAAATACTTTGAGATGAATAAAAAGTAAAAGAAAATTTAGTGAAACTTATGGTTTGCAGCTAAAGCAGTGCTCAGGTGGCAATTTATACATATAAATACATATATTAAAATAAATCAAACACCTCAAATCAATAATTTAAACTTCTACCTTAAGAAACTGGAGAAGCAACAGCAAACTAAACCCAAAACAAGCAGAAAAAAAGAAATAAAGAATAATATGGCTAAAATGAATGACTTAGGGTATAGAAAAACAATGGATAAAATCCATGAAACCAAAGTTTGTTCTTTGAAAAGATCAAAAAAATTGAATAAAATTTAGTAACGTGCAGCAGGTTTTTTATCTTTCTATAATTAGGTTAGGAGAAAATAATAAAGAATCCACTGTAGTAGGAAGAAGCAAGAGTCTTCTTGGGTCTGACATTTGATGAGATAGGTATTCAGTTACTGTGAATCATAAACACAAATTAATCATATTAGGGATATTTATATTTCCAGAACTAATTAGTGTTATTTATGATTGTTTCCTTTGAGACTTGTTTATTTCTGTTCCAACCATTATGTTCTTTCTTTCAAATTAATTTCTAAATTAAAAAACATTCTATAAGTTTAACTTAGTTTGTAATGGATGTTACAAACTAAATAAAACTTTGATATGACCCCACAGGAAAAACAAATTCAACAAAATCTTAATATTAACCAATGTAATAATATACCATATTAAAAGAACAAAGATCAAAAACTTCATGATCATCTCACCAAAGATTTCATCTCAGATAATCTGACAAGATCTAATATGCTTTCATGATAGAAACACTTAACAATTTAGAAATAAGAGGAATTTCCTTAACCTAATAAAAGGAATCTCTGAAAAACCCATAAAAAACATTCATTATATGTAATAGATAAAGATAGAATTTTTTTCTCCTTCAGTTCAAGAACAAGACAAGAAACAAGAAGTTCTGGCCACTTCTAATCAACAATGTACTTTAAGTTCTGACCAGAAAATTAGGCAAAAAGATAAATAATAAGCATTCAGATTTAAGAAAAAGAAGTAAACTTATATTTATTTACACATGGCATGACCTTACATATATAAACCCTAAGAAATCCACTAAAAAGTATTAGAAGTAATAAACAAGTTCAGCAAGGTTGAAATATACAAGATTAATAATACATACACATTAATTGTATTTCCAAAAACTTTCAATGAGTAATACAAATATAAAAATATTTGAATTCTATTCCAACAACATAAGAAATTATGAAATGGCTAAGAATAAATTTTAAAAGGTAGTGAAAGATATTTACACTTAGAAATATAAAATACTCTGGAAAAAAATTAGAGAAGCTCAAAATAAATGGAAATACAAGTCTTTTTTGATGGACCAAAATATTTACCATTGTAAGTTTAGTGATTATGTTGAGCAACTGGAATTCCCATACATACAAGTGGGGGTGTAAAATTGTATTGCTACTTTGGAAAACTTGCAGGTTTTTTAAAATAATTTAAAAAATTAGAACTTAAAAAAAAATCCTATGATGCTATGATTTCCCAGCTAGAAATCTTCTAAAGAGGAATAAAAAAATATGTCCATAAAAAGATGTGTATAAAAATGTTCATAACAGCTACTTTCATAGTAGACAGAAACTGAAAGCAACCAAAATGTTCACAAAGAACAGATAAGCACATTGTGATGCTTTTTATACATTGGAAAACTACTCAGTAATAAAAAAAATAATAATTATCTATTGATAAAAGTAATAAATTGTATGAATCTCAACAATATTTTTATAAGTGAAAGACCATAGGCACAAAAGAGAACATATTGCTTGATTCCATCCATATTAAGTTCAAAAGCAAGAAGAACCTGGTCAAGGTAATAGAAATCAGAAGAGAGATGGTATGGAAAGTTTGACTGAAATGTGGCACAAAGAAAGTTTCAGAGATGATAAAAAATTTTTAAATTGGAGTGATGGTTATGACATATAGATACACACATATATATGTTTCTGTATTATATATATTTCTGTATATATGTAAGATAAATAATTAGAAAAATTATATTTTTATTAGATCAGATGACAAATGAGAAGCAGAGGAAAGAAGTAAGACATATACTGTATTTGTCAAGGTTCTCCAGAGAAACAGAATGAATAGGATGTGTGTGTATATGCACATGAAGAGAGACAGAGACAGAGACAGAGACAGAGAGACCTGAGTGCCAATTTTAAGGAATTGGTTCACACAATTGTGAGGATTAAGTCTGAAATCTGCAGGGCAGGCTGGCAGGTTGGAGACCCAGGGAAGAGTTGGTGTTGCAATCTCAAGTCCAAAGGCAGTATGGCAGTAGAGTTCCCTCTTTTTGGAGCCCTCAATCTTTTTTCTTAAGGCTGCCATTTGATTAGATGAGGCTTACATTATGTTGGGTGATATGCTTTATTCAAAGTGTACTGATTTAACTGTTAATTGTATATAAATATACCTTTGTAGCAATATCTGGCTTGATATGTGACCAAAAACTAGGTACAATGGGCTAGTCCAGTTAACATATAAAATTAACCATTGCATAAACCAATGTGATTATTGCTTATGGTAGAAAACTGAGGGGGGACTTTCAAGATGGCAGAGGAGTAAGACGTGGAAATCACCTTCCTCCCCACAAATACATCAAAAATACATCTACAGCTCCTACATAACACTTACTGAACGCTGGCAGAATATCTCAGACTCCCCAAAATGCAAGAAAATCACCACGTACCTGGGTAGGGCAAAAGAAAAAAAGAAAAAACAGAGACAAACGAATAAGGATGGGACCTGTGCCACTGAGAGGGAGCTGTGAAGGAGGAAAAGTTTCCACACATTAAGGAAGCCTCTTCACTGACGGAGACGGGAGGTGGGAGGGAGGGAAGCTTCGGAGCCATGGAGGAGAGTGCAGGGGTGCAGAAGGCAAAGCGGAGAGATTCCTTCACAGAGGATCGGTGTTGACCAGCCTGAGAGGCTAGTCTGCACACCTGCTGGGGTAGGTGGGCGCTGGGAGCTGAGGCTTGGGCTTCAGAGGTCAGATCCCAGGGAAAGAACTGGGGTTGGCTGCGTGAGCACAGCCTGAAGGGAGCTAGTGCAACACAGCTATCCAGGAGGGAGTCCGGGAAAAAGTCTGGACCTTCCTAAGAGGCAAGAGACCATTGTTTCAGGGTGCACAAGGAGAGGACATTCCTTTCCCAACTGCCCAAAGAAGGCAAAGCACCACCTAAACAAGCTCCAGAGACCAGTGAGAGCCATGGCTAACAGCTCAGACATAGGGACGGGCATGAAACTCTAATGCTGCTGTTGCAACCACCAAGAATCCTGTGTGCAAGCACAGGTCACTATCCACACCAGCCCGCCCCAGGAGCCAGGGCCCCATGATCCAGGAACAACTTCCCCAGGAGACTACACAGCACACCTCAGGCTATTGCAATGTCACGCCAGCCTCTGCCACAGCAGGTTCACACTGCATTCCAATTACAACTGCCATGCCCTTCCCTCCCCCCCCCCCCCCCCCCCCCGGTCTGAGTGAGCCAGGGTCCTCTAATCAGCTGCTGCTCTAACCCCGTCCTGTCTGGGTGAGAAGAGATGCCTAAGGGCAACCTACATACAGAGGTGGGGCTAAAACCAAAGCTGAAACGCAGGAGCTGTGTGAACCAAGAAGAGAAAGGGAAATTTCTCAGTGCAGCATCAGGAGCAGCAGATTAAATCCCCACAATCAACTTGATGTACCCTTCATTTGAAGAATAACTGAATAGACAATGAATCACACCAAAATTGAGGAGGTGGACTTTGAGAGCCACAGTAGACTTGGGGTTTGCTGTCTGCAATTGACTTGTTTCTGATTTTTATGTTTATATTAATATACTTTTTAGCACTTGTTTTCATTGGTGGATTTGTTTACTGGTTTGGTGGCTTACTTCTTTTTTTAATTATGATTACTTTTTTATTTTAATAATTTAAAAAAAAATTATTCATTATTTTTTTCTTTCTTTTTTTCTCCCTTTTCTTCTGAGCCATGTAGCTGACAGGGTCTTGGTGCTCTGGCATGGTGTCAGGCCTGAGCCTCTGAAGGGAGAGAGCTGAGTTCAGGACAGTGGACCACCAGAGACCTCTGGCCTCATGTAATATCAATCAGTGAGAGCTCTCCCAGAGATCTCTGTCTCAACACTAAGACCCAGCTCCACCCAATGGCAAGCAAGCTCCAGTGCTCAACACCCCAGGCCAAACAACTAGCAAGACAGGAACACAAACCCACCCATTAGCAGAGAGGCTGCCTAAAATCATAAGTTCACAGACATCCCCAAACCAACCAACAGACATGACCCTGCCCACCAGAGAGATAAGACCCAGCCCCACCCACCAGAAAACAGGCACCAATTCCCTCCACCAGGAAGCCTCCACAAGCCACAGAACCAACCTTACCCACTGGGGGAAGACACCAAAAAGAGTCAGAACTAGGAACTTGCAGCCTGAGAAAAGGAGACCCCAAACACAGTAAGTTAAACAAAATGAGAAGACAGAGAAATATGCAGCAGATGAAGGAGCAGGTAAAAAAAACACCAGATCAAACAAATGAAGAGGAAATAGGCAGTCTACCTGAAAAAGAATTCAGAGTAATGATAGTAAAGGTGATCCAAAATTTTGGAAATAGAGTGAAGAAATCACAAGAAACGTTTAACAAGGACCTAGAAGAACTAAAGACCAAACAAACAATGATGAACAACACAATAAATGAAATTAAAATTTCTCTAGAAGGAATCAATAGCAGAATAACTGAGACAGAAGAACAGATAAGTGACCTGGAAGATAAAATAGTGGAAATAACTACCACAGAGCAGAATAGAGATTAAAGAATGAAAAGAATTGAGGATAGCCTCAGAGATCTCTCGGACAACATTAAATGCACCAACATTCGAATTCTAGGGGTCCCAGAAGAAGAAGAGGAAAAGAAATGTATGAGAAAATATTTGAAGAGATTATAGTTGAAAACTTCCCTAATATGGGTAAGGAAATAGTCAATCAAGTCCAGGAAATGCAGAGAGTCCAATACAGGATAAATCCAAGGAGAAAGAGGCCAAGACACATATTAATCAAACAATCATACAAGGAAGAAATATTAAAGCAGCAAGGGAAAAGCAACAAACAACATAAAAGGGAATCTCCATGAGGTTAACAGCTGAACATTCAGCAGAAACTCTGTAAATCAGAAGGGAATGGTAGGACATATTTATAGTGATAAAAGGGAAAAACCTACAACCAAGATTACTCCAGCAAGGATCTCATTCAGAGTCAATGGAGAAATTTAAATGTTTACAGACAAGCAAAAGTTAGAATTCAGCACCACCAAACCACCTTTACAACAATTGCTATAGGTACTTCACTAGGAAGGAAACACAACAGAAGGAAAAGACCTACCAAAACAAACCCAAAACAATTTAGAAAATGGTGATAAGAACATATATATCAATAATTACTTTAAATGTAAATGGATTAAATGCTCCTACCAAAAGACATAGACTGGCTGAATGGATACAAAAACTAAACCTGTATATATGCTGTCTACAAGACCCACTTCAGACCTAGGGATGCATACACACTGAAAATGAGGGAATGGAAAAAGAAATTCCATGCAAATGGAGATCAAAATAAAGCTGGAGTAGTAATTCTCATATCAGACAAAACAACTACAAGAGACAAAGAAGGACACTACATAATGATCAAGGGATCAATCCAAGAAGATATAACAATGGTAATATTGTATGTACCCAACATAGGAGCATCTCAATACATAAGGCAAATGCTAACAGCCATAAAAGGGGAAATGAACAGTAACACAATAATAGTAGAGGACTTTAACATCCCAATTTCTCCAAAAGACAGATCAACCAAAATGAAAATAAATAAGGTAACACAAGCTTTAAATGATACATTAAACAAGATGGACTTAATTGATATTTATAGGACATTCCATCCAAACACAACAGAATACACTTTCCTCTCAAGTGCTCATGAACATTCTCCAGGATAGATCATATCTTGGGTCACAAATCAAGACTTGGTAAATTTAAGAAAATTGAAATCATATGAAATATCTTTTCTGACCACAATGCTATGAGACTAGATATCAATTACAGGAAAAAATCTGTAAAATAAAAACACATGGAGGCTAAACAATAAGCTATTAGACAACCAAGAGATCGCTGAAAAAAATCAAAGAGGAAACCAAAAATACCGAGAAACAAATGACCATGAAAACACGACAACCCAAAACCTATGGGGTGCAGCAAAAGCAGTTCTAGAGGGAAGTTTTTAGCAATACAATCCTACCTCAAGAAACAAGAAAAATCTCAAATAAACAACCTAACCATATACCTAAAGTAATTAGAGAAAGAAGAATAAGAAAACCTCTAAGTTAGCAGAAGGAAAGAAATTATAAAGATCAGATCAGAAATAAATGGAAAAGAAATGAAGGAAACAATAACAAAGATCAATAAATAAAAAGCTGGTTCTTTGAGAAGATAAACAAATTTGATAAACCATTAGCCAGACTCCTCAAGGAAAAGAAGAATACTCAGATCAACAGAATTAGAAATGAAAAAGGAGAAGTAACAACTGACACTTCAGAAATACAAAGGGTCATGAGAGATTACTACAAACAACTATATGCCAATAAAATGGACAAACCAGAAGAAATGGACAGATTCTTAGAAAAGCACAACCTTCTGAGACTGAACCAGGAAGAAATAGAAAATATAAATAGACCAGCCACAAGCACTGAAATTGAAACTGTGATTAAAAATCTTGCAGCAAACAAAAACCCAGGACAAGATGGCTTCACAGGCGAATTCCATCAAACATTTAGAGAAGAGCTAACACCTATTGTTCTCAAACTCTTCCAAAATATAATAGAGGGAGGAACACTCCCAAACTCATTCTACGAGGCCACCATCACCCTGATACCAAAACCAGACAAAGATGTCACAAAAAAAGAAAACTACAGGCCAATATCACTGATAAACACAGATGCAAAAATCCTCAACCAAATACTAGCAAACAGAATCCAACATCACATTAAAAGGATCATACAGCATGATCAAGTGGGGTTAATCCCAGGAATGAAAGGATTCTTCAATATACTCAAATCAATCAATGTGATACACCGTATTAACAAATTAAACGAGAAAAACCATGTGATAATCTCAATAGATGCAGAAAAAGCTTTCAACAATATTCAACACCCATTTATGATAAAAACCCTACAGAAAGTAGGCATAGAAGGAACTGACCTCAACATAATAAAGGCCATATATGACAAACCCACAACCAACACCATTCTCAATGGTGAAAAACTGAAACCATTTCCTCTAAGATCAGGAGCAAGACAGGGTTGCCCACTCTCACCACTATTATTCAACATAATTTTGGAAGTTTTAGCAACAGCAATCAGAGAAGAAAAAGAAATAAGAGGAATCCACATCAGAAGAGAAGAAGTAAAACTGTCACTGTTCTCAGATGACATGATACTATACATAGAGAATCCTAAGATGCTGCCAGAAAACTACTAGAGCTAATCAATGAATTTGGTAAAGTAGCAGGATACAAAATTAATGCACAGAAATCTCTCGCATTCCTATACACTAATGATGAAAATCTGAAAGAGAAATTAAGGAAACACTCCCATTTCCCATTGCAACAAAAAGAAGAAATTGCCTAGGAATAAACCTACCTAGGGAGATAAAAGACCTGTATGCAGAAAACTATAAGACACTGACGACAAAATTAAAGATGATACAAACATATGGAGAGATATACCATGTTCTTGGATTGGAAGAATGAAAATTGTGAAAATGACTATACTACCCAAAGCAATCTACAGATTCAATTCAATCCCTGTCAAACTACCAATGGCATTTTTCACAGAACTAGAACAGAAAATTTCACAATTTGTATGGAAACAGAGAAGACCCCAAATAGTCAAGCAATCTTGAGAAAGAAAAACGGAGCTGTAGGAATCAGGTTCCCTAACTTCAGACTATACTACAAAGCTACAGTAATCAAGACGCTGGAACAAAAACAGAAATATAGATCAATGGAACAGTATAGAAAGCCCAGAGATAAACTGACGCATATATGGTCGCCTTGTCTTTGATAAAGGAGGCAAGAATATACAATGGGGAAAAGATAGTCTCTTCAATAAGTGGTGCTGGGAAAACTGGACAGCTACATGTAACAGAATGAAATTAGAACACTTCCTAACACCATACCCAAAAATAAACTCAAAATAGGTTAAAGACCTAAATGTAAGATTGGACACTATAAAACCCTTAGAGGAAAACATAGGAAGAACACTCTTTGACGTAAGTTACGGCAAGATCTTTTTTGACCCACCTCCTAGAGTAATGGAAATAAAAACAAAAATAAACAAATGGGGCTAAAGAAACTTAAAAGCTTTTGCACAGCAAAGGAAACCTTAAACAAGATGAAAAGTCAACCCTCAGAATGGGAGAATATATTTGCCAATGAAATATCTGACAAAGGATTAACCTCCAAAATATACAAGCAGCTCATGCAGCTCAATATCAAAAAAACAAAAAACCCAATCCAAAAATGGGCAGAATACCTAAATAGACATTTCTCCAAAGGAGATATACAGATTGCCAACAAACACATGAAAGGATACTCAACATCACTAATTATTAGAGAAATGCAAATCAAAACTACAATGAGGTATCACCTCACACTGGTCAGAATGGCCATCATCAAGAAATCTACAAACAATAAATTTTACAGAGGGTGTGGAGAAAAGGAAACCCTCTTGCACCGTTGGTGAGAATGTAAATTGATACAGCCACTATGGAGGACAGTATGGTGGTTCCTGAAAAAACTAAAAATAGAATTACCATATGACCCAGCAGTCCCACTACTGGGCATATACCCTGAGAAAACCATAATTCAAAAAGAGACATGTACCATAATGTTCATTGCAGCCCTATTTACAATAGCCAGGACATGGAAGCAACCTAAGTGTCCATCAACAGATGAATGGATAAAGAAGATGTGGCACATATATACAATGGAATATTACTCAGCCATAAAAAGAAATGAAATTGAGTTATTTGTAGTGAAGTGCATGGACCTAGAGTCTGTCATACAGAGTGAAATAAGTCAGAGAGAGAAAAACAAATATCGTATGCTAACACATATATATGGAATCTAAGAAAAAAAAAAAAAAGGTTCTGACGAACCTAGGGGCAGGACAGGAATAAACATGCAGACATAGAGAATGGACCTGAGGACACGGGGTGGAGGAAGTGTAAGCTGGGACAACGTGAGAGAGTGGCATGGACTTATATACACTACCAAATGTAAGATAGATAGCTAGTGGGAAGCAGTCACATAGCACAGGGAGATCAGCTCAGTGCTTTGTGACCACCTAGAGTGGTGGGATAGGGAAGGTGGGAGGGAGACGCAAGAGGGAGGAGATATGGGGATGTATGTACATGTATAGCTGAATCACTTTGTTATAAAGCAGAAACAAACACACCATTGTAAAGCAATTACACCCCAATAAAGATGTTAAAAAAAAAAAAAAAGGAGACCATTCCCTGTCATTATTGAGGCAGAATTTCTTTCTTAGAGTACCACCTGTAGATTTATTTTTGCATGAGATAAATAAATCCTTATTTTCTTGAGCTATTATAATTGTCTCGCTTGTGTTTCACAAGCTCTAACTAATATACAGTAAAAAAGAGAACTTTAAGGACAGTATAATCATGGATACCAAGGAAAGAGGGTCTATTTTCTCTATTAAGTTCTAATACATGTCCAACAATATTAGAAAAATAAAATACATTTAAGCTTGAGCATAAATTCATTTGGCAGTTAAACAGGGAATACAATTGGTAAAATAGGAAAATTCTTATGTTTTTTATTTTTAATTTTTTTATACTTTTAATATTTCCTGATACATCCTCCGAAAAATATCAAAATTTTGAAAATATGAGATAGATCTATTAGTCATTTAGAAATTCCCAGATTATTCTAAGTACTATTTTATTACTATTTCTTCATTTAGCCCTTATTGCCTCCCATGGTAAGTTCTACTAACCCAAGCTGTTAATTAATAATCATTGATGACAATAAACAAAGCTTGTGAGTTCTGACACTCATTGATGTATGTACAATTCTTGGGGGGCAAATCATCTGCTCTGACAATTTTTCTTAAAGCATTGAAACATCACTAAGTTCACCTCTGCATATTTTAGGCACTTGAAAGGTCTGAGTGTGGGTGTGACTATAAACCAGGAATTAAAGAGCTTTCACATTCTTGAATTGAGAAAAATATCGGAAACTCCAAACTCACCCTGGAAGATGAATCTCCTATTAGAGAAGGGCTTCTGGTACATGACCTTACCATCAATTCGTGAATAGCATTGAGGATCTCTTACTCTATGCTAACACCATTCTAGCAGCAGTGCATAGAGAATCAAGCATCAATAAAACCCCTCACTTTTTTCCTCCTGAAAGAGTTGAAAAGAAGAGGAAATTTTAGAAGAGCTTTATTAAAGAATAATAAAAATACCCCATTACCAAGTGAATGATGTAACGTATTTTAAAAGCTTGTTTTTAAAGTACAGCTTGTGCACCACAGTTAACATATGTTTTTCTCACTTAAAAAAGTAAAAATGTCCTAGCCTGAGTTATTCACTTCTTACCTCCCATTCTATTTTTGATATCCATCACTCATGGAGAGGTTAGACATTTAAAGCCTACCAAGAGAAGTAGTCTTTATTATAATCTATCTAGGATACATTTATTCAATTGTAGTTCCTAGTAATAAGACACATTGTTTTCAATAGAATTATTATATAATTTCAACATTCTGGCAAGACAGTTCTAACACAAAACAAAAAAAAATTTCAAAAACAAAACCAACACTCTGTTTTCCACTATAGAATGAAATTATAATATCATAGATTAATGAAACAAACATCTTTCAATAAAAAAAATGAAACATATCAAGCAATATGTTTCATATTACTCAATCCTACAAAGGTAATAAAACAGTTTAGAAAGTCTTTGCACTTCCAACATTTTGTGTGACATTCATTAAATTTTAATAAAACAGCATATTACTATATGAGCTAAACTGTGCCCAACACTATGCCTTGTGCTTCAGGGAAATAAATATGGACAAATATTAACAAACTGTATATTTTATAAGTTCCCAACCTATGTAAGGGGGTAACAATATAAAAAAATAGATAAATAGACAAAGAAAGAAATAATAAATGCAATATAATATGTTATATGGACTTTTAAGATGACCACATGATATAGTAGTAGCTCACTAGAGAAATAAAAAATGGACAAATCATTAACAAACTATGTTTTAGGAGTTCACAACTTATCAAAAGGGAATTATATAACTAAATAAATTAATTAACACAATATAATGTTAGATAGATTTTTAAATTGATGTCAAGTTGATTTACAATATTATATTAGTTTCAGGTGTAGAAAATAGTGATTCAATACTTCTATAGATTATACTCCATTTAAAGTTATTATAAGATAATGGCTTTATTTCCCTGTGCCTTACAATGTATTCTTGTGGCTCATTTATTTTATACATAGTAGTTTGTAAGTTTTAATCTTCCACTCCTATTTTGTTCCTCCCCTCCTTTCTTTTCCCCACTCTTTACCACTAGTTTGTTCTCTGCATCTGTGAATATGTTAGATGAATTTTAAAGGTGACCATATGATATAATAATAGCTCATTAGAGAGATGGTTACTTCCCTCAGGATAGTGGAGGAGATCAGTAGGATGCATGTAAGCTTTAGTATTGGACTTCTTTGTTAAAAGTTGAATAAGAATGTATTCTGTTACAAAGAACAAGAATAGTATTCCAAGAAGAAAAGCAACAATGCCATGCTCTCCTTTCCAGAGGTAAACAGACCATCAGAACGAGTTGAAACACTGAATGTACCATTTTAAATTAGTGTTTTGGCGTGAAGCAAAATATGATTTTTGGTCAAGAATTAATTTCCATGAGAATAATTGTCCATCTTTTAGATGTGTATTAATATCCATTTTTTACAAACGGGTCAATTTGGGGCATTGTAGTGGATAAAGTGGGTCAAAAGAAGACAACACTCCATAGATTCATTCAAAAGATGATCATTTCTTCTGAACAGAAACATTGCACTAGTGTTACATGATAATTTTCTCCAAGGGTTTAAATCAAAATGTATGGTAATCCCTATGAGAGCATCTCAATTTTTATTTGTTTTGCTCAATTCTATATCCTCAGTGTTTAGGACAGCAGATTGACCACATAGTAGTTGCCCAATAAATGAATTGAATGAAAAAATGAACAAACAAGACAAGTAAATTTTCAATCTTCATCCTAGTAATTCACCTGAGGCTGTTATGCCTTCATTATAATTTTATTTTTAATAGATTTTTCAAAATGTGTAATATTTTCCAGCAATTATGGAATTGAAAAGTTATTAAGTTTTATTAAAGTCCCAGTTGATACAAAATAATAAACCAGAGTAAACAGGGATCCAGCTAATAAGGAGAAAGCTACACAAATGTTTCTAGAGGAACTCCAGTTATAACTGAGGAATGCAGCGTATGCAAAACACAACTTAACTTTTAGTGAAAATTCATAAGTTCCAAATTAATATGTTTAAGCAAACTATGGAAATGTGAAGGATATGACATATGAAATATTAATATTAAAATTACATTGAGGTATAACATAAAATTTTTCCAAAAATAGTATTATCTCCATTGAAAATTCAAATGAAATCTAATCTAAAGAAGAATTTATGATTTTTGATGGTGTAGAAAAGATATTTCACTTCTTTGAAATATTCCTCTTTTCTCTTGAACTAGAATGGTTTGTGAGGCAAAAGATAAAATTGTAGAAGAGTATACATAACATTTCAATTTTTTTTTAATGTCTTAGCTAATTCTTTCACTTCTGGGACTACAACTTTTTCATTATAGCTCTTTAACAAGTGAAAATAGATGGTAGATGAGAGATAGGTAGATAAAAATTTATTATTAAGTTGTTTTCACTGAATGTACTCTGTAAGCGAACTGCCACACACTCAGCTCTTAATTATCACTCTGAGAAAAGTTGAGTTACACAGGTATGCACAAATAATCATTTAATCTAAAATAAGAGCCCTTTTTATAAAGAAATATATAAAGGGCAAGATGGAGAACTAAGAAAAACTAAAAAAGACTTCTAAAAACACTTACAAATGTTAAATAAAATAAAGCAATATTTTCATTATTATAATTATAAACAATAAAGTAAAGTACCCAAATAACAGAATTAAACAAGCAAGTGAAAAACCGAGCCAAAAGCTGGTGTGAGAAGTGATCAACATGGCAGTTTTGGCTTCTTAGTCCTTGCATGTCTCTACAGTCACTTGGAACCCAGACTGACCAAACCCTGGAAACTACGATCTTGAGAATATTCTTATATTACTGATTGATGGTAGTTTTGTACATCCAGAGCAATGGGATATGCTGTACCAGGTTTTCAGGACCTGTGAAGATGACTTTGTGGAACCTTCAAGGCTAATAATGATGCACCTGCTTTTACTGTCAGGATCCTAAGCTGCTATTGTCATGACTGGTTGTGTAGTAGAATGTGTTGATGTGACACGTCATCCACGAAAGACTTGGATCCTGAGATTCTGATGAGCTTCCTTGAGCTGAGGCATTTTGCATGTATCCTTATATTTGGTGCAAGAGAGCAAGATGTAGCCTGTGAGACTTGGTAAGGGAATGACTTGAACACTTGCACCTGATCCCTCTGGATTCCACCAGTGCATATTTTTTTTTCATATTGATCATGCTCTGTATCCTTTGATGTAATAAATCTTAGTTATACTATCACATGCTACTGAGTCTTGTGAGTCATTTTAGCTAATCAATTAACTTGAGAGTGGTTTTGAGACACCAGATACAGCAAGTGATGCTGTGGTTACTAAGGGAAGTATGTGGTGTGGTTGCTATGGGAGAGATGTTGGGCATATAAAATTAAGGCTTGAAGTGGAATGCCTATTCAGGGACAAAAGATGGATCCCCATAAGTATTTCAGAAAGAGACTTCCTCAAACCAGGTTGCAAAATCACACAGACCTTCTAAAATATGAGTAATTCAAAATTACAAAATATGTGAGGAAGCAATCAATGATAATTTAGAATATGCAGATAAAACAAAAATGATAACAGACTCTAAGACCTTGAGCTAATAGTACTGTAATCAGAAAGAAAATATTTTAAAAATAGATTTATTTAAAATGATTAAAAGCTTATAAGATTAGAGATATAAAAGAATGAGATAATATGAAAAAGTACAAGCAGATGTGAAAAAGAACCAAAATTTTATTTCTATTAAAGAAAAACGTAGACTTTCAAATCTAAATACCCTTAGGCAGTTTACTTTAAAGATATATACAGAGGGAAAGGGAATTGATAAGCTAGGAGACAAAACTGAGGATATTATAAAATGCAACATGAGAAATTGAAAAGATGGATGATAATTAAGAGAATTCAAGAGACCTTGAAGATAAATGTGTCAGTACATGTATAAAAAGAATTCTCAAAAGTAATAATAAATAAGATGGAGCAAATGCAATATTCAATTAATGTTTTGATAAGACATTTTTAGAGTTGGTAAAAGATATTAAATCAGAATGAAAGTAAGTGTATATTATATATTTTAAAAATATACCAGGATTTAAAGCAGGGAGCAAGACTACTGTCTCTGAGATCAATACTGGCAATACTGAGATCAAGATACATCCTTATGCAAAGAAAGCTGAAAGGTCTGAGATTTTACTGTACTTGCAAGTTAACAAATTAGCATTCCAGTTTCCTGAGTAGGAGAAGAAGACACAAGAATCCCGGGTCAGAGACAAAGGACTGTATTACAGTAATAGCAGTAGCAGAGTATCAGCATTTGTGTAAGTTTCCCAAGCCTCAATTCACATAGGGTGACAAGAAGAAGTCCTGGTAACACCTGTTTTTGTGGCATGAAGGACACTATGTGGTGGAAAAAAGAGATAAGAAAGTCAAAATCCAGATGAAATAGGAGGGAAGGGGGCAGGGCACAACTTTTAAAAGAATGACATGGCCGTAGGACATGACAAAAACTGCTTAGAACTAAATAGATCCAAGATGGCTGAGACCTTGAGCCCCATTATATGATCATTGTAATACATTAGCATGCTAAATGACACACCCACCAGCGCCATGACAGTTCTGAGGCTAACCATAAATGGCCAAAAGTGGATGGTGGCCCAATCCCTGGAAATCTCCACCCCTTCCACAAAATAATTGGAATAATCCTCTCACTTATTAGCCTATGAAATTATCCAGCCCATAAAAACTAACCACGCCATATTTCGAGGCTCTCTCTCTTGCCTTCTGAGATGGCCCACACTGTGTCTGTGGAGTGTGTTTCTCTCTAAATAAATCCACTTCTTACTATCACTTTGTCTCCAAATTCTTTCACAATGAAGCAAGAACCTTAAATTCACCAGGAACAAAGTCTCCACAGTTACCAGAATTGGCCAAATGAAACTGGCTCTTGACATCAGAAAGCTGGGAAGGAATACTTGAATAATATTGTAGTGTTAACTAACATTTTCCTCATCTTGCTCATTAGTAGAAGAAATCAAAATGAACAGGCAGATGATCTCTAGTTTACCTCTGTCTTACAAATCTCTCACAATTATATTGAATATTGAATCCTAAGTTTCACGTAGAAGCTTTCAAAGATCTTTATCATCCTTCCACATGCATGGGATGAGGGTGCGGGATTCTAGGAAGAGTAAGCCAACCCATCATGTCATGTTCAGCCATCAAGTCAATATTGATATTCAGATCGCAGAGAATGAAATATCACACAAGGTTCTGATCTAGATAAACAAAAAAGAAATCAGTTTCTAGACATACAGTAGTGAAACTGCACAATACCAAAGATGAAGAGAAAATCTTAGAACCTACTAGAAAGAAAGATCCATTTCCCAAAATGGATCAACAAGTTGACTCAAAGTGAATATTTTTGTAGAAACAGAGACAAGATAAAAATGGACTAACATCTTCAATATCAAATGATATCAAATAAAGAATTCTATTACCTGCTAAATATTCTTTAAGATTAATAATTAAATATTGATAATCCAATCAAAAATTTTAAAAATCTTCTCTGAAAGAATTATTTAAAAATAGGTTTCCAAAATAAATTAAATCCAAATGGAAAAATCATGCTGCAAGGTGCAATGCTGTCACATTATTTTTCTTTTAAAATACGTTTTTGTTAGTTTGAAAATTTTATAATTAAAAATTTATCTAAACATAATAGGTTGGCCCCAGATTAAAAGTAGTATATCTTAAATTCATGTAAGTTAGTAATTGAGAAATGTGGGCTAGTTGCAAGTATTATACAAGGAAAGAAAATGGAATGTTATTCTATTTATACTATGTATCTTTCTACTTCTAAGAAATATCTTAAAACAAAAAGAGAATTATTGATTTATACCAACTGCTCTGTCAGTCACATAAAGAATTTTAGCATTATTCTTCACTTTTAGGAGAAAAAACATTGTTTTTGTTTCTTTACGGAATAGATTGTAAAAATAGTTCCTTTTAAATATTTTTTAAAATTCTATTTGGCAGAATATTCGAAAAAGAAAAAATAAAATATAAAACACATACTCTTCTTTTTCACTACAGGTGAAAATACTTTCATGAATGTAACATTAAAGAAACAGAACAGGATTTGTACCTAAATCATTAAAGGGAGAAAATAGGAAAACCTCAAGGGTGAAATCTGAAGAATAATAAACTGAGTCTGTGGATTAAGTTTTTATTTATTATTTCTTTAAATTATTAAGGTATTGCATTTTATGCTATTTTGTTTTTGATATTATGTAAAAATACTCAATTTAGCTAAAATAATATAGGATTACATCAGTATTTTTTTAAAACGTACAGAATTTAATGATAAATCTACTTTCTGCAGATGTGGCCTATTTTCAATAAAGTGTACTAGCAACACTCTAGTACACTCTAGTGGCAATAGGGCTGCACGTGAAATTAGTTCACACTAGATGGCAATATTTCCTTAACAGGAGGCTTATTTCATGCTTATGCAAAGTAGTCTTATTTATATTATCAGCTAAATGTTTCTCCTTCTTTCTCTTCCTTTCTTATCTCTCCCAATACCCATTTTTACTGCTTGCTTGCCAAAATCCTATTGTTCCATATTCTGAGGGCCAAACTCTAACTCCATAGATTCCCTGCTGCGTGCTTTGTTCCTTCATGCTGAGGCTCCCTTGTACTCATCAAAATAAATTGTGAAGTCTATGGAAAGAAATGTCAGGATATTAGAAAAGACGCTTGTGTGATGAGCATAATGGTGGGCATGATAAGAATGAGATATGATATTGGGACATTGACTCAGATATTGAGGAGTCAGCAGTCTAGTCTACAAGGTAAACTGAAGTTTGATTCCTTTGCCTACTAATAGCTTAAGTGAGCCATCTACTCAGATAGAAAAGTCATAGAAGCAGTAAAAACAAGCAAAGAGATGTACATATCAGAGAATGCTGCTATGGTAGATGGTAACCCATGTGTTAAAAATAGGACTAAATTGAGGAGCTGGGGTATAAATATACTTTATTTTTGTTATAACTGTAATGAACTTACTGCTTACTATTTATCAGGCACTGATAATAAATGCTATACATTTAATCCTCATAGCAATCTTGTCACTTATCCATGGGAAAGCTGGTTAGTTAAAAGGGTCTAAGCCAAGTTGCCCCAAATTCAAAACAGCTTTCTTGTTCAATTGACTAAAAATGATGATACAAAAAGAAACTAAGGCATATATCCAGTGGATAAATTTATCAAGCCCATTAAAACGATTACAACACAAAGGAAAAATGTTTTTAAAGGAGAGAAAGGGGAAATGGTTATATATACAAGTGGTAGAATATTCCCCAAAATAAGTATGTTTTAAAAATCCTCATTTGATATAATTTATTTGATTAGCCAATTATCCTGCTGCAGCTCTGCTTTCAGGAGGACCTCCCTCGTCCACTGTCCTGCATGGCAGTGAAGAAAATAATTAAAAAGATGTCTTGCTTTTGGCACTGTTCTTTTTGTTAATGCAAGTTTGAGGTCCCAGAGATTGGCTAAGTAGTTGAACAATTATAGCTCTTTGTCTATTGTTTTGAGATTTCTCTGAAAGCAAAGTTACATTTGATCTATTTTGTAAACTAACTGAATCCAAAGAATTCATTGCATAGTGATCCTTGGCCAGAACAAATACTGGATATCGTGGACTCAGTTTAACAGACTTCCCACCCTTCTCTTGCTTTATTTCCTTTTAGCCACAATGACCTTCTTTCTTTATAGGCGTGTGTTAAGAGATGTGCAGGGATAACGGGGCATTCTGGAATGTGATCTAATTGCTCATGCAAGTTAGTTTTCACTTCAGAGCTTTTTCCTGCCTTGTTTCCAAAATCACACTTCCAATCTGCAATGTAATGCTTCTAGCAACGCACTATAATGAATGCTTAGATGATCAGATAATCCCAGGAAAGTTTTGCCTAATCAATTATTGTCCTTTGTATTTGGTCATTCTCTTCTGGAGCTCCTAGGAGACTTCTCTATGATTTTAAGAATGTGGCTTGTTACATCTTCCATAAAGAAGTCTGTTTTGCCATACATATTTCCAACACCTCTTAAGAGTTGCTTGCTTTGCATTTTGGATCAGGTGGAGCTTGTTTCTTGCCTTTGGAAATACACAGTGTTGATAGACTTTTGGATCACCAGGCAAACAAGCTGGGGAGGTACACTTAAGTTACTTACACCTTCCAAATCCAAAAAGGCCAAAAATAAAGGGGAGGAGTTCCCTAAATCCAAACATTTTCTACATTCTATTTATTAGATCTCCATTCTTTAATGATCAATTAATTTCACATAACAAGAACTGGCAAATTCAATTAACATTGTAAATTATCATATGTGCTATGTGTCTACTCAACTATGGTCTCACACAGTTCCACATCCACCATTTTTTGCTCTGTTTTGTGGTATTTTGTGGTACTGGAAACTCAAAACTTTTTTTTTTTTTTTTGCTTTGTTTTGCTTTTTGGAAACTGAGTCCATGTAGGTTTCACCAATAGTGGGCGCTAGTGAGAGAGTAGAAAAGAGAAGTCAGTAGTTGAAGAAATTGTTCCTTCCCGTCAGCCTCTTCCTCATAGTTTTACACCTGCTGGCTGCATTTTGTTCTAGTTTCTAGTTGTTTTCTACTCTCTCAGAATTAGCTTCATTTTGCCCTCTCAAAGACAATAGTCCCAGCCAGACTTTACAATAATCTGAGTTTCAGCTTCAAGGGGCCTTCCTTCTGGCCTCCTGAGGCACCAGCACTAACAAAGCACCAGCTTCTGTTCCGGTGTTAGAATCCCCCCTTTGTCAGGGTTCCTCTTGCAAAATTCTAGATTTTAATAACTCCAGTATCTTCCCTTTGTTCTTCTAGCCCTTGTGAGGATGGCTCCTTCCTGCACTTATGAGTTCTAGGCCTATTCAAGATTTCCTTTTCACTTTGTAATACTTATTTATTGATTCTTTATAATAAGTGTTCTCTAGGAAAATAACCAAAGTGATTTCTTTTTTTTCCTGACTGACCCAGGGATATAGCAACCCCTAGAATCACAATTTGAGAGTTTGATTGTGTTGCTGTGTTTTTAACCCCATTTATCTCTGACAAATAGTTGCAAGAGGCTCACAATTATTTTAGCACAATCATAAAATCCTGAATTCAGATTTTATTACAGCAACAACTCAGTTCTCCAAAAGCTTAATTTTATGCCTAGTCACAAGTTATATTTTACTTATATATTGTACTTTGCCATGGTCTACCATAGCCCCAGCCTATAATATTGGCTGGAATTCTTTTTACTTTCTTTATTCTTATGCAAACTAGAAAATAAGTCCTTGATTCCTCAATTTTCTGAAGAATCTGTTGGTGCCGTGTCTGCATCAGTCAAGGTTCTTCCTTCATTAGCAGTGGTAATAAGTGTAGACCAATTTTTGAAGAAAATGAATTAATTAAAATAATGTTAGCACACAAAATATCAAAGTCGAGTAGAAAAACATATTCAGATTATGGGCATGAAAAGGAGATTATGCAAGCAAAATCATAACTCCATTCACACAACAGAACCAACCAGTGAGTTACTATTACTGAAAGTTGTGTGTTGTCACTTCTATAGCTGATACTTCAGCCAAGAGTTCACAGCTGGTATGATATCTATTACTTCCCCTAAACGCAAGGGTACTACCATTAGAAAAAAAAAACAAAAAACTACATTCTCTTTGTTTCCTCTGTCACTATCACCAAATTGAAACATTTAGTTTCCTATATTGGATTTCTCAAGCCAATACTATGAGCTCATGCCTTAGCTTCCAGGAGAGTAGGCATTTTCAGCCTTAATAGTAAGAGCTTTTGTAACCAGCGAAGATTTAGAAAATGGAAATTTATTGATTCTAAGAAGGTTCAGTTGCTATGCAACCAAATAATAAGTGAGACTCACAATCACTTCTAATATTCTTACTTACCACTGACTTCCAGAACAAAGTTCATACTCTAACAAGAGCTCCATTGGACTATGAAAATGCCCTCTTGTGGTTATGTTGTTATAACAATTCATTCAATATTCTCTGAAAGCATACAGTTCTCTGTTGTAATAATTTTGGAATGTATAGTTGAGAACTTCTGGAACTGTCCATTTCAGTTTTTCTTTGATCACTGGGAGCACTTATCTGAACTTTGCCTTGATCTTAGGCATATGGATGCTCAGATACTCCATCTGTTCCAGGATTCGATTAGATATATTTCAACTTTGTTAATAGCTTGGTGTGTCTCCCACATTCAAAGTATTAACCGTGCCGCTTAAAAAAAGAAACAAAACATTGTTTCTACTACCATCCTCAAATATTAAGTTCTGTAAATTTATTATGTGCTATACAAAGTACTACCATACTCAAGATTTTTAAAGAGTGCTTCCTTGGTCCAGGTTTTCCTGGACTGTGGCTTTCATAATTTTGTAATTCTGCCATGTTCCTTCTTGAGCTTGCCCTTTTTGTACGAGTCCCAATAAATATCCCTTTACGACAACAAAACAAAACAAAAACACTGGGAGTTCTTATCTGACTTCTCCAAGTCATTGTCCTCCTGCTATGAATCTCCATTAAAGTTAATTGAGCTAGAACACTAAACTCTGTAAATTCTGACACCAAAGCTCTGTGTTTATGTTCACAGTGTGTGGGATCAGACTGCAGTACTTTGGTCTTTGTTGTCATCATTTATTAAAGGTTCATTGTTTTCTGATTTTCTTAACATTTTTGTTCTTCCACTTCCTCCCTTGATAATTGAAATATTCATGGTGCCTCTGTGGCATGGCTGTTATAAGAAATAATTATTACCAAGCTTAGTTTGGAACAACTAAGTGTTTAGTAAAATTTATCATCATCAGTATTATGTCACTTTAAAATAGATGGTTTTCTCAAAAAAGCATTGAAACTAGGACCCCCTCCAGTAGGACCCCTCCACATCTGATTAAAATATAAATTAACTATCCTCATGCTAAATATAATCCCGTAGACAGATCCAGTCTTCTTTTCCGTGATTCAGATTTTATGAAAGAATTTAGTTCAATATATATATATATTTTTAATTTTACATTGATTACATTACAGGCATGGTGAAATAGTAATGTTGAAATGATAAAAATAAAGCTGCTCTCCTCGGGTAGTTTACATTCTGTTGGAGGAGATAGAAACAAAATATCTCTGATTTCTGTGTAATACTGTATACATAAGATGGTAAATATTCAGAGTGCTGTAGAGCACAGAAGAGGAACACTTAAACCACCTGGTATTCTTAGAAAGCATCAAGAGCAGAAATGAGCCGAGACCTGAAGAAAGAGAACATAAAGGTTAAAGAAAATATGGAGCCAGCATTTCTGTCAAAAGAACCTGTATGAATAAAAGAATAGAACTGTGAAATGATATATTCTGTGAAGCACTTTGTAAGAAGTTTGTGATGTAAAATAGCAAGAAATGAAAAAGGAGCTATAAAAAGGGGCCAATTCATGGAAGGACTTATGTGTCATGCTGAAGAATTTAGACTTAATCTTTTGGTGATAGAGAGCAACTGAAGAATTTAATCAGGGAAGTGAGTTACACGGACAAATTTTGATTTTAAAATAGATTTCCAATCTAAAGAAACTTGCATGAGTAAGCTAGCTCAGTCACTTATTAACTGAGGGATTTTGAGAAGTTTGCTTAAATTCTCTGTATTTCAGATTCCTCACTGCTGAGAGGCTTAAGTGAGATATACACTACATCAAAAGATACATGGAATCAACAAATTCACATGATAATTGCAAGATGCAGTCAGAATTCAGAAATGTGAATGGTAGGTGCACATTCTACAAATGAGGTGTGCTACTCTAAGTGTCATAACAGATGATCAAGAGATTGTTCTCAGATTGAAATTTGATTGCATGATGCTAAAGCTACTTTAAGAATGATCAATGAAGAATTCCTTGCAGCAGTCATGGAAAGATGGAGTCAGACATACCATGCTCAGAGGAAAGAGAGAGAAATTTAAAATGCTAACAAAGATAATACTGTGATAACAGTTTGGGAGACAAAGAAAATCCAGATAAAATTATTGCAATAGCTACTAAGCAAAGACCTGAGAATTAAAAAATAAAAATACAAGCATTCCATTAATGGTGATTGGGGGCTTATGAATTTAATCACTACCCTAATAATGACAGAAATCCCTAAGGAGTACTTATTTTAAGAAAAAGAGAAGAAGAACTGAACAAGAGTCTGGAATAAAAAAGGAACTTTCTTCTCCATTCATTAATTCATTCATTCCACATATATTTATAACAGTCCACACTGGTATCACAATGGTCTGTTATCAGACGTGTCACTTTTCTTCTAAAGTACAAAGTTAGTTGAAGAAAATTCATTAAATAATCACATAAACACATTTAGAAAGTGTTATACATGCAATGAAGATAAAACAACAGATTTAATAATAGAAAAACATCCTTAGAATTAAGAAAGAATCCCTTGAGTATGCGGTACAGTATTTGAAATATGATGGATAAGTAGGAATTAACTATGTAAAAACAGGAGGAAGAGCATTTTATACAGAGGTTGTTGTATGGGCTAAATCTTGTACCGGGAGAAACAAGGTGAGTGGTCCATCAGGGGCATATGGTTGGAAAAGAAAATGCAGTTTAAGGGAACACAAAAATACTTAACCATCATCCTAAAAAAGAATGAAGTAGTTGATAGAGTGATTTCAGCTGTGAATTTGGAGACATTTCCCAAAATATATTGTATGCTCAAAAAGAAAGAAAAAGCAAGAGAGAATCAAACCAGAAATTAAAATACATGACTTGAAAGTGAGACCAAAACCAGAAAAAAAAATATTTTTTTAATCAAGAATTTCTCCAAACTGAAGGAAGACACAAGTTTTTAATTTCAAATGGCATACAGAAAGCCAAGCAGGATGAGTGTAAACAACTCATTGTTGAGAACCTTATTTCAGAATTTTGAGAGAGAAAAATAGAGGGAAATGGCATCTAGATTTTTAAAAACAGGTCTTCTACACTGAAGTAACAATTAAGTTTGAATTAGACATCTCTCTGGATTTTCAGACCAAGTATAAATGTCTTTGAAATTTAGAAAGAACAATTTTGACCAGAGGATGTTTCTAAATTCTCAATTCAGTCAAGACAAAATTAAGATATTCCCTAAAACACGAAGATCAGAAAGTAGAATTTCCACGTATCCATTCTAAGAAAGTTTTTAATACTAATTAAAAGAAAAGCCAGTCTACTTTGATTGAAAACTAAGGAAATATTTTATTTCACATAACTGCAAAGTTTAGATATTTCTGAATTCAGGTGTGGTTTTCCACGAGGCTACAATAATCTCACTAGAAGTTTTAGTCCAACAATTCTCAGATCCACTTCCTTGAGTTAACTCTATTATTAGATAGGGTCATCGGTCTTGGTAACAATATGCTTGCAGAAATTCTCAAAACTCAAAATTCCAGGACTAATAATAATAACTACACCTCTTGTGGATGGACTATTGAATCCAGCTCTTTCCATACCCCTGAATAAGTCACTTGGCTGAAGGAAAGTAAAGATCTTTTTCTCTTAGTTTTATGTCCACCCTGGTCCTGGTGGTTGATTCAGTCCCTGAAGCCACATGGATAGAAAGTGGATAAGGGTTGACTCCCATAAGGAAAATAAGGATATCATTTTTAAAACAAAGATAGAATAGTGTAATTTAGCTAAAAATAAAAAATCCTTGATCTACCTAATGATTATAAAATTACCTAAAACATGGGAATAAAGACAAAAACAAAAAAAAGCGACCTGTTTTTTCAACGTCATACAGGGATCCCTACCTAAGTCTTAGGACAATGTATACTTTTGTTTCCCCCCCTCCCATTTATTGAGGTATAAATGGCAAATAAATTGTACAATATTAAAAGCTGGAAATGTACTTTTCCAACTCACTATTTACTATTGATCTTAGGTCCCAGATTTAGTAAAAGAGCCATGCTAAGTTGTAAATTTTGTCCAGTAGAGATGTACATAACTTGTCTCATGGCAAAAGCAAAGATTATGGTTTTGACTGTAGAACATTGGCCAGTTTTATATTAAACTCAGCAATCTTGTGCTAATATTCCTTTATTTAATTGCCTATAAATATCTGAAATGCTCTTTGGACTTATATTAATGACTTACTGTTTCCCTAATTAATTGATGTGTGAAATACATTTTTTGAAATATTTGTTTATATTTACAAGATAATTATGATTTAATATTTCTGAAAATATTTTAGAACTGACATCCATATATATCATCCTTCCCATACATATGTTTCCAAAAATATTCCTGACAATACAAAAATCATTAATTCCTTCCTCTTGTCACTGCATCCATCTCCCTCTCCAGGTAAGGAGTGGTCAAGTCAACTTAAGCTGTTTCTCCATGTGACCTGGAGACCTTTGGATAAATGTTAATTACCTTCAATTAATACAATATAAAAAGGAAGGTAAAACAATACAACAGTAAAAAATAATTGGAGAGAGGAAGTAATTGGAAACAAAGTAATGTGGTTATTGCTTCATAGTTCTTATCCTATTCCAAAGAAGAGTGTGAAATTTTCACCCTGATAGTGGGATGATTCTTAGTTTTGTTTTGGTTTTTTTGCTTGCTTTGTTTTGTTTTTCTGGAAGGGGCTCCTTCACCCATTACTTCTACCACACTCCACATGCCTCTCGGTTCTGGCTTCTGAGAGGAGTCCCTTATTCAGTGGTATCCATGCCCACATCTGAGATGGGAATTGGAAAGGATGTATATTCTGGGTGCTGACTCTCTTTATCATCTTACTTCCTGCAGGTTTGTTTACATGTGTCTTCATTGTGTGTGGGGATAGCAAATGTGAAAGTGGTGTTGGAATTGCTAAATGGGAAACCAATCATAATCTCTTAATCCCAGACACTAGAAGGTAACTACCTGGAAACCAGATAGCATGTTGAGCCACATTCCTTGATTCCAGAGCTGGAACTTGGAGTATCTATTTCATAGCAACAATTCTCAGTTATATGCTCACTTCCCTAGCCCTCAGTTTAATGGCCTCCAATGAGGCAGCTGCTTTGGACAATCTGAGACAATGCATGGGAAGGCGTAGTTAGTCAGCACTTGTCCATGCTATCTGCACTTATACCATAAAAATAACTGTCTCCTATGTCTGCCTGGTATTTTATAACAGGAGATTCACGGAAAGGGCCTGTGGGAATCAGACTTCTCTCATATCTCAATCTTATTGCCAATTTTAGTTCTGGATTCCTTAACCCTGCTAACAATGACAAGCTTTTTGTTAAATAGTTTAGCTTTTTCATCCCAACAAGCCTCCAGGTTATTACACTCTCAGCCATCCTTAGAGACTGGTCAGAGGCAATAAGTATGCCTTTTCTTTCCGATGAGTCAGTTTCAAGCCCAGTCTGTATCTTTATTACAGGATATTACTGAAACTATAAGAAGGGAAAAAGCTAACAACCCACTCTAACAACCTGAATTTTCTCTCTCAGATTTCAAAATGTACAACCATGTTAAATTTATATTGTAAAGTACAACAAAGAACATTTTGTCCATCTGTTTGATAACAAATAACAAGAATGGAACTTCCCTACTTAGGATTATTGTGATTCCTATTGTCTCTCAAACTACTTCTACTTAGGCAATTTCAGTTTTAGACTGTGCCACTTGTGTGTTCACATCATGATACCAAATTTCAGCATCAGTTAGGATAGGCTTTGACAGCTAATAATTAGCCTAAAATAAGATGGTGAAAACATTTTTTTAAACCACCATACTACCTATTTCTTAGACATACTGTTTTTTTTTTTTTAATTTTTTGTGTGTATAACTATCATTTACTTCAGGGTGGTTTCATTTTTAATCACAAATTTAACTCAGCCTTCAATTATAGCTTTATTAAAAGATGTTTTAGTTTCTAATTGAAGTATGATACTAATATGCAACAATAAAGGTTTCAGCTTTTCACTTTCTTATAAAATATAACTTTTTGAACAAAAAGGGGTGGAAAGACAATTTCCAGAGAGAGAAGCACACACACACACACACACACACACACACACACACACATATTTTGTTCTAGGCATTTTTGTACCAGGACAGCCAAAAATAAGTCCATTGATCAAAACGCTGAAAATAAACTCTGTAGTCTCTATATTAAACTCAATTTAAGTATAAAAGATTGAAATGATAATAGTGTCACTCTGTTTTGTGACCCTGATGAGTGCAGTTCTTTTTCCAAATTTTATGTCCAAATATTGCTGGTGCTCCCTTCTCAGCACGTGTTGGTCCTGGCTCAGCTGAAGAGGGAAGCACACCTCTCCAAAGCCCTATAAGCTAAAATGGAAGAGTATGAATTACTGAGAACATTGTCAACACCTTTAACTTTCAGAAACCAAGAGATGATTCAGTCCACAAATACTACGTCCATCATTCCATCCCATCATTAGGACAAAATGTATTCCCCCCCAACCAAAAAAAAAAAAAAAGGATACTTCTGATGTTCAAGACTATTCAATCCTATGCTAAAATCACCAGATACTGCAGAAGGATGCTTTCTTTAATAGTATCTAGAGTAACTTTTATAAACAATGCTTTCAATGTCACAGCTGACATTGAGGTTCTTTCATTTAGTTCTCTCAGAGATTCAAAATCCCCTAATCCCTTTACCTCTGCTTTCCAATTTTTATCACAGATTAATATGACTGGGGTGATTATGAGTCAGGAGTATACATTTAAATATTGCTTAACCTCTCTCCTGTATCTGTACTAGGGTGATTTTTATTTTAAAAATTTCAGAAAGTTTATATGTAGAGAATTGAAAAACGTTTAGAAATAAATAAAAATGGAATAACTAAATATCAAGTATATGCCAATGAAATAAATTATAATTTTAAAATAAAACACTAATAGAAAATGTAATATAATATCAATCTTATGTTTAATATTTAATATAATGATTCATTTAAACTTTTCTTAAATTATTATGAATTATGAATTACAGACAATTCCTTAAGAGCTCCTCAGTTATAGACTGACCACACAGGCTCTTGGCCAATCATAATTACTCAGCGATTGTTTACTGAAATGATTTGACCCTGTGGCAGAGATAGCTAACCCTTCACCAAACCTACATTCTTTACTTCCTGGGTATAAGATATGGACTAAAATTCTCCGGGGCCCTTACTGGATCCCCAGATGTAGCAATGCAATCTGAGATCTGGCTATGGAATATAGTTACTAAATATGTATATCACTTTCAGATCTGACCTGCTAAAAACTTTCCACACTATCATTCTTTCCTCTTCCGTGGTGATTTTGAAGCTATGTGTTGATGAAGATGGAGCAAAACAAGAGAAGGACCCTGGGTTTGGAGGAGAATTGGCTTCCAATTAGGACCAACTGCTTTGGACAGTGACAGTAAGAAATATTGTTTTCATAATTTTTAAGTCATTAGAACATATCATTGGATATGTTACAGCAAATATTTTTTACCTTATCTAAATCAGACTTTATTAAACAACAGGAAAGCCTGTTCCTTTTTTTTTCATTTTATTTATTTTTTTCATTTTTATACAATTTTGAAAGGTTACTTTCCATTTACAGTTATTGCAAAATATTGGTTGTATTCCCTGTGTTGTACAATGCATCCTTGAGCCTGTCTTACACCCAATAGTATGTACCTCTCGCTCCATGCACTCCTCTATTGCCTCTCCCCCCACTGGTAATCATTAGTTTGTTCGCTATATCTGTGAGTCTACTTCTTTTTTGTTATATTCACTAGTTTATTGTATTTTTTAGTTTCCACCATATAATTGATATTATGAAGTATTTGTCTTTCTCTGTCTGACTTATTTCATTTAGCATAGTGCCCTCGAAGTGCATCCATGGTGCTGCAAATAGCAAATTTTTCTTCTTTTTTATGACTGAGCAGTATTCCATTATATGTATAGGTGTGTGTGTGTATATATATATATATATATATATATATCTCACATCTTCTTTATCCATTCAACTGTTGATGGACAGTTAAGTTGTTTACATATCTTGGCTACTGTAAATAATGCAGTTATGAACATTGGGGTGTATGTACCTTTTCAAATTACTGTTTTTGTTACCTTCAGATATATACCCAGGAATGGAATTGCGGGTGATACAGTAGTTCTATTCCCTTTTAACAGAAGGAATCAATCAACAGAAGGCCATCCTTCACAGCCAAAAAACACTCACTGTCAGCCCTTAGAAGCATATGACACTCTGTGAGGGATGAGAGTTCCTAGAGCTCTCTCGTTTTACTCATCTTTACAAAATCTCTTTCCCAAACACCCTACATAAGGGTTCTTTTCTGTATGGGTTATGTTAGTTCCCAATGGCTACCATTGCAAATTATGACAAATTGGGTGGCTTAAAACAACAGATATTTATTCCCTAGCAGTTCTGGAGACTAGAACTCCAGATCAAGGTGTCATGTTCCCTCCTAAATCTCAAGAAAAGAATGTTTCCTTGTCTGTTCTAGCTTCTGGTGGTTGCTGGCAACCCTTGATTTTCCTGATGCATGCCTGTGTTTCTATATCCAAATGTCCTTGTTCTTATAAAGACAACACTCACATTAAATTTAGGGCTCACCCTAATTCAGTATGATCTCATGAAACTTGATTACTTATGCAAAGACCCTATTTTCTAACATTCTGAGGTTCCCAATGGAAAGGAATTTTGAGGCAATGCTATCAACACAGTACAGGGTGGGAGGGAATAAGAAGAGGGTTAGAGGGACAGGTCTTTTGTAGGATAAGTATGTGCATAACATTCATAATAAATTTCCATAAATAAACAATATCATAAAAGTTGCCTACTTTTTATAATTTGGAAATGCAAATAAAGGGTACACATTGAGATGGGGAGGACACCAACAGTGGCCAGTGCTACAGATGACAATAACCTTATCATCCTACATTTTGGGGGAATTTTTTAAGGGTCCAGATTGTGGTTCTCAACAAATTGATTTTGACTCTAATTTTGAAATTGTTATTCATATTGGATTGAACTTTTTAATCATTTACTAATTCACAAAACACCATCATAACATCAGCTTATTCATTCATTAAATTATGCAATAACTTCAGTTTGTAAATTCAAAATAAAAATATAAATGACCAGAAAAATACATAATGTCATGTAAGACTTCATCTCAAGATGACCAAACATAAAATTTAGAGTTGTTTATTGGACTTGAAAATGAGTGATATAGACATACTTGTGATTTTCCCATTTCCCTAACATCCCTTTTCCTCTCTTCAGTAAATAAATATGCATGTTTTCTAAGAACTGACATCATGTTTTTTGAGTGAAGTAAAATAATAAGTAAAGTATGCTTGTATCAAAGAGATATTACAAATTTATTCCGTAAATATTGAATTAGTATACACTATGTGTCATGTTTGGGGCTAGGTACTTGGGATATAATATAATAAACTGTATACTTGATGGCTTCCTGTCTCCTTTCCTGACTTGTCACACCCTATACACAGATGGGCCTCTGATTACAGTTAAATCTTTCCCCTCAAAAGCAGGTTAGCTTTCCCAATACACACATTTAAACCAGAATTCTACCCTAACATGCAAAATAAAAGTATAGAGTTTGCTTCCTTTTCTACTTCAATTTTATGAGACTGATCACTCTTTCATATAATTATAATAGTAAATTGGATATAATTGAGTGTTTTGAAACCTAGGTCAGAATTAAAATGAAGATTATATTATTCTGATTATCCTTCTTCCTAAAAATACATAGGTTAAACTTTCAAAATTTGAGAGTGATTCTAATTCTATTTCTAATTTATGCAGATGGGTTTGCATGAATTATTGTCTGTAACCATTTTTCTTAATGTTAAGTCAAAACACGATCACAATTTAAGAAGGGGATTATCAATTAAAACCAAATCCAGACTTAGGTAAGGAAAAAAAAGTCTATTTAGTCCCGACTAAAAGGGGAAAGGGGACTATGACAATAGAAATACTCTGAAATTTTGAGATCTATAAACCTCTCAAAGATCAGGCAGAAATGAATTTTACTTATAGGGATGAGTAAACAAGACTTGAAAGAACCCATTGTGGGGGCATGAGACAAGCAAGTGTTGTGGTCAGACAGTTGATCAGGAATGTGTTTTCGAAGTCAGCTGATTCTCAGGAGGGAATCACAGAGGAGGGATCAAAGTTCAGAGGCTTGGGGAAAACTGACAAGATTTGGGTCAATTCAGTTTACCAGGCATTTCATCCATATTGGTCAGTGAGAGTGTAGCTATTCATTTATGAGCCAAAGAATAGGCATTTGAAAGGTCTGTGTCTAGCCTTGTCATATATAAACAGGAGAGTCATCCATGAACCTTATCTAAGTCACATTGGGGTAGTTCTTTGCAGTAAGCCATTTCCTAGAACACAAAATAGGTAGGGGCTGTGGAAGGGTGTTTCTTAACTGTTGCTATTTTCCAGGAACATTTGGCTCAGATAAAGTTCAACATTGTCAGGGGAAAGCTAAGCCAACAGAAATGGAGAGTCAACTAATACATTAAAAAATAAGTTCATCTGTACTCTTAACTAAATCCTTAGTCATTGGATGCTCAAACCAAGTCATATATTTCAGAAGGTGAATTGCATTCCATGCAATCAAGTAATTATATTAAATACTTACCATAAGAATCAAAATGGAAATTTTTTTCAGTTTAAAGTTTTTCTTAGTTCTTGTTCTACAAACAATTTGCAAAAACATGCATCTTGTCTGCAAAATTAGCATGTAAATCAGATGATTAGGTATAACACCTTCCTTAGGAAACACAGCAATCTTAATAGCAAATTCATTAAGTAAAAATTCTTTCTTCTACTTTAAATTCTAGATTCTTTGTCAGTTGGTTAAAATAATTTTATATGCTCTGTGATTCAACTTGCTTACAAAAAAGCACATGAAATATAACACATAAATTATTGCAATTTAATAGTCTAATTTCATCTTTTAAATCTCACATTGCTTTTTCCATGAACATGATTTGCTGAAATTGAGTCACATCTTATGGAAAGGTGATATTTAAAATACATTAAAACAAATATTTCACATCACTTTTTCTCCATATTAGATTCAGGAAATGTTATTTTTTTTCTAGTCTTAACGTGAAATATATAACAGTTCTCTTTCTGTGCAGTTCATTAGAATTTCACAAATCTTAATACATAACTTAACCATTGAAAAAAGAGATGATAATTAAGTCTGAAGAAGAATTAAATCAGATTATACTAGAAGCTGAGTAAGTGCAAAAAAATAAGTGATGGGATGATGATACTTACTAATATGCCTCAGGAAAATTCTTGAGTTGATATTTCCAGGAATTTTTTTCTATATGTTTATAGTTGTAGAAAGAATATAAGAAGCTATTTTTTAGACATAAGATTAATTAGAACAACTTGCTTACAAAAAAGCACATGAAAGATGATTATTTCCTTACACCGTTTCATGTATAATAAATGCTCGTTAGAGATTTAACAACTATAAGAGAGAAAGAGGTGTTTTGACAAATGGGATTTGAGAAAGTTTATAGGAATAAACTTTCCTGTGTCATGGAAGAAAAGCCTCCACTAATTCTTCACCCTTACCCCCTTTGGGCATCTGAAGTAACCAGTGTGGAACTGCTGCAGTAACAGTTTTCCCCAATGCGCAGTATACAGGGAGGAAAAAATATTACAAGCATAAGAATCAACATGTTAAACAAAGCTCACAAACAAAACGGCTAGAGGGGAGAGTATAAAGAATAATTATAACTGCATTGTCCACCTGGAAAATGCCTATTGTCCTTCTGGTCATAACCCAGCGTTCTCAGAAGTCTTCCCTAATTTCCCTAGGCACTCTTTGCTTTGTCCTTGCATGTGTGTTCACCTTATATAGTGTCTCCTATTACCCCGTTATGCTCTAGGAGATGAAAAAGAATGAGATGTGGCAAAATAAGTAACTAAAATCAAGATATGTGGAATATATTTTTTGAACCTGGCAAATAAAACTAAATCTTGCCATATCACCTTTACTATTGTATTATTTGATAATATAAAGTTAATAATTGGTCTATGTTCCTGGTACAAATTCTTATTTCTAGTGTAACTATGACAACATTCTAACCAAGTAATTTACACACTAGGCTACATGATATACCCTCCTCAAAATTAAGGTGATTGCTGACATTCTTTCTTGCTCTGGGGTGTGCAAAACTGGTTAAATATGGTGCTTCTGAAAATACTTTTAAAAATTGAGCATTTCATACTCAAAGGGTAAAATATATAAAAACTGATACTTCAAGAGCCAAGAGTAAATTATACAAGGTTATGTGGTATCTCTGGGCCATGTCTCAGAATATGAACATTCTGGGTACAATATAAGAGATTAAAAAACTTAATGATTTCAACCAGCTCACAAACAAAAATGTCATTTCAGCAACTGCCTTTGTTTTCTCTATTCTTATTGGGCATCACATAGAAGTCCTTGATCAAGGACTATCATTATTAATAATCCAAGCTTTGGAAAGCCTGAAATGGTTTATTGAACACATATAAGATCTTGAATCTGCTTAGATTTCTAAATACCTACACTTAGAAATTTTTAATAAGTAACTGTAAAAAGCAATTATTACAGGTAAAGTAAAAAGAAAAAAAGTAAGACTCTGAATTTCAGGATCAAATAAAAACAGAAACCAAGGATCACACACCCCACTTGGGAGCCTTATGAGACAACTTCAGGCACATCAGTCATTACAGATTTTAGTTCATTTGGGGAAAAAAATAGTAGTTTAATAATCCTGACCTTGAGATGACAAATTCCTTGGTTGTTTTACAGAAATCAGGGGCAGAACAATAAAGCATGATCATCCATCACTGTTCTGTTTATTCATATATATTTTAAAATATAGCAAGCTTATATACAGTGTGTGGGTTTATATATATTAAAAATACATATGATAAAAGCATAAAAGAATGATATTTTGTTTTCAGAGTTTTGAATTTCAGGAAAGATAAACATTTGGACAAAGATTTTCTTTGGTTTGGGGGCACCAATTATTTTTTAAAAATCTTTTTACATCATCTGGCCAGTAGATGAAAGTATTAAGATGTGCTAAAGAGCAATGCCACTTCCAATTAAGAATTCAAATGTTGTTTTACTTGTGTTACACAATTAAGCGCCACTTTGAAATTGTGGGATGTTTTCTTGTAAAATTGCTTTTGACTATACATAACCAAATCTCTTTGGTTCTTAGGGAAAAAAAAACCCAGCATTGCCAAGAAGGTTTGCACTTTCCTATTTTAGTATGAATTTAAGTCCATCTGTAGCTACTCTATGTATTCGGCAAAATAGACATGAGTTTGCATTTGTATAATCATAGCCTTAAAATACTTTACAGATTAAAATTTCTGTAACTTTTAATTACATCATTAGCCTGTGAAGTTGAAAGAGTTTCCCAGCCAACCAAATGTGTATTTGGGGTTTTATATCCACATAAAATGGTTTGTATAAAATTTGCCTTAAAATGTAATATTTCTTCTCTCCTTTTCTGAGGGAAATATTTCAAATATAATGTCCTCCACAAAAACATAACCTACTAAAACATTGTGAAGGTGCTTTGGAATTTTAATAATCTTTTGGAGAAACCACACTTATTTAGCAACTTCTAGTAGAAAGGTGCTTTCATTGATTATTTCAATTTGTTGTATCCCATTCTTTGAATGAAAAGGTGGATGTGGACAATCATTGAGAAGTGAAAAATAATTAGGATGGTATCCAGAAGTTTAAGAAATACATCTTTGCTAGGTAGACAAAGATTTATTAGACAAGTCACAAAAAGGACTGATATAAGGAAAAAATAAAAACTGAACTTCACCCAAATTAAATTTCAGTTAATTAAAAAATACTGCTAAGAAAAGGAGCATACAAGCCACAGAAAAGAAAAATAGAAACAATTTGCCTCACATATATCTGACAAATGTCTCATATTCTGAATATATATCCATAACATATAAAAGACTCTTACAAATCAACAGTAAAAAATATAAGCAAAAATATGCAATAAATATGGGCATAAACTTGAACTGAAACACCACCAAGCAAGACATACAAATGACTGATAAATGCATGAAAAAGTGCTCAACATCTTTGATCATCAGGATAATGCTAATTGAAATCACAATGAACTATCATTTTCCACCCACTAGAATGCATAGATTTAAAAAGTCTAACAGAGAGGGTTGGTGAAGTTGTGGAGCAACTGGAACTCACACACTGCTGGTGGGAGTGGTAAGTGGTACAAACATTTTGAAGAACTGTTTAGCATTTCTTAACAGTATAACAAAATAACATATGTTGTTACATAAACATACAGTTTTCTATCTATATATGGCTTGTAAAATACATATATATACACATATACATATACAGAGATGTATATATATCTTATAAGCCAGAAATTCCATTCTTACACATTTACCAAAAAAGCAATGAAAACATATGTTCTCAAAAATACTCACACAAGCATTTTTAGACCATTCTTATTCATAATAGACAAAAACTTGAAACAACCCTAATGGTCATTAACAGAGAAATGGACAAATCGGATAACAACTTGTGATATACTCAAATGATGGATTACTACTTAGCCATAAAAAAGAATAAACTACCGGTACTCAAAACAGCATGGACAAGTATTTTATTAAAAATACAGCCTAAGAAATGAGACACAAAGGAATAAATATTATATATAGTTGAACTTTGAACAACAGGGGTTTGAACTGCATGGGTCCACTTATACATGGAATTTTTCCAATAAATATGTATTTCTGTACTATAGGATCCACAGTTGGTTGAATTCACAGATGCAGAATGGGGGTGGTGGATATGGAGGGCCGACTATAAAGTTATATGCAGATTTTCGACCTCCTGGTGTTTTGGCTTCCCTAACCCCCTCCCTTTGTTCAAGAGTCAAACGTGTAAGATATATGAAACTCAAGTAACAGACAAAACTTGTCTTTAGTGATAGAAGTCAGATCAGGGGCTTCAAGGAGTGAGGTATGGAGGGGTAGGTTATAGGAAACATAAAGGAGTTTTGGAGGGTGATAGAAATTTTCTATATCATACTGAAAGTGATAGCTACAGGGTTGTATACAACAGTCAGTACATATAAAACTGACCATCTAAGAACAATGCAATTTATCAATATGTTAACTTTACCTCTATAAAAATATGAATGTAAAATATAGTGGCAACGTTAATCAGAATTCATGTTCCTCAAGGCACAAGGGATAAATTATACTACATACTTAATTTAGGAAAACAGATGAAAAGAGATGATATTTAATAATATATGATACCTTCATTTAACCTTTCTAGATATCTATTTGTAATTATAAAAGTAATAAGTAATCATAGTAAAAACGTTTTTTTTTAGAAGTATAGAGAAATATACAGTGAAATAAATTAACCCCCATCTCATCTTCATTGTTTACTACTAATGCTCAGTATAAAATGGTAAATTTTTTTTTTCCTAGAAAAGGAAAATACGTCAGAAGTAAATTTCTGAATACTTGCATGACTGTAAATTTTTATTCTAATCCTACATTGAAGTCAGGCTTTAAAATTATTTTCCATGTACATTAGAAGGCACTGATCCATTGTTTTCTAGAATATACATTATTGCTGGTTAGAAGGAAGATGACAATCTGTCTCTCACCTATTTGAAAGCTACCATATCACTCTCCTTTTTTTTTTTTTTTTGCATAATACTTTCTCTTTTTAATTGAAAATTAAAACTGCAGCAAGATTGATTAGGCTTGCTTCCTCTTTCTTATTTGACACTTCCTGGATTGTTTCAATCAGAAGATTACAAGTATTCATCTCAAGGGAAATTTAATCTATTAGTTCATTTTACCTGCTCCATTCTTTCTGGCATTTTCATGAGATGGAGCTGGAAATTCAGGACGTATTTTCTTTGAGTTTTATATTTATATCTTAAAAATAAAAACAGCTATAAAATAATTTATTAAGCATTTACTAAAAAACAAGCACCTTAACACCTTAAATTCTTTTGATGAATTATTTCATTTACCAGCAAACTACCTTATGAGGTAAATATTATATTTAAACCAATTTTAAAAGATTAGAAACCAGAATATTTATAAGGTTAAGTAAGTTACACAAGATCACACAATTTAAAAAATTACAATGACTGAAAGAAGGATTAGATGAATTGTACACTTAATTGTTACCTTGTTCTTTCTTTTTTCTATATATGTGTTATATATTCCCCCAAACTTCATTTTATAATTGTCAAATTTTGTCATCACCCATTTCTATTGTTAATCAGTATTTCTATTGAAATATATTGCTTTATTTTTCTTTATTGAGATAAAATTTGTATAGAATAAAATGTACAAATGTACAGATCTTTAGTGTACATTTGATAACATATGATAAATGTGTGTATCCATGTAGCCAACAACCATTTTAAGATATAGGATGTTTCTATCACCCCAGAAATTTATATCATTCTCCTTCCGCTCAATCACCACCACCACCACTCCAACCCACCAAAAGCAACAACAGTTCTAATTTCTCTCATTACAGATTACTTTTGTCTGGTCTTAATCTTTATATAAATAAAGTCATATGCTACACATTTTTTTGTCTGGCTTCTTTCAATCAACTCTAATTCTGTTAGATTCTTTCACTTTGTTTTAAGCATCAGTGATTCATTTCTTTTTATTATTGTGTAGTATTCATTTGTATGAGTGTAAAACAATTTTTTGATATACTCTCCTTTTAAAAGAACTCTGTTTTTGGCCATAATGAATAATGTTGCTAGGGAATTCTTGAACAATTCTTTTTGTGGACAGATGCCTTCATTTCTCTTGGATGAATAACTTGGAGTAAATTTTTTACTCCAGTTTTACTGGAGTAGAACCAGTAAAAACTGGTTCCAACCAGTCTGTTTACCTGTTATAGGTAAACAAACATTTAACAGTATAGAAAATTGCTTCTATAAACTGAAGAAAACTGCCACATTTCCAAATTCATCTTTTTTTTAAATGAATGTAATATTTTCTATAACCAGTATAAAGATCCTTTAGATCAGAGCAGGAGAAAACTACTGATTTGGATAACAAAGCTAACTTCAGTATCATCCTGGTAAATGTTTAGCAACTGCCTTTTGGGAATGATTTGTTAAATACTCCTATCATAGCCAATTTTAAGCTACCAACATAACACCAACCAACTCCCCAAATTCCTGAAAATTTCACAATCGGTTCTCCCAGTAGAAGTCAGCTCAGTACCTCACTGGACCTATCATCTTATTTTTGGCAACAGGAAAAATAAAGCTAGGCAACTCATGAATTATTTGGCCTAACCCCTCTCCAAACCTCTCTGTGGGAATGGAATAGATAAATAATAATGTTTAATTAATGCACACTACATGCCAAGTAATATGCTAACTGCTTCAGATGCAATATAAAGTACATTTTGATGAAGAAACTGATGTGCAATTAAATGAAATGCTTTCTCATAGTCCCACACCTAGTAAATTGTGGAGCAAGTATTACTTTTGTTTTCATTTGTTTTTTGTTGTTTTGTTTTTCTGTTTATTTTTTGCCTTTTTTTAAATTGAAGTGTAGTTTATTTACAATGTTGTGTTAGTTTTCAGGTGTACAGTAAAGTGATTCAGTTATACATACATATATATATCTATTTTTTCCAGATTCTTTTCCCTCATAGGTTACTACAAAATATTGAGTGTAGTCCCCTGTTCTAAACAGTAGGTCCTTGTTGATTATCCATTTTATATATAGTATTGTGTATATGTTAATCCCAAACTCCTAATTTATCCCTCCCCCTCTCTTTCCCTTTTGGTAACCATAAGTTTGTTTTCTATGTCTGTGGGTCTATTTCTGTTTTGTATATAAGTTCATTTGTATCTTTTTTTTTTAGATTTCACATAAAAGTGATATCATATGATATTTGTCTTTCTCTGTCTGGCTTACTTCACTTAGTATGATAAAACCCAAGCATTCTAGTATCAAAAGTCACATGCTGAACATTATTACATGGTTTCCATTCTCGTAGCAATAACACAAGGTTTTATTTTACCATTGAAATATTAGTTTTGTTCACTATATAAAACCTTGATTAGCTGGGAAAATAGATACTTGATAGTGTAAATTATTCAACTGTATATAAAACGGGCTTTACAGAATCCATCTGCTATTTCATTTGTGAAGGAAACTCGAGAGATTATAATTATACACAAAGACAAATTTGAAATCTAGAATCAAGCAATCATGAGAAAAGAATGACTTTGTATTGCTTTCAAAAACAATTCAAGTTAAATTACTATTATTTTAAGTCAGCTCTAAAAATGTTTTGGAAAACTGGATAAAAGATGTATTTGCTTATTCATAAGACATCTACATCATAAGACTGGCTGCTCTGAAATTTCCTTATATATACTTTACTGTAAAATAAAAATTATTTCCTAAGTTCACCAAAGTTCAGCTCATGGACAAAACAGAAATGTCAGCTGTGGCAGTAGGAGCTGATCCCTGAATGTGAAAGTCCCAAGCAAGTCTGACGTGTGGGTTACAGATAAAGGCATCAGGGGAGCAGTTAGCCTTGTCAAAAGACTGTTGGCCCCTAAGGCGCTCATAATAAGGAGATACGCTTCTCACCTTTTATTTCTTTGAGTTAGACTTTTTAGAAGGTTCCAGAGCAGGTTAGGTTTCAAGTGAGAGGGAGAAAAGAAGACAAGTAAAGGTTAAGTAAGGGAGTGGAGCTGGCATCTACGGTGTTATGAGGGACGTGCAGACCTGGAAGCTGTGAAATGATGTGATTTAAGCTGATGTTCAGCCTGCTGGGAAAGTTGTGGCTGCAAAAATGGTATCTGGCCATGTCAGACATGAAGCAAAAGAAGATGGTTCAGGAGCGTGTGTGGTTATTCCAGCTTGCAAGCTCAGAATATGCAACTTCCTGGAGTGAAGAAACCTCAAAGTCGTCTATAAGAAACCTGCCAGCCTCTATTTCTACTGTGCCATCAAGGGTCAAGACAATGAGCCCGTCACGCTGTTGCTGAAAGCTGGCGTCTCTACACCGGCACCGAATTGAATCTTAGAGACAGAGTTTTGGGTGAAGCAGAAAAGAATAGCTTTATTGCTTTGCCAGGCAAAGGGAGCCACCGCAGGCTATTGCCCTCAAGACTGTGTGTCCTGTCCTGGAGGGGGTAGTGAGGAGTCTTATAGTAATGATTCAAGGAGCAGGGTGTGATCAGCTCGTGTTCATTCTTCTGATTTCTTGGTAGTGAGGTAATGGGGAGTCAGCATCATCAACCTTCTGGTTCCAACCAGCCTATGTTCTATGTTCTTGCAGTCAGCAGTTTTCATCTGGTGGGGGTCTGCTTCCTGTACAAACAACTTAGGAATGTGTGTCAGGCCTTTATCTATATCTTTCAGGGAACTGCTATGTGGCAGATTTATAGTCTAAATTGTTACCAGTTCCCCAGCCCAACAGCTATTGTTTGTTCCACATCTTCACATTTCCCCATCATTAACTCTTGGTTCAGCCTTTTATTTCAAAAGACAAGGACACAGGGGTTTGTACATGGTGTCAACTCTGGAACTGACTGACCAATATGTGGAGCTCCTGGACAAATACTTCAAGCTGGACATCATCTTCAACTTTGAGAAGGCCTGCTTCATCTCAGATGCATTTTTGATGAAGGGTAATGTCCAGGACAGCTCCAAGAAGAGTGTGATGAAGGCTATGCAGGAGGATGACCAGCTGCAGGAGGATGATGAGAAGCCCTGCAGTACGCTGGAGAAGATGGGTTAGGAAGAGCCCCTGCCTGGCTGGGTGATGATGTGGGGAGTGGTGGAGAGATAGGGTATGAGTGACTGCTTCTCATAAGTCTTTCTGAGGGCCGTTTTCATGGTGGTACCAGCCGCCCCACCTCTGCTGCCTCACCTTCTTTCGGAGTGAGCTGTGGGCTTAGATCCTCAAACATTCCCTTCCTTCCTCCACCCACCACTTCCTGTTACCCCTTTTCCCACCAAAGGTTTTAGGAGCTAAGAGTTAGGAAAATGTGACCAAGTCAGGCATGCTATTTGACTTTCATTTCCTGCCTTTGAGGGACTAATGTTACCCCAAACTCCTCCCTTCCTTTATAACTGTAAA
Source organism: Eubalaena glacialis (assembly GCF_028564815.1). NCBI lineage: Eukaryota > Metazoa > Chordata > Mammalia > Artiodactyla > Balaenidae > Eubalaena > Eubalaena glacialis. Next base: position 36,897,210 of record NC_083731.1, on the reverse strand, counting down.
TACATACATATATCAGGTTTAAGGAAAAGATTTCAGGGTTCTCCTCTAATCCCTGCCACATAACCTACCTCCACCCCTCCAGCAGGCTGCCAGGGTAGCTTCTCTGCCTGGGAGTGGGGCTTCTGTGTGGGAGAGAACTCCAACCTCATCTGCCCCTCCCCTTCCTTCTTGGCTGCAAAGGGGTCTGGGACTACTGCCAGGGGAGGAACAACATAATTTTTTTCTAACCTTGCAGCTTTGAGGGAAGGGAGAATTGGGTGAAGGGTGGATTTAATGGGAGACTGGGACCAGTCCCTCTTTCATTCCATGTTTAAGGGGTGGGGTGGGGGAAATGTCTGACTTTATTTCCTTTTCTCTGATATAAAAAGAAAAACACAAAGAACTTTTTTAAGTAATGGATATCAGGTGGGAAAACCATTAAGATCTCTTTGACTTCTTCATAATACTCAAAATCTTCCAAAGATGAAACCTTAGATACATTCTATTTATCCTTATACAGGTGAAAATAAGTTCAGACTACGGCAAAATTGTGCCTTTTTAAATTAAAATATGTTTGAGATACAGTATTATGTTAGTTTCAGGTGTATTACATAGTGAGTTTCCATTTGCATACATTAAGAAATGATCACCACAATAGGTCTAGTAACCATCTGTCCTCATACAAAATTATTATAATATTGTTGAAGATATTCCTTGTACTGCATATTACATCCACATGGCTATTTTTTTTTTGTAACTGGAGATGAATACCTTTTAATACCCTTCACTTATTTTGCCCCCAACTCCCCCCACCCCCAGTTCTTGCAAACACTAGTTTCTTCTTATCTATGAGTCTGTTTTGTTTGTTTGTTTTGTTTTTTAGATTCCACATATAAGTGAGGTCATACTGTATTTGTCTTTCTCTTTCTGACTTATTTCACTTAGCATAATACCCTCTAGGTCCATCCATGTTGTCGCAAATGGAAAGATTTCATTCTTCTTATGACTAAGTAATATACCATTGTATGTATAGATACCAAAATTTCTTTATCCATTCATCTATTGATGGGCATTTAGGTTGCTTCTATATCTTAGATATTGTGAGTAATGCTACAATGAGCATAGGAGTGTAAATATCTTTTTGAATTAATGCTTTTTTGTCTTTGGAAAAATATACAGAAGTGGAATTGCTGGATGGTATGGTAGCTCTATTTTTAATTTTTGATGAGTCTCCATACTGTTTTCCATACTGGCTGTACCAGTTTACAATCCCACAAACAATAGGTTTGCTTTTCTCCACATCCTCACCAGCACTTGTTATTTGTTTTCTTTTTGATGATAGCCATTATGACAGATGTGAGAGCATATATCTTTGTGGTTTTGAATTGCATTTTCTTGATGATAAGTGATGTTGAGCATCTTTTCATGTGTCTGCTGACCATCTTTATGCCTTCTTTGGAAAAATGTCAGTTCAGGTTCCCTGCCCATTTTGTAATTGGATTGTTTGCTTTTTTGATGTTGAGTTGTGTGAGATTTTTGTATGTTATGGATAATAAACCCTTATGAAATATATCCTTTGCAAATATCTTCTCCCATTCAGTAGGCTGCCTTTTCTTTTGGTTGATAGTTTCCTTCACTGTTCAAAAGCTTTTTAGTTTAATGTGGTCCCATTTGTTTATTTTTGCATTTGGTTCCCTTGCCTGAGGAGACAGATCCAAAAAATGTTGCTAAGGTCTATGTTAAAGACTCTGTTGCCTAGGTTTTCTTCTAGGAAGTTTATGATTGCAGGTCTTATATTTACATCTTTAATTTTTAGGTTATTTTTGTATATGGTGTGAGAAGGTAGGCATTTGATTCTTTTGCATGTAGCTGTCCATTTTTCCTTACACCATTTATTGAAGAGGATTTTTCTCCCCATTTTATATTCTTGCCACCTTTGTCATAGATATTTGACCATAGAAGTATGCATTCATTTCTGTGCTCTCTATTCTTCCACTGATCTATGTGTCTGTTTTTGTGCCAGAACCATACTGTTTGGATTACAGTGGTTAAGTAGTGTAGTTTGAAATCAGAAAGTGTGATACTTCCAGCTTTGTTTTTTTTTCTCAACATTGTTTTGGCTATTCAGGATCTTTTGTGTTTCCATACACATTTTAAATTGTCTGTTCTATTTCTGTGAAAAATGCCATTGTTATTTTGATAGGGATTGTATTAAATCTGGAGATTGTTTAGGTTAGTATGGTCATTTTAACAATATTAATTCTTCTAATTCATGAGTATGGTATATCTTTCCATTTGTTTGTGTTGTCTTCTGTTTCTTTTATCAGTGTCTTATCATTTTCTGAGTACAGGCTTTTTATCTCCTTAGTTACATTTTTTCTGAAGGATTTTCTTCTTTTTTGATGCAGTTGTAAATGTGATATTTTTCTTCATTTCTTTGCTGAAAGTTTGTTGTTATTGTATAGAAATGTGACAGATTTCTGTATGTTAATTTTGTATCCAGCAACTTTACTGAATTCATTTATTAGTCCAAATAGCTTTTGGTGGCATCTTTAAGATTTTCTACATATAGTATTATTGCATCTGAAAGCAGTGACAGTTTTACTTCTTCCTTTCTGATTTGGATTCTTTTTATTTCCATTTCTTGTCTTATTGCTGTGGTGAGGGCTTCTAATATTTATGTTCAATAAAAGTAGTGAAGGTGGACATCCTTGTTTTGTTCCTGATCTTAGAGGAAATGCTTTCAGCTTTTCACCAATGAGTATGATGTTGGCTGTAGGTTTATCATATATGGCCTTTATTATGTTGATTGGTATTCCCTCTATACCTACTTTGTTAAGAGTTTATACCATAAATGAATGTTGAATTTTGTCAAAAGCTTTTTCTACATCTATTGAGATGATCATATTATTTTTATTCTAAATTTGTTATGTAGTATATCACATTGACTGATTTTTGAATATTGATCTATCTTTGCATCCCTGAGATAAATCCCACTTGATCATGCTGTATAATCCTTTTAATGTATTGTTGAATTCAGTTTACTAATATTTTGTTGAAGATTTTTTCAACTATGTTCATTAGTGATATTGGCCTGGAATTTGCTTTTTTTGTGATATTTTCTGTTTTGGTATCAGGGTGATGGTGGCCTCATAGAATGAACTTGGAAACATTCTACCCTCTGCAATTTTTTGGAGTAGTTAATTCTTCTTTAAATGTTTGGTAGAATTCATCTGTGAGGCTGTCTGATCCTGAATTTTTTTGGAGTTATTTTATTATCAATTCAATTTTATTACTGGTAATTGACCTATGCATATGTTATATTTCTTCCAGATTCAGTTGTGAGAGATTGCATACTTCTAAGAATTTCTTAGGTTGTCTATTTTATTGGTGTATAATTGTTTGTAGTAATCTTTTATGATCCTTAGTAGTTCTGTGGTGTGGGTTGTAACTTGTCTTCTTTCATTTCTGATTTTATTTATTTGGGCCCTCTCTTTTTTTCTTGTTGAGTCTTGCTAAAAGTTTATCAGTCTTATTTATCCTTTTAAAGAAGTAGCTCTTATTTCATTGATTTTTCCTAATTATTTTTAGTATCTATTTCATGCATTTCTGCTCTGATCTTTATGATTTATTTTCTTCTACTAACTTTTGGTTTTGTTTGTTCTTCTTTCTCTAGTTCAGTTAGGTGTAAAATTCGATTGTTTTAGATTATTCTTATTTCATGAGGTAGGCTTGTATTGCTATAAACTTTGCCCTTAGAACTGCTTTTACTGCATCCCATAGATTTGGATCATTGTATTTTTGTTTTCTGTTGTCACCAGGTATTTTTTAATTTCCTCTTTGATTTACTCAGTGACCCGTTGGTTGTTTAGTAGCATGTTGTTTAGCCTCCACATGTTTGTATTTTTTGCAGTTGCTTTCTTGTAGTTGATTTCTAGTCTCAGAGCATTGTGGTTGGATAAGATGCTTGGCGTGATTTCAATCTTCTTAAATTTACTGATACTTGTTTTGTGGCCTAGGGTGGCCCAAAGTGTAATCTATTCTGAAGAATTGTCCATGTCCATGTGAAAAGAATGTGCATTGTGCTGTTTTTGGAAGGAATGTACTGTATATATTTATTAGATCTAGCTGATTAATGTGTCATTTAAAACAAGTGTTTCCTTACTGATTTTCAGTCTGGATGATTTGTCCATTGATGTAAATTGGGTGTTTAAAGTTCTACTATTATTGCATTACTGCCAATTTCTCTCTTCATGTTTGACAATATTTGCTTTATGTATTTATACGCTCCTATGCTGGGAGCATATGTATTTATAATTGTTATATCTTCTTGGATTGATCCCTTTATCTTTATGTAATGTCCTTCTATGTCTCTTGTCACAGTCTTTGTTTTAATGTCTATTTAGTCTTTTATAAGCTACCCCAGCTTTCTTTTTGTTGCCATTTGAATGGAATACATTTTTCCATCCCCTCACTTCCCATCCCCTCACTTTCAGTCTGTAAGTGTCTTTAGATCTGAAGTGAGTCTCTTGTAAGCAGTATATAGTAGGGTCTTGTTTTATTGCCTGTTCAGCCACTCTATGTCTTTTGATTGGAGGATTTAGTCCATTTACATGTAATTATTGATAGGTATATGATTATTGCTATTTTATTCATTGTTTTCTGGTTGTTTTGTAGTTCTTTTTTCTTCTTTTCGTTTTCTTTTGCTCTCTTCCCTTGTGATCTGATAACTATCTTTAATGTCACATTTGGATTCCCCTCACTTTTTGTGTTTGTGTTTCTTTTATAGATTTTTGGTTTGTGTTTACCATGAAGTTCATATATAACAACATGTATACATATACATATGTATATGTATGATTTTTTATGTTGATGTTCTAAGTTTGAATTCATTTTAATGACCCTACACTTTTACTTCCCCACCCCAAACATTTATGTTTTTGATGTCATATTTTACATCTTTTGATTTTGTGTATCCCCTAACTGCTTATTATGGAAATAGGTGATTTTACTACTTTTGTATTTTAAGCTTTCTACTAGCTTAATAAGTGGTTGATTTACTACATTTACTGTATGTTTGCTTTTACCCATGAGATTTTTCTTTTCTTAAATTTCATATTTCTAGTTGTGGCCTTTTCTTTTCTCCTTAAAGAAGTCCCTTTAACATTTTTTGTAATACCAGATTAGTGGTGAACTCTTAGCTTTTACTGTCTGTAACTTTTTATCTCTCCTTCAAATGTGAATGATAGCCTTGCCAGGGAGAGTACTCTTGGTTGTAGGCTTTTTTCCCTTCATCACTTTGAATACATTGTGCCACCTCTCTGCCTGCAAAGTTTCTGTTGAAAAGTCAGCTGATGGTTTTAGGGGGTTCCCTTCTGTGTAACTAGTTGCTTTTATTACTGCTTTAAGTTTCTTTATTTTTCTTTAATTTTTGATATTGTAATTATAATGTACCTTATTGTGGACCTCTTTAGGTTCATCTTGTTTGAGACTCACTGTGCTTCCTGAACCTGCATGTGTGTTTCCTTTCTCAGATTAGGGAATTTTTCAGCTATTATTTTTCAAATAATTTCTCTACCTTTTCTCTCTCTCTTTTCCTTCTGGGGCCTGTATAATGTAAATGTTATTATGCTTGATATTGTTCCAGAGGTCTCTTTAACTATCATTAAATTTTTTTTTTCTCTTTTCTGTTCAGCTTGGATGATTTCCACTACTCTCTCTTCCAGATTGCTGATCTGTTTCTCTGTATCATCTAATCTACTGTTGATCCCTTCTAGTGTATTATTTATTTTAGTTATTGTATTCTTCAGCTCTGTTTGAATCTCCTTTATATTTTCTAACTCTTTGTTGTAATTTTCATTGCATTCATTCATTCTTCTCCTAAGTTCAGTTAGTATCTTTATGATCATTACCTTGAACTCTTCCCATGCAGTTGTATGTGAGGTCCAGCAGTTTGTGGCATGGACCTTGTGCTGGCTCAGTGCACAGCGGATACAGATCCCCATGCAGCTGTCTGTGTGTCTTGGTGGGTGGGGGGAGGGTTGGGGTTGATGCCAGTTTGCTGGTTTGTGGACCATGTCCCCAGTGTTAATAGCACAGAGGGGGCATTCCAAAATGGTGCTTGCCAATATCAGTGTTATTGTGGTAGAACTAGCTAACCAAAATGGATAGCACTAGCATCTCCATCCTCAGGGAAAATTTCATTTGCCTCCTGTCCCTTTAAGAGGTTCTCTAAGATCATCAAGTGGGTCTGAGTCAGGCTTCTTTCAAATTACAGCCTCTGTGCTGGGACTTAGAGTGTAGGAGATTTTGGGTACACCCTTTGAGACCAGAGTCTTGGTTTCTATAGTCCTGTGGCTCTCCCAAACATAATTCCTGCTGGTTTTTAAAGCAGATATTTTGGTGGCTCATCTTCTCAGGGCAGGATTTCCAGGCTGGGGACTCTAATGTGGGGCTTGGAGCTCTCACTCTTTCAGAAGGACCTCTACATTTGTGATATTCCTCCCAATTGCAAGTTGCTAACTCTGAAGAGTGGGTCCTAACTATACTGCATCTCTGCCCCTCTTATCTTTTGTGTTGTGGTTCCTTTTTTATGTATTTTGTTGTGGAAAATCTTTTCTGCTAGTCTCCAGGTAGTTCTCATAGATAATTCCTTTGTAAATGGTTTTAATTTTTGTGTGTTCATGGGAGGAGGTGAGCTCAGGGTCTTCCTACTCTGCCATCTTGGACATCAGCCACAAAGTTGTACTCTTGATTAAGTATTGTGTTGCCATTTTAGCTCTACTTTCTGCTTTCTAATTTTAGTTGCATTTTCTAAATGTTCTTTGAGGTCAAAGTCCAAAAGTTTATATGTTTCTTACATGCAAAGACAATACTTTCCATAGTTTAAAGTCTGACTTCTATCAAGTGTCAGCACATTATTAGGAGTACAATATTAATTAATGTGTTAATACTAAAGTAGCCTCTCTTCTTCTCATATAGGAGAAGAAATGTGAGCTTCCTGTACAAACCGTATTTGCTGCATGTTTTTTAATGTTTTTTTACTTTATCAGAGTGAAATGTGTTTGTTTAGGAATAAAATATGTAGAGTTTGATTAGAATTTGAATCCTAGCTGTGATACTTCTTAGTTATAAGACCGTAAACAAATGATTTAAATGGCTTTAATGTCATATTCTTCATATTTAAGTGGGATATTAATATGCATTCCATAGGATTGTTTTTTGTGTTGTAATGTATATGTAAAATAATGATTCCGGGGCATAATGAGTTTACTCATTTGTTTACTTTCTATTTTGTTTCCCAAAATATGTTATGTAAGTTATAATATATTATAAGTTGTATCCTTAGTATCCTCATAGTTTCAGTAACAAATAATTATTTAGCTCTAAGTTTATTCATTTAGTGTGGTCTCCAAATTCAGGACACTAGTTGACTAACCAAAACTACTTTAAGCCAGAAAATATTTAACTTTTAGAACCATGTAGCCAGTTATATATTCTCTCTTATCTTTTCTCAAGTTAAACTTCCCCTTAACATGTTATTTATGCAAACATTCCCAGACCTCATAATCTCCCATTTCCACCTCTAGATTCTCTACTCTTCTCAGCCCTCTTGATATTATTCAAAGGGTACCTCTGTACTCTATATACTGCTCCTAGTTCTATCCAGGGCTTTGCTGGTTATTTCTGAATTAGTGCAGTAACTTTCTAGTTGTCTTACTTACTCCTACCTCATTGCCTCCTAACCCATTGTCCATACTCATGGCAACTAATAGCTTTAGACTAATTACCCAATAATAAAATTCTAATGGTTAATTTTTTTCCAGTGTATTCTATGTAAAATCCAAACATCTTCCCATGGAACATAAAACCTTTCACAATCTAAAATGTATTTTCCTCTGTTGACCACAGTATAGACTACCACTGTTATGTTACAAACAGAGGTTCAATGTGCCCTGGTGTCCCAGGCCCCCTGCATTCATGTGTGCCTGTATGTACCTGGGACACTGCTTCTCCATTTCTTTGTTGCTAACTTCTAGTAGAACTCCTTAACTCACTCAAAATGGTTCCTCTTCTCTAGTGCTTCTCTGAGAATGTTCCCAGTCTCCTATGTGCCTTCCTCTATTGTGGCACCAAACACAGTGGTGTGCATTGATCTGCTTGTGTTTTTGTCCCCTCAATAGACTACAACTCCTTGATGGAAGAAATAACAAGCATATTGTCTGGCATATATTATCACCAATACTGACCCTTTGTCTTCTCTTCCTACCACTATAATCACGACTTACAGTATAAATAGGTAAAATGTGCTAAGAGATTACCATGTGCCAGACATTGTTCTAACCTCATTACATCCATTTATATCTCATTACAAGACTCTATGTCAGGTACTATGAATGTCCCCATTTAACAGATCAGGAACTGAAGGCACAAAATGTTGAAATCATTTGCTCATGGTCATACAGGTAGTGAGTGGCAGAACCAAAAGTCAAGGTGAGATAGTCTGGTTTAGAGCCTGGTCTCTTAACCACTATAAATTGCTGCTTATAACTGCTCCAAGTAGATAGTTTTCTAAAATTGCAAATGTAATTGAAATAATTATATCTTTGAGACCACACTTTAGTTGTATGAAGCATTATACTGTTTCAAATTAAATTAGTTTCATAATAGTTATATCTAGATAAAAGAAAAGTCAAGTAGAAATTTGAACAATTATATAATCAATGTTGTTAATGAAGACAACTAAAGTGTATGCTTTTTGTCTCCAAATACTTCAGAATACTAAATTAGTGATAGGAAAATGTGCTACATTGTAACAGTAAAGTAGGAAATTGATAGCATTTATTTGAGATGGGTTGGATGGGAAAAGCCTCACAAAAATCATATTTAGCCTTGGAATATATAATGAACATACAAGTAAGAGAAAGCAAACAAAGCAATTCAAGTTGACTAAAACACATGAATGGAGAAATGAAACTATGAAAATAGGTTTCATATGGAAAAGAAACTTGGTGAGTTGAAAACACCAAGGGTGTCAAGAGGAATGATGGATAGTCCTAGGAAAGTAGGGAAAGACAGGTTTGTGGAAAAATTATGAAAAGTATTTTTAATGACTCTACAAAAGAGTGTGACCTGTGTTTTGCAGAAACAAAAGCCAAAGAGTTTTCAAGCAGTTTCTTCAGTTGTTTTCAGATGACTAATTCCCTGTAAAAGCACACATATTTCTACAAAGGAAATAAATGTATCTGACATAATCATTTTCAACACCTTAGTGTATGCAAGTATAGTAGGTATAAATCAGAGTCCAAAACCTCTTGTATGTAAGAAATGTAACTATATTTTCTAATAAGCCAAAATGATATCTATTTTTCTGCCTCATTCTGCCAAAATGACAGGAATTCAATTACAGTCATTGGGTTTCAAACCCTTCAAACCCTTCCTGGAATCATGACTAATCTCTAACGGTTTAGAAGATAATTGGGGGGAGGGGTAATTTGATCCTCTACCATTGATTAAGAAAGCCCTTCTTGGTTGGTCCTTGGAGTCAAGCCTGGGACCTTTGTGCCATATCCTTTTATCTTCCTGTATTTCTACCCTTGGCCCTTACTAAAATTATAATCAAATATATAATTATGTAACCATGCCACTTAGTGTCTTCTCTATCTGTCTAGCATATAAACTCCTTGAAATCAGGAGCAGGACCTGTCTGGCCTATCTCCACTTCACTTAGTTGTTCTTATGGGGTTTTATTATGTTCCTTCATCTGGAACATATTCCTCTGTCATTTCATTTTGTCTAAATATCTATTTGTATTTTTATGTATGTGGAAGGTTACTTATGTTTCTCTACCTTGGATAAGTGGCCCTCTGTAGGGGATGTCCTATGTTTCTCAGCAGTGTACTCCCCTTTTATCACCCAAGGTCCAGGGGCCAGCTAGCTGGACCCAGAGTAGGTCCCAACCTGTGCCTGCAGACTCAGTTCCACAGGCTGTGGGATTATAGTTTTCTTGCTTCTGGTGTCTGCCTGCTGGTGGGTGAGGCTGGTCTCTATCCTCCCATACACTTTAAATCATCTCTAGATTATTTATGATACCTAGTACAATGTAAGTGCTGTGTAATAGTTGCCAGTGTGACAAATTCAAGTTTTGTTTTTTGGAACTTCCTGGAACTTTTTTTCTTTAATATTTTTGATCTGAAATTGGTTGAATCTGCAGATGTGAAAACCAAAGATAAGGAGGGCTGACTATACTGTAAACAGAAGGCATGTAAATCTGTCCTTCAGGCAATGTTAATTGGACATGCTAAACTGAAACCAGCAAGATTCCCTGAACCCACACAGTATAAAATAGAAGCTGGAGTGGGGGAAGGAACAAATTCTTTGTGTGATAGACCTATGTGGAGCACAGACTGCAGCTTATGGCAAAAACCTGTGATCACTTTCCAGCAATGACTACTGGGACTTTGGACTAGAAAATTTCCACTTGAGGGGCATTTCCTACCTTGTTGTTGGACATTCTTAATTGAAGCTACCCCTATGACTGAAGGACATAAAATGATCTTAAAATATGAAACAGTTATATTGTCTAGGATGATGCCAGAGAAACACTCTAATGGGGATGGCAGTGCCCAGAAGAGTTTCATAATAAAATGCAAAAGGTTTATACAGGATCATGCTGCCTGGAGAATGCCATGAAGAGGTACTTACAAGCAGGGAGATTTTCTCCCCTAAGACTGACTCTGGAACTGTGTGAGGAACAACTTCTATTGTCGCATGAGCAGTGCCCTATAAACAGCTCTTTACTGACCAAAAAAAGCTGCTTGGTTTTTGTATGGCAGTTCCAAGATGAATGGACAATATCCTATTTGGGAGACCACCACTCTGACTGAAGAAGGTAAAAACAAATCAGCTCAGTGGGCTGAATCACATGTTACTTTCTTAGCAGTTATGGAAGAAATGAACAGTTGTAAAACCCTCCTATGTTTCAGTTTTTACTGACTTATGGGTGGTGGCCATTGCCCTGGTCAAATGTTCAGGCAGGAGGGCAATGGAAATGTAGCCTACTAAAGAGATGTCCATATGGGGCACAGCCCTATGGAAATGACTATGGGAATCTGAGGGTTGCATTAAAGTAGAACAGGTTGATACTCAACAGAAGAAACCCTTTCAGGTTCAGAAGGTGATTAGAATCTACAAGCAGATATCTCTGTGTGCTCATTTAAGGTGTCCATGAAATGAGTGGATATGGTGGTACTGCAGTGATGCAGAGGTGGGCTGAATCTAAACATAGCCCTCTTGCACTCTCTGATGCACAAAATGCCAATGACTCTTCTGTCTAACAAGAGAGACAAAGATTGTAAATGCCTATGTGGCAGATTCCCTGATGGGAAAGCCTTGATCACAGCTGGCAAGTGAGACTAATGATTGGGGGCTGCCAATGGGTCTTTTTTTTTTCATTTTTTAAAAATTGAAGTATAGTTGATTTACAATGTTATGTTAGTTTCAGGTGTACAGTAAAGTGATTCAGTTATACACACACACACACACACACACGTATGTTATTTTACAGATTCTTTTCCTTACAGGTTATTACAAGGTATTGAATATATTTCCCTGTGCTACATAGTAGAACCTTGTTGTTTATCTATTTTATATATAGTAGTGTATATCTGTTAATCCCAATCTCCTAATTTATCCCACCCCCTTCCCTTTTGGTAACCGTAAATTTGCTTTCTATGTCTGTGAGTCTATTTCTGTTTTGTACATAAGTTCATCAGTGGGTTTTGACAAGAATAGACACCGACTCTGGACTGGGCTTTGCTTACCCAGTGGTAGATACAAATACAGTGTTATGGAAGAACTGGAAGAGAAGATATTGCACCAAGTTGAATGGCTCACAGTCATTTCTTCAGATCAAGGAACACACTTTACAACCCCTAATGTCCAACAATGGAAAGAGAGATATCCTTCTCAGAGTAATAGTTTTAAGAGAAAATTAGAATGGACAATGAAAACATTGGTTGTCTAAAAAGGGGAGATTAGAACATGAAGGGCTGGCTTACGTGCCTTCACAAATATGTGCTCACATTCAACATGAACATGAGTGGGGTGAAGTGATGTCCCCACTGGATAGATTTCTCCATTTTTCCGGTAGATGTGGGGAAGAGTGGTAGGGAAGTATGGTGGTGCTCTTTCTTCCACACATCACCTCAGCGTTTTTTCCCCCTACGTGATAAGGTGGTCATAGGATCAGGGCTGCAACTACCAGGGCTGGAAGCAGGGGAATGATTCTTAATCAAGAAATTGTGTTTTTAACTTTTATGTCATAATTTCTAAGGTCCTGATAGGGCAGGATGTGCCTTCACCCCATCTGGCAAAATTGGGGCTAACAGAGAAGATAGCCTACTAGTGAAACCGAGCCCCCATAAAACCAAGGTCCCCTCCTGAGTTTATAATCAACTACTCTATCCAAAAGTTTATTCCATTTCTTGTCCTCTGTGTTAACTGAACACAGTAATCAACCAGAGTCAGATGACTAAAATTGCTGTAGTCAATAGCATCATCAATGTGCTAAAATTGCTGTTGTTGATAATATCATTAATGTACAGACTTGGGTTGTTTCTCCAGGGCAAGATGAGCTAACAGACCCCAAGGTCATGGACCACCAGACCAGAGACTTATAAAGTAGACATCCTGACTCCAGAAACTACAATTAAGAAATGTCACAAGCAGCTCTTATTTTCTGAGATGGACATTCAGCCTATGGAATGTGTATCTCTCTAAATCTACTTCTTACCTAAAAAAAAAAAAAAAAAGTCACAAGACAATGATTAATTTCAGCTTCTTTGTTCTTCCTCTTTAAAAATACCCTCAACTCACAGACCAAGTTGGAGTGGATCTGAGGCTTGTCTTCCACTAGCTTGCTTGGCGCCCTGCAATAAACCCTTACTTTGTTCCTAACACTCACTCTCAGAATTTGACTTTGTGTGCCTCAGGCACACAAGCCCATTGTTCGGCCAATAATTTAATCAATCATGCTTATGTAGTAATGAAGGCCTCTATAAAATCTCAAAAAGAGAGGGTTCCCAGAGCTTCCAGGTTCATGAACAAGTAGGGATTTGGGGAGTGTGACATTCTCAGGGAGCATGAAAGTTTTCCACACACCTTGCCTATTCATCTCTTCCATCTGGCTGTTGCTGAGTTACCTCCTTTTTCAATGGGCACCTCTGATTTACAGCCAGTCGTCAGAAGTACAGCTAACAACCTGGGCTTGTGATTGACATCCTGAGTTGGAGGGGGTTGTTGGAACCTCCAATCTGTAGCTAGTGTGTTAGAAGTACAGGTAACCTAGGCTTGTGATTGGCATCTGAAGTGTAGTGCAGTCTTTTGGGATTGAGCCCTTTACCTGTTGAATCTGATGCTATCTCCAGGTAGGTGTGGGGAAAAGCCCCACACCCTCACATAGGAATTAGGGGCAGAACCAATTAACTACACAGTATATCCCAAATTTTAGTGGTTTACAATGCACATTATCATGTTCAGGGATCTAAGATATTCTGAACTAGGTAAACTTATTTTATTCTGTTTCACAATTTTCCAAAATTATTTGTCCCTGAAATACATTTTTTCCCCTTCATATCGCCCAGTAACATCTCACAGAGCTCTTAACTATGGATTATACTTTATAATTTGGTTGTAAACTTCCCTCCATATGACACTCTTTATGAATTGCATTCACCCGAAAGTTAATTACATCTTCCAAACACTTGACTTCACAAGCCAGAATCTGGGTTTGGAGAAGAACTGGATGACTCCTGTTTCCACCTTTCATTGCAATGTTTGTAAGCAGCTTTTGGCAGGAAAAAGCTCTTTGTAGGAAAGAACCCTTTGTAGGTGGAACCCTTTGGTCTTGTCACTGACCTTAAACCAGGTACCCGCATGTTCTACTCATCTCCAGCCTTAGGACACCTTTCAAATCTTTTGATCACACAATACTTTGCCTAGCATGTTGTTTTTTTCCCATAGATTGAAGAAGTATAGATGAAGAATAAGTAATTAATTGATGAGCAGATCTCTTTCTTAGCTTCCCCTCAAGTAATCTTGCAATCAAGCTGTGTGAACAAGATAGCATTTAAAGAAAGATCATGAGGAGTCCACAAGCCTGCACACAAGCCTGCACACAGTGGGGGATGGGAATGACTCTGACCCCCTATCTCCATGATTAATTGAGATTACTTCCCTGTTTCCCTTTAAAAGCTTTCATGTCCAGGCAGAATCTGTGGAGGTGGTTTTTGGGGATGCTGAGTCCACTATCTCCCCAGATTGCCAGCATTCTGATTAAAGGCATTGTTCCTTTCTACCAACAGTTGTGAGTATTGATTTTGTAAGCCACAAGCAGTGGGATCTGATTTGATAACATGTTCATGATGTGTGCTCCATGGCTGCTTTCACATGGTTGTGTTCACTAGCTCATTGGGCACTAAGCCTACTTCAGGAGATTAGAGGAAGAATATGGGTCACAGAGGTAATATTATTTTCTCCAAATTTAATATAGCATTTAGCTTACTACCTTCTGAGCAAGAAGGGGAGAATAAAAATTAATAATTGTTGTCTACCTCTATGCTTGCTTTGGAATCTGTGTCACATGAAAGCCAGAGGCAGCGCACCTAAAATAAGAGAGACAGATACCATGGGTACTTTTTACTACTCTAATTTAGTTTCTAAACGGAAAGCAAATAACACATTTTTAAGACGTATGAGCATTAGTGGATTATGAGAATATCATTACAGAAAAAAACTATATAAGTAAAATAAAATAACTCTATCAGGTTTCAAAATTGCTTTTAAACTCTATAGGCAAGCGTATATCAGACCCATAGAAAGTGAACAAGGGATGCACAAAAATGCCTACACAAAACAGGAAGACTTGAATTTGAAACAGTTTAACCAATATGTTATGCTCCAAATGGACTGCTGATTTGTGCATATTAGACAAAGGATCTTTTTAAAATATGAGGGAGGTGTTTCGCTTTTTAAAAAATTAAATTACTGTTGACTTAAAGAATCTTATTCCAGCTTTCCAGATGAATAGCTTCTTAACTCTGTGCCAAAAAAACTGTAAAATAAG
Source organism: Eubalaena glacialis (assembly GCF_028564815.1). Lineage (NCBI taxonomy): Eukaryota > Metazoa > Chordata > Mammalia > Artiodactyla > Balaenidae > Eubalaena > Eubalaena glacialis. Next base: position 36,882,107 of record NC_083731.1, on the reverse strand, counting down.
GGTCTTTAGTGTTCTATGAAGCTGCTTTCAGATTTATATTGTATATTCTATACTCTATATTAACTATACCCTCATAATTACAAAGGTTTAATTTTAGCTATTGGGAAAATATTTACAAAAAATATCTAAATATGAGAAAATTAAAATATAGGACCATGAGTATAATGACTATTCATGATAAAAACTCCTAAAGAGAGTATTGATAAACTCCTACTTGTATGAAAAAGATAACAAATTTACAAGTTCCCAAAACAAAATTTTTTTTTTTAATTAAAATATTGGAGCATTCTGAGAAACTTCTTGGAGAGTAAAGTCCCAAAGACAAGGTCTAGAAAGATTTCTTGAAGATAAATCTCCAGCTAGGAAATCTTAAAGTTGGTAAATTATTTGTAGACAGAGAAGAGGAAGGAAATGAATACCAGATCATTGAAACAGTCTGTTCAAATTCCTAGCTTTCTACAGCTTTATATTCTCAGGGAGAAAGAAATTTTCTTTTACCCTTCTAGGTTCTTTTGGCTGGTCTGAGAATTAAATTGGCATGCGACAGATTAACAGCAGAAAAACAAACACAAATTTTATAATATGTATACCTGGGAGAGACCCAGGAAAATTGAGTAATTTACCTTAAATACCATTTCAGCTGAAGACAAAAGGGGATGTTGGGAGAATCAGATATGGGAATTACCAGGAAAACACAGTAAACCAGGGCAAGGTTGTTATACAGATTTAAGTCATTGCCTTCTCCACTGATAAGAGTTTCTAGAGATTTGATCACTCTCCTCTTCCCAGTACATCCAGAGAGACACACTTACAAATGGAGATTTCCCTTATAAATGCAAATGTCTCTTACAAAAGAATAATTCCTACTTGGTTTTCAGTTTTTCCTATGTCTGTTGTTTTTTAGAAAATAACCAGTTTAAGATTATTAATATGACAAAGAGACATATTTGGGGTAGCAAATTCTGCTCCTCTACAATACCCCTACCAAAAATAGGAGCCATGGTCATCCTTCAGTATCTGCAAGGGATTGGTTCCAGGATCCCCCTCAGATACCAAAATCTGAAGATGCTCAAGTCTGTCATATAAAATGGTGTAGTATTTCAATGAAACCTATGCACATCCTTCTGTATATTTTAAATCATCTATACATTACATACAATACCTTTATAATGTAAATGCTACGTAAATTGTTATAAGTACAATGTAAATATTTGCCAGCCTGTGGCAAACTCAAGTTTTGTTTTTTGGAACTTTCTGCAATTTTTAAAAAATATTTTCAATTCACAGTTGGTTAAAACTGTGGATTGAGAAGGCTTAGATATGGAGGATCAACTAATCTAAAAGCAGTGCATAAACTGTGACACCACCTGAAAATTTGAATGCATGAGCACATACACAAACACACACATATACATATGCACATAGATATCTATATTCTCACAACTACCGAGCTCTTTCAGGCTTTATAGTTTTCTGCTTGATTGTTTTTAGCTGATCTCTGCTGCATGACTTCTACACATTATGGGTTGAATTGTGTTCTCTCCACTCTAAAGATATGTGGAAGTCCTAATCCCTGACACTTGTGTATGTGACTTTATTTGGAGATAAGATCTTTGTAGATGTAATTAAAATGAGGTTATACAGGGATTGAGTGAACCTTTAATCCAATACAACCAGTATCCTCATAAGTGTTGGAGAAGAGACACACGGGGAAAACACCATGTGAATATTGAGGCAGACACTAGAGTGATGCATCTGTAAGCCAAGGAATGGCAAGGATTGCCAGCTGTCACCAGATGCTAGAAAGAAGTCAGGGGACAGATTCTCCATCAGAGCCCTTAGAAAGAAGCAACACTGCCAATCTCTTGATTTCAGATTTCTATCCTCTAGAACTGTGAAACAGTACATTTCTGTTGTTTTTAGACACCAAATTTGTGGTAGCTATTATAACAGCCCTGGAAACTATTACAGTATGTGACACTGGACATATGAAAATTCCAGAAAATTCCATGGCTATTGTTATTAAATCTGATACAATAAAGAATCTGTTTTTTTTTAATATTATTTACTTGAAGATGTAGGTATTACATGTTTAACATAATGTAAAAATTATTTAGAATTTCTTCTTTTTACTTAATTGGAAGAATATATTCTAAAACTTTCTCCTCATGATAAGAACATCAAGTAAATGATTCTGATAGTTTTAGAAACAGTAGGAGCTACAATATGTAAAGGATTCATCAGATTTTGAATCTGAATCTGAATCTATATTTGGTCTTTTTTCTTCTGTTCATTTAGGTAAATCTTTCTGTGTTTCCAGTCCCTCATCTGACTCATGATATTGTTGATAGGATAAATCATATTGTTACTGAGTCCAAGCTCATTCTACTTGCTTGCATGACAGGCCAATAAATTGGGAGAGGAGCTGTTGGGACAAGGAATAACGACTTTATTCGGAAAGCCAGGAGTCCGAGAAGATGGCGGACTAATGTCCTAGAGAATTCTGACCCCAGTCAGAATTCAACCTTCTTTTATATTGAAAGGGGAGGGGCATTGGTTGGTTATTGGAAACTTCTTGGTGCGGGAATCCTTTGTTCTTGCAGCTGTCCTAGTAGGCCAGGTCAAGATATTCCTGTATACTTCCAACAAGACACATGTTATTTTCTGTTCTGCAGCTATTTATTTCTATATGAATGGAAAAGTGTTATAATACCTTTAAATGTCAGAGCCATGAGAATGGGTTATCCTGTATATCTCAGGCTATAGGCAACATTCTTAACTTGAAGCAAAAACAATAGAATACAAAGGTTAAAGTAAAAGAAACAGATGTGAAACGGAGTCAAATTTGTTCTTCCCAATTGCAATATCAGGTTAGTAAAATTCCTATAAAAGTATTACGATTTTTCTCTTCATTTTTTTAAATAAAGTTGGGAAAGTAAACACCTTTATTCTTCATGTTGAGGGGAAAAAATGCTACTTTAAAATTTTCATTTGTCGTAATTTATGTTAATTGATTGGTATATTTCACTCAAATGAGAAAAGATGCTTCATGCTCAGCAAGATTTTTTCAACAACAAAGACTCTTGTTTACATAGGAAGTAGCGTTTGAATATTATTGACTTCTCTGGTCATTATAGCTAATGTTTCATAAAGCTGTGCCCTTCTAAAGAAATGCTAGGACACCAGTACTAACATTTTGTGGTGTTATTGTTTTACCTCAACTTTGCAGCTTTTACAATGACACTAAAGTGTAAAGCGGTCACTGAAACTCAATTCCCCTGTCTTTGTAGCAATATTTCTGACCTTTGTCACAGAAATGGTTTGATTTTTTTTAACACTTGTGTTCACAATGTTAAAATGGTTGAAAGTTTCCAGAACCATAAGTATAACCAGCTCTTCTTCACATCATCCGTAGCAAATCATATTTACTTTAGAGCATCAAGAAACCACGATGGAGAAAAAAAAAAAGAAAAACAAAGATTGTTTTTGCTTTTATAGCCTTTGCTTTCACAATTCAACAGTAAATCAACAGTGAACATTTGGTTTGCCTGAGGCCAGCATGATATCAGCTTGCCTGTTTGGCACTTATATTGTGTTTTGTTCTTATCTGATAACTCTTCAAAATAAGCACAAGCTTTCCCATCTTGGAGACCCTCAGCACCAGTGGTAGTCCCCACAGTGTTTTTTTATTTCATCAAAATGATATGAAATTTGGCTGTTCAATTTTGTATTTGTGAAGAATATTGGTAATATAGCTCAAAATAAAGCCATGTTGAAGAATTCATTTCAGCACACAAATGATTTCCCCTACAGCTGATTCCATTTTTATTCAGGCACAGAGACTTGCCTCCACAAGGCCATTTCTCTCCCTTGGAAGAAGACAGGTTTGTTGAGGGAAAACCATCTCATGAAACAGATATTTAAGCACACAGACAAGAACATTCCTATTTAGGGTGATTTTCTTGACAACTGAGTGTCCCCCTGGTCATACCTATGTTCAATGTCAGATTCAAGCTTTACTAGTGACAAAGGAAACTGTCAAGAAGGGGGAACAGATCAGTCATGATTTGAAAACACAATAAGACAGGGCAAGCAAGGGAAAAAGAACAAGGCATGGAGAAATTCAAAGTGATAGGCCTGATTTAGCTGATAGCTGCATCGGGAAGCACTATTTTGATTTGTTAAAGTGGTATATTGAGAACTTAGCTTAAAGATATTTCCTTTTATATTTCTTTTATTTTTCCTATAGATAATAGGATTCTGAGGATTATTGATTTCTTAAAACAATGAATCTTATGTAGGCAAAAATGATTCGTAAATGGTAAAACATACAAATAAAATTGAAAGTAATCTCAACACTGCTCATGAAATGGATCTGTCTTCTTTAAACTAGGGCAAATACATTTAAATGGTTGAAAACCAAGTGTTGGTTAGGGCTTCTGATATGTCACACCACTGAGGACTAAGGGAGATTAGGCTCCCACCCTTCATTTTAAAAAGAGCACGAATAACTGGGCATTTACCCCAGGGCATATTGCAGTATCAAGAGTCTCTCTCACTCCTTCCATAAAAAAAGGAAGTTCTATGTCCCTTCTTCTGGAATATCCCAGAACTATGTTAATATTTTGACCAGTGGAATATGAAGGAAGTGATGTTGTGCCAGCATAAGCTGCCATGATGTGAGGAAACCAGGCAGGTACATGGAAACCAGGCAGGTACATGGAAAGCCGTGTTGATTGAGCCTCTTTGGAAGTGGATCTTCCAGCCCCAGCCCAGGCACTCTAATTGATGAGACATAGAACAGAGACAGAATTCCCCACATAGCCCTGATCAAAATGCAGATGCGTGAGCAAAAGAAATGACTCTTCTTGTTGTAAACCAATAATTTGGGGGGATGTACTGTTACCAATAATACAAAATCAGAACAGCTTGTTAGGAGGTAGCCTGACTCTGCTACCCCTACCATAACTCTAACACTTCTCTTCTCTGTATTTGAAAAAAAAAAAAAAAGGCTAGGTAAAATGTGCTCTCAGAGTTGTAAATAACTGACCATAATCCTCTGGGTGTTAAGTAAAGGGTGGAGGATAAGGTAGAAGAATAGGTTTCTTTCCCTTTTATGTCTCATGGCTCAACTCCTCTACAAGTGTTACAGGATTAACCCTCAATAACTTACTTGCATTTAAACTACAGTTTTCCCTCAGTATCTGTGGGTGATTGGTTCCAGGACTCCTGGTGATACCCAAATCTGAGGATGCTCAAGTCTTTATATAAAATGGTGTAGTATTTGCATATAGCTTACACACATTCTCTCATATATTTTAAACCATCTCTAGGTTTCTTATAATACTTAATACAATGCATATGCTATGTAAATAGTTGTAAATTTAGTGTAAATGCTATGCAAATAATGACAAATTCAAGTTTCACATTTTGAAACTTTCTGAAAATTTTTCTTTTTAAAATATATTCCCACCCATGCTTGGCTGAATCCACAAATGTGTAACCTGGGATAGGGAGGGCCAACTGTATTGTCTTGAGAGAATCCTAACAATGAAAACCTTTAACCAGTGATGCTGGTTATACTGGTTGGGTAAATATGTCTTGCTATTTTTATGTATAAAAATATGGATATAGTGTCTTCTGTGATCTGTTTTACTTTCTTTTTGTTTTCAGATATGTGACTGGCTGGTTGAACAATGCAAATTCAGTGGGTATAAATATGAGTAAGTTTGAACATAATTTATTTTTTTGTTTCTTCATTTTTTCATTTAGCCTCAACTGGATAATACATAATCTCTCTTTTATAATGATTAGTAAATTCCTTAATTATAAGATTATATGACACCTTCTATGCGCTTTCTATTATTCATCTCCAGATAGCCCTGTGTTTAAACCTCAATTAAAATTCAATTCGTCATATATCAGCTTTCTACAACCAACATCTGAATGATTGTTTCAGTCTCAGTAATTTGGAGTAGAGAGGAAACAGGATCTGTTCTTTCACTTTTTCATCTCTTTACAATGGAGATGAGTGCTTTGGAGCTATGTCTTTTGGGGTATTTCTGTTCTTCTCTCTCCCTCTTCTGGGTCCGCCTCCTCTGTTGTGGGCTGGCAAGGAGAAAAGGGCATGACAAAGGTCTTCTAAAAAACTAGGCCATATCAGTGGCTGAATGGCCTGGGTATAGTTTTGATTTGTTCTGGCTGTCTTTGTCATTCATCACTACCCCTGAAATGCTATTCTGAAGAGATGCAGGTCAATTTTAACCTCATCAAGCCTCCATTGCTGCTGGTATTCTTAGAGAACTCCATGTTTTTGAAGACTCTGACAACTGTGGGAACTTGGGAGCATATTTCTCTGATCCTTTTTTTTCCTAGAATACACCATTCTGGAGTCTCTACTCATTGTGTGTTTGCAAGCTTCTCTAACATGCCTTCTGCTTCCAGAAATATTCAAAGATTTAGCACAAGTTTCTGTATCTCCATATGTTGGCAAACTCTAGTAGATAATGGCAAAATTATAGTGAGTTTTCCCTCATTACATCACATTAGCAGTAATTTCATACCTTAGGGAATGCACAAATTAAAAAAATGAGAAATGCATCACCCATATCTATTTGTATACCAAGGTAAGTTTACTCTGTCTTCCTACAATTCTTCAAAGTCTTGACTGGTCAAATTTCTTAAAACAAAACAGAACACTTATAAGAGGGTTACTGGGATGTCCACAATACCCACTGCTTAACTTGGTCCAAAGGCAGCAATGTCCATCACACCCTTCCTAGACTCCTCTTATCCACAACAAGCAGTGTTGCTGGTCTCAGTTACTTCCATCCTAGGATTGGAACCTCTGCCCAAGTCAGGTCATAACTGATATAATTATTAATTTGCAGTTGTCATGAGGCATGAGAACACAAATCCCAAATGAGTTCTAGACATTGTTTTCTCTATATTTTATATAGCAGAATAATCAATTCCTTCTGCTAGTATAGTGACACTTTGTACTCTGGTTTTCTGGCATAAGGATCTCAAAGTGACCAGGCATTAGCTACAGCTTTAGCTTACTGTGTTCCCTTGGAGAAAAGTGCCTTTCAGGGATCAGGACATAAAGTCAAGCAGAGTATACATTTACTGAAAGAAGAAGCAGAATTTCCAAATGTGACTCACTGAGAATGATTGTAAAATGTTCCTTCTACTTCCAACCCTTGGATACCCAAATCCATTTATTCTACATAATAAGATAAATCAGCATGTACTGGTTTTTGATCCCTAGTACAGTTTTCATTTCGAAGAACACTGCACAGATGACAAGGATATCATATCTGAGTCACTAACTATGCCTTTAAGTGTGTATTCCAAAGTTCCATAAGATTAGCTGTTTTACTAGTGATGTAGAATATGGTACTATGACTCATTTTACACACTGTGAGATGGACTTGGAGTAGTACTTCACTTATCATCTGGAATTTGAAACTTCCACTCTAACTAGGGACCCCTAGTATCTATGGCAGCCCAAAGTATATTCAGCAATCCTTGAGATATTTACGTATTCCTCTTTCTTCAGTGTACAATTACTCTGGTGAATGGCCATAGCTTTCTTTGAGATATATTAGAGTAATTATTACTATGCACACACACTATAGCATTAAATCTTTATTTCTCAAGGAGCCCATGCCTCTCCTTCAATCAAAGGGTCTTGGTTCTGAGGAATGGCTTAAGTCTGGAAACTGGATTAAGAGTTGTTATTTGTATTGTGAGAATTGTCATCAGTCTTCTGTTTCCCCACTCTTTAAATTTCTTTATTATAAGAGTCGAGAAATACACCCAATGGCTGCTCAGCTACCTTTTCCTTAAGACCATAGTTTTAAGGACAAGGTTTTAAGGACATAGTTAGCCATACACAGATCCCTGCAGGTCATGAGTGTCATATAAGCCTTACCACCATTAACACAATTATGTTATTTCAAAATTCATGTCCACCAGGAATTTCCATCTTTGGAAATTGGACCTTTACATATTTAATCAAGATGAGGTCATACTGGATTAAAGTGAGCCCTCAATTCAATAACTGGTATCTTTATAAGAGAAAGGAAGGGAGAATTGGATATAGAGATATTGATACAAAGGGAACACAGGGGAGAAGGCCATGTGATGATGGAAACAGAGATTTGAACGACGGAGCTGTAAGACAAAGGACACCAAGGATTTCTGGCAACCATCAGAAGCAAGGAAGAATCAAAGAAGCATTCTTCTCTAGAGCCTTCAGAGAGAGCACAGTTCTGCCTACACCTTGACTTCAGATTTTTAGCATCTATAACTGTGAGAGAATAAATTTCTGTTGTTTTAAGTCACTCAGTTCCTTTGTTTGTTACAGTAGCCCTAGGAAATAGTATAATCAGGGAAAGGAAGGAAGCCAAGAAAGGGTATGTTATCAAGCTCTGAGCCACTGGAACTTAATTCCACCTAGGAAATCTGGGTACCAGTATAAAATGCATTCCTCAGTTATTCCTCTTAAATGGGCAGGAGTTGGAGTAATTAGCTACCAATTCCCATTGGTTGAGTGTTATTTTCAGAGGGTTTCTTTAATTTTGCAACACTTCTGACCAGCTAAGCACTTGAGCAGAGCTGGCTCTGGTGGTCAGAGTACTCAGTCAAGAAGACACAAAGACTGGTAGTTGGAATTAGGGCCTGTGTGTGTGGAAATGGTAAGGATCAGTGGGATATAGATGAGACACTAACAGTGTCTCCTAGAGATATTAAAATAAACCCATGTTTTTAATTAACATTCAAACTACATGGACCATCCACATGTAGATTTTTCATCACCAAACTTCCCAGAACTTCTGGGCTCAGTTGGTGTGCTCTGGGTAATCCTTTAGTAGGCCAGACTTTTGGCTGCAGTTGCTTTTGTTATGTGCCTTCTAGAAAACTAATCCTCTACAATTAAAGAGAGCCTTGCTCAATATTCTTTTGATTTTCTCACAGACCTCAGTGGTCTTTCAATAGAATACAATACCATACTTCCTAGGTTATATACAGACAGTCTCCTCCAAACAGATGGTGGCTGTTTAGTTTACACTTTTTGAACAACCATATTGCCAAAACGTTCCCTCTATGCCAGGGCAATTGTCTCATCAGAGTGTTCCAGAACAGCCACATATTGTGCCAGAGCCAGCCTTCTCTAATTTCCCTTTGGCCTTGGTGCTGAGCTGGATTACCTGTTCAGAGTCCCTGCTCCTTCATGGTCATCTCCATTATACAGTTCCAATGTCTCAATTGGAATACATAAACTTTTTTTCATCATGCATGTCCTAATGACATTAATACTTAAAGAGAGGAAGAATTTCTATTCCTTTGTTCTCAGGAAATCCCTTGGCTTTGCACAAATTTGTCTGTCCCTCCACAGTGACATTCTAGATCTTCTTACCAAGGGCTATTAGGAGGAATTATATTAATGACATAAATTTGGTTATTATATAAACTCCAAATGTGCTCATAAGTCTTAAAAGCCAAATTGATAATGAATGCTCTTAGTCACATGAGAGATAGGGCATGAGGATATGAGTAGATTGCTTTCATATTCACCAAAGCTATTAGAGAAACAAGGTGACATTTTTTCTACCAATAAAATATCAATTTTACAGTAAGTAGAAGATGTAAAAAAATATAATCATCCAGATGTTTGGTATAAATGATTTATTTGCTAAAACATTTACTGTTTACCTACTTTGCATCAACATTCTGTTGAGTGTTGGATAGATAAAGACAAACAAGTACAGCCTTTGTCATTATGGAGTTGACAGTGTGGAAGGGAAGAGAGAAATACAATTAGCCAACAATGAAATAATAAACCATATGACAAGTGCCACCAAAAAAGGAAGAAATTCCAGTGATTCAGACGATAGATATTCAAATAGACTAGAGATATTCAAAGCCAACCAATCCTAGAGAAATAGTTCAGGGAGGACCTTTTAGAAATTACATTTCTTCATAGACCTGATGGAATAGAAGGATGAAACAGCAGGAAGGAAAGAGTTTCAGGCAGAAAGATAATGCTGTGCAAAGACTCATATTGCAGGGAGCTTGGAATAACCATGAATCTAAAAGTAGCCATTGTACTAGAGATCAGGTTAGAGTGGTCTACAGGATCTAGAAGATACAGGGCCTTGTAGGTAAGGATTAGAAGTGTAAGCAAGTAGATAACATGACACAGTTTATGTTTTAGGAACCCTCTGCTTTGTTCACAGTGCATTGAAGAAAGCATATGAGAAAGTTGGGGGCAGAGTTTGGAGCCTATGGCAATTGTCCAAGGAAGAGACCAAACATTTTAATTGGGAAGTATCATTGTTTATGGTTATTTTTCTTCTGAGTTCAACTTGATTTTTGACTCAGTAGATATAGCATGGTGCACTCTGGCTGTGCAAGGCCAACGTAGTGATAGAACACTATATGGTCCACGTTGATTAGGAAAGATGAATGAGTTTTCTCATTTCTGAATTCCATACCAGAAAGTTACTCCAGCACTGTGGGAAATGTGATTCAATAATTATAGAACTGCAATTAGGATGACTGGATTGGTGTTAAATGAATATATACTTTAATTCTTATCTAAAAACTTGGCATAAATACATTTATCATATTTAGGAGATGTATACAGTACATGGCAATTTCTCTTTACCTAGGGCTCAGATTGATGTGAATAAATATAGATTAAGTGTTAAAAGTTGCCATTAGAAGAGAATTTTCCATAAAAACAAATATATCAAAGAAAAGGAAGGTAGTTAAATTTCTTAGCTTATATCTTCTTCTTAGCCATGACTGACTGTAATTTAATTGTTTTCAATAGTAACTTTAAAAATTTCATTTTCAAAGTTATAAATTCATTCAATGAATAATTCTGTGATGACTTTATTTTGATTTCATAGTATATAGTTCAGTATACAATGAATTTCTATTGATGTGCAAGTTTTGCCACTGGATATATTTATTCAAAGGCAAATTAGCATAAGGTTTTGGAATTTCACTTATTGAATCACATATTGATTTAACAAAGCTCTTTAGCAACAACTGGCTTTTCTTTTTCAAAGCTCCACAACAGTTCTAGCAACTTCAACACTACATCATCTTGATTATGACATAGTAATTTTATACTTAAAAAGTTACACTTATTTTCAAGGTCAGTTTATTGATAGTTCAATTGGCTATACATAGATATAATTTGAAGTGTAAGGCATATTTGGCTATAAATATGCCCAAAAATTTACTTTCCTAGAATTCTCATCTGATATTTTTCCTTCTTTTTGATGAAGATATGGAAGAATGTATTGTTCTGTAAAGGACACCCAATGAGTCTTTATTGCCAGGGAAGAGAACTCAAGGATCTGAAGTATTAAAAAACATATCCAGGATATGTAAGACTCAATCACATCTCTCTGCATATATCTGGATCTCTCTATCTCTCTCTGGAATTCTCTCCTCTCTGGAGCTCTTCCCTGTGGGTTCTAGCTGCTATGGTCTCCCCAAGTTCTAACCACTGTTCCTTCAACTCAACTGACTACGAGGCTAGCTCTTTTTGTATTTCCCCTCCCTGTGCTGAAGAATGGAACCTCTCTTTCCTTAGGAATCATTGTCCTCTGTTGTCTTTTGTCTAGTATCCGAATACTGCTGCTTCATATATTTTCTAGTTCTTTATCTGCTTGACTCAAGAGGGTAAACCTATCCTGTGTTACCTCTTTGTGGCTGAAAGCAGAATTTAGCACACATTATTTTTATATTTAGAGAAAATTTAAAATATAAACCTATTACCTTCTTGATATGATTGAAAACCCTTGGGTTAGTCTTGGGTTAGTACTTCCTTTTTGAAATATATGTCTTGGAGATGATGGGTAGCCTTCTCATGTTTGCAGTTCAGTGACTGCTATCCATATCTTCTGATATATAGGGGATGTTTAACATCAAATCAAGGATTCACAATGTATTTTCAGAGAACATAGAGTTCAGACCATTATTAAGACCACCATAATTTTGATGTACTAAATGTGGATATGGGCATCGATGAATGTTGTGATTATATTTGTCAACAAAATTCCTAAAATAATTAAAAGTCTTTTTTTTTGTTTGTTTTAATTTAATATGATTGGGGAAGAGAATAGGTCAACATGTAGATAAATCTAGTCAATGATTTTTTTCCCCAATACTATTATAATGATGTAAATTTTAAAAGAGAATAAAAATGGAGAAATTAACGTACATGAGAAAGTACTTATGGACTTCAATGCCTATATTTCAATGGCAGATAATGAGAAAATTTTTTTAAAAGAAATAAAAAGAAAAGGAGAGAATTAAAGTTGAAATGCAAATGCATTTTATACTATTCTATGTTCTAAGATCATAATCACTGAAAGCTTTTTGCTCATTCAACTAAATTTACTTTAGTGTTCAAAAGCAGATGAAGTTGCAATGTTTGCTAATGCAATGTTTGCTAATTTTAGTAGAGGAAAGCTCTGGACAAAATTGGCCAAAAATTTAAAGGAAGTGTTAATAAAAGGAAAAATAATGATTGTTTACTTCCAAGACTCTGATGAAAGTTATTTTTCAGTTTCCAGAAAATAACTGTTTCCCTGTGTTCACATCTGCATGTTTTTACAACTCTTTGAAATACGATTAACCCAGAACTTTAAAAAAAATAGAAATAATTTTGTCACACTTTTGTGGCTTTAATGTCTATATATTTTAGGGTCAAACAGAGTTGCTATGTCAAAGAGACCCTGAGATACAGTGGTTTACACAACATAAAATTTAATGTCTCCTCACATTACAGTTTTGGAGTCAGTGATTCATCTTTGTTCCTCAGGGACAAAAATGTCATCCAAGTAATTACTTCAGAGTCCCCTATAATGCTTTTGTTGTCTCTATGGTTCAAACCCATACCTGGGCTCCAGTCATTGGGGAAAAGAAAAATTGCTTCGAGGAAGCATGTCTTATGTCTTAAGTCCTAGATCTCTAATTAGCATACATTATTTCTGCTCAGAGTCCAATGTTGATCAGAACTTAACTCACTAGTGATGAGAAGGTTTGACAATAGGTAGTTAAATAGCCTTGTCCAAGCAAATTTTTATTATAATGGAAGAAGAAAAAATTTTGTTAGATGATTAGCAGTTTCTACTAGAATTCTTTATGTCATTAGCTCTCAATTAATCTCTCTAGTTGTGAACTCTCTTCCCACTGATCATTTTTTTCAAACTGCCCATTAAAATATTTCAACTTTTACCTATAGATAAATTATTATGCCCAGTTAATTTTCATCCTACTCTATTCATGGACTTTCCTATCTCTATTGATGAAAACTCTATCCCTCCAGTGCTCAGAAACCTTTCTTTACCTAATTCACCATGATCAGACAAGATCTAGTCAAGGAACCAGAAACCACACTAGGTCTTTTAAATAAAGAGTTATTTTTATCTTATTTTTATTTTTGTTACATATATATTGAAAGTAACCAAAGAGACTTTTGAAATTTTGGCCAGATCATATCAATCATCCGCCCATAATTCAGATAAAACCTGAATTATCTCCCAAATTTACCCAAAGAAATGCCAGCATCTTTTTATATTCTAAAAGTACCTGCCTCTCCGTTATCATTATGACTTCATATTTATTTTCTTCCCATCACTTGCTCTGCTATAACACATATTTTTCCTTCCCTTTTGATGTCTTTCTAACACTCCTTTTCCTCTCCCACTTTAGAGTTTTGGCACCAGTGATCTGTATCATCAAGAATGTTCTTCATCTATACAAATGAAAAAAAAGTTTTTCATATTTTACCTTCTTAATAATGTCTAACTTAATCTCATATCTTAAATTACAATCTCCCCACTTTCTTTCAAAATTCTCTCAATTCTGTTTCACTTTCTCTTTTATTTCATCTTATTTGTAATGTAAAGTATAATTTAGTTACTATAAGACAATAATATATTATTTATGGTCTATTTGTTGCCTATCACTAAAATGTAAGCCTCTTGTACGCAAGAAACGTTATCGCTATTGTTCACTAATGTATCCTAGTAACAAGAACAATATTTGGCATATGATTAGTTCTCAATAAATATTAATTGAAGCAAAAAATGAGTAAATGAATGAATTTCCTGTATTGGAATTTTCATATGTACTTCAAAATTTCTTTAATTTTTTTTCCTTTTGTCTTTATAATATAATCCTTATAGATCTAAGATAATCTTTTTGAACTTGAGTTTCAGTGAAAAACACAGGCATCCATATTAACTTTATTAGCAATGGACTTAATTTTTCCTCAGTGTAATATACTCAGAATGGCTTGTATTTCTATGTTATTTTGTCAACAGTTTAAGTAAATGATGGACCTTGTAATAACCAGAATGTAAAGAAGCCTTTATGATGTGCATTCCATTTTGAGAAAGAAGATATTTTTGTTTTAAAAAGTATGTATAGCTGTGGAAACAAAATCAATTTTCATCAATAACTATCTAAGTAGGAATCCACTGCACTTTGTATGTCAATTTTTAGTCATAACATTCTTCTGGCAGAACTTAAATCATCCCGAAACACTAATTAACCTAACCTAAATAGAAATATCTCTAAAGATATTTCCAAAGTATTTCATTCATTCATTCAACAAATCTTCAGCAAACATATTTTTTTGAAAATAAAAAAAATTTGTATTTAAATTAATTAAAATTATTGTTACTATTACTCATCAACCAGACATTAGACCTAAGACTTATGACTGGGAACTCTAGTTTTATTTATTTATTAACATCTTTATTGGAGTATAATTGCTTTACAATGTTGTGGTAGTTTCTGCTGTGTAAGAAAGTGAATCAGCTATATGTATACATATATCCACATATCCCCTACCTCTTGCGTCTCCCTCCCACCCTCCCTATCCCACCTCTCTAGGTGGTCACAAAGCACCGAGCTGATATTCCTGTGCTATGCGGCTGCTTCCCACTAGCTATCTATTTTACATTTGGTAGTGTATATTTGTCCATGCCACTCTCACTTCAGCAAACATTTATTGATCTAATACAATGTTATACTAGTTACTAGTCTAACCCATGAAGATATGTCACTTTTTAAAAAATGGGTCCTCTTGGACACAGGATTGGATTATGGTGTTAATGAAGAGTAATATTATACAGAAATTCAAGATGACTGGATAGGATATTGCAGGAGGATGTGGTCCCTCTTTGCTACTGTAAAGATGTGGAGCAATTTACCAAACAAAGAGATATCAAGGGGGGAAAGAGTTTTCAGAGAAATGATAAAAATTGATTTGGGGGTGTTAACCTTGTGTTTCCTGGGAGACATTTAGATAGCTGATTTGGAATGGAAATATAGGTTCAGAGCTCAAGCAAGAGGTCTGAGATAGAAACATAATGTTGAAGTTATTATCATATCAGGAGGCTATTCAGTGAAGTTGGGGAAGGTCACCCAGCAAATGTGACCACTAGTTGAACTGAAAGCTGAATCCAGGTAGTTGGAGACTCCCCATCCCCTCCCTTATCATTGGAATGTGCATTCCACACTTGCCTTTCCCATCACCAGAAATTATCCCAAGGATACAGCCTTGAGATAGAAATGTGGTATTGAGACTATCTGGATGTTATGTGTGACTGAATCCAGTTAAATCCTCTAGATAAATTTTTAAGATTCAAGTGGTGAGTGTGGAAAACTACCCATCTTGTGGCCACCCCAGACAAACCTTGTAAGTAAGTTCCCTTTCTTATTAAACCTGCCACCTACCAATCTGTAGTGGTTTGCCTCTTTCCTCCATTTCTCCCTGCCCTCTGCATAAGGGGCTCTTTACGGATTATACCTGGGAAGCTCCTGAGGAGGTTTTGAACCAACAAATTATATATGCCAGAAAGAATCTATATAAAGTGAATACCCACTGAGCCTTAAGGAACACTAAATTTAAACTACAGGCTGAAGAAAAAATAATAAAGGAGAAAAATTCATGAGCAAAGAGTTAGGAGTAAATGAGGAGATACACACACCCCCTTAAGTTCATTGAAAATAAATGCTGTGTTTGTCCATCTTTGCCACATGGAACTTGGAAAAAAGAAAGGATGCAAAAAATATTTATTGAATTTAAATATCTCTACTTTATATGGCACTGTGTTAAGTATTTTTTAATAATAATGAACTTATTTTTTCTGAATTTTATCAAAATGGATAAATATTTATTTAGTTTTCAGATTATACCTGATATATTCTAAGAAATAAAATGCCATAGTCAAAGGTATAAACAATTTTAAGATTGAGGAATATTCCCAAAACGATTCCTAAAAATATTTTACCAATTTATATCTCCACCATCTTTTAATACACAAGAGCATTACAAATATTGATTATTACATATTTTTGTTTTTAACTTAGCTAATTTGGGGGGTATGTCAACTCTTATTACTCCTGTAGTTATAATTTAATTTACTGGACTTCTAAAGGTGGTGGAACTTTTTTTTTTCATCTGTTACTATCTTTAAGCATTTTATTTTTTACAGGATTGTCTATTCATATCCTTTGATTCAGGTCATATTTTTACTGTGAAGATTAAGGAATGTAATACAACTTTCAAATTAAGAAAAAGTTCAGCTAGCTATTTAGTTGAATAAATTATTAGAGTTGTCTATAGTAAACACTGATGTGGAAAATCACAAAATCTTGTGTGAATATTATGAAATTTTAAGAGTAAAAATTAATATTTTATAATTTATATTTGGTGAGAATACATAAGTTTAGAGTGATTCAGTATGTTTTTAGTGTGGCATGGCAATGATATCTCCTTGTTGATCATCCTTTCCAAATGTAAATTATTAATGTAAACAGTAAAATTTAAAATGTAATCAGAAAATCAAGTTAAAATTAAATCTACTTAATCAGTTCTGCCTGAAAGATATAATAATGTACAATGGCTTTACCTTTTGCCTCAGACTTACCATGCTGTATCATAGTCATGTTTTCTGAAGATATTATGTGTCATTGATTCTATGTGCCACTAGTGAGTTCACCATAGTATACTGAACCTACTTCATTCACAATATGTATTCCATTCCATTAGTTATGGTGTTTTCATGGGGATTTATTCCCATGTTAATATTATAATGCAGTTTTTCTTCTTTGTTGTGGAATATTCAACAAAGGACAGTCACAACTACTTTTACTTCTCATATTTTTCTGATATATCATATAGGTACATCCAAAATATGAACAAAAAATAAATCACATTTTATTGGTGTTACCAACTGTCTTCTTAATACAAATATTTTTTTTTTCTTTTTTTGTTGTTCTGATTTCTTGCCTTGCCAAATCAAATTACACTCTAGAGGGGTTTATTCAATGAATCTAAATTCAAGTAATAGGAAATGTATTCTCCAGTCACTTCTCTTTATTTGTTCTGCATTCTCACACTTATTCCCCTGAAAAACTGAATTTAAGCAAAGAGAGTTACTTATATGACTTGATAAAGCTCTGAGGAATCAGGTTGAAACTTTCAGTAATAAAATATGTATAGATGTATATATAAATGTAAGTATATATGTGTATATATATCTATATGTATGTGCTGTGTGTGTGTGTGTGCATGTGTGTAGAGAGGTAGATTGATCAATAAATAGGTAGATTTTCCTTTTTACTGGAAGTTTACTCTTTGCAATTCCACCACTCTTTTGATTCATATTTAGACTTTGACCAGTTTCTTTGTTATGTTTTACAATAAGTATAGCCAAAATAGTCAAACTGAAATTATAATTTAATTTTCAACTCTGTAATCTCGAAGACCAACATCTTTAACCATTTACTAATATTTGTCTTTAGTCATTCAAAGTATGGGAAAGTATAGAAAATAGCAGCATATATACTTCATGAGGGATGGTACCTTATCTTTTCTTCACCACTATAATTTTAGTGTCCACTGCAGTACTAAACACAGTAACTATTTATTCAGTAAGCAAAATGAACTATTGTTCTCTGAATTGATATTGAGAAATTTAGCATCAATAAAAGGAGAAAAAACAAAGAATGTCTAATTCTCCAAGGCATCCCATATGCCTGTGTCCTTCTATTCTTTCCCCTCCATCCATTTAGCCAAGTCTCTGACTGTTGCCAGATTTCCGAGATGGCAGTAGAAGTGTTATATTATAAGCATTCTGTTCAACAGTCTTAAATTTATTTCAACAGAAAGAAACCACTGCTCATAGCATTTAATCTTTTCATTTTCAGGATGATCATCTTGAAAACCTCATCTTAATGCATGTGTATTTCATTCCTATTGTGGATCTACTTTATAATCATTAGAGACTATTTTCTGCTATCATAGACAATATTCTTTTTCTGCAAAACTCTGGCCTGTTCCACAATTCATTCACAAACCTCAAAGGGAACAATGTCTGACTCAAGGATAAGTAATTCAACTGCCAAAAAAAAAATTTTAGACTTCCTTTCTTCAGAATATTCTTCAACCAGCAAAATTCCTGGTAGGTATTTATTTATTTATGTCATTCTCATTGTTGTTGGTTTAGAGCACTTATAAAAGCAGAGCAGCTGTAGGATCTATATTATATCAATAATTGATAGTGCCGTATGGACACTGTGAAAGATTTTTGTCTGCAAATAGAAGCACCTGGGGAAAAGAAGCTCCGGATCAAAGTAGGCTCATTCAGATCTCTAACCATGTTAACAAAGGAAAGGGAGAGAAGAGACTAGAGAAAGGCTGATTTTAACAAAGCAGGTTTAAAAAACAACGGTAGTTCCAATAGAAGATTGTAAATTTCTAAATGATACCTTCAGAATTCCCTGAATACAGCTCTGTTTTTATCAGATAGAAAATTATTCTAGCTAAAAAGACATTTTTAGGACTAATTATTTCTGTATTTCAAAAATAAAGTACTGCTGCATGATATGTTAGGTGTGAAGATACCACAGTTTATTTATCTAAATCCAAATTTTCTCAATTTTATAGGCATTTGACTTACTTCTAGTTTGTCTGTTTGCTTTTTGCTGTTTTGTCCAATGTTGCAATAAACAATTTTCTACATGTCTACTAGTGAAAATGAACAAGTTTTTTTTTTGGCATATATCTAAGAGTAAAATTACTGGGACATAGGTTATATACATATATATATATATTCAATTTTACAAGATGTGTATGAGAACTTGAGGGAACTACATGGGTTACTTGTAGAAATATAATATTGTGTGAAAAAGCAAATTGTAGAATAATACACACAAACCTTTAATATAAAGTTTCAGAAAAGCACAACAGAGCCAAAATTTCCAATAATGGTGACCTCTAGGGAGAAGAAAAGAGAAGAGATGGGGAAGATTGCACAGTAAAATTATTGACAAGGTTCTAGTTGTTAGATTAGGGGGTTGGATTAGGAGTATTCATTTTATTATGTTTTATAGCAAGCACACTGTATGTAATACATGTATTATTTAAAAATTAAATTAATTATTATCATTTATCAATAATTTTTCTAAAATAACATATGAAGAATTTAATTCCACTGCTGGTAGATTGAGGAGACCTATAAATGGTCAATCAGAGAAGCTGTATGGATGGAAGTATAAAATAATATTAATACTAGTAAGGCATTTGAAATGGTAATTAATAAAACCTGAAAAGCTATAATGAGCACAGGAGTATTTGATAATGATAAATAGAAAGTATCTTGTTGTTCATATTTTTTGAACAATGGATGCTCGGTTTTGAGTATGAAAAGAAACAAAGCATAAAGCCCAGTTATAACTGCTTTTCTGTGGATTCACAGGAAGTAGAAGAGAGTGCTCAAAAAGCAAAGGTCTACAAAGTTCCTCTCCTTTAGAGGACCCATTGCTCCAAACACAGAGCCACCAAGAATACCATAGGATAAATCCTAAGACCAGCTAGACATCACTTTACTAGGTGAGGTGGCCAAAAACTATAAATAGGAAAGCTGAAGAGGGAGTCTAAACAAAATCTTTGAAGGAGTATTCCAGAGGGTTTGCTTTTTTAATAGTGATTTCTAAATGTTAAAATATTTTATCCAATGTAAGCCCTGAGTAATATTTTTTATTGCATTCAGATTTCACTTTATAAACCTGAGGTTTTTATTGTCTCAGTAAGTTTTGAATACTTCATGTACTAAATAAATCTAAGAAAATAGAGTTCCTTCTACTCTTGAGCTATAAATGCAATATTTAACTACACACTAATCTTGATCCCATAGTCTCTTTTTTGTACATTAAGTATCTTAATCAAGGGATTATTTTGTAGTTCTTTTATATACGAAATATTTTATAAAAGAAAGCCAAAACTTTACTGAGAATCTTGGAGGTCTATGAATCTCTCTCACTCTTTCATACACACACACACACACACACACACACACACACGAGGTTTTACCACTCAGAAGAATATAATAATTGCAGGTTCAGTTTATAGAAAAGATAAAAACTCAGCCTTCAGGGCTAGAAATTGCCATATATTCTATTAAGATTTTTCTCTGAGTTTATATTGCTTTGCTCGGATGGAAAAAATGAGAATTACTGCCAAAGAGTGAAACTTGCCGAGTTTTTATGGTCCTCACTGTGTTGTCTGTTGTTTTAATATCTATAAAATTGCAAAATCTGTCCACAAGAATGTAAAAGTAGGAAAAAATAAAACTGAGACCTTCTATACTGGGTGGTGGAGAATTGTTGTTTTAAACAAATAGTATTTAAGAGCTCTATTAAGATATATAAGAAAAAAGCAATTGCTTAAAGACTTTAGATATTATTGGCAAAACTATTGAGTGACCCTTTTGTTCCCGATGATTTGGACAATAAAAATAATAATTGAGTCTAGACAAGTTACATTTTTTTCTCTTTATGACATTTTAAAGTATATTGGAATTGAAGAATGATTGTATACTATTTTTTTTTTTTTTAGCATTTTACTTGTTCTCTTTGCCAACGATTTGGACAACAATCTAATTCCAACTATTAACTTCCTAAAACGTATCTTAGTATAAAACTGAGTTTAAAACAGTTACTTTCTGCAGGAGAAAGAAGGAGTATGGAAAACAATCCTTTTAGAAAAAAAAAAATATATATATATATATATATATTCATTTAATGTGCTGGACAAGCCTTCCTCAAAATTATTTTCTTCCAGTTTTATTGAGATATATTTGACAAACAGCATTGTACTAGTTGAGGTTTTCTCAAATATTTGACTGTATTTTTTTCAATGTAATTACAGACTGAAAAGTATAATATTAGTACAATGCTTATCTTTTTCTAGAACCTTGAAGATGAGAATAGTAAATATTTGAAAATTAAGGAAATTTTCATGTTGAGGGATGCATAGAAGAACTTATTTTGTGGAGCTGCTAGTGTCAAGAAAAGTGCAAGACACTAACAGTCTCTATGTTATTTCAAAATAATGGAATGTAGTAATGTATTATGTTGTCCTCAATTTTCTTTTTAGCACAGAACACAGATTTCATAGAAATTAGAGGAAAAATTTCCACCAGCTACCCACATTTTCTCCCAGAGCATACCCTAGGGGACTTCAAAGCAACTCATATTCACTCTTAGTTACAGCCAGCTGAGGTTTGACAGGAATAATCTACTTGAAGTGATTTTCTCTGCTAACATTTTATACTTATCACTGTCAAGTAGGTATTATCATTGATATCTGGCAGAATTTCAGAATTTATCATGTTGTCTAACACCTGCAAGGTTTATGTATAAGCCTCAGAAGTTTATTAGGAAATGCTCAAATTAATTAGTGTTTCATTAATGCTTTTATAGTAGTCTTATATCCTCATACTCTATTTTACCAGCCACATATCTTTATCTTAAAACTTAAAATATTTTTCCATGAAATAAAAATAATATACACTATATTCACCATTGTCAAATGTGAACATATTTATTAGTCCCATTTCTATGTAACCAGTTCAGATTTCTTATTTTCTTATATTTATTTTACTTCTATTACCAAAAGAGGTAGAGGAACAAAGTCATTAGGAAAATTACTCAGGCAGAATGAAATTTATGTATATCTAAATATTTTCTCACTAATTGCCCCTTATGGTATAAAATGTATTATTAAAAATTTGAATGAAGAGTGTGGCTAAAATAAAATCTGTATTATGTACCAGTTGTTCTTAACATTTTATCTACATTGTAACCATTAGTTTTATGTTTACAACTTTTCATTCTCCACTGAAACTGGGAATTCACACATAATTTCATCTTCTTCTCCAAATGAAAATTCAACATATGTGGAGTAGATGTTTGGGGATTGCTGAAAATATATATCTTAACTTCAGCAATACTAGGGATTATTACAAAATTTTGGTGGCCTTAGTTTTTGCCTATATTGAAAACCAAAGTATCCCTCTATGCCCCTGTTACCTACATGATTATTATATCTCTAACAATCAGGAACATTTTTACTTAATTTATTTTAAATTTCATGATTTGACAATTTTTTCCAAATTTCATTTCATTTGTTAATATTTGTTAAAAATTAGAAAAAAAAAAGAATAGAAAAAAAATTAGAATGTTGCCTATTTGGAGTCTTTTGTGCATGCATAAAAACTTTAGGATTTTTTTTTTTTTTAATGTGAAAAATGTCATTGGAATTTAGAAAAAGATTGCATTGAATCTATAGATGGTTTTGGGTAATATGGACATTTTAACAATATTAAATCTTCCAGTCCATGAACACAGGGTATCTTTCCATTTGCTTGTCTTCTTTAATTTCTTTCATCAAAATTTTTAGGATTTTTTCGACATTTAAATTTAAATTTTTCATTTAAATTTTTAGACATTTTTCAAGGAAGCTATCCAATGGCCAACAGGTACCTGAAAAGTTGCTGGACATCAGGAATCATCAGGGAAATGAAAATTAAAACCACAATAAGATATCACCTCACACCAATTAAAATGGCTATCATCAAAAAGATAAGGAGTAGTGAGGTCAAAATGGAGAAAGATGAGGAACTAGGGTTCACTTCTCCCCACAGGTACATCAAGAATGTATCTACAAGTGGAACAATTCACACAGAGCACCTGCTGAACACTAGCAGAAGACCTCAGAAACCTAAAAGGAGAAGAAAAGAATCCCGTGTAGCCAGATAAGACAAAGGAGAGAAAGGGAAGAAAAAGAAAAGAGGAAATGGGATGGGACCCACATCCCTGGAGGGGAGCTGAGGGAGAGGAGAGGTTACCACACCTAGGGAGCCCCCCTCAAGGGTGGCAAAATACACTGCTATAGAGGGGGCGCTTTGGGGCCTAGCAGAAGAATGTGCAGTTGCCAGTCTGTGGCAGGCAGAATAGAGAGAGACTTAAACAGATGGCCTGTGCCACAGCCCTGTGCACCCCTGCCTGAGACAGGTGTCCATCAGTGCTGGCAGGGGCTGGGTGCTGAAGCATGGGGTTAGGAGAGCAGACCTGGGGAGAGGACTGCTGTTGGCTGTGTGGAGATGGCCTGAAGGGATAAGAGTGAGGAGCTCAGCTGTTTGGAGACAGCGTGAGGGGACAGGAGTGAGGAGCTCTGCACCCAGGAACGCTCCTGGAGGAAGTGTGGACTGACTTGGAAGTGAGGAGCCATTGTTGAGTAGTGTGCAAGTGGTGGGGCTGCCATCACGACCTCTCTCCCCACGCACCAACCCGTGAATCTGTGAGCACTGGGAGGGACTCCCACCAGAGCGAGTGCACATAAGCTCCAGTCTGTTGCCACTTCCTGCCACCTCCTGCCGCCCCTGCCTCCATGGGCACTAGAAGGGTATCCCATTGGAGCAAGCGTGTGTGCCCCATTTGTTGCCACCTTATCCCTCTCCCGCCTGAGCGAACACACATGCCCCAGTCAGTTGCCGCCTCTTGCCCCTCTCACCTAAGGGAGAAAGTGTGCTCCAGTCAGTTGCTGCCTTCGCCCCTTCTGGCCTGGGCAGGGAGCAGAGACCTGAGGGGGGCCCACATGCAGAGGTGGGTCCAAAACCAAAGCTGAGCCACAGGGGCTGTGTGGCTATGGAAGAGGAACTGAAATCTCTCTGTGTAGTTGCACAAGCTGTGGATTAAACCCCTGTGATCAGCTTGGTAAACCCAGCAACTGCAGAACATCTGAACTGATGAGTACTCCCCAAAATGAGACTGGTCTAGCAGCTGTGGACTTTGGGGGCACATACACACAGGAGTTGGGCCAGTTCAGAGTAAGCTGCCCCCACAGTGTCCACAGCAGGTCCAGAGACGTAACTAGAGGTCTTAGAGGGCCTCCTGGGGAGGTAGGGTTTGGCTGTGGGGACAAGGACACTGATAGTGGAGGGCCCAGGGAATTTTATTGTTTGTTTGTTTTGTTTTGTTGTTGTATTATTTTTAATTTTAAAATTTTTTCTTATCTTTTACATTTGTAATGTATTTTTGTTTTTTATTTGTTTCTTTTTCTCTTCTTGTTTTGTTGTCTTTTTTTTCTTTGCTTTGCTTTTTTGTTTGTTTTTGTTTTCATTTTTTTGTTTGTTTTTTTGTTAGTTTTGTTTTTATTGTTTATTTTGGTTTGGGTTTTTTTTGGTTTGGTTGGTTGTTTTCTTTGTTTTTTGTTTGTTTGTTTGTTTTGGTTTTTGATTGGTTTTGTTTTTATTGTTCGTCTTGGTTTCTGTTTGTCTTTTTTGTGGCTGTGCCTTGGGCTTGTGGGGACTTGGTTTCCCGGCCAGGGGTTGAACCTGAGTCCCCAGGGTGGGAGTGCTGAGTCCTGATCACTTGACTGCCAGAGAATCCCCTGACCCTAGGGAATATTAATCAGCATGAGCTCTCCCAGAGGTCTCCATCTTGGGACCAAGACCCGGATCCACCCAACATCTTGCAATCTCCAGTGCTGGACTCCTCAGGCCAAACAACCAGCAAGACAGGAACACAGTCCCTTCCATCAGCAAACAGGTTATCTAAAGTCATACTAAGCTCACAGACACCTCAAAACACACCCCTTGACATGGCCCTGCCCACCAGAGGGACAAGACACAGTTTCACCCACCAGAGTGCAAAGCACAAGTCCCTCCCACCAGGAAGCCTACACAATCACCTGGGCCAAACTCACCCACTGGGGGGCACACACCAGAAGCAAGAGGAACTACGACCCTGCAGCCTGCAGAGAGGAGACCACAAACACAGTAAATTCGACAAAATGAGATGACAGAGAAATATGTTGCAAACAAAAGTGCAAGGTAAAAACCTACAAGACCAAATAAATGAAGAGGAAATAGGCAATCTACCTGAAAAAAAATTCAGAGGAATGATAATAAAGATGATCCAGATCCTGAAATAGAATGGAGACATGGATCAAGAAGATACAAGAAATGTTTAACAAGGCACTTGAATAACTAAAGAACAAACAGTGATGAACAATACAATAACTGAAATGAAAAATACACTAGAGGAATCAATAGCAGAATAACTGAGGCAGAAGAATGGATAAATGAGCTGTAAGATAGAATGGTGGAAATCACTCCTATGGAACAGAATAAAGGAAGAAGAATGAAAAGAATTAAAGACAGTCTCAAAGCCCTCTGGGACAACATTGAATGCACTGATATTCAAATTATAGGGGTCCCAGAAGAAGAAGAGAAAGAGAAAGGGTTGGAGGAAATATTTGAAGAGATTATAGTCAAAAACTTCCCTAAATGGGAAAAGAAATAGTCTCCAAAGTCCTGGAAGCACAGAGAGTCCCATACAAGATAAATCCAAGGAGAAACATCCCAAAACACATATTAATTAAACTAATAAAAATTAAATGCAAAGAAAAAAATATTAAAAGCAGCAAAGGAAAAGCAACAAATAACATAAAAGGGAATCCCCATAAGTTTATCAGTGGATTTTTCAGCAGAAACTCTGCAGGCCAGAAGGAAGTGGCAGGATATATTTCAAGTGATGAAAGGGAAGAACCTACAACCAGGCATACCCTACACAGCAAGGATCTCATATAGATTTGACAGAGAAATTAAAAGCTTTACAGACAAGCAAAAGCTAAGAGAATTGAGCACCACTGAACCAACTTTACAACAAATGCTAAAGGAACTTCTTTAGGGGGGAAACACAAGAGAAGAAAAAGACCTACAAAAACAAACCCAAAACAATTAAGAATATGTCAATAGGAACATACATATCTATAATTGCCTTAAATGTGAATGGATTAAATGTTCCAACCAAAAGACACAGACTGGCTGAATGGATACAAACACAAGACCTGTATATATGTTGTCTACAAGAGACCCACATGAGACCTAGGGACACATACAGACTGAAAGTGAAGGGATAGAAAAAGATATTCCATGCAAATGGAAATCCAAAAAAACCTGGAGTAACAATACTCATATCAGACAAAATAGACTTTAAAATAAAGCCTATTACAAGAGACAAGGAAGGACACTACATACTGATCAAGGGATCAATCCAAGAAGAAGATATAACAGTTGCAAATATATATGCACCCAACGTAGGAGCACCTCAATATATAAGGAAAATGCTAACAGCCATAAAATGACAGTAACACAATAATAGTGGGGGTCTTTAACATCCCACATACACAATTAGAAAGATCATCCAAACAGAAAAATTAATAAGGAAACTCAAGCTTTAAATGAACATTAGACCAGATCATCTTAATTGACATTTATAGGACATTCCATCTGAAAGCAGCAGAATACACTTTCTTCTCAAGTGCGCATGGAACGTTCTCCAGGATGGATAACATCTTGGGCCACAAATCAAGCTTTGATAAATTTAAGAAAATTGAAATCATATCAAACATCTTTTCCCACCACAATGCTATGAGATTAGAGATAAATTACAGGGGAAAAAAATCTATAAAAATCACAGACACATGAAAGTTAAACAATATGCTACTAAACCAATGAATCACTAAAGAAATCAAAGCAGAAATCAAAAAAAACCTAGAGACAAATGAAAATGAAAGCACAAAGGTCTAAAACCTATGGGATGCCCAAAAGCATTTCTAAGAGGGAAGTTTATAGCAATACAATCTTACCTCAAGAAACAAAAATATCTCAAATAAGCAACTTATCCTTACACCTAAAGCAACTAGAGAAAGAAGAACAAACAAAACTCAAAGTTAGTAGAAGGAAAGAAATCATAAAGATCAGAGTAGAAAAAAATGAAAATAGAGATGAAGAAAATAATAGCAAAGATCAATGAAACTAAAAACTGATTCTTTGAGAAGATAAACAAAGTTGATAAACTTAGGGCAGACTCATCAAGAAAGAAGAGGGAGAATATTCAAATCAATACAATTAGAAATGAAAAAGAAGTTACAATGGACACCACAGAAATACAAAGGATCATATGAGATTACTACAAACAATTATATGCCAATAAAATGGACAACCTAGGAGAAATGGACAAATTCTTAGAAAGAAACAACCTTCCAAGACTGAACAAGGAAGAAATAGAAAATATGAACAGACCAATCATAAGTACTGAAATGGAAACTGTGTTTAAAAATCTTCCAACAAACCAAAGTCTAGGACCAGACGGCTTCAAAGATGAACTCTATGAAACATTTAGAGAAGAGTTAACACCTACCCTTCTGAAATTCTTCCAAAAAATTACAGAGGAAAGAACACTCCCAAGCTCATTCTATGAGGCCAAAAACAGACAAATATTATTCTCAGTAGTGAAAAGCTGAAGTCATTTCCTCTAAGATCAGGAACAAGACAAGGATGTCCACTCTCACCACTTTTATTCAACATTGTTTTGGAAGTCCTAGCCACAGCAATCAGAGAATAAAAAGGAATAAAAAGAATCCAAATTGGAAAAGAAGAAGTAAAACTGTCACTGTTTGCAGATGACATAATACTATACATAGACAATCCTAAAGATGCTACCAGAAAACTACTAGAGCTCATCAGTGAATGTGGTAGTTACAGGATACAAAGTTAATACACAGACATCTCTTGCATTCCTATACACTAACAAAGAAAGATCAGAAAGAGAGATTAAGGAAACAATCCCAATTACCATTGCATCAAAAAGAGTAAAATACCCAGGAATAAACCTACCTAACGAGGCAAAAGACCTGTACTCAGAAAATTTTAAGATACTTATGAAAGAAATAAAAGATGACTCATACAGATGGAGAGATATACCATGTTCCTGGATTGGAAGAATTAACTTTGTGAAAATGACTATATTACTCAAAGCAATCACCAGATTCAATGCAATCTCTATCAAATTACCAATGGCATTTTTCACAGAATTAGCACAAAAAATTTTACAATTTGTATGAAAACTGAAAAGACCATGAATAGCCAAAGCAATCTTGAGAAAGAAAAACGGAGCTGGAGGAATCAGGCTCCCTGACTTCAGACTATACTACAAAGCTACAGTCATCAAAACATTATAGTACTGACACCAAAACAGAAATATAGATCAATGGAACAGGGTAGAGTCCAGAGATAAATGCTTATGGTAATCTAATCTATGACAAAGGAAGCAAGAATATACAATGGAGAAAAGACAGTATCTTCAATAAGTGCTGGGAAAACTGGACAGCTACATGTAAAAGAATGAAATTAGAAAACA
This sequence comes from Eubalaena glacialis, assembly GCF_028564815.1. Taxonomy (NCBI): domain Eukaryota; kingdom Metazoa; phylum Chordata; class Mammalia; order Artiodactyla; family Balaenidae; genus Eubalaena; species Eubalaena glacialis. Next base: position 36,853,511 of record NC_083731.1, on the reverse strand, counting down.
CTCTAATACCATACACAAAAATAAACTTCACATGGATTAAAGACCTAAATGTAAGGTCGAATATTATAAAAATTTTAGAGGAAAACATTGGGAGATCACTGTCTGACATAAATTGCAACAAGACTTTTTTCATTCCTCCTCCTAGAGTAATGAAAATAAAAACAAAAATAAGCAAATAGGACCTAATTAAACTTAAAAGCTTTTGTACAGCAAAGGAAACTATAAACAAAATACTCAGAAAAGACAATACTCAGAATGGTAGAAAATATTTGCAAATGAAGAAACTGAGAAGGGATTAATCTCCAAATTGTACAAACAGCTCATTCAGCTCAATTTCAAAAAAACAAACAACCCAGTCAAAAAATGGGTGGAAGACTAAATAAACATTTTTCTAAAGAAGACATACAGATGGCCAACAAATGCATGAAAAGATGCTCAACATCACTAATTATTAGAGAAATGCAAGTCAAAAGTACAATGTGGTATCACCTCACTCCAGTCAGAATGGCCATCATCAAAAAATCTACAAACAGGGAATGCTGGAGAGGGTGTGGAGAGAAGGGAACCCTCCTACACTGTTGGTGGGAATGCAAACTGGTACAGCCACTATGGAGAATATTACGGAGGTGCCTTAAAAAACTGAAAATAGATCTACCATATGATCTAGCAATCCCACTCCTAGGCATATATCCAAAGAAAACCATAGTTCAAAAAATATATATGCACCCCAGTGTTCAATGCAGCACCATTTACAATAGCCAGGACATGGAAGCAACCTAAATGTCCATCAACAGAGGAATGAAGAAGATATGGTACATATATATAATGGAATATTACTCGGCCTGAAAAAAAAACAAAATAATGCCTTTTGCAGCAACATGGATGGACCTAGAGGTTCTCATATTGAGTGAAATAATCCAATAGAGAATGACAAATATCATTTGATATCAGTTATTTGTGGAATCTAAAAAAGGTTACAAATCAACTTATCTACAAAACAGAAATAGAATTACAGGTGAAGAAAATAAACTTATTATTCCTGGGTGGTAAAGGGGTAGGCATAAATTGGAAGATTGGGATTGACATATATGCACTTCTATATATAAAATGGATAACTAATAAAGACCTACTGTATAGCACCGGGAACTCTACGCAATACTCTGTAATGGCCTATATGGGTAAACAATCTAAAAAAAATGGATATATGTATATGTATAACTGATTCCCTTTGTTGTACACCTGAAACTAACACAACATTGTAAATCAATTATACCCCAATAAAATATTTTTTAAAAAAGGAGAAAAAGAAGAAAGAAGAAAAAAGAAAAAAAGTATTTTCCTGCTTGTATTCAGTTTCAAGAGAGAACAGTGAAATTGAAATCAAATTATGTTCACCAAGAGAGGTCATTATCCGTGGAAATTTAGAGGTGAGTTCAACATGAACCCTAGGGAGATCCCAAAATTTCCAGTGATGTGAACATGTCTGGCAGTTTAGTCTTCAATTGCTTAATGCAAATTCTTGAATAATATAATGTATTTTTCTTTCATTTAACCACCTGAACTACTAGTATGCATCTCCACTTTTTTGGGAGTTGTCATGATGTAACTGGCTGTCCATGAAGAAGTGGAGGAATGAATATATATAATGTGGAGGAGGGACAGCTTGCAGTTTTTCACCATTGATCAGGATGACATAACACGTATTTAGCAGGAGGCAGAAAAGAATACAAAACATCTCTTGCTAAGATCTGAATGTGTGTGCCTCCCCCCTCCCCAAATTTGTATGCTGAAATCCTAACCTCCAAAGTTGATGGTATTAGAAGGTGGGGCCTTTGGGAAGTGATTAGGTCGTGATGGTGGAGCCCTCATGAATGGAATTGGTGCCCTTATAAAAGAAATCCCTCCCCTTTCCGTGTGAGGTTACAGTGACACATCTGTGACTCAGAAGAATGCCCTCACCCTAGTATGCTGCACCCTAATTTAGGATTTCCAGCCTCCAGAATTGTGAGCAAAAAATTTCTGCTGTATATAAGGTACCTAGTCTGTGCTATTTTGTTACAGCAGCCTGACAGAATTAGACACTTCTAGTAAATTCAAACCTAATGTTGCAAATACATTATAGATAACTCTGATTTTTAATAGAAACATTTTTGAAAGAAAATTCTGTTTATTTTGTATAAAAATACTGAAAGAATAAACAGGGTTATGAAGTGAAAAATCCAGAGTCATTAAAGTAAAAAGTAATGCTGATACACTTTAATTTGTGTTTGAAATACTGTAATATATATATTTTTTAAATTAATTAATTTATTTATTTTTGGCTGTGTTGGGTCTTCGTTTCTGTGCGAGGGCTTTCTCTAGTTGCGGTGAGCGGGGGCCACTCTTCATCGCTGTGCGCGGGCCTCTCATTGTCGCAGCCTCTCTTGTTGCGGAGCACAAGCTCCAGACGCGCAGGCTCAGTGGTTGTGGCCCAGTTGCTCAGCGGCATGTGGGATCTTCCCAGACCAGGGTTCGAACCCATGTCCCCTGCATTGGCAGGAAGATTCTCAACCACTGCGCCACCAGGGAAGCCCCTGAAATACTATAATATTTTAAGTAATACTAAACCTTCCTTGATTATAATAATAATATATATCTTGCAATGCTTAAAATACTATGTGGAAAAGAGAATCACCTTTAGAAAAATACAAAATTCTATTTTATATATTTTTTATTAACTCATGAAAATGTTGCTATATCTACTAGAATAAAGAGATAATTTATTCATATATTAAATGCAAAAAAATGATTAAGCATCTGAAATTAAGGTCAAAAGTATAGGCATTCTCACATTATTTTATTTTCAAATAATACAAAGAGCACCCGGAGTTTCAAAATATTAAGTTTATGGGTATATTAAATTGTTATTATACAGTACATTCTTTTAAACCCTGAAATTTTTAATTTGTATGCTTCATTCATGAAGAGACAATATTGTTGTTTCAAGGACTCGACATTTTCATAGTCATCCAAAAACATTTATTGAATGCTCTAATGAGCTTGACATTGTACTAGATTGTACTAGACCACATTTAATAAGGTAAATATATTCCCTGCATTCATGTTTCTTATATTGTAACAGTAGGCTAGTTGGACAAATAAAATGTAACTACTAGAATATAAAGATATATACTCATAACAATGTGGCTGAATCAAAAGTCTCAAAAAAGTGATAATGAAAAATCTAAAAAGAATAATTGGGCTCTAGATTGTATTCTGTCACTGCTTATGTATAACCACTGTTAATTTGTCTAACTTCTAAGGGCTTTAAATTATCTGTGAAAGGAGAAAGCTGATTTAATTTCCCCAGAGTTCCTCTCAACCACTAAAATGCTATGACATTAAAAATTATTATTGTTGTGCATTATTTTTTTCTTAACTGTGTAGTAATCTTCTTAGAAGAATCAATAATCATGTTTTATAATAATAAATATAGAGGTCATCAAAATAATAATAGTTCATTCACAATATTTATCAAACAGCAATATAAATACACACACAAACAACAGAAATTGTATTTACAGTGGTGATGAAACTAGACATTTTCCTTGGTCTCATGGAGTTTAGTAAACTGGGAGAAAATTAATAATAAAGAGGTAAACACATACAGTATATGAAAACACAATTATAATTTAATAAAATAGAAGTAAATATATTTAATAGAATTCTGAGTTTCTAACTTTAATTTGCAAATGATACAAATTTGTTGAAGTCAGTATGAATAGGTTTTTAGGAGGAATATGATGACTGGCACATTCTGTTCAGCTGGAAATGATGGTGAGCTAACCAAATCAATATGTCAAGTAGAAAGTTGGATTCATGTGTCTGGCGCAAAATATTTAGGTTTTTGATGGAGAAACTTGTATAAATGTGTCACCATATATTTGGCATTGAAACCCATGTAATTGGCTGATATTATCTACAAAAATAGTGCAGAGAGAAAAAAAGAAGGGAGATCAGGAATGAATGTCAACATGGGGATAAGAGGCGGAGGTAGAGGAGTGACAGAGAGGCAGGATATAAAGCACGAATGCTTCATGAAACAGAAACCAGAGAGGAAAGTTTTGTAAGAAGGGAGTAGTTAATCCTGTCACATACAACTGAGACACTGAGTAGAAATTACTTATTTGACTAATATTGGTTGTGCCCCTCTGCATGCCAGGCACAATCCTAGGCTCCTAGTACACACCAGTGAAGAAATCAGTCACAGATCCCTCTCTTGAGGAGTTTTCCTTCTCTTCCCTAGTTGGGGGAGAGGGGATAAAATAAATAATACACACACACACACACACACACACATACACATATATACAATTATAAACAATTATATAATTATAAATCATTAAGTATTTCAGAATATGATAAATGCTATAAAGTAGAGTAAGTAAGGTATTGTGAAAGTGCATCAACCCAGTGGAGTGTAGCAAGGGACGAGATCAGTGAGATAATGATAATTGGCTTTTACTCTGAGTTGGAGCAGAGGAGTGACAGGTTATGAGTTGTATTTTGAGAGAAATATTCCAGTAACTCTTCAGAGAATAAACTGAAGAAGGACAAGTGTGGAAGCCACATTTCCATTTTGGAGGTTGGATTACCACAAGAGAAATTTTAGTGACGGCTTTGGACAGAGTGCATAAGGATGATGAAAGGTGCTTAACTTTTGCATATATTTTAAAAGTACTGACAAGATTTTCTGATATACTGAATGAGAGCAGAGGGAGAAGGGGAGAATTCAAGGACGGCACTAAGATATTTGGCCTGAGCAATTAGAAGGATGAGCTGCCATCAACTAAGTTATGACAAGCTGAGGCTGGAGAAGATTTTGAGCAGTTTCAGGAGTTTGATTATAGACTTTTCAAGTTTAAGATGTTGATTAGTCATCCAATTAGAAGCATTGTGGAGAAAGTTGGCAATAATGAGCTGAAGATATAAATGAGGACGTTTTAAATATGTTGATAGTATTTAAAGACATATGACTGGATGTAATTATCTAGAGAGTGAGGGTAGATAGAAAAGATATCCTGGGACAGTGCAATATTAGTATGTGAGGAAGAATAGAAGGAGCCATCAAAAGATACTGCTTGACTTAGCTATATGTGAAGTGATGATGATTTGTATGTCGGAGACATGCTCTCAGCCACAAAGTAAATAGCAGGCTATTAAGAAAAGTGAAGTTAAAAAACATTAGATATTATCTCATTAAATTCTCTTAATAATCCTATTAATGAATTGCATAGTTGTTTAAAGTATAGAAATTTGTCCAAGAACACCCATAGATTAAGTGACTGTCAAGTGTTACTGAGCTTTTAACTACTAGGTAGTATTATAGCTCATATTGTTCTTGAATAGGTCTCTTCTTAAAAAAGGAAAAGAACAGAAAGAAAAAAAAGAGAAAGGAAAGGAAAGGAAAAGAAATAGGAAAAGAGAGAAAAAAGCTTTCTACCAAATTGTATCTTGATTGGGCATTTGCAATGTATTTGTTCAAAGAATAAATATATTATTTGTTAATTGAATGAACCATGTAGTACATTTTGTTTGGGGATTTAAAAGGATGGCCTATAACTGTTTGAATCAAATCTCAGAACTTCTAATCAACATTTAGATCCCATTAATTCCTTTTACTCATCCTTCATTCTTTTTGTTATGTTTTCATTTGATTATTCTTCACTAAATGATAGCTTCTGATTTCCTCATTAGTTTTCTATGCATTCTCTTCTCCTCTAGGGTCCTTCCTATTCTTGATATGAAGCAATTTCCAATACTCCTTCTAAAGTTTCAATTATATTCATTGTTTTTTATTTATATTCTTTCAGCTGTTTTATACACATTTTGTAGTGTGTTAAAATAGACTCTAGGACAGACTAGAGACATAAACAAACAAATAAGCAAAACTAGGAAAGTAGCAGTGTATGAGTGAGACCAAGAGAGAAAGTTAAGGTAATGTGTTGATAAGAAGTATGTAGAGAAGAAATGAAAAAATTTTAAAGCTACCAAAAAATATAACACCAAGATTATAATTTATTTCAAAGCAATAACATGTAAGCCAGCATTGCAGGACAAGAAATACATTGTGGGATAAAAATTAAATTGTAAAGCTCTGCAGACATGTTAAGTGTAAAGACTCTCAAGATGGAGGGTCAGAGAAGCTGACACACTCTAATTTTGTAAGTGCTTTTAGGCCTTGACTAATTAGCTTAGATTTTTGGCTATTATTATTTGCTCAAAAGGTCATTCATATCATTTACAGTAGTTTGACAAGTCCATGCTCCTTGAGTACTATAGTATTTAGTCAAATTTATTCTGGTCTAGAGTCATTGTTAAACAAGCATGATGTAACTGTTTACCATAAAAAATAACTTATCATGTTGAAAGGGATTTTACTGGAGATTTGTCTTTAAGAGTTAATTTCTTCATTACTGTTATTATTTCTTCCATTTGAAACTGGTTGTTAATGTTAAAGTCTGTTTTAGTATTCTTTATTTGTTCCTTTGACATCTGTCTAGTTATTTACAATTGAAATGCACTTCTAGAATATTCAAGCTTTAATAAAGTGTTTTAATGTGTGCTAAGGACAGTTTCTCTGTTTTACCTCTGCATTTCAAATACAAGAATACAAATAAACCCTTTTAACATTAGTTTGAATGTTTTCCAAACATATACAACTAAATTGTGATCTTTTTGAGAGAGGAAAAAATGTAGTTTATCAATGTATGCCTAATCCTGAATGCAATGTTAATTTTGTTTACTGAATACTAATCTGGCTTGGGAAAACAAATGGAAAAATATTTTTGACAGTGACTATTTGGGAATGGTGGGATTTTGTGTAGTAATTATTTAATGACAGATATGAGAGATATGTTCTTTATTAATCACATTAATTTCCACCCAATCAGCTTGAACAGAATTTTGTTGCAAGGCCACTGGGAAATGTAGTCTTCCTTCTGAGCAACCATATGTTGAGTAAAAAGTTCTACTTTTATGAAAGAAAAAGATAACCAACATTTGGAGGCAACTAATAATATTTCCATGCAACAATTTACTTACTAATTCTCCAAGTGCCAAAATAATGAGACTTGAATGTTACCATAATTTTGGCAAGTCTTTCAATATGCAATATTATTTTCAGAGTCCCTTGTATGTGGAATCTAAACAGAACAAAATAAACAAACAAAAAACAAGATACAGAGAACAGATTGATGGTTGTCAGAAGCAGGGTGAGGGATTGAAGAAATAGGTGAAGGGGGTCAAAAGGTAAAGAAAATCACAATATTGGGGTCAGTAGATCATAATAATCATATATGATGCTAGCTCAGGAATGTCTTAACATTTGTGTGGCTGGACCACACTGACTCCATTTTAGGTCCTCAGTCCTAACCCCTCCCCTTTCTGCATGGCTGCACTCTAGCCTACTCACAAGGAATGTGCCCAAGTCAGATAAGTTTCTTATCAACTTTACTCTTGCCTTCATCTGTTATGAAAAGTGGAAGAATGCCTTTGCTGATGCAGACGTTTAATGGTCCATGAAGAATGATGGACATGAGACCACCAGGGGAGGAAAAACCCCTGGTTCCCATTGGTGTGGGTATACTTCTTCCTTAGTAGTCAGATTCTACATTTAGCTTTGAGCCCATTAAATTCCCCTATGCCCCTTTCAGGGGTGCAGAGTGTAGCTACAAATGCTTCCGGGTCACCATCTGCCTGCCTGTAAGTTACCTGCAATAAACTTCACGATTGTATTTTATGGAGTTGCCTGCTTTGTTTTTTGGTCTCAAAGTTCTTTCTCAGTTTGGGGGATATTATTCAATATCCCTGCCTTTCAAACAACATTCTTCCTCGAGTACCATTACCTTACATTTTGTTCTAAATTGTAGCTATGTTAGGGAAAGATTTGTAATTGTGTGTATTTACATTAGGAATTTAACTTTTGTATTTGTTAGAGTAACAGTTGCTGCAACAAATAAACCACAAAATTTTAGTTGCTGAACACTGTGTTTTTTCCTGGTGGATGGGCAGATGACTTTCCTCTATATGGTAATTTGGGGACCCACGCTCCTCCACTCTGTGACTCCATCATCTCTTAGGGTCTTAAAGTCCTTTACATGAAGCCAGTGGTAGAGGGAAGATTATACGGAGAAAGGACGCTTACTTCTTATCTAAATCGTCATAGATAGCAGAAAGATTTCATCTGTTACCTTATTAAAAGACACACACACACAAACACACAAACACATCCGTACAATAAAGAACGTAGCTCTGCATATGTGGGTTTGAAAGAAACAAAAACAAAAAAAGAACCTACAGCCAACATCATACTTCATGATGAAAGACTAAATGCTTTTCCCCCTATGAATGGGCACATGGTGAGGATATCTGCTCTTTCCATGTCTATTCCACATATTACTGGGGGTCCTAACTGGTGCAATTAGGCAAGTAAAACAAATTAATAGTGTAAAAATTGGAAAGCAAGAAGTAAACTGCTTTTATTCATAGGTGACATGATTGTGTACCTGTAGAAAATCTTAAGGAGTCTATAGAAATATTTACAAGAGCTAATAAGTGAATTTAGCAAAGTTGCAGAATAAAGGTCCATATACGCCCCCCCCAGAAAAACCACAACAACCTCACATTAAAAAAGGAGGGTAGAGGGTAGAAAACTTGTAATTAAAAAATTACAAGTTTTCTAAATTAAATGTTTTAACAAAAGAGAGATCAGGGACCTATAGTTAGGAAGAAACCTCTAGAAATTTTGATCAAGCTGAGAAGAACTTTAAGGCAGTCTTGGTTATCCTTTAATAAACACAAAAATTATATGTGACCTTTGTCCCTTATTCATTCCTTTCTCCATGCTAATATCTGAAATGTAAGTTGTTCTTTGGACTCTGCAGATATGGACGATACTTTAGGGATAGCACTACAATGGATTGAAGAGATTCTGAGTCTGTGAGCGCTTCGTGGTGTAGCAGAGATGCTGCATCAGCCATGGATGCACACCTGTATATATTCTGAGTGTTTAAACCACTGGGGAATTTTGATCTCTCTTACTCTCAGCTGAACATGATCCTAACTTTTACTGCTTGGCTGTTGAATTGCAATGAATTCTAACGGATTCCAAAATAGCTTCTCTCACCTTCACCAACACAAATGAATCCTTTTTACCTCAACATTCCTACATTTGTTTACCCTCTATTTTAATTTATTATATTTTATATGCAGATATTTTACTTTCCCAACTTAATTCAAAGCTATATCTCATATTTTGTGCACCTCTTAAAGAATAACATGGTAACTACCACAAAATTTACTCTCAAGTAATATTTTCTTGAATGTTTATCTCTTTTAATAACATCTATATTTCAAAATTGAGCAGAATTTCTAGTATTTCTTTTTGTGTGGGGGGGGTACTATATTAGCGAATGCAGAGGTTTGTGAATATGGGATTGTCTTTGCAACATATCATTCTAAAAAGTGAAACCAAAATATAGAACTTAGCATGGGAGAATGGAAAACAATATCTACTGCTAATTGGTTTGATTATTGAATGATTTGGAATAATATCAAAGTAAAATGTAAAAAGTATGTAAAAGAATTTTTCATACTTTAGACATCCTTGAAGTTATTTAGCTCAACATTTCTGGTCTCCTTTCTTCAAATAAAATTTTAGTTAATTTGAAATATAGGTAAACTTAAGTTTAAAATAATAGCCATTCAAGTTCAGCAAATAGAAAATTTTTCATTTTTTATAGGTATTTTACTAAGACCTTTAAAACCAATATAAATAATGTCAAAGCTCAATGAAGAAATGTGGTCCACAATTAATATTAAACAACATGATAATAATGATAATGATTTTTTCATTGAGGTCAGCTTTTGAATTTTTGATTCATACAAACTATTAGCTTGAAGCCTTAATAGAGTATTGATTGTGTATGAGGGCTCTAAATACCAATAAAGAGATTATCACAAATGAAAAACATCACATGAGAGAGTTTCTAATTAAAGTTATAATTTATTATTATAAAAATAAATGTTATTGCTATAATTTATGATCCCTATACCTGAAAAACTAACTCTGATTGTGGTCAATAAGCATTGACTAATAGAACTGAGTTGGTTGCAATTTTTTCTAAGCTTGCACACTAGGACACATTTGTAAACACCAAAATTGTCTTCCTTTAAGCAATACATTCTGCTAGCAAAAATAAACATACAATAAAAAGAAACCAATTTAACTACTGGTCTTATTTTATATGGAATTTAATTTAATTCAAATTGTGATGTATATTTGAATACCCAAGAGTCAATTTATATATTCAAATAACTTTAGAGGAATAGAGTGGGAAAAATATGCTTGAAAAGTGGTATCTCAAAATAGAAAGCACATTGTAAACATATTTTTGGATGGTAATGAAAAAAAGAACAGTCACTTCATCGTGCTAGATAATGATCACCTTTATGTTCAATCTTACTATGGAATTTATTCATTTGTAAATGAGAGTAAAAACTTTTAATTATATTTATATTGCTAATTTTATCTACAAATATTTTTTGAGTACTCCCTATGTGCTAAGCATTGTTCTGCAATGTTGAGGACCCTATGTTTATCATTGTCTTAAAAAAGGAATTTAAGTTTGAGTAAAAAGTGGAGAATGGTGGAACCAGTGCTGTCCTTGGACTCTCATAGATCAAATTTCAAATATCAGGGCCACTGTGTGAACTCCATCCGTTATTTAACTTTGATGTGTCTCTGTTTCTTCTTCTGCAACATTAAGATGATTATAACTAATTTGCTGGACTGAAAGGGTTAAGTGAAATTATATGAAATGTGCAGGTACATTATAGAACTGAACGGATGGCAGCTTACTATAACTAAATAATAAGTAATAGTTGTAAACCATTGTGAGCATTAACAAAAATTTTTTGGTGATTGAGGTTTCAAGTGATCAAATTATGTGAAGATCCACCTTCAGTGGTTCTTATCTCATTTCAGTGCAGAACATGAGCCACATGCAACATTCCTAAAAAATGTATATGTCCTGTCTCACGTGTTCATGAGATTCCCTATGATAACATCTGGGCACAGCCACTAGTAATCGAACATCAATAGCCTCATGTGTAGGCAACTGTCACACTTGGGGGACATCCTTGTTGCTTCCAGTGAGTATCACTGCATTAGGTTGGCTTGACCACTACTTGAAATGATACCACAGAACAATTGCTTCACTTTTCATAAATAATTTTTCAGCTAGTAATGCCAATTATGGGAATCCTCAGGCTACCAAAAGCTGTGTGGTGGTCTCTGGCTAAATTGAAAAGAATTTCACTTTGCATTTAGACTGTATTGTGTTAGAGAATAATCAAAATCCTGCCACTTGTGCCTTAAAATTTTGAAATTTTCAGTGAATCATTTCTTTTAATTTACATTTATAACCCTTACTATGAAACTGTATGATTTTCTAATCTATTGTTTAGCTTATGTGTCTGACTTCTCAAATGATATTTATGCTTATTGTCCTTTTATCTTCTAATTTTATCAACTTTGTATATTGAATGGCATTATTACTGGAATACATATTCTCAAAGTGGCATCAAATAAATAGTCTCAAGATCTCTGCTAACAAAATATCAAAAGCCGCAGTACTATCCCACTTCAGACAAGGGTTACCTATTACCCGATTTAAATTCTGAGACAGTATGTATATATCTGGTCAGTAGTTTTCAAAGACTGCTACAGAGAACATTAGACTCACAACATGCTCAATTAGAATGCAAATTCTATGAAGGTAGGAAGTTTTGTCTCTTTCATTCATTGCTATATTCCTAGGGCCTTCTAGGTTGTTCTACAGTGCCTAGTATTTGGGAGATACTGAAAAAAAGTTTTACTGAGTGATTGAGTGAATAAATGAATGAATGAATGAGAAAAAATGGGAAATTGCTGAGGAAATACTGAAAACTCTATTCTAATCTTAGAGATTCACAGTGCATATTAATATATTAAAAGCTATGAGGGATTTTGCATCACATACAGTGGTTTATATAAATTTTTAAACTCAATTTCCTACAGAACCCTTTCAACACCTATAAAAATCAATTGGAATATAAGTTCTAATGAGTATATTTTGGAAAACCAAATTGTTTACACAATTCAATTTACATAAGGTCATCAAATTGACTAAAATTGATTTTTTATATATACTATTAATATTTTTTGTCATTTAGAATGCCAAATTTCAATCTTAATATAGATAAAGTCAATAGTGATAGTTTATCATCCTGAAAAATCAATATTTTAGACGGATGAAATGATTTGTTTCTCCCTGACTGCTTTCCTGTCATCCTTACTTTAAACTAACAAGCTAGTCTGAATGTCTTCCTTTTTGATCCCAACTTACTTATCTAGAATTAATTTCCTGGTTGTTTCCTTTACAAGAAATGCGGTTTCCATTTTCACAAAAAGAGTCATTAATGTTCGTTTGATAGGACTTCTTGCCTGCTTAGCATTCTCAGAAGAGCTAGTAACAGGCACATGAATCTTTTCTTTTGAAACATCATTTAAAGAGCAGGACCGGGCTCCTAGTTCCCATTGCTGTTCTTTTTTTCTGATTCCTGGGAACCTAACTGGAAATGTTACACACAAATTGACATTGTCTGGCTAATCTGTTAGGCTTTATAATGAACAGCAAAAGGGAGGCACGATCTCCAATTCAACTGTTTCCATCTAGAAAAAGAAGTGAATTCATTGATCCTACAGGGACAAAACATCAAGCACTCAGAAAATCCAATTCACTTACAAAATTAAAGTTGTATTGTTTGTCAGTCAAATCTTCATTTTATTCCGAAAGAAGATAATTTTGAACAACTACTTTGTAAGCACTTTACTGTACTAAAAAGATTTGTACATTGACAAATTAAGTAAGTAATGCCTCCTTTTTTCTATTCTCTGCCTTTGTTTTCCTTTTACTTGATTTCTTATTAAAAACAGTAATGAGAGGAATAAGCACAGTTAGAAGTAAAGGCTTTACTCCAGCAATTCATTCAAAGATTTCAAAGTCAATCAAAATTATTTTTTAAATAAACAAATTTCCCTCAATCATTTATCAATACTTTTTTTATATGTCAAAAGTTCAACTGATTACGTGAGCTGAAATATAAGTAGGATGGTTACAAGAATAAGTCTTGAATATGAACAGATTTATCTGCTTACTGACTGCATGATCTCTCTCAAAATATTTAATCTTCAAGTCTAGTTTTGCCTACAGAAATGGGAACATCAAAATTTTACTAGCTAAATAGATTATGCTAATTTAACTCCTGTGTGTGTGTGTGTGTGTGTGTGTGTGTGTTTGTGTGTTTGTGTGTTTCAAACAGGCTTTTATGACAGAACTTCAATAGTTTATGTTCTATATATTCTGAATAATAGAATAAATATGAATATTTATTCTATTAATAAAATGGGTTTTAAAATTATAATATATTGATAGCACAATTAATATAATAAATTAATAATACCAACCAATTTATTTGTCTCTACCATTAAGTCATATCCTTCACTGATTCTCTTAAGCATTATATCTGCAATATATAATGTGTGGCATACGAGGAGAAGGGAGTTATACCAATATTTCCTATCATATAACACATAGTATACAACCTAACCAATTATTGTACATCCATTTCTGCATCTCAGTATAGAAGCCAATTTACAATAATATCATTAAGACGATTCACTGAAAAACACTTTTAGTTTTAACTTCCTTAGCTCAAATATTATCCTCATTTGACAATTTAAGTAACAATATCTAAATATTGAACACACAAGGTCAAAATATTAGACCTAGGTTATGTTTCAGGTTAGAGATTTTTTTAATAGTTGATTTACAATGTTTCGTTAGTTTTGCTGTACAGCAAAATGAATCAGTTACTCATATACATATATCCACTTTTTTTTAGATTCTATTCCCATGTAGGTCATTACAGAGTATAGAGTAGAATTCCCTGTGCTATACAGTAGATTCTTATTAGTTATCTATTTTGTATATGGTAGTGTGTATATGTCAATCCCAATCTCCCAATTTATCCCTTCCCCCTTTCCTTATATAGATATATCAACACCTCATTTTTAGAAACCTCCTTTCTTTGTACTTCATATTTTTAATTCAACATCTTTCAGTTAGTGTGAAGCTATTGCTAATTAAACTACTGAAAGTTGAATAACATATTTTGAAATATGTTAAAATATTGGGTAATTATAATGATTAGAAATTATAATTTCAAAAGGGTATAATATTTTGGCTCATCTTGCTTCATACTTATCTTTCATGGATTGTTTTTATGCTATAGTTCATCAAAGGACAGACATAATCATTAACATACAATTGTCAAGCTTTTGACATCTTTGGGAAATGCATCTCCCTATACAATGCAGTAACAAAATGTTCTGTATTTGCCTAGTGTGTCACTCAAAAGGGAGCGAATGTTATTGCTTTCTTCATCAATGAGAAAACTTCCAACTTACTTTTTACAAAAACTGAAAAGATTGAGCTGGAGACATTTTTCTTCCTCTGAGAAGAATAGTAAAAATTTTAATACTATTAAAAATAATAAAAAAAAATTTCCTTCTGAAATAATATTAATATTTATATGGAATGTAACAAATACATTTAACTATAAAGAGACATATAGGTACTTAATTATATAGTATTCATAAATGTATTATTTCATTCTGTCAACTAATATTTTTTGTACACTAAATGTACACTATTCTCAATCTTGTGGGTAGATGAAAGGGATTAAAAATTTTTGCATATATATGTACATGTATATGTGTGTGCATATATAGATTTTCCAATCATACATATATATATAGTCCTATCCATAAATGAATGAATTCTTATTCATTCACTTATGTGAATGTAGGTGTGTATAAATGTGAGCTTATATATATATACAGGTACATATATACACATATACACTCACACACACAGGTGTCTCTCTACATACACAGATATATATGGATATATATGCATGCACATATATATACACACAAAGGTTTATATATATATATAAGTTTTCATAGGTCTATACATACATATGTATATATACATACAGGTTTATCAAACACATGAATTGTTCAGCTGAGTGTGTATATATATATATATATATATATATATATATATATATATATACAGAAATCGCTGGGAAAATAGCTTTTTACTAGTTGGTTTTACTAGTTATAATATAAACATATGCATGTTTTTATACATATATAATATAGTTAACCATTTTTCTCTTTTACATGCTTGTAAAATAAATAACATTTATTTAAATATCAAAATTATATTTTATATTCTATATTCAGTAATTAAAACTTCATTTTGATATTTAAAAATTTAAGTAAAGCCTACAGACATCTGGTAAAAAGTTATATTGCATATTAGATTCGGAATACAATTGGTAAAAAAATGATTGATGATGCAGACTAATTTAATTGTCAAGCACCATGATTTCTCTGTGTTTTAATATATTAGATCTAAAGTTTTTAAGTCACTTAATTTCAGCTTAGAAAATATGTAAAACTGCTTAGAAACCATTCAGGTGAGGTGTCATGTGCTGTACTGACCTGAGATTAATATACAGAGAATGATACTGTGATGAGAACATTAATTTAACCTGTGACTGAACAACTGCATCCACCCCCAATTCAAACTATGTGTTTGAGCCTGTTCACATCTACCTGATTGGAAAGTATCCTCAACATTGTTTTTTATCTAATTCTGTCATATTTCCAAAATTAATATTAATGACTCATGAGCAATTACAGTTTCATATCAGTGCATTTTTGTTTAGCTATGACTGACCATTCTCATCAAAGCTCTGATTAAAATCTTATCCTAATTTAGTAACAAAGTTAAGAATTCAGTGACACAGGAATAATGGCTTGTTAAGAACAATTCAAGAAAAAGGCTTTAAATGTGTGTATGACACACACACATACAGTTTTCTACCATTATATAACATGTTATCCAAAATTTAGGTGCTTGCAACATCACCCATGAATTATCTTACTGTTTTCATGAGTCAAGAATCTGAGCACAGAATAACTATATACTTCTCTCAGTTCTCACCAGGCTGAAATTAATGTACTGGCTGGTACTGAGATTATCTTGTGAACTTGAGTTTTCTCCCAAACTCACTCAGGGTATTGGAAGAATTTAGTAACTTGTATGATGGCAGCCCCACTTTCCCACTGGCTGTCAAACCAGGGCTGTTCTCAGTTCCCAGGTGGCACTCTCAGGTCCTCGATATGTGGCCCCTCCATTGTTCTCTCACATTAAAATCTCCCTGACTTCAGGAGTACACAGACCCCTTGAAGGGCACACTTGATTAGTAGATGCCCACCTCAACAATTTCCTTTTAAATCAACTAACTAGTAACTAATCAGGGGAATCATACCCCATCATATTCACAAATTATTCCTTACCCCAAGAGAAGAGTATACTACAGAACACCACAGTAGGATCAGGTAGGCATCTTAAGGCCATCTTAGAATTCTGCCCATCATAATATTCATGTGATATTATAGGTCATGAAATACTAGTTACAGATGAAGTCTGCAACCTGCTTTTTACTTTATTGTGGACTATACTTTGCTTGAATTCATACTGGGAGACACATTTGTATTGTCAGTCAGGTCTTCTTCTGTTTTGATAAACAGCAGCTATAGTAATATTTTGAAAATGTACATCAAATGACCATACTTTTTCTCCCACTAAAAACACCTCCATGGCTCTTTATTTATTAAGATATGTAAGGCCCATTGACCTTAAAAGATTGAGAAGTCTTTATCACAGCAGCACCTCATAACCCCAGGACCCACTTGCTCTTATACTTCCATTTGCTCTGGACTGGGAATAGGCTATGTATGCTTCCACCATGGATGATGGTACATGCAAATCTCTCTCCTTGGAGTGTTCGCTTAAGTAAATTATATCCATTCTTTATTAAGCAGCATCAGTGTCTCAGAGAATCTTTCTCTGATCTCTGTAACTGTCAAATTCTATTAGTAGACCTGTTCAAATGGCAATCTTCTGTCCATTGTGTATACAATGTATACATTGTTTTCAACAATGTATGTACCAGCTGCTCTATATAAGTACTAGATTGTGATTTCCAAGAGGGAAGTGGCCTTGTAGGACTATGTTTATTATTACTTTATTAGAGCTTAATAATATTTTAAATAAATAAAATAACATAGAAAATTAAGAAATCTTAGAGTCTCAAAAGTGAAAAAAATCTTCCCTGGAAAACCTTAAGTTTATAATTTTAAATATTTCCTAATTAATTACAGTATAAAGATAATGCCAAGAGATAATTCTCCCTGGATTTCTGTTTTTCTGCACATTTCAGGCCTTCTGTAGGAAAAGAATTATAAGCTATAATAAATGTAGAGAACATATCATTCACTGGACACATTTCAAGATATTAAAAATTCCCTCCACTTCCTGAAGGTTTGCTTGTGCCCCACAGTAATGATAAACGTAGGCACTCCTTCTTCTGAGAGACATTTGATTAAATTTCAGGGTAATAAACATGAAGACTTTCCAATCCTCATATGAAGAAATTCTTTTATATTTCAGATTAAGAATGAAGTCTCTTTCTTTTTCTAGCAGGAAAATTGGGTAGATGTACCAGCTGCTCTATATAAGCACTAAGTGTTTTAATTTTGGGCTTCCACTCTTGTGATGTGAACCCACTGCATGCTGACTTAATACCATATACTGTGTGCAATGGACAGAATTTTTGTGTCCCCCTTAAATTCATGTTAAACTCTTAACACCAATGTAACACTATTAGGAGGCAGAGCCTCTGGGAGGTGATTAGATCATGAGGGTGGAACCCTCATGAATGGGATTAGTGCTCTTAAAAAAGGAGCCTTGAGCAGAAGCAAGAAGAACTACAATCCAGCAACCTGTGGAACAAAAAACACATTCACAGAAAGACAGACAAGATGAAAAGGCAGAGGGCTATGTACCAGATGAAAGAACAAGATTAAAACCTCAGAAAAAACAACTAAATGAAATGCAAATAGGCAAACTTCCAGAAAAAGAATTCAGAATAATGATAGTGAAGATGATCCAAGACCTTGGAAAAAGAATGGAGGCAAAGATCAAGAAGATGCAAGAAATGTTTAACAAAGACCTAGAAGAAGTAAAGAACAAAAAAACAGAGATGAACAATACAATAAATGAAATGAAAACTACACTAGAAGGAACCAATAGCAGAATAACTGAGGCAGAAAAAAGGATAAGTGCCCTAGAAGATAGAATGGTGGAATTCACTGCTGCGGAACAGACTAAAGAAAAAAGAATGAAAAGAAATGAAGACAGTCTAAGAGACCTCTGGGACAAAATTAAACACAACAACATTCGCATTATAGGGGTCCCAAAAGGAGAAGAGAGAGAGAAAGGACCCGAGAAAATATTTGAAAAGATTATAGTCGAAAACTTCCCTAACATGGGAAAGGAAATAGCCACCCAAGTCCAGGAAGTGCAGACAGTCCCATACAGGATAAACTGAAGGAGAAACACACTGAGACACATAATAATCAAATTGGCAAAAATTAAAGAAAAAGAAAAATTATTAAAAGCAACAAGGGAAAAATGACAAACAACATACAAGAGAACCCCCATTCCCTTGTTAAGCTGTAAGGTTAACAGCTGATTTCTCAGCAGAGACTCTACAAGCCAGAAGAGAGTGGCATGATCTACTTAAAATGATGAAAGGGAAGAACCTACAACCAAGATTGCTCTACCCTGCAAGGATCTCATTCAGATTGCATGGAGAAATCAAAAGCTTTACAGACAAGCAAAAACTAAGAGAATTCATCACCACCAAACCAGCTCTACAACAACTGCTAAAGGAACTTCTCTAAGTAGGAAACACAAGAGAAAAAAAGGACGTACAAAAACAAACCTAAAACAATTAAGAAAATGGTCATAGGAACATACATATTGATAATTACCTTAAACGTGAATGGATTAAATGCTCCAGCCAAAAGACACAGGCTTGCTGAATGGATACAAAAACAAGACCCATATATATGCTGTCTACAAGAGACCCACTTCAGACCTAGGGACGCATACAGACTGAAAGTGAGGGGATGGAAAAAGATATTCCATGCAAATGGAAATCAAAAGAAAGCTGGAGTAGCAATACTCATATCAGATAAAATAGACTTTAAAATAAAGAATGTTACAAGAGACAAGGAAGGACACTACATAATGATCAAGGGATCAATCCAAGAAGAAGATACAACACAACAATTATAAATATATATGCACCCAACATAGGAGCACCTCAATACATAAGGCAACTGCTAACAGCAATAAAAGAGGAAATTGACAGTAACACAATAATAGTGGGGGACTTTAACACCTCACTTACACCAATGGACAGATCATTCAAAATCAAAATCAAGAAGAAACAGAAGCTTTAAATGACACAATAGACCAGATAGATTTAATTGATATTTATAAGACATTCCATCCAAAAACAGCAGATTACACTTTCTTCTCAAGTGCACACGGAACATTCTCCAGGATAGATCACATCTTGGGTCACAAATCAAGCCTAAGTAAATTTAAGAAAATTGAAACCATATCAGGCATCTTTTCTGACCACAACACTGTGAAATTAGAAATGAATTACAGGGAAAAAAACGTAAAAAACACAAACACATGGAGGCTAAACAATACGTTACTAAATAACCAAGAGATCATTAAAGAAATCAAAGAGGAAATTTAAAAATACCTACAGACAAATGACAATGAAAACACGATGATCCAAAACCTATGGGAAGCAGCAAAAGCAATTCTAAGAGGGAAGTTTATAGCTATAAAAGCTTACCTCAAGAAACAAGAAAAATCTGAAATAAACCATCTAACCTTACTCCTAAAGGAACTAGAGAAAGAAGAACAAACAAAACGCAAAGTTAGCAGAAGGAAAGAAATCATAAAGATCAGAGCAGAAATAAATGAAATAAAACAAAGAAAACAATAGCAAAGATCAATAAAACTAAAAGCTGGTTCTTTGAGAAGATAAACAAAATTGATAAACCATTAGCCAGACTCATCAAGAAAAAGAGGGAGAGGACTCAAATCTATAAAATTAGAATGAAAAAGTAGAAGTTACAAGAGACACCGCAGAAATACAAAGCATCCTAAGAGACTACTACAAAAAAACTCTATGCCAATAAAATGGACAACCTGGAAGAAATGGACAAATTCTTAGAAAGATATAACCTCCCAAGACTGAACCAGGAAGAAATAGAAAATATGAACAGACCAATCACAAGTAATGAAATTGAAACTGTGATTAAATCTTCCAACAAACAAAAGCCCAGGACCAGATGGCTTCACAGGTGAATTCTATCAAACGTTTAGAGAAGAGCTAACACCCATCCTTCTCAAACTCTTCCAAATAATTGCGGAGGAAGGAACACTCCCAATCTAATTCTATGAGGCCACCATCACCCTGATATCAAAACCAGACAAGGATACTACAAAAAAAGAAAATTACAGACCAATATCACTGATGAATACAGATGCAAAAATCCTCAACAAAGTACTAGCAAACAGAATCCAACAACACATTAAAAGGATCATACACCATGATCAAATGGGATTTATCCCAGGGATCCAAGGATTCTTCAATATACACAAATCAATCAATGTGATACACCACATTAACAAATTGAAGAATAAAAACCATATGATCATCTCAATCGATGCAGAAAAAGCTTTTGACAAAATTCAACATCTATTTATGACAAAAACCCTCCAGAAAGTGGGCATAGAGGGAACCTACCTCAACATGATAAAGGCCATATATGACAAACCCACAGCAAACATCATTCTCAATGGTGAAAAACTGAAAGCATTTCCTTTAAGATCAGGAACAAGACAAGGATGTCCACTCTCACCACTATTATTCAACATAGTTTGGAAGTCCTAGCCAGGGCAATCAGAGAAGAAAAAGAAATAAAAGGAATACAAATTGGAAAAGAAGAAGTAAAACTGTCACGGTTTGGAGATGACATGATACTATACATGGAGAATCCTAAAGATGCCACCAGAAAACTACTAGAGCTAATCAGTGAATTTGGTAAAGTTGCAGGATACAAAATTAATGCACAGAAATCTCTTACATTCCTATATAATAATGATGAAAAATCTGAAAGAGAAATTAAGGAAACACTCCCATTTACCATTGCAACAAAAAGAATAAAATACCTAGGAAGAAACCTACCTAGGGAGACAAAAGACCTGTATGCAGAAAACTATAAGACACTGATGAAAGAAATTAAAGACGATACCAACAGATGGAGAGATATACCACGTTCTTGGATTGGAAGAATCAATATTGTGGAAATGACTATACTACCCATAGCAATCTACAGATTCAATGCAATCCCTATCAAATTACCAATGGCATTTTTTATGGAACTACAACAAAAAATCTTAAAATTTTTATGGAGACACAAAAGACCCCGAATAGCCAAAGAAGTCTTAAGGGAAAAAAGCGGAGCTGGAGGAATCAGACTCCCTGGCTTCAGACTATACTACAAAGCTACAGTAATCAAGACAATATGGTACTGGCACAAAAACAGAAATATAGATAATTGGAACAAGATAGAAAGCCCAGAGATTAACCTATGCACCTATGGTCAGCTAATCTATGACAAAGGAGGCAAGGATATACAATGGAGAAATGACAGTCTCTTCAATAAGTGGTGCTGGGAAAACTGGATAGCTACATGTAAAAGAATGAAATTAGAACACTCCCTAACACCATACACAAAAATAAACTCAAAATGGATTAGCGACCTAAATGTAAGACCGTGCACTATAAAACTCTTAGAGGAAAACATAGGAAGAACACTCTTTGAAATAAATTACAGCAAGATCTTTTTTGATCTACCTCCTAGAGTAATAGAAATAAAAACAAAAATAAACAAATGGGTCCTAATGAAACTTCAAAGCTTTTGCACTGCAAAGGAAACCATAAACAAGATGAAAAGACAACCCTCAGAATGGGAAAAAATATTTGCAAACGAATCAACAAACAAAGGATTAATTTCCAAAATATATAAACAGCTCATGCAGCTCAATATTAAAGAAACAAAGAACCCAATCCAAAAATGGGCAGAAGACCTAAATAGACATTTCCCCCAAGAAGACATACAGATGCCCAAGAAGCACATGAAAAGCTGCTCAACATCACTAATTATTAGAGAAATGCAAATCAAAACTACAATGAGGTATCACCTCACACCAGTGAGAATGGGCATCATCAGAAAATCTACAAACAACAAATGCTGGAGAGGGTGTGGAGAAAACGGAATCCTCTTGCACTGTTGGTGGGAAAGTAAATTGATACAGCCACTATGGAGAACAGTATGGACGTTCCTTAAAAAACTAAAAATAGAATTACCATATGATCCAGCAATCCAACTACTGGACATATACCCAGAGAAAACCATAATTCAAAAAGGCACATGCACCCATATATTCATTGCAGCACTATTTACAATAGCCAGGTCATGGAAGTAACCTAAATGTCCATCGACAGACGAATGGATAAAGCAGATGTGGTACATATATACAGTGGAATATTACTCAGCCATAAAAAGGAACGAAATTGGGTCATTTGTTGAGATGTGGAAGGATCTAGAGACTGTCATACAGAGTGAAGTAAATCAGAAAGAGAAAAACAAATATCGTATATTAACGTATATATGTGGAACCTAGAAAAATGGTACAGATGAACCGGTTTGCAGGGCAGAAATTGAGACACAGATGTAGAGAATAAACGTATGGACACCGAGGAGAGAAAGCAGCGGGGGAGTTGGGGGGTGGTGTGATGAATTGGGCGATTGGGATTGACATGTATACACTGATGTGTATAAAATTGATGACTAATAAGAACCTGCTGTATAAAAAAATAAATAAAACAAACTTCAAAAAAAAAAAGAGGCTGTGGAGAGCTCCCTCCCTGTGTAAAGACACAGCAAGGAGACACCTGTCTGTGAACCAGGAAGTAGGCTCTTAAAAGACACCTAATCTGCTATCACCTTGATCTTGGACTTCCTGGCCTCCAGAATTGTGAGAAATAAAGTTTTATTTTTTATAAGCCATCCAGTCTATGATATTTTGTTCTAGTAGCCTGAACAGACTAAGTCAGTGTGTCACCCAATGAGGCGTAGGGGTCAAGGAACTGGCATTAAGATGCTACTTTGGTGTTTTTGGTGTAATACCTGGTCTGTTTCTCAGATCCAGCAATCTGATATTTCTGTCAAAATATATATGAAACTGTATAGATTAACTTAAATTTGAAGTACGGAAAAGACTTAGACTTTTTTATGACTTAATATATACTACATAAAATATTTTCATCCACACTTTCTGATTTAACATATATTACATAAAATATTCTACAGAAACAAACAAGAAGTACCTGTACCAAAACAGAATTTGTACCTTCACTCTGAATAATATACAGAGTGTTTAGATAAGTTTTTTTCTTTTTTTCTAAGATCTTGGAGTCCATGGCTTTTAGTTCATGATACTATCTAAAAAACCAGCAATCATCTGTGGCTGGTGTAAAAATCACAAAATGCAACTAACTTGAAAGAGCTTAAACTATGACATGTATATAATAATTATGTGTATATGCAATGACTTCTGCCACAAATCTGGGGAATCAGGCTACCTTCAATAATGACCAGCTGACTACAAATTTAGGAGTATTCACTAACTCCTCAGGTGAGATATTTTTCTGGAATGGCTCACAGGATTTAGGAAAATTATATACTTACAACTTCAGTTTTACTTTAGTAAAAGGGTAAAAGTCACAAGCAGACAAAAGGAGAGATTCCCTGGGAGAGGACTGGGAGGAAACCAGATGGAAAGCTTGCAACATTGCCAAATTACCCACTCGGCACATTGATATGTGGCAACATGTAGAGTATTCCCAACTAGGAAAGCACATCCAAGCTTCAGTGTTCATAGTTTTTATGGGGACTTCATTAAGTAAGAATAATTAATTGAATCATTGACCAAGGGATTGAACTCAATCTCCAGCCATCTCCTTTCCTAAAAGATCAAATAGACCCTCTAATTACTTGACGGATCTTTCTGAAATGACCTCCGTCCTGAGTCATCTGGTTACTATTAACTATGTAGGGGCCACCATGAGTCACATATCATTAGCAAAATTGTCTGAAAGGTGCACCATGAACAGCAGAGATAGTCATATCATGTGGGAAATGTCAAGGATTTAGAGATGAGCTCCCAGGAACTGAGGAAAAAGGCCAACCAACTTTTTTACTATACTATGTATATTACTAATAAAAAATAAGCATGTGGGATGTAGTCTATGTTTAATAAGTGTTTCATTAAGAAATGTCAAGATCTTCTTGAAAAGATAGAGCAAGTCCTATAGAACTGTCCTTACTTCCAAAGCTGTTTCTATCTTCTGTAAAGAAGCAGGGGTCATCCTATCATAAGAAGAATACCAAAATAATGATGCCTATTTTAAAAAGTATTATTCTGCATTTATAAATCCAAGAAAATATCAACACTTGAAACATCTAAGGAGAAACAGTATAGCTATCATCAGTTAAGATGGTAGATTAGATAAATTCTAAAGTATTTTTCTACTCTTAAGAACACATTATTTTGTGATTTGGGGACATAATAATGCTGTGTATTGCATCCATTCTGAAATTGTGTACAGCACTGATTTCAAAATATGGTTAACTTTCAGTTCTTTCTATTTTCAATGAGTGACAACGATATCTATTCAGTTCACCAGCTTAGATACCCAGGCATCACTCTTTTTACCTCTCCCCTATGTATAGAATCCATCACTGAGCCCTTTTAATGAATACTCAAAAAATAACCTTAATTCATTCACATCTGTTCATCGTCACTATCACTAACCTTATGCAAGAAATAATCATCTCTTACCTAGGCTACAGAATTACTTCTATCTGAATTCCAAATGTGACTCAGACATTAAGGTCACAATGTGAGAAAATATTAATACATATTTAGAGCACTAATGTCAATCTCAGAAAAATAATCAATGTATAAAGACTCATTTCTTTTAGTATAGGCATTTTTATATCTCCAAAGTCTAATCCTCAAAAATGTAATCTAAATTGTGCCCTCTAACATATCCTAAGCCAAGCTGTAATTCTTTTGTTCTTTCTTTTTTTGTCCTTGATCTGGTCACTGGGGAAGAAAGAGAAGTTTTAGGAGGGAAGCAGAAATGACTGTGTGATTTCTTAGCAAAAGTCCCAAAAGGTGAAACCTCTCTTTTTTCAGTACTTTTAATGTTCATATATTTTAAAATTAATGTGAGTACTCTTTTCTTCACAGTGGCCCATTTGGATTAGTAAATTCCATTGATAATGACTTTAGGCAACAGCAACCTCATAAATTTTATTAGGAAAAAAAGTCCTCCAGGTGTATTTAAGCAATATCCTTTTATATTAGTTTTTCAAAGGGCATATGTTATCAAAGTTCAACCTCAAATATAAAAAGTGACCATGAAATTTGCCATAGCAGTACTTAATCCCTCCCAGAAGTCATATGCTTTTGTCAAGTTAAAATGATAACAGTGTATCCTCCTTTTGTCTCTTCAATAAATGGCACTATTGAGAAAATGATTGTCCATTTATGTCAAAGTTACTGAGGCAGTGAAATGAACTTTCTCACTCATATCTAATAGGAAGTCATTTAATTGTATTAAAATTAAATCTATGTTCATTTTTTTGAAATAGACAAAATAAGAGCAGAAAATCAGCTCTGGTAATTCCAATTTTGGGGAAAAAAATAGTTACTTCTCAATAAGTTTTGAAGGTCAAATAAACTTTAGATAGAATTTTTAAAGTAATGAACAAGTGCATAATTGCTGGGAACTCTTTTAAACACTAAATTGCATCTCTGCAATAATGTAGCAGGTATGGCTTGCAATTTCCTCTTTCCTTTTTTTTGAATCAATCAAACTCCCCAGGATAAAGATTTCATTTCAAACACTCTCATGTAGTTAAGTATAGCCATGTATCTAAATTTTGGCTAATAGGATAAAAACAGAAGTGCTATATGTCAGATACTTGGAATTTCTTCAATAGACAGTTGACATGAGTGTTTTCCTATTTTTATTTGTTCTTTCTGGCTCCTGCTACATTTATACAAATGTGATGACAAGGGCTGGTGTCCTTATATGCCCTAAACGGAAAAGCAATAGTGTCTAAGTACATCAAAAATGAAGTGGAAAAAGCCTAGGTGTCTGGGGACTCCAAAAAGCAGAGTTGCCATACCAGCCCTGGCCTGCATACCTTCAGACTTTATATGAAACAGAAATATAATTTTATCATCTTTTATTTATGACACTTTGATTTTGGTGCCCCTACAAAATCTAATCCCAACAGATATAGTGACATTTCCATGGGAATAAAGATATTCAGGTCAGTGTAATATGCTATACATTTTTTGTCACAGGTCTTTGACAAAATAAGTATAGAAATCGAAATAAAAATTTAAAAACTTTAATGACATGATATCTTTTGTTTTTTATTTAAACATCTTTATTGGAGTATAATTGCTTTACAATGGTGTGTTAGTTTCTGCTTTATAACAAAGTGAATCAGTTATACATATACATATGTTCCCATATCTCTTCCTTCTTGCGTCTCCCTCCCTCCCACCCTCCCTATCCCACCCCTCTAGGTGGTCACAAAGCACCGAGCTGATCTCCCTGTGCTATGCGGCTGCTTCCCACTAGCTATCTATTTTACATTTGGTAGTGTATATATGTCCATGCCACTCTCTCACCCTGTCACATCTTACCCCTCCCCCTCCCCATATCCTCAAGTCCATTCTCTAGTAGGTCTGTGTCTTTATTCCCATCTTGCCACTAGGTTCTTCATGACCCTTTTTTTTTTTCCCTTAAATTCCATATATATGTGTTAGCATACTGTATTTGTTTTTCTCTTTCTGACTTACTTCACTCTGTATGACAGACTCTAACTCCATCCACCTCACTACAAATACCTCCATTTCATTTCTTTTTATGGCTGAGTAATATTCCATTGTATATATGTGCCACATCTTCTTTATCCATTCATCCGATGATGGACACTTAGGTTGCTTCCATGTCCTGGTTATTGTAAATAGAGCTGCAATGAAAATTTTGGTACATGACTCTTTTTGAATTATGGTTTTCTCAGAGTATATGCCCAGTAGTGGGATTGCTGGGTCATAGGGTAGTTCTATTTTTAGTTTTTTAAGGAACCTCCAGACTGTTCTCCATAGTGGCTGTATCAATTTACATTCCCACCAACAGTGCAAGAGTGTTCCCTTTTCTCCACACCCTCTCCAGCATTTATTGTTTCTAGATTTTTTGATGATGACCATTATGACTGGTGTGAGCTGATATCTCATTGTAGTTTTGATTAGCATTTCTCTAATGATTAATGATGTTGAGCATTCTTTCATGTGTCTGTTAGTAATCTGTATATCTTCTTTGGAGAAATGTCTATTTAGGTCTTCTGCCCATTTTTGGATTGGGTTGTTTGATTTTTTGTTATTGAGCTGCATGAGCTGCTTGTAAATCTTGGAGATTAATCCTTTGTCAGTTGCTTCATTTGCAAATATTTTCTCCCATTCTGAGGGTTGTCTTTTGGTCTTGGTTATGGTTTCCTTTGTTGTGCAAAAGCTTTTAAGTTTCATTAGGTCCCATTTGTTTATTTTTGTTTTTATTTCCGTTTCACTAGGAGCTGGGTGAAAAAGAATCTTGTTGTGATTTATGTCATAGAGTGTTCTGCCTATGTTTTCCTCTAAGAGTTTGATAGTGTCTGGCCTTACACTTAGGTCTTTAATCCATTTTGAGTTTATTTTTGTGTATGGTGTCAGGGAGTGTTCTAATTTCATACTTTTACATGTACCAGTCCAGTTTTCCCAGCACCACTTATTGAAGAGGCTGTCTTTTCTCCACTGTATATGCTTGCCTCCTTTATCGAAGATAAGGTGACCATATGTACATGGGTTTATTGCTGGGCTTTCTATCCTGTTCCATTGATCTATGTTTCTGTTTTTGTGCCAGTACCAAACTGTCTTGATTACTGTAGCTTTGTAATATAGTCTGAAGTCAGAGAGCCTGATTCCTCCAGATCCATTTTTCGTTCTCAAGATTGCTTTGGCTATTCGGGGTCTTTTGTGTTTCCATACAAATTGTGAAATTTTTTGTTCTAGTTTTGTGAAAAATGCCAGTGGTAGTTTGATAGGGATTGCATTGAATCTGTAGATTGCTTTAGGTAGTAGAGTCATTTTCACAATGTTGATTCTTCCAATCCAAGAACATGGTATATTTCTCCATCTATTTGTATCATCTTTGATTTCTTTCATCAGTGTCTTATAATTTTCTGCATACAGGTCTTTTGTCTCCTTAGGTAGGTTTATTCCTAGATATTTTATTCTTTTTGTTGCAATGGTAAACGGGAGTGTTTTCTTAATTTCACTTTCAGATTTTTCATCATTAGTGTATAGGAATGCAAGAGATTTCTGTGCATTAATTTTGTATCCTGCTGCTTTACCAAATTCATTGATTAGCTCTAGTAATTTTCTGGTAGCATCTTTAGGATTCTCTATGTATAGTATCATGTCATCTGCAAACAGTGACAGCTTTACTTCTTCTTTTCCGATTTGCCTTCCTTTTATTTCTTTTTCTTCTCTGATTGCTGTGGCTAAATCTTCCAAAATTATGTTGAATAATAGTGGTGAGAGTGGGCAACTTTGTCTAGTTCCTGATCTTAGTGGAAATGGTTTCAGTTTTTCACCATTGAGGACAATGTTGGCTGTGGGTTTGTCATATATGGCCTTTATTATGTTGAGGAAAGTTCCCTCTATGTCTACTTTCTGCAGGGCTTTTATCATAAATGGGTGTTGAATTTTGTCGAAAGCTTTCTCTGCATCTATTGAGATGATCATATGGTTTTTCTCCTTCAATTTGTTAATATGATATATCACGTTGATTGATTTGCATATATTGAAGAATCCTTGCGTTCCTGGAATAAACCCCACTTGATCATGGTGTATGATCCTTTTAATGTGCTGTTGGATTCTGTTTGCTAGTATTTTGTTGAGGATTTTTGCATCTATGTTCATCAGTGATATTGGCCTGTAGTTTTCTTTCTTTGTGACATCTTTGTCTGGTTTTGGTATCAGGATGATGGTGGCCTCATAGGATGAGTTTGGGAGTGTTCCTCCCTCTGCAATATTTTAGAAGAGTTTGAGAAGGATAGGTGTTAGCTCTCCTCTAAATGTTTGATAGAATTCGCCTGTGAAGCCATGTGGTCCTGGGCTTTTGTTTGTTGGAAGATTTTTAATCACAGTTTCAATTTCAGTGCTTGTGATTGGTCTGTTCATATTTTCTATTTCTTCCTGGTTCAGTCTCGGCAGGTTGTGCATATCTAAGAATCTGTCCATTTCTTCCAGGTTGTCCATTTTATTGGCACAGAGTTGCTTGTAGTAATCTCTCATGATCGTTTGTATTTCTGCAGTGTCAGTGGTTACTTCTCCTTCTTCATTTCTAATTCTATTGATTTGAGTCCTCTCCCTCTTTTTCTTGATGAGTCTGGCTAATGGTTTATCAATTTTGTTTATCTTCTCAAAGAACCAGCTTTTAGTTCTGTTGACCTTTGTTATTGTTTCCTTCATTTCTTTTTCATTTACTTCTGATTTGGTCTTTATGATTTCTTTCCTTCTGCTAGCTTTGGGGTTTTTTTGTTCTTCTTTCTCTAATTGCTTTAGGTGCAAGGTTAGGTTGTTTATTCGAGATGTTTCCTGTTTCTTGATGTAGGCTTGTATTGCTATAAACTTCGCTCTTAGAACCACTTTTGCTGCATCCCATAGGTTTTGGGTCATCGCCTCTCCATTGTCATTTGTTTCCAGGTATTTTTTGATTTCCCCTTTGATTTCTTCAGTGATCACTTCGTTATTAAGTAGTGTATTGTGTAGCCTCCATGTGTTTGTATTTTTTACAGATCTTCTCCTGTAATTGATATCTAGTCTCATAACGTTGTGGTCGGAAAAGATACTTGATACGATTTCAATTTTTTTAAATTTACCAAGGCTTGATTTGTGACCCAAGATATGATCTAGCCTAGAGAATGTTCCATGAGCACTTCAGAAAAATATGTATTCTGTTGTTTTTGGGTGGAATGTCCTATAAATATCAATTAAGTCCATCTTGTTTAATGTATCATTTAAAGCTTGTGTTTCCTTATTTATTTTCATTTTGGATGATCTGTCCATTGGTGAAAGTGGGGTGTTAAGGTCCCCTACTATGATTGTGTTACTGTCGATTTCCCCTTTTATGGCTGTTAGTATTTGCCTTATGTATTGAGGTGCTCCTATGTTGGGTGCATAAATATTTACAATGGTTATACCCTTTTCTTGGATCGATCCCTTGATCATTATATAGTGTCCTTCTTTGTCTCTTGTAATAGTCTTTATTTTAAAGTCTATTTTGTCTGATATGAGAATTGCTACTCCAGCTTTCTTTTGATTTCCATTTGCATGGAATATCTTTTTCCATCCCCTCACTTTCAGTCTGTATGTGTCTCTAGGTCTGAAGTGGGTCTTGTAGACAACATATATATGGGTCTTGTTTTTGTATCCATTCAGCCAGTCTGTGTCTTTTGGTGGGAGCATTTAATCCATTTACATTTAAGGTAATTATCGATATGTATGATCCTATTCCCATTTTCTTAAATGTTTTGGGTTTGTTATTGTAGGTGTTTTCCTTCTCTTGTGTTTCTTGCCTAGAGAAGTTCCTTTAGCATTTGTTGTAAAGCTGGTTTGGTGGTGCTGAACTCTCTCAGCTTTTGCTTGTCTGTAAGGCTTTTAATTTCTCCATCAAATCTGAATGAGATCCTTGCTGGGTAGATTAATCTTGATTGTAGGTTTTTCTCATCACTTTAAATATATCCTGCCACTCCCTTCTGGCTTGCAGAGTTTCTGCTGAAAGATCAGCTGTTAACCATATGGGGATTCCCTTGTGCGTTATTTGTTGTTTTTCCCTTGCTGCTGTTAATATGTTTTCTTTATATTTAATTTTTGATAGTTTGATTACTATGTGTCTTGGCGTGTTTCTCCTTGGATTTATCCTGTATGGGACTCTCTGTGCTTCCAGGACTTGATTAACTATTTCCTTTCCCATATTAGGGAAGTTTTCAACTATAATCTCTTCAAATATTTTCTCAGTCCCTTTCTTTTTCTCTTCTTCTTCTGGGACCCCTATAATTCGAATGTTGGTGCGTTTAATGGTGTCCCAGAGGTCCCTGAGACTGTCCTCAGTTCTTTTCATTCTTTTTTCTTTATTCTGCTCTGCAGTAGTTATTTCCACTATTTTATCTTCCAGGTCACTTATCCGTTCTTCTGCCTCAGTTATTCTGCTATTGATCCCGTCTAGAGTATTTTTAATTTCATATATTGTGGTTTTCATCATTGCTTGGTTCCTCTTTAGTTCTTCTAGGTCCTTTTTAAACGTTTTTTGCATTTTGTCTATTCTATTCCCAAGTTTTTGGATCATCTTTACTATCATTATTCTGAATTCTTTTTCAGGTAGACTGCCTATTTCCTCTTCATTTGTTAGGTCTGGTGTGTTTTGACCCTGCTCTTTCATCTGCTGTGTGTTTCTCTGTCTTCTCATATTGTTTAACTTACTGTGTTTGGGGTCTCCTTTTCACAGGCTGCAGGTTCGTAGTTTCCATTGTTTTTGGTGTCTGTCCCCAGTGGCTAAGGTTGGTTCAGTGGGTTGTGTAGGTTTCCTGGTGGAGGGGACTAGTGCTTGTGTTCTGGTGGATGAGGCTGGATCTTGTCTTTCTGGTGGGCATGTCCACGTCTGGTGGTGTGTTTTGGGGTGTCTGTGGCCTTATTATGATTTTAGGCAGCCTCTGTGCTAATAGATGGGGTTGTGTTCTTGTCTTGCTAGTTGTTTGGCATAGGGTGTCCAGCACTGTAGCTTGCTGGTCGTTGAGTGAAGCTGGGTCTTGATGTTGAGATGGAGATCTGTGAGAGATTTTTGCCGTTTGGTATTACGTGGAGCTGGGAGGTCTCTTGTGGACCAGTGTCCTGAAGTTGGCTCTCCCACCTCAGAGGCACAGCCCTGATGTCTGGCTGGAGCACCAAGAGCCTTTCATCCACATGGCTCAGAATGAAAGGGAGAAAAAATAGAAAGAAAGAAACAAAGAGGAAAAAATAAAATAAAGCTATTATAATAAAAATAAGAAAAAAATTATTAAGAAAAAATTTATTAAGAAAATTTTTTTTTAAATTTTTTAAAATAAATTTATTAATTTTTTATAATAAAAAATAAGAAAAAATTTATTAAGTAACAAATTTGTTAAGAAAAAAATTTTTATTTTTTTAAAATAAAAAATATGAGAAAACTTATTAAGGAAAAATTTTTTTTAATTTTTATAAATAGAAAATAAGAAAAAAATTATTAAGAAAATATTTATTAAGAAAAAACCTTTTTAAGTACAAAAAAAAAAACCCCAAAAACAGACGGACCGAACCCTAGGACAAATGGTGAAAGCAAAGCTATACAGACAAAATCTCACCCAGAAGCATACATATATACACTCACAAAAAAAGGAAAAGGGGAAAAATTAATATATCCTGCTCCCAAAGTCCACCGCCTGAATTTGGGATGATATGTTGTCTATTCAGGTGTTCCCCAGATGTAGGTACATCAAGTTGTTTGTGGAACTTTAATCCGCTGCTTCTGAGGCTGCTGGGAGAGATTTCCCTTTCTCTTCTTTGTTCACACAGCTCCTGGGTTTCAGCTTTGGATTTGGACCCGTCTCTGCGTGTAGGTCGCCTGAGGGCGTCTGTTTTCGCTCACACAGAACGGGGTTAAAGGAGCAGCTGCTTCGCGGGCTCTGGCTCACTCTGGCTGGGGGGGAGGGAAGGGTATGGATGCAGGGCGAGCCTGCGGCAGCAGAAGCCGGCGTGACGTTGCAGCAGCCTGAGGCGCGCCACGCGTTCTCCCGGGAAGGTTGTCCCTGGATCGTGGGAGCCTGGCAGTTGTGGGCTGCACCGGCTCCCGGGAGGGGCGGTGTGGAGAGTGACCTGTGCTCGCACACAGGCTTCTTGGTGGCAGCAGCAGCAGCCTTAGCGTCTCATGCCCATCTCTGGGGTCCACGCTGATAGCCGCGGCTCGCGCCCGTCTCTGGAGCTCATTTAGGCGGCGCTCTGAATCCCCTCTCCTGGCGCACCGCGAAACAAAGAGGCAAGGAAAAGTCTCTTGCCTCTTCGGCAGCTGCAGACTTTTTCCCGGACTCCCTCCCGGCTAGCTGTGGTGAGCTAACCCCTTCAGGCTGTGTTCACACTGCCAACCCCAGTCCTCTCCCTGCGATCCGACCGAAGCCCGAGCGTCAGCTTCCGGCCCCCACCCGCCCCGGCGGGTGAGCAGACAAGCCTCTCGGGCTGGTGAGTGCTGGTCGGCACCGATCCTCTGTGCGGGAATCTCTCTGCTTTGCCCTCCGCACCCCTGTGGCTGCGCTCTCCTCCGTGGCTCCGAAGCTTCCCCCCTCTGTCACCCGCAGTCTCCGCCCGCGAAGGGGTTCCTAGTGTGTGGAAACCTTTCCTCCTTCACAGCTCCCTCCCACTGGTGCAGGTCCCGTCCCTATTCTTTTGTCTCTGTTATTTCTTTTTTCTTTTGCCCTACCCATGTACGTGGGGAGTTTCTTGCCTTTTGGGAGGTCTGACGTCTTCTGCCAGCATTCAGTGGGTGTTCTGTAGGAGCAGTTCCACGTGTAGATGTATTTCTAATGTATCTGTGGGAGGGAAGGTGATCTCCGCATCTTACTCTTCTGCCATCTTGCCCAGACCCCCCCGACATGATATCTTTATTTTATTTTGCAAAGATACTCATCTGCAATAGACTGAAAAAGATTTAATAGGGCTCCTTATTACAGATAATTTGAGACTGTTTAGGCAACATGTACTGTGTGCATGTGTGTGTGTGTGTATGATCATTATTTCCATTTATGAATGAATGTCTGATAAAGTACAGACTTTACCTGGAGAGAGCCTAAAATTGTTAAACAGATATGAAATCATTCTGTGTCAGCTCTGAGTGTTTAATGGCCCTGAAAGATAATCAGGAACCCACGTTAGCTACTCTTGGAATTATATTTCTTGCCCCAAATATATTCCAAAACCCAGATATGAGAAGAGAGCTAAGCATTTATGTGAGTCTTTAGACTCTAAAAGAGATGTTGAGAATATCTCTATGCTGAAACCATGGTCCTGGGATCATCCTAGTTCAGGATGTGAGTATATAATGATAGGCCCAACTATGAGAAATATCTACAACTGAATGAGTTAAATTGGCCAAGAAAAAGATCAATCAAATGACAGTTCTGGAATAACCCAGAACTGGATGGGTTAAAGGTAAAACATTTTTCTAGAATAAGTTGAGTGCCATTGCTGAAGAATAGAGAGAGGAAGATGGGGGAAGGGAGGAATGGAAGGAGGGAGGGAAAAAAAAGAAGAGAAGAGGGAAGGAAATTTGTTGTTTCCTACCACTTCTGTACCTGTGGGGTGTCCTGGGTGTCACACAGGAAGAAGTTTCAATGGAGCAATGGTTAATTTATTAAATTTTTGCATCACACTTTAGCAAAAAGGGAAATAAAGCTTGAAAATGATAATCATTGTTTTTCTACAAAAATATATATAGATATTATTTCCCCCAAATAGCCTTTAAAAAACAAAAAACGAAAAGAAAAGCAAGTGATGCATGCTTCACAAGCAACAGAATTTTCTTCTTCCTTGCCTTTATGATTTTCCAAGCAACGTGCAATTCATTTCAATTTTGTTGCTTTATTTATTGCTCAATTTTGCTTCTTTTTTATTTGATATTGAAGATTGCTTTATAAAGTCTATCAAATATACAACTTATTGAGTAGTCCAACCCCTCTTTTTACTGCTGACCATGAACAATGCAGGAAAAAAAGAGAGAGAAAGAGAGAAACAGCTTTGTTATTACCTACTGCCACTTAAAGATAAACAATGGCACTGTTATTAGGGGGGATTGGATGTCTTTTCCAATCAGATATGGAGAGAATGTAATTCTTGAGGGTAAATAACATTTAACTAAGAAAAAGGTATAAACATAATTAAATGCCAGTTCTCAAACAAAACAGTGATGTTTCTCTTACATACAAAATAGACGTATTGAAACAGCAGTGATGTGTAGCTGAGATATTTTTAGAAGGAGTAAAAATAAATCAAATTTAATTAGAAATTAAATAACATATTTATTGTGCCTACTGAATAGATCTAATACAGGTAAAGACTATTTTTTATTATATACTTTGTTCCAGGTAGTATATTAAATTATATTAATGTATAAATAATATATTAATCAGGTAATAATCCCATTTCACAGATAGGAGTGCTTGCATCTATTTTATATAGCTTTCAAGTAAACAAGTTTATGTTAGAAAAAGAAAAAAAAGGAAAGGAAATAGAACAAATTATAAAAAAAGAATAACAAAAGCAAAAATAACAAGAAAAACGTTTGAAGGAGCCAGAAATGAAAATATCGGGGAGAAAAGATTTTTCTCAACTCTCTTAGGGTCCCTGGTTAGATATGAAACTTAAACGGACAAAGACATTAACAGGGGAAAAACATACTAATTGATTTAATATAAGTTTTATGTGACACAGGAGCTCTTACAAGGAAATGAAGACCCAAAGAAACAGACTTATGTACTTTTAGGTTAGATTTGATGAAGTGTGGACAGTTGTGGAAGGAATACGATAAGGTAAGAAGTACGAGGTAATTGTAGTAAACTGGGAGAAACTTAGCAAGGCTTGTTTGTTAGGGTTCCTCCTGGCCTCCCTTTGCTTTCAGAGATAAGGATACTTCTTTCCTCTGGGTATAGGGGAAGCACCTCTCACTTGAAGCTTTTCTAGCCTGTTTCAGGAAAGAAGGGTGAGGGGCTGGAAGAGGAGGTCAGAGTAACCTTCCTCTTTCTGCTCTTTTCTCAAACTCCTTGAGCATAAAATATTCAATATGCCAAGGTGCCATATCTTAGGGGAATGTGCCTTGAACCCTTTCAAAAACTATCTTTTCTCCTAGTGTTAAGTAGATATTGAATACTGGGAAATATAACAGGGAGATTTTTTTTTAACTGAAATGCAGCTATAATGTTGGCAGGCACAGAAACTTCAATTACTCTTCCAGGCAATTACTATACCTTTTTATAAAAAAAAAAAAAAAAAAAAAAAATTAAGGATTTGAAAGGATTATCAGAGTTCCAAATAAACATTATACCACTAATTTATATTTTAACAAACTGAAAATGTTAATGCACCTCCTTAAATACCAGCATCGCAGGTGTAACAAGGATATCAAGCTTGCTACTCCTTTTAAAGATGAACTTTCAGAAACATCAGGATGACAAAATTGGAAGTAAGAAAAAACTTGGAAAATCTACGGTATTAAAAAAAAGAGAAAATTTGGAGAATACTACTATATCCAGCCTGTAAATATTATAGCTATTTCCATAAGACTGCTGTTGGAGTTTAAAATATAAGATCATGTTTAATGCCTTAATAATTTTGGACAATCATCTTGACTGTTTCTTCTCTTTTACCTCTATTGTATTAAAAAGATTTGAATAGAAGAAATCTTATTGTGAGTTGAATAATGGAAGGAACACCGCAAAGGAACGAATTTAATTCGTTTATTAATTAGCAGTAATTAACAAGTGAATGTTGGAAATGGGCTTTCACTGGTCAAATTCAACGTGTTTAAATTTTGTGGATGTTGGAGGAAGTAATCTAGAGGGGGGGAAGGGGGGGAAGTGGGGGGTCCCAAACCCCCAGGCCGTGGACCGCTGCTGTTAGGAACCAGGCTTCACAGCAGGTGAGCGACCGGTGAGCAAGCAAAGCTTCATCTGCCACTCGCCATCGCTCCTCATTGCTCACATTACTGCCTGAAGCATCCACCCTCCCCAGTCCGTGGAAAAATTGTCTTCCATGAAACCGGTCCCTGGTGACAAAATGGTTGGGGACCACAGATCTAGAGGACAGGACATCGCCTCCTGTTGCCCCTTGAGCTGGACCCAAGCAATTGGAGGCTCCTCCCCTCCTCCCCTGTCTCTGGAATGTATACTCTGCCTACCTTTCCCACAGTGGGAACTGTTCCAAGGACATACTCTTGCGAGTGTAAGATGTTGAGGCCATCTGGACTAAATACTTGACCAAACCCAGTTAAGTCCTCTATATAAAGTTTTAAGATTTGGTTGGTGGGTATGGAGGTCTACTCAACTTGTTTCTGCCCAAGACAAGCCTCATAATTAAGTTTCCTTGCTTATTGAAATTGCCACTTACCAATCTGGAGTGGCCTGCCTCTTTCTTTGGTCTGTCTCTGCTCTGTGTGAAAGGGGGTCAACTTGCAAAACCACAGTGGATTAGCCAAAATATTTTAGAAACAATGCCTACACTTGCAAAAGAAACAGTAAAGAATCTACCAAGACCTAGAGACTGTACAGTAAAGATACTAAATGTGGTTTGATTTTTATGATCCTGTGTTTATCCATTGCTAGAGAAATAGTTCTGGTTTTCCAATACTGACTATAAATGTACTGCATTTCTGCCTCCAGAAGCTTGTCTTTTTCTGTTCCAGTTTTCATTCAAGGGGGTGGTTGCACCCACTGAAAGGGCAGATCAGATCACTGGACTTCATTGAGGCTACTGTTAAAAAAAACAAGACAACAGGCCCCAAGTGGAGTCGCTTGTGCTAAGCCCCCATCATCGAAACAAGGCTTAACTTAATTACAGTTTAAGTTTAATTACAATGCATTCCTCATTCTCCCAGGAACGCACTCTTAAACCAGTCAATCGGAAATCACTTGATCAGCTCTAGTTAGATAATCTGTCTGACAGACCCATACCATCCCCTAAAGGAAAGTTATGTTACAATAAACTACCCACTGTCTTGCCTAGTATAACTTTCTCTTCCCACTCCCTTCTGCCTGTAAAAGTCTTTCATTTTGTACAGCTCCTTGGAGCTCCTTTATATCTGCTAGATTGGAAACTGCCCAATTCAATTGATTTTTGCTCAAATAAACTCTTAAAAATTTCAATATACCTCAGTTATCTTTTAACACTGTATAAATTGTTGGGTGAATTGTTTTGTGTCTGTGTAGATGTCAATGTTTCCTTAAGAAATGTGTAGGGTATGGAAGAATTCATTTTGAAATTTCCTTCTTTTTTAACAGAATAGTGCAAAATTATGGCTGACTAATCAATACTCACCTAACTCAAATTTTTATTTGGCTATCATTATCTACCCAAAAAATCTCCTAAGTATTATGCATCATCAAGTTGACATAGGGTAGCTCCCAGGATTCCAATTTAAATCTTTTACTTATTTTTTGATTTATAGCTTTAACTAGAAAACCACGAGAACATAGCTAAGTATACAAGCAGCATCGAAATGTATAAGAGAACTGGCCTTGTCATATTTTATTATTTTTACTCCTGCCTCTTACAATTCAGGACTAACTTGAGGAAGCAAAATTTGCTCTGCAAACATGAGATGTCTCACTTCTAGTTAGCCCACTTCCATCTTACCCCACGCCCACAAACTCTAATCACAGCATACCTCAACCCTTTTTTTTAACTATAAAGATTTCCCACTCCCCTGCTTATATTTGAGTTCTTCCAAACTCAGGTGATGGTGGTTGACTCCATTGTTTTAGCAAACTCTAAATAAATAACCTTTTCTCACTCTTGTATGGATGGTCTTCATTTATGACAGGTACAATAAGAATCTGTTCTCCATTTTATCAGGATATTAGAAACACTGGTATGTAACCAAGGCCTTGCCTGGAATGTCATCAAAACCGAGTCCCCATAAAACTGACTACCCCTTGCCGAGTTTATGATCAACCTTTCCATTCAAAGTTTTATTCTCTTTCTTGTCCCCTCGGGCCTCAATCCTGTGCCAACTGAACAATAATCAATGAGTCAGATGACTAAGATTGCTGTTGTCTATAACATCATTAATGTACTAAAATTGCTATTGTTGACAACATTGTTAATGTACAGACTCAGGTTGTTTCTCCAGAGTAAGATGAGCCAACAGACCCCCTGGGTCATGGACCACCAGACCAGAGACTTGTAAAAACCCCCTAATTCAAAGACCAAGTTGGAGTGGACCTGAGGCTTGTATCCCACTCCCTTGCTTGGTACCCTGCAATAAACCCTACTTTGCTGCAAACACTTGTGGTCAGAGTTTGGCTTTCTGTGCTTCAGGCACACAAGCCCATTGCTTGGTTTCATCATATTTGAGTAAAATGCTCACTGATTCAGATATGACCAGATACTTTTAAGAAACTAAAACTGACTTTATGGATCCAATGCTTACAAAGTTCTCTTGGAAAAACTGGTTTGGTATCTGTGTTACAGGGTTCCTACTCTTACTTGCTATTAAGAAAATAGGCCCAGGAACATGAAGATATTTTGGAGGCCTTGAAAAGAAAGGAATTCAACCAAATTAATAGGTACTACAACAAATCTGATGTCAAGTTCTTGGTCTGACTTTGACTTTCTATCCTCACAAGGATTTTATAAATACAAACTGAGAATCTCCTATGTGAGATTCCAGCAGAGCAAAAGGCCATATGGTAAATTATCATAGTTACGGTACCTATGAAAGTAATCAGGCCAAACCTAATGACATCAGCCTTATTTTATAATCAAGAATAACCTTTCTTTAAAATTACTTTTTATCAAAAGTTAGAGGGGAGATAGTAGAGGAAATTTTTATGTTTCAATGGAAAACAATCCTTCCAGGTTGTCAGACTCTGTCAGTTCACTGCCTTAAGCTATTTTGCACCACTTTGTAAATTTCAGATAACTAATGGATTTACAAAGAAGATTTAATTTCACCCTATGAAAACCCAGTTTGAGTATCTATTTGAAAATTTGAGTAGATCTTATTAACTTGCTCAAACTTTTAGTTCTTCTAAGTTTCTTTCAATATCTGTCTAAAACCATCCAAATTACTGTTTGCAGTTTTCTCCTTCCCACTTGACTCAGTGTCACTAAGAACTAAAACCTGTTTTCACATCCCTATAAGAATATATGAAATCCTGTGAGCTAAACCCTGACAACCTGATAAAATCCTCATAAGATTCATCATTTACAGCAGGTCTTGCCTAGGCCAAATTTATCCCAGGATAAGTCTCTGTTGGGTGACTAAGGAAGACTGACAAAATGTTTGTGTCCTATATGCATGCCCTTGTACAAGAGGTAACAATGACTGTGCAATATCACCAGGAGCATCAACATTCTAGCTCTAGAGCTTCAAGAAACTTGAAAGACTGTGCTAAACAACGAGTTGATCCTGGCCTCCAGAGGGGGTCAGAAACAACTGCTGTATATTTGTTTCCTGAAACCTCTCTGACATCTCTGTGGTCAACAATCACATTTGAAATGCCAATGAAGAAATTCACAGAATATCTACAATTGTTTTGACTCCTCCAGTTTAAGATTTTCCTATAACAACCTCTTAGAATCCACAGGATTGGTGATGCTTAGGGTTTAATTGCTTAGTGTTCAATATGAGTTTAATTACACACGTACACACACACATACACACACACACATTCTTTTTAGGCATTACTCTTTTAAGATGTCTGACATAGAGGACCCTAAAATAACTGACCTATACCACCAACTATGAACAGAGGGTTCAATTGGTTTTACTGGAGCTAGGTCAACAAGCATCTTCATAAAACCATTTCTTAGATCCTGATTCACTCTGATTCACTCTACTCAGAAGGTTTTGGATTGTTCAGCATTGAATGATATTAATCTTGAGCAAACTCAGGACTAATGATGTTGAGTTTATCTGAGTCTGATCTTCCTGGAAAGCAGTTTGAGAAACACTCCTCTCCTCTCTTGTGTTCTGAGAATTGTATCATCCTTGCCTCTATCATCCTTCCCTGTCATATTCCAGGAACTAAGCACCTCCATCCTTCAAATAAGACTCTCGCTCATCCTTCATGACTCCCTTGTTTGCCTGACTCTATGAACCCTACTTTTCCTCCCTAATCTTACAACATCTTTAATGAAAGTTTCCCCTATTACAACAGCCTGAATAAAGTCATCTTTGTAACTGTTCAGTGAATTTTGTATTTTACAAAACTTGTTTATTAATAAAGTGAATAGAATTTGGTAAATGGTCAAACATCAGGTAGTGTTTGAGTATGACAAGAAGAGATAATTTTTATATATTTATAACTATTTTAATTGTTGCCAATTTACTTTTACTCTTTTGTGTTAGGAATTTTTCTTTTTTTCAACTGTCAATTATTAATGAAACCGAGTGGAGCCCTGTGGGGCTCCTGGGCACAGAGGTTTTTTGTCCCCTGTTTCTTGTAGGCAAGACTCCAGACTCCATTACCTTCCCTGAGTTCCAAAGGACAGATCTGAACAGTTGATAATTATGGGAGAGCAGCCAAGAAACCACCTAAGGCAAGATTAAAGGGACCAGAGAAGCTCATCAAGATTAGGAGACCAACCACCTGAGACCCTGCACACACCCTAATCTTGTCAGCAACCCCACCCTTGGACTAATGCTATAAAACTCATCATCAAATTCTCCCAGGTTGGGACACATAGTTTTCAAGGGCAGGAGCCTGTTGTGTCCCCTTTGCCTGTCAAAGCAATAAAACTATCCTTTTCTACTTCACCCAAAACTGTGTCTCTGAGATTCGAATCGCAACCAGTGTACAGAGAAGCTGAGCTTTTGCCATCATTAAATTTTCCCTGACTCTGCTACAAACAAAATTGTTTTCATAACTTATGAAATTACTTGATGATCTAGGTATTTGCTTAGTTTATATTAATTTTTTTTTATTTTTTCTGTATGAGTCCTAGTGCTAATACTAACCTTGGTTCTGTTAATAGGCATATGTTTCTCAGAAAAATAAACTTCATGAAAAAAGTATTTGTACAATTGCTTCTTTAAAAATGATGGCTTAGTAGTAAACAATTTCTTAAACTGTGACACTTTTTGCATTTCTCTATGAAAAATCGCCATGCATAGCTGTTATCATAGTTCAAGAATACTGTTTTGTTTACTTTATTAACACTTATCAAGGATTTTCTCAAGGATAGTCACTGTTCTAAGTGGCTTAAATACTTTTCACATTTAATCCTCCCAATAAACTTAGAGTGAGGAAACTCAGAAATAAAGAGGTTAAGTAATTTGCCTAGTCACCTATCTGGAAAAATGTATATAACCCAGATACAAGAATGTGTGATCTGAACCAAAATTATAACCTCTTAACACCTAAGAATACTTCCTGAATGTATAAAGAACTGTTTTATATTTTGTCACATAAACCAGCCCCTGAGGGCTAAAGGATTCTTGCCTTAATTTATTTCTTAGCTCTCCCATCTCCATTCCTTGATCAATGAATAAAGTTGCTGCTCTGCTATACTGAACCTGGTTTCCTTTGATTGGCATTTGCGACTCTGGTCAAAGGACCCACTGAGGGGTGACCAACCCATTGGGAATCAGTAATACATATTATCAAACTTGCTATAAATGTCAGATAAAAAATATATACCTGAAGTAAACTAGTAAAATCAAAGTTCATTCAGTACTTCCTGCCACTTGGATCCTTATCCATAATTTATAGTTGAAGAAAAGTAGATAACCAAATGCATATAATGCTTCTTTTTCTGGAGGCCTTACAGAAGAGAGAAAGGCACCCTACAGTTTTCCAAATCAGAGCTACTTAGCACTTTTAACATAAGAATTCGCAAATATTAATTGGTCTGCATTACCTAAGGATTCAACAGTAAACCATCTGAGAATTATTTCTGAGCCTATAAAGAAAGGGCCTAGCAAAAATACCTTCCTCCTGCCAAGATTTAGCAGTGGTAGTTATGTGGGACACGAGTAAAAGATGGTTAGAGAAAGAAAGACATAATTTTTTCTACATCTTCAAGTCTACTTCAGACTGAGGTAGGAGATAGATGGGGCTGAGCAGCTGAAGTTTGTCCCCTGCGGACAGATACTCCAAGATGAAGATAATAGCAGGAGTCAGAAGCTAAGCCCTGCCCAGATAAAAGATAGAGACCACATATTTCTCATTCTCCATGTCAAGGAGACCTTCCTGACTACACCTGTGAAGAAAGGCTCTTCGGGGACCAAAAAGGGAGGAGGCGCCACCCCATAGTAGGTGATGTCAACCTACCCATAGGCCTCTTCACTAGAATCCATCTTGGCTAAGATAAACCAAATACAGACTCAGAGCCAGGCAAAACAAGACGATTGGCCAGAGGAAACCCGCAAGAAATGCCCCATATAAGTGATTCAAACTACCATGAGAGCTCAACTCTTTCTCTGAGGCTTCCCATGTGTCTATCCACACGTATCCTTTTTCCTCCAAATAAACACTTTACTTGTTTCACTACTTTCCATCTCTTTGTGAAAATTCCTTTCTACAAAGCTGACAGTCCAGGGCCTTGACACTGGCACCTGGTGTAGTGGCTAGGATTCAGCACTGTCACTTCCGTGGCCTGACTTCAATCTCTGGCCAGGGAACCGAAATCCTGCTTCAAGCTGCTGCAGGCCGAGGCCACCCAAGATCAAGACCCCTTCTCCAGATGTTTCTATCCTTAGAAATAAGAGTTTCTTTGTTAAATCCTTCTTCTCCCCAAACGATTTTGATATCAAGCAGGACTCTATGGGGCTCCTGGGCACAAAAGCCTTTCTGTGTCCCCCACTTCTTGATTACAAGAAATAGGTTTCATTCAGCCTCCATGACCTTCCCTGAGTTCCAACGAGCAGATTCAAACAGTTGCTGATTAGGGAAGGGAGGGGATGTGGAGACAAGGGAGGAATAGTCAAAAGAAGCAACAATGCAGCCTTGGGACAGGGTCCTGGTTCCCCCTCAAGGGCTATATATAACAGTATCTTTGAGCTGTTTGGCAGATACTGAAATCCCACCAGGTGGGAGAAGTTAACTGTTTACTGCCCACAAGCACATAGACCCCAGACTGCTTGAAACCAGAAAGTTGATGATGCTGACTCCTACTTACCTCACCACCAACCAATCAGAAGATTGTCCAAGAGCTGATAATGCCCTAT
Source organism: Eubalaena glacialis (assembly GCF_028564815.1). NCBI lineage: Eukaryota > Metazoa > Chordata > Mammalia > Artiodactyla > Balaenidae > Eubalaena > Eubalaena glacialis. The sequence continues at coordinate 36,809,213 of NC_083731.1, read as the reverse complement.
CTAAACCATTACTATAAAACTCCTCACTATCCCCTGCAGGTTGAGACACACAGTTTTGAGGGCATTAGTCTGCTGTGGCCCCCTTTGCCTGGCAAAGCAATAAAGCTATTCTTTTCTACTTCACCCAAAACTCTGTCTCTGAGAATTAATTCAGTGTTGAGGTACATAGGCCAGATTCAGCTTCAATTTGATGTTACCTCATCAACTTCTTTTACCTCTGGCACTTAAATCTACCCCAAAGTTTATTCAGGGTACAGGAATTATTTGCTTATAAGTGTGTTCTTCTCACTGTTCTGGAAATAAATAAATAACTAGTTGCTTAAAATTATGCCTCCAACACCAATTTTGATTCCTAGCATTATAGAAGGTTTTCAGTTAATATTTGACATATGAATATATTGCATTCTGAATATATTACATTTAATTTATCTTTGTCACATAAATTATAGATAATTATTTATTATTTTATTATGGATCTGTAATTTGTATATGCTTACATAATTTGAAGCCAACTGAAGAACTGAGATTTTTCTGCAAGTTCCTGAATTTTTATTCAGTTCAAAATAATAGCATAATATGTGAATAATAGAATTAGTCCAAAAAATAATGTCACTAAAATAGTGTTTTTTATGACCATAGAGCTGATTTATTCCAGTTGAGAATGTGTAGCTAAGAATGTGACATTATTATTAAAGAATATTTTTATATGTGCTAAACCACTTGATAATCAACAAACACATAGAAAATTGAGACTAGCCATCAAAACAAACATTTTGTTCACTGGTTAATCTACTTTCCTGTTTCTACTCTTTCTGATAGTAGGTAGGGGCTGTTGATTTGTTAGGATTTAGAAAACTCAATGTAGCATATTTATATGTAAAAATAAGATACTTCTTTGACTCTGAAATCACCTTAGCCTTTCTTTTACTATATTCTTTGGTATTACTTTGCTAGTTCAATTCCCGTAGTCAAGCTTTTAGTCTCCATGGTTACTTTTGCAAATGTAATTTGGTGAAAGGATCAGAATAAAAATCAATCAAGGCAGTGCTTGGACTTGCAATTTAGCTATTCTCCCTAATGTGTACACTTCATGGTCTGTTTCCTAGACTTCTTTAGGAATTCTCTAAATTTTTAAACTGATATCAAATTACCTTTAATCTAATTTTCCTTTTCAAAGATTTAAAATAAAAATAAATTCCTTGTAAGCATCTTTGATACCAGTTAATATCTAAATGTTACTTGTATTAGCTAATTATTGCACATCATTTATATCTGGCAGTAGAAATGATGGAAAGGAAGAGGTTTTGGACATTTAGGAAAACATAGGCATTCAAATACATATTATTTTTAAAAGAATTTCAACATTTTTGTGAGTGGGCATGGGGGGTAGGGGATATAACAATTATGCATTTCCAAACAGTTATATCTCATCTTTCTGAATTATTACTAAGCAGAAATAGACTTATTTAAAATTATCTTCAAATATCTAACAGAGATGATCTGTCCTAAGGTGGGGAAAAAGTGAGGTAGAATACAAATACACTTATATTAGGTACAGATATCAAGATATAATGACTAAAACATTATCTAAATACAATAAGTCTTTACATTTTTTACTGGAGGTAATCTAATATCCATAAGTTTGTTTAATTTTTGAGGCAATATGAAGCATTTTCTCATAAATTTATATTTAATTTAGCATATGTAATAAAATGGATTGTCAGAGCTATACCATAAAATTCTATTTTTCGTTCTATGATGGATAGAGTATAACTCTGAAGAAACTGTTAGTTTGAATTGGAGGTAATGATGAATTAATAATAGGTATGGAAGAACTTTATTAATATTAACATTTTTGTTTTTGAGTGAGTGCATTTTATGTAGGAGGAAGACTATTAGTAGTTATTTTCTTCATAGAATAAAATCAACTTTTAAAACTAATTATATAAACAAACCACATTTTCCTTAAGTTTCTAAATGGAACTTTCAGAGTCTTGAGATTTTAGTTATAAATCTATGAAATATTAATAATCCTTTTTAAAGGACCCCTTGATTAATATGTACTCCTATGAATTTAAGGACATTAAATGTTCTTAAACAATCAGTCTCACTTATAGCTTATTTAAACTTCCTCCCACATTTTAATCTACACATAAATATAATATGCTTGTGTTCTAAGTTTGTGTAGTACTTATCTTATGAAAACTTTTCAAAACATTAGTCAACACTAACAAATATAGCATTAAAATTATAAATTCAATGGTAAAAGTTTTTAATATTCAAACATTGTAACTTTCTCTTACTCTTCTACATAACTTTTTTTTAAAATCTAAAATTAATATTACTTACTGCTTTAGAATAAGTCAGTTATGATTGAGCTTCTAACATATCAAAATATATTAATGCTGTTAAATTAATTAAACAAAGAGGCCGTTAGGCTGAGGTGGCTCTAATGCAAGGTAGCCTATGAAAGCAAACAAAATCTAAACCTGTAAATGCCTCAAAGGTACAAAATCAAACTGCTAAAAACAAGCAATCACAGCCAACTAAGCTTTAAACTATAGCCAATCAAATAATTTCCTTTCCTTGCTTCTGCACCTGCCCTATATGACTTTCTCCTAGCTCCTATTGGCTGAGCACTCCTAACTACTTCCAGTTTGGGCCTGCTTGCTTGGAATCAATTTTTGCTGAAATAATCTCTTAAAATTTTTATTACGCCTCAGTTTATCTTTCAACTACACAAACATTTTAATTGTATCCTTCAGTTTAATACAAAAGGTGTTGTTGCTGTGGGTTTGATTTTCTCCATCATTTATATACCAATTCTAAATCTAACTCATTTTGAAAATTCAAGTTTCTCAGTAAGCAGGGGAAGAGGTTTGACCTTCTAAGTGTTAAAAAGAAAACCATAGGCCCAAAATGGTATCACTTGTGCTAAAGCCCATGATACCAAACCTAGATTTAACACCTAACCTAATTGTCATTTTGACCTTCTTCAGAAATGTAATTTTAATCAACCAGTTTGGAATTTTCTGGTCATCACAAATGAGGTAATCTGTCAGGTAAGCCTTTGCATCATCTCCCAGGGAAAGAAGAGGCAATCTGCATGATAAAACCTGCACTGTTCCCTTCCCCCCAAAAAAGAAGACATCCTGGCTTAAAAATAATTATTTCCCTTCTTTTGTTAATAGCTCCCTTGCCCTACCTTCTTCCTACAAAACCCTTCCATTTTGTACAACCCCCTTCTGAGCTCCCCTCTAGTTGCTAAATGGGGTGCTGCCCAATTCATGAATCATTGAATAAAGTCAATTAAATCTTCAAATTTACTAGGTTGACTTTTGTTTTTTAACATAAGCTAGCTGGGGGTTACTTCCCAAGCAAACTTGAATTTATCATCTCAAGAGAATTGAGGTGAATAAGAATCACTGACTGACTGTAAGCCAGAAATTTGGCTACTTGAGACCAGGGGTTACTTCTGTCCTCTCCAGTCTCAGTAAGACTGAAACAGATTACAAAATAATGGGCATAGTATGAACATATACTTTCTCTTGCATCTTCCTTTTTAAAAATTGTAGGTTTTCATAATTGGAACTCTCTTCTTATCATATATGCATTTCACCTAGCTAACTGTTCTGCTGGGGCTTGGAGGGAATCCAATGAGTAGCACCTTCCTCCTCATCTAGTTTCTGAACCCATTAAAAAATTAGACAAAGTGAAAGCAGATGAGAACTAAAACTTTACTTGTATTCCTGATAAAGTTTATCCTGGAGTACATGGATTAAATATGAGAACTAGACAGGATTGATAACTCCCTAGTTGGTGCCCTCATTGAGAAAACCAGAGAGGGAAATAGAGTTTGCAGAGAAATAATGACTGAAGTTGGTGTTTCTCAATGTTTAATAAGTCACATTAGGTATTTTGTTAAAAAACAGGATCTCATTTAGCAACTCTGGATGGGTCTCAGATTTAGCTTTTCTAACAAACTCCTAACCGATAGTAAAGTTGCATATCTGGGAACTATACTATGTCTCCTAAAGTTAGATAGAAAAACAACTGGAGGGAAAATACACTAATATCAATCATTAGGACAAATACAATGAAAACTAAGAAGTTTAATTCTCCCTGTTGAAATAAGGGAAGAGATTTTCCTTCCCTCCTTTTTCTCAGAGCATTTACTTTAGAAAACTTGTAATTCTGAGTACTTTCTCCTCTCTTTGAAATGTTTATAAATCCTTTTAAAAACTAGATAGGACTTTTGTCAGCTTTATGACTTAGGGATGTCTTTCTCAAGGGCCTGGAAGCCATTTCTTTGAAATGTAATCCTCAAGGAAGACAGCACCCCTATTGCACAGCTCCTGTGGGAGGGGAGGAGTCTATCTGGTGGGACGTTAATCCAAGTTGCAAAACTACTTACTGTCACAAAGTTTAGAGAAGTGTGTTTTTTTCCCCCTCTGGATAAAGCTATTTAGCTAACTCAGATGGTCACGCCAACTACTGGGTAAAGTAAGGATGAACTTGTGACAAATGGTGCTGTTCTGTCCTCTTACTTTAGAAGTAGATATTGTTTATCTGGAAAAAATATGTTTAATGAGTTGTATCTGCTTGGCTACATGAAAGGGTGAGATTTCTCTCTATCTTTGCGATCTCTTAGCATGTTGCCTGTGATGTGTATTACATTCTGGTTTCATGCTTATTCAATAATAAAAAAAGTTTTTTCTAGTACTTTTGTGGAGAGGTTTTCTGGATTGTAGAAGTTTTTTTTGTTTCTTTTTAATTTATTTTCCCAACATTGTCACCCATCTACTACAATACTACTGGTTCACTATCATTTCAATAAATACAGTACTACACAGTCTGAGGTTGGTGGAACACACAGATGTGAAGCACTGACTATGGGACTTGAGCATCTACAGACTTTGGTATCCAGGGCAGGTCCTGGAACCAAATCCCCATGGATATGGAGGGACAATTGTATATTATATATTCCTATTATCATTAATAGTCATCTTTAACATTGAAAATATTTGCAGATTATTCTAAGATTATATAGAGGTATTTATAAAAGTAAGTTATATTCTGGAGATATCAATGCAGTAAAAAACCTGAACAGTATCTTAGAAAAACTATCCTCGTTGATGGTATTTTCTATACTTCTTTTATTTAAGTATACCTTATTAATTAAACAGCCAAATAGTAAATCCTGTCTTTAGCAGAAATTTCACCCCAAAGGGCAGTCTTTAGCATAACTGAATAAGGACCTGCATAAATTTCATGTTATGCATCTTTTAACTACACTTAAAAAATCATTGATACTTCCTTAACACCTTAGCAGTTGACAAAGTTTCAAGAATCCTGGATTGGAGTCATGGCAGGGTAGATGGTAAGTCCTGGAACTCATGTGACCTTGGTGGACAATATACTTTTCAGTAAATGGCACGATAATATTCCTTCTTCCTATCTCATATAAGCTTAGAGTTTATTGCGCAAACTGCTCTTCAATGTCCTTGTATGGTAAATTGGGTGTGTACACTCATGGTATGAAATATAAGAGGCAGCAGGCTAATACGATACACATATAGAAAATAGTTGGTTGAATGCAGCAAATTTGGGGAAAATTCCCTCTCAGGAAAAAAAAAATTTTGTAAAAATATTGATAAATTTATTAACCAAGTTTTAAATATGACCACCACAAAGCTTTACTGATTAAAAAATTGATATATTTTATCTTCCCCTCTATTCTTTAACATTTCAAAAATAAATTGTCCACCTCAGTTAGCTAATATTATCTGTATGTTCTATGCATTGAAGAAAATATGTGGGCCAAGAAGTTAAATATACTTAACAATTCTAAACTGTACAATTAGAAATGGCTAAAATGATAAATTTCATGCTATGCATCTTTTAACTATGATTAAAAAAACACTGATACTTCCTTAATATATCATTTTTCTGAAATGTGACTAATAAATCTGATTACATATACATGTTGGGAAGTTTTAGATTTCCTAATATTTCCTTGACATAAACTATCAATATTTTCCTTGGTTATTAATTTCAAATATTTTTCCACTACCAGTAATAAAACTTAATTCCATGTTTTACATTGACTCAAAAAGAGGGATTTTCTTGACTTTTCTAGCCCCTGCATGAATATCAGCACTTTCATTATGGGATGGGCATTTTCTAAACACAATTGTTAGCTGTCTCAAGTGAGTGACTACAAAAGAAAACAATAATTAAAGATTTCATTTGGTGTCAGCATAGTATTTAGGAAGAAATAAACCTGTGTTTTGATGAAAATATATACTTCTTGATTTTTGAAAAGTCGAGCAATAAAACGCCTACTTCTTGTCAATTTTTTACTCAGTTCTGAATTAAAATTTATTGAAAAAAGATACACTGATAAAAGTAAATTTTCTATTATTTATTAATTATATTTAAAATTTACATGGACTATTAAGGACACTGTGTAATGTTTCTACTATATGCTTTAAACAATTACAAACATTGGCATAAAGTAATGTGCCTATCAATGTAGCAAGTTTGAAAAGTTGGGAATGAGAATCTGAAGTCTGCCTTCCTTCTAACAATGATGATTAACACTCCAAATGAATGGATCATAGATTTCTCTCTCAAATTTCTAAGATTCTTTATGAACAAAATTCTAAAGGACTTCAACATGCAATGGATATATATATATAACATTCAGAATAACTAACTTCCATGCTTACACTGAACTCATCATAAGGCAAAAGCCTATAATTGTACTGATTCTTTGGCTCAGTGTGGTCAAAAAGCAAAGCAATGTGGTAAGCTTAATGAAAACGATCCTTTGTGTTTTCCAGCTTCAAATTGCTAATACAGTTGCAATAAAATCCAACCATCCTCTCAGATGATATATGCAGCTTTGATTTGTTTTCTGAATGCAAGAGACAAGCATGAATCTGTTTCTCTAGTTCGTAGTTTAGGAAAATTAGGAAGAAGCATGTTTGTTTTAATAAACATCATTCCACCTCCTGGTATGATCACATCTGAGTAGGAAAATAGTAAATTGATCAAATTCTGTCAGATGAAATATCATGTCTTCTACTCTTGGCAACCTCTTGGTATCGCCACAGATTATAATACTGTGGTCATGAAATTATCCATGTCACAAATCTCGGTTTCTCCTTTTAATTGCTCAAGAAAAACAAGCCTTTGGTAACTCTAGTTACTGTATGCTACAATACAAAACATATTACCAATAACCATTCCTGAACTAATACATGACCAGATAGTGTTCCCAGAGCAGTTTGTTTTCTTGTTTCTCATAATTCTGTTTGATCTTCTATTTCTTTTGACATCTGTAGGTAAATCTACCAAAATCTTTGTTCTTGAAGAATTTTCATCTCAGGAAGTTCTCATTCTTGCCCTCTGATATAAAAATAACCACTCCAGCAATTAAAATATATCCAAATAAAAATAAGTCAAGGTTGCTTGATGACTACTACACAGGCACCTGCTCTCCCAATATTCAAGGAAGCCATCTGTTGAAAAAGATGAAACACAATTTAAGACAAATTTTACTGTCTTAAAATATACAAATTATAATGTATTTAAACCACTCATTCATATGCATGAAAATCATTAATAAATGTGCTTTTCTTTTCCCAATTTATCCACAAGTAGTACAATATAAATGGAAACAATGAAAATGACATTTACATAAAACAATAATATGTATATTGAAATTTTTTAAACCTGCAATCATTTACAGAATTTTTAATGAAAGTAATAAATTCTTTAATGATTTTTAGTGAAATGAAGCTGTTTTAGAAAAGTTTCCAGCAAAGATTTATTCTAGAGCTTGCATGGACACATTTGTGATATTTCATAGTGACAGCTTAGAGTATATTTTAGATGAAATAGCTATTTCACTATTGAAGTCATTGTGAAGTTATTTCCCAAGATATTATACTGAATTAAATGTGTTATTCATTCTTTCTAAACAGAGACATATAGTGATATAGCTTCAATATTTTGTCATTAATAGGCCATAATTACAATTGCTACAGGGCCTATTTTTTTAAAAGGCTACATTATGCTTGTCATTGAAATGAGAACTGAGATTTTTAAAATAATCCTGAATATGAAATTGGCTAGAAGTATATTAAAAAACAATAATTTTTACAAAGTTTGTAATGAAAATTTATTCCATAGAGGTAAACTAAGACTTTAGTAATTTGAACTTTTTCATATCAATGATTTTTATTACAGTTTTCTAAGAATAATTTATGCACATAAAAATATTAGGTAGATGAGAAATTACAGGATATTATTTCAAAGAGAAAGGAATAAAATGTAACAAATAAAATCACTATGAACAAAATAACCTCAGATCACATACATTATCTTATTGATTGAGAAAGGACATGGTCTCACTCTCTAAATATGAAAATTACCACCATTATCTAATTATCTACTAGTTCTTTTAACTGTGCTTATTGTAACCTGCCATCCCCCTTGCAGGTTAAAAATAAAAACAGAAACAAAACCAAAAAACCTTCCCATATGACTTTTTTTTATTCCTTTCATTTAATACCCTATTTTTTAAAAAGCTAATATAACATCTCTTGTCTTTTTCATAGATATTTGCTCAAAATGAGAAGTGAAAAGGGGCATGTGATATATTGACAGCATATTGTGTGTTAAGAATAATTTTTATAGATCACTGTCACCTTTATAATCTCATCATATGTTGTCATCTCTATATGACAGGCATGTGAATGGAGTGTCAAGAGACAATATGTAAATCTGGTAACATTAATGTCTACAATCTGAAATATTTCTGACTCCAAACTGCACACAGTTTCCATTGTCTCTCTTTTAGTTTCCAATGATTTTGAAGCGTTGTTTCATATCAGAGTCATCTAAGGGACTTTTACAAATATAAGTACTCAAGGCCCACCATTCAATCGGAATGGGATGAGTATTGGGTAGATGTATTTTTGAAGTTTCCCAAATACTCTCTGATGTTCATTCAATACTGAAAAATACTATGCATAGTTTCTAGGTGAAGTACAATGTACATACTTTCACTTTATGTCTGTATCTACATTTGCATCTATATCTCTATATGTGCCTATATGTGTGTGTAAAAATGAATGTCTGCTTTTTTCCCCCGAGTTTACTATTCCTCCTGTACTTCTTTTACCAGTGAATGCCACCACTTTCTACCCAGTTGCTCAAGACAGGAGCCTAGAGCACATCCATGACCCTTAGTTTTACCTCCCTCAACCTTGCAGGTAAATAACCATCAAGTCCTATAAGTATCTCTCCAACCAACTTAATTATACCCATTCTTACTGTCTTCAACCTAGTTCAGGTTACAGTTTCACCTTAAGTGTGAAGGGGAGCAGAATATGCCACTCTAGGATATGCCACTTTGGCATATTGATTATTTTGAACTAAAGGTACATGAGAGATGCCGGACACAGGAGGGACACTCTGACCCTCCTTATCTCCCTTAAAGCAGGAGAAAATTCTCCCATGTGAAATGGTACCCTCTCTCTACCAGGAGGGCAGAGGCATATTTATCACCAGACATAGGGAATTTAGGGCCAAGAAGGTTGTGTAAACAAATCTTGTAACTTCTTCACCAATTTACTACCTCAATCCCAAACCACTTTGTCTACTCAGTTCTTCATGAATTTATTGTTTCTTTGTCTAAAAAGTATCAAAGCTTCCTGCTTTGGTCACTTTTTGAGTCTCATATATTTATGGGGTTTCCATATGTACAAAATTAAATTTGTTTTTCTCCTGTTAATCTGTTTTATGTCAATTTAGTTGTTTCATTAGCTGAAGAAACAAGAAGGAAAGAAGGAACAATTTTCCACCCCTACAGTGGATTAGTAAAATATGTCCTAATAAATTTCCGACTCTGATCTTGCTTTCTCCTAATCGTTTTTCACTTCTCATCAAGTGCAATCATTTTAAAGCACAATTCTGATTATTTACTTTCCCTGTCTAAAATCTTTCATTAGATCTTCTTTAGGTTTATGGCAAAGTCAAGATTCTATAACATGGTTTCTGGTCCTATATGATATAGACACAATTTATCTCTCCAAACTTACTGCTCACCGCTTTATTTATTGACGAATGAAACATGCCATGTGTTATCTTTCCTGCGGCTCTTTAAAAATTATCTTCCTTAAACCAAACCACTCCCCATATTTTCATCTGTTTAACTATTACTCATTTTCTATGCTTCACTTTACATATCATTTCCTGAAAGAAGATTTCTCTACCCAACACACTTAAGTTCTATCATAGTGTTAAGTATTACCCTTACCCCAGCATTTATCATTCTATTTTAAGCATTTGATATATTCTACAAAAATACATTTTAAATATTTGAGACCTCTTCCCCTTTTCCCCCTTGGTCCAGTTTTATCTTACTTAATACATATTTTAAACAATCTGTCCTGTTCTCTCTCCAGGGTTATACCTTTCAGCCTTAGTATGATAACCTAAAAAGGTTGGCATGAAACCAATTATTAAACAGCAACTGAAGATTTAAATATCTCACCAGGTTTCCCTGAAACTCATTCTAAGCATCTTATATATCTATTATATGCAAATAAACTAAATCCACGCACAACAGAGTAAACTGAATTGCAAAAATAATTCACAATAAATTTATTTAAGAAACATTCACATATCTCTCACCCCATGCCAGCAACTATGTCAGTTTTTCGAGATATGACAGTAAATGACACACTATCTTTGTTTCTTTACAGCTGCAGGTAGACGAAGCAAGACAGCACTACAACAATGTACCAAGGAAGACATGAAAGGGTGATTTTAGCCAGGCTAGGGGAAACGGAATTAAATTGTTCTTTCTATGTCTTGAAGCACACATATTGTTTTTTCAAATCAAATTAAAAAAACAAAATAACAATGTTAAATGACAAAGTCAAATTTATTTAAAACACAAACACACACACATACCTGCAAGCATGCATGGGTTTGTTCTCTGTGTAACTATTAAGACATGAATCTGGCAAATACTCTCTAATCTATTTCCATTATTTCCAATTCTAGCTAGCTTGGGAAATTTTTCAAATATACATTATTATATATTTGCTTATTTATTCTAATGCTTGACCATTTTATGGTGCCAGTAGTAAATGAAATAACCAGATGATATTGTCCATTTACGGGGTATGTGAAGGGAAGGTGACAGGTATTATCCAGCAAATACCAGAACTTTCTCTAGTGGCCTGGAATCCTGAAAATTTTCAAAGGGATTTTGTGTGGGTTTGCTGATGGTCCCTTGAGAGTCTTAAAAATATAAATAATGATAAGATATGGATATAAAATCTTAAAGTAATTAAGAGCTTTAAAATTAATGTTTATTGTACTAAAATAAAGTTGTTATAAAACATTTTATATATATTTTTTTAATTTTTTAATACAGCAGGTTACTATTAGTCATCAATTTTATACACATCAGGGTATAAAGGTCAATTCCAATAGCCCAATTCATCACACCACCATCCCCACCACCCCGTGGCTTTCCCCCCTTGGTGTCCATACTTTTGTTCTCTACATCTGTGTCTCAACTTCTGCCCTGCAAACTGGTTCATCTGTACCATTTTTGTAGGTTCCATATACATGTGTTAACATACGATATTTGTTTTTCTCTTTCTGACTTACTTCGCTCTGTATGACAGTCTCTAGATCCATCCTTGTCTCAACAAATGACCCAATTTCGTTCCTTTTTTATGGCTGAGTAATATTTCATTGTATATATGTACCACAACTTCTTTATCTATTCATCTGTTGATGGGCATTTAGGTTGCTTCCATGACCTGGCTATTGTAAATAGTTCTGCAATGAACATTGGGGTGCATGTGTCTTTTTGAATTATGGTGTTCTCTGGGTATATGCCCAGTAGTGAGATTGCTGGATCATATGGTAATTCTATTTTTAGTATTTTAAGGAACATCCATACTGTTCTCCATAGTGGCTGTATCAATTTACATTCCCAAGAACAGTGTAAGAGGGTTCCCTTTTCTCCACACCCTCTCCAGCATTTGTTGTTGGTAGATTTTCTGATGGTGCCCATTCTAACTGGTGTGAGGTAATACCTCATTGTAGTTTTGATTTGCATTTTTCTAATAATTAGTGATGTTGAGCAGATTTTCATGTGCTTCTTGGCCATCTGTATGTCTTCTTTGGTGAAATGTCTATTTAGGTCTTCTGCCCATTTTTGGATTGGGTTCTTTGTTTCCTTAATATTGAGCTGCATGAGCTGTTTATATATTTTGGAGATTAATCTTTTGTCCATTGATTCATTTGCAAATATTTTCTCCCATTCTGAGGGTTGTCTTTTTGTCTTGGTTATGGTTTCCTTTGCTGTGCAAAAGCTTTGAAGTGTCATTAGGTCCCATTTGTTTATTTTTGTTTTTATTTCCATTACTCTAGGAGGTGGGTCAAAAAAGATCTTGCTGTGATTTATGTCAAAGAGTGTTCTTCCTAGGTTTTCCTCTAAGAGTTTTATAGTGTCCAGTCTTACATTTAGGTCTCTAATCCATTTTTAGTTTATTTATGAGTATGGTGTTAGGGAGTGTTCTAATTTCATTTTTTTACATGTAGCAGTCCAGTTTTCCCAGCACCACTTATTGAAGAGACTGTCTTTTCTCCATTGGATATCCTTGCCTCCTTTGTCATAGATTAGCTGACCATAGGTGTGTGGGTTTATCTCTGGGCTTTCTATCTTGTTCCACTGATCAATATTTCTGTTTTTGTGGCAGTACCATATTGTCTTGATTACTGTAGCTTTGTAGTATAATCTGAAGTCAGGGAGTCTGATTCCTCCAGCTCCGTTTTTTTTCCCTCAAGACTGCTTTGGCTATTCGGGATCTTTTGTGTCTCCAAAAAAATTTTAAGATTTTTTGTTCTAGTTCCACAAAAAATGCCATTGGTAATTTGATAGGGATTGCATTGAATCTGTAGATTGCTTTGGGTAGTATAGTCATTTTCACAATACTGATTCTTCCAGTCCAAGAACATGGTATATCTTTCCATCTGTTGGTATCATCTTTAATTTCTTTCATCAGTGTCTTATAGTTTTCTGCATACAGATCTTTTGTCTCTCTAGGTAGGTTTATTCCTAGGTATTTTATTCTTTTTGTTGCAATGGTAAATGGGAGTGCTTCCTTAATTTCTCTTTCAGATTTTTCATCATTATTGTATAGGAATGCAAGAGATTTCTGTGCATTAATTTTGTATCCTGCAACTTTACCAAATTCACTGATTAGCTCTAGTAGTTTTCTGGTGGCATTTTTAGGATTCTCTTTGTATAGTATCATGTCATCTGCAAACAGTGACAGCTTTACTTCTTCTTTTCCGATTTGGATTCCTTTTATTTCTTTTTCTTCTCTGATTGCCATGGCTAGGACTTCCAAAACTATGTTGAATAATAGTGGTGAGAGTGGACATCCTTGTCTTGTTCCTGATCTTAGAGGAAATGCTTTCACTTTTTCACCATAGAGAATGATGTTTGCTGTGGGTTTGTCATATATGGCCTTTATTATGTTGAGGTAGGTTCCCTCTATGCCCACTTTCTGGAGAGTTTTTATCATAAATGGATGTTGAATTTTGTCAAAAGCTCTTTCTGCATCTATTGAGATGATCATGTGTTTTTTTTTTTAATATAGATATTAAATGTCCCGTTTTCAAAATTTATTTATTTATTTTTGGCTGCGTTAGGTCTTCGTTTCTGTGTGAGGGCTTTCTCTAGTTGCATCAAGCGGGGGCCACTCTTCATCACGGTGCGCAGGCCTCTCACTATCACGGCCTCTCTAGTTGCAGAGCACAGGCTCCAGACGCACAGGGTCAGTAGTTGTGGCTCACGGACCCAATTGCTCTGCGGCAAGTGGAATCTTCCCAGACCAGGGCTCGAACCCATGTCCCCTGTATTGGCAGGCAGATTCTCAACCACTGCACCACCAGGGAAGCCCGATCATATGGTTTTTATTCTTCAATTTGTTAATATGGTGTATCACATTGATTGACTTGTGTATATTGAAGAATCCTTGCATCCCTGGGATAAATCCCACTTGATCATGGTGTATGATCCTTTTAAGGTGTTGTTGGATTCTGTTTGCTAGTATTTTGTTGAGGATTTTTGCATCTATATTCATCAGTGTTATTGGTCTGTAATTTTTTTTTTTTTTTTGTAGTATCTTTGTCTGGTTTTGGTATCAGGGTGATGGTGGCCTCATAGAATGAGTTTGGTAGTGTTCCTTCCTCTGCAATTTTTTGGAAGAGTTTGAGAAGGATGGGTGTTAGCTCGTCTCTAAATGATACAATTCACCTGTGAAGCCATCTGGTACTGGACTTTTGTTTGTTGGAAGATTTTTAATCACAGTTTCAATTTCATTACTTGTGATTGGCCTGTTCATATTTTCTATTTCTTCCTGGTTCAGCCTTGGAAGGTTATACCTTTCTAAGAATTTGTCCATTTCTTCCAGGTTGTCCATTTTATTGGCATAGAGTTTCTTGTAGTAGTCTCTTAGGAGGCTTTGTATTTCTGTGGTGTCTGTTGTAACTTCTCCTTTTTCATTTCTAAATTTATTGATTTGAGTCCTCTCCCTCTTTTTCTTGATGAGTCTGGCTAAGGTTTATCAATTTTGTTTATCTTCTCAAAGAACCAGCTTTTAGTTTTATTGATCTTTGCTATTGTTTTCTTTGTTTCTATTTCATTTATTTCTGCTCTGATCTTTATGATTTCTTTCCTTCTGCTAACCATGGGTTTTGTTTGTTCTTCTTTCTCTAGTTCCTTTAGGTGTAAGGTTAGATTGTTTATTTGAGTTGTTTCTCGAGGTACGCTTGTATAGCTATAAACTTCCCTCTTAGAACTGCTTTTGCTGTATTCCATAGGTTATGGATCATCGTGTTTTCATTGTCATTTGTCTCTAGGTATTTTTTGATTTCCTCTTTGATTTCTTCACTGATCTCTTGGTTATTTAGTAACGTATTGTTTAGCCTCCATGTGTTTGTGTTTTTTACGTTTTTTTCCCTGTAATTCATTTCTAATCTCATAGCGTTGTGGTCAGAAAAGATGCTTGATATGATTTTAATTTTCTTAAATTTACTGGGGCTTAATTTGTGACCCAAGATGTGATCTATCCTGGAGAATCCTCCGTGCACACTTGAGAAGAAAGTGTAATCTGCTGGTTTTGGATGGAATGTCCTATAAATATCAATTAAATCTATCTAGTCTATTGTGTCATTTAAAGCTTCTGTTTACTTATTTATATTCATTTTGGATGATCTGTCCATTGGTGTAAGTGAGGTGTTAAAGTCCCCCACTATTATTGTGTTACTGTCGATTTCCTCTTTTATAGCTGTTAGGAGTTGCCTTATGTATTGAGGTGCTCCTATGTTGGGTGCATAAATATTTATAATTGTTGTATCTTCTTCTTGGATTGATCCCTTGATCATTATGTAGTGTCCTTCCTTGTCTCTTGTAACATTCTTTATTTTAAAGTCTATTTTATCTGATATGAGTTTTGCTACTCCAGCTTTCTTTTGATTTCCATTTGCATGGAATATCTTTTTCCATCCCCTCACTTTCAGTCTGTATGTGTCCCTAGGTCTGAAGTGGGTCTCTTGTAGACAGCATCTATATGGGTCTTGTTTTTGTATCCATTCAGCAAGCCTGTGTCTTTTGGTTGGAGCATTTAATCCATTCACGCTTAAGGTAATTATTGACATGTATGTTCCTATGACCATTTTCTGAATTGTTTTGGGTTTGTTTTTATAGGTCCTTTTCTTCTCTTGTGTTTCCCACTTAGAGAAGTTCCTTTAGCATTTGCTGTAGAGCTGGTTTGGTTGTGCTGAATTCTCTTAGCTTTTGCTTGTCTGTAAAGCTTTTGATTTCTCCATCGAATCTGAATGAGATCCTTGCTGGGTAGAGTAATCGTGGTTGTAGGTTCTCTCTTTTCATCACTTTAAGTATATCATGCCACTCCCTTCTGGCTTGTAGAGTTTCTGCTGAGAAATCAGCTGTTAACCTTATGGGAGTTCCCTTGTATGTTATTTGTCATTTTTCCCTTGCTGCTTTCAATAATTTTTCTTTTTCTTTAATTTTTGCCAATTTGATTACTATGTGTCTCAGCGTGTTTCTCTTTGGGTTTATCCTGCCTGGGACGCACTGTCCTTCCTGGACTTGGGTGGCTATTTCCTTTCCCATGTTAGGGAAGTTTTCGACTATAATCTCTTCAAATATTTTCTCGGGTCCTTTCTCTCTCTCTTCTTCTTCTGGGACCCCTATAATGAGAATGTTGTTGCATTTAATGTGTCCCGGAGGTCTCTTAGGCTGTCTTCAGTTCTTTTCATTCTTTTTTCTTCATTCTGTTCCACAGCAGTGAATTCCACCGTTCTGTCTTCCAGGTCACTTATCTGTTCTTCTGCCTCAGTTATTCTGTTATTGATTCCTTCTAGTGTAGTTTTCATTTCAGTTATTGTGTTGTTCATCTCTGTTTGTTTGTTTTTTAATTCTTCTCGGTCTTTGTTAAACATTTCTTGCATCTTCTCAATCTTTGCCTCCATTGTTTTTCCAAGGTCCTGGATCATCTTCACTATCATTATTCTGAATTCTTTTTCTTGAAGGTTGCCTATCTCCGCTTCATTTAGTTGTTTTTCTGGGGTTTTATCTTGTTCCTTCATCTGGTACATAGCCCTCTGCCTTTTCATCTTTTCTATGTTTCTGTGAATGTTTTTTTTGTTCCACAGGCTGCAGGATTGTATTTCTTCTTGCTTCTTCTGTCTGCCCTCTGGTGGATGAGCATTATAAAACATTTTAAATACCATTTTGCTCTTTGTGAGATACTATATGATCCAAAAGAGTGTAATAAAATACAGATGAGGGAAAATGGCCTTTAGGATGCTTTTACCCATTACTACTACATACATTATTTTGTTTTCAATTTTAGAGGAATGATAAGCATAATGGCTCATTTCTATAAATATGTAATGAAGATATTATATCATTTATATGCCCATAAACTTCCCTTATTTAATGTTCATTTGTAAAAGTAGCACGTTTAAAATATATACCACTGAACTGGTACATTTCCTTCACAAGTCGACAATCATAGCAGTGCTCCCTTTGTAAACACTAGGGACTCAGGAAGGTAAGGAATTAAAATATATCTTCTAAAATCTCAGTGCAATAATTACAGCTTATTTTATATTTGTTGCTCTCTGGATAAGGAATGCTTCTTTCTCACAATTAAAGTAAAACACAGAACATCACAGGACCTATTTCTCCAAATTCTTCCTATTTGTTCCTCCATTCCACCTTTCTTCTTCCTTCTTAGCCAAATGCATCTTCATTGGAATCAAAGGATTTTCCCTTGGGGAAGAGTAAGGTTCATAAGGCAGATACCTTAGTCTGACCATGAGGAGTCTGGTTTTGTACTTCAAAGTCAGCTTATTTAATATTTTAGTTGAACACATATCATCAAAACTGGCACAATCAAGGAAGTTATGTATCTTTAAAAGTAAACATTTTTTCAAAGAAATTTACTTCAATCAAATTTTAGTCAATTTCTATGACCAAAAATAAAGCCTTCTACACACTAAGGAATAAGAGGAGATGAGGTTATTATCCTGGTTCAACTAAGTAAGACTTTGGAATTTAACTGCATCCATTGATGGAAAATTGGTTTGTTTGTTTAAATTGTTTCTCCTTTTTAAGTTTCTGATAAAGGAGAGAAATAAGAAATATTAGGAGATTTGGCAAAAAAAGAAAGTAGGGAGAAATTGAATATAAGGACAAAAGTCTGAAAATATACCCATTCCCTTCATTACAAGCAAGGCTATAGTAACTGTACAGCATAAGTTATTTTCCACCATAATTAAGTTGTCCTCCTCTCATCTTTCCCCAGCACTCACACACACCCCAACACAAATACTCCAGATCTTAGACCAGATTGGGAGCTTCTCTGAGCATGATCCTGAATCTCTAACTACAGTGTATGTTCAAAGGCTAACCTAAGATCAGCCAATTATTTTACTCCTTCTTCTTGGCCAAAGTGTTTGTCCAGGAATGAGTGCTTTATACGACAGACCATTCAGAGCTCTTTGCTGTTTGTTTTGGGGTTTCTTTTGAACAAAGAATTCTTTTATTTTCTGATTATGGCTGTGAGGATTCCCACTTGGAGTTTCCAGCATCACCACCCCATGGAAAATTCTCTCTGCAGTGAGTAGCAATCAACCTAACAAAGATAGTTAAGCAAAAACAGGAGGCAGAAATTTGATTTCTGCAGGTTTCCATTCTCTTATTTTTGTTATCTCTAAAACCAAATATTTTAAAGATGAGTTTTTGTGAACCAATATATTCCACTTTTATTTTTTGCTTCAGCTAATTAAAATTCAGTTCCTGTCTCTTGTTATGACTTATAATACAGTGGAAATCTCACTGAAGCATGAATGTAACTTTCTAATATAAGTTTTATTGAAGTATAGAATACACAAGAGAAAAGTACACAAAAACATATGATTTAATTTTCATGTTCATTTTTACAAAATGAACATGAAAATGGACAAAATCAATCATTTTGAGTTCAGAGTAATTTGACTAGATACATTGCTGTATGTACCCCTCTCCTCCAAAGGAAGTAAGTGAAATAAATTCTTATATGTGAAGTAAATTATGCTGGCAACAATCTTACCTGGGTCCATTCATTAGTTTGTGGATCATAGGATTCCATAGTGTTGAGGTATGTCTGCCCATCATAGCCACCAACAGCGTATAGTCTGTCACCAAGGAGACAGACACCAACAGCATCTCTGGGCATACTCAAAGGAGCCACCATGGTCCATGTGTCTGTTTTGGGATCATATCTAAAATGTAAGGATAAAGGACATAACATATTCTAGTCACATTGAACTTTTACTATATTAATGATGCCCTTTCAAAACAAGCCATGAAAAAGAAAACTTAACTTTTTTTTCTAAAAACTCAATATTTAAGCAGGTTTTCAGGAACCAATATCCACAATGTCTGGCTTTCTATAGTTTAAGGTATTTTTAAAACATACCTAGACTCTTAATTGGATGGATGCAGAGTCATCTTACAAAAATGAATATCATGATTGCTTTCCACAAGGAAGTCAGATATGTAAATAACTATTGTTCCACAGTAGAATGAGGTTCTTTAAAACAGGTACAAGAAAGTGTTATGGTCATGAAACAGAAGTAATGGTTAAAAATCTGGGAGAATTATGAAATACTTCACATTTGAAGTCTCCTTTAAATCAGGTCTGAAAATCTATCCTAAATTTGCTAGAAAGAAAGAGATATTTTTTACAAAGGAACACAAGTGTTAATAAAAATGCATGGCCAGCTTTGTGGAAAGTAGGTGTGTAGTGTGGCCAGGTTCAAGGGTATAAGAAGAAGCAGTGCTTAAAAAGGTGGTTTTTGATCAGTTCATGGATTGCTTAATTCCCAGAGTAAGAAAGTATTTTGTGCTTACTCAATAGGAAAATAGGGAACCATTGAAACTTGAGGAAATAAGTACAACATGAACAGAGCTATCTTAATAGCTTAATATCTGTGACAATTAATCAGGATTCACTGGAAAGGAGAGATTGGTAAATCAAGAGATTGAAGCAGAGGGTCCAAGTATTATTATTGAATTTTAACTAAAAAGAATTAAATTTCCAGAGAGTCTGATCACCATACATTACATACAGATATTTTATGTGTTGGGTGGTAAGACACCAAAGAATTCCTTGGTGAGTGTGCTTTACTTCAGCTAAGAAGGAATGATTAAGCCACCTCTTTACCTTTAACCTACAACTGCAGGTTCAGGTACGAAAACATCTAGTAAGAACCCAGTAGAGCAAATATAAAAGAAGACTGGATGACAGCAAATTTATTCCTAGTTTGTTTTTCTACTCCAATCTTGTTATGAAATTTTAATGAAAAAAAGAAACAAACACAAACAAGCCAAAAAACCCACCTACAGTTTATTGAAAATAAAGAAGGTCGTTACAAGAGAAATGACTAGAAGGACCCCAAGGATCTGGAATTTATATTTTGCAGAGAATATTTCTCCCAGGACATTACATGCATTTACACACCATGTCTGGAGGAGTTGTGACAGCCAAGATGATATATGTGAAATGAGAGATTAGTTGAATGCCTGAAAATCAGGACCACCTTAAAGTATAGGCTGTCAGGCAAATAAAAAAGTAATTTTATATGCTGTAGTTAATAAGTGTAAAACATCACAAATAGACACAGGCACACATAGACACAAATGCAAATATGCAATCTATGCTATCAAATCTTCTTTAAGATATTTAAACTTCTACCATGAATATTTTGAAATATATAAACATAAAAACAGAGGACAAAAAAAAGGAAAGATGAGAAAAGAAAAGACACCACAAGGAATCAAATTGTACAATCCACAAAGTGGAACATTTTATAAGATACCTGACTGAATTTTTCAGGGAAGAAAAGCCCAGTAATAAAATGAATTACTAAGAAGAAGTAGCTGTTCTAAATTAAATGTGACTTTAAAATGTAAAAAAATAAAGTGAGTGAAACTTACTTGGACCCAATTTATAGACCAACTATTAAAAGATGTTTAAGACATTTTGGAAATTTTAATTCTGGGTATCAGATTATAATAAGAGATTATTTAAATTTTTATTAGTTGTGATAATGACATTGTGATTATGCTAAAAATGTAAAGTTCTGATCATTTTCCATTGTTTGTTTCTGGGATGAATTCATAAAGGTTTTGAGCTAAAGTAAAGAATTACTTTAAAATACTTCAGGGAAAAAAATACTGTAAAGGTGAATGGATGATGCAATTTGGTGATGGTTGTTGAATCTGGGTAATGAATACGGGGAGTTGTTTACTTTTCTGTCAGGAAATTTTTGTCATAAAAATAACTTTAAAAGGAAAAATGTATAATACTCCTAATTTCAGTGAAATGTGAACGTTCTTTATATTTTATTCATTTTCCAATAGAAGCCAGTCTGCCTTTTATCACAATCACTTCACTTAAATAGCTTTTCCTGAAGTCCTATTTTAGTCCCCATGTAATTATTATTCAGCTCTATAGGATTTTTTTCAACTACTGTCTACATAGCAGACTTTATCACTTTGCAAAAAGGCAGAAGAACTGAGAAAAAAGCTAACACTAAGAGCACTAAGGAATAATAAATGCATTTCTGAAGGCTTCTGAAATTTTAAGTGAAGCTTATATAATGAAGATATTCTCATATACTCATACTTCAGGAAAAATTAAGAAAACACTAGTATGTCCTATATCTAGGTACACATTTAGAAATAATATACTACACTTTGAAATAGATATCATTCTTTTCACATTTTACAAAATTCCTGAAGAAAAGTTAAAAAATTTAGGCATTCTCCTAGAAGATACAAATCTTTGAATTAAATACACCTATTTTCATTGGTAGGTAACATATTTTATGTGTTTAATAGCAATCTTTTAATTTATATCTGACAATGGTGATGATATTTAAACTTATATATATTGCTAGAAAATCAAACCAAACCAAAAGAAAAACTGAGTCCAAACCCTACCCCCTCCTACACACACACTCACACTCTCTCTCTCTCTCTCTGTCTCTCTCCCAGATATTTATGCAGTAATCACACTAATTCAAAATTACCCAGTAATGGTTATCCTTGTTCTCACATTAATGAATCTAAATTGATTTTTCTGTATTTAGAACTCACTCCGTGGATTTACCTCTCAGCCTGGGGATACACATAATTGTTACCCCCCAAATGAACTAAACAGCATTTTTTAGCTTAGGGAAAGATCCACAGGTGTATAAGCTCTTTCCAAACAATTACTAACAGTGAACACTATCATTTTCTGTTCACGTTTTTGACAAAATTTTGTTCTAAGCATTCTTTTTTGCTTCGGTTTGCCTGTTTATAAAAAGAAAGAAAGAAAAGAAAAAGCGGGTGGGGGGCTGCTGCTGTCTTTTTGCATTCAGGCTGTCTGCCTTTCCTACGTCTCACCTTGGCCTTCATGGTCAGAATGTGAGCTCTGCATCAGGGACTCTATTAAAGTTTACAGCCCTCAGGAAAGAGATGCATCCGTATATAGTGGCTAAAATTGGCTGTAAAATGAAAACTTGCTAAAGGCATATGATAATCACAGAACAAAAGTTAGTTTCTCATTGAAGATCTCCCTTGAAATTTTTGAAGTACCATTACCTTTTCAAGCATTGTTATTTCTACAATTAGAAGATAAACATTTATCTTATGTTTAATGGGCAATATAACTAGATTTCTGTTCCCCCTTTCAACAGTTTTTGCTTATTTTTATACAAACATATTTTTTTTAATTAATTAATTTATTTATTTTTGGCTGTGTTGGGTCTTCGTTTCTGTGCGAGGGCTCTCTCTAGTTGCGGCAAGTGGGGGCCACTCTTCATCGCGGTGCGCGGGCCTCTCACTATCGCGGCCTCGCTTGTTGCGGAGCACGGGCTCCAGACGCGCAGGCTCAGTAGTTGTGGCTCACGGGCCTAGTTGCTCCGCGGCATGTGGGATCTTCCCAGACCAGGGCTCGAACCCGTGTCCCCTGCATTGGCAGGCAGATTCTCAACCACTGCGCCACCAGAGAAGCCCAAACGTATTTTTTAAAGTTAATTTGATTTCAACTTTTCTATGAAGGTGTATGAAAAACTCTATTTTGACTAGGTCATATTCCATTACATCTACTCTTCCAGATTGAGGGGAGGAGAGATGAGCTGGTGACAGAACCGGAGAAAGCAAGGACCCGCTAAGCAACTCCGACTCCTCTCAGGTGTAGCTTTCTCATTAAAGTTTTAAAAATTATTTAAGCTATTGTCAATCAACAGAACATGGAGCATACACAGAAGATTTTAATGCTAGTAAAAACTCACTTTTAAAATAAATATCTTTAACAGTTCAAAACTAAGGAGAAATAGATTCTTTATGTAATTATTTTCTCTACTCATATAATAGAAAAATTTACTAGTGCTGTGAGCCCAAATTATGTATTTTTAAATACCTTTCTCAACGTGAAAATGAATTTCAGAGTTTGATACCAGCGTTGATAACCTTCCATCTATATAAGACATCACATGTTTCATCTTTTCATGTACATCTACCTTCCACAGAATTGTTCTCCTTCCTCCAAAGCTTGCAGATAAATTACCATGATGTCAGCATTCCAGGCAAAATATCCCAGGACAACAGATTACTCTGTCACTCCCTGTGTCCAGCTGACCACTTCAAAGATAACACTTGCCTCATAAGCTACTGAGGCAAATATTAATCACAAATATAAATTAGTATGGCTATGGTATAGGTTAATAATTATTGCATCTACTTATGAAACAAGGGCTTTATATATGTAGACTGTCATAGGATCTCCATCTGTTATATATATTTCTACCAGAAATTTGAACATAATTTGTTATCAAAGAAGTAGCAAAGATTATGCATGCACAATAATAGAAAAACAAAGGCAAAAAAAAATATTTTCATGCTGCACTCATTTGGCTGGTTCCAACAGTAAGATCTTAAGAAGAATAAAAAGAAATATTTATTATAAAGTACAAAAGTGCCTACCTAACATTTTAACTTTAAACAATTCAAGCAATTACATTTTTGTAGAAAATTTAGGATCTCACATATCAAAAAATGTGAATTAATATATTAATGTGCTACTTAAGGCCTAGGATAGCATCCATAATTTAAATTAAAAGTAAGTCTCTCTTTTATCATCTCTCTTCAGTGTTCAGAAATTCTTGGATTATGTCTAAACCAAAAGGATGAAATGAGAAATTAAGAGAAATGAAAGAATCCAAAATTCCATACTTGCTCTATATATTAATGTTTATGGTAATCTGAAAAGAATTATTTAAGTAGATAATGTAGTTATCCCTGTATGTTGGACAGCATATCTTAAATTATTTCATTTTTAACAAAGATCTAAAGATGATAAAAATTGTCATATCCTGACAGTAATAAGTTAAATACTGTTATTTTAGATGACTTTTTCTGTTATGACTGGAGTAGATTTTGGTAGACCTTGAACAAAAGTTGTATATTTATTATAAGTTATATATCAAAATTGTGATTGTTGTTAATAATGTTTGGTTGATAAGATATAATGATATAATTTTCAACAAATATATGAATAATTGCTTAATATTTTCGTCTCAATCAAATATTTTCTGTCTATTGAAGATATGCCTAAAGTATATGTAAATCATGAATCCTCAGCCAGTGATGATGGAAATGGGTGTTCACATGCAAATAGAGAAGTAATAAATCAATATCTATCTACATATCTTTCCATCAGTCCCTCCAAACATTCATCCATCCATCCATCCCTCCATTTATCCCTTTTAAAACCTGTCCATCTTTCCTTCAATCCATCTAAACATTCATCCATCTCTCTATCCATCCCTCTTAAAATCTCTATCTATCTATCTATCCATCTATTTATCTATCTACCTACCTATTTACAGTATACCTCATAATGCTTTCCTTGTGAGAAATTTGAGGCCTCTTTTTCTTGGTGTCTGACTGATTTAATAAATGCTTGTTAAGTGCTTACTCAGTGCCAGGAATTGAGCCAAGCGGAGGAGTATAGGCATAGACAAGATAATCTTGGCCAGCACATAGAATCTAGTTTAGTGGAAAAATTGATGTAAAACAAATAATTTTTTCATTATGTTGATAATTCGTACAAAGGAAAACTCCATTGCACTTTCAGGTCAAATCTGCATTATGAGAAGTTTCCTCTGGCTACTCTAGGGGAAAAGATTGGAGGAAGCAAGAGTGGATATTACAAAGGTAGGTTTAGGAGGTTCCTTTAATCTTGACACCCTTTCATATCAGGTCTCATTACTGGGATGTAGATTCAAGGGCAAAGGTGGTCCTGATCTCTTATTAGCCAGCAGTGGTACTGATGACTTTGAGCATATTTTCTGATCCATTGCCTGATTTCCAGCTTTGTGATCTCAAAGTTCTAATTATTCATTTCTTTATCTCTTTTTTTCTAATACATTTTAAGCTCTATTTAGTACAGTGAAAGCACACACAAAACTATATTTATTGAATAAGTGAATAGATAGATGAATGTGCTTTTTCTGATGAATTGCACCTTCTGGGTCTAAATTCTGCTAGAACTTACTGCATTTTTGCACACTGCTTTTGTCCACTAAGATGCTCTCACTAGAGTGAGGCTTGGCTACAAAATTAGTTTTTACTGTTCCAGCAACTATTCTAAACTTCATGTTCTTACTCAGTCCCTGCTTTCTTATCTGTTCTGATTTGAAGTACCGATGTTCCTTGCATTTAAGAAAGCCTGAATTTACAATTTTTGATAGGTGCTATATAACTGTACTTTGCTACTTTATAATACCTTTACACTTCTATAAGAAATCATTGTCATATAACAACATTTGTCTATCTACTTATTTATCTATCTGTAAAGCATAACATTGTACACTACCTGCTATTCCTAATGATTTGTTTGCCTATGATTATATACTAAGAAACATTCTTTACATTACACGTGCAAAGTAATTCTACAGGGGTACCATTATGTAAAATCATCAATATAGAATATATCTTATAGAAATTGTAAAAAATGCTGTTAATCTGACACATGGTATGAGCTTGGATAAGAATCATGATGATGCTGTGCTTCTGCATTACTTAAGCTGTTCATCCCCACTGCACTCCTATAACTTAAAATAGTTATGCTTTATTAAATACAATTTTGCACCATAAATGTATTCCTAGACTGAATTCGTTATGCCTCTGTTCACAAACAACATTTTAATGCATTAGAGAGTGAACTTAGAAAATAATGTGTATGAAATATCATTTTATTAGTAGCATTTATATATTTGCCATAAAAGTAGCAGCCCCATCATATTCATTTTCTTTGTCATTTTTTCCCAAGAATTTAGCAAACGAAAATGTGAATAATCTGTCATTCTATTAGCAGTATTTTTAAAATAAATGTTTGCATGTTTGTGTTTATAAAAGCATACATTTATTAAGTTGGACTCTGACCACTGTCCTCACTGTAGCACCTATAGTTCCTAATTTCACTGGACAAGAGAACATTGAAGTGCAACTGTGGTGAGCTTAATGCCATCCTCTATGTATATATAGCCATAAATCTACAGTCTATTTCACAGAGTAGCGATATCATTAAACATTTCTGTATTTTATTCAAGAAGTGGCTTAAGTTTGAACAGAGCCTGTTCACTAAAAGCTATCTCCTGCCAATGGCCTTATTCTCAGTAAAAATGTTCATGTATCCTAAGAATAAAGTATCATAAATGAGAGAGAGCCCCTTTCTTCCACTGACTATTCCACTATCAAGCATGGATATAAAGGATTTGATTTCTTAATATTAAGAGGAAAATTGCTGTGGTCATCAGTGTGATCCTCCAGACATCTGTTCCTCTCCCAGGTACAAAGTCAGATACTGTCTTCCCACACTCTGAAGTTTTCTGTGACCATGTGACTGAGTTGTCATCAAAGTATCAACAAAGGAGAATTATATTACTTGAAGGTTGAATCTTTAAGAATGCATAAACAATGTAGTACTATTCTCTGGCTTTTCCCTTCTGACATGGAGATCAGTGGTGCCCATATTTTGGCTTATATGTCATTCTGGGTACTAAAGTAATAATATCACATGGACACATAGCATGAAAAAAAAGAGCATTATAGTATTAAGTCACTAAAACTTTTGAAGTTATTCATTAAGGTAGAATTACTTATCCTCTCCCAGGTGATAAAAAAAAATTATCCTCAATATTTCCTAATCTCACTTCCTCATGTATCAGCATGTTTCCTTATGTAATAGAAAATATCACTGTAAGTTTCTCTAACTCTCTAATCCTTACTTCACATGACACAAAAGTGCTAAGAGATCCACATCCACTAAAGAGAATTCATCCATAACCATGCCAGGAAGTGTGTGGATAGTTGGACCAAGACTGAAGCCAAGGTAAATTTTCACTCCAGCCTCTGTGCACCTGCCATTTTTAAGAAGGAATTAAAAGAGGATCTATACTTCTTCTATACACCAGGATAATAGGAAATATAGTTCTAATAAGCCTGTCTTACATTAAGAAAGGTATGGCATAAAACAAAGTTCATAATTCACCTTTACGAATTTGAAAAGTGTAGTAGAACAAATAAGACAGGATGAATAGAACAGATAAATAAAATATCAATTTTTTAAAAAAAAGAATTAACAGACATTCATGCATTTTAAAAATTATTTAAAACTGTATTTTAATAGACCTTTTAAAACATATTAATGAGAAGTTTAAAGATAACTTTAGAATTATGTAAAAATAAATTGTAGGGTTTTTAAAAATATTAGTTGAAAAGAACGGAAAAAAAGAAAGAAGGAAGGAGGGAGGGAGGATGAGGAAAGAAAAAATAAGGTAAGACATAAAGTGGCGTGTGTGTGTGCGTGCGCGTGCACGTGGGCACGTGCATGAGCGAGAGAAAGAGAGAGACTAATAAAGCAGCTCTAGGAGTTGAATTTACTTTCCTAAATTATGCAGATTTTATAATCGTTTGCATTAGGTATCAATGTAATTCGCATTCTTTCTTTCACTATAACTGTGCCTTGGGGTCTTACCTTTCTACGTAATCTAGCAGCCGAGAACAGTGGTTTGAAGCTGGAGCATCATGACCTCCTACTGCATAAAGAAAACCATCACATGTGGCCACTCCAACACCCCCTCTTCGTTTACACATTGGAGCACACATGTTCCACTTATTTGTGTGAGGATCATAATATTCCATTGAACTCAAACAGGAACTTCCATCTCGACCTCCAACTGAATACAACCTAAAAACACAATGGGGAAAACATGATTTAGTATTACAGTCTGTATGACCAGATGAAGGAAAGGAAAAGTCCTTTACAAATAAATTTTCAATCACAGCATGAGCCTCAAATGTGTTAAAAATATATTACGTCACATGGAAATTTTTGTTAAAGGGACATTATAACTAATTATGTATACCTAAATCCCATGATTCTAATAGGCTGTATACTAGATGCAATTAAAATGATAATTTTCTAACCTCTTTATTTCTAGAATGTTAGATTAAAACTATTTTTGTGTAAATAATTAAATCATCTAATACATTATTTTAATAAATATTGAGGAATGCCTATTTTGAAAATAAGATATATTTATCTTCAATTTTTCTTGAAAATGAGCAAAATCAGAAGAAAATCGATTATCTTACTTGTTGTTCAACAATTGATTTTGCTATTGATTTTGCCAGTAGGTAAATCATGCCTACTTCTTGTGTTCTGTATTCACAGTTTAGAACACTAAATAAATGGAATAATTTAAACACATATTGTCATAACACTAGCTTTCTTAATCAGTGCCTATACTATAGCTAATGTGTTATCTGGATAGACAAAACTTTATAGGAAAAAAGAGTACAATGATATTAGCCTGATTGAATATTGCTGAAACTTACTTGATACACTTATTTTGCTATTTCATTAATGAGAAGTATGATAGGAACCCAGGAAAAGAAATATTACAGCACACATGGTACTTAAAATACATTCATAGAATACAAAAGTAGAAATACATGATCTATTCTTGGTAAAAACATTCTTGCTTATTTAATAATAGCCATGAAGATTGTATCACAGAAAGGTACAGAGTTGAATTTATTTATTTACTCATTTATTCAACACCTAACTTTGAATGCCTAGTATATGTCACACAACATCCCAAATTTTGTGAATATATCCGTGAACAAAACAGGAAAAAATTCCTTGCACTCAATTCTACTAGGAGCGATATAGACATAATACACACAGTAAACACGTGTATTATATACTACTAAGGGCTGTAGACACATAGAGCAGGGAAGTGGGGTCAGGAGTGCAAATGGTGGGAGTGGGAGTTGCAGTTACAAATTTAAGTATATGATCAAAAAAGGTCTCATTGAGAAGGTGATGTTTGCCCCCAAACTTGAAGAAGATGGTAGTGTTTGGAGGTGAGTTCAGGAATATCTCTGGGGGAGAAGATTTGAGGCCGATTGAACAGGTGAGTGCAAAGTTCCAGGGGCAGCAAGGAAGCCAGAACAGCAGGAGCAGAGATAGTGGGCAGGGTAGCAGAGGAGATGATGGGTAAGGGTAAAGGGTGGGCCTCACACAGGTGTTTAGACATTTGTCTAATGTCTAAAGCAAATGTAGACATTTTCCCTAAGTGAAACAGGAAGCCATGGGAGGATTTTGAGTAGAGGAATGTTATAACTTGTTTATGGTTTAATAAGATTAGATGTCATGAAATTTTTGCTTTACTAGTGGACATTATGCTTAATATATTGGTAAACAGACTTAATTCTAACTAAGTAAATGCATAGGAAGACTTTATTACTTAGTATATAAAATAGTTTAGGCCTTAGATTTAAAAATTCATCCTCTAATATTCTTTAGTAAGTCTAAAATATGATGTTTAAACTGACTTCAAATCCTGGAGATTTTTTAAAGATGTTTATGTTTCTCTCAATGCCTGACATGAAAAAATACTTTTGATTGCCCAAGTGTTCCCGTTATGGATGTAATGCCTCTGCTTGATGACTCACAAGTTGTCCGCTGGCTCTCAGTCTTGCAATATGCTGAAATTAACCAACAGGAGTAATTTAAAGGACAAGTATTGGACAATTTAGCTTGCAAAATCACCCAGAAGTGAAATGATTATTCACTCGGAAGTTTTTATCATCCTAAATGCTTCACAAAATCTGAACTTTATTTCTGTTTCATTTAAATTGAAGATCTAACTCAAAAGAAGTATGCTATAATATTGAGATATTGTTATTAAAACTTAGCAAAATAACTTTTTGCAGAGATTTTATTTATTGGTTAAGTATCTTCATGAAGGGCACCTAGCACAGTCCCTGGTACATAGTTTACATATAAGAAAAGTATTCCCCTTTTTATTTTCTATTGTTTTAATGGAATGTTTGACTTCAAGCTACTGTGTTTATTCATACACTTTATAGTGACAAATTATACTGTTGCTTTATCTGAATCCAGCATTGCTGATACTAAAATAATTCTATACAATACTTTATCACATTTTTTTGAAATTATTAGAGAATGCTAACATATACAAATATATAGCTAAATGTGTACAAAAATAATGATAATTAATTAAACATATTGCTCACATTATAGAAGTCAAATATCGAGCCTATTAGCATAGCCTTGTATTTGAAAATAAAATTTACCTTAAATTTCACAAGTTACAACATCATTGACTTCTTAATATAATTATATATATATTATAAACCACTATTTATTCAATCTCTCTGCCTTTGTGTGAACCCTCTCCTAATAAACTCAGTAACACATGGGTTTATACAAAAGAAATGTATGTAACACCTCTATAAAAATGATATAATAGCTGACAGTTTCTTTTGTAAAATAAATGTTTGATACATCATAGCTGTTATTTTATAAATTATTTACTAAACCTAAGCTAGGTTATCAGGGTTTTATTTCATTTGGTAAATGTCCCTTTTAATGTTCTTCCTATTATATAGTCTACAGATTAACAATGAAATTATTGTAATTTTGATAATGTAATATAAATTATTAATACTAGAGCAAAATTGGTTGAAAAGAATAAATACACTACATTTTTTCTTCAGAAACAGCTTTACAAAAGAAATGAGAAAATTGTAATTGTATAGAAGAGATAATAGTGTCCTTTGGGGCTGCTTTATGGAGTAATTATTAAAACCAACAGATGTATTTCAATACTTGAAAATATTTTGCAGCTAGCATAAATGTTGCAATGTACACACAAAAATTCATGGACAATTATCTAAGGTTATCTTCTCAGATCTCCTCTTACAATCTATTTAATCACAGTTTAGACTGATGCCCTGTTTTGTTTTACTACAATGACGAATTAGATGTTGAGAATATGAAGAGCAGAGAAGGATCTGATACTAGAAGTAAATGCACTGACAACATAAGAAGTGACAGCTGACAGTTTCATGGCAAGAAAGGAAACATGACATTTTAACTTAGAGTTGAAAGATGAGTAGAAATTTGTAAGATGAAGAAATAGGGGAAAGCATTACATACAGGGAAAGCATTATGTGTAAAGACAAGGGACATGAAAGGTCATAGCCGGTGATAAATAGAGTGGCAAGTATGTCATATTGGTGGAACGGGTGGTAGTGAAGGAGGGGAAGAAGCGATATGGCTGGTAGGATGAAAAGGTTAGACTGAGAATGAAGGGGATTGTATGCCACGCTATGGAGCTGGAATTTCATTCAGAGGCAATGAGAAAAGGGCAGAAAAATAACATTCTTAGGAGATATCAGTGTCACAGGTCAGTTTCCTGTAAACATTGACCTGTATATCCCTCCTTGCATGCCAAAAATTGGCAGGAGGTCAGAAATACCCCTGACTTAAGTAAACTCTTCTAGAATTTTGCTGAGAATGAATGAGTCTTCCCTACCCCTTTCATTAACTTATGTGTTTATTCAGCGTACAGAAAAATTTTATATAAAGTTTAGCAACAAGGTCTTCCTGTTTTGAGATCTAGTTGCCAGGTGCCCATCTCAGCACCATGTATTTTATATTCTAGTACAGGTATACTTCATTTTATTTATGCATGATTTATGCATTTATTGCATTTGATTGTGCTTCACCTTATTGAGTTTTGCAGGTATTGCATTTTTTTTTTTTTACAAATCAAAGTTTTATGGTAATCCTGCATTGTCAGATGACGGTTAGCACTTTTTGGCAATAAAATATTTTTTAAATTAAGGTATGTAGATTGTTTTTAAAAACATAATGCTATTGCACACAATAAACTATGATATAGTGTAAACATAAATTTTATATGCACTGGGAAACCAAAAACTCCATGTGACTCCCTTTATTGCAATATATACTTTATTGCGGTGGTCTGGAATCAAACCCGCAGTGTCTTCGGGGTATGCCTGTCCATACAATATGGCAATAGGAAGAAACAAATTCTGTATTAGTTAAGATATGGGTTTAAATGTGTGTAAAGTGGCTTTGCAGGTAGGTGTTGAGACCCAGGCTGCTTCCAACTTTCAACATATCATCTGTAGGATAAGACCCTTTATCAAGAACTGTGAAGAGTCTGAAATTTTACCAGACCTGAAAGCTAACAAATTAGCCTACCACAGTTTCGTAGATGCTGGTAAAAGACACAAGATTCTGGGATCAGAAAGAAATGACTTTGTTTTTCATGCACAACAGATAGAATGAGCTCCATGTTCACATGGGTTCCCCCTGTCCCTCCAAGTCCCACCAGGGTGATACAGAGAGATTCAGGTGAATGCTTATTTACATAGAGGACTTTTCTCACTTCTGGAGTTTAGGCACTGCTAATCCTTAAAGGGGCTGCCAGCAAACCTGTCCAATCATTGCTCTGAAGGTAGATATTATCTTTATTATTGTGTTCCTGCTCTCTCAAGGAACAAACCTGCTCTCTGCCCAAAAGAAAGACACTATCTCTACCTTCCAAAGCTGTTCGATTTACAAATATCCTTGAAAAGATGGTGAAAAAAGTTGCCAATATTTTTGCTTGGAAAATGTGCAGGAATGTTAAAAGTCCATGGAGAATTGTCTACAAACCCTCTGGTCCTGAAGGTGGAGTCCTAGCTGTCACAACCACAGTTCAAACAAGGATGAAGGAAAAGTGGAAGAAGGAGCACATCTTCTCCCTTTAAGAATCAATCTTTTAAGTTGCACTACTCACTTTTTACATCCCGTTGGCCAGAACTTAGTTACATGAGAATACCTGACTGATCAGGTGCTGGGAAATGTTATCTTTATTTTAGGTGGCCACTTGCCTAGCTAACAGTGCTGTGCATACTGTCATATAAAAAGGAATGAATGAGTATTAAGAGCCAATTATAACTTTCTGCCACAGCACTAGATCTTTTCCAGCCCTGTGTGCCATTGTGCATTCTGTCCTAAGTACCTTGTTACTATATAGGGTGGGTTACTGTTCATTCATCACTCATTAATCAATTCAGGTATGTCTCCACTAGAAAGTCTTTTTGATCCCACTTTGTCTTTTCCCCAGAAATGTAATGTTATTTATAATCCGTATACTAAGGAAAGTTATTTAATGTGTGGCATACTTTATCACTGGTACATAACTTCAGGAATGGCTATAGAAAGTGTGGTATAACACCTTTGATGGAACTCTAGATCCAGAACTTTGTTTGATCCTTTGTTTCCTAATTGATGGAGAACTCTTTCATCTGATCCCATGATAAGGCTTGTCATTCCTGCTATCAAAATACTCCTGCATGTACCTTTCAGCGAATAATTTCCATGAGAGGTACTAGTTGAGTGCCTGAGAGTACAGTGAGTGAGATTTCAGTAAGCTTACACATCAGGCTGTGAGACTGCTTTTGTTCCCACCTACTAAGAAATGTTTGTACATGTGGCAAACTCAGTCTGAGACTTTGTTGTTGTGTACTGGTTTGCTATGATTTCAAATCCACTTATTTATGACCAAAAAAAAATTAAGTTGTTTTTAGAAGTAAAGTTGTTTTGATATAAGAATGAAGTAAGTTGTGTCTGGATGTCATCATCTCATCTGCCCTTGATTGATAAGAACTTGGTAGCTCAGCTGCTGAGGGACCCCAGCTGGGGGCTTTTCAATAAAAACTTGTGGAGAAGCAACTCTGGCAAAGGGGACATTTAGACTATAAATACAGAGAGTTCGTGAAGGCTATCCCAGAGTTTCAGTCTGAACAAAGCTACCCTTTGCTAATTTAGCTCTCGGAAGATCTTGGGTATTAATTTCTGCTATGATAAAGGAGACTTCTTTATCAGTCAGTGGTGATCCCTGTGAATATCAGCCTGCCTGTCAACACCACTGCTATTGTTCCCTAGCAACATGCTCTAGCAACCGAGGGACTTTTGTTTTTCCACTGGCAGCTGCACATCAGCTCTCAGTTGGCAAAACCGCCTCTTCCAGAAACCAAGACTCATAGAAAGAGTACACTTCAAGGTCTGGGCAAGATGGCAGAAGAGTAAGACGCGGAGATTACCTTCCTTCCCACAGATACATTAGAAATACATCTACAAGTGGAACTGCTCCTACAGAACACCCATTGAACGCTGGCAGAAGATGTCAGACCTCCCAAAAGGCAAGAAACTCCCCACGTACTTGGGTAGGGCAAAAGAAAAAAGAAATAACAGAGACAAAATAATAGGGACGGGACCTGCACCAGTGGGAGGGAGCTGTGAAGGAGGAAAGGTTTCCACACACTAGGAAGCCCCTTCGCAGGCGGAGACTGCGGGTGACAGAGCGGGGAAACTTCGGAGCCACGGAGGAGAGCGCAGCCACAGGGGTGCGGAGGGCAAAGCGGAGAGATTCCCACACAGAGGATCGGTGCTGAGCAGCACTCACCAGCCCGAGAGGCTTGTCTGCTCACCCGCCGGGGCGGGCGGGGGCTGCTAGCTGAGGCTCGGGCTTCGGTCGGATCCCAGAGAAAGGACTGGGGTTGGCGGCGTGAACACAGCCTGAAGGGGTTAGCGCACCACAGCTAGCAGGGAGGGAGTCCGGGAAAAAGACTGCAGCTGCCGAAGAGGCAAGAGACTTTTTCTTGCCTCTTTGTTTCGTGGTGCGCAAGGAGAGGGGATTCAGAGCGCCGTCTAAACGAACTCCAGAGACGGGCGCGAGTCGCGGCTATCAGTGCGGACCCCAGAGACAGGCATGAGACGCTAAGGCTGCTGCTGCCGCCACCAAGAAGCCTGTGTGCGAGCACAGGTCACTCTCCACACCGCCCCTCCTGGGAGCCTGTGCAGCCCGCCACTGCCAGGCTCCCGTGATCCAGGGACAACTTCCCCGGGAGAGCGCACGGCGCACCTCAGGCTGCTGCAACGTCACGCTGGCCTCTGCCACCGCAGGCTTGCCCCACATCCGTACCCTCCTTCCCCCTGGCCTGAGTGAGCCAGAGCCCGCGAAGCAGCTGCTCCTTTAACCCCGTTCTGTCTGGGCGGGGAAGAGACGCCCTCAGGAGACCTACACGCAGAGGCGGGTCCAAATCCAAAGCTGAACCCCGGGAGCTGTACGAACAAAGAAGAGAAAGGGAAATTTCTCCCAGCAGCGTCAGAAGCAGCGGATTAAAGCTCCACAAACAACTTGATGTACCTGCATCTGTTGAATACCTGAATAGACAACGAATCATCCCAAATTCAGGAGGTGGACATTGGGAGCAGGATATATTAATTTTCCCCTTTTCCTTTTTTTGTGAGTCTATAGGTGTATGCTTCTGGGTGAGATTTTGTCTGTATAGCTTTGCTTTCACCATTTGTCCTAGGGTTCGGTCCGTCCGTTTTTTTTTCTTTTTTTTGGTACTTAAAAATTTTTTTTTTCTTAATAAATGTTTTCTTAATAATTTTTAACTTATTTTCTATTTTTAAAAATTAAAAAAAATTTTCTTAATAAGTATTTTCATATTTTTTATTTTTTAAAATTAAAACATTTTTCTTAATAATTTTTAATAATTCTTAATAATTCTTCTTAATAACTTTTTTCTTATTTTTTATTATAATAGCTTTATTTTATTTTAATAATAATAATTTAATTCTTAATTCTTAATAATTTTTAGAATTCTTAATTCTTAATAGTTTTTTTCTTATTTTTTATTATAATAGCTTTATTTTATTTTATTTTATTTTATCCTCTTTCTTTCTTTCTTTCTATCTTTTCTCCCTTTTATTCTGAGCCGTGTGGATGAAAGGCTCTTGGTGCTCCAGCCAGGCATCAGGACTGTGCCTCTGAGGTGGGAGAGCCAACTTCAGGACACTGGTCCACAAGAGACCTCCCAGCTCCACGTAATACCAAACGGCGAAAATCTCTCACAGATCTCCATCTCAACATCAAGAGCCAGCTTCACTCAACGACCAGCAAGCTACAGTGCTGGACACCCTATGCCAAACAACTAGCAAGACAGGAACACAGCCCCATCCATTAGCAGAGAGGCTGCCTAAAATCATAAGAAGGCCACAGACACCCCAAAACACACCACCAGACGTGGACAAGCCCACCAGAAAGACAAGATCCAACGTCATCCACCAGAACACAGGCACTAGTCCCCTCCACCAGGAAGCCTACACAACCCACTGAACCAACCTTAGCCACTGGGGACAGATACCAAAAACAACGAGAACTACGAACTTGCAGCCTGTGAAAAGGAGACCCAAAACACAGTAAGATAAGCAAAATGAGAAGACAAAAAAACACACAGCAGATGAAGGAGCAGGGTCAAAACACACCAGACCTAACAAATGAAGAGGAAATAGGCAGTCTACCTGAAAAATAATTCAGAATAATGATAGTAAAGATGATCCAAAATCTTGGAAATAGAATAGACAAAATGCAAGAAACGTTTAACAAGGACGTAGAAGAACTAAAGAGGAACCAAGCAACAATGAAAACCACAATAAATGAAATTAAAAATACTCTAGATGGGATCAATAGCAGAATAACTGAGGCAGAAGAACGGATAAGTGACCTGGAAGATAAAATAGTGGAAATAACTACTGCAGAGCAGAATAAAGAAAAAAGAATGAAAAGAACTGAAGACAGTCTCAGAGACTTCTGGGACAACATTAAATGCACCAACATTTGAATTATAGGGGTCCCAGAAGAAGAAGAGAAAAAGAAAGGGACTCAGAAAATATTTGAAGAGATTGAGATTATAGTTGAAAACTTCCCTAATATGGGAAAGGAAATAGTTAATCAAGTCCTGGAAGCACAGAGAGTCCCATACAGGATAAATCCAAGGAGAAACATGCCAAGACACATATTAATCAAACTATCAAAAATTAAATATAAAGAAAACATATTAAAAGCAGCAAGGGAAAAACAACAAATAACACACAAGGGCATCCCCATAAGGTTAACAGCTGATCTTTCAGCAGAAACTCTGCAAGCCAGAAGGGAGTGGCAGGATATACTTAAAGTGATGAAGGAGAAAAACCTACAACCAAGATTACTCTACCCAGCAAGGATCTCATTCAGATTTGATGGAGAAATTAAAAACTTTACAGACAAGCAAAAGCTGAGAGAGTTCAGCACCACCAAATCAGCTTTACAACAAATGCTAAAGGAACTTCTCTAGGCAAGAAACACAAGAGAAGGAAAACACCTACAATAACAAACCCAAAACATTTAAGAAAATGGGAATAGGAACATACATATCGATAATTACCTTAAATGTAAATGGATTAAATGCTCCAACCAAAAGACATAGACTGGCTGAATGGATACAAAAACAAGACCCATATATGTGCTGTCTAAAAGAGACCAACTTCAGACCTAGAGACACATACAGACTGAAAGTGAAGGGATGGAAAAAGATATTCCATACAAATGGAAATCAAAAGAAAGCTGGAGTAGCAATTCTCATATCAGACAAAATAAACTTTAAAATAAAGACTATTACAAGAGACAAAGAAGGACACTATATAATGATCAAGGGATCAATCGAAGAAAAGGGTATAACAATTGTAAATATTTATGCACCCAACATAGGAGCACCTCAATACATAAGACAAATACTAACAGCCATAAAAGGGGAAATTGACAGCAACACAATCATAGTAGGGGACTTTAACACCCAACTTTCACCAATGGACAGATCATCCAAAATGAAAATAAATAAGGAAACACAAGCTTTAAATGATACATTAAACAAGATGGACTTAATTGATATTTATAGGACATTCCACCCAAAAACAACAGAATACACATTTTTCTCAAGTGCTCATGGAACATTCTCCAGGATAGATCATATCTTGGGTCACAAATCAAGCCTTGGTAAATTTGAGAAAATTGAAATCGTATCAAGTATCTTTTCCGACCACAACGCTATGAGACTAGATATCAATTACAGGAAAAGATCTGTAAAAAATACAAACAAATGGAGGCTACACAATACACTACTTAATAATGAATTGATCACTGAAGAAATCAAAGGGGAAATCAAAAAATACCTAGAAACAAATGACAATGGAGACACAACGACCCAAAACCTATGGGATGCAGCAAAAGCAGTTCTCAGAGGGAAGTTTATAGCAATACAAGCCTACCTCAAGAAACAGGAAACATCTCGAATAAACAACCTAACCTTGCACCTAAAGCAATTAGAGAAAGAAGAACAAAAAAACCCCAAAGCTAGCAGAAGGAAAGAAATCATAAATATCAGATCAGAAATAAGTGAAAAAGAAATGAAGGAGACAATAGTGAAGATCAATAAAACTAAAAGCTGGTTCTTTGAGAAGATAAACAAAATTGATAAACCATTAGCTAGACTCATCAAGAGAAAAAGGGAGAAGACTCAAATCAATAGAATTAGAAATGAAAAAGGAGAAGTAACCACTGACACTGCAGAAATACAAACGATTATGAGAGATTACTACAAGCAACTCTATGCCAATAAAATGGACAACCTGGAAGAAATGGACAGATTCTTAGAAATGCACAACCTGCCGAGACTGAACCAGGAAGAAATAGAAAATATGAACAGACCAATCACAATCACTGAAATTGAAACTGTAATTAAAAATCTTCCAACAAACAAAAGCCCAGGACCAGATGGCTTCACAGGCGAATTCTATCAAACATTTAGAGGAGAGCTAACACCTATCCTTCTCAAACTCTTCCAAAATATTGCAGAGGGAGGAACACTCCCAAACTCATCCTATGAGGCCACCATCACCCTGATACCAAAACCAGACAAAGAGGTCACAAAGAAAGAAAACTACAGGCCAATATCACTGATGAACATAGATGCAAAAATCCTCAACAAAATACTAGCAAACAGAATCCAACAGCACATTAAAAGGATCATACACTATGATCAAGTGGGGTTTATTCCAGGAATGCAAGGATTCTTCAATATACGCAAATCAATCAACGTGATACATCATATTAAAAAATTGAATGAGAAAAACCATATGCTTATCTCAATAGACACAGAGAAAGCTTTCGACAAAATTCAACACCCATTTATGATAAAAGCCCTGCAGAAAGTAGGCATAGAGGGAACTTTCCTCAACATAATAAAGGCCATATATGACAAACTCACAGCCAACATTGTCCTCAATGGTGAAAAACTGAAACCATTTCCACTAAGATCAGGAACAAGACAAGGTTGCCCACTCTCACCACTATTATTCAACATAGTTTTGGAAGTGTTAGCCACAGCAATCAGAGAAGAAAAAGAAATAAAAGGAATCCAAATCAGAAAAGAAGAAGTAAAGCTGTCACTGTTTGCAGATGACATGATACTATACAAAGAGAATCCTAAAGATGCTACCAGAAAACTACTAGAGCTAATCAATGAATTTGGTAAAGTAGCAGGATACAAAATTAATGCACAGAAATCTCTTGCATTCCTATACACTAATGATGAAAAATCGGAAAGAGTAATTAAGGAAACACTCCCGTTTACCATTGCAACAAAAAGAATAAAATATCTAGGAATAAACCTACCTAAGGAGACAAAAGACTTGTATGCAGAAAATTATAAGACACTGATGAAAGAAATCAACGATGATACAAATAGATGGAGAGATATACCATGTTCTTGGATTGGAAGAATCAACATTGTGAAAATGACTCTACTACCCAAAGCAATCTACAGATTCAATGCAATCCCTATCAAACTACCACGGGCATTTTTCACAGAACTAGAACAAAAAATTTCACAATTTGTATGGAAACACAAAAGACCCCGAATAGCCAAAGCAATCTTGAGAACGAAAAATGGAGTTGGAGGAATCAGGCTCCCCGACTTCAGACTATATTACAAAGCTACAGTAATCAAGACAGTTTGGTACTGGCACAAAAACAGAAACATAGATCAATGGAACAGGATAGAAAGCCCAGAAATAAACCCACGCACATATGGTCAGCTTATCTTTGATAAAGAAGGCAAGCATATATAGTGGAGAAAAGACAGCCTCTTCAATAAGTGGTGCTGAGTAAACTGGACAGGTACACGTGAAAGTATGAAATTAGAACACTCCCTGACACCATACACAAAAATAAACTCAAAATGGATTAAAGACCTAAGTGTAAGGCCAGACACTATCAAACTCTTAGAGGAAAACATAGGCAGAACACTCTATGACATAAATCACAGCAAGATCCTTTTTGACCCAGCTCCTAGAGAAATGGAAATAAAAACAAAAATAAACAAATGGGACCTAATAAAACTTAAAAGCTTTTGCACAGCAAAGGAAACCATAAACAAGACCAAAAGACAACCCTCAGAATGGGAGAAAATATTTGCAAATGAAGCAACTGACAAAGCATTAATCTCCAAGATTTACAAGCAGCTCATGCAGCTCAATAACAAAAAAACAAACAACCCAATCCAAAAATGGGCAGAAGACCTACAGAGACATTTCTCCAAAGAAGATATACAGATTGCCAACAGACACATGAAAGAATGCTCAACATCTTTAATCATTAGAGAAATGCAAATCAAAAGTACAATGAGATATCATCTCACAACGGCCAGAATGGCCATCGTCAAAAAACCTAGAAACAATAAATGCTGGAGAGGGTGTGGAGAAAAGGAAACCCTCTTGCACTGTTGGTGGGAATGTAAATTAATACAGCCACTATGGAGAACAGTATGGAGGTTCCTTAAAAAACTAAAAATAGAACTACCATACGACCCAGCAATCCCACTACTAGGCATATACCCTGAGAAAACCATAATTCAAAAAGAGTCATGTACCAAAATGTTCATAGCAGCTCTATTTACAATAACCAGGACATGGAAGCAACCTAAGTGTCCATCATTGGATGAATGGATAAAGAAGATGTGGCATATATATACAATGGAATATTACTCAGCCATAAAAGGAAATGAAATGGAGGTATTTGTAGTGAGGTGGATGGAGTTAGAGTCTGTCATACAGAGTGAAGTAAGTCAGAAAGAGAAAAACAAATACAATGTGCTAACACATATATATGGAATCTAAGGAAAAAAAAAAAAAAAGGTCATGAAGAACCTAGTGGCAAGATGGGAATAAAGACACAGACCTACTAGAGAATGGACTTGAGGATATGGGGAGTGGGAGGGGTAAGATGTGACAGGGTGAGAGAGTGTCATGGACATATATACACTACCAAATGTAAAATAGTTAGCTAGTGGGAAGCAGCCGCATAGCACAGGGAGATCAGCTCGGTGCTTTGTGACTACCTAGAGGCGTGGGATACGGAGGGTAGGACGGAGGGAGACGCAAGAAGGAAGAGATATGGGAACATATGTATATGTATAACTGATTCACTTTGTTATAAAGCAGAAACTAACACACCATTGTAAAGCAATTATACTCCAATAAAGATGTTTAAAAATAAATAAATAAATAAAATAAAGGCAAAAAAAAAAAAAATAGAGTACACTTCAAGTAAATTTGGACTTTATTTCTATCTTCTCCCCTTTCCTGGAACAATAGTGTATTTAATCTATCATGGGTGTGTTATTTCTTTATTGACTTATTAAAAGACATGACCCTGTATGCTATCGGTTTGTGAAATTCCTACAGTGAAGTTGTGTTTAAACTACTGGCAAAGACAATCTCAGTCCCTGAGCATAATTTGCTGCCCCAAACAAAATGGACTTGCTGTCATTATAACATATGGCTAACAGAACCCACTTACCTTTATTTATTAGAACGTGCCTATATTTCCTAAAAAGTCTCTGACAATTATAAATACAGAAATTAATTTAGGTTAATGAATTGCATCCTACCCAACTTAGTAGAATTTACTAACCCAAAACCTGGTAGAAATGGTCACTTCAATTTTAATCCCTCCATGTTTCCTTGCCAACTCCCACTCTACACCTATTACAATTCTGAATTTCTTTCCTTTGATGTTTCTTATTTCCCTTATTAATATAATGTAAGCTCTCTGAGGGCAGATTTGATTTATTTTCTCTGATATATCATCATAGCAAGTACCTATTTGTAAATTTTTTAAAAATGAATGAAGCAAGCACTCATTTCCAATTCTTGAAAAAGAATGATATATGAATGGAAGTTGTCAAAGAAAAGGCACCTGTTTAAGTTCAGCTGAAATAAGATATTGACAAATTGCAGAGAAAAGTATCAATCCTGTGTCTTGGGAATGCAAAAGACGGAACAATTATTTTTAAATCGGTGAATTTTAAAGGGTTAATGGAAAAGGTACAGATTAAACTAGGTTTTGCGTGATGGAGGTATTATAAAGGATCTCACTTAGGTTTTATTTAGGTAAAGGCACGTCTTAATATATGTTTAATGCTTTCTTACACTATTGTTCTCAAGTACAATAAACTGAATTCTGTTAGTACCATTCTTGCCACATGGAATTTAACGCACATAGAGATCTAGAGTTGTGTTAGGCTGTCACTCTAGAGAGTTTTCAAATGTATCCAAAGACCAGATGAAAATCTGAGGAGAGAAACTAAAAGGGCAGTGGACAGTCACAAGTTATTAAGAAAAAAATGGAAGGGAAATCTGGGGAGAGAGATGAGTATGTAAAAATGCAAAAGAGTGTGAACAATCAAGTCGTTCTTTATGTTTGGGACATAGGGTGGCTGTAAGGCAGGTGGTTAAGAGAGAAGACTGGAGAAGGAAAGAGAGGTCTGTTTCATAAAACCACTGAATTCTTAATTAAGGAGTTTGGCAGTAGCTATGCTCAAGTAGGGAGCCAAAATGAATTGTCTTCTTGAGATAGGCTGGGTCTTGAGAACCTTGCTGCAGTGCTCGTAAGACAGGCTGGGACCTGGACCCTTTGCTGCAGTGCTTGCACCTGGACAAATGTCTCTTCCAGCAGCAAAATACAAAGAAACTATAAGGGACTAAAAATAGCTGCATGCATGTACAGTTGGGGCAAATTATGAACAAGAAGATACAAAAAGACTAAAACCTCCCAAAAAACAGGGTGTTGGGAGCAAAAGCAGGGTACTGCATATGCACCTTGCACACAGCACCACCAAGGGGGTAGACAGACCACCCAAGCCACCTCTCCAGCTCAATCCTGGACCCACCTGTAACCCATATAAAGAACCAGCTCGGCCTGACTCATGGAGCAAGCAAGGAAAACTGTTACTTGTTTTCACTCCCTCCTGCTGCAGCAAGAACCCCAATAAAGCCTTGCCTGAATTTCTTGCCTGGCCTCTTATCAATTTCTATTGATTGAGGAGGCCAAGAACCCTGGTCAGTAACATTCTGTTGCTATACGTTTTAATTCTGAGGCATGATTTATCAAGTAATCCCTTTGAACCACTGGAATGCATCTCAACCAGTCTACTTTTGTGATGAGATTCTAATAATTTTATAGTTTCCTTGAGCAATTATAAATTATTCTTCAGCCAGAGTGATTTTTACAAAATTGAAATACAACCATGTCGCTGCCCTTTTTTAAACCTTTTATAATATTTTTACCTTAGCCAAGTTGCTATGACCTAGAGGCTGGCTTTCTATCCAATCTATTGGGGCCACTCTTCCTCATTATATTCCAGCTAAACTCAACTTTTCCTCCTTTTGTTTGCAATTCACACTCAGGAACTGGACACAGCTTGTTCCTTCTCATTGCAATTCTTCCTCACTTTCTGCAAATCTGATAAATCAGTCAAGTTCCAGATTAGAAATCATTTCTTCCAGAAGGCAAATCACAAACCTCCTAAGCCTATTAACAGCCCTCAGCGAGACTCAGCAAACAAGTGATTTTTTTAAAGTGTGTGAATCTAAGATAATACAATTTTAATACAAACTGCTTGTAATAGGGAAGAACAAATCTGACTCCATATTAAATCTGTTTCTTGTACTTTAACCTTTGTAGTCTATTGCTTTTGCTTGAGTTAAGAATGTTGCCTATAGCTTGAAACATATGGATTGACCCATTCTCAAAGCTCTGACCTTTAAGGGTATGACACTTTTCCATTCATATAGAGATAAAATGTTTCAGAACAGAGATTAACATTTGTCTTGCTGGTGGTTTACAGGAACATCTTGGCCTGACCTATGTGGACAGCTGCAAGAACAAAGGATTCCCGTACCAAGAAGTTTGCAACAACCAACCACGCCCCTTCCTCACCTTGCCTTTAAAAATGCATTGCTGAAATCCTTCAGGGAGTTTGGGGTTTTGAGGGGCATGAACTACCCATCTCCTTGCATAGCCCTGCAATAAACGTTTCTCTGCTCTTAACTCTGATGTTTTGGTTTGTTTGGCCTCACTGTGCCTCAGGCACATGAACTTGCATTTGCTGATATGTTTATCATAGGAAAGCTTTTACAATTTTGGGTTCATTTTTAAGAAAAAGAATATCAAAGTTTGGATACAAAAATAGAAAGGGTCTTAGAGAGCACCACGTTAGTGACAGGGCTTGAGGCATAATAAGGTACAGTGCTAGATATTGGGTTGTACTGGAGAAAACAACAGACATGACTCCTGTTCTCATGATACTTCAAACTGTATAAACTTCAGACTGCACAGAAATAGCAGCTTCTTCATGTGTATTATTAACATGAGGTTTTGAATGACTGAGTAAATCGGTTTTGCCATGGTGAATCACGAAACAAACACAGTTTTTTAAATCTGTTTTGCAGATTCTCCAAGGACCAGAGCATACAT
Source organism: Eubalaena glacialis (assembly GCF_028564815.1). Lineage (NCBI taxonomy): Eukaryota > Metazoa > Chordata > Mammalia > Artiodactyla > Balaenidae > Eubalaena > Eubalaena glacialis. Next base: position 36,764,447 of record NC_083731.1, on the reverse strand, counting down.
TTATTAAAATTCAGGACTATTTATGGATGTGCTCAGGCAGTATGAGTATCTGCTTTTTGAGCTTACTCAGGAAATAAAGGGAAACAAACCAGAAAGACCTCTTAGTTACAAAGTAAAGTTTGAAAGAACAAAGCTAAGGCACAGAGCAAATAAGAAACAAAAATAATTACTAGTGTAGATATTATTTGGAGAGTCTGAGGTTTTATATGGTCACTCGCCACACCAGAATGTCTATTTATTGTTTTGTTGTATTTCCTTTATGCATCAAGTAAGTCTGTGGCTGTGCTGGCCTAAGATGATATATCTACGACTTAGCTTAATCTGTGTCATTGGATGACTGACCAAAATGTTTCATAAAATTGATATAATTTTGCTCTTGAATCCATCAGAATACACTCATTAATTTTAAGCCATGAACCAATGCCTTGTTTTTCCACAACAAAAGGTATCATGAATGATCTAAACTCAAGAGGGCTGTTCACTGGTATTTATTAGCCTTAATTGGGAAAATTATTCAAAATAATATTCAGAGAAGCAACAGTCAGGTTAGAATGACACATTAGTGAGATGTGAAAATTAAACAATAGGGAAAAAAAGTCATGTCAGTAGAAGTGAGAGAAAAATAAACAGCTGTCAGAGGGTGATATTGAAACAATTTTCTGATGTGGATCTGAAGTGAAAGGTCACTTTCTAGTGATTATGTTTTTCTCTGAGTAAAACAGGAAAAGCAACCAGACATTAAAAGAAAGTCATTAAACCACAGAATTTTGAGGCCATTAAATCACACTCAGGGGAATTAAAAAATAACCCAAATGAGGCCTATACTATTCTCATTTAAAGGACAAAGATTATTTGAAGTAAAAATGAAATCATTCCAAACATTTTCATAAAATGGGGTTAAAATTTGGGAAAATGTACTTAATTAAAATGTAAACAATTTTAAGAACAAAAACTTTAAATACTCTCACACTCTGATATTTGGTATGAAGAATGTTTTTAGAGTAAAACAGGATTTCTTAGGATATTAAATATCTTAGCTGACCAAAAAGATACAAGGACCACAAAATGATACAAATGATGAATTCCATATAAAGCTAATTTAAAAGAGAAGAAATTGGATTAAAAAATTCAGTTATAATAACATGTGAAAATTTGCTACAAGACTATCCATTAAATATTATATTTATTAAATTTTTATCCCATTTATTTCTGATTGAGTTTGGAGATTTGTAACAAAACACATATATATAAAGATATGTCACAGTAAAATATTAAGGAAGGGTCACAAAACTATAATGCAAAGTAATTATAAAAAATCTAGAATAAGATAAGTAATATATTAAAACTTTAAAATAAAGTGTGCGTGTCTTGGGTGTGTTGTGTGTGTTGTGTGCGTATGTATGTCTTCTCATTACAGAATAATGTAACAAATGAATAATATAAGGAAAGGGTAAAGATACTTCTCATCTTTGTTGAGCAAATTTGCTATGTCAATAAGATACCCATTTCCTAAAGGATATAAGAGATGAATCTATAAATTAGCATCAGCGTAAGTGGTGAGAAAAAGTCACTAAATGTACTCTCAAAAGCAATTTAAAAAAATATACATTTAGTGATACAAGAGATTTTTAAGGTAAAACAATAAGGGAGTATCCTCAATTGAAATAAGATGAATATGAGGCAGATAGGAAAGAGAGCTGTCAAATAAGTATATCATATATGGAAAATTAAAATAAAGATTATGTATGCACTGGAAACAGTAAAATTCATAAGCAAAATGGCAATGATTAACCATAAAATACAGAAAAAAATTTCCCAAGTTAAGTGGAAAAGAAATAAAATTACTGAGGAGAAAAACTGTTTATGGAAAAGAAATCAGTGCTCAAAGACACACACAATCATTAACATAAATACATACTAAAATATATATCCCAAAACCAAAGAACTAGAATAATGGAAAAGGAATCAAGGAATCAAACAAAAACCATTCCTCAGTAGATAAAAACTTTCCTTAGTAAAATAAAGACATGATTGAGATTGTTCAAATGAATCTCCAAATATTAAGTTAAAAGAATGAAAAGCAGCCATCAGGTTATACCCTGATAAACATTTTGAAATTGGAGAAGAACATGCCAGTAGTTAAGCTCTTATCTCACAGCCCCACATTCTCTCTCCTGTACTCTGCTTTTTCATATGAGGGCTGGAACTCTGCAAACCACGTTTCTGCTTTGCCACCTGGTTCCTTCTTTTAGGATGTGACGTTAATGGATGCTAGAGGGAGACTGAAAGACTAGAGGAGGAAGGGTCTTGCTCCTTTCTGCTCATTTCCTGTTCCTGTGTCACCCCATCTTTTTTTCCTGCATCCAGTTGCATCCAATTGCCATTTTGCAGAACTTGCAAAATTGGCCTTATTGAGACCACTCAGAGCCATCAACACCAGCAGACTGGCACCACCTCCTCAGAGCTTCGGGTCCCAGGCCAAGGGGTCCCTCTTTCATGTCAGAGATGCCAGCTCTGGCTAAGCAGAGGTCCAATCACAAATGTCTGGATTTCAACTGCATAGGGACTCTCCTCTGATTTTCTAAATCTTAATAACTACAATCTCTTCTTTTGTTTTCCAACACTAGGGATGGTAGCTGTTTCCTTTAGTTGATACATTTATGATATAGTGTTCTCTTGTTGACTTTTTGGTTAACTAGCTAATTTTTATATCTACTTAACAAATCTTTATATTAGATTATATAGAATCACTGATAAATGGCTGGAGTGGTTTCTGTCTCTTGACTGTACCCTAACTGGTAGAAATATAGTCAAAACATCTATAAGAATGAGATATAAAAACATACTAAGGATGAAAAACTACTGGACTTACCACACATCTCCCTTAAAAAAAATGACAGAAGATAAGTAAGTATATAATATCTACTTAACTATAACGATACAAGGCTGTGACATTAAATTACTCAAGCCAATTTACAACAAATGTGTGAAGACATAGGAAAATTCCTTTTAGACATAAAGTTTAATAAATTATATAATCAACGTATCCTTCCTGGAAAATAATAGTAGTAGTAATAGTAATATACTACTACTAATAAAGTGAGATATATTTACCTAGAAATAATTTCTAGAACATATGAAGAACTCTACAAGGCAAAATGAAAAAGACAGAAACCCAAATGGAAACAGGAAAAAGACTTTAATATATACTTCAGCCAGAAGATATAAAATTGTTAATAAGTATATAAAAGGTGCACAATCTCAGTCATTAACTGAATGTGATAGCATTATCCACCAGAATAGATAAAAACCATAAAAGATAAAAACTGGCGTTACCAAATCAGTATCTAGAACTCTAGTACAGTGTGAATATGTACATAAATTAGGAAAACACTTTCAAAATCTTCTGGGAATTATCCCTTAAGGCTGAACACAAGAATACCGTATAGCCTAGCAATCGCAGTTCCAGGTCTACACTCAGCTAAAATTTGTACGCATGCTCACAAAGGACATATATAAGTGAGGATGTTCACAGCAAAACTATTCTTAATAAGCAAGAAATGGAAACAATTAAAATGATAATTTTGATATATTAAAGAAGAATAAACTGCAAATACAATTATTAACACTATCTTTTGTTAAATTCTGAATTTCAAGACATATTAAATAAAACTGAGCCAAGTGCAAATTAATGAATAAGAAAACAAGAGAGGAAACAAGTATAACTTCACTCTATGCACACATTTGATTAAAGACAAAAACAAAACCAAATAATGATACTGACAAAACCTAAGATAAGACAAAATTAGTAATAATGCTAACACCTAAAAATAACAAATTAGGAGGTTAATAACAGTACAAAAGAAGATATAACAATACAAGATGGATTATTATTAATAGTCATAGGATTAGAAGTAAGGTACAACTGCCTTCTGCTAAATTTTAGAATCTCAGTAAAATATAACTTTTAAAGGGAATATATATGATAATATACATATAATTTTTTCTATCATTTGTCATGTTCAAGAATATATACTTCCCATGTTTGTAGATACTTATAGCAGATAAATTGTAGAAAGCTTCTCAATTCATGTTATGATGTTATTATGCTAAGAAAAGCTTCATATCATAATGGAAAATATTATGAACAAAAGATATGTAGACCAAACATAGATGAAAAATCATAGACTATAGAATGCAACAAAATACTAAATGAATAATGCAACATGGATAAGTTGTTTTTATTTTAAGTGTGTAATAATGATTTACAATTATAATATTTATGTAAATCACCATATTAATAGATCAAATAAGGAAAATATAAGTTTATACATTTTTAGAAAGAATTTAATAAAACATTATACCAAGGTTGATTTTTTAAAATAAAATCTCCATTAGTGAAACTACAGGCAATGACAAGATCTTGCCCTTGACACCACATGGTATAAGTATCTCAAATAGCAACTAATATCACACAGACTATAAAGCATTAAGGTCTTTCCAATTAAAAGACATAAACGAGGTCACCCAATATCACTACTATTTATATCACTATTCTAAAAATAAAAGCAATACAATAAAAAGGAAATAAACATAAATATTAAGAAGGAAGTGACAAAGTTTCATTATTAGTTTACCATGTTTATCTTCCTAGAAAATCTGTTATTATAAATCAAAAAACTAACTGATACATGCATTTAGTAAGTTGGTTATTATAAACATATATACTTAAACTTTCTTCTCCAGTGTACTATAAATGTATAATTATTAATACATACAAATATATAAACCAAAATATAATATCTAAAATGTTCAAAAATACAAATAAGTGTGAATAAAACTCAGAAAGAAAATACTAAACCTATACCTAAATTAAAACCACTAAAATATATAGAGACTAATTTTAAGAGATAAAATTAAGATCACATTTTCAGACGAAAAGATTTCAAATGTATAGATCTAACATTTTCTCTAATTAATATGTAAATATTTATTTCCAGGCAAAATCCTAAATGGATTCTCAGGAAGTATACATGACACTAAGAATACAATTTTAGGCATCAAATAAACCTAAATGAAAATTGAAGCCCAACATTCATTAAACATGTATATCTAGTAAAAAGAGAAAACAGTAATGTATGTAATTTTAAGAACAGTAAGCAGTTTGGGATAGTGTGCAGGGTGGTTTAATTTAATAGGATGAATAGTAAATAACTTTCTTTGTGGACAAATTTTGAGATGAAATCTGAAAAATGAGAAAAACCCAGACACGTGATGATGGGTAGGAACAGCATCTCGGACAAAGAAAAGAGCACATTCAAAGGGACTAAGTTTGGTTAGAGCTGCTATATTTGAAGCAAAGATAAAAGGGCAATTTGGCTGATGTATAGAGAAAAAATGTAGAATAGGCAGAAACAAGATCCAGTAGGTCCCTTTAGGTAAAGATAGGCATTGTGTTCTAATTGTAAAGAGAAGTTCTTGAAGAGGACTGAAATATTACTTGCATTTGTTAAGCAGCTGTGGCAGCTTTAGCAAATGGACTTTAGTGGAAAGACAAGTAAACAGATTGGAAGCTTTTGCTGTTGTTCAAACCAGAGGTGTTATTAACTTTTTTAGGGCAGAGTTTCTCATGGCAGTGAGAGGGAGTGTATTTTGCCACCCCAGAGGGTATATTAGGCAATGTCTGGAGACTTTTTTGGTTACCACATTGGGCAGGGTGTTGCAGTTGGTATCTAGTAGATAAAAGCCAGTCTGCTGCTAAACACTGTACAATGCACAGGACAGAGCCCTGCACCGAACAAACAATTATCTGACTCAAAATATCAACAGTGCTGTGTTTGAAAATTCCCCATTTAGGGTGATAGGAATGGAAAGGAGAAAAGTGAAGAGACATACAATCATGCAAAAAAATATATTAAGTACCAAATTTTTAATAGTCTTTTGAAGGCTCCTCAGACTATTTTACCAGAAAGGATATAAATATGCAGATTGTTAGTTCACATAATTCTCATGAAATATATGTGATACTTAAAAAAAAAACAGTTATTGTAAAGAAGTTTTGGTTTTTATTTTATAAGAAGGGACAGTCAGAAAAATATGTAGTCTTGATATGTCAATGATCCATAAAGACTAAACTTAAAAACAAAAACAAAAGATTTAAATATTTTATCAAAGCAGTTTACTAAATGCTATTTTTAAAACAATATTCACTCAAAAACTTTTTTTTTCAAATAAAAAAGGAAAGTCTACTCACTTGCCATTCAATGCTGCCACACCAACTGTGCTTCGGGCAATTGACATACTAGCTACAAATGTCCACTGCTGACTCTGAGGATCCCACCTCTCCACTGTGTTCAGATAGCTCCAGCCATCATGGCCTCCAACGGCATAGATAGGTCCTTCTAGTACCGTCACACCTGAAACATGGGAGAAATGAAAACCGAATGGATTTATTCCACAGTGAGGTTCTAAAATCAAATTAGTAGTAAAAAATTATGATGCCATTCAGAATAGGTTCTAGCAGTTAAGAAACAATTGCAACTCCCTCTTGTGAGAGCACTAGAATCACAGCTAACTGCTGAACAATCATTGACAGGAAGTCACTGGAACTCACCAAAAAAGATACCCTACATCCAATGACAAAGGAAAAGCCACAGTGAGATGGAAGGAGGGGTGCAATCACAATAAAATCAAATCCCATAATTCCTGGGTTGGTGACTCACAAACTGGAGAACAATTATACCACAGAAGTCCACCCACTGGAGTGAAGGTTCTGAGGCACACGTCAGGCTTCCCAACTTGGGAATCTGTCAACGGGAGGAGTAATTCACAGAGAATCAGATGTTGAAAGCTAGCAGGATTTGACTGCAGGGCTTCGACAGTGCTAGGGGAAACAGAGACTCCACTCTTGGAGGGCACACACAAAGTATTGTGCACATCAGGACCCAGGAGGAAGGGGCAGTGACCCCATAGGAGACTGAAACAGACCTACCTCCTAGTGTTAGAGGGTCTCCTGCAGAGTCAGGGGGTGGCTGTGGCTCACTGTGGGGACAAGGACACTGGCAGCAGAAGTTCTGGGAAGTATTCCTTGGTGTGAGCTCTACTGGAGTCCACCATTAATTCCGCCAAAAAGCCTGTAGGCACCAGTGTTGGGTTGCCCCAGGCCAAACAACCAACACGGAGGGAACTCAGCCCCACCCATTGGCAGACAAGTGGATTAAAGTTTTACTGAACTCTGCCCACCAGAGCAACACCCAACTCTACCCACCACCAGTCCCTCCTATCAGGAAGCTTGCACAAGCCTCTTAGATAGCCTCTTCCACCAGAGGGCAGACAGCAGAAGCAAGAAGAACTACAAACCTGCAGCCTGTGGAACAAAAACCACATTCACAGAAAGACAAAATGAAAAGGCAGCGGACTATGTACCAGATGAAGGAACAAGATAAAACCCCAGAAAAACAAATAAATGAAGTGGAGATAGGCAACCTTTCAGAAAAAGAATTCAGAATAATGATAGTGAAGATGACCCAGGACCTCAGAAAAAGAATGGAGGCAAAGATCGAGAAGATACAAGAAATGTTTAACAAAGACCTAGAAGAATTAAAGAACAAACAAACAGAGATAAACAGTACAATAACTGAAATGAAAAATACACTAGAAGGAATCAATAGCAGAATAACTGAGGCAGAAGAACGGATAAGTGATCTGGAAGACAGAATGGTGGAATTCACTGCCATGGAACAGAATAAAGAAAAAAGAATGAAGACAGCCTAAGAGACCTCTGGGGCAACATTAAATGCACCAACATTTGCATTATAGGGGTCCCAGAAGGAGAAGAGAAAGAGAAAGTGTCAAAGGAAATATTTGAAGAGATTATAGTTGAAAACTTCCCTAACATGGGAAAGGAAATAGCCACAAAAGTCCAGGCTGGATAAACCCAAGGAGAAACAAGCCAAGACACAAAGTAATCAAATTGACAAAAATTAAAGACAAAGAAAAATTCTTAAAAGCAACAAGGGAAAAATGACAAATAACACACAAGGGAACCCTCATAAGGTTAACAGCTGAATTCTTAGAAGAAACTCTACAAGCCAGAAGGGAGTGGCATGAAATATTTAAAGTGATGAAAGGGAAGAACCTACAACCAAGATTACTCTACGTGGCAAGGATGTCATTCAGATTCAATGGAGAAATCAAAAGCTTTAAGACAAGCAAAAACTAAGAGAATTCAGCACCACCTGACCAGCTCTACAACAAATGATGAAGGAACTTCTCCAAGTGAGAAACACAAGAGAAGAATAGGACCTACAAAAACAAACCCAAAACAATTAAGAAAATGGTAATGGGAACATGCATATCAATAATTACCTTAAATGTGAATGAAGTGAATGAATTAAACACTCTAACCAAAAGAAACAGGCTTGTTGAATGGATACAAAAACAAGACCCATATAGATGCTGTCTAAAAGAGACCCACTTCAGACCTAGGGACACATACAGACTGAAAGTGAGGGGATGGAAAAAGATATTCCATGCAAATGGAAATCAAAAGAAAGCTGGAATAGCAATACTCATATCAGATAAAATAGACTTTAAAATAAAGAATGTTACCGGAGACAAGGAAGGACACTACATAATGATCAAGGGAGCAATTGAAGAAGAAGGTATAACAATTATAAATATATATGCATCCAACATAGGAGCACCTCAATGTATAAGGCAAATGCTAACAGCTATTAAAGAGGAAATTGACAGTAACACAGTAATAGTGCGGGACTTTAAAACCTTCCTTTCACCAATGGACAGATCATCCTGTCAGAAAATTAACAAGGAAACACAAGCTTTAAATGACACAATAGACCAAATATATTTAATTGATATTTATAGAACATTCCAACTGAAAACAACAGATTACACTTTCTTCTCAAGTGCACACGGAACCTTGTCCAGGATAGATCACATCTTGGGTCATAAATCAAGCTTTGGTAAATTTAAGAAAATTGAAATCATATCAAGCATCTTTTGCAACCACAATGTTATGAGATTAGAAATAAATTACAGGGGAAAAAAAGGAAAAAACACAAACACATGGAGGCTAAACAATATGTTACTAAATAACCAAGAAATCACTGTAGAAATCAAAGACAAAATAAAAAAAAATACCTAGAAATAAATGACAATGAGAATATGACTACCCAAAACCTATGGGATGCAGCAAAAGCAGTTTAAGAGGGATGTTTACAACAATATAATACTACCTCAAGAAACAAGAATAATCTCAAATAAACAATCTAACTTTACACCTAAAGGAACTAGAGAAAGAACAAACAAAACCCAAAGTTAGTACAAGGAAAGAAATCATAAAGTTCAGAGCAGAAATAAATGAAATAGAAATTAACAAAAAATAGCAAAGATCAATAAAACTAAAAGCTGGTTCTTTGAGAAGATAAAAAAAAATTGATAAAACTTTAGCCAGACTCATCAAGAAAAAGAGGGAGAGGACTCAAATCAATAAAATTAGAAGTGAAAAAGGAGAAGTTACAACGGACACCACAGAAATACAAAGCATCCTAAGAGACTACTACAAGCAACTCTACGCCAATAAAATGGACAACCTGGAAGAAATGGACAAATTATTAGAAGGTATAACTTTCCAAGACTGAACCAGGAAGAAATAGAAAATATGAACATACCAATCACAAGTAATGAAATTGAAACTGTGATTAAAAATCTTCCAACAAACAAAGTTCAGGACCAGATGGCTTCACAGGCAAATTCTATCGAATATTTAGAGGAGAGCTAACAACCATGCTTCTCAAACTCTTCCAAAATATTGCAGAGGAAAGAACACTCCCAAACTCATTCTACGAGGCCACCATCACCCTGATACAAAAACCAGACAAAGATACTACAAAAAGAAAATTACAGACCAATATCTCTGATGACTATAGATGCAAAAATCCTCAACAAAATAGAAGCAGACAGAATCCAGCAGCACATTAAAAGGATCATACACCATGGTCACATGGGATTTATCCCAGGGATGCTAGGATTCTTCAGTATACACAAATCAATCAATGTGATACACCATATTAACAAATTGAAGAATAAAAACCATATGATCATCTCAATAGGTGCAGAAAAAGTTTTTGACAAAATTGAACACCCATTTATGATAAAAAACTCTCCAGAAATGGACAAAGAAGGAAACTACTTCAACAGAATAAAGGTCATATAAAACAAACCCACAGCAAACATCATTCTCAATGGTGAAAAACCAAAAGCATTTCCTCTAAGATGAGGAAGAGGACAAGGATATCCACTCCCGCCACTCTTATTCAACATAGTTTTGGAAGTCCTAGCCACGGCAATTAGAGAAGACAAAAAAATAAAAGGAATACAAATTGGAAAGGAAGTAAAACTGTCACTGTTTGCAGATGACATGATACTATACATAGAGAATCCTAAAGATGCCACCAGAAAACTACTAGAGCTAATCAATGAATTTGGTAAAGTAGCAGGATACAAAATTAATGCACAGAAATCTCTCACATTCTTATAGACTAACAACTAAAGATCAGAAACAAATTAAGGAAACAATCCCATTCACTCTTGCAACACAAAGAATAAAATACCTAGGAATAAACCTACCTAAGGAGGTAAAAGACCTGTACTCAGAAAACTATAAGACACTGATGAAAGAAATCAAAGATGACACAAACGGATGGAGAGATATACCATGTTCTTGGATTGGAAGAATCAATATTGTGAAAATGACTATACTATCCAAAGCAATTTACAGATTCAATGCAATTCCTATCAAATTACCAATGGCATTTTTTACAATACTAGAACAAAATATCTTAAAATTTGTATGGAGACACAAAAGACCCCAAATAGCCAAGACAATCTTGAGGGAAAAAAATAGGAGCTGGAGGAATCAGACTCCCTGACTTCAGACTATACTACAAAGCTACAGTAATCAAGACAATATGGTACTAGCACAAAAACAGAAATATAGATCAATGAAACAGGATAGAAAGCCCAGAGATAAACCCATGCACTTATGGTCAACTAATCTATGACAAAGGAGGCAAGGATATCCAATGGAGAAAAGACAGTCTCTTCAATAAGTGGTGCTGGGAAAACTGGACAGCTGCATGTAAAAGAAAGAAATTAGAACACTCCCTAACACCATACACAAAAATAAACTCAAAATGGATTAAAGACCTAAATGTAAGAGTGGACACTATAAATCTCTTAGAGGAAAACACAGGAAGAACACTCTTCGACAAAAATCACAGCAAGATCTTTTTTGACCCACCTCCTAGAGTAATGGAAATAAAATTTAAAAGCTTTTGCACAGCAAAGGAAACTATAAACAAAACGAAAATACAACCCTCAGAATGGGAGAAAATATTTGCAAACAAATCAATGGACAAAGGGTTAATCTCCAAAATATATAAACAGCTCATGCAGCTCAAAATTAAAAAACAAACAACCCAATCAAAAAATGGGCAGAAGACCTAAATAGACATTGTTCCAAGGAAGATATACAGATGGCCAAGAGGCACATGAAAATCTGCTCAACATCAGTAATTATTAGAGAAATGCAAATCAAAACTACAATGAGGTATTATCTCACACCGTTTAGAATGGGCATCATCAGAAAATCTACAAACAACAAATGCTGGAGAGGGTGTGGGGAAAAGGGGACCCTCTTGCACTGTTGGTGGGAATGTATATTGATACAGCCACTGTGGAGAATAGTGTGCAGGTTCCTTAAAATACTAAAAATAGAATGATCATATGACCCAGCAATCCCACTACTGGACATATATCCAGAGAAAACCATAATTCAAAAAGACACGTGCACCCCAATGTTCATTTCAGCACTATTTACAATAGCCAAGGCATGAAACACCCTAAATGCCCATCGACATACAAATGGGTAAAGAAGATGTGGTACATATATAGAATAGAATATTACTCAGCCATAAAAAGGAATGAAATTGGGTCATTTGTAGAGACGTGGATGGCCCTAGAGACTGTCATACAGAGTTAAGTAAGTCAGAAGGAGAAAAATAAATATTGTATTTTAAAGCATATATGTGAAATCTAGAAAAATGGTACAGATGAACTGGTTTGCAAGGCAGAAATAGAAACGCAGATGTAGAGAACAAATGTATGGATACATTTGGAGGAAGGGGGAGATGGTGTTGGTGTTGGGATGAAATGGGAGATTGGGATTGACATATATATACTAATATGTATAAAATAGATAACTAATAAGAACCTGCTGTTTAAAAAGAATAAATAAAATAAAATTCAAAAAAAAAAAGAGAAACAATTGCAATGAGGTAGAAACTCTTCACTATTAATTGAATTTTTCATTCAAGTGAAAAAAATGGAATCCAACTAAATATTATGACCTAAATGCTTTATGAAAGATAATACATTTCCTTATTTATGACCATGTGAAGAAGCAAAATCTAAAAATCAGAGGTGATGCATCTTGTGCCTCTCCTTTTGAAGATTATTTCTACACTGTTGTTTAAAGTACTTTATTGCTTTAAGCAATGCTGCATTAAGCAACGTAACATTACCAGTTTGAATTTGAGGTTAGGGTTCTCTGTGTTTTGGCTCCCCATCACTTCATAATAAACTTATCTAAAGCTTAGAAAAATATGATGCCTCTTATAAACTGAAATCATTAAAAACTAGCAATTAAATTAATTATGAGTCATCAATGGGACAATATATACAACTTTTAAATACTGTTTTTCCAGTCAATTCACTTCTTCATTAGATGGGTTTTCTTAGATCTTAAACAATTGCTAAATATTTACATATTATGTTAATAATGACTGAAGTGATCTCATTCAGTCTCATTCAGTGTAGGAAAATTCTGGTTAATTTTCCCCAAAGTTCAAAATCTAATGTCCGATTGTTAAGAACTCTGAAGCATCTGTGATTTTATCCTATTTGATGGCTGACAAGGTAAACTGCCACAAATGTATGTATATTGAGAGAAGACATAAGACTCCTGAGTCAAAGAGGAAAGGTAGTTATTACTCATAGCAACAGCAATAGTCAGAGAATCACCAATTTTTTTGACCGGTTCTCCAAGCGCCAATTCCCACAGGGTGATGCCAAGAGGGCTTTAACATTTCCTTCAGCTTGACCATACTTTAGACAGGATTCTCCTACCTCTAGAGTCCTGACCTCACTTTCCTTAGAGAATTTACTTTGAACAATTGTAATTGAAAATTATAAGTTCTCTGTCCCTTTGAGATGTAAGTCTTAAGAAACCTCTTGCCAGTGTTACAGCCACAGAATCTTTTTTCTCAAGGACCTGGGAATATAATCTTCAAGAAAGACAGCATCCTTATCTCCCAGTTTCTGTGGGCTTAACTTAACTTCATCTGACACCTTGCTTCAAGTTGTAAGTCTACCTCTTGTCTGGAAGGTAGAAAGTTTACTTTACCTTTAGGTAAGGTCAATTAACAAACATAGATTGCCTATGATTCCCCCACTCACTCCAGGTCTCAAAAGCTCTCCCACCTTTGTTTTAGTGGAGGTGAATTTAGCCTCAATTCTGGCCTCTCTTCCTTCTTGCAATAACCTTGAATAAAGTCTTCCTTGTCTGTTTAAGTTTGTCTAACACAATTTTTGCTTTGACAAGCGTCAGGTGGAACCTGTACATGCAGTGGGTTGTAAGTAAAGTTGAAGTTGAAAGTTGTAAGTTGAAAGTAAATTAATTTATAATTGGCAATAAACTTACATGCCCATTACTCCAGAAGGAGACATTATCTTCATGCTTTTAAGTATGCCTGCCTTTCTCTTTGGAGATAGAAACTATCTTTATCTTGCTAGTATTTCTTTTAATAATTTGGGGGAGGGGCAGTCACTGCTTTGGTCAAAAGCTGTGAGAAATATGAAAGATCCATGGAGAATTATGTCTCAACACTGATGTGAAAGTAAAATGATGCTTTTTAATTCATTCATTCAACTGTTATTTATTGAATGTCTATTATGTGTCAGGAATTTTTCTTACCACCAAAGACACAGTGCCAAGAACACATAGGTGAACAAGACAAAGTCCCTACCCTCACTGAGCTTATATATATTAGTCAATGAATATTTAACTAAAATGGAATAAGTACATTACTCACAAAAGACCTTACTTAGAGCGTTTCCAATATCAATTCCAAATCAATACAAGAAGAAAGAACAAAGGAGACAGAGAGGAAATGGCCAGATAGGTTGGAGGGTTTTCCAGAAACTTCTGGTATCTGGAAACTAAGCATGAAGAGTGATTCCAGGTGGGTGGGTCAATTATTTACCTGCATATTTCTGGCCAACTACAAATTTCTATTGAATCTGGAGAGACAAAAGTTACTGTTGACTTTGAAAGTAGGTTCTGGACCAGTACTGTACAAGTTTTAATCCATTCTGGTAACTACTTATTCAGTTATATACTCTAAAATATATTTGATTTGTGACTTATTTTAAAATTTTTTTGAGGTTATTTGATTTCATAAAAATCTTTTACTCATAAAGTATAACATATACAAAATACAAAATTTATAAGATATTTTTTCACACGAACAACTCCACATGCCCATCATCTACATTGTTTCCATACCAGAACACCAACTTCCAGTCACTAACCTCCCTTAAAAGGTAATAATTTTTCTGATTTCTTTCTTCCTATAGTAAGTTTTTTCCCCCTCTTTTAAATTTACAAATTAACACATTTAATATATTCTTTTTTGTGTGTCAAAGACTGAAAGTTCATGTCCCCTCAAAATTCACATGTTGAAATCCTAACCCCCAATGTGAGGTATTAAGAGGTGGGCCCTTTGGTAAGGGTGATGAGGTCATGAGGGAGAGGCCCTCATGAATGGAATTAGTGCCCTTCTGAAAGAGACCCCTGAGAGCTCCCTCACTCCTTCTGCCATGTGAGGACACAGTTAGAAGATGGCTGTCTGTGAACCAGGAGCAGGCTCTCACCAGACACAGAATCTGCCAGCACCTTGATTTTGGATTTCCCAACCTCCAGACTGTGAGAAATAAATTTCTGTTGTTTATGCTCAGTCTATGGCATTCTGTTATAGCAGCTCAAACTTAGACATTGTGTCTTCCTCCTTTCAAGTTATGTCTATGACATTGATTCAGGTTGTTAGGTGAGGCAATCATTTATTATTTTCCATTCCATATACTATTACATTGTATGAATAAGCAACTTTTATAGGTCCATTTCATTTCTGATAGAAATTAGTATTGTCTCTAATTTTGATATCTTGCTTCTCAGGTCCTGGCTGCCTTGGTTTATCTGTGATGTCTTCAAGAATTTGATTTATGTATTTTATTCATCTTTCACAGTTGTACATGGCTAGAAAGCTTACACAGACACTAGATACTCCTTCAAGGCCAGAAGTTAAATTTGTATGTTTAAGACTTCTAACTTTATTTTTAGTGCACAAATTTAATAAAATAATATAATCAAATGTATTAATCTGTCATTAATATTTTGGCCTTGGTTTATACATGTGTGTTTAAGATTTTCCTCAAGCTCTACCACTTACATAGGTAAATTTCTTAATCTCTCTATATTGCAATTTTCTCATCTCTAAAGTGAGAATAGTTATAATAAGGATTTTATTGTGTTGTGGTAGGGATTATATGCATTAATGTATATAAAGCACTTAGAACAGAATCTGATACATTATTGCCATTCAACTTTTGTAAGCTATTGTAATTGCTATTATTATCCTCATATTCAAGTCTTAGGAAGATATAAAAAGGAAACTTATAGAAAAGGATATATAAAAGTCCTGTAAGCATATATGTTTGATATAAGTGGTAATCATAATAATCAGGATATAAAAACAAAACATGTTTGAGAGAAAGTTTTTGACAACCATACTTTAATATTTTTTAATTTAAAAGTGTTTCAATATCAAGCACTGTTAAGAATATTGGGAACTTATATTTTTATCATGAAATTGTCATTTAGGAATACCACTTTGGAGGGAAATTTAACAATACTTAGTGAAAGTTTTATGATCTAGCTTTTACAAAAATTTGAAATATTTTATAATTTAAAATTATGATTATGAGAGAAAACAAAATACAGTAATTGAGGTACAGGAACTAGTAAATATTTCTTACAATAAGTCAAGAAAGATTTAGATAAGCAATTAATCTTTTAACTTTCTCTAAAAAAATATTAGAATGTTTCCATATCTGCTGCTGGAGATAAAATAGAGCTTACATTCTCATGTGGAATATAGAAAATAGGAACACAGACATAACTGAATGATTTTATATATTAATATTCTTTAAGTAATCAAGGTATTTTGGGTGAGAATATCAGGGCCAGGGGCAGGAAAAAAGGCAGAAGAGTGTTGGCAGCTCTACCATTGGAGTGTAATTGCCTGGGCTCAAATCTCAGTCTATTTCTACCAGCTATGTGACACTGGAAAAAAAATACCTTAAGTTTCTTGTATCTCAGTACCCTCGTTCCCCAGGAGTACCTACCTCAATTATTTGCGGTGCTCAGCAAATAACAAGCTCTTAATAATTTTAGTTGTTATATAAATAAAATGGGCACTATGGTCTCCCTTAGTATAAGTCATTAAAGCTGAGACGTTAAGAACTGCAAGCAGGATGACGGAGTAGTTGTAAGATGTATCATCAGCCTCAAAACTTAAATTCATATCCCAAACGTCTCTACTTATAACTTAACAGTTGAGCAAGTACTGTATACCCAGACTTGTGTGATTTTTCCCTTGCAGAAGGATCTTATTAAGCAGAGTGAATAATTAGGCCAGAATAATTTCAAAATGATACTTTCAATTTCTTCTTTATGTTTACTAAAAATATCTTTGCAAATGCAGTAAAACAAGATTAACAATGCAAAAATATTTTTCAGTAACAATATTAAACCTGCATTAAGAAAATAATAATCTAATAGAAGCAATGGAAATATTTAATGTTATTTTTTGTGTCTCAAGCTAAATAATTGCATGATTACTTCTTATAAAAAATTTAAAATATCTTTTTGATGTTTACTGTTACCAAAATGTTCTTTTTCCATACATATAATAATTTACATATGTTAAACTCTAGCTCTTGCACATATTATTCCTTTTGAAAATTCTGCAGTAAAATATTAGAATTTTTATGTAATTTTTCTTCAAGATAGTTCAATGAAAGTAGAAAACCATTCCTAATTTTCAAGTAAGATAGCACAGTTAAAGTTGAACATTATCCATGTGGGTTTTAGAGCACAAATAAATACAATGGACATTAAGGCCTTTGAATATAGAGAGTAATCATGGGAATGGTCATTTGTACAGGTCATTCCCCCAAATATTTTTACTTAAAAGCAAAATTTATTGCTTACATAATTTACCCCAAAATATTTGTTTTACTATTTCTGTATTAATATAATCAGAATCTTAATTTGTTCTCCTGAGAAAGAAATTATCCTTTTTCTCTATCCTCATTAATATTATCCATTCAAAATATTGCTAAATTTATTCTAAACTCTCAGTCCTTCCGATTTATAGGGAATGCATGTTGTAATTATGCAAAATAATGAAATCATGGAACTAATTTTTAGTATTGCTTTACTGTTTACATATTTACCATTAATTACATAATTTAAAAAGCACAAGCCTGTGAAATATGAGATTTCCTTTTGCCTAGGTAGAGAATATTTATTTTTAAATGAATAATAATGCATTTAAATTTCTTTTGACCTAATCATTATGTTGAATAAATTACTATAATATTGCTAATTATTACACTATGGAAGTCACAAAATATATCTAAATCATCAGTGGCTTCACAATATGCATATGACCTTCTGGACATAACTTATTTTTGATTTTCTTTTCTAAACCATTTTTTTAAAGTCATCATCAAAGAAATAGTAGCACCTAGTATATATTTATAACTAATGATTAGGATGACATTTCCACCTCCATCAAATAGTTTTACTTCAGAAGCAATGAATCACCAAGTAATAGTTCATAAAAATGAATATTTTACAGTTGTTCTGTGCAAAAAACTAAACAAAAATAACTTGCATAATGGGAATGGGGAAATAGATAAGTAAAATTATATATGTTTTATACACATTACTCCATAAAAATTTCCCAAAGATATTAAATACATCTCTCTCTCTCTCTCTATATATATATATACACATATATACGTAGATTTTTGCAATCCTACAAAATCATATATATATATAGAGAGATGTATATTAAATACATCTTTCTACTCTCTCTCTCTCTCTCTCTCTCTCTCTCTCTCGAGAGAGAGAGAGAGAGAGAGAGAGAGGAGAAAGACCTTGTGAAAATTTCCCCAATATTATAAATGTATATAATATACAATATATACAATACCTTCTATATAAATCTCTCTCTCTATATATAATTATGATGTAAAATATAAATGGATTAATACAAATATGTTTTTAAAATGTTGACCACAGGTAGAACAAAATGGAATAATTTACTAGGGATATTTTTCATGCAATCCTACAAAATCACTTAAGCTTAAAATATTTTTTTTTTCTTGATCCGCAAACAAAGAGAAAAAGCATAATTTCTACTGGTGTATTTCACTCTTTCCTTGATTGAGATAGTGATTGTCAATCTTGGCTGCCCATTGAAATCATTCAGGAAATTTTGAAAAAATACCAGTGTCTGAATTAGAGAGACTCATTTAATTGTTCTGAACTGAGGGCTAAACACAGATATGTTTAAAAATTTCTGTTCAGTGATTTTTATGTGCAGTCAAGGTTGAGAATGACTACCACAGTAGAACATGGCAATTGTACTAGAACAATGGCAGAATGTCCCCCACCAATAATATGCCAACCTTGCAAGTCTCCAAGATCTTTCATTCATGTCCTGCGTGTGTATGTGTGTGTTATATGTAAGTGTATGAAACTGAAGTTGCCGTAGACTTTTAGCAGTCAGCTAACATCAATTTTATTATTACACAACTTCCATTCCATGGATTCATTCATCATCTACCCAGCTTTCCAATAACTATGGTATACCTTCTGTAAGACATATCCTCACAGAGTGTACAGTGGGTGGGGAAGGGGGAGTTGTACATCAAATGGGCACTACCTTAGTACTTGTCTACATGATGAAGGGAATGGCTCTTGTCTAAAGTGAACAAGTGATGACTGAGCTAAGATAGATCTAGGAGAAGATTAGGATTCATTGGGGATGAGGAATTCTTGGCAGTGTAAAGACCTTGCAGCAGGAAGAAGCAGGGTTTGTCTGAGGAGATGCAAGAAAGTCAATGTGACAAGAAAACTGGAAATTAAGGGACAGGCAGTATGGAGTACAATAAGGCTGAAGAGCTAAAGTATCACACAGTATGGGGCTCTGTGTGCCAGCAAGAATATATATATTTTTAATCCTAAAAGCAATGTGAAGCTAACAAAATGTTTAAAGCAGAGATGTGATGCAATTCTATTTTTTTTAGACGTCATACTGGATGTGGTATGGAGAAATGAGAATGGATGAGTCCATGCCTAGAGTGTGTGAGAGATGATGGTGTCTTGTACTGATGTGGTGAAAGTTGATATAAGAAGAAAGGAAAGAGTCAGGAAATACTTTCAAATACAGAGGATGTATTTATAAATCTCTTTCCTTATACCCTTCCTTCAATCATTCTATCAACACATTCTGTCTATTAAAAAATACATGCGAGCTACGTGACTTTGGAAACGTTACTTAGTCTGTTGTGCTTCAGTTTACTGATCTGTACAATTGAGCTAGTTATGGTACCTAACACATAGGGCTGCTTCAAGGAATGAATGAAATAATATACTCAAAGCACTTAGAAAAGCATCTGGCACACCTTTAACATTACATAAGTATTCAATATGATGAGGATTATTAACAATACAATAAGACTCTCGATCTTCTAATCAAATTTCAGCCTCTAGTGTCATTTCAGGGAATATGGAAAAAGTCTTATGAAGGAATCAGTTAAAGATTTAAATATACTCTAATGTGACACATTGCCTCTATTTCTGAGGTCTCCATTTTGTTTGATTCATTTAGGCAATTTAAATTACTGGTACAAAATCTTCCACAAAAATTGTCCTCTCTAAATATTTTGCTAAATGAATATATGTTTTGTCTTATGAAAAGCCCAAGAGTGATTTCATGCAATACTTAGTCATTGTTTTAAAAAATGTTGTACTGTAGTCCACCCTTATCTATAGTTTCACTTTCTGTGTTTTTAGTTACCTGTAGTCAACCATGGTCTAAAAATATTAAATGGAAAATTCCAGAAATAAACCATTCCTAAGTTTTAAATTGTGTGTCATTTTGAGTGCATGATAAAATCTTCTGCTGTCCCACTCTGTCCTTCCTGGGGTCCCCAGTGATCAACACCGCTTGCTTCTGACATCCAGCCATCAACATCCTCATGACTCGATGATCCAGGATCACCCAAAGCAGATGATCCGCCTTCTGATGTATGGTCAGAAGGTCAGTAGTAGCCTAACACTATGTCACAACGCATACATCATTCACCTCGCTTCATCTCATCACGGAGGCATTTTATCATCTCACATCATCACAAGAAGAAGAAGGGTAAGTACAATTAGATATTTTGAGAGAAAGAGACAGACCATATTCTCATAACTTATTACAATATGTTGTTATGATTGTTCTATTTTACTGTTAGTTATTGCTGTTAATCTCTTATTGTGCCTAATTTAGAAATTGAACTTTATCATAGGTATTTATGTATAGGAAAAAACATAGTATGTATAGGGTTTGGTACTACTCACAGTTTCAGTCTCCAGTGGGGGTCTTGGAGCATATCCCCTGTGGATAAGGGGGGACTACTGTATACATGTAAAAAAAATTGCAATTGTAATAGATTTTGAAGTGTTACTTTTCTAAATGCCAGCTACTGTAGCTACTCATTACTGACTTTTAAAGCAAAAATTACAATTAAGGTAAAACAGAAAAGTACTACAGAGATTATGGGTTGTAATTGGGTGATCAGAGAAGATATCACAGAAGATGAGGCAAGTGAACTAGGATGTAAAGGTTGACTAGAATATTGACAAACACCAATGCAAGACAACATAAGTGAAGGAAATTACTTGAGCAAAACAGAAACAAAAAACAGGCTAAGTATGAAAAAGAGTGAATACTTACTTTTATTAGTTGTTGTATCAACTATAAAAATATGCCACTCATAAATGACTATTGCCTGTCTGTATCTACCATGGAACTTGCGCCAAGTTCACACTTCTTACTGACCACTCTCAGACAGTGATTGAACATGGGGAGGGTACTGATGCTGACCCATTCTTGCAGCACATGGGGCTCCCTGAACTGGTGATTTACCTCTAGGATTCTCTATGGGCCTGGCCAAATTTTAGAAATTGAATCTACCACTAACATACTAATAAATTATTCAAATCAGTAAGCTGCAATAATTAGTGTTTCATCCATGTGACATGTATCCTATCTTTCATGACATTTCTTATATTGTACTTTATACTGTAAAAGGTCTTCCCCTAGGGTAGCACATCAAAATTTTTACCCATCATTCAAATCTCCATCCAAGTCTCCAGAGATAAAATTTTCTCTTACTTACCAAGTTGCAAAGAATGAAACCATGATTTGACAATTTTTTAATAAGTCTTGTATTTCTTTCTAGATAGTATTAAAGTAATTTAGGATTTGTATCTAAGAAACTGCACTCTCTGTGAAAGTAAGTTTTTTTCTGATTAATTATTGGATCTCACAAAGCACCTACAACAGTGATATGGATCTAATGGATGCTCAATAAATGGCTGTTCACTAGAGGTATGAGTGGATAAACCATGGAGGAATAAACAAAGAAGGAAAGAATTGATTAATTAGGTAAACTAAAGCCTAGACTAACAAATTAATCTTCTTCAGTGGTTTGAAATGCAGTTTATGACGTTATGGAATCCTTAGTGGTGTAGAAATTGTTGTGCAGTAGTGTGAAAGAAAATTAAAAGATAAAGCTTTAAGAAAATTTCCTCTTTGAGAAAATTATACTGATTCTTGATTATATTTAATTTTTAAGATATAGCATAGGGTTGAATTAATATTAACTATTTAAGCTGTGAATAGTAAAGGAAAAAATTCTATCTTTATAACTGAGAAATGTTTATTTTTCCTCATATTTCAGATAGAGCAAACTGACTTTTTAATTATCAGAGGAAAGGAGTAATTTCCACATTGTAAAATCAAAAAAGTAGTAGGAATATAAATTTTTCCAAGTCAACATATTTTGAATTATACTTGAATCATAGGATTTTTCCTGGGTCATTTTTACAAAGTTTTTTAAAACTAAAGAATTATTTTTCATTTTCTAAGAAAACTTTCTACCAGAACAATAGATGAAAAGAAAATTGTGCTGCTATCTTGACTAAAACAAGTGCCTAAATGTTTAAAGGAGATATTTTATCAAGTATAAAGTCAAAACTAACACAACATTGTAAAGCAATTATACTCCAATAAAGATGTCAAAAAAATAAAAATAAAAAACAACTACTTGTACCATGTTAAAAAAAAAAAAAAAAGAAGACTAACATATCAAGTGATTTACAGCCATGAAACAGACTTCAGGGCTAATATTTTTTTCTACTTGCTCTCTCTTAGAGATTAGTTTTCCCCACATTTGAGCACAGTATATGTTTTTGTAACACTTTGGCCTTGAAGTGATATGAATAAAAACCTAGTAATTATTAAAAACTTCATTAGTTAAGACTCTGTTTATATTTTGTTAATTATTAATTAGTTCTTGTTTGAACTTCGATTTCCTGAGTTTCTTCTAGGTTCTACTGACTGAAAGAAAAATATATATACTTGAACTTCAGGTGTATATAGAAATTGAACTAGTGTGTGTTTTATCTTCACAGGGAGCTTTTTTTTTTTTAATGGGTCTATTAATGATTTTCTGCAATCGATAATACTGTCTTCCATTCACTTAACCAAGTTCTATTATGAGCTAGCAATATTTTAGGCAGTTGTAGGCAGTTAAATAAAAATGAATATGACACAGTTTCATACTAGAAGCTAATGGACTATGTATGATAATTAAATAAGTGTGAACCACGGCTTTAGGTGATATAATAAAACCACTATGTACCAGGAATGCAGAGGAGAGGACAACTAGCTTTGCAAAGGGTGGTAAGAGAAGAATTTACATAGAAAATGACATTAGACCCAAATATTATGAGATGAATAAGAATTCTCTGGTCAGGAAACAGAGGAAGGGTCAGTCTGGGTGGAGGCAACATCTTGTGCAAAGTAGGCTGTAAAACAGCTTTGTGTGTTTCCAGCTTGTTAAGACATTTAGTGTGATAAATCTCAAGGTGTAGTACTGGAGGGAAGTAGCAGAGTTTAAGATAACATTAGGTAAAAGATAAATATTGATGAGCTGTGAATGTCATGTTAAAGAGTTTGTTTTTTCAAGTCAGGTAAATAGACAATCAAATTTGTGTTTCAGAAAGTTAACTTTGGTATTAGGGGGAATTAATTGAAGGGGAGGGACTAAGGTAATTAACATCTCTCTTGTACAACAGAACAACACATGAGACCTAATTATTTTATTTCTTACTAGTGGACCCTAACCTAAGTTTGTTGTTTATGTATTACAAGTGTGTATGGCATAAACAAATGTAAAACAATTATATAATCTTCATAGTGTTCTTTGGGAAGCTGTGATTGGCTTATCTCACCACTGTAAAATCTGGTGTTCAGAACAATGCTATCAGCTGCTGTTTATGCATTCTGGCTTTACCAACCTGTTCCTCTCTGCATCAAGACTCCTCTGCTAATCCACACTGTCTGCAGATTAATCTCCTCTATGTCCTCTTCTACATTTTGCAGACTCTTGCTCTGTGTTGCATGTTTGGTCATTCCAGCCTGCTCTCTCTGTGTAAGCTATTATCTAATTTTGTATGCCTTTAGCAACTTTCAAAGATAAGGGAAAGCAAACAAACAAAAAGACACTCCTTACACTTCGGTATCTTATAATACTGGCAACATTTTTTATCCATGGTCTTCAAAATTGTCTTAAGCAATGAGAATTAACTGCCTCAATTTACCTTTAATGAACCACTTATCTTTACCTTTACATCTCAAATCTTTTAGGGAGATGCAGACAGGTTAATATACCTTCTACAAATTTCTAGATGTAAGGGCCAAGGATAGAGACCCCACTATAGACTTTTCATCTAAAGGCCCTTGTTTGTCATTTCATGCTTACTCATATACTAGCAGCAATTGACCTTTGTT
This sequence comes from Eubalaena glacialis, assembly GCF_028564815.1. Lineage (NCBI taxonomy): Eukaryota > Metazoa > Chordata > Mammalia > Artiodactyla > Balaenidae > Eubalaena > Eubalaena glacialis. The sequence continues at coordinate 36,740,106 of NC_083731.1, read as the reverse complement.
AGCACAGATTCACGCTAGCTGCTTGTAGTCAAAAACAGGTATTAAATCTAAAATGAAAACCACATATACTTTCTTTGCCAAGAGGGACTACCAGTGAAGGGATTTGAGTACATAACTTTAGATCTTAGGGCTTCCTAAATGCTAAGATTGAGGGATTATATATTATAAAATAACTTTGAGTGAATTCTATTTAACAACAATAATGTTGTAACATGTTTCTTTTACTCTTTGATGAAATGATCACAATAGGGAAACATGTAAATCAAAATGTAGAGATATCACTTCAAAACAGCAAATTTCACTAAGCTATTTTTCTGATTTATTTCCTTTTCAACATTGCAAAATTTATAAATGAATGTGTAAAGTATATAAAATAATTGCATTAAGACAAGTTTCCCAGGAATCCATCATTTTATTGTGATGGACCTGTAGAGTTTTTAGCTGATACTAGAAAATGCCAATTTAAGAGGCAGAAGAGAAAAGCATGTTGATTTGCTAATCCCAGTCCTGCTATACCTATGCATCTGTATTTAATTAAATGGAAACAAATGAAAATAAATATAAATAAAATGAGCAACTGTAGAAGTTGAAAATGACTGCTCACAAGTTCCTAAAATATCTTATCTTGTTGATCCCTCTTTTATTCATTCTGGCAGGACACATATCTTTCCATTAAAAAGTCTTAGGAATTTACCCATTGCCTGGGAAAACAGTTCTCCTCCGTATTTGCAAGGGATTGGTTGCAGCACTGCCCCTTCTCATACCAAAATCAGAGGATGCTCAAGTTCCTTATATAAAATGGCATAGTATTTGCATATAACCTACGCACATCATCCCATATACTTTAAATCATCTCTAGATTGCTTCTAATACCTAATACAATGTAAATGCTATGTAAATAGTTGTAAATACGATGTAAATGCTATGTAAATAGTTGCCTGCTCACACAAATTCAAGTTTTGCTTTTTGGAACTTTCTGGAATTCTTTTCACATATTTTCCAATCCTTGGTTGGTTGAATCGCTGATGCAGAACCTGTGGATATGGAGGGCCCACTGTAGCTGATTGACATGAAGGTGTTTTCCAAGCCATAACCTGAGCAGAATATTAATAAAAAGTCACTGTTACAGCATGGAATTAGATGCAAAAAGTTTTGAGTATCTTTGTAAGAGTAAGTCAATTGCTTCATCTCTTTGAGCTCTTGTTTTCTAATCTGTAAAAATAGTGATAATAATAGTACTCATCTCAAGGAGCTGTTGTGGGAGTTAAATGAGAAAATGTACTTAAAATTCTTGGGAGAGTTTTTAGCACTTATTTTACAAATAAAAAGTAATTTTTAGTTTAAGGTGATTTCATGTTCTGGGGATCAAAAAAAAGGGTCAAGGTCAAAACTTTGTCTAAGAAGAAACATAGACATGGTCTGGATTCACATCAGTCCAATCACTTTTTACTCCATTTTTCTGATAGTTCTCCCTTTATTATTCTTAGTTATAAATTCTACCTAAAATATTAATATTTTACAGTTATTTCTAATGTTTAGCAATTGTTTCGATTCAACACCAAGTTAGTGCTTTAAGATGTTGAATAGTCAGTATGTTTTTATTCATACTGATTTATGGAATATGCAACTATTTATATTTGTCACAAACAAAATAGGAAAAATTGATCTCAATATTTATTTTGATTGTACTGTGTATAATTAACAGTCTTAATGAAACATAAGTATTTTATCATATAGATAAAACAAAATGATAGGTTGTATTTTAGGAAAAAAAATAATGGCTACTATTGTTTAAATAAAGATAAAAACCTTAAAGAATAAAACCAAAATTATAGATCAAAGCATTTGTCTTTTTATTAACAGTGTGAGAATCTATACATTTAACATGAGATAATGTATTAGCAACAATGTAAAGTTGTTTTATTCATAAAAATCTAAAAGTTCTAATTATATTGTCCCTATTGTAGAATATGTCAACATATTGAATAAATGTATTTTTCATATGGTTGTGCTTCAATCTTTATTGAGAGACCCACTAGTTAATATCTGAATTATTCTTATCTAAAATAAGGGTTGGAGAAGGGGCAGCAAAGATGAGTGATTAGTTAGCATTTAAACAACTCTAATCAGAAGTTCAGATTCAGGTGTGGACTATTACAAGCACATCATCTATTTTAATCCTACACTATTTTTTCACATAATTGATAATAGAAATTGTCTGTCACTTAGTAAAATGAGTGGCCTTTAAGATATGTGGACTAAGAAGAAATACTTTGCAAACACTTCCGCCCTCATGTCAACATGTTATATGATTATAGAAGGTTATAAATTGTAATTATAATACGTTGTTCAGTAGCCTGTTCAAGGTCAAAGGCTTTTTCAAGTATGGCCAAATATGGGGATTTGATCGCTTAGTTTAAAACAGTTTTAGCTGTATTCCACTACAAAGAGCTGTACTTTGTTTAGCTTATAAATTAAGTGGTGTGTTTTTGTTAAGTGGTGTGTGTTTGTTTGTTTCTGCCTGATTTGTAAGAATTTGATTTAACACTTTGTTTTTCTATTGACACAGAAAGTCTGTGGTGACAAAAATTACCTTCCACAGCTACCTACAACTACTGAAGCCTACAGATAGCTACTAAAGAAACTCCAATATTTATATTCTAAAGTTAGGATACTTATAGAAACCATTTATATATAAATTAATTTGTTTTCCCCTAGAGACAGTCATCATTTTGTGCTATGGGCAAACATACATATTATGTGACATGGTTTTTATAGTATATTTGTTACTTCTTTTTAAATTTGATAGCATAAAAATAAGTATCTTTTTTATAGAAAAGTTTTAAAAACCTCAATAGTGCAGTGTACCTATAATAATAATGCACACATTTTATTTATAAGTATAGTATTACCCTTATTTAAGCAAACCCAAGAGAAATTGTCCTAGAATAAAAGGTCAACAACTACTAGATAAATGGTTTTCTGTTACCTTGCTAAACCCAAAGCAATATGAAAGCAGGATAGTGTTTGTTCACAATTTTCTCTCTGGCACCCAAGGAAGTCTTTGGGAGTACATTTGTTGAATGAATAAAATTTAGTCTGAAAGTTTCAATCTAATATAATAAAACATCAAGTTGAACTTAATTTATCTGTAAATGATGTAATAGACTCAATATTAATAGCTAATGATTTTCCAAAAATACAAGTGAGGCAAATAGTTTTATTGCAAAAATAATAAAAATGTTAACTTTCATAAAGGAGTCTCTATCAAATAAAGGAAAAGCTTGTTGAGCACTCAAAAGAATAGTAACAATGCAGCATTATTCTTTTTAGATACTTGGAGTCCTAATAATTAGGCCCTTCAGCCTAAGGATAAGGATTAATCATAATATACTATTTTTCGGTAAAAATATATAAAACTTTTAGATATATATGGTTGCAAGATGCATCAAAATGTCTAATTAAGAGACCTTTAATCAAATTTTGACATGAGAGTACAAATATACAGTTGCACAAGTATACTTACGGAGATATCTTAATCCATTAAGATATACTTACGGAGATTATATATATTGTGATACACCTTCTTAAAATTCAAGATATTGAGGTTTTTGAGTAGTACATTAAACTGTTAATTATTCTGTATTTTTGTCATTCTTTAAGAATGTTAAATAGGGGGGATTCCCTGGTGGTCCAGTGGTTAGAACTCCCTGCGCTCACAGCTGAGGGCCCGGGTTCAGTCCCTGGTGGGGGAACTAAGATCCCACAAGTCACACGATGCTAAATAGCTCAATCTGGCAAAATAATGGAAATAATTTTTGCCTTATTTTCTCCCTTCTTCCAAGCATAAAATGTAGTATGAGTATTTTTTGCATTGCCCCTTCTTTTATCCCAAAGTTTAAAGTACAATGTGACTCTAACTGATTAAAAATATACATACTAGCCTATCTCATTCCATTCGATTGTAACATATTAATGCTATAATATTTTCTCACATCTTAACTTTTCAGAACCTGCTACCTCTCAGGAATCATTTAACTGAGGACCAGTGAATTATCTTTCATTATAAAAGCCATCTTAGCATTAAAGTCACTTCTAAATACTATTTGAATTTCTACATTAAAAACTACCTTTTAGCTGAAACAATCAAGGAAGAAAAAGTTGCTGGGACATCATTTTTCATCTTGATTGTTTCTTTGAGCAGCAGTTTCATGTCCTGTGAAAAGGTAAAATGTTTTTGGAACGCACTTTTTTCTGTATTAAATCTGACAATCTAATCTCTGTCTTAAGCAAAGAAAAAAAAAATACACAAAGGATTTGTATTTAAATGTTTTCCTGGTAGTGCTGAATGATGAAATAATCTCATGAAACTAATAGATAAGTCAATACTAAGGGCACAAGTAGCTCCCTGTACTTGGCATTGCTAATGCACTCAAGCCTTAGTATTTGGTGTCTTAAAATGTTTGGTGTGTTACGCAAATGACATCAAAAGAGGCAGAGTGAGTCTACACTGTTGGTCAATTGCCATAAAAAAAAAGGTAATTTAAATGAAATATATTTTTCTGTATACTTAAATGATTACGGGCCAAATATTCAAAATGTTCCCTTAATAAAATAACAAAGAAGAGCATTTTCTTAGTGTCAGAACATTGACCATATAACATTTTTTAATAAATATTTGGTCTTAGAGTAGCAGCAAGTAATTCACAATCTCTGGACTTATATGAACAATGGTTCTAATGATTTAGGAATATTTTATTAAATCATCTAACAAACATCATAAACATGCATATCCACAGAATTTCAGTTGGATATTTATGTGTTCATTTAAAATATTTTAAGCCTTAGTATATATATGGCTGGAATGTATAGTCTTTTCTATGTTACATGAAAAAAGAAAACAATTTTTATAAAATTATAATCTGTATACACTCTTGAATGTGAAATGAATTTATATGTAATATAATCCCATTAGTAATTCCCATTAAAAAAATATCAATTTACATCATTTGTTTACTAAAGCAAAATATGACCTTAGAGTAAATGTTGATAATTCTCACTGAGAAAGGAATTCCTGTGAGGCTGTTGAAGCTTAAGGCTCAGGGCCCCTTCTTCTGCAGTCCAGGAAGGGGTTCTAACAATGTGTTCAGGTGGCAATTACATTTTTCTTCCTTAAGGAAAATCTCATCTTTAAGCCCCACAAAACCTGGTTCACCCTGAGACTCATCATACTTACTGTGAAAAATAAAGTTGATTTATTCTAGAAATAGTAATACACAAATAATCAGAATGAGGTAGAAAATCAATGCAAAAAGCAAAGCAAAACAAAACAAAACAAACCCCAAATCTGTGGAGAATTCCAAAGCAACCTTTGCTACTAGTAAGCTGAATAAACTTCAGCAAGCTATTTAATCTTCCTGGTCCTCGGTTTTCTCATTTGTAAAATTAAGATTCTGGAGTCTCTTAACTACTCTGTAGGTTTAAATATCTATTAGTCTATATAGTTTTTTTGTTTTGATTGCTTTAGTGTCCCATTACCACCAGCACATTGAGATGGAAATTATTAAAACTGAAGACATTTTTCTATTAAATGTGATTTTAACGTGAGTTTTAAATTGGAACATGGAAGACTAGTGTGATCATTCAGGTTGAAGACATCTATAAAGAAAGATAAAACATAAAGTAAAATAACCTCTCCAGACAAACCTACAAAAGCAAAAGCAAGCAATAAATTAGCAGTCATAACCAAAATAATAGGAACTGAAGTGGTACATTTTCTGTAGTTGATTTAATATTTTTTCCTTCTCAGTTATTAGCTCTTTCTGTGTGATTCACCTGAGTGACCAAATTGCCGTCTCTAAAAACCCGATCTTATTCATTTTCTGTTCAATATGAAAAAGATATCAGGTGAATTTATACCTTTATTATTTGAATTCTGAGCTAAATTCAAATATACCAGGCCAATCATGAATGAGAAATTACCTCAAAATAAATATTTCATTATTACATTTAAAATTCCAATTAAAACATCATTACAGTGTGGGATTGTAGAGGTCATATAATGTATTCTCCTGCATCTCTTATACTTCAGCTTAAACTTAAAGGATATTTGTTATGTTTTAAAATATATCCATGAGATAATCCAACATCATTGAAACTAATTTGTTTTCAAATAATCTTGTGGTTTGCTACTCAAATATTCTATGCTTCCTTTTCACATTTGTGTTTTTACATATTTTACCCTGTTGCCTGAAATGTATTTTTTCTTCTTCAGTTTGACTGACTATTAATTATGGTTCAGTTTTGGCATCATCTCTCTTTAGAATTCTTTCCTAACTAACCGTTCTGACTTAAAAGAGTTTGATCATAACGCTCTTACTTACTGTACTTATAACACTTCTTTTTAATTGTTTTTAACTTTTTTGGTCTCCCTACTGAGGTGTAGGATCCTTCAGTACAATATCTCATTCATCTTGTTATTCTAACATGAGTATTGTAGTATGTAGTAGTACAATTTTAATGCTCCTTGAATGATGGAATAATTTAACAAATGAACATTCTCACAAAACTCTTCTTATATTTAACTAGACTAATTCTGCTAGCCTTATATTTAACTTAATACCTCATCTTACTATTGAAAAATTAAGGTGACTCCAAAATTATATGAAATAGAGGGAGATATTTTACTAAAACTAGGTGTTAAAAAAGATAGTAAAACAAGCAAAGAAAGATAAAATAGAGGCAAATGTGAGATTGCTCCAAAAAAATGCATACATGTTTGTTATATTAGACTGCAAATTTAATTCTAGACTTTATAACATTTAATTCACAGAGGAAAACCTAGTTACATTATCTACAATATTCTTGGGATAAAAACTGACCAATTGCTCAGGAAGAGAAAATTAATACTGTGACTCAAATCAAACAAGTATATATTTTCAAGCTTTCTCATAAAGAGGAACCTTAGTATTCAGATCCTAGTGTCAAGGGTCAGTGTTCCAGAAGATCTTCTATTAGCCTTTAACATTTATCAAAGTACAGTGTAGTAAAGGGAATTCTTGCTACTCCGTCAGCAAATTTTGACACCATTGCCAAATACAATACCACATTACAAGGATAATCTATGATTCTTGACTATCTAAGAGACAGGATATCCACAAATAGCAGAGGAGCCATGTTGAAGATCAGTCACACATTTTGTGATATATAATTTTACTTTCAGAAATGAGTGATAAAGTAAAAGATTATTACCTAACAAACAAAGCACAGAATCACTGTGATTAGATAGATAATTTTTATTTGTAAGAGAACATCTGCAACTATTATATATAACTTGTATGTATAATACTGAAGGTAGGTCTTCTTTCTTACTCATCTCTTTTTCCCCAGCACCAATGGGATTCTTAGCACTCAAAAGTCTTCAGTAAGAGTTTATTCAAACAGAAACATATTTCATTGGAAAGACACCAGGGAATATTTAACCTTAGAATTCAACAAGTGATAGGACCATATAAGACTAAATGTATAATGAGGATATTTCACTGATATTTAGAGTTTATAAATCACAATATATAGGGTCATATTCTGTTGAGAAGGGTCTTAGAATTTGTTGTTTCTTTCCTCTTCTTCATCTTTCCTTCCTTCTTTTCTCCCTTCCTTTCTTTCTTTTTTGCTGGCATTACTAATGTTTGTATATGATATTTCCAAGAGGAACTGATAAAACGAAAGTAAAGGAATAAAAGTTCTAAAATATTCTTTAAAACTGTATACACATGTCTATGTCTATATCATATCTGCCTAAGTAATAAGAAAGTTGTCCTTATGACTTTCTGTTTACTCAAATATTAAACTTTCAAATGAAAATGGTAGCTATCTGCTCTAAAAACTTCTTGTTATGTCCCATATCTTGTTCAGAATTTCCCTATTTTTTCAATCAGACATGCAAAAGTATTTAAAATTGTGGGTCTGTGTATATATTTGTGTATGTGAATATATATTATCAAGAGTTAAATATTTTATTTGTATCCCCAACTTACTCCATTATATTTTTTCCTCTCACAATGTCTTTTTTTTAATCTGATACATAAAAGTGAATGGGCAGTTTTGAATTTTGTCAACTTGTGAAAATTGTATAACTTTTAAAGAAACCTAAGCCTTCCTGGTCTTGTGACGAAGATTTTTTTTAAGTAAAAGAGACATGAAGAAGACAAACATATACTGATATAATTAAAGAAACAGAAGCTAAGTTGAAGCAAGTGTTCCTTCTAAGACAATGAAAGCTGACAGTTTCAAATGAGATTTTCTAGTCTAATGGGTTATATCACAAATAAGTGGAAGGTTTTATTAGGCTGATATTTTCTTCAGTCCATTCGTTACTTGCTGTTATAAGTATAATTCCTAAAAGCCAGGGAAAAGACTGATAATAAATGTCACTTTGGGTTCTCTTTCTTCATACATACATTCAAGAATTTTATTAAGTTAAATGCTTGACATTGTTTTGAAAATGTTCCTTAATATTTTAATTTTAACTTCATATTTCCCCTGGTTGGTTTATGAACCTCATTTTTTGTTGTTGTTGTTGTTTCCCTGGCAGGTGAGCATTTCTGGATGCATATAAACAGATTCCCCCCGCCACTCCTCACCCCATCCTCAGTTCTGGCTAAAGTATTCTCAGATTGCTTTAGTAATTTTCCTTTAGTCAAGGATAACAAATCAGAAGTGGAATTGAACTTCTTAGCAACAAGAAGGAGCAAAATCCAGTACCATATACGGACTGCCCAAATCGTTGCATGTGGGAAACAGTCCTGTGTTTGCTCTTTGCAAAGAGACCATCTAATGACTTACTTTTTCCCATGAGGTCAAGAACTCTGTGAGTGTACAACAATTTATCCTCTACCTTTCCTGACAGTGAAGGAGATCTTCGAATCCTAACATTAGAATATTAATTTATCTTAAGACACTCCTTTCTTTTTTCAATCTCAAGTTTGTGAGAATAGATTTTGAGGTTCAAATGCTTGCTGAAATCAACAGAACCAAAATGTCTGAAGACGCCCTTTTTTTCTCCCTTCATACTTGAGTAATAGTTTGACTTGACATAAGTTGAAAACCCTTGTCCATCAGTAGCTATCAAAGGACACTATCAAGAAAGTTAAATTAGAACCCATAGAATGGGATAAAGTATCTGCAAATGTTATGTCTGACAGAGGACACATATATAGAATATAAAATGAAAAATTACAAATCAACAATAAAAGAAAAAATAATCTAAACAAAGACTAGCTAAAATATTTGAATAAAAATTTATCCAAAGATACAAATGGCCAATATGCACATGAAAAGATTCTCAAAATTATTCATTAGAGAAATGTCTATAAAACCATGAACCACTTCATGAACACTAGAATCATTATAATAAAAGAAGAACGAATAGTAACAAGTGTTATTGAGGATGTGGAAAAATTGGCACCCTCATAATTGCTGAGGAGATGGAAAATGGAGCAGCCATTCTGGAAAAAGCTTGGCAATTCTTCCAAAATTTAAAGATGGAGCTACCATATAATTCAACAATTTTACTCATATGTATATATCCAAGAGAATTGAAGATACATATTCACACAAAAAATACATATGTGAATGTTCAGAGCAGTTTTATTCATAATAACCCAAAAGTGGAAACAACCAAAATGTCCTTCTATTGATGATGTATAAATAAAATGTGGCAGGGAGACCTTCAAGATGGCAGAAGAGTAAGACGTGATCAACTTCCTTCCCACAAATACATCAGAACTACATCCACATGTGGAACAACTCCTACAGAACACTTACTGAACACTGGCAGAAGACCTCAGACTTCCCAAAAAGTAAGAAACTCCCCCACGTACCTGGGTAGGGCAAAAGATAAAAGAAAAAACAGAGACAAAAGAATAGGGATGGGACCTGCACCAGTGGGAAGGAGCTGTGAAGGAGGAAAAGTTTCCACACACTAGGAAGCCCCTTCACTGGCACAGACAGGGGGTGGCTGGGGGGGAGCTTTGGAGCCATGGAGGAGAGCACAGCAACAGGGGTGCAGAGGGCAAAGTAGAGAAATTCCCGCACAGAGGATCAGTGCCGAGCAGCACTCACCAGCCTGAGAGGTTTGTCTGCTCACCCGCCTGGGCAAGTGGGACCTGGGAGCTGAACCTCCGGTTTCGGAGGTCAGATCCCAGGGAGAGGACTGGGGTTGTCTGCGTGAACACAGCCTGAAGGGGGTTAATGTGCCACAGCTGGCTGAGAGGGAGTCTTGGACAAAGTCTGGACCTGCCTAAGAGGCAAGAGACCATTGTTTTGGGTTGTGGCGTGAGGAGAGGGGATTCAGAGTACCGCCTAAATGAGCTCCAGTGATGGGCGTGAGCCACAGCTATCAGCACAAACACCAGAGACTGGCACAAGATGCTAAGGCTGCCACTGCAGCCACCAAGAAGCCTGTGTGCAAGCACAGGTCACTATCCACACCTCTCCTCCCGGGAGCCTGTGCAGCCTGCCACTACCAGGGTCCCGTGATCCAAGGACAACTTCCCCAGGAGAACACACAGAGCCTCAGGCTGGTGCAACGTCACACAGGCCTCTGCCGCCGCAGGCTCGCCCTGCATCCATACCCCTGCCTCCCCCTGGCCTGAGTGAACCAGGGCCCCTACTCAGCTGCTACTTTAACCCCGTCCTGTCTGAGTGAAGAACAGATGCCCTCAGGCGACCTACGCAGAGACACGGGGCCAAATCCAAAGCTGAACACCAGGAGCTCTGCAAACAAAGAAGAGAAAGGGAAATCTCTCCCAGCAGCCTCAGGAGCAGTGGATTAAATCTCCACAATCAACTTGATGTACCCTGCATCTGTGGAATATCTGAATAGACAACGAATCATACCAAAATTGAGGCAGTGGACTTTGCGAGCAATGATATACATATGTTTTTCCTTCTTCTGTTTTTGTGAGTGTGTATGTGTTTGTTTCTGTGTGTTATTTTCTCTGTAGAGCATTGCTTTTACCATTTGTCCTAGGTTTCTGTCTGTCAGTTTTTTTCTTTTTTCTTTTTCTTTTTAGTATATGTTTTAGTGCTTGTTGTCATTGGTGGATTTGCTTTTTGGTTTAGTTGCTCTCTTCTTTCTTTCTTTTTTTTTTTTTTCTTTGTTTTTTATTACTTCTTAATTTAAAAAAAATTTTTAATAATTATTTTTATTTTTTATTTCAATAACTTTTATTTTCTTTTTTCTTTCTTTCTTCCATTTTTCTCCCTTTACTTCTGAGCGGTGTGGCTGACAGTGTCTTGGTTCTCCAGGTGGGTGTCAGGCCTGTGCCTCTGAGGTGGGAGAGTTGAGTTCAGGACATGAGTCCACCAGGGATGTCCCAGCTCCACGTAATATCAAATGGTGAAAGCTCTCCCAGAGATCTCCATCTCAACACTAAGACCCCACTCCACTCAACGACCAACAAGCTACAGTGCTGGGCACCCTATGCCAAACAACTAGCAAGACAGGAACACAACCCCACCCATTAGCAGAGAGGCTGCCTAAAATCATAATAAGGTCACAGACACCTCCAAACAAACCACAGGACACAGACCTACTCACCAGAAAGACAAGATCCAGGCTCACCCACCAGAACACAGGCACTGGTCCCCTCCACAAGGAAGCCTACACAACTCACTGAAACAACCTTAGCCACTCTGGCAGACCCCAAAAACAACAGGAACTACGAACCTGCAGCCTGCAAAAAGGAGACCCCAAACCCAGTAAGTTAAGCAAAATGAGAAGACAGAGAAACACACAGCAGACGAAGCAGCAAGGTAAAAACCCAACAGACCAAACAAATGAAGAGGAAATAGGCAGTCTACCTGAAAAAGGATTCAGAGTAATGATAGTAAAGATGTTACAAAATCTTGGAAATAGAATGGAGAAAATAAAAGAAACCTTTAACAAGGACCTGGAAGAACTAAAGAGCAAACAAAGAATGATGAACAACCCAATAAATGAAATTAAGAATTCTCTAGAAGCAATCAATAGCAGAAAAACTGAGGCAGAAGAAAGAATAAGTGACCTGGAAGATAAAATAGTAGAAATAACTACTGCAGAGCAGAATAAAGAAAAAAGAATGAAAAGAATTGACCACCATCGCAGACACTTCTGAGACTACATTAAATGCAACAACATTCGAATTATAGGGGTCACAGAAGACGAAGAGAAAAAGAAAGGGACTGGGAAAATATTTGAAAAGATTTTAGTTGAAAACTTCCCTAATATGGGAAAGGAAATCATTAATCAAGTCGAGCAAGCACAGAGAGTCCCATACAGGATAAATCCAAGGAGAAACACGCCAAGACACATATTAATCAAACTATCACATATTAAATGCAAAGAAAAAATATTAAAAGCAGCAAGGGAAAAAACAACAAATAACATACAAGAGAATCCCCATGAGGTTAACAACTGATATTTCAGCAGAAACTGTGCAAGCCAGAAGGAAGTGGCAGGACATATTTAAAATGATGATAGGGGAAAACCTACAACCAAGATTACTCTACCCAGCAAAGATCTCATTCAGATTCGATGGAGAAATTAAAACCTTTACAGACAAGCAAAAGCTAAGAGAGTTCAACATCACTAAACCAGCTTTACAACAAATGCTAAAGGAACTTCTCTAGGCAGCACACACAAGAGAAGGAAAAGACCTACAATAACAAACCCAAAACAATTAAGAAAATGGTAATAGGAACATACATATCAATAATTACCTAAACTGTAAATGGATTAAATGATCCAACCAAAAGACATAAGCTGGCTGAATGGAAAAAAAAACAAGACCCGTATATAAGCTGTCTACAAGAGAACCACTTCAGACATAGGAACACATAAAGACTGAAAGCGAGGGGATGGAAAAAATATTCCATGCAAATGGAAATCAAAAGAAAGCTGGAGTAGCAATTCTCATATCAGAAAAAATAAACTTTAAAATAAAGACTACTACAAGAGACAAAGAAGGACACTACATAAAGATAAAGGGATCAATCCAAGAAGAACATATAACAATTGTAAATATTTATGCACCCAACATAGGAGCACTTCAATACATAAGGCAAATGCTAACAGCCATAAAAGGGGAAATCAACAGTAACTCATTCATAGTAGGGGACGTTAACACCCCAGTTTCACCAATGGGCAGATCATCCAAAATGCATATAAATAAGGAAATGCAAGCTTTAAATGATACATTAAACAAGATGGACTTAATTGATATTTATAGGACATTCCATCCAAAAACAACAGAATACACTTTCTTCTCAAAGGCTCATGGAACATTCTCCAAGATAGATCATATCTTGGGTCACAAATCAAGCCTTGGTAAATTTAAGAAAATTGAAATTGTATCAAGTATATTTTCTGACCACAATGCTATGAGACTAGATATCAATTATGGGGAAATACCTGTAAAAAATACAAACACATGGAGGTGAAACAATACACTTCTTAATAATCAAGAGATCACTGAAGAAATCAAAGAGGAAATCAAAAAATACTTAGAAACAAATGACAATGAAAACACGATGACACAAAACCTATGGGATGCAGCAAAAGCTGTTCTAAGAGGGAAGTTTATAGCAATACAATCCTACCTCAAGAAACAAGAAACATCTCAAATAAATAACCTAACCTTACACCTAAAAGAATTAGAGAAAAATGAACAAAAATATCCCAAAGTTAGCAGAAGGAAAGAAATCATAAAGATCAGATCAGAAATAAATGAAAAAATAAAAAATGAAGGAAACAATAGCAAAGATCAATAAAACTAAAAGCTGGTTCTTTGAGAAGATAAACAAAATTGGTAAACCATTAGTCAGACTCACCAGGGAAAAAAGGAGAAGACTCAAATCAATAGATTTAGAACTGAAAAAGGAGAAATACAACTGACACTGCAGAAATACAAAGGATCATGTGAGATTACTACAAGCAACTATATGCCAATAAAATGGACAACCTGGAAGAAATGGACACATTCTTAGAAGAGCACAGCCTTCCAAGACTGAACCAGGAAGAAATAGAAAATATAAACAGACCATTCACAAGCACTGAAATTGAGACTGTGATTAAAAATCTTCCAACAATCAAAAGCCCAGGACAAGATGGCTTCACAGGCGAATTCTGTCAAACATTTAGCAAAGAACTAACACCTATCTTTCTCAAACTCTTCCAAAATTTAGCATAAGGAGAAACACTCCCAAACTCATTCTACGAGGCCACCATCACCCAGATACCAAAACCAGACAAAGATGTCACAAAGAAAGAATACTACAGGCCAATATCACTGAGGAACATAGATGCAAAAATCCTCAACAAAATACTAGCAAACAGAATCCAACAGCACATTAAAAGGATCATACCACATGATCAAGTGGGGTTTATCCCAGGAATGCAAGGATTCTTTAATATACTCAAATCAATCAATGTGATACACCATATTAACAAATTGAAGGATAAAAACCATATGATCATCTCAATAGGTGCAGAAAAAGTTTTTGACAGAATTCAACACCCATTTAAGATAAAAACCCTCTAGAAAGTAGGCATACAGGGAAGCTACTTCAACATAAAAAAAGGCCATATATGACAAACCCACAACCAAACTCATTCTCAAAGGTGAAAAACTGAATCCAATTCTACTAATATCAGGAACAAGACAAGGTTGCCCACTCTCACCATTATTATTCAACATAGTTTGTAAGTTTTAGCCACAGCAATCAGAGGAGAAAAAGAAATAAAAGGAATCCAAATCGGAAAAGAAGAAGTAAAGCTGTCACTGTTTGCAGATGACATGATACTATACAAAGAGAATCCTAAAGATGCTACCAGAAAACTACTAGAGCTAATCAATGAATTTGGTAAAGTAGCAGGATACAAAATTAATGCACAGAAATCTCTTGCATTCCTATACACTAATGATGAAAAATCTGAAAGAGAAATTAAGGAACCACTCCCATTTACCATTGCAACAAAAAGAATAAAATACCTAGGAACAAACTTACCTAAGGAGACAAAAGACCTGTATGCAGAAAACTATAAGACACTGATGAAAAAATTAAAGATGATACAAAGAGATGGAGAGATATACCATGTTCTTGGATTGAAAGAATCAACATTGTGAAAATGACTATACTACTCAAAGCAATCTACAGATTCAACGCAAGCCGTGTCAAACTGCCAATGGCATTTTTCACAGAACTAGAACAAAAACTTTCAAAATTTGTATGGAAACACAAAAGACCCCAAATAGCCCATGCATCTTGAGAAAGGAAAACGGAGCTGGGGGAGTCAGGCTCCCCGACTTCAGACTATACTACAAACTACAGTAATCAAGACAGTATGGTACTGGCACAATACAGAAATATAGATCAATGGAACAGGATAGAAAGCCCAGAGGTAAACTCATGCACATATGGTCACCTTATTTTTGAGAAAGGAGGCAAGAATATACAATGGAGAAAAGACAGCCTCTTCAATAAGTGGTGCTGGGAAAACTGGACAGCTACATGTAAAAGAATGAAATTAGAACACTCTCTAACACCATACACAAAAATAAACTCAAAATGGATTAAAGACCTAAATGTAAGACCAGACACTGTAAAACTCTTAGAGGAAAACAGAAGCAGAACACTCTATGACATAAATCACAACAACATCCTTTTTGACCCACCTCATAGACAAATGGAAATAGAACAAAAATAAACAAACGGGATGTAATGAAAGTTAAAAGCTTTTGCACAGCAAAGGAAACCATAAACAAGATGAAAAGACAACCCTCAGAATGGGAGAAAATATTTGCAAATGAAGCAACTGACAAAGGATTAATCCCCAAAATATACAAGCAACTCATGCAGCTCAATATCAAAAAAACAAACAACCCAATCCAAAATGGGCAGAAGACCTAAATAGACATTTCTCCAAAGAAGATATACAGATTGCCAACAAACATATAAAAGAATGCTCAAAATCATTAACCATTAGAGAAATGCAAATCAAAACTACAATGAGGTATCACCTCACACCAGTCAGAATGGCCATCATCAAAACATCTACAAACAATAAATGCTGTAGAGGGTGTGGAGAAAAGGGAACCCTCTTGCACTGTTGGTGGGAATGTAAATTGATACTGCCACTATGGAGAACAGTATGGTGGTTCCTTAAAATCCTAAAAATAGAACTACCATATAATCCAACAACCTCACTACTGGGCATATACCCTGAGAAAACCATAATTCAAAAAGAGTCATGTACCACAATGTTCACTGCAGATCTATTTATAATAGCCAGGACATGGAAGCAACCTAAGTGTCCATTGACAGACGAATGGATAAAGAAGATGTGGCACATATATACAATAGAATATTACTCAGCCATAAAGAGAAACAAAGTTGAGTTATTTGTAGTGAGGTGGATGGACTTAGAGTCTGTCATACAGAGTGAAGTAAATCTGAAAGATTAAAACAAATATCATATGCTAACACATATATATGGTATCTAAGAAAAATAAAAAATAAAAGGTTCTGAAGAACCTAGGGGCAGGACAGGAATAAATACGTAGATATATATAATGGACTTGAGGATATGGAGAGGAGGAAGGGTAAGCTGGGACAAAGTGAAAGAGTGGCATGGACTTATATATACTACCAAATGTAAAATAGATAGCTAGTGGGAAGCAGCTGCATAGCACAGGTAGATCAGCTTGGTGCTTTGTGACTACCTAGAGGGGTGAAATAGGGAAGGTGAGAGGGTGGTGCAAGAGGGAGGAGATATGGGGATATATGTATATATATATAGCTGATTTACTTTGTTATAAAGCAGAAATTAACACACCATTTTAAAACAATTATACTCCAATAAAGATGTTAAAAAAAATGTGGCAAATCCTTAAAGTGGAATATTATTCAATCAGAAAAGGAATGAAGTACTGATACATGCTATGAAACTGATGAACCTTGAAAACATTACGTTATGTGAGAGAAACCATACACAAAAAGCCACAAATTATGATTCTGTTTATATGAAATGTCTAAAATTGGCAATTCTATAGAGACAGAAAATAAGTTAATTTTTGCTAAGGGGTTTAGGGAGATGGGGCAATGACAAGAGACTACTATTGGTTACAAGGTTGTTTTTCAGGATGATAAAAATGTTTTGGAGTTTGATAGTGGTGATGGCTACACAACTCTGTGAATAGTCTCAAAAGTACTCAATTATATACTTTAACACTTAATTTTATCTCAATTGAAAATTAAACAAACAAAAATAAAACAACCCCTACCATATATTTATCATACAACATGGAGCATGGCATATAGAAAACCCATAATATACACTAGCTATATTACTGTTTTATCAATTTGTCTTAAAATGACAATTGCAAACAGTGGATTGTAGTAATGCCTTATTCAATTTTATACAATATAAAATGTGGTAGGAAAGAAGACATGATATATAGAATTATGTGTTCCAAAGACGTAATACTAAAATAAAAACTCAGCATATTGAGACAACTGTAGTCTTAATTATCTTAATTCTCTAAACAGATGCATTACTCCCTGATGTCACAGACTTAACATGACTACAATTTTATATGCTATATTATCTAGCACAAGAAGTGTTCTTCATTTACTGGTAGCTATGAAATTTTTTGGCCACATATCCAACCTTAGCAACAGAAGAACTCACGTGGCTTTCTCGCATAATCACGTAAGGATTTTTTTTTTTTTTCAAAGAAGTCAAGGTGGGGGAAAGCTATATAGGTCAAAGAAATTATTTTGAGTTTTTATTTTATATTTTAAAATTTTACTTTAGACTCTAGCTCCTTGTCACTTGAATGTATAATATGGGATACATAGGCGATATTGTAATCTCACTGCATACTACAAGGTAGGTATTTGTTAACTATGGCAAATAAAAAGGTACATTCTAGTTTCTGAACAAATAAAAGACTAGTACCGATGGCTGTTGGTTTACACTCAAACCCAATATTGGTTATTACACTGAAGGAAGAGTCATGGTATAGTGATTAGAGAAACAGAGTCAGTTGTTACTTCCTAAGTGAGACAAAAATTCATGGCACTGCCTTGGGGGAATAACTTTGAGGAAATTTTGATTTGTGTTCTTTTTCCTATGCCATATTGTTCTTTTCAAAAGAGCCACTGCATCTTGCATACTGCCAGGCAGTGAATCAGCTGTGTCCATGCAGATCTTGCCCTAATTTGTTGATAAGAAGACTTTGCTGTTAGTCTGGCTTCAACTAATTGGACCTTGGATTGGCATCCCAGTCAAAGGCAGTTTTCTATGTACTGGGCATCGCTAGGAATCTATGAGGCACTTTGAGGTGAGAATTGTCCCCAGAAATGATGCCCTATGCCATAATTTTACCTATTAACTCAATGAGGTCTGATCTTGGGGAGTATTGTAGTGGAGAATTTTAAGAAAACTGACAGGAAGCAATAACCACTAGGAAGTAAATCACAGAGGAAGTCAATGGCATGAGATATGGAGAGGAGGTGAGCTATTTTATAATGGAACTGAAGCAGAACAAAAACAAAACAGGAGAGGCTTAACCATGAAAATAGTAGACTACTAGAGTTGGTATTGGGTCACTAAAATTTGTGAGAAATGCTGTATTACATATCAGATGTGTTTGATACTTGGGTCATATAATTTTCTATACAGCCTTACTTCCACAATGGATTCTTTACCAAATAAGACAGACTAAAAGACAGTATCTAAGATTACCATCCTGCTCAACACTGGTTCCTAAAGGGTCAGCAGCCTATGTGATAGGATTTGAGACAAACGATAACTTTATATACTTTAAACATCTAAAATTATACCACTTAAGGTGTATTCTTAGTGAAATGTTTTCAAGTATGTTCTCTTGATATGCAAATATCCTATCTAATTGAACTTTAGAATACCTTAATAGAAAGGAACTGAATTGTCTAAAAAAGGAAGAAAGACATTAAATTGCAAAAATTCCAATCCAGAGTGTTTATTCTCTATATTTCCCCCAAACAAGAACATAGGTAGTTAGATAGCTAGCTAATAAAAGCAATACATAGAGCTTTTACATGGACACAAAAGCCAAAATTCTTCAATATATTTGAAAAAATATATAAGAAAACTTTTATATAATATTACCTGGGAAAAATGATTTGGTGTTCATATTTTCCATATTATAATTGGGGGCTATATGATATAAAGTATTTATACAATTTTTATTTAAAACACAAACTTTTAGAGCTTGAAAAAGTTCCCAAACATTTATTACTATTCCTTAATTTTGCTAATGAGCAAACTGAAGAAAGAGGAGGTAAACCAGAAGAACAAAAAGGTAAGTTGCTTTAGTTCAGAGCTATTTTATTTATTTTCCTTCTTAAATTTTTCTTAGATGATGGCAGACAAGAATAAGAAATGCAGTGCTGAAGACCTCAGAGTTGAAGTATCAATATTTGTTTTTGAAATGCTCTATGATTTTGCTTACCTATGAATGTCTAAATCAGTACATTTGTAATTAAACTTCAATATCTTTCTAATGTGTATTTCTAAATATATGAAAGGTACTTAGTCAACTATCTGACCTATTTCAGGTCTTCAAAAAACTAATTAGCACTTCTTACAATCCATATGATAAGAAGTATAAATTCAGGAACTATCTTTATTAAATTACTCTTTTTTCAAATATTTGTATAGGACTTTACAATTTACAAGTGATTTCATATTCATTATCATCATCAGATATTTATCTAATTAATAACCTTGAATCAGTGGCAAATCAGGAAACGGAGGCTCATAGTTTAACTGCTGGCCCCAAATCATGACAATATCAAATGGTAGATTCAAAACTGACACCCAGAACTTCTGAATCCAAATATAGTTCTCTCCGTCTCCAAGTTACTCCGTAATAGAGATCGATTGAATCCTATCATATTGACCCCTGATGCCTATTGATGTATCACTCTTTTTCTAAACCTGTGTTGCCCGCTCTCCATGGACTTTTCAAGGTGGAATCAATTAAGTGCAAAGATATAGCTAGATTTGTCTGTCCACTAATGTGGGAGCGAGCCACCTTAATTAAGTTTTCGTCAATTCACATTAACTGTTTCTTCCTCTAGGCTGCATTACTCTGGTCTCTCCATGATAGTTCCGCAATTTTTTCTTCATACCAAATGAATTTTACATGTTGTATGAATATCAGACTGTGAAAACTTTGAGAATAAGTTGATGTCTACTCATCTTGGTATATTTAACATCACTGTCAACAGTTTAATGCATATTGGTCAACACAGGAAAATATCAAGAATTAAAAACATATATATGCTCCAAATAAGCCCACAGTTTACCTAAAGTTAATGATAATTGATGACAGTAATACTATATTTTAGCATACATTTTTAGTATTAATAAAATATTTTCTAAAAATAATATCAATAAAGTAAGAATCTTACCTAAACCATGCCTATGTGTTGACATTGGTGGTAAGACAGTCCAAGTCTTGGTTTTGGGGTTGTAACATTCAACAGTGTTCAATGTCTTTAAGCCATCTCGACCTCCAATTACAAAGAGTTTGTCATCAATAACAGCCACACCAAACTGCAGTCTCCTGCCATTCATCATCCCTGCCTGGATCCACAAATTTGTTCTGAGGTCATATTTCTCTATGGTTGTAGCTCCTGATAAAACATAAAATCACATAGTCACCATTTACTACTAATCCAACAAAGAGTCTTCCCAAGACACTGTACAAATTAGGATGTGAAAACATTCTTGTCATGTTCATTTTTCTTGAAGAAAAAAAATGGCAGAAAAACAAAGTAATATAAGTACTTTGTTTTCTCTTCTTGGCAGACACTAATGATTAAAGTAGACACAAATGTTCAGCTTGTTTGAATTACATAATGGTCTCATGCTAAACTATTGATTCAATAGAATCATTGTTGGGCATGACACAGTTCTGTGAGTAGATTTTACAACTTCCCTTTATCACTGTTTGCTATAAAAAATGCAACATAATCCTAGCCTAAAAAGACGTTTATTAAAGCCCTTTTAAATAGCTAAGCTATGTACGTTATCTGTATAATTTCTGAAAGTGAAGAGAAGTTAATAAATTCTTTACCAAATTTCTCTTTAAATTTGTCTTATGCCTTAAATAGCAGAAGGGTTTAAAAGTCAATTTTAACATATGTAAACAAATGTCAGCTGTGCTTTTTTTTAAACCTTATTTTTCAAAAATGCATTCAGGGAATAGCAATAGAATTTAGAGACATAAAATGATCTTCTAACTTTATCAAATGTTAGAATCTCTAAACAAAATAGCTTATCTTTCCTAAAAGCTTTTTATGTATAAATTTGAGAAATGCAGTAAATCTGACTAATAAAATAGAAATCGAAAGAATAAGCTAAATTGCTGATGAGGTATGTTTTAAGGGATTCAGTTAAACATTTCACATTAAAAACATTTACCTTGAACTAGTTCACAACTGTTTATATGATAAAATATAAACCAGCAAACACTGATTTTGCTTCAGTGTTTGATCTTAATGTTTACACTCACATTCAGCAACATTTCATTTTCAGTGATTAAATATCCCTACATTTACAAGTCAACATTCTTGTGTACTTTCACTTATGCACTAAAGATCATTTAACTTGTAATGTATTACAAGTTTGCAAACTAGGGAAGACATTCCTCAGGGGACTCATTTACTCTGTAGAACATAACCAGCAATGAACTAAATAAATATAAACAACTTGGCAGGAAAAGTTTTGCTAATTGAAGTAAAATGGTATAATTTATGCTCAATTTTTATTCAAAAGTGACAAAGCTGTAACAATATAAATACTGAGTTAGAATGAATTAAATCTGGTTTTTTTTGAAGTTATACAATAGCAAGTTATTTTGAAGTTATTCATACAACTAAACGTGAAGTATTATAAGACTATTATTATTTTTAGAGTAAAAATAAACTGGAATATTCATAAAAGTCATTTGATACTGTTAAGTAACATAATATATATTATTTAAACAAAAGTGCTTCTTTTATGCTTAATTGTATTTATTATGTTTTATTGATATGTTAAATGTTTTATTCAAATATGTACAAATTGAAATTCCAAGGTGAACTAAAGTATTAAATAATTTCATGGTCATGTGAATTCTCAAAGCTTGATAGCATTGGGATTACATGAATGCCTAACTAAAAATTAAGAGTTGTATGCAAATACCTCTCTCTTATGACTAACTCTTGACGAATCATGGCAGAAGAAATAGTGTAACTTAATCTTAACTAACCCAATCCCAAGAGACATGTATTTTGCAGGTCTGGAAGTAAGTATCTTCCACTACTTTCTTCTCCAAAACCTTGGTCAAATTCTTTGCAGGGAGTTTAAGGTACAGTCATCCTTCTCAGAGAAAATCTTTGAGAATGTGTGAGGTTAAGGGCCTCTGAGCAATAAAAGGTGTTGGTATTCAAAGGGGAAAGTGAAGACTTGATTTGAGTTTCAGTCTCAAACAAGCTAGATGTGTCTTCAACCTCAACACCTGGCAGGATTTTTTACTTTTACAGTGTTTTTCCTCTAGCTGCCATTTTCAGAGGTGACCTATACATTTTATCCTGAAGTTGCTACATCAGAAATAGGAGTCCATTCCTGTTTTCCTTTTTTTTTTAAATTTAGAAACTGTGTTAATTTACTATGGCTGCTGAGAAAATTTATCTCAAATTTTGAAGTTTAACAAACACACATTTATTATCTTACAGTTCTGGAGGTCAGAAGTTCAAATTACATTTTGTGCTAAAATCAGGGTGTTGGCAGGGCTTTCTTTTCTTTCAGGAGGCTCTAAAAAAGATATATTTTCACTCCACTCTTCAATTCTGCTTAGTCAAAAAAAGTTTAATAATACAAAACAAAGATTTCTTGATTTGTAGAGCTTACTTATAGTAGTCAATAAGTTTATTATTTTCATATTCAGACTGTAATATAAATGTTTTATCTAGTTTTTAATGATCACAAAGTTAAAAATACACTTGCTCTTTTTCTAATGAAAGTTATTAGTGATAATATTCTTTAAGGTATTTTCTCACCAGCATACTTCATTAGTTGTCTGTATAAACTTCCCAACTGTATTATACTTTTAAAAAGTTATCAATTTGTTTGTGAGTTCTGTTGTTTTCTTTTGCTTATAAGAGTGTATGTATCCCCTTGGTGGTTTCCTGAGTTAGAGGAAGAAGGACAAAGCCATTCTCTCTGAGCAATGTTATCCTGAGCTGTTCCTTAAAGTAAAGGCAATATTTGTCATTACATAAATTAAAAAGAGAATATGAATAAGAGTGGACTCCTGTGCTGGTAAGTAATACAGTTGAAAGAAATAAAAAAAGGAAAGTTTATTTTAAGACATAGTTACTCTCGGGTTCCTCTGTTCATGAAACCATCTCTGGTTATCTCAAATGCCTGCAAAGCAGAGGCACAACTCTAAAATGTGTGACTGCAGGCACAATAGCATCCAGACTGCTTTCATAAACTCTCTGTCAATAATCTGAATGACCTTGGAAGATGGCCTCCAGCTGCAGAAGAGGACACAGCCTCGTCAACCCCTTGTTTTCAGCCTTTTGAGATCTTGAGCAGAGAATCCAGACATGCTTTCCTGGACTCCTGACCTACTGTGAGCTAAAAGACGGCACTTGTTTTAAACAGGTCTTTATGGCAGTGTGTTACAGCAGCAATAGAGTTTACTTTAATTTGCATTTTAAAAATTTATAAAGTATTTGTTTTCCAAGTTCAATAACATAACTAGAAGGTATTACATAAAATATGACTACAAAAGTGTTTTCCTCATGACAAAACAAATTGCAGGCTCCTTTCTCAAAATATAAAACAGAGAATAAGTGCTCAAGATGTTATTAAAGTGTGGTTCTGGGTCTCTTTGGAGTTGTTCATTCATACATCCAAATGTGATTATTTGGAGAAGAAAAATAGGAATTAATACTTGCACGTTCTATTTTGGCATTACAGACAGCAAGACTTATTCCATATCTATAATTCAAATAATTAACAATCTTACTTATCTTGAACACAACACAGAATAAAATGATAGGAGTTTTCTGAACAGACAAAACAGATGTCACAAAAATATCCAATAAAGAAGGTAAAACTCTTATTCAACTCAACAGAAAGGACCTCAGGTATTCTCACAGAGCCTTTTTACTATAATTTTAATACAATGTTAATAAGCTTAGTTACTTGATTTTCAAGACTTTTTACAAACTTACAAGTCAAAATGATCTGGGGAAGTTGAAAGTAGCAATAGCTGATAGTGAGGGAATAACCAGAAAAATAAAAAAATACTGTTTTAACTCAAATAGAACAACCATTTGTAGCTATTTTAAAAAAACCACATAATATAATGACTAAAGAGCATTTTGGACCAATAATAATGGTGATCCTGATGCCATCAAATCATTTGGAAAAGGTTAAATTAGTCAGATGTATTCTTTTTAAGAAAACAGTAAATATTGAGAAGCATTCTGAAATTTTTTAAAGCAAAAGATATGTTTCATGATACTTAAGACATCAAGCTTTAAAGAAGGTATTATTATAAAAATTACTTATTTCTTGAATTTTTCATAGAATAAAAGTTTCATTGACTTTCATGTATCTACACACTTATGAAAAATATAACTTCGAGATAACATTCTTACAATTATATAAAAAAGTAGTATTGCAGAGAAAATATTTTTCAAGCACAAATAAAAGTCTTTACTTTTTAGGTAATTCGTTATATTTTATTAGGATGGCATTGTAACATTTCATAATCATCAAAATACTTTCATGTGCACCAAATAAACAACCAATGAAATTCTACATCCCCCCAGTATAAATATTTGTAAAATGATAATAAACTGATAAATAGCTATGTACAGACAGTCCCCAACTTTCAATGGTTTGACTTATGAATTCTCCGACTTACTTATGATTGTGTGGAAGTGATATGTATTCGTTAGAAATTGTAAGTCGAATTTTGAATTTTAATCTTTTCCTGGGCCAGCAATATGCAATACAATACTCTCGTGTGAAGGTGGGCAGGACAGTGAGCCGCAGCTCCCAGGCAGCCATGTGATCACGAGAGTAAACAACTGATAACTCTTACAGCCATTCTGTTTTTCACTTTCAGACAGTATTCAAAAAACTACATAAGATTTTCAACACTCTACTATAAAATAGGCTTTGTGTTAGATGCTTCTGCCCAACTGTAGGCTAATATAAGTGTTCTGAGAATGTTTACGGTGGGCTTGGCTAAGCTCTGATGTTCTGTAAGTTTGGTGTATTAAATTAATTTTCAACTTACTATACTTTAAACTTTCAATGGGGTTATCAACATGTAATCCCATCGTAAGTTGAGGAAGATTTGTATAGAGATATAAATATATACATATCATTAAGCTTAATGCTATATTTTGAAGTAGGTATATACATCTCAAAAACCAAGCATTTTGCTTAATTTATACTAATTTCACTAAAATCAAGAAATACAAAATGATGCCAACTTCTTGGCTCATAACCAAGGGAAACAAAAGTATGGAATATCATTTTAATTATTTGTATTTCATGTAATAGTCCACCTTAATAATTAAAAATTATCTTTAAAATCTTAGAAAAAATTTAAAGTTTCTGGAAGTTGGCAAATAAGTAAAATACAAAAATCAATGCAATTTTTAAAAATGAAAATAACCTAGATTGTGTAAAGAACAGAATAACCTATTTAAATAGCACCACTAAAAGTAAATTATCTAAAAATAAAATCAGCAAAATGTTACAAATCTAGATAAAGAAAAAAAGTAAAACTCTGTTGAATAATGTCAGTTTGAATGAATACAAAGAATCATACTAATTTTGAATGAGATGGTTTGTTATTGTGCAAATGATAATTATTATCTTATAATCACAATTTATATAATAATATTTGTACAAGGTATTTATAAAATTATACTTGTGTTTCTCTGGAAATTTGAAAGTCAAATATTAGGAAATACATTTTTAAAAGCCAGGAAATTTCCAATACAAAGGAATCTTTAGGAAAAAATACCCTACCAGATATTAAAAAGTATTGTGTAACTAGAGATTTTAAAAAGATGGCTTTATTATGAATGAAAACAGCTATATTAATAAATATGAAAAGAAAGCCAGAAATAACTCTAATACATGTGAGTATAATATAATAAACATGGCTGTTCAAATCAGTGAAAAAACATTTTATTATTCAAATAAATAGTGTTAAGATAAACAGTTGTCCTCTGGAGAAAAATAAATAACTTAGATTCCTGCCTTACTCGTTACACCAGAATGAGGTTTAGATGAGACAGGGCTAGAGCACAGCACACAGTGCCACAGAACTAGCATATGTGTGGTTCTCTTCTCAGGGCTCCACATGCATTAACAGGGATGGGGATTTTAAGTAACCTGCCTTCGGTCACACTCTACTACAACCTTAAACATCCTAGAAGATGAAAACGTAGTTGATGAATTTTCACTTCTAGGTGGGTCTAAGATCAAAAGTCCATGAGGGAAAGCATGAGACCCAGAAATTTTTAAGTAAATATATATATATATATATGTATGTATGTATGATCACTAACCACCTCAATATAAAGTATAGTTACATCAAAAATAAACTAATTTAAAAAACTCAAAGACTGAGAACATTAACAACAAAAATGTTTTATAAATATAACAAGGAGTGAATTTCCTTGATATGTAAAAATCTTTTATAAATCAAGAAGTAAATTAGAAACATTAAAATAGAAATACGCTAATGACATTAGCAGGTAATTAATAGAAAAGCAATATGAATACCATGTAAACGTTGAAAGATTTACTTAAGCTTTCCTAAAATTAAATAATAATTTTGTTAAATAAATAATCTTAATAATTTATTTCTTAATAATCTTAATAATCTTATTAAATTTCCAACAAATTTAGAAAATGTATAATTTTGATATTCACATCAAAACCAACTGGTTGATAGTAAATCAATGCAACTATTATGGGAGGTGTGGAGTGTGCGTGTGTGTGTGTGTGTAATAAAATACATGGAGCATTTAGGAAATGGGGGGAGTTGAATTTTTGATTTGTAACTTCCTATTTTAAAGAGTTTGCCATAAATACATCTTAGTTCTGTTATTAAAATACTAATTCATTATTTTTAAAAGCAGCTTTTGGTGTTGCTAAAGATGTCATAGGAAAGAGACTTTAAAAAAGTAACTCAAAGCTTGTAGTTATTATTTCTATCAATCATTATTACTAAGCCACAATTTTTACAGTAAAAAGCTCATGTATTAAAATAACTTTATAGCAAAAGAACACATATTAAAACATTATTACAAGTATACTTTATTTTTTCATTTTCTTAAGAAATGTTCACTGAACGTAAACTCATATTACTTGAAATTTTCCAATTAAATATTTATTTTTATAACTAACATTTGCCTAAATTAAACCAAGCCCTTGTTATTTATATTATTATCAAAATACCCTTTTAAGATACTTCTTAAAAACCTTTTTAAAAGTTTTAAAACACTTTCCATATAATATTTATTAGAATTTTTCTACCCTTTGTTAATGAAAGGAAATGTCAGCACTTGTGAATGGAAGGAAAAATGACTATTATGACAACTGGGTTCTAGTTGTCTTATTACTGACTGTATGACACAAACAAAAGTCATTCAAATGCCTTTTCATCAGTATAGTAAAAAAACATGAGAGCTCATTGATCTCCACCTAAACTATAAACTCTTGGAAAGTACATTTTTGTCTTTTTCATAAATGAGCACCCACCCTTACAAAGATATATTAATTGAAGGCTCTCTATGATCTACTAATGTTTATTCAAATTGAGGGTTTATATTAGTACCACATTAGGTGAAAATGCAGTGACTTCTACTTATGTCTAAATCTTTTACTTCTCCTTCTCTGTGAGTCTCTATCATGGAAGTAAACTGAGGTAGTGCTGCCAACTCTTTCTTTGACAGAGGAGAACCACGCATTGGAGGATTAAGATCTGGTACTTATGAAACATGCATAAACACACACAGCCTTTTTCTCCCTGTGGGTCTGTAAAAGGAGACTTGATTTAGAAAAAGGATGTACTTATGTATTGAACATTCACTGGGAGATTGATCAAAAAGAATGTACTCTGTAGAAATAATTTATAATTATGATGGCATTTTATCATAATACACTAATTTATTACTCAATCTGCATTCATTGAAAGATGTACACAATGTACAGTTAAGTGGCCCAAATCCTCTGACCACTAAAAGGCAAAATAAAGTTTTTACTAGACTAAATTTTGAAGAATTTAACTTATAATTTTAACCCTGATCCATCCTCAGAAGAGACACTGGAAATGGTTACAGCCAAGATAGTCACTAAGCTTTGTGTCTTTCTAGTGAAGATGGGCCCATGAAAGAAAACTTCACTGACAGGTGATTCACTTTTCAACTGAAAGAACCTTCCTTCACTCTTCATTACAGAACATAGCTTCTAGGAGCTGAAAGTCCTTTGTCTGCAGACTCATTGAGAACAATGTGAACAAGCAGAATTTAATTTAACACATGAGCATTTTTCCTGATTTTAAAGACTGTCAAGGAAGCAGTTACTTTGACTTTACTTTATTCTTCCCCTGAGACCCTTCGGGAAGAAGTATGGTTCTTCCCTGAAATATCTCTTAGCAGCCTGATAAGTCAACACCTATTCCAGAAGAAAACTCTTTGTGTCTGAAAAACAAACTGGATTTAGGCTGACATGATGTTATTTGTAATTTTGATTGTTTCTACAGCTTGGTGTAAACTGATGACCTTGAAATGGTAATCTCCAATGATATATTTCAAGTTCAATGAAAACGTACTGAAGTGGAACTGAAGTGACTGAATGGAGTTACTGAGGCAGACATTAAATAGTAGCCCTCAAAAGGGCAAATATGAAAGAATAAGTTTTCTTTTATTATATTGCTTTTCTTCAGAAAAAGTCATACAGTATTTTAAACTTATTTCCTCCACCTAACTGCAAATGCTCAGCTATCTCTGGCACACAATTGTAAGTGAATCATTTTCTTAAAGCCATATGATGATCACTACTAAACTAAATGCTTTAGAAATTATCCAGTTGTAGAACTGCAGTATGAAAAGCTGTTCTTTAAAAGTTCTTGATAGTGCAGTTTGTTCAGTTCAAGCCAAGGAGTAAAAATCAGGTCAAGATGGTTAATTCCGCCTATCTATTTCAATTTCCATTTTTGCCTTTCAACAATACTGGCAATGATGGAAAGTGTGATGAGACAAATTCAGGATAAAATGATCTGGCCAAGTCCTTTGAATAGAAACAGAGAAATATCAGTCCATCCCTACAGTTAGATAATTTAAAAATTTTACATTTATGAAAATCCAAGGTACCCATTAAATAGTCAAATACCATAATATATGCTCAATAATAAAATGATTCAATAAAAAAATTTCAAGGAAATTAAGATTTACTGCATAGTTAAGAATTAATGCTTTCTCTCCTTTTATGTTTTTTTTCACCAAGATTCCTATTATTGTTAGCTATATTAAAATTTGTCTTGAGTTCACATGAAAGATGTAGAGCTGTCTGATCAGACACCTGGTTGTTAATGAAAATCAGTAACTGACCTGTGGCTGCAAGGAGGCTGTCAACAAGGAGGTGATGCAAACATGTAGAATAAAGGATGGTTTTAATTCTTTCTCCTGCCCACTCAGTCAATCACAATCTAAGGGAAGAGTCACTGCTATTGTGGTCTTGACATGCCATCAGCATACTTGATATATATCTTTAACTAGGCTCTAATTGGTGTTCACAGCTAGCACGCATAAGATAAACAGAACGATGCAATGATGCAGTTTTCTCATTTTTTTTTCTCTTTTACCTCCAAAATATATCAATTTGAAAGATTCTCACTTTTTAACTCTTT
Source organism: Eubalaena glacialis (assembly GCF_028564815.1). Classification (NCBI taxonomy): domain Eukaryota; kingdom Metazoa; phylum Chordata; class Mammalia; order Artiodactyla; family Balaenidae; genus Eubalaena; species Eubalaena glacialis. The sequence goes on along the minus strand of NC_083731.1, from coordinate 36,710,074 downwards.
GTTGACTCTTTCTTTGGAACTAAATAGTCTCTTATAAATGTCTTAGTCTAAGCTGAAGGGACCCCTGTTTGCCTGCTGCCATGCTGGATGCAGGACAGCACAGTGGGACTGCCTTGTGTCAAGAAGAGATCAGTGTCTCTCAGAATCTTGATTCCCCTTTAACCAAAGCAAAGGAGTGCTTCTTATTCATACGCTTGTGCCTGTCAGTCTCCTGCCCTAACATTCTAGTCTTCTTTCTCTGCAGTATGATTGTACAATATCTCCTCAAATATAGACGGTCCTAGCTTTGCATGGTTCTGGTATGAATAAATTTCAGTTACCATGGCTTAGTTAAATAAAACAGCCCCTCCCAGTTTTAGTTACCACAACATATTAACTGTGAATAACTGCATAAAATACAAACTTTGCTACTAGCTCTTCAGTCCACAAATCACTACTTAAATAACAGATGTACCTCATGATCAGTAACAAATCACCTCACTTTTTCCAAAGTCTGCAGGTGATTGGTCATTGCACTTCTGTTGCTGAGTTCATGCACAGACCCTTGTGTTGCTTTTTTGTCTCCTATGATAAACTCACTGTCATTTAAAAATAAAAAAGATAATTGAAGAAAGTATTTGCCAACAAAGAAGTTAAGTGGAGCATATAAAGAAAAAAGTGAGAACACTGAAAGTGATATTACAGTAGATACACATACTTCCATACCCAGTTGGTTGAGGATGGCTCCTGGAGCTTTGTTTGCACAGTTGGGTTTCCTGTGTAAGGGTCATGTAGTCTGAGCTTGCTCCCAGTACCTCAAAGAATGTTCCTAAGAGGATAAACAGGTAGACCAGAAGGCTGCTTATGGTGGGACATTGTAAACATGTACAGAAACTGTCCACCCCAGCTGCCAATAAATTAGAGTTGGGTCAAGGGAATATACATTTGGCACCACAAGTTTCCTAGAAATATGATATAGAGATTTATTTTCTTCTATAACAGAGGTTGGAAAACTTTCTTCCATGAAGGGTCAGATAGTAAAAAACAGAGCCTTTGTGGGTTTCCTTATGGGTCTCTTTGTTGCAACCATATGGACATTATAGACTGAAAGCAACTGTAAACAATAGGCAAACAAATGAGTGAGTCACAATTAAATTTTATGGACATTGAAATTTGAATTTCACAAAATGCTAATATTCACTAAATTCATCATGACATATCATTCTTTGTTTGATTCTTTTCAACTACTATAATGTATAAACCAAAGCCATACAAAACAATCGGTGGGTTAGTTTTGGCTTTTAGTCCATTGTTTGCCAGTCCTTACTCTTAAAATACCAATAAAATATAAATATTTGGAGAAAAAGACACCCAACAAGTGTTTATTGGTCATAATAAATCAAAGAACTCTTCCTTTTAGAAAAAAATTTATTAAATTTTCATATAGCAATTTGTATACCAGATTTAACTAATCAGGGTGGCCTTTCTCAGCCAACCTTCATAAAAATAGCAGCACTCTTCCCTTATCCTGTTCTTCCCATGCCCTTTTTTCTACTTTATATTTCTTGATAACTAGTCATCGCATAAACTAAACTAACTTGTATATTTGTTTTTAATCTGCTGAATATAATTTAAACTACAACAGACCAGGGACTTTTCCTGTTTGGTTTACCAGCACTGAGAACAGTGACTGGAGATTAGTAGGTATTCAATGAATATTTGTAGCAGAATTAGATAATCCAAAAAGGATGAATTAATAACCTGGGAACCCAAGAAATGCTGGGGAACTGGCAGTAGAATGGATACAATTGTAACTCAATTTCATAATTAGTACTTTCCAATTTGGGGGGCAGAAATTTTAAAAATCAACAAAATCTATTTTTTTTCCTAATTTGGAGAAAAAAAGTAACATTAACAGAACAATCAGAAAGTCACATTTTCTGTTCAACACGTGAGTACCTATAAAAATTATTCTAATTTAATAGAATTATAATTAAACTGCCAAACATATGAAACCATTATTATTCATGCCTATGCTTCAAAGGTAGACCTAGGCAATGGTCACCCTTACAGATTCCTGTAAAGAAGCCACTTAAAAGGAAATTGTAATTATGTACACAAAAAATACCTCTGACTAGAATGTAATGACAATAGATCAAGTAAAGATTAAGAATAGTATAATATGTGAACATAATTTATTTGTATAATTGTTATAAAACATTTATTTGATTATAGTAAAGAATAATAGCTATTTTAAAATTCTTTTAATCTGATAAATATTAAATTGATACTGACATTGAAATTTTGATATATATAAAATGTAGAAAACAATGGCTAATATATAGAGTTAAATATATATGTGCAAATCAGACGTGCAAAAGCATAACTATATTTTTTTATAGGTATACACATGTTGTTCATTAATTCCTTTCAAAAGGAACTTTGTCTAAAAGTCAAAAGCTTACTAATGAGACCTTTCTTGGCTGGATTTGTTCTGTGAACTGTAAAAGTCTTAACCCTGAAAACTAGAGTTTTAAATGTGAAAAAAATTGCCAGCAATGAATAATATGTAACATTTCAAAAGATTACCTCCACCATTATTTATTGACTCAGCATTCAGTTAAGTTTTTTACATGTGTCCTTGTCTTGATATTTGTCATGGTGTCTCAAAGAGGTATGTGATATTATTCTCATTATATATATGAGGAACACCAACATTTGGAATACTTAATTATGTTGCTAAAGAATACAAGGCTTACACAGTTCTGTTTTAATTTTACTAAAATAAGTAAACATCACTCATCAAGTAGTATTTGAGGTTGTTAGTGAGGAATTAGGCTTTAAAGGCTGTACACCAGCCAGAAGTCCTAAAATAACTAAAATTGTTTTCATTAAAATCCCTTACATTTCTACTAAATGCACATTAGTATGGATTTAGACAAATATACACACAGATATATAGCTGTACTTTGAAAAGTTTAAATTTAGTGTGGAAACATTCTTTGTTGGGTATTTCTTTGTTGTTGATACAAAATAAAATACCTAGTTTTCTTTTGTATAGTTTGTTCTTATATAAAATAAAAAGTAAGTAATTAAATGCATAATGATACTCCCAGCACAACACAGATACTGGAACTTTCTGAGGCATCAGCATTTTCACTTCTCCCATCTCTTGCTTACTCCAGAGAAATTGAGGTTGACATCACACCTCATCATTGAAATGATTATCTCTATCTCTTTCAGCAGGTATGGTTGGATTCCTTGAGTAATATGTATAGTTAATATGACTCAAGTGTAACAGAGTAAATTAAATGTGCTTATTCCCTGTGATATTTATTCATGAATTTTGCTCTTGGTATTAAATCATCTCTTGATGGGTATATCATTATGTGTATAGATCATTATCTACAAGTCTACATGAGCATTTCTGAACCACATTAGTGCTGCATGATCTTAAAAGGAATTTTTAAAAGTCAGACATCAAGACTACCTGAGTGTGAAACAGAACTAACATAAAATTCTTCAAAAGCTTTGACATTAAATAAAAATACATCTGATAATTCCAGTATTTCAAAGAATATTTCATATGCAAAAAAATATCCCCAAAAGCCTAGGTTGTTATCCAACATGTGAAATGTTATTACTAGTAGAACAAAAACCATGAAAAAGCAAATAGGTTTAGTAAAGAATAGCCATAGAGAAAATAGCATATTTTTGTGATTTATTTACTTATATATTTGTATGGTTTTCAAGAAGCAAGAATATTTTTTTCGTGATTTTTTTTCCACGCATATTTTTTGCAAGTCATGTTATAATGTCTATAACATTGGTTAATGTATCTCTTATTCATGAAAGTGCAGTGGTCACAAAAAGTTACTTGTACATGACTGCTCACAGCAGTTTTACCTATAATAGCTAAAACTGGAAATATCCCAGGTGTTCATCAGCAGGAAACTGAATAACCAGATTACTATTAAGGAATTCAAAAGAAAGAATGAATTATTGATATACATAACACCATGGTAGAGTCACCAAAGTATGCTGGTTGACAGAAAGTTTAGATAAAGGCATATGAAATGTGTGATTGCATTCATATGAAGTTTAAGAATAGGCCAAACTATTTTAAGTAGAAAGAAATTCAGAGAAGTGGTTGTCTTGGAGATGTGGAAGCTGGGGACTGACTAGGAAGGGATATGAGGGAACTTGCTGGGGTAATGGCAATGTTTTCTATCTTGTAAGGACTTTGAATTATATAAATATATGTATTTGTCAAAATTCATTTAAAGGTACACTTAAGATTTGTGCATTTCATTGTATATTAATATTGTCCAAAAGCTCTAAAATAATATTGAAATCTAGTTAATAATATGATGATGTGTCCAGTATGAAGTGTATTTATGTCTACAACTTTCAAATGTATTAAAAATATGATAGATGAGTAGAGGAATAATAGTTGGATAAATATGTATTAAAGCAAATGTAGCATAATTTTAACTGTAAAATCTAGCTGAGTATGTGGAAGTTAACTGAATGATTCTTTTAAATTTTATATATGTTCAAAAATTTTGTATTATTTTGGGAAAATGAAAACAGATGTCTTTAAGATAACTGGATTGGTGTAATAAAAGTGGCAAGAACACAATGCTAAGGTATTATAGATGAGGGATAAATAAGGCTAACTGGGAAGCCATGGGTGGGAGAATATTACAATAGGGTTAGACAAGCAAAGAAAGAGGGATAAAAGGAAAAAGACACTGACGCATCAGACAATATATGTGTGTGGGTAGTACTGCAACCAGTGTGGAGCTTCAAATCTGAGGAAGTGAGTTGTGAAATTTGATAAAGATTAAAAGTATCCTTCAAGACATTTATGATGGAGAGAAAAATAGGAAAAAATTGGTGGTTAAATTTGGAATGATAGCTGGTGAAGGATAGATGTTGCACTGGTAAAGAATATTGGGCTCTACCTGGGGGAAGGGGGCCTAATGAAGGTTTTTATTTTATTATTTTATTTATATCTTTGTGTTTTAATGATCATGCTAAAAGTTGTGATAAGTTACTTTGGAAGTAATAAGCTGGATGAGTAGGATTGGAGAGAGACTGGAGGTAGGGAGATCATTATCTAGTTTATTAATGTGTTGTCAGGAAAAACGGTCCATTTGATAAACACGTGAATTACTCCAGGTCTGCAGGCATAAGATGATAAAGCTTCAACTAAAGTAGTAGAAATGCTGATGTAAATCAGACAGTCCCTGATAACTGATTAACTATAGAGAGCAGAGTAATTCTGACAACTAAAGTTTGAAGTCAAGTTAGGTGGAAGTACTAATAGTAGGGTATAGTCTAGATATTAACAGTTTTTTTTTATAGTAGGAAATATAATTACCTGTGTTGAATTGTAGAACTTTTTATTTAATAATTATACCATGTATTTCAGCCTAGAAATGTTTAATCCCATAAAAAATAGGATTTTTATATTTCATATCTAAAAGTTGCTTTTTTCATATGGATAATTTGTTCTTTGAGGAAATAATATATGCATAAAAGTTAAATTTTAAAAAATGAGTGTTTTAGAGCATATTTAATTTTTTCAATTACTTTCTTATGTATTTCTTAAAATAATAAAATAAGGTTTATTTACCTGTCCTGGGATTTTTTCTTCATTCTGTACACTAGAGAACTAGTCCCAAACTTCAGTAAAATCATAAATAAAAATCACATATTAAGAATTAAAAGTATGTCAGTATTTTATGCTGATATTTTAAAAAGTCACTTTGAGCACATCTCATCATTAATAGGTTAAAGGTGGGAAAAAGTGTAGAAGAAAGAACACCAATTTTGGAATTACACAGATCCCTAGATTTAAACTCTACCTTAATTTTAACTACTTACTAAAAGGTAAAAATTAAGAAGTTTCTTAATCTCTGTCAAAATCAGAATGATCAAGAATATACTCTCAACCTAAATTTGCTGTAAAATGTAAATGAAATTTTGTATATAATGGTGCTTGGAAGTTGGTAAAGTACATGTCATTGGTGGGGGGGGGACAAGATGGCAGAATGGGAAGATCCTGGGCTCCCCTCCTTCCACAGACACACAAAAATTACAAAAACACATACAGCAACTATTTCTGAGAATGACCTGAAAACTATCAGAAAAGATTTTCCACAACTAAAGATAAAAAGAGGAAGCCACATTGAGATGGTCAGGAAGGGTGCAGATGCAGTATGCCTGGGACCCGCACCCCCAACACTGGAAACCAGGGGTAGGAAGGATATCATATTTGTGGTGGTCCTCCCTGAGAAACAAAGGCTCCAAACCCTACATGAATCTCCTGAACCCTAGGGACTTGCACTGGGAAGACAAGCTCCCACAATTTTAGACTTTGAAAACAAGCAAGCTTATGTCCAGGAGAGGCAGAGGGCTATAGGAAACCAAAATTTGCTCTTAAAGGTGCATGCAAAACTCACTTGCTCTGAGTCCCAACACAGAAAAAAGCACCTGAGTCATACTGAGGAGATTAATTGATTAATTTTAAGGTGTGTTTCTGAGGGGTTGGGAGCTGTTAGAACTTTCTCTGGGTATAGAGGAGCTGGCAAGGGCCAGTCTTTTTTTTTTTTTCCATCATCCTCTACCTAGCTGACCCTGTGCTGATAGGTGTCATTTCTTACTCTCCCCATGTAACTTACTTGCACAAATCAACCCACCCCAGGTTCACCTGTGGACCTGACAAAGGCAGTGTTCCTCCAAAGTGGCCACCTACCAGACCCAACAACCAACTTCAGCTGGCAGCAGAGACCATCCAAAGCAGCTCCTTTCACCACCAGTCCTGGCAGGCACACTTGACTGGCAGTACAGCCTATCCAAGGTGGCTCTCCACTCTGACAGACTTGGCAGGTGCCCTTGACCAGCACTGATATTCCCCTGAAGGTGCTCTCACACCAGAAGCCAGTCACACACAACAGAGTGCATGCAACATTTGTGGCAAGGCCTTTCAGCTAGATGCATGGCAGGCAAGTCCCACACACTAGCTATACCCACAGCAATCACAGCCCAACCACAACAGGAGGGCACCTGCAGCCCACACAGGGGAAAATCCTGGGGCACCTGGCTCTGGCAACCAGGCAGAACAGTGCTACTGGGTCTGATAGGACACCTCTACTCAAAGCCATTCTTTTAAGACCAAGAGATGTAGCTGATCTACCTACTGCATAAGAACAAACACAAAGAGTTAGGCAAAATGAGACAAAGGAATATGTTGCAAATGAAAAAACAAGACAAAGCCTCAGAAAGAACAAAAAAGCTAAATAAAATGGAGATAAACGATCTTCCAGGAAAAAGAGTTCAAAGTAATGGTCATAAAAATGCTCACTGAGCTCAAGAAAAGATGAAGGAACACAGTGAGAACTTCACCAAAGAGATAAAAATATAAAAAAGAACAAATTAAAACTGAAGAATATAATAACTGAAATGAAAAATACACTAGAGGGAGTCAACAGCAGATTAGATGTTGCAAAAGAGTGGATCAGTGATCTGAAAGACAGGTTAGTGTAAAAGACCCAATCAGAATAGTAAAAAGAAAAAAAGAAACCAAAAGATGAGAATAGTTTAAGGGAGCTCTGAGACAACACCAAGCATACTAACATTAGCATTATAGGCTTCCCAGAAGAAGAGAGAGAAAAAGGGACAGAAAAACTATTAGAAGAAATAATGGTGAAAACATCCCTAAACTGGTGAAAGAAACAGACATCCAAGTCCAGGAAGCACAGAGAGTCCCACAGATGAACCTATACCATGACAAAATTATATAACCATCTCAATAGATGCAGAAAAAGCTTTTGCCAAAATTCAACATTCATTTAAGATATAAAAACTCTCAACAAAGTGGGTGTAGAGGGAACATACCTCAACATAATAAAAGTTATATATGACAATCCCACAGAAGTATCATACTCAATGGTGAAAAGCTGAAAGTATTTCCTCTAAGATCAGGAACAAGATAAGGATGCCCTCTCTTTCCAGTTCTATTCAACATATTATTGAAAGTTCTAGCCACAGCAGTCACACAAGAAAAAAGAAATAAAAGACATTCAAATTGAAAGGAAGTAAAACTGTCACTGTTTACAGATGACATGATATATATTTAGAAAACCCTAAAGACTCCACCAAAAATATTAGAACTAATGAATTCAGTGATGTAGCAAAATATAAAATTAAAATACAGAGATATGTAGTGTTTTCATACACTAAAAATGTTCTATCAGAAAGATAAATGAAGAAAACAATGTCATTGCAACAGAATCAAAAAGAATAAAATACCTAGAAAAATTTAACCTAAAAGGTGAAAGATCTGTACTATGAAATCTATAAGACACTGATGAAATTGAAGACAACACAAAAAAATTGAAAGATATACTGTGCTCATGAATTGGAATAATTAATATTGTTAAAATGTCCATACTACACAAAGCAATCTATGGATTCAATGAAATCCCTACCAAAATACCAATGGCATTTTTCACAGAACTAGAACAAATAAACCTAAAATTTGTAGGGAATCACAAAAGACCCAAATAGCCAAAATAATCCTGAGAAAGAAGAAAAAGACTGGAGGTATTATGCTCCCTGATTTCAAAGTATACTACAAAGTTATAGTCATCAAAACAGTATGGCAGTGGCATAAAAACAGAAACATAGATCAATGGAACTGGATAGAGAGCTCAGATATAAACTTACACTTATATGCTCAATTAGTCTATGACAAAGTAAACAAGAATATACCATGGGGAAAAGACAGCTTCTTCAATAAATGTGTTGGGAAACTGGGCAGCCATATGCAAAAGAATCAAACTGGATCATTTTCTTACACAATATACAAAAATAAACTCAAAATGGATTACAGACTAAAATGTGAAACTTGAAACCATAAAATCCTAGAAGAAAAAGTGAGCAGCATGCTTTTTGACATCAATCTTAACAATATTTTTTTGTATATGTCTCCTCAGGCAAGGGAAACAGCAGTAAAAATAAACAAAAGGGACCACGTCAAAGTGAAAAGCTTTTGCACAGGGAAGGAAACTATCAAAAAAACAGAAAGGCAACCTACTGAATGAGAGATGATACTTTCAAATTATATATTCAGTAAGGGGTTAAAATCCAAACTATATGAATCCAAATCATAGAATTCAATATCAAAAACACAGCCTGATTAAATAATGTGCAGAGGACCTGAACAGACATTTTTCCAACGAAAATATACGAATGACCAGAAGACACATGAAACAATGCTCAATATCACTAATCATCAGGGAAATGTAAATGAAACTCATGAGATTTTGAGATCTTACACCTGTCAGAATGGCTATCATCTAAAATACAACAAATAACACATATTGGTGAGGATGTGGAGAAAAGGGAACCCTTGTATACTGGTTTGGGGAATGTAAATTGGTGCAGCCACTATGAAAAACAATATGGAGTTTCCTCAAAAAATTAAAAATAGAACTTCCGTATTACTCGGCAATTTCACTTCTTGGTATTTACCTAAGGAAAATAAAAACACTAAATCAAAAAGATATATGCATCCCTATGTTCATTGCAGCATTATTTACAATAGCCAAGATATGGAAACAACTTAAGTGTCCACAGATAGATGAATGAATAAAGAAGATGTGGTATACATATGCAACCAAATAATACTCATCCATAAAAAAATGAAATCTTGCCATTTCAAAAGCATTGATGAATCTAGAAGATAACATGCTAAGTGAAGTAAGTCAGACAGAGAAAGACAAATATTCACTTATATGTTTACTCTAAGGAAAAAATCAAATGAACAAACAAAACAAAAACAGACTCATAGATACAGAGAACAAATAGCTGGTTGCCAGAGGAGAGGGAAGTGGAGGTTTGGGCAACATAGGTGAAGAGAATTAAAAGGAAAAAACTTCCAGTTATAAAATAAACATCACAGGGATGTAGTATATTATATAAGGAATTTAGTCAATAACACTATAATAATATTGTATGGTTATATATGGTTACTAGAGTTACTGCAGTCATCATTTCATAATGTGTTTAAATGTGAAATCACTATGTTGTACACCTGAAATTAATATAATATTGTACATCAACTATACTTCAATCAAAATATGTATATAAATTATTGATGAAATAATTTTATCATTCCCAAATGATCAGTTACTGAGGATAAATAATAGATTCATAATAATTGTTTATTATTATATTGAGGGGTACTTCTGGGAAAATTATTCGGGTAATGGCAATCTTCTGTTTACAATTTGTCTTTAAAATCTTCCAAAGATTATAAATAAAGGAGAATTTAATAGTTATACAAAGTTTATATTAATAAATAGTATATACACACACACATACATGTGATTTTTCATTTTAGATATTTACTAAAATTAGCTAAATAGGTTGTAATTTAAGTATGGTAGATATTTACTGAAAGCCTACTCTAAGTAACAATTCTTTCTGATGTTAGGAATGTAAAGTTCCTGTCTCCAAGTTGCTTATAATTTAGAAAAGGGAATTAATCTATTATATTAGAACAAATATGCTCATGAATTTATACTTGTAGTTCTGAATATTTGTTAACAATGCCTCAGATCCAAGATATGTATTGATTTCTATTTAAGCTCAGGCATGAATTTGAATTGTATTTGCTATGGGAAGAATATGTAAGGATTCAATCAAATTGTTAGTGAGTCATCATCTACATTGTAATCAGAACTGCTCTAACTTATTACATGATATAATATAATACTTTGAGGTAGAATTATTATCTTCATTTAGAGATGTGGAAGTTACATGTGAATATAGTATTACCAAATTTGTGAATATTCAAACACTATCAAACCATGGAAACATCAATGGTATACTTTATAAATATGTAAAAAGTGGGGAAATGTCAGGTTTGCTAATAGTTTAATTCTAAACAAAATCCGTACTCTCCAAAAAGTATAGGGCATAAAACAAGTAAAATAATCTATGGAGAAAAAAATCAGGATACAAAAGAAAAAGGAGGCTTCTGCTTGTTAGAGAATGGAAGACACACCAAAGTGCCCTCTAATTAAAATACCAGTAAATCTGGGCAAATTGCAACAATAACATTAATTTTTTGCATTGCTGGATTGAAAGTAAGAAAAAACTCCAAGAAAAAACCTTCAGCCGAATAGTTGAAGAACAGTGAGGTGAAACCTGGGATAGAGTTTGCTACCTGAGTACAAAAGCCAGCATTTCCTTGGAGTGGATGTCCACACCTACGGTAGGATCTAGAGCATCTGTCTTGGGCCTAACATGAGGTGGGAGAATGATCCAGAGACTTTACATTAGGCCTGGAGCGTTGAAGATGGCTGCCAAGGCTATATGTCACTGGTGGCCCTGGTTCTTTGTTAAAGCTGACTCATGCTTGCTAGAGGAAAGTGTGAAAAGATTTTAATGTAAAATGGAACCCGAAAATATGAAATAGATAATCTCGCGCATGCTCCCTGAGGGAGATAACACAAGAACTGAGAGACTGATTTCCCACAAATGCCTGATTTAAAGACCAAAATTTACCAATGACCATCTGCCAAGAATCTCTCCCCATCCTCAAGCCAGTAAACTAACTTCTTGGATTCTGGCTGGAGTCTTCCCTCTTTGCATTCCTTGCCCATAAATACAGCCTGCCCCAAACCCTCAGTGGACCAGCCTGTAGCTTGCTAGTGATTGCATTTCCGGAATTACAATTCCTCTGCTCTTCCAGAACAAACTCAATTTCTGGTAATTCCAGCTTGCCTCAGTTTACCTCTGTATGTAGGTTGACAAAATCATGTCCAATTAGGACCTGAAAGCTCCACAGAGTAATAAAATTAACTATAACTTCAAAATAATCTTACCTAACACTCAAAGAATCAAACTAACATGAATGAGACTTGTCAGAAACAACAAACAATAGACTTAGACTCTCAAGCTTTTAGATGTTGGAGTTACTAGCTACAGACTATAGAATAAACCTGTGAAATATTTAAAGAAATAATAGATGAAATTTTTCAAAAAGCACGTAAGATGAGAACATCAACAACATTATCATATTTATCTCAAAAAAATTCAAAGAGAAGTTTCATAAATGGACAATGTTGAAATTACAAATTTGCAGGGGCCTCTGCTGTTAAGTATGATGGATTAACTTGTATCAAATGAACTATCTCCACAAGAATAACTATAAAGTGATAGTCTTAGAATACAAAATTTAGCTGTTTAAAGACATTAGAGATTAAAAAAGATATCAAACACTTAGGAGGACAAATCCCAGATAGAAGGGATGAGAATTGAAATGAGCCCAACATCCTTTGCCATTTTCCCCTTGGGAAATGACTGATTCACAGGCAACACTAGGCTGAGAGTCCTTGAAGTACTTGTTGGCCCAGGCTCGCTGGTAGCCTTATGCGGCTGGGGAGACACTATCTGTAGTTCAGGGCAACCAAGGTAGTCAGGATTTTAGACTCAGAAAACAGAATGACAAGGCATCATTGCTTGTCTTCTGGGCACTTGCTAATTTGTAAGACATATACAAGGAGAGACAGAAATCCAGGCAGAAAATGGAAGCTAAGATGCTAAAAATTAGATAGAACTGGTTCTTCTGAGGTGAAAATAAAATGGCATTCAGGGCCCAATAAAGACCAATGGCCTTGATATACATACTGAAAGCAAACCAGGAGTAGGGCGACCCTCACAGATAGTACATCTTAGCCTCAAATTATCTAATGCTTGTTTGGAAGAAGGTGTTTTGCTCTTACTTAAGTGTCTGTCAAAAGGAAAGTTATCTCTGAGAGAACTTAAGGTTGTCCATAGCCTCTCTATATTCTCATACACAGTGTTCATCATTCTCTCCAAAATTGCCAGGTTTGCTATGCTACCTACTAGATGTTTACAGCAAACTTGTAAAATATTTAAATTATGCCTCATAAAATAGACAAAATGAGAAAAGCACCTCATAAGCTATTTCTATTGAACTTTATGCTAAATACTGTAGGCAATTAGTTCAAGAAACTGAAATAAAATATGTAACAATTGGAAAAATAGGGAACTAATATGTCACTCTTCAGCAGTATATTTGATGATTAAATACATAAAAAATTGAAAATACAAAAACATTCAATTTCATTACTAAAAGGAGAAATATAATGTAATGACAAGGACATGGGGTTCATTATACTATTTTTTCTACTATTATGCAAAAATTTTTAATAATAAAAAGGTTTTTTAGATAGAAAATTTGTTGACAAGACCCTAAAAATGGCACTATTTCCATAATTTGGTGCTACTATAAATTCTTAAAAACTTTCAAGAAAGAAGTCAGCTCATATGTCGCAAAAACTTTACCTTCCCACCCAGTAATTTTTCAGCCAGTTATCTGCATAAACACTCAAAGCTTAGGAAACACTCTTAATGTATGCAGATACTAATGATGGTGTTATTTATAGAAAATAAAATGGATTATTCCACCAAAGTGTTTGATAATAGGATTAAGCTCAAGTAAACCGTGGCATTTTTCACGTGAATAAGAATTAGTAAGGTACTTGAAATGATGTACTTAAAAAATTTAATGAAATATAAATTTACACATATAATATCATTAATAAATTAAAGCAACAAAATAATAACTCTTAGGTATGTTAATAAATCTAAATATACCTATATTTAGATACCAGAGTGAGAGAGATGAAGACAATTGTAAATAGGTAATCTCTGTATAAATGTAGATATAGAGTTATGTCTGTATAAAAACATGTATAGAGGTTCCCTGGTGGCGCAGTGGCTGAGAATCTGCCTGCCAATGCAGGGGACACGGGTTCGAGCCCTGGTCTGGGAAGATCCCACATGCCGCGGAGCAACTAGGCCCGTGAGCCACAACTACTGAGCCTGCGTGTCTGGAGCCTGTGCTCCGCAACGGGAGAGGCCACGACAGTGAGAGGCCTGCGCACCGCGATGAAGAGTGGTCCCCGCTTGCCGCAACTGGAGAAAGCCCTCGCACAGAAACGAAGACCCAATACAGCCAAAAATAAATAAATAAATAAATAAATTTATTAAAAAAAACCAAACATGTATACACACACACACACACACAAACACACACACACACACACACACACATTTACAGAGAAATTTGGAAAAGAAAATATGCCACTCTGTTAACAATGGTAACAATGATTATATTTAAGTTATAAGCTCATAGTTGGTTTTCCTTTTCTTATCTATACTACTGTATATTTACCAGATTTTCAATATATGTTCATAATTAGAATGAAAGAAAATGAATTTTCAAAAAATACAATTTCTATGAGTACAAAACCAAATTATTTTTATTTGCGTGGAATTTTCTAATAATTAACCAACATCAGAAAATAAATCCAATAGAGACTTTTTGATACAAATATTTTCCAGTAACCAATAGCACCAAATTTTATTTCATAGCTTACATGAATCATACATTAGTATGAGACATTTCAAGCACTTGAGAATAAGCAATTAGTGTTTTACTTTTAACTCAACCTTCTAAAGGATTTATGATGATTCCTATGTGATTTGTAATAAAATTCTTACCAAAACAAGGGCATATTTATTGATACAATTTACTGCATTGTTTTAAATCTGCATTTGATTTCAGTTGAAAGCATTTAAAAAATGTGTTCTCCTAATAAAAATAGTTTTTAAAAATTTATTGACTTTTTTCCATATTTAATTTTATATGTCCCCTCATTTTTCATTCATAGTAGAACAAACATGAATAAATATATTAATCATTTTAATTGGCCTTAAATATGCTATAAATTACTACATCGTTAAAGACTTATTTTTCAGTATTTTCCAGTATGGCAGCGAATTAAATCATACTTTCCAAGAGATACTGCTAACTTCGTTTATGACTTGATTCTTTTCTCTCATATAATTCATGTGATTCCCAACCCTTGAATGTTGTTTGTATTGGTATAAAAGGCATTTAATTTCTACATAATGCTATTCATATAAATGCCACTGATATGAATATCTTGTTGTCCTATCTTCTTCCCTATGTCACATCACTATTATGTCATAGAACCACTATAGTCCATGCCTCGAAAGTTCCTAGATGGCTTGGCCTTAGTCCATAATGTGATAAGGAAAGTCAGTCCAGATTGCGGCTGAGTTCTCTGATGGTCTCTTTGGCACTGAACAAACATGTTGGAATGCTGTGTATTAGTTTAGCCTCTTTACAGTTAATCACTGTAATTGTTACAGAAACACAATATAGTATTGAGAAAGGGTAAATTAGACTAGAGATTTTAAGTGACATTCCTGGATTTGAACAGGCATCTCTCTGATTGCAAAGACTACTTTCTTCACTCGGAACATCACCTGCTTTCTATGATGTCTAGATTTCAATTCGGAATCTATCATGCTTAGCCTTTCCCTGAAATCTGCTGTGTCTTTCCTCTACTACCATGTGGCTTTCATTTCTCCACTGGCTATATTTCAGCCATAAAGGATTTCTCTCCATTTTTGAAGATGTCACACTTCTTTAGCTGTAAATCCTCACATTTGATGTATCTCTAGTCTGGAATTTACCACCACACCTACTCTGCTGCTCCAGTAATGTGCTAAACTAATTCCTAATAATTCTTTAGATTTCAGCTAAAAACAACAACAACAACAAACACTTTCTCTGTATTTCTCTACTTTTCTAGACTAGACTAGGTTGGCTCCCAAGCATTATACTGATTGCACTCGCAAGTCCATTCTTGTAACACTCATTTTATTCACAAATATTTTGTTTACTATTTGCTTTCTTAGAGTAACTTGGAAGCTCTGTGAGGTAGGGGTAATATTCATAATGTTCACAAGTTCTTAACACAGAGCCGGCACAGAATAGATGTGCAAAAAGTGCATCATTATAGGATGCATGTATGTGTGGATATAAGAAGAAAAGAGGGGAAAGGAGAGAAAAATGCTCTGAATTTTCTTAATATTTACAGAAAATCTGCAAGGGTTGTACTCATAGTTTATCAATCCCATAAAATATCATCTGAATCCCAGTAACTGTGGAGCTGAAGAGGAATTCAATAAAATGTTTATATAGCCTTATGAGGCACAATATAAATATGTAAATAATTCCAAAAAAACACACTAAATATTGCATATCATTGTATTGTATTATAACATATTGTATTATATTGTATTGCATTATTTTTCAAATTAGTCATGCAAATTCCAATGTTTTGCTATATTTTTTTCTTTTGATTTCCCTGCCTCTTTTTACATTTTAATTTTCCTCATTACCTTTCAAGAAAAGAAAACACAATTTTAAGATAAAATCTTAATGCCTATTTAGAGATAGCACAAGTTAATAAGGTGTAGAAAACACCTTTTAAGCAGTAAAAGCACAATGCAAATACAAGGGATTAACTTGAAAATGTCCTAGTTGTTCTTTAAATCTCTTGAAACTGGTAAAGTTTCTCTTGCAGCAGGAAAAGTAGGTTCTCTGAGGTTTGGTAATATCAGATTTTTATCTAAGTTATGGGATATATTTAATGTCCAATTCCTAGAGGGCTGAGGATATGGTAAGAATTCCTAAAATTTCCTTCATTTTTTTTTTCTATTTTATTGCTGATTTAATCAGGAATATCTTTTTAAACCCCTTGTTTTGTCACACTCTTTTAATCTTCTGGACTACTGGATAAGTGGAATAATAGCTAAATAATTAGTAGTGTTCAATTATAAAATGAAAGATTCAGAATCCCTAAGAAAGTTCAATTTCTTAAGAATTTCTTCAGTCTCAAAAGACTGCTGTGTAAGATTAGAGAAATTCAAATGCTGGCAAAGAGCTTAACTCAATAGACCCCCCTATACTCATGTTCTTTTATGCTATGGCAATTGTATTTAAAGTCATTAAATTTAAAAATTTAAATTAGTCATGTCTTTTGGCTCTTCATAGCATAGTGATTTTTATACTAATGTTAATTTATTGCTTATTGTTCAGTTCTAGTCACTGGCTGGCCTGATTTCATCAATGTTCTTTATTTTTTAAATGATATGTGCATATTTACAAATGGAATTGATCTTATACAGGCATTTGTTCTGTAGAATGCAGTGTTCTTGAAAAGCAAATGTCATTCATTTGACCTTAAAATTTGATAAGCATGTATAAAATCACTGTCCTTTTATTGATATTTACTTTTACAGGTAAAATGAACTTATTAAAATGTTACAATAAAGTTTGCATGCTTCTGCTCCAAGAGATGGCAAATTATATCATGTGCCGCATGTTATTTAGTATTTATTACTCTTATAAGGACAACATGGATACAGGTTAATAGATTTGTTTTCTAAGCTGGAAAAACATTTTTGGGGACATTTCAATATAATTTCTGGCTATTTTTGAGAGAGATTTGTATCTAAGATATTTTGTTTCACCACTTTATAAAAGAGGGTGTTAAAGCACTATATCTTTTGAGGGGGAAATTTTTGACATGGTCTCTTAAATAATAACATTAAAGAAGGAGCTGGAAGTGGAGAGAGACAGGGAGGGAGGGAGGGAGATTGATGCCATTTCCTTAGTTCTTAAAGTGCCAAGTCATTCACCCTTTTTAACTAATAGTTAAGCTCTTGAATATATATGTTAATATTCTAATGCTCATTTAATGGGATAATCACTAGAAATCAATAGCCCAGCAAATAGGAGTAAAACTGCAAAAAATTAAACTAGTGAAAATCATTTTATAGCCACAGATATCTTTTATTTATTTATTTATTTATTTATTTTTGTCTGTGTTGGGTCCTCGTTTCTGTGCGAGGCCTTTCTCTAGCTGCGGCAAGCGGGGGCCACTCTTCATCACGGTGCGCAGGCCTCTCACTATCGCGGCCCCTCCCACTGCGGAGCACAGGCTCCAGACGCGCAGGCTCAGCAATTGTGGCTCACGGGCCCAGCCGCTCCGCAGCATGTGGGATCTTCCCAGACCAGGGCCCGAACCCGCGTCCCCTGCATCAGCAGGCAGACTCTCAACCACTGCGCCACCAGGGAAGCCCCAGCCACAGATATCTTCTTGACAAATAAAAAATGGGAAATGTGTGTTGTTCTCTACTGATTACCTGAATTGTTTCCCTTTGCCTCCTATTTTGGGATCTCACTTCACAGTAGTTGAGGTAAGTTCTGTTGCTTCCTCCTGATTCTTTAACAACAGAGTTCCTTTAATAGAGCTTGACTATGTGGTCACACTGTATGGTTGCCAACTGTATTTTTTACGTGTATATTAAATGTATTATGGATAATTATGCCACCTATTAGACACAAACATAGGACACTTACATTATTTGTCTTGTGTACTTGTTCAGGAAAATTAAGACATAAAAAAGGCTGAAGAGAACAAACATTCATGGAGATTTTCCCACTAACGACAGAAAAGTAAGAACAAAACCTTCGAATGTATGTATTTGGTTTTAAACAAATCATTCACTTCCTTGTAAGAGCAAAATTGGTAAAAAAAAAAATTTAAATTTGTAAATGATACCTGCAATAGTCAGTACACCCATTTATAATTGTCTGCTTCTTTGTCTGGCTTCTGTATGAGATTCTAAACTCCTCAAAAGCAGAGACTTGCTTCTTCATAATATTACTCTCAGCAAGCATGTGGCTGGCAGATTACATTTCCTTTACTTAGAGTAGAAATACATTTTTCAATATATCCAACAAATTATTTGGCCTGTGTTTTCCAAGTACTTTTAATCTTTTTTTTTCATTTCATATGAAGTCTTGTACATAATGCATGAGATAAAAGATTTAAAGATGAGTAAAAAGCAGAAGCAGCAACTACAGATCGAAAAAAAGGAACACTGAGAGGTGTCTTAATTTTTCCCTAAACCTTAAATCTTAATGAATAAAGCTGTGATTCTGTGAAGTTTGTTGGTATTACACAGATTACAACAGTAAAATCACGTCATGGTATGATACAGTGTGTGTATTACTAAAGATCTAGAACTAAATACCTTTGTTGTTATCCATTCCTCCCACTGCATACAGAGTTCCAACTGTAGATTTTCTAGGTTTAGTTCTTGGACTTTGCATTAAAGTTCTTCTTTCTGGCAATAGATGGTATTTCATTGCTTCCAGAATCAGCTTTTGACATTCCAGATCATTCTTAAATAATGTATGGTTTTCTAGGTCAGCCAATATCTGTGAATAATGCACAATCACTGTTAATAATGATTTTTATAGAGATGAGCATAAGGCATCAAATGAAAAGCAGATTAGTACCTATGATATTACCCCTATACTGAGAGGGATGCAAAATATAATAAGAATTAATTACACTGACAAATAAATATGAGTAAAATGCATGGCTTCCAAGAGAAACAGAATGGATATTATTTTTGATTCCATATTATTTATTATCATTTTGCCACACAGAGTATAAAGGTTCTTGTAAAGATCACTTTTTCAATTCCCTTTCCTTTTTAAGAAAGCTGTTCACAAGTCAAGTATAGTTGCCTATTTGGCCATAAACATGTCTGGTGGAGTAAATTAAAAAATAAACTTCAACAAATTAATTCCTAACAAGCCTACCATAAACATTCACATATTTACCTTAAGATGTTCCAAGTATAGTTTAAATCCCTTTCAAACTAAAAAAAACTGAATAAAAATAAAAATTTATGCTCGTAACATCTTTTTAATTATGTAAGCAGTTGAAAAGCTGTACATCAGGCAAAGTAATAGCTTCCAGCAGTGAAACTAAAAAAAATTTTACCAAAACTCCAGCTGAGGAAATAATAGAGTGAGACCAGAGTTTTAAGTTCTATTACGTCTCTCTTTTACTACAGAAGGTTATCACCTCTACAGATTATTTTCTGTACATTTCTTTGAACATAACCAAAGTATCTTTAATTTTCCTCTTTCTCTGTCCGTATTTAGATTTTCTTTTTCCTTGACTCTTTCAGTATCACATTCTCTTTTTTTGTTCATGAATCCTGTTTTACTTCAAGTGAGTTAAATCTGTCATATGGATTTAGAAAATTAATAAGTAGAAAATTTAACATTGACTCACTGACCTTTTCTTTTACATTGATAAGACACTGTACCACATTGGTACACACATTTATTGAGTGAATAAATTAATAAATGATATAATAAATGACATATATAATTAATTGATTTTAACACTACAATTTGAATCTTAATTATATAAAGTTATTTAACCATTGTAATACATAAATTACTGGTGGAGGTGGCAGAAAGAATTTAAAAACACATAAGATACTCATATATATAAGAGGTGGGAAAGAAAACAGAATGGCTCTGAGGCTGAATAAGGAGTGTAATGTATTAGAATTATCAGACGCTTTGGAATATAGAAGGGAAGATGTTTAATTAAGGTCTTGCTTATGCTTCTCTTCTTATATATTAAAACTTTAGTTGCCTTCCTACCCATTTCTTTCTTTTTTAAGGGACTACTATTTTACCTGTAAGATATTAATGAATAGAAACCTTAATGAAATAGAGTTGGGGGCTCAGAGGGGGAGCTCTCATACTCTGAGACAATAGTAGAGCCCACCAAAAAGAAGAAAGACTCCTCTTCTTTCCTGGCAAGGACTCAAACCATGAGAAGCCAGGAACAAACTCATTTGTTTGCTTAAGGGAACTATTATAGTTTTTAAAATTCAATAAGATGATATATACATTGATGATAAAGCTGAAGCTAAAAACATTGATTTTATCATCTATTTGAATAGCTAAATATTTATATATTTCTAAACACTCATACAATGTATATAAGGACTATTTCAAAATTTTTATGGATAATATACAATTATAAAGAAAATGTAAGGAATCCTGTAAAAATAAAGTATCAGAGGAGAGTCAACTCTGAATGCCTAGGTTTAAAATACTTTCAAGTAATAATTTCTAAAAGGAAATGAATTTCTCAATGTTGATAGATGTATGCATAAAAAAATATTACATATTATTTATTTTAAAGTACGTTCTAGAACTTGAAAAAGAATATATACATATATATTTATAACTGAATCACTTTGCTGTGTACCTGAAACTAACACAACATTGCTAATCAGTTATACTCCAATTTAAAATAAAAATTAAAAAAAGATGCAAATTCAAAAAAAGAAAAAAAAAAGAACTCCTTAGAGCTAGAACTTAGATCTCAGACTCCCTAGACCTCACTGCATGTGTGGCTATCCACTTGGTCTTGAGTAAGGCTTGTCTTAAGTTTCAAAATCTCCATTTATGGGCAAACACCTCCTCTCCAGGTCTCTTCAATGCCCACCGGGGCCTCATATGTCTGCACGTATTATAAATGGTTAAGAAACAGAGGAGAAGCCAACAGATCACGAACTTTTACATAGAGGGATCAGCAGAAGGATCAGCCATTAGAAAGACAGTGAAGTTGGTTTTGAATGAGTTTAAAGCATCTCTGCTTCATTCTCTCTCCAACTATCCAAACCACACTTCCTGGGGCTCATGAGTAAGGTGGGCCTGCACTCCTCCCGTGGGCCCCGTTCATCCCATCACAAGGCTGCCAAGTTTGCTCTGGCAGGAATCACACCCACCGACTTCTCCCTGTTTAGTATCTCAGTTCCTCCATCCCCAAATGTCAACTGTCTAATCTGATGAACAATTTCTAAATGTGAGAACGCCTTACTCAGGAAACACATGGTTTATTTAACTCGAGCCTTCTGAAGACAGTGCCCCTGTTTTTCTTGTTTCTCCCAATAAAAATCAGCTCGTAGCAAGCTAAAAAAAAAAAAAAAAAAAATCTGGAAGATATACAATATAAAATTAAAACTTGTACTTTATTTCTGTAAAATGGCGAAGATATTCTGTACTTAAATGATATTTTCCATTTTATTAACAAATCATTTTGTAAAATTTCTTAACTTTAGTGTACCCAATCATTTGACAAAGTTCTTTATTTTGAAAAAAATTGAATTCTTCATAATCTCTGTACTTATTACTGTGTGTATTCAAACTATTACTTGTAACTATTTCTTGCTTATGAGTACTATATGACTTGTGTCTGTATTTCATCTCTCCTAACACTTTTTAGGATTATTCCATCCCAAGTTCAAGCACAAGTTCATAATAATAAGATGGTTAAGCTGTCCTTTAAACTTGAACTATCTTTAGATTTTCTTCAATGATCCAAGATTAACACAAATTTTGCTCCTCCCTATACAATGGAAGTTAGTTTTGTTTTTTACATTCTTAAATTTTTGAAGAAACTTAAACTACTGTAACAGTTCCTCTGCTTATCCCACTTAGAAAAAATATCAATATGTTTCAATAATTATATACTACTTTGAAACATACTCATGTTTATGTACAAGAATTTGTACAGTAATTGTCTATAAATCAGATTTTATTCTTAAGATATTATATACCAATACCTTTTCCAGTCAAAGATAATCATAGTACAACTTAGTTTACAAGAAAAATGCCCTTGGAAGTTTGTCAATATCTTCACTGTTAGTTATGTTCTTACACTTGGGGTAAAAATTGACTATGTCCCTATGAGTTAATTGTCATTAAACCTCAAGAAAAGATCTCATTATGTGCAAAATAATGTTTCAGAATATTTTGTCATGTAGAAAATATGTCAGAAATAAGAATATCCTTAGACTTAATATGAAGGACAGCATAGGGTGTATTAATGATTAACACTGTGTAAAATTCTAGGAAGCTGGTCCATCCGAGGATCCATGTCAGCTAGACAGTCACTTTGCAAATATGATCTATCTCCCTATAACATTGGTAGTTTATCTTTGTGAGTAAATAATGACCATCAAGTTGTAGGGTAAACCTATAGCCGCAGAAGAGAGCTGGGTCAATAAACATATATGCAAATCTTGTGTATGATATTCAGAAGTGACTAACATAAAAAACTAGAATAATTTATCCCTTAATAGCTAGAATACTCAATAGTAACTTTGTTAGTCCCAGTTGCCAGAAATGTTATAAATTTTTAATTAGAATAAAGATGTTCTTTGAAATTGTTTATATTAAACATTATTACTTTATTTTTGTACATTCTTCTTAAAGTTTACTGGTTTTATCACTAGCTTCACTTTAATTAGGAAAAAATAAAAAGAAATACAATTATTTAAACAATATATCTTTCAAATGACCGTTACATTTGTTATTAAAATACAAATAATTTGATTGTTAATGGTTTGAGGAGTTGAACCACATATTAGCAACATAAAAATATTTAATGTGGAGGACCTTCAAGATGGCAGAGGAGTAAGATGTGGAGATCAAATTCCTCACCGCAAATATATTAAAAATGCATCTATATGTGGAACAACTCCTACAGAACACCTACTAAACGCTGGCAGAAGACCTCAGACTTCCCAAAAGACAAGAAACTCCTCACGTACCTGGGTAGGGCAAAAGAAAAAAGAAAAAACAGAGACAAAAGAATAGGGATGGGACCTGCACCTCTGGGAGGGAGCTGTGAAGGAGGAAAAGTTTCCACACACCAGAAAGCCCCTTCACTGGTGGAGATGGGGTGTGGGCAGGGGGCGGTGCTTTGGACCGATGGAGGAGAGTGCAGCAACATGGGTGCAGAAGACAAAGTGGAGAGATTCCCACACAGAGGATCAGTGCCAACCAGAACTCACCATCCTGAGAGGTTTGTCTGCTCACCCACCGGGGTGGGTGGGGGCTGGGAGCTGAGGTTCAGGATTTGGAGGTCAGATCGAGGGAGAGAACTAGGGTTGGCTGCGTGAACACAGCCTGAAGGGGGCTAGTGGGCCACAGCTAGCCGGGAAGGAGTCCGGGAAAAAGTCTGGAACTGCCTAAGAGGCAAGAGACCATTGTTTCAGGGTGCACGAGGAGAGGAGATTCAGAGCACTGCCTCAACGAGCTCCAGAGATGGGCACAAGCCGCGGCTATCAGCATGGACACCAGAGACGGGCATGAAATGCTAAGGCTGCTGTTGCAGCCACCAAGAAGCCTGTGTGCAAGTACAGGTCACCATCCACACCTCCGCACCCAGGAGCCTGTGCAGCCCACCACTGCCAGTGTCCTGTGATGCATGGACAACATCCCCAGGAGGACACATGGCACACCTCAGGCTGGTGCAACATCACGCCAGCCTCTGCTGCACAGGCTCACCCCGCATTCCATACCGCTGCCACATCCCAGCCTGAGTGAGCCAGAGCCCCCTAATCAGCTGCTCCTTTAACTCCCCTCCTGTCTGGGCAAAGAACAGATGCCAGAGGACAACCCACATGCAGAAATGAGCCAAATCCAAAGCTGAACTCCAGGAGCTGTGCAAACAAAGAAGAGAAAGGGAACTTTCTCCCAACAGCCTCAGGAGCAGTGGATTAAATCTCCACAATCAACTTGATGTACCCTGAATCTGTGGAATACCTGAATAGACAACGAATCATCCTAAAATTGAGGTGGTGAACTTCGGGAGCAACTTGGGATTTGCTTTTGACATCTAATTTGTTTCCGGTTTTATATTTATCTTAGTTTAGTATTTAGAGCTTATTATCATTGGTAGATTTGTATATTGATTTGGTTGCTCTCCTCTTTTTTTTTTATATATGTGTATATATATATATATTTCCTTTTTCTCTTTTCATGAGTGTGTATGTGTATGCTTCTTTGTTTTGATTTGTCTGTATAGGTTGCTTTTATCATTTGTCCTAGGGTTCTGTCTGTCCATTTTTTTTTTTTTTTTTCAGTATAGTTTTTAGCACTTGTTATCACTGGTGGATTGGTTTATCAGTTTGGTTGCTCTGTTCTTTTTTTTTTACTCTTTTCTTATCACTTTTTTATTTTTTATTTTAATAACTTTATTTATTTTATTATATATTTATTTATTTTGTTCTTTCTTTTTTTTTCTCCCTTTTCTTTTGAGCCATGTGGCTGACAGAGCCTTGGTGCTCCAGCTGGGTGTCAGGCCTGAGCCCCTGAGTTGGGAAAGCCGAGTTCAGGACATTTGTCTACCAGAGATGTACCAGCCCCATGTAATATCAGTTGGCAAGAGCTCTCCCAGAGATCTCTGTCTCAATGCTAAGACCCAGCTCCACTCAACGACCAGCAAGATCCAGTGCTGGACACCCTATGCCAAACAAATAGCAACACAGGAACACAGCCCCACCCGTTAGCAGAGAGGCTGGCTAAAATCATAATAAGGTCACAGACATGCCAAAATACCCAGCAGAGGCGATCCTACCCACCAGAAAGACAAGATCTAGCCTCATCCTCCAGAATACAGGCACCAGTCCCCTATACCAGGAAGCTACACAACCCACTGAACCAAATTTACCTGCTGGGTGCAGACACCAAAAACAATGGGAACTGGGAACCTGCAGCCTGTGAAAAGGAGACCACAAACCCAGTACGTTAAGCAAAATGAGAAGACAGAAAAATACACAGCAGATGAAGGAGCAAGGTAAAAATCCACCAGACCAAAAAAATGAAAAGGAAATAAGCAGTCTAAATGAAAAAGAATTCAGAGTAACGATAGTAAAGATTATCCAAAATCTTGGAAATAGAATGGACAAATACAATTTTAACAAGGACCTAGAAGAACTAAAGAATAAACAAACAATTATGAACAACACAATAAATGAAATTAAAAATTCTCTAGAAAGAATCAATAGCAGAATAACGGAGGCAGAAGAACGGATAAGAGACCTGGAACATAAAATAGTGGAAATAACTACTGAAGAGCAGAATAAAGAAAAAAGAATGAAAAGAAATAAGGACAGTTTCAGAGACCTCTGCGACAACATAAAATGCACAAACATTAGAATTATAGGGGTCACAGAAGAAGAAGAGAAAGAGAAAGGGACTGAGAAAATATTTGAAGAGCTTGTAGTTGAAAACTTCCCTAATATGGGAAAGGAAATAGTTAATCAAGTACTGGAAGTGCAGAGAGTCCCATACAGGATAAATCCAAGGAGAAACACGCCAAGACACATATTAATCAAACTATCAAAAATTAGATACAAAGAAAAAATATTAAAATCATCAAGGGAAACACAACAAATAACATACAAAGAAACCCCCATAAGGTTAGCAGCTGATCTTTCAACAGAAACTTTGCAAGCCAGAAGAGAGTGGCAGGACATATTTAAAGTGATGAAAGGGCAAAATCTAAAACCAAGATTACTCTACACAGCAAGGATCTCATTCAGATTCAATGGAGAAATTAAAACCTTTACAGACAAGCAAAAGCTAAGAGAATTCAGCACCACCAAACAAGAATTACAACAAATGTTAAAGGAACTTCTCTAGGCAGGAAACACACGAAAAGAAAAAGACCTACAATAATAAACCCAAAACAATTAAGAAAATGGTAATAGGAACATATATATCGATAATTACCTTAAATGTAAATGGATTAAATGCTCCAACCAAAAGACATAGACTGTCTGAATGGATACAAAAACAATACCCGTATATATGCTATCTACAAGAGACCCACTTCAGACCTAGGGACACATACAGACTGAAAGTGAGAGTGTGGAAAAAGATATTCCATGCAAATGGAAATCAAAAGAAAGCTGGGGTAGTAATTCTCCTATCAGACAAAATAGACTTTAAAATAAAGTTTATTACAAAAGACAAAGAAGGGCACTACATAATGATCAAGGGATCAATCCAAGAAGAAGATATAACAATTGTAAATATTTATGCACCCAAAATAGGAACACTTCAATACATAAGGCAAATGCTAACAGCCATTAAAGGGGAAATCGACAGTAACACAATCATAGTAGGGGACTTTAACACCCCACTTTCATCAATGGACAGATCATCCAAAATGAAAATAAATAAGGAAACACAAGCTTTAAATGATACATTAAGCAAGATGGACTTAATTGATATTTATAGGACATTCCACCCAAAAACAACAGAATACACATTCTTCTCTAGTGCTCATTATCCAGGAAACATCATATCTTGGGCCACAAAATAAGCCTTGGTTAATTTAAGAAAATTGAAATTGTATCAAGTATCTTTTCTGACCACAACGCTATGAGACAAGATACCAGTAACAGGGAGAAATCTGTAAAAAATACAAACATATGTAGGCTAAACAATATACTATTAAATAGCCAAGAGATCAGTGAAGAAATCAAAGAATACCTAGAAACAAATGACAGTGAAAACACGACGACCCAAAACCTATGGGATGCAGCAAAAACAATTCTAAGAGGGAGGTTTATAGCAATACAATCCTACCTCAAGAAATAAGAGTAATCTCAAATAAACACCCTAACCTTATACCTAAAGCAGTTAGAGAAAGAAGAACAAAAAAACCCCAAAATTAGCAGATGGAAAGAAATCATAAATATCAGATCAGAAATAAATTAAAAAGAAATGAAGGAAACAATAACAAAGATCAATAAAACTAAAACCTGGTTCTTTGAGAAGATAAACAAAATTGCTAAACCATTAGTCACACTCATCAAGAAAAAAAGGGTGAAGACTCAAATCAATAGAATTAGAAATGAAGAAGAAGTAAAAACTGACACTGCAGAAATACAAAGGATCATGACAGATTACTACAAGCAACTATATGCCAATAAAATGGACAACCTGGAAGAAATGGACAAATTCTTAGAAAAGCACAACCTTCCAAGACTGAACCAGGAAGAAATAGAAAATATAAACCAACCAATCATAACTAATGAAACTGAGACTGTGATTAAAACTCCTCCGACAAACAAAACCGCAGGACCAGATGGCTTCACAGGAGAATTCTATCATTTAGAGAAGAGTTAACACCTATTCTTCTCAAACTCTTCCAAAATATAGCAGAGGAAGGAACACTCCCATATTCATTCTACAAGGCCACCATCACCCTGATACCAACACCAGACAAAGATGTCACAATAAAAGAAAGCTACCAGCCAATATCACAGATGAGCATAGATGGAAATATCCTCAACAAAATACTAGCAAACAGAATCCAACAGCACATTAAAAGGCTCATACACCATGATCAAGTGGGGTTTATCCCAGGAATGCAAGGATTCTTCAATATACTCAAATCAATCAATGTGAAACACTATATTAACAAATTGAAGGGTAAAACCTATATGATAATCTCAACAGATGCAGAAAAAGCTTTTGACAAAATTCAGCACCCATTTATGAAAAAAGCCCTCCAGAAAGTAGGCATAGAGGGAACTAACCTCAACATAATAAAGGCTATATATGACAAATGCACAGCCAACATTGTTCTCAGTGGTGAAAAACTGAAACCATTTTCACTAAGATCAGGAACAAGAGAAGGTTGCCCACTCTCACCACTATTATTCAGCATAGTTTTGGATGTTTCAGCCACAGCAGTCAGAGGAGAAAAAGAAATAAAAGGAATCCAAATCAGAAAAGAAGAAGTAAAACTGTCACTGTTTGTAGATGACATGATACTATATAGAGAGACTGCTAAAGATGCTACCAGAAAACTACTAGAGCTAATCAATGAATTTGGTAGAGTAGCAGGATACAAAATTAATGCACACAAATCTCTCGCATTCCTATACACTAATGATGAAAAATCTGAAAGAGAAATTAAGGAACCACTCCCATTTACCATTGCAACAAGAAGAATAATATACCTAGGAATAAACCTACCTAAGGAAACAAAAGACCTGTATGCAGAAAGCTATAAAACACTGATGAAAGTAATTAAAGATGATACAAACAGAGAGAGAGAGCTATACCATGTTCTTGGATTGGAAGAATCAGCATTTTGAAAATGACTATACTACCTAAAACTATCTACAGATTCAATTCAATCCCTGTCAAACTACCGATGACATTTTTCACAGAACCAGAACAAAATATTTCACAATTTTTATGGAAACACAAAAGACCCTAAATAGCCAAAGCAGCCTTGGGAAAGAAAAACGGAGCTGGAGGAATCAGGCTCCCTGACTTCAGATTATACTACAAAGCTACAGTAATCCAGACAGTATGGTACTGGTACAAGAACAGAAATATAGATCAATGGAACAGGATAGAAAGCACAGAGATAAACCCATGCACGTATAGTCACCTTATCTTTGATTAAGGAGGCAAGAATATACAGTGGAGAAAAGACAGCCTCTTCAATAAATGGTGCTGGGAAAACTGGACAGCTACATGTAAAAGAATAAAATTAGAACACTCCACTCCCTAACGCCATACACAAAAATAAACTCAAAATGGATTAAAGACCTAAATGTAAGACCAGACTCTATAAAACTCTTAGAGGAAAACATAGGCTGAACATCTATGACATACATCACAACAAGATCCTTTCTGACCCACCTCCTAGAGAAATGGAAATAAAAACAAAAATGAAAAATGGGACCTAATGAAACTTAAAAGCTTTTGCACAGCAAAGGAAACCATAAACAAGGTGAAAAGACAACCCTCAGAATGGGAGAAAATATTTGCAAATGAAGCAACTGACAAAGGATTAATCTCCAAAATATACAAGCAGCTCACGCAGCTCAATATCAAAAAAACAAACAACCCAATCGAAAAATGGGCAGAAGACCTAAATAGACATTTTTCCCAAGAAGATTCACAGATTGCCAGCAAACACATGAAAGGATGCTCAACACAGCTAATCATTAGAGAAATGCAAATCAAAACTACAATGGGGTATCACTTCACACCAGAGAATGGCCATCATCAAAAATCTACAAACAATAAATGCTGGAGAGAGTGTGGAGAAAAGGAAACGCTCTTGCACCTTTGTTGGGAATGTAAATTGATACAGCCACTATGGAGAACAATATGGAGGTTCCTTAAAATACTAAAAATAGAACTACCATATGACCCAGCTATCCCACTACTGGGCATATACCCTGAGAAAACCATAATTCAAAGGGTCATGTACCACAATGTTCATGGCAGCTCTATTTACAATAGCCAGGACAAGGAAGCAACCTAAATGTCCATCAACAGATGAATGGATTAAGAAGATGTGGCACATATATACAATAGAATATTACACTACCATAAAAAGAAACAAAATTGACATATTTGTAGTGAGGTGGATGGTCCTGGAGTCTGTCATACAGAGTGAAGTAAGTCAGAAGGAGAAAAACAAATACCATGTGCTAACACATATATATAGAATCTAGAAAAAAAATGGACCTATGTGCAGAACAGGAATAAAGACACAGATGTAGAGAATGGACTTGAGGATATGGGGAGGGGGAAAGTTAAGCTGCGATGAAGTGAGAGAGTGGCATGAACATATATACACTATCAAAAGTAAAATAGATCGGTAGTGGGAAGCAGCCACATAGCACAGGGAAATCAACTCGGAGCTTTGTGACCACCTAGAGGGGTGGGATAGGGAGGGTGGGAGAGAGACGCAAGAGGGAGGGGATATGGAGATATAAGTATACGTATAGTTGATTCACTTTGTTATATAGCAGAAACTAACACACCATTGTAAAGCAATTATACTCCAATAAAGATGTTAAAAAATATATTTAATGTGCTTTAATCCTGTGTGCTTACACCTAGACACTACTCAAACTGCATTTTCCAAGAATATTTATATGAATTTATTTCAATTGCTTGCTATAAATTGGAAATTATGATTCTGAAAATATTGCTTCATTAAAATAAAATGTACTATTCAAGTATCTAGATTTTGCATTGGTTTTCCAACCTCAAAATAAGAAAACATTCAAAAAATTGTCTCCTTTCTCTATAATTTACCTTAATGTGTCAAAGACAATACCCTCTTGGCTAGAATCTGTCATGATTCTCTGCAGCAACTTGCATGTATAAATACTACCTTAAATTGTAACATTGTAACATTTCTCTTATCATAAGTAAACAAAATCAAATGCACAAATTTGTGCTGCACAGCCTACTCTTATTACATAGAGGGCATACAACTCTAATTTTGCAGTAAGAGTCAGAAAATATCTACATTATATATAATGTTAGTGGCTGAAAAGAAAAAAAAAAACTGTATTCTAAGGTATTCCTTAAGTAAGAGTAATATTGCCTAAATGAAGACATAATCTGAAAGGCACAGTAACTAACAGAATCTGTACAAAGCATTGCAGACACATCTTTCTGTACCTTTTATCTGGTTAAAGAGTCCATTGGAAAATGGAATGCAATATTGAATAAACAGTTAAAGAAAGATAAGTGTAAACTTATTATGGACCAAAGAATGTATTGAGTCTTCTAAGACTATATCCTTGGGCAATCAAAGTTATGAAAACATTCTCATATTCTCACATAAGAGAGTGACAAAATTTCATACACTTCATATTATTTCATAATATTTGAAACTGTTGTTTTGCTATTGGCTGTTGTGCTAAAATAATCGACTGACAGAATTTGAATCTATAAAACAAAATTGTTTCCTATTAGAAGTGACAGTCCTTAGAAAAGAAGTGACAGTTTCATATATAGTCTTTCAAGTTTTCTGCTTGAAAAAATAAATAAGATGAATATTATCATATACTGTAAACACCAGGAAAAGTGATTTTCTACTTCAATGTCTTATAAATAGGGGATACAAATAAAATATTTTCAGGTGTTTTTATTAAGCAGTTTCTAAGACATTCTACAGGGAAACAATGACTTAGTAGTCACACTGAGGGTGACCTTGAAACTTGAGCCTATTTAACAGTCAGTGGAGGTACTGGTCAAAGGAGAGAGTTCAGTTATGACAGAACTTTGTGGCAACACAATAAATAAACTCATAGGTAGGGCTGTCCCACTTCTCAAGGGAAAACATAAGTTGTCTCATGCCTAGGGAGGTTTTCTATATATTTCCACCTTTTCTGATAGATTTTCAAAGACTATAGAGAGGGAATTGGACAATTATGCTCCAAAGTTTGCCATGTAAGTTAGTTGGTTCACAGATTTTTTGTAGTCCTCCATCAGTTATTAATTCAGTATCTGCTTGCAACTGGAATGGCCTAAGCTTATACAACAGAAAGTAGCTCAACCGTGGCCAGAACACCTGTCTGCAGCCTGAAAGAAACTCATCTATATGAGTAGATGGACCTGCATCTTACACCTAAAATCCCATTAACATCTGTTGAAAAGAATTTTGACAAAGAATAGAATCATGAAATTTTAAGAGACTGAAATATCTTCTTGTTCTTTTTGCTGGCATACTGACGATTCTGGCTAAAGTGTGTGAGGATATTATTTTTATTTTTAAATAAGTGAGAAAAGTAGACATGAGAGAGCTTTTTATGTTCTCTTTCAGCCCTATCATGTCAAAAGGGAAACACAAATTACTGACATGCTAAAGCTTACATCTGATACATCTGAATGATACAGCAGAAAGATTCCTTCTCTAGTTATTTGGAAGAAACCATCTACGAAGTGAGGAGCAGGTTCATTAATTTTACTCTGAATACAGAAATATTTGATTGCCTTGAGAAGAAAAATAATTGGCTAAGCTGATGGTACAAATAGAGAAGAATAATGACATAATCAAAACAAGTAGAGCTCATAATATTAACTCAAATGACAGTTCTTATTACCGATAAGTGAAATGGGTTTCATGCATTTATAATTTATGATTAACTTATATTTATTTAATTTGGGTTTGGAGTTCTGTAGGTGGTTTGAAAGCTCAGAATTTCTAATACTGAAATAAGTGATCCTGTGTCCTGAATGAACATCACCTCCAACCTGACAAATTTCATTGCATCCTAAGTAGGCTCTGGACCTTGCATGCATGCATGCATTCATTCATTCATTTAGCAAATATTTAGTTAACACTTATTTTGTACCGGGTGCTATAATAGATCCTGGATACCTGCAATCTCTCTTACCTGCAATCTCTCTTACCTGGATACGTGCAATCTCTTTTAGAACACCTTCATTAATTTACTTTGTCTAAGCAATATTCAAAACCATGCATTATTTCCTTATTGTTTGCACATTATTCAACAGCCTCAGACTAGCAGGCCATAAATTCTATAACTTCATTTTAACTATTCAGTCACTTTCCCCAATACCTTAGTGCACATTATTCTGTATTTCATAATTTAGCTCTTCTGATCTCTTTCCTCTCATCTGAACAGATTATGCCTTTAAAGAAAGTGATATTCATAATGTCTTTCCCTCTGGGGCTTCAATTAAAATATGACCCAATCTTCAGAGTCCAGTTTAAGTCCTATTATCAATACTTCCAGGAGGACTTACCTATTGCTCAGGCCACAGTTGGCATAATTTGTTTTTATTGGTCATATCAGACTTTAATCAATTGCCATCTGTATAGTCACTTAAGAGATTCATAGTCATGCTAAGTCATAAACTTATAGGAAATCAGGGAACATGTCTGGCACTTCTTCTCGAATACAACTAAGAGGGTCTCCTAGGAATTGTTTAATAACTATTTAAGTTATTGATCATTTACTATGATTAGAATATCCATTAATTTATTTTAAATAATATATTCAGTATTGAAATTTGAAAATATACAATGTATAGGCAGAAATTATTCAGTATCACATTCCAACTTATATAAGTTAATCATCTTCACAAATATTTATGGTCTTTCAAAATTATCTTTGCTTAACAACCAACCAAATATCTCTTTTTCTAAATGATTTATCTCAGACCCAGCTGATGGTTTGCTTATTTTCAGTCATGGTCAATAGCAAAATTCCATTACACAAATAATTTGGGATCTTGGACATTATGGTAAGGTGACTTTGACTCTTAACTAAGAAGCATTAAACTTGAATGTTCCACTGACAATTCAAATTCACACATTTAAATCTGAACTTTCCCATTATCACTCTCCTTTCTGTATTGGCTTAAGCCTTCTACTTTTTATTGGTGGTTTAGGGTATTTCTTTACCTGTACTTCTATTTTAACATATTTCTGTTTAAGCTGATTCAAAATATTTTGGAAAATATGGTATCAATAAATAATTATTCCTCAAATTTGTCTTCCTTCCTGAGATACCTGATCCATTGAAAATTCTATTTAACAGTTTCTTATCTTCTCAGTCAACTCTACATCCAAAGCATCAACAAATATTATTGATTATTATAATATTGCCTAAGACCCTTCCATTCCACTATTCCCTTTCCTTTCCAAAAGCCACTTCTCTGGTTGACAGTCTTATTAGCTCTTTTCTGAGTTTTTGAGAAAGATTCATAATTTGAATTCTTATATGTGGTACAAGCAATTACATACAGAATTCATACTACTCCCACATACTGCCCTAAAACATATACATTCAAAATTTACTGCCTTTCTATCTTGTTTTAATGTCTTGCATTACAATTGAAAGTATTTCCTAATGTAACTTTAAGCACCTAGTTCAGGCTCATTTCTCTTTGTACCTCCAGACCAATTTTCTACTTTGACAAGGCTATTCTATTTACTATCCCCCATGTGAATAATTTACTTATTGCATCTTTAATGTGATTTTAAATCTTTGTACTATCTGACTCTTAGGTGAGAATAGTTGCTTTACCCTGTGTAAAAAGTTTATGTCTTTTCGTATATAAATCAATATCCTTAGGACTTAAACTTGATCTCTAATTTCCTTAATTCATGATTTAGTACTGTACTGTTTACAATTTGTAGTCACCAGTAGAAAGAATATACTGCTTTTATCTTGCTTGTATGGTTTCATATGTATCTCATTCTTAAATATTAACTGTATTTATTTGAATTTTAAAGGTGAAATTAGTAGGAATACATCTTTATAAAATTCTGTTATTTGCGATCTTACTTTGCAAGTGGATAATTGAAAATGAATGTGCTCAAATGTGTGCAGATTCATCATGGGAAGCCATTGTTTGCATTTATGCTTCTTTTAGGTTTTCCACAAAAACATTTCTGACTGAGAAACACAGATCACAGTAATTGGTAAGCCATCTTTGCCATCTCAGTGAGGAATCAAACTCATATTGAGAAGAATGGAAATTGTACATTTGTGCTTTTTGAGGACACCATGACACCTATGAAAGAGATTTGCATAATCTGTAGCACTGGATTAACTGAAGGCATTCTTAACCTTTGAGCTGTATGTAGTAATAACTTTCAACATGTTAAATATGTATTGGGCTATATCTGTGTGGTAGCCTTCATGACGGAGAGATGCATAAGCCCCAGCATTTATTTTTGGAGATATTATATCTGAGAACATTATCAAAGTGTTTAATAAATATTTTGATACACCAATAATATTTATCTTTTCTTAGAATAAAATCATAAATAGATATTTGTATTTGTCTTGATGCTTCCTTTTTCTAAACTCCCCCTTCCTTTCTAAAGATGTCTAGCATGCTCCTATGTGCCTAGTCTCTATTATAAACCTTCCTTGGTGTGGACAATCTCCCAAGTAATAATTTACATGAAATTTGTGGATCACCTTTTCTTGCAAAACTCATGTATCTGCTAGTTACCAGGACTAAAAAGATCAACCTCCTAAAGAAAAAATAATCTTTAAATATTTAATTGTTACTAGTTGGATAGTTTTACTAATATAACATTAATTACATTTCAATACTAGCTATTATTTTCTGAATTTGGTGAAATGTATTATAGCCAAATGGGGTTCTCAAATCATAATATGAATTCAAACCATTCTGTGATAAGTAAAATGCTACTGAAAGAATAAAATTAATTGTGATATCCAGTGTTATCCTGTATTTCTGTAAGCTTTCTTATAAGACATTTCTCTGAGTTAAGAGGTAACACAACACTCCCAGACTAACCAGGAATAAGAAGTGCAATGCACTAAGTATAAGGGTCATTCTCAAGTACACCTTCCTTGAGAGAGATATATCTGCAAGTGTCCAGACACTATATCCAGAAGAGGTAAATACCTTAAGCAACTGAAGAGACTGCATTCATTTATTATTTGGAAAACTGGCTTTCCCAATTTCAATAATAATGTGAACCTGGTATTAAATTTTTGTTTAGCCCTATCTCAGTTACCTTTAAATAAAAACCTTCTTTTCTCTCACACTAATTATAAGATACCAGTCAGTATTTTACTTTCCTCATTTCACTAAGAGAAGACGGAGAGAGAATTTTAATCACCGCATATTTGCAGATTTCCAGGTTTCTTTAGACTTACTCTGATCAAAGCCCAACATACGTCCTTTGATCATGATCAGTGAAATAAGTTCCTGTGAAAACATCAAGGTGGATGCATCTTGCAAGTCAGTCAATAAGGGATTAAAATAATTCTCCCAAGTAAAGCTAATTCCACTGGGCATACACTCTGTCTGTAGAGTTTCTAAAGTTTGGGTATGAAATGAGTTGTTCAAATACCCTGACTGAACAAACTTCAGGGACAAGGGAAAATAGAAGCTTATTAATCTTAGTACTAAAGGCGTTAAAATAATTGAAGTGTGTCAAACCCAATGCCAGACATTTTAGGGTGTGTAGAAAGTAATACATCAATTCCTAACTTAAATAATTTATAACAGAATTTGTATTAGAATGGAGTAACCTATAATTTACAATAGAATGTATAATAGAATGGAGCATATGGTCATTACAGTATCTTCTAGCACTTACAGTTAAGCAGAAGTGTATTAAGCTGTGTTGAGAAGACTGATAGATTTTTATCCAACAGTCCAGTTTCCAGTTGGTTGACTTTTTCAAAACAGGAATCATTAAACTATTTATTCTTCTGTTCTTTACAGATAACCCTCTTGGACTTGCATAACAGTGGCAAGTCATTGCAAGAAGTTACATTAATCAATTTAACGTATAGATACATACTGGAAGAGAGTTGTTTAAAGTGATATTCACCAGATTCAGAGAAATTCCATTTCTGGGCATTTGTCCAAAGGAAGTGAAAGCACTAACTCAAATGAATATATATGTATATATATTTAATTCAGCCTTACAAAAGAAGAAAACCCTGCCGTTTGTGACAACATGGACAGACCTTGAGAGCATTATGTTAAGAGAAATAAATCAGACAGAGAAAAGAGAGAAATACTGTATGATCTCACTTATATGTGAGATATAAAAAAACCCAAAAAACAAACAAAAAATGAACACATAGATCCATATAACACGTCGGTGGTTGCCAGAGGCAAGCGGGGGAGGTGGGAGAAATGGATGAAGGTGGTCAAAAGCTACAAACTTCCAGTTATGAAATAAGTAAGTCCTGGGGATGTAATGTACAGCATGGTGACTGTAGTTAATCCTGTATTGTATATTTGAAAGTTGAGAATCTATCAGGACCCAGATGACAGTGTGGGGAAGAGAAGCATCTCCATCATTGTAAACACATTTGAATGTCCTCCTTCAAAAGGCACCATCTAAGGGAGGAGGAAGATTGGGGTGAGACGCCTGAGAGGGAAGAGACAGCCCTAATAAGGACTTTGGACTCCGAATTTATTGAGTAGTCACCTGAAAGTCATAGCTGTGAACCATATAATTTTTTTCTAACTTTCTATTTTTTCTAACTATTAAGTATAAATTATTCTGCCATCAGGAGGAATAGAAGCTTAAAAACAAGAAGACATCAGTTATAAAAATTAAATAACTTCTTTCTTTGTAGAAATATGAGTTAAAATGATTATTTCTGACATCCAGGAGAATACAATTAATTAACTGATGCAATAAACACTCATCATGTTCATACTGTTTTAGAGGCACTGTCTTAGGAACATAATCATAAATAGAATTCTTTTCTGAACTGCAAGGCATCATAAATTACAAAGAAAAAGAGATGTAGCTGCAAGAATATAACTAAAACTCTTCTACTATTAGTAAAGTGTTATTAATAGATACATAAACAAATTGCTCTAGGAAACAGGATGATGTGATTAACCAGTTATGTTATGTGGTAAAGAAATATTTACAATAGTAATTCTTCCTTAAACTGAATTGATAAAGATAGATACCTCATTGCCAAGCGTGAAAACGAGTAAAGGATATTTTAATAAGAAAGCTCATAGACCAGAGGAATGAAAGGAAATCAAGTAGAATTCAAAGTAATAATATTTTTTCAAAGTACATTTTGTTTAGTGAGTTGCTATTCTTAATAAAAACACACACCCCCTTCCCTGTATCTCTTCTCTCTTACCTTTCTCTCTCTATTTCTATTTCACTCATCTATGCATTCATCCATCCATTCACACTTCAATCCTTATATTTGAAGTCATATAACCAAATAACCCTAATATCCTTATTGAATCTTCTTTTCTCCCATTCAACATGTCAAATCCACTGGACAATACAAATATATATATATCCAGAATATATTTACTACTATCATCCCAGGACAAGCTCCCACCATCATCACCTTGAGTATTGTAATACCTCCTAACTAGTAAATCTGCTTCCAGTCTTTCTTCTTAGGGCTGGTTATTTATCATTTGCTTCTCCATTATTCATTTTGCACTATTCTGTCCTGTTCAGTTCCTTGTGAGACTGAACCTTCTGAAACTGTATCTCTTGGCTCCCTTCTGACTTGCTTTTTTTTTTTTTTTAATTTATTTATTTATTTTTGGCTGTGTTGGGTCTTCGCTTCTGTGTGAGGGCTTTCTCTAGTTGTGGCAAGCGGGGGCCACTCTTCATCGCGGTGCGCGGGCCTCTCACTGTCGCGGCCTCTCCCGTTGCGGAGCACAGGCTCCAGACGCGCAGGCTCAGTAGTTGTGGCTCACGGGCCCAGTTGCTCCGCGGCATGTGGGATCTTCCCAGACCAGGGCTCGAACCCGTGTCCCCTGCATTGGCAGGCAGATTCTCAACCACTGCGCCACCAGGGAAGCCCCCATGTTATCAAGTATGTGAAAATATTTCATATATATTTAAATCACATAACATTATTTAAAATTATTGTTCAAGTTTTGCTAATTTTAAAATTTAGGGAGAATCTAAAACAAGATATATAATGTAAAACAAATTCATTTTTATCAGATTTTTGAAATATATTAATTCCTATATGATTCTAATTGGATAATTACATTGTTTCAGAATTATATTGTCATTCAGAATTACATTGTTTGAAAAAAACTTACTAATCGAATTAATTGAAAGGAAGTAGTGAAATTTAGCAAAGTATAAGCTAGCTTTTCTTCTATGATATTCATGGGGGGTGCATAGTTTATAAATTCTAGTAAGTTTCTTATACCTTGTGGGTAATCTCATCCATATGGAGAATTCTAATAAAAATACATAGAGAATACTAAAATTCTTGTCACTGGGGAGAGAAAAGATGTTCCTTTTTTTTTTTTTTAATTAATTAATTAATTTATTTATTTATTTATTTTTGGCTGTGTTGGGTCTTCGTTTCTGTGCGAGGGCTTTCTCTAGTTGCGGCAAGCGGGGGCCACTCTTCATCGCGGTGCGCCGGCCTCTCACTATCACGGCCTCTCTTGTTGCGGAGCACAGGCTCCAGACGCGCAGGCTCAGTAGTTGTGGCTCACGGGCCCAGTTGCTCCGCGGCATGTGGGATCTTCCCAGACCAGGGCTCGAACCCGTGTCCCCTGCATTGGCAGGCAGATTCTCAACCACTGCGCCACCAGGGAAGCCCCCAAAGATGTTTCTTAATAGCAGTTCTAAACTATTTCTGAATGGTTTCAAGTAATACAAGCCATTAAATATTATTCTATGTACTACTCTCTAAATTTTTTTATTGTATCTTGCCAAATAAGTGAAATCACCTCATGAGACAAGATGGAATAAATTGCTTTCAAGTTTTAGTGTCCAGATTATCTTCTAGGGAAGTTTAAGTTTCCCTGCTTTAATCTCTCTACCTTCTTATGCTATTGTTTCTAAATTCTTATAGATGAATGCTTTTTATATCTACCCACATTTTGCTAATGTTTCAATTTATCTGTTGATAAATTTTATCAGTTTGAAAATAGCTTCAGTGGTTTTCTCCTAATACATATCTATTCAGCATGTTACAAAGAAGTTTATGATTTCATATTTGGTCAATATAACCTCTTATCCTTCCCTAAAAGAGAAGATAAAGAAGAGAGCAAATAATTGAAGAAGTAAGCAATGAATATTATTATTTTGTCATACAAACTATCACATATTTGATTCAAAAGAAGGAGCTATTGGGGAAGAAGAAATTTTCCTCTACCCTACTAGGTTCTTCTGGCTGGTCTAAGAATTAAACTTATACAGATTAACATGAGAATATCAAACAAAAGTTTAGTAACATACATACATGGGAGAAACCCAGGAAAACTAGCTCACCAAAATGGCTGAAGCCCTCACCTTAGACAGCATCTTCAGCTAAAGAAAGAAGAGGATGTTTGAGGTCGTGGTTTGGTGTTTCAAAGAGGAGGAAGGCAATTCACATAGAGATAGAAAAGCAAATGTTTGGTAAATAAATGTTTTCTGGGCCATGCAGAGACTATGGGACACAGAGAGAAATTTTAACAATCAGTCTTTGTTAGGTTCTTCCCTGTCTACACACCTAGTTCATACTATAGTTATATGTGGTGGTGACTCCCTTCCTGGAACAGGTCCTCTTTCTAATACATTCTTTAGGCAGTTAGCGGGAAGGTCAAAGATTCTTCTTTTGGACCTTAAAAATAATCAGCCTACATTAATCTTCATGCCAAAGAGAAACCTCATTGGGGTGGCAAAGTTTGCTCTCCTACAGGGCCATACATAATCTTTGAACATATATCATGTAATAAGATAATAAATATTTCTAGGTAACTTGATAGAGAAACAAATTACATACAAGTTGTGATTGGAGGGGAAAAATTGAGGTGGACAGAGGAAATTTGGTATTCATATATATGAATTATATAATATATATGTATATACAATTTCAATGTTTTCACAAAAAAGGAAACCAAATATTAGAAAAGAGGTAGACCCAAGAATAAAATCTTGAATTTGGGATTCCAAGGTTCCATTTTACCAAAATGCTCAGGGCATCATTAGGTGGTAGAGCATATTCTTTAATGCCTGCACTTAAGATATATAAAAAATGCTTCAAGGTCCTTTCATTCAAATGTAGATTTTCACAAATGAGTTAATCTTTTAACAGTTGCTATTTTGACAGTTGAGTTGGCATGTGTTAAAGTTAATTTTGTTGTCATTAAATATTCCTTATGACCATCAGGTTATCACAACTCACTAAGGTAAGTATAAGCATAAACTCAATACAAAGTGAGTTTTTATACTTGGTGTTATGGAATAAATTGTGTCTTACCGAAATTCATATGTTGAAGCCTTAAACCTCTAAATGACTGCAGTTGAAGGCAGGGTCTTTAAGAAGATAATTAAGGTTAAATGAAGTCATAAGGATGGGGCCCTAACCAGAGAGATCTGTTGTCCTTATGTCCATATAAGAAGAAGAAGATACACCAGAGCACGTGCACCCTCCCTCCACCCCACCCCCTCCCAGCAGAGAAAAGGCCATGGGGGAACACAGCAGGAAGATGACTGACTGTCTGCAAGCCAGGAAGAGAGATCACCAGGAATTACATTTTCTGGTACCTTGATCTTGTATTTATAGCTTCCAGAACTGTGAGAAAATAAATTTCTGCTATTTAAGCCACATAGTCTACAGTATTTTGTTATGGCAGACCAAGCCAACTAATGTACTTGGATAACAAAAATCTAAGCAAATTATTGTCATATTTTACTTGTTTTATTCTATGTATATTGTCAGCTACCTTTAAAGATTATTTCCAGTTTTGCAATTTAATTGATAAAATGTTTTATTCTATTATCATGAAATTTCTTAAGAACTTGCTATCAGGTACATGGCATTTATTAATTGCTCTTATGCAATTGTGTTGCAATTTTCTTCATACTGTAATTTTTCTTTTTATTTGTGTTTTCTTTTTCTGTCATATATTCCAACCAATCCTCAGAAAAACTGAAAGAATGGGACATTTTGTGATTACATTTTAACTAGGGAAAACAAAACTTTAGGAAAAATGCAAACCCAAGGCTCAGTCTAGAAAGCAAACAGAAGGGTAGAAAACTATAAATATGAGGGATGCTGGGTGCTGCGGAATAAAGGAAGAAGAGAGTATTAGAAGAAGGATAGACAGATGCAAGCAAAATGTTAAGTACTGAAAACATATTTCATTTACCTCATTATTCTCTGTTGGGAGAATTTGGGTTTGAATGAATTCTGTAAACAAAGTTCATGAAAAAGCCCTAAGAGGTGACAAATTTTGCATTTTTCATCTTGGTAAAAAAACTACTTCAACTTTCAAGACTGCTTTTATATTTGAAGTTATGATGTTTATCATATTTCATGATCCCTAAATAAAATAATCTTTATCATTGTGGAAGTACTGAATGAATGAATTATCTGATTTTGTTTCAGCCATCACTTTGACAATGCAAATACCCACATTCCACATCTGTTGAATGATGCAAACAAACACCCACATTCATTTTTTCTTACAACATTGGAATTGCCTTTCCATGCTGATTCCTCTCAGGACATCTTTATTTGAATATTTTGCATTCACCTCAACTTAATAGTCAAAATGACTTAATGAACAATACAGTTATTTACATTTATATTTGTTTTGGTCAAAGGACAGAGTCATGAAACACCCAAGTATCATCTTGAGTCAATGTTATTTTTTTAAAAAAGCATTCTTTTTCTGAAACAATAGCATTCTTTTTCTGACAGTTTTTTGTTACTCTGGGGACTTTACACATGCAAAGAACATAGCCTTGTTGAGTATGTGAAAACTGTCCAGTCACAGCAAGGAGAAAAAGGGTTCACTTCTATTCTTCTAAGAGGAATCATAGAGCATGATATGCTGTGCTATTAAAGTACTCAACTGACAAAATACTCTAAATGAAAATGTTAGATTAATAAGAAAAATATTAAATATATATGTTCTTTTCATATGTAAATATGTATATATATGAATATATGCATTGGTTTATATATATTTGTATATAAATGTATACATATACATATATATACACATAAAAAATAAAAAATAAAAACTGAAATTCCTGCACAGTATACCAAAATAATTTCAAACTGACAAAATTTTAGTTGACTTTAGCATTCATCATGGTGAATTGTCATACTTCATTTTCGTTTTGTATGTTTTCCAATATTTTATCATAGCTTAACATAAAAGTTTGAGTTTAATTTTTTGGATAAATTTATTGGTTCAAGAAAAATGTCACACCCAGAAGATAAAGACTGGTAAAGTTCAGAGTAATCTGTTTAAAATTTGGCTATAATAGACATTGATGAACAACTATTTATTTTTAAAATCCTTTACATTGCAAGAGACAGTTATTAGGTACCCAACGTGTGTCAGATATTGAGGATAAGATCTTAAGGAACTTATAGTAGATTAGGCCACGTAAACACATACCTCTAAATAACCTAAATAAAATTTTACCGGGACTTCCCTGGTGGTCCAGTGGTAAAGAATCTGCCTTCCAATCCAAGGGACCTGGATTCCATCACTGGTTGGGAAACTAAGATCCCACATGCTGCAGGGTAAGCCCGCATGCCACAACTGCTGAGCCCATGCACCCTGGAACCCACATGCCACAACTAGAGAGAGAAAATCCACACACCAAAACCAGAGAGAATCTCGTGCACCACAATGAAGAGCCTGCACCACAATGAAAGATCCCACATGCTGCAACTAAGACCCAACGCAGCCAAAAAAATAAATTAAATAAATATTTTAAAAAATAAAACAAACAAAAAATAAAATTTTACCAGTGCTAGGAATGGAGTTAAAACAGGGTGCTATAGGGACTTCCCTGGTGGCGCAGTGGTTAAGAATCCACCTGCCAATGGAGGGGACATGGGTTCCAGCCCTGGTCTGGGAGGATCCCACATGCCACGGAGCAATAAAGCCAATGCACCACAACTACTGATCCTGCGCTCTAGAGCCCGCGAGCCACAACTATTCAGCCCATGTTCCACAGCTACTGAAGACACGCGCCTAGAGCCCGTGCTCAGCAACGAGAAGCCACTGCAATTAGTAGCCCACGCACTGCAATGAAGAGTAGCCCCCGCTCACCACA
This sequence comes from Eubalaena glacialis, assembly GCF_028564815.1. Taxonomy (NCBI): domain Eukaryota; kingdom Metazoa; phylum Chordata; class Mammalia; order Artiodactyla; family Balaenidae; genus Eubalaena; species Eubalaena glacialis. The sequence continues at coordinate 36,666,092 of NC_083731.1, read as the reverse complement.
ACTAGAGAAAGCCTGTGTGCAGCAAAAAAGACCCAACACAGCCAAAAAATAAATAAATTTATTAAAAAAATAAAGCCTGAGTGCTGCCCTCCTTTAAAAACAAAACAAAACAAAAAACAGGGGGCTATAAGAACAATGAGAGGAGCACCCATCTCTGAAAATGGATAGAAGTGGTCAAGGAAGTGCCTCATAGGAGAGTCAACCCCAAGTTGACTTTTTAATGGTAAAACAGGTAGTTAGTCAAACACATGCATGTCTGACTATGAGGTTCAGGTTATGGATGTAGAGGTTAGAAGTCTTGTCATGTGCTAAACCAGAAAACAATTTTTAAAAATCCCGTTGCTTTCTACAAGTAGATTAATAACTATAGGAAAGAAGATTGTAACAAAGAATGTAATGCTATGAATATTGTATGGTTTATAAGTATCTGATGTGTATGTTCCAAAGCCAACGAACATTATAATTAAAATTGTGTTTAAAAAAATTCACTCTGAAAGCATTGTGAGTAATAGATACAGGTGGGGAAAGATGTCACTGGAGTTATGTAATTAACATGGAGTCCTTTCAAAAAATGGTAAGGCATAATCTAAAGGCAATGATAATAAACAGGGAAAGGAGACTGAGGGCTTTTAAAAGAAAACGTATATTTACAAAAAATAAAAAATAAAACTTGGGGACACATGGAGTAAGAAGGCAATAGCGGTTGAGACGTTATTTAAAGAGAAAACACATATGTAGGTTTCATTTCTGGACATGGGATCAGAACAAAATGCCATTCCATTCTCCTAAAAAATTGATCAATCAGATGAAATGGACATTTATCATTCAAACAGATCTTTATATTTCAGACATAGCCTATTTATCTGTCTAATTATATATATATATATATTTGGGATATTCTGAGATGACAAGCATTAACATGAATGTATATTAGCATGAGATGAAAACTCATGGTCAGAATCAAGTTACATCTTTTACTGTTATAATAGATAAATATTATGAGTGACTACTCCCTGAAACCAGATTTCAGGTGTTCATTGTGATTAAATATTCATCACTCCCTAAATTCTTACCATATATTTGCCATGTCTTATTCTTAGCCTCCTTTTGAAAACAGTGCAGCATTTATGCTGAATTTGTAGCAAATTGGGAATATTTAAAATATTTTAAGGAAGTAAATATACCTTTAAGTGTAGGTGGACTGGTCAGGAGTTCTATAATACAATATATGACAATTTTAAAATAAATAATGAAAATATTAACTTTTAATCTGTCTTCTCTTCTATTTTCACTTTTTGTTTGTCACTGATTAACTCTCCCCAACCACCCCCCCGTCCCCCAGGTGTTGAAATTAGGTGTAATTTCAACACCTAATTACACCAGGGAAATGGGAAACATATATGTAGCCATGTCCTTGAAACACCAGAAGACTTTAGTGATAGACTAAGATGTATATAGTAGTTATTTTCAAAAGCTGTCAGGTGTCATTATATTTATTTTTTTAAAGTTCTTTAGAAAAAAAAGAAATATTTTGCTTTAAAGTTAATGATTAAATTTGATTGTTTAAACATCTATTTATCAATTTATTATTCCATGCCAAATAAAGGTAGGTTTTTAGTGAAAAATTGAGTCCTCAGAAGTATACCTGAAATATTTAAAATATCACAATAACATTCTCAGAATACTGTTCTTTAATTAATTTATGACCAAAGAAAAAAAGAGCATGTGAAACAATCATAAGAAGACTGTTAGAATTTTAATGATCAAAATTTAAATGCATTTTGAAAAAAATTATTAAATATTTTGCATGCAGTATTCTATTTAATCCCTTTTCTACTATACTTGACTTTGGGTAATTTAACTAAGTTTCAATTTCCTCATGTATAAACTAAATATCTACAGTATAACAATATGTATGTAGTAAAACATTTAAGGAGATAATATGCATAAAGCATTTAGTATTATACCAGCATATCTTACTCCTAAATAAATCATAAAATAGACATCATGACTACTGAAAATGTTAATCAATATAGACAAACACAGATTATATATTTAAAAAGTAAAATTGGTAGTTTAAAAATATAAACATGATTATATTAATTTCATTAGTTATGCAATAAAATACATTTAAAGACAGTATTTATATAGAGAAGTAAATTATATGAATATATTTATTAAGATGGTTGTAATGAACATTGGGAAACTCAGTAAATAATTATATGATCATAAATTTCAAGGAAAACATTTATAGATAATAAAATATTACTTAATTGGTCAGGAAAAATTTTTCTTTGAATTACAATAAAATTTGTCTTTGTGGTTTAAATTATCTAGCTTTACACTTGAGCTATAACACAAAATATTTGACATATTCAGTATCTGTGTTGTCATTTCTGCTCTGGTGTCATGATGACAGTTTATATTTCAACTTGTGCTAAATGAGAGTCAAAAGATAATTTTATTGTTGGAAAGCTTGTTCTCATAGATGGAAAAAATATCATTTGAGAATTAGGATTCCTAAATTCCATTTTACATGTATCTATAAGTTATTAAAATAAAAATATTACATAAAATAGTCTTCTGTAATTCTCAGAACCTCAGATTCCACAGGCAAAATATTAGGGTGCTGGTCTTGAAAGTCTTTTAGGCAATAAAAATCTGAGAAAGTAAGGTACATACACATTTTAGTATTGCATCATGTGATCATTCACTATCATCTTTGGAAATTGTGAAAAAATTAATTCTAAGTTGATTTGTATTGGTCTGATAAGGAAGCTAACAGTGGGTAGAAAATGTTGGAGTAAACACAACTTCAAATTAACAAAGGTTACAAAAAAGCACACTAATGTTTCATAAACTATTGTTTGGTTCAAAAAAGACAAAAAGTAATGTACCCACCTGATGAATTCCACTTGATGAGGTTAAGTGACAGAAGACTAACAAATATTTCTGATAATAGCAATTTCTGAATTTTCATTAACTTAAATTGATCATATAGAAAGTAAATAAAATTTCCTCCAATTTTTCAGGAGTTGAATTGGAAAATTTGATGTATATGTAGGAAATATTAAATTAACATGTGTGCCATTTGCTTAATGGTTAGACTATTGAAATTGCATAATAAATATTTGGATAAATAAATTTTGAATATTTATGCAAAATAATATACAAGTATTTATCACTTCTTATCATTAGCAGGTACTGTTATTTTTTTAAATATTATTAAAAGAACAACTGTTATTTTGGGTGACCTATGGGCATTTTCCATTTAATTAGAATGGAAAAGAGTGTATGTGCCTAATTCTCTGGGTAGTCATCAATGTTCAATTGCTCTTCTCTAGGGGGTATTTTTTCCATTTTCATAATCATTAAAATAATAAACTGTTTAATTTGTCTGATACTCTTGTAAATTGAAATCACAGTAGTAGTTATTTCAGTACATGTTTGATAAAATTCAGTTCACTTGTGTTTTCTTCCCATAGCTTATAGTTTGCTTCCTTTCCTCTTAGGAATACTTTAAATTATAGAAATTTGCAAAGTAATCTTAACAGTTTATTTTTTAAGTTTTTTTTTTTCTTTGTCATTTAAAAGTTGTAAATGATGACTTAGGAAAAAATGACTACAATGGAAGGAATCTATATTTCATGAAAGACCATTTATTTGGTGAGCAAAAGGCATTCTTCAAGTTGTTTTTTGCTTTACATTAGTATATTTTGAAAAAAATGAAAAATTCATGAAAGTTTTGAAACATTACGAATTTTTTTTCACATGGGGAGGAATGAATATCCTAATTCTCTATAAAATTATCTATGTCACAGAATTTTGAGCAGGCATCAATTCTTAGGAAATTAAAACCTATTTTCAATCGTACAATGTTACTCTCAGAAAAGGTATTTCCATCTTCTCCTTGCCCTGATGTGGAAACCAAGATCTAATGAAATGAGGTATACTTTCCATGATCAAACACTGAATTAATGTCAGAGTCAAATGTAGGATCCACCATTGCATCTGCTCACCTACACATCTGCACACAGATATTTTTTTCACTTGTTGACATAGATAATTTTCCAATTCTCTTTTCTAAAGTCAATCTATCCATTCGTGCATGAAATCCTACCTACTCTAGTACATTCAAAGAAAATTTTCCAACAATTCTTCTCTCTCTCTTACATCATCAAATTTCCCTCTCTTCTGGATCACACCTGTAAGTATACAAAAATGCTTGGCTCCACTTCCCCAGCTTCGCATTTGTCAGTTTATTAACTCTCAGTTCCAAAATCATCCTTTTAGGTTGTTTTGTGAAAATGGGTCCTTTAAATAATTTTTCTTTGCCAACTGGCACTATGGTAAGCATTGTCAGTAGAGGACGCTGGAGAGATATTGCAGGCGGAAAGATTTTGTTTCCTGGTATGAGCCCACTTACCTGCAAGTTCCCCAGGGCAGTAGGGTGTCTCTTTTGAGACATGTAAGGGGAAGATTTCTAGTAAGTTCTGGAGAACAGGTTTCTATCAAGTTTTGCCATTTGCTATACCACAATGACTCCTCTTCCATCCAGGAAACCATGGTTGTTCCCTCCTCAAGGAGGTCCAGATCTCAGTTCTGGGGGTTCGTATTAGCCTTATAGGTAGTAGCTACTCTTTATATCTGATATTTCTGTATTATTTAGAGTTCTCTTAATTTCTTACTTTCCAATCCTTCCTTACTCTAAATATTTGTTATACTTAATAATTCTTTATTTAAATTTTTCATGCTGAAATTCCAATGTTTGTTTCTCACCAGTGGATCCAGGCTGACAAAACCAGCCACCTTTAGGTTAATTTTTCAGTTCAGTTTTGCAGTTTTAAAGATTCTATGTAGTTACTCTTTTAAATTCCAGTTTTCCCATGTTTGCTTAGCTCTATTCCACAGAAACGAATCTTGTCAAAGTCATCAATGGCTTTCATTTTATTAAGTTCAAAAATCAAGTATTGGGCATCAGTCTATTTGACCTCTCAGCAGCATCCACACTCCTTTATGTTGGTTTATTCCCTGAAATTCCAGGACATTAAGCTCCCTTGGTTTTTACTCTATTTGATTAGTTTCTCCATTTCAGTCACTAGGTTCCTTCTTCTTTTTATCTCTAGTTTTGTAATGTTTTGATGTCCTAGAACATCATTCTTAGTCCTCTTCTCTTATTTATCTATACTCACTTCTATGGTGAGACCACCCCACATCATGTCTTTAAATTATATCTATTTGCCAACAGTTTCCTACTTTATATCTCCTGGCCATTTCTCCACAACTCCTGAATGATGCATTCAATGCCTACTCAACACATCCACTTAGAGGCCTCATAGAAATCTTAAAAGTACATCCTTCCTCATTGGCGCTCAAGCCAAAAAACCCTGGAATCTCTCTGATTCCTCTCTTTCTCATTCCCCCATCTAACCATCTCTACTTTAAAATATATCTAGGATGAAAACACTTCTCACTATCTTCATTGCTACTAACTTATTACCATCATCTGACCTCTTCAAAAGCCTCTCACTTCTAAATTGTTATCAGCTATTTACTGATTTCCATTTTCCACTCTTGTTTTCCTCCAGTATACTCTCAACACAGCAACAAGAGAGAGACCATTGACTTGTGTACATTAGATCAGACCCTCCTCTACTCAAAACCCTGCAACAGCTTCCGTTACACTCCAAGGAAATGCCAAAGTTCTTAGAATAGTTTCCTAAACACTTAATGATTTGCTTTTTCACCTTCTCTGAATTCTAGCAACTCATCCCTTGTATCACTCTGCTTCAACCCCAAAGGCTACCTTATTGTTCCTCAAAGAGTAACAAGCAAAAATATTTTCTAAAAATAGCAATGTGGACAAGAAGATACAGGAATGTATGTATTTTATGTATATTTCAAACAAATCACTTAACAAAATAAAAGAATAATTTTATAATTGGATCAATGTAAATGTTCTCTTCTGAGGCCTTAGCCTTGAGATTTGCCAAAAGACTGAGTGTTCGTAAGTCTAAGGATCCGATTTTAATTTCCAGATTTCATCTCTATAAACTCCACTTACTAAAATATTAAAATGGCTTTAATAGTTCATTAAAATTTCCCTAAATCCTAAATTAAAATCACTGCAAAAGTCTGAATGATTTAAATGGCTTTTGCTTTATTACAAATGTTCCACAATTTTTCTTAGTCCTCTTACAAATTAATATATTCCATTTTAATGTTATCATTCTTATACAATAAGCATGAACAAAAAATGAAATTCCCTTTTTAATGTTTAATTGAGAAAAATAATTGTTCTTGCACTGTGTGGCCTCTTGATAAATTCTATGTATATTATTTAATATGCTTATATTATTTAAAATGCTTAAGAACTAGTTTAATATTTAAGTTCAGTTTTCCTTTCCTCATGAAATGGACTTTCATTTTCTGGTTTATTATGCTAGCTGTGAAAATGAAACCAATTTTTCTTATAGCCATTTTATTTTTAAATACACCACTGACTTATGTATGTCATTCTGATAAATTTATTTTACTAATTTGTCTAATAGAACAAAGAGATTAGAGGTTATATCCTATTTAAGATTGGCCTTCCATTGTCCATTGAATAATGGGTTTTTAGTAAAGTCTGAATCAATGTGCTACGATCCCTCTTTATGACCATGTTCCTAGTATCCACTGTTATCTCCATGATAACACACCAATGCAGAGCTTTCTCTCACATTACAGACAAATCATACATCAACAGAGAGTTAGAATAAATGAAGCTAAAATTCCTAAGACTTAGCATAAACTTTCCATTTGGTGATTCAACAAATACTTATTGAGTATCAACTATGCCAGGAACTTTGTGAACAAGAACTTCAAGTCTGATTTTCTGAAAAACATAGTTATAAGGAAAGAGATGAAAACAAACTATGACTAAGCAAGAACACAGTAGATGAAAGTGCTAAGAAGACACATTTAAGGTGAGATGTATTTAATAAGAAAGAGTTGGTCATGCCATGATGAGGTGAACACATTTTGGCAGAGAAGGACCAGAAAAGGGGTGTGATGGGCCATTCTACCCAGCAGGTAGGAATGTGTTATCCCTGGTATTGTTTAGAATTGCCAAGGTATAGTAATGATAAAAGCTCACCGATGTTTAGTCAGTTTTATTGCTGTCTTTAATTATCTCTAGACTATGCCTCCCCTTTCATTGCTTACCCCTTAGAAAACTGTATCACCATCACCCTCTTCTCTTGGGTGCCAGGGTTTCTAGTCCCCAGAATCAGCTGGTACAAATGTACTAGAGAAGAAATAAACCTGACTTGTTCAAGAAACAGAAAGAATATCAGTGTGCCTGTAGGGTCTTGAGAACTGGTAGGAAATGAGGTCAGAGGAGTGGTCATGGGACTGATGATGTAGGGCCTTGTAGGACAGGGATATTAGAATTTTGTTCTAAGTGTCTAAAGCTTAAGTTTGAGATGAATTGATTCATACTGTAAAAGTTATGTTTGCTTGCTAAATGAAAGTTATGGCAGTGGTTAAGCATAAAAGTTAGAATAATAAATAGCAGGCTATTTCAACTGTACAGGAGAAAGATACTGGTGGCTTGTTTTAGCATGTGGTTGTAGAGACGTTTAAAAAAAAAAAAAGAACAGATTCAGGATTCAGGATATGGTGTGGAGGAGTGCAGTCAAAAGGACTTCCTAAGGAAATGAATGCTAAATGCAATGCAAAGTAGAGAATTAAAAATGATTCTAGAATTTAGGCCTGAACAACTGAATGTTTGGTAGTGATATTTACTGAGAAAGTGGGCATGGATGGAGTCTTGGGACTTTGAAATCTTCCATTTTGGACATGTGAAGATTTGAATAGCTGTTGGATATCTAATGGGAGATATCAAGTAGTTAATTGGGTATTTGAATCTATCTTTCAGGAAAAGTTTAGGGCTAGAGATATACAATCAGAATTTATAATTGACTCCCAGATAATATTTAAAAGTATGGAAGTAAATGCTATTCTTGACAGAAAATATGGTGTCCCAGGTCATTGCAACATCAGAAAGCAGAAAGAATTAACAATTATCATTGAGTAAGAATGGCCAGATTGATTGTGTCAAAGGCTGCTGAGAAGCCAAGTAAAATGAAAACAAGTGAGATGGGGGAAAAATGACAGCATGGAGGTTTTGAGTGATCTTGATTAGTTCAAAGAACTGTTATAGTGAATTGAAGAAAGAATGATGATTACAAGTAAGTAGAGTTAATAACTATAAACGATAACTACATATTTTACTGGAAAAGGAAACAGGGAATTGGAGTATTTGGTGGAAAGGAATATGAGAAATTTTGTTTTGTTTAATATGTCTGAAGCAACACATCTTTGTAAGTTACTTGGAATGATCCAATATAGAGTAAAATTCATGATAGAAAATATAGAAGGAGTCATTGCAATAGAGAAATTTCAGTATGAAGAAAGATGGGATAAAAACCAGAAACAGTGTGATCAGCCCTTGATAAAGGCAGAAACACTTGATATACTGTAGCAGAAATAAAGGCTTTCAGAATAGGTTACAACTCTCCTCCACTCGCTTTACTGGACCAAAGGGTGTAACGTGAATGTATGAGTTTGTGCGTGTGCAAATCGTTTTTTACATTAACAATCTGTTGACTTAAAACTTACTGAAATAAAAAGGTTTTGTATTTTCTTAATGTTGTAACTTGAACTGTGAATGTCATAGTAGGTTAAAAGATCATGAATCTAAATAGTATTTAAGATAAATCTATAAGATTTTAGAAGTATACATTGTCTGTGTTTCTGCTTTAAAGACACAGTTTTCAAGGTCTCTTTTGGAGAAGAATAAGATTATTCCACAATTTTTTAAAACTCTTATACTCTAATTTTATGGAGAAGACTATTTATTTCATGACGGCCTGGTATAATAATTAACTAATCAGACAGCAAGCAAATCAGAGAGAAAAAAAAGAAAACAAAAATGAAAAAGTAACAAAGGCTGGTAATGGATTATGTTAATGTGTTTGATTGATTCTTTTTGCGTTACTCATTTGTAAGAGTTAAGAGGTTTTCCTTTTTAAAGATAAGATATATAATACTCTAAACAGTGAATGTTATACTGACAAAAGTAGAGAACTGTTGGATTTATCAAGGAGTAGTTTATCTATGCTTGCTTTGGGGAAGTAAAATTAAATAAAACATAAATTACTCAGAAGTGTAATCTATTCTGTATATCTTATGCTATGATTTATGACTGCTCTTTTTCTATTTATTCGCTCTTTGTCATTTTGCTTGCTTTTCATTAGTTTTTTTAGTTGTGGCTGTAATTTTTATAGACAACAGAGTTTTTATGTCTCTGGTATCTAATCAACTGTCACATTTCCAATGGGGTAAATGATTGAAGACCTCTCCCCTCTTGAATTGCTGTAACTGCCATAAAGAATCTTTTGGAATAAATTTATTATAGCTTTGCATAAAAAGAATTAATTCTTGTAAGATAGAGGTAGCATCTGTTTCCTTAATTTAAACTCTTTAGTCTCCTGTTATTTTTAAATTTTTTTATTATTTGATTATAAATAATATTCCTCTGAACCTAGGCAATATTTTGTTATCCATTGCAACTTGTTTTTTCCTTTCACATTTTGCTACAGAAAATAAAAGTAAATGTTTATACACATAAACAGACACTACTATTTATTTATCTTAAGAGTCAGTAGGTATACTTATTAGAAAGTTGTGAGAAAGGGTTCTCCTTGTTGTCTCTAAAGAGATAAACAACACCAGTTCTAAGACATGAAGCAAAGTTTATCTGTATATTTCCAACCTTTTAAATAATTTCTGACTGTGATAAAACTGAATTTCCCTGAAGACTTTTGACTTGATCATACATGGAACTGTCCTTTTTGAGAGCACCATGCTTCTACTCTCTAAATCACTCATTAGAAAAGTGCACACCAAAATGGATACTTATGTATACTTTAAAATACGCATATAACAAATAAATATATATGTACCTATTACAAAGATCCATTTTATGAAATGAGTTAAAACCAGTGGAAACAATAGTTACAAAATGTTAAAATGTGTTGTTTATTGCATAGTGACATGTTCCTTTGTTGCATCTTTGAAAAAGGAAATATAGAAAAATAAGTGAATCAAATTGAGTAGCCTCCTTGTGATATGTATATTTGTATACATAATCACCCATTCTTTTAAATGAAATTTCCATATTTTTTCCAATTCTTTTGAAATTTTAAACCCCCTAGGTATCCAAGAAAAACATGAAAACTATTATGCAAAATTCTGTTCCTTACTTATTTAAAAAGATAATAGAAATTATTCACCATTTCTTAGAGTATATCTCAATTATGTATTTCTTTGATTTTACCTTTTCCTCTGGTCCTTTCTATTGCAAAGTCAATTGAATTTATTTCAGTATTAGCTATTCTATTTCAATAAAAAATATTTACTGGCTCCAAAACCCAAGAAAAACCCGTATGATGTTTTCTGATCATCATATGGCTTTTCCTAAGAACCTTGAGATGCTTAGTAGCTTTGAAAATCATGCAAAGGCTGGAAAATTCTAGATTCAATTAAACTTTTTAAAACTCTGGCTGGACATTGAGGTAAATAGGAAACCATCTGCAGAAATAAACTTTGCACTTATTTCTCATCAGTAAGAGAAGAAGCATAGTATCAAACACAATTAGAGTAGTCTGAACTCTACAATTTACTAGAAAAATGATTAGCATGTTGATTCTCAATTTACTCATTTGTCAAAAAATAATAATGATATTTACTGCATAAGGATATTATAGAAATTAAATGAGATAAAATATGTGTTTGGTGACTGAAGAAAGAAATAAATGCATGTTAATTCTAATTCCCCCACTCTTCTTCCTTTCTCAGGTTTTTAATAGGAATCTTCAGAATTGCTGTATTCAGAACATTTTAATGATCTTCAAGTTTAGACAGCAAATAAGGAAACAACATACATTCACAGTAGAAATATCCCTGTGTATGTTCATATCTGGCTAGCCTAGATTTGCAGGAAAACTGGATATTTCACTATCTCTATGACCTTTGAAAAATCACTTAACTTCTTTGAACCTGTTTATCCCTCTGCATAATATAATTAATAACCCCTACCTTGCAATTGTATTTTTTAAGATTAGAAATACTGTACAAAAAGTGCGTATAATGACATGTAATTCATTAATATTAGTTATGGAAGCAATAGCCCTACCTATATCTAAAGACATTTTTATGAAAAGAAAATGTGCTTTATTTTCCCCCCTGCACATATGTTGCTTGAAAACATATATAAAGTTATGTTTGTAATGTACCCAGGTTGAGAGATGAGAAATGGAAAATAAATACATACTGTGTTTATGCCTATTGGACACTGTGATGAGTTAAACTTAAAAGTCTTTTACTAGTTAGTGTCACCAAAACATAATAATAATTTATTTTCTAATGTTAATCAATATTGTTTCACTAATCAAGATAAAGCAGCTTTACCAATCAGAATTAAAACCCTATGTGTAATGTGTAGCCTTAGGAACAAATGAGTCAATAGAATGTACACCTCTATTCTGATGTAATAGTTTAGATGAGATACACACGTAGGAGCAGCTCCCATTTTTGATGACAAAAGAGTGGGCAAGGAGGGTATGAAGAAAAGGCATATCATGAAAAAGATGGAGCCCTGGTCACATTCTTGGCTTCCTCTGGTATGTGTCCTATTATATATGATGATTTTTGAGTACTAGTTTAACTCCAAGCTCCCAACATTTCAGCAAACAGGTGAAATAGGTGGGCAGGATCAAAGGGACCAATTGCCACATCATCTGTCATTGGTTAATGGCTATCTACCTATTATTGGCTAATAGTGATCATTGGCTATTTCCATCTTGAGAGAGGATGCCCAAGCTCTGAGAATATCTGGTATCAGAACCTACATTGGAAGATTCAGAAAAATCCGGTGCATGGTTTTCCAATTCATTCTTTGCCCCATTACCAAAATAGATGTTTCCCTTCCTTTTATAAGAGCCTGGTGTTAGGATAAACTTTTATTGAATATAATTTGTTTAGGCAGGATTTCCATAAATTTTTTCTCTTCTTTTACTTCTTTATTTATTTCAGTAGCCAAATGAAACACAATTATTAATTTATTCATAAAACTTCATTTGTTTCCCAATTTTGGCAAAGTGTTTTTTTGTTTGTTTGTTTAACTTTCCAATCTTAATATATGACCCAGCTCTCTCTCTCTTCTCTTGTTACTAACATGTTATACTTGCCTATTGTTGTTTCCCAATTTCCTAATTCCCTATCTTACATTCTTAGTAATACGTGGATTAGTGAAAATGTTGATAGTGATTTTAATTCAAATGAACAGGCTCTTAATATCCCTCATAATAAATGTACACATACACAATTCTATCTATCGTTTCAGAGGTCAGAGCCACCTTCAAGCTTATGTTTGGATACCCTGAGACGGCAGACACCCTGGGTTAACAATGTTGTGCATGGATAATTTTGCAACATTACAAGTTATTTTAAAGACACAAGACTCTGAATCAGGGAAAATTAATTACTCTTCTTCTTCTAAGTTGAGTGAACTTGGTGTTTTATCAAATCACCTGTGTCCTACATACCTCATCAATAAAATGAGGTGGTTTTTTCACTTGGTGTGTGGATTCTCCTTAGCTCCAATTATCAAAGGTTCCATAATTCCAATTGCTAAATGGTATTAATTCAAAACTCTGTACTATTCAGTAATATATCTTATCCTTCTATAGAAGTTTGAAATCCCATGCTTTGAGCTCTTAAGAATACCGTAAGGATGGCCACAGAATATGTATATTCATCAGAGAATGATCATATTATTGTATCTTAGGTCAGATAGATGATAGCTTGATAGATAACTAGCTGGCTAGCTAGCTAGCTAGTTAATTAGGTAGATAGATAGACAGATATGTAGATAGTTAGATCAATCATCAAAACAGGGAAGCAGAGAATTAATAATTGAAATGTTCTAAAAATCTTTTAAATATTCTATTGAGATTAAGTATTTTATATATATTATCTAATTTGATCCTCATAAAACTTTTGCGTGGTAGTACAACTTGATTTGATAGATGAAGAAATTGAATTTCAGAGAAATTGACATTCTTATAGTCATATAACCATGACTCAGTAAGTTGTGGAAATGGAATTTAGACCCATGACCCAGCATTTTCCACCAGCAAATTTACCTTAAAAAGAGTGTTTGATTAAAACAAACAAACAAAAAATGTGAATAAGTAATAAAACATGGGTTGCAATGTTTAATTTTAACACAGAATTTTTCAGTCAATCGTAGCTACGAAAATAGCATCCCATGTAATTACCTGAGGCGGAAGCAGTGGCAGTCTTATAAAGGCCAGAAGCATACTCAAGTCATTGCATCTCCTCTGCATGTCATATTTGACCCACATCATTAATGCATGGAAGATGGTTTCTTCATCGGGGACATTGACATCATCACTGGCCAGGAGTTTATGGAGCTCCTCAGCTGGAAGCAGTAAAAACTCTTGATTTCTCATAACTTCCATTATGTTTTCCTACAGGGAGAAAAGAGCCTGGCATAAATTCGACCTCGGTTTTATTTAGCTAGCAAAGCACCTCAGAAAGAAATGAGAAAAGTAGTCAACAACCTTTGTTCTCATTATAACATAATCCTTGAGACTTAATCCTTCAGAAACTGGAAGCTGTTAAGATGAAAGCATTGTAATTGTAATTGAAGTGTAAATGTATCCAAGACAGCACAGATCTTGTAATAACTGGAGGGTTATAATGTTGAGCTTTGTTATGCAGGCAAAATATAAAGTGATTAAATGTTCAAGTTTCAAGTGGACTGCTAGGTAAAATTTGGTGAATATTAAAAGAATAGAATTTCAACTTTTTAAAAACTTGACTACATATACATCCATCAGAAAGTGGGAATAAAATTACACAGAAGTAACACCGTAAGATGCATCAGTTTATTCAGAAAGGGAAAGAGAGAAGAGGTAGGCCATAGGTATCACAAAATCCCATATGTTTCACCCTTTTATTATCTCTCAAACCTCCCTCCTCGCATGACAGTTTCTCTGGCTTAATTCAGAGTCCCATTTGTTTTCTTGCAGATTGCTGCCATACCCCCCTAGTTACTCTGCCTGATTCTACCCTTAGCTTCTCTAGTGGACCTTCCGTACTGATACTAGAGGATATTTCTAAACTTCAATGTGCTCATGGCACTACTCTAAAGTTTTTGTTTCAATTTGCTTTTTTTTTTTGTTCAAATCTTTTGGTTAAACACACTGGTTCTTCACAATCTGACCTCTTCCTGATTCTAACACTTCATCTCCAAACTTATTGGCACACCAGCCACAAAATTACTCTTCTTTCAATTTGCCTTATCCTCACTCCATTGCTTAAAATGACTATTAGCCATCTTGTTTTCCTAATTTGTGTCATTTTTCAAGATTCAATTCAAAAATTAAATAGGGATAGGATATATATATATATATATATATATATCTGGTGCTCTAGATTCTGGACATAGCAGGTGAACAGTACTTATTTGTTGAATAGATATATTGATCTTTGTAGAGAAAAATAGATTTTGGAAATAGTACAGAGCAGTGCAGTGTTTTTCAAACACTTTTAGAAAACTACTTGTCAAAAATCTTCTTACATTTCATCACAAAGTCTTCTGTGTTTGATAAATGGTTAGAGAAGACAGAGATTTGACTGCTGGCCTTCACTTTTGTTCCACCTTTTTCTATGTCTCCTGAGACAACTCCAAGGAATATATAACTAAGGCTTCTCAGATGGTAGCTTTAAAGCCACAGTTGTGGCAGAAATCTCAATAGGATGGTTATTTTAGGGTAAAGCCTGAAGTAGAGTGGGACTAGATCTCTTCCCCAAAGGGCATTGTGACTATGCTAAAACATAGCAGAAGAGTCAGCAAGTGACCATTAATCTGTATGTCAGAGCAGATTCAAACCTGTTTTCTGAAGAGACACTTGACCTATGTTATGAGTGTATCCTTAGAATTGAATCCAAGGCTTGAAGTGCCTTCAGCTTTCACAAAAGCAGTCAACTTTACTTTTAGGTCATTGGTTTTTTTCTTTACCTTTAAATGACATCACATAATAGCTGATTTCATGAAGGTTTTTTTGCCCCCTGTGTTTCCTCTGTGTCTAATACAGTGCTGTGTAAATTATAGATGTCCAATACCTATTTACTTAATGAATGAACTGTGTGCCCTGAGATTTAGTGCCACCAAATTTCTCTAAAGAGCTACAATAAGATAAAGAAGTTTTTGAAGAATATTTAAAGGACTTTTTGTCCATCTATTTTTCCAGTTACTCAAAAATCTATGGGTCTATTAAACTACACACAGAATTGTACAGCTAGACCATCAGTATATAACGAGGGGTACCATAAAAAAGCAGCTCTATGAAACTGTCAACAGTGTCTATCATAAAAATATTGTTCGAGGCATATTTCATTATATTTTATAGTGTCCTCTTTATGATGACCCTTGGGAGAAATTTCTTTTAGGTTTTAGTAGTAGGAATAATTGCACTTCTCCTGAGTAAATTGGTTTGGTTTTATCATGGATGCTGTAAATTATGAAATTGATCAGATTTCTCTTTTTATTTGGCCTCTAGAAAACTTAGAGTCAAATTGAAATCTAGCTGATAGGAAGGTTACAGCCTTTTATAGTTTGATTTCTTTTTCAGACAGTTCTGACAATAGCTTCATTTAATATCACTACAGCAGATTTCTTTTTTCTTCTTTTATTCTTGCACTTAATTTAGATTATATTCTCATAATTTTGTATCTTTATAAATTATACTACATCTTTTGGAAACAAGCAATGTTGTTTGTAGATATTGCTATAAATAAACTGGGCATTAGAAGACAGTATCAGATATTACTGAATCCATCACACTGATGCATAAATTATATTGTCTTTTTTTTCTTTATATACGTTGGAGTTCTAAAGGTCCCTTAGCTCTTTTTTCTTTTTTTCTCCATCAAGTCTCCCTTCAATGATATCTTGACTAATATTCCCGTGTTATTTGCAATCTAGCTTCTGGAAGCTATTTTAGTTTCATTATCTTTTATTCACTGAAGAAGAAAAAATATCAATTCACACTAGTTTCCTTATACCTTAGCTAATTCCTTGTTGTCTGAGCAGATCAAGTAATGAGAAGCATCAAAACTCTTTGGCCTGTTTACTTTTTGTACAATACCTTTATTTTAAGTTTATCCAATCATTCATTCTACACAGAGTTATTGAACACCTAATATTTGGTCCTGTATAATTGTAGTAAGGAGAACAAAATGGATGTGCATCAAAAAGCTTACCACACATGGGACACCTAGACAATATGCAAAGCCTAGAAAATGACTGTCATCAAGTCTGTAAAAGCTTATTTTTCAAATAGACTTAGAATATTAGGTAGGAGTATAAATTAGAAAATGAGAAACAGAAAGAAATGTATTCTGACCAGGGGAGACCATATAAACAAAGGCACATAATATGTTATGAAGTGCCATGTTTGGTATGTCAACTTGATTGACAATGAATACAGAAAAAGTCATAGAAATTAATATTGAAAGTGTAATTTAGACCATATAATGGAATAAGTTTATTGTAAAACTTTAACAGTGTCTCCATTATATGGGAATATCTGTGTACATACATCTTTTACACATAGATTGAAATGTTCATTTTAAAGATTTTACCACCAAATTTAAGTTGCCACTGCATAGGACACAACATAAGACAATAATCCATATTAATTACATGAATAAAGACTAAAGTGTACTATTTTTGCTACTTTATAATATTTTAAATAATTTTTCTAGCTATAAAAATTCATAGTTTTGTTTTATTCTAAGTAGACAGATATTACCCTTTTTAATTATTATTTCCTGAATTTGACATAAATGTATTTTCTAATATTCATTTACCTCTGTCTCTTAATTCTATTATTGTTTTTCCCTCATCTTATTGTTGCTAATATATCAAATAGCAGTAATTCATTTGATATTCCATTAGAAATTCATTTTTTTACACCATTTAAAAAGTTAGATAACAATTAATGGTAACATCAAGTCAAGGAAAATATAAGTAAATTCCTTCAATTGTCACATTTTAGTTATTGGTTTAGTTTAAAATATGGATATTAAACTGTAGTTAAATATTTTATTAATGATCAAGTAAGTTTAACATA
Source organism: Eubalaena glacialis (assembly GCF_028564815.1). Lineage (NCBI taxonomy): Eukaryota > Metazoa > Chordata > Mammalia > Artiodactyla > Balaenidae > Eubalaena > Eubalaena glacialis. The sequence goes on along the minus strand of NC_083731.1, from coordinate 36,648,819 downwards.
AACTTTAATGTTGTTCACTTCTTTAACAGCTGTTACCAAAGCAACACATTATCTACTTATTATGGTTAACTCAAGGAAAACTCACTGCTATGAAAGTCTACTGAGATAATACCTATGTCTCACCATCTTGCACTTTGCAACTAGTGGTAAGTTAGAGGAACCTCCCAATCACTGTTTTAAGCATTATGGTGGGAAGGTTAATCCTTTGCCAGACCAGTATAGAATCTCTGGCTTGATTTCAAATCACCAGAGGGTATGGAATTTATTTAATTGCCATTTAAAAAGTTATTGGTTAGGAAGTTGAATACTTAGGAAGCTCATACTGTCAAATAAATGGAAAACTGGAAGGCGAGCTTGGGAATTGGTTACATCTTCTGGTTGAGGCTTATTATCTAAGTATGAAAAATGTAAATTTTTGGTCTAAAGTTATAGGATTATAAAGTTATAATTCCATCAGCATCCTATGCCAGCAAAGCTTTGAGAGTTTCTGATACATGTTTGATTCTACTATTGGCAGGAGTAAGATTGAAACATGCATCTCTTGACTCCTGAAGCAGTGTCTTTTCTGTTACAACATGTACTGGATTGAATAGTGTTTCCCAAAACTTCAAGTTCACTTGGAACCTCAGAATGTAACCTTATTAAGAAATGGGACGTCATTACAGATGTAATTAGTTAAGATAAGGCCTTACTGGATTGGAGTGGACCCTAATCCAATGGCGGGGTGCTTATAGGGAAAAAACTAGGAGAGATGCAGTCATACAGAGAGGAGAACCCCATGAGAAGACAGAGGAGACACAGGGGGAAGAAGGCCATGTGAAATTGGAGAAACAAAGATAAAAGTAATACTGACACAAGATTAAATAATGAAGAGAGCTTTACCTCCTCTTTCTCAAACTCACATGGTATCGTCTTCCTGGATAGAGATTCTTCATAAAATCTAGTCAAATTATATTGAATATCAATGTCATTATTGTACGTGAAGGTTAGAATAGAATCCTTCTTCAAGAAAGAGCTAGATTGCAACCCTTGTATAGTGGCTACATTTCTTCCTACCTGTACCATCACTCTTTGATGACTGAAACTGGTCTTTTACCTGTATATATGTATTAAGCCAAATGGAAACTCATTTTCATAAGGCAGACCAAATAGGAGTTGTTTGTTCGCTTTTTTCTACTTTAAGATGTTCTATAGTAATTCTTTAAAGGACAAACTTCTAGTGTAGAAAAAGTGTCATTAGTAATCAAAAACTGAAAATAAAAATGAAAATAATATACACTTTAGCCTATTAGGGTTGTAGTGATTTCAAAACAATTATGAACAGTACTTCTGAAAGCATGAGTTGATACGCTACCATTGAAAAGTGATTTGTCATTGTGCATCTTAACAATTTAACCCAAGAACTCCAGTTTTAGGAATCTTTCCATAAATATATGAAGAAAAAGTTATAAATATATATATATATAAACACACACGTATATATATATACACACACATATATACAAATGTGTATATATGTATATATATATATACACACAATTATTCAGTACAGCATTATTTAAAATAGTAAAAAAATATAAAAAGCTAATAAATAAATGAATTCTTCCCTCCCAAAAATTGAGTAAAAATTAAAATAACACAGTGAACAATATTTCACAGAATTAGAACAAAAAATTTCACAATTTGTACGGAAACACAAAAGACCCCGGGTAGCCAAAGCAATCTTAAGAAAGAAATGTGGAGCTGGAGGAATCAGGCTTCCTGACTTCAGACTATACTACAGAGCTACAGTAATCAAGACAGTATGGTACTGGCACAAAAACAGAAATATAGATCAATGGAACAGGATAGAAAGCCCAGAGATAAACCTACGCACATATGGTCACCTTATCTTTGATAAAGGAGGCAAGAATATACAATGGAGAAAAGACAGCCTCTTCAATAAGTGGTGCTGGGAAAACTGGACAGCTACATGTAAAAGAATGTAATTAGAACACTCCCTAACACCATACACAAAAATAAACTCAAAATGGATTAAAAACCTAAATGTAAGACCAGACACTATAAAGCTCTTAGAGGAAAACATAGGCAGAACACTCTATGACATAAATCACAGCAAGATCCTTTTTGACCCAGCTCCTAGAGAAATGGAAATAAAAACAAAAATAAACAAATGGGACCTAATGAAACTTAAAAGCTTTTGCATGGTAAAGGAAACCATAAACAAGATGAAAAGACAACCCTCAGAATGGGAGAAAATATTTGCAAATGAAGCAACTGACAAAGGATTAATTTCCAAAATATATAAACAGCTCATGCAGCTCAATATAAAAAAAAAAACAAACAAACCACCCAATCCAAAAATGGGCAGAAGACCTAAATAGACATTTCTCCCAAGAAGATATACAGGTTGCCAACAAACACATGAAAGGATGTTCAACATCATTAATCATTAGAGAAATACAAATCAAAACTACAATGAGGGGCTTCCCTGGTGGCGCAGTGGTTGGGAGTCTGCCTGCTAATGCGGGGGACACGGGTTCGAGCCCTGGTCTGGGAGGATCCCACATGCTGTGGAGCAACTGGGCCCCTGAGCCACAACTGCTGAGCCTGCGCGTCTGGAGCCTGTGCTCCGCAACGGGAGAGGCCACGATGGTGAGAGGCCCGCGCACCGCGATGAAGAGTGGCCCCCGCTTGCCGCAACTAGAGAAAGCCCTCGCACAGAAACGAAGAACCAACATAGCAATCAATCAATCAATCAATCAATAAATCTTAAAAAAAAAACAAAAAACTACAATGAGGTATCACCTCACACAAGTCAGAATGGCAATCATCAAAAAATGTACAAACAATAAATGCTGGAGAGGGTGTGGGGAAAAGGGAACCCTCTTGCACTGTTGGTGGGAATATAAATTGATACAGCCACTATGGAGAACAGTATGGTGGTTCCTTAAAAAACTAAAAATAGAACTACCATATGATCCAGCAATCCGTCTACTGGGCATATACGCTGAGAAAACCATAATTCAAAAAGAGTCATGTACCACAGTGTTCATTGTAGCTCCATTTACAATAGCCAGGGCATGGAAGCAACCTAAGTATTCATTGACAGATGAATGGATAAAGAAGATGTGGCACATATACAAAATGGAATATTACTCAGCCATAAAAGGAAATTAAATTGAGTTATATGTAGTGAGGTGGATGTACCTAGAGTCTGTCATACAGAGTGAAGTAAGTCAGAAAGAGAAAAACAAATACCATATGCTAATACATATATATGGAACCTAAAAAAAAAAAAAAAAAAAGGTTCTGAAGAACCTAGGGGCAGGACCGGAATAAAGACGCAGGTGTAGAGAATGGACTTGAGGACACAGGAGGGGGAAGGGTAAACTGGGACGAAGTGAGAGAGTGGCACGGACATATATACACTACCAAATGTAAAATAGATAGCTAGTGGGAAGCAGTCGCATAGCACAGGGAGATCAGCTGGGTGCTTTCTATCCACCTAGAGGGACGGGATAAGGAGGGTGGGAGGGAGATGCAAGAGGGAGGAGATATGGGGATATATGTATACATATAGCTGATTCACTTTGTTATACAGCAGCAACTAACACAACATTGTAAAACAATTATACTCCAATAAAGATGTTAAAAAAAAAAAAGAGTTATCAGAAGAAAAAAAAAAAAAAAACAATAGTGAACAATAGAAAATGGGCTAATTGTACAATTGATGATTGCTTAAGCAAATTATGGTATATCCACTGTATTTAACTTTATACAACCATATAAAATTATGTGAATAAATATTTTTTAAAGTGAGAAGAAAAAAAAAAAAGTAATGCTGCCATAAGCCAAGGATTGCCAGGAACCACCAGGAGCTGAAAAAGCCAAGGAAAGATTCTTCCCTAAAAGTCAGAGAGAGCCTGGCCCTGCCAATATCTTGACTTCAGACTTTTAGCCTGTAGAACTGCAAGAGAATAAATTTCTATTGTTAGAAGTTACCCGGTTTGGGGTACTTTGTTATGTTAGCCCTAGGAAAATGACACATATCATAAGAGAAATTTTAAAATAGTTATGTTAAAAACTCTCACATAAACTTAAGAAAACATGGTAATTATTCCCAATCTTTTAAATGATCAGTTCTAGGCTCTTTATTTTATAGAATGATTCCTTTAAGAAATATTAGGTTTCCCATGAGCCAAGGAGCGTCAGGGACAGGAAAAAGTGGTCTACCCTCAGGATCAACTTCTCTTTATATATACTTTTCCCACTGCCTCTAGGATTTAAACTTTCTAAAAATACACAGCAGGGAGAGGCACCTTTCCCAATTATCAAAGGCTAAGAATAACACTTACTTTAATGTTGCCACACAGATTTTGCTGTCAAGACCCTTTCAGGTTAAAACCAATTTTCTTGGGCTTTTGATTATTTGGCTTCTGTGAATTTTTAATGCCTGTGTCAAAGTTGCTGCCTGAGCTCTTGAGCACTACCTGAGAGTTCAAAAGAAAGGGATTCATTAGGAGATAATAACACCTTGTTATTTTACAGATAGGAATGCTGAGGCTCAGAGGGGCTCATACATAGTCATACCATTAGTCAAGATATGGCTGAGAGTAGGAATTCAGTCGTTCATCCTATTATATTACCTGGGCTATCCACCCTTCCATTAATTTCCCCTTCTGGTTCTCCTCTGCCCATCTAGTTTGGACTTACTGGTTTACTTTGGTCTATGCAACATGCTTGCACCCTGATTCCTGAGTGCTTACTTAGATCTTATTTCCAATTCTTTCTTGGTATAACTGGGTTCCATGATATGGCTTGGTGACAATGGAGAGTCAATAGATTACCATTGACTTGGAGAGTTGGCCAAGATTTAGATCCCAACGCTGCTACCCACTGGCTGTGTGTTAGGAATTTGGTTCTTTATCTGTAAATGTGGATAAAAATAGTATTCACCTTAAAGCACTGTTGTGAGGATTAACTGTGAAGATTAAATACATTTACTGTTCTTAGAAAAGTAACTGACACATAGCAAATATTATATAAGCATTAGCCATTAACTGTTCTGCATCAGAATTTCCCTTCCTTTCAGGCTCTTATTGGTAGTTGTATTCATGTTCATATCTCTTTATCTTCCCTATTTTCTTTACTGATTATTCAGTCAACAAACTTTTATTGAGTGCTTTTTCTATGCCTAGTATGTTCTTAATACTAGGAATACAGAGCCAAAAAAAAAAAAAAGAAAAAGAAAAGTTCTGGCTTCTAAGAAACTTATTTTCCAATGAGGAGGACAATATGATGTTAAAAGAGAAATATATAATTTTTATGGCAAGAGAGAAAAAAATGAAAGATTTAATGGAATCCAATAGTTGAAAATGCAAATAGAATAAAGGAGATCAAAGAGGAGTTTGAATTAGGAGATACACACTTTTTCTCTCTGGAATAACAATTCCCAAGACAAAGAAATGTTTCTCATAGGATCATAGATTTGGAGAGTATTAAAGAAATGTTGATGTCATCTGGTCTAATACTCATATCATTATCTATCAGGGTTAAAAATGGGAATTTATGCGACTTCATATAATGTCAAATCGGAAACGATGTTTGAAGTCACTTAATTTAATGCTCACGGTATGTACTTCTGTGCAATGTTTACCCAGTGACTATTTTCAGTGATGGGAAATCCATTACCCTAGAAGAAAGCTCATATCATTGTTGAATAGCTCTGTCACAACACCATCCTCATTTTGAAGTAAAATTGGCTTTCTTGTAATTTTCTCATATTAATTCAGGGCAAATATACTATTATATTCTATTGATTGGCTTTATGAATACTTGAAGATTGATATTTTTTTTTTCTGTCTTATGTCTTTTAAAGGCTACAGAACTATTACTCTTTAATCTTTCTAAAGGATCTGAATCCTCAAAATCAGGAAAGAATGCTAAGTAGAAAGTACAATTTTCACTGAATTTCCCCTGAACTACCTGCTTTCTTTTCCGTACTCCTTCAGAAATAAAAACACAATAAAAAAATGTTTTTCACAGACTATATTGCTTATTTACATACATCTTTTTATCTTTCCCAAGACATTTTCTAAAGGCAGGAAAACAAATATGAAGCAATCACTGTCTAAAAACACATTTCAATAATTCAATTTATCTCTGTGTGTGTGTATATAACATATATATACTCATATACGTATTATATATATATATATAATTCAGAAAAGAAAACAAGGAAAAGAAATGTTTTCAAAGAGTTGTCAGTGTATTCAACTCTTCTTTTTCTTGTCAATTTTGTTATCAGTGCTTAGGAAATGACATAAAATCTAATTTCTTTAAGACTTTTAGTTATATATTAGGCCCTTTCTTAATAATAGCAGTGTACAAAATGGATATCAAACGTGTTTTGGATATATATATATCTTTTTCTGTGCTTTTCTCAATGGCAAAAAAACTTCTCAGATCCAAATCTGCCAGACTAAAGTGAATGGTTGCCAGTTTTATTAATTCTTTTTTTTAAACATCTTTATTGGAGTATAATTGCTTTACAATGTTGTGTTAGTTTCTGCTGTATAACAAAGTGAGTCACCTATACCTATACATATATCCCCATAACCCCTCCCTCTTGCATCTCCCTCCTGCTCTCCTTATCCCATAACTCTAGGTGGACACAAAACACCGAGCTGATCTCCCTGTGCTATGCAGCTGCTTCCCACTAGCTATTTAGTGGGATAGATATACATTTGGTAGTATATATATGTCCATGTCACTCTCTCACTTCGTCCCATCTTACCCTTCCCCCTCCCCGTGTCAAGTCCATTCTCTGTCTACATCTTTATTCCTGTCCTGCCCCTAGGTTCCTCAGAACCATTTTTTTTTTGGATTCCATATATATGTGTTAGCATATGGTATTTGTTTTTCTCTTTCTGACTTACTTCACTCGGTATGACAGACTCTAGGTCCATCCACCTCACTACAAATAACTCAATTTCGTTTCTTTTTAAAGCTGAGTAATATTCCATTGTGTATATGTGCCACATCTTCTTTATCCATTCATCTGTCGATGGACACTTAGGTTGCTTCCTTGTCCTGCTTATTGTAAATAGAGCTGCAATGAACATTTTGGTACAAGACTCTTTGAATTATGGTTTTCTCAAGGTATATGCCCAGCAGTGGGATTGCTGGGTCGTATGGTAGTTCTATTTTTACGTTTTTAAGGAACCTCCATACTGTTCTCCATAGTGGCTGTATCAACTTACATTCCCTCCAACAGTGCAAGAGGATTCCCTTTTCTCCACACCCTCTCCAGCATTTATTGTTTGTACATTTTTTGATGATTGCCATTCTGACTGCTGTGAGGTGATAACTCATTGTAGTTTTGATTTGCATTGCTCTAATGATTAGTGATGTGCATCCTTTCATGTGTTTGTTGGCAATCTGTATGCCTTCTTTGGAGAAATGTCTTTTAGGATAGAAGGATTTTCTAAAATCTTTCTTTTACAAATGTCTATCTTCTTCCCATTTCTGGATTGGATTTTTTGTTTTTTTGATATTGAGCTGCATGAGCTGCTTGTATATTTTGGAGATTAATCCTTTGTCAGTTGCTTCATTTGTAAATACTTTCTCCCATTCTGAGGGTTGTCTTTTCCTCTTGTTTATGGTTTCCTTTGCTGTGCAAAAGCTTTTAAGTTTCATTAGGTCCCATTTGTTTAATTTGGTTTTTATTTCCATTTCTCTAGGACATGGGTTGAAAAGTATCTTGCTGTGATTTATGTCATAGAATGGTATGCCTAACTTTTCCTCTAAGAGTTTTATGGTGTCTGGTCTTACATTTAGGTCTTTAATCCATTTTGAGTTTATTTTTGTGTACGGTGTTAGGGAGTGTTCTAATTTCATTCTTTTACATGTAGCTGTCCAGTTTTCCCAGCACCACTTATTGAAGAGGCTGTCTTTTCTCCACTGTATATTCTTGCATCCTTTATCAAAGATAAGGTGACCATATGTGCATGGGTTTATCTCTGGGCTTTCTATCCTGTTCCATTGATCTATATTTCTGTTTTTGTGCCAGTACCATACTGTCTTGATTACTGTAGCTTTGTAGTATAGTCTGAAGTCAGGGAGCCTGATTCCTCCAGCTCCGTTTTTCTTTCTCAAGATCGCTTTGGCTACTCAGGGTCTTTTGTGTTTCCATACAAATTGTGAAATTTTTTGTTCTAGTTCTGTGAAAAATGCCAGTGGTAGTTTGATGGGGATTGCATTGAGTCTGTAGATTGCTTTGGGTCGTATAGTAATTTTTACAATGTTGATTCTTCTAATCCAAGAATGTGGTATGTCTTTCCATCTGTTTGTATTGTCTTTAATTTCTTTCATCAGTGTCTTATAGGTTTCTGCATTCGGGTCTTCTGTCTCCATAGGTAGGTTTATTCCCAGGTATTTTATTCTTTGTTTTTCAAAGGTAAATGGGAGTGTTTCCTTAATTTCTCTTTCAGATTTTTCATCATTAGTGTATAGGAATGCAAAAGATTTTTGTGCATTAATTTTGTTTCCTGCTACTTTACCAAATTCATTGATTAGCTCTAGTAGTTTTCTGGTAGCATCTTTAGGATTCTCTATGTATAGTATCATGTTATCTGCAAACAGTGAAAGTTTTACTTCTTATTTTCTAATTTAGATTCCTTTTATTTCTTTTTCTTCTCTGATTGCTGTGGCTAAAATCTTCCAAAACTATGTTGAATAATAGTCGTGAGAGTGCTCAACCTTATCTTGTTCCTGATCTTAGTGGAAATGGTTTCATTTGTTCACCATTGAGAACTACGTTGGCTGTGAATATGTCATTTATGGCCTTTATTATGTTGAGGTAAGTTCCCTCTATGCCTACTTTCTGGAGGGTTTTTAATCATAAATCGGTGTTGAATTTTGTTGAAAGCTTTTTCTGCATCTATTGAGATGATCATATGGTTTTTATCCTTCAATGTGTTAATATGGTGTATCACATTGATTGATTTGCATATATTGAAGAATCCTTGCATTCCTGGGATAAAACCCACTTGATCATGCTGTATGATCCTTTTAATCTGCTGTTGGATTCTGTTTGCTAGTATTTTGTTGAGGATTCTTGCATCTATGTTCATCAGTGATATAGGCCTGTAGTTCTGTTTCTTTGTGACATCTTTGTCTTGTTTTGGTATCAGGGTGATGGGGGCCTCACAGAATGAGTTTGGGAGTGTTCCTCCATCTGCTATATTTTGGAATAGTTTGAGAAGGATAGGTGTTAGCTCTTCTCCAGATGTTTGATAGAATTTCCCTGTGAAGTCATCTGGTCCTGGACTTTTGTTTTTTGGAAGATTTTGAATCAGAATCTCAATTTCAGTGCTTATGATTGGTCTCTTTATATTTTCTGTTTCTTCCTGGTTCAGTCTCGGAAGGTTGTGCTTTTCTAAGAATTTGTCCAATTCTTCCAGGTTGTCCATTTTATTGGCATAGAGTTTTTTGTAGTAATCTGTCATGATCCTTTGTATTTCTGCAGTGTCAGTTTTTACTTCTCCTTTTTCATTTCTAATTCTATTAATTTGAGTCTTCTCCCTTTTTTCTTGATGAATCTGATTAATGTTTTATCAATTTTGTTTATCTTCTCAAAGAACCAGCTTTTAGTTTTATTGATCTGTGCTATTGTTTCCTTCATTTCTTTTTCATTTATTTCTGATCTGATCTTTATGATTTGTTTCCTTCTGCTAACTTTGGGTTTTTTCTTGTTCTTCTTTCTCTAATTGTTTTAGGTGTAAGGTTAGGTTGTTTATTTGAGATTTTACTTGTTTCTTGAGGTAGGATTGTATTGCTATAAACTTCCCTCTTAAAACTGCTTTTGCTTTATCCCATAGGTTTTGGGTTGTCGTGGTTTCATTGTCATTTGTTTCTAGGTATTTTTTGATTTCCTCTTTGATTTCTTCAGTGATCTCTTGGTTATTTTGTAGTGTATTGTTTGCCTCCATGTGTTTGTATTTTTTACAGCTATTTTTCCTGTAATTGATATATGGTCTTTTAGCGTTGTGGTTGGAAAAGATACTTGATATGATTTCAATTTTCTTAAATTTACCAAGCTTCATTTGTGACCCAAGATATGATTTATCCTGGACTTGAGAAGAAAGTGTATTCTGTTGTTCTTGGATGGAATGTCCTATAAATATCAATCAAGTCCATCTTGTTTAATATGTCATTTAAAGCTTGTGTTTCCTTATTTATTTTCATTTTTGTTGATCTGTCCATTGATGAGAGTGGGGTGTTAATGTCCCCTACTATTATTGTGTTACTGTCGATTTCCTCTTATGGCTGTTAGCATTTGCCTTTTGTATTGAGGTTCTCCTGTGTTGGGTGCATAAATATTTATAATTGTTATATCTTCTTCTTGGATTGATCCCTTGATCATTATGTAGTGTCTTTCTTTGTCTCTTGTAATAGTCTTTATTTTAAAGTCTATTTTGTCTGATATGAGAATTACTACTCCAGCTTTCTCTTGATTTCCATTTGCATGGAATATCTTTTTCCATTCCCTCACTTTCAGTCTGTATGTGTCCCTAGGTCTGACATGGACCTCTTGTAGATTAATTAATTCTTTACCATCCACTAAGTGTGGCTACTTCATTGGTAGAAAATTTTGCCCCCAAATATTAGGGTATGAATCTTAAAAAGAAGAATTTTATAATAATTCCCAAACTGTATCCCATATCAAAATAATTTCTGATAGTCATCTTTCAAGATTATCATATGGGAGAAAAGATAATTTTGTTTTCATAAGTCCCTTAAGAAATATATGTCTATGATTGGAAGTGTTTTCTGACAAAATGTTAGTAAAGAGATAAGATGAGTTAGAAATTGTAGTGGAAAAATCAATTATTTTTTAGTAAAAAGATTGAAAAACGTCCTAATTCTAATACTTGCTAGTCATGATTTCCCAGACAAAGACAATTATTCTAAGATATCATCTCTTCATCTTGAACAGGGGTTCTATAACAACAACTACCCTATAAACCTTTTGTGATTTGCTTTCAAGCAAAGTGATATTAGGAAGAAAATATTTTGTAAACCATATAATGTGATGCAAATTGTATGCAAAATTATTTTGGGGCTATTCTTTAACTCATAATCATTTGGTCAGCTTCTGATACTGGATACATACTGTTCAAAAGTTTTAATATGTGATACATTATTATCTACTAATATAAGGAAAGGGAACATGTAGAAATCATTTATAAACTTTACCACCAAGAAAAGTAGCCCAGTTAGCTAAACAATTACACTTTCTTTCTTTCTTTCTTTCTTTCTTTCTTTCTTTTTTTTTTTTTTTTTGTTTAACAGAAAAGCAACTATTCTCAAACATGTAATTGCTTTGTGAACTGTGTAACACTACATGTATAAATTATTAGAGTAGCCTATTAATATTAGGCATATTTATTCTTTAGGAGAACCTAAACCTGTCTCTTCCCCTTCCTTCATAAATTGCTATGCAGTAGTACTTGCCAGGTTTCTTTTAAGTGTCTTATAGAAATCATTGAGAACATTAGCAGTTGGAAAAGTTAGGAGGAAAGTGAAAATCTCTGCACAATTTTAATGAAAGCCACATGCTTGTGCCAGCCCATGGGAGAAATGGTATCATTGCCAATTAAATCATGAGACTTTAGCATACCTATATATTCAACGGTGTTTCTTTTCATTTCAGTAGAGTGTCCAGGCCACCTGATCATATAAATGTTTTCTTAATAAAGTTACAATGTTTGATGAAATTATAAAAATAATAATCTTTTACAACTTCATAAGGAAAAGAAAATTTTAATGCAAGGTAATATTTCTGTTTTTCCTCCTCACCGAAAATTGACTTTTAGAATTTATCAATACTTTGATATGTAAGAATGTATATTTTATCAGGTAGTGCTCAGTCTGTACTTACAGAAAATTGAAAGAAAGTTTATCCCTCGTCTTAACAGAAAACAATTTTTTCAGAAACAAAAATAATTGTTTTGTCAACCTAGATTTATATAGTCTTTTGTTCTTATGCCTGTAAGCATAAATGACTTGTCAGGAAATTCTGTTATATGCACAATCTGAAAAGGTCAGACAGTTGGGGTAAAAAGTATGTGTAGAAAAGAAAGAAGTCGGTATGCAATTTGCTTACATAACCACATTATTTTGCAGTAAAACACATTGGCTTTCTCCATCAAAGAATATATTACAATTTTGCAATCTTAAAATGGGTTCTACAGAAGCATATAAAATATTAATTGTAATTTTGCATTCATTTATTGCTTAATAAAATGATTTAGACTATTTCCTCTCTGGGGTGGACAAATTTACAAGTTGGTCACAACAAATATTAAAAGTCACAGTACAGTATAGTCTCTAATACTAAACCTATTTTAAAAAATTTTAAACAGCAGACATAATTGTAACCATTGTCAAAAAAATATCAAGTAAAAGTCAAAAGTAAGGTATAAAAATTTTTCACAAGAAAACAATGAAATGGAAATTAATGAAAGAATATACTTTATGTAAAATAATTGAGATAAAGAAGGATAATCCTCTTAATACTTATACAAGTATGTAATAAATATTCCTGTGTTTGCCAAATAATAATTTAGTGCATGTCATTAATTTATCTCTCAGCAAATAAAATAACCTTTAGCTACTTTATATATTGTTAAGTGCAATACATTAAATATGAAAGTTGGTGCCAAACATAATTCCATGGAATATTATTATATTTTCTTAATGAGATGCAGTAAAAAGAGACAAGAACTACTGTGAATAAAACAGACATTCACACCTCACATAGGCTATATACATTGCCATCCCAGAGAGTTTCAATATGGAAATGGCTATTCTTTATTTCTAAAAATATTCTAAATATACATTTTTACATTTGGTAAATCTATTAAATAACTTTTTTTCTGATTATTTAATGTAAAAAGAATGATTGGTTTGTATAGTTATTCCTTATTGCTGCTGTAACAAATCACTACAAATTTTTTGCTTAAGGAAAACATCCATTTATTATCTCACAGTTCTGGAAGTCAGAAGTCTAGGCAAAGTGTGGCTCAGCTGGTTTTCTGCTCCAGGTTTCACAAGACCAAAATTAAAATGTTGGCAAGGCTCCTTTATTTTGGGGGTATTCAAGAATGAATCTGTTTTGAGCCTCATTCAGGTTGTTGGGAGAATTCAGTTCTATGTGATTGTGGGACTGAGGTCCCCATTTCCTAGCTGTCTCTTGGCTAAAGGTCATTCTCAGCTTCCAGCCTTGCTTAGCTCATACTCCTTCTTCCATCTTAAAATACAGCAAAGGTAGGTTGAATCCTCAAACTTCTAATCTCTCCTACTCCCCTCAGCCTCATCTCTGCTCTTTGTTACTCTGACACATCTCTCTGACTCTTCTGGTTTCCTCTTTGTGTTTAGGCGCTCATGTCATAACACTTAATAATCCTAGATAATAGCTCTGTCTTAAAGTTTGTTGTTTAGTCAACTCCATTCTATCTGCAAAGTCCCTTCACAACAGTGTCTAGATTAACATTTGATTGAATACCCGGGGGATTTTGACAGAGAAAGGAATCTTTAGAATTCTGCCTACCAATTTCCCTCACTGTCAAGTTTATCAATTTTTCATGCTTGTTATTTAAAAACTTAATGGGAAAGCTGAGGGATGAAGCATAACCCTCACCAAGTTTATCATTCAGCTAAATTTACCATGTATATAAATATACTAAGCACTCTATTAGGAAACATAAATATAAAAATGAAAAGACACGGCCCTACCCTCAATGAAGTCAAAATATTGTTGAGGCTTTTTATGACTGAAGAAATGAGAAGGCAAATTTGGTTATTTGATCAATAGGATACTAATACTATTTAGTTGAGTTTAAATTCCTCAAAAGTGATACTCTTTTGATAATTAATTTACTTAGAAACAAACAATAAGACGTTATTTTAAAAATTGTTTACAGAAAACTTTCAATTCTCAAGGGAAACACTGATTCTTCTCTTTAGTTAGCCCCCAACTCCATGATCTTGATCACCTGTGGGCCAAATTAAAAATCCAACAAAGAGGCTCTTAGAAAGCTAGGGAAACAATTCATGGCTGTTTCTCATGGTCCTCTGGTGATGGGACCCTAAACTTTTGGACCCCAAATATACTGGGTTGTATCAAATGATGCTCTATGTTAGCTCTAAACAGACCCCTGTCAAACACAGACATCCTGCAATGCAGTGAGTAATTGAGACCAGTGACTTTTGTGAAAAAGTGTGTGGAGCCCATTCAAGATCACTTCATCTTAGAGCCTGAATAGAACTTTGAGACTTGGTTAATTTGCTGTCAAAACCACTAAACTTAGTGAGGAACAAGAGTGCCTTGTGGGGTGCGCCACTGGAGAACCCTTCCTCCAGAGCGCCCTGACTTTGTCTACAGAGGAGGAAAAGGCAGGCGATGGGAGGGCATGCACACCTGAGACCCGCTCCTTCCTTGGCTGATGATTGCTTGGGCTTTGACAAGCTAGGCACTGTGGTGAGGATGCTGCCACTGAAACCATGTCTGGACCACCCGGGCAGAGGCAATCACAGCCCTGCAAGCTACCTTGGTTGTCCTTTGTGTTTACAGTGATGGTGTGGTAACAGTAGGTGATGCGACTATTAACCAGATTTAGGTTTCTAGGATTGTCTGTAGCACCCCCACTAGTTACCAAGTCCAGTTAACTCCCCACAAGAGGTCATCCCCTCCTCTCTTCCCAATGAGTCTGGAGATGAATTGGAGAGCCCTGCCAACTTTTACAAGGACCTTCAGGCTGACTTTTAAAAATAAATAAACCTAGGATTTAGGCTAAGGTCCCTCTCTCCCCAGAGGTGAGCAGAGGCCCTATGTCAAGGTCAGGGCTTAATGGGGAGATGGGAGAGAATGCACTTCTTGGCCTTTTTGATACCAGTCCACAGGTGATTTTGATACTTGAGTCACCTGGTACCAGAAAAAGACAATGCTCTCTGGTTTGGGGTCTGAAATCACCACCGATGGGAAGACACTTGCTGAGGGCTGGCTATGAGTGGGTACTTTTGGACCTCTACACCTTCCATTGTTATGGCCCCTACTAATGAATGCATTATTGGTATGAATGTGTTCTCTATGTGTACTCCTGCTCATCTTTGTTCCCAAGCCCTAGTGGGAACTGCTGCAGTTAAGGCTCTATTAGTTGGATATGTGGAAGACTATGAACCAATCCAACTACCAGTGTCTAATGTCACTGTGTCCCTAAAGCAATATCAGCTGCCTAGAGAGAGGAGGGAGAGAGAGCCTACACTTATTGCTGAGCTTAAGGAAACCAAAGTCCTCTGTGAGACTGTTTCTCCATTCAGTAGCCCTGTCTGGCTTGTATGCAAGGCCTCAATATTCACCACTGGTTGTAAGAAGCTCAGTGCTGTCTGTCAAGCAGTATCTGACATGGTGAGTGTCATAGAGGCTGTTGCCCAAGCTGAAGGAATTACTATGCATCAACTGATGTAGCAAGTGCCTTCTTCAGCATCCTTCTGCACCTGGGTGATCAGGCTATTTGCCTTTATATGAAATGGGTTGCAAAACACCTTTAATGTCCTTCCACAAAGCTACTTAAAGTCCCTGGCTACTGCAGTCTACTGATAGGTCATGATCTAGAAAAAAATTTTGCACCAAGAGGGAGAACTAGCCTTCCACTATATTGGTAACATCTTCCTGCTAGGCTGAGACAAGGGCCCTGCCCAAAAATGCCTGGAAGCCCTGTTGACCCACATGTGGCAAAATAGTATTAACACACACAAGTTACGAGGACTTACAACTCAAGTAAAATTCCTGGGTGAAATCTGGGAAGAGGCATGACATATAATTTAGAGGAGAGGACTGCCAAGATTTTGACACTTCTGCCCTGACAAATAGAAAAGAGACCCAGGGATTGGTGGACCTCTTTGGCTACTGAGGCTCTCACATTTCCCATGAAGAAATTCTCATGACACTCGTCTCCTGGGTTACGGGGAAGGCCACTGCCTTTGAGTAGGGCCCTGATCATTAAGATACCCTGGAGGCTTTCCATCAGGCTACTTAGTTTGCTTTTTCCTGGGCCACCCAACCCACATTTGCTGTTAGAGTTACAGATCTCAGCAACCTCTCAATTTATCAGCTGGAGCCTATTGCCAATTGGAAACTACCACAGGTCAGTGGTACCCATTGGGCTTCTGGAGCCATAGGCTCCTGGAGTTGACTAAAAGGTAAACATCTTTTGAGAGGCAATTATTGGCCTGTTATTAGGGCTTGGTAGCTAGTGAGTACAAGATTCATAGCCCTGAAGTAGTATTACTACCAGAAATCCCAGTCACGTCATGGGTCTGAACAGAGGCTTCAATTTGCCTGGTAGAGGAGGCTAAAGAGTCTTCTCTAGTGAAGTGGAAATGGTAATGCCTGGCCCGGCTGCAGTCTCTAGCTCCAAGAGTAGGTCCCAGGAATGTCCCTCTTCCTCCCAAGAGGAGCCACTGTCTCCATTAGTCCAATGGAGATTCAGACATAGAGACTTCCTGGAACCATGCATGGGCCTGGTTTACTGATGGCTCTTTCCTGTTAAGTTCTACTGGGATGGAAGAAAGTGTGGCTGCCATCCAACTTGAGAGAGACCTGTCTCTTACTGAGTGCAGGAAAGGGCACATAGTACAATGTCTACCCATGCCACCACCAAACAGTGTCATGTTACAGCTTCACTGAATGTGGCTAATGGCCTGGTTGTTTAGCTGAGACACTGGCAAGCCTCTGACTGCCATACAAAATAAGCATCCTCACCCTCTCCATGGGGACAAGAGATTTAGATCAAATTAGATCTGTTACTAATAAGCTTTTTATTAACTGTGTGGATGCTCACCAGAAAGTCTCCTACACTGAAACAGGGAAAAGAACCAATGAGCACAGCGTAATTGTCTGCTAAACATGAAGGATGAGTTGTTCTTTTTCCCAAAGGAAGCAGATGTGCTGGGATCTATGGAGAACAGCCATGAAAATTCAGATAGCATCCTAACTGGGCCTATGGACTGCCGCTGCAGTCAGAAGGTGCCAAAAAAGCATGGAAAAGCTATCCCACTTACCAGTCCCTAGCCAAGGCTAATGATACTGTTCAGGGGCAGATCCCTCAGGCCAATGAGCTAGGGAGTTCTTGGCAGATAAATCACGCTGCACCTCTCATCCTATCTGGAGGGGTCCCACTGGACCTTGACTGTAGTTGACATTTTCTCCCAGTTTGGCTTAGCCATTCCTGCCTGCACATCTCACTGACTTAGGCCACACCATCCAAGCCCTACTAGACAGCATTTATTTCCTGTTCAGTTTCCCTAAGTACACTGCATCTAATAAAAGTCCTGGATGTGCAGCCCACATCAATGGATCTAATCGGAGCATATGATACACTCAACATGCTGTGTATCATTTCCAAGCCGCAGGGGTGGTTCATTGTTTTAATGGAAAATAAAAGGATAGGTTTAAGTGGCTAAAAGGAGGGGACAAGATAATCCCAGCCTAGACTATGTATCACAAATAGGCAGTCTGGAGCAATGTAACAATTCCACAAAATGGTACTTCTCATTTGTGCTGTGTATTTTAACATGCTGTCTGTCCCCAGTCACCTTATTTCAAATGAATGCTCTCTTTTTACAACTACTGACACCTCAGTCTTTATGGGAGACTCTATAAGGTTGTCCATCCCTTTCATCTCTTTTCCAAAGATTCAAATAGGTGGGCAATCAGGATGGCTATTAAACTACAAGAGTTGAGAGACAGTAACCTCCTCATCCGCTTACCACTCAGGTGTAGAACATGAGTTTTTGCCTATAGCGACCTCCACTTTGACTCAGTACATTCTGCTCTTAGTCCTTCCCCTTCTCCTTCTCTTTGACCCACTACTCAAAAAGTTAACAGGAGTCTTCTGTTGGAGGTTCCTTGGTAGTGAGTGAGATGAGTTCCCCCATCTGTGCTGATCTACAGCAGCTGGAACACTCGGTACCTCACCTGCTGCCATGGGATAGTTGGGCCAGCACCGCTTCTGGTCTCTTGCTTGCACTGTCAGAGTAAGTGAATAAAGTCTTGACTGTTACTTTCAGTTTGGCTCATTGTCCTAATTTATTGAACAACTTGACATCTGGTTGATATTTGACATACAGGACTCACACAAATCCAATTTTTTTGACTTATAATTTAGTTCATTTTGTTTTGATTAGTTCTAGCTACTATGTAGGAGATCACCAGCCATAAATGCAGCTCAATCCTGTGATCACTCTTACAATAGGTTTAGTTTATGCAGTATAATGCAACTTATATAGAAAGTTTTATATTTTTCTATCAAGCATTTTTATATAAAGGACCACATTTAAATACTTAATATGCCCTAACACTCTTAATACACAAGGGCAAATTTTGATCTTTACTCAGTAACTACCTGTAGCTTTACCATTATCACAAATTAAAAATAATTGCAACATGATTGGTCACATTATGAGTTTGCAGTAATATGGAATGCTTTTGGTTGAATTACTACATCTACACAAATTACCATTGACCTTCTAGTAATTTTTATGGAATTCCACTAAAATTCAGAGTAATACCTGGATTGGTTGTAAAACAAAGCAAAAAAAGTTATATTTAGAGAAATAATCGGTAAAGAAGTTTCTAACACTACATAATGAGGGAGAGAGAAATTGTAACTTATCATAGGCTGGTAAATAAAGGATGCAATTTATACAGATTACAATATCTAATCTCTATGTATGAAAAAACTGAAACAAATGAGAGTTAAAATGAGGTGTCAAAGCTCCCACAATGATAAGTGGTAGACAAATGACTTGAATTTTATTTACCTCATTTCAAAGAAAAAAAACAAACAAACAAATACATAACTATTAAGGAAACACTGGGATCCTGTCAATCTGGGATATGTATTGGAGAAGAAAGTCTTAAAATCCTGAACTCCAACTTCTTATGAACCCTTTCTTTCTATATTGCAGAGTAGTCATTTCTCCCTTGTTATGAAAACAAACAAAATAATAAGAATCATACCAAACATAAATAAAAAACAACAGCAAAGATGTTTTGTTCACTTTAATTCCTTTCTTCACAAAAAAATCATTGCCTCCAGGTTAAATACCAGAGTCAAGCCTCAGTACCATCTGGGTAGAGAAGCAAAAACTCTTTTGCAGCAAGAAATAACATTCACATCAAAGAAATTTCAGGATCTAGGTAGGGGTATAAATGCAAACAGGAAGGCATATGAGTCAGGATTGATCTTGAGGGTGTTAGGCAAGGATGGAGGAATATAAGAATGAAGATAAGAAAATTTATTTATGAAAGCTACTCACTCATCCTTGGGATTCAGCATAATCCCAAAAACATACTGGCTAAGAGCTGGTTTTAATAGTGGACATAGATGCTACACTGAAGCCTGTAAATGATTGTGTGTGAGTGTAAATGAGTTGGAGATGACAGATCTTCCTTAACATATTATTGAGGAAGACAACAGAAGTCAGAGTGAGGTAGAAATATTAGAATGGATTATTTGGAAACAACTGGAAATCCCATCATTGTATGCTCCTTGGGAAGGCCCAGTGAATGATGCTGAGGGACACCGTAATTTTAAGAAGTCCAAGTTTAGGAGTGGGAAATGCTGTCATCTTCCTGGGGTCTAATATTCCAGAATGGAAGAATCTAGATGGCAGCAGTTAATCATCAGAGGCAAAATGGATATAATAAAAATAAGAGCAGGAGGGCCTGAGTGGCATATAAAGTTGCCTAGATCCATGGGAATCAATGGAATTGATTTTCCCTTCTTAGAATTTCTAGAACAATGTACATTCCCATACTTGGAATATATTCATTTAAGGGGGAGAATGAGATCCCTTGAGAAGTATATACAATAAATAAAGACACAGTTTACATGATAAATTTCCCTCTGACTCTACCCCAAAGGGATCTGCAGACTTTGCTAGGGTAGATGTGCACTGAGAAAAGGAAACCTGACATCTTTGAAAACTGTTTGATTTTGTGGTGACATTGAAATGCCATAATGGTTCTCTTGTTATAGTGGGACCTACAGAGGCTGCACAATAAATGAAGTTTTTTCTCAGTCTAGGTACAATGAATGGTTCCATAAACCTTCTCGGTGACAATCTCCTGAGATATAAATATATAATTGAGATATACTAACAGCTGGCAAAGCTCTCTCTGATTCCTTGATGTATTAGAACAGTGGTTCTCAAATTGTTGCATGTATCAGAATCTCCTGGAGGCAGGGCTGTCTACACAGCTTGTGAAGCACAATGCAAAGTGAAGATGCAGAGCCTCTTGCTCAAAGAGCAGGAAAAAGGGCTGTAAAAGGTACACATAAAGCTTTTTCCTTTCTTCCACAGAATTTTGATTTGTCATGGTGCTTTTTGCTATTTAAACAAAATATTTAAAAACATTCTAAATAAAGAAAAATTAAAACTTTAAGCTACTAGCATGAATTTTACTCCTCATCTTTATTTTGTGCAATGTTAGTTTTAAATGTCAGTAGCAGAGAGTTTAAGTCATATGCAGAAGCACCAAAATTACACAATTTGTATTTTGTGGTTCATCTCTGAAAGGTGACCAGACTTGGTCAGAAGAAACAGAAGCTTGGAAGTTTGGAAGGAGAAAGATTGTATCCCCTCAGGCATGGAACCAGCCTGAGGTGGTGCTCCCAGTTATGGGAAGACTCTCACAGTTGCCTGGGGCATTAATATCCAGCTATTGACTTGACAAATGCTTTTTCCTCAATTCTCATTATCAGGAAATTATCAGAAAAGAACAAAAGGAGTTTGTCTTTATATAACAAAGGTGGCAGGACACTTTCATAATCTCAGAGCTCTAGTTATGATGTAACTATATTCTCTGTCCTGATATAGTCTGCAAAAACCTTGATTGTCCTGACATTCCACAAGGCATCAAAGCTATCCATTCTATTGATAATATATATCACCACGCTTACTGGATTCAGGGAGTAAGAAGTGATGAGTATTCTAGATAACCTAGTAAAACACATGTATGCCAGAAGCTGAGAAATAAATCCCTATGAGGTTTTGAGGATCTGCTGTATCTGTAGACTTTTCAATAATCTCATGGTCTAGAGTATAGTGGGGGAACATCTCCATATAGAGAGAAAGTCACTGCCCCTCACACAACCAACCAGTGAAAATAAGGCACAGAATTTATTAAGTTCCTTTGGATTTTTTTTTTTTTTTTTAAACATCTTTATTGAAGTATAATTGCTTTACAATGGTGTGCTAGCTTCTGCTTTACAACAAAGTGAATCAGTTACACATATACATATGTTGCCATATCTCTTCCCTCTTGCATCTCCCTCCCTCCCACCCTCCCTATCCCACCCCTCTAGGTGGTCACAAAGCACCGAGCTGATCTCCCTGTGCTATGCGGCTGCTTCCCACTAGTTATCTATTTTACATTTGGTAGTGTATATATGTCCATGACACTCTCTCACCCTGTCACATCTCACCCCTCCCCCTCCCCATATCCTCAAGTCCATTCTCTAGTAGGTCTGTGTCTTTATTCCCATCTTGCCACTAGGTTCTTCATGACCTCTTTTTTTTTTTTTCCCCTTAGATTCCATATATATGTGTTAGCATACTGTATTTGTTTTTCTCTTTCTGACTTACTTCACTCTGTATGACAGACTCTAACTCCATCCACCTCATTACAAACACCTCCATTTCATTTCTTTTTATGGCTGAGTAATATTCCATTGTATATATGTGCCACATCTTCTTTATCCATTCATCCGATGATGGACACCTAGGTTGCTTCCATGTCCTGGCTATTGTAAACAGAGCTGCAATGAATATTTTGGTACATGACTCTTTCTGAATTATGGTTTTCTCAGGGAATATGCCCAGTAGTGGGATTGCTGGGTCATATGGTAGTTCTATTTTTAGTTTTTTAAGGAACCTCCATACTGTTCTCCATAGTGGCTGTATCAATTTACATTCCCACCAACAGTGCAAGAGTGTTCCCTTTTCTCCACACCCTCTCCAGCATTTATTGTTTCCAGATTTTTTGATGATGGCCATTCTGACCGGTGTGAGATGATACCTCATTGTAGTTTTGATTTGCATTTCTCTAATGATTAATGATGTTGAGCATTCTTTCATGTGTCTGTTGGCAATCTGTATCTCTTCTTTGGAGAAATGTCTATTTAGGTCTTCTGCCCATTTTTGGATTGGGTTGTTTGTTTTTTTGTTATTGAGCTGCATGAGCTGCTTGTAAATCTTGGAGATTAATCCTTTGTCCGTTGCTTCATTTGCAAATATTTTCTCCCATTCTGAGGGTTGTCTTTTGGTCTTGTTTATGGTTTCCTTTGCTGTGCAAAAGCTTTTAAGTTTCATTAGGTCCCATTTGTTTATTTGTGTTTTTATTTCCATTTCTCTAGGACCTGGGTCAAAAAGGATCTTGCTGTGACTTATGTCATACAGTGTTCTGCCTATGTTTTCCTCTAAGAGTTTGATAGTGTCTGGCCTTACACTTAGGTCTTTAATCCATTTTGAGTTTATTTTTGTGTATGGTGTTAGGGAGTGTTCTAATTTCATACTTTTACATGTACCTGTCCAATTTTCCCAGCACCACTTATTGAAGAGGCTGTCTTTTCTCCACTGTATATGCTTGCCTCCTTTATCAAAGATAAGGTGACCATATGTGCGTGGGCTTATCTCTGGGCTTTCTATCCTGTTCCATTGATCTATATTTCTGTTTTTGTGCCAGTACCAAACTGTCTTGATTACTGTAGCTTTGTAATATAGTCTGAAGTCAGGGAGCCTGATTCCTCCAGCTCCATTTTTTGTTCTCAAGATTGCTTTGGCTATTCGGGGTCTTTTGTGTTTCCATACAAATTGTGAAATTTTTTGTTCTAGTTCTGTGAAAAATGCCAGTGGTAGTTTGATAGGGATTGCATTGAATCTGTAGATTGCTTTGGGTAGCAGAGTCATTTTCACAATGTTTATTCTTCCAATCCAAGAACATGGTATATCTCTCCATCTATTTGTATCATCTTTAATTTCTTTCATCAGTGTCCTATAATTTTCTGCATACAGGTCTTTTGTCTCCTTAGGTAGGTTTATTCCTAGGTATTTTATTCTTTTTGTTGCAATGGTAAACGGGAGTGTTTTCTTAATTTCACTTTCAGATTTTTCATCATTAGTATACAGGAATGCAAGAGATTTCTGTGCATTAATTTTGTATCCTGCTACTTTACCAAATTCATTGATTAGCTCTAGTAGTTTTCTGGTAGCATCTTTAGGATTCTCTATGTATAGTATCATGTCATCTGCAAACAGTGACAGCTTTACTTCTTCTTTTCCGATTTGGATTCCTTTTATTTCTTTTTCTTCTCTGATTGCTGTGGCTAACACTTCCAAAACTATGTTGAATAATAGTGGTGAGAGTGGGCAACCTTGTCTTGTTCCTGATCTTAGTGGAAATGGTTTCAGTTTTTCACCATTGAGGACAATGTTGGCTGTGGGTTTGTCATATACGGCCTTTATTATGTTGAGGAAAGTTCCCTCTATGCCTACTTTCTGCAGGACTTTTATCATAAATGGGTGTTGAATTTTGTCGAAAGCTTTCTCTGCATCTATTGAGATGATCATATGGTTTTTCTCCTTCAATTTGTTAATATGATGTATCACGTTGATTGATTTGCGTATATTGAAGAATCCTTGCATTCCTGGAATAAACCCCACTTGATCATGGTGTATGATCCTTTTAATGTGCTGTTGGATTCTGTTTGCTAGTATTTTGTTGAGGATTTTTGCATCTATGTTCATCAGTGATATTGGCCTGTAGTTTTCTTTCTTTGTGACATCTTTGCCTGGTTTTGGTATCAGGGTGATGGTGGCCTCGTAGAATGAGTTGGGGAGTGTTCCTCCCTCTGCAATATTTTGGAAGAGTTTGAGAAGGATAGGTGTTAGCTCTTCTCTAAATGTTTGATAGAATTCGCCTGTGAAGCCATCTGGTCCTGGGCTTTTGTGTGTTGGAAGATTTTTAATCACAGTTTCAATTTCAGTGCTTGTGATTGGTCTGTTCATATTTTCTATTTCTTCCTGGTTCAGTCTCGGCAGGTTGTGCATTTCTAAGAATCTGTCCATTTCTTCCAGGTTGTCCATTTTATTAGCATAGAGTTGCTTGTAGTAATCTCTTATGATCGTTTGTATTTCTGCAGTGTCAGTGGATACTTCTCCTTTTTCATTTCTAATTCTATTAATTTGAGTCTTCTCCCTTTTTCTCTTGATGAGTCTGGCTAATGGTTTATCAATTTTGTTTATCTTCTCAAAGAACCAGCTTTTAGTTTCATTGATTTTTGCTATTGTTTCCTTCATTTCTTTTTCATTTATTTCTGATCTGAGCTTTATGATTTCTTTCCTTCTGCTAGCTTTGGGGTTTTTTTGTTCTTCTTTCTCTAATTGCTTTAGGTGCAAGGTTAGGTTGTTTATTCGAGATGTTTCCTGTTTCTTGATGTAGGCTTGTATTGCTATAAACTTCCCTCTTAGAACTGCTTTTGCTGCATCCCATAGGTTTTGGATCGTCGTGTCTCCATTGTCATTTGTTTCTAGGTATTTTTTGATTTCCCCTTTGATTTCTTCAGTGATCACTTCGTTATTAAGTAGTGTATTGTGTAGCCTCCATGTGTTTGTATTTTTTACAGATCTTTTCCTGTAATTGATATCTAGTCTCATAGCGTTGTGGTCGGAAAAGATACTTGATACGATTTCAATTTTTTTAAATTTACCAAGGCTTGATTTGTGACCCAAGATATGATCTATCCTGGAGAATGTTCCATGAGCACTTGAGAAAAATGTGTATTCTGTTGTTTTTGGGTGGAATGTCCTATAAATATCAATTAAGTCCATCTTGTTTAATGTATCATTTAAAGCTTGTGTTTCCTTATTTATTTTCATTTTGGATGATCTGTCCATTGGTGAAAGTGGGGTGTTAAAGTCCCCTACTATGATTGTGTTACTGTCGATTTCCCCTTTTATGACTGTTAGTATTTGCCTTATGTATTGAGGTGCTCCTATGTTGGGTGCATAAATATTTACAATTGTTATACCTTCCTCTTGGATCGATCCCTTGATCATTATATAGTGTCCGTCTTTGTCTCTTGTAATTGTCTTTATTTTAAAGTCTATTTTGTCTGATATGAGAATTGCTACTCCAGCTTTCTTTTGATTTCCATTTGCATGGAATATCTTTTTCCATCCCCTCACTTTCAGTCTGTATGTGTCTCTTGGTCTGAAGTGGGTCTCTTGTAGACAGCATATATATGGGTCTTGTTTTTGTATCCATTCAGCCAGTCTGTGTCTTTTGGTGGGAGCATTTAATCCATTTACATTTAAGGTAATTATCGATATGTATGTTCCTATTCCCATTTTCTTAAATGTTTTGGGTTTGTTATTGTAGGTGTTTTCCTTCTCTTGTGTTTCTTGCCTAGAGAAGTTCCTTTAGCATTTGTTGTGAAGCTGGTTTGGTGGTGCTGAACTCTCTCAGCTTTTGCTTGTCTGTAAAGGTTTTAATTTCTCCATCAAATCTGAATGAGATCCTTGCTGGGTAGAGTAATCTTGGTTGTAGGTTTTTCTCCTTCATCACTTTAAGTATATCCTGCCACTCCCTTCTGGCTTGCAGCGTTTCTGCTGAAAGATCAGCTGTTAACCTTATGGGGATGCCCTTGTGTGTTATCTGTTGTTTTTCCCTCGCTGCTTTTAATATGTTTTCTTTATATTTAATTTTTGATAGTTTGATTAATATGTGTCTTGGTGTGTTTCTCCTTGGATTTATCCTGTATGGGACTCTCTGTGCTTCCAGGACTTGATTAACTATTTCCTTTCCCATATTAGGGAAGTTTTCAACTATAATCTCTTCAAATATTTTCTCAGTCCCTTTCTTTTTCTCTTCTTCTTCTGGGACCCCTATAATTCGAATGTTGGTGCGTTTAATATTGTCCCAGAGGTCTCTGAGACTGTCCTCAGTTCTTTTCATTCTTTTTTCTTTATTCTGGTCTGCAGTAGTTATTTCCACCATTTTATCTTCCAGGTCACTTATCCGTTCTTCTGCCTCAGTTATTCTGCTATTGATCCCATCTAGAGTATTTTTAATTTCATTTATTGTGCTTGTCATCGTTTCTTGGTTCCTCTTTAGTTCTTCTATGTCCTTGTTAAATGTTTCTTGCATTTTGTCTATTCTATTTCCAAGACTTTGGATCATCCTTACTATCATTATTCTGAATTCTTTTTCAGGTAGACTACCTATTTCCTCTTCATTTGTTAGGTCTGGTGTGTTTTGACCCTGCTCCTTCATCTGCTGTGTGTTTTTCTGTCTTCTCATTTTGCTTATCTTACTGTGTTTGGGGTCTCCTTTTCACAGGCTGCAGGTTCGTAGTTCCCGTTGTTTTTGGTATCTGTCCCCAGTGGCTAAGGTTGGTTCAGTGGGTTGTGTAGGTTTCCTGGTGGAGAGAACTAGTGCCTGTGTTCTGGTGGATGAGGCTGGATGTTGTCTTTCTGGTGGGTTCGTCCACATCTGGTGGTGTGTTTTGGGGTGTCTGTGGCCTTATTATGATTTTAGGCAGCCTCTCTGTTAATGGATGGGGCTGTGTTCCTGTCTTGCTAGTTGTTTGGCATAGGGTGTCCAGCACTGTAGCTTGCTGGTCGTTGAGTGAAGCTGGGTCTTGATGTTGAGATGGAGATCTGTGAGAGATTTTCGCCGTTTGGTATTACGTGGAGCTGGGAGGTCTCTTGTGGACCAGTGTCCTGAAGTTGGCTCTCCCACCTCAGAGGCACAGCCCTGATGCCTGGCTGGAGCACCAAGAGCCTTTCATCCACACGGCTCAGAATAAAAGGGAGAAAAAATGGAAAGAAAGAAAAAAAGAGGATAAAATAAAATAAAATAAAGCAATTATAATAAAAAATAAGAAAAAAATTATTAAGAGTAAATTTATTAAGAAAAAAATTTTTTTTTA
The DNA here is from genome assembly GCF_028564815.1 of Eubalaena glacialis. Taxonomy (NCBI): domain Eukaryota; kingdom Metazoa; phylum Chordata; class Mammalia; order Artiodactyla; family Balaenidae; genus Eubalaena; species Eubalaena glacialis. The sequence continues at coordinate 36,621,754 of NC_083731.1, read as the reverse complement.
ATTTTTAAAAATAGATTTATTAATTTTTTATACTAAAAATAAGAAAAAAATTATTTAGAAAAAATTTATTAAGAAAAAAAATTTTTTAATTTTTTAAAATAAAAAATATGAAAAAACTTATTAAAAATTTTTTTTTAAAAATAGAAAATAAGGAAAAAATTATTAAGAAAACGTTTATTAGGAAAAAAAAAAAAAAAAAACGGACGGACCTAACCCTAGGACTAACGGTGAGAGCAAAGCTATACAGACAAAATCTCACCCAGAAGCATACACATCTACACTCACAAAAAAAAGGAAAAGGGGAAAAGTTAATATATCCTGCTCCCAAAGTCCATCTCCTAAATTTGGGATGATTCGTTGTCTATTCAGGTATTCAACAGATGCAGGCACATCAAGTTGTTTGTGGAGCTTTAATCCGCTGCTTCTGAGGCTGCTGGGAGAGATTTCCCTTTCTCTTCTTTGTTCGTACAGCTCCCGGGGTTCAGCTTTGGATTTGGACCCGCCTCTGCATGTAGGTCCCCTGAGGGCGTCTGTTCCCCGCCCAGACAGAACGGGGTTAAAGGAGCAGCTGATTCGGGGGCTCTGGCTCAGTCAGGCCGGGGGGAGGGAGCGGTACGGAGGAGGCGGGGCGAGCCTGCGGCGGCAGAAGCCGGCGTGACGTTGCAGCAGCCTGAGGCGCGCCGTGCGCTCTCCCGGGGAAGTTGTCCCCGGATTACGGGAGCCTGGCTGTGGCGGGCTGCACAGGCTCCCGGGAGGGGCGGTGTGGAGAATGACCTGTGCTCGCCCACAGGCTGTCCGGTGGCGGCAGCAGCAGCCTTAGCGTCTCATGCCCGTCTCTGGGGTCCGCGCTGATAGCCGCGGCTCGCGCCCGTCTCTGGAGTTCGTTTAAGTGGCGCTCTGAATCCCCTCTCCTTGCACGCCGCGAAACAAACAGGCAAGAAAAAGTCTCCTGCCTCTTCGGCAGCTGCAGACTTTTTCTCGTGCACCCTCCCGGCTAGTTGTGGTGCGCTAGACCCTTCAGGCTGTGTTCACGCAGCCAACCCCAGTCCTCTCCCTGGGATCCGACCGAAGCCCGCGCCTCAGCTCCCAACCCCCGCCCGCCCCGGCGGGTGAGCAGACAAGCCTCTCGGGCTGGTGAGTGCTGCTCGGCGCTGAGCCTCTGTGCGGGGATCTCTCCGTTTTTCCCTCTGCGTCCCTGTTGCTGTGGGATCCGCGCTGATAGCTGCGGCTCGCGCCCGTCTCTGGAGTTCGTTTAGGCGGCGCTCTGAATCCCCTCTCCTTGCGCGCCGCGAAACAAAGAGGCAAGAAAAATTCTCTTGCCTCTTTGGCAGCTGCAGTCTTTTTCCCGGACTCCCTCCCGGCTAGCACCGAAGCCCGAGCCCCAGCTCCCAGGCCCCGCCCGCCCCGGCGGCTGAGCAGACAAGCCTCTTGGGCTGGTGAGTGCTGGTCGGCACCGCTCCTCTGTGCGGGAATCTCCGCTTTGCCCTCCGCACCAATGTGGCTGCGCTCTCCTCCGTGGCTCCGAAGCTTCCCCCCTCTGCTACCCGCAGTCTCTGCCCACGAAGGGGCTTCCTAGTGTGTGCAAACCTTTCCTCCTTCACAGCTCCCTCCTACTGGTGCAGGTCCCGTCCCTATTCTTTTGTCTCTGTTATTTCTTTTTTCTTTTGCCCTACCCAAGTACGTGGGGATTTTCTTGCCTTTTGGGAGGTCTGACGTCTTCTGCCAGCGTTCAGTGGGTGTTCTGTAGGAGCAGTTCCACGTGTAGATGTATTTCTCATGTATCTTTTCAGAGGAGAGACAAAATTCCTTTTTTTTTTTTTTTTTTTTAATTCCAGAAGGAAGGAGCTCGCAGCTGCTAGTAGGAACAACTGGCCAAGGACGTGCAACGGAGAGGCTCTGGGTTGCTGCAGCCTGCGCCCTCGGTGGCCGACTTGATCCGCACCCCCTTTGGATTTTTAAGGTACATAAGAATATGATTCAAATCTACTTGTTGGTTGGCTTATAAGGCTATTGGTTTCTAATGGGGCTAGTGCATACAAGTCCCAGTTGTTGGGTAAGTTTCCCTGCCATTTGTGCCATATGACTGAAAATTATTTCTGGGAGTATCCATGATGGATAAGAATGTGGAGAAGAGAACTAGCAAGTCTCAGTGGTAAAACCATGGCTCAGACTTCTAAAGTTCTGTAGCAAGACTACCGTCTGCAAATAAGATTTGCTCTCTGTTTGAAAAAATAGCTCTTGTAACACTATTGGGCTCACGTGGTAACTGAGGATATTACCATGGAACATCCAGAGACTGAAAACGGTTTGGTGTTATTAAATCCATTGGCTAGTAATGTGATATAGTATGATATTGATATAGTATGATTGACAAAATTATGACTGAAAAAATTTCCTTGGTAAAAGGAACCTCTTTTATGGTGAGACAAGTATTACAATGGGCTTTTGAATACGAGATTCATTGGTCTTATAAGATCACCTGTAAACATCTGGCCTGAAGAATAGTGAAACAACATGTTATGGGTTTGGATAAAGCACCAGCTTTGGACACAGCACCATGCATGGTGGAGTACATTCCTCCAAGGTGTAGTATATACATTGAAACAATGCTGGTATTTAATTCTGCATCCCCAATTGTTAGAATTCATGAGCTAGGGAAATAAAAGGTAGATTTAGGATTAACCTTTCTCAGCATTACTCACTTATGAAGGAGTGCTTTACTTCTCTACAACTAAAGGATTTCTTGAGCAAGAGGTACTAGGTTCTAGAGGAGGGGCACTTTTGCCAGTAGACGTTGTAATAGTTCCACTGAACTAGAGTCTGGGGCTACTAAAAGGACAAGCAGAATTGGTTAATAGAATTTTGGAGTGACAGAGAAATAATGTACATTAGTGTAAACTCGGACCTCTGAGAAACAGAAGACGAGATGTGTTGGCAGTTAATTCCTTTCCTTTTATCTCCTGAATGAACAGATCTGAGACACAGTGGTTCTACATGGACTGTTTGGAAGACATTCTCATAGTTCAACTACACACTGTGTTTTATTGTTAGTCTGTTAACAACTTAGAAATGCACTACCTTGCATTTTCTTTCCCTGCTTCCTAGGTTACTTTTTCTTTTCTTCTCAATTTTGTAACCCTGTGATTGCATATCCCAGTAAAACCTTGGCCCAGTTATGACCACAAAAACTAATAATAAACTCATGGAACATTTACATTTGTAAGATACTGTGCATGCAGGCAGGTGAGTAGAACAGAAATAACATTTACAGAGTATTAATTATATGTGGAGGCTTCTTTAGTTGCTTTATATTACGGTGTTTTTGTTCACATATTTGAATACCTAATTGTGAAGACAGAAGAAAATAAATTTAAAAGTACATCATTAAAAAATTGTCTAAAGTAATAAAAATAAGTGCTACTAATGTTTATCTTAAGTCAGGCACTTTACTCATATTTTCTCATTTGATCTTCTTTATGCACATAAGTAACGAGGCTCATAGAGATTAGGAAATGTATCCAAGGACACATATCTAGATAAGCTGCTAATTTAAACCTAGAATTGTATATCTTTAAGCCATTCCTCTTTGCACTTAACCCTTGGAATGCCATTAAATTATCAAGGACTAGGGTAGGTAGACAAATTTCCATGAATGAGTTGGCTAATGAATTAAACATAATAATGAAAGAAGAACTGCAGCAAATTGGAAAAGTGGAAATGTGTATGGTATGCTTGGGAGACAATGACAATTCTGGTCAGGGGTAAACAGATGAAATATTTTGGAACAGCAAAAGAAAACAAAGTAGACTCAGCAGAGTGGGATAAGGTACAAGTGACTTTGAATGCCAACATAAATTTTGACACTAGTTTGCAGTTTGGTAGCCAAATATACTGATAATACCTTTGGCAGAACATCTGGTAAAGCACAATAAGTTCTTACAACACTTGTTGCTATAGAAGTGATAAGGCAGAATATATGGGAAATATGTGGCAGGAAGTTAGAAATGTAAAAGTTCATGAAAAGTTAAGTCTTGGATAGACAGGATCTGGAGTCATTTTAATTGGGGAGTTGAATTCCTTTTATGGTTTGGCCAACATTGCTGATCTAAGGATAAGGAAGAAAAAGAGATATCCATGATACAGAGAAGGAAAGCAAAAGAAAATTTTAAGGAGAGTTTAATTAACAAAACTACAAATTATTGTAAGTTCAAAGGGAGTGAAAACAGAAAAACCCATAGATTTGCCATTAGTATCATTAAAGAGCATTTCCAGTCAATTGGTGTTAATAAAAGCCTGAGTGTAGGAAATGAAAGCCTGAATGGTGAATACAGTGCTAGCAGAAGCAAAATACATTTTGGAGAACTAGAGCACTTAAAAGAGAGAATTCAATACCACAGTTTTACAATGATATTTATTTTTTGTAAAGATAAGGTCCGTCTACTTGACTAAATCCTCAATAATTATCTCAAAGCCTGAAACAACTTAGGTGCTCAAAATATTTCTTAGAATAAATGCATATTCTGAGCCTTTTGCAAAGCAGACAGAAGAGCCTTTGAGGAGAAACTGAATACAATCATGAGAAGAGAACTCAAATGAGGGTAAGGAAAAGGCAGAAGCAAATGAGAGATTGTAAAATAAAATGCTTCCTACACAAGAAAGAGTAATAGTGATAACTTTAACCAAAACTTCAAAAAAGTAGTCAATATTTTAAAATAGTTCTCTGGACTTTAGTTCTGAGAATTTATTACTGAACACATATAGAATTCCAAAGGATGGAAGGTAAAGAAATATGAAAGTACACAGACCAACATAGAAATAAAATTGAGAGAACAGCTATAATCCAGGGAACACAGTATAAAGAAAGTACAGATCGCATATGAAAACATGCTGCTGAAACATAGTGGTCTTGTATCAATGATCATGATATTGTGTCTTTAATTTTTCTTGTTCATTTAAAGGAATGTTTACTACATGCCCCATGTATTTAAAGAAGAATACTCAAAATTATCAGCAAATACCATTTTTAGTTTAGATTTAATAAAAGAAATGTAATGTTATATAGTTTTACACTTTGATATACAGAACAGAGAGATTTTTTATTTTTTAAATTGAACACTAAAAAAGATCTTAAAAAAGATTTATGAAAAATAATTTTTGTCATCATCATTTCATGAGAAAAATGCATTAAGATTAGAGGTTTAAACTTTGCTGAAGTCAAGAAATATGAAGGTTGAAGAATTCTTGACAATTCTTGTTTAAATTTATGAGTCTCAACTCGGGTATTTTTAGGTACAGCTGAAATTATCATTGTGAAGATTCTCACCTTGAGAATAGTAGGATATGAATATTAGAAGAAATGTACATGTATTTCAGCTGGATTTCTGTTGTGCAAACCTCTCATCAACATTCTTATAGATCTTCAACATAGTCATTCTTCCCATCATTTGGAACTTTCTACCAAGTGACGGAGCTGACGCTATTAAAAAAATCTTTATACTCAATTCAAATCATTCTTCTTGCATCTTATTCCCATTGGCCCTGGTACCATTTGAGGACAGACCTCCATATAATAATTAAGTAACCCATGACTTACGCATGTTAGTCTCACAATAGCTCTAAAAAGCAGAAACCTGTTTGGCCATCCATGTTTGCCATTTGAAAAAACTCAAGCATTGGAGAGAGAGTTTAAGCAAATAGTCCAAGTTTACACAGCTTGTATGTGGTTGAGAAAAACATCTCAGGATTTTTAATTCTGGCTCCAGGATTTATACCTAATCATTAAGTTATATTGTCTCTCACTGCGGCTTAAATAAAATGCTGCTGAAATATACTGGGTTTGATATGATCATGATCAATTATCATGATATGAATTTTTAAAAATTTTTGGAAGATTTACCACCAATGGTTTGTAGTTAATCTGTTCTTTGTGTTGGCTCCTGTAACTGTACTTTCTACAATAATGGAATGTCTTACTGAAATAGCTAGAGAAAATAAAACTGCCTATATCATGGCTATCCTGAAAAAATAAATTGGCAAGGCAATTAAAACTGATTTCCTTACCTTCTTTCCACTTCAAGTAAATTCAATTTGTTTCCTACCTCTAAACCACATAGAACACACAGAGACACTTATCTGGATTGGTTCAATTGCAAGTGTGTATTGATTATGTTCATCATAAGTCTCCAAGCAATGGTCTTGATTAATTAATTCAACAGAATGTAAATATGATCAAAGGTTGGTTTTTCAAGTGTGGTGTGCAAATCATGTGTTTACATGCAGTAACAATGCTGATGATATGGCAGTGCTGTTTGACTTTGATAAATTTTAACTACTACATTTTAATTCTGAACTCAATTTTTAAAATCACGTGAGAAGGGGGACACCATGCACTGTAGCTTCGGACTGACCTTTCCTCTTTATGTTCTAAATTGACCAAATTCTGGGACTGGTTAGATATCATTTACAGCTATTAATATTGAAATGTGGACATGATTTCTCCTTTTCATCAATTTTAAAATATTTATTGATTATACATTCTGTGACAAGCCTATAAATCAAATTCTGCACATTAAAAAGGAAGTAAGCCTTTGGCTTCAATTAGCCTAGCCTATACAAAATCTTGGATTCCTGCCAACTCCATATCATTTGAAATGGTTTGTAACTATAATAAACTTGTGACTTCATCCTTTAAATTTCTAAGATATTAAATATATTATTTAATACTCATAACTTGGCAAGGTAGATAGCATGATCATGCCCTTTTAAAGATAAGTATAGTGAGTCACAATTAGGTTTCTTGCCTTGAATAACTTTCCAAAGTGGTCATATTAAAAATCCAAGCATTCTGCTTCCAAAATCCTGTTCTTAATCCCATGTCACACTATCTTCTTGCCAAAATAATCCCTGAGTTTTATAAATTTACACCATCACAGTGTCCCAGGAAATTATTTAACAAGATTGCCACACTAATCAATTGATGCCCCCAGATTAACTCAGTGTACTGAATTTCCCAAGGGACTAAAATAACTGGCATGAGAATCTTGATTAGCAAAGTAGCCTCATGTAGCCTTTTTAGCAGGTAAATACACTATGTATTTTCTTTCCTTCTTAACATCCTAAAAGAATTGCCACTTATTAAACAGTCACTGAGGTTTCACAGGATTCAGTTAATGAGTATTTGACAAGACTGGACTTTTTTTTTTTTAACATCTTTATTGGAGTATAATTGCTTTACAATGGTGTGTTAGATTAGTTTCTGCTTTATAACAAAGTGAATCAGTTATACATATACATATGTCCCCATATCTCTTCTCTCTTGCATCTCCCTCCCTCCCACCCTCCCTATCCCACCCCTCTAGGTGGTCACAAAGCACCGAGTTGATCTCCCTGTGCTATGTGGCTCATTCCCACTAGCTATCTATTTTACATTTGGTAGTGTATATATGTCCATGCCACTCTCTCACTTTGTCCCAGCTTACCCTTCCCCCTCCCCATATCCTCAAGTCCATTCTCTAGTAGGTCTGCATTTTTATTCCCATCTTGCCCCTAGGTTCTTCTGACCATTTGTTTTCTTTTCTTTTTTTTAGATTCCATATATATGTGTTAGCATACGGTATTTGTTTTTCTCTTTCTAAGACTGGACATTTTAATTACAGTAATGAGGTTATTTCTGTGACTCAAAGATTCCTGAGAGAACTTTCATTAGCTAAAAACCATCAGAAGAGTTATGGAGACTGTCTTTGATTTTATTCAGTGGGGTAAGGAAAAGTGGACTCACAAAGTAGGTTTACAGGGACATTTGTGAGAAAACTCTGTTTTTATTGTCCCTTCAAGGCCCACTTGATCAAGGTATGGGCTGTATTTGTAAATTAATATGCAGGAAAACAGGGCTGGAACAAAACACTTTAATATTAAAGTTGTCTTATAGTGGTGATATTTTGAGTGTTTTTCTTTCATACTTTTTTCTTGGTTTTGTATTTTCCAAATTTCCTGGAAAATTAGCATTTTTTAATAATGAGAAAAAGTTATAATCTCGGAATTATATTTTTTAATCTTCATTTTATCTTGGATACAAAGCCTTTATAAATATGGTTTAATTCTCATTCATTTATTCTCTTTGGTACTAGAATAGAATGTTAATACCAAAAGAGCCAAAATTTCTATCCTGATTTTCATACGTGACACTGTCTTCATTTGTAATGAAAATTCATTTGACTGCAATTATTACACATACTATTACCATTCTGTTCCATCTTATCAAGTCTACTTAAATCAGTTTAATTCTCAAGGGACTGGAAAAAATATATTTCATTTGGATTTCAGGTTATACTAGCAAAACTTTCTCAATTGTTAAAAATATTACTGTATTACCATATTTTGATACCATCTGTGCTATTCTGCAAGAAATTAGTTTTTATTGTTCTGATTTAAATATTTATTTTCACATTCATAATACTATGATTTTCAAACTTTCTTTTAAATCTCAGAAAGATAAAATATCTTTGCAATTTCTATCACATATTTCTTCACAAAGTGCTGCCATAATCTTTGCCTCATTAAAAAAAAAAACAAACAGTTGATAGATTTTTAGAGTTGGTCCGTTGGTGGCTGACATTTGTGGGCAAAGCTCTAAAACACAATTTTAAAACTATTTGTCTATTTGAACATGTAAATAAGTGTACATTAAGTATACATTACACATAGATTCACCATGGCTACTAAAGCTATATTGTGCTATATTGGTGACTAAAATACCATGAGCAGCATTGACAAGGGCACTGCAAGTTTCTAATATGGCAAACATCTATGGTAATGTTCTGAGCAGAAGATATTTACAGTCTTCCTTCTATTTACATGGTAGTTGCCATCTTTGAAAAATTCCTAGAAACATTTAATTCATATAAAAATATTAATAACATTTGTGTTTATATGCAAATTTTACTGTTAGTTTCAGATAATTCTGAATATGTTTCACTTATATGAATGCTTGGCTAGATATTTGAAAGTCATGGGTAGAAATGGGCAATTCTTCATTGTGCAGGACTAGCAATGTAGCAAGATAGTTAATTGCAATTTAGATAGCATATTCTGTGGGAAAAATTGGAGAGGATGTAGGACGTAGATATAACCAAAAAAATGAAATTAAATGAAATACAGCATTGTTAAAGAGTGCTTTGGGGGCCTTGTAAGGATTTGGAGCTTTAAACTGTAAAGAATGGAAACCAATTCAGACAATACAAGGTTTCTACATAAAAGAAGATTCTATTAGTAGGATGCAGGATATATTAGAATGAAGCAACATGGAGATGGAGAACTTTTTAAGGCATTTCAGAATAAGAATTTTCATACATGGAAATTATTTAAACAGTAGGAATGAAGAAGAGGGAGGTATCTATTTCTGCCATGAGCTTATTAAACTGTTACCTTGCAGATGGTGAAACCTTTATATGAAATGCTAAGAGTTGGAGAGAATTTGTTAGAGAACATAATTAGTTCAATTAGAACATACCAACTATCAGTAGTTATACACAGAGATTGAGAAGTGAGCTCTGGAACTCAGAAGTGAGGTCTCAGTTTAAGAATAATTATTGAAGCCATAGGCCATGGGTATACTGGGAGAGAGTATAGATTAGTAAGAGAAGAGGAGAAAGGCCAGAACCTTAGGGGTGGGAGGATAGAGAAAGTAGCCAAGGAAGTACATAGAGAAACATTTTCAGAGAGCAAGGAGAATTAGAAGCTGCAGATGAAAGTATAAGGATAAGTTATTAGTGTTGTAATTTAAGTCTGAATAGGGTGAGGGAATGGTGTGAGAGAAGAGTGGACATAAGAATTTGTTCCTTGGTTAGTTATCCTTTCTTCCTATGATCTGAGTCAACATTTCAAACAATCAATCTATATACTGGGAAGTATAACAATTACACAGTTTGCTTAGTCCCTAAATTTATGATGTGAAGAATTTGAGGAGGAAATCGTGAAAAACACTTTCACTAAAATAAAGGATCCCTTTGTTGACAAAATGAAATATGTATAACTTGTACAATTACATGTGAACTAAAAATAATACCTATTCATTATACTACCTGATTTAGACATCAATTTCTGAAGCTATAGGGGATGTTGGTTTATATTATTTTTGTTTCCTTTGGTAAATAAAGGTTGAGCAGTATAATAAAAGAACTCTTATTTATCAATATTTCTTCTGAATTCATCAACTAATATAGAGTTGATTACAGAATTTTACCTATCATTTTACAGTGTTAAAATAGAGTGTTTGCCCTTTTTTACACTATGGTATTTTCCATATGTATTAAAAATATTTTAAAAAATCTTCAATATTAATGTACTGTACATGATACATATTGCTAATTTAAAAGTATTTATTCTGTTTAAATATTTATTCTGTATTAAGTTCCTAAATGTGACTTCATCTAAATTATGACAACTTCTAATTATTTACTTATATTAAATAATAGAATTATATGTATATACACACATACACACACACACACACATATATATATATATATATATATATATATATATATAATTCTATTATGTAATAGAATAGGGGAATAATTCAGTGGATGTTCAAGATAAAGGGAGAAAGAAAAGAAAAGGAAATAAAATTGCAAGTTAGGTGCTTACTTGTCATATTTTAGCCCAGAAGAAATCTTAACTGCCTCTGCTTTATGGTGAAACTTGTGCAGAATAAGCACACTTTTACATGCAGAGAGAATTTCTTCCAAATGAATCTATATACACATAAATACTGTTTCTAGAGTGAAAATATCACCCTGTTGTAAAATATTTTGCATAATATTATTCCATAGAATTTTCTTTAAAAATTACAGTGAAATTTAAAGCAGTGAATACCTAAAGTCCACAAAATATCAATAAACTATTAATACACCACTATTGAGCAATCCAAAGCAAAACATATTCAGACTTTGCAGTCATCATTGTTTTTCTGATGGAAAGAATCAAAAAGAAAATCTTAGCTTAATGTCCAGATGTTTTCTCATTACCTCCAAAATACTTTCTCAATAGTTGATCAAATAACAATTATATGTATCAATAAAATTATCCTGTTCACTGCATGAATGACTTTTTTGGGTCTCAGAAATAATTTTTAGATTTTTTTAAATGAAAGATAAATCTTTACAGTTTAGGATACAGCTAAGTGATGAGGATAACTCACAAAACTATATTTTTAAACACTCTGAGTTTGTGAATGACATATTATGAAGCTAGTAAAAGCAACATATTAAACCTAGAAATTATCAGTAATTAATATCTTACTATATTCTTTATTCATTGCTATTGCTCTTGTTTTCATCTTCCCTTCCTTTTCCTTCCCTTCCCTTCCCTTCCCCAAGTCTCAGATCTGGCATGAAATCATCTGTGGTCTTCCTTAAGTTCCTCAGAGTTATGGGTCCCTTCCTTTGTGGGCCCCAAATAGTCTGGCAAATTCCACAGCACTGAAAAGTTTTTGCAGTAGATAAATATCCAACATTGTATCACAATCTATAACAAGGGGCCTGGATGACAAGGTCTTAAAGTATATTTATTGCACCACGCTGACCTCCAAAATTCAAGACCAGTTCAGAAATTTTTCAGTGTTTTTGCAAAACATGTGATGAATGGTCAATACACCACAGATAAATAATTTTCTAAGTTAAAAAAAGTTAAAAGATCCATGTAATAACTTAGATAAAAATGAAATATAACATTTAAAAGAATAGGTGAAAAATAATGATTTGATATAAGTGAAGAACAGCAATATGAATCATGTGGAATTTGGGATTGGAGTCAACCCAAAGGATGCAAATATGAAAGAACTTAATTTCATTTACTGAATACAACATTTGGCCATGCCTAAAACTCACCCCTACCCTTGGCCTTTTGAGTTATGTGAACAAACTTTCAATTGGGTATTTCTCTCAAACACCAAAGAATGACCTGCTTCTTTTGGAACAGAACTTTTGCTATCTCACTCCACTGTTTCCCTGAGATGTTATTTCACTGTCTCTCAACACATTTGAAGTTGTTTTTATAAACTCCTTGGCAAATAATGTGACTGGCATCAACTTTTCTATGAGTGAGGTATATAGCTTTGAAATGTTAGTTTTCAGGGGTTTTTTTAAAGATTTTTTTTTTTTAAGTTAAAAGCTTCATGACTGATTTTCACATGGTATTTCCATGCCAGCCATGCACCAGGTGCCACCATCTTGGAAAGTAATAGATGGCTGTGTCTGGGAAAGCACAGGGATATCATATCTCCCTGCTCCACAGCGCTGTGTCACTGAGTCTGCTAGGATCTCCTGTCTTCCTGCCTTCCTTTCCTTCAGCTACTATTCACTGTGGCAACCCACTGGCTTGTTCCTGGAGGAACTCCAAGCCCCTTCAGTGCTGTTATGAGGCTATCCACTTGCTGTATAATCTCCCTCCAGTAATCACTCCAAGGAAGCAGCCTTATCCTTGTAGGGGACAGGACCAGGTGCTGATTGTGGCAGCAGGTGAAAAAGATGTGCTCCAAGTGTGGGGCCTCTTGGCCTCAATGTTCTTGTCATCAGTGACCAGGTCCCCTAAGACCAGCAGCTAGTCCAGCATGGGGATAATGCACTTCACAAGCTGGAGCTCAGGTGTTTCTTCACCCCACTGCACTTCTGGACCACACAGTTTTCATACCCCATCCAAGGTGTGGTGCAGATGAAGACCTTACCAACCTTCATGTTGCTCTTTATCTTCTTCATGATTTCGAGATCTCCCCTTCCCCTCTCGCCAAGGTGCCCTCCAAATCTGGGAAAATCTTGGTGATTCTTACACAGCCACTTTTTCAGCCAGGTCCCCCGACTGGGCTCAGTACTGCTCAGGGGCAAGGAAACCAATGCGCTTCTCCAGGTGCAAGGGTGGAGCACTGTCCGAGTCCATCAGTACACGCATGCAGGGCACGCTGAGGGCCTGGGGAGGGTGTGGGGCCGGGTTGGGTTTCCCCTGGGAAGCTCTGGGGACAAAGAGGAGCCCTCTGCCTCAGGTGGGAAGGGAGGGTGAGCCTTAGGAAGGGAAGGTGAGCCAAGAATGTGCTCCAGATCTGTCGCTTTATTCAGTTTTGTTTTTCAATGTGATTTTGCTATGTTTTTTTAATTTGTTGACTTATTTTTAAAAAATAATTTGTAAATATGGCTTATATTATTAAGAGTAATCTTTTTTTAATTAAAAGCATTAAACGTTTTCTCCCGAAATGCCACTTGCATTTTATCTCATATAGCATGTATTTTTAGATATGCACTGTTTATTTTTGCCTGATCATGAAATTGAATGTTGTATGAGGAAGAAACAAAGTGGATGATTTCTCCCCCACCCTTGTTTACCTCCTTTTCTTTGCTAGAACTTCATGAAATGATATCTCATAGAGTCAGTTTATGTGAGCCAATTGCAAGTGTTTTTGATAACTGGCCATGCTTCCTCAAACCACAAACCTAATATAGTTTAAAGTCAACCACAACAGTACAATGCTCTTAAAGGTCAGGCTCAATGGGATTTAGTTTCCAATCTTCATCAGGTGATTTTTGGCTCTGTAACCTTTCCCAAATCCTTCTCCTTTCTGAGTCTAGGTGCAGCCATCTCATAAAGGAGATTATTGCAATGGCCTATAGCAATTCTCCTGGTTTCTAGTGTGTCCTTTCTTTAATCAATTAACTATATTCTCCTCTCCATCATCTTTGTAAAACACTGTTTGTGGCATTCTCTTACCTAAAAGCTTTTCAAGATTCCCATTCAATTACAGAAAAAAATATCCAAATAATTTATTATGATAATAGAGTCCCTTCACAGTTGATTATGTCCTACTTTTCCAGCTATTTATTCAGACACTACTTCTCATAAGCCCTGCAATCAGACATATAAACTATTCACAATTTCAGCAATATTTTGTACCTCTTATGAATTTTTGGAAATACAGCTTACAAGTCATAGTAGCATGTGTGTGAAATTTGAAATCTGAAGACATGAACAAGCTTGTCTTGCACCATGATGAACTAATTTGGCATTTTGACTCAGGAGTAGCAACTATTTGAGGGCTGGCTATTTTACTTCAAATGTTTTGCTCAATGAAAAGAGCTCTAGAAATTATATTCCCTTTCCTATACTAAGTAGGATATTCTTTCAAAGCATCTACATATTTTATGTGCAATATGTATTTCCTCAATTTATCTGTAGAATATATGCTTGTTGTTAAAGATTATGATGATGAGTTTGATGGCTACTATTAAATGGAAACATTTGTACCTGGGACTCATAGGTGCCCAGGATGGATGCTGCAAATTTTTCTACACTGGGTGGTCTTTTCCACCTGACATAGTGTGAATTTTTTCCATAGAGTTTCAACTTGTTGCTTAGATGGTTAATTTGTGCTTTTTACATTTGTTTGTTTGTTTTGTTTTTTTCTTTTTGTTGTTGTTTTTGTTCAGCTGCAAACTTTCTTGAGTGGAAAAGAAACATAAGGCAGGTGGTAGAAAAATGCATGTTGGGTATGTTAATGTCACAGATTTTTTCTAGAAACAGATGGAATCCACTATCACATAGGCAAGGTCTGCTCTGCAGGGAGGTCTAGTAGTAAGTTAAGGAGAGTATCCTGAGACTTCAACCTGTCCCAGTGTCTGGGTGAGAAGCCAGGGCAGCCTGAAGCAACCATCACAGGGCAGCACCCAAGACAATCTACTCAGTCTATTTGACTTTCTGTTCTCTATTTGGCCCTGCCTTGTCCTCATGTTTAGGTTATAATTGGCTAAAAAAGAAGTTGAGTATGTTTCTTTCAGCTCTGCTTCTTCCATTATTCCAATTTAGCTGATAGAGCATAAATGGAGTACCCTCATTTCTCTTATGATCCAGCCATGTCCTTTCATGTCTTTAAAGTATAATCCACCTTCTGACATAACTCCCCTGCTTGTATCATAATACAAGTGAAAGAAGATATATGTCAAATTGGTGCTTCCCTTTTACATTTGGCCTAAATTTATTTATTTGACAGCTTTCGTCCTTCACAGTTTACATTATTGAGTTACAATTCTCTAACTCAAAAGTAGATACATTTTCTTCTTTATTTCTGTTCTTTTGCCATTCATTTCAAAGTTTTATAAAAGGAGCCGTGAAAACAGTGCTTGCCATCTTTATCAGAATTCCCATTCATTTAAAATATATGTGAGATTGTCACCTGCTCAATTTTAGAAGACAATATGTAATTCCTAGGTTAACATCATTTTAAAAGAGAATTAGAAAAGTTAAATAAATGTTAAAAGTCATAAAACATTAGTCCATTTGTAGTTCACAGTGTTATTTTTAACAGATAGGCAGTGCCTATGAAACAGTTATAATAAAAGTGACATTTCTAAATCAATGTCACCATGTAGAATCCTACATACAAAGTTATTTCACACATATCAGAAAGAAAAAGAGGGTAAAACTTAGAGTAAAAATATCATTGGATTGATAAAAAGTAAGATGGCTAAATTGATGAATAATATAGTAAGACACAAATGGGTTTTCTTGGGTATTTATTTGTGCTTTTCTGGACATGTCCTTAAAAATATTAGATTTTACATAAATTTATGACAATCTTGAGCTCTTTATATTATGGAGATGTATACAGATATGCCTTTTCATACTAAAATTAGTCACAGAAAAAAGGTAACAATAAATGTAAAAGATTCTTGTTCATTTAAATTTTTCATTCTCAAATGTTAAGAGAAAAAGAGAGAGGTCAGCAAACACTTGTTTGTTCACATATTATCTCTGACACAAAACACCTCACAAATATTAATTCTCTCTGTGCACTCATAAAGTAAAGGTTGTACAGGAAATGAACAGAAACACTAAAAATACAAATACATAAACAGTAATAAGTGTTAACCCCTATCTCATTTTAGCATATTCATAAAGTCTATTTCTGCATAACAATTAATGACTAATGCTGTTTCAGCACCAACTTGGCAGATAACTAGAAAGCTTCTGTATGTTAAAATGTAAATGATCTTACTGACCAAATAAAAGGGGACATATATTTCTTTTCCATAAGAAAATTAAGCAATAAAGAACTAAAACAGGGTTGCAATTGTAATAACATTTTCTTTGGAAGAAACTAAAAACCTCTTTCTTCAGTAAAAAGAAACCTTATCAAACACCTTACTAGAAATCTGATAATGTAAGGTACATAGCAGGATAAGTCGCTTGTGTTGTCTGTAAGATGATTTATAATACGTGTTTCTATTAATACAGATGTAATCCCTGTCCTTCAATGAGAGGGCAATAATGCACTTCTAGTCAGCTAATCTTAGTCGTGCACTGCAATGTCTTAGGTGTTTCAAGTGAGAATTTTCTATATAAATGCTGCTGCATATGGACTGAGAGTTGGCATAGTCTAATGAATCCAGGTTTATAATTATTTCTGAAACTATTTTACAGTGTTCCAAATCCATGTGACAAATCTGTCTTAAATTTCTTTCTTCCCTATTTGTTGAAACTTCGTCATTTCAAACTCAATTTGAAGACAAGCTTTCAAATCCTAACCTTGTCCCCATTCTCTCCTTTCCTCAATACTGGGTGGGGATTTTATTTCCCCTTTTCCCTCACTCATGTTTTCACTCTATTATTCATTCATCTGTTCAATCATTTAATCAAAACAACATTAAGTTTTAGGTGAAGTAGACCAATAGACTCTAGTTTTTAAAAATTAATGTCTAATGGAAATTAGGAATAAACAATACACACAAAATGTAATAAGTTCTGCAACAGATGTAAGAACAATGTTACATGAAAGAATAATAAAAAAGTTTGGGAGAGGCTAGTTAGATACCAGATTACAAAAACACTGTATGCTAATAGTTTATACTTAATGTAGTTTGCGGGAAACCACTAAAGAATCTAGCTGGGAACAGATTTAATCAGATTAAGATTTAAGAAAATTAACCACCTAACTTAAGAAAGGTAAATAACAAAATACTTTTTTACCTCCACTGTAAACTATGATTTATTACAATTCTTATAAGGCTCAAGAATGACAAACATGATTTTACTGGTGAATTTCCATGTTTAATATGTATATTACCTTTTTTTTTTTTAAGTTGCATGTTAACCTGGTATAAAGTATCATCTCTGCTTTATGCTTTGAGTAAAAAGCAAAAAAAAAAAAGAAGAAAAGATGAGTTAAATGTTACCCCATTATGTACTATTACATATACCTTTTCTTTTAGAAAATGTTAATTATAATTACTATTCTCACACTAAAAAGAACAAGCAAAATAAATAATATAAATTTTTGGGATACATACATATGTGGTAAATATGTTATAAAGAGCACATGTATTAAAAACACAAAATGCTTGCTATTCTCAAAGGACAGTGTTGACCACTGAGGGAACAACAGGTAGAAAGGATTTCGAGGAAGCCATACTGCAGTGAAGGTTCAAGAAATTCCACATTGTGGAGATGATTTGTACAGGTGTTAGATTTCTTGTACTGATGTTGTGATTGTAGAAAAATTTTAAGTGTCTATTTCAGGTCAATCAAAAATTACATTCTTGGGCTTCCCTGGTGGCGCAGTGGTTGAGAATCTGCCTGCCAATGCAGGGGACACGGGTTCGTGCCCCGGTCTGGGAAGATCCCACATGCCGTGGGATTTACATTTTATTATTTTTTAAAATGCCAATCAGAATTATTATTACTATTATATTACTCTTTGAAGTGATTTTAGGAGTTGCTGATGGAAAGGAAGACACTCATATGGCAATAAAACCGTTGAGGAAAAATCAGGATATAGGGAAGAGAGTTAGTGAGAGACAATACAGTGCAATAGTTAAAATTACAGACTTTGAAACTAACCTCCCTAATTTGAATTCTAGCTCCATCACTCACTGAGTGAGGTACAGTGAGTTAATGAACTTTTCTTTGCTCAGTTTCTTTGTAAAGATACAACCTATCTTATAGCATTTTTAGGATTAAAATAGTTAATATATGTTATATACTTAGAGCATTGTCTAGCTTATAGTCATCTGATTGTTAATATTATTTTAGTGAAATTGCGAAGAAATTTTAATTCCTTGCACTTCTTTTCTGTTTTCTATATTGCTAAGAAATATTATGCTTTACTTGTAAAATAAGTTTCATGTATGCCTGTATATCATTTTAATGTCATATCAGAACATTGTATAATAGTCACCATTGAAGAATTATTTAATTTACTAGGAGAATATACCTTCATTTGACTTACCATTTCTAAGTTGATTAGGGCTTAAGCTCTGTGAAATTACATATTAACTTGAAGAGTAATGATAGACCAACTTATTTCTGCCTTATGGAAAAGATAAACCTTAATGCTTAACATTTTATTGTCTTGTATGACATTAATCAGGTTTGTCTTTAACATTGCAAATTTATTTGTGTTCTTTTTCTTAGTGATTTTGGCATCCTTAAACTAGTTTTACCATCCTGCTGATGTTCTCATTCATGAGATAAACACATTTTTTTGGCATTTGCTCAGTATGTATTTGTCAGAGTCATGGTTTTTATTTTGTCTATATTAAAGCCATGTTTTAACTTTTTGAAAATGTATACCTGATTATTTATAAGTCACTTTTGGCACTTTCCCATCTTGTTTAGTAGTAATAAGCAAAAGTAATAAGCCAAAAAATGCAAATATAAAATAAATCTCAGTAACAAATTTAGTAGTGTTGGAAATTAGGCAATCCTTTTCTGGATATGGACATATTATTATAATATTTGGGAAGCTTATTTCCTAATCCCCTAGGAGCAGTCAAATTGTCCCTTGACCCTCAGCAAATCATTGCTTCTATATTTTATTCCAGAATATGAAGGCCTGGGAGATTTACTGTGCCTTAAACTTCTACATCATTCTGCAGCCTACTCCCCTCTTTATGCCTATTGAAAAATTTGAGAGCTCTCATTTTTTCAGTTTAGATCAAAAGGAATTCTACCACTATGAAATTGTTTAGTACTGGTGATATGCAGCAAAAGTTTTGTTTTGGACTCTGCACAGGCTTGTCTTTCTCCCTCCAGGTAGGATATTTTTGAATGAAGATATCAGCTGAGACTCAGATCAAACAAGCTTACTCAATTTCTTTGTGGACTTACTTGGTGGACTGCCTGTTCTTCATTAAACAGTATGTCTTAAGCTGTGAGTGCATGGTGAGGAGGAAGAATGTGGAGCAAGTGGGTAGAGAATAAACAAATATTACTTAATTCTTGATTATCCCCAAATCCTTTGGAAGTTAATCTCCAGGAAAACTTGATCTTCATGTCACTATTAAAAGGCTTCACAGACAACTAAGCTGAGCCATCTCCTTTCAGCCTTTTCTCATTGTTAATCATCACAGTGACCTGAAAAGTGTGTTGTAGAGTGGACGGAGATAGCGAAGTGATGAGAGAGAATAACATGTTGGTTACATTGTGACAATACAAAGAAAGACTTGACAATTTAGGCAAAAGACATTTAATAGAAAAAATAATCATACTGCTAGAGGAGGGTTGAGATTAAAAAGACAAGTGGAAGAATTAGTCTTGAATAGTAGAAGGGACACTTATTCTTCCAAGTTTAGAAATAAACCTAGGTGTGTTGATAAAAATATAATAATGCTTTTCATTAGCCTTGCACTTTATACTTTTGATGCACTTCACATATTTGGTTCATATTTGACATTTATTGCATCTTTCCATGTTATTTATCCTTAAACTAAGGCCCAAATATCTGCTTTCTCCATTCCTTTTTCAAAAAATTGCTTTTGAAAAGTTACCTTCAGCTTTGGATAATATATTTTTTCAATAAAGTAATATTATGACCATAGTCTTATAAGTATAATCTAGAGCAGTGATACAAAGCAGTTCCTACTTGTGTCCTAGATTCAAAATTCAAGGTCTACAATTCATTAGCTGGGTGACTTTGAGCAAGACATTTAATCCTGTTATGTCTTGGTTTTCTCATCTGTAAAATGAGAACAATAATTTTACTTATTTCACAGGGATGTTGTGCTAATGTATGTAAAACCATTTATGCCAAACCCAGGGAGTGTCCTCAAGAACTGTTAACTAACATTATTCTGTGTTCGGTCCTTGGCATTTCAGAAAATGTGTTAATACTTCCTTTCTCCATGGTAGATTAATAGCTGAAGATGTTGAATACTATAAATATAAATTAAGCATATAATTAAAGAAAATGTCTAGTTTTATTGAATGCATCATGTTAAAAATCTTGTATACACATGTGTGTATTAAAATATTATATATTATATATATATATATATACTGCTGTCAAGAGACTAATTATTATGCTGTATTTGGCTAAAAAGATGATAAAAGATCACAAACAACAAAAGAAAAAAATAGATAAGCTGGACATCGTCAAAATGAAAAACTTTTGTCCTCAAAGAATACCATTAAGAAATTGAAAAGATAACCCACAGAATGGTAGTAAATATTTGCAAATCCTATAGTTGATAAGGGACCTGTATCTAGAGTACATAAAAAACTTTTACAACTCAAAAAGAAAAAGAAAAACAGCCATTAAAAATGGGCAAAAGAGCTGAATAGATATTTCTTCAAAGAAGATATACAAATATTCAAGAAGTACATGAAAATATGCTCCATTTCATTAGACATTATGGAAATGCAAATCAAAACCACAAGACATCATTTCTCACTAGGATGGCTATAGTCAATAAGAAAGTTAATAAAAAATCATTGGCAAGGATATAGAAAAATGGAACCCTTACGCACTCCTGTAGGGAATGTGAAATGGTACAGCTAATCTGAAAAACCATCTGGCAGGACCTCAGAATCTCTAACATAGAATTATCATATAACCATTTCATTCCTTACAAACCCAAAAGAAATAAAAGTATTACGTGCACACAAAAACTTGTATTTGCATGTTCATAGCAGTATTATTCATAATGGTCTTAATGTGTAAACAACCAAAATTTCCATAAACCGATGAATGGATAAGTAAAATGAGGTAGATCCATACAATTCAATACTATTTGGCAACAAAAATAAATGAAGTACTGGCATGTGCTGTAACATAAACAATTCTTGAAAACATTATATGAAGTGAAGGAAACCAGTCTTAAAAGACAACGTATTGTTTGATTTAATTCCTATGAAATGTCCGTAACTGGAAAATCAATATAGACAGAAAGTAGATTATTGGCTGCTTAAGACTCGGGAGTTTGGCATGGGGGATGGGAAATGACTGTTAATAGGCATGGAGTTTCTTTTTGAAGGGATGGAAATGTTCTAAAATTGATTCTGGTGATGGATGCACAATTCTGGGAATATACTAGAAAGTATTGAATTGAATTCACACTTTAAATTGGTGAATCATTTGGTAGATGAATTATATATTAATAATGCTCTTTGTATAAAACATAAAACATTTGGAAACAAGAAAATAAAATATTTTTTCATTCTTCCACAATCATTTACTAATCCCATACTATTATAATGTTCTACTTGTGGATACATTAAGGTTTAAATACTTAATGATAAAAATGGCATTATCTATATTATCTAGAAATTCATTCACATTTCATGGAATTTCAGATTTAATGAGGTATTTGGAAAATCATAAGGCTGCAAAAGACCGCAAGGGATCAGTATGGTCTCAAACAAACTTCATCATTTTACAGTGAATGAGAGAGCTCTCCAGTGAATTGTCCAAAGACACACAGTTTCATTAGACATAGTTTAAACTAAGTCTTATAATTTTCAATGCAATTTTTTCCTGTACTTTACCTTCTTTTTTTTGCCCTAGAGGTATTGAAAATCTCAAATGTCTTCAGCAATCAGGTGATCACAGAAAATTTTGAAGCTAGTTAAAAGTATGGGATTGTTGGCCAAAATTAAAGCAGCCTAGACTTTCAGGTCATGTTTTAAAGAAGGGCTTGAGAAAATATCTAGTTTACCCATCTGGTTGGAGTTACTTCCCCAGTGTCCGTGCCAAGAATTTGACCACGTTGTTCCTGACATCTCAATCTATCCTTTCACAAATAGTTTAAAAAATAAACTTCAAGGAATGTCACACATTGTAAAACATTATTAATTAAAATTTTAGATCACAATGGTTAATGTTAAGAATATAATATATATAATATCCTATTTGTACAAAATCTTAGTCATAGCTTTGGTTAAAACAACAGAAACTAATATTTGCAGAGAATTATGTATGTTTCGAAATCTAATTCTGATATAAGTTATATTGGCTTTTAAAAATAAATAAAGGGAACTCTAGATTACTATACCGGTTTTTGGTTTTTTGGCCAATAGGATACATCTATTTTCTACTAATCTTTGATATAGAGGAATACCATTGAATAAAGAGTTGATGGTTGACCTATATTATACTGTTCACCCAAGCTGAATCTCCAGTTAGTAAGTTTTTCGTCTGTTGATCTTTCAGAAAATTTCTTTTATTTTGGACTGGAACCTGAAGCTTCATTGATTCCCATCTCTATGGCCTTGGCCTCCAAAGGATACATTTACTATTAGAAGTTTATAGATCTTGGTGTTGTTTAACTTAAGTTATGGTTGTTGCCAAGTTTTATTTGTACTAAGCTGGAATACATTACTCATATTTCCACCTTCTTGAAATGAAATAAGGCAGTAATTCTCAAAGCATTTTATGATTTTAAAAGTAAAAAAAAAGTGTCAATTTACTATGATGGATTTCAAATGAGTTCATCAAACTGTCCATATTTTATTCTAAATGCTCTAGTAAAATAATATTCTTTCCTATGCCAAGTGATATTTCAAATACTGACAACTAAACCATCACAAATTACTAAAGGCTTTTCACCTATTGAAGCAGGCTGTTCAAATGTATACCACATCGTTAGCCACCTACAAACCAAGTTTTAGAGTCTTTGACAATACTTGCGATTTTCAAATTTTTAATATTTAATGACATATTTTGCTATAATCTTTCTGAAAAGCTAAGAATATACAACTTGCCATATTCTTAGTCCAAAGAAAAAGAAAGTACATTATTGCATCCTCAAATGACATCTGTTAGCACATACGACAAGGCAAACCTAACTAATGAAGGTGATATCCTAAATGTTTTCTATATTTTCTTTATGCTTTTTCTAGTTCTGTGTCAACTTTGTAAATTTTTAAGATATAAAAGTTAATATGATAATGATGAACTAATACAAGTATACATACGTGGAAAATGTCAATGTTTGAAACCACGTAAACTAGGGTTATTACAGAGTTTACTACTTAAAATACAGTCTTTCTTCTGATTAATATATGCAGTCAATGCTGATAAAGATGTCTACTTGTATACGTAAATGTATGCATATATGTCTTAATCAGTGATTACATATAATAAACTCTAATTTTAACTTCATCAATTTTCTTCCAGTTCAACTGCAATACATTTTTTTGAAAAGTATGTACTTTTTCTACATTTTCTGTTATCCTGTCTCTTCATCATTTAGTTATCTTTATTTATTCTTATCCATATACCAGAAGTAAAAATAGAAACACTATTTCATAAATTGATAATTAGGTTATTCTCCTTTCAAATAGAACTGGAGAAGAAACTGAATTCCATCTCTATCCATATATTTGCAAATCTCTTCATGTTCCTTTAACTGTAGAACAAATTAAAATGAAAACTCTCTTTAACAAATGCTTAGAGTAATATATCTGGCTTGAATAATATCAGTCTTAAATAAATCTACTTAGATTTAGTATTGATGAAATAGTCCATTTTGTTTAAAAAATGTTTAATCTTCATTGTTTTCCAGAAAGTCTTTTACTAATTATAAATTATATAACTCTAACAAAACTAAAACTTGATTTATATAAGACAATCAAGTAAAGATTGTCTTATATAAAAAAATACAATAAGAATATTTATAAATACTTATTGGAATAAAGCCCACCACCTAAGTATAACATTTATTGAATTTACTTAGATCAGGATCTGAATTTCGTTTATCAAACCTTTGCCAATTTCTGCTTACTATATCATTATTGACCAGGGGATTTTTCCAGAAACTAACGCCTGTGGCTGGTGATTTTTATTTTGGCCAGCCAAAAAAATTAATTCTGTTATTTTACTAACACTTTGCGGGTTATTACATTCAATAGTTACACCTGACACACCTGTACAGTCTTCTAATTTTTGTGAAATGTTGTCTTGAATCCACTCTTCTATAGTAGCAAAGGAACATTCTCCAGCACCTTGAGTTTCATTTTCACTTTCCTTATCAGAATCAATCACTAAGGTTTTTTGTCTTTTTGTTGGTCTAATATTAACATCGTCTGAATCAGAACTATATTCTGAAGAACTATCATCTTCTGAGACACTAGTATATATGTTGCTCGGACAATCAGAGAGAGTATCTGCATAAAATTCACTGAAAAGTTCTTCTTCACTCAAAATTTCACAGCGCATCATTTTTGAAAATCTTACGTTTATAATACACACAAGATTGGAACAAAAACCTAACGAAGCAAAATGTGAATGATAATGACAATCATAAGTTTTATAATGGACCCTTGATCAATTTTAAGCTCTAACAACTTCACAAGGTGATGTTAATTGTGTCACTCTCTAAAAACGTATTGATACGTCTCAGGTCAATAACGTTTGGGTAACAAAAGAAGTATTAATACATCTCCGGTCAATAATGTGCTATTATCTAGCAATTTTTAATGATGATGTGTTATTTTATATAATCTGCAATCATATACAATAGGATACATTTGGCCCACTATTAATTCTTTGTAGTATGTGCCCTTTCTGTTAAACCACCAGGTTTTATATTTATTCCTGGATAGCATAGTGACCTTCAGTGAAAACTAAATTTAAATATGAATAGTTTTTATTAGAAGTACTAAAAAATATTAAATATAGACCTTGAATATGAAATAGGTCCAGTGAAAACTTAATTTAAAAATATACATACACAGTAGGTGGAATAATGTTACCTGTTAAACAGTTTTGAAATAGCTGATAAAAAAAGCTAATGAACTCTAAAGATCATGGTACATCCTGTATGTATTTATTTATTTGTACATACATTTTAATCAAGAGTTATGAAAAGTAAATTTAGGCACCATATAAATATTTTTAATTATCACAGAATAGAGATAATATACATCACTTTAAATTATTAATATTCAAAAACTTTCATTTAAGTTGGTAAACTTTTAATAGTATTTCAAATTATTAATATGTAAAACTATTCATTTACTCTTTCTTTCAAACATCATTTATCATGTGTCTACAATGAGTAAGGTGTTATCCTAAGAACTAAGAGTACAGCAGTGAACAAGTCAGATGAAGTTTGTGGAACTTACGGAACATGCAGTCTAGCTCTGTGCAGAAAATTTAATACATTAGAGTAACTTGGGGTCTGGGAGGAACATCTGATACTCTATTAGAAGTTATTTTCCCCTTGAATTGTGTTTAGTTGTACAATACGTTTCTGAAAGTATTTTTTTAAGGAAATGATCTGCTGCATCTCTATACAGCTCTGTGTACAAAGGGCGAACTGGGCTTCCCCTCAGGCAAGGATTGATTTAGCATATTTCTTGTGAACTATAATTGATC
Source organism: Eubalaena glacialis (assembly GCF_028564815.1). Taxonomy (NCBI): domain Eukaryota; kingdom Metazoa; phylum Chordata; class Mammalia; order Artiodactyla; family Balaenidae; genus Eubalaena; species Eubalaena glacialis. Next base: position 36,596,124 of record NC_083731.1, on the reverse strand, counting down.
CCTCCTCCTTTTATTCCTCTTTTAAAAAAATACTATTAAAGATCTTTAAGCACAAGTATAGTCCTTAACAGAAATGACACAGAGAGAAAAATCGAAAAGGGAAGCATAAAAAAAAAATGAGTTTCATGTTATGTGATTCATTACCTCAGAAAGTAAGTATAAATACTTTATAATATTAGTTCATCATGTGCAAATTTGTGTAATAAAGTGACACTTCATATACATACAAAATCAGACTTTTTCACAGGCGTTTAAAAAATCAGAGCAAAAGCAAATTATTGATTTCATTGTTGAAGAACTGTGCTTTGCAAAATGAAAGGGCACTGTAGCCAAAAATTTCTGGCTTTTCCTTCTTCCGACATCACCTAGGAAGCCCTTTTTGAACTATTTTAATAAAGTAGAAATATTGAGACTTCCCTGGTGGCGAAGTAGAAATACTATTTATCACAGAAGGAAATTCTATACATTAAATGATTGAAATAAACACGAAGGAACTACTTATGAGTTACTATGAAAATCCTTTAGATGTGGGTTTATAGGATATTTTTTAACACTATTGTTCCTTCTTGGAATTGTGTTAGTTATAGTGTTGCTGCAGAATCAATTCAAGACATATAGCAACTCTATAAAAATTTAAATCTGCTAAAATAAAAAATACCTAATACTTTTTAATAATTTTAATAGTAGATTTTGTGCACGTGTGTGTGTGTGGTGTGACTTTATAATACAGCTGTGTGCTGAATCTTTGTGTTTTAGAAGTAGCTCAGTAGAAGAAATGAAAATAAAATTAGAGTATGAAAATGAAAGAATTCTTACAACAAATGGAATGTTTTTCAAGTAGAAGAATATTATCTTCTTCACCATTAACAACAACAAAGCAGAAGGATGCATTTCTTAAAATAGACTGTCTGTGATTTGAATATGAAAGCCTAAAATGGAAACATATTTGAAGAGCATCTGGATAGAAGAAATGGACTGTGCCTAAAATGATCCCTTAAAAAGCTTATAATTTTCATTGGATCCTCTGTGATTATGCTTAATTAGTCTTCAAAACTGTCATAAATGTACATTTCATTGTGCTTATTTTCTAGAATCCTAATAATTACAAAGTTCTATGCAGTCAAACTGCAATTACATGAGTGAAAAATTACTTGTTATAATATCACTATTTATTATACATCTCTATCGGTTTATCTGGTGTAATCTGAATATCCTCTTTGTGTACAACACTAAACAATTTAAAGGCAATTTTTAAAAACTCCTCCACTCAAATCAACTTCCAATCTTAGACAATAGACTAGAATTTTACCAATAACTGTGAGTTAGAACACAAATGAAAACTGCCTTTGAAGAGTTGTCAGTCTAATTTAGGGACAAAACAAGTAAAGAAAATCATACACAAAAACAGGACAAGAGGAAATTCCTTTCTATGCAGGCCTCCACATACTTCCTTACTGCTTGTGAGGATTAAGAATTGGTGGTAGTTGTCCTCCGAGCCACTCATTGTACTCAACTGGAACCTTCACTTCTTATCAATTTACAAAGAAAGTCTGAAAATCAAATTTGGCTAATTTTCAATTTGACATTTATATACTGACTTAAAATCATTACTCACACCATGTATGTATATGAGATACTCAAAGGACTAACACAAAGTAATGAATGAAAGGAAAAAAAGAATATTCAAAGCAAATTTTAGTACTAATATATCACATAGTAGTCCTGAGCAAAATATGGATGAAGTGAACTTTATTTTGACGATGTAGAAAAGCAAAGACATTTAAATTCCATTTGTTCTACCAAAGCAAACTCTAATTTATGGCTTATTAGAAGGGTTATTGGTAAAGATTTTTTAAAAACCATGCTGCTGGCTAGAAACCATGAGAAATGTCAGGTATTTCAAAACCATAAACAGAAACCACATAAATAAAGTTTGTTCGTTTTCTCTGGCATTGCTTTAATGTCTATGAAGGACAAGTAAACCATGTACAGGAGTTTTTAGAGTCCGGACTCTGGAAGGGTCACTGCTCTTATCCTGAGTCTGGAAGGCTTTATTCTCCAGCTCAGAAATGTCTACTTTTCAAAGCTACTGATTGAACATAGCAGACTCTAATTAGTCTTATTACCACTGCTTCTGCCTCTAGCACAAACACTGTGGAATGTTCCAAGCCATGCTGGTAGCACTGAGCAGAAAGTGAGGGTGAAGTGAACAGGAGAATGAAAAAACTGAGGAGCAAAATCTTCATGGAATTCTTTGGTCTCATCTATGTTTCAGGTTTATAGTGTCCATTTGTCTCAAGTAATCCATGTTTTGAAATATTCTGGATATCAGAAATCCAATTTGATATACTGGGTAAAATGTAAATTTATTAGCATATTAGATAGAGCTTGAAATTTGTGGTAAGATAGTGCCAGGCTTAAATCCCCATTCTAGCATGTTCAATCTATTATTCCTGAGTAGATTATTTAATTTCCTAAACCTTAGCTTTACCATTTTTAGAATGGATATAACATACCTTGCAGGAGTTGTGATAGGATTAAATTTCAAAAGTTTGTTTAACATGTAGAGCAATGCCTGATATACACTATATACTTACCTCGTGCATCACCAGCACCAGTAGTGGTAAGAATTGCCATCAAACAAAATGGCAGAAGCTAAAGTTACCTCATTTTCTCTTTTTCTTTCTCACTCACCCAGTATGTGTGTGTAAATATCCATGTAGACCTCTAATGAAGTAGTAACCTTATTCTTACTTTTTGACTTCTTCTAATGCCAATCTGGTGATTAGTCTTAAAATTAAATCTTGGCTCTTAACTTGCTCAAAAACTTTCAATGTTATATCATTATTTTAAAATAAAAACCCAAATCTTTAAAAAAGTCTCCTTAACCCTGCAAAATTTTGTTCCGCCAAAATCTCAAGCTCATTGTCTACACCTCTTCTTTGCCTTTCCCACCATCCCATCACACTTGAATTTCCTTAAACAGAACAAAGCAGCTTCCCACCTCAGATCATTGGCACTTACCTATGTCATGAATATTCTTTAACTCTTCACTTGACTAATATCTGCTTCATCCTTTACAACTCAGTTTTTGCGTCACATATTTAAAGAGGCTTTCCCTGTTTCACTCTCCTGTAGCATCCTATAATTTTCCCTTGTAGTATTTACCATACATATAATTATCATTCATGGTTATAATTTCTTTGCTCCAACATATTCATCTTGACTCTAAGGGCAACATATGCCTATTTTGGTCACCATTGTATCCCCAGGCCACCTTCTACAGCTCCTGGTACATAGTAGTCAGCAATCACTACCCCCTTCAACAATGAATGCTATGTACAGACATCTATCTAGGTTTCCAGGTTATAGAAAGTTAAACAAATGCTACCACATTAATGGTGGAAGTAGGCAATAACAACATTTAACAACAAATATATGGTATAAAGGTAGAAATTAAAGTACTCTACAGGATATAAAACAGTGTGACGAAATAGAGAGTTTTGAAGGCCAGGTCACCTTCAGCAGAATATTCAGATAAGAGATCTCTGTGGAAGTGAAATTTGAGCAGAAACCTAAATGAGGCAGAGAAAGGATATAAATATTTGGTAGAAGAGTGTTTCTGGCACAAGGAAGAAAGAACAGCACAAAGGTCATCTGGTGATATTATGCTTGTTGTAGTCAAAAAACAGCAAGAAGATCAGTGTGGCTGGAATTATGTGAACAGGGAAAACAATGATAGGAAATATGATTGGAAAGAAATTTAGAAAAAAATCATGAGTAGTCTTGTTGAATGACTGAATTCAGGAGTACTGAGAATCACAATTCTAAATATCTATGAGAACTGAAGAAATTAATTAATATATTAATTTCTGATAGGTGCTGATAATTAACAGGTGCTGAAAATTTGTTGGGACAAAACGAATCTCAGTGGAAAGAATTGTTCTCTGTCACAAAAGTTGCAATATAGTTGTGAAGACCAGCCATAAAGACATAAAAGATAATTAATTGCATAAGAAAATTTATGGTGACATCATATAATCCTAAGGAAAGGAATACTAAGAATTTAAATGAAGGAGAGAATGCCATGAAAAGTTTTAAAATATTTCTTAGGCATGGATGAACTTACCTGGAAACTGAGGGGTTATTCAGAATTAGATACCAGAGATTCCAGACAAGTGAACTATTGTGAGTAATGTACAAGTAAAGGGAATTTACAGCACATATTTAGAAGAGGTGAAATTAATTCAATGTATTTTTAGAAAAAATGCCCAGGTAGTTGTTCAGAAGTTAGGTGTGCAGAACCATGCCTATCAAAATATGGAGTTTAAACCTGCTATTTGAGGGTATGTGTTTAAGACATTGTTGAATTAAGAAAGCAAGCCACTCTGTGTTCTATGTAAGACAGATTTTGGATAGGAAATTTGAGACCTAAATGGTCTTTGAAAGGGCCGTGGAAGTGAAGGTCAGGGAACTTTCTGTTAATGATCTCAACCTTCTGTTCAATGTGAAACGTTCTGAAAAGTACTATGCAAAGGGACTGAGTTCCTCAAGAACCTCCAGAAGTCTCCCATCAACTGTCTCAGTCTACAGCAGTGAAGCCAATTGCTTTTAAGGGCTCACTTAGAAGTTACTTCAATTTTCCATTGTCCACATATCTGCCTGAATCTGCGTGTGGAGATATAATGGCTTTTTCTCTTCCACCTTCTATACCTTACTTGAGTGCCTCTTATGGCAAACTCTAACCTAGAACTGTATGGAGAGAGGATTTCTTAAAAAATGAAGATCCAGCAGTCTCCTCTAAAGGTAAAGCTGACCTTGGAAGGAAGTAAGGCTGATGATCAGTAGAAATAGATAAACCAGCATAGAAAGAACAATCAGAAGACTGAAGTAGAAGTTTGTACTACTAAAATGAAAAACAGAATGAAAAAACACTTAAACACTACTGTTTTAAATGAAAGCTCATTCTATCAAATACATGAAGATACCTATTTTCATGCCCTGATATTATTCAGCCACATGAAACAAATTTTTTTTCAACTTTTCTTCATATGACATGGTTATAAAATGTTTATTATTCTTGTTATTCTCATCTATTTCTGTTTGTCACTCTCTAATGTTTTTAAAATGTGATGTCCAGAACTAAGAACAGGTCTCATAATGAACTCTGACTAATAGAGAACTATTTCCTTCAATTATTTTGTTGCTATCTGTATATTCACACAGCCAAAATTTAAATTAATGTTTTAGAATATATTTCACACTTCTGCTTAATATTGAGCTTGCAATCAAACTTTTCCAGTATTTTGCACATGAACAACTGCCAAGCAGGGTCACCTTCCCTGAATCGATTTTGGAATCATCACACAAAATCAATAGCTGAAGCCAAATAAATAAGTGAAATTTCCAAAGGAAACATAGCAAAGCATATAAAAAGCAAAGACATACAGACAGCAAGTTAAGATCTGTATGTTGAAGATCAAGTTCATATCTAAAACATTTTGACAAGGAAATTGAAAATTAGAAAATAATGTTACTTATAAAATAAGCAAAGAACACATATTTAGACCCAATAAATAAATTAATTCAGTACAAGAGGTAGTAGAAAATCTGAGATGATTTGTTATTGAAGTAGTTAAGAAGAAGAAAAAATAACATAATAAGTTTGTTCTCAAAGCACAGATTGAGTAGATTAGATGAGGAGATATGCAGGATTAAACACGGATCAGAAGCAAATATATGGTGAGAAATTATAATACCAGATACAAACACTCATTGTAAAGTGTTAGAACTGAGAGAAAATAACGATCTAGGAAGACAACTGGTCAGTAAATTTTCTTCATTAAAATAGTAACCCAGGAGCATTGGGAGAACACTAGAGCTTCATGTTTCCAAAAGAATTTGAAATCTTTTTAATTTCAACAGACATGACACAACACATGATCAATTCATAGTCTCAAAAATAAGTTAAAATAGTTATTTAGAATGTTGAATGTCAGCTAGAACCCTTCTATATTTCTGTTTTACATATATTTTACTATAGAGTATAAATTTTAATGTGTTTAAAAATATATTGTTACTATTGTGTGATAAATTGCAGATCAGTCCAAGCAGCTGCAAGAAAAACATTTTTATTACTAAATTAATAACTTCAAACTAGACCAGAAGGGACCATTATCCCTCTGGATATGGAGGCATATTGTTCTTTGGCTTAGCTAAGCCAGGAACTCCTAAGAGCAATGAAATCTGCATAATTAAATGACTGCAGTTAGACTTTGATATTTTGGTTGATGAAGTATGTGTTTACATTGATTTTATACGGTTCATATAATTTCAATAGTAGTACTGTGCCCTGTCATGAAATATTTTGAAAAAAGAATTTGAAAATAGAATTACAAAGCATGTCTCTCCTTCCTTTTATTTCTACATTTTCATTTAATTTACTAATCTGCTTAACAGATTAAGGAAGAAAATTAAAATAATATTGAGATTCTGTCTAAGAATAACAATGAGAAGACTTTTAAATGGCTGACTGTCGTTAGTAATTTGAAAAGGTGTTAAAGCTCAAAATAAGAACTTTTAAATAAATAGCAACTATAAAGCTTAATGAGATTTATTTCATATAAATTCTTCCCTTGAGGTGAAAAGAGAAAGTTCTGTACTTTACAATTGATTGTTTCAATAATAAAAATCAAATCATTAATAATGTTAATAATAATAACCATAGCAAAAATGGCTAACATTTTATATAGAGATTGCTATATTCCAGGTACTGTATTAAGTGCTTTTAGAATGATTATTTCTAGGATATGAAATGATGGGTGTGAAATTGTTGTAACTGATTATTCAATTCTAGAATGGAGATAACATTAAGAGAAACGCACTACGAAGTACACATACTTAAAGTCTAAAATTCAAATGATTTTTAGTATCTCTTATAAAGCTGTTAAAATACCTATATATGTATATATAGCAAAAAATTAAAGAGAAAAATATCAAATAGGCTTATAGTATTTTAGGACTATTTACTGACTGATATTCAGTCAGTTTAAACTCTTTATGAAAATGGTACAGAAAGTCAAATAAAAAAAAAAAAAGATCAGTTGATCTATGTATCTAAATATTTTCCCTTAGTATAGTAGTTCCCAGGAGTTCTGAAATCCAGTAGTCACTATAACAATAAATACTTTAAATATACAGTATAAATATGATTTTTTTTCTCCACAAATCATACAGGCAAATCCATACCTAACATATCATGCTATGATAAAAAGTGTATTAAATAGCTGGGGCTGCCATAACAAAATACCATAGACTGGGTGGCTTAGACAACAGGAGTTTATTTCTCATAGTGCTGAAGGCTGAGAAGTACAACATTTAAGGTATAGGCTGATTGGGTTCCCTGGTGAAGGCTCTATTCTTAACTGGCAGGTGGCTATCTTCTCACTGTGTCCTCACATGGTAGCGGAAGAAAGGAAGCAAACTCTCCAGTGTCTCTTCATATAAGACCACTAATCTCATCATGAGGGGCCAACCATGATGACCTCACCTAAACCTAGTTACCTCCAAAGTCCCCATCTCCAAATAATATCACATTTGAAGTAGGACTTCAACATTGAATTTTGGTTGATAGAACTCAGTCCATGGTAGAGACATTGTTAGAAAAATTCAAAAGAAAAACTTTTGTGGCATAAACTTCTAGCTCTTAACTAGAAAGAAAAGGAAAAAAATAGGGCAGCTGTGGAAGTGGATGCAAAAAGATAGATATGCCAGGAGCAATTACAAAAAAAATCTTTTAAGCACTATTTAAAATCCTGAGTAGTCAATATCTATATCTATATTGCCTATAAAATGTAAATAAAACCATAAAGCAATAATAAAGTCTATTGTGTGATGTCTTTTTTTACTTTGAGATTATTAAATATTATATGGTACATTGTGTCCCATGATAAAAATGTGCCAAAGATGCAAAACTAATTTTAAACTTTAAAAAGTTGTTCAACACAACAACAGTAATTATTTTAACCTCTGATAATACAGCTATGTCTCTTTTATTTAAAAATTAATTTCCTTACCATTGTGTAGCTGTGGGCCACCTTCATTAATTCAATGCATCCTTGAGCATCTGCAAATGCTCGGATTCCTAAACAGTTAGATGGATGCAAGAGCTTCATGAGGAAATGGCAGCACACTTCTACTACTTGAGGAAGCTGAAGAAGGGAAGCTGCAGCAAGAAGGTTTTCAATGGTTTCTTCCTTTAATTCCAAGCAACCTAAACATTAAGTGAAAATAATTATGAAACTGTTCAAAAAATGAAATAACATGTACCATTCTATTACTCAAAACATTAGTCCAATCTTCTAGAAATGATCTGAACCTAAATTGATAATCCAAATAAATATAACTCATGAAAAGCCAGCAATTGTTTTCAACATCTTGCATTTCTTAGTTTGTGTAATGTTCAAAATCATGTAGTACACACAAATGCAGCTTCAACTAAAATATCTGTATCCTATTGAACAGGAATTATGGTTGTTCCTTTGATTGTGGATTAGGAAAAAAAAAATAGAAATATTTCACAACACACGTCTACAAGCTTAGGAGAGCAAGGTGCACTAACATCTTCTGACAATATATGTGTGTAAGAATATGAAATACCTATGTATGGATAATGAACATATGTATATGTATCTATAAATACCTGTGTTGTATATTGCTAATATTGTATTTAACTCACTGTGCCTATGATTATAGTTTCCTATAATTTTTCTTTCTTTTTGGTCAGTTAACTTCCAAAATTAAGCTCTTTAGCATTTCCCCTTTTTTCTAACTATTGGAATAACTTATTAAATAATGGAGCTATTCCTGGACTGTTTATAAATCTCATCTGTGAAAACTTCTGGGCTGAACTATTTAGATTATATTTCATTTAGCAATTCAACACATCTTTAATAGGTGTAGCTCCATTCAGATTTTCTATTACTATTGGGTGAGGTCATACATTCTCAGAAATGGTTTATTGTGTCTTAGTTTTTGTTACACAGATGGCTACCCTTCACTAGAAATATCTCCACTCATTTTTCCTGAACACAGGGTCAGGCCACATACCGCCATGACACATGTCAGTGGATGTGTGTTGCTACCACACTGAGACATTTATAATGTGAGTGTGCTTCATCCCTACTCTTGCTCTTCTACCAGCTAACTGAAGACAGCATAAAAATCCTAGTGGATAGAGGGAGGCTACATGGGGAGCAAGGAGCCTGAGCTCTGAATCCATGCCCAGAACTATGAGCTTCAAACAGCAATATGCAATGTTTAAACTAATAACACTCCCAAAATAAACTCAAGTTTATACTTGTGTATGTACTTGAATGCAGTCCCAAGTGTCTAAGTTTGAAACTCAAGTGTAAAATCATAGAGAAAAATAATTGATTAACCTTTATTATTAATATGTTGTCATCTAATTTAGAAGGGTATTCTTGCCAGCTGAAATATATTTTCTAACTTTGTGATGCTACTGTAATTTTGTCTTAGATTTCTCCTTTTTTCCATCATTAGCATTTATTTTTATGACATGTAAGAGAAGTTGTCTACTTTCAAAAATTCAACTTTCAAGGACAGAATATTTATTAAGAAAACTCTCATAAACAGAATGCCTTTATTTTTTCCCACACCAAAGTTTTTGTTCTGGATTTTTTAAAACTTACAATAATTTGCAAGAATTATACAATAAGCACTTAAAAACCTTTCACTTAACTTCACCAAGTGTTAACATTTTGCTATATTTATCTATGTGTGTGTGTGTTTATGCTGTAGTTGCTGAATTATTTCATGGTACTTCTAATCAACATGTATTTCACCCCTGAATACTTCAGTGTGTGTCTCTAAGAACAGAGCTTTCTCCTACATAGCCACTCATGAATGTAATTCTTTACACTCACGAAATTGATACAACAGTATTTGCTATAATGCAAATTTCCCCAAATGCTCAAATAAGATGCTTTAAAGATTTTATTTTTAAATTCAGACTCTAATTGTCTCACACATTACATTTACTTGTTATGTCCCTTTAGTTTTCTTTAATCTAGAACAGTTTCCCAACTATTTTGTCATTCACATTTACGTTACTGAAGAGTTCAGACCAGATGCTTTGTAGAATTCCTCAATTTGGGTTAGTCATATTTTTTCCCCATGATTAGATTTAACTGAAAACTTTTTGGCAGGAAGACTGTACAGGTGATGTTGTACCCTTTTCAGTGCTTATATAGAGAGAGGTCCATAATGTCAGTATATCACTGTTGATGGTGTTAAATTTGGTACCTTGTTTAAAATACTGTCTGCCAGATATCTTCATTTTAAAGAAACTCTTCCCTTTATACTTAATAAGTAATCTGTTGGGTGAGGGATAACTTTGCTTTCAAACATGACATTTCACCCATAACTTAACATGTTTAACAGATGAAGAGCATTATGTTTTATTTGTGAGTTTCAATGAAAGAATAAGAGAGCAAATGAATCTAATGCATATTTCCAAGTATCACAGGGATTTGATGAAGAAAAAAGAAAGGTAAAGTGGATGCAATAATTTGAAAGGAAATTAAAACTCTTTTTATTACATATTAATTTCCAATTAAATTAGCTATCTAAAGTTTAGTTTTGTATAAAAGAGAGACACTATCAATAATAAAAGTTATTAAACTTTCAAGATTCTAAAAAATGCACAAGGACCCTGTTCAGATATTATCAACTCGTAGAACATTGAGTATCATGATCAATTTGACAGAGGAGACATTTGCCAATAGTAATAAAATTATCTGAGGTGTTTATATTTCACATTATCAATAACTTTGTCATTCAATAGTAATGTCAAACAAAATCTTCATCTGCAGTTGAAGGATTCATACCAGTTTAAATGATTTTAAGAGTAATTATATTAGTGCAATTATAGATATATATGTTAAAGTTTATGAATATTATAGTAAACATCAAAATAAAATATTCTACAAATTATGGAAACCTATATTTTATATAGACTTTAGCTGATTTACAAAATGTATACCTACACTTATAAAAATAAAAAATATAAAATATAGAGGAGCTAACATGAATACTATAAAATCTGTTATTATTTACAATTGATTATAAGCATAACAATTATATACATATATACATATATATATATTTTTTAAATGTCATGATTTAAGACCTTTGGAGGAATTTTACCTAAAAGTTTTCAGTAAGATTATCAAGAAGATATTTGTATGCTTTTTAGCATAGATCATATGAAAATCAGTTAAAAAAGGATGTGGTTTCAGATGGCATGGTTTTTATAGATTCCATTTTTGTTGTGATTTCAGAACAGTGGGAGAGTGATTTTCTTTAATTTTAATTGATTAGTTGTTCTCAATTGCATCTGTGCAGAAAAGAATTAACACAGCAGGCCTGAACTGTTCTCCTTGAAAAGGCCTGCTTGCAAGATTTGCCCTTGACTAGTGTCTGCAAACTTAGATTTCAAGAGGGTTCCCACCATTAAGTAATATAAAAGGCTCACTGTGCCTAAACTGTTTGTGTAAGCATTATGGTTTATGCTTAACAACTGCTTTCCTTCTGGGAGTCTTGAATTTTGGTATATACTAAGCAGAGGCTGCCTATGTGATTAGCCCTCAACAAAATCCTGGACCTCCAAGTCTCTAATCAATCTCCCTGTTGGCAGCAACTCACTGGTTTGGTCACAACTCTTTGCAAAGGAAATTAAATGCCTCCTGTGCTATTCCACTTGGAATGCTGAACTTGGAAGTTTGCTCCTGGTTTCCCAAGGACTATGCCCTGTGTACCATTTCCCTTTCCTCATTATGCTTTGAACCCTTTTGATATAACAAATCAGAGCAATTGGTTTGTCTGTATGCTGAGACTTGTGAGCCACCCTCTCATGAATCATCCAACCTGGAAGGTTAGTCTTGGGGATGTCTCAACACAGCATTCTAATTAGAATAGTTGGGGTGGTGGGTGATGTTTGAGATATACTGTGCCCATGGGCTGGAAGATACAACATTGTTAAGATTTCAACTGACCCCAAATTAATCTATAGATTTATTATAATCATATTTAAAATCCCAGCAGACTTTTTGTAGAAATTGCAAAACTGATTCTAAAGTTCCTATGTAAATGCAATGACCTAGAATAACCAAAACAATTTTGAGAAAGAACAAAGTGGGAGTAATGTCACTACCAGATTTTAAGACTTTTTACAAAGATATGGTAATTAAAATTGATTGCTATTGGTCTAAATATAGACAATAGATCAATGGAAAATAATAGATTCTAGAAAGTTTTTCAAAGGCTCAAAAAAAATTCAACTGAGAAAGGATAGTCTTTGAATAACTGGTACAAGCAGATAGGCATGTACAAAAACTTGTGTTTTAATCTGTACCCCACAAAATATATAAAATTTACTCAAAATTGATCATAGTCCTAAATTTAAAACTTAAAACTACCTATCTTCTCTAAGAAAACATGGGAGAAATCCTGTGACTTTAAGTTAGTTAATGATGTCTTAGATAAAACATCAAAAAGCATAATCCACAAGAAAAATGTTAAATTGGACTTTATAAAAATCACTACAAGTGACAATAGTAAAGGAACAAAAAGATGAACCATGAATGGAAAAAAATGTGTGCAAAATCATATATCTGATAAAGTACTTGTATCCAGAATACATAAAGAACACTCAAACTCAATAATAAAAACATTTTAATGGGCAAGTGATCTAAGCAGACATTCCACAAAAGAAGATACATGAATGTAAAGTTCTCAACAATATCACTATTTAGGAGAATGCAAGGTGAAAAGCACAATGATGTACCACTACACATACATTAGAACAGCTGGTGGAAATGTGAAATGGTATAACCATTTTGGAAAACATTTTTACAATTTCATCTGTCAAATGACTCAGCCATTTCACTCCTAAGTATTTACCCAAGAGAAATAAAAGAATGTGTCAATATAAATCCTTCTACATGAATGTTTATAGCAGATTTATTTTGTAATGACCCAAACCCTGAAAACAACACAGACATTCATCAACAAGTGAATGGATGAAAAAATTGTAGCCTATCCATTTATTGGAATAAATTAGAAAGAACTATTGATATGTGCAACATCATGGTTACTTATGCTGAGTGTAAAATTAGGCTGAATGTAAGAAATCAGACGAAGGTAACTCTACCATCCAATTTAATTAAAATTCTTAAACATCCAAACTTATCTATTGTGAGTGACATAAATCAGATCATCAGTACCTGAGCATGGGTTAGGGCTGAGGAGAGGCAACAAGATGGATCATAAAAAGAGGTTACAGATATATTCATTATCCTGACTATGGTAATAATTTTATGTATGTATACACATGTCAAAACATCAAATTGTATACCTTATATATGTATAGCTCATTGAATGTCAAATATTCATCAATGAAGCTTTTAAAAAATACTCAAATGTTAACAAAGATGATTTGAGTTGACTAGTACCTGTAAATATTTTCTGAGGGCTTTAATTCAAATTTTACTAACCAAATCACAAAGATAGAATATTATAATTTAGAGAAATTGTGGTTATGTGTACATTTTTTCTTAAGTTTACAATGTACAGAACACATTATTATAGTCATGGAAACTTCATATATACTATTACCAATTTAAAATACTTGACCAAAGTATTTTAAAAATAATCTTATAAGTGTAAACCTAACATGTAAAATGGTGTGTGTGTGTCTGTGTGTGTGCACGCACATTAGTATATTTACCTTCCCAAAGTGATTCACAGATATTATGATTCATATATATTATGCAGTGAAATAAGCTATAGGATATATAAGAACAAATAATTATTCAGTCCAAATTCAAATACTGGATCTAATATTGTACTTTATAATAATTTAGGTAAAATGTCAGCAGGGCATCTCACCATCCTTTCCTGTAAAAAAAAAAAAGAGAGAGAGAAAAACTAAATTTTCACAGGTTATCTATAGATTAATTTTTAAAAGTTACTTAGTGGTAATTTTGGATGTGAATTTGGAGGATATGAGCATTGTTTGTGCTATTTTTTTCAACTTGGAATATATCCAATGAAAGGATCCATTTGTAAAAGCCAGAAGGCACAAATGGAATATTAGTTAGTGTTGAGCTTGAATACACACAAATTGAGCTACCTCATGCATGATATATTCTTTGTATCTATAACCTGGCTATTTCTCTGGCAGATTTAGATGGTAAAAAGGCAAAAATCTGCTAAGTATTTGACTTAAAATAAACCTAAAAAAAGATATGACTACTGTTAATGGAAAAAAAAGTAATTCTACACATCCACTCAAAGTTAAGTTTCAAGGCATTAATGTTCACAAATGGCTTTAGGCTTACTGAGAGGGAAAATCTATGTTTTTACTTTAGGTGACATTGAAAATTGGCTATAAAATATCCAATGACATTTTAGATAACTAAAGAGCTATGACTATAGTAAAAGAAAACCCTGAGAAATTTTTCTTAAATAATAAGAAAATATTTATAATGTTTCTTGACAAGTCCAGAGGATGAGGCTGGTTGTCCCCAGAACTGATTAATTGAAGGGCTCAACACATCTTTAGGAAACAGCCATCCCTTCAAGAGGCTTGCTGTTTCCTCATGGTTGCCATAGTTTCAAGCTTCAAATTCAGATAGGAAAACACCCATCAGAAGAGAGAGTATTCCTTAATGCATTGATATATTTCTGTTGCATCAGTGAAGAAATCTTTACTAAAAGTTCCCCAGAACTCTTTCTTTATGTTGTCTTGGCAAAAAATTTTATGACATGACCATGCCTTAACCCAATAATTAGCAGTGGGGTAAAATGCCAATAACTGATTTTGACCCTACACGAATTACATTGATAGAAATGAGTCACTCTCCCTTGAGTTAACTGGGGGAATAAGAAGGGACTGACTTTTGAATATGGTACCTCTAATGTGTGCTACATTATCTGCAGTCTCACCTTAAGTAAATGCCAAAGCTACTGAGTATTCCAAACACGTATCAGTGAACTCAAACTCTGATTTCCTACAAGAGAATATAGTTAAATTTACACTATATTGGAATGAAAATATGTAAAATATAATTGGAAGAAAATCACAAAGATTATAGAAGAATATGAATCTGTGCTGTTCATATTTTAATAGATAAGTTATATTCTGTTAACAACTATGCTGTATAACCATATTTTATGTATAAAATCAGTTATATTGAAAAGATAATGTATTTTACCAGATAAGTGCAAGAACTGCCCATAAAATCCATAAAGTAAATTAAATATTCTATCTATCTATCTATCTATCTATCTATCTATCTATCTATCTACCTACCTACCTATCTATCTCTATCTTTAATGGAAATAAAGAGAAATAATATGATACATTAGAATTAAAACAAAGTAAAAATCTGATATTTTAGTAATTTGTAGGGGTTTAAAAAATAAACTTTAAAAAAAATATTTTATTTATTTATTTGTTGTAATTGAGTTTATTGAAATGATATTAAATGTGTAAAATCCCCATTTTACAAAAAATGAGACACTTGTAGAATTAAATAGCTGGCAAATGATAGCATAGAACTCAAATCTAAAGCTAGCTTCAAAACCTGTATCTTACTACACTGCTTCCTACCATGAACACTTGGAGAGCAGGTACTGAGTTTTGATCAATTCTAAATCCCTAGCACTTAGCTTAGTACTAGGTACAGGTATAAAAGAGAAATTAAATTACCTATAATGTCACCACCTAGTATAACCACTATTAAAATATTGGTATATTATATTGACATGTACACACTGCTATATTTAAAATAAAATGCCTTTCCATGAAAAAAAAAGAATGTTTTCAAAGAATATTGACTCAAGTGGAAAAATGTTCACACTGTATTAAAAAAGATAAAACATAGGTAATATGATCAAATTTTATAAAATATTATTTATTTATACACATCTGTTTTATATATATGCACATAAAAAGATTGAAATAAAATATTTAGATTTACAGAAAACCTGCAAAGGTAGCCGAGAGATTTTTCATATAGCACACACCTGTTTTTCCTAGTTAACAATGTATGATCCACATGTTAAATTAATGAACCAACATTGTTATATTATTATTAACCAAAGTTCAAACTTTACTCATATACCCTTACTTTTTTACCTATTATTCTTTTTTCTGTTCCAAGATCCCATGTAGAATACATTTCATTTAGTCATTATATCTCCTTAGGTAACCCTTGGCTGTGACAGTTTCTCAGACTTTTCTTGTTTTTAATGACTTTGACAGTTTTAAAATTATTAGTTAAGTATTTTCTAGACTGCCCCTCAATTGGGATTTGTCTAATTATGATTACACTGGGAATAAGGGCTTTTGGTCTCATCACATCATATCAAGGTTGCAAATTATCAACATGACCTCACTGTTGAAGTTAATTTTGATTACTTGGTAGAAGTATTTTTTGTCAGGTTTCTGACTATAAAATAACTCTTTCACCCACTTTTCCATACCATTGTCTCTGGAAGGAAGGCCCTATGCACAGCCACACTTAAGGAGCAGGGAGTTATGCTCTATCTCCTTGAGAGCAGATTAATTACATAAATGATTTGGAATTTATTTATTTCCTCAATAATTTATTTATATAAATACATTCCTAAGGTTTTTTCAGTGCTTCAAAAAAGGCAGGAGAGTTAAGGAAATTTTGGTTTACATCATTTTATTAAATTTAGTAGATTTACATATCTTTCTAACAATTACCAAAAGAAATTGATTTTTACTGTAATTTAGACTTTTGCTGCTATCAAATTATTACTTAATCTAATATGCACCACATTACTGGCACTCTGGTACCCTCCCTCTCTCTCTTTCTGTCTGTCTCTCTCTTTTCTCTCTCACTCTCATCTGTAGGGAAATCCTGGTTGTCATGTGAAAATTATAGCAAACCAATTTTAGAAAGCAATGATAATATATACTTAGGAAATTCTATAATCTTAGAGCTTATTAATTAATAAACAATGTCTTACATGCATTCTAGCCACAAGAAAAGCAGTGATTATGCTTTTTGAGTACTAAACATACCTCAGAGTTCTTGGGCTCATTGTCAGAAAAGTTAACGAAATATCTGTGGTTCAGTAAGAAAGTAGTTGTGAAAGCAAAGACCATCATTTTCCCATTATATCTGTACCTCATTTTCTTTAGGAAAGTCCACTGGGAGTCAGGCCAGAACCAAAAATGTCAATAGTTCTCATTTACTTAAATAGTTTTAAATCTACTATCCTTACATATCCATCATTTGGAAGAACAAGGAATTGTTTGCTGAGTAAAAATCTTGGCTTTTTCTGAGTATTCCCTTGACCCACATCTATGCACAGGTGTTTAAATTCCTTGATTTTAAGGATAGAATGTCACCCCTTATTTTCAGTGTATCATAGTTTGTAATTCCATCCCTGATCAACTACATAGAATTTTTTCCCACTTCCAGTACTTACTATAGAGTTTAATCTAAAGCAGTCTGTCACTCAATATTCAAGCAAATTTTGGTTATGAGAAAAACAAAAAAATTAAAAAGGATCAACTCATAGTTATACAAGTTATCCAAACATCTACTCTAGGTAACATAATTTGGCAGACTGTATATCAGACCTATCACAAATACGTTCATTTGGCCACTACAGAATTTAATATTTTAGAACACCTTTACATGGAACGTGTACTCTTGAGTTCAGCATAGATAGCAATCTCTTCAAATTAAATGTACACTGAACCCAAAGGAGTTTGATCCAAGGATTTTATTATTCTATTGTTTAATACATGAAATTATTAATAACATGTTTTTGGACATTATCTTTTGAACTTGAATCAGCCAACAGAAGAAACAGTTCTGTAGTTCATTATTATATCTACTTTTGGTACATTAGTGAGGATGTCTGAAGTACATCATTGTGTCTTACAAGTATTCAAATACTCAAAAATATTCCTCTCAAATGTTAATATCAGTAAACTGTGCTTAAGTTGAGAAAATATTATTATTATTTTTTTATAGCATAACTCTTAGGCTTTTTTCTTTGCCTTGGTGGCTGAGAAGCTAAAACAAAAGATTGATATGTAATTTCTATGAATACAGAAAGAATCTTAAGACACTTAGGATGCAAATCATACCTTGGTGTTGCATATTTGAGTTTGATTGCCTTTTTTTTTAAGGTCTTTTGTATTTGAACTTCAAAGTCTTATACACCATGGATACTTAGGAATGAAACTATGATGAGAGTTATAATCCTGTGGCTTCTGTAAATGACTTTTGGATTGTTTTCTTCCTTTATTGCTCTACTTCAATCAAGAAAATAGAGGGGAGATTAAAAGGGATAAGTATAAGAGAATATAACTTCTCATTAGACAGATTTGGCAGCAACAGTACTTACATGTTGCTACAGTATGTTCTCAAACAGCAAGGTTGAATTGAAGTTAACTACAAAGTTGCTTCATCTTGGGTGAGTAAATATTTTAAGCGCTCACTTAGATGGCTGTGTAGTGGAAATTAAAAAGTCTGCAGTTTTGATATTTTATTCTCTGACCATCTGCCCAGATTGGGAGTTCTACCATCCTGTCTGTGCATGAGGCCATCCTACCCACTTCCTCTGTACTCCTGGGCTTCTGAGTTGCCAGATTGTTTCTGTTTGTTTGTTTAATGTATAATTTTCTTTGGAGTACTATCTTGGCTCTCAAAATATGCTTAATATGTTATTATCTAATTCCCTTTTTGTTATCAGTATAGATCAGTTTCAGATATTACTATTTTCATTTTCTGACTATAAGCTTTCATGTTTTTGTTTAAATCATCACATCTAACAATCCATATTCATAATCAATATTTCTTAGCCCAATGAATGAGAAGTGCAATAGCTATAAAGTGTCACTCAGCAAGTACACAGGTGATTCTCAAATAAACATGAAATCCTTTCCCAAAGCACTACCATATATTACTAACATGTTAATTTCCCCCACTTATGTATTTTTTTTTAAATTTTTGTTGGAATATAGTTGATTTACCATGTTGTGTTTGTTTCAGGTGTACAACAAAGTGAATCAGTTATCCATATACATATATCCACTCTTTTTTTACATTCTTTTCATGTATTGGTCATTACAGAGTATTGAGTAGAGTTCCTTGTGCTATACTGTAGGTCCTAATTAGTTATCTGTTTTATATATAGTAGTATGTATATGTCAATCCCAATCTCCCAATTTATCCCTCCCCCTCTTATTCTCTGGTAACCTTAAGTTTGTTTTATACATCTGTGACTCTACTTCTGTTTTGTAAATAAGTTCATTTCTACCCATTTTTAGATTCCACATATAAGTGATATCATATGATATTTGTCTTTGTGTGCCTTACTTCACCCAATATGACAATATAGAGGTTCATAGATGCTGCTGCAAATGGCATTATTTTGTTGATTTTTTATGGCTGGGTAATATTCCATTGTATATATGTACCATATTTTCTTTATTCATTCCTCTGTTGATGGACATTTAGGTTGCTTCCATGTCCTGGCTATTGTAAATAGTGTTGCAGTGAACATTGGGGCACATGTATCTTTTTGAATTATGGTTTTCTCTGGGTATATGCGTAGGAGTGGGATTGCTGGGTCATGTAATAGTTCTATTTTTCATTTTTTAAGGAACCTCCATACAGTTCTCTATAGTGGTTATGCCAATTTACATTCCCACCAACAATGTAGGAGGGTTCCATTTTCTCCACACCTTCTCCAGCATTTATCGTTTGTAGATTTTTTGATGATGACCATTCTGACCGGTGTGAGGTGATACCTCATTGTACTTTGATTTGCATATCCCTAATAATTAGTGATGTTGAGCATCTTTTCATCTGCTTTTTGGCCATATGTATGTCTTACAAAAATGTCTATACTACCCAAAGAAATCTACAGATTCAATGCAATCTCTATCAAATTACCAATGTCCTTTTTCACAGAATTAGTGCAAAAAAGTTTACAATTTGTATGGAAATCCAAAAGACCCTGAATAGTAAAAGCAATCTTGAGAAAAAAAAAAATGGAGCTGGATGAATCAGGCTCCCTGACTTCAGATTATACTACAAGGCTACAGTAATCATAACACTATGGTACTGACACAAAAACAGAAATATAGATCAATGGAACAGGATAGAAAGTCTAGAGGTAAACCCACACACCTATGGTCACCTAATCCATGACAAAGGAGACAAGAATATACAATGGAGAAAAGACAGTGTCTTGAATTAGCTTAAGATGGCGGAGTAGAAGGACATGCACTCACCCTTTCTTACGAGAACACCATAATCACAACTAACTGCTGAACAACCATTGACAAGAAACATTGGAACCTACCAAAAAAGATATCCTACATCCAAAGACAAATGAGAAGCCAAAATGAGACGGTAGGAGGTGCGCAATCACAATAAAATCAAATCCCATATATGCCAGGTGGACGAACCACAAACTGGAAAACAATTGTAGAGTAAGTCTCCTATATATGAACGTTCAGGATGCAAACTTTCAAAGATGCAAACGTGCATTAGCATGTTCAGTCACATAAGTTAGTTCACGTGTCTGGAGTACATTTTCACGTTCATGCATCCTCTACAAGTGGTTGTGCTTTTGTATACTTTGCTGCACAGTACTGCATAGAGTACAGTAGTGCAGTATCTTTATTTCAAGGCCAGGATGTCCAGAAGCAAGCATAAAAGCAGCAGTGATGTAGCTGGTACTGATAAGAAGATCCAGGAATTGGAGGCCCAGAGAAGGGATGAAGAGAGACAGAGGAAGAAGAAGTAACTGAAGAATGGAAGAGATTCACAATACAGGAAATGGCAAGGGGATTTTCTTTATTTGAGGAGGTACTGTTAGTTTTTGAGGCCCAGGACCCGAATGTAGAATGGAACACAAAGGTTGCAGCAGCCGTTTAGAACGCAATCCAGTGCTCCGTGTCATCTATGACAAGAAAAAAAAAGAGCTACTACCCAGACATCACTGGATTGTTTTTTCAAGAGGGTAGATAGAGTTGAATCCAGCAAAGAATCAGAACCTGTGCCATCAGTGTTAGGCATGAGTGAAATTGCAGCTTGCCCTCCATCTCCTATTGCTGATGATCCTTCAGCTCTACCATCTCCACCTCCTCTACCTCCTTCAGTCAGTAAATCTTCTTGCCTGTTCACTCGATGCCAGCACCTGTATGCCAGTTGTTGTACTGTACTACTGTACTTTTCAAGGTACTGTACTGTAAGATTAAAAATGTTTTCTTTATTTTTGTGTTTGTTTTTTATGTATTATTTGTGTGAAAAGTATTATAAACCTATTACAATACAGTACTATATAGCTGATTGTTAGTTGGGTACCTAGGCTAACTTTGCTGGATGTATGAATAAATTGAACTTGTGGACACAGTCTCAGAACAGAACCCATTCGTATGTTGGGGACTTACTGTATGACAGAAGTTCTCCCACTGGAGTGAAAGTTCTGAGCCCCACATCAGGCTTCCCAGACTGTGGGTCCAGCAATGGGAGGAGGCGTCCTCAGAGAATCTGGCTTTGAAGGTCAGCGGATTTGATTGCAGGACTTCCACAGGACTGAGGGAAACAGAAATTCTGCTCTTGGAGGGTACACACAAGTCTTGTGCATACCAGGACCCAGGGGAAAAAGCAGTGACCCCATAAGAGACTGGGCCAGACCTACCTGCTAGTATTAGAGGGTCTCCTGCAGAGGTGGGAGGCTGCTGTGGCTCACTGTGGGTACAAAGACATTGGCAGCAGCAGTTCTGGGAAGTACTTATTGGTGTGAGCCTTCCCAGAGACTGCCATTAGCCCCACAAAACAGACAGTAGACTCCAGTGCTAGGTCCTCTCAGGCCAAACAACCAACAAGGAAGAACATGGCACCACCCATCAGCAGACAAGTGGATAAAAGTTTTACTTTTTACAGGATTGACCTGCCCACCAGAGGGAAAAACCCAGCTCTACCCACCACCAGTCC
Organism: Eubalaena glacialis; assembly: GCF_028564815.1. Classification (NCBI taxonomy): domain Eukaryota; kingdom Metazoa; phylum Chordata; class Mammalia; order Artiodactyla; family Balaenidae; genus Eubalaena; species Eubalaena glacialis. Next base: position 36,574,042 of record NC_083731.1, on the reverse strand, counting down.
CTCCCATCAGGAAGCATGCACAAGCCTCTTAGATAGGCTCATCCACCAGAGTGTAAACAGAAGAAGCATGAAGAACCACAATTCTGCAGCCTGCAGAATGAAAACCACAATCACAGAAAGTTAGACAAAATGAAATGGCAGAGGATTATGTCCCAGGGGAAGGAACAAGAAAAAACCCCAGAAAAACTCCTAAGTGAAGTGGAGATAGGCAACATTTTGGAAAAAATATTCAGAATAATGATAGTGAAGATGATCCAGGATGTCAGATAAATAATGGAGGCAAAGTTCGAGAAGATGAAAGAAATGTTTAACAAAGACCTAGAAGAACTAAAGAAAAAGGAAGCTGAAATGAACCCTTGATAACTGAAATGAAAAATACACTAGAAGAAATCAATAGCAGAATAACTGAGGCAGAAGAACAAGTAAGTGATGTGGAAGAGTGAATGGTGGAAATCACTGCCATGGAACAAAATAAAGAAAAAAAAGAATGAAAAGAAATGAAGACAGTATTTTTGGACAACATTAAACCCACAAACATTCACATTATAGGGGTCTGAGAAGGGGAAGAGAGAGAGAAAGCATCTGAGAAAATATTTGAAGAGATAATAGCTGAAAACTTCCCTAACATGGGAAAAGAAGCGGTCACTCTAGCCCCCCTAGTGCAAAGAGTCCCAGGTAGGATAAACCCAAGGAGGAACATGCTGAGACACATAGTAATCAAACTGACAAAAATTAAAGACAAAGAAAAAAATTTAAAGCACCAAGGGAAAACAACAAATAACATGCAAGGGAACTCCCATAAAGTTATCAGTTGATTTCTCAGCAGAAAATCTGCAGACCAGAAGGGATTGGCATGATATATTGCAAGGGATGGAGGAGAAGAACCTACAACCAAGAATACTCTACCCAGCAAGGCACTCACTCAGGTTTGACAGAGAAATCAAAAGCTTTACAGACAAGCAAAAGCTAAGAATTCAGCACCACAAGACCAGGTTTTCAACAAATACTTAAGAAACTTCTCTAGGCGGGAAAGAGACCAGAAACTTAAAACAAACGTGTACTTATATAGATTGCTATATCAAAACCTCGCTGGACCAGCAAACCCAAAATCTACAATAGATACACACACAAAAAAGAAAAACAACCCAAACACAAACACTAAAGATGGTCATCAAACCACAAGAGAAGAGAACAAAAGAGGAAGGGAAGAAAAAAAGACCCATAAAAACAAAACCAAAACTATTAAGAAAACGTCAATAAGAATGTACATATTGATAATTACCTTAAATGTACTGATAAATAGATTAAATGTTCCAACCAAAAGACATAGACTGGCTGAATGGATACAAAAACAAGATACTATATATTCTGTCTACAGGAGACCCACTTCAGACCTAGGGACACATACAGACTGAAAGTGAGGGGATCAGAAAGGATATTCCATGCAAATAGAAATCAAAAGAAACCTGGAGTAGCAATGCTCATATCAGACAAAATAGACGTTAAAATAAAGACTCTTATAAGTGACAAAGAAGGACACTGCAAAATGATCAAGGGATCAATCCAAGAAGAAGATATAATAATTGGAAATACATATGCACCCAACATAGGAGCACCTCAGTATATAGGGCAAATACTAACAGCCATAAAGGGAGAAATCGACAATAACACAATAGTGGTGGGGAACTTTAACAACCCACTTTCTTCAAAGGACAGATCATCCAGACAGAAAATCAATAAGGAAACACAGGCCTTAAATGACACATTAGTGAAGATGGACTTAATTGATATTTATAAAGCATGCCATCCAAAAGCAGCAATGTACACATTCTTCTCAAGTGCACACGGAACATTCTGCAGGATTGACCACATGCTGGGCCAAAAAGCAAGACTCCGTAAATTTAATAAACTTAATCTTTTAATTAAATTTAATCTTTTCTGTGAGATTAGAAATAAACTACAAGTAAAGAACTGTAAAAAACACAAACACGTGGAGGCTAAACAATATGCTACTAAGCAAGCAATGGATCACTGAAGAAATCAAAGAGGAAATCAAAAAATACCTAGAGACAAATGAAAATGAAAGCACAATGATCCAAAACCTATGGGATGCAGCAAAACAGTTCTAAGAGGGAAGTTTATAGCAATAAAATCTTACCTTGGGAAACAAAAAAAATCTCAAATAAACAACCTAACCTTACACCTAAAGCAACTAGAGAAAGAAGAACAAACAAACCCAAAAGTTAGTAGAAGGAAAGAAATCATAAAGATCAGTGCAGAAATATATGAAATAGAGACAAAGAAAACAATAGCAAAGATCAATGAAACTAAAACCTGATTCTTTGGAAGGATAAACAAAATTGATAAACTTTTAGCCAGACTCATCAACAAAAAAAGGGAGAGGACTCAAAGCAATAAAATTAGAAATGAAAAAGGAGAAGTTACAACTTACACCACAGAAATACAAAGGATCATAAGAGACTACAAGAAACTTTATGCCAATAAAATAGACAACCTGGAAGAAATGGACAAATTCTTAGAGAGATACAATCTCCCAAGACTTAACCAGGAAGAAACAAAAAGTATGAACAGACCAATCACAAGTAATGAAATTGAAATTGTGATTAAAAATCTTCCAAGAAACAAAAGTCCAGGACCAGATGGCTTCACAGGTGAATTTGATCAAACATTTAGAGAAAAGCTAACACCCATCATTCTGAAAGTGTTCCAAAAAATTGCAGAGGAAGGAAAATTCCCAAATTTATTTTATGAGGCCCCATTATCCTGATACCAAAACCAGACAAAGATACCACAAAAAAAGAAAATTACAGGCCAATAACCACTGATGAACATAGACGCAAAAATCTTCAACAAAATACTAGCAATCTGAATTCAACAATACATCAAAAGGATCATACACCATGATCAAGTGGGATTTATCCTGGGGATGCAAAGATTTTTCAATATCCACAAATCAATCAGTGTGATACATCACATCAACAAACTGAAGAATAAAAACCATATGATCATCTCAATAGATGCAGAAAAAGCTTTTGACAAAATTCAATACAGATTTATGAAAATAACTTTCCAGAAAGTAGACATAGAGGGAACCTACCTCAACATAATAAAGGCCATATATAACAAACTTATAGCTAGTATCATACTCAACAGTGAAAAGCTGAAACCATTTCCTCTAAGATTAGGAACAAGACAAGGATGTCCACTCTCTCCACTTTTATTCAACATAGTTTTGGAAGTCCTACTACAGCAATCAGAGAAGAAAAATAAATAAAAGGAATCCAAATTGGAAAAGAAGAAATTAAATTGTCACTGTTTGCAGATGACATGATACTATACATAGAAAATCCTAAAAGATGCCACCAGAAAACTACTAGAGCTAATCGATGAATTTGGTAAAGTTGCAGAAGACAAAATTAATGCACAGAAATCTTTTGCATTTCTATAAACTAACAATGAAAGATCAGAAAGAGAAATTAAGGAAACAATCCCATTTATCATTGCAACAAAAAGAATACAATACCTAGGAATAAACCTACCTAAGCAGGCAAAAGCACTGTACTCAGAAAACTATAAGGTACTAACGAAAGAAATCAAGGACTACACAAACAAATGGAGAGATATACCATGTTCTTGGATTGGAAGAATCAATATTGTCAAAATGACTATACTACCCAATGCAATCTACAGATTCAGTGTAATCCCTATGAAATTACCGATGCATTTTTCATAGAATTAGAACAAAAATTTCACAATTTGTATGGAAACACAAGAAACAGCAAATAGCCAAAGGAACCTTAAGAAAGAAAAATGGTGCTGGAGGAATCAGGCTCCCTATCTTCAGACTACACTACAAAGCTACAGCAATTAAGACAGTATGGTACTGGCACAAAAACAGAAATATAGATAAATGGAGCAGGATAGAAAGCCCAGAGATAAACCCATGCACCTGTGGTCAACTAATCTATGACAAAAGAGGCAAGAATATACAATGGAGAAAAGACAGTCTCTTCAGTAAGTGGTGTTGGGAAAACTGGACAGCTACATGTAAAAGAATGAAATTACAGCACTCCCTAAGACCATACATAAAAATAAACTCAAAATGGATTAAAGACCTAAATGTAAGACCAGACACTATAAAACTCTTAGAGGAAAACATAGGCAGATCACTCTTTGCCACAGAGCACAGCAAGATCCTTTTTGACCCACCTCCTAAAGTAATGAAAATATAAACAAAAATAAACAAATGGGACCTAATGAAACTCAAAAGCTTTTGCACAGCAAAGGAAACCATAAACAAAACAAAAAGACAACCCACAGATTGGGAGAAAATATTTGCAAATGATGTGACCAACAAGGGAGTAGTCTTCAAAATTTACAAGCAGCACATGCAGCTTAATATCATCAAAACAAACAACCCAATCAAAAAATGGGTAGAATACCTAAATAGACATTTCTCCCAAGAAGACATACAGATTGCCAAGAGGCACAAGAAAAGTTGTTCAACCTCACTAATTATTAGAGAAATGCAAATCAAAACTACAATGAGATATAATCTCACACCAGTCAAAACGGCTATCATCAGAAAATCCACAAACAATAAATGCTGGAGAGGGTGTGGAGAGAAGGGAACCCTTCTACACTGTTGGTGGGAATGTAAACTGGTACAGCCACTCTGGAGAACAGTATGGAGGTTCCTTAAAAAACTAAAAAAAGAGCTACCATATGATCCTGCAATCCCACTACTGGGCATATATTCAGAGAAAATCATGGTCTGAAAGGATAAATGCACCCCAATGTTCTTTGCAGCACTGTTTACAGTAGCCAAGACATGGAAGCAACCTAAATGTCCATCAACAGAGGAATGGATAAAGAAGTTGTGGTACATATATACAATAGACTATTACTCAGCCATTAAAAAGAATGAAATAATGCCATTTGCAGCAACATGGATGGACTTAGAGACTGTCATACTGAGTGAAGTAAGTCAGACAGAGAAAGATAAATATCATAAGATATCACCTATATGCAGAATCTAAAAATAAATGATACAAATGAACTTATTTACAAAGCAGAAACAGACTCACAGACTTAGAGAATGAACTTATGGTAACCAGGGGGGAAAGGTGAGGGAAGGGGATAGTTAGGGAGTTTGGGGTTGACATGTACACACTACTATATTTAAAATGGATAATAAACAAGGACCTACTGTATAGCACAGGGAACTCTGCACAATATTATGCAACAACCTAAATGGAAAAAGAATTTGAAAAAGAATAGATAAATGTCTATGTATAACTGAATCACTTTGCTATACACCTGAAACTATCACAACATTGTTAATCAACTATACTCCAATATAAAATAAAAAGTTAAAAAAAAAAAAAGACAGTATCTTCAATAAGTGGTGCTGGGAAAACTGGACAGCTACAGGTAAAAGAATGAAATTAGAACACTCCTTAACACCATACACAAAAATAAACTCAGAATGGGTTAAAGACCTAAATGTAAGGCTGGACATCATAAAACTCTTAGAGGAAAACATAGGCAGAACACTCTTTGACATAAATCAAAGCAAGATCTTTTATGATCTACCTCATAGAGTAATGAAAATAAAAACAAAAATAAACAAATGGGATCTAATTAAACTTAAAAGCTTTTGCACAGCAAAGGAAACCATAAACAAACAAAAAGACAACCTTCACAACAGGAGAAAATCTTTGCAAACAAAGCAACCAACAGGGGATTAATCTAAAATATACAAACAGCTCCTGCAGCTCAATATGAAAAAAACAAACAACCCAATCAGATAATGGGCGGAAGATCTAAATAGACATTTCTCCAAAGAAGACATACAGATGGCCTCACTTATGTATTTTACTTTGAAGCCATTTTGTAAAATGGCAAATTTAAATTAAACAAATATGTAGAATGAAGTTTGTACTTCAGGTCTAAATAAGTTTTCTTTAACTTAATTTGATAAATAAAATAATCTGTCAAAAAATTTAAAACACATCATATTATATAAAAAAATGCCCATTTATCATAAAGTAGACTACACAACCCAGGAAAACTCTTGACAATAATTAATGACATATATTTCAAAGTACTGTTACATTTTGTAGACATGAATGTATCAGGAATGAAAATGTTATGTATCAAATACATGTAAAGTGACTTTTACAATTCTTCTCACAGGAGTGAATTTCCATTACTAGTCTAGATTTTCTTTATTGATTTTTTAAATTCTGCATTATCCCCTTCTCTACCTACTTATAAACATTTCTCCAAAGAGGAAAAGATGGGGTGGGAATCATGCATCAGACATCAGACTGGCATGAATGCCATTTGAGTAGAGTGTTCTCTCTGGTTGAGGAATATGAGGGGAGTGCAGTCATAGCTACAATGTGCCTAAGAGTGTTCAAGCACACAGTCTAAAGGGTCAGGGATAGGATATTCCTTTAGGATATCTTGAGCACTTCTGGCTGAAACTTGCTTTCCTTGTTGGGTAGCCCTTACCATCTTTTATCTGAGGGAGAGAAAGCATTTAAAATTAAAGTGCTTGGGGTTCTCATTATAAATTTCTTTTCCCAAAAATGAAGAGGAAGTAACTCCTCACTAAAGATGGCAAACCAGGCAAAGGGGAATTTATGGAAATCTTAAGAGGGGTGTAGTGACTGAGGTTGTTTTGTTTCCTTGTTTTTGTTTCTTTATTGTTTTTAGTTGTGTTTAGTTGATTTTAGATACAATCTACAAAAAGTATCAGCTCTATTAAATTTTAAATGAAAAATATTGAGAAGTAGTTAAAATTCAACTAAAGGAGTATTTTAAAAGGTACATATTACTTAGAAACATATGAAGTTGGTGCTTCAGTTTTCGCAATTGCAAGATAAAGCTGAATATTGTGAGGCATAACTGAGATGTGTGTGAAACGTGCTAAAATATAAATATTAAACATGTGTATTGTTTTCTTTTTATAATTCTTATTTAGATTAAAATAATAAAACAAAATTGCAAAATTCTGAAATTGTGAATGTCCAAGACTGAGAACATTTTAAATAATGCTATAAACAATCACAAACAATTCTCCATTTGGGTAACATCTACATACTTTCCTCAGGTTATTCATGATTTTATATAAAAGGAAATTAATTATAAGGAAAAATTATATTTGATGACAGTTGATACTAGGTCAATGTAAGGTCAAATTTGTCACACAATGTGGCATAGCATAAGTACATATAAGCAGTATTCCCTTTCATATTAATCGGACATAATGTTGAGTAACTTTACAACTAGTAGAAAGAACCTTGACATGTCACTGGGAAAACTAGACTGTGGTTTCACATCTATGTTACTTTGCTGATCTCTGTGTTAGGGTGTTTTCATTTCTGTATCTGACAATAAGATTTAACTATCCATCTCAGAATGTTGCTGTGTGGATCAGCTGAAATAAGATAAGATAAAATAATAAAAGTAATACATGATAAAAACACACCTCAAACATATAAGGTAGTAAAATTATAAGTCGGTGGTTTAAACAACACATGTACCACTAAAAATGTACACGAATCATACATATGAATGTGAAATCATATTGTAATACTGAAGAATATAATAAATTGGATTCAAAAGTTATAAATGTTTGTTGAACAAAGTGATTATTCCCTCCCCAGTTCTCAGTCTTTATATTTATTTTTTATAACAGATTATACAAAGGACTTGAAAAAACTTATAAAAATACCTATCATGAATAATCATTATAATTGAGTGCTTACAATATGCTAAGCATTATGCTAAACCCATTTACTTTTATTAGTTCATTTACTCCTTAAAAGAGTCCTCTCAGCCATTATTATTTTCCCTTTCTTATAGTTGAGTTATTTTAAGACTTCATAAAGCTAAGTAATTTAACTAATATCCCAAACTGTAAAATGGGGGAGGCCAAAGGCTATAATCAAAATTCTTAATGAGAAGTAACAAATAGGTAGCGCTGATTAGAATAAATGCCCAACAATCAGAATGAACATCGGGGTGCCTACATCATGATGAATTCTGGTTGAATTACTTCTGGCCAAAGAAGCTCTCAGATATTTCCAATGTTAAATTCAACACACTACACTATACATAGGTACTCCCCTCAAATACAACAGAATCAAGTGTACAGATATTTTGGGATTAGAGTGAAGGTAAAATAATCCTGAGAAAATTTAATCCAATATAATGTTAATGGCACAAGAATACGTAGCATCAACCCCGCCCAGTTGGTATAGTGGCCTATGATTCAGTTCATGCCTTCCTAGTACCCAAAGCAGAGGAAAATGTAAACAATTATAAGATTGAGAACACCAACAAAATAAAATAAAAACAGACTTTTAAAGAAAAGTTGATTACAAGGCAAAGCTTGAGATGTTTTCCTTACTTGGAGACTCAGAAAGTAAATGTGAGTTACAGTGCAGAATTGACAAAACCTTTCCTCTATAGCAATTAAATATTAAGTTTCACACAGCTATTTCATTTTCAGTCTGTCTATGGAATCCCATAGCAAAAAGCAAAAATACAGTTCAATAATAACAACAAAAATTACACAATATTCACAAAATATATGTCATTTTTAATTATTTTACACAACAATGTTCCCTCAATTAATTTTATATTATTCAGTGTTGTGCATGCATGCAAACACAAACACACACACACACACACACACACACACACAAGGTTCCCTGGTAAAATAATGGCAATATACAACTGATTTATTTTATTTTATTTTATTATTTTTACTTTTTTCTTGTTCATTAATATAGGTTATTTCAACATCCTATGAAAATTATTAAGTCAATATTTTTAATTATTTGGTAACAGTAATATGTAAAACCAATCTTTAAAGGCTCAATTTCTTAAATGGAGAACAGAATTTTCTCATGTAGTAAAAGCCCTAAGTTTAAAACTAACATTCTGGGGCTTCCCTGGTGGCAGAGTGGTTGAGAGTCTGCCTGCCAATGCAGGGGACACGGGTTCGAGCCCTGGTCTGGGAAGATCCCACATGCCGCGGAGCAGCTGGGCCCGTGAGCCACAATTACTGAGCCTGCGCGTCTGGAGCCTGTGCTCCGCAACAAGAGAGGCCACGATAGTGAGAGGCCCGCGCACCGCGATGAAGAGTGGCCCCCGCTTGCCACAACTGGAGAAAGCCCTCGCACAGAAACGAAGACCCAACACAGCCATAAATAAATAAATTAAAAAAAAAAACACAACTAATATTCTGCTAATATGCTTGCATATTCATGCCACTTGAATTAAACCAGTAATAAAAATAAAACAATAATTTACTTTTAATTACAATAAAGATTCTGAGGGAATTTAGAGTATTCAGTCCAGGCCAAACATATTGATGTATACTTTTCAATATTAAAGGAGAACATTAAATATCTCAGCTCCTACGTGTGTGTGTATTTATTTCGTTCAAATGTTTGGCAGTAAGTATTTTACCATTCCTTAGCATGTACTAAGACTTTAATTTATTTCAGTGGCACATAAACCTTTTTTTTTTTTTTTTTAAAGGATGTTAACTCTTTAGTATGATTTTTTTGCCACTTGGCAGTTTAATTTTCTACCCCTCTTTTTAATACCACTGCTAGATGGACAGCTTCCTTTATTTAAACCTTGTCCTTATCAGTTCTCCACAGGACCTGACACTTTGCTACTAACCCTGCAATCCCATCTTCCATATTTGTTCAAACTCTATTTCCTTATGCATCAATGAACACAGTGTATTTTCAAGTATGTCAGGATAATAGGGACTATGTAAGAGATAAACTGGAAGGAAATTTCTATCAGCCTGAAGCAACTTTAAAATACAGCGAATCCCAGAGCATCCTTTTCAAATATATTAAACTTCCTCGTTCATTTTCACAATGTGATCATCAATTTTTGGCTAGAATTGATATTCACACAATCAATATAGTAGCCTTCAAAATTGGCTTTACAACATTCTCTAATGAGGAAACACTAGGCTGTGTATATCTAAAAGGATGTTTATACCAAAAGAAGATAGCAAAAATTAGTTATTTGAAACCCTAAATTGGAAAGTGCCTTGAAGGCAGAGAATGTGTGTAATTCAGCATATTGTCTTCCAGAGCCCATCATAGGGTCCAGCACGTAGTGGGCATGCAGCAAAACTTGAGAGGCATTCAGTGTAATCACACGGCAAGAACTATCAGGCATTCATGTGCTGAGGTTGTCAGGTATCACTGGCTTCTGCAGAGAACCAGCACTAGACTGGGAGGAAGTATGACTCAAACTTGCAGTGAACCACTATCTAGCAATAGGGGAGTTGATTTAAGCTACCCAAAGTGTTATGAGGGCAAGATAGTCATAAGCTGCTCCAAGGAACTCCACTGTAACTAATACTCTACAAAAGGACATTGATTCAGTAGAGATAATACCATTCAATTTGTGCTCTGACATTGTACTCTAGTAATAGATTCAACATCTTACTACTGATCTTTGTCAGGTTACTTTAGCTCACTGAATGGGTTGTATCAAGAACTTCAGAGTCTCTTAAGCATTGAAAAAAAAATCTGTCCCTTCATATTAATTCAAAAGAGACCAACAAAGTTCTGATTTATGTTATGATGATTTTGTCAACGCTTACCTGAGATAGCAAATATGTAATTCTCAAGAAAAAGTAGTTTTGGTGCCTCTGCTTTGTGTCACATACTTAGCCATAGAAAAATGTTCATTTGTAAAATTTATAATGCTCAGGATAGAATTTCTAAAGTTCTATACATCTCTAACTTTTTAAGTAATTTGAAAGTTGAATGATGAGAAAATGTAAACATATTTTTTCTTTTCTTCTCTGATTCCATCCTTCTGAAGATGTTCTGTAGAATAATTCCAGAACAACCTTGACTTCATTATCCCAATCCACAGGCTTTATTGTAGATTAAACAAATAATACCCTAGATCTTTATTCTAGATGAGTACAATTACAGAATTGAAACATCGTTGCATGTAGGAAAATGTTTAAAAAGCTGTTTTTTAAGCCCATTTGACTCTATACAGCTGAGAATGCCATTAAGTGGATACTGATACATAGATCTTACCAGTTTTGAAAACAAAAGTAAAGAGCCGTTTCACTCCAATAAGTCTATTCATTACCAAATTTGTTTAAAGGTTTATGTCATTTTAATCTGTTTCAATTTATATTTTATTTTGTAATCCTTAGTGTGACCCCCAGCAAGTGCTCACATATTTTTAATTAAATTATTGTTTGATTTTGAAAAACTGATATACTATCTTATAATTACATATTCTCTGGATTAAAACTAAGTATTCAAACTTTAAATTTAAGACACCAATGGTAAAAGGACACTATTTTATAACATACACAGTTGCTAAATAGTCCTTTGTTCTGTATAAATGACTAAGATCTCACTCAGATTTCCTAATAAATAAACTATAAAGAAAGCCCAATGGAAAGTTTTAAAAAGAAGAAATTAAAGTTAATCAAGAATTTATAAAAGTGGTATGAACTCTCCTGTTAGATATACAATTATTTCTAACACCAGTGGAAGTGTTCATTTCCTTTTCATTCCTGAGCTATTATAGTGTGTGAAAAAAATTGACCTTATACTACCTTTTATTTTAAGTAGTTTTGATACTGTAATAATTAATCATCATTTTTATAATTGTATCTTTACCCTCCATACTTTCAAGAATGTTTTCTTTAAAGTTGTCAACACAAAGACCTTGTTGGTTTTCTTTATTCTACCTTACATGTTGCTAGTATTAACCTGTTTATTATTATATATATTTTCCTTTAGAAAAAATTCTAATTTTGTTTGAGCTATTACTCAGAAGTAACCCGTTTTTACCTAGGTCATTCTTCCCAATTACCAGAAAAAAATTCTCTAAATATTTGCTTTGGTTCTTATTGAAACTCTGCGAGGCCCCTGGTCCCATCCTTTCTCATTCTAATTTGATGGAGTAGGAAAAAAGAAAGGGAAATAGAGAGAATGTCTCCCACTTCTTACATGTACAAATTTTACCTCATGAAGTCTTTAAAGAATGCTTCCTATTTCTTCAAATCAAAGATTATTAAACTCTATAATCATTGAAGCTTACCTCTGTTAGCAAGTTATTCCAAACTACTTTACCCATTCATTATTTTCTTTGATTTCTGAGATAAAAATTAGCTACATATGGTTCTTTCAAACCTAAAAGACTTTCCAGATCTCATGGAAAATTTTATCTGTTTAAATCATTTCAAAGTCTCTTACCCATCTCTACTGGGTGCAATACTTCTACAGCTAGTAGTTAACTGTCAATTCTTGACATAGTTAAGCCTCCTTAGTTTCTCCAAGGCCTCTCAAACTTCAGAATTCAAGAAAATATTCCCAATTGGATGACCCTTTAAGGAGCTCACTGTTCATTCATTCTTTCCCCTTTTCTGTGATGCATTTATTTTTAGCTTTCTACAAAGGAAAGCTTAGAGATCAGCTAGCAGGCGAGCTAAATAGACACATAGAGACACTTCCTATTCTTCCCTTGCTATACCATTGTTCACGTGATCTCTTCTATTGTTATAATTTCTTACACTGTATATAGCAAAAGACAAGGTACATACTTTATATTGTGGCTAGCCCGCCCATATTATGATGTAAATGATTTGCTCATCAAGCACATTTCTATAAACTAACAATTGGAAATTTATCAACTACCAGGGAGGAATGGTTATGGGAGCAAAGACCAGAGTGGCAGTGGTAACTTAACGGCAGCTTTGTATCTGGTCTGCCCTCTACAAAACAGAGAAAAATCTGGGTCATTACATTCAGCAGGGAGCTTTGAAACACCTTCCAACTTTTTGCTACATGACGGTAAGTGTCTTTTGACCTAGTTTTGCACTTGAGAAATGCAAGGCTGCTAGGCCATGGAGGCTGTAAGTGTTGGATCTAGGCTTTTATGTTGCTAGAAGGATTCCTAAAGTGTTAGCTTTGTGATTCTTCTCTTTCCAGGAAACAGTAATGTGGTTATGTTTTCTATCTCTTGTCTGGGAGGGCAATGATTTTTTATACTATTATTTCAGGTTGCATGCAAATTGAAATTGAACAAGATGGTCTTAAAGTCCCCTCAGCTTTACTAAAATTTAGACAGTCTACTTCCTGACTATAGGCCTTTTATCTCCCTTTTCTTAGAGCATTTACTTTAGAAAACTTGTAATTATAAATCTTTCTCTACCTCTTTGAGATGTAAATTATTAAAAAAAAATTTTTTTAAATGAAAAACTGGCCTCTTGCCAGTTTTACAACCCAGGAATGTTTTCATCAAGGACCTGGAAGCCATCTCTTTGAAATGCCAGCCTCAAGGGAAATAGCACTCTTATCTCTCAGGTTTTTTCGGGGGTGGGGGGTGGGGAGCATAATTTGAGTGGGCACTTTGCTTCAATTTGTAAAACTACCTTCGGTCAAAAAGATAGGAGAAAGTTTACTTTTCCTTTAGGTAAAGCCAATCAGCAATGGCCTGTGTTCTCTCTTTTACCCCAGCACTTAAAAATCCCCGCCCACCTTTGTTTCAGCAGTATTAGGTAAAGACTGAGTTCTCATCTCTCTCCCGGATTGCAACAGACTTGAAGAAAAACTTGTTTACCTGTTTAACTTTGTCCATGCAATATTTGCTTTGACAAACTATAATTTAAAAATTACTGAGGCTGGAAAATGTCTAAGTCTTTCCATTCCATTGCTGCTTTGTGATTCAAACATCCAGAACATGTGCATTTTTCTTTGCAAAGAGGTTTCATTTACTAAGTGTAACATTAGTGTAGCAAACTCCTCTCTGTGAGAAGCTAAATCCTCCAAGAGGACAGATTCCCACTAGTTCCACAAATTTTGGTTCTAGTGGCTGATCTTCACAATGCCATCTCTCGTTTCCCCGTAACCAGAAATGCTGCAAAAACACAGCTCCTTAAATTAGGGTCCTGCTACTTTGGTAATCAGGCTCTAGCTTCTCTTTCTTTCCTCATTTCACACCATGATCAAGTGTTCAGGCAAAATGAACTACATGCCACTTCTAAAAAATATTACTATTTGCCTTTGCTTCTGTCACAAGATTTTAGTATAATATGTCCCCTTCTCTTATTAATCTTAAAAGTTATTAAAATGTTTTAAATGAATGTGAGCCATAATAATGCTCTGAATAACAGGTTTTATGCCCTCTAACTGCCTCTTAACATTTCGTATTCTATCACATTTATCCCTTGTCTAACTTTTTTCTCCACTTGGACTGTGACCTTCTGGAGGGCAGACATGGTTTATTCACTAGTTTATTCTCCAGAGATACAGCTAATACTTGCACATTGAGCAATATTCAACAAATGTTTGCTAAATTGGCAAAATTATTTGTGCTAAATATAATACGGTGCAAAGGCCAATAGAAAAAAGAGCATAGTAGATCAGAAGAAAAAGCTTCCAAAATAGCCATTTTCACAACTCTAATTATCTTCATTTTCCTTTTTAACTAAGTTTGCCAAGTCCATTTTGTGAAGGATTTAATATTGAAATAAACACATTACAAGAAAAAAAAATAGTTATTTGAACCCATCATTCCCTAAAAGAAAGAAAATTAAAATTTTCTTTCTTAATGCTCTAAGTTTGACCATAAACAAATTCATAGTTAATAATTAATAACCTCTCTTCTCCTCTCCCAAGCTCATTCCATTGACTATTATTATAAACCAGTTTAAATTCTTTGTGGAAGAGTGTAGAGCATATGTATACATATGTACATTGGTGATTTCAGTGACAATTGAAAAGGTAGTCTGATTTTTCTCAACTAAAAGAAATGAAAGATACATGCTCAACAGTTTTTTTTTTAAAGCTTTAAAACCTGTGTTCAAATTCTAAAATTCACAAGACATTAACATGAAGCTATAATTCTTTTACTATACCTGTATATGCAAATTGGACAAGGTCCCAGAGAGCATTTGGGTCTATGCCTTCCATCTTGATCTCCTCTTGCTTGGCTTCGCAAACATCACTTGTAAACATGGCAGCAAAATAGTCGGAGACTGAGCTCAGAACAAGCCTGAAAGAGTCACAGGATCTAATTTAGGCCAGGAATGTTAGGTGTCAACAAGAATGCAGTGCAGAAGACTCTATCTATCTATCTATGTATCTATCTATCTATGTATCTATCTATCTATGTATCTATCTATCATCTATCTATCTAACTGCTTATCTATCATCCATTATGTGTATATGTATCCTCTATCCATCTATCTGTTTATCGCCTTATGAATTGCACTTTTAAAATCTGATTTAGGAAATTCTGCTCCAACCTTTGGTCACAGAGCATTGTCCTACATTTTCTTCTATAATTTTTAATACATTTTTTTCTTTCACATCTAGGTCTTTCATCCTTTTGGATAGGATTCCAATTTTATTTCTCTGTATATACTCATCCATATTTCATGAAACTACTAAAGAATTTGATTTGTCCCAGTGAATTAATAGTGCCAACTATATTGCAAATTTGAGTCCTGAATGTGCAGTGATCTGTCGCTGACTTTTTTTTTTTTGCTTTTTTGCCTATTCTTGTGCCAATACAATACTTTTGTAATACTATGATTCTAAATAGTCTATAACCAATGAAATCCTCCCTTTATATTTTTTTTTCATTTAACTATTAGTGGAGTTTTATTCTTCATATAAAATTTAAAGTAAGCTCTTCAAATAAATTAAGTGGAATTTTAATTAAAACTACACTGAATTTCTGATTTAATTGGGGATAGTTTGTGTATTTATTATATAAAGTCATCCAATACAAAAGTATAAAATATCTCTCCACATATTCAGAATATCTTGTCTGCTTTTTATTCAAATTTTAACTTTTTTTTCTAAAATTGTCTTGTGTATGCTTTTTTGATTCTTATTTACTTTAGAGTTTTGTTGGTATTATGTATAGTAACTTTTTAAAAAATTCTACTTACTTGTTGATTTTTGTTGGTTTAGAATTCATTAGTTGGAACTTTC
The DNA here is from genome assembly GCF_028564815.1 of Eubalaena glacialis. Lineage (NCBI taxonomy): Eukaryota > Metazoa > Chordata > Mammalia > Artiodactyla > Balaenidae > Eubalaena > Eubalaena glacialis. The sequence goes on along the minus strand of NC_083731.1, from coordinate 36,557,993 downwards.
ATGAATCCATCTTTTATCTGGCACAGGTACTGAATTATCTTACTAGTCCTTTTGATTCAACTGCTTTGTCCTCTAGGTAGATTATTATATCATCTGCAAAAAATCTCATTTTGACCACTTCCTGTTCATTCTCTTTAACTCCTTTTCTTTTGCTTTTCTTTAAACTTCATCCAGGACCTCAGTGTTATGTTAAATGGCAGCTGTGTCAGGGGAGAAAATCTGTGTTATTCTCTACCCTAAATGAGTCACATCTAGGGTCTCCTTTCAGCAGGATGCTTGCTGAAACAATTGGTGTATAAGCTTTACCAAGTCAGGAAGACCCCTTTAATTTTTAGCTTTACTAAACAGATTAAAACATGTAGATGCTAAAATTCATAAAATGCCTTTCTTCTGAATCAAAATTATCTTTAGGATTTTTCTATTTAAATCATAAGAGAAATGAACCTGCTATTTTCTTTTCGTGTATTTTCTTAGTTGCCTCTTTAATCAAGATTATACTAACCTCATAAAATGAGCTGGCAGCTTAAACTCTTTATAATTTTGTATAACAACTTACAGAAGAGAGCAAATAATTTTTCCTTAAAGATGTTCTAGAGCTTACTTGAAGAAAATCTTAGTTGGGCTATTTTGGGAAAAGGTGACATATCAATCTGATTTCAATTATTGAATAAGCCACAGGCTTGTTTATATACTCCTTTTCTTCATCAATTTTTACATTTCACATTTCTCAAGAATTAGCCCATTTGATCCATGTTCTGAAATTTATTAATGTTTATTGTTAATAAAATTATGTTTAGGTTTAATTCTATCATTCTACTGATTTATATTTTTTTTATCTGCTCCATTTATTCTTTTGGTTTTATTGTCTTTTAGTTCATCTCATTCATTTATATTTTAACTACCTCTTTTTCTTACATGTATGTTTGCATTTTTTAAGGTGTTTTTTTCTATAAAGAGTCAGATATTAAGTATTCTATGTATTAAGAGTCATACATATCCTATCACGTTTTCCTTTTAAGAAAATTCAGTCAATGGAAAATGTGAAAAGGAATTTTAGCTCATGGTCCATACAAAACCTACCTGCATGCCAGTTGTGGCCCCTGCACTGAAGCTTGCTAATTCTTTCTAGAGATTACAACATTAATTTTTAACTAGTAACAGTCTACCATCAAGTAAAATTATCCTACTTTGTGAACACTGTAAGAACCTTACAGCAGCATAATTTCTCTTACTCCTTCTTGCTCAGTCAAGAATCTTTTAAAAGAAGAATATAGATGTGAAAGTAGAAATTTATTTTATATATACCCCTTTCTTCACCATTTATGAGGGTCTTTATTTATTTCTATAGAAGCAGGCATCAATCTAGTATCAATACCCTTCAAGAGGAAGAAACTTCTTTAGTATTTTTTGTAGTGCAGGTCTGATGGCAATAAACTCTCCCAGCTTTCATTTACCTGAAAATGTCTTTATTTAGCTACATTGATAGTATAAAGTTAGTTTCACTTGATAGAGAATTCTAGATTGAGATAATTTTTTTTCTTTTGGAACTAGAAAACTAATATTCTATTATGGTCAAGACTCCATTGTTTCTAATAGAAATCAGTTTTCATTCTTATAATTGTTTCCCTGATTTACTATTTATTTACTTAAGTTACATAAATGTGGCTACTTAGTATTTACTCTTCTTACCATTTTCTGAGCTTCCTGGAGAGGTGGATAGATTTTTTCATCAAATTAGAAAATTATCTGCAAATAATTCCTCATTTTTTCATCCAATTCACTCTCTAACTCTTTCTTGGACTCTAAATACATATGTGTTCCAATAATTAAGAGTGCCTTACAGGTTGTAGAGTGAGTTCACTTTACACTCAATTTTTCTTTTACTCTGTGTTTTATTGCAGATGATTTCTAGTGAGTTGAATTTTTCCAAATCTCTATTAATTTTCCCTTTCTTTATTTATTATATTCATCTTTTTCTGTAGATATTTTAAATTATTTTTCATAGTTGCTTTAATGGCCTTGTTTCCAGGTTGATTTTCATTGACTGATTTTGCTCTTGACCATGGATTACACTCTCTTGCCTATCTCCCACGTATTGTAAATTTCAGTTGTGAAATGGACATTGTGCCCCCCCCACCAAAAAAGAAGTAGAAGCTAAGAAGGGAGCATTACTCTAGTTTTTAGTTATTTTTGTTTTTTATGCCACAGCTATTTGATAGCTTTAAAAAAGTGTAAGTATTTCAATTTTCTGATGACTTATTGTTGTTTTAATGACAGTGAAGATTTTTATATACTTTAAAATCCTAAGTGGAAATATATTTTAAAATGAATGAGTGAAATACTTGACAATATGTTCTTATTCTAAATACATAGAGAATTGTAAAAAAAAAAACAAAACTGAACTGTAGATAAGAGGTGTGTTTTAAACAGTTGTTTGAATTAATCCTGAAACTTCTTTCTATTTACAGTGGATTCAAATTAGAACTATCAGTATAAGTTTATGATTCATAATATTTTTTAAAATAGAAATACTTGTGTTTTTTGTGTGTATGCATATGTATGTACATGTGTATGTACCTTAAAGGTTCCTTGGAAAAAGAACAGACCACAGATCTGGAACTGAGGAAGTATAAGATGAGCCTAGACCATCTTCTGTTCCAGAATTTAAGGAAATGCTTGAATAACAGACACATCAAAAGAAATAATACGATGCTTACATCTGTAAGCTAAACAACTTAATAGTAAACTTTGGATGCACTTTTCTTTCTAAGAACAATGTAAGGCAAAGAAGAGGAGGAAAGGTCAATACAAGGAACGGTTTTCATAATTTTCAAGTCAATATTTTTCCATTATTTATTTTGCAATTTTATCTGCTATATATTTTATTTCTACATAAGTAGAGGACATACTCAATGTTAACTTCAACAAAAAGAGGCAATCCTTTTTTAACTGAAAAAAACCCCTCAGTATATACTTCATGAATTTAAGAATGGGATTCATGATTTTAACTATTAATGCCTAAGGTGGTAACATGTTAGAAATATTTAAAATTACCCGTTTGCTACACATTTAAATGGACAGTTAGTACCTAAACATGTTAACTCTTTATATTCTCAAAGTTTGACAAAATAATTGACACAGGTATCTTTAAATATTTATTACATACTGACTAGATAAATCAGTGTTAAATAATCAATTTTATCAAAAGAACTGAATATAACAATGTACAATATGAAAGTAAACTATCATAAACTATATATATATATATATATATATACACATGTATATTTTCTAGAGCATAAGAAATAATATATTGACATAAAGTTACCCAATTTAATTTTAATCATATAAGGGCTTTATTTAGAACCAGGCTACATCCATGTAGAGGAAAGTGTTATGAGACCTATAGAATTCAATCTTAAATAATTACATGAAATCTTCTCCATCGGCTATAAAATACAAAATACTGCTAAATCAATAAGAGAAGTACAGAAGAGTTTATACTGCCTTTAGATTTAGTGACACAACATTTGAATTAGATGTTAACAGAGGGATGCAATGCATAACAGAAAGTAATATCTTTATAGGTACCTATATATAACTTCTATTAATGCAAGAGAAGCAGGATTGAAAACTGCATAAATAAGTGAATGTGTGCAACCACTCTGGAAAAATCTCTTATTACGGTCACTACAAATTTATTTCCTTTCAAAGTTATTAAACTTTTCTAAGTCCTACTCCAGTTTATTGTGGAGTTTGACACTGTGGACTTCCCACACATTTAAATCCCGTTTTAGCTAAGGCAGTGCAAACTTTCTTATACCCAGGCTGTTCTCAGATTCTTTGACTTCTCCTAATCTTACTTACTGACCCTTTCATTGCCTCCAGGTTTTTTTCTCAGCCTCTAAATTTTTGCCTTAACACTCACTATCAGAATCATCTTTGAGCATGGTCTTTTAATTATAATTTTATGGTGGTTTTAATCTAACATCTTATCTCAAATGCCTATAGAAACTGCTGACCAGATAGCCCAGGAGCATATCAGTATACCTTCAACTAAACTCAAAGTCTTGCCTGTGAGGTCTCTTTTATTTTTACTTCCCGATTCTAATTGATGCATCACCAATATATTGAATTTTCACAGGAGATATTATGAAGTCATCACTATGTCTTCTGCTTTGTTGCCTATATCAAATATGACAAAAAATCCATCTTTCCTTTTCTATTGGACTTTGTGGTTCTGGTGGCCAGACCCCTTTTATGAGGCACACCAATGGCCCCAGCACCAGTGATCTTGGCACCTAACCACTCCCTGTTGCCCCTTCTCTGTAGAATCGCACTTGCTCCAACAGGAGCTGCCTCACTTCATGTGCTTCCTGACCCTCTTATCTCATCCCCCAGCTTCCACAACCTCCCCCTACTCTCAACCTGTGGGTGGGCCCAATGACGATGACTAATAGAACCAAGGTATAAAATACTGTCCCTTTTCCTCGGGGTATGACTAACTCTGAAACAAGTCTTGCTCCAGAGCATCTCAGGAGTTCAAGATAAAACAAGGCTGCTGCTGAGACCACATCCTTGATTTGCTCCTTCCTCTGCCCTATCCTGCTCTTCTTCTGAAAACACTCTTTAAATAAATCCTGCATACCTGAACTCTGGTCTCCAGCTCTATGTCCAGGGATCCTGACTTATGTCACTGTTCAAAATATTTCTCAGTTCATTTCTTTTTCTATGTTTATATAGTTCTCATTTCATGCCTGGGTTAACTATAACAGCTTCTTAGATCATTAGTTTTTGCTGTGCCCATCTTTTGTACATTTTAAAACTGTACCATTTTTCAGAGCTGTCTTTGTAAATTATGACAAGCAGTCTATCATAGTTGTTAATGCATTACTTCTGTAGCCAGACTGCCTGGGTTTGAATTTATTTCCACCACTTATTAAATGCATAATTTGGGTGAATGCCTTAATTTCTCCATATTGTATTCTATAAGAAAAAAATAGGGAAAACAATTTTCTTCCTTTTCAGGACAAAATGGATCAGTATACACAAAGCACTTCAAACAGGGCTTGGCACATAGTCAACACAGTGAGTGTCAACTAGTATTATTACTATTATTATTTTTATTATTACTATTGAATTGATTATGTTACTCCTCTCTTCAAGAACCTACATGAACTTTTAATTATACACATCATTTCAAATACAAACTTCTCTACTGGATTTCAGCCACTATCTATCAAAACCACTTTTGTCCTACTTTTATGGCTTAATTTCCTAGTATTTTCAATATAAATTGCTCCACTTTCACTAAGCTGGTACCTTATAATTTTCACAACCAAAAATTCTTTATTTCTCTCTTCCCCATACAATCTTACTATTTAAAATAGTATACTTGTTCTTTTTCACTAGGTTGAACTCAAACACAATTTCTCTAAAAGAATGTTCATAATACTCTGCCATATGTTATTTGTTTCCTTGTTTGATTATCTCTTGCACTTAGAATCAAAACTATAAATTTCAGTTATACCTACTTACAAGTATAATAATTTCCATAATTGTCCTATGGGTTCTTTTTTCCTCCTCAAGATAATTGGAAGCTTCATGAGGAAAACTATCACGCTTTATAATCCTCTTGCCTCACCAATAGAGCATAGACCAATGTTACAATACGTTTGATAAACATTTATTTTAATTAATGCAAGGAAAGATGCTTCATGACTGCTGAATATTCATAGTGGGTATAAAGAGGATATTAAAATGATGTCAAATTGATGGGGAAAAAAGCAAAACAAAATATTTCAGATTCTCTTTTCTCCTCCCCAGCCCAGTTTTATTGAGATATTATTAACACATAACATGTGAATTTGATACATATATATAGTGAAATGATTACAGCAATATTTTTATGATTGTTATATCCTATTGATTGTTTTATATTATATAATGACCATGTTTGTCTCTTGTTACCATTTTTGACTTAAAGTCTACTTTTTCTGAAATAACTATAGTTACCTCTGCTCTCTTTTTGTTTCCATTTGCTTGGAATAACTTTTTCCATCCCTCCACTTTGAGACGATGTGTGTCCTTAAAGCTGAAATGAGTCTCTTGTAGGCAGAATATAGTTGGGTCTTATTTTTTAAGCTGTTCAGCCAATGCTATGTCTTTTGATTGAAGAATTTATTCCAATTATATTTAGAGTAATTATTGATAGGTAAGGACTTATAATGTCATCTTATTGTTTTCTGGCTGTTTTGCAGGTCCCTTCTTCCTTTCTTCCTGTTTTGCTATCTTTCTTTGGGAACAGATAATTTTCTATGCTGTTATGCTTTGATTCCCCTCTTTTTTTCTTTTGTGGTTACCATGAGACTTACATAAAACATCCTATAAAAATAAGTCTATTTTATGCTGATAACAATTTCAATTGCATACAAAAACTTTGACCTTTTACTCCCACCCCTCCCAATATTTTGTTTTGATGTCACAATTTACCTATTGCTATACTGTGTATCCATTAATAAATTACTGTAGTTATTGTTATTTTTAACACTTTTGTCCTCTAACCTCTATACTAAAGTGATTAACACACCATCATGTTACAGTATTAGATTATTCTTGTGGCTGGCTTGGCACTAGGGTAAGCCTGGAGCAGAGACCACCAGACTCAGCTTGTAAACTGGGAACTTGGGGGTCAGTCTGAGGGTTTGTTCTGACAAGGCAAGTCTGGTGCTGAGACAGCAGAGAGTCTGGATCCATGGGAACCAACCAAGACTTTGGGTCCACAAGGGCAGGCCTGGAACTGGGGTGAACTGAGAAAATGGGGATATGGGGCCTGGCCTGACACTAGAATGGGTCAAAGCCTGGGTCTCTAGTAGTTGGCTTGGTTGGGCCCAGCCAGAAGCCTAGGTTCAAGGAACCCCCTTGTAATCTGGGGTGAGGGACGGATTGGCATCCTGTGTCCATAGGAGCCCTTTTGGAGCCTGGTGCCATGGGTGATGCCTGGGGCTGTGGGAGTTGCCTGGAGTTACTGAAACCAACAGGCACTGGGACTTTTTTTTTCCTGAAGTTTATACAGAACTGTTATACACTACCAAGCTGATTGAGAGATTTAGGTGGATGTTGGATTTAATATAATGGAAAAATGAATTATTCCTCTCCCATCAAAGAATATCTATAAATAAATTTTCCATCAGTAGAGAGAAACACTACTACTTGCCTACTCCTGAGTATTAACATCTAAGTTACTTCTAAAGTAATTTCTTTTTACTCTATTAAATATGTTTCTAAATACATCAATTCCCACTTTTAGCCTCACCTATTTCCTTGATACTAGTGCTCAGTAAAGAACATTAAAATAATAAATGTATTCTTGAAATAATTAAATTCATTGTCAAACATGCACAAAAATGAAAATGGAATATGATGCCTCCTGAAATGCCCAGTAATTTGGTCTAAAGAGCAAATCTGTTTTGTCCCCATCACATATCATTTTAATTTTCATTATTTATTTGATCATGAAATGTTCATACTAAGAAGTCTGAAGACTTTATATGTTTATACATTAAAAATAATTCCAACACCTCTTTTATCCTGCCCAGGAACCCTGCTCCCCAGGAAAAGAAACTTTATTGACTGTGTGTTGTATATGCTTCCACACTGTTTCTATGCACATAAAATTATAAGTAACATTATTTCCAGCTCAGAGGATGTTAGCTATTTGAGATTTTCTCATTTATTTCTATCCACTGCACTTACTCTTAATAATGGCTAAAGGGAGAAAAAACTTTCAAAAGATTAACCATGTTTCATTATATATCTGTGCATTATGAGAGAGTAAGCCATGAAAACTCCTTAATTTTTTACTATTGAAGATTTGACTGTCCACATTATTAATATTGATCTTGCCAGTCTAATTTTCAGCATCTGACATCCTTTATTACAGGCAGTCTACCTATCAAAATTCCTGTATTTAGTATTCACAGTTTTACATTCAAATGTTTTGGTTCACTTGTTGCTAATCAATTATTCTGGGCCATTTATGAGAAGTCTATATTTATTTTTGAATTTCTCTGAGAACCTGAAGCACAGATAAAATCAAAAGTTTGATTATTTTTCATTATGAAAATGTATTAATGTGTCATCTTAAGTATTGTTAGCCTTTCAAAATTAACCTACTTAAAAATATGCTTAATAATAATGTAATGTACCTATACAGACATGGCATTTCATAAATAAATTGATAGTTGTGACCTACATCAGGTTAAAAATATATATACAATATAGCCATCACATAAACTAAAGGTTTTTATGGAGAGCCCTTTAATGGTCATAATCTGTTAAATTAAATAGGAATTGATTTGAGAGTTTCAAATGACAAGATAATTAATATGAAAGTAAATATACATGATCTTTATGAATGACTGTTTATGACATTAGCTTGCAATGTATTTACTGGAAGAGCAGGAGATCTTAATGCAAATTATTTCTTTTTTCATTATTTTAACTTATTTTAACAGTCCTATATTTTTCACTGCTAATGATTGCAACATCATATATATTTTGCCCGAGGACAATACTCAGCTGTGTTAATCAAAATGTAACAGCATGACTTAAAAATCCATTCAAATGTTACTATTACTAAGATGATTATTTGTTTAAAGCAAAGATCTAATTTTGCATTAATTACAGTTATTTCATTTTGCAAAAGTATAAATAAGGAGGTGTAACGTACTTCCAATTATTGAAAACATTGCTTGCTTTTTTCAGGTGTCCCATAAATATTTTCTCACATACTTGTTAAAATATGTTTAACTTAGAAACATAAGTATGTAATTTACTTGTTAAAAAGATAGTACTTAACTTTTAAACCATGGGGTAAGAAAATATTAATCCTTATTTAAATAAATTTAGTGAAGAGAGTACAATTTTTCTTATCATATTAAGAAAAACATGATTAATATTTAATTGATGATATTTAATTTAATATCTGCTAAATATACAAAATATTTAAATGTTTAGAATAATATGTATATAAATAATACGTTGCTCAGGTATTTTAGAGTAATCTAAACCAAGAAACAAATGTATGTCTTAGTCATATGCATTATTATAAAATAAATGCATAATTAAATACATTATTTACAAAATAATATTAACAATCTAGGTAAGAGTAATAAAGAAAACAATGTAGAATATAATTAATATGGGGGAATTCAAATGAGAAATACTAAGCTATTACCAATAAAAGCCTATAAAATGAGATTATACAATTTATATAAAGCTCTACTCTTTAAAAAAAAATTAATGAGCATTTGATGTGTTAACATACTTTTGAGTTGAGTCCCTCTATCTTCTTAAACAAATATATAATTATATATATATTAGTTAAATAAAATATAATTATTTAACTAATGCACAATTTAAATGAAATAAATTTAGCTACATTCTCAAATTAAAATATCTCTTACAATAGAATTTTTATCTAGATGCTATTTAGATGATAGCTCAGAATAATCTGCATATTTGCCATATATATTACAATATTAAATGTCTCCATAATAATGACAATGTAATTGCTCTCTTGCTAATGATAATGCAATTTCACAGAAGTGCTTGAAAAATAAGTGCAAATACTATATTATTAGAATTTTTGCCATAGTTAGCTGACAGATTGAACCCCATATGACCTAGATGAGTTAATTAATGTCAAATGTTCTTTCCTATGCATTTCTAGTGTATTGCTTCAAAGTCAATGTCCACATTTTAACATTGTTATCATAATAAAAATATAGCCTTATTTTTCTGGAATCCTTATTTTCTAGAACTACATTTAGGTGCATATATATTATCTAGATAATACAATTTAATTTAAAAAATATAGGGGAAATGGGTACATTGAAAACATTTGTTATACAGTTAATTGAATGGCATACATCTAGGTAGTCTAAGGTAATTTGCCCTTATTTTCAACTATTTAAAATAATAAGTATCAAAAAATTAAATTAATTTCTTACCTAAAATTTCAAAAAATAAATAGAAAAGCTGAGTAAAAAATCAACAACAAGTTTAACGAATTTTCAGAAGTAAACTGATATCATATCAACATGATACAAAATAATCTGATGTCTAGTTCATGTAACTTAGAATTATCAATCATAAATACATAAGGGATGTTTGAAAGTGTATTAGCCTTTAAATATATTGGGCCTTATGAATAATATTAGTATGTCACAAATTAAAGAATTTTTAATCAATATAAAATAAAGATGTCACTATGAAATAGGTTGAATTTCCTATGTGAAATAATGTATACCCAAGATAACCTGCCTTCCTTTCAATTTTGACAGAAAAGCATATCTCATTTCAGAGTTTAGGTACATCCTCCTAAGTTAAAATTGATTTCCAATTAGTATGATTGTGAGTCAATAAAATGGAATATTTTTCAACCCTTATTAGAAGTTTTATTTTTGAATTATTTATATTCGCTTTGCTTCTTAAAAAGATGACTTAAAATGGCATTATAACTCTCCACAAAAGGAAATAAACAAGAGTAAAAGAAAAATACCCAAGCTTTCTTAGAAATGTGGATTCTTAATTCTCTAGTTGTAGAATATTTTGCAATCTACATAACAGACAATCATTCTAAACATATGAATGCATATTTCCAGTAAAGACAGAATACTATACCTATGTGCAGGTATCTTTCGGTTCCCAACAATCAGGATAACATCACAGAGTTGCTGTTGTTTCAAGTAACTTTCCATTTTTCTGAAGGTTTGCTCAGCATGGTGCACAGCCTGATAGAATTCTTCAGAGCTACTGGAGTCCATATCACTTTGAGGTGTCAGAGAATGGCTAGTTGCTGACAGCCTGAAAACCATACACAAAAAGAAGAGGTTTAGAAAGTGCCACCAATTGTCCAGAACTACGTACAGAATTTTAGAATTTTATAGGAAAAATCAATGCATCTCTCCTTATGTTCATCATTATTAATATATCAGAAAAATCCATTCAGTGTTAGATGATCTGTTCTAAGAAGCAATAAATGAATTGTAATTTTTTTCTCATCCTAAAGAGATTTAAAAGATAGGTCATTTGCATTTATTAAGACAGTAAGTTAGTAAACTTGAAAAACATCACAGAAATGGTAAATTACAAACATGCCTATTCTAAAATTTATTACTAATAAAATTTAATCAATTTGACATTGAGATAGACCATCTAATTATACTATTCTAAATTACTATTCTTGGGCTTCCCTGGTGGCGCAGTGGTTGAGAATCTGCCTGCCAATGCAGGGGACACGGGTTCGAGCCCTGGTCTGGGAAGATCCCACATGCCGCGGAGCAACTAGGCCCATGAGCCACAACTACTGAGCCTGCACGTCTGGAGCCTGTGCTCCGCACCAAGAGAGGCCACGATAGTGAGAGGCCCACGCACCGTGATGAAGAGTGGCCCCCACTTGCCGCAACTAGAGAAAGCCCTCGCACAGAAACGAAGACCCAACACAGCCATAAATAAAATAAATAAATAAATAAAAAATAAAAAAAATAAAATAAAATAAACAAGAGCAGTTGTTTAAAAAAAAATTTAAAAATATAAAATAAATAAATAAATTACTATTCTTGTGAGGTTGTAGTAAATGTCGCCTTACAGAAGTAGGCAATTTTCATTGTGAGGAATTATAAAACATGGTTTGTAAAAAAGACTGACAAAAATTTGAAAGTAAGTTGTTTCATATTCTATATCCAACTGATTAAACAAAAACATACAGAATGTATTAGCTCAGTATTAATATATACTTAATCATATATATATATATATATACATATGTATATATATGTAAAACACTTTAGGATTTCATAAAGTCCATGATACTTAAGTTTGGCTACTACATATATTAATATCATAGACTGTTATACAATGAAGACTTTAAGATACCGTATTTCATATTAAGGAGAAGACTCTCAATATACTTAGATGCATGATAGGCTCAGCAGACCCAGTCAAGTGGTCTGATAATAAATCCTTAAAACAACTTAAAAATGAAAATTTATTAAGTACATAACAATAATAATGAAGTAAATGACTTATTTCAAGATAGAAAGTAACATGGAGAATTTTGCTTTCAATTACAATGGAATAACATATTGCTGACTAAACCCCTCACCAAGAACACAAGAAAAAATTACATATAATATCAAAATAACTATTGGAATATACTTATAGCTACTGAGGCAGCCAGGACCTGAAAGAACAAGATCCTAAAAATAAGCTAAACTCATGGAAGTCAGCTCAAAATTCTACACAGCTTTTTCTTCCTCCTCAAGGTTTCTACCAACTGTAAGCAGCATAGTCTGAGAAGCTCAGAAGCTAATAATGTGGCAACTAAGCAGAACTTCTGGTGGTACCATGGGGCTTGGAGGAGGAATGGGTATTGGAATTATGGGCCTCAAATATAGTCAGAACTTGAGGACAAATGAGGGGATGTAAAGAAGGAAAGTACAAGTAAGGCCGTTATTTTGTGCCACTTTTCCCCTAGCAGTATTTGCTTATTCCTAAACTTGCTAGACAAGCAGAAAATAGTTTATGTGAGGTTGAGAAGTTAAACAGAGCTTGAAAGATAAAAATTTAAATTTAAGGACCAGCAAAGACAGGGGACTCTGGTAAAAAAATGGGCTTTCAACTGAACTCCCTGAAGAACTATATCCTAGAAGTCAGGGAAAGTGGAAATAGACAAGATAATACAAAGGGTGAAACCTAGATTTGAATTAATGAGATCTCTAATTGCATTAAAGTGATCTAATGTAAATGCCAGCAGTCAAAATAAACCCTCTTTAGAAAGGGTTAACCTCATCCAGACTCTATTATTTCATTCATATATATATATATATATATATATATATATATATATATATATATATATATATATATATATACTTGATATTAAAGAAAAAATAGCAGGCCTATAAAGAAAGAAGACATAAGGAGAAAAACAGATATTAGAAACATGCTCCCAGGTGCTACAGATATCTTTAAATTGATGGATCCACAGTTGGTTATTTAGTAGTTGTAAAAATAATTGTCATTAATATGTTTTAATATATATGACAAGCTGGAGGATTTCACAGAATATTAGGCTCTATAAAGATAAAATGGAAGTAAATAAGGAAATATAATAATTGAACTAATGATTTTGGTAAATGCACTGAACTGGTAGATTGAATGTAAATGAAGAACATAGTGATTTGAAAAATAAGTAGAAAACATTTAAACTAAAATATTGAGATAAAAAGATAAAAACCAATACTTTGGAAAACAAATGAAACATGGTAAGAAATTATAAGATTCATGAAATTGTAGTCTAGAAAGCAGGGGAGAGACATGATGGGGCAAAGGCCATCTGAAGAAATAATGGCCAAGAGTTTTTTAAAATGTGTTAAAGACATCAAGACACAGATTCAGGATTCATTATACATCCCATGATAAAACAAAGAAAACTACACACCACAGTAAAGTCAATGAAAAACTAAAAAGAAAATAAAAAGACTTCCACCAGAGAACAGATAAAGTGATCATTCCCCCAGTTCTTTTAATGAGGCAAATATAACATTGATACAAAACCTGAAAAGGATGTTACAAGGAAGGAAAATTAATGGCCATTGTCTCTCCTAAATATATTTATAAAAATCACAGGCAAAATGTTAGTAACCAAATACAGAAACGTATGTAAAAGAAAAAATGAATACAAAAAATAAATGCATCATATATATAGTTGGTAATGCATCAAAGCTAAGTTGGACTTAATTAAAGAAAAATCTTACTTATGTAAACCACTTAATTCATTCATACAGCAAACATCAAATTTTGTTGAACCATTTCCTCCTTGAGATTGAAAATAAAATCTATTAGTACTACTTCTACTCAACATTTTTCTGGAGGGCCTTGCCAGTGTAATGTAAGCAAAGAAAAAATAAATAAAGCCCATTAGATTTAGATAAGAAAAAATATATCTGATATTATTTCCAGAGGATGTGTTTGTGCACATCGAAAATCCAAAAGAATCTACAGACAAGTTTAATAATCTAAATCCATTAAAATTATGTGTGTTCTCTGTTATCTACAATATTTGTCTACACAATATGGTTATTTTCATCAGATTTTACAAGTTGTCCTTTAAATATTTAAAACTAATAGAACATTTTCTGTACCATATGTTTTCCTTTCACAAGTTTGCAAATTACAACCCCAGAATATGGTCATTTCAAGGCATATATTTTAGGAATTCAAGCTCAGGCATATGTGGCAAGAACAGCAGAATTCTTCTGGACATTAACACACTGAACAGAAAAGCCACAATACTCCCTGCAGGATGCATTTTTAAATCAAGAATGAGCATAGGGCAGCTTCAAGATGGCAGAGGAGTGAGACTTGGAGATTGCTTTCCTCCCCACAAATACATCGGAAATACATCTACACGTGGAACAACTCCTACAGAACACCTACTGAACACTGGCAGAAGACCTCAGACTTCCCAAAAGGCAAGAAACTCCCCGCGTACCTGGGTAGGGCAAAAGAAAGTAGAAAAAACAGAGACAAAAGAATAGGGATGGGAATTGCACCTCTGGGAGGGAGCTGTGAAGGAGGAAAATTTTCCACACACTAGGAAGCCCCTTCACTGGCGGAGACAAGAGGTGGCAGGGTGGAAGCTTCGGAACTATGGAGGAGAGTGCAGCAACAGGGGTGCAGAGGGCAAAGCGGAGAGATTCCCACACAGAGGATCAGTGCTGACCAGCACTCACCAGCCCGAGAAGCTTGTCTGCCCACCCCTCAGCTGGGACGGGTGGGGGCTGGGAGCTGAGGGTCAGGGTTCGGAGGTCAGATCCCAGGAATAGGACTGGGGTTGGCTGTGTGAACACAGCCTGAAGGGGGCTAGTGCACCACAGCTAGCCAGGAGGGCGTCTGGGCAAAAGTCTGGAACTGCCTAAGAGGCAAGAGACCATTGTTTTGGGGTGCGCATGGGGAGGAGATTCAAAACACTGTCTAAATGAGCTCCAGAGATGGGTCCAAGTCCTGGTTATCAGCTCAGACACCAGAGATGGTCATAAAATTCTAAGGCTGATGGTACAGCCATCAAGAAGCCTGTGTGCAAACACAGGTCACTATCCACACCTCCCCTCCTGGGAGCCTGTGCAGCCCGCCACAGCAGGGTCCCATGATCCAGGGAAAACTTCCCTGGGAGAACACACGGCACGCCTCAGGCTGTTGCAACGTCACACTGGTTCCTGCTGCCGCAGGCTAGCCCCACATTCCATACCCCTCCTTCCCCGTGGCCTGAGTGAGCCAGAGCCACCAAATCAGCTGCTCCTTTAACCCCATCCTGTCTGGGTAGGGAAGAGATGCCCTCAGGTGACCTACATGCAGAGGCGGGACCAATCCAAAGCTGAAACCCAGGAGCTGTGAGAACAAAGAAGAGAAAGGGAAATCTCTCCAGCAGCCTCAGGAGCAGTGGATTAAATCTCCACAATGAACTTGACATACTCTGCATCTGTGGAATATCTGAATAGACAAAGAATTATCCCAAAATTGAGATGGTGGACATTGAGAGCAATGATATACATATATTTTTTCTTTTTCTCTTTTTGTGAGTGTGTATGTGTATGCTTCTTTGAGTGATTTTGTCTGTATAGCTTTGCTTTTACCATTAGTCCTAGGGTTCTGTGTGTCCTTTTTTTTTTTTTTTTTTGTATAGTTTTTTAGCGCTTGTTATCATGGGTGGATTTGTTTTTTGGTTTGGTTGTTCCCTTCTTTCTTTCTTTCTTTTTTTTATTATTTTTCAATTTTTGTTACTTTTAATAATATTTTTTATGTTAATAACTTTATTTTATTTTATTTATTTTTTTCTCCCTTTTCTTCTGAGCTGTGTTGCTGACAGTGTCTTGGTGCTGTGGCTGGGTATAAAGCCTGTGCCTCTGAGGTGGGAGAGCCAAGTTCAAGACATTGGTCCACAAGGGACCTCTGGGCTCCACATAATATCAAATGGAGAAAGCTCTACCAGAGGTCTCCATCTCAGTGCCAAGACCCAGCTCCACTCAATGACCAGCAAGCTACAGTGCTGGACACCTAATGCCAAACAACTAGCAAGACAGGAACACAACCTCACCCATTAACACAGAGGCTGTCTAAAACCATAATAAGGTCACAGACACCCCAAAACACACTACTGGATGCCGTCCTGCCCACCAGAAAGATAAGATCCAGCCTCATCCTCCAGAATACAGGCACTTGTCCCCTCCAAAAGGAAGACTACATAAGCCACTGAACCAACCTAAACCACTGGGTGCAGACACCAAAAACAATGGGAACTACTAACCTGCAGCCTGTGAACAGCAGACCCCAAACATAGTAAGTTAAGCAAAATGAGAAGACAGAGAAACACACAGCAGATGAAGGAGCAAGGTAAAAACCCACCACACCAAACAAATGAAGAGGAAATAGGCAGCCTACCAGAAAAAGAATTCAGAGTAATGATAGTAAATATGATCCAAAATCTTGGAAATAGAATGGAGAATATACAAGAAACGTTTAACAAGGACCTAGAAGAACTGAAGAGCAAACAAACAATGATGAACAAGACAATAAATGAAATTAAAAATTCTCTAGAAGGAATCAATAGCAGAATAACGGAGGCAGAAGAATGGAAAAGTGACCTGGGAGATAAAAGAGTGGAAATAACTACTGTAGAGCAGAATAAGGAAAAGAGAATGAAAAGAACTGAGGACAGTCACAGAGAACTCTGGGACAACATTAAATGCACCAACATTCAAATTATAGGAGTCCCAGAAGAAGAAGAGAAAAAAAAAGGGACTGAGAAAATATTTGAAGAGATTATACATGAAAACATCCTGAATATGGGAAAGGAAATAGTCAATCAAGTCCAGGAAGCATAGAGAGTCCCAACAGGATAAATCCAAGGAGAAACATGCCAAGACACATATTAATCAAACTATCAAAAATTAAATACAAAGAAGAAATATTAAAAGCAGCAAGGGAAAAACAACAAATAACATACAAGGGAATCCCCATAAGGTTAAAAGCTGATCTTTCAGCAGAAACTCTGTAAGCCAAAAGGGAGTGGCAGAACATATTTAGGGTGATGAAAGGGAAAAAACCTACAACCAAGATTACTCTACACAACAAGGATCTCATTCAGATTCAACAGAGAAATTAAAAGCTTTACAGACAAGCGAAAGCTAAGAGAATTCAGCACCAACAAACCAGGTTTACAACAAATACTAAAGGAAATTCTCTAAGCAGGAAACACAAGAGAAGGAAAAGACCTACAAAAACAAACAAACAAAAAATAAGAAAATGGTAATAGGAACATATATATCAGTAATTACCTTAAATGTAAATGGATTAAATGCTCCAACCAAAAGACATAGACAGGCTGAATGGATACAAAAACAAGACCAGTATATATGCTGTCTACAAGAGACCCACTTTAGACCTAGGGACACATATAGACTGAAAATGAGGGGATGGAAAAAGATATTCCATGCAAATGGAAATCAGAAGGATGCTGGAGTAGCAATTCTCATATCAGACAAAATAGACTTTAAAATAAAGATTATTACAAGAGACAAAGAATGACACTACATAATGATTAAGGGATCAATCTAAGAAGAAGATAGAACAATTGTAAATATTTCTGCACCCAATATAGAAGTACTTCAATACATAAGGCAAATGCTAACTGCCATAAAAGGGGAAATTGACAGTAACACAATCATAGTAGGGGACTTTAACACCCCACTTTCACCAATGGACACATCATCCAAAATGAAAATAAATAAGGAAACACAAGCTTTAAAGGATACATTAAAAAAGATGGACTTAATTGATCTCTATCAGATATTCCAATCAAAAACAACAGAATACACTTTCTTCTCAAGTGCTCATGGAACATTCTCCAGGATAGATCATATCTTGGATTACAAATCAAGCCTTGGTAAATTTAAGAAAACTGAAATTGCATCAAGTACCTTTTCCAACCACAACGCTATGAGACTAGATAGCAATTACAGGAAAGATCTGCAAAAAATACAAACACATGGAGGCTAAACAATACACTACTCAATAACCAAGAGATCACTGAAGAAATCAAAGAGGAAATCAAAAAATACCTAGAAACAAACGCAATGAAAACACAATGACCCAAAACCTATGGGATGCAGCAAAAGCAGTTCTAAGAGGGAAGTTTATAGCAATACAATCCTACCTCAAGAAAGAAGAAACGTCTCAAATAAACAACCTAACCATACACCTAAAGCAATTAGAGAAAGAAGAACAAAAGATCCCAAAGTTAGCAGAAGGAAAGAAATCATAAAGATCAGATCAGAAATAAATGAAAAAGATATGAAGGAAACAATAGCAAAGATCAATAAAACTAAAAGCTGGTTCTTTGAGAAGTTAAACAAAATTGATAAACCATTAGCCAGACTCATCAAGAAAAAAGGGAGAGGACTCAAATAACTAGAAGTAGAAATGAAAAAGGAGAGGTAACAACTGACACTGCAGAAATACAAAGGATCATGAGAGATTACTACAAGCAACTCTATGCCAATAAAATGGACAACCTGGAAGAAATGGACAAATTCTTAGAAAAGCACAACCTTCTGAGACTGAACCAGGAATAAATAGAAAATATAAACAGACCAATCACATGCATGAAATTGAGACTGTGATTAAAAATCTTCCAAACAAAAAAGCCCAGGATCAGATGGCTTCAAGGTGAACTCTATGAAACATTTAGAGAAGAGCTAACACCTATCCTTCTCAAACTCTTCCAAAATATAGCAGAGGGAGGAACACTCCCAGACTCATTCTACGAGGCCACCATCACCCTGATACCATAACCAGACAAAGATGTCACAATGAAAACTACAGGCCAATATCACTGATGAACCTAGACGCAAAATTCCTCAACAAAATCCTAGCAAACAGAATCCAACAGCACATTAAAAGGATCATACACAATGATTAATTGGGGTTTATCCCAGGAATGCAAGAATTGCTCAATATACACAAATCAATCAATGCGGTACACCATATTAACAAATTGAAGGAGAAAAACCATATGATCTTCTCAGTAGATGCAGAAAAAGCTTTTGGCAAAATTCAACACCCATTTATGATAAAAAAAAAAAACAACCCTCCAGAAAGTAGGCATAGAGTTAACTTACCTCAACATAATAAAGGTTATATATGACAAACCCACAGCCAACATCGTTTTCAATGGTGAAAAACTGAAACCATTTCCACTAAAATCAGGAATAAGACAAGGTTGCCCACTCTCACCACTATAATTCAGCATAGTTTTGGAAGTTTTAGCCACAGAATTCAGAGAAGAAAAAGAAATAAAAGGAATCTAAATCAGAAAAGAAGTAAAGCTGTCACTGTTTGCAGATGACATGATACTATACATAGAGAATCCTAAAGGCGCTACAAGAAAGCTACTAGAGCTAATCAAGGAATATGGTAAAGTAGCAGGATACAAAATTAATGCACAGAAATCTCTTGCATTCCTATACACTAATGATGAAAAATCTGAAAGAGAAATTAAGGAAACACTCCCATTTACCATTGCAACTAAAAGAATAAAATACCTAGGAATATACGTACCTAAGGAGACAATAAATGCTGGAAAGGGTGTGGAGAAAAGGGAATACTCTTGCACTGTTGGTGGGAATGTAAATTGATACAGCCACTATGGAGAACAGTATGGAGGTTCCTTATAAAACTAAAAATAGGGCTACCATACAACCCAGCAATCCCACTACTGGGCATATACCCTGAGACAACCATAATTCAAAAAGAGTCATGTACCACAATGTTCATTGAAGCTCTATTTACAATAGCCAGGACATGAAAGCAACCTAAGTGTCCATCAACAGATGAATGGATTAAGAAGATGTGACACATATATACAATGGAATATTACTCAGCCGTAAAAAGAAATGAAATTGAGTTATTTGTAGTGAGGTGGATGGACCTAGAGTCTGTCATACAGAGTGAAGTAAGTCAGAAAGAGAGAAACAAATACCGTATGTTAACACATATATATGGAATCTAAATAAAAGAAGGTTATGAAGAACCTAAGGGCAGGACAGGAATAAAGACGCAGATGTAGAGAACAGACTTGAGGACATGGAGAGGGGTAAGGGTAAGCTGGGATGAAGTGAGAGAGTGGCATGGACTTATATATACTATCAAATGTAAAACAGATAGCTAGTGGGAAGCAGCCGCATAGCACAGGGAGATCAGCTCAGTGCTTTGTGACCACCTAGAGGGTTGGGATAGGGAGGGTGGGAGGGAGATGCAAGAGGGAGATATGGGGATATATGTATATGTATAGCTGATTCACTTTGCTATAAAGCAGAAACTAACACACCATTGTAAAGCAATTATACTCCAATAAAGATGTTTAAAAAAATTACCATAACCAAGATAATGGATTTATTCACCTTCACTCAAAAGTATCCTTGTGACCATGGCAATCCTTTTCTCTTGTCCCTCTCCAGGATAGAAGAACCACTGCTTTGACTATAAAATTATTATATTAACAAGGACTTACTTATTTAAAATTCAATTAGTCATTGGCATTGAGAGTTGACCTAAGGTTTCTCTAGTTCAAAGAGAAATGAGTAATCTATAGTTGGAGGCAAGAATAATGATAGGAATCAAATATAAACAATATTTATTTGAATATATATTGTACTCACAGCTATGGATTGCTGAGTAATAACGTGAAAAGACTGGGTTAGGGTGATAGTTTCTATAAAATAGACAAGTGTTGGGGAAAGGAAGCCATCACCAAATATAGGGTATCAGACAAACCCCTCATTTTCCTAGGACTGGCTCTGACTGTAGCAATCTCTACATTGTTGTGGTCAAAATCAGGTGTGTGCCGTTTGCTCATTATAACTGAAAGTTATTACCATTGAGAAACATCTGGCATAATTTGTTTTTCATGTGATTCACTGGCTGTGTTTTAGAGCTACTAATGAGGAAGAAAACAGTCAATTTATGGACAATTTCTTTTGCCCTCTTAACTTTTTGTGCTCTGCATGAATCAACCACAATATTGTTAATTCCCCTTAGGGGTTCCCTCCCTATCAACAATTCAAGAATTTAAGAGACACATGCCAGGTAAAGCTTTAAGAGTTCATAATATCGAAGGCCATTACAAGAGCCATTTTATATTCACCTAATAGGCACAGAAGTGAGAGTAAAAAGGAGATTCATTTAACTTTTCATAATCTCAAGGAAAAGACAACTAAAACATCCTTTTTATCGTGACTGTGAAATCCTTTAGAGTACCTTGAAGCAGTAGCAGCATGTTAAAAAAAAAAATGTTATTTTCAAGAAGGTTGTACTCAGTGTGAATAAGTGACATGGGGTTTGTTGTTTTCAGTGTCCTCAAGCAGTCACACTGTTAGAGCTTAATCATTTCTGTTTACAATGCCTTATCATAATGTGAGAATATTTTTCTGCCTGTGACTCTAGGAATGTAATTAAAAATGTTATTGCAATGTAAGAAAGAAAACAAAAATCATAAAGTCCCCTTGCCTTTTATTTTATTTACTTTCAATTTTTAGATCCGAAGTATCATACGTTGGTTGTTATTAACTTTTAATCCTTGATCTTTCTGTTGTAATGTTAGAGGGAAAAAGTAGAAATAAATGTTGTAGATAAGTCTGGCTTAAATACTTTCAATAACAGTAAGCTTATGTCTACTTAACACATATTTTTATGAATAATTATTTGAAATTATCTGTAGTAGATTAAACGGCATCACCCCAAGATATGTCTATCCAGAACCTCAGAATGCGATCTTATTTGGAATAAAGCCCTGTGCAGATATAATTAAGGTAAGGATCTCAAAATGAGATCATCTTGGATTAGGGTGGGTTCTAAATCCAATGACAAGTGTTTTTATAAGAGGCCAAAAAAAGAGAATACGGAAGCACCAAGAGAAGGTTTGTGAAGATGGAGACAGAGACTGGAGCTATGCTGTCACAGCCGAACAACCTTTGGAGACACCAAAACCTGGAAGAGGCAGGAAAGTTTCTCCTGTAGAGGTTTTAGATGGAGGGGGGGGCCTGCCAACCCCTTGATTTCAGACTTTTGGCTCCAGAACTTTGAAAGAATAAATTTCTGTTGTTTTCAGCCATCAAAAAAAAAAAAAAAAAGAAGAGCATAATATTATTGACTCTCAGATAACTAAGGAGAATCAAATCAGGACTGTAGGTTGCTAATTAGATCAAGACTAACTCTTTGAGACCTTGATATTTCTGTATCAGAGAAGTCTAGTATCAGACTGAATGAATAACGTCTAAAAGTCAAGATATTAGAGACAGCCCTGCAAAATGGCTCCAGATTGGTTTAGAGGAAGTCTGAGATAAATTCAAATCCTTATGTTAACTTCCTACAGGTTAAGTAACATCCTTAAGGCAGAAAGTTTTACACCTTATTAAGAACTTTGTAGCTTGGGAAATTTTATTGGGAAAAAAAATTTAGTATACTTTATTTTCAAGTCACTCAAGTTATGATGGGTGCAATATTAGACCAAATAGTGAAAAATAGAATATCTTTCACTTTCAGTTTTAGAGCTTGGTGAGACCATAGACATAAAATGAAACAGGGCATAGAATTTGACAGGATTTATTCAAAGTCAAAAAGCTAATTACTGTCAAGATAGCCTCCTTTTACATAATATAGGTACATTAACAAATCTTGATTATGACATAGACATGGCCTTTTTCTGAAGAATTTGAAAATAATTTGAGAATAAGTCTTAAAAGAACAGAGAGCTAGAAACTAGCCTCAAAAATAATTTTTTTTAGAGTTCATGCTCATGCCTAGATTTCGTTCCTAAAATTTCTCATGCTTTGTTTCTCCATATTATATATGAAAATGAGTCACTTCTCTCGAAAGTTAGTTAATCTGCCAGAGTAATAGTTATGTTGGTTTGTCTCTATTTTCTCCTTATAAAGTCACTGTCACAGTGCTTACATGTTTCCTTATAAATCATTTCCTGATCTCAGAATTGAGTAGGGCTTGTTGTTCTTGAACTTTGGTTCAGGATCTAAAAAGGAGTTTCAGGATGCGTATGATTTTTAAGTTAAAGTTCATTGTATCTTTAAGACCCATCATATATCTAGGCTTATTATTTTAACAAATGCTTAAAATTTTAGAAAATAGAGATCATAACTTTACAACGTTTCCTATAAGTATTAAGAAAGAACCTGACATTGGATTATTTCTGTTATTGTCTAAGTTTTATTTCTTCAGCTTAAATAAACTTTATAATCTCTTTCCAATCTGAGAGTCTCTCAGATGTTTCAATCTGACATTGTAATTTGTATCCTTATTGTGACCCAACAATATAAAGCTTCTAGCTTTAAGAAAGACAGTTTTAAAAGTCCAATATGACTTCTTCCGATCAGAATTTAAAGATATTAAAGATTTCCCCAACCTAAGATATGTAAATCAATAAAACGAAGAAAAATTTTTCTTGACCTTGTGAAAAGAACTATGTCAGGATGACTGAGATGTGACATGAGAGCCTCCACATTTGCTGCTCATGTGGGGCTTCTGCTGAACCCTGTAAATTAAAGCTGATAAGTAATTGCTGAGAACTAGACTTTGCCTAGCCTAAGAAAACATAACTTTCCCTAGTAATAAATGAGATGCATTCCATAAATCAATCATATGTAAAGAAAAATTTTCCCTCCAATCCAAATTCTTGGTGAACAACTTGTGTAAGCCTGCATTAACTTCCCACTTTTTCCTATTAAACGCCCTTACCCATTTTCTTCTGATGGGACACCATTCTGATTTTCTCCAGAAACTTTGATCCTTGAATTGCAATTCTACGACCCCATATAAACTACCTCTTTGCCTTTTTATAGTTTGCAATCCTTTCAGCTGACATTTTTGGTGTCAGAAGTGGGATGCAAAGCGCTCTTCCCCCCATCTCTGAAGCTGATGTAGATCTGAGCAAGGTACCTGTGTGAGTCCATTGTGCTCTGTCACATCCCTTGTTGCTCTGGACCTGGGTCATAAGTTCTCTTGGTCCAGGACCTCCTTCCTTGGTTGAGGTTTAGGTCATTATTCTCGGTGTCTTTTATTTGATCAATCACATGAGAGATTGCTCTCTTTTGGTGAGTGTGCTATAATGGGATGTTTACAGTCTAAGACTGTTATGAGGGAGGATTATCGCCTATCTGGGACTCCTGCTGGGTACAGGTACAAAAAGTATGGGGCTGCCTCTTGTGCTTACCTAGGTAAATGACAATGATATAACAGAGATGACATAAAATTGCACTGGCTACAATAGGGAACTTTTGAAATTCCAAAATTGGTCTTTTCTGTGTGTGCATAATTAGAAGCTAAAAGGTCTGAAACTAAACAAATAGAGTGGGAAACCTATTACTGAAGTCTCCCAATGAACTCATGAAACCCAAAAGGTCTGTGAATCTAAAATTGCTTCACTGCATTTGGCACCATGGGGCTCCAGGGACCCAAGTAGTCATACCACTTCTATGCCTTGTCCTCACTGGGGCAGACGCAAGAGCTCCAAGTCAGCCTCAGAACAAGACTCCTGTGGGTGGACCACACACAGAGGTGGGGATAAAACCAAAGCTGAACCCCAGGAATGGGGTGACTAATGAAGAAGATTAAAAATCTTTACATCAGATGTACAAGCTGCAGATTAAATCCCCGCGATCAGCTAGATAGACCCTGCGTCTATGGAATATCTGAGTAGAAAATGAATGTTCCTACAAATGAAAATGGTCTAGCTATGGCAGCTGTGGACTTTGGGGACAAGTGCAGGCAGGAATTGGGCAGGATTGGACTCTGAGTGGTGTCCACAGGGCCCTCAGCAAGTCCAGAGACCAGCCCAGAGGCAGAAGAGAGCCTCTTGGGGAGGTGGAGGTGGGCTGTGGCTCATGGCTTGTGCAAGAACACTTACAGCTGAGAACCCAGGGAAACATAATTATTACTAATAATTTGATTATGTTTTGTTTCATTCTGTTTTTGGTTCTGGCATTTTTTCTTTGTTGTTGTTGTTGTTTTAGTATTTTTTTCTTCTATTTAGTCTTTTGGGATCTTCATGTTTTATAACATATTTTTTTATTTATATTTCTATTTTTACTTTGCTTTTCTGTTGTTCTGTGATCTTTTCCCTTACCTTTTTTCTTCTTCTTTTTCTTTAATATAATTTTAATTTTTTTTTTATATTTCCATTTCTATTATACTTTTCTGTTGCTCTGTGTCTTTTCCCATTTTATTTTAGTCATTTTTATCAGTTTGTTCTGTTTCCTTGCTTTATTCTTCAGTTGGCACATTGCTTTGGTTTGTTTTTAGGTTTTCTGTTTTTCTTAGTTCTGATTCTAATTGTTTGATTTCGTTTTTTGGGTTCCTCTGTTTGTCTGGTTGTTCTCTTGCTTTTTGTTTTAATTGGTTCTGTTTTTGTTTCTTTTGCATGTGCGTTTCCTTGTTTCTCTTTTTGTTTGTTTGATTTTTTCTTTTTCAATTTATTTTATTTATTTATTTTTCATTGCGTTGGGTCTTCATTGCTGCATGTGAACTCTCTCTAGTTGTGGCAAGCAGGGGCTACTCTTCGTTGTGGTGTGCTTCTCATTATGGTGGCTTCTCTTGTTGCAGAGCACATGCTCTAGGCATGCAGGCTTCAGTAGTGTGGCACGAGGGCTCAGTAGTTGTGGCTCACTGACTCTAGAGCACAGGATCAGTAGTTGTGGTGCATGGGCTTAATTGCTCTGTGACATGTGGCATCTTCCCGGACCAGGGCTCGAACATGTGTCCCCTGCATTGACAGGTGGATACTTAACCACTGCACCACCAGGGAATTCCCTGTTGGTTTGATATTGTTTTTATCATTTCTCTGGGGTTTTGTTTGTCTTTTTTTTTTTTCCTTCTTTAGTATATATGTTTTATATATATATATATATTTATTTATTTATTTATATTTATATTTATATTTCTACTGTCCTTTTATGTTGTTCTGTCTTTTTTCCCCTTTCTCCTTTTCTTTATTCTATCATTTTTGTCAATCTGTTTTGTTTCTTTGCTTCATTCTTCAGTAGGCACTCTGCTTTGGTTTGGTTTTATGGGTTTTGTGGTTTTGTTAGTTTTCTTTTAAATTCTTTGATTTCGTTCTTGGGTTCTTTTGTTTGTCTGTTATTCTCTTGCTTTTTGTTTCATTTGCTTCTGTTTTTGTTGCTTTTGTGTGTGTGTGTGTGTTTCCTTGTTTCTGTTTTTGTTTGTTTGATTTTATTTTTACCATTTGTCTGGGGTTTCGTTAGTACTTATTTATCTATTTTTTTAATTTCCTTTATTGCTGGGACGAGCAACTTGCATGGTCTTGGTTCCTCGACATGAAGTCGTGCCTGAGGCTCTGAGGTGGGAACACAGAGTCCAGAACGCTGCACCACTAGAGACTTCCATGCCCCAGGGAAGATTAAACACCAATAGCTCTCACAGAGGTCTGGATCTGAATCTAAGACCCAGCTCCACCCAACTGCCTGCAACTCCCAGTTCTGGACGCCTCACACCAAACAACAAACAAGACAGGAACACAAACCTGCCCATGAAGACACACACTGCATAAAGTCATACTAAGGTCACAGACACCCCAAAACTCACAACCTGACATGGCCCTGCTCATCAGAAGGAAATGACTCAGCTCCACCCACCAGAACTCAGACACCAGTTCCTCCAATCAGGAAGCCTACACAAGACATTGGATAAACTGCACCACCAGGGCAGAGAACAGAAGCAAGAGGAACTATGACTCTGCAGCCTAGGGAAAAAAAGAACTAAAATACTGTAAATTAGTCAAAGTGAGAAGACAGAGAAATATCTTGCAGGCAAAAGAGCAAGATAAAAACCCACAAGACCAAATAAAAGAAGAGGAAATAGGCAAACTGCCTGAAAGATTTCAGAGTAATGATAGAAAAGATGATCCAAAATCTTGGAAATAGAATAGAGAAAATAGAAGAAATGTTTAATGAGGAACTAGAAGAACTAAAGAACAAACAAACAGTAATGAACAACATAATAACTGAAATTAAAACTACACTAGAAGGAATCAATAACAGAATAACTGAGACAGAAGAACGGATAAGTGAGCTGGACAATAGCATGGTGGAAATAACTGCCACATGGCAGAATAAAGAAAAAAGAATGAAAAGAAGGGAGGACAGTCTTGAGACTTCTGGGACAACATTAAGTGCACCAGCAATCAAATTATAGGCATCCCAAGGAGAAACACGTGGAGGCACATATTAATCAAACTAACAAAAATTAAACACAAAGAAAAAATATTAAAAGCAGCAAGGGAAAAGCAACAAATAACATACAAGGGTATCCCCATAAGGTTAATAACTGATATTTCAACAGAAACTCTGCAGGCCAGAAGGGAATAGCAGGATATATTTAAAGCGATGAAAGGGAAAAACCTACACCCAAGATTACTCTACCCAGCAAGGATCTCATTCAGATTTGATGGAGAAATCAAAAGCTTTACACACAAGCAAAAGTTAAGAGAATTCAACACTACCAAACCAGCTTTACAACAAATGATAAAAGAACTTCACTAGGCAGGAAGCACAAGAGAAGGAAAAGACCTACAAAAACAAACCCAAAAAAATTAAGAAAATGGTAATAGCAACATACATATCAATAATTACCCTAAATGTAAATGGATTAAATGCTCCAACCAAAAGACACAGACTAGTTGAATGTATACAGAAACAAGACCCAGATATATGCTGTTTTCAAGAGACCCACGTCAGACTTAGGGACACATACAGACTGAAAGTGAGGGGATGGAAAAAGATATTCCATGCAAATGGAAATCAAAAGAAAGCTGAAGTAGCAATACTCATATAAGACAAAATAGACTTTAAAGTAAAGACTATTACAAAAGACAAGGAAGGACACTACATAATGATCAAGGGATCAATCCAAGAAGAAGATATTTATAGCTGTAATTAACTAGGCACCCAACAAGGAGCACCTCAATACATAAAGCAAATGCCAACAGCCATAAAAGTGGAAATCGACAGTAACACAAAAGTAGTGGGGAATTTTAACACCCCACTTACACCAATGGACAGGTCATCCAAACTGAAAATAAATAAAGCAACACAAGCTTTAAATGAAACATTAGAACAGATTAACTTAATCGATATTTGTAGGATATTCCATCCAAAAACAACAGAATACACTTTCTTCTCTAGTGCACACAGAACATTCTCCAGAATAAATCACATCTTGGATCACAAATCAAGTTTTGGTAAGTTCAAGAAAACTGAAATGGTATCAAGCATATTTTCTGACCACAATGCTATGAAACTAGATATTAATTACAGTAAAAAAATTATCAAAAATACAAACACATGGAGGCTAAACAAGGTGCTACTAAACAACCAAGAGATCACTGAAGAAATCAAAAAGTACCTAGAAATAAATGACAATGAAAACACAATGACCCAAAATCTATGGGGTGCAACAAAAGCAGTTGTAAGAGGGAAGTTTATAGCAATACAACACTACCTCAGAAAACAAGAAAAATCTCAAATAAACAACCTAACCTTACACTTCAAGCAATGAGAGAAAGAAGAATTTAAAAAAAACCCAAAATTAGCAGAAAGAAAGAAATCATAAAGATCAGATCAGAAATAAATAAAAAAGAAATGAAGACAACAATAGCAAAGATCAATAAAATTAAAAGCTCATTCTTTAGAAGATAAACAAAATCGAAAAACCATTTGCAAGACTCATCAAGAAAAAAAGGAAGAAGACTCAAATCTACAGAATTAGACATGAAAAAGGAGAAGTAACAACTGACACTGCAGGATCATGAGAGACTACTACAAGCAACTATATGCCAATAAAATGGACAACCTGGAGGAAATGGACAAATTCTTAGAAAACTACAACCTTCCAAGACTGACCAGGACAAAATAGAAAACATGAACAGACCAGTCACAAACACTGAAATTGAAACTGTGATTTAAAATCTTCCAACAAAAAAAAGCCCAGGGTCAGATGGCTTCACAGGCGAATTCTATCAAACATTTACAGAAGAGCTAACGCCTATCCTTCTTAAACTCTTCCAAAATATAGCAGAGGGAGAAACATTCCCAAACTCATTCTATGAGGCCACCATCACAATGATACCAAAACCAGAAAAAGATGTCACAAAAAAGGAAAATTACAGGCCAATATCACTGATGAACATAGATGCAAAAATCCTCAACAAAATACAAGCAAACAGAATCCAAGAGCACATTAAAAGGATCATACACCATGATCAAGTGGGGTTTATCTCAGTAATGCAAGGATTCTTCAGTAGAGCAAATCAATCAATGTGATACACCTTATTAACAAATTGAAGGATAAAAATCTTGTGATCATCTCAATAGATGCAGAAAAAATTTTTGACAAAATTCAACACCCATTTATGATAAAAACTCTCCAGAAAGTGGGCATAGAGGGAACTTGCCTCAACATAATAAAAGCCATATATAACAAAACACAGCCAAGATCATTCTCAATGGTGAAAAACTGAAAGCATTTCCTCTATGATCAGGAAGAAGACAAGGGTGCCCACTCTCACCACCATTATTCAACATAGTTTTGGAATTTTTAGCCATGGCAATCAGAGAAGAAAAAGAAATAAAAGGAATCTAAATTGGAAAAGAATTTAAACTGTTACTGTTTGCAGATGACATGATACTATACATAGAAAGTCCTGAAGATGTCACCAGAAAACTATTAGGGCTAATCAATGAATTTGGTAAAGTAGCAAGTTACAAAATCAATGCACAAAAATCTCTTGCATTCCTATACACTAATGATGAAAAATCTGAAAGAGAAATTAAGGAAACACTCCCATTTACCTAAGAATAAAATACCTAAGAATAAACCTACCTAAGGAGGCAAAAGACCTGTATGCAGAAAACTATGAGACACTGATGAAAGAAATCAAATGTGATAGAAATAGATGGAGAGATATGCCATGTTCTTGGATTGGAAGAATCAACATTGTGAAAATGACTATACTACCCAAAGCAATCTACAGATTCATTGCAATCCCTATCAGACTACCAATGACATTTTTCACAGAACTAGAACAAAAAATTTCACAATTTGTATGGAAACACAAAAGACCCCAAATAGCCAAAACAATCTTGAGAAAGAAAATCGGAGCTCAGAAATCAGGCTCCCTGACTTCAGACTATACTACAAAGTTACAGTAATCAAGGCAGTATGGTACTGGCACAAAAACAGAAATATAGATCAGTGGATCAGGGTAGAAAGTCCAGAGATAAACTGTTGCACATATGGGCACCTTATCTTTGACAAAGGAGGCAAGAATATACAATGGAAAAAAGACAGCCTCTTCAATAAGTGGTGCTGGGAAAACTGAACAACTACATGTAAAAGAATGAAATTAGAACACTTCCTAACACCACACACACAAATAAGCTCAAAATGCTCAAAATGCATTGAAGATGTAAATGTAAGGACAGACACTATAAATCTCTTAGAGGAAAATATAGGCAGAACACTCTGTGACATAAATCACAGGAAGATCCTTTTTGACCTACCTCCTAGAGTAATGGAAATAAAAATAAAAATAATGAAATGGGACCTAATGAAACTTAAAAGCTTTTGCACAGCAAAGGAAACCATAAACAAGATGAAAAGACAACCCTCAGAATGGAAGAAAATATTTGTAAATGAAGCAACTGACAAAGGATTAATCTCCAAAATATACAAGCAGCTCATGCAGCTCAATATCAAAAAAAACAAATAGCTGAATCTAAAAATGGGTGGAAGACCTAAACAGACATTTCTTCAAAGAAGACATACAGATTGCCAACAAACCCATGAAAAGATGCTCAACATCACTAATCATTAGAGAATTGCAAATCAAAACCACAATGAGGTATCACCTCACACCAGTTAAAATGGCCATCATGAAAAAAATCTAGAAACAGTAAATGCTGGAGAGGGTGTGGAGAAAAGGGAACCCTCCTGCAGTGTTGGTGGGAATGCCACTATGGAGAACAGTATGGAGGTTCCTTAAAAAACTAAAAATAGAGCCACCATACGACCCCGCAATCCCTCTACTGGGCATATACCCTGAGAAAACCATAATTCAAAAAGATACATGTACCACAATGTTCATTGCAGCACTATTTACAATAGCCAGGACATGGAAGCAACCTAAATGTCCATTGACAGATGAATGGATAAAGAAGATGTGGCACATATATACAATGGAATATTACTCAGCCATGAAAAGTAACACAATTGAGTTATTTGTAGTGAGGTGGTTGGACCTAGAGTCTGTCATACATTGTGAAGTAAGTCAGAAAGAGAAAAACATATACCATAAAAACATATACCATATAGCATAAATGTATGCTAATGCATATATATGGAATCTAAAAAAAAAACGGTACTGATGAACCTACTGGCCAGACAGGAATAAAGACACAGACGTAGAGAACGGACTTGAGGACACAAGGTGGGAAGGGGAAGCTGGGATGATGTGAGAGAGTAGCACTGACATATATACACTACCAAATGTCAAATGGATGGCTAGTGTGAAGCTGCTGCATAACACTGGGAGATTAACTCGATGCTTTGTGATGACCTAGAGGGGTGGGATAGGAAGGGTGGGAGGGAGGCTCAAGAGGGAGGGGGTATGGGGATATATGTATACATATAGCTGATTCACTTTGTTGTATAGCAGAAAGTAACACAACATTGTAAAGCAATTATACTCCAATAAAGATGAGAAAAAAAATAAAAAATAAATTAAATACATAAAACTGCTTCACTTCAGGATACTGTTTCTAAGCTTATTACTGCAAATAACGATCTATGCTCTCATGTAGATACTCTGGGAATGGGTCAAGAGGCCTCTTCTTCCCCTCCTTCTCCTTGGGCTCCTACTTACCCAGAACTTGCTAAGCTACCATTTTATGTCTCTTTTATCCTTTTTCTTTTGACAGTGCCGCTCAGCATGTGGGAACTTAGTTCACCAACCAGGGATCAAACCCGTGCCCCCTGCAGTGGAAGCACAGAGTCTTAGCCACTGGACCGCCAGGGAATTCCCAATGCCATTTTATCTTTCTTATTCTCCTCTTCCTCCTCCAAAATCTCTCTACCTTATAGCTTCCCGGAAAAACCTTTCCCTTTTTCACTACTTAGAATCCTGATGGTACCCGCTATCTGGTAGAATATAGGCCTTGATCTCCTGCAGAATTATGCGTCATAGTTAAGGAATTTCCCAAGGCCACTGAGGACCACTTCTGCTTTTCAGAAGGACTTAACCTTGTGATACAAACCTATGATCCAGGATTCTCTGACTTGTATCACCTATTGAGCATTTTAATCAGAGAACACCAAGCCAGACACTGGCAAACTACTGCTGCCTGGTTTCACCCTTTAGATGATATCCATAGAAAGAACATCAGTGCAGTGAGACAAGCTTCTCAGTTAGCTTGAGCCCTTCATGAAGAAATTCCTTGGGCTTTTCTCATTCCATTGACTGAGGAAAAATTCAGACTCTACACATACACCTGAGGAAACTGTTCATGCTTATCATTCATGCCTACAGATAGTATTCTGGGAAAACTCTGCTACTTGCTGGGGCAAACAATGCTCAAATCCTCTTTAATTCAATCTTTGTTGGGAGATTAGATGAGAAACTTGGATTGCTGATGAAATGGGCACAATTAAATTGGAAAACAATGGCCTCTCCTGATCTGGTCAATTTGGGTAATCAGCTGTCTATAACAATCAAATGTACAGAAAAACTTAGGACCACTAATATGGATTTACAGCTGCAGCAAATGGAAAGACTGAAATTCTCAAGGGCCCCTACCAGGATCCAAGTTCCTGCCACTATTATAAGCTGCCAGGAAGGGGAATTAACCAAAGTTAAAAAGAAGGCCTTATCATCAGCCCAAAGCCCCTTGTTCTGACCCTTTTTAGGATATCTGGAAAGTGTCTGACACTGAAACACTGAAAAGTGTCTCCCTTTCATACATACTCATGAATAGGGATGCTCTGAGGAAAGTATTGGGGTCTTACCAATATTCCCACTAACACCATGGGGAGAATTGGACTTTTTTCAAAGGACCCAATGCTATTACTGCTCTTGTAGACACAGGAGTAACTTTGTCTGTCTTGAACCCCACCAGCTTCAAGATCCTCCCTTCCTCAGAGTACAGAAACGGTACAAATGGTGGGAGTTTCCAACACAGATGTGAAGGTAAGAAAATCCCCTTTGCTTTCTGAGATAGGGTCTTTTCAGGGAACTCACCAGTTCCTTCTTTTTCTTTCTGTACTTTTTGGGCTGAGACCTCCTGCAAATATTACAAGCTATTATTTCCTTTTCCCCAAAAGGGGAAATACACTTACAAGTCCTTGACCGCTTGAGGTCTACTTCTAACTCTAGTCCTAATATTGAGATCCCCATCCTTGCTGCTGTCTTGTCAATTCTCAATCACAAGGATTTCCTAGATTCTGTTCCTCCTAACCTATGGTTCACCTCTTCAAATGACGTAGGACACATTTATTCAGCCCCACCAATTAAGATCCAGGTGGACCCTAATAAACCTTTGCCTCACTTCTGAGACCTGAGGCCCTAGAAGAAATTTGTCCTGTTGCCAAGGCACACCTCCAAAAGGGCCTCATAATTTCATGACCCAGTCCCTGTAACACATCAGTCCTTCCCGTACACAAGCTTCACGATCGAGTTTGGCGTTTTGTTCAAGATTTTTGAACCACAAAAAAATATAGTCATACCACATCTCCCTGTGGTCCCCAACCGTCATACCATTTTCAAGTTAATCCCTCCAAACACATAGGCCTTTACGGTCAAACATTTATGTAGTACTTTCTTCAGCATTTCTATACATCCATATAATCAGTATTTGCTTGTTTACCTTTATGTGGGTAGGATGTCACTTTACTTTATGCCTCAGGGCTACATGGAAAGCCCCACTTATTTTTCACAGATATTGAAACAAGACTTGGCCAATGTAAATTTTGCCCACAGCTCTACTTTACTCCAATATGTTGACAAACTTTTGTTATACCTCAGGGATAGCCTACACCTCCTCACTTACTAACACACAATAGACATAAAGTCTCAAGGGATAAGCTCCAATTTGTTCAAACCAAGGTAAGATACTAGGCTTTCATAGGGACAAAAGAGCCATTCTGTTCTTTCTGCAGTCACTCAAGAAACCATATTGAGAGTACTGATAAAGTGACAGCTGGGGAAAACAATACTTTTGGAAACCTTCTCCCACAGTAGCAGCCAAAATATGTCAGAGGTGTCAGATCTGATCTAAGTATAACCCAGAAAAGCTTATTCATACTCCTCAAGGCCACTTTCCTTGGCTTCCAGGTCCCTTTGCTATCTGGCAACTGGATTTTATCCAGCTGTCTTCCTTTCAAGGATACAAATATGTTCTGATGATGGTTTGCATGTATTCCCATTGTGTGGAATCCTTTCCTTGCAGATGAGCCACTGCCCTTGCAGTGACCAAAATATGGTTGGAAAGGATTATTCCTACTTGGGGAATTCCCTTGTAGTTACATAATGTTAAAGGTACCCATTTCACTGGACAAATTTCAAATGCTGTTTGTGAAATCTGGCCTATTCTACAACATTTCCACTGTGCCTATCAGCCTCAATCTTCTGGTCTAGTGGAAAGAACCAATGTCATTATCAAAACTCAATTGGCAAAACTCTCTGAGGCCTTCAGTCTTTTTTGGCCTAAATTGCCACTCATAGTTCTGTTAAGCTTAAGATCTACACATTTTGGAAAGCAAACTGTCACCTTTAAAAAAAATTACTAGAAACCCATGATTTTTGACTGAGGGTTGGATGAGCTCCTTTTAGTCAATGGAGACCTTTACTTTATTGTTAAAATCTCATTAAGGCTGTAAAGAAAAATGAGAACTTGGTTGAAAAGTCCTTCCACAGTGGGTTCTCAGGAGACCTTCATATAAAACACCACAATTTACAACCAGGGGACCCTGTGTATTGGAAAAGATATCTTGTAAAGGACTCCTTACAGCCCAGATGGAAGAGACCTCATCAGGTACTTTCAACCAACCTCTGTGCTGCTAAACATAAAAGCATTGCATCTTAGACATTTCCCATTAAAAAAAAGGCTTCCCTACCTGAGTGGGCCTCTGAAACAGCTAGAGACCTAAAGCTGAAGCTGACCAAGAAGTGAAGAAGATGGCACCTGATGCAGACGGCTCTTCCAAGACTCTGAACCAGGCCAGTACTCTGCATGATCCCCACTGATTAAATCTCTCTCATACCTTTGTTCTAATTGCTGTCATCATGGAGCTGCTATATCTTCTTCATTATATAATAACTGATGATACATCAACTTGCCACTCTCCTTCTTATATTCCTTTTTATAGACAAAATTTTCAAAGACTGAAAATTTTTGTGAATGGATTTATGCCTGGAATGAAAGTTTAGAGGAAGTGACTCTGGTCTTTTAGTCCTTTGAGTTTGCCTATGACAGACTGGATAATTGAAGTTCTGGGACTCTTCCTTGTAGCTACAGGTTTATTAATGCTCCTTGTCCTACGACATACAGTGGGCATCTTCTGTTAAAATGCTCTTTTCCCTACGACATGCAGTGGGCATCCTCTTTTGGTGGTAATTCTATGAAAACCATTGATCTTGCCTTAACTCTGCTGTGAATAAGCCCCTGGCTACAATTCTTGGCCATTTAATTGATCTGTTCAGCTTGGGATTATTTCACTAACCAAGGCCAGGAGCCATCCTTACTCCCCTTTATATTAAAATGGCTGAATTTCCTTAGGATAGTTCTTTCACTAGAGTTATGTTATTATTATCTCTCTTAATATCCATCCAGACCCCGTATGCCTGGGAAAAATAATGCCTTTTTCTGCATTTCCTGAAGACTAGTCACTGGAGGAAATCTAACAGATGGTTGGATACTCCAT
The DNA here is from genome assembly GCF_028564815.1 of Eubalaena glacialis. Taxonomy (NCBI): domain Eukaryota; kingdom Metazoa; phylum Chordata; class Mammalia; order Artiodactyla; family Balaenidae; genus Eubalaena; species Eubalaena glacialis. Next base: position 36,521,873 of record NC_083731.1, on the reverse strand, counting down.
CAGTGCCCCAGATCACTCACTGAATACTGGGATCCTTGGCTGCCTTCAATCTTGCTGTCATACCTCCACTATGTCTTATTCAGAATTCATCTGCTATCCCAGCATACCCTGTTAATTTACTCTAATGCACAGCTCCCTTTCCTTGTTTGATCAATAGAACCAGAAACACACCCATCCCCCACCCTCGCAACAATTCTCTAGAAATATTTGTTCCAACGGGACCCTGCAATTACCTGGAAACATTGGATTCAGCTTCCAAACACCTACCTTTACCTCACTGTGTAACAGCAAAACATATTCTTATGATAAGCCTTTTGTATTCCAACAAGAACGTCTTCTAGGCTACTCAAATAAAACAGACCCATGATTTAATTTCACCTTTGACACCTCCTTTCCCTGTGCTCCACCTGGCTATGTCTTTATTTGTGGTTGGAATACTGCCCCCAGGTGATGTGCTCTGTGGTGGTACATTATTCTGGTTCCCTCCAGAATCTGTGATTCTCGGTTTGCAATTCTAAGACCCCAAATAAATTGCCTTTTTATTTCTTTACAGTTTGTGGTCCTTTCAGTTAAAAACCTCATGAATTACTAAAGCCATAGCTATTCCTCTCTACTTCTTTTCACAACCATATGTCTTGAAGGTATTGTCTGAACTCTTCTTAATCCCTGACCCCGAATGCTCCTCAATCCATTGCAGTCTTACTTCTCCAACAACCCATCTAACGAAACTGCTTTTGCCAAGGCATTAGTGTCTTTTCTTCTGGCTTTATTTAGTTTTCACTTTCATTTCTTAATTGCAAAGAAGTGGCCAACATGCATTCCTATCCCTGTGCTGAACAATTCTGGCCTAAACATCATTTACTTTCCCTGTTCCAAACAACCTGAGACAAAGCATATTTTCCTATTTTTGTGCTAAACAATATCGGGATTGGGCAGAAATAACAGCTCGTGGACTAGGACATAGTTACTTCTGGAAGATTAGACTGTGAATTAACTTTAAAAAAGCTAAAACTCCCCAAGTTACCCATCTGTTTTCACTTTAAGATGCCTATCTATGTGCCAATCCAAAGCCATTACATCATAAATTCTGCACATTGCCAAGCAGCCCCCAGGCTTCACTGCCTCCCTGGTTCAAATAACATATCATGTGTTATAAATTCCTATCTGATCTGATACTTTCTTCAACATTTAATACCCTTCAACTCAATCTTTAATTCTAGGCATACCAATTAATTCCACTTCCTACAATATATCACACTTCTTTCTACACTTTCACACACATATTTTTTCTTTACCTGAAACTTTCACAACACATTGACATTCTCTTGAATAACTTTACTCCTTCAGAGATCAGTTTAAATATCACTTCTTTCAGAAAGATGTCTTTTACTCTTCATAGCTTGGAGGGTTGTGGTTTACCCTGATATGTTAACTCCCTAGTATGATTTAAATATATCTCTGGCATACAGAATATTTTAGGAGTCCAATAACTATTTGTGGAATAAATTAGTTAATTTAATTTAATTTTTTTTTATAGAACACAAGAATATATTTTTGGTAAAGGAATTTATATCTCAAAACCTAACAGAGTGCCTGGCACACAAAGGGTAGTTGGTAAATGTTTGTGATTTGCTATTGTTGAATTTTGAATAGCTTCCAGAGCTCAGGAGAAAAAAAGCATACGTAACTACTATAACCAGAATAAATACTCTCAGGCATTCTCTCACAGTGCATTTCTGTATATTGTGAAAATACTAAAGAGTAAACTAAATATACTGCAGTAAATACTTTATTTTGATACATTTATTTCAAACAAGGGATGCTAAGACTAGATCCCAGCATTATTATTATTTCTTTAATATCAGTGACTAAGAGTAGAACTAAAATGTAGAACTAACATGTAGAACTAAAATGTAGTAGAACTAAAATGGCAAGATAAATTTGCAAGAAATGTTTTGTTTCTCTTGAGAGATGAGTTAGCTTTTGTTTTGAGAGAATAATTTTAAAAACATTTCTACAATATCAAATGAAATAAATACCTATGCATAGTTCTCGGGCAAGACCTGAAAGTAGTGAAAGATGCCTTTATTTAAGTGAAAAAAAAAAAAAAAACTGTTTTAGCCCTGCAAATTTAGTATACACTGCAGAAAATGTATATCACTTTATATTATCTTTTCATTTGGGAAATATTTATTTTAACTTTTAAAAATATTTCTTAGTGAAAAGTTAAAAATTTGTTATTTTCCTCCTTTTGTACATTGCTTAACTATTTTATATGAAGCACATTTATTTCAATTTTAAAACCATAAATGCATTATTACAAACAATATTGAAGATCAAAAACTGACCAAAAATTCTCAGAAAATAAAATATAATATTACATATGTATTTAATCTCAAAAGTCCTCCACTCACAGTTAATGTTTTATTATTTTAAAAAAAAAGAAAGAAAGAAAGAAAAGGGAAAACATTTAAATAAATTAATTAATTTTAAAAATCAACTTTGTATTATTATAACACTAGAGAATGAAACATCATCATCATATATTGGTATGGAAAAGTAAACTAGTGTTCAAAATAAATGTCTGGTTATTTTAAACACACTAATTTTCAAATCTTCCAATTATCCCCAAAAGAGAGGCTCAGATGCAGGAAACATAATGGATGAAGTTCAAGCACCAGGTGCTACTATTTAGAAACAAGAAAAATGAATATAGTTATTAATGTTGCTTCTGGGTACAATTTTCTTTTATAAGATAACTGGAATTTTAAGCAAGACTTTTTATCAGAAGTATTGAAACACACACACACACACACACACACACACACACACACACACATACACACATTGGTAAGACAGAACAATAAAAAAAGAGAAATAAATTATGAGCCAGGGAAAAAGTACATATGTTCGAGACTCCATCCATCACTGAATTCTGAATCTCAATTAATTTGCCTGTAAAACAGAATTACCATTAATAAAGTTTCTCATAAGATGGTTTGTGGAAATAAATAAAACATACATTTAAATTTGCTTTGTCACTTAAGCTCTTAAGTCAATTTCCAAAAAAAAAATACCAAATGTGGAAATGTAACCAATAGTATTTGTGAAATAAAAAGAGAACTTTTATGAACTAGATGCATATCAGTACAGTGCAACATGTTGCTTGAAGATGTATACCTACTTTAAATAATAAATAGATATATAAAATATAAACAAAACAAATAATACATTTGTGGTTTTCCTGTTAAACTTTTAAATGCCTAATCCATACATATATCTATTTTAAATTAAAAGTATTTTTTAAATGTTTGAAATAACAAAAGTAAAATATTTTTAAAAACATTAAATTCAAAATAAGAAAAATTGTGTTTGAGGTCATGATGATAATGGTTGACAAATAAACCACATTTAGATACTGAAAATCCTCAACACAAAAAAAAGGGAAAAACTGAGAAGAAAGGCAACTTAGAGAGAAAGACTCATGCAGTACGAAATGCTATAAAATTCTGAAAGTGCTTCTAATATGAAATGCAGTTGGAAATTGACATATTAATGATTAAATAATGCAAGTTCTGCTTTCAGAAGATATACCACACACCAAAAATATTACAGTAGGGGCTTCCCTGGTGGTGCAGTGGTTGAGAATCTGCCTGCCGATGCAGGGGACACAGGTTCGAGCCCTGGTCTGGGAAGATCCCACATGCCGCAGAGCAACTAGGCCCGTGAGCCACAACTACTGAGCCTGCGCGTCTGGAGCCTGTGCTCCGCAACAAGAGAGGCCACGATAGTGAGAGGCCCGTGCACCGCGATGAAGACTGGCCCCCGCCTGCCGCAACTGGAGAAAGCCCTCGCACAGAAAGGAAGACCCAACGCAGCCAAAAATTAAAAAAAATTAAATAAATTAAAAAAAAATTACAATAATGTGCTAATTTGTATAGACAGGTACCCGGGAAAAAAACAGTAGTAAAAGATTCAGAAGGTATCAGATTAAGGTTGACCTGGGTAAAATGAATTTATATGGTTTCAGAGGATTCAGAGGAGTGGCTGTAACATCTATTATGGGCTAATGGAAGTCTGAATTAATAGAAATCCTAGAACCTGTAATGCCAACATTTCCCAGTCATATTGTAGAAGAAAGAAAATTGCTTATGAATATATCATTCCATATTATTTATATCATTTCATATAAATGCTTATATGGAATGATACAGCCCATCTATCATGGTCAACCTGTTTAACCATAACTATTGGATGGCCTAGGGAACATTCTTTTCACCATCAAGAAATTTACTGACAAGGAGACAAATAGCATATTTTAAAATTCTCTGGTAAGTAAACTATAGGTTCTGATGACACAAATTGAGCTCTTTGAAGTCAATGGCAATAGTGTACTAGATGATGGTACCTAAGTATCCGAAACAATATGGTTCTATTGTCATATACCACTGACAGTTGTCCAATCAAGCTTGCCACTTGTTTTGGTAAATAAGGTTTTATTGGAACACAGCCACACCTGTTAGATTATGTATTGTCTATGGCTACTTTCCTGCCACCACAGCAAAGTCGAGTATTTTGCCTCCTGGAGCCAAAATAATGTTTACTATCTTGCCCTTTATACAAAAAATTTGCTGGTCCCTATTATGATCATGGGAATGGAGGAGTGATTAGTAGATTTTAGTTGCCTAAAAACATCTCTGGAAGAAACAAGTTTATTATAAGGTGTGAATTGGATAGTCCACTAAGTTATTATTTGGTCTATTTAATCAGAAAGAGTGATTTCTTTTGTGAGCAATTTGAGTTTAATCATCACGGTAGGATTTTTATGTTCTCTGCCAAAGTTACTTTATTTAAATTATTTCAGAGATTCAGAGCTTTTTCACCGATTATAAGACTGTTTTTTGAGAAATGACCCTGAAAAACTGCTACAAATCTGAAATGGAAATTTTTATCCATGTTTTCCCCAGACATTAGGCCCTAGACACTAGAAAATGAAAAATATCAAAATATTTAAGTAGTTTTTAAATGTTCTCCCTGAATTTAAGCAAGCACCTCACAACGCTTAAAAACTACCATATCCACGAGAAAGAAAGGAAGCCTCTGAAAACCAAGTAATAAATTGTGTACTTGCCAAAGTCCATATCCTGGTGTGTTTACTGGGCTGATGGATTCAACCTGCAGTAAGCAAGAACTTTGATCACCTCGATATCCCATAAAACACTGCATATTTCCACGACATCTGTGATATTATGGTCATTGGATCGGGTGGGTAGATAACAGTAAGTGTGTTAGATGTCTTACTTGCCAGAGGATAGGAGAAAAATCCTGCAAAATTTAAGGGACATGTCACATTGATGAAATTCTAGGGGGGTACAGTAGTTGGAGCATGTTAAGAAATTACCTTTAAAGTGAAAGACCTTAAGTGATTCACCTTGTACCACCTGTCACTAAGAAAAAGGCACAAAGTTTGATTTTCCCTTTTGTTGGAGATATAACACAAAATTTAGGTGTTCTTTACCCATGAATTTGCCAATAATCTCACAAGTTTACCAGCTTTGGATGAAACCCAGGGCAAGAGAGAGGTCTGCTGCAGGTTCAAGCTGTTGAACAAGCTGTTCTGCTCTGGGAATCATATTACTCAGAAGATCAAATAGTGGTAGAAGTGTCTGTGGCTGATAGGAATACTACAGGGAGCCTGTGGCCAGCACAATCAGAGAATTATAGCCCAGAAAGACTTTGTGAGCAAAAGCATAATTCTTCTTCCAAGGAACATTCTCTATTTGAGAACCATCACCTGGTTTACTATTGGGTCATAGAAGAGACTGAATGCTGACTAGGAGACAACTATGATCTTACTAGCCCATTATGATTTACAAAATCATAATGGATGGTGTGTTTATTAACATTCTATTATTATATAGAAATGGTATATATGAGAATGGGCCTCAGTAGTTTCAGAAGGAAATTGCATACACTTGTGGCTCACACTCCCTGGTAACTATTTCTGCTGTTTTATCACTTCTACCTCAATCAGTACCTAGGACCTTATATTAATTTTCTATTGCTAGTAACAACCACAAATGTATCAGCTTTAAACAATCCAATTCCCATGTATCAAAAGTCAAGACATGGCTTGGGTCCTCTGATCAGGGTCTTAGAAAATAGCAGTCAAGATGTTGGTCAGGCTACCTTATTGTCTCAAGGTTCAACTAGGGAAGAATCTGCATTCAAGCCCACTCAGGGTGTTGCCAAAATTCACTTCCATGTGTTTGTAGAACTGTGGCTTCTTGGTAACTGTCATCTGGATGATGCCCTCATCTCCCAGGTCCTCAAGTCTTAGAGGACACCCTCAACTCTTAAAGGCCACCCACAAGTTTCATAGGTCATCTCAGTTCTTTCCCACATGGGCCTCCTCAATGGCTGCTTTCTTCATCAAGTCAGCACAGAAGAACTCTAAATTCTAATTGGAAGATGGCATCTTATATAACATAACATAAATACTGGAGTGTTGATGCATAATCTTTGCTATTATTGTATTGGTTAGAATCAAGTCACAGGTCATTTCCATACTCAAGGGGAGGCTGATATACAAGAGTATAGTTATCAGAAGGCAGGGATCACTGATGATTGTCTCAGTCTATATGTACCACAGACTTCATGAGGAGGAACCTATGACCAGCTACCAGGAAAGGTAAAATCATAGATCTGTTTTATGGATGAGTTTGACATGTGTGGTCTCTGCATTTATTACACTAATAATACGTGGAATTTTTGCTTACAATTATTAAAATTTTAGACAATAAAAGTTTGGCAATCTTATTTTCAAATGTAAATTTTCCCCTGACTAACTAAGGCTTCTAATGCCACTGAATCAACAGGCAAGAGGTTACTCTATTGGTCAGGGTGATTAGTCCCAGTTACTAAGGAAAAACTGGGTTGCTTGTAAAATGTGGTTAATGAGAACTATGTCTGGAAACAAGGAGACTGACTGAGGTGCCACTTAGCAATCTTATATCCAGGAATAAAGATCAGTGGAGAATTGTGACAACCCATTCAATACAGGAGCAGTAAGGACTCAAAACCTTCAGCAACGAAGGTTTGGCCTACCCCACCAGGTAAATAACTCTGACAAAATTCAGAAGATAAGATGTATATGGAACAGTTGGGGGGACACAAGAAGTTAGGATTAATAACCTAGGTCATTTACCAGCCACAGAATTCACCTTCTTTCACTTTCCTTGTAGGGACATTGTGAAGATACAATGGTTAGGTATGTCACAGGTTTGGTAGGACATTGATCCCATTGAAGATATTCACACTTCATCGTTAATGATTGGAAACAAATTCTGTTTTGGCCATTATCAAACATCAAAATACATATATAACTAAACTAAATATAATCATACTGATCAATGTTATTTATGATGGTATAAAATTCCAAAGGGAAACATCTTCTAGAAAAAAAAAATTATGTTTTAAATAACAGTTAAATCTTTAGTGGTAATTCAGCATGCTTTAAATATTCAGGTTTTAGGAAAAAAATATTCCTAAAATATAAAAGCCATTGTTGGTGTTTCAGCCCAGAATTTTTTTTTTTTTCTTTTTCTAAATGATAAAGGTTTACAAACAAAATTTTCCTCCAGTTATCAGGCTTCTGACTATATTTATAATAATAATTAAAATTTTAAAATAGTAATGATAATAACAGCTCACCTATATTAAGCATGTATAATGTACCAGGTATTTTTTAAAGTGATCTACATATTTGATCTACAACTCTTTTATTCCCATCCTATAGGTTTGAAAACTAATACAAGGAGAACTAAAGTATCTTGTACAAGGAGTTAGACATGAAAGCTTTCAAAAACTATATGAGAGACCCATTCTGAAAGAATTTCTCTAGGATGTACTCAAGTACAAGTTTAAATAACTTAGATTACAAAAGATTATACAAAATGATCATCAAAATGCCAGTAAAAATGATTAATTGTGACAACATAAATAATTATTAAATAATAGTATACCTTTTATAATAAATAATAGCACATAAAATCCATGGAAGTCTTAGAAATTGAATTTGGGTGATAAAAATGAAATTAGGCAAATATTGCTATCATATCTTGGGAGAAAATATAAAAAATTATAAATGTATACATTGATATAAAAAGTTAAAGATATGTGGTGAAATGCTAAACTTAAATCTAAAATCACTAGACTAGATATATATAGCATCCTAACAAGTAAAGAACTTAGCCTTCTCCCATTCCACACCAAAAAAAAATATATGAATTTGATCCATTCAACAGAAGGCAGGAATTTTTTTTTTTAATTACAGAAGTCATGGTAAATAAAAAACACAAAATAGAACATCAAGAATGATTAAAAATATTATATTCAACAGAGTAAATTAGAACAAATATGGGTATAGACATAGACCTAAAAATAGAACTAGGCATGCACTTGCAACTACACCCAAAACTTAACCTACATCTATACCTAGACCAATATCTACACATACACAAACACATGGCTATGCCAATTATTGATTAATGTAGTTACTGAGATACATGTAAAGCAAAAGGACATTAAAAAGTTGAAATTACAGAAATGGAAAAGCATTTATGAGGCAAATAGTAACAAAATAAAGAGATGCTAGTATCTCTACTATCAGACGCACAGAATTTATGGCAAGAACCATTAATGAAGACAAAGAGGAATAAAAACAATCTCTCTGGGGAAATCATAAACATGAAAGCAGCTAAAATAATTAAAAATGGATAACACCAAAATTTCTAGAATTTTAAAACATTAAGACCACAAAGTGGGATGTTTAAAAATGTTTCTCCCCAAAACTAATAAAATAAGAAGAAAAAAGAATATATAGACAAGTTGCATCATATCATTAGTGAGATTGATTTAATAAATATATAAAGAACTTTGGGCCAACCAAAATTATGTCTTCTCACTCAAGTTTACAATTTCATTAAGAACTGCTTTGTATTACATAACAAATAAATGACACTAAGCACATTCTCTGATCACAGTGTGAAAACACTAGAAATTAAGAAGAAAATATAGCTAAAATGTTCATCCCCTAAAAAATTTTAAATATATAGTTTAAATAATTATTGAACTAAGAAGAAATCACAGATGACAGTAAAAATTATTTTAAAATAAATTACTTTTAGAATGCTTATATATGGAATTTAAAATGTCACACATTTTAAAGGTAAATGTAAATGTACCTTTAAAATTTGAGGTAAATGTAGTCTTGTATATATTTATTAAAAATAAGATAATGATAATAGTGAATATTAACAAATTTTAAGTTCTAACATTAAATAATTGGAAAAAGAATGAGAAAATAAAACCAAATAAAATTGAAAAAAAATCAGTAAAGATAAAAACAGCTTACAGAAACAAATTTTAAAAATCAATAAAAAATAGAAGCCAGTATCTTAATAAGATGGATAAAAACAGGAAAACAATTGGCAAGTATGGTGAAAAAAAAAATATTATCAGACAAGATAGAAATAGAAAATATAAAAGAGAAAACAGAATAAATGTTATATGATGACCAGTAGGAAGAGGTATATTTAATCATTTGTTTAGCCATTTATTTTGGAGAAAGTTATGAAATAATTCAGATAAATTTTAAAGTTTAATAAAAATGGCTAATAATCTAAGAAATTAGTATGTAGGAAGTATTACTTAAAAGAAAACCCAATTAATCAAAAAATAATTGAATAAAAGAAAATTTTTCTTAAATATTTACCTTATATGAACATACCAAACCTAGATAATTTAACTTATGAATTCTGCAACCATTTAAGGACCAGAGAGGTCAAATGTTATGCAAAATTTTCTCTTTCAGTAAAAACAAATATGGAAAACCTTCTATTTCATTTTGAGTTTAGTATAATTGGATTCCAACTACAAAGGGCAGAACAAGAGAAGGCAAGTATAAGCTAAATCTCATTTATTCAACTTTGTATTTGGAAAAGAATATATCATGCTAAGTTTGGATTATGACAAGATTGCATGAATGTTTAATCATTAGGAAGTCCATATATGTAACAGATCACATTGGTAGATTTTAAAACAAACACGTATCACAAAACCACCTCAGTAGATCCTGAAAACAAAAACTATTTGATAAAGTGCACTACTCATTAAATTCGTTGAATTAATATCTACCAGAAAACTAGAGCACCCATTATACTTAAGTTTTAAAAACATCTGAAAATACAGCTAAAGTCAGCAACAGAGGAAAGGTGTGTGTTATCTGAGAGAAATAACAAGCCAGAAATAATGGCAGAATCACAGAAAATCAAAACACTCATAAATGAAAATTTTAAACAACTCTAGGTAAATATATCTGATAACTCAGATGAAAATAACAATTTTCAAGGATGATATAATTTGATAACGCTAACCCTAGAAAACCAATTTACATAGTAGATATAGAGACATTTTCTCCAAAACTATTTCCCACAAATGTTCCTGGTCTAGACAATGTTATGGACAATTCAAAACATTCAAAAATTAAATTCTTAAGATAAAATAAAATACAATTAATACGGTCTTAAAATACTACAAATATATAAAATAACCTACTTAAATAATAAGTCTACTTAAAATATATAAAATATATTACAAATATATAAAATAGCATACTTAAATAATAAGCCTACTTAAAATAATAAGCCTACTTAAAATATATAAAATGTATATTTAAATACACACACATACAACACACAAAATCATAAGAGAATAACTGAATATAAAGAGAATTACACCATTTTCTTGAATAAAAAGTTTAATAGTATACTGATGTCAATTTCAGTATTCCACCATACTTTATTATAGAGTTAAGCTGATTTTCCAGTTCATCTGAAGTTAGCCAAGGTAATTTTGAAAAAGAATAAAGTGATACATACACCAATATACGTATAAAATGCTGTGAGAGTAAAGTAATTAAAATAGTCCCAGGCATAGTCAGACAAGAAGCTAGAATAGAGAGAAAATGATGGAATTATGTATACAAGGGAACCCAATCATAATAAGTTGGCTGTTCAAATCAGTGACAGGCTGTAGTCATGGCAAAGGAGATGTTATCAGACTTGACCTCTGAAACAGGTATAAAATCAGACCAAATGCTCAAGGTAACTATTTTCACATGTGGACAATAGACAGTGTTGGACCGCAGTCTCTTTTGGAGGGAAAACATACAAGATGAGCTGTGCTCTAGCTCTCTGCCTAAGGGTAATTTTTCAACTGTGGAGTTTAAGGTGGAGCTTAAGCACTTTGGCCCCATTAAGCTGAGGGGTTATAAACTGGAGTTTGGGCTAGTAAAACAGTAAAATTTATGGGCTAGGGCACTGGAAAGGAGGGCTGAATCCAGAGGTGTGGGTGGGAAGTGTTGTGTTGAGAAGTATGTGGGATGATTCTCTATAGATCCTTGGCTCAAGTTTGGGCTGCACATGTTCAGGCTGAGACTTCAGGAGGCCTAGCAGAGAGTGGCTGCCTCAGGGCTAAGAGCAGAGATTCTTGTGGTCACATAGGACTGGGAGCACTGCCATTGGAGTTTTGGTTCAACCAGAGCAGGAGTGATTGTAGTACCTGGCGTTCCTCTGAGGCACCAGAAAGATCACATCTTAGGAGTAAGAACCACAATAGAGTAAGAGATATTCTATGCCCAATGATATCAAGACAGGCTACCAGTAAAATAACTGCTTGACAGAACACTCTTTAAAAGAAGGCAACATAATGTATACTCCTTATTACACAAATACAATGTCCATCATACATTTAAGTATTTGTAAATATGCAAAGAAGAAAAATATGCCAAGAAATCGTGAAAAAAAGCAGTCAGTAGAAAAGGGCTATAAAGTGACCCAGATGTTTGAATAGGAGAGGATGCCTTTAAATAAGCTATTATAATATGTTTAGGGAATTAAAGTAAATTATAATCTCAATGCATGAAGAGATTTGAGAAATGGAATCTAACAGAAAAAAAAATTCTAGAAGTAAAAAGCACAATATCTAAAATAAGTGAGGCAGGTGATTGGAGTTGGCAAAAGAAAGCATCAGTGACAATCAGAAAGGAAAATAATTTTGAAAAATTGAAGAAATCCTCAATAAAGTGTAGGAAAATATCAAGTAATCTACCTTACTGAAATTGGAATCTAAGAAGACAATATGAGAGAGAATGAGACAGAGAAAATAATTAAAGAAACAGTGGTTAAAATGTTCCCAAATTTGACAAGTACTTAATCTATAGATCCAAAAAATCTCAGTGAACCCCAAGCAGGATAAATATAAAATAAATCCCAAGTAGGCACACCAAATCAGTGACAAAAGTTTAGATTATTCAACAAATAATCTTGGAACAACTTGCTTTACATTAAAAATAACTCAGTATATTGTATAGTACATGATTTATAGCCATTATCTTATAATAACTTTTAATGGAGTATAATCTATAAAAATACTGAGTACTATGCTATACACCTGAAACCAATGTAATATTGTAAATAAACTATACTTCAATAAAATTTTTTTTAATTTTAAAATAAATATTGAAAAAGTAAAAAATAAAACAAAATAAAATAACTCAGGTCACTACCTGATGTCATAAAATTCAGATACGTTAAAATGCTAAGCATAAAAAGCAGAACTATTAACAGAAGAAAAGTTAGTGGAGAGCTTCTGTATATGTACTTATATATATACTTTTATATGGTTTGAGGGGTTGCATTCTTAAGCAAGCCATGAATTCCAGATATCTTAAAGGGAAAAGGACAACAGAAATATTTTAATGATCTTTATGAGGGAAAATTCCATAAACACATTTAAGTACTAGCCACACACTTGGAGAAATTATTTAACTTGTATAACATACAAAGGAATGATAACCAATTTTCAAAGCACTTCTAAAAAAAACAATAAAAAAGAAAAATGGACAAAACATATTTTTATTCAATTCGAGAGAGAAAAAAAAATCACAAATAGAAAACATATGTGAAAATAAACTCAAAGATAAATAGCAATTATCAGCACCAAAATTATAATAAAATGTTTTGCACATAGTACTGGAAACATTTTAAAGTATTGACAATCAAGTAATATGTAAGCTTTGCCTGGAAGCATGATAAGAGCATTTCTTGATGAATAAGGGAACTAATAAAATTTCAAGGGGAAAAAATGAAAGAGTCAGAGAAAAGTGGATGCTATGTTCAGATAGGAGGAAGCGATCCAGTGCACTTAGATGTCTATGGAGGTTTGTTGAGAGTAGAGGCTGAAAATCTTTCGAATGACATATTAGAGAGATTAGAAACTATCTTTTAAGCTACATCTAATGAGGTGTGTTTCATGAAATACTTTTATCATGAGATCAAAATAGAGATGATCAATTTGAAGACAACGCTGCATTCACTGCCTCCCTTTAGAGATTCATATTACACTTAAAAATAAGAAAGGATATGAAAAGAAATAAAATGAGCTTAATTTTTTTTAGCTCTATTCTCCCAAATACATTTATCTTTGAGATAATATTTAATTTTTGTTATATTTGTTTATTTTTCAAGGAGAGTGGCACAAAGGTTAAGCCATATTAATATTTTATGGAACTTGAGCACCACAGAACATTTTGGAAAGAGCTATTTCAAGTAATTAGCCATTTAAAATCTGGGGAGTGAGATAATTGTATATATGGATTAGAAAGAGGGGAGATTGCCGACAGGGAGACTATTGTAGTAATCAAGGGGAAAAGTTATACAGACCTGGACTAGATAAGATTTAATACAGGGAGTGTTAAGAGAAAGGGCATGGATTGGGGAAACATAATGGAGGTAAAAACCTACAAAACCCAAAGGTCAATACATGCATTTGGGAAAACCCATTTTTAGGTATTAAATCATATTCAATAGCTTTTATACATGGATACTATTTCATACATACTTATTATAACTTTAACCTGGGATCTACCTTTAAGGCCGAATAATGGCCAATACATGGTGTATGTTATAAGTTTTAAACCATTATTCTAAATAGAAATTTATTACCCAATGATTGGTTAATGGAAATGGGATTCCAGAAATTAGAGGGTGGAAATAGAACCAAAGTACAGGAATGGTGAAACTATTACTGTGTAGAGCTGACAGATAGGAAAACGTAGGAACAGAAAATAAAGACTCACATGACAAATGGCAACATGAAAACTTCTGACTAACCCATGAAACGGTAGGCATCCAAAATTATGTTGCTTTAAGTTTTGTCCTGGACCTCTCTTTGGTCATAGAAAAGCTTTTAGAGGGTTACAACTTGGCTGTATGTAATTGTGTCCTCATTTGAGGATATTAAAATTACTAGTTTTTATCTCATCAACCTTCTTTTCAAGTTCATGTTTTCTTTGTTTTATTATTATCTTTGCTGGTGATTTAATGCAATTAATAACTTTAATATTATCTATCTATTTCAGCATAACATTTCTATGTGCACCAAGATCTTACAAGGCATATTCAAAACTATCCAATTGTTCTTAAAGAAAAAAAATCATAGTGATAATGTCTCTGTTAAAATGTTATAATTGTTTTCCACTTTTTATTTCTCAAATAATTTTATTATATGAAATAAAATAATATGCTGGGGTAAACAAAATCAAAGTTAGTGTACTAGCTAAAAATACTGTTAACTAAGAAACACTAAATTTGGTAATCACTTTGATACTTACATTTATAATTAAAAATGTTGCAAATACATTTTATTTCATTACTTTTGCATCAATACATATTCCAAATATTTTCAAGTAGGGAAGAAAGGACAGTTAATGTAATGTCTTACTTAGAAAATAATTTCCTGTTATGCAGGTTTTTAGAGTGATAATGTGATTGCAAAAGCCTTTGAAATTAAGAGGCGTATCTATGCCTTAATGTATCTGCAATATATCTTCCTTAAGAAGTTATAAAATTAATTACTAAATCAATATATCATATGGTGTCCTATGTATATTTTCAATATTTTTGAGAAAAGAAATCCAGAGAAATATTCTACATACAAATTTACTAGATAACTGAAGCTAGAAATTAAATTGAGCTCATTTTTTTTTTCAGACATGGCAAATAAAAGTGGTAATGTCTATATTATTAAAAAATGTATGTCTATTCTCCAGAATAATGCAAAATAAACGTATACTCGCTCTCTCTCTCTCTCTCTCTCTCTCTCTATATATATATATATATATATACATACATATATATATAAATTTAAATTAGATGGTTGTTAAACAGACTTAGGGCAAAAAAAAATTTATTTCCAAAATAAATAACCAAAATGATTTGGTTAATTTTAGAAGTACAAATTCTAAAGAGAATTTGAGAATTAGAGACTTTGCATGAGCAATAATAAAAAGTACAGAGATTGTTTTACTAAAGATGAATTTATTAAAATTAACATATCTGTTTAAAATATTTAGATAAAAGTTTTAGTCTACTATTAGTCATATGCAAAATTTAAACAAATTATATGTTTTAGTGATTAAAAATAAATGTTTTGCTTATTATAATTTGATTAAAATATTTTACATTTTATATGAAAAAATACCTGAGAGTAGCAAGGAAATTTATACAAAAGAATAATAATTAAGGGGGTATTGCTTTATTGGTATCAGAATAGTCTCTCAATCTGTTCCAATGAAATCAACATAGTATTGACATATGTTAGTAATAAATAATAGAAATCCATAAATATATGCCAGTATTTACTAATATATTAGAAAATTGGGAAATAAAAGGATTACATATTAAATACTCAGGCACTAATGACTAGTAACTGGAAGACCTAAAGAAAGGTACTCATAGTGTCTTGATGAATTAAATTTAAAGAAAAAAAAAGATTACTTAAAAAAATTGAGGGCTTCCCTGGTGGCGCAGTGGCTGGGAGTCCGCCTGCCAATGCAGGGGACACGGGTTCGAGCCCTGGTCCCGGAAGATCCCACATGCCGCGGAACGGCTGGGCCCGTGAGCCACAATTGCTGAGCCTGCGCGTCTAGAGCCTGTGCTCCGCAACAGGAGAGGCCCGCGCACTGCGATGAAGAGTGGCCCCCACTTGCCACAACTGGAGAGGGCCCTCGCATAGAAACGAGGACCGAACACAGCCATAAATAAATAAAAATTAAAAAAAAAAAAAAAAAAAATTGAGAAAACACATCAACAATTAGGATTTGGGAAATCTTCATCAAGACTGAAAGCACAAAAGAGGAAGATAATTTCTATGCATTGTTTTTAAGCAATTTCAGAACACTAATGGTTCTGTTTTCAAAGCAGAACTGAATTGCTGCCTTTGAGAATACCATAACTTAAGAAAGAAATTTTAACATCTAACATAATACAGAAAATGTATTCAAAGACATAGTTTTTTGCTGTTTTTTTGTTTGTTTTTTGTTTTTGTTCTACTGATTCAGTTATATATAAATATAAATAATAATATATACATATTATTTTTCATTATAGGTTAATATATAATATTGAGTATAGTTCCCTGTGCTAAAAAAAAAAAAAAAGAATTGTGACAGATGTTGTGTGTTAGCTGTTCTTTCTTTGACATATGTGTTATATTTGAATGTTAGAACAGCAAGTTTAAAATCAAACATTCTATGATTGACAGAAAAAAAAAGTTATGAAGATAATTTTAATAGTTCCCATATATCCCACACCAAGTTTTCCCTGTTGTTAATATCTCTCAATATTTTGGTTTATTAGTTACAATTAATGAACCAATAGTAATACATTATACAAATAAGTCCATGCTTTATTCAGATATACTTAGTTTTTTCCTAATGTCCTTCTTCTGCTCCAGGATCCTATCCATGATACCCCATCACATTTAGTCAATGCTTCTTTTTAGGCTCCTTCTGGTTGACAGTGTTTCAGACTTTCCTTGTTTTGGATAGCCTTGACAGTTTTGAGGAGTGATCCTCAGGTATTTTGTATGACACCATATATTGGAATTTGATTCTTTTCTCATGGATAGACTAGGATTATCAGTTTTGGGGAGAAAGATCACAGAGTTAAAGTCACATAAAATCAAAGGTAAATACCAAAAACATGGAATTACTCTTGATATCAATCAGGACCAGCTGGCTGAGGAAGTGTTTCCTTATTGTATAGTTATGCTTTATTCCTCCCTGATGATTTAATTTTAACTTTGATTGGCAGCTGTGCTTATTTTCACAAGACCAGGTAGATACCAAAAATCTACCATTATGATACATAGAGTGTGTTTCTCCTCTTGTTAGAAAAGGGAAAGCTTGGCAAGCCTATCAACTTTATTATTCCCTTAGCTTGACTGTTGTCTTCAGGTGGATGACGTTCAAGTAATGCTTATATGACTGGACAATATTATCTTGTCATCGGTGGGTGAATAAGGCACTACTATTCTATGTGTATGCTCATTACCACTTTGAGCAGCCCAAACAAAACACTCATATGCAAAACAATTGAGGATCATGTGGTAGCTTCAATCTCTTCTCTAGAGAATTAATTTAATAAATCCAAATTTTATTTTACAAAGGGGAGCAGTTTTAAAGACTTTAGCATAGTTGGACTTTTAGTAAGCAAACAAGTTCTATTATATTAAAAAGTAAATACATAAAAGATGGAACTTCACAATCTAACCTTTAAGACAAGCTTTAACCCATCCACTTATAGACATTTTTTAATCTTTGAGAATGGTCTCACTTGAATTTTTTTTTAATCTTTATTACACTGAACCTTCTCACTTCTTCCAGACACATCCTTTTAACTCCCTGACCTCCAGTCACCAAGATCTAGCTTCAGCATTTTTTCTAGAATCTTTACTCCTGTTTTTAAACAATAGAGTCTCAATTTTCCCATTATGAAAAATGCATTTGTGCTGGCTAAAGGCAGCAGAAGATTTTTGTTCAAAACTGGAAGTGGGGCAGAAAACTTAGGGTGACTGTCAAATTCAGAATATAGTTATCCTTTTTCTCCTTTTGTCTCCAGTTATATAAAGAAATAACAGACTTAGGGACAGAAGAAGGAAGACAAAAAACAATAGTAATAAACCTAACCCTCCCTCTCTAAATAGGGATTCCTATTCCCCCTGTACTTCAATCAAAGATACAAATCTTCAGTTCTTCTCTTCTCAGAAGCAGAGAAAGCAGGAGAGGGAATATCTTTACTCATAAGTGACAATAAAGGCATCAATAATGATAAGATACAGGAAGAGACTTGCACTTGCTAAATTTTGAAAGGAGGATAATGGGACAAGAAAACAAGACGGATTGGGACTTCAGGAGAAAAAAACGTTTTTGAAAAGACAGAGAGTCCTTTGTGGGGTGGTTGTGAGAAAAGGGAAGAAGAAGAGAGGAGAGGGCACTCACTTGAGACGCTGTTATCCAGCCTATTAAACTTGAACGGGTTGAAAACCTGATTCTTTGGCATTAAGGTTCATATACTCATAAAGTATAAGTTAAAACACAAACAAAAACAACTAAATCAAACCTACTCATTCAACATATATGGTTTAGATTCACTACTACAAACCTTGAATAGAATTAGTTATTTTTTTTTCAGAATCACTTGCACATATTCAGTTCAGCCTCCAGGAAAATAATTCACCAAGGGAGGGAAAGAGTCCCTTTCCCCAACAACGGCAGGCAATGGGGGCTTATTTAAGGTGAGATAAGGGGCAAGAAAGTGTCTATCCCAAGAAACAGATGTAGATAGAGAGATTGGCTAAAGTCACTATCTCCAGAGGAGAGTTACAAATATAGAAGTATTAAAAGGTAAAGCAATAAGGGTATTCATTGAAACTAATGAATGTAGTTAGGGTCAGTGTCCCCTGATTAAGTAGAGCAAACGTGTGACATTCTTCAGGTTGGGTTAATCCAAACACTTCTGGAGTTCTTGCAGACTTCAGGACATTGGGCTAAATACCTGGTATTCCAATCTAAACACAAGTTATCCACTTCTCTCCACCTCATTTAAGACACAGCAGAGTATGAAATTATTATTGTTCATTAAAAAAATCTTACCAGTCATTTAATCATTTTTTATTTATTCAAATTACATTAAAATGTTCTGTGGTTATAGCAGAACATACATTCTTAGAACTTACAGTGTGGTGAAGGCAACAGACGCTAAACAATTATATTCATAGTATTGGGGGGGGGGTGGATATGGGCCAAGAAATAAGATAGAGGGAGAAGGGGTATATGAAACGTCTAAAGAGAATGATGTCACAATTTCAGTATCAGATATTTTATTGATAAATGTTTCCTCAATGATTAAATGTAATTTTCTTGGTTAAAATGAATTCATCTTTGGTCATAACAAAAAAATGTTCCTCATTTTTTTTGTTTCTCAATAAAACATTTTCTATGAGTACTAGTTATAAAATAAATATTTAAAATTTATTGATGAATTCAATGTGTCAATTAACATGAAGTAAAATAAACATATTTGTAATATTTTGTGGGCATTTATCTTATTTGAAGAAAATTTATGAGGACAAAAATGGAAGACTGTTGACATGGATAAGGATTAAATTTAAGTACATTAGAATAAATTATTTTTTATCAGGTATTCCTAAAGCATCTTTGATTTTATGGCTATAATAAATTTGTTTTCAGTTACTTAACAGGCATAAATATTCCTTCAAGTATTATGTATCTTCAAGATGTCCATTTTTTTCATTATACTTTAAATGCAGTATTAACCTGACTAAATAAAAATTTATTTATGCATTAGTATTCTCCAAGGTTAAACATTAAATCAAATTAAATCAATTACATCCACATGTAATAACTTTCTTAATGGCTCCTTCCACTCACTCTTGTGAATTATCAAGACTTATTGGTCTCCACTGAATTTTCTATATTAAAATTCTGTGGCAAAGTAAAAATAAGTGTGGATAATTTCCAATCTCAAATGTAATTCTAATTGTGCAACCTCATATCTCTATAAAACTATCTGCCGTTAGATATTAAGACAAACATATTTCTTACATTAAAAGTTAGAAAAACAGAATAATAGTTTGCTATAATAACATAAAATTTGAGAGTCAACTTTGTTTTTTGTTTTTTGGGGTTTTTGTTTTTTGTTTTTTTTTTAACATCTTTATTGGAGTATAATTGCTTTACAATGGTGTGTTACTTTCTGCTTTATAACAGAGTGAATCAGTGATACATATACATATGTTCCCATATCTCTTCCCTCTTGCATCTCCCTCCCTCCCACCCTCCCTATCCCACCCCTCTAGGTGGTCACAAAGCACCGAGCTGATCTCCCTGTGCTATGCGGTTGCTTCCCACTAGCTATCTATTTTACATTTGGTAGTGTATATATGTCCATGCCACTCTCTCTCTTTGTCACATCTTACCCTTCCCCCTCCCCATATCCTCAAGTCCATTCTCTAGTAGGTCTGTGTCTTTATTCCCGTCTTGCCACTAGGTTCTTCATGACCTTTTTTTTTTTCCTTAGATTCGATATATATGTGTTAGCATACTGTATTTGTTTTTCTCTTTCTGACTTACTTCACTCTGTATGACAAACTCTAACTCCATCCACCTCACTACAAATAACTCCATTTTGTTTCTTTTAATGGCTGAGTAATATTCCATTGTATATATGTGCCACATCTTCTTTATCCATTCATCCGATGATGGACACTTAGGTTGCTTCCATGTCCTGGCTATTGTAAATAGAGCTGCAATGAACATTTTGGTACATGACTCTTTTTGAATTATGGTCTTCTCAGGGTATATGCCCAGTAGTGGGATTGCTGGGTCGTATGGTAGTTCTATTTTTAGTTTTTTAAGGAACATCCATACTGTTCTCCATAGTGGCTGTATCAATTTACATTCCCACCAACAGTGCAAGAGGGTTCCCTTTTCTCCACACCCTCTCCAGCATTTATTGTTTCTGGATTTTTTGATGATGGCCATTCTGACTGGTGTGAGATGATATCTCATTGTAGTTTTGATTTGCATTTCTCTAATGATTAATGATGTTGAGCATTCTTTCAAGTGCTTGGTGGCAATCTGTATATTTTCTTTGGAGAAATGTCTATTTAGGTCTTCTGCCCATTTTTGGATTGGGTTGTTTGTTTTTTTGTTATTGAGCTGCATGAGCTGCTTGTAAATCTTGGAGATTAATCCTTTGTCAGTTGCTTCATTTGCAAATATTTTCTCCCATT
Source organism: Eubalaena glacialis (assembly GCF_028564815.1). Classification (NCBI taxonomy): domain Eukaryota; kingdom Metazoa; phylum Chordata; class Mammalia; order Artiodactyla; family Balaenidae; genus Eubalaena; species Eubalaena glacialis. The sequence continues at coordinate 36,500,654 of NC_083731.1, read as the reverse complement.
CTGAGTGTTGTCTTTTGGTCTTGTTTATGGTTTCCTATGCTGTGCAAAAGCTTTTAAGTTTCATTAGGTCCTATTTGTTTATTTTTGTTTTTATTTCCATTTCTCTAGGAGCTGGGTCAAAAAGGATCTTGCTGTGATTTATATCATAGAGTGTTCTGCCTATGTTTTCCTCTAAGAGTTTGATACTCTCTGGCCTTACATTTAGGTCTTTAATCCATTTTGAGTTTATTTTTGTGTATGGTGTTAGGGAGTGTTCTCATTTCATACATTTACATGTACCTGTCCAGTTTTCCCAGCACACTTATTGAAGAGGCTGTCTTTTCTCCACTGTATATTCTTGCCTCCTTTATCAAAGATAAGGTGACCATATGTGCATGGGTTTATGTCTGGGCTTTCTATCCTGTTCCATTGATCTATGTTTCTGTTTTTGTGCCAGTACCATACTGTCTTGATTACTGTAGCTTTGTAGTATAGTCTGAAGTCAGGGAGCCTGATTCCTCCAGCTTCATTTTTCGTTCTCAAGATTGCTTTGGCTATTGGGGGTCTTTTGTGTTTCCATACAAATTGTGAAATTTTTTGTTCTAGTTCTGTGAAAAATGCCAGTGGTAGTTTTATAAGGATTGCATTGAATCTGTAGATTGCTTTGGGTAGTACAGTCATTTTCACAACGTTGATTCTTCCAATCCAAGAACATGGTATATCTCTCCATCTATTTGTATCATCTTTAATTTCTTTCATCAGTGTCTTATAATTTTCTGCATGCAGGTCTTTTGTCTCCTTAGGTAGGTTTATTCTTAGATATTTTATTCTTTTTGTTGCAATGGTAAATGGGAGTGTTTTCTTAATTTCACTTTCAGATTTTTCATCATTAGTGTATAGGAATGCAAGAGATTTCTGTGCATTAATTTTGTATCCTGCTACTTTACCAAATTCATTGATTAGCTCTAGTAGTTTTCTGGTAGCATCTTTAGGATTCTCTATGTATAGCATCATGTCATCTGCAAACAGTGACAGCTTTACTTCTTCTTTTCCAATTTGGATTCCTTTTATTTCTTTTTCTTCTCTGATTGCTGTGGCTAACACTTCCAAAACTATGTTGAATAATAGTGGTGAGAGTGGGCAACCTTGTCTTGTTCCTGATCTTAGTGGAAATGGTTTCAGTTTTTCACCATTGAGGACAATGTTGGCTGTGGGTTTGTCATATATGGCCTTTATTATGTTGAGGAAAGTTCCCTCTATGCCTACTTTCTGCAGGGCTTTTATCATATATGGGTGTTGAATTTTGTCAAAAGCTTTCTCTGCATCTATTGAGATGGTCATAGGGTTTTTCTCCTTCAATTTGTTAATATGGTGTATCACGTTGATTGATTTGCGTATATTGAAGAATCCTTGCATTCCTGGAATAAACCTCACTTGATCATGGTGTATGATCCTTTTAATGTGCTGTTGGATTCTGTTTGCTAGTATTTTGTTGAGGATTTTTGCATCTATGTTCATCAGTGATGTTGGTCTGTAGTTTTCTTTCTTTGTGACATCTTTATCTGGTTTTGGTATCAGGGTGATGGTAGCCTCGTAGAATGAGTTGGGGAGTGTTCCTCTCTCTGCAATATTTTGGAAGAGTTTGAGAAGGATAGGTGTTAGCTCTTTTCTAAATGTTTGATAGAATTCGTCTGTGAAGCCATCTGGTCTGGGCTTTTGTTTGTTGGAAGATTTTTAATCACAGTTTCAATTTCAGTGCTTGTGATTGGTCTGTTCATATTTTCTATTTCTTCCTGGTTCAGTCTCGGCAGGTTGTGCATATCTAAGAATCTGTCCATTTCTTCCAGGTTGTCCATTTTATTGGCATAGAGTTGCTTGTAGTAATCTCTCATGATCGTTTGTATTTCTGCCGTGTCCGTTGTTACTTCTCCTTTTTCATTTCTAATTCTATTGATTTGAGTCTTCTGCCTTTTTTTCTTCATGAGTCTGGCTAATGGTTTATCAATTTTGTTTATCTTCTCAAAGAACCAGCTTTTAGTTTTATTGATCTTTGCTATTGTTTCCTTCATTTCTTTTTCATTTATTTCTGATCTGATCTTTATGATTTCTTTCCTTCCGCTAACTTTGGTGTTTTTTTGTTCTTCTTTCTCTAATTGCTTTAGGTGCAAGGTTAGGTTGTTTATTCGAGATGTTTCCTGTTTCTTGAGGTAGGCTTGTATTGCTATAAACTTCCCTCTTAGAACTGCTTTTGCTGCATCCCATAGGTTTTGGGTCTTCGTGTCTCCATTGTCATTTGTTTCTAGGTATTTTTTGATTTCCCTTTTGATTTCTTCAGTGATCACTTCGTTATTAAGTAGTGTATTGTGTAGCCTCCATGTGTTTGTATTTTTTACAGATCTTTTCCTGTAATTGATATCTAGTCTCATAGTGTTGTGGTCGGAAAAGATACTTGATACGATTTCAATTTTCTTAAATTTACCAAGGCTTGATTTGTGACCCAAGATATGATCTATCCTGGAGAATGTTCCATGAGCACTTGAGAAAAATGTGTATTCTGTTGTTTTTGGGTGGAGTGTCCTATAAATATCAATTAAGCCCATCTTGTTTAATGTATCATTTAAAACTTGTGTTTCCTTATTTATTTTCATTTTGGATGATCTGTCCATTGGTGAAAGTAGGGTGTTAAAGTCCCCTACTCTGATTGTGTTGCTGTCGATTTCCCCTTTTATGGCTGTTAGTATTTGCCTTATGTATTGAGGTGCTCCTATGTTGGGTTCATAAATATTAAAAATTGTTATACCTTCCTCTTGGATCGATCCCTTGATCATTATATAGTGTCCTTCTTTGTCTCTTGTAATAGTCTTTATTTTAAAGTCTATTTTGTCTGATATGAGAATTGCTACTCCAGCTGCCTTTTGATTTCCATTTACATGGAATATCTTTTTCCATCCCCTCACTTTCAGTCTGTATGTGTCCCTAGGTCTGAAGTGGGTCTCTTGTAGACAGCATATATATGGATCTTGTTTTTGTATCCATTCAGCCAGTCTGTGTCTTTTGGTGGGAGCATTTAATCCATTTACATTTAAGGTAATTATCGATATGTATGTTCCTATTCCCATTTTCTTAAATGTTTTGGGTTTGTTATTGTAGGTGTTTTCCTTTTCTTGTGTTTCTTGCCAAGTGAAGTTCCTTTAGCATTTGTTGTAAAGCTGGTTTGGTGGTGCTGAACTCTCTCAGCTTTTGCTTGTCTGTAAAGGTTTTAATTTCTCCATCAAATCTGAATGAGATCCTTGCTCGGTAGAGTAATCTTGGTTGTAGGTTTTTCTCCTTCATCACTTTAAGTATATCCTGCCACTCCCTTCTGGCTTGCATAGTTTCTGCTGAAAGATCAGCTGTTAACCTTATGGGGATTCCCTTGTGTGTTATTTGTTGTTTTTCTCTTGCTGCTTTTAATATGTTTTCTTTATATTTAATTTCTGATAGTTTGATTAATATGTGTCCTGGCATGTTTCTCCTTGGATTTATCCTGTATGAGACTGAGAGTTAACTTTGATTTAACATAAATTATACCAGAAATAGATCAGTGTTAAACATATGAAAGCTTATATGTTCTTAAAATGTGTGAACAAAATAACTGAAGTTCAATATTAGATGTTTGTACATAATCAAGTGGAAACACATAAGACATAGTCTACAATATTTTGGAGATTCAGGAGAGTCTTCTAGAAAATGATTAGCCTTGAACTAAGGCTCAAAAGATATGCAAATGTATATGATAGAAGGGATGGGAAGATGGGCTATTTCAGGGAAAGTAATACCCATAAGCAGGAGCAAGGAAGTATTAATACCATGAAATTCTGCAGGAGAAATTGTAATTAACTGATGGGAAAGAGAAGCAAGTGGTACGTTCTGAGAGATGATCATGAAAAATTTTAATTTGCTTCTGTATTTATTCTGTGGATGAACCTGAGCCATTCCAGAATTTAACTCTTTCAACTTTCATTTTAAAACCATCCTAAATATCTGAGAACTCTGTGACAATGAGTGGATTCTGAGTCCTGGATCTGTTGCCCATTCTGCAGTGCATGTAGCTCAAGAGCCATAAGTGTAGATAACAGAAACTGCAAAATACTTTGAGTCTTAGAGTTTTGTTTTTGCATTCACTTTCTGTTGTTCCATTTACATGGTTCTACTTCATATTCTCAATTTATTGATATAAATAATAACATGTAACATTTTATTTTACTTATTTGTTTTAGATCTGACTTTTTCAACTTTGAGGGTCAAGGGTTGCCTTTTACTCATCATAGTACACTGAGCAATTAGTTATTCAAACAAAACAATATGTAGCTTGTGCTTAATATTTTGAATAAATGAATATTTTTACTGGCAACATTTTAATTGAATAATGTTGTATATGTAGGAACTTCTGTTTCAATTAATTTATTTCATTCCACTCAATATTTATTTTATTAAATTGAATTTTAAGTTTACAGTATTAGTTTTTACCAAGAGATACTCTAAACGGCAGTATTTTGGAAACTGATTGTACTATTTCTATAGAAATACTGTAGAGGATGTTAATTATTTTTTTTTTGATATATCCTACACAAAGCCCCATTTCTTTTATACTACATACCAGGGAAAATTTTGCTTACTTACGGTTTGTTAGAGTTGAGACACTGACAAGCTCATATGTAAAATGTAATTAGAGCAAAAAATTATTTTCAAATAATTTAGATATAAAAAATCTAGATTCCATGCCTAGGAAATGTTTCTTATTCTATGTTTCCTTAATTATTTACATTAATAATTAGATTAATATCCAGTAATAAACTATAGTTATTATTTACTAATTTGATACTTTTATAGCTTAATAGTGTGAACTCAAAATGCATAAATATCTAGTTTCAAACAGTGTATTACTTGGGTTTTAGAAGATCCTGGCTGTTTAGGCCTAGAATGTGTTAGCTACTATTTAGTGTTTCCTATAAAATTATACATTTATTTTAAAGAAAAATAATAGGTGTTCCATGAAAGGGTCAACATACTTCAATTTTTTAAAACATAATTTGTACCCTATTTTTAATTTGATATACATTTATGTTTATAACAAAATAACAATAATTATTAAATAAGGTAGCTTAAATTACAAATTTTTCTGCAAATATAATAAAGTTGACATGTAGTCAAATGTTAATATTTGTAATATGTTGCCAAATTTCACATAGTTTATTGTAAAAAAGGCTCATATAGGATTCTGCAATAATTTGAATCATCACATTTCTTATTAATTAGAAGAAAAATAAGAAATTCTGACAGAAAATCTGAATGGAAAATAATAAATTATTCTCTTAAAAGATATGTTAGATGAAAATATCGTTTATAATCATGAAATTTAGAGCTATAAGTAATGAGTGATTGAAGATAAATTGTATTTATTCTCTTAATTAGAATGATCTGAACAATCATATTTCCAAATTAATCTTGCATATGCCCAAATTCCTCTTCTTTTTGTTTTTAAATCAGAATACATTACCATATTTGATTATGGTTAATAAAAATTGATAACATTATGAATGATAAGCATAAGAGCTATGACACTATTGTTAAAATGTAGTTTTAGGAAAATTACCTGATTGCAATTACGAATCCAGTGTTTTCTCAGATTTCATAGGTGTTGCTGCTGATAATTTAATCTATAAATAATGTAAGCATCTATCAACAAACCCTGATACTAATTAGAATGGGAAAAAATATATTTTAAACTTATCATATTGTGGTAAATAAGCATATGCATTTGATTTGAAAAATATCTACTTCTAAGATTCACAATAAAATTATAGAAGTTAGACTTCATTATGTTTCTTCTAATACTATTCTGCTCAAAAAATAACTTTTCCTGGAAATCACACACAGAGGCACATATATATTTCTATGTAAGTACATATTGATATACACATTATTTAAGTGAATCCTACATTCTGAGTTTCTGATATATATATGGGGAATATCTACTTTAAAAACAGTATAACCTAGAATAGATGATGATGGGACTTAAGTTGATGTATTTTTGAATAATATGAAGGGAGATACCAAAAATAGGCACTTACATCTTTTTATAATTCAGCTAAGAGTGTGGAGATGGGATCGGCTTTTACCTGTAATTTATTTAAACTTTTTGATGATCCATTAAATAGCAAAGAATCTCAACTTGTCTAATACTTCCTAACTTTACACATTAAAGTAATTTTAAAAAATAAATATTTACAGACCATAATCATTTATTAGAACACAGAACAAGAAAAAAAACACAGATACAGACATATCCACTCACTATGAGGACAGTGAAGAGATCTTTGCTTCCCTTAAAAATTTTATTTTTATTATTGTATATAGTGCAACATCTTATTAGTTTATTCAGCTGCTTATAAACTATAACAATGCATTTCTAGCTATGAAAAAGAAAGCCTATACTTTGAACATGTGGCAATTCAAATAATGAGCTGAATAAGAGAAAAGACAGTGTGAAAGATGGAAAAATAAATAAAATTTGAATTTCATTCATTTGAATAAATTTAAATAAAACAAGCAAGTGTAGATTTCCACTCAGAGAGTGCATGCTCGAACTCTGAGCAGGAGTTGACAGGAATAAACATCCTGGTCCCTCTGATGGTCTCGGTTCCACATGTTTCTCTCAGTGAGAGAATATTTTACATAAGCTAAGATACATATTTTTGTGCCACCTGACTCCTAACTACAGATTAGGTAAGAAATCTGATGTTGAAAAAAAAACAGCCTCAACAACAAAGGTAAGTTTTCTTTTTGAAGAAAAATCAGATAGTTTCAGACACATTGAGAAAAGTGTGATGCTTTCTTAGGAGGTGTTGAAACATATTTTTAATGGTACAGTTTTTAATGTTTACATTACTAGTTAAGTTTAAAACCTATCCCTATACAAGTTGCAACTTTCTTCACTCATTAAAACAAAATGTTAATGAACCATAGAAATGTTTTTTTTAAGGAGGCATGATGTCTAGTTCCTGTATTTCTTGTCACATTTCCAACTTCAAAATCTTCAGAAGTATTTATTTTAGAGTATCATTTTCTGAAGTGTCAAATGACGTATAAAATTTATGATGTTTATGACTCCATGTTGAAAATGAATGTAGTGTGGCATTAACAGATATTGGTTTATTCTGATATGGGGGCTTTGCTATTCTGTTTTCCTGAGTATCATGGTGTACTCTTCTTGTAAGAGTTCTAGCTTTAAATTTTGCAAAGTCTTCAGAAGTATTTATTTTAGGTATCATTTTCTGAAGTGCCTATTACACAGCTTAATCATATTCTCAATTTATTGCATTGAAAAGCAGGTAGTCACGATTGTTTCATAGGTTTCTTTTTTAATATTTATTCAAAAATAAATATTTTGGGGCTTCTTTGACTCATAGAGGGAATCCTCATCCTTTTAGGAATAAAGGCTATGAGGAACGTCAAGATGTTTAATTCATTTGAGAACATGCACTTGTGTCTCATAGTTAGCTTTCACACCTAGGGTCCTATCTTTTCAACGTCTTAAAGATTTTTGTCATTTTTGTGAACATATAACTAGTATGTGTATATTTTCTGTGTCTGATGATATGGCTCCCATATTTGGGTACACTCATGTGCACAGCTGGTTATTCACTCAAATAAGCATGTACATAACCATATACATAAAAAATCTACTGAGGACAGAAAAATTGATCATTTATCCTAATACCTCCCCAATATTTTCCACAGTTCTCTCACCCATAATTGTATGGCTCTCATTTACATTGACAATTATTCTCCTCACGCTACTTTCCTCTTTTCTCTTACACAGATGTTGATAATAACGATTGATTATTTATCGTTTTAGTGACTTGAAGACAAAACTCTATCAAGTATTTGAATTGCACTAAATATATATGCCAAAAGAGATAGAAATTTAATTTTTCATTAGTATGTCTGCCATTTTGATGTAATCAAATTAATTAGTTCTTATGGATTTAAAAAATTGTATACCTACAATAGAAAGCAGCCTCAAAAGTGGATCAATGTTATAATAATCACTCTCGCAGTACAATGTACTTCAATCTCTCTCTTAGATTTTTAATTTGTCATTAATTTTCATGATTATATGATGTTTTATCTAAAAAAAAGTGAGGTAACATTCACTGTCTTTCTTAAATTTACCATATTTTCAGGATTTTGAAAAATCCTATCCATTTATTCCATAAGCGTGTGAAATTTTAGATACTGAAAATAAAAACATGAAAAAATATATGCAAGATACAGCTTCCACCATTAAGAAGTTGGTGGGAAGACAAATAAACCAAGGCAACAGTGCTTTTAATGACAAATATACAATGTGCCATGACATCAGAGGGGTGGAATTTAATTTGATTCAGTCTCTGGGGGTGAGGATTAGGGAATATCAATCAAGGGTTCATGGAAGAGAAGATTCATAAATTGTGTTTTAAGAAATCACTAAGAGTTGCACAGGTAAAGGGTAGGGAAGTGATATGATAGGCTTCTCAACAAGAAGAGCACATTTAAAGGCTCAGAAGTTAGATGAAATATTGGGGGAACCTGAATTATTTTCCTTTGACTTAAGAAAGTGGCTTTTGTGATAGAAAGGCAGGAGATGAAGGGCTCACAATACTGAAATAATGACCTAAATTCTACTACATTCCAACAACATGGCTATGGGCTGCCTCTAGCTGTTGAATAGTGAGTCAGCATTGGAGAAGAGTAACTAATGTGAGACAGGGACGCTGCATCTTACTAAGGTGTAATTGTCATCTATTAAACCTCTCTTCATCTGAACTTCAATTTTCTCATCTGTAATGTGAAATCAATATGCATATTTTGTTGCTGTTTATTTTTTCAGATACTCATTTATTTATTCAGCAAATGCACATTATGTGATTTTATGTACTTACAGCAGTAAGCAAAAGAAGTAAAGTTCCTGTTCTCATGTAGCTTACCTTTGAGATGAAAGGGAGACAAGCCAAGTTGGGAAAAATATCAAGTAGAAGAATAAAGCTGGAAAAGAGGAAGAAAGTTACCATTTTCTGGTAAACTGATGATTTAAGAGTAACTTAAGGAAGAGAGTAAGCAGAATATGTATATATCTGGGAAGAGTGGTTTCCCAGAAGAGAATAAAATGAGTCAGGAGAATGCTTGATGGTTTAGAAATAACAAGGAAGCCTGTGTAGCTGGAGTGGAAGAACAAGGGAGATTGTTGTGGGAGATAAAATCAGAAAGATAGCAAGAATCTTGATTCCATAAGTTCTGTAGGCCGAGTCAGATTTTTGGTAAGATGGAAAGCTATTACAAGATCATGCTTTAGAAAGTTCACTAGCTGCTATGTGTAGAAGAGATTCCTTGGACAAAGGTGGAATCAAGGTGACCAATTAGAAGCCTGTTGCAAGAGACCAGTACAAGTAAGATTAGCAGTTTGAATTTGGGTGGTATCAAAGAAGATAAGTGTTTGGGATATTTTCCAAAGGTACTACTGACAGAGTATGTGGTTAGATTGGATGTGAAGTATGAGGGTAAAAAGGGAAAAAAAAGGAATACAGGATTATTCAAAGGTTTTTGACCTTAGCCACTTGGGGAATGATTTTGAACCATACCTAGTTGAAAAAAAGACAGGAGAAATGAATATAAACAAGAATTCAGTGTCAGAATATAGCCAAGTGGCAATGTCAATTAGGCTATTGGATATACATTCTTGAGTTCTGGGGAAGTTAAGAGTTTGAGTAATATACTTGGATACCATACTTTTTATTGACAGTATTTAAAACCTTGTCACTGGGGCAGACCACATAGACAGAGAACACATGTAGCAAAGGTAAAATGTCCAAAACAGAGTCCTGAGAAGAACCAGCAAATGAAGCTAAGAAGAACTTGCCAGAGAAAAGTTAAAGACAGAAACAAAACAAACAAACAAAAACAACTATGAGATATTGGTGTCTCAAAGGACCAAAGAAAGAAAGTTTGATAAGATGAAGTTCATTAAATACTTTTGATAGATCCATTAAGGTAAGGATGGAGATATCACCGTGGAATCTGGCAATATTTTGGATTGTATGCATCAAATAAACAAATAAATAAAATGAACTCCTTCAGGCAAATGCCCAATGGTGAGTTCCAGTCAAACTTTTCCTTTTACTCTCTCCATTATTTTTTTCACCGACTTCCCAGAGACATCTTCATTGACAAAAAAATAGGTAATTTCCAATGTTAAAAGCTTGTTTCTCAAAATTTCTAAATTATTATTTTTATGTTTCCCTTTTAAATACTTCTCTTAATCAAAATATTTATATTATTAATTTATAGTCCTTTCAGCAACATGTATGAAAACTAAACAATGTGTCTTAAATATTAATTAAGTTGCAATTTTTTTCAGCAATGTGTCTACGAGTCTGAGTGTCGAAAAATATTCTGCCATAATCCCTTCACTGGCTAGTCTTCATTCCATAATGTGAAAACAAAAATACAACTGAAATCCTCATAATGGAATTGTAGACACAGAGTTGCAAAGCAGTCCTTACAAAAGAAAATGAAGACTTACAGATTATTTATGCTAAGCCTGCAGAAAAATTCAAAGTTAAAGACAGAAATTAACCCAGTTGTAGACTTTGTAATATCATTAATTTCTAGGCTCTTAAAATATTTATGAACCAAAATATTTGAAATTCATTTTGGAAATAAATAAAATTTTTAAAAATTCTTCACTTTTTGTTCATTTTCCATGTTCTATTTATTTCCTTTCAAAAATTTAAGACTATCTTATTTTCCTGTAGGATCCAGCTGAAATATACAGCATATGAATGTAAAATCAATAAGTTTTCTAATCTTACAGTCATTTCTATTTTTTCAAATTTGATGTACTCATTGAAGAAAATGGGGAGGGATAACTGGAAAATAGAGTTCATTTTTGTTTCCATCACTCTATACTGATGATTTAATTGAACATTTAGTGTAAAATTAAACCAAAACATTTATTTTAGGCTATCATTTTCTATATGCATAGAAAGTACAAATAAGCCAAATGTTACCTAGAATATAGCTTAAATTAAAAGTTAATTTTGTATAAATCTTATAAGTCAAAATGTGTTTGGAGTTCCAAATAATTTACCTTTTTTTATTAAACTAGTAGAAATGGTATCTTAGATGACACTAACATGCAGTGAAAATATAGATGATTTGTGAAAATTCTTGTCTATTGAGAGTCAAATGTTTTTTCTTAGCTTTGCACATGACATATCTCAACAATAGCCTTGAACTAGGCAATGCACTTTGAGGTCATGTGTTTCTTTGTTTTTCCATTAATAGATAAGTACTAATTGATTAATTGTTATCTTGGCTATACCATCTTTAACTGTAGTCCTCATAGAATGAATTAATGTTTGTCTATTTTTCATCCTAAAGTCATAGGCCCACAACTAAATCTGGATAATGACAGTAAAAAAAGAGGACAGGACTGCCACTGTCAACTAAAACCCTGAATTGTGCTCAACATACAGCCCTACTAAGACACCACTTATATATCCTTCATTCATTTATTTTTGGAGCCAGTGCGGAGTTTACATGTTTACTAAACATTCCCTTGATCAATACAGCCTGCCAGCATTCTTTTGGATTATGTCACATAAAATGTTGCAATATTTTCCAGTTTGCAGTTACACAAACTTGATGAGTGTGATTTCTAAACTTTGGCAAACTAATAGATAAAACTATTGAATAATCAAACCCAAGGAAAGAACACTTTAAAACCTCCCATCATTCTCTTCTTCAACAGTTTTTTATAAAATTATTCAACTAATAACAAATATTCTTTCATATGCACTTATTGTTTTACTTTATCTCTGTGGAAAAATAAAATATCTTCATGAAATAAAGATACACTCTCTATCACATTTATTTGATTGTCCAAATTAATCTAGCAAATCATGAATAATGATCACTGATTCCTAAAGTTCACAAAACCTTAAAATTCTTTATTCCATTTTTCCATCATTAATGTCAAGCTTATTGTAATATAGTCTGAAAACATTTTCCCCCTTTTTGGAAAGCAGCATATTTGTTTTTCTCTAGCCTTATGGATTCTTTCCTGATTGTTAATATGCTTCAAAAAATATGGAGACAACCTCATTTGAATGCTTAGAATTTTAGTATAAAATGTCTAGACCATATACTAAACATATTTTGAGTATTTATACACTTTCTTTCCTTGCTGATATTTTATTTGCCCTAGCCAATGGCTTTTCTGCCTTTTCCATCTTGAAAAGCATTTTTTTTGACAGAGAAGAAAGAAAAAAAAAAAAAAGAGGAAACGAGGAGTTAGGTTTCTGCCATCAGTCATTAACATTGGCTAGTGGTTCCAAGAGATGGGTCAAGCCCTACCTTGAGAGTTTTGCTGTAAATGTCACTGTTCTGATTATTATTTTTACAAGTGCAGATCCCCACTTGAGAGAGAAGACCAGATAAATAATGTTGCATAAATATTTTTAGGTAAGAAAATCCAGCTCTTGAAAAAGTTCAGGCTTAGAACTCACTTTCCCCTTCAAATATTTGTTACTCTATTCAGGCAAAATTTAATTAAATTTTGTTACTTTTTATTATTCAAATTGTCTATAGCATTCTTTGAAAGCTGTTTATATTCTTCCAAATGTAGAGAGCAAATATTTGCTCTCAATAATCATATAATATGTGTAATACTGGTAGAGTCACTATGAATTTATTAATACTGGGTCCAGAATTATATTTTAAAAATTCTATTAAACTTGAAAATTTCATAAATAGCCCATTTTACAGAAAAAATTAATGGTTATGAAGCCTTCCACATTTTGTTTTATTTTGTGTTCAGTTGTCCTATTTTGTATAATTCCCCACATTTTCCTTTGTCATTTAGGAGCAAAAGGTTTGCTTCTGTTAGCATTTGTCTTCTTTCCCAACAGTTTATATTTTCTTTATTTTCCATTTTTATTGCTTTAAGTTCATATTCTCTTAGCTATTTTCACCCTCTAATTTCTACCTTTTAGAGTGGAGTCTTGAAATTGTAGTTACCTATATCTTTCACTCTCCATTTTATTAACATATTGATGGATTTCTACTTTAATTTATTGAAATAAATTTAAGTTTGTTGGTTCTCAAGGCAGATTTTGCTTAAGAACATTCTCCTGCCCATAAATTCCAGGAATGTCATTTCAGGGGGCTGGTTTGGTGGCCTTTGGAAGGAGAAAGGTAGGCACAAAGATATAATTTGTATGGTAGTAGGTATTATGAAACCTGTGATTTTGCTAGAAACTCCTAGAGCTTTTAAAAAATCCTCTCTATACCATACTTTTTATATTTTTGACATATAACAACTTAATGTTTGCCTTTTTGTTCCTCATTTAAATATTATTTGCATGTAAATTCTGGTATATTGTTTATAATTCATTTCTATGATGATTTTTAGACTGGATACGGAAACATAACACTTAAAAATATTAGGAAATGAAGATCATGAACACCAAATTCTGGTGTCCTATTAATTTGTAAGTAAATGAAGAATAAATATAAATAATCAAAAACTTCCTTAAAGACAAAGTATCACTTCAATGTACAACACTGAAAAGAATTCTAAACATTTTAAAAATATTTTTTGACAAAAAGAAAAAAAAGGAAGTTGGAGAACCCATCAAAAATGCCACTTGTGATTACATGTTACATTGTTACTCTGCTTGACTGTAGAGGGGTTTCTCACAAGTCTTTTAATTAGTCTGGGGCATAATAAAGCTTTGGTCTCCCACCACAAGGTTTTCCTTGTTGGTAACTTGGGGAAAGGGCCAGATGGTAGTGTAACAATAGCGCAGTATTCGCATCTTAATTTTATCAGAGTGGAAGTTACCTCATGGATTTGAAGCATTGTTCTCTGTATTTGAATAGCTTATAACTGTTTTTTGGTTTCTAATAATTTGGGTTTTCTTCCAAATTGGTGCACAAAATGAATCATGTTACATAGTTTCCTATAGGAATTCAGTATCATATTTGCATTGTAATATTATAAAATATTTGAAAGCTGTTAAATAGCAAATTTCTAGGATGTATTATTTTTGCACTAGTAGGGTAGAAGCTTGCTATATCACAGATGCCTGTAATGCAGTTTGAACTATAAATATAAAACAGATTCCATACCCATAAAATATAGGCTTCTGCATGTGGTAAATTCCAGATTTAATAAAACAAGCCATTTTATCTCTACTTGTTATAGACACCAAAAGCGGTGATTTAAAATTAGTTTATGGTATATAACCTAAGATTTATAACTGCAACAAAACAATTTTCTGCATAATAGCTTGCATTTACTTGGTGGCTAATATATGGAGAGCTGGGAATCAAATTTGAGAAGAGAAAATATATTAAATATTAGGTTGTCTCTAGGGATATGTATTCCAAAAGTAAAATGCTAATACAAAGTATTGGTAAAGAATATCAAATAATAAAATATGCCTTCATTTTTCAGATGCTTATGTGAATCCATATGTTTGAATGAGAAAAATTAATGATTTTATCCCAAAGAACTGAGACAAAAAAAGGAACTGAAAAGGATTGATATTAATTTTCTGTTTAAATAATAGGATATAATCCAGTTGCATAATAATCAAAGTTAATAAAAAACTCTATGAGGAAAAAGGAGAGTGAATACTGAAGTTAAAATGAATGAGCAACTTTATAAAAAATCAATCATTGTATGTTGCTGTAATACTCATTGTCCTTTTTTTTAAATAAATTTATTTATTTATTTTTGGCTGTGTTGGGTCTTCGTTGCTGCACACGGGCTTTCTCTAGTTGTGGTGAGCAGGGGCTACTCTTCTTTGTGGTGTGCAGGCTTCTCATTTCTGTGGCTTGTCTTTGTTGGGGAGCATGGGCTCTAGGCACGCAGGCTTCAGTAGTTGTAGCACACTGGTTCAGTAGTTGTAGCCCACGGGCTCTAGAGTGTAAGCTCAGTAGTTGTGGTGCACAGGCTTAGTTGCTCTGCGGCATGTGGGATCTTCCCGGACCAGGGACCGAACCTGTGTCCCCTGCATTGGCAGGCGGATTCTTAACCACTGCGCCACCAGGGAAGTCCTAATATTCATTGTTTTTTGTTTGAAGAATGTCAGAATACCCTGGTGCAGTCCTAATAAGAATTCTAAAAGCATTTATTAGATGATAAAAGGTTAAGAGGAAAAGTATGGAAATGTTATATTTTGAGAATGACAGCTAAGAAAATCATTGCTGGTTCTGTCAAATTGAAAGCTAGTGAAAGAGAGAAGGAAATGCAAAATAAAGTCTAGGTGTTTTTCATACTTTTTATAGCATCATTCATGCATTTATAATGAGAATCTCTAAGATTCAAAATGTTATTTCAATTACTATGGAACCTTTATAAATAACAGTGTGTTTAAAACATTATGAAGTCATACAAAAATGTAGTATGAATAATGATAATGATAATGATAATGTTGGGTATTTATGAATTTTCAGCTAGCTTGCAGGGCTAAAATATATAAGGACAAAAGCAAATGAACAGATAGTCAAAACATTCATTTTCATGGGAAAAAATATGCTGGTAAACATGACATTTTAGCTTATTTCCCCCTTTATTTGGAGTAGTTTTCTAGAAGTATGTATTGTTGTTTCACAATATTTTAAACAATTTTAGAACAATACACACAGTATTACAATACATACTGAATTACTTATAAAAAATTAAGAAAAACAAAAAATATTTTAAAAATTTTAGTTTAAAGTAATTTATACTAATTACACTAATAAGAAGTGATTCACAAACATGATCTGAATTCATCATTGAACTGGAAGCAGTAGGGTATATACATACACACATACATACATATACACACATTATATATATATTATAGAATTGAAATATAATATTACCATAACATTCTTGAAAATATTTTTATTCCTTGAAAAAACACTATCTCACACATGGCATCACTTCACTTTTATGTCATCCCTGTTTGGTAGACCCTTAAGTGTTAAATGCTTTAATTTTAGAGATGAATAAAAATATGGTACAGAAATGTTAAATGATTTCTTGAATGTTTTGACGAAGATATCAGTTTCAGAACTCAAAAATTTTCTAAGGAAATGCACTGACCTTTATACAAATAAGAACACCCTAAAAAATGCAGGTCAGTACTGATTCTTCTCTGTCTTCTAAAAGTGCTGTACAACTTCACCCCAGAAAAATCTCTTACAGTCCTCTGAAATTACTCTAGCCATCTATGACAACACACACACACACACACACCTATGACTACTAAATCCTAATGTTAAAAAAGCAAAGTAAACAGGATTGAAGGTATGGAAATAAAAAACAACATTATGTAAGGCTCAAGTATAACATTGTGGCTGAATCTCAGAGTGCTTTCTGGGGAGGGGCAAGAGATAACTAATAAATTAAAGGTGGGGCTGAAATCATAAAGTTATTTATGTGCAAAGTTTTTTAAAGGTTTAAAATTTGTCTTGAAAGCTATGAGTAAACATGAGTAAACAATTTTATGGGGAGCTAACATAGCAACTAACCCTGATACAGCATTTACTTTATGTCAGACAAGAGTTTGCACATGTTAATACAATTATTACAATAACCCCAGGATATAGATGTTATGACTATCCCCACTTTATAAATTCAGAGGTTGAGGAATGGGAGATAAATAAATTGCCAATGTCACACAGCTATAAAGTGGAAGAGGCAAGAATTGAACTCAGATGGTGGGGATGTAGAGACTGCGACATGTCCTACTTCTCAAGACTAATTAAGTAGCTGCTGCAGCAGTACAAACCAAAAGTAATGAAGACTTCATCTAAGCAGATGGAGAAGTGAACTCTATGGGGATTAGTGCCAAATTTTAGAGAGTGACAGAGAATTTTCGAGTGGTTTTGAAGTTTAGAGCTTAGGTGACTTGTGGGATGGCTGTGCCATTTCATGAAACTGGAAGAAAGGAAAAAGAAGCAGATTGGAAAAATACACATAGTTCAGTTGTTGAATTGTGGAGTTGGAGGTACATATAGGTAATCCAAACAGAATAAAGTTTCTGATGATTTAAAGGGAGGTCTGAATAGAAAAATAGATACTCAAGACTCAGTAGTACACAGTTAGGAGTTGAAATGAATAGTTAGAATGTGGTCATGTCAGGATATATTGTAAAGTGAAAAAAAAATGGAAGGACTTTGGGGTCACCAATAATAAAAGGATGAGAAAGCATTGAAGCCAGAAAGACAGGAGAGAAACAGAAGAGATTGGTGCCACTAAAGCAAATGGGTGAGAGAATTTCACACAATAAAAAAATGAAGATAACAGTTGGTTAAATGCTATAAAAGTTGATGGAACACTTGAAAATAAAATATTCACTAGAATGTTTTATGTCATTAATAGATTAAAGGCAATTTTTCTATGGAATGTGATGATCTGAAGTCCGATTCCATGAAATGATATTTGAGAATGAACCATTCCTGCTTAACTTAAACCACGAAGAAATGCCCTGAGGGCTAGCCAGAGAGAAACATCAAATCCAGGGAAGGTTATTCGTTTTAGTGTTTTGAGACAGAAGAAACATGAGGTGTTTAAAAGTCCATAGAAGAGAACCAGTAGGAAAGGAACGTGTTGAAAAACCAAAAGGAAAAAATGGAGTAAGGTTGGAGACAGAAACACAAAGGAAGACATGATATCCAGAACCCTGGAAGAAAGAGGTTCGCAGAATTGAGGATGCCGTTGAGAGTTAAAGAAGGATCCAAACTCAGGCATTTAGCGCATAGGACAGAAGAGAATTTCCTTACCAGCTGGCTTCACTTATCTCAGTAAAGTAACAAGTATTGTTATGTTCAAGGAGCAGGGACTAGTGGAGGGGCATCGGATTTGGTGAGAGAACAATAATAAACTAATACATTGACTACTAACTCCATGTTAGATGATGTGCTAAATATTTTACAAATATTATGTTTTTAAATTTCACAACTATTTTCAGAAGTAGGTGCTATTATTACTTCTGTTTTACAAATGATGGAATTGAGACAGAGAGATAAATAACTTGCCCAAAGATAAACAGTTTGTATATGACGCTGGTGTGAATCTGGGCAATTTGACCTCCTGCCTTCAACTACTATACTATACTGTCTATTGAATATTAAAATTCTTTAATAATTTAAATGGAGAAAAAGATCTGTTTAAGGAAAATAAATCATTTCTCAGCACCATCAGTAGCTAAACTAAGGTATAAGACAAGTAACTGTAATGGCACCAATATGCAAAATGGTGTGACTTCTCCAGAATGCTTCACTAGCTGAGGTGGCTTAAAGGAATACCACAGTTTTTTCTGCCATTCTTCCTCTACTTCAGTGTTTTCACTTTAGTCCTTCAAGACTCACATAACCACACTTCTTTTTTTGTGATCCCCCTTGCCTTGCCCTTAAATTAAAGATTAAGCATTTTTCTTAGTGTGTAGAACCATGGATGTATTTATCATATTTACCTGTGTTCTCATCTTTGGCTAACTTAACTGTTTCCACTCTATCCTGAGACTACCTGGAGAGCAGGAGCTGTACCTTTTATCTCTGGATTCTAGTGCAGAACTAATCAAGTTACAAAAAGGCACTCAACACAAGACACAAGTCTGCTGAATGCATTAAGTGGGAGTATTTATAGATACATATACTAAAATGATGTTACTGATACATCAACAGAGTATTAGTTAAAAGCATTTATTTTTATATTTTGTTACTGTTTTATCCTGATAATGGATTAAGGTGATTCATCTCTCTCTGTCTCTATCTATCATCTATCTATCTATCTATCTATCATCTATTTATCTATCATCTATCTACATATCTACTGTCATCTATATCTATCTACCTATCTATCATCTATTTATCTATCTATCATCTATATACCTATCTATCTACTGTCTATCATCTATATCTATCTATCAATCATCTATCTATCATCTATTTATCTATCATCTATCTACCTATCTATCATCTCTATCTATCTACCTATCTATCTATCTGTGCATCTATCTATATATGTATATTAATTGACTTTGTTTTTACAACAGTTTTAGA
The DNA here is from genome assembly GCF_028564815.1 of Eubalaena glacialis. Classification (NCBI taxonomy): domain Eukaryota; kingdom Metazoa; phylum Chordata; class Mammalia; order Artiodactyla; family Balaenidae; genus Eubalaena; species Eubalaena glacialis. Next base: position 36,481,529 of record NC_083731.1, on the reverse strand, counting down.
TTCACAGCAAAATTGAACTGAAGGTACAAAGATTTCCTGTATACCCCTGCCCCCATACATACATAGTCTCCTCCATTATCAACATCCTCCACCAGAGTGGTACATTTGTTACAACTGATAAATCTACATTGATACATCATCATCACTCAAATTCCATCCTTTACATTAGGGTTTACTCTTGCTAGTGTACATTCTGTGGGTTTGGATAAATGCATAATGACATATATCCACCACTACAGTAACATGCAGAGTAGTTTCACTGACCTAAAAAAATACCTCTGTACTCTGCCTATTCATTCCTCCCTCTCCCCAGCTCCTGGCAACCACTGATCTTTTTACTCTTTCCATAGTTTGGTCTTTTTCAGGATGTCATATAGTTGGAATCATATAAGTACATAGCCTTTTCATATTGGCTTCTTTCACTTAGTAATATGCATTTAAGTATCCTCTATGTCTCTGATTGGCTTGAAAGCTCATTTCTTTTTAATACTGAATAATATTCCATTGTCTGGATGTACCACAGTCGTTTTATCTATTCACCTACTGAATAACATCACCTCTTAAGGATTCTTAGTTGCTTCCAAGTTTTGGCAATTATGAATAAAACTGCTATAAACATCTGTGTGCAGGTTTTTGAGCAGGCATCCATTTTGAAATCCTTTGGGTAAATACCAAGTAGCATAATTGCTGGATCATATCTAAGAATATGTTTAGTTTTGTAAGAAACCGCCGACTGTCTTCCAAAGTGACTGTATCATCTTTCATGCCTATCAACAATGAATCAGAGTTCCTGCTGCTCCATATTCCCAACAGCATGTGGTGTTGTCAATGTTCCTATTTTCGGCCATTCTAATAGACGTGTAGTGGTATCTTACTGTTTTAATTTTCATTTATTTTCTATTTTTTTTCTTTGTATACACCCTTCATCACTTCTCCCACCCCCTACACCCTGTCTCTGGCAACCACGAATCTGTTCTCTGTATGTATGGGCTTGGTTTTGTTTCTGTTTCTGTTTAATTTTTAGATTCCACATATAAGAGAGATCATATGGTATTTGTCTTTCTCTGACTTATTTCACTTAACACAGTACCCTCAAAATCCATACATGTTGCTGTAAATGGCAAGATATCATTCTTTTTGTGTGGGCAAATAATATTCCATTATATATATACATATATATACCACTTCTTTATCCACTCATCTTTCCATGGACACATGTAGTTTCATATCTTGGCTATTGTAAATAATGCAGCAACAAGCACCAAACATAGGGGTGCATATATCTTTTCAAGTTAGTGTTTTTATTTTCTTCAGTTAAATTTCCAAAAGTGGAATAGCTGGATCATGTGGTAGTTCTATATGTAACTTTTTAAGAACCTCCATACTGTTTTTTCACAGAGGCTGCAACCAATTTATATTTCCGCCAACAGTGTACTAAGGATTCCCTTTCTCTGCATCCTCACTGACACATTATTTCTTGTCTTTTTGATACTAGCTATTCTCACAGGTGTGAGGTGGTATCTCACTGTGGTTTTGAATTGTATTTCTTTCTGATTAGCGATGTTGAGAATCTTTTCATGTACCTATTGGCCATGTCTTTTTTGGGAAAATCTCTATTCAGATCTCCTGCCCACTTTTTAATATGATTTTATTTTATTTATTTTTTTGGCTATTGAGTTGTATGAGTTCTTTATATATTTTGGATATGAACCCCTTATCCAATAAATGATATGCAAATATTTTCTCCCACTTGGTAGGTAGCTTTTTTATTTTGTTGATAGTTTTCTTTGCTGTGCAGAAGCTTTTTAGTATAATGTAGTTCCACTTATTTATTTTTGGTTTTATTGTTTGCACTTTGGTGTCATATTCAAAAAAAAAAATCATTACCAACACCAATGTCAAGGATCTTCTTTCCTAGGTTTTCCTCTAGGAGTTTTATGTTTTCAGGTTTATGGTCAAGTGTTTAGTCCATTTTGAGTTAATTTTTGTCTATGGTATAAGACAGTGGTCCAGTTTCATTCTTTTGCATGTGACTGCCTAGTTTTCCCAACATCATTTATTGAAGAGACTGTCTTTTCCTCATTAGCTTCTTTGTCACAAGTTAATTGACCATATAGGTGTTTTTTGGTGGGGGAGGGTTCTGTTTTTTTGATCAATGTGTTCAGTGTCAGTGCCACACTGTTTTAATTACTATAGTTTTGTAATCTAGCTTGAAACTAGGGAGTGTGATGCCTCCAGCTTTGTTCTTCTTTCTCAAGATTGTTTTGGCTATTTTGTGTGTGTGTGTGGTTCCACACAAATTTTAGGATTATTTGTTCTATTTCTTTGAAACATGCGATAGAATTTTGATAGGAATTGTATTGAATCTGCAGATTGCTTTGGGTAGTATGAACACGTTAACAGTATTCATTCTTCCAATCCATGAAAACAGAATATCTTTCCATTTAATTATGTCTTCTTCAATTTCTTTCATTAACATCTGTAGGTTTTGATACACATATCTTTTACCACTTTGGTTAAATTTATTTCTAGTTATTTTATTATTTTTGATGCAATTTTAAATGAGTATTTTTATTAATTTATCTTCTTTTACTTTGTTCTTGTAACGTATCTCTGTGTATTGATTTTGTATTCTGCAACTCTACTGAATTTGTTTATTAGTTATAGCAGTTTCCACTGGAGTCTTAAGGGTTTTCTATATATCATTTCACCTGCAAATAGTGACAGTTTTACTTCTCCCTTTCCAATTTAGATTCCTTTTGTTTCTATTTGTTGCCTAACTGCTCTGACTAGGACTTCTAATACTATTTTGAATAGAAGTGGCAAGCCTGGCCATTCTTTTTGTGTTACTGATCTTAGAGGAAAGGCTTTCAGTTTTTCACATTGAGTATAATGTTAGCAGTGGGTTTGTCATATATGGCTTATATTAATTTGAGGTACATTTTCTCTATATCCACTTTGTTGAGAGTTTTTATCCCAAATGAACTTTAAATTTTATCAAATGCTTTTTCTGTACCTATTGAGATGATCATATAATTTTTACTCTTCAATTTGTTAATGTGGTATATCACATTGACAAACTTGTGGATGTTGAACCAGCCTGGTATCACTGGAATAAATTCCACTTGATCATGGTGTATTATTCTTTTGATGTATTTTTGCATTCTGCTTGGTAATATTTTATTGAGGATTTTTGCATATTTATTTATTAGAGATATTGGCCTGTAATTTTCTTTTCTTTTGGCATCTTTGTCTGGTTTTCATAGCAGGATAATTTTGGCAACATAAAATGAGTTCTGAAGGTACCCTTCCCTATTTTCTTGGAAGAGTTTGAAAAGGATTGATATTAATTCTTCCTTGAATGTTTGGTAGAATTTATCAGTGAATCTGTCTGGTCCTGGCCTTTTATTTGTTGGAAGTTTTTGACTACTGATTCAATCTCCTTACTAGTAATCATTCTGTTGATATTTTCTATTTCGTCATGATTTAATCTTGGTAGGTTGTATGTTTCTAGGAATTTATCCATTTCTTCTAGGTTGTCCAATTTGTTAGTGTGTAATTGTTCAAAGTAGTCATTTATGATCCTTTTTATCTCTGTGGGTACAATTGTAAGATCTCTTTTTTTATTTCTAATTTTATTTATTTGAAACCTCACTCTTTTTTTTTTCTTGGTGAGTATAACTAAAGTCTTATTAATTTTGTTTGTCTTTTCAAAAACGAGCACTTAATTTCATTGATCTTCTCTATTGTCTTTTTAATCTCTTTTTCATTTATTTCTCCTCTAATCTTTGCTATTTCCTTCCTTCTACTAATTTTGGGCTTTGTGCATTCTTTTTTCATTCCTCGAGGTGTAAAATTAGGTTATTTATTTGAGACTTTTCTTGTTTGCTGAGGTACATATTTTGGCTATGAACTTCCCTCTTATAACTGATTTTGCTGCATTCCACAAATTTTTGTATGTTACATTTCCATTTTCATTTGTTTTGATGTAATTTTTAATTTCTCTTTTGATTTCTTCTTTGACCCATTGGTTGTTTCATAGTATGTGGTTTAATCTCCAGTATTTGTGAATTTTCCAGTTTACTTCATGTAATTAATTTCTAGCTTTATACCATTGTGGTCAAAATAGATGCTTGATATGATTTCTGCCCTCTTAAGTTCATTGAGACTTGTTTTGTGGCCTAACATGGTCTAGCCTCAAAAATGTTGCATGTGCATTTGAAGACAGGAATGTGTATCCTTTTGCTTTTTGATATATTATTCTGTATATGTCTATTAAGTTCATTTGATCTAATTGACATTTAAGACCAATGTGTCCTTTTTGATTTTTCCGTCTGGATGCTCTATCCATTGATGTAGATGGGGTATTAAAATCCCCTACTAATACTGTATTTCTGTCTATTTCTCCCTTTACATCTGTTAGCATTTGCTTTATATAATTAAGTGGTCCTATGTTGGGTGCATAAAAATTACAATGTTACATCCTCTCCTTGGATTGGCCTATTTTCATTTATGTAACACCCATCTTTGTCTCATATTACAGTCTTTGTATTAAAGTCTATTTTGTCAGATGTAAGTATAGCTACTCCAGCTTTCTTCTGCTTTTCATTTGCATGGAATATCCTTTTCCCATTTTTTCACTTGTAGCTTGCATGTATCCTTACATCTAAAGTGAATCTCTTGTAGGCAGCAGATAGATGGGTCTTTTTTTTTATTATTTTTTTAATCCATTCAGCTACTCTGAACTTAGCTCATTTACATTTAAATTATGATAGGTATATACCTGTTGCCATTTTGTTAATTGTTTACTGGCTGTTTTGTAGTTCTTCACTTAGAATCCTTTATCTTTTGTGTATTTACTATAGGTTTTTGCTTTTTGATTTCAGTGAGGTTTATATATAACAACTTATATCTATAAGAGTGTATTTTAAGTTGATAACAACTTAAGTGATCATATTCTAAAGCTTAACACTTTTAGTCTTCCCCCTTCATATTTTATTTTTGATGTCACACTTCACTTGTGTGTCCCTTAACTAAATATTGCAATCACAGTTATTTTTACTAACTTTTGTCTTTTAACATTCATACTAGCTTTATAACTGATTCATCCAATACTTTTACTATATATTTACCTTTCCAGTGAGATGTATTCTCTCATGTTTTCTTGTTACTAATTAGCACCCTTTCTTTTCAGCTTAAAGAAGTCCCTGTAACATTTCTTATAAGGCTAGTTTAGTGGTGATGAACTCTTTTAGCTTTTCTTTGTCTGGAAACCTCTTTAAACTCTTCTTCAATTCTAAATGATAACTTTGCCAGGTAGAATATTCTTGGTTTGAATGTTTTTCTTTCAGCACTTTGACCATATTGTGCCACTCCTTTCAGGCCTGCAAATTTCCTGCTGGAAAATCTGCTGATTGTCATATGCTGATAGTTCCCTTGTCCATAACAAGTTGTTTTTCTCTTGTTGCTCCTTGTCTTTAACTTTTGACATTTTAATTACAATGTATCTTAGTGTGAGTTGCTTTGTGTTCATCTTATTTGCCACTCTCTGGGCTTTCTGTATCTGGGTGTCTGTTTCTTTCCCCAGGTTAAAGACGTTTTCAGCCATTACTTCAAACAGTATTTCTTCCCCCTTTTCTCTCTCTTCTCCTTCTACAATCCCTATAAATGAATGTTGCTTCATTTGATGTTGTCTTATAAGCCCCTTAAGCTTTTTTTCACTTTTTTTCATTCATTTTTCTTTTTGCTGCTCTGATTGGGTGAGTTCCACTGCCTTGTCTTTGAATTGATGGATCCTTTCCTTGCTTCACCTAGTACATTTTTGAACCCCTCTCATGTATTTTTTTCAGTTCAGTTATTAAATTCTTCAGCTCTGTGATGTCTATTTGGTACTTTCTTATATTTTCTATCTTTTTGTTAAAGTTCTCACTGTGTTCATCCCAGTTTGATGAGCATGATTATGACCATCACTTTGGACTCTTTATCAGGTAAATTACATCTCTCCATTTCATTAAGGTTTTTCTCTAAGGTTTTACTTCGTTCTTTCATTTGTAACATATTCTTCTGTTTTTTTTTTTTCATTTTGCTTGACTCTCTGTGTTGATTTCTATACAGTAGATAAAACAACCACCTCTCCTAGTCTTGAAGGAGTGGCCTCGTGTAAGAGATAAAACTTATAGTCCAACCCTGCCCCAACTCTCTGGTATCTCTCAAACATTTTTGCTTTCCAAGCTACCTATTATACTTTTGGCAGATTCCCAATATGAGGATGTGCCAAGACTGGTCAGTGTCACTAATGGGAGTATCTCAGCACCTAAATTCAGGCTGTTTGGAAGCCAGACCCTCAGGCAGTAGCTTTTAAAAGTATGCAAATATATATTAATGCATATATGTGGAATCTAGAAAAATGGTACAGATTAACCTGTTTGCAAGGCAGAAATAGAGACACAGATGCAGAGAACAAATGTATGGACACCAAGGGGGGAAAGTGGGGGGTGGGGAGTGGTGATGGTGGGATGAATTGGGAGATTCGGATTGACATATATACACCAGTATGTATAAAATAGATAACTAATAAGAACCTGCTGTATAAAAATAAATAAATAAAATAAAATTCAAAAAAAAGTATGCAAATATATACTAATCCTTGGGATTGCAAGCATACCACTCCCCCCCACCCCAGGTAATCTGGTCATGTCCCCTGTGTGGCAGTCATAAAAATGAAAGCTCCAAACAAGTGTATAAGCTCTTGTATGGGAGATACTGGCAAGCTGGAACAAGACAGAGGGATGATGTCCCAAGATGATGTCCACAGCCTACCTTCTTGTGAACAGCTTCATAGTCCACTAAATGTGTTCCAAACCTGAAGCCTATCCCTTAGCCTGAAGCTCCAGAATAAGACAAGAGGGCCCCTTTACAGGAAGACAGGGAGTGTACCTCAATCTGCTGTCTGGACAGTGCCCTGTTCGTGGCAGCCTGCCAAGAATGGTCTCCCTGATTGCTGCTGTGCTATGGGACCTAGGAATGTGAGCCTTCCAGACCACAAGGGTCAGGTTACCAATGGTATCATCTGGGTGGCAGCTTCAAAAACTGGATCACCAGGTGTAAAAACCAGGGCACAAGCCACCTGTAATGCTCCCCTCCAGAAGACACTAATGTTCTGGAGCACAGCAGAAGAAGAATACCCCAGATGTCTCTGGAAAGAATTACAGTCAGCCTTTAGATGCATGTTTAATTAGAAGCCTGCCTCTCAGGCTGCAGTCATGATGATTAGCTAATAGGCCTCCTTCACAGAAAGTCCTAGCTCCTGGGTCTGATGCCTCTTGCTGTGCCCTGGGGAAATTTGCTTTTCTATGATGACATATGTTGTAGAGCATCTTTTCATAGGCTTATTTGCCATCTGTGTATTCTTTTTGATGAGGTATCTGTTAAGGTATCTTTGGCCCTTTTTTTTTTTTTTTACTTGGGTTGTTTGTTTCCTTATTGTTGAGTTTTAAAAGTTCTCTATATATTTTAGATAATAGTCCTTTACTGGATATGTCATTTGCAAGTATATACTCCCAATGTGTGGCTTGTCTTTTCATTTTCTTGACAGTGTCATTAGCAGAACAGGAATGTTTGATTTTAATGAAGTCCAGCTTATCAATTCTTTCTTTTATAGGCCATGCCTATAGTGCTGTATCTAAAAAGTCATCTCCATACCAAAGGTCACCTAGATTTTTCTCCTATGTTTTCTTCTAGGAGTTTTATAGTTTTGCATTTTACATTTAGGTTTGTGATCCAATCTGAGTTAATTTTCATGAAAGGTAAGGTTGTGTCTTGATTGATTTTTTGACATGTGGCTGTCTAGTTGCTCCAACATCATTTGTTGAAAGATTATCTTTTTCCCATTGGACTGTCTTTGCTGCTTTCTCAAAGATCAGCTGACTATATTTATGTAGGTCTATTTTTGGGCCCTCTGTTCTGTTCTATTGATCTTATTCCTATATATATATATTTTTTTTTTTCTTGTCACCACTATGACTAATGACACCTGCTTATTGGGATGGGGTCAAAAATGTAGTTTCATACACAGAACACATCAAATATTCTGTGTCATTGTTTTTATTGCACTCCAAATAGTACTCAAGTTAAAAAAAGGAAAGGAATTTATCTCTAATAAAGTATCATGGAAAAGCAGACATATTATGAAAAAATTCATATAAAAACTATAAAATAGTTATTATTTATATTTATCTTAAAATTAGTATTTACATGATTTTAAGGTATAATACAGGTAATGAATAGAAGCAAAAATCCTTCATTTTATGTATGCAAATTAGTGGACTAGACAGTGAGGTTAGATGAATTTAGAAAAACACAGATCTAGTTATTTTATATGGTACCATCTGAAGCGGACAGATGTGAAGTTATTCTCTGAGCATATGTTGAAGCTTAAGCCTTTTTATGCTTTACTTTCATGCTTTCCTTGATGCATAGTTTACAAAGCAAGCAATCTGGCAAACTGTAACTGTACTGAGTTCTCAAGTAAGATAAAATCTATACTGAATAAAAGTACATCACAAAGCCCAGAACTACATGATGGTTTATTTATGTTGAAGTTTGGATTATGTTTTCCATATGCATAATACATCTATGTCTTCTTAAAGGGTCCCTTTGTTTAAAGAGTGCTCATCAATGATCTTTGTTTACATATCTTTGTTCACTATATCTTTAGAATGTTAGAGGGGTTACATATAACATTTTCACCACCTTTTTATTTAGGAAATGGTGAAACCTATCAGACCTATCAAGCCTATCAAAAAGCTGAAAAACTATACTCATATACCTTTCATCGGATTTATTGTTAAAATTCTTTCACATAGGCTATCACTCTACAGCTCTCCTACACACATGTGCTGTGTGCCCTCACCCTCAGCACATGCACACACACACACACACACACACACACTTGTAATTCCCTGAAAGAATTGATAGTGTATCGAGGACATCAGTACACTTCACCCCAAAATACTTAAGTATGAATTTCATAAGAATAAAGGAATTCTGTAACAAATTTAATACCATTTCATGACCTAGAAAATTAACAATGATTCCATAATATCATTTTAGTTTATATTCATACTTCCTTAACTGCCCTAAATATCTTTTACTCTGTTGTTATTTTAATCTAGGATTCAGTCAAGTCCACAGATTGCATTTGTTGTGTTTATTTGGAAACATTTAACCTAGAGCTACTTTATATCTTCCAAAATTTCTTTCTTTCTTTTTTTTTTCTTTTCATGACATTAACTTTGTTGAAGCAACCAGGACAATTCTCCGTAGAAAAACTCACAATATGACTTTGTTTAATTGCTTTCTCATAGTGTTATCCAACTTATTTATGTACCTTTTATGTTGCCAGTAAATGGAAATTTAGGTCTAAAAGTTAAACATTTGTGGCAAGTATAGGTGTTACCTTGTCTCAATAAGATACCACAATATGTCACATTGTCTCTTCTTTGTTATAGTAAGTTTGATAACTGCTTAGAAGGTGATTACCAGATGCCACCATTATAAAAGTACATATTTTCCCTTTGGAATTAACCTGCCACACATTTTTATTTTGATAATAAAAAATGTTTTTCATAAGTTTAATTAGTTGCAAAGGATACATGACCTAACTCTTTAGACATTGTTGAAATCTTTCAAAATATTTAATTTTTTTTTTTATTTGAACTTGACTGGCCATGGAGTGCCAAGATTAGGCATTATTTCTAAGTGTTGTGAGGGTGTTTCTGGATAGGATTAGCATTTGAATGGGTAGATTCAGAAAAGCAAATTTATCTCACCATCGTGGGTAAGCATTATCCAATCAGATGAAGAGCTGAATAGAACAAATGACTGAATTTGCCTCTTTTCTCTGCCTCACAGCTGATCTGGGACATATCATCTCAGACAGGGAATTACACCATTGACTGTTCCAGTTCTCTTATAAGGATAGAGTTTAGGAAGGGGTGCTTATAAAAGTTGAGGATATGCAAGTTGATTTTCTTAAACATAGTCTAACCCTTTTAGTTCTGAAAGAGTCTTTGTGTGCCCCTAAAAGTATGTATATTCCAGTGTGAAAACCTCTAGTCTAAAGGACAATCACAGGGATAATATTATAGTAGGTAATAGTTTATAAGTTCCTAATATTGGCCAGACCCTTACAATATTTTATTTATAAACCTCACAACAGTCCCATGAAGAAAGCTACATATTCTAATGTAGCATTTGATATTTGCATACACGTGAATTTCATGTGACCCTGCAGGAAACTAACCAGGCCAGGTGGCACCAAAGTTTCCATATCTCCACTAATTGAAGCTGCCGCTCACATAAATCATAGTCAGGATCTTTTGACTATTTTCCTAAACAATGCCCAAAATATCATACAATGGTAAACAAGGATGTTTTCATGGATATTTTAAATATAATCTATGAGTATGATGTGCTAATGAGGATCTAGACCACTATTCACTTATTCAAAGCATGTATCATGACTCTAAGTGGTTACCTTCTTTAGTTTATTGTGAGGTGGAATTATTTTATGCTTCAATATATATGCTCAAGTTGATATATCATTTATTTCTTATCTTTAATAATTCTAGTACATGCTGTGTAGTGGAGTTTAGTCTTCTTTTGTTTCTTATTTTTTAATGATCTTACTACTGAACAGAACATCTGGAAAAGAATATGCATGGGATATTTAAGTAGTAGGTTCTGGAGTAAATGATTCTGTATCTTGAGAAAGTTACCCACACTATATTTGAACAGCCAACTCCTGTATATGTATAAGTTAAGAAAACATAAACTGGAAAGATGCCATTTGAATTCAGATCAACAACCCCATTATAAACATGTGAACTTCCCAAACTATTTTTAAGATTTTTTTTTTACTTTTTTAAATCAAAAGTATTTTAGAGTGCTTAAATGCCTTACATATGTAAACTGTCTCTGATCGTCTTCATGCTAGCCACAGACTGCCAGGTATATTAAAATAACAGAGACAGAACATTCTCAGCGGAAGCTCTAAAGCTAATAATGCATCAGTCTCAAAAGCACTGACTCAGGTAAAACATTTTGGAAGTTCGGGAAAGAGAGAAAGTCAGCGAAGTCTCCTCACATTGACCTTCCTCTTGAAGTCATCCAAAAAGGACCTGCTCACTGCAGGAACATCCTGAAGTTAGAGGAAAAAGGATATCCTTTTGGCTGCTATGTTTATGTTAAAAGAACTCCTTTGTTAAAGCACAACAGGATCAGAAATAAATAAACAATCTAGATAAATGAATATTTGATAGCACAAAAAGAAGTTACACATAATTTACGATAGCCACAAATCATTATTGTTTGAACATGTTATAAGAGATACATGTATAACTGAAACTAAAACAACAACAACAACAAAAATAACCTCCCTGGATGATATAAAGTTGACAGAATTGTATAGATTTTTTCTAGACATGACTATTTGAACAATAAAATTGTACTACATATAGTTAAGTTTTAAAAGATAGGGCATTTTTTTTTCAGAAATTCAGTTTTAAGGATCCAGAAATACAGAGTTTACAGTGTTCTAATTTATATAATATGTACTATAGTTATTCATGTATATTACATTTAAAGGAACACTAAATTGAGAGTTAGTGTATTTGGATTCTTATCCTACTATTGCTGATTGTTGACTATCATATTGAATAAGTCACTTAGCCAGTTTGAGTGCCCGTTTTTTCATGGGTAAAAATAATACAACACATATTTATAAGGCACCTAATACAGTCCAAGAATTGTGCAGTTGACAGAAATGTAAAGATGATTTTAAAAGAGTTGCTATCATTTAAGAACTTAGAGGGTGTGTGTGTGTGTGTGTGTGTGTGTGTGTGTATGAGAGAGAGAGAGAGAAAGAAAGAGAGAACAAATGATGAGAATGAAACACCATGTGAGTTGTGCATTGAGGGATTAGTTATTAAAAAGAAGGAAGTAAACTACAAATTTAAAAAGAAAACATAAAGATATGGGAGAATTAGAATGTGGGGTTGTTGGAAAATCATGTACTTGGACTAGATTTGTCAATATTCTAAAATGTGTTATCCCCTTCAATTTTATGCTTAAAAGAGATCTAAATAGCAATCGTTATTGAGTTCACGCTGTTGGTTGTGCATGTATCAAGTACCTCATAATGTGAATAAAACTGGTAGCTTAGAGTGATTGTAATGAAAGAATATTCTCAAATACAAGAGCGAATATGAAAGATTAAATGGAGAAAGAACCACATGGCATAGGATGCTTGTTTACATTTAAAAAGACTACTGTAGCATTTTGACTATTTATAAAAATATAATATTTTTAAAAGGTCAAAAAAAAAAAATTACTTCTCATTTACAAACCTTATATGCCTGAAATCTGATCCTGAAAAACAGAGACAAAGTAAGAAGGCACAGAGATACAGGGGCTGCTTCAGTGAAAAAAAAAAAAAAAAAAAAAAACCTAAGGAGAATGATGGAGCATAAATCCCTTTCAGAATCAGTTCAAAGTAAATGTTGCTCTTTTCTTTTCCTCCATGGCTCCCAACAAAGCCCACATTTCTTCAGGATAGAACTTTGCAGTTACAAAACCAAGGCAAGATATGAATACAAATATAAGTTCTCTACTGCAGCAGTCTGAAGTGATTGCATTTCATAGAGCAGAAAGGGGGGAAACTATACTAAAAAGCAATATTGCAATTCTACCATGACAGTTACTACCCTCTCAAAGGCCCCTTAATATTACCTAAGAGGGAACATTTTCAAAGTGCACAACATAAAAATTTTTTTTTGTTGTTAAATAGCTTTATCACTGCAACAGCTGACTAAAGATAAATTAAAGTATTTGGGATTGGTTTTGGAGTCAGGTGGCAGACAGTGAGGAATCTGTTTATAGAGATTGGAATAGTGACCTGTTATAATAGTGGTGAAACATTTGGTAAACCTACTGACCAAGAATATTTGAGAGGCAGAACATATACTTAATGAATTTATGGCTCTGGCCAAAGAAATTCCTAGAAGAAAGTTACTAGAAGGACTTGTGTTTTATTAACTGAATTGGATAAGGTACTACAAAGAGTAGGTGAGGTCAGAAAAACAAATTATCCCAGTGAAATTTGTGAAAAGGGAAGGAAAGAATACAGAAATTCCAGGATCTGGACTGATATGAAAGGAAACCATTGCCCATCTTACCAGTCAAAGATAAAATTCAGATATACTTTGAGTCATAAACCATCATAAGACATTTGTTAAGAATCCTGATTGGATTAATGGGCCCAGCAAATCCTTTTAGTTGGACCAAATAATTCAATGAAAAGTGACAAGGATGAGGTCCATGGAAGATTGATAATCTCAAAGTACTTGTGATTCAGCTTATAAATAGAAATACAGTTCTTGAAAAAAAAAATGGTATGATTATGAGCACATGGAACTGATTGGATTGGATTATTTACTTTTTTTTTCCCTTTTGGGAGGAAATCTGAATTAAAGGAGACAATGACAATTCAAAATGTAAAATGTTTCTTAACATTTTATGGGCAGGAAGTAGTCTGAGCACTCTGTTCAGGTGAAAAGAAATGCATATTTCCCAGTTCTATAATTGAAGATGGCCAAAGATGATGCTGAAAATTTGGCCTCTGTGCACTGGTGCCGAATCAAATCTGAGACAGAGTTTTGGGTGAAGTAGAAAAGAATAGCTTTATTGTTTTGCCAGGCAAAGGGGGACACAGCAGGCTAGTGCCTCAAGAACTGTGTCCCAACTCTGGGGATTTGGTGAGGAGTTTTACAACAATGATTCAAGGGCAGGATTGCTGATAAGGATCAGGGAGTGTGCGAGGCATGCACTCCTTTAATGTGGCCTCAGGTGGTCTCCTGATGAGTTTCTGTGGTTCCATTAATGTGGCCTCAGGTGGTCTCTACATCCCCTCCCTTCCCTGATTAGCAACTATTCGAATCTGCCCCTTGGAACTCAGGGAAGGTCATGGAGGATGTTGTCTATTCCCTACAAACAAGAAACTGGGGACACAGAAAGTCTTCTGTGCCCAGCAGCCCCACAGGGTCCCACTCAGTTTCAAGAATCATAGTTGAGGGAACAACTTCCTGGGAGCAATAATCGGCCTAATCAAGGAACTCTGCCATTTTGGGTGGGGGGAGCTTGCAATATTTGATGAACAGTATTTTAGGATTGCCATAATAAGCAATGGTGTGAATCACCCATTCCCGTGCTTTTTGAATGGGAGTGTTTACTGCCATTGTTTTGTCTTTCTGTCACTATTATATGTTTTATGTTTGAATGTGTGTAAGAGAAGGGGGCTGCTGATAACTCAGATCTGGACTGATATGGATACTATCATGAGATCTTGTGTTTTGATCCTGACACCATGTTGGGATGAGAATTTCAGGGTGTCTTCCTTGGGGAGGGCTGAATATATGTTGTGTGCAGAAGAAAGGGATATAAATAGTGACTTTCTGTAACCAAAAAATCAGACCATAGTAAAATATATTATTAATCAGCAAATGTTGACTCTCCACTTTATACCCCAATTTGATGTAGTAAAGCCCAGTGCTTGAAATTTTAGATGTTGTGTTTATCCAGTAAATTTATTTTGCCTATAGAATGAAAGCAGAAGTGACAGTGTTGAAGTTCTATGCAAAGGGCTTTAAGAAGCATTACAAATATGATCCAGCTCTCCTAAGCTATTGCCCTCCAACCAGGAGTACATCACAAGTCAGGTAGAATGTGCTCTTTAAGCTTGGAATCCAGAACCTGAAGACACATGGAGCTGACCTGTACCTAACCTACATCCTGGGACAGAACCACTTTTACCAGGCGCCTGGGTCTCTGGGTGAGAAAAAAAAAATTATGAAAAGAACTGGTATTTGAGGGTTGTCTGTTACTCAAAATTAGTTGCAGAAGTTAATTCATATATAACCAAAGTGCCTAGAAAAAAATACTTTTTTCTCTTTCCCTTAGGCGTGGTCTAAGACACTGTTAAAGAATAAATGACACCTAACATACTGGTTCCTGAATATCAGCTATGGACAGGTTGTAGTCCTCTGCACTTTTTGCAAATTGATGGTGGCTGATCAATCAGGATCCTGAGCTAGATATGAACTGGCTGCTCTGAATAGCAGATACCTAACCACCACCCACGTCCTCCCAGAGAGAAAGGCATACAAGACTATTTACTTAGAAGCTATATATTCTCCAGTTTTTCTAGAGTGTTAGTATACTATAGTACAGGAGAGGTGTGACCCTAGGCAATGAAAAAAATAAAAATAAATAAATATGAATGTTCTCCTGTACCATCTAGAATGTGTTACTGAAACACAAGTATGACAACAATAAGATGGAAAATGTTAAGTGAAACTAGAAGAGTCAAAAGTATCACAGAATTTCAAAGGACAGAAAGATATGGGGTACAGAGGAAGAGGACAAGATTTAGAATATGAAAGACCAGACTAGAATCCTGATTATACCACTAACATATAATATAGACTTTGGGAAAATCAATTTAACCCATGTGAAATTCAATATCACAGTCTATAAAGTGTAGCTATGTATGCTTACCTAAAGGTTTATTGTAAACATTTTTCAGTGAATCATATGTCTAGTGCTAAGCATAGGATGTGGCATACTAATAGATGCTATGATTATGGAGTGGCAGAGAGGGGCAAGAAGGTAAGAAAGGGATGGATGGGAGAAAGTAGCAATTGCCATAATGACTTGCAAAATATACAAGATTTCCAAAGTATGAAACCATGAGTAGGATAAGTGGTTACTTCACTATCAAAGGAAAAAAGATTGAACCCAATGTGCTTAAATATTAACTAGTAGAACTTGATAACATTTTATTATATCTTATTTCAGGAAAAAATGGTAGAAAATACAATGACAGAGGAACTTGAAGAAATAAGTATAGTGGGCTCCAATTTCATAGAAATGAAACAAGTACAATGCCATACAAAATTGTATGTTTCTCGGCCAAATAACTTATGTAACATTGCCCTGTGAAATTTCAATACCTTGTTCTTATATATAGCTTTAATTTTAAAAAAATTTAAAGCTCCATGACCATTAAATAGTTGAGTGTGTTTTTCATTTTAAAAACAGAGTTTTCAGAAATTCTTCAAAAGATTAAATGAGTTTAAAAATAGTTCTTAAATATTGTTTATATGCATTTGGATATGCATCAAATATGTGTATAAAAAAATAATCTATGTTGAGGTGAATTGCACTAAAAAAACACTGAGTAAAATGTATCATTTTTCAAATATAATTTAAATTTTAGATTTTTTTTCAGATAACTAGTATTTCTTTTTTATGATCATTAAATGCCATGAGAACCTTTAATTTCCTTAATTATCATTTGTAGCTTTTAGTTTTTGAGCATAGATACTACCTCTGGAGTTCAATGAAGTTGCTTTCTACTAGTACTTCTCAATCTGAATCTACAAATGTAATTTTGTAACCTGATATGTATTAAAATGCATACTTCACTATATTTTAATTATCTTCATTTTTCCTCAAATATTTTCCTTTTGAACTAATTGTTTATATATTTTTTTGCGTTCCTTGAGTCACTCTGTTTTCCACTGACCTGTGTTGGAAGAAAAAGTTTTACTCCCTTTAGCTAAGTAAGTGATGAGGGAAAAGCCTTGTTTGCAGCTTTCTCTCAACCACTCTTAAACCCCATATAGGGGCTGCTCTTAAACCACTAATGAATGTTGCTTAATTAAAACCCAACCATTAAGTCCTAATACAGACTAAATATCAAATGCTCAGGTATACTTTTATAGGGGAAGAAAATAATTTTTTCTCTACCCTTCTAGGTTTTGTGGCTGAAACCCCCCCTAAAATAAAAGACTGATTAACAGGAGAAAAACAGAAGTTTAATATCATATATATTTCCTGTACTCATGGGAGAGACCCAGGAAAGCTGAGTAACTCCCTGAAATGGCCCAAGCTCTCACCTTAAATACCATCTCCAGCTAAAGACAAAAGATGTTGGGGGAGGCAGGGAAGTCAGGAGGTTATCAGGCAAAGCACAAAAAAGGGGATGGTTGTTATGCAGATTTAAGCCTGCTGCTTTTTCCTTTGATAAGAGTTTCTAGAGATTTAATCATCCTCATCTTCCTGATACAGCAAGGGAGACAACCTTAGAAATGAAGATTTCCATTATAAATGTAAATTTCTTTTACAAAAGAATAACTTCTACTTGATTTTCAGAGCTTTTCTTATGTTTACTGTCTTTTAAAAATAATCAGCCTAAAATAATCTATTTGCCACAGAGAAATGTTTTGGGAGTGAAATTCTGCCCTCATTCACTTTCTCCTTACTCAGATACACCTAGGACATTTTTGAGAACCATAGCACTTCTTTAAAAGACAGGCAAAAAATAGCAGTGCTTTAGTTATTTAAGAATTAAGAATCACCTCAAGTGCTCCAATAATATATGCAACTTGTTTTAGAAAACTTTCTAGAACTTATGTATTGTTAATTTTTAAATCATGCATAATTTTACTGTTCTGTGAGTCTATGAATATACATGGATTCTAAATGAGTTATTGTTGCTATCTTATTGAACATTTGAACAAATGCTTTATTACAAAATCTTTCACACATAAGAGGCTAAAGAATGTTGAATAGACAAAGCAATCTACTACTGACTTTGAGTTAAAAAATTAAAAAAATCTCTGTTCTCTGTGCTAAAACGGATTCTTCAGATCAGAAGAGTCAGAAAAAATGAATGGTATGAACCTGGGATCTCCATCTGTCTGTTAAACAGGGACTCGGCAGATACTATGATATGGGTTTGCCTTAAGTTTGTGGAAGAGTTGTCATGGAAACTGCATTTCTATGCATTTCTGCTTGTATGGGATCAGGAGCAGGACAGAAAAAAGTTCCCTTGTCAGAAACAGGAACATATGAGAGTAAAATTTTGCAGTCGTCTTTACCAGAAAAATAATGTATAGGTGTATTTCCTTAAAATAGCATAGTAACTAAGTAAAATAACATTTGTTGGTGATATTAATTTGAGTTAAGATTATACATTATACAAGGAAAAAAAATCACTTTATCAATAAGTCATTAAAGAGAATCAGTCAGTAAATATTAAGAGAAGAGTCCTTTGTTTACAAGCAGGTCTGTTTATGAAGATTTGGAGACTGAGGCCTAGCCACTGTTTCCCTCTAAATCAAATGGGAGATTTAAAAAATTAGGGAAAGGAGGTTGGTACAGTTTTGGGAATCTAGAAAACAGGAGATCATGAGCAACCTGAGTTTAGTGAAGGAAGGGCAAAAACTCTGATGTTAAATCATCGTTTTAGGGGAATCAAGTGAGGTGATGAGAACTTTATCAAGTCTGGTATGGAATTAAATGATGGATAATGCTAAAGGAATAAATGTGTCTAATACTTTAACTAGGACCATTTCTAGTCTGTAGATTAGAGCACAGAGAAAAAATATGTCAAAAAGAAAGATTCATGGAATATTTAATTTTATAATGTTACTGCTTTAGCAATTATGCAATAAAATATCATTTAATAATGCTTCAAAGCATAAATATTTCAACAATGAATATCAATGTATTGAATAATTCCAGTGAATACAAAGGTTCTTACATTTGGAAATACTAGTCATGTTTCTAAAATAGTTATAGTGGCTGTTTATTTTGTGTTATAATTTTACTTTATCTGGGAATAATGTACTGAACTGACTGTCAATATACAAGTTGTATCTAGGTGGATATAGGAAATTTGTAAAAAGGGCTTTATTTTTATCATCTTTCTTGAAAGATAGTATCACTGGATATACCCCTAGATGTATTTATTTTTTCATCCAACAAACACTTTGAAGATGTAATTCCACAGTGTTTTGGATTTTACTGTTGTTTTTGAGAATTTAGTATCACTGTTGCAATTCTGTTGTATAAATTTGGATTTTCTCTGTCTTTGGTGTTCTGCCATATAACTATGCTTTGTTTGGGTTTCTTTGTATCTATATTATTTGTAATTTAGTGTCTAAAAGCTAAGAATGTGTCTTTTATTATTTCTAAATAATTCTTTACATGTAAATCTTTGTATCATCCCCTTATTCTCTTTTTTCTTTCTGATATGTCAATTCAATATAAAGTTAGAATTTATCCTTCCATTCTCATTATCTTAACTTTTCTTTAGTGTTTCTTTAATATTGTCTGTCTTCCCGTGCTGTGTTCCATGTAATAGATTTATAACTATTTCCAGTTCATGAGTTTTCTCTTCATTATTGAATGCCATTTAACACAGTAATTGGGTTTTCTAAATTCATTTACTATTTTCTTCACTTCTTATAATTCTATTTTGTTTTTTGTCAACATGTTTGATCTTTTTTGATGGACTCTTCTTCATTGTATTAACAATCCCGTTTTATTTCTTTAGATATTTTGAACATACATTTTATAGATTTCATGTGATCATTCTAAGAACTGTCATGTGAGTTTAATTTCATTGTACCTCCATTTTATTACAGAAAGTTTCCTTGTGCTACCTATTTATAGTCACATCTGCCTTTCTCTCCCTCCCCTCCATAACTAACCCATGACAAACACTAATGTGTTTTCCATCTTTATAATTATGCTATTTTTGAGGATGTTAGATAAATTTAATCATGCAGTAAGTGACCTTTTTTTTCATTTTTATGCCCTTGAGATCCATCCAAATTGTGCGTATGTCAATAGTTTCTTCTTTTTTATTGCTGAACAGTAGTCCATGGTGTGGATGTTCCACACTTTGCGTAACCATTAATCTGTTGAAAGATATTTGGATTCTTCTCAGTTTTGAGCTATTACAAACAACCCTGCTATGAAAAATCTTGTACAGATTTTTGTGCGGCAATGCATATTCACTTGTCTTCAATAAATGCCCAAGAGTATAATTTTTGTGTCATACTGGATTTTGTCGTTTCTGTTTGTTTTGTTTTTTACTGAAACTTCCAAATTAATTTCTATAGTGCTTGTATGATTTTACATTCCCAACTGCAATGTAGGAGAGATCTAGTTTCTCTACATCCTTGCTAGTATTTAATACTATCTTTTTTTATTAATGTAGCTTGTTTTAATAATGTGTAGTGATATCTCATTATGGTCTTAATTTCTATTTCTCTAATGGACAGTGAGGTTGAATATATTTTCATGTGATTGCCATTAGTATATTCTCTTATGTTAAATATTACTTCATTTCTTTGCATATTTTCTAATTGGATTGTTTGAGTAGTTTTATGATTGAGTTTTGAAGTTATTTAAATATTCTAGATATGAATCTTTTGGCAGATATGTTGTTAATAAAGATTTTATCCCACATTTAGTTTGTTTTATTTTTCATCTTTTTAATAACACCTGTCTATAAGCAAAAGTTTTTAGTTGTCATTTTATTTATTTTTTATGTTTTTCTCTCTGATTTTTTTTTTTTTTTACTGCTTTTGTTTGGGTTTCTTAAACAATTTTAAAAATTTTATTTTGATTTATCTTTAGTGCTTTTTATAGTATCTCTTTGTATACTTTTTTTTAGCGGTTGCCCAAATATTCCATTATATATACATAACTTAAATTCTATATGTGGAAACATTTTATCAGTTGGATTTAAATGTCAAAACATCACTTCATATTCCTTTACCCTCCTGCATTTACTACACACATTGGACAGTGTTATAATTTTTGCTTTAACCATCAAACATAATTAGAAAACTCAAGAGTCAAAAGAATGCCTGTTGTATTTACCAATAATTTTACTCCTTTTGCTCTCTTTTTTCCTTCCTGATATTCAAAAGTTTCTTCTTTTATCATTTCTCACATGTTTAAAGAACCCCCTTTAGTTTTATTTTAGAGTGTCTAATTCACTTGACTTCCCTGGGTCTGCTGGTGACTAATTCACTTGACTTTCCTTTATCTGAGAATGCCTTGGTTTTCTCTTTATTTCTGAAGAATATTTTCACTCAATATAGAATCCTTGGTTGACAGTTCTTTTCTTTCAGCACTTAAAAAATACTGTACCACTTCCTTCTGACCTCCATGATTTTTGATGAGCAATTCACTGTCATTCAAATTATTTTTCCCTTATAGGAAATGCTTTATTTTTCTCTGTTTCCAAAATTTTTTATTTGTCTTTAGTTTTCAAAATTTCATTATGATGTGATATGGATTTTGGGGGTGGTTATTCTGTTTTAGGTTCATTCATCTCCAGTCTGTGAGTTTACATTTGGTATTGTCATTTTTTGTTCTGTTGTCTGTCAGATTTAGGGAGTTTTCAGCCACTATTTCTGTGAATACATTTAAGTCTCACTCTCTTTTCCTTTCCTTATGGAACTCTAATGACACAAATAATTGATATTTTGTTGTAGTCCACATGTCCCTGAGGCTATGTTCTTTTTTTTTTTTTTCTCATTGTTCACTTTGAGGAATTTCTGTGAATCTATCATCAAGTTAAAAAATTCTTTCCTCTGACTTCCTCTTCATTCTGTTATGGAAGTCATCAAGTGAGTTTTATTTTAATCATTATATTTCTTTAGTTCTGTAATTTCCACCTGGTTCTTCGTTATATCTTCTGCGAATTTGCTGAAGCTTTCTATTTTTCACTTGTATCAAGCATGATTATAATGCTCCTTGAAATATTTTTTATGTTGGCTGCTTTAAAATCCTTGGGAAATAACTTAACCCTTGAGTCATCTCAATGTTGGCCTTCATTGTTGCCTTTTTTCATTCTATTTGGATCCTCCTGATTGGAGTATAATGACAGATTGTCAATTGTAACTGGACATTTTGGATTTTCTATTATTATACTATAGATCTTATTTAAATCTTGTGCTTTAGCATGTCTTTTCTGACACTGCTCTGATAGTGAAGTGGGGCACAGCCTCATTATTTTCAGGTTGATATTTAAGTCTAAGCTCTCTACTTAGCTTCTGTGGGTTGGGGCTACAAAATGCTCTCTGTTACTACTGTGTAGGGGTCAAGTGGGAGGTCAGGCTCCCCATTAGGTCTCTACTGACATCACCCTGACTGGGAGGGGTAGGAACACATTATTACTGCTTCCCACTTGGCTTCCACTGACACTGTGGAGAAGTGGCCTTGGTGATAATGAGTGATGGTGAAAACCCTGAGTCCACTAGTACTCCTCCCCTCAACTAGTGAGTACTCCTCTCCTCCTCTAACACCATCCTAGTGGGGAGGAGAAGTGTCTTGTTACCACGTAGTAGGGCTAGAAATCCAGGGCCCCCACATGGTCTCTACTGATGCAGTTGGAGAGAAGGGCTGGGAAGAGGGCCTTTTTATTACCATGTGAGGATAAATCACCAGACTCTGGGTGTTATTTAAATCTTGTGCTTTAGCACATCTTCTCTGACACTGCTCTGATGAGTGCAGGGAGCACTGCCTCATTATTTCCATGTTGACCTTCTCTGAGGTCACCACAGTGGGCCCTCCTTATGCCCTGGCCAGAGTGGATGTCTGAGTTCCCTAGTCAGCATATGCTGGTGGGAGTGAGGATGAGGTTGTAGTTTTTTTTTTTTTTCCTCTTGTATCTTGCTGAAGTAGATAGTATGTCATCTAAAAGATTACTGTCTAAAACTTTCTGTCAGTTTAGACTGCCCATTCCTAGTATTTGGCTAAACAGCAGATTTTCTTAGGACTTTTTTCTCTTTCTATTGGTATTTCCAGGTCGCTGACTTCTCCATAATTCAAACTGGGCTATATAAGATGAAAATAAAACCAGGAGAACTCACCACTCTGTCATTCCTTGGGTACCTAAACAGTATGACTTCTTCTCTATACATTCTATCTTCTTATGTATGTCACGTGTGTGTGTGTGTGTGTGTGTGTGTATATATATATATGTATATCTTCCCCATTTCTCTGGCTAAGTAAATGAAAATCCCAAGATATCCATATCTATATATCTATATCTCTTTTACTTATATCTATTTTTTACTTATATATATCATTTACTTAGCCAGAGGAATTGGGAAGAGTCCGTCTACTCCATCTTCCTAAAAGCAAAAGTCTTAAAATACAATGAGTTTCTCAGCACCTCTACCAATTCTGCCCTGATCCATCATCTCTCACCTGCACTTCTGCAACTGCTTCCTAGTTGGTATCTTTCTGCTATTCTTACTCACCCTCGTATACACACTTGTCTTATAGCAGCAGCAATCTATAAAAAGTAAGTCCCTGACATCATCTGTGCAACACTCTCCAGCAGCTTCCCATTACACTCAGACCTAAATTCTAATTCCTTACTATGACCCATAAAGCTCTATGTAGCCTACTCTCTTCTTCCCCACTTATTTCTCCTCTTATAACTTTTCCCCAGGGCTCAGTACTCATTGGTACTTTGGAGTCTGTTTATATTCCTAGGACATTCCACATTTGCTCCCTCCTAGAAGCATTTAACTTGCTCTTCTCTCTCCTACAACACAACTACCTCAGTTGTTGAGATGGTTCATTCATTCCCTCATTGCATTTAGATCTCTGCTCAGATGCAGTCTTCTGGAGAGGCTTCTTATCAGTCTGTCTAGAATACTACCATCATGTTGGTCACTTCCTGCCTCTTTACTTTGTTTTATTTTTTAAAATAAAAATGGTATAATAGTAGGCCCAAAATAAATATTAGTTGAATTAAATTAAATTATTTATATTGAATAAATAGACAAATTCACAATAAAAACATAAATCTAGATCTTTGTAAATATATAAATATATATATAAAGATCTAGATTTATGTTTTTATTGTGAATTTGTCTATCAATTTAAATAATTTTATATATATATATATATATATATATAAATTTATTTTTAAATACCTGGTAGCAAGATACATGCCTAGGTGTAAGCTACATTATTTTTCTTTTTAACAAATAGCATTCACATTTCCAAATGTATAAATACATCGTCTTTGGATTGTTCTGCATGGAAAAATAACTAAGTCCCTTCAATACACTAATTTAAATGAGATTGTTGGTATTATTTTAAAAATTATAAAACTTCACTTAATTCTCAATCTGGAATCTTGTTTGAGGATTAAAGGAAGAGTAGACACTCTACCTCTAATGTAGACATTTTACATTTCTAATAATTTAGGAAGAAATGTTACTACATCTCTAAGCCTCTAGACAGCATAGTCAATTTGTCAATTTTCAAATAGTCAGGATACAGGAGTCACAGAACTGAACTGGCCTCCTGGGCTCTATTTCCAGGCTTGATTATGACTCATTGAGGAACCTTGGGAAAGTCATATAACCTTCTGAGACCAGGTTTTGTTGGTATAAAAAAGAAACAGGAACACTTAACTCTCATGAGTGTTATGTACAGCAATTCATATTTGAAATCATTTTGATGATTTTTACACACACAGAGCACAAACTGCTATTTTAACTACAATCCCAAAATCAATACACAACTCAAAGAATGAAGCTTTGATTCCTCAATCCATCATCTAAAAGTCAGGGAGTTCTTTCTCTAAGGCGATCTTTCCACAAGAAAACTTGGATTACTTTCTAAAATCATTAAATCAAACATATTGCAATCAGGAGCAAAATAAATCTAATAAAACAAACACACAAATGCCCTTTTATGCTTTATCTTTATTTTCAAATCCTTAGTTTTGTTAGTTACAATTCCTCAATTGCAAGCATTCTCTTAACCATTAGCAAATACACTCTAAAAATAGTGTTTTTTTCTTATTGTGTTCTAAAAGCAAAACCACATTTAACTGATGACACATTTGTGGAATATTTACCATCTGTTAGATAAATTGCAAGAAGTGGGGGTGTACATAGATGATTGTCTTATACTTGGCAAGCAATAGAGTGGGGAAAAGAGCTAATTAAGAAATATAATGACTTGAACTCCATTAAAAAGTCAAAAACCAAAAAACAGAACACAAGAAATCCCCTTCAGACTTCTAAAGGTAACTGAGCACAATATATGTTTAAATGTTTGAAATATTGTTGGATTTGCTCTTATAAATACATATCTAGTTTAAAGAAAATATTTTCTCTAAATGACAATTGGACAGCCCATAACATGTCTCCTTATTTGGCAAAGTAAAATGCTTCATGTTAGTTCTTTCAAGTCAGGTGGTGCTGCTCTACCTGCACTCATTCATAAGGACAAGAGCTGATGTTTAGTTTCCAGATTAGCAGAGAGATTTTCCTATACTAGTTTTGTCAAAACTTTTAATCAAATTTAAACGCTTTCCCTGAAAACTACCTCATTCCAGTAAAGCTTTCTTTCGTTCAATCAAACCTTCAACTGACCTCTTTAAGGAAATATTTTCTAGTTAAGTTGTTCTTTTGTACTTTTTCTGCTCTCTTTGTCTAAGATGAAGAGGTGGCCTATGTTGAATCTCTTTTTGGTAGCGGAGCAAGCTTGCTATAGAAAGATTTGATTTGGCCAACAAGCCAGCAGACTGGAAGATTCTAGACAGAGGAGACAGCCAATGAAAAGACATACAAAGGACTGAAAATATTTCTTGTTTTTGTCACTGGGAGCTTGAGTGTGAGAGAAAAG
The DNA here is from genome assembly GCF_028564815.1 of Eubalaena glacialis. Taxonomy (NCBI): domain Eukaryota; kingdom Metazoa; phylum Chordata; class Mammalia; order Artiodactyla; family Balaenidae; genus Eubalaena; species Eubalaena glacialis. The sequence goes on along the minus strand of NC_083731.1, from coordinate 36,455,948 downwards.
GTCACAAAGAATAAGGTGGGAAACATAGTCAGGAGGACACAGTGGCAGACTTCGAGAGATGTTTTACATTAATTATTACATTTAATCCTCACGCAACTTCTGGAAAGTAAGGAAAATTGCCCCCATTTTACAAACAAAGAACATGCCTCTCAGAGAAAATAAATCACACGCTAAGATCCCACAGGTATAGAGTGGCAGATTCTAGACTTGGACCCAGGTTCATCTGTCTTCACAGCCCATGTTTTTCTAGCTTATCACAGCAACCATTGAAGCAACAATTCTTGATTATCTTTATCTTCTCTCATCCAATGTATTAAGGCATTTGTTTTTCTAGAGATTATTAACATTAGGTTTTCCCTTCATAGTTACAAACTTAGGTTACATTGACTGCTTTTAATAAACTCATTCAACGAATAGTTATCCTGTATTAGAGATTATGAATAGTTCAGTCAGTAAATGCTTATCTTCTTATGGAGCTTGCAACCAAACCATCTAAACATGTACACAAGTGTATCTATGTGGACTGACCAGTGCAGAAAACAGGAATAGTTCAGGATCTGAGATGTTTGTGCAACAGTAAATCTTTTCAAAAAATGCAGTAACATAGATATAAAACATAAGAAAAAATAATAAAAAACTTAGCTTGACCAGTTTGATTTTAAAAGAAGAAAAAAATGATGACAAAGATTTGATTAACTTAGAAAATGAAGATTATATTCCAATCTAGAGATTAGTTCATTGTGCACAAATATCCATATTACACAAATTAGCTTAAAAAGGTAATTAGTATATGTATAATATATAGTATATATATAGTATAGTATATATATTATATATATCTAATGTATATATAATTATATAGGAACTAATTTGGCTCCATGTAGTAGAGTTTATGAAGGCCATGTTCTTTAGAGACATTATTTCACCATTCATTGTTTCTGAATAATAATACAGAGAATTCATTCATTAAACATAAACATCTGATCTATTGAAAAGGAAAATTCTTCCAACCTCCAGACAGTAGTCTGCATGTCATGTTTTAGTGATTTCAATTTAGCAAAATAAATTCTGGACACACTGCTTTAAAAACAAAGCTAAATATATGAATTGAAATATATTAGAAACAAAATTAAATTCTTATCTTCAAAATGTAAGGTTTCATCTCCCGTGCATTTTATATCTATATCCTACTCCTTCTATGGTTGCTTCTAGATTTCCAGGCATAAGCAGAACAATATTCAAAAGGAACATGGAAAAACACCTCATGTGAAGCTGGGAGCCAGTCTTGGTGTTTTCAGTGACCAGTTTTAAAACCTTAGACATGGCCCTTTGTATCTCTGGACTAGAGCTCCCCCCACAATATCATAATGGAAGTGCTCAAATAAATTATTGATGCGATCTCTTCAGAGTCTTAGACTAGTTTTCATTCCTTTTTGGGGGGAGACTTCAGCTCTTTTATCATTGGCATACATCGCTCTGCAATTTGGCACTCTGTCTCGAGGAAGACCTTAGAAAAAGAAAAATGAGACTACTGCACAATTACATTTTCCAGGAATTTAGAAAAATATATACTCCCTAGAGTTTCAGTAAGGCTGACTGGCCTGACAAGAAATAGGCACTTCGAAAACTCAGAACTTCATGATGTGTGATTATCCTCCTATCACAAATGTTGTTACTTAGAATGAATAATTACCTAAATTCTGTGTATATTTCAGAATACAATTTAAGGTTCAGTTTTAATTTTGTGATTATCTCTAGATTTATCTTTAAGCATATTTGAATGGTAAAAGACAGATTGCTTCAATTCACATTCTTTGGTAAGCAAGGAGGTTATTAAATAACTGTAGGTAAATATTATTACATCAACTTTATATGACAAGGCAACCAACTAGAAAGATTTTGAAACCTAAGGATGGTATTTAAAAGGGGGAAAACATTGAAAAAATAAATCCAGGTGTAAAGGTAAGGCTATAAAAATCATTTAATCTACTTTTGTTTTAAAATTGGCCTACATTATTGGGGTAAATACACTTTCTCTTAAATAGAAATTCATTTGTTACCACTTGGACATGTTTTATTGAATGCAATATATTTGGTAATACTAATAAATGTTTGATTAGCAATTTATAGTTTAGGAAGTACTCATTATTTAATTTTATATTTTCTGTAATATTTTCTTCCAGAAGGGGAACACTAAACCCCAGTTTACAAATATGGAAAATAGAGGCCAAAATATTCAATAGTTTAGATGAGGATCTGTTGTAGAGCTAAGTGACAAAACCAACTCTCCTATCTATAACTGAGCTCCATTCTTTTATTTCTTTTTGTCTCTAAATCTAAGTTGAAGGGACTTCCCTGGTGGTCCAGTGGTTAAGACGCCACACTCCCAATGCAGGGGGCCTGGGTTCAATCCTTGGTCAGGGAATTAAGATTCCACAAGCCGTGCAGCATGGCAAAAAAATAAAAAAAAACAACCAAACAGACAAAAAAACAAAAACAAAATTGTTGTTTCCTTTAAAAAAAAATCTAAGTTGAAGAAATATTATTAGTTCTTGAAAAAGCTACATTTTTCCTTTTTAAAATCCCTCTACCTACATTTTGAAATACTTAGGCAACAGTTTATCAGATTTCAAAGTTCTTCTAGCAATCACTACTTGACCTTGGTCTGAATTACTAATGAAAACCTTAATGAGTTCCTAAATCAGCACACAAATGAACTGCAGCTTCTCCACTTGTGCTCTCACCATCTGCTGGAGTGTCATCATCGTTGCCATCAACATAAGCATTTGTAATTTATTACACACCAATGACACTAATTTAAGATCTGTAAACTTTTAATAGTTTATTTACATGGGATATTATGATTTACAATGTGCTTTTATATACAGTACATTATCCCATGTTAACTTCATAACAAACTTCAAAGTGAGAGAAGAAGGTATTTTTGTCCCCATTTTATATATAAGGAAAATGAGGCCAAGATAAATGATGTTTTCCCAAAATACAGAGTTAGAAATACAAATTTAGTATTGTTCAAATCTGTTTTGGCTGACCCCAGAACAAAACAAAATTGTTTTACCTGTTGTCTTCTGATACAACATTAATACTGACAACAAATCAAAGTATCTAAAACTGCAAAATATCAAAATGGGATAAAAAAATGAAGAATAAAGCAGACTAATAGATAATTTCTTTGAGAGTGACAGTTTAACAAATACTTTTTCAGAGTGTGAAATATAAAATAAAACTGTAGATGATCATTTCCTGCCTTAACTCTTTACTGTGAATATACTGCTACTTTTAATTGATCATTTAAATGGATGGATCAGGTGAAATTATTAAAAATTGTAATTTTATCAACTTAGTATTAGTAATAGAATCCATCTAAAGTTTGAAAGTCATTTTTTGATGCTCTATATGTCATCAAAAGGAAGCCTTTTTAATGCAAACTGACTTGCATTACATGAAATATTCACACATGATTCTGGAGCCTTCTTCTTTCTTAAGAAACCTTTCCAGGGCTTCCCTGGTGGCACAGTGGTTAAGAATCCGCCTGCCAGGGCAGGGGACATGGGTTCGAGTCCTGGTCGGGAAGATCCCACATGCCACAGAGCAACAAAACCCGTGGGCCACAACTACTGAGCTTGCGCTCTAGAGCCTGCAAGCCACAACTACTGAGCCCACATGCCACAACTAATGAAGCCCATGCGCCTAGAGCCCATGCTCTGCAACAAGAGAAGCCACCGCAATGAGAAGCCTGCACACCGCAACGAAGAGTAGCCCCGGCTCGCCACAGCTAGAGAAAGCCCGCTCACAGCAACGAAGACCCAATGCAGCCAAAAATAAATAAATAAACAAGTAAATTTATATATATATATATAAATGAAACCTTTCCATAAAATTCTTCTTCAGAAGCCAGCCTCTACCTCTGTATTAAACTTTTATCTAGAGAGTTAAAGTTTCATAAGGTTTAAGATTATAAAATATTAAAATGAAAGTTGAGGTTCTGATATGTTCAGTTAAAGCAAGTGAGCTTTGGCTTTCCTTTTTCTCTCTCTTTTTTTTTTTAAACTCTTAATCTTTTCTTTATAAAGAGCATAGAAACTGAAATACAGTGCACTTCAGAAATCCCCTAAAGGACAAAGGTGATTGATTGATTCCCCTTTTATGTGTCATAACTTGTATTCTAAGGCTCAGTTAAAATAAATATTAATCAGGCCAGTTACTACACTGATTTGAATTACTAATTTATTTTTTTCTTCTGAGTTTATTTAGTTGGTGATACAAACTTCTATTTCTCCAGCTTATGGAACATTATAAAAATATTTAGTCATGACAAAAGGCAAACATTAACCTGGTAGTTGATAAATATCAAGCCCTAAACATAACATTTTTATGAGAGCAATTTCATAATAATCTTCAACATATTATCATTAACATCTTTGTGGCATTTTATCATTTTGAAAGTGTTTTTATATGCATTAACTAGTTTTGTGGTAATAATTATTATCCCTAGGAAAAGGAATCTTCTATTTTCCATAGCTAGTGATAGCAGATAAATAAATCTTTGTCTAACATTATACTTAGAATAGAATTTTAAATGGAAATCAATACTGGTTAGTATAAGGAGGTTCGTTATACTCTCAAGTTTAGTAGGAATATAACATATGTTATTGGGAAAGATATTAGACGTGTCTAGGTCACAGATTTCTTTAAAAATAGATGTGTGGCATGGTGTGTTAGGATGTTCTACAAAATAATCATTAAGATATTTTCTCATGTAAGAATCTGGGGCTTAAGAAGTTTTTATAAATATTGTATAACTATGCCATGTAGAAATTTTATAGCATTTATTTAATTAGTAATATCATGCTCCTAAAATCAGAATCTCACAAGATGAGCAACTGAAGACTTCTGCCCTTATGTAGCAAATGAAAATGAATAACAGATGGTTACATCCTTTATTGATAGTTGCCTTCAGCTCATCAGGTTTTACTTTTGGTTATAAAATATTAGCATTATCCTAGAGTTCTTTCTATGTAGAATTAGCCATTACTGTTTACTTTGGGAAAAACCAGTGCAGCAGATATTTGACAGTCACTGGAAAGAACACATAGACATTTCCTTTAAAACGCAAGTATTCTATGCAGACACTCCATGAATCAAATTTAACTCAATAAATGGAAGAAATTCCAACACTGACAACATTTAAATGTACAGCAATTGGGCACCTGATAAAGATATTGTTAAAGAATTTCTTGGACTAAGATTAGTGGATATATCACTGATTTTTAAGGGTCCTTTCCACCTGTGATTTATGATTCTATCTGCTCTTGCCGACATTATTAATTATCTTCCAGTTCTACTAACATTTCAGAGATGGAGGTAAATTGCTAAGAAAATCTGCATCTGTTTTTTTGTGGACTCCAAAATAAAAATCCTAACTTAAAGAATGGAAATAAAGGTTTTTTTTTTTTAGTTTTGGTTTTATCGAGAGTTATTTTGATTTGTCAAATTCTATTAAGCTACATTTTTGTAGATTAATTTTTATTCTTATATATGACAAATATTTCCAACATTTCAGACACAGATTTTATATTTTTTATCATTGATCTCTACTTTCTTAGCAGCTGCATAGGACATTGAATTCAATTCAGTTCATACTGAAATCCAAATTCCCAGTAAGTAGCACAAATTCTGATGCACAGAAAATGTGTTTGCTCAGTCAGCAGTGGAATTCAAAGTTAATGAAGCCATAATGAAATATGATTTATATCTCTTTTTAATGTAGTATATTTAGTATCACTCTTTTAAGGCTACATATTATCCCATTAACCAGGAGACATAAAAACAAAATCAATACACATGCTCTATGGGAACTTGTGAGAAAGGTAAGGAACAGTGCTGAAGAATGTTTACATTATTTCTCACACTTCTCTAGTAATTGTGAGAAATATTCTGATGTAGCTATATTCTAAATAAAGAGATCTTTTCTGTGATGGTAGCTAAACTGTAAAAAAAAAAAAAAGCTTAATATCTTTTATCTCCCAAATTTAGAAGGCATTATCTAACAGAGGCTTTTCCATATTTGAAGCCAGTACTTAAAATTTGAATTTAATAAAAATATTTTTGCCAAAAATAAGCATCCTAGACACACCATAACATATTTTGATATGTTGTTCTTCAATATACTTTAATAACTAATTTTGTGTACCAATATTGAGTAACACAAACTATTAAAAGAGTTATTAAAAACTTAACTTTTTTTGTATTTCCCTTTAAAAAAGAAAAAAGAATCTAACTTGCATTTTTCTGTTTCCTCTGAAACAGGCTCTTCTCTCTCTTCCATGCACATACATTAAATTCAGTTCAATCATTGGGGTGGGGGGAGGAACAAGTTGGGCGTTAGGTCCTGTTCTTGAATATGGAGAAATAAAACAATGAATTACACATGCTGCTTGATCTTCAAGAACATATGCTTGAGTGAGAAAAACAAAAGTACACAGTTTACAGAAACAAATACAAGGCAGAACGGCAGAAAGTGATTATTGCAATAAATATACTAAACAAACTGTTATGGGTACACAAAAAACTAGACTGTTAACTTAGATTGAGAAGACAGAAAATCTATATGTAAACGATAAAATTTGACTGTAGTCTTGAGGAAAAATATAGAATTTCAAAAACTACGATATGAAATCAAAAGGATAAAGGTATTGCAGGTTCAATGAATAAAATATAGAAAGATAATTAACTACAAGACTTTTCCCGGAGGTGTCACAGTTAGAATGGTGGTGACTGAAATATCTAAGGGTACTAGAAGATGTAAAAGTTAGATGAGGGCCAGATTTGGGAGCGCATTATACTCAGCACTAATTTTATTCTTTATGGTATAAGCAATGGGAGACACAGACAGCTCTGTGAGAAAGTGACAATACGTTTTTTAGAAGTTTAATTCAGAGAATTTTGTGAAGGGTGCACATTATCAGGGAAAGAGGTTAAAGACAGCGAAATGAATTATGATACTATTGTGAAAGTGTACTTAAAATAGAAGCAATGGAGAAAAGAAGAAAAAAAGTGGAGACATATTTGAGGGATAAAAGGGATTAATGACTAATTTAGTATGAAAGACAGAAAAAGGGAACTGAATAAAGATACCTCTAACGTTTCTATTCTAAAATACAAGATACCTGGGAAATGGGCTGGTTCTGAGCAGGTTCAAGTGAAAGAGTTGGGAAAAAGCTTTTATTGACATTTATTTACTATATGCCACAAACTGTACTAGGTACTCTACACACATCATGTCATTTACTTTCTGTGAGAAAGTAATGAGATACACATTATTATCTCTCCATTTTTTGTAGAAGAAAAAGCATGTCAGGGAAAGTAATTTACCTATCATTGTACAACTTTAACTGATACAAATAGAATTTTTGCAAATTAAATAAACCCATGTTTGCTTTGAATTTTAATGATGCAGTTGTACAATGTGTGCTATTTTGTGTCTGGATTTTTCTCAAAGTTATGTCTGAGAGATTCACACTATGGTATGTTGCAGTAGGTCAATTTCTATTGCTTTAGAATAGTCCAATGTAAAATTTAATGTGCATCTTACTCCAATTAAAATAAGTAGTATTCACTAAAAAAATAAAAATAAAATAGTCCAATGTATGAATATGCCACATTTTATACACTGTATTGTTGATGGATATTTGGTTGTTTCCAGTTTGAGTTATTACAAATAATGTAATATTCACATTTGTAAATATGTTTTCATATGTTTGGGTTTATATGTGTGATTATTTGGAAGGTGTGCATATTTAGGAGTGGAATTAGTGGTTCATAAAATATGTGTGTTCATATTTAGCATTATATTGCCAAACACTTTTAAATTCCAGTTGACAAATTTACACTCACACCAGTACTTGTACTGATTCTTGGAAAAGAGTAGATATTGAATATTCTTTTCTTTTAAAAAGCTTAACCCTTCTGATTGGTACTTACTTCCATTTCACTGTGTTTTTAATTTGCATTGTAATGGTACCCATTTGGGTGCCTGCTTTTGTAAAGTAGCCAGTTGAAGTTTTCTTTTTTTAAAAAGTTGATTATTTTTTTTTTTAAGTTGGTTCATTTTTGGAAATATATATTACATGGCTTTTTGCATAGCGTCCATAACCTGCCCTGTGAATTGGCAAAGGTTTTGAAGGTAAAATTAGCTTCAAATACACGGTTTATCCCAATTCCTTTCTCTGTATATCAAGATTTTGCATCCCCAAATCCTTGCTGCCTGCTGTTTTTGTTTGTATGTTTATTTATTTTTAATCCACTTTTAAAAATTCTCAGCAGGAGGAGTATCTAATTCTTGCTTCTGTAACCCAGACAGAAGCATAAATCTTTTGTTCTTTTAAATATAATAAATATGAGAAGCAGAAAATCCATATCCATATAAAACTATCTATCTTGAACTGATGAGAAATTTTGAGGTACAAATGAACAATTTAAATTTGAGATTTATTCACCAAAATTTATCAATATAAACCATTTGAATGATTTAGATGTAAAAGTAAAAGGCATGCTTTCTAAATATATTTGTATTCCATGAACCTTAAATTAATTATTTAGGGTGCATGAAGACATTGAAATAGAAATCTAGATCAAAACTCCTCAGTGTAAGATAACTTTTTCCCTATTCTGTTTAAGTAAAACTGAATTAGTTCACCTTTAATCAGTGCAAGATAAAAATACTCATTAAATTGAGTATAAGTAAATTAATTGATGAGTAAATGAATATAGCATCTATCCATGACTGTCTTATAGTAACTTTTATTTGTTTAGTTTATTTTTTTATGTTTTGAACTTGCGTTTGTGAAAACCATACTATTCTTATTAGTTCAGTAATTTCATCCCCATTCACATTTGCGTAACAGAATTATAATCTAGTTATACAAACACAAAGTTTACTAAAAAGAAAAAAGAACTTAAAAAATAAAATGAATTTGAAAAAAATTAAATGAATGTACATTCTCAGTTATCAATTTTTTCTTCTGTTCAAAGGTATGTGATATTGTCCTTGATCTTTTTACCTTAAGTTAATAAAGAATTTTATTTTCTCTTCTAAAACTCCTTTTTCATTTTAGCTTTCCAAATCACATCATGGTTGCTTCCTGGAGATACTTAGTACCGTTAAATTTGGCCACAGATTCTAATCTTTCTTAATGGCAATTCAGTTGCCTCTGAAGACAACTTAGTTGTAATTCATCATTCATTCCAAGCCTTCACCTAAAACTCTAAGCATCCAGATCCATCTCTGATTGCTTTTCTTTATGTAGACTATTGTCAGTGGGATACATAAAGCTCTTGAGAGATACAAGTGTCTTCTTTATTCCAATATTATATTTTTCTAAGAATCATGGTTTTATTTTTTGAAGCAGCCACTCCACAGACAACATTAATAAGTGCACAGCTTTTAACTCTAAGTAGGATACAGTCTTTATTAAAGTTGCAGTCATAGTTTTTATGGATTTAAACATGTAATGTATTTAGTAACACTTCACTGGCATCATGAAATGATTTCTGATTTGATCTTTATAACTAATGAACTGTTGTTATGTACAGTAATGTTTTTATTGTCACTTTCACTCATACTCTCATTTCCCCTTGCCATTTTGTCATTAAAAATTTATCCATTGATAAAATTTAATTAAAAAAGAAAATATAAGTACAAAAGGAAAAGAAAATGCAAAATCATAACCTAACAAGCATGATGATATTCCATCCACTTAATAGCATACTTAATCAGAAACTTCAATGTAAGTAAAATAGGATTTTGGCTTTGTAAAGTTCCTTATTTTACAAAATGTAACCTCATCTTTTCACTCCAAAAAAATACAAAATAAGAAAGAGGACAACTATTGAGATATTTTTGAATACATTTAATTTTGGAAAAAAAAAAAGAATATGAAAATATTCAGTTCTCTGTTGCTAGTAACACAGCCTGGCAAGCTACCTCACAATTGCCTGTTTTGCATGAATGCCTTGCTTTTTTGTATGTGAGATGTGCTGCCTTGGAGAATAAATTTTGAAAATATTGTGTTTTGGCTTAGATTTTATTTATAGGTGGCCTTATGTAACTCTATGGTTTCTTTTCTACCTAGAGTCTGAGTCATTCTTAAACTCAGCAGGGTTAACTCAAAACTACCAGAACATCAATACTATGAAATGTTGTTTTCTTCAGGAAAATATCCATCAAAATATTAATTGGATAATCACAGGTTATAAAAATACCTATCCTGAGAACTGATTGACTATCAAGCTCTAGGTAGAAGACTAATTAAAGGACATGGGTACATACTGAACAAAGCAACAGTTATTTATGAGAACTAGTTAATCAGCATGCAAAGAGAATGAACAAAGCAGCAATATTTACTTTGGTCAGTTGACACCCAAAATTTGCTAGATGAACATTAAATACATAGGAATGCTATAGTGTGTTCCATGTCAATATGTACGGGGGTGTTATAACTTGTCATTCAGAAACTGATGCTCAGCCTTTGTCCACACATCTGCTGTGAGAGTCCTCACCATGACTGTCTTGTTTCATATTTTCAGTTGTTTGGTTAATATTCTCTTAACTGTAAGCTTACAAGGTTAGTGACCATTGCCCACCATTGTATATGTAGTGCTTAATACTGTGTCTGATGAGTAAATATATCTGGAAGAAATGAAGAAATATAATAAATAACCTGGCCACCTGCCAATGCTAGTGTACAACAGACCTGTGCCACTATCCTAGACTTAAGTTTAAAGCAGGGTGAGAGAAACTGACTCCTATGCATGGTCTCCTTGACATTGTTACCTGGAGCTTTCAGCTCTTCAAGTCCCCTGATTATCTATTTTCTTTTACTTAATTTTGAGAGGCAATTTCCGTACTACAAAATGCACACATATGAAGTATACAGCTTGTCTAATTTTCACCAACATGTATACGTATGAAAGCACGATCCCATCTTAATTACATTTTATTTCCCTCATTCAGGAAAGTTTCATTATAATCTTGGGCAGTCAAATCCCCATCAAACATTTTGATCAGGCCAAGACATCTAATTTTTATCACCATGGATAACTTTGGCCTGTCATAAGATTTCACATGAATAGGATTATAAAGTACATACTCTTTGTAACCAGCTTCTTGTGCTCAGAAATTTTTTGAGATTCAACTTTTTTTAATAGCCCGGTAGTATTCTATTGCATAAATATATCATAATTAAAAATATATATATTTATTCCCTTGTTGGATTATTTCCAGATATTAACTATTTTGAATAAATTTGCTGGTCTCCTGATTCTGCTCTATATCCCTTTGAATTTTAACCACAAATTATCAAATCTATGTTGTCATTGATGTCTGAATCTCTGAAAAGATTCTTGTATATACCTATATGCATAGGGGATAGGGCAAAATAGTTCATAATTTTTATTCTCAAAGACAGTTGGCCCAAAATAAATGAAAGCTGTTGACACTGTTTGCTTCTTTTGTTCTAAAACGCATCACAAATTGTCTTGGGGCACTGTCTGCTCACTGGCTCAATTGTCAATTCCTGGCCTAACGTCAATTCTCACTATATCAGTTCTTCATTCTGAAGCAGAAACACTCCCTTAACACAAATATGTTATGAGGGAACGAGGAAGCAAATTAGGGAAAGTAAGGAGAAAATAAGCATTGATTACAATCTTCTTTATTGCTTCACTTCTATTTCTTTAAAATTATCGTTAGCTTATTTAATATTGTTTCAAAAGTACTAAAACTCTGAGACAGGCTTTTCTATGAATTCATATTTCTTACCTTTAAGAGATTTATCTTCTACAATATAGATATTATTTAAAAACTAAAGCACAGCTGTTATTTAATTACAGTTAGGAAAATTACATTTTAGAAAAATGAATCAGGGTTTAAAAGGATGGAGAGGGTGATTTTGGCAAACACCTAAGTCATGATCAAATGATGTTGACTTGATACTCTAATGCTGTTTATTGACTATAAGTCCAGGACAAATTAAATACCACTCAAGTTATTAAAATTTGTTGGTACTTTTATGCAGGATTTCACATCCTTGGGTTATTCAGGCCAAGCACTTTGCTTGTAAGAGATGATCATTGCCAGCACCAGCTTTGTGGTCAAATCTCACTAGACTATGGCATGCTAGCCAACCTTCCCTACACCGTGAACCATATTAAGGAGAGAATAATAGATTAGGAAGAGGTAGGTAGTATCTGATTAAGAATGAAAGGCTGAATGCTGAGGTGCTTGCCTATTCCTACCACAGTCAGTAACAAGAAAGCAGACATCTTTTATTAATTTATTGTTCATTAACACTGGGAAAGAAATACACTTTGCAGCAGCAACTACTGTTTAAAATAAAATTTTAAGAACAGTGGAAGGTTTTAGAGACCATAACATTTTCCCTTGGATTTTATTCTTTAAATCTATGTGTTTGGGGGGAAATAAACTGTGCAAAGACAAGTAATGTAAACCCATTATAACCAGAACTTTTTTAGATTTACATTAATGCCAGAAACAATGCCTTTGTTCGATTCAATGGCAGCTAAGCATCAGTTGACGTAAGGGTTTAGCAGGTGGATCAAACAGATGGTAGTCAGAATTCCCAGGTTTACCACTAACATTCATCACTTCATCAAAACCAAGATAAAGCAAAAAATATTTAAAAGAGAAGGCTAAGCATATATCAACTCCTATTATGAAGACCAGTGTGCTAAATTTTGCATTCCACAGTGATTATCCGGGGGAAATTAAAGCATTAACTAGAGACATTGATAAATATTTCTATCAATTTACTCAGACAAAAATTTTTTTAAACTACAGACTATAGCATAATTATTCAAAATAAACAGTAATTAGCTGAACTAAATCAAGCAACACAAGGGTTTGCAAATTTGCCCTGTGGTTCACCAGCTGTGCTTTTTACTGTCTGCTCTGTGAATTTACACTCAAGCTTTGTGTTCTCAAGAGGAGGTAGAAAATTTAAGCATGTTTTAGAAGCATATTAAGTAAGGGTAAAATTACCAATTTAGTCAGTCTAAATCATCTGGAAATGAGAGATTTATTTTTTAAAAAGATCTTTATGAAACAAGATTAGCAAGCCTTTATTGGACACCCTCTCCATGACAGTTGTGTGAAGCATGAGGATATAGACTTAAATAAGATGTTTAGGGTGTAAATAGTATAAAACAATATAGAAACATCAAAAACATTTTGATGAATAATTTAACTCCAGGTTAATGACTTAGTAAATTAGGGAAATGAGCAAAATTCCTCTTTAGAGATACATTAAAAATAGGTTTGGGAAAAAGAAACTCCATGAACTACCTCAATTTTGGCCTCAGATTCCTAATCCTTCCTGGTTAGTGAGAAAAATTTATTCCAGAGCCTGATAATGCTGGGCAAGTTTTATTTGCTTCTCTTTGTCATTAGAGATAGGCTTCACAAATCAGCTGCAAAAGAGTCCTTGTCCCTGTCAGGGTTGGAATTATAATGGATAATTTGCATGGCATATGATGGCCTGTGCTAAGTTCTTAGATTCCTATTTGTAACCGCAGTACATATTATACTTCTGCTGAAAGTGGAAAGATTACATTACAACAGAATGAAAAACAATTATCTTATATAGTTGCTCTTAGATACTAATCTAGCTACCCACCTACCTAAGCACATTTCTCCTTGTTCAGAGTCATGTTTCTTTATCATTCCAAAAGCATGCTTTTCAGTATTTAATATATAAAATAATATTTATTGATCACTTTCTAGGCACTAACCAGAGCACTGGGGATACAGAATAAAAGAAACCAAGTCTCTGCCTTCATGGTTCTCACACCCTGGTTTCCACAATTCAGCTTTATAATTTGGCTCAACTGGAGAAACTGTCATGGCATGATCTTCCAAACAGTGACTGAATAAGTACTCAAAATCTCCATAAAAAATACACTAATCAAACCTGGTAATACCTAAGCATTTTCATATTATACTTTAGAAAGAAATAAGTAATATGTAAACAGTGTCCTCTATTCAATGTTATTCTATTATATGTAATACACTGAAGTAATAGAATTATCTCATTTGATTTTCAAAACACCCTTTGAGGTAGGTATCATTTTTTCCCATTCCTACATTATATTTATTTTAACTTACTCTCTATTTTTTGGTAGAATATTATGACTATAAGAAGGTGATGGACTTGCTCAATGTCACACAGCCACCAAGTGGTTACCCAGGGACTTGAACCCTGTTTGGGATAAACTGCCATTCAGACCACCTATTTCTCAGGCTGTGGTCGAACATGGGCAAGTCATTCAAATGGAACTCCTTTTTACAGGACTGAAAAGGAGGGACAGTGCTAGCACAGGTAATAGGAATGACAGAGTCCTGCACAAAAAGTTTTGGGGGAGGCTCTGGTTGCTGAAATATGCAAACAGTGGGACTTTTCAAGGAGCATGGAATCTATGGCCATAGGAGTCACTGAGACCCACCATCCTTCATCATTACCTCTGCCATAACCATTGCTGTCCTCAGGTAATGGTTCCACCAACCAGTGGAGCAAAATTTTTTCCAAAACTAGAAGGAGGTATAGAAGAAATAGAAAGCTGCAATTGCCAACCCTAGATGTCTGGTAAGAAAGAAAACTCCAGAAATACTGACAAGCTTGATAGTGACTATTCCAAATATACAAAACCTCTTAAATATTCAGACCATCTCAGACACATTGATCAACACCCTCCATTGACCTTTTTGGGGAAGTGAGAGACAGGTTTAATTACTCTGTTAACTCCAAAGACTATTTTTAGTGTAAATAAAAATACTTGAGTTTGTTTTCTTAAGGATAATTGGGTATATGTGAAGATACTCAATTATCATATGAAAACCAAGGTAATTTAAAATTAATTTTAATTTAATTTTTTATATAGATCCAAATTTATTTTATTCCACATGGCTTTTACATGTTATTTCTTTTTTTCTCTTCTTAATATTTTTCAGCTTTATTAAGATATAATTAGCAAATAAAATTGTAACATATTTAAGTTGTACATTGTGGTGATTTGATATATGTATACACTGTGAAAGGATTCCCCAAATCTAGTTAATAAAAATTCCACATATTTATCTTTTGTTTTTTGGTGAGAACATTTAAGTTCTACTTTATTAGCAAATTTCAATTATTGTAATATAGTGCTATCAACTATAGTCACCATATTTTAAATTAGATCTTCAGACCTTATTCATCGTATAGCTGAAAGTTTGTATCGTTACCCCTCCCTATTTCTCCCACCCTCTAGCCCCTGGCAACCATTTTTCTACTCTCTGTTTCTGTGAGTTTGACTTTTTTTTCTTAGATTCTGCATTTAAATGGTACCATGCAGTGTTTGTCTTTCTCTCTCTGGCTTATTTTACTTATTTTAAATATCATCATTGATACTTAGTTATTATTTATGAGAATAATATGTGTTTCTAAGTATTTATTTAGTTAACATTATTTTGATTAACATTAAAATTTGTTTTAAAAGTAACAGAAATGAGTATCAATTTTTCTAAAGTTAATACAACACATAAAGTATAAATAACTTTTGTATGTGCTTTGTATTTACAAACTATATCTGTCACAGAGTTATACTTTCAGCAGAATATGCTGTTAATTTTCAAAGTTTTCTTTGGTCATGGTAAACTATATGTTCTTCACTAAAGTTTTGACCATTAGACCCATCAAAAGTATAAATGAAAGTAACGTTAATTTTCATTTTCTTTACATTGACATAAAATCATTAAATTATGATGATTTTATTAAGAACTTCAAGGTCTTCTAGATCAAGGTATATTGTATTGGATGTTGTTTTTAAATACTTTATCTTTTATACAGGGATATATATCTGAGTTTTGGACCCCAGGTTAAGTTTCACAAATGTCACCTCACTTACAAGCAACTTCCAATATTGTATTTAAAGTTTTTATATACAGTGGGTGTGCATATGCTGTAGTGTATAAAAATGTGCCTATTTTGTGAGTAGAAATAAAGAAGATGCATTTGCTCACCTATGAAATAACTAAATAGTTATGGCTTAATGTAAATTCTGATGTAAAAGTTTGATAATAAATTTATGTAAATAGTTGAATAGATTAATTTTTAATACTATCAGTTTTTTTCTTCTGATAAAAATAACTAAAATTCAGTTAAAACTATGAGGAAGTTAGTTCAAGAGTTAAATGTTCCAGAGGCCCAGTTTTAGGGGAGGGAGGTTCATGTTTTTGTGAGTTTTAATTCCAGGGGCCTTCTACCAGAGTCTTAATGTGAAGATCCGAGAAAAATCCTCTCTTATTTCCAGTAGGAGAAGGGAAAAAGAAGAAATTCTTTTGAAATACCCTCAGGGTTCTCTATTCTCTTTAACAAGACCTAACCTCAAGGGATCTATTACACTGTCATACCAGAATGTAACCTATTAGGATTTTATCAAAACTTAATCCATCTGGGAGAGCGGAAATAGCCAACTCAGGCTCACTAAAAGACTGACCACTGGGGTGCATGTATCCTTTTGGGCCATGTTTTTCTCTGGAAATATTCCCACTGTTTACAATAGCCAAGACATGGAAGCAACCTAAATGTCCATTGACAGAGGAATGGATAAAGAAGATATGGTACATATATACAATGGAATATTACTCCGCCATTAAAAAGAATGAAATAATGTCATTTGCAGCAACATGGATGGACCTAGAGTTTGTCATACTGAGTGAAGTAAGTCAGACAGAGAAAGAGAAATATTGTATGATACCCCTTATATGTGGAACCTAAAAAGAAATGATACAAACAAACTTATTTACAAAACAGAAACAGACTCACAGACTTAGAGAACGAACTTATGGTTACCAGGGGGAAAGGGTGGGGGAAAGGGATAGTTAGGGAGTTTGGGAGCGACATGTACACACTGCTATATTTAAAATGGATAACCAACAAGGACCTACAGTATAGCACAGGGAACTCTGCTCAATGTTATGTGGCAGCCTGGATAGGAGGGGAGTTTGGGGGAGAAAGTATACATGTATATGTATGGCTGAGTTGCTCTGCTGTGCACCTAAAATTATCACAACATTGTTAATTGGCTATACTCCAATATAAAATAAAAAGTTTTTAAAAAAGACTGTGACCTAATCATAGGACACTATACAGTGCTTCCACAAACCCACCTCTACCACCACATCAATAATTCTCCTGTATAATACAAGGGGATTATACTAAAAGAACTGAAAGACTTCAATGCTATTTAAAGAGTGTTTAGGGATAACTAGATAAAACACAGGGGGCACACATAAGAAGACCAGAGCAAAGTTTAGCCTCTGACATCACAGTTTTAGCAAAACGTAAACAAAGTCTAACTTCTAGCCAGACAACCATAAAGCCTCAGGTTCTTTTTGCCTGGTACATCATGTATGGCTTTCAACAAAAAAATTGCAAGGCTTGCTAAAGGGGCAAAATATATAGTCTGAAGAAACAGATCAAGCATCAGAACCAGACTCAGATATGGCATAGATTTTGAAATTTTCAAATTGGGAATTTGAAATAACTTTGCTAAGGACTGTAATGGGAAAAGTAATATGCTAAATATAACATCTTAAAGGCTCTAATGGGAAAAGTACACAACATGCAAAAACAGATAGAAATATAAGCAAAGATGTGGAAACTCTGAGAAAGAAACAAAAGGAAATGCTAGAATTCAAAAACACTCTAACAGAAATGAATGACTTTGATGAGCTCATCAGTAGACCACACACAGTTGAGAAAATAATCAGTGACTTTGAAGATATCTCAATAAAAACTTCCAAAGCTAAAATGAAAAGAGAAAAAAAAAAAAAAACTATGAAACAGTATATCCAAGAACTGTGGTCCAATTGCAAAAAGTGTAGTCTTATGTGTAATGGACATACCAGAAGGAGAAGAATGGGAAAAAGAAACAGAGAAAATAATTGAGGTAATAATAGTGGCTACGAATTTTCCAAAGCTAATGACAGACACCAAACTGCACATCCAGAATTCTCAGATAACACTAAACAGGATAAATACCAAAAATTCTTTATTTAGGTGTATTATATTTACACTGAAGAAAATCAAAGACAAAGAGAAAATCTTGAAAGAATCCAGGGGGAAGAGGGAAACACCATGCCTATAGAGGAGCAAGATGAGAATTACATCAAACTTCTCTTCTGAAATATTTCCTCTATGCAAACAAAAAGAGTGGAGTAAATACTTAAAGGGTTGAAAGAAAAAAAGCAAGAAAACACCAAGCTAAAATTCTATTTAGAGTGAAATTACTCCTCAAACATGAAGGAGAAATAAAGACCCTCTCAGACAAGAAAAATAGACTTTGCCACAAATAGGCTTACCTCGTAAGAAAGGTTAAAGAAGTTATTCGAAGAGAAGGAAAACTATATAGGTCAGAAACTTGGATCTACATAAAGAAAGGAAGAATATTGGGGAAGGAATAAATAAAGGTAATATATAAAATTTTCTTTTCTTAATTTAACAATTTGTTCAAAACAATAGCAATGATGTATTTGGTGGTTATAGTTTGTGGATAATTGAAATAAATGATAGTCATATGAAAAGCAAGTGGAGAGAGGGATTGGAAATATTCTGTTATAAGGTACTTTTATAAGGTACTCTTATAAGGTACCTATAAAGCTGTAGTGTTATTTAGAAGGGGATTCGTATTACTCATATATTTAAAACTCAAAGGCAATCACTAAGCACTTTAAAAGAAGCATAACTGATATGCTAAGAGAGGAGAGAATATTGAGTCATATAAATTTCTCAAAACCAAAGAAAGTAGAAAAAGTGGGAGGTAAAAAAGAAACAAAGAACAAAGGCAACACATAGAAAACAGTTAAAGTATAGGAGATATAATAGCAACTATTAATAATCGCTTTAAATGTGAATAGTCTAAATAAAACAATTAAAAGACAGAGAATCTCAGAGCAGAAAAAAGAAGAAGGCTCATCTATATGTTGTCTAGAAGAAACCCACTTTAAATATAAAGACAGAGAAATATATGCCAGACTACCACTCTTCAAAAGAAAAAGGGAATAGTTATATTACTTTCAGGCAGAGCTGACTTCAGAGCAATAAGAATTATAAAAAGATGTATGACATAAAGGTAAAAGGATCAATTTTTCAAGAAGACATAACAATCCTTAATATCTATGTGCCTAATAACAGAGTGTCAAAATATGTGAGGCAAAACTGATAGAATTGCAAAGAGAACTAGATAAATCTACTATTACATTTGGAGAGTTCAACACTCCCCTATCAGTAGTGGACACATACAGAATGCAGAAAATCAGTAAGAATGTGGCTGAACTAAACGGGACAATCAATCAACTGGATCTAATTGACATTTATAGAATACTTCATCAAACAACAGCAGAATACACATTCTTCTCAAGCTCACATGGAATATTCACCAAGGTACATGACATTCTGGGCCATAAAACTCACCTTAATACATTTAAAAGAACAGACATCACATAAAGTATGCTCTCAGACCACAGTGGAATTAAACTAGAAATCGATAACAGAAGGACACCTGGAAAATTCCAAAATATTTGCAGATTTTGAGACTTCTCAATAATATGTAGATGAATAAGAGGTTTTAAGAGAAATTTTAAAATAGTTTAAAATAAATGCAAATGAAACCACAACCTATCAATGTATGTGGGATGCATCAAAAACAGTAGAGTGAAATTAATAGCATTGAAAGCATATATTAGAAGAGATCTAAAATTAATAATCTATGCTTCTGCCCTCAGAAACTAGGAAATAAGAGCAAATTCATTCCAAAGTAAGCTAAAGAAAAGAAATAATAAAAATCAGAACAGAAATCAATATAATTGAAATGAAGAAAAAAAATAGAGAAAATCTAAGAAATCAAAATCTGATTCTTTGAAAAGATTGATAAGATTGATAAACCCCTATTCAGACTAACCAAGAAAAAAAGAGAGAAGACACAAATTACTAATATCAAAAATAAAAGAGGGACTATTGCTACTGAATCCATGAATATTTAATCAAAGAATATTATGAACAACTATATGCTCACAAATTTGGTAACAGATGAAATGAATCAATTTGTTGAAAGACACAATCTATCAAAACTCATGCAAGGAGAAGCAGATAATATGAATAACCTTTAAAGATATTGAATCAAATAAATAACATTCCAAAACAGAAAGCACAATGTCCAGATGTTTTCACTGGTCAATTGATTTCCTATATACCAGCAATGAACAATTGGAATTTGAAGTTTAAAGCACAACACCATTTACATTAGCACCAAAAAATGCTTAGGTAAAAATCTAACAAAATGTATACGAGGTCTATATGAGGAAAACTATAAAACCTAATGAAAGAAATCAAAGCTCTAAATAAAGGCAGAGATAGTCTATATTCATAGATAGGAAGATGCAATATTGTTAAAATGTCAGTTCTTCCCAAATTGATCTATAGAATCAATGCAATCCCAACCAAAATCTAAGCAAGTTACTTTGTGGAAATTGGCAAACAAACTCTAAAGTTTATAAAGAAAGTCGAAAGACCCAGAATAGCCAATGTAATATTAAAGAAGAGCAAAATCAGAGGACTGACACTACCTACTTCAAGACTGGTTATAAAGCTACAGTAATCAAGATAGTGTGATATTAGTGAAAGAATAGGCACATAGATCAATGAAACATAATAAAGAGTCAGAAATAGACCCACATGAATATAGTCAATCAATCTTTCACGAGGGGCAAAGGCAATCCAATGGAGACAGAATAGCCTTTTCAAAAAGTGATGCTGGAACAACTTGCCACATGCAAAAAAAAAAAAAATGTATTTAGATATTGACCTTATACTTCCACAAAAAATAACCGAAATGGACCATACACCTAAAGTAAAATATGAAACTATAAAACTTCAAGAAGATAACAGAGAAGAAAATCTATGTGACCTCAGGATTGACAATGATTTTTTAGACTAACACCAAAAGCCTGATCCATGAAAGAAAAAATTCATAAGTTGAACTTCATTAAAATTAAACACTTCTGCTCTGCAAAATTTTCTCTTAAGGGAATGAAAAGACAAGTCACTGACTGGGAGAAAAGTTTTGCAAAACACATAGCTAATAGAAGAACAGTATTCAAAATATACAAGAACACTCAAAATTCAAAAATAAGAAAAAAAAAGGAGGCTAAAGCTTTGAACCGACACGTCCTTAAAAAATATATATATGTATATACATATGTCAAACAAACATAGAAAAAGATGTCAATAACACGTCATTAAGAAATTGCGTATTAAAATAATAATGATATACCACTGCACACCTATTAGAAATGCCAAAATCCAAAATACTGACAACACAGAATACTGTTGAAGATGTGGAGAAACAGGTACCATCATTCATTGTTGGTTGGAGTACAAAATGGTGCAGCAGTTTTTTACAAAGCTAACCACATTCTTACCATGTAATACAACAATTGTGCTCCTAGGTCTTTAACCAAATGTACTGAAAACTTATGTGCACACAAAATCCTGCACATGAATATTTATAGAAACTTTATTCATAATTTCTAAAAAGTAGAAGCTACCAAGATGTCCTTCAATAGTTGAATGGATAAACAAACAGTGGTATGCACATCCATAAAATAAAATATTGTTCAGCAATTAAAAAAAAAAAAAACTATCAAGTTACAGGAAGGTATGGAAGAAATTTAAATGCACATTACTAGGTGAATGAAACCAATCTGAAAAGGCTACACATTGTAAGATTTCAGCTATATGACATTCTGAAAGAGTGAAAACTACAGAGACTAAAAAAATTAATTTTTAAAGGTTTAGTGGTGGAAATAACTATGTGGAAGACGGAATTTTCAGGGTAGTGAAAATATTTTGTATAGTATTAGAATGGGGTACGTGTATAACTTTATACATTTGGCAAAATCCATAGAAACAAAGAACAAAAAGAGTGTATCCTAATGTAAACAATGGACTTTTGTTAAAAATAATGTATCAACGTTTGTTCATCAGTTGTACCAAATGTTCCTCACTGATGCAAGGTGTTAATAACAGGGAAAATGGGGGCAGGTAGGCAGAGGGAAGTTTATGGGAAGTCTCTGTACTTCATGCTCAATTTTCCTATAAAACTTAAACTGCTCTAAAATAAATTCTATTAATTAAAAATTATATTAAGCTAAAAATATTAGGAACTACATTATAAGCATCAAATGTTAAGGGAAAATAGTATTGTATCCAATTAAATAGAAGCCATGCAAAACCTGTGCACATGTTCAGTGCCCTTTCCGTGATATTTACCTTGTTAGGTTTTGTGTGTTTTTTTCAAAGACTTTCCTTTCATTAAATAAAAGGTCAAGCAGAATTTAGCCCATATTTATTATTCTTTTAAAAATCCTGTACTGGAAAAGATTATATTAACCTGTTCTTTACAGGTGCCCTTCTAGGGGGCCATTCTTTACCTAGCAGAGTCTGCATCTGTTCTGCCTGGTCTAAACTGAGATGGGAAAGATTTACAGAGCTGGCACAGCTCAGCTCTGTATGTTTGCCGAGCATGCTGTAATGAAGTGAATTAACTCAATCTGGATAAAGGAGAAAAAAATATCACAGAAGATTTTTAGACCACTTAAGCACCAGCCAGCAATCTTCTTGCTACCACATTCACAGTGAGGAAAGTAGATTCAATTTCATCTGCTTATATTTAAAAGGTTATATTAAATAGGCTCCTCATTCATAGACAAAAAAGTGTTTGGGATTAGCAAATTAATGATGTTTGAAGAGTAATTTAAATACCCCATTAAGTTTTTAATAACAAATTTAATCATAGAAGTTTCATTTGTATAACTTCCAAATCTTCTCCCCAAATATTAATAAAAATGTGACGACAAAAACAAAAATGCAAACGCAGATTTGAAAGCCAGAAAGCTTAGTGAAGGATATTGGCTTTGCAGTCAGACAAATAGTCTTCTAGAACTTGGAAAGCCACTAATGAGATCTGGGACCTTGTAAAGGTCAATTAATATTTGAGAGCCTTAGCCTCCTTGCCTTCTCATTTATAAAATGAGAATGTGAGTCCAGCTTATCAAGACGACTGCCAGTTCTACTGTTCTTTTAAGGTCACTACTTTATTCAGTGTATTGGTACAAATGTGCTTTTTGAAATTATAAATGCATTTCAACCGGAATTATTTCACCAAAAATAAAAATAAACACATACCTATACAAAATAACATACTTCATTAAATCTCAAACTCATGAAACACATTTATGTGGAAATGAATCAATTTAAACAATCAATTCTCTAAAATGACCTATCTCAAAATATGCACATTGGTTTTCTCATTAGCATCAAATTGTCAGCTCTTCCACTTGATAAGATGCACAGTTTGATGGCCAGCAGAGAAATGGAACAGTTTTATGATATTCAACCCAAATAATTAAAGACAGAATGCTCTTGAGCATATGATAGAAATACAAACTTGGCAGTTATCAACCATGCCATACATATTACAGTTGATATAGGCTCTCCAGGCTTCGTAGAATGTTGACCTGGGGCAAGGCAGGGTCAATCACTTCACTAAATCTTTCTGTATCTGTGGTATCCATGCCAGGTTGACTTTAATAACCACTTATAAGCTTCTTAACTATTCCTATAACCAGAACCCATACCACATTCACTGAATCAAAACCTCCCAGGGTGGGTGGAGCTTAACAATGTCTATAGACTCCCAGGTACACTGATATTTACAGTCCATTTCACATATGCTATGTTAGATACTCAGTAAAGTACCAAGACCATAGCTTTCTAACTCTCTTCTGTGGTCTGTGTAACCTGTGCTATTTCACTCTAACTTCATCATGTCTGAAAAATTACTTCACTTTGTTAATGTCCCACCTAATCAAGGATCAGCACAAAATCTCTTATTTTAGTTTCATCAGCACAGTAAGAACAGAGTAATACATTTTATGATGACTTACATACCTTACAGTCTCAATATTTTCAACAGCAGAATAATAGTAATAGCAACCATTTATATAATGATTATATAAGTGCTGTTCTAACTGCTTTAAGAATATTATTAACACTTTATAACAACACAGCAGGGTAGGTAATATTATTCCTCATTTTACAAATGGCTTAGAGAAGAAAAAAGGCTTAGAGAAGCTAAGTAATATGTCCATGGTCACACCTCTAGGTAAGTGTTAGAACTGGGATTTGAACTCAGGGTATTGAACTCTTAATTTATACCCTATATGGTTACTTTATTTCAGTCTTTTAGAAAGTTTTTAGAATGGTTCCATAGCAGATCTCCAGTGCACGTACACACCAGGACATGATGGTGTATTCCATAATTCTTGATAGTTCATCATTCCATCTCTGGCTCAGTAGGTGAAAACAGGGATTTGTGGACAGGTACCAAGATACTGCCACTGATACGGCAGGCTGTTCATTAGTCAACATGCAGCCTGGTCAAAGTCTGGCATAGTTTGGAAGGACACATGTTGGCATGGGTCTCAGACTGCCTTTGTGTGTCTGCTAGTCTGAGTGCTCTCCGACTGGACCAGGGAATGAATCTGAGGAGTGTGCCAACACAGCTTGGCTCTTATTTCAAACACCCATCAACACTTGGCAAGGGCTCCAAGAGTGCAACAATTAAGTGACCACAGAATCATTTTTACTTCTCAAAAGGAAATCATAAATGCAGAAAGAGGTATGATAATTGGATGAAAGTGTTTTAAAATTAAATCATTTATAATACATTGTTAAAACAAAGTCATTCTCTATCTTCCACATAAACCTAGAGACTAATATTACTCCTTTACCTTGTTGTATCTCCTCTTCTCACTAGAACATCTGCTCATATTTTTATAAATATGCTGACAGACTGATATATTGGCCAGTCACAACCATGTTAAAATTTAGTTTTTTAATGTTCAACCATTTTATTTATTTATTTTATTATGTGCATAGTGACACAAGTTTAATTCAAATGTACAAATAGAATCCTTTGAAAATCATAAATACTCTTATATTTTGGAACAATCTTGTTTTCTAGGTTGTTTCCTTCCCTTTTTTTCTTCCTACTCAATAGTACCTTATGGAAGTCTCTCTAATCAACCAGTATATTGCTAACTCATTATATCAGTGGCCTCGTAATATTCCACAGTGTCACCAGCCTATTTATGCTTTTGACGGTCTTTCACATTCTTTATCAAAATTGCTACTATAACAATGCAACAAAAATCTTTTGAGAGGTTAACTTAAAACTGTGGTTCTAACCAGGGACATTTTTGTCCTTCAGAGGACACTGAACAACTTCCAGAGACAATTTAAGTTGTCACACTGAGGAGGGTCGGTGCAGGCCAGGGATGCTCTAAATATCCTACAGTGCACAGGACACACTCCCCTACAAAGATCTGGCCAGAACATCAACTGTGCCAAGATTGAGAAGCTCTCATTTAAAGAATATATGTATTTTTAATATTTATAGCTGTCTTCAGAATATTCCCCCAATGATATAACACTTCACAATTCTGCCAAAAATATTAAAGAATAACCCTTTTGTTACTTTTTTCAAAGTTCCAATCCTAATCTGTGTGACAGCTCTTTAAGTTTTTTGCCAGGTTGATGGGTGTGAATGAGATTTCTTTTTGTTTTCATAAATTGTTACTAAGTTTGAGCAAAATTCTTTTACTTGAACACCATTTTAATTTGCCTGTTATTATTATATGCCTGTATACTACATGCCTGTTTTTCTACAATTATCATCATTTCAAATGATTTTTACAGATTATTGTTTTCAGTTGCCTTTTGATGGGATATTTTTGGCCACTAAAATGTTGTATATTTCATTTAGTTAAATATGTCTATCTTCTTACTTCTGAGTTTCATGTGTTAATTAATATATTTCCCACTGATACGTTATTTTTCTTTTGACAGTTATATATAGTATAACTCATATCCCAATATGAAATAGAGAACATTTCCATTAACCAAAATAGTCCTTTAACAAATAAATTTTCCCATTCTGTGGCTTATATTTTCATTTCTTAATAGTGTCTTTTGATTAGCAGATATTTTAAGTTTTGGTTAACTCTAATTTATCACTTTTCTTCTTTCAAATTCAGTGTTTTTTGCTTCCTGCCTAAAAACATATTTTCCTGCATTAATGTTATCAAAATATTTTACTACATTTTCTTCTAAAAGATTCGTGATTTTAGTTTTTATGTTTAAACCTGTGATCCATGTGAAATTAATTTTTGTGTACAAAGTGTGGTAGAATTTGAGGTTTGATTTGCCCTGTACAAAGTTTTGGTTACTCTAAGAACAATTTGTTAAAAACAACTTTTCTTTCCTCATTGAATTGACTTTGAATCTTGATTGGCTATTGATTGATCATAAATGTGTGACAGTTTATTTCTGGATTCTCTATTCTATTGGTGTATTTGCTCTATTTTGTACACTAACACCATAATGTTCTGATTACTACAGTTTTATGATAAGCTCTGAAATCAGAAAGTTTAGATTCTAAAACTATTCATATTTTTCAAAATTGTTATGGTTATTCTAGGTCCTTTGCATTTCCACACAGATTTTAAAATCAGCTTGTCAGTTTTGTCAACAAAACTATCTGGGGTCTGGATTCCAATTGTATTAAATCTGTAGATTAAATCTGTAGATAAATTCTAATACAATGGACAAACTAACAATGGTAAGTCTTCCAATTTATAAAAATGTTATGTCTCCATTTCTTTAGATCTTAACGAACTTTTCTCAGCAATGCTTTGTATGTTTCATTGTGGAAGACTTGCACATATCTCATTAGGGTTACTCTTAAGTACTTGATGATTTATTATTCCATTGTAAATTTTATTGTTTTAAAATTTCACTTTCCGGTTGTTTGCTGCTAGTATGTGGAAATACAACTGATTTTTAAATTGATTTCATTAAATTTTTAAATGTTTGACTATCCTAAAAGATTATTGCCTGGTTTTAATATTATTTTTAGGAATATAGTACACTTATTTTAATTTAAACACTACTTTCAAGGGCTTCCTTTTCCAGAAATATCACAAAGTACATATCATGAAAAAATAATTATTTGTATAGAAATTTTGCAAAAATTATACCAAGTATATTTTAAAATGCACACCAGACCCAACAAGAAAGTAAGGAATGTTTAAGATAACCAATTTACCCCAGTTTGCCCAAGGATGTCTCAGATTTAAAACTGAAATTCCCATATTCTGAGAAGTACTTCAGTTCTGGGTAACTGCCACAGTGGTATATTAAGTTTCTATTGCTGTGTTACATATTACCACATATTTAACAGCTTAAAACTATACATGTATTTATTACCTCTCAATTTTCTTGGGTCAAGATGGAGAACTCACAGCCTGCAATCAAAGTGTTATCTGGGCTGCTTTTTCATCTGGAGGCTCAGATTGGAGAAGAATGTGCTTCCAAACTTATTCTAGTGGTTGGCTGAATTCATTTCCTTACTGCTAAAGTCTTTCAGCAGATATGTGCCATGTGGATTTCTCTATAGGTCCTTTCACAACAAAGCATCTCACTTCCTCTAAGCCAGCAAGGAGAGAGTCTTGAGAGTTTTGTGTATGCTGCAGGATATAGTCAGATCTAGATCTAGAGCTATCATCTTATTTCCTTTGAAGTATAAAGTAACTTAATCATGGAAGTTAAATACCATCATCTTTGACATATTCTGTTAGAAGAAAGTCACATGCCTCATTCACACTCAAGCAAAGGATATTATACAGGGTGTGGACATAATGGCCATGTTCTAAGGTCTATCTGTAACAGCCCAACTTTTGACCCCCATGACTCATGTCCCTTCCAGATGCAAAATACATTTACTCCTCTCCCCAAATTCCCCAGAGTCTCATCCTGTTATACTGTCACTTGAAAGTCCCAAAATACCGTCATTTAAATTAAGTTCATGTGTAGATGAGACTCCAGTGTGTAGTCCATTAAGTACAGCTACTATTGCAGTATTCCTTTTCATCTGTGTATCTGTGAAAGTAGAGACAAAATATCTGCCACAAATGTTCCCTGCATATAATAGTGGGACAAGCATAGGAGAGCAGTTATATACATTCCTGCTCAAAAAGGGAGGAAATGGAAAGTACAAAAGAATCACTGGTTCATGGCAATACTGTAGTCTATCTCCTTAATCCCGCCTGCCTGCTGTTATTACATCCTGGTTTGTCCTGAACTTTTTGGCCAGAATTGCTTCTTGAATTTTAGCTATGCTCATATTCTAATACTAATTCTGGATGCTCTACTTAAGTGACAGTGGTTTTGCTGTTTTTATTGTCAGTAGTTTTCTTTTTGTTATTGCTTTGTTATTTTCAATGTATCACCAGAAGTTCTCCACAGAACACACAGCATATTAAGACAAGAAAACATATCTGAGAAAAAGTTAATAAGAGAAATATAAAACTTAAATAATGTTGGCTAACTGCTCTAACAACCCATCCAATTTGACTTTGATCTTATTGGCAAAGACATAAAATACATACCTCCTGGTTATTAAAATAGCTTGACCTACTGGGATAAAACAGTTCTAAGTTAAATTTGCATTTTATTTATTCTTCACAAAATATAGTGAATAAAAATATATAAAATCATATATAATGTACATTATAATATATATTTTATACATATATAAAATCTAAGTGTATAACTCTATCAATTATGCTAAAGTGTTCACATAAATTTAACATTTACAGATTCAGCTCATGATTTCCAAAACATAAATTTCTGGGTTTTTAAAATTGGAGTATAGTTGACTTACAATATTATATGAGTTTTAGGTGCACACCATAGTGACTTGATATTTTTATAGATTATGTACCATACAAATTATTATAATATTATTGACAATATTTTATGTGCTGTACTTTACACCTCTGAGGCTTACTTATTTTATAACTGATAGTTTGTACCTCTTAATTCCCTTCATCTATTTTGTCCATCCTCTCACCACCACCCCTCTGGCAAACACTAGTTTGTTCTCTGTATCTGTGAGTCTATTTCTGTTTTGTTATATTTGTTCATTTATTTTGTTTTATAGATTTTACATATATGTGAAAATATACAGTATTTGTCTTTTTCTGCCTGCCTTATTTGACTTAGCATAATCTTCTCTAGGTC
This sequence comes from Eubalaena glacialis, assembly GCF_028564815.1. NCBI lineage: Eukaryota > Metazoa > Chordata > Mammalia > Artiodactyla > Balaenidae > Eubalaena > Eubalaena glacialis. The sequence goes on along the minus strand of NC_083731.1, from coordinate 36,426,669 downwards.
CATTCATGTTTTCACAAATGACAAAATTTAATTCCTTTTTATGGCTGAATAATATTCCCTATATATATATACACACACACATACACACACATACATACATACTTATATATATATACCACATCTTCCTTATCCATTCACCTGTTGATAGACACTTAGATAGCTTCCATATCTTGGTTATTGCTAATAATTCTGCAATGAATATTGAGGCTCACATACCTTTTCAAATTTGTGTTTTCATTTTCTTTAGATAAATATCCAAGAGTGGAATTGCTGGACCGTCTGGTACTTTTATTTTTAATTTTTTGAAGAACCTCAATACTATTTTCCATACTGGCTGTACCAATTTACATTCCTTCAAAAGTTTACAAGGATTCCCTTTTCTTCACATCCTTGCCAACACTTGTTATTTCTTGTCTTTTTGGTGATAGCCATTCTGACAGGTATGAGGTGATACCTCATTGTTGTTTTGATTTGCATTTCCCTGATGATTAGTGATGTTGAACTTTGTTTTATGTGCCTGTTCACCATCTATTTATCTTATTTGGAAAAATGCCTTTCATCTCCTCCTGCCCATTTTTAATTGAATTTTTTGTTTATTTATTTATTTATTTATTTGGTATTGATATTGAGTTGTAGGAGTTCTTCATATATTTTGGATATTAACCCCTTATTGGAGATATAATTTGCAAATATCTTCTCACATTCAATAGTCTGCCATTTTGTTTTGTTGATAGTTTTGTTGGCTGTGAAAAAGGTTTCTAGTTTGATTTGGTCCCATTTATTTATTTTTGCTCTTGTTGCCTTTGCCTGAAGAAACATTCAAAAAATATTGCTAATATCAAAGAGTATACTGCCTGTTATTTTTTCTACAACTTTTATGGCTTCAGGTCTTACATTTAAGTCTTTAATCCACTTTGAGTTTATTTTTGTATATGGTGTGAGAAAATGGTCTAGTTTTATTTTTTACATGTAGCCTATCCAGCTTCCCAACAGAACTTGTCAAAGAGACCATTTTGTCCCCCATTTTATAGTCTTTTCTCCTTTGTTGTAGATTAATTGACTGTATGTGCATGGGTTTATCTCTGAGATCTACATTCTGTTCCACTGATCTGTGTGTCTGTTTTTGTGTGGGTACCATACCATTCTGATTACCATAGCTTTGTAATATAATTTGAAGTCAGAGAGCATGATACCTCCAGCTTTGTTCTTTTTTCTCAAGATTGCTTTGACTATTCAGGGTCTTTTGTGGTTCCATACATATCTGAGGATTATTTGTTCTGGTGCTAAGAAAAATGCCATGTGTATTTTAATAGGAATTGCACTGAATTTGTAGGTTGCTTTGGGTAGTATATAGACATTTTAACAATATTATTCATCCTCCCCATGAGCACAGTATATCTTTCCATTTTATGTGTCATCTTCAGTTTCTTTCATGAATGTGTTATAGATTTAAGAGTATACTCTTTCTCCTCCTTGGTCAAACTTATTGCTGGATATTTTATTCTTTTTGTTATAATTGTAAATGGGATTTTTTTCTTGATTTCTCTGATAATTCATTATTAGTATTTAGAAACACAACAGATTTCTGTATATTAATTTTGTATCCCACAACTTTACTCATTAGTTGTAAAAGTTTTTTGATGTAGTCTTTAGGGTTTTCTATATATAGTATCATGTCATCTGTAAATAGTGACTGTTTTACTTCTTGCTTTCTAATTTGGATTAATTTTATTTCTTTTTCTTGTCCTATTACTTTTTTCTAGGATTTACAATACTATGCTGAATAGACGTGGTGAGAGTGGTCATCCTTTTCTTATTCCTGATCTTAGAAGAAAAGCTTTCAGTTATTCACCATCAAGTATGATGTTAGCTGTGGGTTTGTCCTTATTTTTTAAAATAAATGACCTTACTTTTTTTGGGTATGTTCCCTCCATACCCACTTTGTTGGGAATTGTTATCACAAATAAATGGTGAATTTTGTCAAATGTTTTTCTGCATCTATTGATATGATCATGTGATTTTTTTATCCTTTGCTTTGTTAATGTGGTGTATCACATTGATTGATTTGTGGATATCAATGTGCATCCTTGGAATATATCCCACTTCATCATGATATATGATCCTTTTAATTTATTATTGAATTCAGTTTGTTAGTATTTTGTTGAGGATTTTTGCATTTATGTTCATTAGTGATATTGGCCTGTAATTATATTTGTGTGTGTTGTCTTTGCCTGGTTTTGGCATCACAGTAATGCTGGCCTTGTAGAATGAGTTTGGAAGCAGTCCCTTTTCTTTAAATTCTTGGAATAGATTGAGAAGAATAGATAATAACTATTTTTAAAAAAATATTTGGTAGACTTCCCCTGTGAAGCCTTATGGTCTTGGACTTTTATTTGTTGGGAATTTTTTTGTTATTGATTCAATTTCATTACCAGTAACTATTATGTTCAGATTTTCCATTTATTCTTGATTCAGTCTTGGAAGATTATATGTTTCTAGGAATTTACCCATTTCTTCCAGGTTGTCCAATTTGTTGATGTTCATAGTATTATCTTATGATAACTATCTTCATATTTTAATATTCTTTTTGTTTTTGCTGTTCTGATAGGGTGATTTCCACTATTCTGTCTTTCAGGTCACTTATGCATTCTTCTGTATCACCTAATCTTCTATTGAATCTTAGTAGTATATTCTTCATTTCAGTCATTGTATTCTTCAGCTCTGACTAGTTCTTTTGTATACTTTCTAGTTCTTTGTTGAAGTTCACATTTTGTTCCTCTCCTTTTCCCAAGTTCAGTGAGCATTTTTATGACTGTTACTTTTAATTCTTTATAGGATAAATTACTTACCTCCATTTCATTAGGTTTTTTCCTGGGGTTTCATCTTGTTCTTTAATTTGGACCATATTTCTCTGTCATCTTATGTTGTTTTACTTTCTGTGTTGGTCTCTATGAATTAGGCAAAATAGTTACTTCTCCCGGTCTTGAAAGTGTGTCCTTTTGTACAAGCAAATCAGGCTATCTGTGCCTAGTGGCTGTGACAGGAGGGCTGGAGCCAAAGTTGGCCTGGGTTGGGGCTTTTGTCAGGGTGGACCGGGGGTCACTGCCTTGGCAAGGCTGGCTGGTGCCACAGCCTGGTGCAGCTCACAGCTTCTCCCAGGATAGACTGAGGTCCACTGCCTTGGTGGGTGGACCTGTAGCCAAATCCCACCCCTGGCCAGGACTTCTCCTGGGGCTTGCCAAGGGTTGCCACCTTGGTCAAGTGGGGGTCTGAGGCCAGAGCCTGTCACTGGCTTAAGGTGTTGTGTTGGGGCAGTCTTGGCAGCCTGGCTAAAGGGCCTGGAGCATTTTAATTTGTTACCTCTGCTCTGGAACTCAAAGGGAGTAAGTTTGTGTATGTGCCCTTTAACAGTGGAATCTTGGTTTCCTACAATCCTTCAGCTCTTCTGGTCTTGGGCCCTGTTGGTTTTTAAATCCATTAAGGGGGTTCAACTACCTTGTGCCAATATCCAGGGCTGGGGTGCCTAATGTACGACTCAAACCCCTTGCTCCTTTTGAAAGGACCTTGGAGTTTGTGATATACCTTTCCACTTTTGGTTTTCCCTCCAGAGGTATAGGTCCTGACTAGGTCATGTCTCTGTCCCTCCATTGCACCTTGATGGAATGTTTTTTTCTTTATATACTTAGTTGCAGAGGAGCTATTGTGATAGTCTTTAGGTCTTTCTCAAAGAGAGTGTTTCTATATGTAGGTGTAATTTTGGTTTTACTGTTGGAGGCGATGAGCTCTGGGCCTTTCTACTCTGTCATCCTGATCCTGATTAATTTAAATTATATAGAATGATAAAGACAGAATTAGAACCCAGATCTTTTGATTCTGTTTTCAGTTAGGTCCTGTAAAATTCAATACTTGCTATAATTCATAAAGAATTCAGAATCTCTAAGAGCTACTCATGTGGCTACATTCTACCTAGTCAACGAGTATAAACAAGTATAGAAAGACCTACTTAGAGAGGGAAATTTAGAAATACAGTAAGTTCAATAGCTTTCCCAGATGGTCCCTTTTCTTTTTTTCATAGAAATATGTATTGCTCAGACTGATGATACATTTCAAGGAGATAGGTTATCTATTCATTCTTCACTCACCAAATTGTGACTGGGGCTATTTTCTCAATAAGCCAAAATTCAAAAGGTTATCATTGATTGGATATATAAATTCTCTTGTGTTATAATAAAGTGGAAAGCAAAAATTTGTTAAGTTAAATAGTTACACAAATATATATATATATATATATATATATATATATATATATATATATATATATATATACTAATGTGAATATCTGATTTATAATCTTATCTGTGCCAATATTAGGCTTTGTGATATAGCTGTCCCTCTATTTTCTCATCTGAAAAATGAAAATAATGATATTATCTATTCCCATAGAGGTTAGTTGAGGATCAAATAAAACAATACATATAAAACGCTTGGTATAGTGTCTGGCACATGGTGAGCATTTGACATATTGTAGCTATTTTTATTACAGACCATATGTGATTGAGTTATAATTTTTGGTAATGTCTAATTATAATAGGGCATATGAGCAAGAACACTGACTAGTACAAATATATCTTACTTCCAATTCAAAATTTTAAAAATATAAAAATTGGAAAATATAGGCCATGTGGTTTCTTGCACCACTAGTGAAACCAATTGAATTCGATATAAAGTTACTTTTTTTCTTGATAACAGAAAGTCAAAGGTTAAGAATAGAAGAGTAGTAAAAATGGAATCCCACTTAATCTTATTCACATGAATACTAATGTTTAATTCTCCTTTCAAAGTTCAAGAAAGAAAACTTGCAATTAAAGACTGAGCGAGCCACATATTTAGGTAATATTTCTTTAAAAACTTAAAAAAATATTTGACACAAGACCAATGATATCATTGGCATATATGCTATTAACACATTTTCTGAAATCTGGTAGGTGACATCAGTCCTGAATTAATTGTTAACTAAAAAGAATTAACTGAGCTTTATACTTTTTCTATTCCACTATAGCTTTCTTTCATCTCATTTTAATGTCATTCTTCACTTTATGCCATTTTCAGTAGTATTCTAAAAATCTTCAAACAATAATCCTCTGTTTGGTCTGAGATCTTACCGTATTAGTTTTCACTGGATTGAGTGTCACCTTCAGATTTAATGTCTTCACTGGTTCCATTGGCTTCATTCTTAGTATCACTTTCCTTCAACTCATTGAATCCCAAATGCACATTTTTAATTTAGTTTTCTTTTCTTTTCTTTTTTTTTTAATCATCAGATACCTTCTTTTCTTTATCCTTGGAATTTCTATCTTGCTCTCTGTTCCAACTTTTATTTCTGTGCTTACATGACTGTCTGTATTGACTTGTTGATCTTCTTTAATCATGACTAGAAGATCTATATTCATTTTTTCTCAACTATCCTGGCAGCTGCTTCTTCCACTATCTGCTTCATCTTCATTCTCCTCCACTTCATGACTTTTTGTGATTCTGAGATCTGCTGCATCTTCATTCATAAGTTCAGCTTGTGTGCATATTTTGTAAGCAAGTTATCTTTCTTATTTCCCCACCACAAGCCGTTTCTTTTTCTCTTTCTTCCTCTTATATTCCTTTCTATATTCTTTCTTTATTTTTTCTCACACATTCATTTTCTTTCTCCTTGCTCTTGCTTCCCTCTTTTCAATCACTCATTATGATCAGACTCTTAAGTTCCTTTTCTTTCATTCATTAAAAAAAAATCCACAAGAGCTTTAATTTTTTCAGAGTCCGTATGTTGTTTTCTCACAAAATGGTCATCTGTCCAGACTGAGCATCTTCTACTATCAAAAGAGCTCCACCCACTGCACAAACTTCCAGTTGTTCAAACTGGGCAGCAAAGATTTAAATCATCAAGGTTGTAGATATAAGCAATTCTTCTCTTCTTTTAACTGTATAATTTCACATTTCTTTAGGATTCCTTTATCTTGTTTTCAGATCCTAATTATTCAATCTGCTCCAGGAGTACACCAATTTTTCTTTTAGAACCTGCATTTTTAATTTTTTAAAAAAATTTTGCCTATAGGACCAGTTGCTTCAGAGGACTGCTGATTTTGAGAGAAGGCCAAACAAATATGGCCTTACCTAATTCTACATGACACTTCTACAAGTGAACACTGTAAGTATTGTAAAAAATCTCTTACAACCAACTTTTATAAAATGAGGACTCATACTGTTTTTGTGGCTTCTCATCATAAATTTTTCTCACATGGACTTATAGATTACTTCTCTGAAAATCATTTTCTCTAGAGAAAAGTTTTCTGTCTGCGAAGAAAAAGAAATCTAACTGTATCTTTCTGGTGCCTCCAAATCCTGAGCCTTTCCTGAGTTCTACTCATCAAACACTCAATTCTGTTTAGTATTCCCTTCTGCAGGCTCTTAGAGCAGGTGTTTCACTTGTTCATTGAGTTTACCGTTACTCCTCCATCCACTTATTATCTTTCAAAAAATTGTTGACATCTGAAATTATATCTCCTCTTTCACTTACAGCAAGGTCAGAACGAGTATTTGTGCACAATTCCACAGGTCCAAAACTACAGAGAAAATATTTACAAATTCTCTTGTGGCCCCACTGCACATAGTTGTGCTTTCTTTCTGGGGCCAGGTTTTGGTACCAACCCATTAACTCAAACAACAATTGCATGGTTGAAATTATGATGCTTTCTTTGGGCAGTTGCTACTCCCTCTCCTGCTACCTGCCAAAGAAAATGTTGGCAATACAACTGCCAAGTTCTACATCCACCACTCAGGTAGAAAAACCTCCTCTACAGAGGAGTCCATAATGCAAAATGGCTGCTAAGGGGGCACCTTCCCAGGATGTGTACATGTGGGACATACCCAGGCCTGGCCTACAGTACTTTTTATTGTTGATTTTAATATGGTTTTACAGTCTTTCCTTTGTTTTGTCCTATGTAGTTTTAAACAGATGCTCTTGTGAATTGGACATACAGGATTAATACAATTTTATCTCCTATTCCATCTACTACTATAAATTGACTATTATATTGAAAAACTTGTAATTATATATTCTAGGCTTCAATATATTCTTACATTATGTCCAAACATCCTTATACCTAAAATTTCAGGAATATTCAAAATATCTATACATGAGGAGATTTTACAAATAACAATTAGCTTTCATTAAAAATAGTTTCTTAATTTTTACATAACACTTTAAGATATAAATAACATACCATACAATTTACCTACTTAAAGAGTACAAATCAGTGTTTTTCTTTGTAGTCAAAGTTGTTCAAATATCACCACATTCAGGTTTTGAAAATTTTTATCACCCTCAAAAGAAACCCTGTACCTATTAGCAATCATTCCCCATTCTCCTCAAACCCCCAAATCTAGGCAATCACTATTCTGTTTCTTACTTTTAGACACTTGGAACTATTGATAAAATTCCCTCTTTAAAAAAATTTTTAATCTTGAAGGATATTGCACCATAGGTATTTTCACCTGTTACCTCAGGGAATACATTCCTTCTCATTTTCTTTGTTACTCCTGTTTTCTTTGTTAAACTTACTTTTCTTTCTCCAGTTACAGATGCATGGTTGACATGCCGGACACCTGTGCTCCTGATCACACTTCTAAGGAAGATAGAATCAGCACACTTAATTCTCCTTAGTTTCCTTCGTTACTGCATTGGCTTTCTTATACTACAGAAGTTGCCACTCAAATATAGGGCTTTACTGCCTGATAACTGTCTAGAGTAATGCAAGGTGTTTTAAAAAATTGATCATTTGACTTCAGTTCTATCAAAACAAAACAAAACAAAGCAAAACAAACAAACAAACAAAAAACCTCTGATTTTATTTCCTCAATTAAATTAAGACTTTATCTAAATGACTTGAGTGCCTCTCCATTGTACACTGCAACTTCAGCCTTCAAAGCACTTCTTTTAAATGTATATCTACTCAAAAATGTATGATGTTCAAATGGTAAATCTATAAACTTCACAACTAAATCCCAAATAGCTTTTTGTGCTTGACTCAACCTAAGGTGGTCCCTAATGAGATCTCATATCCTAATATACTCTCCTTCCCTTGAATGCAGGTGGAATCTGTGACTTACTTTTAACCAGTAGAAGTGGCTTAGGTGATAGGATGCAACTATCTTAATTTACATTATATGAGACTCCATTGCATGAGTCTGCAGAGAAAAACTTTTCTCCTGGCCTTGAAGAAGCTAATTGCCAATGTGTGAACTGCCTATGGAGAAGGCAGTGTGGTAGGGAACAGTGGGTGTCCTCGAGAACCTGAGGGCAGCTTCCAGCTGACAGCCAATAAGAAGCCAGGACCCTCAGTCATACAGCCACAACAAAAAGAATTGTGACAACAACCTGAGTGAGCCTGGGAACAGTCTTCCCCAGTCAAACCTCTGGATGAGAATGAATCCCAGCTGGCACTTTGATTTCAGGCTTATGAGGCTCAACAGAGGACACAACTAAGTCATACCCCCACTCCTCACTCATGGAAATAGACATAATAATTGTTTGTTGTTTCAAGCCACTAATTTTGTGGTAACTGGTTACAAAGAAATCAAAACAAATCAAAAACGAATGCAACTTTCTAATTTATTCTTCAGTCCAAATCTATTATTTTTCTGATCAACTATCATTTATTACTTCTATACTTAATTCTACCTATATGACTTTGTTCAGATTGTTTCCTCTACTTAGGATCTTTGCTTACCCACCATATATTTGCCTAAAACCTTACTTCCTATTTAAGATGAAATAGTAACCATTCTTATCTTTATTTATGCATAATAGTCAAAACTGTAAGCATGTATTTCATAAAATAATGAGAAATTTTGCTTATATTTTTTACCATACAGCTTATGTAATTTTAGTTTTAATTAATGAAAAGTAGTATTAGTAATTAAAATAATGACTTGTGGAATGTAAAGCATCCAATGGATTATAAATACAAAACTTTACAATCACAACTTAATTTTTATGTGCTGAATTATCCCTTTCTTAATTCCACCATGGTATTGTAGCACACTAAAAATATAGAGAAGTTGCTCATATTTTTTCATTATAAGATGGCACTAGTCCAATATGGTAGCAACTAGCTATATGTGATTGTTTACATTTATATTTAGAATAATTCAAATTAAATAACTTTAATCAGTGTTTTAAATCGGTTTTTCAGTTAGACTAACCACGTTTTAAGTGCTCACTTGTCACATGTAGATAGTGTCTATAGTATTGGACTGTGCATCCATAGAATGTTTCATCATTACAGAAGTTCTATACTATAGAACAATAGTTATGAGACTTTATACCCAAAATACATTAATACATTTTAAATATAATTTTGAAATCATGAAATATGATTTTATTTTTCAGTGCCATTGGGTAAAATTAGGAAAATCCCCTTATAGGACAACACTATAAATGTTTTTCCTTATAGGAACTTCTTAAGAAAGTTGTACCAAGTTGCATGTGCCTCCAAGAAAGCTGCATAGTAGAATAAAATGAAAATAAACTGTATGATACTTCTTTTAAAGAATTTTATCATTATCTAGAATCGAATATCTTAGATGAGTTGAAAATAAGATTGGGGAAATAGAGAGGAAGAAATACAGAGAGAGAGTCAACAGAGAGTAGGCAGGGAGGGGGAGATGAAGGAAGAGAAAGAGGTAGGGAGTAACAGAGGACACTTCTGATCCCATAATTGTGATGCAGTAAATAAATTCTGTCTGTCAGCCTCAGAGAGGCTCATCCACAAGACTGAACACATCCTCTGCCATCATATCTCCAAAGACCAAGTGAAGTAGACTGGCTCTGAAGTCCTAAGTCGATTTGATAACCAAAGGCTCTTACCTTCAGATAGATAATGAAATGGGGGGGTAGTATCTAGGTATCCCTAATCACTATAGTTATATCCCCCCAAATAGAGCAGCAATATCCTATTTTTCCAATTTTTTCTCCCAAAATATCTGCCTCATTGTAAGAAAAATATTTTGACACAGAAAGTGCGTGTAAGAAGGTATTACTTAGTTTGGTAGATTTTTAAATAATTTTTTAATTTCTAAATTGAAGTTTGTACTTGACATTAGTCTGATTTTGACAAAGTATTTGTTTTCTCATGGAATTTTGAACCAATTATATCATACACAAAGAGCTTTGTCACAAATGGATTGATCACACTTGGGGGATCAAAGAGTGGAGTATGAAGGCTAAGTTACAAAAGCTAAGTGACAGTCAGAATTGCAGTTCATACTGCAAACTGACATATACATTTTATCAAGATCATATTTATATGTATAAAGTTATTTAATATGCTTGAATAATTAACTAAGTAAACAGAATTTCTCTTGTGACATTATTTGTGTCTAACATTCATATCTGATTATAGAATTATATATTTTACTAAAACAAGGTAAAAGGCTATATTTAATTTTACCAGTCATGAGAATGAATTTTATTTTAAATTACCCATGGTTCTTTTTAATATGAGAAAATTGGATTCTTTAAGCAAGATGTTTTGTGGAAATGAGCCCTCTTACAGGAGGCCGAAAGGTTGTCAAAGAGCATCTAGAAACTTCTCTAAGATTTATGTAAAAGAAATATAAAGCATTCCTCTAAAATTGTTTAATGTAAGAATATATTAATTATTGCTGACTGGATTGAATTTGGGAAAATGGAGCTGCTTGGAAAAAAGGCAAAAGTTCACCTGGTACAATTATTAGACTCATGTAGACTGAAATAGAAAAATCTCATTCTTTCATATCAGAAAACTTTTGAGTAGATTGTGTTTAGAAAGGTTTAGAATTAAGTTGTAAGACACTACATTACAGTTCTCTGTCTAAAGCAGAAGGAGCCATTTTACTCCAAGCGTAAGTTGACTTATCTGGGAAATCACTAGAGAATTGTTATTTTTACATAGAAACTTGAGTGGCTTCCTTAGTTGGGCAGGTAAGTTGAGGACATCCTTTTGATTCCTATTACTCCTTCCTCTGCCTTCTCCATTGCAAACCCATAACTGCCAACTTTTTTCTACCTGCCTATCTGGTTTCCTCTCATACTGCTCCAAATAAACAAAGTAAGGAATTATATCTGTGTTTATCTCCCTTGAATGCTGACCCAGCCAAGAAAATTAATAAGAGATGTAGGAAAAGAGTTGAATAAATCTCAAGGACCATGCCTTCTACCTAATCCCCACTGCTACTAAAAATAGTCTCCTCCTTATGTCTAGGCTTAGATATCTTGCTTTTCAAGCTTCTGTTTCACTGACCCTGATATAGCATTGATATGGGCAGTTCAAAGAGTGATTAAAAACCTAATTTTTCTTCCAAATATTAAGTATTGCTTCAGTCATTGATCTACTCAACATAATCAGTGGTATCTGTAATAGGATCTAAGTGAAATTTGCTAAGGTCCTGGGACTTTGGGACTCTTTTTGAGAAAGCTTATTGCAATAATCTTAAAATAAAAAGTTTTACAGTGATTGGCAGATTTGTCCAGGGGAAAGTTAAAGGTATGTAAGACCCAAGAAAGAGATGGACTTGTTCTACTCGCATTCTCAGGATTATCAAGAACTAATGACATAATTGTGCGACTCGATGCAAAATGAAAGTGTAGGGTCCCTCACTCAAAATTATTAGGAGTTTCAAGAGAGAGACAGCAGAGCATTAAACCAACCTTGGGACCCTTCTAGGCACAGCCTTGTAAGACTAGGCAGATTGCATGCCATGAAGTTGGCTCTATCAGGAATATTTTAAAAGGTTATTTTTCTTAATGCTATATACAAAAAGTCCCTGATTCCAATGCCATGCTTGTTATTGGGGAGGGGGAAAGGGATACTCTTCTGTAATCCCAAGGTGGGAACTTTAAAGACACTCCCAATGAGGTGATTCAGTTCTAGTGTAATTAACATACATTATGGGAATTTTGAGAACTTTCTACCAGCGTCCTTAGGAGAAAATTCAAAATGACCTCAGAACAACTCCATTTGGGGAATTGGTAAGGGTTTCTATTTAACAAATAGAAACAAGGGTTTATATTTCCAAATATGGGCCCTGAAAAGCATTTGCTATGAGAATAGACTTGAAAGCATAAACAAAACAACAGAAGCAAAACTTCAAATCAGAGGAAAAGTTCCTTGCTTTGTGTAATATAACTTGACCTCACATTTCAGGTAAGAGAGAGATGTGATTAGCAGAGTAGACTTACCAGGATAGAGTCTCTTCTCAAGGAAGTGGAATAAAGAGGAGAATCAGTTGCAATTCAAATTATTAAAGCAACAATTAGCTAAATGAGAATACACTAGTTGTAATTACTAGCTTCAGGGCAAGATGATTTTGAAAGACAGCCAGAGTTAGACTTGCAAACATGTTGCTTCTCTGAAAGAGAAAGACTGAAGCATTGTCCTGATATTGTATTTCAAAAACTCGGAGAAACATTCAGAGAATTAAAGAGGGACTACTATTTGTTTGCTGTTTGGGTTGTTTTTCTTTTCCTCCCTTCCTCCCTTCCTTCCTTCTCTCTTTTTTTTTCTTTCTTTTAAAAAAAATAATAGCCAATGAATCATTGTGGACAACATTGTCAGGTTATTATATAATATTTAGTGCAAGGTTACATGCTTTACTAATGAAGTTCTATATAAACATTCTCTAGCAAATTACACATGACAATATTAAAGCCTAGATAAAGCTCTGTCTCATGGGAAAAGGTGATACACTGCAAGTATTTTCAATCTAGTTTCATTAACTCTGGTATTATGGACCCCACTACCGACATTGCTAGCTCAACTGCCATGATGTAAGTAATGTGTTAAAGTCTCCAAGTGCTTTTAGATGCTCAGCTGTGATTTCCTCAATAAATATGCAAGTGAGGTGGATAAGGCAGACGTGGAAACCTCATGTAATTCAGGAAGACACAGACTTAAGGGTAGCCAGCTATTTTTTAATTTTAATAATCTAGACTCCATAAATTTGGCTTGTATGATTTGAAAGTGTTGTCATTTTAAAATAGAAAATTTCACCTGAAATTTAGATAATACTCTTTTAACATTATACTTATATATAATATTAAATAGTTGAAATTGTTATAGTTTATGAGGTAGGCACACTTAATTCTCTTTCCTTTATTTTGGAAAAAAAATCTAAGTAAATTTTGATAATATTTGAAAAGTTGGAGAGTGAGGTCATCAAGATGGTGACATATGTTGTTCCCAACTTTAGTCCCCATCACAAGAAGACCAACTATCAACTGTCCATAGAAAGACACCATTGTGAAAATCCCAGAAACTGGGGGTAAGGCTGATGCGTCTTCCTGAATCACAAGGACTGAGAAGGACCTCATTAGATGGGTAAGGGAGCAGTTTCACTTTGATAGCATCATCTCTCCCCCAGGCTGGCATAGCAGCTCACCAGGAGGGCCGTCCTGGGATTATGGATTCTCCATGGGAAAAAGGAAGGCCAAGGTGGATATCCACATCTGACTTCCCAAGGGTCACAAGTGGGTTCAACCACTGGGGATCAGATAGAGAAGGGGGCAGGGCTACCAGCAACCAGTGATCAGATCTTGGCTGACTGAGTTCCTGTTTACAGCAGTTCCCAAACAAGGATCCAGCCAATGGCTCTGCCCATCTTCAGAGGTGAGTTGGTGGCCCTACTGATCAGGGAGCTCAGTTGGCAGATTTGAGCCCCCAGCCAACAGGCTATACTGGCTTTAAAGCCATTTTATGGCCCCCACTGGACAGGTAAGCAAGCTCAAAGCTCTACCTAATTGCTAAAGCATTCCATAGCCCACCAGGGTAGAAGAACAAATTTGCAGTCCCACCAACTACTGAACATAGGCTCTAGTCCCACCCCATCAAGAAGCCTGGCCAGAGAATCCAGGCAGGCCTGGAGCCACACTACAGACCTGCTTGGGAGGGGAAACAAGCCAGAAGCCCAACTCTTGAGCATAGCCAGGGAGCCTGAACAGTGACCCTGGGCAGCCTCAGAGCCCAGCCAACAGTGCCACCTAGCCTACAACCCCACCCAGGAACACTGCCCAGCCTATGGCCCTGTTCAACTGTTGAACACAGACTGTGGCCTTGCCCAAGCAGGGAGCCAGCGAGTGGCCCCACTAAATCATAGAACACAAACTGCAGCCCCAAACAACCAGGAGCCCAGAACACAGGCAGTGACCCTGCCTCATCTTGGGCCACAGTCTGCAGTCCCACATAACTGCATCCAATAGCTGGAGGCCCTGGCCAAACAGAGAGCTCAGATGGTGACCTCACACAACAGAGGAGCATAACCAGTGGCCTACCCAATCGTCAAGCCCAGCCTGTGGACCTGCCCAATTTTAGGGCATAGCCAGTGGCACTGCCACCTGACCAGGAGCAAATATGGATCCCAGCCTGCAGACTTATGTAATTGCAGAGTCTAATTAGTAGCCTCATCTGTCAGGGAACATAACCTGCAACCTCACCCACCCAGAGGTGACTACAGAACCCAGCTAGTGACCCCACTTGACCACAGAGTACAGTCAGCAGCCCCAACAAACCAGGAGGCCTCCCAGCAGCTCCACTTGAATGCAGAGCCCAACCACTAGGCTAACCCAATTATGGAGCTCGGCTGGAGACTCCTACTCTCAAGCTCAGAGCATTGGCAGTGGTCTTGCCCAACTAAGATCCTTGATAGTAAGCCCTGCCTGTCTGCAGGTAATACCAGCTGATTGGTCCAGTGCCCAAGCTGGTTGGACTAGTGAAGGTCTTTCTCTGCCCAAGGGAATGTGTAAAGTCTGAAAGAGGAGACCATTTACTCAAATGCAGATGCCAACACAAAGATACAAGGAGCACAAAGAATCAGATAAACATGACACCACCAAAGGAAACAAATAAAGTTTCAATAACTGGCCTTAAAGAAATGGAGATCTTTGAACTGTCTGACAAAACAATCAGAAAAATTATTTTAAAAGGAGTTCAGTAAACTATAACAGCATATAAATAGACAACTAAACTAAATTAGTAAAGCAGTGTATGAAGAAAATGAGAAATTTAACAAAGGTAAAGAAACCATCAAAAAATAAAGGGGAGGGTCTTCCCTGGTGGCGCAGTGGTTGAGAATCTGCCTGCTAATGCAGGGGACACGGGTTCGAGCCCTGGTCTGGGAAGATCCCACATGCCACGGAGCAACTAGGCCCGTGAGTCACAACTACTGAGCCTGCGCGTCTGGAGGCTGTGCTCTGCAACAAGAGAGGCCGCGATAGTGAGAGGCCCATGCACCGCGATGAAGAGTGGCCCCCGCTTGCCGCAACTAGAGAAAGCCCTCGCACAGAAACGAAGACCCAACACAGCCAAAAATAAAATAAAATAAATAAATAAATGAATAAATAAATAAAAATAAAAATAAAGGGGAGAGAACACACCCAAATTCATTTTATGAGGCCAGCACCACCCTGATAGTATAGTGAAAACTGAATATAATGAATAAGAAAAAAATAATCCCTTGGTGAGTGTTTTGGTATCTTAGAATATTTTAATGTCCTTATTTTTCAGCTATATTATGTATCTATAGTTTTAACTGCTTGGTCATCTTTTCTCACATTTTTTTCAAGGGACAATGTAGCTTCAATGTGAATAAATGACCAGTAGATGGCAATATTGCTTCTTTAAAACCCCCTTATAGGCATTTACCAAATTTTGACACCAATTATATGCATTATTCTTAAAATAAATATTTAATAAATTAAATTTTTTGCAACCTTTCTTAGCTTATTAATTTAAAAATACAATTGTAATAAAGTTCAGTGTATCACATCAAGAACATAGAAAAAAATCTTATAATCTTCAGGAAACAAATGTAAAAATGTGGTATTTGACTTACCATGCTATTCTCTCTGATCTTACAAAGGCATTTACACATACAAACATGCATGTGAGGATGTTTTGTTTTTAGGTTTAATATAATGTGATCATATCTCACATATTATTTTTACACATATCTCACACAAATTTTTACAAATTGCTCTATGCACCGAATATTAGTGTTTTCCAAGACATTCTAAATTTATTTATTGTTTTTCAATTTCTATATATTTTACATGACATATTTTGACATATATTTACATGATATATTTTATATGGTGTATTTTACATGAAGGATACAAAATGATTTCTTGTCATTCTTCTATCAATGAGCAAGTGTGGGTCTTCCTTAACTTCTAGTGCTTTTATTTCTGAAGGATATATTCTCAAAATTTGTGTTACTGAAAAAAAGGCTTTTATGTTTTTGTCACCAATAAATATTGTCCCATTGCTCTCTACCCACCCCCCAAAAAATACAGCAAATTACATTCCCACCAGCAATAAAATATTTCTGATTATTTCCAACCTGTATATCACAAGTATATAAATTTAAGCCATTTACTTGTTTAATAGTGACTTGAGAATTATGATATAATTTCTACTTCAGATATATTTGTTATTTGATAAAGATTAACCTATTTCATCATAAAGTTTCCATAATTATAATTTCAAGGAATTGTAATTTGTAATTTCAAGTGCAGCATCCTTCCTTCCTTCTAAATTTTTAACTGCCAAAGTTTCTCTATCTAAAGAAAGCAAAGTTCAAAATAATTGCCAATTTACTTTCATACACTAAATTAAATGTATCTGCACTTTTAAATAAAATATAATATTAAAAAAGAGGAGTTATATTTAACATCATACTATAAGTTAATTGTAGTCAATAAGAAATAATAGGAAGGATGCTTCTTGAGATTGTGGCAATTATTGATTTTTCAGAAGTGATTGTATTACTTTGACATCCTTATGTATATAGGTTGTTGATATTGCATCAGCTCACTCCGGTACACTTCTCTTTGTGCTGATTCCTGGACCAATGCAATTCTCCCACTTCGAAGAATATTGGATAAAGCTGTGTGAAATATAAAGCTACTCATAACTTCAATTTTCTAAAGAATGTAGGAATTATTTTTGTTCATAAAAACTCAACATAGAAATAGAATTTTTATTCATTGAATTCAACATAGAAAATTACAGGCATGTGTGTGAATATTGAAAAACTTTTGAATTAGTTTTAAATTCCTGGAGGCCCAAGCATTTGGTATTATCTCTTTGGTTCCAATAGCTTTTCTCTCAAATGAAATAATGTGTTGGTATTTCAGAAGCATTGTACTCTTTGGAGAAATTATTTACCACCTCAAATTAATAAATTAAAAAAGAAACATATTTTAATATTTGTCCACTTATATATTACCATTTATAAATTTTATTTTATATTATATATGACTATATATATTTATATATAAATGTACTAATTTATATATAAATGTATAAATTAGTTAATTTATATACATATTATATATGTTATATACATATTACATATACATTTATATGTAAATATATAAATTAGTTAATTTATCTATAAATTAAAGTTTATATCTAAATTTTACATGTAATGTATATACCCATAAATTTATCAATAAATTAAACAATTACAATATTAATATTTCACCAAAAAATATTTATTGATATATATAGACTTGAGTGAGTTGTTTCTATTAATATACCTCATACTGATTTTTTTATGCCCTCTATTCATTGACAACATTGAGATCCCTCAAATCCAACTTTATTCCTGGACATATTCAGTCTTCCATAGATGATTCATCAAGCAATGTAGCTCCTGCCTTGAATTCCACATCTTCATCCAAGTTACTAACTTATTCTCATGGCCACATATTTCATGTTGTCACTATCCAGGTCTATGCTCTATGCTTCATGTGAAATCTGAAGTCCCAATGTATTCTTCAACTAGAATTTTCTAAATTTTAATTCCTATAATTCCTTTACCTCACTACAACTCTTCCAAAAGGACTAAAAAATAATTAAAATATTTATGTCAGCTACTTATTGGACTCAGATTGTTCAAAACAAAAATTATTTTCTTCCTTCTAGTCTCCTGCATTGTCCACTTTGTAGAACAAAAAAAAAAAATCCATTCATTTGCCCACCCAGAATTGTAGGAATCTTCTTGCCTCTCTCTCTTTTACAATTAAAACTTCTATTAATGGACAATTGTGACATTTTATTTTCCATGTGCTTTCTTTTCCTTCTGCCCCTTTTCTTAGTAATAGTTCCTCAGTAGAACTATTGTTTTAGCCTTTTAAGATGGCTCTCTATTTTTAGTTTCATCCACCTTTTCTCTAATCCATCTTACATACTGTAAGAGAAAAATTTTCTAAAGTTTGAATCTCATCAGCTAGATTCATTGCTTCAAAGTCACCATAAGTTAAGTCCAAAATTTTTAATATAATCTAGACGAATTCTGGTTGTCTGGTCATGGTCTATAGCTCTGGCCAGATCACCTGACCAGTCTACTCAGGCATAGTCATGTTAATTTACTTGATATTTTTTCTTCTAATTAACAATTGTACACACTGATGCTGGTCTGAACTTACATTAAAACCCTTTTGAAGCTTTCTTTTTCTGTACCTTTAAAAATCCTTTTTAATATATATATTTAGTATAGTACTAGTTAAATTTCTATAATTACTTATCTGTTAATTTTTTATTACTAGTTTTTACTCTGTGGAAAAAAAGGAGGTTTTTATACGTCTTTGTATATCAAGAAGCTGGCATATCTTCTGGAAAAGAATAACTAATTCAAAATAGTCTTCATTGAGTGAGAGACTATTTAGTTTCTTCTTAAGGTACATTTGGCTCAGAGTATATCTTAAGTGTTCAAAATAGAGATTAATTTATATCTTAAGGACAGCCTAATTCACACTGCTGCTAGGAGTCAAGCTGAGTCAACTATAGGTTAAGATCCGTTGTCTTATGGAAGAGAGGCTAGATGACTTTAGATATAATGTATTTCTTGCCCTCTCTAATCACATTCCAATGAAAAGATGAGATAAGCAGCAATTTAAGTGAGAATGGTGACATTTTCCTATAGTTTACTCTAGAACTTAAGTTTTCAAATGCCGAATCCAGTTTTCTTCCCACTGTAACATGAAACTGTGGATGCCAACATATTAGAATAAGACAAACAATATTAATTTAGAGAAATACATGCTATACAAAATTATCACTATTTATAGATCATACATATTTTCAGTGTGTAGCGTTATAAAGGCCAAAATTTTTTCTGGAGTTCATTCATGAATAAGAATCCAAATGTTTACCATACTTGGAGAATATTTGGTATGAGGCACATAAAATAACATGAAAATATAGGAGTAAGAACAGATACAAGTGAGTCTTCAACTTTAGCTAATATTTCAAATAGATGTGTCAATTTTAAGAAAGAAAAAAATTACATTCAGAAATAATTTTAAACTACCCATGACATTTTTCACAGAACTAGAACAAATAATCCAAAAATTTATATGGAACCATAAAAGACCCAGAATTGCCAAAGCAATCCTGAGGAAAAAGGACAAAGCAGAAGGCATAACCTCCTAGACTTCAGACATTACTACAAAGCTACAGTAATCAAAATGGTATGGTATTGGCACAAAAACAGACATATGAATCAATGGAACAGAATAGAAAGCCCAGAAATAGGCCCACACACCTGTGGTCAATTAATCTTTGAAAAAGAAGGCAAGAATATACAATGGTAAAAAGACAGTCTTTTCATCAAGTGGTGTCAGAAAATTTGCACAGCTGCATGTAAATCAATGAAGTTCGAACACACCCTCACACTATATACAAAAATAAACTTGTAATAGCTTAAAGACTTAAACATAAGACGGACATCATAAAAGAAAACATGGAAGAGAACACAGAAGAGATCATGGGCAAAATATTCTCTGAAATTGTACTAATGTTTTATTAGGTCAGTGTCCCAAGGCAATAGAAATAAAAACAAAAATAAACAAATGGGACTTAATCAAAATTACAAGTGTTTGCACAGCAAAGGAAACCATAAACGAAGCAAAAAGACAACCTACAGAAAGGGAGAAAATATTTGCAAACGATGCAACTGACAAGGGCTTAATTTCCAAAATATACAAACACACAACTCAACAACAACAAAAAAAACAGCCCAATTGAAGAATGGGTAGAAGATCTAAATAGACATTTCTCCAAAAAAAGAAATACAGATGGCCAAAAGATATGTGAAAATATGCTTAACATCACGAATTATTAGAGAAATGCAAATCAAAATTACAATGATGTTTCACCTCACGCCAGTCAGAATGGCTATGATTAAAAAGTATACAAATAACAAATGCTGGAGAGAGAGTGGAGAAAAGGGAACACTTGTACACTGTTGGTGGGAATGTAACTTGGTGTAGCCACTATGGAAAACAGTATGGAGGTTCCCCACAAAACTAAAAATAGATCTACTATATGATCCAGCAATCACACTGTTGGGCATATATCCAGACAAACCTATAATTCAAAAAGATACATGCACCCCTATGTTCATAGCAGCACCATTCACAATAGCCAAGACATGGAAACAACCTAGATGTCCATTGAGGGAGGAATCGATAAAGGGGTGGTAGATATATACAATGGAATATTACTCAGCCATAAAAAGGAATGAAATAATGCCATTTGCAGCAGTATGGGATGTAACTAGAGATTATCATACTAAGTGAAGTAAGTCAGAAAGAGAAAGACAAATATCATATGATACCACTTATATGTGGAATCTAAAATATGGCACAAATGAAACTATCTGTGACAGAGAAACAGACTCACAGACATAGAGAACAGACTTGTGGTTGCCAAGGGGGAGATGGGTAGGGGAGGGATTGAGTGGGAGTTTGGGGTTAACACATGCAAACTATTATATAGAGAATGGATAAACAACAAGGTCTTACTGTATAACACAGGGAACTATATTCAATATCCTGTGATAAATCATAATGGAAAATAATATTAAAAAAGAATATATATATATATATATGTGTGTGTGTGTGTGCGTGTGTGTGTGTGTATAAGTTAATCACTTTGTTGTAGAGCAGAAGTTGACACAACATTGTAAATCAACTATACTTCAATTTAAAAAAAAGAAATTTTAAGTTGTGCTCTTTGATAGGCTCTTTAATAATACAAATTTAATTTTACAATTAAAAAAGTATTCTTCTAATACGAAATCTATTTAAAAGTCCCAGGCCATTATTAAGGAGAATAATTACAGGTAAATATTTTATATATGTTAGGACAAGAAATAAAGTGAAGAATGAGCTCTCTTTTCTCTGTGGGAGAATATGTTTAGTGGTGCTTCCAAGCCATCTGGTAAAATACAAAGAAGAATCAGAGATGAGGACAGCATAGCATTTCCTTTCTGTGTCCTTAAGGTAAAGCTATGAATTGTATTGCTGCTCCTCTAGTATTAACAGTGGGGATGGTTCCCACTGTCTCAAGATAAAAATCCTTGTGGTCACACAGCAAGAACTTCTGAGCTTTCTTTGCAGAAATGCTTGTATAAAACTATTCAGGTTTCTCATCTGCTGCCAAGAAGAAGACAGCAAAAAACTTAATGTGAATATTTCATTATCATGTTCTGCAAGGCAAATATCAATAGATGATTCCTTGAACCATGTATCAAATTCAAGAGGTGTGTTACTCCAATACATGATTGAAGGCAAATTAGAATCAAATTTCTATTCAAAATATGGATAATCAACACAATGGATGTTTATCTGACTTATAGTACTTAAATGTTAAAAAGTAATATACCATACAGTTGAGTTTCTTTGGCTCATCATAACATATTTTTTCATTCAATCATAAGTTGTCAATGACCAGTTGTTTATTCCTTTTTTATGGCATAAAGTATTAGTATGGCTATTGTAAAAATATTTTATCTATTTCCCATTAATCTATATATTGTGACCTTGATAGCACACTATTTTGATTAAAGTAGCTTCATAATACATCTGGAATCAGGAAGTGTTAGTACTCAAATTTCTTAGCTTTTTTTCAAAGTTGTTTTGTCTTTTTCTAGTTCCTTTGAATTTTTTAATGGATTTTAGAATGAGCCTGTCAATTTATACAAAAAAAAAAAAGCATGCAGAGATTTTCTTGGGGGATGTGTACTATCTATAGATCAATTGGGGAAGAACTGGCATCTCAATAATAGTAAGTTTTCTGATCCATGAACATAATATATCTTTCTATTATTTAGGTCTTTAATTACTATCAGCCTGATTTTATTGTTTTGAGCTTATGAGTTTTTCACATCTTTTGTCATATGTATTCATAAGTATTTCATACTTTATTGACATTACTATGAAATACATTATTTTTGTAATTTCAATTACTAATTGCTCCTTGATGGTATATAGAAATACAGTTGAATATTGTATATTGATTCTATATCCTGCATCGTGAAAAAACTCTTTTTTGTAGATTCCAAATTTTTTTTTTCTAATAAACAATTCTGTCTGCAAACAAAAACCATATTGTTTATTTCTATATAGATGATCAATTCCTGTACAAATGAAAACTTTTCTTTTTCCTTTCCAATATAGATGCCTTTTATTTCTTTTTGTTTTTTCTATTGAACTGACTAGCATCTCCAATACCATGTTGAACAAAAGTGGTGAGAGAAGACATCCTCAATTTGTTCCACATCTTAGAGGAAACACATTTAATCTTTCAACATTATGATGTTGGTTCTAGGTTTTTCATAGGTTCTCTTTATCAGATTTATATTCTTTTCTCTGAGATATACTTTGTCTAATATTGATACACCCATTCAGCTTTCTTTTGTTTAGTCTTAGCATGCTATGTATCTTTTCCATCTTTTTCTTTTTAACCAATATATTTTTATATTTAAAGTATTTATTGTAAGCAAAATATACTTGGGTCTGTCTTTTTATACAGTTTGATAATCTTTGTCTTTAAATTATGGATGTATAGAGCTGCTACTTTAATGTAATTCTTGATATAGTAAGGTTTCAGATTATAATTGTACTGTGCATTTTCTATTTTTCCCATCTTTGCTCCCATTTTCTTTTTTTTTAGATTAATTGAATAATTTTAATGAGAGCATTTAATTTTTGTTGGATTACTAGCTACTTATCATTGTTTTGTTAATTTAGTGGTTGCTTTAGGATTTCTAACATACTTCTGAGACTACCTTCAAATGATACACCACTTCACATTTAGTATAAGAACCTTGAAATACGATACTTTCATTTCTTCCCTTGAGTCTTAATGCTGTAGGAGTCATACGTATATCTTACGCATGTGGTAAAAACCTCAAATTATAGTGTTTTTTGTTTGTTTGTTTAACCACCATTTATCTTCCAAATGTTCCAGATTAATATAATCAAGAATAACCTTAAATGTTTACACATGTCGTTACCATTTCAGGTGGTTTTCATTCCTTTGTGCCAACTGGTGTCATTTTCCTTGTGCCTAAAGGACTTTAAAATTTCTTATAGAGCATGTCTCCTGCTGACGAATTGTTGCAACTATTCTATGCCAGAAAAAAATTGTAATATCACTCTCACTTTGAAAAACATTTTGGGTATATATAGAACTTCAGATGGGCAGGTTTTTTTTTATAGTACTCAAAAGATGTTGTTCCACCTATCACTTGCATCATTTTCAATGAAAAATGATCCATTATTCTTATTTTTATCCCTCTCTGCATAACATGTGTTTTCTCTGGAAGCTCTGATATTTTTTCTATTTATCGGTCATTTTGAGAATTTGATTAAAATGTGACTTATGGTAGTTTTCATGTTTCTTGTGCTTAGAATTCATTAGGATTATTGAATCTATGGGTTTATACTTTTCTTAAAATCTGAAACCTTTCTGCCATTATATCTTTTTTTAATTTAATTTTATTTTTTATACAGCAGGTTCTTATTAGTTATCTATTTTATACATATGAATGTATATATGCCCATCCCAATCTCCCAATTCATCCCACCACCACCACCCCTCCCCCCACTTCCCCCCCTTGGTGTCCATTTGTTTGTTCTCTACCTCTGTGTCTATATTTCTGCAGTGCAAACCAGTTCATCTGTACCATTTTTCTAGAATCCACATATATGCGTTAGTATACTATATTTGTTTTTCTCTTTCTGACTTACTCCACTCTGCATGACAGTCTCTAGGTCCATCCATGTCTCTACAAATGACCTAATTTCGTTTCTTTTTATGGCCGAGAAATATTCCATTGTATATATGTACCACACCTTCTTTATCCATTCATCTGTCGATGGGCATTTAGATGCCTCCATGACCTGGCTATTGTAAATAGTACTGCAGTGAACATTGGGGGCATGCGTCTTTTTGAATTATGGTTTTCTCTGGGTATATGCCCAGTAGTGGGATTGCTGGGTCATATGGTAATTCTATTTCTAGTTTCTTAAGAAACCTCCATACTTTTCTCCATTGTGGTTCTATCAATTTACATTCCCACCAACAGTGCAAGAGGGTTCCCTTTTCTCCACACCATCTCCAGCATTTGTTGTTTGTAGATTTTCTGATGATGCCCATTCTAACTGGTGTGAGATGATACCTCATTGTAGTTTTGATTTGCTTTTCTCTAATATTAGTGATGTTGAGCATCTTTTCATGTGTCTCTTGGCCATCTGTATATCTTCTTTGGAGAAATGTCTATTTAGGTCTTTGGCCCATTTTTTGATTGGGTTGTTTGTTTCTTTAATATTGAGCTGCATGAGCTGTTTATATATTTTGGAGATAAACCCTTTGTCGGTTGATTCATTTGTAAATATTTTCTCCCATTCTGAGTGTTGTCTTTTCGTCTTGTTTACAGTTTCCTTTGCTGTGCAAGAGCGTTGAAGTTTCATTAGGTCCCATTTGTTTATTTTTGTTTTTATTTCCATTACTGTAGGAGGTGGATCAAAAAAGATCTTGCTGTGATTTATGTCAAAGAGTGTTCTTCCCATGTTTTCCTCTAAGAGTTTTATAGTGTGTGGTTGTACCTTTAGGTCTTTAACATATTTTGAGTTTATTTTTTTATATGGTGTTAGGGAGTGTTCTAATTTCATTCTTTTACAGGTAGCTGTCCAGTTTTCCCAGCACCACTTATTGAAAAGACTGTCTTTTCTCCAATGTATATCCTTGCCTCTTTTGTCATATATTAGTTGACCATACGTGCGTGGGTTTATCTCTTGGCTTTCTATCCAGTTCCACTGATCTATATTTCTGTTTTTGTGCCAGTACCATATTGTCTTGATTACTGTAGCTTTGTAGTGTAGTCTAAAGTCAGGGAGTCTGATTCCTCCAGTTCCATTTTTTTTTTCCATCAGGATTGTTTGGCTTTTTGGGGTCTTTTGTCTCTGCATACAAAATGTAAGATTTTTTTGTTCTAGTTCTGCAAAAAATGCCATTGGTAATTTGATAGGGATTGCATTGAATCTGTAGATTGCTTTGGGTAGTATAGTCATTTTAACAATGTTGACTTTTCCAATCCAAGACCATGCTATATTTCTCCATGTGTTTGTGTCATCTTTGATTTCTTTCATCAGCGTTTTATAGTTTTCTGAGTACAGGCCTTTTACCTCCTTAGGTAGGTTTATTCCTAGGCATTTTATTCTTTGTGTTGTAATGGTGAATGGGATTATTTCCTTAATTTCTCTTTCTGATCTTTCATTGTTTGTGTATAGGAATGCAAGAGATTTCTGTGCATTAATTTTGTATCCTGCAACTTTACCAAATTCATTGATTAGCTCTAGTAATTTTCTGGTGGCATCTTTAGGATTCTCTATGTATAGTATCATGTCATCTGCAAACAGTGACAGCTTTACTTCTTCTTTTCCAATTGTATTCCTTTTATTTCTGTTTCTTCTCTGATTGCCATGGCTAGGACTTCCACAACTATGTTGAATAAGAGTGGCGAGAGTGGACATCCTTGTCTTGCTTCTGATCTTAGAGGAAATGGTTTCTGTTTTTCACCATTGAGAATGAAGTTTGCTGTGGGTTTGTTGTATATGGCCTTTATTATGTTGAGGTAGGTTCCCTCTATGCCCATTTTCTGGAGAGTTTTCATCATAAATGGATGTAGAATTTTGTCTAAAGCTTTTTCTGCATTTATTGATATTATCATATTGTTTTTATCCTTCAGTTTGTTAATATGGTTTATCACATTGATTGATTTGTATATATTGAAGAATCCTTGCATCCTTGGGATAAATCCCACTTGATCATGGTGTGTGATCCTTTTACTATGTTGTTGGATTTTGTTTGTTAGTATTTTGTTGAGGATTTTTGTATCTATATTCATCAGTGATATTGGTCTCTAATTTTCTTTTTTTGTATTATCTTTGTCTGGTTTTGGTATCAGGGTGATGGTGGCCTCATAGAATGAGTTTGGGAGTGTTCCTTCCTCTGTAACTTTTTGGAAGAGTTGGAGAAGGATGGGTGTTAGCTCTTCTCTAAATGTTTGATAGAATTCACCTGTGAGGCCATCTGGTCCTGGACTTGTGTTTTTTGGATGATTTTTAATCACAGTTTCAATTTCAGTGTTTGTGATTGGTCTGTTCATATTTTCTATTTCTTCCTGGTTCAGTCTTGGAAGGTTGTACTTTTCTAAGAATTTGTCAGTTTCCTCCAGGTTGTCCAATTTTATTGGCATAGAGTTGCTTGTAGTAGTCTCTTAGGATGCTTTGTATATCTGCAGTGTCCGTTGTAACTTCTCCTTTTTCATTTCTAATTTTATTGACTTGTGTCCTCTCCCTCTTTTTCTTGATGTGTCTGGCTAAAGGTTTATCAATTTAGTTTATCTTCTCAAAGAACCAGCTTTTAATTTTATTGATATTTGCCATTGTTTTCTTCATATCAATTTCATTTTTTTCTGCCCTGATCTTTATGATTTCTTCCCTTCTACTAACTTTGTGTTTTGTTTGTTCTTCTTTCTCTAGTTCCTTTAGGTGTAAGGTTAGATTGTTTATTTGAGATTTTTCTTGTTTCTTGAGGTAGGATTGTATAGCTATAAACTTCCCTCTTAGAACTGTTTTTGCTCCATCCCATAGGTTTTGGATCGTCGTGTTTTCATTGTCATTTACCTCTAGGTATTTTTTGATTTCCTCTTTGATTTCTTCAGTGATCTCTTGGTTATTTAGTAATGTATTATTTAGCCTCCATGTGTTTGTGATTTTTACTATTTTTTTCTCAGTAATTTATTTCTAATATCATAGCATTGTGGTCAGAAAAGATGCTTGATATGATTTCAATTTTCTTAAATTTACTGAGGCTTGATTTGTGACTCAAGATGTGATCTATCCTGTAGAATGTTTTGTGTGCACTTGAGAAGAAAGTGTAATCTGCTGCTTTCAGGTGGAATGTCCTATAAATATCAATTAAATCTATCTGGTCTATTGTGTCATTTAAAGCTTGTGTTTCCTCATTAATTTTCTGTCTGGATGATCTGTCCTTTGGTGTAAGTGAGGTGTTAAAGTCCCCCACTATTATTGTGTTACTGTTGATTTCCTCTTTTATAGCTGTTAGCAGGTGCCTGATGTATTGAGGTGCTCCTATGTTGGGTGCATATATATTTACAATTGTTCTATCTTCTTCTTGGATTGATCCCTTGATCATTTCGTAGTGTCCTCTTTGTCTCCTGTAATAATCTTTAATTTAAGGTCTATTTTATCTGATATGAGAATTGCTACTCCAGCTTTCTTTTGATTTGAATTTGCATGGAATAACTTTGTCCATCCCCCCACTTTCAGTCTGTATGTGTCCCTAGGTCTGTAGTGGGTCTCTTGTAGACAGCATATATACGGGTCTTGTGTTTGCATCCATTCAGCAAGCCTGTATCTTTTGGTTGGAGCATTTAATCCATTCACATTTAAGGTGATTATCAATATGTATGTTCCTATTACCATTTTCTTAATTATTTTGTGTTTGTTTCTGTAGGTCCTTTTCTTCTCTTGTGTTTTCCACTTAGAGTAGTCCCTTTAGCCTTTGTTGTAGAGGTGGTTTGGTGGTACTGAATTCTCTCAGCTTTTGCTGGTCTGTAAAGCTTTTGATTTCTCCATCTAATCTGAATGAGATCCTTGCTGGGTAGAGTAATCTTGGTTATAGGTTCTTCCCTTTCATAACTTTAAATATATTATGTCACTCTCTTCTGACTTGTAGAGTTTCTGCTGAGAAATCAGCTGTTAACCTTATGGGAGTTACCTTGTATGTTATTTGTTGTTTTTCCCTTGTTGCTTTTAATAATTTTTGTCAATTTGATTACTATGTGTCTCAGCATTTTTCTCCTTGGGTTTATCCTGCCTGGGACTCTCTGCACTTCCTGGACTTAGGTAGCGATTTCCTTTTCCATGTTAGGGAAGTTTTTGACTATAATCTCTTCAAATATTTTCTCGGATCCTTTCTCTCTCTCTTCTCCTTCTGGGACCCCTATAATGCAAATGGTGTTGTGTTTAATGTTGTCCCAGTGGTCTCTTAGGCTGTCTTCATTTGTTTTCATTCTTTTTTCTTTATTCTTTTCTGCAGCAGTGAATTCCACCTTTCTGTTTTCCAGGTAAGTTTTCCATCCTTCTGCCTCAGTTATTCTGCTATTGATTCCTTCTAGTGTATTTTTATTTTCAGTTATTGTATTGTTCATCTCTGTTTGTTTGTTCTGTAATTCTTCTAGGTCTTTGTTAAACATTTCTTGCATCTTCTCGATCTTTGTCTCCATTCTTTTTCCAAGGTCCTGGGTCATCTTCACTATCATTATTCTGAATTCTTTTTCTGGATGGTTGCCTATCTCCACTTCATTTAATTGCTTTCCTGGGGTTTATCTTGTTCTTTCATCTGGCACATAGTCCTTTGCCTTTTCATTTTGTCTATCTTTCTGTGAATGTGGTTTTCATTCCACAGGCTGCAGGATTGTAGTTTTTCTTGCTTCTGCTGTCTGGCCTCTGGTGGATGAAGTTATCTAAGAGGCTTGTGCAAGCTTCCTAATAGGAGGGACTGGTGGTGGGTAGAGCTGGGTGTTGCTCTGGTGGGCCGAGTTCAATAAAATCAGAATCTACTAAAGAAATAAACCAAACCAAATCACGTACTTTACTGTAGATACAAAGAGATTTTGGCATTCACCTCTTGAAGAACTATAAAATAGTTGTATTGTATTCTTCCTTCCTTTGTAGTATAAACTCTTGCAATTTTCTGATCCTATTTTTAAAGTTTTTCTATCATATTTCAGCCAAGATGAAAACGCTGATTTACATGGGTAAACATCTAGCAATATCAGTAAGAAAAAAGGAATCCAAATGATCTACCGGGATATAGTGTCACAAATAAGTATGATAGGAAATTAAACTGAATGATTTTCTATGAGAAATTATCAGAGTTGGACTAAGGCTGCCTAAGGGATAGGAAAAGCTGAATTTAGAATTAACATCAACTGATTCCACTGTTTACAATTATTGATGACCCTCAGATCACTTTCAAGCACTATTTCTGTGACATGATCTTCAGCCAAAATGATCTGTCTCATTGGCTTACCATTCAAAATGACTTTTTCTTGGGATCCTAAAAACATAGTACACATTCTCTCTGGTCAAGCTAAAGTTTGTTATGCTTTCATAAGTACTTAGATCAATCTGTTTTCAATTTCTGGCCAGAAAAGTCAGCAAAGGTAGTTAGCATCAAACTTATATTGTTCAATAGATTTTCTTTTTTTTTATCTATACTTGACTTATAAGATTTTGAAATATTTAATTCTGCTCAGATTATCTGTGTCTATATAGGATGTTTTCTTCAAAGTTTTGAATAACCTTATCTTAAATGCAGAAAGGTAAATTAATTATTATCTGGTCTAAACTAATAAGTAAATTCCAGAGCATTTGTTTTTACAGCTACTACAAAAATACCTACAGTTATTTTGGATGTTAAAATAAATCAAAAGAGTCTCATTACTATGAGACTCTGTTTAAAATGTTGTCATTTTCATGTTCAGAAACTTGATATAACTCTAAAATACCCTGCAGATCTAAGTTTTCTGTAAATTCTATAAGAGCTCTTGGTCAAAAACAATGAAATTTGACTTAACATGTACTTGTTAGAAGCAAATCATCCTCCAGATACACAAATTATCTTTTGAGACTTAGGAAAAATTAACCAATGAAATAAATATCTGATCAACATTATATTCTATATTAACCAAATGTTGGATAGGGAGGATTTCTTTATTATTTTTAAATTATTTAAATTAGTACCTTAAAGTGGTTAATGATATAGTTTACAAAGTATTCATTAGCAATTTATCAAAGAAAGCCAGAATATGGTTCTTCAATTCGTGTAAAAGTTTTATTGTTTGTTATAATTAAGAGTTCTATTTATTTCATCTTGCATTTATTGGGTTGGCCAAAAGGTCCATTTGGGTTTTCCACAAGATGTTACAGAAAAACTCAAAAGAACTTTTTGGCCAACCCAATATACTCACATCTTTCTCTCAGATAGCTGTAGAGTTTTGCATACCTGAAAACCCAACCTAGTGATCTTATTACCTTTTCCTTTATGATATTCTTAGTTTGCCTGAAGCAAACTTGCTCAGAGGCGAGGGCACCTGGAAATTGTGGACCTCTTTGCAAACAATACATAATATTGATAAACCCATCCTAAAATAAGTAAAAAAAAAAAAAAGAAAACTTTCCCCAAACAAGCTACTGTCTTTTGCTAGTTCTAAATTAAATAATAATAGGCTGTATAACACCCAAGCCTAGAATAAATTAGCAAGGAAGACATAAAATTGAGTAAAATCACTCTATACACTTTTTCACTAAGAAATTGAGGTCATAGGGAAAATATGAATATTATTTTAATTTAGTTTCCATAGAAGAATAGTTTGAGAACTACTTTCCTGAAGAAATAGCCCTTTGTCATTTTTTAAGTTTTTCTTTTGACTGAAGCAAAGCTGATTTCCTTTCATTCTAAACAAATACCACCAACCTCCATGTGATTCTAACGGTATATGCTCTCTGTCTGTGACACTTCTCTGTATCAATTGTTCTGAACTTCATAAGGAGATTTTCTATCATGATGCTCTCTTTTGGATTCCAAATTTAAACAATTTTTCCCTGTCTAGGTTATTTCATCATACTTTTGTTTAATTAAAAAGTAAAATGCACTGAATGAACCATAATTCAGGAAATAACTGAATGTTTTTTAACTTGGTCTAAGTCCTCCTTGACTGAGTCTTCTCAGGCATTGTCCATCACTATCATTTTAAATAGTCTATTTAAACATTCAGACACAAGCATAATTTCCACCAGGGGAATAAGAGAACTACTTCAGCATAATATTGGTTGGAGCCTCTTTTCTTCTGTTCTGTTTGTTTAAGCAGAGGTAAAGAAGAGTTGGCAAAATCACCTGGAATATGGTGTCAGGAGTCAGAGTACAAGGATTAAAAATCTAGCCGTACTAGTTACAGTCCTGTGGTTTGGGGCAACTTAATTACCTGTCTATATCTCAGTTTTCTCATAATCATAAAATGATTATGTAATCATTTTAACAAAGGGATTCATAATTGTACCAGAATCATAGGACTGTTTTGAATATTAAATTCCACAATATAAATATTCAGCTTGATATCTGGAAGACAGCAAGCTCTTAATCAATGTCACTCAGTCACTCATTATGATTATGGCAAATATGTATTCACTCAGTGGTATTTATTGAGTAACTGCATACTCTATGATAGGGATAAAATAATGAGCAAAACAGAAACGTCTTGTCCACTGGGCAATTGTAGTTAAAGACAAACAAAAAAGGCAACATGGATATTAATATATGCCAACAATAAGAAATTGAAGACAGAGAGCAGTTACTCTAAGAACATAAAATAAGGGGATAAAATAAATTTTAAAAATTTTAAATGATTTTTCCTGGGGGGATCAATGAACACTTCTTTAAGAAAGATACAGAACTTTTATTCAAGACATCTCAATAATGAATAGGAATGAATCCAGAAAAGGGTGGATTGAGGGAAGGAGAACCACTATGTAATAAGGAAAGGAATTAAGTTTGTGAGACCCAAAGGCAGAGAAAAATGGTAAAGAAGAACGTTGCCTCTGGAAGACAGGGGAGGATGGTGGGGATGTGATGAGTGAAGGGCCTGGATGGCAGACAAGGGTCAGCTCTTTCAGGGCCTAACTGATCAGGAGATAGATTGTGGTCAGAGTGGTGGAAATGCTTTGAAAAATAAAAGGAGAGCCAGGATATGGGAAAACAGTTCAGATTTTTATCTTATAAATTTTCATTGACTCTGGTGTGGAGAAAGGATTACAGGTGGCAAAATCAATGAGGAAAGCGGATGCAGATGGCAGTTGCAGAAGTTGAGTTGAATGACGACAGTATTTTAAAATTAGGTGCGGACAATGGAGATGGAGAGATGTGAGGCAGACATAGGGGAGGACATTTCTGAAGGAAAAGTGACAGGGCTTGGTGGAATATTAAAAATCAGGGGAAAGAGGATTCTGGTAAATATGATCCTGGATTTCTGGCTTGCACAACCTAATGTATGGCGAGCTATTCTCTGAGATAGAGAAGAAGAAAATTGAGCAAGAGAGAAGGGAGATTATGAGCTCAGTTTTGTACATGCTGTATTTACATTGTATCTGTGATATCTACCAGAAAGGTCAAGTGGATGTGTGAGACCCGAGTTTGCAGGGCGGGGGGGGGAGGGGGTTATGGGTGTGGGGAGGCAGAGTCTAGGTTTTGAGATGCAGCTCTAAAATACAGTTTATGGGTGGTAACTGA
The DNA here is from genome assembly GCF_028564815.1 of Eubalaena glacialis. Lineage (NCBI taxonomy): Eukaryota > Metazoa > Chordata > Mammalia > Artiodactyla > Balaenidae > Eubalaena > Eubalaena glacialis. Next base: position 36,393,916 of record NC_083731.1, on the reverse strand, counting down.
AACCATGGAAATAGATGCCTGCACTCTGTGAGAACTGAGAAAACTAAAAAAGCAAGTAGTTAAACACGACATCTTTTCTCCTACTCACATCACTATAAACTGCGAGAATAGAAATATTTCTCTTTGGTTTCTTAGTTCACTACATATAGAATTTTGGACAAAAAATATGCATATCAAAAATATATAGTGATCTGAATGGCTAGGAAATGATACACTCTCCAACAACTATGTTCAGACAGTAAAGCAGAGAAAAAAATGATTAATAGCATAGGTCAAGAGCCTATTACTGTAAGAGTTAGGATTCTTAATGGTGTCATGGTTAAGGTAGTAGAATACTGAGATTTGTTTTTGTATGTCTGGTAGAATGGGATAAGATAAAGGCTGGGTTTCAGCAGTAAATCAGTTTACTACTGTCTTATTGCTACCTTTATGTTTCAACTCTATGATAATTTGACCTTTCCAGAATTCTGAGACTAAGAGCAGCTTTCTGCTGAGCAACCTCCAGCTGCCGTTTGAACAACAAATAAAACCAACTAGGTACTTATGCTTATCTAAAACAATGTTCTTAACTAGTATGAGACCAAATGAATAAAGAGAAGATCAGAAAATGAAGAAAGAGAAAAAGAGCCAACTCTTTTTTATATGTGAAGATTAATTCAGCATAGTGGTCAGAATTGATGAAACAAAATGTTAAATATCAAATGTGACATCACAGAATGATGATAGAGTAATGACCCAAGTAATCAAAATGATCAGGCAGGTTTATATACTTCATGTGTTCATTGGTCATTATGAACAATATGTAGATTTCCTGAGTGGATTATGATAGAAACCAAAGTAGATCCACATTACTGAATTATTTTATATATTGTTTTCCATTCCATACTTAACTTTGGAAATGCTGTCCTTTCTGGGAAATGAACATTATTCTTACCGCATATTATAATAATATATATTGATAATAGCTTATTGCTAACTTTAGTAGCGTGTTGTCAATCAATCATGAGCACAGAACCAGCAGTCTATGAATGTTTAGGAACATATAAAGTCCATGAGAATACTCTCAGTGTTGACTGATTTGTCCAGTGAGAAATTCAAATTTAACTAAAGGATTTAAGCATTAATAAGAATTTTAAAATAAAATTAGACCTGATTTTCAATATTTTACACATGCAAGCCCTCATTGGAAACCCTCATTCCAAAAGTAAATATGATTTGGGGTGGCACTTGGCTTATTTTCAGAATTCTTTTCATTTACAACCCTTTGTGTGTAAAAACACTGATGTATATTCAAAAGTAAGGGATTGGAAGTTAAATCTGATGGGTGTTTCATCCCTAACTGAGGCTATTAGTTATTAGTTTTATTTTTTAATTTATTATATTTTCTATTTCCAAATTGTCCAATTTACATGAAAGTCTTCTGAAATTACTCATGCCAAATATGCCTTATTTACTTAAAACTGTATTTTTATAAAGAAAAAAATTTTTAATTATTAAACATTAATATTCCCAGAAGGTCAGATATTTGAGCTGATTTGAAGACTCAAAACTGAAAGAAAAAGACTCAAAACTGAAACTAAAACTGTAACTGAAATAAAAGACTCAAGACTGAAAAACAAATCTATTTATTCCCTGAACTGTCTGAGACACAAAAATATCAATTTCAATAAAATAGTAATTAGTAAATCTTTAACCTAACTGGTTTTCTTTTAAATATATAAGGTGAATTGCTAAATGCTTATGAATGATTTCCCAAAACTAAAAAATTACATTTTCTCAACTAAAGGGGGTAAAGCCCAACATATTTTATTTTTAAAAAAGATCTAAACTATAGGTCACTAGTGAATATATAAATCAAATAACTTCATAGTACTAATAGTACCCAAAATTATAACCATTTTGGTAAGGTATCTTAATTAATTGAATAATAGATAAATTTATATTTAGATCGCCTATATATGGAAAAAACTTTCTCATACTCGAAAATTGCAAATTAAATTTCTCTGCCTTTAAAATCATAATGTTACATTATATTGTCTTCACATATTAGATTATGTTCAAGGCTCTTAAAATTCAAATTCAAATCCACATAATCCATATAATTGAAAATTTTTAAGGATAATTTTTGTATCTTTAACTTCACATTTGTCAACGTAATTGAAGACCACTTATGGTATTATTTTGTTTTATGTGTTCTTTTGGTGACTTAATTTTATAAAGAGCTGATTCAATCAAGCAAAAGTTTAAAACATTGCTTTTCTTTCTAATTTTTTTTTACTGAAAGGTAAATTTTATTAACAGTTTCATTATTATTTTCCTATTATTTCCTATTATTTTCATTCCTATTTTCCTGTTTCTCCTGTATTTCTTCTTCAATAATATATTCTGATATATGAATTTAAATGCAAATCTTTTCGTATCCTCACTATATGCCAAAAGTAGTAATGATCTAGTGTAGAATGAATCAATTTTTTGAAAATGTAAAACTCAGAAGGGGTTATGTGTGAGAAGGTTTTTTATAAGTCTTGAAGGTAGAAGAACTGTACTCAAAGAAGTGTAATATTATATATAAACAAGAAATAAATGTTGGCCTGCTCACTAAGAATACACAGTTCCATACCGAGACAACGAATCAGGACAGAAAAATGCAAAGGGCATTAGCAAGAGTTTAATTCTAAGACTTTAAACAAAGCAAAGGTGTACATGAAGTAGGATAAAAACGGAAATTAGGATAGAGAATAGTAACACTGTCTTTCATGGAGGAAAAAAAGGAGAGAAGATAATGTTGTTGTCTGGTGGCCTCCTGTCCACCTCATTACTCCTGGAATATAGATTCAAGCCACAGGGATCCTAGGTAACCTGCCAAGTCCCTTTCTAAGCCAGTATATGAGATGCATTTGAATAGTGTTTAAAGGAAGTTTCTCCTCACATCAAATAACTGGGAGACTGATGTATGTCATTTAATGACAGAAGATGACAGAAGAATACTATAACCTCAGAAATATGAGAACCACTCTACATGGAGAGTTATCAAAATGCATATATATTCAATATGTGATTAAGCTCCGAAAACTTGCAGAAAGAAAAGCAATATGCATGAGCCAATAGAACCTATGGAGGAAACTTTTAATGAGGTTGCAACTTGAGTAATAAAAACCGGGTTGGCATCTCTTAACCAAAATTTTCAACCTGAAACCTTTTAGACTTAGTAACTACCAGAGCGCACGGGGAGGGGGGAAACGAGTGGAAATTGAGGAATGCTTGGATGCCCCATGGGGACTTACTGTACCTGTGTCCACATCCTTCACCTGTTGCCTGGCTCGAGTTGGCCGGTTCCACTTTGAGCTCTTGCAAGACAAGCCCTTTTTCGTGTGGTCCAGGAAAGTCCATGCCTGGCACCTCCTCCTCTTCTAGGGACTCCACGTAGAAGAGAGTCCTGGCCGGCTGGTGGGTGCCCTGCCTGGGCGCCCCTTGCTGCAGCCTCGTGGCCACTGGCAGCAGGGTGCCATTCAATGGGTTGAAGGAAGAGGAGGAAGAGGACGGGGAGGCAGAAGAAGAAGAGGAGGAAGAAGAGGAAGGCTTCTTCCAGAAAGTGCTCACGCTGCCCTTCTCTTGGCTTTTGAGCAGGCGGTTCTGGCTGGGTCCCCAGTGCTCGAAGCTGCTGCTGCCGTCTTCTTGCAGGAAGCTGCCCCCGGCCGGAGCGCCGGGGGACTGCGACGGGTGGCTGAAGAGTTTCCAGCGGAGTCGCAGGATGTGCTTCACATCAAAATCTTTTCGCCCAGAGCCTGACATGCTTGACGCAAGGTAGGCAAAGGGACTTGAGCTGATGCAGGAGTAGACGGGTCAGCGAGTGGGGGAGGCCAACGGAGCCCGGGGTTGGAGGAGGTGGAGGGAGGCGCCCTCTGCACCCTGGGAACAGACGGGACCAGGGGGCTGCGCGCCCTTTCAGGCGACGAGCGGAGCGCGGACAGCAGAGCCGCGCGGCTCAGCTGCGGTCAGGTCCGCAGGACCCGCGCGTGGTGAGCTCAACGTCCGGGAGCAGAGGCAGGAGCTGGGTGCAGAGGGCTGAGAATCCCCGATTTCCTTGCGGGGTCCCCGTGGTTACCGCGCGGGGAGGGACGACCCTGATGCTGGAGATGGGCGAGGGAGAGAGGTCTGCGCGCTCCGAAGCTTCGGAGGCAGCGACAGCAGGATACACCTCCCTGGCATGCACCGGTGGCAGAGCCTCAGTGGAGAAGCTGTCGGCTCTCCTATCCTTGCAGCTTAGAGTTCAGTGCCTGGGCAGCGCAGAGAGAAAGATCCCCAAGTCGCGAAGAAGCGCACCCCCCCTCCGCCTTCTCTGTGCACCTGCGCTCCTGTCACTGGTCTCTCGAGGATGCTCTGAGAGCTTGCGGGTATCTCTGAGAAAGTCAAATGCCTTCTTCAAGGCGAGAAGGGGTGGTTTTATCTAGTCAGTTTGTAAAAGAGAGAAAAAAAAAAAAAATTCCAGAAAATATAGGAAGGCAAAAAGAAAAGCCCGCGCCGGTGAAGCTGTCAAGGTCCTCACAGTACAATTTTCTCTCTGCCTCAGCGCCTCCTCCTCCCGCGTAAGTGACGCAGATGTGCACTGGGGCCTATACGGAGAGATGGAGGGAGGGAGGGAAGGCTTCAATCTTCTTTATGCAAGTGAGTCTGCTGCTCTTATTGTCCCCTTGCGTGGGTCCTGTCACCTTTTTTCATTCTCCTTCCTCACTACATTACTATGTAGCAATAAAAGTAAAGCAAACAGGCAATATGCTTTAGCATCAGTAGACACCAAACATGAGTCATGGCAGCGTAAACTTAACAGGCTGCCATCGGTTTGCAGGTTGCAGGTTAAGGGCTTGAATTATTTAATAAGCCACATCCTTTAACCTTTAGCCTTAGTTTCTCTGTAGTGAGAAGAAAGAAACGAGGATGTTGGCGTCAAAGTGTGATGATGCCACCATTCTGACAATTACATTGTGATTCTGCCATTAATGCACTCAGGCAGTGCTTCACCCTGGGGGCCAGAGGCACGCAGTAGAAATCTGAAGATGGGCATCTTAGCGCAGGGGACGAGTTTTGCAAAATCAGTGCATTTGGTGCGTCGCCTTAGAATGAAAGCTGTCCTGTAAACCAAGAAGTGGAATAAAATAAAAGAAAATTTCAAGGCATAACCTTCTAGTACATAAATCATGATATAAAATGTATGGAAGAATTTAGGCAATAAATGAGTATATCCAAAGGCTACTATTCTGCAAAAATTTCTTGTTTGAAGAAGGAAAGATGTGTTTTTCCTTATATTTAGAATGATGAGGATTATGATCCCTTTCTAGCTATGATTACTTAGAAATTTTTCAGCTTTTCCTTTAATGAGCGATTAAAATAGAACCCAGGCACCTTTGCTAAAGCTAAACTGGGGTCAAAGAAATAGTAGTTTCCATAACTCAACAAGGAATATGGTTGTTTAATGAAATGAAATTCACAGAAATTTATGAAATCCAAAGCTTCAGCAACCCCCAACAGGGCACGGAAATCAAAGATTAAAGTGCAGTTATATTCCTGTTCTGTTACTCCATTGTTGAGCAGTAAACTTAAACAGAAACTGAAGCTAAATTTTAAGTCCTTCCTAGACAAAGTTAGACATTTTAATAAAACAAGAAATTAAGCACACAAAATCCCTACTTTCAGAGGAAGAAAAATCACTATTGTGCATTTTAAATATTGATTTATGCCACAACAGCTGGACTGCAATCCCCTGTGCCTTGATCTTTTCTTTCAGTATTCAGTGTTTAAAGAAAAAAAGCAAAAAGCCCTTTAAAGCAAACAATGGTGACAGATCATTTTTATCCAAGAACTGAATCAAGTGTTTCCCTTAGGGAAGAAAACAATGTATAAAATTACACATCACAAGCAGGACAGAGAAAACTTTCCATCAGAGGTAATATAGAAACATGAAGTGCATGTAATTAACTGATTTTTGTAGAAATTGAGGCTTCATGGATTTTCTAAGTTGATGTAATTTAACTTAAGTAATATAAAATGTATAATACAAATATATATTTTATAAATATAACATAATATAGCATAAGTGATATGTCTGTTATATCTATAGTTTCTTCCTTAATTAGTACCTATAACATTAAAAACTGTAATATAAAATTCATTTTTGTTGTTATTCTGAAATTCCATTTTGTATCCCCCTTTTACTTTGCAATTCTGATATTATTATCATACAGTTTAAAAGTTATCTGTTCAAAGGTCAGTAACTTCTATGACCCAAAAGAAATGTAATATTGAGTTTTAGTATAAACAAACATGAATTAAAATATTAAGTCATTTTTAACAGATGGTGATTATATATTGATTATATATTTTTTAATTTTAGCGTTATATTCTATTATTGAGAGGGAAGGAAGGAAGGAAAGATGAAGTAATAAGAGAAGGAAGGAGGAAAGGAAGGAAAATGAAGGCGAAAGAAAGAGAGAGAGAGAAGGAGGAAGGAAGGAAAAGAAAAAATAATTTCCTAAGATATCATGACTAACATTTACATATTATTAGAAAGCTCCTTGAAAAAATATGTCTTGTCACATATTGCACTAATTCATTTATTTATCCACTACTCAAACTAAAAAATTTTAACTTAGCACTTACAAAACATTAGGTCTAATGCCAAGTAGTAGCAAATATGGAAGAATTAGGTTCCTTGCAGCTGGCTGTAAGAGCTAACAAAGGATGATATTTTAGCCAGTTATAATTTGTAATCTACTTCTGAGTCAATTAAATTATGATTTAAGATAACCAAAATTATAAGGAACAGGGCATAGACATAATAAATTGCACTTTTAAAGTATTCTAACAATCGCATTATACTTTCCTGTAAAGACAAAATCAATTCATTTTTTCTAATCCTGTTGTTTAATTAAATTGAACTGTCATTTCAGTCAATTAAGGTCTTTCAAATAACCCTAATTGCCATAGTTTCCTGACAAAATCTTATTGAAAAAGAGTAATCAGGATCCTGAAAATCCAGAGGATGCTCAAGCGTTTACTACTATACACATATATAAAACTCTTCATATAATTAAATTCAACATGAATGCTAAATATGAAACTGTAGGAACTGAAAGTTCCTACAACTCAAGCATTTAACCAATAAACAAAATTGGATGTGGATCCAAGCATTTTCTTGGTGGAAAATTTTCTCTTTTACCAATCGTTTTCTAAACACACTCAATTAGATGTATGTTTACCCCAGGTAAAGTAAATTGTGATCCTCCTGAATCTTGACAGTACTTCTACAATGTCTAGTAAGTTGCCTCTACATAATAATACTCAACAAAAGCATTTGAATGGCTAAGTATTATCCAATTAGAACGTTCAGGCCTTAAAGTCTCCTGTATTTTTGATTTTTTTTGTTCATCTTTGTTCTATTTTAGTGAAACATTTATATGAACATTACTAGAAAATATTATTTAAAATGAGTGGATGTGGATGTGGAAATTAAAGTAGTTCTTTAATGACTCTTTCTGAAAATGAATGAAACAATACCACATAGCACTAATATTAAGTGAGCTCATGTATAATATCAATGTATAATATCAAGAACTTCTACTTCTTAAAGCAAATAAACGTAACCTGTTCAAAGTCTCTTAATCTTCATTACCGTGTGTATAGTTTAGTTAAGTAGCAATTAAGTGACTGCTTACTAAACATTCGTAGGTGTTAATTGATCCTCAGGGACCATTTTAATCCACTCTACCTCTTTGGCTTATTTGACCTTTTGATTTGAAACAGGTAATAAATGTATATACTTGAGAAATTCTCATACATAAATTTCTGAGTTAATTGCTTGAATGTAGGAATTCAAAATGGCACTAAAAGGATGCATTCATATTATTGATGACCCAGGTTTCATTTAAGTATCTTTTTATTCCCAAAATTGTGTGCAGAATGTCCAAAGTGAAAATTCACTATTTTGACATTTGAACTAGTCCTCTGGTTAATTGCATTGCTCAGGGCAATATGATATGATTAAAGAAAGCCTACTTCTTTTATGGAAATATTTCTACAACTATATAAATATATAGGTAAAGATAGGCATATTTAATATATAAATAGAAATATTTAATACATGTAATTATTTTTCAAGAACGTTTTCTACTGTAAAAAAACATTTGGGGATATCATAATACTCATTTTGTATAAAACTGAAATCTTTTAAAGAGAAAACTGCTTAACTAATACTTTACATTTCCAAAAGTGTTATTTACATAGTATAAAGTAATTTCATTATTTTGCATGTTGTATTTAAATTTTCCATTATCATTGTGAGGTAATCTGAGGGACCTCTGATGTTTTAACCATTAAGAACAAAATAAAATAGTAAGATTATAGTGTATACAATACAGACTTGAAAGTTATAGACTTTATGATGTCCATATAAAAATGAATAAAATAACAAAAAATTTAAATATTAGTTTCAACACAGTTGCAATTATTTTTTTCCTGGTTAGGAGACCTGAAAATGCCCTCTTCTTTTAAGCCAACCCTGAATGAACTTTGTGGATGATATTTTATTGTCTCATGTCTCATTTGGACATGGGCTTTTGAAAACTGTAAAAGATTTTCTTATGTCAGGTCTCTATACTTCAGTCTCTCTTTCTATGTGGAGACACATCTGCCAAATTTTTATATTTGCTTTCATCTGCATTATTACCAGATCTTTTAAAAATCTAGGGTCAGAAAAGCATGGCTTAAGAAACTGAGATTCCATATGCCTTATCACAGTTTTGAGTAGGTATACAATATAAATTACACATAGTTTACAAATGTTCCTTTTCCCAGAAGTAACATGTGAACGTGTAACAGCTGAGAACAACATTTTATGCATACTCTGTTTTAGAAATAATACTGTGACTTTGTTTCAAGTAAATTACATATTCAAAGAGATTCAAGAAGTTTATTCTGAGAAATCAGATTCCTTCTGAACATTGTTAACTACGAGTACATAAGTTTCTAAGTTTTAATTTGAATATCACAACACTAAGTATTTGATATATTTTCATGACTCTTACTACCAATCAAGATGCGTTTTGGTCCCCAGTCCGAAAGAACATTACTTGTCAACCTTGTATGGAGCTAACCACGGGATCCCTGCTCTAGAACCTATCTCCTGTGTCTACAGGGACCTCTCTCTTCCTATGCTACACTGGTTGTTAGTCATCATGAAAGATGGAAAATCTCACTTTCTTATAGAACGGGGGAAATGTGACATGTGCTGAATATAGGCATACTGTAAAGTCTGAAAAATATTAGGTTAGATAAATCTGAAAATCATAATACTACATAGAGTCTAATTAAGTTTTTGTGTATACTTTTAGGACAAAATTATAAAGATGACAGTGAGAAAACAAAAGATACAATTGTAGATTATACTAGATTTTTAAAATCTATTCATTCTAGATAGACTCTCAGATTAAATATGGAATATTTTCTCAAATTGATAAAAATATAGAATTTTTAATGTTATCATTATTTTCTTCTTAAATATTGATCTCAGAAACTGAGATGAGAACTGAAATTTTATAACATTTTATTAAATGCCAGACAACTTTTTCATTTAATCCTTATAAAAATCTTATTAGGTAGGCATTATAAAAGACTTAATATAAGAAAAATAAATTTAAAACTTTACTTGCCACAGGTATTTGCTTTTATTATCTATCTCAGACACTTTTCCAGAGCTATATATATTTCCTCCTGTTATGTACAAGAATACATTTTAAAAAAGGATACACTCATAATAGGTTGGTATTCTCAATATCCTTTCATGAATTGTGTGATTCAGAGTTTGGAGGTTCATAATTATCTATACATTTGCTCTGCTCTAATAAAAGAGAAATTTCTAGCATTCTCAAATGTGAGCTTTTTAATACTAGTGTGTATTTGTCTGTGTGTGTCTAGACTTGAAAACAAAAATAATGTCTCTTTTGAGACAATAATTTCTGGAAAAATAGAGATTATTTTACTAGGCTAGAATAGTTCTAGAGGGCAGAGAACATACCTTATTTAATATTGAATTCACAGTACCTAACGCAATGCCTATCATGGCATGGGAAATTAATATACACTTTTTGAATTAATAATAATGACAAATTTGGGGAATGAGGGAAGAATAGCACTAGTGAAGGAGAGAGAAAAAAACATATTTAAACAAAAGTACTATAAAATTTGTGTCTGGAGTTATTTTGTGTAAGAACGAATAGAATTATAAAAGAGTGGTTTCTGGAATATCAGCCATATTACTAAAGGATTCTAAAATACTAAACTATTTCAGCATATATTCTGCATATTCATTTTAAGAAAGAGGCAGTGCAATGTGCAATATATTTAGACAAATTTTCATTGTAATTATTAAAATTTATTTTAAAAGTCTTTACATTTAAATTTATAAACTTTAGTTACATTAGAAACAAAAAATCATCCACCCATGCATTGCTTCATTTACAAACATATATATATATATATATATATATTTATTTATTTATTTATTTATTTATTTATTTATTTATTTATTGAGCATCTACTATGTGTCAGGCCCTATTCAAAGTGATAGGGATGTGACAATTAAAAAAAAAGATAAACCAAAATCCGTGCCCCCACTTAACTTAGATTTTTGAAGTGAGGGATATAAATTAAAATTCAACAAGTAACTAAGTATATCAGATGATGAAGACATCTATGAAGATAGTATCACAGAAGGGAGGTAGAAAGGTTTGAAGCGAAGGGGGTTAAAATTTAAGTAGTCTGAAAGGCCAAACCCCACTGGAAGGAGAACACTTCAGCAGTGTCCAGAAGGAAGTGAAAGCAGATGTTGTTCGTGTACATTGGACAGTACCCTAGGCAAAGGGAATAGAAAAGCCAAGGCCCTGAGATACAATACATTTGGAATATTTGAGGGACCATACAACCTGGAGCTGAGTCAGCAAAGGGGAACCAAGTTGGAGATGAGCTCATGGAGGCAACAAGCACCAGGTTGCTTATAGGATCTTACAGGCCAGTCCAGGAAGGTTCTTTTTTATTCTGAAAGAGATGGGAAGCCATTGGAAGATGTGGAGCATTGGTGTGACGGCATCTGGCTTTTATTTCTTAAGAACACCCTGGCAGCCATGTTTAGAATAAACAGAAGAAAGCAAGGTAGGGAAAAGAGTCATTAGGATGCTATGGCAATAAAGGAGATAAGAGAGAATAAAAGTGTGCACCAGGAGTTCTGAGAAGGTCTTACATTTCTAAGACATAGAGTTTTCTAAAAGCTCACAGTCCTTTTTTTTTTTTTTTTCTTCTAGATTCTGTTTTATAATGTCTAATCCTATTTTTGCTGCCCAAAGATAATCTCTTCCTCCATTTTTTCTGGTCTTGTTCATTGATGTTGGATGCTCACATAACTAAGGTCATCCTCAGGTATTAATGGGCAGTTTCAACCAGATAAAATAATTTATATTTTATCAAGATTTAGTAAATAACCATGCTTTTCCCCAGGTTTTAAAAATTTGACCCAAGAGATACTCAAAATTCTTTATCATTCTTTAGGGATTGTTAAAAATATTAGGGGCAGCACAAGCAGTCACAGCCAGTTTGAATAAAGACAATCTTGCTTTTATCTGTTTTATAAATAGGGTTCTGCATGAGTTTAGATATCTGAAGAGCTTCTACTGTTAATTTTTTTTTTAAACTACTATCATACTCTGAGGTTGAACGTAATTTAGAAAAGTACAGGCATGTTGGCAGAACAAAATATGGATTATTTCTGAGTGAATGGATCCTTTTCTCTATTTTTTTAATCCCTTTCACCACATGTTACCCAATGTTACTACACATAGGTTATTGTGTATATGATTAAGTTTATCCTAAGGGCACAGGACTAACACATATTAAATTTTGCACCATACCCTTTTGAGGGATGGTTTCTGAAGAGTTTATGATTTAGATTCTAAAGGAAAAGGAAATTTAATTTAAAAAAATCTGAAAGTCAGTTTTGTTATTCTATATTTCATTCATTGATAAATGCTTATTGAGCACTGTCAAAATGGCAGCACAGTGGCAGGTAATGAAGATACAAATACGAATGGATATAGCCCAATAAAGAGATAGAATTGTAAGAGAATGATTCTAAACCATTAAATATTACAATAATTAATAACAAAATAATAATAATAAAATAAATAATAATATTAATAGCATAATACAGCCATATGCAGTATGCCATGGGAGCATAAAGTATATTATTGATTGAGAAAATAGAATATCTAACAAGAAATTTATTACAGTTTTATAAAATACTGGCAAAGGTTTATGTGCACTATTCCTCCTGTTTGCATTTTGATTAAGAAGCAATATTGCAGATTGGAAACTTCACAGGCTTTGAAATCAAACTATGATCAAAAGGCTTCTTCGCTACTTATTAGCTGTATGGCTTTGAGCAACGCTCTTAATTTCTTTGAGTCTCAGCTTCCTCATCTGCAAAATGGATGTTAATGGAGGGCTACTTCGTTAGATTTTTGTGTGGATCAAAGAAAATAAAACCTGCCAACCAACTAGAACTCTGCTGGTGCTTAGGTAATTGTACCTATTTATATTTATTTTGAAATTATGTGTGAATTTAATAAACCATCTTGGTGTAGACAGAATTTTAGAAATAAAACTTTCAATAATTTGATCTTGTAACATTCACAAACATTTTGTAAAAAATAGAACTTACTGTACACTTGAGTATTCACAGTATATGGATTCCTGATTAATCACAACATTGCTTTTCTTGGTGACCTAGGGGTTTTGCAAGTGAATGACAGCAATTGAAAATCATTTTTCTTTTTTACATAATTTTATTGTAAGAATAGCCAGTATCATAAATGTCTGTATAAAAGTTATATTCTAAAATCAAGTAGGAAAAATGTACTAAAAATACTTGCTTCAGTTGACAAATCACTTAAGTTAATTTTACTCTCACATGAGGGGGAAAGATAGTGAGAAGTTAATGAATAAAGTGATTTAGAGATTACAAAAATATTATAGGCATTGGACTGTGAGGAATTAAGGGGAATTCTGGTGCAATACATGAATTCCTAATAGTGTGAGTGAAACAATTTTACTGAGGAAACATAGAATTTATGTATATTAACCACCAGATATGATGTATTAAAAGGCATCATTGTGTTTTTATTGGTAGTAAAAATTTAGTCAAGTGTAGAAAGTGTGTTTGCTAGTCAAACTGCTCATTTTGCATAGGAATGTTAGCTATATTTCCTCAAAAAATTTAAAAATTTAATTTGCTTTGAAGAAACAAATTTTCAACAATTGAATATTTCTTCATTTACTAATGCTGTTTTTGTGAATATAATAGACTACTACAACAATTTATATCACAGGATAGACTTCAAAATTTCTGACTTTCTAGATTCCTGACTGGAGAATCTAAGATTGACACTTACAGCCAATAGAACAAGCTTACTAGAAGATTCATTCATTATTTTGGACCTACTGCTACAAATCTATACTTCCATATAAGCATTGAAAACCCAGACTATGGATTTCTGACTCACAAAAATGTCTAGCCATGCAGAGCTAATTGAAACCACAGGAGATTTCAATAAATCAATCAATTAGTATTGAGAATTGGCTGTGTCCTTAGTCCTGTGATGTGAAGGAAATAAGGACCCATTTTGGTAGAAAACACACACACACACAAAGATTTGAAATTATGACTAACCCACAACATACGATGTTTCGTATAGTTTTCTAATTCTTATAATGTACATACAGCTTTTGAAGCTTATTTTTCATAATTATTTCACATGCCTGTTTCCCAAACATGCAAATGTGAAGCACGGAGAAGCCAAATTACTAATCACAAAGTACTACAGACTCTAATCAGCCACTCCTGAGTCTATTTCTTTGGTTAACAAGAGAATTTTATAGGTTATCGAGAATTGTAAAATTTTAATTTTCATATGGAATGTAACTTCTAAAATTGTCTACTTCCTTTACAAAAGATTGTGTTTCATAACACATTTGAGAGCCTCTTTTCCTTTCCTGGGGGTATTGCTCTCCAATAAAACCATAGAGTAAAGCAGTTATCACAGTGTGAATTAATTATTTTCTATTCAGACACATTTGTATACATATGTGTGTATATGTAAATTTATAGGTACATGCACACACAAAGTTTGAAAGGGAATCAAATCATAAGGAACAATATAGCCAACAACATGAAAGTAGAAACAAATAATTTGACATTTATTTCTTTTTGACAGAGATTAGGTCAGCTTATGGGTTAGATATCATTTGCTAGATATTAAAAAAACAGTTTCAAAACTAAGTGGAGTCAATTCACAGAAGATACTGAATTCTGCACAGCTGTAATATTTTAATTGTCATTGTTTTATTGTTGCTACTGAGAGTGTGACATTTTGGGGGGTGTCATTGACACATACAACCTCTACTATGTCCCCTTTCAATACGGTATTCCAAGAGAAGACAATGGAGAAGGGAATTTTAAGATGATGGTGGCAGCCGGTTTCAATGATGTCAGAAAGGTCCAGAATTAGAGTTAAGAAAATGAATTTATCGATAAGGAAAGATCTACTCATGATCTTCAATAAAATAAGTGATTTGACTAATCTGCCATTCAAGTAGACAAAGACTGTCCAATACTGAAATATCTAACTTCCTAATAATAATTTAGTCTGTTAGGTAGAAATGATTAACTATTGGACTTAGTGTCATCAAACTGTTGGAATCTATTCAGTCAGGGAACAAATATTTATTGAGCACTAGTTATGTGCCTATAACGTGCATAGTGAAGGGGGCTTCTCGTTGTCCACACAGAACTTACACTTTATTTGGAGAGAAAAGCTATAAACAACTAAAAAAACAAACCCAAACATTTTGGTAAGTGTTATGAAGTGATCAAGAGGGTAAAATAGCAAAAGGCATTGCGCAGACAGTTCTCTACTTTATGTAGAATTCTTAGAGAAGTGTTCCCTATAAAGTTGACCTTAGAACACATCTGAATGATAGAAATATACATATGTGTGTTTATGTATGTGTGTGTGTATATATATATAACATATATACATATATAATATATATATATATATATATATATATATATATATATAATGGATGAAGAGATCAGAAGAAAGATAAAATGCAAAAAATAGAAAACCCAATCAACACAAGGGCAGGAGAAAGAGAAAACCAGGGAGAGAATAGCTGCTGAAAGCCACTTAGCAAAGAGCATAGGACATTGGAGGAATATAAAAGTCACTCTTATTGAGCATGTAAGGAGGAGAAGGCTGAGATGACGTTACCCTATAATTCACAGTACAGAGTTCTTTTTTTTTTTTTTTTAATTTATTTTTATTTATTTATTTAATTTTGGCTGTGTTGGTTCTTCGTTGCTGCGCACAAGATTTCTCCAGTTACGGCGAACAGGGGCTACTCCTCGTTACGGCACACGGGCTTCTCATTGCGTGGCTTCTCTTGTTGCAGAGCACGGGCTCTAGGCTCACAGACTTCAGTAGTTGTGGTGCACGGGATTCAGAATTTGTGGCACACGGGCTTAGTTGTTCCGTGGCATGTGGGATCTTCCCGGACCAGGGCCCGTACCCATATCCCCTGCATTGGCAGGCAGATTCTTAGCCTCTGAATCACCAGGGAAGCCCCAGAGTTCTTTTTTAAAATTGTACCTAAATTGGAAAATTAGTGAAGGGTATAAGTAGTGAAATAATGAAACACTTAAGATTTTTTACAAAGGTAGCTTGATTAGATTGGAAAAGTGCAAGGGCCAAAGAAAGAAATACATCATCCGGAATATTTTTTTCTCCATCAGAAAAACTCGATAATATAGCCAAGGATCATTCCATAATAAGTTTCAGAAATAAGCTGGGTAGTATTAATACTTGCTTTCATATAGAGGTGCTATCTTAATTTAATTTAGGAATTTAACATCAGAATTGGCATTTAGTAAATGGATATAAATTACAGTGCTAGGTTTGTATTTTTTAAAGCACTTTGCCATATGTTATCTCGCTTTATAAATTGTTTTGATTCTCAAGAGGAAATCATCACTCTGCAGACTGATAGCAAAGCAGAATCCTGATGGATGAGGAGAAGCAAGCCATGGGAAAAGCAAGAAGAAAAAAGAAATGTTATGTGCAAAGACCCTGGGTCAGGAAAGAGCTTGGTGTAATGAATATTGCGGGGAGAAATAATTTTGAAAAACAGGAGAGGTCGTTATTATTCTTTTCTAGATTATTAACCTAAAGATCAAAACAATGATGTAAACTGTACAAATTTTTTATTACTTTTCAGCATTTTCAGAATTATTGATCTAGATCTTCTGTAAGTACCATAGCACACTGATCCCTTCCTGCAAACATTGATGTAAAATGTTTATAACCAACAATACCATATCCCAAGTAAATTTGCATATTTTAACCTGTATTATCAATGTATGTTGTCAATTGACATACAGCCCAGAAATTTCATCTGGATAATCTCTAAATTTTAGTCTTCCTCCAGTCTATCTCCAATTACTCTAAAGATTAACTCAATTTTCTTATCTTCTGCTCATTTAGTATTCTGCATTTAGCCTGCAATTTGAACTTCCTGAATGCAGTTTCAATTTTTCTAACACTGAAGTCTTAGTAGTCCATTTTATTCTATGATTTAACTTCAGAGAGTTAGTTCTGAGTAAAACATGATTGTAAATACCCACGGGTTCTTGAAAATTAACTGAATAAAATGTTTATTGTCATCTGCTCACTAGTCTATTTCTTAGACAGGGATCTCCCTCAATGTTATCTAAAAGAAAAAGAATTCATAAAGAAATAGAAATGGTCCGTAAGTCAAAAATGACATTTTTAGTGTGCATAATGAAAAAAAAGATACTTGTACATTTTTATAAAACTGTGGTATCTATGATTTGAGATTATTTAAAAATAGTATATAGAAAAAAAAAATAGAATTGAAAGAAAGAATTGTGTAGAAAGTACAGAAAGAAGAAACTGAAACAATAAAAAAGAAAGGAGAGGCATCAAGAGGAGAATTGTACTGATGAGTCTTCAATCTTGACTAAATGAGAGGAGCATTATCAAAATCTACCAAAATTTTAAATGATACAGGTAAGGCTTACTCTTGGTGCTATGACTTAGATTTGAATTCTAGCTCTGGTAATTAACTGTGTTAATTTGAAATATTTTCAAAACTTCTCAGAGACTTTGTTTCCGAATCCATAAAACAGAGGCAGTAATGTTTCAAAAGGTTTTGAGGAAAATAAATTAATTATATCTTTCATCATACGGGCCAGCATATAGAAGTTACTCAACATATATATATATATATTTAATATTTATTTATTTACTTATTTATAGCTGCTTTGGGTCTTCCTTGCTGTGTGCGGGCTTTCTCTAGTTGCGGTGAGCGGGGCTACTCTTTGTTGCGGCGCGCGGGCTTCTCATTGCGGTGGCTTCTCTTGTTGCGGAACATAGGCTCTAGGAGCATGGGCTTCAGTAGCTGTGGCACGCGGGCTCAGTAGTAGTTGTGGCTCGTGGGCTCTAGAACGCAGGCTCAGTAGTTGTGGCACACAGGCTTAGTTGCTCCGTGGCATGTGGTATCTTCCTGGACCAGGGCTCGAACCTGTGTTCCCTACATTGGCAGGCAGATTCTTAACCACTGAGCCACCAGAGAAGCCCAAACTCAACATATATTGATCTCTGTCTTTCTATATCCTGTCTCTAAATTGAAATGGTTTATGATAAATGCACTATTAGTATGCAAATTATGGAACTCTTAGTTAATAAATAAGTTATGAAAATAAGATATTATAGGTAGAAAACATTACTGCTTTTTAAATATTAAAATAATGCATTGATGCCCTTAAATTGGAAAGGAAAAAAATAGGACTGTTTGAAGTTGACTTTAAAAAATAACCATGTACTTCAACAATAAGGTCTTTGATAGCAATTTCAGATTATTACATTGATTAATGGTGAAGTGTGATGAGAGTTACATTATCAAATTTTTCATTCACTGATCATAGCTAACAGAGTGAGTCTTGAGAGTGATTGTGAGGAATATTCAAAGTTCCATTTACCATTAAACATATTATCAATTTTTAATGAAGCAGCCCTATATTCCCTTTACATGACCAGACCATATAGAATCACCCTGGGAAGACAGTGGCCTGATGGTGAAGCCTCATACAAATGTCACTTTCTCATACTAGGGGAAGTCTAAAGATGTCACTGATTGGTACCATCCCCAAGGTCTGTCATCAGGAAGCAAATGGCAACCATTGGGTAATGGAAAAGATTTCAAATATAGTATGTTAAACCAATAAGAATTTATAGTTAAGTAATGGGGAATATATATCAAAAAAGGAACCTACAGAGAAAGGAGTTATTTGCACTTAGAAAATCCTTCTCACAATAAATATTTTACTCAGTGCCTCAGGGTGTCATCAAAGATGTCACTTTATTGAATTCTTGTATTTATTTAAGATCATAATATATAAAGGATATTTAATTTGTGTTATTCATAATTTGTGGTTAAATTGCTGAAATATCATCTGAGTATGTTAAAGACAAGATGTAGGCTTTTTGAAAATGAGATTTTCTTTGATAAAAATACAAACAAAATTGAATTTATTTTATTAATTTAGTTTGTAAGAATTATATTTAGAGACACAATGTTAAATCCAGTGGAAAGCATTTGTTTCTGAATTTCATATGTCATTTTTGTTCATATTCTTCCTTTAGCATTTAGAGAAGATATAAATAACATATTTTTCCTGTATGATTTTCTGCTTTTGCACATTAGCAAGTGACCATCATTTCCCAAAGAAGCGTTGGTGGGGTGTTTCAGCTCTTGCCTTTCCAAGACGTTAAATAATTAATAATGTTTCTTGTTTCATACTAGCGTCAAACCCTGTTCTAGATGATTTAGTGGAGCTTACATCCTAGTGGGAAAAGACAAACAAGAAAATAAATAAGTAAATAATGTCATGGGGATTTAATTATCATGTAAAAAAATGAAGCAAGTGAAGAACTAGAGAATTCTGAGGGAGCTGTAACAATTATTTTAGATAATATGGTTAGAGAAATTCTCTCTGATAAAATGACATTTGAGAGGAGGCATGAATAAAGCAGTGGGAGGGTGAAAGGGAGTCTTGCAGTTACCAGGACAATAGTCATTGGCACAGAGAAAAAGTGAAAAGGCTATGGGGCATATGTTTGGCATGGTAGAGCAACAATAAATGGGGCAGAATAATTAAATTGATGACTCAATTAACTGTTACCCCAAGTGATAGAAAATCTCAGCAACACTCAGTCTCCTTGGTTTTTGGTTTGTTTGTTGTTGTTGTTGTTTCCCCCCTACAATTTGCCTCTCCCCAAGCCTCACTATCTCATTCAGGCTTTACTACCATTGTTGGGTTGAAACTATATAGTTGCCATTTACCATCCTATGCTAATGACGGTCTAACTTTAAAACAATGTTGACTTAAGTTCTTGTTACTCTGCTTTTACCATGCAGTGCGGTTGATGATGAAACAAGTTCATATATTTATACACACACACACACACACACACACACACACACACACACTTTTATTTTCACAGCTGATAATCTATTTCATTTCCTTTAAAACATTTTTTAATTTCTTATTTACGCTCTGTGATGTAATATTCTTCCACAATGGAATAATTGGACTTTTTCAGGCTTTTTTTTTTTTTTTGCATTCATTTTACATTTACATTCAACTGTTCTGAAATTTTGAGTTTTTCTTCAGCACTGTGTTGTATTTGTTTTCACATATATTTTATTCCCTTCTGTTTGAACATCAATTAGAGAAAGGTGTAAATTATGGATGCTTCATTCACAACTAAACTGTTAGGGATAACCTGCCAAATTACCCTAATTTTCTCAAACTGTCTTTCTAACTCATTAAATTGTTCCTTAACTTATTGTCCTCTGCTTTTCTTCTGATTAAAGTAGATACAAAACTAAGGTTTCACATACCTATCACCTGAATTTCGTGATCAATTAGTGAATCTTTTTTCATCTCCACTTGCATCCACATCATCCACCTACTCTCCTGTGGATTTTTTTGAAGCAAACCCCAGATATTTTATCATTTCATGTACAAATATATTAACATACACCTAAAGAATAATACTCTTTTGTTTAAGAAGTGAACACAATACCATTATCAAGCAAAAAAACCAAAACGGTAATTCCACAATATCAGCAAGTTTTCAATGAGTATTCAAATTTCCCGAATCAACTCATATGTTTCTAGATTTTTGCTTGTTTGTTTGAACTGGCACTCAAGTAAGATTCATATCATATTAAGTTTTAAATGTTTATGCTCATATTTCAAATTCCTAAAGTCCTTATTTTACAAAAGTGTTGGGCATTAATTACTTTTATTTACTAATGTTTTTTTTTCTGATCCTGTTTCCTGAAAAGCATGTTTGTTGGTTGAATTATTTTTTTCTTTTAAGTGGTGTTGATTTTTCTGAAATGTTTGGTGATGTCTGGTTCTCTGCTCATATTTGGTGTGAGAATCCCTGTTTGTCTCTCTGTCAATCACTTGCAGGTATTGACTCCAGAGATACCTCCACTGATGTGGCGTCAGGTGGGGTGTGCTGGTTTTCACGGTGTGCAAGTGACCTGTCTTGTGAGTTTCAGGTCTCCGCATTCCTCTTAGACATTACTCATAACTGAGATTCTTTTCCTGCCTCTCCTGCTCCCAAATCCCACTTTTGGGAGAGGGTATGGGGGTGGAGGGAGAGGAGGTATAGATATGGCTGCTTTTTTAAACATGAGGACAAGTGGTGTAAAAGGAAGAAAGAGGGGTCAAATCCCCTGGTGCCATGAGTGCAGGTTCATAATCAGTCATTCTGATAACTACTTGAAAAACTTCCTTGGTTTTATTTTTTTCTTTGAATTTGTTCTTAGAGAATGCCCAGAGGTGCCCCTATGACAACAACTCTACACTCCTACAAGTGTTAAGATCTGGATTTCTCTGGTCATTGTAAGCTCAACATCTTTCCTCTTTTTTTTTTTTTTTTTTTTGAGAATTTCTAGTTTATTTACTGTTCATGATACTTTGTAAGCACAATAATAGATATGCATACATAAATACGGAGACACGTTTCAAAGCTATGTACACAAATAATTTTCTATCATTTTCTTATGACACAAGAGAAATCTATATCTATATATCATCTACATAGATAATTTTTATTACTCTCTTATGGCACAAGAGGAAGGCTACACACATACATTCCTTCTGATTCTTGGTAGGACCAAAGGTAGACAGAGTGCTCAATCTGATCTGTTAATTCAATACATTGCTCTTATATTTCCAACCTTCAACTGTATTGTTACATTAATTATATAAATACACATCTATATAATCTATATATCTATAATCTATATATCTATATCTGTAGAGAGAGCAAGTTTAAGATTCAAAACTGAAATTAGAAAGAAAAATTAATTTAAATTGAATAATTTAATAATTTATTTCCTTTTATATCATTTAATTCTTTCTATCAATTAGATATGTATCAACCCTTAAAATAGTGATGATCTAATGAAACAAAAATTGTTCAAGGTAGGAGATATAGATTCTATTAACTTTGTCATTTAAATGAGAGGATTGCTAGCTGCTCTTTAATAAGTGAGGTCAAAACTAAACTCAATGTGAAAGTTTCAGGTCATGGTAAAATATTGATATTATCCTTCAATCCAGTCTTAATTATTAAATATCATGGACAAAAGTACATAGAATTATGAGTGTAAATAGTCAAAATAAATTAGCTTTGTATTCTGGAAATAAACTTACAAACAGAAGTATATGGACATTAAGATTTATGAGCATGACTTCTATAATCATTTCATAAAAGGAATGCTTTAAAGATGCTGAAAATATTGAATTAGCAAACAGATGAAAAAGAGAAAGCTCTGATGTCATCTCCCCCAAACACATGCTTGCACTAAATATCTAAAGCCTGCCATATAAAAATCAATGTGAATTTTGCCCTGCTTCAAAGAGTAAGTTAAATTTTTGTGGAAGTGTTTAAAGAGTGCACATTTCAAATCATTAATAACAAGAACTTATTAAAAAGCAATATGGAGTGAAGTAAGTCAGAAAGAGAAAAACAAATGTCGTATAATATCACTTATATGTGGAATCTAGAAGAATGGTACAAATGAACTTATTTGTAAAGCAGAAAGAAAGACACAGATGTAAAGAACAAGCTTATGGATATCAAGGGGGACAGGGGCGGTGGGATGATCTGGAAGATTGGGATTGACATATATACACTATTATGTATAAAATAGATAACTAATGAGAACCTACTGTAAAGTATAGGGTATGCTACTCAGTCCTCTGTAGTGACCTAAATGGGAAAGAAATCCAAAAAAGAGGGGATATATGTATACGTATAACTGATTCACTTTGCTGTATAGCAGAAACTAACACAACATTGTAAAGCAACTTTACTCTAATAAATTTTTTTTTAATTTAAAAAATAAATAAAACTCAGTACTGTTTAATACGGAAATTTTTTTTTATTAAGTGTGAATTTTGGTTTTTAGAACTATCCATATGGAGGCTGAATAGTTACCTGTTTTTGTGTAATTGTAGATAGAATTCTTGATTTAGGAAGATATGTGGTAGTTGTCATTAATAGCCCTTCCTGCTTTAAGACCTTGATTTTATAGGGTTATAGTTTATGAAATTTCATATAAATTATGCTAGGGGAAAGTTTGTATTAAAAATGTTTACATAAGATTTATATTAATTGAGAAATTGCCTTTTATCCTATTTTTTATTTATATCACCTCACAAACACAGTATTTAAAAGTTGATTTATCTGACAGTTTTTCTTTCAATAGATAGATCCATTAATTGCTCTGTTGCCTGTTCTAATGGTCATTAAGTGAAAACGGACATCTGGAATTATACAGCTGGGGTCCACTTTACCAAGATTCTTTTTAGCAGTTGGAAAGCTACATGACGTTCACACCCACTGTTCTCTCTGAACATTAGTGCTCCATAACTGTCTTTTACGATGTAATTCACTCGCTTCCTTCACTTGACTCTGCTGAAGGAATAAAAAGGCTTAAGCTTTATACTGAGTGTTTATACTAAGGAGGATAGGGTAGCTGGTAGTTGTAGGGAGGAGAAACAACTCACTTTAGAAGTAACATTAAGATTTATTGGGCCCATTGAGTCTGTATTGACTTGAATATTAAAAAAAAAAAAAACAAGAATGTTAGTAATAAATTTCAGTTTCAGAACTATTTATTCAATAGTAATTTATAACTCAAAGGGCTAACATTTATACAATATAATAAATGTTACCAATTGGCATATAATTTTCCATGATGCAAAAGTTCACTTTTGTGAGTATTGTTTCTTCACTGTACTATTAAGATTTTCCTTCCCAATGCCCTTTATGTCCTTATGTTTATATATATATATTCACATATCTAGGGTATTTATGTATGAAATATTGCTCTAAAATGGTAGATTTCCCCCCCCCTAAAACACTTCTTAGACATATTTAGATTTTCCTTTTTCCTGAATCAGGACATTATGTTTTAGAAAGCCTAATGTAATGGATATGCCAATATAATTGCCATGTATTATAGTTATTTATTTAAAATGTATTAGAGCTTTCCAAAATAAAGGTTTGCTTGAAGGATCAGTATTTTTTTTAATACATTAAAAAACTTATCACACTTGGGTTATAAATTGTTAGATTAAAAAAATAAAATTAATGCTAATGATTTACTCTGTGTGTATGAACGGATGTGTGTGTGTGTGTGTGTGTGTTTGTGTGTGTGTGTGTGTGTGTGTTTGTGTGTGTGTGTGTGTAGTTTACTTTCACTAAACCAGGAAACTTGCCAATGTTTCTCTCTTGGGTACAATAGGATTTTTCTTTCTGATACTATTTCCTCTATACATATATACCCAAGATGATTATTTCCTTTACTAAGTGTATCTAATATAAGTTAATGGAATATAATTTTTTAATTGATAGGATTTAACTTTTTCAAATTCCTTTACCTGAGAAAAATCTATAATTATATGTAATATTTTATAAGTTAATGGCATCTAAAGGTGTTTGATGTTTAAAGCACATTTAGAATGTTCTTATTGTTAGAATTACTTTAGCCCTATATTTAGACTGGTGAAATATTTTCTCTGTGTCCCTTTATGTCTTTCCTGGAACTTTCTTTCCACTTTAATCATGGTACTTTTGCAACCACCCCATCAATGCCAAAATTCCCAGACTAGTGTGTATATAAAATATTGAAATGCTGATAATAGAGTGGGTCAGAATCAAGCTGGGAACAAAGTAAGAACATCAAGATATCATGTTCAGGTATAATGGCAAGGTGCAAGATCATTACTGCCTGCTTGATGAAAAAAAATAAGGAAGATACAATGGATTAACCACATATTCGTTGACTCATGAGCAGTGATTAGATCTAGAAGGTTGAAAAGGTACATTTAAATAAATTAGCACTTAAGTTCTCTGTATGGACCATGGATTTCCTCCCAGTTTACCTGAAGATATCTAAACTTCACTAAGTACCCAGATACCATTTGTGAAGAAAGATAAAGATATTCTTAAAGGGAAAAAGATACAACCAGATGTGAATGCCAAGATACTAAATATGTTTCCTTTTTTTATTACACGTAATTCTAACTCTATAATAGACTCCCACTTTTCCTAGCTTTGAGTCATTACATACTGTATGGGGCAGATAAAATCAGGAACAAATAGGTCTTTGCTCAACTTTGACTTTCAAATTAGAATTTAGTTTGTGTGTATGTTGAAATGTTAATGTTGAAATCCAGGTTTTACAGAAATAAGCAAAGACCTATGAGTACCAAAAGTTTTTATTCACATACCAAGAATGAGGCTTGGGGAGAATAAAGTATTCTTGGAGGAACAATGAGGATAAAGCCTTTTGCAGCATTGACGTATAATATAGAAATGCATGGTATGATGCAGGGAAAGTCCCTTCTCACAAAAAATAGGAAAGAATATTGAGATACTGAGGATAGGTGTGAGTTGGAGGAGAGATGGGTAAGTGATATGGAGAAGCAAAAATGCTTAAGAATAAGCATTCTGGCTTCCTATTTGCAATCCAAACCTCAGGCAGGGTAGGGAGGGAAAAGGCCTAGATAGATTTGGGATAACCTAAGACTACTGACAGCAAGTGTTCTACTTCCCCAATAGTAGAACAGACTTTACCTCAGCATACAGTCTTGGGATTTCAGTGACCGGGCAGAGTGAAGGACAACTTAATTGAAGGCATAGAGGAGACAGCAATGCGCACAAAAGGTCCTTCCCCCACCAGAGAGGGTGGATCTAGACTTTGCATTTCAAATATGGAGAGAGGAAGGGAAGAGAATGCATACTGACAGAGGAGAAATAGCATTTATTGGGAGTTTGACATTGAATTGACTGAATATCCCCCAAATAATTTGGAGGTGACACGGAGGTTTAGTCATTGGCAAAAAACTTTTGTCATTGGCAAGTTTTTTCTTATCTCTCATCCGTATCATTCCTTGCTCCCCCAATACATGTATAAAAGTTTGCACAGGCACAGATATGTAACAAGTAGGAATAGTGTTCTAAGGAAAGGCAATATATAGTATAGGAAATAGTGAAATGTTTTTGCATGTCTATATCATACGGTATGCATACTGCACATCGTAAATATTTCTCAAGTTATTTACTTCTGTCATTTTCCAAACCCCTTAGTCTAAGATACAAACATTTCTAACCTGAAATACTACAGTGTAGTAGGAGTATTACAGTGTAATTTCCCAAATTATTTTCCGGGACAAATTTTTCCCTCTCCAAATTGCAGGCAGAATTATATTTTCAAATTGCAAATATGACTACTTTATTTATCCTTTTAGTATAGAGAACAAAATCCTTAACATGGCCTGCAGCTTCCTGCCACTCTGGTCCTACTTTTCTTCAGTCTCATTTCACACATTTTTCACAAACTCTCTATACTCCTAGAATTAATACTGCTATTTTTTTGTCAGGGCTTTTGGACTACCTATTTCCTCTGCATAAACTACTTTCCACCTGTCACCTCTTGGTTCAGTTAATTCTTTTTCAGCATTAGATGCTCAGTGAAAGATATCACTTTTTTATCGACACATTCTCAGCTCAATGCAGGCTAGATCACATTCCTTACTC
The DNA here is from genome assembly GCF_028564815.1 of Eubalaena glacialis. Classification (NCBI taxonomy): domain Eukaryota; kingdom Metazoa; phylum Chordata; class Mammalia; order Artiodactyla; family Balaenidae; genus Eubalaena; species Eubalaena glacialis. The sequence goes on along the minus strand of NC_083731.1, from coordinate 36,367,604 downwards.
TATGTTTTTATATCTGCCTCTGCATTTCATCCATAATACTTTGGCAGTGTGTAATTATACAACTGTATCATCATTTATTATTTCCTGTCACTCCCATCTTCTGTAAACTCAGTGCAAGCTGAAACCTGCCTATTTGATTCACTATGCTACACCTAACTCCAGGCAGAGAGTATTAAATATAGGCACCAAATCATTGTGTGAATGCGTAAATGAATGAGCAAGTGAATACAGACACACTGGTCTAGACATGTTCCTACAACACATATATACATAGGAGTTCCTAACTAATAAGATGTAGAGTGATAATTGACCATTGTCAGAAACAATGTCTTGTAATGCTTTTGCTTTTTGGATATTTAAATATCATTCATCTTAAGAAATCTGTAAATTAGGTCACTTTAATAGTGCATTGAAAATAATTGGGACATAATCATTAATCATGAGTCTTTTCATCTTAAAAATATTCTCCAATGAGATCAATAGTGTATACTAAATCTTGAGAGAAATTGGAACTATATATAACACAAACATTACATTGTGGATTAAGAGGTTTTAACACACATTATATATTTTTGTCCTTTATTTTTAGATATAATATTAAAGGATTCAATAATAACATTTGAAAGTAGAACGTTTTCTTAATATATATGTACATAGTAGTTAAGGTAGTCTCTCTCCATATCATCGGCTTAACAATAAAAGTTTGTTTCTTATGTGTGCAAACTCCAGTGTTGAGATTTGTGGAAGCTCTCCCCTAAATGTGACTCAGTAACCCAAGTGGATTCCCTTGTGTGGAAGCCACATATTCAGAGTATGACCTCTAAAATCTCCACAGCCATGGCTGGGATTGGTATTTAGCTCTTTGACTATCATTCCACTGACCTAGCTGAGGCTCACTCAGACGCCTAGCTGTGCCTCACTCCAAAAGAGATGGGATATGTAGTTTAAGGACGTTTTAGAAATAGGAGGAAGGAGTATAAGTTGCAAATTTGTAAGTCTTGGATTTTTTGTTATAGATATTATAGTTTAAATTGTGTCTCCCAAAAAGATACGTTGAAGTCCTAACCCTCGGTACCTGGGAATGTGACATTACTTGGAAATAGGGTCTTTGCAGATAATCAAGTTAAGATGATGTCATATGGAATTAGGGTAGGTCCCAGTCCAATATGACTGGTGGCCTTATGAGAAGAGAAAACAGAGACACAAGAAAGAGAAAGCCATGGAAAGATAGAGAGAGACACACATATGGGGAGGGAAGATGGCCATCTGAAAATGGAGGCAGAGATTGAAGTGATGCTGCCATAAACCAAGGGACATCTAAACTACCAGAAGCTGGAAGAGGCAAGGAAGTTTCCTCACCTAGAGTTTTAGGAAGAAGCATGACCATGCTAACACTTTGATTCTGGGCAGCTAGCCTCCCCAACTAAAAGATAATAAAATTATCATTTTTAAGCCGCCCAGTTTGTGGTGCTTTGTATGTCAGGCCTAATAGAGATTTTTGTTAAGGAGAAGCAAAGAACAAAGTTGAAAGTTAATCATATCTTTTTTAAAATAAAACAAATTAGAGTTTGAGGTGAGATCACATTTTATTCGTTGGACTCAGGATAAATCTGGCTGATTTTTTCGCTGTTCTAGATATTTGCAGAATAACAACAACAACGTATTTCTTTTGTCTGACATTTAAAAAGAGAAGAGAATGAACTAAGTACCAGAATTATTGCCATTTGGGGGTACAATTTAATAACAAAACTTATACATTAGAATGGAGCAACATATGAGTAATTCGTGGCTGTCAGCTATCTAGAATACCTAACTTTGTGCATTCTGTAAAACGTAGAAGATATAGTTAGGGGTCAAAGGAGAAATTAAGGATTGAAAGAGCTCTTCATGGTAACTATTTCTTTATAGCCACATAGTCTGTCTTCCTTGCTATATTAGGGCAACTCCACATCTTACTTCACAGAAAATACTCTAGTAATGTTCCCTTCTCTTGTTTCAATCTCTCCTAATCTAGTCTTTTCTTTCCCTCTATTTATCATCTCAATAATAAATAATACTCCTCAGTTTTACTTGTTGTTTAAGTGAATGCACTATTTTTTCCTTCGCTTGGTACCTAATGTCTTCCAAAACTCCACATTTGTTGGATAACTTTCAGTAATAAAATGTACTCCCCAAAGCATTGCAATCTAGTTTCTTTACAAACCATGTGTTAAATCTTCATTCATTTAGGAAACCAGTGAACTTCTAATCCCTTTAATTACTTTTTAAACCTTTGTTCTATTTGAAATTACTGAACAAAGTATAGTTAAGAAATGTCATTTTTTCTCACCTTTCATAAAAGAAAAGCAACCTTAATATTTTTCTTATGTGGAGGAAAACTGGGTAACACATTAAAAAAAAAAAAGATATGTGCGTTCAGGAGTGATAGCCAGCTGATCAAAGAAGGGAATACTGATGTCTCAGCCCCTTGGCCAAGATGATCTTTGCAGGTCTGGATGCTCACAGGAAGGTACAGAATTAGGCACACGTCTCTTTGTGGCCAACAGCTGGTCTTTATAGAAAGGAACATAGGCTAGGGAACAAGCAGAGGCTGCAGGTCCACACAATCCACTCTTCCTCATTCTTCTTTCCTTTGTCTGATCTCTCCTTTATTCTCTTTTGAGTACTCCGGAAATTCAACATAAATCAGTGCTTCAGTAGAAGTTGCAAGGGTCCAGAGGGAAGAACTTGGCACTCCCTTTCCATGATCCTATGTAACACATCAGGTCTTTGTTTCAGGTTTGTCAATACTATTTCCCTACTTCTTTTATAAACCCCTAATTTTGTTTCTATGACACCAGAGTCTTCTTCCTATCTTACTGGCTACATGGTTAATGTTTTTCTCATTAATTATTGTGTCTTTTACTTAAATGGTTCTCTCCTTGTGATTTCAGCTTCTTATTCTAGGCCCCCTTTTTGCATAAAACCGTGCATTCCCATGGCTTAATCTGCCAGGTAAATTGTGATAATGTCTACATCTCTATTCCCAGTGTCAACTTCTTCCCTGACTATGGACTTATGCTTCCTTTTCCTACAAGCATAGAAGTTCTGGGGGACATCTCTAATTTACCAATATTTTAATTACCAATATTGAGCATTTTTTTCCCTTCCATACCCCACTCTTAATAACAGGATTTTTAAATGCACTACTATGTAAAAATTACATGATATGTAATCCAGGACAAAATCATCTTGGTTATTCTCATGGGTGTCCTACTGTTAAGACTTTTCTGCCACTTATATTTTTATAATAAATTTACAGTGTCTACCTAGATATATAATGCAAGACAAAATTTAATCAATTATCTGAAAAGCAAAACAAAGCAAACAAAACTACAAAGGATAAACAGACGACTCTCAAATATTACATTTCTTTTAAATACAGTCTTCCAACACCCAGATACAAATTTTAAATTCTTTACATCTATAGCTTCACCACATCATATCCAAATTTCAACCCATTATTTCTTTACTCTTTCACTTAAAAGCATTCATGCTACTCATTTTCCTAAGACAAACGTTATCATTCTAGTTCTTTCTTTTCCCTAATCTCTTCATATTAAGGAATCATTAAGACCACAGACAAGAGCCCTTGCAGCCCTAGACCTTCTACCTGTAGACTTCTATTGTCAGGAAGAGATAGTTTTATTTTTCTCAAACCACAGTTATTTTGAGTGTTTCTTTTACTTGCAACTGACCTTAACGTTAAGCAGTGTTTCAAACTATGCTTAGTTAAAACAAACCATATTATTCAATTCAAGGTAACAAAATAGAATCATTTAAATTTACAAGAACGTACAAATATGTGTCTTATGAGGACAATAGAACTATTTTAAAAATCAGAACCACAAGATTATTTGACTAGATTTTGCTCTGATTAAGACCAGGATGTTGTTCCATATCACTAAGAGGATTTTAGTGTCTAGTAATGATGTCAGCTAGAAGCAGGATCCCATTTGAGATGTGGTCATTGTCAAAAAAGGTATAATATATTAGAGAGATCTGCTAATCTGCAAATCCACTGTCGATCACGCATAGTTCCTCGTAGCTTGAAGAATTCATCAAGAAAAACTTGCAGTTCTTATAAATTTAGAATACCCAGAACATTTCCCACATAATAACTAGCAAATGTCAGTCAGTATAAAACAGTAATGTTTAGTATTCACTGGCCAATTTCTTTAAAAATCTGCTCAAAAATATTTGGAATTCAGTGGATCTCTCCTAATGCAATTAAAATGTTCAGCAGATGCATTTTTAATATCTAGCTTAATACTTATGTATTTCCAGGGTCAAGTGCCACAATCATGACTAGATATTGCATGAAAAGCCACAGTGTGTCTGTATGAAACATCTCTTATTGGTTCAGTTTATTCCAGTACATTAATTGTACTCAATGCTCTTATTTGTTATTAAGTCCCTGGTACATTTTTAAAGTTGTTTTTTTTTTTTTTTCATTCATATGGGTCCTTTTAGTTTGGCAAAGCTAAATGGACTTTTAAATTTATCTTGTATTTGACAAACTAGAAAAGATTAGGTGAATAGACATAATCAAAATTTGTCTATTTGTAGAAAATTGTTTTGAATTTGTGCTACTCTGGATGATTTACATTTTCCAAACATATATCTAATTCTAAAATGAAGAAGTATCTCTTCAGTGATATTGCTTTTTCTGTCCCAGGACTGGAATATTCATTATTTGTTTTGAAGCAGGTTTAATGAGGGCCCTGAGAATTAGCTAGATAGCTGTGACATTTGAAATTAAATATTACAAAATAACTACCTTAACTTTTGTAGAGTCTACCTGTTACACTACATGGTTTTTAGGACTATTGAAATTTTCCACTTTGCTCTGACAATTCAGTAAGTTTAACCAGGTTGTTTGTTGTGCTTTAAATTGATGTTTCAGATTGGAATGTTCTGATCCAGAATATGTGATCAGATCCAAGTTCACATTCATCATCAAGCCATTACATCTAAATTTAATTTGTTTAAATTGTTTTCATCATGTTTGTGTGATTTTTTTTTTTTTCATTTGAAGCTGGAAATTTTGCAACTCTAAAAGGTAATTTTTTTTTAACATGAGTCCTATAAACCTACATAATGATATTCATTCATTCAGAAAATATTTATTGAGTGTCCAGGCATAGTTCTAAGTGTTAGTGATTCATCAATAAACACACCAGGCACAAATATTTTGCAAATTTTTTCAGTCAATGAGAATACCCACTATTTAAATATTTTAAAAATTAATCACTAATATATTATGATTTCAAGAGTGGGAGAGGAGAGTGGAAGGTAAATAGAAATAACCCAGATCTTATTCCAATACCAATTTACACATTGTATACTTATATACCCTTAGTACACTAAACAATTGTTACTTATTGAAATACATTTTAACTTTTTGTTGAAAGTAACCTAACAATTTGAATTTTTATTAATAATTTATATAATTGGTACCAAACACTTACAGTGGAAGATTCAATTATTGAAGGTTTGAAAGACTTATGGGAATACATGACTGTAATTCAGGGGCTCTGCCACTTTACCTACCTTACTCTCTTCCTAAGCAATGATATTGGTAAAATCACAGATTAATTTTGCTAGTTACATTTTAAAAAATACACTGTGAGTTGCAAACCTAGTATTTTTTTAATGTATATTTTAAATCATATCATACCTAATTATTACTCGGAACTGAAAGTAGTAGAAATTGACAAAATTAATATATGGCAAGTACATACTGATTCATTACTACATGTTAAATACAAACATACATTGAGTTGACGTAACAAACTCTATACCAAGTGCTTTGAACTTATCATCTCCATTTAGAAATTATATTGTTAATAAAGTTACATGAATAAAATGTCCCTCTGTCAAACCCTAAGCTCTTTATTTTTGCATTTACAGATCATCTTACCTAGTTCCTGGAAAAATGGTATGAATGGTACCTTTTTATATGTTGTGTAATGTACAACTTGCCCAACTATATGTGGCAGCCTTACAGATATTACCATATATTTTTTACTTGAATGATATTTGGTGTAAGAAAAGTATTTTTAACTGCAAAATATTTTAATCTTTCAAATGTATTTTTGAAACACTATTATTTTAACTGTATAGAACTTATTCTTTGCAAAATACAAGAGGATGTGATGTTCCTTAAAAACAAAAGAAAACTATAGTGTCTTAACCAATTCTGGAAAAAATTATATATATATAGTATACCTTTATATATAATATGTTACAATATATACATTATAATATATACATCATTATACATATGTATATATCGCTCTTTTAACTTTTAATATTGTTTTGCTATTCCCTGCCCCACTCTACCCCAAATACAAAAGTGGTTATCATGTTTTCATTCATTCACCAAAATAGATCCTATTATGTTCCAAGGATTCCTGTAGATGTTGGAAATACAGTAATAAAAATATTAGGCAAACACTCCTCTCTCATGAAGGTTATAATCTAGTGGAAGAAAAAATTTTGAAAAAGTTTAAATAATTTCATAGTGTGGTAAGTGTAAAAACAGTTACACTTGTTTTTTACACTTACTTATTATGATAAGAAGTACCTCCAATTTTTTTTAATTTGGATTGGGCAGTTCCAGGAGTTTGCTGTCAGGAGATACTCTCTGAACTGAGACTAGAGAAGTTCAGAAGTCTTGGAGTTAAGAAGTCTCATGGAAAGGATTTCTTTTTATGGGAAATATTGATTATTAAATATTACATTGTATACAAATAGAATATTTCAAAGTGTACGTATAGTGAAAACCTTGACAGTATTGTACTTTTTTTTTTTTTAATGTATTTTACCATCTACAGAGTATAGATGATTGTGTGTTTATAGTTTGCATGTGTGTGTGCAGGAGAAATCTGACAAAATCTTATGGTAAATTAATTTGTTTATAACTTGGGGTTGAGTGTCCACTGGGCTTTGGGCTAAAACCTTCTCTTACACAATTCTTATTAAATTTCCATTTAACAGTGTTATTTATCTTTAAAGGGGAGGTTAAAGTCATACTTTTCTATACTGTTGAATTTAGTCAATTCAAAATCTGTCCTTCAGGGAGAAAGATCTGGAAGATTTTCTTTGTGATGTCCTCATTAGAGTCATGCTTTAGCCATTGCATAGAAAGGTGTTTTTATTACTTTACATGAGTTAATAGGCAAAGTGTGCCTCAAACCTTGTTTGTACTTTCATGACTTTATGTCTGCATTCGGTGGCAATCATCATTAGGCAGTTCTGTTGACTAATTAGATAGCAAGCTCTTAGGAGAAAAGGTCCATTCACGCTCTGGACCAGATTTTCTCTCCAATTTATGCTTTTTAAAAGAGAGTGATATCATTTTTAAAGGGAATAAATACTAAATGAATAGGTACTAGACTGCAATACAAATAAATTTGTATGGTAATTTTGGGTATGTAGAGTGTTTTTCATGTTACTATATCTAATTAACTCTTAAAAGATAATTTACCAATTTGGGAAAAAATAAAACAATTTATATTTGAAAGATTAAATGCTGGTTTCCTATTTACATGCTTGTTTTTAATGTTCCTTGTCTTAATCTAAAGTTTCTAACATGATCCCTCTCTCTCTCACTCTCTCTCCCTCCCTCTTTCTCCTTCTCTCTAGAATAGTTGCAGCTCTCAGGTATCACCCAGAGGATCTTGCCTATTGCTCTTGATGTTCTTTTCGAATTTGAAGCATCAGCAATAAATACGAAACAGCTTAGGTTGTAAATTTATTTCAATTAATTAATAATGGTAAACTTTTTTCTCTTATCTCAGTGTTCTGTGTTTAAGCCAAATGAAAATTAAGAATTATTTTTATTTTTCAATGTTCATGCTATATGCTTCCTGGAAATTTAAACTGAGTTTGTGCATAAGTGTGGCCAATTTCCTCCTCTCAGGTCCAATGTATACATACATCTAGTCATAGAGAATTTGGGTAGAGCTTTGCAGTACATCATATCTGCCTTCTTTCTTCTAGGCACACATGCTTTGGGCTGTGTATTGCAGTAAATCTATGTCATACATATATGCCTGGGATTCTATGAAGATTTTTCATGGCAGATTTTATTTTTAAGTGTTTGGTATGTCTAAAAATAAGTTTAGGTATAAGAAGTCTTCTAATTTAATTTGATAGTGCTTAAAATTAGTTACTTTACATAGTATGTTGACATGAATCCATAATAGTTGCCTTTTAAACTTAATGATATATTGAAAGATTAAAATAATTCTTGTTCCCAAATTCTGTCTTTATGTGTAGCAAATTTTGATGTAAAAGGTCATTTGATTCTATGCCTCCACTGGTTCTCATAAGGAAATAAAGTAGGCCCAGAGTGGTATTGTGGAGATAAAAATGGGGCTTTTCAGGTGAAGTACATAATACAGTCCCTGGCAAAAATAAGAACTTGGTAAATGTTAATATTTAGTATTCATATTTTTATTACTCAGAAATATTTCTTTGGTTTATTATCCTGTTCATTTTTCCCCTTTCCATTGTTAAAGTGGCTTACATTTATACTGCCCTTTAGGAAGTACAATTTTCTCCATCTTACATTTCTTACATTTCCAGTGGCTACAGTCTATTTTATGTCCGTTGGTCACCTAGGAATCCATTCTCTTTCTGTGGTCCTTAACGAGACTCAATATCATCATTTTTTGTGTGTGTGTGAACTTCTATAACATTGTATGTAAGGCTTGTGTTTTGTGTCATAACAACCTAGTTGAGTATTTTTCTTATTTTTCTTTCCTGAGTAGAGGATTCAATATATATACTTATTTTCATCCCCAATAACCTGATGTAGAGTCTGAAATGTAATGTTCTAATAATGGGCAATTATTGAATAAAACCAATGGTTGCAGCATGTGCACAATTAGAATCTTCCCACATATTAAAGTCAAAGTGAGTGTTGATATAGAGGTAACTGATTTGATTTAAATGGGAAAGCTACTGGAGTTCTACATTATTTTTTCCCAAATTCTATTTTATAATTTTATCAAACAAAAAGGATAACCAACTATCCTGGTTTGTCTGAATTAGAGGTTCCTAGGTAATAGGTCTTTCAGTGCTAAAATTAGGAGGGTCTCGGGTAAACTGGGAGGTTGTTGGTCCTAGTTAGAAACCCTAAATAAATGCATAGATATCTGATGTTACATTTACAGATAACGAAAGTATAATTTATATGACCTCAACATCTTTAACAAAGGTTAGGCAGACTGTATAATTTGATATGTTTCAAGATATTCAAATTATGGAAATATCCAAATATATATTCATACCACATATAAGATTCTTTCTTAACCCCTTGTTTGCAATCACATTCTCGTGTCTGCATATTTCACCTAAAATACAATATATTGTATAAGTAACACATGAAACATTTTATATAGATTTGAAAAAAAGTATTTCTAAGTAAAGGAATTGAAAGGAAACTGTTCTCAGAAATGATAAATGACCTTAAAACAATTTTTGGTCTCTCTCTGACATGATTTATAACACATTCAAGTATTAAATGTCAAACAGTCTTATTTTTAGTATTTGATTAGAATGGGTTTCCTTTAAAAAAATTCTTCAGTTAAAACTTGATTATTGTCAAACGTCTCAATGTTTTTCAGTGAAACTTCACAGTCAATGTAATGTAATGGTCAAAGCCATAGACAATAGAATCAGACAGTCTGGATTCATGTCTCAGTCCTGGGAGGTACTGAGTGACCCACAACAAATTACCCAGCAAACTGTTCATCTGTTTTCTCATTCATAAATTACAGATGATGATGATGATGATGATGATAATAATAATAATAATAATAATAAATAATAGCTTCATGTATAAAGCTGATGTGAGGATGAAATGAGTTGGTTGACTGGCTGAGGGAAAGTACTTTTTGTTTAGTACTTTATAATTACATACAAACAGATGAATTTTCTTGCCCCATCCATCCCATTTCCAATTATATAATAGGCAAGGTCTTCTTTTTCATTTCATGTACTTAAATATAAATACTGAATTACAAAATATATGCTGGTGCTGAAGAATGTCTGGCCTTGAGAAATAAATTGTTAACAGTAAGTTTTCTGAATTATATAGTATCTGAAACCTTTTATTATTGTGTCTTTAGAACCAAGTCTTCATTAACTATTGACTTCTGGACATTTGACATTACTTCTTTGTTTTTCTACGTTTATTTTCAAAAGGTCCAAATGTAACAATGAGTTTCAAAAATATCATTTGTTTTATATATATATACAAATAAATATATCCTTAATATTCAGTGAAATTCCGTTAGTAGATACAAAAACAATTTTGGAAGAAATATGTCTACTAGTGGGAAACTGCATTATTACTCTCTCTGGTCTACAAAGAAAATAATGCATTATGACAAGTAACCCAAATACAACACAATCATTTGGAAGGTGGTGGTTAGACAGTCTTTGCAAGATGATCTCAAACATATTTCTCTTTCTCCTGAATTAAAATTAGTGTTATTTCCTTGAAGTAAGTATACTTAGTTTTTAATCATGTAGTCTTAGAATAACTATTTTATCATGTAGTCTTTAAATAACTGTATTTTAAAAAGGATTACATTGTAAATCTTAGAATAACCTACAAGTTTCCTTTTGTTTTTCTGAAAAACTGTGGAGAATAAAAAAAACACAAAACCAATGTGCCATTCTATTATAGAGTATATATATTGTGTTTTGTTTTGTTTCTTATTAGGTAGATTTGTAAAACAAAACAAATTAAAACCACAAGCACACATTTTTGTCTAATCTAATTCTTTCTATGTCAAAGTGCCACACCTTGTGAAAAAAAAGTGATAGACATGATTTATCTTAATATTAGTAAGACATATTTATTAATTCTGAAACATAGTCTTTCCAGTGATTTACCAGATAGAATTGAATTACTTTGTACCTACAAAAGGAGTCCAAGAGACTGAAAATGAACGGATCAAAATAATGTGGAGGTTATACTGACACCTGTTTTCCAAAAAAATTTTATATCTAGAAAAAAATATTATTCAATGTTTTAAAACTGATATTAGTTTACTAATTAAACTCCAAGTGAAATTAAGAAGAAATGCCAAAATCTTAGAGAAAAGAAATATAATTTGAAATGACTGTGACTAATTGGATTTTTAAATTTTTTTTCTAGTTCTACATCTGGATAAAGTGTGAGGGATTTTGAATCTGTTGGAAAATATAATATTTCCCCATTTACTGGCTTACCTGGTGTTCCTGATATAGACAGAACGTATGCCACTTTCCTCAATGTTTTCTTCTTGCCAATCCTGTCTCACAGCTCAGGAGTGATCAAAATTGGGCTGAATGACTTTCCAGTCAGGAGAAAAGAAGTAGCCGTATATACAGTGTCCACATATATGAATAAAACTGAATCACTTACTTATTTATTCTTCCTGATTTTTCAAACACAGAGATGTCACTGATCCTGATTTTAAATATAGGAATATATTACATTTCAGTGAAATTAATGACTGATTATTTTCCTTCTTTCTTTTTTGCTTTAAATTTTTTTCTTTTGTTTTATAATTTAAATTTTTATAATCAAGATTTTTGAAAGTTAAATTTGACATTTTAGGAGAATCTTTAGACAAGTAGTTTCAATCTCCAGCAAGAATTTGTACCTATTTTTATTATTAAAAAAATGTGACAGAAAATATATGATTTTCTCAAGTGAGTATATAAATATATTAACATGGGGATATCTTTAAGTAAATAATACCATGTACATATGTATTATCTACATGTGTAGAAAATTTATAAAAAGATAAAAGAGAAAAGATAAATCTAAAATGATTAACTTTTATTACACCAAAGAAGTTGGACTGTTTATGAGACTTTAGAAACATTTATCATGCTTTAATTTTGCACAGTTTGAGTTCTCAAGATGTATTAAAATTGATTTTTTAAATTTAACTTAAAAAAATGACTTTAGTTTTAAGCAGAACTGATTTTGTTGAAGACGTGGTAGCGTACAGTTCTAGAATTTCTGTCTCAGAATCACACAGGTTGGAATCTTGTTTGTGACACGAACACAACATAAAATGTAAAATGTTCATCTCAACTAATAAAAACATAAAAAGGAATACATTTTCATCAGATACTTTTCTTCAAAAATGCAAAAAATCCTCACACTATTTCTACATCTGAAATAGAGACATTTCACTTAATGTCAATGGCACTGTGTGAATAATTCAGAGGAATTTAACATTAGTTGTTTTGTAACAACTTTAAAATTTTAAAAATTATTACATTTTACATGAAAATATAGGTATTGTGGTAACATTAAATTATGTACATATTTTTTGTATTGAATACAAATTTAGTGAAATTGTTCATCATTAAATTGTGTTTAGCTAGGCATTGACACTTAGTTAATTTTAAACATAAACACTAAAATCAATAGAGCAAGATCACAAAAGAAATTGTTTCCTGGCATCTTCTGTTTACACACACAATAAGACAATATCTATAAGAATATTGATTTTATAAAATTATCATAAATATAGCCTACAGCCAGGAGACATTCACTTAAATATTTACTGAATAGCACTATTGTCATGACCCACAATGCATTATCCATAGGCATTCTGGGATCACAACAGCATGCCACTGGGGAAAAGGCTGGAACTTTCTGCTGCTGGGGCTAGGGGATATTATCTGACTAAAACTTGGCACACAGGAAATGGTTATTTATTTCAATGAAAACAATCACTGTATGTATTAGTGAGGGTTTAGGACTCGTTAAAAACAAAAAACTTTTTTTTGCCTTTTGGAGCATATTGCTTACATCAGTGGAAAAAAAAAGAAAAAAGGAAGGAAGGAAGAAAGGGAGGAAGGGAGGGAGGGTGGAAAGAAGGAAGGAAGGAACGGCGGAAGGAAGGAAGGAAGAAAGGAAATGAGAAAGAAAGAAATAGCCTCCTTAATATAGAATTACAGAATCATATAGACTTTCTCACCCACTTACAGGCAGCTTTCTAGCACTGCTGTAGCGTCAATCACTTGTCTTCCCCCGATATGTAGGAACAGAAAGGAAGGAACCTTTCCAGTGCTTAGCTAAGCTCCCAAGAAAAAGAAGAGACGAAAGGGCAAAGTTATACTTGCCTGACTTCTTTTCCCAAACTCAGCTTTAGTAAATTACTCCTCCTATGAAGTGAGTAAAGGAGGTGACAGACAGGGGCCCGAACTACAATGTTAATGAGTGGCCGTGCTCATGAGAAAAATATCAGGGGTGGAGGAAGTGTTTCCCCCAATATCTTGTCTGTTTGGGGAAGGTGTGTGTTGGGGGTGGTTGTATGAGGACAGTGATGAACCTTGTTTTGAACCATGATGGCGAGAATTACCTAAGGATGTATAATAGGTCATGGCAGGGAAGGCTCTGTGAGCTTTCCAGTCTTCAGTGCCTATAGTTGAAGGGGTTGGACAGGAAAGATATTATTGTTTACTCTGTGCAAGGCAGAACCCTGGGAAACTGAATATATAAAGAGGTAGACCCAGCTTCCACTGTCTGGGTGTATATATCCCACAAGTGCTAAGGCATAAACAGACATTCCTCCTCATTCCTCCAGGAATGCCCTGGACCCTATTTGTTCTAAAAACTCTTGTCTTCTTCAAAGCCTAGGCATACCTTCTTTCTAAAGCCACTTCTGACCCCTCTAGGAAGTACTTAGTGTTTGCTTTGTGAACTCATGTTGATAGTATAAAATTCTACTGCAGGGGTTATCAAATTGCATTGCATGATACACATTTCAGCTGGGTGAAAAGTTCTGTTTCTCAGTGCCAGAAAACTTGTCATATTTATTCTACTTTAAAAAAAAAAAAGGGATGCCTAACAGAAGGCTTTACATATGACAGCTCTGTATGCATATTTGTCTGATTAATTGATTAAGTTGTAACACAAGGAGAGGGAAGGACACAGCATCTGGCTTGAGCTGGTCAAAGAAAATTTTGTGGACACTAGAAGGGGTATTAGGGTTACATTTTTGTGCATAGAGAGAATTTGACCCAATAGCGAAGAAGAATAGAGTAAGGGCACGGGAGACTGCTTGAGGAAAATGATGGGAAGCAATAGTTGCAAGAATGTACAGCAAATGTGCAGGAGTTCAAGTTGATTGCTAACTAAGTTGTGATGCAAAATAAGAGAGGAGACAAAAACAGAGAGCTTTGAATGCTAAGCTAAGGAATAGGGTAACATATCCTTTAGCTAATGAAGAGTCACTGAATAGGAAATAGAGATGATCAAAGTTGTAATTTAACAAGAATCTAAATTTGAGAGGTCTTTTAAAAGTCTCTTATAATAGTTCAGGTTAGAAGTAATAAGTTCTGGGATTAGTGGATTTATTAGAACTATGGAAGTGGTGGCCACAGGAAGGGAGAATATAAAACAACTCTGAGAGATACTATTGAATTAAAATCAGTAAATGTGACATTGATTGATCATTTCACTCAGCACCCTTCAATGGTTGTCAACCACTGCACTCAGAATAAATTTCAGAATCTTTATCTTGACCTACAAAATCCTTAATGATTTGACCCTTTCTTACATTTTTATCTCCCATCATCTTGTGTCACTTTCTCCACCCTTCTACACTTGCTTCGTCCATAATAATTTCCTCATAATTTTTCTAAAGCTTCTGGTTCTTTTCTCTAAGTGATTTCACACAGACAATAAATTCTCTTGGAATGTTCCTATTTCTATTGACCTGTCTAACTCCTATATATACTTCAGGTTTCAACAGAAGCCATCCTTCCTCAAAGGAGACTCTCCTGGGTCTTCTGGGTATCCTGTCCATAGCACCATGATGTTTCATTTATAGCTGTTATCACTATGGTGCAGTGTGTGTGTGTTTAGTTGTTTTATGGAGGTTATTTGGGTCTCCTTTTCCTCCTATAACACCATTAATGAATGGGTTTTATCCATTTAATTCATCATACATGTAGCCCCTATGCCTAGTGCAATATTTGGCACAGAGAAAGTAATCAATAATACATTTTAAAAAATTAAGGAGATGGAGAAACTCTCCAACATATTTTAATTTAGCAGTAGAAATTACCTCTCTGTTTCAAGTATGCTCAGGTTAGTCTCCATAAAAGAAATATTATTTATAATGAAGTTGTCAAAAAGATTCAGAGGTTCGTTAGCCTATCTATTGCCCCTATCTATCTATCTATCTATCTATCTATCTATCTATCTATCTATCTATCTGTAATCTCCCAGAATGATAACCCATTGTATATGGAGTTGAAGTGAAGAGATTACTATATTACTAAGAGCATTTAAAGAGAGAAAAGAAGAAACTAACTCATACCCACATTTATAAAGTAAGATGAGGGGTCGTAAGAAAAGGTCATGAAGAAGAAAGGAAGGAGAGTTAGTAAATGAATCAGAAAAAAATATATAATTTGGGAGAATATTAGAAGGCATAAGGTGGATAGCAGTGGGGGATGAGAGAGTAGGACACTCTATGGTAATATTCAAGTGGCTTCATACACCAGTGAGAGAAGAAGACATTACAAGAAATGAATAACTAGATAGTCAAAGGAGTCAGCAAGTATTAGCATGTTTAGCTTGTTTCTTGTCATGAGTGAGATAAAACTTGAACTCATATTAAAGACTATTTCTATTCAAAATATGGGAATTCACATAATGTGTTGTCAATTTACATGGATGGCTCTTCTAATTGTCCCCTATCTTTCTTCAGTGTCATACCCAGAAGGTCCCTAGGGTCTCACTGTGACACCCTGGGCATTACATTTGCAATTATATTGAATAAGTGGGGCATAGTTAAGCGTGAGTAATTTTAATTTTACTTTTTAAAAATCTTTTAAAACCATGCTCTAGACGTTTTTCTCTTGGGCCCTTAAATAAAATTTTGATCAGGTATCATCGGTTTTCTAGCTCATGTCAATCACAAGTAGAATTTCATTTTAGTAATTTATTAAATAATCCTTTTTTCCTAATATTAGAACTTTATTTTAAAATTCAGTTTAAAGTTTCTTCCTAATCCAATTCAGTGCTGCTTCGGGTCAGAAAGCTTACATGTGGGAAAAACTGTTTCTTTTTCCTTCTTTCCATATTTTCCTATCTTATTCTACATTTGCTATTTTGGGCCCCTCTGGGTTGAAACATGGGGACAGGGAAACGAAGGAACAATAAGATGCTAAACAGTTCTTATCTGACTGACGGAGATGTCTTTTGGTGTTTGTACCCTCTTCACGGCAAATGTGGTAGCTGTGCTTTTCCATTTCTGATAGAATTGCATTTCCCCTGACATTACAATGCTGCCTGTGGCTGGCAACTTTCTGCTCTCTCCTCAGCCCTCAGACTTCCAGATATCTCTCCCTCTTTAAACCTCTAGGCAGTCCTTTAGATCTCCCTTAGACTGATCCTAGAGAAATTCTCTTGCTCAATTCTCTATGGTTCGTAAGAAATATACTTGTTATAGAATGCAGACATAACTTCCCCATGCTGTTTTTCTTCCCTCCATTGCCAGAAAATGGCAACCCCATATACAACTTTCATACTAAGACTTCTCTAGGCAGGAGTCAAATAGTATCTCAGTGTCTCTTGAACTTCAGGAAACACATAGCAAGCTGTCAAGTGATCTCTTAAAACTTTCCTACATTTTTTTTAAGAAAAGGGAGAAACACCTTTCTCCATTCCAAAAAGAGTACTGAAGCCAGGAATCCAAAATCCTCTCTCCCAGATGGATTTTTCAACTTCCAATTCATATGCAGACCAGAGGCCGCAGAACCCATTTCACCACTAAATATGCCTTTAGTAGGTGGAGCACCACTTTAGTTTAGAATCTGAGGGTACTTTGAATTTATTAAATTGTCCTTGACTTTTGGGGCATTAGCCAAAACTGAGATTGAAAAAAAATCTGATTTTAACTGTTGTATATTGTGTTACCAGGAAAAAAAAAAAAAAATCAGGTGTCAGTTTTCACTGTGCCCTATTTCCCTGTCTCTCTCTCTTACATAAATACCTACATATGTTATTTCAAATTCTGTTTTGAGCCTTGTTCTATATCTGCTTGTCATATGATTTTGATTATCCCTGTCATACAATATGTAGGTTACATGTTTTCAGATCAGATTGTCATATTTTAACTAAAAATATTGAATTGATTTTCCTAACTTTATACATAGAAAACAAATCTTTGTTTTTTTTTTATATTTTCCTGATATATAGCCTGATCCATGTAATATAAAAAAATATATTTCTTACTGCCTATAATTAACACTCAACTCTTCACTTACTCTTTTATTTCTCTTTCAAAAGCAGGCTATGTGAGCACATGTGTGTTTATATTTGTTGAAATTACTTCCTAGGCCCAAGATGCAGCTGCTCCTGCCAGCGGTTCCACATCAGCAAACTGAAACTTAGATAACTTTCTGTCCCTGTAAATGTTTCGTTTGACCAGAAACACAGTCTATCCAGTCAGACAGTCCCTAAACCTGGAGCCAGCTCTGGGCTCTACACTTATTTTCTTCTTTCTTCTCACCCCAAACAAGGTTGACTACGTGGCCTTAGCCAATCAGATATTTTCTATCTTTATCTTCCTTTTCTTTTCACTCTCTACCCAGTGAAAGCTTTCTGCCTTCTTCCTCTTTTTGCAGTTCTCTGGACCCTTGAAAACAGAGATTGTCTGCTTCTTGAAGTGCTAAATAAAGTTTGTTTGTACCACTAAACTGTCTTCTTTAATCATTTTTAACAGTTTTTGGTGTTGAGGAATGAGATACGAAGCTGACTGCTATGGCCTGGAGGACAAAAAGATGGGCAGGCAATGCACCTGCTAATCCTTTGAGTTCCCTCTTCTTCTCATTACCAAGGGCTGTGAATAAGCCACTCTCAGATATGAGCTCCACTCCTTTGCATGTAGCTTTCCAATCCAAGAAAACTTTATTTAAAAAAAAAAAAAAAAATATATATATATATATATATATATATATATATTCACGGAAATGTTCTGGGGTCCCCAAAGGTTCTGGGATAGTTATATTGAAGTTCACAATGGGTGGTGGCCATTAGGGGGACTCACAAAACCTGGATGTAAGTCTATAGCATAAACTCCTGGGTGATTTAGGAAACTAAATTAAGACAAGAAATTCATACTGTTTTGATCAATGGCACATCAAAATCTAAGCAGGCATAAATGGGACTATTGAAAACCATTAGGTGTCTGCCACTATAAAGAAATCTTCTCCTAAAAGGATTAATAGATCTATTGCTAATGGGAATCTCAGAAGCCAAAGTCAGAAAATTGGTGGGCATGAGTCAAGCACTTAAGGCTGTTAGATTGCTCGCTACCTAACTCTAAGACTCCTAGTTTAGAATAAGTTGGTTATAGCATGTGTTAGGTTGACACTAGGTCACCTGCCAATCTCAAGAAAGTTTTCATGCAATGAGGTACACTAAAATACCACAAAACCATCAACCTGGAGGCATATCCCTCTTTGGTATTAATTTGGCTCTGAGACACACAAGGCTTAGCTAAAAAAAAATGGAATCCTCATGTTTCAAAGAATTAAGTCCACCACCTTTTGACACATCTGCTTATTTTATGTCTAAGAACTTGGTCCTGGAAGCTGTAGATATCTACACAAATGGCAAAATCTTAGTGAGAGAAACTAGAATTACAATGGCCATTATGGGGAATGTTCTCATAAGACAAGATCATCCATTTAAGACATACACTTGAAAGCAAGGGTTCCCAAATCAAACAAACAGAATAGGATATTTATTTTAATTGGTATGCAGAATACTCCAAAAGGCTTCGAGGTTCCAATATAGTTTCATTGAAAGATTCATTGCAAAGGCTAATGAAAAATTAAAGACACAAGAGGTACCTAAAGCAAAAGACTCTAAGACTGACTCCTACTACTCCCCTTTGTCCTCCTTTACTTTACTCTCATCTACTTATACTGTATCTGAATTGCCTTTCTACTCTGAAGAGACCACAGACCATTAAAAAGTCCACCAAGTTATTGGCTTTACAACTGCAATACCTCCAAAGCCAGAAACTTAAGACAACACATGAGCCTCCCTGGTTCCACCCTCCTAGGGAGTCCATCATCAAAATATTCGTCCACAAATCAGTTGTCTCATTTGCCATCAACCAGGACACTGGAAAAGATTGTTTTCAAAAGTTTTGTCAAATCCTTTCACACCATCTGGAATGTCCCCATATCCATCCTCAAAGGAGGGCCCCTCCCAAGGTTGATGGGGCTCTGAGGGATTCTCTGGTAAACTGCTATCAGGTCCCTTAAACAGCCAAGGGAAAACTAAAATTAAAATTAATGGAAAATGTTGGTAGATGCCAGAGCTACACTCTCTAAACACCACTTGCACTGAAGCCTGCAGATGGAATCCTAGGAAAACTGGCAGATGCCAGCAAAGGATGAGAATTCTTCTCAGGGTCAGCTCTCCTGGATCTTTGCAGTGCTCAGTCAAGAGAGGAAGTAAAATTTTATGTTGCTGCTTACTGGTTGCTGATCTTTTTCTCTCCCAGGGACAGCTATTGTCTTCTTGTTTGTCTTGTCCTTTTGTGTCTTGAGAACTCAGCGTTGCTTTCTTCCTGCCTGAAGCATGCGGATTGTCAGTTCTTGTGTATGCAGGGAACACTACTGTCCAATTGGAGGCCGAAAAGTACGGCTGACAGAAATGTGGGTTGCATCCCATTTGTGGCTAGATAAGGCTAGACAAAAATGTGGGTTGTGCTCCATTTGCAGCTAGGGTCCTATCAATGATTGCCAGCTCTCAGGGAAATTGTCTAAGAAGTCTTTCTTTCTTTTGACTATCTTTGGGCGTGGTTATGAATTTTGGGAGGGGAGTATATTTGCACCCTATTTGGGGGTGTCTTTTGTGTCATGGGGTTCTTCAATACTGACAGGAAGATTTATTGTTTGTCCTGGCTGAAAGCTAAGATATTTAAAATGATTTTTTTTTTTTTTTTTTAAGTAGCTCTATGATCATTTGCCCAAATTGAAAGCTGATATTCAGAGCCCAAAAGGAACTTTTTTTTTTCTGTTTTTTTTTTTTTAAGGTTTCTCCCCTTGGCTAAATGAAACTATGCACATAGAGGGAAAGAAAAACATTCCAAAGACAAAGGGCTCTAAATGTAGAATATAAAAATCTTTTGACTTCTATCTTAAATAAAGTTCTTTTCTCTGATCTAAAGAAGTAAATTGAAGATAATGTAGTTGGATGGGTGGACCATTCCCTTCATATCATATTGGTTGCAACAATTTTAGGGAGAATTAAAAAAAAAAAAAAACTGCCCTACAAATTGAGGACTGTATACACAACTTGTCTTACAAATTGAGTTTATGTAAGAACAGAGAAAGCCTGTCTGTTCTTCTTGCCAATCTCAAAATCTCTCCTATTTATCTCAAAAGACTTGTACATATTATAAAAATTCTGGGCTTAGGACACAAGAGTCTTTCTTGGGGGAACTTGCATTCTTTCTCTGTGCCTAGGAGATGTCAATGTTCTACCCAGTCTACTCTAGGAACTGGAGATGATCTCTTTGAAATGCAAACTTCAGGGAGATAATTCTTATCAAAAGGAAAAAACAGTGGAAAGGAGACTCCATGAGGAAATTAGGCAAATGAGAAATCTTAAACTTCCCTCCACAAATATTAGTAGGAAGTTTAAGCCATCTGAGAAGGTAACCTTAATTTATTCCATCTTCCAGAAACACAATTTGGATCCAATTGTTCTTTTGTAAGCAAGTGAGTTTCTTATTATTGCACCCACCACATGGTTAAAATTTTAAAAGCAAAACTATAAGATCTCTGCATCTGTCTGTATGTTTATGTACGTCTGTGTATTTATGCTATTAAGTATGTGTTTTTTTCTACCTTTGAATGGTATTACGAAAATTAATCTGTAAAAAGTCCTATTTAATTGGCTTAAAGATATTTAAGCATTTATATAAATCAAGTATACTCTCAGAAATGTAGAAAGTAACCCAAATTTTTTTCAGGTTCACATAATCTAGGGTAATTTTTTGGGGAAAATAAGCTAGTTTAAGTTTGCTGCCTTAATTAAAACAGGCATGTTTTTAGAGTTATCAATATCAAATATAATTCAGACATACGGCATTTACTCTACGTAAGTTTACTAAAAGTCAAATAGCCTCATGTTTTCTCTGTGACAGAATTTGTCAACAAGAAAGATAAGATGATGGTTAGTCATTTGACGACTCATGAAACTTTCATGAGTAATCTAAGCATAATTTCTAAAATAAGTAAATTAAACAGATGAAAGTTAAAAGTTTATAAGTTAAATTTTCAACAATAATTATGCTTTGTGGTATGTCTCCTTGAAAATAGTCTCCAAAATCTTTTTGGTAGCTTGAAACATTAAAGTTATACTGAGATAAGTTAAATGATAGATATTCATTGAATATCTTGATGATTTCCAAATAAGATAAAATAGTGAAACATTAATTACTGAACATAGGTTTTTCTACATTTGGCTTCCTTGTACAGAAGAACTAAAGATATTTGGGTCTATAGGTAAATATGTTTTCTTCACTATAAGGAAGAATATACATCTAGAAATTATAAAATGTATTTATAAATTTGTCCCTTCACAGAATGCTACTGTAATGGACATTCCACAATTTCTTACTTCTTAGTTTTCATTAGGAAATAAGGACTCTAAGGGTCAAGAATTATAATTCATTGAAACTAGTTAGAAATAATAAGGGTGAAAGAAAACAGTTGTGTATGAAAGGTAAGAAAATAGAATGTGTTTTTTGGATAAGAAAAGGTATGGGGGATGTGTTATTATAGAGGGGACAGTAAGAGAAAAAAGAAAGTAATTTTGTCCTAAAGTATAATTAGTTGTTCCAGAATGAGAAAGAGGAAAAATCTTGAACAAAATCTGAATAAATGTAAAAAGTTTTAGAAGTTTTGTGAAAAAGGAATCTTGGGAAAGGAATTTTATGTGTGGTCAAGCTGGCAAATATCGAAATGGACTCATATTTAAGAGTTTTTTTAACATAAATTTTAATATCAAAAGTACACTGGTGCAAAATTAGAATTTGGTTTTCTCTCTGTTAAAAGAAAAAACTTTCTTATATTATTGGCCTGCTTTTAATAAGAAATTATAAACAAATTATGCTTGTTTATCTTTTAAGTAATGTGCCTGGTAAGCAAAGATTTTGTGTTTTACCAAAATAATTTACTGTGCTTCATGTTGTCTTTATCAGGTCTTTGATTACTTAAGAAAACCCAGTCTTATTAATATTAAAGAGCTAAGTTTTTTTTTTGCAACTATGTACTTTTCTGGATTTACCTTTGAAGTCTTTAATTGTCACTTTGGTTATATGAATATTTTTGACAAAACTCCCCAAATTTAAATTCTAAATAAAATCTTTGGACCTTGAAATAACTTTGGGATTTTTCAGAGGGTTCCTGGAACATTTGAAAAGTTTTGTTTTCTCTCCAAACGAAAAGAGAAATATTAAACTAATTAGGCTTACTTGATACATTAAATTACATAGGAAGATGTCCGGTAAGAATAGATGCTTAGCCTTCTCAGGTTATATGGTATATTTTATTAACATAAGTGTGCTGAAAATTGTATAAAATTCCTAAAATTCTGATATGTTTTGGGATAAGATTATCAGTCATAATTTCAGTTATCATCTTAAGATGTTGTATATCAAAGAAATAACCAAATCTCTTTGTCAATTCCATTATAATAAACTCTCATCAGATCTTTAGCAATGGGCATTTTAAAGTCTTTTGTAATTTAAGGACTGTTATTGTTTTCCTCTGATGCAAAAGTGAGATTTGCAGAAAGGACTCTACTAAACACTTGACCACTGACATTACTGTCAAATTACAAAGTATCAAACCTTGGGTGCATATTTCAAAACTGAAGAAAACTCCACTTGACATCTGGTCCTGTATAAACTCCGGAAACCTCAAAGTCAAATTGACTAGGAAGAAAAGTAGCTGATGTCAAGGTGGCCGCTTCTTCCCAAGATGTCTGATCTAGAACACTTCTTTCCATTCTTGTGTCCCTTTCTGACCATCTTTTTCCTAATTCTTATACCGTGAAGGTCTTTATGATTCTTTTTTCCATATTTTCCTTGCCCTGGTCTGAGAAAACAATATCAAGTTTCACGTATCTCAAGCCATTGCAAAGGAAGGGCCTCCAACCTCCAATTAACTGTTGGATTTGCTATGACGCTGGTGGTGCTGTAATTCTTTCTGCTCATCACTCACTTCTCCCTGATTTCCAATGCCTCAAGATAGCTCGATAAACACTTCTTGGAAAGTAGAGATACAGTTACAGGAAATCCTAGCTGGTTTGAGTCATGGGGATGTTGGCTCAGGAGTGCTCGTCAAACCATGGGCATTATTATGTTGCTAATAATTATTGTCTCCTTAATATGCTTTGTTCTAAAAAAGTTTTAAATGCACATGGGCAACCATTGACCAACCAGCCAACAGATGGTATGTTTCTGACTGGATCAACAAAAAAGAACAGAAGAAGTTAACCAACTCCCAAGAATATGAGCTTGACATGGTCTTTTGTAAACACTACATTGAGACCTGAAGAGGCAATGGTAACAGAGAGTCACTCTAAGACCAACATATCAAGCCTCTTGAATGGTCAAGAGGATGATCCAGAGTGGGGACTGTTGAAATAACTTAGGCTCAAAGTGGAGCTCCTTCTGCTGGGGGTGTCACACCAGCAAACTGAAGCTTAGATAAATTTCTGTCCCTATAAATGTTTGGTTGACCAGACCAGAAAAAAGTCTATTCAGTCAACCAATCCCCAAAAGCCAAGTCAATTCTGGACTCTATATTTATTTCCTTGTACCTTCTCACCCCAAACAAGGTTGGCTACATAGCCCCAGTCAGTCATGTATTTTCTATTTTTCTCTTCCTTGTTCTTTATTCTGTACAAACTTCCTGTCTTCTGCACTATTTTGCAGTTCCCTGGACCCTAGGGAACAGAGACTCTCTGTTTCATGAAGTGTTAAATAAGGTCATTTGTATCACCTAAATTGTCATCTTTAATCATTGTGACCTCTAGGTGGTCACAAAGCACCCGATCTCCCTGTGCTATGCAGCTGCTTCAAATTACTATCTATTTTACATTTGGTAGTGTATATATGTCAATGCTACTCACTCACTTCATCCCAGCTTACCCTTCCCACTCCCCGTGTCCTCAAGTCCATTCTCTACAACTGTGTCTTTATTCCTGTCCTGTCTCTAGGTTCTTCAGAATCTTTTTTTTTTTTTTTTTTTTGGATTCCACATATATGTGTTGGCATATGGTATTTGTTTTTCTCTTTCTGACTTACTTCACTCTGTATGACAGACTCTAGGTCCATCCAACTCATCTACAAATAATTCAGTTTACTTTCCATTTATGGCTGAGTAATATTCCATTGTATATATGTGCCACATCTTCTTTATCCACTCAATTGTCAATGGACATATAGGTTGCTTCCAGGTCGTGCCTATTGTAAATAGTGCTGCAATGAACACTGTGGTACATGACACTTTTTAAATTATGGTTTTCTAGGGTATGTGCCCAGTAGTGGGATTGCTGGGTCGAATGGTGGCCTTTTTTTTAGTTTTTTAAGGAACCTCCATACTGTTCACCATAGTGGCTGTATTAATTTACATACCCACCAACAGTGCAAGAGGGTTCCATTTTCTCCACACCCTCTCCAGCATTTATTGTTTGTAGATTTTTTGATGATGGCCATTCAGACCGCTGTGAGGTGATACCTCATTTCTCTAATGATACTGCATTTCTCAAATGATTAGTGATGTTGAGCATCCTTTCAAGTCTTTGTTGGCAATCTGTATATCTTCTTTGGAGAAATGTCTATTTAGGCCTTCTGCCCATTTTTGGATAGGGTTGTTTGATTTTTTGATATTGAGCTGCATGAGCTGCTTGTATATATTGAAGATTAATCATTTGTCAGTTGCTTCATTTGTAAATATATTCTCCCATTCTGAGGGTTGTCTTTTCATCTTGTTTATGGTTTCCTTTGCTGTGCAAAAGCTTTTAAGTTTCATTAGGTCCCATTTGTTTATTTTGGATTTTATTTCCATTTCTCTAGGAGGTGGGTCAAAAAGGATCTTGCTGTGATTTATATCATAGAGTGTTCTGCCTATGTTTTCCTCTAAGAGTTTTATAGTGTCTGCCCTTACATTTAGG
This sequence comes from Eubalaena glacialis, assembly GCF_028564815.1. Taxonomy (NCBI): domain Eukaryota; kingdom Metazoa; phylum Chordata; class Mammalia; order Artiodactyla; family Balaenidae; genus Eubalaena; species Eubalaena glacialis. The sequence goes on along the minus strand of NC_083731.1, from coordinate 36,342,316 downwards.
TGTTTAATCCATTTTGAGTTTTTTTGTGTGTATGGTGTTAGGAAGTGTGCTAATTTCATTGTTTTACATGTAGCTGTCCAGTTTTCCCAGCATCACTTATTGAAGAGGCTGTCTTTTCTCCATTGTATATGCTTGCTTCCTTTATCAAAGATAAGGTGACCATATGTGTGTGGGTTTATCTCTGGACTTTCTATCCTGTTCCATTGATCTATATTTCTGTGTTTGTGTCAGTACCATACTGTCTTGCTCACTGTAGCTTTGTAGCATAGTCTGAAGTCAGGGAACCTGATTCCTCCAGCTCTGTTTTTCTTTCTCAAGATTGCTTTGGATATTCGGGGTATTTTGTGTTTCCATACAAATTGTGAAATTTTTTGTTCTAGTTCTGTGAAAAATGCAACTGGTAGTTTGGTAGGGATTGCATTGAATCCGTAGATTGCTTTGTGTAGCTTAGTCATTTTCACAATGTTGATTCTTCCAGTCCAAGAACATTGCATACCTCTCCATCTGTTTGTATCATCTTTAATTTCTTTCATCAGTGTCTTATAGTTTTCTGCATACAGGTCTTTTGTCTTCTTAAATAGGTTTATTCCTAGGTATTTTATTCTTTTTGTTGCAATGGTAAAAGGGAGTGTTTCCTTAATTTCTCTTTCAGATTTTTCATCATTAATATATAGGAATGAAAGAGACTTCTGTGCATTAATTTAGTAACCTGCTACTTTACCAAATTCATTGATTAGCTCTAGTGGTTTTCTGGTAGCATTTTAGGATTCTCTATGTATAGTGACATGTCATCTGCAAACAGTGACTGTTTTACTTCTTCTTTTCCAATTTGGATTCCTTTTATTTCTTTTTTTTTTCTGATTGCTGGGGCTAAAACTTCCAAAACTATGTTGAACAATAGAGGTGAGTGTGGGCAACCCTGTCTTACTCCTGATTTTAGAGGAAATGGTTTCAGTTTTTCACCATTGAAAATGACATTGGCTGTGGATTTGTCATATATGGCCTTTATTATGTCGAGGTAAGTTCCCTCTATGCCTACTTTCTGGAGGGTTTTTAATCATAAATGGGTGTTGAATTTTGTGGAAAGTTTTTTTGCATCTATTGAGATGATCATATGGTTTTTATCCTTCAATTTGTTAATATGGTGTATCACATTGATTGATTTGCGTATATTGAAGAATCCTTACTTTCCTGGGATAAACCCCACTTGATCATGGTGTATGATCCTTTTAATATGCTGATGGATTCTGTTTGCTACTATTGGTTGAGGATATTTGCATCTATCTTCAACAGTGATATTGGCCTCTACTTTTCTATTTTTGTGACATCTTTGTCTGGTTTTAGTATCAGGGTGATGGTGGCCTCGTAGAATGAGTTGGGGAGTGTTCCTCCCTCTGCTATATTTTAGAAGAGTTTTGGGAGGATAGGTGTTAGCTCTTCTCTAAATGTTTCATAGAGTTCGCCTTGAAGCCATCTGGTCCTTTGCTTTTGTTTGTTGGAAGATTTTTAATCACCGTTTCAATTTCAGGGCTTGTGATTTGTCTGTTTCTATTTTCTATTTCTTTCTGTTCAGTCTTGGGAGGTTGTACTATTCTAAGAATTTGTCCGTTTCTTCCTGGTTGTCTATTTTATTGGCCTATAGTTGCTTGTAGTAATCTCTCATGAGTCTTTCTATTTCTTCAGTGTCAGTTCCTACTTCTCCTTTTTCATTTCTAATTCTGTTGATTTAAGTCTTCTCTCTTTTTTTCTTGATGATTCTGGCTAATGTTTATCAATTTTGTTTATCTCCTCAAAAAAACAACTTTTAGTTTTATTGATCTTTGTTATTGTTTCCTTCATTTCTTTTTCATTTATCTCTGACCTGATCTTTATGATTTCTTTCCTTCTGCTAACTTTGGGTTGTTTTGTTCTTCTTTCTCTAATTGCTTTAGGTATAAGGTTAGGTTGTTTATTTGAGATGTTTCTTTTTCTTGAGGTAGGATTGTATTGCTATAGACTTCCCTCTTAGAACTGCTTTTGCTGCATCCCATAGGTTTTGGGTCCTCCTGTTTTCATTTTCATTTCTTTCTAGGTATTTTTTGATTTCCTTTTTGATTTCTTCACTGATATCTGGGTTATTTAGTAGCGTATGGTTTAGCCTCCATGTTTTGTATTTTTTACAATTGTTTTTCCTGTAATTGATATGTATTCTCATAGCATTGTGGTCAGAAAACATACTTGATATGATTTCAATTTTCTTAAATTGACTAGGGCTTGATTTGTGACCCAAGATAAATCAATCCTGGAGAATGTTCCATGAGTACTTGAGAAGAAAATGTATTCTGTTGTTTTTGGATGGAATGTCTTATAAATATCAGTTAACTCCATCTTGTTTAATGTGTCATTTAAAGCTTGTGTTTCCTTATTTATTTTCATTTTGGATGATCTGTCCATTGGTGAAAGTGGGGTGTTAAAGTCCCCTACTATGATTGTGTTACTGTCAATTTCCCTTTTATGGCTGTTAGTATTTGCCTTATTTATTGAGGTGCTCCTACATTGGGTGCATAAATATTTACAATTGTTCTTTTTCTTGGATTGATCCCTTGATCATTATGTAGTGTCCTCTTTGTCTCCTGTAATAATCTTTATTTTAAAGTCTATTTTATCTGATATGAGAATTGCTACTCCAGCTTCCTTTTGATTTGAATTTGCATGGAATAACTTTTTCCATCCCCTCACTTTCAGTCTGTATGTGTCCCTAGTTCTGAAGTGGGTGTCTTGTAGATAGCATATATATGGGTCTTGTTTTTGTATCCATTCAGTCAGTCTATGTCTTTTGGTTGGAGCATTTAATCCATTTACATTTAAGGTAATTATCTATATGTATGTACCTATTACCATTTTCTTAATTATTTTGGGTTTGTTTTTTTGTGTGTATGTGTGGGTCTTTTCCTTCTCTTGTGTTTCCTGCCTATAAACATTCCTTTGGCATTTGTTGTAAAGCTGGTTTGGTGGCGGTGAATTCTCTTAACTTTTGCTTGTCTGTAAAGGTTTTAATTTCTCCGTTGAATCTGAATGAGATCCTTGCTGGGTAGAGTAATCTTGGTTGTAGGTTTTTCCCTTTCATCCCTTTAAATATGCCCTGCCACACTCTTCTGGCTTTCAGATTTTCTGCTGAAAGATCAGCTGTTAACCTTATGGGTATTCCACTGTATGTTATTTGTTGCTTTTCCCTTGCCACTTTTAATATATTTTCTTTGTATTTAATTTTTGATAGTTTGATTAATATATTTCTTGGAGTGTTTCTCCTTGGATTTATCCTGTATGGGACTCTCTGTGCTTCCTGAACATGATTGACTATTTCCTTTCCCATGTTAGGGACGTTTTCAACTATAATCTCTTCAAATATTTTCTCAGTCCCTTTCTTTTTCTCTTCTTCTTCTGGGACACCTATAATTCGAATGTTGGTGCGTTTAATGTTGTCCCAGAGGTCTCTGAGACTGTCCTCAATTCTTTTCATTGTTTTTTCTTTATTCTGCTCTGTGGTCGTTATTTCCACTATTTTATCTTCCAGGTCACTTATCTGTTCTTCTGCCTCCATTATTCTGCTATTGATTCCTTCTAGAGAATTTTTAATTTCATTTATTGTGTTGTTCATCATTGTTTGTTTGCTCTTTAGTTCTTCTAGGTCTTTGTTCAACGTTTCTTGTATTTTCTCCATTCTATTTCCAAGATTTTGGATCACCTTTACACTCATTACTCTGAATTCTTTTTCCGGTTGACTGCCTCTTTCCTCTTCATTTATTTGTTCTGGTGGGTTTTTATCTTGCTCCTTCATCTGCTGCATATTTCTCTGTCTTCTCATTTTGTTTAACTTACTGTGTTTGGGGTCTCCTTTTCACAGGATGCAGGTTCGTAGTTCCCATTTTTTTGGCGTCTGCCCCCAGTGGGTAAGGTTGGTTTATTGGCTTGTGTTGGCTTCCTGGTGGAGGGAACTGGTGACTGTGTTCTGTTGGGTGGGGCTGCATCTTGTCTTTCTGGTGGGCAGGCTGCGTTTGGTGGTGTGTATTGTGGTGTCCGTGAACTTATTATGATTTTAGGCAGCCTCTCTGCTAATGGATGGGGTTGTGTTCCTGTCTTGCTAGTTGTTTGGCATGGGGTGTCCATCACTGGAGTTTGCTGCCTGCTGGGTTGAGCTGGCTCTTAGCGCTGAGATGGAGATCTCTGGGAGAGCTCTCACCCACTGATTTTACATGGGGCCAGGAGGTCTCTGGTGGTCCAATGTCCTGAAATTGCCTCTGCCACCTCAGAGGTTCAGGCCTGACACAGGGCTGGAGCTCAAAGACCCTGTCAGCCACACGGCTCAGAAGAAAAGTGAGAAAAAAAAAGAATAATAAAAAATAAATAAAGTAAACAAATTATTAAAATAAAAAATAAAAATAATAATTAAAATAAAATAATAAAAAGTAATAATAAAAAAAAAAGAAGAGAGCAACCAAACCAATAAACAAATTCACCAATGATAACAAGTGCTAAAAAGTATACTAAGATAAACATAAAAATCAGAAACAAGTCAGTCTCAGACAGCAAACCCCAAGTTGCTCCCAAAGTCCACTGCCTCAGTTTTGGGTTGATTCATTTTCTGTTTAGGTATTCCACAGATGCAAGGTACATCAAGTTGGTTGTGGTGATTAAATCCGCTGCTCCTGAGGCTACAAGGAGAAATTTCCCTTTCTCTTCTTTGTTCGCACAGCTCCTGGGGTTCAGCTTTGGTTTTGGCCCCACGTCTGCATGTAGGTCACCCTCAGGCATCTGTTCCAACCCCAACAGGGCGACTGATTAGGGGTTCTGGCTCACTCAGGCCAGGGAGGGAGAGGTGTACGGTAGTTATATTTGGAATGCAGGGCGAGCCTGCAGCGGCAGAGGCCAGCGTGACGTTGCAAAAGCCTGAGACACACCAGGTGTTCTCCCGGGGAACTTGTTCCTGGATCACAGGACCCTGGCAGTGGCAGGCTTCACAGGCTCCCGGGAGTGTGTGGATAGTGACCTGTGCTTGCACACAGGATTCTTGGTGGCTGCAGCAGCAGTGTTAACGTTTCATGCCCGTCTCTGGGGTCTGTGCTGATAGCTGCAGCTCACGCCTATCTCTGGAGCTCATTAGGTGGTGCTCTGCCTTCTATGGGCAGATGGGGAAGGAATCCTCTCTCCTTGTGCACCCCAAAACAATAGTCTCTTGCCTCTTAGGCAGGTCGAGATATTTTCCCTGACTCCTTCCCAGATAGCTGTGGCACACTAGTCCCCTCAGGCTGTGTTCACACAGCCAACCCCAGTCCTCTCCCTGGGCTCAGACCTCTGAAGCCTGAACATCAGCCCCCACCCACCCCATCGGGTGAGCAGACTAGCCTCTCTGGCTGGTGAGTGTTGGTCAGCACCAATCCTCTGTGCAGGAATCTCTTCACTTTGCCCTCTGCACCCCAGTTGCTGTGCTGTCCTCTGTGACTCTGAAGCTTCCCCTTCCCCGCCCCACACTCATCTCTGCCAGTGAAGGGGCTTCCTAGTGTGTGGAAACTTTTCCTCCTTCACAGCTCCCTCCCAGAGGTACAGGCCCCGTCCTTATTCTATAGTCTCTGTTTTTTCTTTTTTCTTTTGCCCTACCCAGGTACGTGGAGATTTTCTTGCCTTTTGGGAAGTCTGAGGTCTTCTGCCAGTGTTCAGTAGGTGTTCTGTAGGAGTTTTCCACATGTAGATGTATTTTTGATGTATTTGTTGGGAGGAAGGTGATCTCCACATCTTACTCCTCCTCCATCTTGAAGGTCTCCCTAGATTTGTCTCCTCATCCTAGAAATCCCAAATTGGGGGCTTCAATTGCATTCTGCCCTGTTCCTTTCTTCCTCTCTTTTTTAGTCATGTGGATTGCTTTCAGTTGGGGCAGTCTTCATTCCACATGAGCTTTGAAATCATACCCTTGGATCTGAAATCCCATATCCCAGCAGGTTGGCAATTGTCCTTCTTTCATCTGTTATAGGCACATACTCATATTTGTATAGTTTTACCGAGCATGCCTTGCAACTCTTGGGCTTTTATCCTATGGCCTACATCCCCCGCGGCCAAGAATTGCTCCTCAGGACAAACCACTGAGACATTCTGGTCTATTTTTCTAAATGTGTTCACATTGGTTTTTTGATTAGAGGCCCGCAACAATATTTAAATTTTTTGAAACTAGTTGAAATATATCTTCACTATATTAGAAATGACAGAAATAAAGGAAAAACTTTATGTGAACTATATTCATTATTAAAATAAATTTTAAATCCAAGGAAACAGGTGTGTTTTTTTCTATTCTATTTACAGTTACAAGTTATTACATGGAAAAGGTACAAATTAAAATTAGCTAGAAGAAGCACATGTTGAAAATATTAGGAGAAGTATCAAATGCAGAGCTTCAGTCCTCTTCTGTGGAATTAAGACAGCATTACTTTTCTACAATTCATGTCTAACAATACACATGGAGTATTGCCAATCAAGGAAGCTCACCTGAGCATTTGGTTTCCAGAGTTTGGCGGGGAGCTCATTCACATACTGCCTGCTTGACTGATCTTTAGTCACCAGCCCTTTCCTGTGGTTGGAAATGATACCTTTTGTTTCCATTCCCTTCTGGAGGTAAAACTGATACTGCATGGCCCAAATAAATTATCAATACATCCATCATAAATTACACTGTTAGTTTGTCTGGTGGACAAAGGCCCCAGTCAAAGATACTTCTATTTGACATGATATTCCAAGAGCCTAGAGATCACCTCCCAGTAGCTGCAGCAAAGACCAGACCTCTCTTCAGGTAAGTTTACTTCTTCACTATACAGGCTACTTCTTGGTCTTTAGCCAAGGCTCTTTTAGAGCCAAATGATCATATTTGTTTGTGCATCTACATTTAGTGTAGCATTTATATGATAGACACAGTAATAGTATCAGTGTGAATATGTCTGTCATTTGGGGAAACCAAGTGTGAGGTAGGGATAGATTTAAAGAAACCACTAATTCATCTTATAAGGTGATTACATACATTTTCATATTTTTGTACTAATTTAATTGCATGTTTTCCCACTTTGATGTTCTGCTATTAGTGTCATATTATAAACTTGTGCAAAACTGTTTAGCATAGAAACTAGCTGATGGTTAACTAAATCTAGTTCTTCCTCTGGCTGTTCATTTTATTAGAGGATGAAGAGGCTTTAACTAAATTTTAAGGAAACAGTTTTGAGATTAGATGGGAGGAGTTCTTTTTGTTTAAAAATACTTTAAAGAGTATATTTTTTTCAATCCAGAAAATAGTGAGAGGGGAACAATTCTAAGGAAGTTAATTCAAATTTAGACTTTTTTAGCAAGAATATATTGTTTATAAAAATCAAAAATCTGAATTGCAACAAGATTAGATTAAGAAAAAAATAATTAATTGGGTTCATATCACTTACACATCCAGATATTTGCCTATTCCAAGCACTTCTCATACCAGGCATTTAAACAGCTCTTTTAGTTTTTCACCCTTTATTTTCCTGCTCTGAGCACTTCTCTCTGAGTATGGGGATCATTCTCTCCTACTGACACAGCTGAGCATGTATTTATGGGGAGTATTGGTACATGGACCACCTTCTACTCTTCTCAGAACTTAAGGTCTTAGAGAAAAAAAAAAGTTTTCTGGTGTACGTTTCCAACACACTGGCTCCATTTGGCCTAACAATCAATGATCATTTGCATGGAATAGGGGAATCACGGCTCTCTAAATAAAGGCTGCTGGGAAGACAAGAGATATGCTTGCATAAAACAAAATGTGTTGTGGCTGCAAATTATGATTTAAATTTGTCAATTAGCACAGCCCTGAAATAAGTCTGCAAAAATAATTAGAGCCATGAGAATTCCATTCAGCCTCCAAAATGTGCATTGACCCCAAACACATTTAAAATGCAGTAAAAGAATTATCCTCCTTATATTGTCAGTTTTTCTGCATAGGAGATTGTGTTTAAAACCACTAGGAAGAACCTCAATATAGGCTTGTCACACTTTTATTTAAGGTAGAAGAGCAGAAATATGTAATAGGGCACTCATAATATTTGAGTCTCTCTGCTGCATCAATTCTCGTCAGAAGAATATGCCTAGACAAGCAATGGCATTTCCTCTGCCATGTACTGTTGTAAAACCCAGGTCAGGAAACTTTTTCTGTAAAGGGTCAGATAGTAAATACTTTCAGAACTGCAGGCCATTTAGTCTCTGTCTCAACTACTCCACTCTGATGAGCAGCATGAAAGAAGCCATAGCAACATAGAAAGAAATGAGCATTGTTTTGTTCCAATAAAACTTCATTTATGGGCAATGGAATTTGAATTTTGTATATTTTTCACAAGTCATGGAATATATTCATTTTTTTTGATTTTTTTCCCCGACCATTTAAAAATGTAAAAACTATTCTTAGCTTGTGAGCTGTGCAATCAATAGCGGGTCAGATTTGGTCCATGGGCCATAGTTTTCTACCCCCTGTGTTAAATGACTCAAGATCTCAAACCTTTGATTTATGAAAGAAAGAAATGGGATAAAGTGTAATTTAAAATATGTTTTCTTTGACTATATACAAATGTATTTATTTAGATATCATTTTATTATAAAAATATTGTATGTTTGTGTGTTTTCACATGTTAATCCATTAAGTGATTGTTATGCTATCAAATGTTTTCAGGCTCATATTAGATGGTCAAAAAGTATTGTGAATAAAAGTAAGATTTTTTCAATAAGAACTCAAGAATAAGCTGATATTCCATCTATTAACACATGTTGTCTTTCATAGTGCTATGATTTAACTGCAAAAAAAGGTGAAACATATAGCTAAATTTGAAGAATTAAAAAATCATAATATAAATATATTTTACTAAGCTCTGTCAAATAATCCTAGCTAAATCCATTTATACTATTCTTTATTTACCTTAACGATTTTTGTCTTATTTCTTATATTCTGTCTTTTAAGCTCCGAGTTTTAGAGAGAAGCATTTTTATAAAAGCAGTCTCTGACTTGAACAAACTTTCAGTTCTGTCCAATATCAACAAGAATATTGTTCTCAGCTCTAACTATCACATGGTATCCCACTATTTCTAGAGACTATTGTTAAGTGACAAATTTTTCTCTAGTCCACTCAAAGTTTTGTTCATTTCACATAGGATCTTAGCTTTAATAAAATAGATTTGGAAATAAGCTATGATGTGATAAATAAGATTACAATCCTTCATTACTGCATTTTCCCTCAAGGAGAAAATTCCCGTTCCTTCTAACTTCATGCTTCATCCTGGGTGGATATCCAGTGATTTATTTCATTTACTCAAGATTGGAATTTCCTTGTTAGATAATATTATAGTTTAGCCTGTTTCAAATCTCTCTGCAAGGTACTGCTTTATGTTTGTTTCTTTTATCTCTCTCTTTCAACATTTTATTAAACATACAAGATATATTAATATTTAAGAGGTACAATTTTTTTCAGTATGTCCTTGGATTTTCTATATATACAGTCATGTCATCTGCAAAAGTAAGAGTTTTATTTCATTTCCAATATTTATACTTGTTAGACTTATTAGGACAATGTTTTACAGAAGTAGTACCAGAAGATCCTCTTCTCTCGTTGGCAGGGTAGGTTTTCATGAATTCTTAATTAAATATCAGGTTTGTTTTACTTTTTGTCCTTTACTAGATTACAGAAGATTCTTTAATTTTCTATATGCAATTTATTATTTATGATTGGTGTTAATTTTTATATACATACCATACAATTTACATATTTTGGTGTATGTTTCCATGGATTTTAGCATTTGTGTACCTTTGTATAACAACCACCATAATCAGAATACAGAAACTGAAAAATCTTTATTATGCTGTCTTGTTTGTAGTCAGCACTTTCTCCCATCCCCAAACCTGGCAACAACTAATCCGTTCTTGTTTCCTATAGTTTTGCGTTTTCTAGAATGTCACGTAAATGGAATCATACAGCATATAACTTTTTGAGAATGGCTTCTTTCTTTCAGTGAAATGCATTTGAAATTCAGCTATATTGTGGATATCAGTAGTTTATTCTTTATTCTTACTTAGTAGTATTAAATTTTATGGCTATGCATAACTTGTTTATCTATTCACGGACAATGGGCTGTCTCCAATTCTGGTCAATTATGAATAGAGCCACTATGAACATTCATGTACAGCTTTTTATGTGCATAAAAGATGTCATTTTTCCAGGGCAAAAACCAAGCAGTGGAATTGTTGGGTTATATGGTAAGTGTATATTTCATTTAATATGAAAGTGACAAAAAGAGTGGCTGTACCATTTTGTGTTCCCACCAGCAATGAAGGAAAGTTCCAATTGCTTTGCCTCCTTGCTAGCACTTGGAACTAATGAGGAACTGTATTTTTAATGTATTATATATATATTTTTTGTTAGACTCATTTTTATTACAAATCTTCATTTTGTAATTTTATATATTTAACATATATTTTTCATTCTAATAGATGTGTAGTGTTGTCTCATTGCGGTTCTAATTTGCCTCCTTTTAATGCTTCATGAATTGAGCATCAAAAAGAGTTTTTAATTTTTGTTTTATAATGTGTTGAATATAATCAAATGATTGTTTTGTATCTATGAAGAAAATCTCATTTTTCCACTTCTTTCACTTAATATTGTTAACTGTATCACAAGTTTTTAAATGCTAAACTATTCTTTTATCCCCCCTTACTTGGTTGTGTTTTGGATTTTTGCATTTATGATTATAAAAGAGGTAGGTCCATAACTTTCCCTTTTTTGTAATATTTCTGTCAAGTTTTGGTATCAAGTTTATGCTGGTCTTAGAAAATAGGTTTGAGAGTAGACATGCTTTTTTATTCTCTGGAAGAATTTGTGTAAGATTGGCATTATTTTGTTCTTAAAAATTTAGAGAAATTCTCCAATCTAAATCTAGGTTTTTCTTTGAGGAAAATATATCAGATTCAATGTCCTTCCTTTGTATAGAGAGCTTTCCTATTTTCCATTATCTTCTGAGTCCATTATCTTTTGAGTCCATGTAAACTAAATTCATTGAGAAGTCCTCCTTTTTATCTAATTTGGAAAGTGGAAATAAAAGTAGTGAATTCTCCAACTGTGTAAGGGGTGGGAAGATCCTTGACCAACTAGTTTGATATTAGGAGTCCTGAGCATAAGAAACTTTTAGTTAGAATGACTAGCTATTACTGAAATCTACACTAAGCAACTTAAGAACAGAAATAGTCTCTTCTAATCTGTGCATCTCCCATTCCCAGCACAGTGAATGGCATGATGTAACTGTTCAGTAAATATTCTGGTTGTGATTAACAAAGGACAAATTCCTATAAAGAAAAAATAAACTAAATTCATGAATCTATTGCTGTAAAATTGATCATGATGATTTTTAAAAATTTTTAATGTTTGCAAAATCTGAAGTGATGTCCCTTTCTCATACCTTATATTAGTCAATTTTTGCTCCCCTCACGCTTTTCCTTGTCAGGATTGTTAGGGTTTATGATTCTCATTAATCTTTGCAAAAGACCAGCTATTGAGTATGGTTACTTATTCTCCTCTTTTTGTTCTTTTTCATTTGTTTCCAATCCCATCATCATTTTACTTTTCCTTTATTTTGGTTAGAGTTTGTTGTTTTCTCCAACATTTTGATATAGATGCATAGATCATTGATTTTTCCAACACTTTAAAAGCAGTATATTCATTTAGGGTTATAAATTTCCTTACAAGCATTCTTTTAGCTTCAGCCCAACTGTTTTTTTTTTTAACAGCTTTATTGGTTATAATTAACTTACAACTTGTTCACATTTAAAGTGTACATCTGGTAAGTTTTGAGGTTTATGTATCCAAGATTCCATCACCATAGTAGATGTAGTGAGAATATTTATCTTCACCAAAAGTTTTATCAGGCCCTTTTTTTAATACTACTTTCTCACCCTTCCAGACCCCTGTCTCCAGGCAACAACTGATCTGTTATCTGTTATTGCAGATTGATTTCTATTTTCTAGAATTTTATATAATTGGTATCAGTGTATGCTCATTTTTCTATGTCTTCTTTCATTCAGCATAACTATTTAGAGTCTCATTTATGTTGTTTTATCAATAGCTCATTTCATTTCTGAGAATTCCCATTGTATGTATACGCAAGAATATATGTAATCATTTATCTGTTGATGGACATTTGGGTTGTTTACATCTATTACAAAGAAAGCTGCTATGAACACCTGTGTACAGGGCTTTGGAATTATGCTTTTTTATTTTATGAAAATGCCTAGGAGTCAAGTGGCTAGGTCATATGGGAGGTATATGTGCTGTGTTTTAAGAAACTGTCAAACCATTTTTATCATTGTCAATGAAATATTATCACAAAAATATACGGAAACAAAATATAAAGTTGTTAGGTCCAAATTAAGATTTATTAGAAAATACAGATAGGAGAGCAATTAAAATAATATAATGAGAAAGTTAAACAACACAGAATACAGGTATTCGATAGTTCAATTAAATTAAATAAATACTTGGCCCTTGTCTGGATAGAGATTTGAATAGGCCAACTCTAAAATAGTCATCTTAAAGACAGCTAGGGAAATTTGAATTTGAATGGACTGACTGTTAAAGACACCAAGAAATTATTTTTAATTTTGATAAATATAAAAATAGTATTGTGATTAAGTAAAAATAATTCACATTTTTAAGAGATGTATACTTAATTATGTAGTGGTAAAATTAGGAGATATCAGTGGTGATTTGTTTAAATGCCTCAGCAAAAGCAAACAAACAAAAACTTATAGGGAGATTAGATGAAGCAACTGTGGTAACAATGTCAGGTTCTCCAGAGCCAGTATATATGTATATACGTGTATATGTATGCATATGTGTGTATATATGTGTGTGTGTGTGCAGATGCATATATATATATATATATATATACACATATTTTATTTTATATATATATATAGAGAGAGGAAGACAGAGAGAGAAAGATTTATTTCTAGGAATTAGCTATGTGATCGTGGAGGCTATGAAATGTATATGCAGGCTGAAAACTATTGGGCAATATCTGGTTTTACAATCTTGAGGTACAATATCTGCCTCCTCCTGTAAATTTTAGTTTCTGCTCTTAAGAACTTTCAACTGATTAAAACTAAGCATCACAAATTTTCTGTCCAACTCTGGTATACACTTGGAAATTTTAAGCTAAAATAAAAATAAAATGATTAATTACTCAAGTTGGCAAGTGATTACTATCTTCTCATCTATATCATTCTCCATCTCTTGTCTTCCACTCACTCTAGTTCCAAAGCATTTCTCCTTGTTGAAGAGAAGTCAGGTATCAGTAGAAAATTCTATGTAGGAAAAGAGTAATCAAAACCACACTATCTTACTTGTCATAACATTGTTTAAACCACTTTAAAGGTATTCCACCATGCTTATTACTCCTTACCCCATGCACCCCACATCCCCAGACAACTCACATCAACTCAGTGCTTACTTTAGAAACTCTCTTCTTCAACTTTGTTCAGCCATGACATTGAACCCTGTTATGTAGCAGCAGCAATCAATGCTAGAAGACTGGAGCAATTCTTTTAAACTTCTAAAAAAATTTGATTTTTGCCTTGAATCTTATATCTTAGCCAAACAATATCCAACAAGTATGAGAGTTTAAAAAATAATGTCACTTACAGAACTGCTTAGATGAAGAAATTCTGCATCCCACAAACCTGTTTAAAGGAAATGACTAGAAGTTGGAAACCAAAAATGAAGATAGTGTAGTATATGAGAAATTATATAGGTCATCCATTAGTTCAGTGAAAAAAGCTAAGGAAAACAGCAGGCCTGAAAGGTAACTTGGCCAAAATTAGAGCAAAATTTATGAGCAAGGATATGTTCATTTTGGAGATTAGAATGAATTCTAAAACCTTAATGAGTGTTTGGATTTGAAAAAGGAGAAATATTGTCCAAATCCCAACAAGAAATTGAAAAGGCAACCAGAAGTTCTAGGAAAAGAAACTAAACAAAACTCCTGTGCAACAATGTCATCATTCAAATATAAATAGAACTAACATGTAACATAAATTTGAGCAATTAGTGAAGTTTAGAAAGAAAATCTACTTGACTTTGTTTCTAGAAACTTTTTCCTTTGAGTGGCACAGGACATTCACACTAAGAGCCAGAGAAGAAGGTGCAATCCCTTTGATCTCACTAACTGGATCAGCAGTAAATAATATTTACATAAACACACCATATTAAAGGTTATTTATTGATATTCAAATTTTAGATTAAAAATTACTAAGCACAGAAATGTAATTATCATTAAAAAATAAAATTTATCAACCAATGTAAATAAATGTAACATTGGAAGGAATGCATGGGGTGGAGGGGCAGGAGGATGGTTAATAATTCTGATAACCTTTTCTTACTTTGAAGAAGAGAATCAGTAAACACTGCTGTATATTAATAAAGTAAAATGTCCCAATTTAAGCTTATTATTTAAAGTTTAAAAAATAATAAGTACAGGTAATAAAAACATGATGCAATTATTAGAAAGGAAAGATTTATGAGAAGCATAGGAGATGTAAATCAATTAACTCTTCATCTATCATTCATATTAGGTGGATGGTTAATGAGTAAACATAATTAATCAAGAAATAATCCAAGATAATCACTTAGAAATATGAAGATAGCTTCCAGAAACTGTTAAAACAGAAGAAATTAAAAGCAGTTGTCTCTGGGGAACAGTAATAAAAGTGACAAAGTGTAAAAAGTCCAAACTCATCAAAATGTATACATTTAATATGTGCAATTTTTGCATATTAAGTATACCTCAATAAAGATAGAAATTTTTTTTAATTATTTGAAATAATTGGATTATTTTCCATTATATCACATAAATGTATGAAATCTTATGTGATAAATACAAAATTATGAGTATACACACATAATAACAATGACAACTACCACCACCAAAACAACAACAACAAAAAATTACTTTTACAATTCCAAAGTAGTTGACATTTCCTTAGTGAAAGAAGTTAGGACACTAAGGTCAATATTAAGAAAACAGCATTTAGGCTAAAAGTGTCACAATACCCCAATAATCCATATCCCTTAAAGTAAGTACCTAATAAAAAAATTAGAAAATAAAATGTTTGTAAATAAAAATGCGATATTTTCATAACTAGTCTGAAAGAGTATAAACTTATTTTTGTAATTTTGCATTAATTTATACATTATAAACTTAGAAATCTATTCACTTTATCAGTGAGCGTTACTTTTGAATTATTATGCAGTGCTAGGTAAACATGGATGGTGTTGTGGTCTGTGAGGTGTGTGCAGTCCGAGACTGACAGATGCAGTGAATGGTCCATTTTGGAGGATACACGGCCCCATATTCACTTATTTCATACTTTGTCCCGAAAAAAGAAAAGATACAAAAATAATAGATGTTACTATTTTCCTATGAGTTTCTTGTTAGTTAAGATTCTACAGTTCAAATTTATTTTTTATTAGAATTGAGTAGTACTATTCTAGGTGCCTTATCAAAAATACCATAGAGACCATATCCAATGTAGGATTTCTTTATTAGTTATTTTGTAAAATTTGCTATAATGTAAAAAATTAATTCCTTATCTTTAATAAATAGCATTTAAAAAACACTCTACAATTAGAAATAGAATGATCAAGAATCCCTCTGATATTCTTTTTACACTTACTTTGTGAATCATTTATTTCTCTTAAACAAATAAAATAACATTTTAATTTAATAGAAGAATTACAACTAAAGCAGAATAATATTATTTACAGTGATTATTCTAAATAAAAATCTGCTTTCGTTAAAAATATTGAAGACATTTTATAGGACTTGGAAATGAATGATTTTCAGCAAAGGTACTTAAAGTTGTAGAATATAATTGGCTACTTTAAAGGGAATATCTTCTAAGTACAGCATGAGCAAACTATATGGCGGCTGTCAACTGCACTATTAAAGATGTTCCTAGAGGAATTCACAGTAGGATTTTTTTTTTAATATATAAAAATATTTTATTGAAGTATAGTTGATTTACAATATTACATTAGTTTCAGGTGTACTACATAGTGATTCAATATTTTTATAGATTATATTCCATTTTAAGTTATTATAAAATATTGGCTATAGTCCCTGTGCTGTATAATATATCCTTATAGCTTATCTATTTTATATATAGTAGTTTGTACCTCTTAATCCCCTACTCCTATCTTGCTCTTCCCCCCACTGGTAGCCACTAGTTTGTTCTCAATATCTGTGCATCTGTTTCTGTTTTGTTATACTCATTTGTTTTATTTTTTAGATTACACATATAAGTGATAGCATACAGTATTTATCTTTCTCTGACTTATTTCACTAAGCATAATACCCTTCAGGTCCATCCATGCTGTTGCAAATATCAGAATTCACAGTGGGATTTTGTTTATCAAGTTGACTTCAGGTAGATTTGAAGTTAATTTGGCATTAATTTAGCACATCTCTTGTGAGGGTAATGAATTTGAATAAAAGTTCTTACTGTTGAAAATTGTTATTCTAATGTTAATAAATTGTCATAATCACATTTCAATATAAAAATAAAATTTTACATGTTTATATTCTTAGTTGACAGGTATCATAATAAAACTAAAGTCAGAAATTTTATCAAAGCATGTATAGAAAATATTTTTGGTACAGGTGCCCCAGGCAACTGACTTACGTGAATTTTAGAATGCTGAATCAGACTCTTGTATGTTCATATATTTTTTGTATAAAATGTATCAATCTAAATGAATTAAACATGGAATAATTACAACACATTTGAATACTCAAGTTTTCAGCAGACTGATATAATTTAAAGCAATAAGGGATTGCTTTAAAATATTATTGCTAATTATAAAGATAACTACATAGCTGAAATTTCTAAATATAAATTATTAAACTAGAAAATTCTTTTTAAACTTACTTGTCTTGACCTTTAATGATGTTAAAATTGATTTTTTAAAAGTAAGCCAGCAGAGAAAGTAAATATTTCAAAGTTGAAATTTTTAAATAAGGTTAAACAGAAAAAAATAAAGACTAAATAAGGTTAAAGTAGAATATAAATCCTCATATAAGTCTTGTCCATGTAGTTTTATGTGGATCAATATTGTTAGAGAACAAAACAGCAAAAAATTTACTGAATAGTTTTATCTTATTATTTTATTTACTGGGAATATTCTGATATCTGCATTGCATCAGATTAGCATAAAGTTCATTTATTTTTAGCTGTAAAGACAACAGAGAGAAACTCATTGTTTTGACCTAGGGTCAGGGATTTCTCTCTTGCCTTTTGCTTTGTCTGGCATATTCTTCTCCCAGGCATCTGCATGACTTCTAAGCTCCTCACTTATCTCTATGCCATTCATTCTGTACTTAAATGTGACTTTTTCACATTTTAGAGTATATTTTTCTGACTACTTCTGAAATAACACAACCCACCAGACATCTCCAGTGTAGCCTTTTTCCCTGCTTTATTTTTGTCCAAAATGGATACAGTTGCCTAATGTACTAAGTAATTGTTTATTTTCTGTCTTCTTCCACTAGAACATGAGATCCAAAAGAGTAGAGGTTTTCCTTTTAGTTACTTTTCTCTTGCTATCCCTTTGAACAATACCCAGTAGCTGCTCTATAGATGTTTTTGAGTGAAAAAAAAAAATGTAAAAGGGAGGAGAAAGGAGGAAGGAAGGCAGGAGAGGGAGGAGAAAGAAGAGAAATGGTGTAGAAAGAAAGCAAAAAAAAAAAAAAAAAAAACAGAAGGAAAGGAGAAGAGAGGGAAGGCAGAGGGGAAAAGGGGAGAAAGGAAAGAAAGTTAATGAGTTTGATTTTTTGTTTACTTAGGACTATGAAGTCTGATAAGTACATAGGAGGTTGACAGTTGAAGCAGTCTTTGAATCTCTCAGGGTCTTGTCAGGAAGCAGATGGAACACTGAGATTGAAACTGAGGAAAGTTACATTAAGAGACCAATTACAAAAGAATGAGGAGTGCTTTGGAAAACTGGGAGGCATAGTGCAGCACCCCAAGGCCAGTAGCAGTGCGATTCTCTCACCAAACCTAGGACTGAAGGACCTCTAGAGGAAGCTGACCAAATCATCTGAAGGGAAGCAGCTAGCTCAAGCCATTGTCACAGGAAGAGAACCAGAGGAATAAAAAACTTAACTACATTTGATCCTTTCCTCCAGTATTCTTTTGATGGTTCATGTTTATGGAATTCAACCAGAAGCAAGAGCACTAAGGAAGTGTCCTGCAGGCTAGGCTCCTGGTGAATACTGGAGAAAGGGAGACGGCTGGGTCAGACAGAGTAGTTCATACTTAAGGAACTTCCTTTGCAAATTCTGTCCCTCATATCCAACTTGATGTAAGACATTTTAGAAGCCTTAGGCAAAATGTTGGACCTCACAACCTCAAGTAAGATTTTCTGTGAGTTTCTTCTGATGTTTTGCCCCAATAATTAGTTTTTTGTAATTTTCCTCTGACTTCATTATCTTTTTGATTAACTGAGTTTCCAATAATTGTTTCTTAATACTAATTCCTCGAATTCGTAGCCTTCAGAATACTCCATTTTTCTGAACTCTGATCTCGCATCCTTACCTTGTAGTTCTGAGCCCATTGTTTCCAGTCATGGCAAGTTGATGTGGACCACATGCCTAATTGGGTTTTTATATACTCTGACACAACATTCTTCCAAACATCCTGTCATTCTGTCTCTTGTTTCCCCTTCATTTGTTGTTTTTTGTTATTTTACTTTTTCTTTTTCTTTTTTTTAATCAGTCATCAATTTTATACACATCAGTGTATACATGTCAATCCCAATCGCCCAATTCAGCACACCACCATCCCCACCCCACCACGGTTTTCCCCCCTTGGTGTCCATACTTTTGTTCTCTACATCTGTGTCTCAACTTCTGCCCTGCAGACCAGTTCATCTGTACCATTTTTCTAGGTTCCACATACATGCGTTAATATACGATATTTGTTTTTCTCTTTCTGACTTACTTCACTCTGTATGACAGTCTCTAGATCCATTCACATCTCAACAAATAACTCAATTTCGTTCCTTTTTATGGCTGAGTAATATTCCATTGTATATATGTGCCACATATTCTTTATCCATTCATCTGTCGATGGGCATTTAGGTTGATTCCATGACCTGGCTATTGTAAATAGTGCTGCAATGAACATTGGGGTGCATGTGTCTTTTTGAATTATGGTTTTCTCTGGGTATATGCCCAGTAGTGGGATTGCTGGGTCATATGGTAATTCTATTTTTTGTTTTTTAAGGAACCTCCATATTGTTCTTCATAGTGGCTGCATCAATTTATATTCCCACCAACAGTGCAAGAGGTTTCCCTTTTCTCCACACCTTCTCCAGCATTTGCTGTTTGTAGATTTTCTGATGATGCCCGTTCTAACTTGTGTGAGGTGATACCTCATTGTAGTTTTGATTTGCATTTCTCCAATAATTAGTGATGTTGAGAATCTTTTCATGTGCTTCTTGGCCATCTGTATGTCTTCTTTGGAGAAATGTCTATTTAGGTCTTCTGCCCATTTTTGGATTGGGGTGTTTGTTTCTTTGATATTGAGCTGCATGAGCTGTTTATATATTTTGGAGATTGCTCCTTTGTCCGTTGATTCGTTTGCAAATATTTTCTCCCATTCTGAGGGTTGCCTTTTCATCTTGTTTATGGTTTCCTTTGTTGTGCAAAAGCTTTGAAGTTTCATTAGGTCCCATTTGTTTATTTTTGTTTTTATTTCCATTACTCTAGGAGGTGGATCAAAAAACATCTTGCTGTAATTTATGTCAAAGAGTGTTCTTCCTATGTTTTCCTCTAAGAGTTTTATAGTGCCCGGTCTTACATTTAGGTCTCAAATCCATTTTGAGTTTATTTTTGTGTATGGTGTTAGGGAGTGTTCTAATTTCATTCTTTTACATGTAGCTGTCCAGTTTTCCCAGCACCACTTATTGAAGAGACTGTCTTTTCTCCATTGTATATCTTTGCCTCCTTTGTCATAGATTAGTTGACCATAGGTGCGTGGGTTTATCTCTGGGCTTTCTATCTTGTTCCATTGATCTATGTTGCAGTTTTTGTGCCAGTACCATATTGTCTTGATTACTGTAGCTTTGTAGTATAGTCGGAAGACAGGGAGCCTGATTCCTCCAGCTCCGTTTTTTCCCCTCAAGACTGCTTTGGCTATTCGGGGTCTTTTGTGTCTCCATACAAATTTTAAGATGATTTGTTCTAGTTCCGTAAAAAATGCCATTGGTAATTTGATAGGGATTGCATTGAATCTGTAGATTGCTTTGGGTAGTATAGTCATTTTCACAATATTGATTCTTCCAATGCAAGAACATGGTATATCTCTCCATCTGTTGGTATCATCTTTAATTTCTTTCATCAGTGTCTTATAGTTTTCTGCATACAGGTCTTTTGTCTCCCTAGGTAGGTTTATTCCTAGGTATTTTATTCTTTTTGTTGCAATGGTAAATGGGAGTGTTTCCATAATTTCTCTTTCAGATTTTTCATCATTACTGTGTAGGAATGCAAGACATTTCTGTGCATTAATTTTGTATCCTGCAACTTTCCCAAATTCATTGATTAGCTCTAGTAGTTTTCTGGTGGCATTTTTAGGATTCTCTATGTATAGTATCATGTCATTTGCAAGCAGTGACAGTTTTACTTCTTCTTTTCCAATTGTATTCCTTTTATTTCTGTTTCTTCTCTGATTGCTGTGGTTAGGACTTCCAAAACTATGTTGAATAATAGTGGTGAGAGTGGACATCCTTGTCTCATTCCTGATCTTAGAGGAAATGCTTTCAGTTTTTCACCATTGAGAATGATGTTTGCTGTGGGTGTGTTGTATATGGCCTTTATTATGTTGAGGTAGGTGCCCTCTATGCCCACTTTCTGGAGAGTTTTTATCATAAATGGGTATTGAATTTTGTCAAAAGTTTTTTCTGCATCTATTGAGATGATCATATGATTTTTATTCTTCAATTTGTTAATATGGTGTATCACATTGATTGATTTACGTATATTGAAGAATCCTTGCATCCCTGGGATAAATCCCACTTGATCGTGGTGTATGATCCTTTTAATGTGTTGTTGGATTCTTTTGGCTAGTATTTGTTTGAGGATTTTTGCATCTATATTCATCAGTGATATTGATCTGTAATTTTCCTTTTTTGTAGTATCTTTGTCTGGTTTTGGTATCAGGGTGACGGTGGCCTCATAGAATGAGTTTGGGAGTGTTCCTTCCTCTGCAATTTTTTGGAAGAGTTTGAGAAGAATGGGTGTTAGCTCTTCTCTAAATATTTGATAGAATTCACCTGTGAAGCCATCTGGTCCTGGACTTTTGTTTTTTGGAAGATTTTTAATCACAGTTTCAATTTCAGTGTTTGTGATTGGTCTGTTCATATTTTCTGTTTCCTCCTGGTTCAGTCTTGGAAGGTTATACCTTTCTAAGAATTTGTCCATATCTTCCAGGGTGTCCATTTTATTGGCATAGAGTTGCTTGTAGTAGTCTCTTAGGATGCTTTGTATTTCTGTGGTGTCTGTTTTAACTTCTCCTTTTTCATTTCTAATTTTATTGATTTGAGTCCTCTCCCTCTTTTTCTTGATGAGTCTGGCTAATGGCTTATCAATTTTGTTTATCTTCTCAAAGAACTAGCTTTTAGTTTTATTGATCTTTGCTATTGTTTTCTTTGTTTCTATTTCATTTATTCCCGCTCTGATCTTTATGATTTCTTTCCTTCTGCTAACTTTGGGTTTTGTTTGTTCTTCTTTCTCTGGTTACTTTAGGTGTAAGGTTAGATTGTTTACTTGAGATTTTTCTTGTTTCTTTAGGTAGGCTTGTATAGCTATAAACTTCCCTCTTAAAACTGCTTTTGCTGCATCCCATAGGTTTTGGATTGTCGTGTTTTCATTGTCATTTGTCTGTAGGTATTTCCTGATTTCCTCTTTGATTTCTTCAGTGATCTCTTGGTTATTTAGTAACATATTGTTTAGCCTCCATGTATTTGTGTTTTTTACGTTTCTTTCCCTGTAATTCATTTCTAATCTCATAGCGTTGTGGTCAGAAAAGGTGCTTGATATGATTTCAGTTTTCTTAAATTTACTGAGGCTTGATTTGTGACCCAAAATGTGATCTATCCTGGCGAATGTTCCATGCACACTTGAGAAGAAAGTGTAATCTGCTGTTTTTGGATGGAATGTCCTATAAATATCAATTAAATCTATCTGGTCTATTGTGTCATTTAAAGCTTCTGTTTCCTTATTTATTTTCCTTTTGGATGATTTGTCCATTGGTGTAAGTGAGGTGTTAAAGTCCCCCACTATTATTGTGTTACTGTCAATTTCCTCTTTTATAGCTGTTAGCAGTTGCCTTATTTATTGAGGTGCTCCTATGTTGGGTGCATATACATTTATAATTGTTATATATTCTTCTTGGATTGATCCTTTGATCATTATGTTGTGTCCTTCCTTGTCTCTTGTAACATTCTTTATTTTAAAGTCTATTTTATCTGATATGAGTATAGCTACTCCAGCTTTCTTTTGATTTCCATTTGCATGGAATATCTTTTTCCATCCCCTCACTTTCAGTCTGTATGTGTCCCTAGGTCTGAAATGGGTCTCTTGTAGACAGCATATATATGGGTCTTGTTTTTGTATCCATTCAGCAAGCCTGTGTCTTTTGGTTGGAGCATTTAATCCATTCACGTTTAAGGTAATTATCGATATGTATGTTTTATGACCATTTTCTTAATTGTTTTGGGTTTGTTTTTGTAGGTCCTTTTCTTCTCTTGTGTTTCCCACTTAGAGAAGTTCCTTTAACATTTGTAGTAGAACTGGTTTGGTGGTGCTGAATTCTCTTAGCTTTTGCTTGTCTGTAAAGCTTTTGATTTCTCCATCAAATCTAAATGAGCTCCTTGCCGGGTAGAGTAATCTTGGTTGTAGGTTCTTCCCTTTCATCACTTTAAGTATGTCATGCCACTCCCTTCTGGCTTGTAGAGTTTCTGCTGAGAAATCAGCTGCTAACTTTATGGGAGTTCCCTTGTATGTTATTTGTCATTTTTCCTTTGCTGCTTTCAATAATTTTTCTTTGTCTTTAATTTTTGTGAATTTGATTACTATGTGTCTCAGTGTGTTTCTCCTTGGGTTTATCCTGTATGGGACTCTCTGTGCTTCCTGGACTTGGGTGGCTATTTCCTTTCCCATGTTAGGGAAGTTTTCGACTATAATCTCTTCAAATATTTTCTCTGGTCCTTTCTCTCTCTCTTCTCCTTCTGGGACCCCTATAATGCGAATGTTGCTGCATTTAATGTTGTCCCAGAGGTCTCTTAGGCTGTCTTCATTTCTTTTCATTCTTTTTTCTTTAGTATGTTCCACAGCAGTGAATTCCACCATTCTGTCTTCCAGGTCACTTATCCGTTCTTTTGCCTCAGTTATTCTGCTATTGATTCCTTCTAGTGTAGTTTTCATTTCAGTTATTGTATTGTTCATCTCTGTTTGTTTGTTCTTTAATGCTTCTAGGTCTTTGTTAAACATTTCTTGCATCTTCTCAATCTTTGCCTCCATTCTTATTCCGAGGTCCTGGATCATCTTCACTATCATTATTCTGAATTCTTTTTCTGGAAGGTTGCCTATCTCCACTTCATTTAGTTGTTTTTCTGGGGTTTTATCTTGTTCCTTCATCTGGTATATAGCCCTCTACCTTTTCATCTTGTCTATCTTTCTGTGAATGTGGTTTTTGTTCCACAGGCTGCAGGATTGTAGTTTTTCTTGTTTCTGCTGTCTGCCCTCTGGTGGTTGAGGTTATCTAAGAGTCTTGATGGGAGGCTCTGGTGGTGGGTAGAGCTGACTGTTGCTGTGGTGGTCAGAGCTCAGTCTATTTTTCTTCTTAAAGTATAATTTTACTACTATTAATAGTTGTAATAATGATAATATTAATACAGTCAAACACATGTGTAATACATGAACTTATTAGGTAACATTTAAAACATGCATTTTAAAATATTTTCCTTTGTAAATAAAGCCTCTTTGAAAACTTTAACATATGTCTTTTCCCTCCTGCCCACTGTTCTTGTTATCAAGTACTTCAGCAATCAAAATATATTATGACCCCTCTTTTACACAGTTTGCCTGCTAGAATAAATATTATGGAGATTTCCCCCCCATTAAGTCTTATTTTGAATACATCCTGTAAGAATGTGCTCAATATGGATGTGGCTGTACTTAACTCAGTTTATTTACTAAAACTGTAAGCTGGAAGATTTTTGGTTTCAAACCTGGGAGCAGGATAATAATTTTTTTTAAATAACCAAAACACTGTTCCACAACCTAGTTCTCAATTGCTATTATCCTTTTTTCCCTTCTAACTCCTGTCAAATTTTTAGTCTTCTCAAGATTAATTTCTCCTCTGGATATTCATTCTGATATTGATATTCTATCTATACAATTTTAAATAAGG
Source organism: Eubalaena glacialis (assembly GCF_028564815.1). NCBI lineage: Eukaryota > Metazoa > Chordata > Mammalia > Artiodactyla > Balaenidae > Eubalaena > Eubalaena glacialis. The sequence goes on along the minus strand of NC_083731.1, from coordinate 36,317,775 downwards.
CTCTCTTTCTCTATTTTTCTCCTTCTCTTTTTGCTTTGGCAGGCAAAACACAGAATTCCCCCAACCAGATGGGACTCCATGAAAAGAAAAAGAAATAATGCCATGTTTGAATCAATCAAATTAGTAAGTATAGTCTGTATGTAAAATTAAATCTGCCTCCTGGTCTTAGTTTGATATCCCAGAGAAGAAGGAATGAAGAAATTGAATATAAAAAAGAAAAAAAATCTCAGATATGTCATCTTTGCACAAACCAGTGTACTATGTGGCAGGACAGAAGAAAAATATAAGTGAAAAGACATCTGCAGGTGTCTGTCTTTGTCATCAAAGGATGAATGAAAGATAATAATGCTGAAGATACTCAAATTTTCCAATAAATGTTCTGTGCACTGTTTCTGGTGAGCCAGGTTTAATACCTGCTATCCTGTACAAAGTAATACCTAAAAGTAAGATTGCCATGAGAAGTGTGTAATAGACAGTAGAATGGAACACCAATTTTCTCTGCTATAGGTGCTTGGAACCCTTTTGTTATCTTCTGGCTCTACTCTATCACTGTTTTTCTGGGAAATGATTGGTCCAGGCTGAGCTCTCCCCTTCAATTATGTGTACTGATTTATAAAAAAAAACAAAAACAAAAAAAAGAAAAACTATTGTGAAAACTACATAAAAGTGCCATACAGCTAAAGGGAAAAGAGGAGCATGATAATGATTTTTTCAGAGAAATAACCCCAACCCAGTAAGACAACACCGAGAAAGATGAAAACTTTGATGAAAAACAATTACGCATAAAAATCTAAGAGCCTAAATGCAATACAATATTTAAAGACCTCAGAGCACATCTTCAATGGCTCAAGGAAGAAATGTTACAAAACCGATAAGAGATCAATTCTGAGCTTTCAGAGATTAGTAAATAAATGAAAGAAAAAGAAATATCTGGGAAATGGTCATATTGTTAATGAAAAAAAAAAAAAAAACAAAAAGAAAACAAGAAGAAAAAAAAAAAAGAACTCCAAGGATAATCCAGTCAAGAATGTGTTTCAGTGGCAGAGAAAGAGTGAACAAAAAATGAGGTAAAAAAGAAAAAGAAGTGAAAACTAGAAAGCAGGAAATAATTATGAAAGGGAAAAACGATCATGCATTGATGCAATTGTTACTTTGAAGAAGAGAAAAGAATCAATAAAACTTAAAAATATATACAGAAGAAAAATTATCATTGAAGAAAACATAATTTGAATGAAGGAGGACTTGAATTTATTGAATGAAAGAAGACAACATGAAAAGGAGGGCCTCTGGAGTGTGGAGTTCTGGAGTTTGGAGCTGATCCTGACATTCTTAGGGGAACCAATAATACCGACTTCCGTGAAGCCAGCGGGTGACACTCACTCATTGCAGACTCGGCTTTTCCATCATCTTCAACATAGCTACATCAGAGGCAGCTCTGAGTCCAAGGAAAACCAGCCAATGCCATATGGATGAAAGGCCATTGGTGCTCCAGCCAGGCATCAGGGCTGTGCCTCTGAGGTGGGAGAGCCAACTTCAGGACACTGGTCCACAAGAGACCTCCCAGCTCCACGTAATATCAAATTGCGAAAATCTCCCGGAGATCTCTATATCAACACGAAGACCCAGTTTCACTCAATGACCAGCGAGCTACAGTGCTGGACAGCCTATGCCAAACAACTAACAAGGCAGGAACACAACCCCACCCATTAGCACAGAGGCTGCCTAAAATCATAATAAGGCCACAGACACCCCAAAACACACCACCAGACGTGGACCTGCCCACCAGAAAGACAAGATCCAGCCTCATCCACCAGAACACAGGCAACATTCCCCTCAACCAGGAAGCCTACAAAACTCATTGAACCAACCTTAGCCACTGGGGATAGACACCAAAAACTGCAGGAACTACGAACCTGCAGCCTGTGAAAAGAAGACCCCAAACACAGTAAGTTAAGCAACATGAGACGTCAAGAAAACACACAGCAGATGAAGGAGCAAGGCAAAAACCCACCATGCCTAACAAATGAAGAGGAAATAGGCAGCCTACCTGAAAAAGAATTCAGAATAATGATAGTAAAGATGATCCAAAATCTTGGAAACAGAATGGAGAAAATAAAAGAAACGTTTAACAAGGACCTAGAACTAAAAAAACAAACAGTGATGAACAACACAATAAATGAAATTAAAAATTCTCTAGAAGGGATCAATAGCAGAATAACTGAGGCAGAAGAACGGATAATGACCTGGAAGATAAAATAGTGGAAATAACTACTTCAGAGCAGAATAAAGAAAAAAGAATGAAAAGAACTGAGGACAGTCTCAGAGACCTTTGGGACAACATTAAATGCACCAGCATACAAATTATAGGGGACCCAGAGGAAGAAGAGAAAAAGAGAGGGACTGAGAAAATATTTGAAGAGATTATAGTCGAAAATTTCCCTAATATGGGAAAGGAAATAGTTAATCAAGTCCAGGAAGCACAGAGAGTCCCAACAGGATAAATCCAAGGAGAAACAGGCCAAGACACATATTAATCAAACTATCAAAAATTAAATACAAAGACAAAATATTAAAAGCAGCAAGGGAAAAACAACAAATAACACATAAGGGAATCACCATAAGGTTAACAGCTGACCTTTCAGCAAAAAATCTGCAAGCCAGAAGGGAGTGGCAGGACATATTTAAAGTGATGAAGGAAAAATACCTACAACCAAGATTACCCTACCCAGCAAGGATCTCATTCAGATTTGATGGAGAAATTAAAACCTTTACAGACAAGCAAAAGCTAAGAGGATTCAGCACGACCAAACCAGCTTTACAACAAATGCTAAAGGAACTTCTCTTGGGAGGAAACACAAGAGAAGGGAAAGACCTACAATAACAAACCCAAAACAATTAAGAAAATGGTAATAGGAACATACATATCGATAATTACCTTAAATGTAAATGGATTAAATGCTCCAACCAAAAGACACAGACTGGTTGAATGGATACAAAAACAAGACCCATATATAGGTTGTGTACAAGAGACCCACTTCAGACGTAGGGACACGTACAGACTGAAAGTGAGGGGATGGAAAAAGATATTCCATACAAATGGAAATCAAAAGAAAGCTGGAGTAGCAATTCTCATATCAGACAAAATAGACTTTAAAATAAAGACTATTACAAGAGACAAAGAAGGACACTACATAATGATCAAGGGATTGATCCAAGAAGAAGATATAACAATTGTAAATATTTATGCACCCAACATAGGAACACCTCAATACATAACGCAAATACTAACAGACATAAAAGGGGAAATAGACAGTAACACAATCATTGGAAGGGACTTTAACACCCCACTTTCGCAAATGAACAGATCATCCAAAATGACAATAAATAAGGAAACACAAGCTTTAAATGATACAGTAAAAAAGATGGACTTAATTGATATTTACAGGACATTACATCCAAAAACAACAGAATACACATTCTTCTCAAGTGCTCATGGAACATTCTCCAGGATACATCATATCTTGGGTCACAAATCAAGCCTTGGTAAATTTAAGAAAATTGAAATCATATCAAGTATCTTTTCTGACCACAACGCTATGAGACTAGATATCAATTACAGGAAATAGTCTGGAAAAAATACAAACACATGGAGGGTAAACAATACAGTACTTAATAACCAACAGATCACTGAAGAAATCAAAGAGGAAATCAAAAAAACCTAGAAACAAATGACAATGAAAACATGACGACCCAAAACCTTTGGGATGCAGCAACAGCATTTCTAAGAGGGAAGTTTATAGCAATACAATCCTACCTTAAGAAACAAAAAATATCTCAAATAAACAACCTAAACTTACACCTAAAGCAATTAGAGAAAGAAGAACAAAAAACCCCCAAAGTTAGCAGAACAAAAGAAATCATAAAGATCAGATCAGAAATAAATGAAAAAGAAATGAAGGAAACAATAGCAAAGATCAATAAAACTAAAAGCTGGTTCTTTGAGAAGATGAACAAAATTGATAAACCATTAACCAGATTCATCAAGAAAAAAAGGGAGAAGACTCATATCAATAGAATTAGAAATGAAAAAGGAGAAGTAACCACTGACACTGCAGAAATACAAACGATCATGAGAGATTACTACAAGCAACTCTATGCCAATAAAATGGACAACCTGGAAGAAATGGACAAATTCTTAGAAAAGCACAACCTTCCGAGACTGAACGAGGAAGAAGTATAAAATATGAACAGTCCAATCACAAACACTGAAATTGAAACTCTGATTAAAAATCTTCCAACAAACAAAAGCCGGGACAAGATGGCTTCACAGGCAATTCTAACAAACATTTACAGAAGAGCTAACACCTATCCTTCTCAAACTCTTCCAAAGTATTGCAGAGGGAGGAACACTCCCCAACTCATTCTACGAGGCCACCATCACCCCGATACCAAAACCAGACAAAGATGTCACAAAGAAAGAAAACTACAGGCCAATATCACTGATGAACATAGATGCAAAAATCCTCAACAAAATACTAGCAAACAGAATCCAACAGCACATTAAAAGGATCATACACCATGATCAAGTGGGGTTTAGCCCAGCAATGCAAGGATTCTTCAATATATGCAAATCAATGAATGTGATACACCATATTAACAAACTGAAGTAGAAAAACCATATGATCATCTCAATAGATGCAGAGAAAGCTTTCACCAAAATTCAACACTCATTTATGATAAAAGCCCTGCAGAAAGTAGGCATAGAGGGAACTTTCCTCAACATAATAAAGTCCACATATGAGAAACCCACAGCCAACATCGTCCTCAATGGTGAAAAACTGAATCCATTTCCACTAAGATCAGGAACAAGACAAGGTTGCCCACTCTCACCACTATTATTCAACGTAGCTTTGGATGTTTTAGCCACAGCAATCAGAGAAGAAAAAGAAATAAAAGGAATCCAAATTGGAAAAGAAGAAGTAAAGCTGTCACTGTTTGCAGATGACATGATACTCTACATAGAGAATCCAAAAGATGCTACCAGAAAACTACTAGAGCTAAACAATGAATTTGGTAAAGTAGCAGGATACAAAATTAATGCACAGAAATCTCTAACATTCCTATACACTAATGATGAAAAATCTGAAAGAGAAATTAAGGAAACACTCCCATTTACCATTGCAAAAAAAAGAATAAAATACCTAGGAATATACCTACCTAAGGAGACAAAAGACCTGTATGCAGAAAATTATAAGACACTGATGAAAGAAATTAAAGATGATACAAATAGGTGGAGAGATGTACCTGTTCTTGGATTGGAAGAATCAACATTGTGAAAATGACTCTACTACCCAAAGCAATCTACAGATTCAATGCAATCCCTATCAAACTACCAATGGCATTTTTCAGAGAAGTAGATAAAAAAATTTTACAATTTGTATGGAAACACAGAAGACCCCAAATAGTCAAAGCTATCTTGAGAAAGAAAAACGGAGCTGGAGGAATCAGACTCCCTGACTTCAGACTATACTACAAAAAAGCAGTAATCAAGACAGTATGGTACTGGCACAAAAACAGAAATATAGATCAACGGAACAGTATAGAAAGGCCAGAGGTAATCCTGCGCACGTATGGTCACCTTACCTTTGCTAAAGGAGGCAAGAATATACAGTGGAAACAAGACAGCCTCTTCAATAAGTGGTGCTGGGAAAACTGGACAGCTACATGTAAAAGTATGAAATGAGAACACTCCCTAACGTCATACACAAAAATAAACTCAAAATGCATTAAAGACCTAAATGTAAGGCCAAACACTATCAAACTCTTAGAGGAAAACATAGGCAGAACGCTCTATGACATAAATCACAGCAAGATCTTTTTTGACCCACCTCCTAGAGAAATGGAAAACAAAAAAATAACAAATGGGACCTAATGAAACTTAAAAGCTTTTGTGCAGCAAAGGAAACCATAAACAAGACGGAAAGTAAAGCCTCAGAATGGCAGAAAATATTTGCAAATGAAGCAACTGACAAAGGATTAACCTCCAAAATTTACAAGCAGCTCATGCAGCTCAGCATCAAAAAAACAAACAGCCCAATCCAAAAATGGGCAGAGGACCTAAATAGACATTTCTCAAAAGAAGATATACAGATTGCCAACAAACACGTGAAAGGATGCTCAACATCATTAATCATTAGAGAAATGCAAATCAAAACTACAGTGGGATATCATCTCACACTGGCCATGATCAAATGGCCATGATCAAAAAATCTACAAACAATAAATGCTGGAGAGGGTGTGGAGAAAAGGGAACCCTCTTGCACTGCTGGTGGGAATGTAAATTGATACAGCCACTATGGAGAACTGTATGGACGTTCCTTAAAAAACTAAAAATAGAATACCATACGACCCAGCATCCCCTTACTGGACATATACCCTGAGAAAACCATAATTCAAAAAGAGTCATGTACCAAAATGTTCATTTCAGCTCTATTTACAATAGCCAGAACATGGAAGCAACCTAAGTGTCCATCAACAGATGAATGGATAAAGATGTGGCACATATATACAATGGAATATTACTCAGCCATAAAAAGAAATGAAATTGAGCTATTTGTAGTGAGGTGGATGGACCTAGAGTCTGTCATACAGAGTGAAATAAGTCAGAAAGAGAAAAACAAATACCATATGCTAACACATATATATGGAATCTAAGAAAAAAAAAAAAAAAAGGTCATGAAGAAACTAGGGGCAAGACGGGAATAAAGACACAGACCTAGTAGAGAATGGACTTGAGGATATGGGAAGGGGGAAGGGTAAGCTGGGACAAAGTGAGAGAGTGGCATGGACATATATACACTACCAAATGTAAAATAGATAGCTAGTGGGAAGCAGCCGCATAGCACAGGGAGATCAGCTTGGTGCCTTGAGACCACCTAGAGGGGTGGGATAGGGAGGGGGGGAAGGAGGGAGACACAAGAGGGAAGAGATATGGGAACATATGTATATGTATAACTGATTCACTTTGTTATAAAGCAGAAACTAACACACCATTGTAAAGCAATTATACTCCAATAAAGATGTTAAAAATAAATAATAAAAATAAGCAAAAAAAAAAAAGAAAGAAGGCAACTTGACTCCTGGGAAACAATATTCAAATAGTTTCATACAAACATAGATTTTTTTTTAATTTACTAGAAATCACCAATAAACAATTCTCTGAGCATCCAGACAATACACACACACAGGGAAAAACCTTAAAAGAGAAAGATCAGGGTAGATTTAGATTTCTGCAGGGTGGCAATCAATGATAGAACATAGTAGAACAAATGTTTTAAATCTCAGAAAAAAAAAAAAGTCCCAGATTTTATTTCTAGTTAAAATCCCATTCAAAGTTAAAAGTAACAGAAGAGATGTTTAAATATGCAAACTTGAATGAATTAGACCCACTCCATGGGTTTTTGAGAAAAATTACCAGGAAAAAACAATTAGACAACAAAAAAGAAATGATACAATAAGTAAGGATGTCTTTAGCAACCAGCAGAGAAAGAAATAAATTCTAAGCACATCAATTAGTTTGGAACATAATGAGAAATTAGATACTCTCTTAACATAATTTTTCTATAACTGTATATATATATATGTATATAAAGTTCTCCATTCCATCTTTATATTCATGTATAAGAAGAGAAACAATAAAGTGAGAGAGAAAAATTTCTGTCATCATAATTAATGGTGAAACACATGAGCCTCTCATTAACATGAGGAACAGGAAAAGGTGATGACTATTATGATTATTTAACATTTTTAAAGTGTCATCCAGTTCCCTGATTGTCTAATTTTAAAAAAACTGAGAAGGGAGGGGAGGGGCAAGATGGCGGAAGAGTAAGACGCGGAGATCACCTTCCTCCCCACAGATACATGAGAAATACATCTACACGTGGAACTGCTCCTACAGAACACCCACTGAACGCTGGCAGAAGACCTCAGACCTCCCAAAAGGCAAGAAACTCCCCACATACCTGGGTAGGGCAAAAGAAAAAAGAAAAAACAGAGACAAAAGAATAGGGACGGGACCTGCACCAGTGGGAGGGAGCTGTGAAGGAGGAAAGGTTTCCACACACTATGAAGCCCCTTCGTGGGCAGAGACTGCGGGTAGCAGAGGGGGGAGGCTTCGGAGCCACGGAGGAGAGCGCAGCCACAGTGGTGCGGAGGGCAAAGCGGAGAGATTCCCGCACAGAGGAGCGGTGCCGACCAGCACTCACCAGCCCGAGAGGCTTGTCTGCTCACCCGCCGGGGCGGGCGGGGGCTGGGAGCTGAGGCGCGGGCTTCGGTCGGATCCCAGGGAGAGGACGGGTTGGCTGCGTGAACACAGCCTGAAGGGGCAAGCGCACCACAACTAGCCGGGAGGGTCCCCGAGAAAAAGTCTGCAGCTGCCAAAGAGGCAAGAGACTTTTTCTTGCCTCTTTGTTTCGTGGTGCGCAAGGAGAGGGGATTCAGAGCGCCACTTAAACGAACTCCAGAGACGGGCGCAAGCCGCGGCTATCAGCGCGGACCCCAGAGACGGGCATGAGACGCTAAGGCTGCTGCTGCCGCCACCAAAAAGCCTGTGGGCGAGCACAGGTCATTCTCCACACCGCCCCTCCTGGGAGCCTGTGCAGCCCGCCACAGCCAGGCTCCCGTAATCTGGGGACAACTTCCCCGGGAGAGCGCAAGGCGCGCCTCAGGCTGCTGCAACGTCACGCCGGCTTCTACCGCCGCAGGCTCGCCCCGCCTCCTCCGTACCGCTCCCTCCCCCCGGCCTGACTGAGCCAGAGCCCCCGAATCACCTGCTCCTTTAACCCCGTTCTGTCTGGGCAGGGAACAGACGCCCTCAGGCAACCTACATGCAGAGGCGGGTCCAAATCCAACGCTGAACCCCGGGAGCTGTACGAACAAAGAAAAGAAAGGGAAATCTCTCCCAGCAGCCTCAGAAGCAGCGGATTAAAGCTCCACAAACAACTTGATGTGCCTGCATCTGTTGAATACCTGAATAGACAACGAATCATCCCAAATTTAGGAGGTGGACTTTGGGAGCAGGATATATTAACTTTTCCCATTTTCCTTTTTTTGTGAGTGTATATGTGTATGCTTCTGGGTGAGATTTTGTCTGTATAGCTTTGCTCTCACTGTTAGTCCTAGGGTTAGGTCCGTCCGTTTTTTTTTTTTTTTTTTTTACTTAAAAAATTTTTTTTTCCCTAATAAATGTTTTCTTAATAATTTTTTCCTTATTTTCTATTTTTAAAAAATTAAAAAAAAATTTTTAATACGTTTTTTCATATTTTTTATTTTAAAAAATTAAAAAATTTTTTCTTAATAAATTTTTTCTTAATAATTTTTTTCTTATTTTTAGTATAAAAAATTAATAAATCTATTTTTAAAAATTAAAAAAATTTTTTCTTAATAAATTTATTCTTAATAATTTTTTTCTTCTTATTTTTTATTATAATTGCTTTATTTTATTTTATTTTATCCTCTTTCTTTCCACTTTTTTCTCCCTTTTATTCTGAGCCGTGTGAATGAAAGGCTCTTGGTGCTCCAGCCAGGCATCAGGGCTGTGCCTCTGAGGTGGGAGAGCCAACTTCAGGACACTGGTCCACAAGAGACCTCCCAGCTCCACGTAATACCAAACGGCAAAAATCTCTCAGAGATCTCCATCTCAACAACAAGACCCAGCTTCACTCAACGACCAGCAAGCTACAGTACTGGACACCCTATGCCAAACAACTAGCAAGACAGGAACACAGCCCCATCCATTAACAGAGAGGCTGCCTAAAATCATAATAAGGCCACAGACACCCCAAAACACACCACCAGACGTGGACGAGCCCACCAGAAAGACAACATCCAGCCTCATCCACCAGAACACAGGCACTAGTTCCCTCCACCAGGAAACCTACACAACCCACTGAACCAACCTTAGCCACTGGGGACAGATACCAAAAACAACGGGAACTACGAACCTGCAGCCTGTGAAAAGGAGACCGCAAACACAGTAAGATAAGCAAAATGAGAAGACAGAAAATCACACAGCAGATGAAGGAGCAGGGTCAAAACACACCAGACCTAACAAATGAAGAGGAAATAGGTAGTCTACCTGAAAAAGAATTCAGAATAATGATAGTAAGGATGATCCAAAATCTTGGAAATAGAATAGACAAAATGCAAGAAACATTTAACAAGGACGTAGAAGAACTAAAGAGGAACCAAGCAATGATGAAAAGCACAATAAATAAAATTAAAAATACTCTAGATGGGATCAATAGCAGAATAACTGAGGCAGAAGAACGGATAAGTGACCTGGAAGATAAAATGGTGGAAATAACTACTGCAGAGCAGAATAAAGAAAAAAGAATGAAAAGAACTGAGGACAGTCTCAGAGACCTCTGGGACAACATTAAACGCACCAACATTCGAATTATAGGGGTCCCAGAAGAAGAAGAGAAAAAGAAAGGGACTGAGAAAATATTTGAAGAGATTATAGTTGAAAACTTCCCTAATATGGGAAAGGAAATAGTTAATCAAGTCCTGGAAGCACAGAGAGTCCCATACAGGATAAATCCAAAGAGAAACACACCAAGACACATAGTAATAAAACTATCAAAAATTAAATATAAAGAAAACATATTAAAAGCAGCAAGGGAAAAACAACAAATAACACACAAGGGCATCCCCATAAGGTTAACAGCTGATCTTTCAGCAGAAACTCTGCAAGCCAGAAGGGAGTGGCAGGATATACTTAAAGTGATGAAGGAGAAAAACCTACAACCAAGGTTACTCTACCCAGCAAGGATCTCATTCAGATTTGATGGAGAAATTAAAACCTTTACACACAAGCAAAAGCTGAGAGAGTTCAGCACCACCAAACCAGCTTTACAACAAATGCTAAAGGAACTTCTCTAGGCAAGAAACACAAGAGAAGGAAAACACCTACAATAACAAACCCAAAACATTTAAGAAAATGGGAATAGGATCATACATATCGATAATTACCTTAAATGTAAATGGATTAAATGCTCCCACCAAAAGACACAGACTGGCTGAATGGATACAAAAACAAGACCCATCTATATGCTGTCTACAAGAGACCCACTTCAGACCTAGAGACACATACAGACTGAAAGTGAGGGGATGGAAAAAGATATTCCATGCAAATGGAAATCAAAAGAAAGCTGGAGTAGCAATTCTCATATCAGACAAAATAGACTTTAAAATAAAGACTATTACAAGAGACAAAGAAGGACACTATATAATGATCAAGGGATCGATCCAAAAGGAAGGTATAACAATTGTAAATATTTATGCACCCAACATAGGAGCACCTCAATACATAAGGCAAATATTAACAGCCATAAAAGGGGAAATCGACAGCAACACAATCATAGTAGGGGACTTTAACACCCCACTTTCACCAATGGACAGATCATCCAAAATGAAAATAAATAAGGAAACACAAGCTTTAAATGATACATTAAACAAATGGACTTAATTGATATTTATAGGACATTCCACCCAAAAACAACAGAATACACATTTTTCTCAAGTGCTCATGGAACATTCTCCAGGATAGATCATATCTTGGGTCACAAGTCAAGCTTTGGTAAATTTAAAAAAATTGAAATCGTATCAAGTATCTTTTCCGACCACAGCGCTATGAGACTAGATATCAATTACAGGAAAAGATCTGTAAAAAATACAAACACATGGAGGCTACACAATACACTACTTAACAACGAAGTGATCACTGAAGAAATCAAAGGGGAAATCAAAAAATACCTAGAAACAAATGACAATAGAGACACGACGATCCAAAACCTATGGGATGCAGCAAAAGCAGTTCTAAGAGGGAAGTTTATAGCAATACAAGCCTACCTCAAGAAACAGGAAACATCTCGAATAAACAACCTAACCTTGCACCTAAAGCAATTAGAGAAAGAAGAACAAAAAAACCCCAAAGCTAGCAGAAGGAAAGAAATCATAAAGATCAGATCAGAAATAAATGAAAAAGAAATGAAGGAAACCATAGCAAAAATCAATGAAACTAAAAGCTGGTTCTTTGAGAAGATAAACAAAATTGATAAACCATTAGCCAGACTCATCAAGAGAAAAAGGGAGAAGACTCAAATTAATAGAATTAGAAATGAAAAAGGAGAAGTAACCACTGACACTGCAGAAATACAAACAATCATGAGAGATTACTACAAGCAACTCTATGCCAATAAAATGGACAACCTGGAAGAAATGGAGAGATTCTTAGAAATGCACAACCTGCCAAGACTGAACCAGGAAGAAATAGAAAATATGAACAGACCAATCACAAGCACTGAATTTGAAACTGTGATTAAAAATCTTCTAACACACAAAAGCCCAGGACCAGATGGCTTCACAGGTGAATGCTATCAAACATTTAGAGAAGAGCTAACACCTATCCTTCTCAAACTCTTCCAAAATATTGCAGAGGGAGGAACACTCCCAAACTCATTGTACGAGGCCACCATCACCCTGATACCAAAACCAGACAATGATGTCACAAAGAAAGAAAACTACAGGCCAATATCACTGATGAACATAGATGCAAAAATCCTCAACAAAATACTAGCAAACAGAATCCAACAGCACATTAAAAGGATTATACACCATGATCAAGTGGGGTTTATTCCGGGAATGCAAGGATTCTTCAATATACGCAAATCAATCAACGTGATACATCATATTAACAAATTGAAGGAGAAAAACCATATGATCATCTCAATAGATGCAGAGAAAGCTTTCGACAAAATTCAACACCCATTTATGATAAAAGTCCTGCAGAAAGTAGGCATAGAGGGAACTTTCCTCAACATAATAAAGGCCGTATATGACAAACCCACAGCCAACATTGTCCTCAATGGTGAAAAACTGAATCCATTTCCACTAAGATCAGGAACAAGACAAGGTTGCCCACTCTCACCACTATTATTCAACGTAGCTTTGGATGTTTTAGCCACAGCAATCAGAGAAGAAAAAGAAATAAAAGGAATCCAAATTGGAAAAGAAGAAGTAAAGCTATCACTGTTTGCAGATGACATGATACTATACATAGAGAATCCAAAAGATGCTACCAGAAAACTACTAGAGCTAATCAATGAATTTGGTAAAGTAGCAGGATACAAAATTAATGCACAGAAATCTCTTGCATTCCTGTATACTAATGATGAAAAATCTGAAAGTGAAATTAAGAAGACACTCCCATTTACCATTGCAACAAAAAGAATAAAATATCTAGGAATAAACCTACCTAAGGAGACAAAAGACCTGTATGCAGAAAATTATAGGACACTGATGAAAGAAATTAAAGATGATACAAATAGATGGAGAGATATACCATGTTCTTGGATTGGAAGAATCAACATTGTGAAGATGACTCTACTACCCAAAGCAATCTACAGATTCAATGCAATCCCTATCAAACTACCACTGGCATTTTTCACAGAACTAGAACAAAAAATTTCACAATTTGTATGGAAACACAAAAGACCCCGAATAGCCAAAGCAATCTTGAGAACAAAAAATGGAGCTGGAGGAATCAGGCTCCCTGACTTCAGACTATATTACAAAGCTGCAGTAATCAAGACAGTTTGGTACTGGCACAAAAACAGAAATATAGATCAATGGAACAGGATAGAAAGCCCAGAGATAAGCCCATGCACATATGGTCACCTTATCTTTGATAAAGGAGGCAAACATATACAGTGGAGAAAAGACAGCCTCTTCAATAAGTGGTGCTGGGAAAACTGGACAGGTACATGTAAAAGTATGAAATTAAAACACTCCCTGACACCATACACAAAAATAAACTCAAAATGGATTAAAGACCTAAGTGTAAGGCCAGACACTATCAAACTCTTAGAGGAAAACATAGGCAGAACACTCTATGACATAAATCACAGCAAGATCCTTTTTGACCCAGCTCCTAGAGAAATGGAAATAAAAACACAAATAAACAAATGGGACCTAATGAAACTTAAAAGCTTTTGCACAGCAAAGGAAACCATAAACAAGACCAAAAGACAACCCTCAGAATGGGAGAATTTATTTGCAAATGAAGCAACTGACAAAGGATTAATCTCCAAGATTTACAAGCAGCTCATGCAGCTCAATAACAAAAAAACAAACAACCCAATCCAAAAATGGGCAGAAGACCTAAATAGACATTTCTCCAAAGAAGATATACAGATTGCCAACAGACACATGAAAGAATGCTCAACATCATTAATCATTAGAGAAATGCAAATCAAAACTACAATGAGGTATCATCTCACACCGGTCAGAATGGCCATGATCAAAAAATCTAGAAACAATAAATGTTGGAGAGGGTGTGGAGAAAAGGGAACACTCTTGCACTGTTGGTGGGAATGTAAATTGATACAGCCACTATGGAGAACAGTATGGAGGTTCCTTAAAAAACTAAAAATAGAACTACCATACGACCCAGCAATCCCACTACTGGGCATATACCCTGAGAAGACCATAATTCAGAAAGAGTCATGTACCAAAATATTCATTGCAGCTCTGTTTACAATAGCCAGGACATGGAAGCAACCTAGGTGTCCATCATGGGATGAATGGATAAAGAAGATGTGGCATATATATACAATGGAATATTACTCAGCCATAAAAAGAAATGAAATGGAGGTGTTTGTAATGAGGTGGATGGAGTTAGAGTCTGTCATACAGAGTGAAGTAAGTCAGAAAGAGAAAAACAAATACAGTATGCTAACACATATATATGGAATCTAAGGGGAAAAAAAAAAGGTCATGAAGAACCTAGTGGCAAGATGGGAATAAAGACACAGACCTACTAGAGAATGGACTTGAGGATATGGGGAGGGGGAGGGGTGAGATGTGACAGGGTGAGAGAGTGTCATGGACATATATACACTACCAAATGTAAAATAGATAGCTAGTGGGAAGCAGCCGCATAGCACAGGGAGATCAGCTCGGTGCTTTGTGACCACCTAGAGGGGTGGGATAGGGAGGGTGGGAGGGAGGGAGATGCAAGAGGGAAGAGATATGGGAACATATGTGTATGTATAACTGATTCACTTTGTTATAAAGCAGAAGCTAACACACCATTGTAAAGCAATTATACTTCAATAAAGATGTTTAAAAAAAAAAACTGAGAAGGATGAAAAATATTATGGCAACAGTTAAAACCTGAAAGATGGTCATTTGACTTACAAGAATTTGACATTTTAGGAGTTACTTTCCACGTCCTTTTCCCTGGTGAGAGGCATTTTTTGGCATGATTGAGCTGATTTGGATTTCCCATGGCTTGAGAACAGCTGAACACAGAAAGGAAGCAGCCAGGCAGTTATCTTTTTAGGTGAGTATTTGGCACCGTAGGGTTAAGGTCTTTCAAACTACTCTAGCTTTGTCAGTGCAGAGTCGTTGCAATTTCATGCATCGTTTGCTTTGTTAATATTGATTTCGTCTGTACTGTTCTTTTGTATCTTTTTTTTTAACATCTTTATTGGAGTATAATTGCTTTACAGTGTTGTGTTAGTCTCTGCTGTATAACAAAGTGAATCAGCTATATGCATATGTATATCCTCATATTCCCTCCCTCTTGCATCTCCCTCCTACCCTCCTTATCCCACCCCTCTAGGTGGTCGCAAAGCACCAAGCTGATTTTCCTGTGCTGTGCAGCTGCTTCCTTACATTGACTATCACATGTTTGCTTCATTTGTTGACTACTGAAGAAATGGTTGACCAATAAGGTCGTTTATACTTAATGCTCTAATGATGATAATTGATCTGATTTTGTTTTTCCAGGAACAAATTGCTATTTTAACTTAGAGTAGACTAGATATGCCTATGGGAATAATCATATATCTGTGGAACCTAAGGTAATAAAATTAAAAAGTAATTCAGTAAAATGGTTAGTTATATAATTATTAGACAAAAATCAAGTTTTTCTTCAGTAAAAAATCTTTTAGGAAACATAATGGAAGAAATATTTGCATTAATATTAGTGACAAAAGAAACACGCATGTAAATAAATTTAATATTAATGGAAAAAATTTAATTTTCTTTTCATGGAAAGGCATTTTATTTTAAATATAGCAGTGTGTACATATCAATCCCAAACTCCCAATCTTCCCCCTCCCACCCTTCCCCGTGGTAACCATAAGTTCCTTCTCTAAGTCTGTGAGTCTGTTTCTGTTTTGTAAATAAGTTCATTTGTATCATTTTTTTTAGATTCTGCATATGTGATATCTTATGATATTTGTCTTTCTCTGTCTCACTTACTTCACTTAGTATGATAATCTTCAGGTCCATCCATGTTGCTACAAATGGCATTATTTCATTCTTTTTAATGGCTGAGTAATATTCCATTGTATATATGTACCACAGATTCTTTATACATTCATCTGTCAATGGACATTTAGGTTGTTTCCATGTCTTGGCTATTGTAAATAGTCCAGAAATGAACATTGGGGTGCATGTGTCCTTTCGAACCATGTTTTTCTCCAGATATATGCTCAGGAGTGTGATTGCTGGATCATATCATAGCTCTATTTTTAATTTTTTAATGTACCTCCATACTGTTCTCTGTAGTGGTGGTACCAGTTTACATTACCACCAACAGTGTAAGAGGGTTCCCTTTTCTCCCCTCCCTCTCCAGCATTAATTGTTTGCAGATTTTTTGATGACGGTCATTCTGACTAGTGTGAGGCAGTATCTTACTGTAGTTGTGATTTGCATTTCTCTAATAATTAGCAATGTTGAGCATCTTTTCATGTGCCTCTAAAGAGCCATTTCTCCAAAGAAGACATACAGATGGGAAACATTTAATCTTTGTGAGATTATTGTCATGAATAATGTGATGATCTGCCTGGATGCCCACTTCAGGGCCAACACATCAATACCATGTGTTGCTAAAAAGTATCAGCAGTTGAATGTTCACAGGTGCCTCTCACTGGGACTTGCCCCAGGGAAATGTCTCCCCAAGGTCATTCCTCCTTCCAGCGGTCTGCCTACAGTCAATGACTGTAGAGGAGAGAAAAAAGTTTTCCTTGATACTCTTCAGGCCCTGGTTAGTTCTAAAAATTAAACTTACAAAGACAGATAAATAGGAGAAAATCATACCTATTTTATTGAATTTTTACATGTACATGGCAGTATTCCCAAGAGAATGAAAACCTGAAGAAGTGATCAGAGCAGGAAGCTTTTACATCTTTTAGACAAAGAAACAATACATTTGAGATAAATTGACAAGACAGAGGGATTTGGGCAAAGGGTAGTAAATGGTGAAGAAGTAACTAGAAGGGTAAAGGTTAGTTTAACAAGGTTTGTTTTTACAGATACCTTGGCCCCGAATTTCCTAACTCTGGTGATAAGAATGTCTTCCTTCTGGTACAGGGAGGCTATCTCTTGCATGGAAGACTGTCTCCTGCTTTCAGGGAAGATGGGCAAGATTTGGGGGAAATCCGAGTGAAGTTCCTGCTTCTGACTATGCTCAAACTCCTTCAGCTTAAGATATTCAACATGCCAAGGTGCTATGTTTTAGGATAGCATGTCCTGAAGCCCATCAACTAGCTGATATGGGGCTATGAAGGCCTTGTCCTCATGCCACAATTTGAGACAATCATGAAGGGTCATGCCAACTCCATAGAACCTCGTAGGATTAGCCATGCCCTTACTTACAAACACATTGTGAGTTAGCTTTCCCTGCCTTTCTTTCATGTCTTTTTCTCTGCTCTCTTAGGTGTGCTTGAGATTGGCATTTCCTTGTACTTAGATTGAAGCCATGGATGTAAATAGAGGAAGCAGTAGCTTTACTTACAGGTGTTCTTTACGGGTGTTTCTGCCTTAGCATCATCCAAGTCTACCAGAAGTTTCCTTCATTCAGAGGTTGTAACCTGCTCATCTAGATCAATAAAGGCATTTGCTTTTCCTCTTTTGGCATTTGGGAAACCCATACAGGAAGTTTCAGGATCCCAAATCCCATCCTGAATTTTGAACGTATATGAGTGAGTTTGTAGAGGCAAGTGTAACCGAGGTGTCTTCACGTTCTTAAACATTTCAGAGCCTCTATTCCTTTCAGGTCCAAATAAAATAACACGTCTGAGAAGATCTGGAAAGTGTTTATGTAGGATACATTTTCTAAGGTAGAATTAAGAATTTTGCCACTGGAGCATAGAAAAGAAAACAATACTTTCTGCTTTGGGAAGAGTGAATCGCAAAAGAAAACACATAAATTAGATCCTGAAGGAATGTAGAAGAAGAAACAATGTTTCACATTGGCATTTATGCTTAGAAACTTCAGACTGTTTACCATCTCATGGGCAAATGGCAAATCACATTTTTACTTCAAATTCTAGAAAACTATAGTTTTTTATAATATGGGGAATAATCATATAATTTAATTGTGGAATAATATCTTTAAACTTAAATTTTAAGTTCAATTATACAAAAAATTAAAGTATACAAATCTTATTATTTATGAACTACCACTGACTTCATTTTTGTTATATGTAAAAGGAAGATAGTATGCAAATTTTCTACATCTTAGCATTAATTCATAGATCAAAATAAGAAATCAGGGAATGTATCCAGAATCATTTTGAGAAATGCACAGTTTTATGAAAATTCAAAATATTATTATTGTTATTTCTTTAAATATTTATTATTATTATTGACACCATCACTATTCCAAAATACTTGTGACCTACTGATAAGATTGAGAAGTCAATTACTTAAAGATAAAACTGCAACTTCCTTGAGGATAAAGGTGGTCTTATTTCTCTTTATGTTCTCTATGTATTATACCATGGATAGAATATATTGGTCCTTGACTGGTTGTTATGTTAGGGCTCTTCAGAGAAATAAACCAATAAAATATATATGGAGCTTTATTAGGAGGAATTGGCTCATGAGACTATGGAGGCTGAGAAGACCCATAATCTGCTGTCTGCAAACTGGAGACCCAGGGAAGCCAGTGATGTCATTCAGTCTGAGTCAAAAGGCCTGAGAACCAGGGGAACTGGTAGAGAGCAAGAGAAGAAAAGTTGAGATGTTCCAGTTCCACCAGTGAGGCAGGAAAATAAGAATGAATTCCTCTTTCCACTGCCTGTTGTTCTATTCAGGGTCTCAATGGATTGAGGATCCCCAACTACACCTGGGAGGGCAATTTACAGAGTCCACCAATTTAAATGTTAATCTCATCCAGAAACATTTTCACAGACATACCCAGAAACACTGTTTAATCTGGGCATCCATGGCTCAATCAAGTTGACATATAAAATTAACTATCACAGTTATAATACTAACAAATCAGATAGATAGATAGATAGAGATATATTATGTATTTGACATAATATAAAACATAAAAACATGAGTTATTAATATACAGTATAATAATATATCTAGTGTAAAACATGAATTTCATTTTGAAGATTTTATAAATATAAGCAATTATAAAATGTTTTATTTTAATACATTGTTTTTAAAGCTAATTTGAATATATGTACTATGTACATATATGTAACATATATATGTTTTTGTTTGCACTGTTACATTTAACATAGATGCTTTCAAAAGCATTTTTTTAAATCAATTTATTTATTTTTGGCTGCATTGGGTCTTCGTTGCTGCACGCAGGCTTTCTCTAGTTGTGGGGAGCAGGGGCTACTCTTCGTTGTGGTGCACAGGCTTCTCATTGGGGTGGCTTCTCTTGTTGAAGAGCACGGGCTCTAGGTGCACAGGCTTCGGTAGTTGTGGCATGAGGGCTCAGTAGTTGTGGCTCACAGGCTCAGTAGTTGTGGTGCACAGGCTTAGTTTATCTGTGGCATGTGGGATCTTCCCGGACCAGGACTTGAACCCGTGTCCCCTGCATTGGCAGGCAGATTCTTAACCACTGCACCACCAGGGAAGTCCCTCAAGAGCATTTTAGATCTTTAATGCTTTGTACTCCATCTGACCTCAGTGAGCATTGTGATTTATAACACATTTTTAAATGTATTTTATTTAAAGAAACAGTGAATGATTGAAAAAGCCATATCAGTCTGCAGCATATTCTTTCATTTCTCTTAATGAAATATAGGAACCTAAAAATACTAAGGCTTTATAATCAACATTAAATCATACATATTGAATTTACATTGTATAATTAGGCATTAAATAAAATTTACCTTTTTCTTGTGAAGGCAGATTTTCACAATGAATGTATCTTTGGATGAGAGCTAGAAACTTTGGAAATAAGTGTAATATTACTACTTTCAAGTCACTGGCTTTTTGTATATTATCCTGGTATTCTAGTTAGTGAAAATGTAAAATGTCTCAAGGCATGATTTGAAAGAATAAATGACTTTTGTTTTTTATACCAATAATATATTGAGGGTCCCCTCCATGTCTGACACCATGCTGGATATTGGGGACACACCAATTGCAAAAAGTGCAGCAGTTGCATTGCAGTCATGACAGTTCATTCTAGTGCAACAATATAATCATCTGGATAATGCAATTCAAATTGATTAGACATTGTTCTACATATAGAGGAATATGCTGATGACTATTAGCATAGAAATAACTTAATTCATAATTGGTTCAGACTGTTAAAGCATTCTGTGAAAACTTAGGTTGACTTTATCTCTTTGGCCACAGGAGGAAATTCAGGTGATATTATTTATTGCTTACTAATGAAAACATTGCAAAGAATTTGGCTTTGCATCTGTAAATAACAAATAATTAAGCAGGAACATGATTTAGTCTTACTCATTACCTGTAGGTTGACAGCAGTTCGGATATCACTCACAGCATAGCATGAAGCCTGTGTTCAAACGACAAAACTCATGGATCCCTTTATTCTGTGAATTGATATGTACATCAGACGTTCAAATTAATGGCAATAGTTCCTGTAAGGATTGTGTGTTGGTTATTCAGTTGTTGTTGCTCCGTTATGTCTCCACTTCCATCTTCCTTTTGGAACTCGGACTGGGATTTTACAAACCACAATTATCCTTTGGCAGATCACTAGAGGGAGATGGGAAAGAAAGAGGAGAAAGAAAGGACTTACTCCTTCTGTTCAGTTGGTCCTGTCGTGTCATCTTAACAGCAATTTGTCATTCTCTCCCAAGCAGTTTGTCTAGTTTGCGATGTTTTTTCAACTGTCCCCAAAGCAGCCCATGGTAGCCTTCAGAGACAAGCTGGGCAGCATTCCTACTCAAATGTCTGAGTCTCAGTTGTGAAGAAGCCCTGCTCTGAGTTCCTGAGATGCCAGCTCCAGGTGGATTCTGTCTCATCTTCAAAGGTTGGAACTCCTTCGTAGGAGTTCTCCTGCAAGGTTCTCCTGCTCTAATAGACTGCAACCTCTGCCCTTTCCTCACAAAACCTTAGAGACAGTAGCTGCTTCTGTTATATGATTCCTGTTATGCTTCTGTTTTCCCCCTCTGCCTTTCTGTCCTCTAATTACTGTTTAATTTCTTATATTAATTTTTCCAGTTAAAATAATTAGTATGGTTTCTGTTTTCCTGTCTGGATCCCAACTGATATGGATTACCTATATATTATTTAGTGGAGCTAGCAGGCTTTAGAAAAGATGGAGGTTAGGATATAGTAAGGCAGTTAATTATGCAGCCAAAGAAATGGCTGAGGATTTATTTATCTTTTGTACTAGAGAAAATATTTTAAAGTGTTTTTCTGCTCAGAAATCAGTCTTCTCAATGCATCTTAGCAGGGAAAGCCATTGCACAGGTGATTTTCTGAAGCACGCATCTTTATATAAGAAGCATATCTGAATTATTAAATTCATACTATATATGTGCTGTAGTGAATTAGAAAAAAAATAGCCAGAACTAGAGAAATGTGATTGATGACATTTCTGCATCTTAATATGTGAGCCCTGAGCACCTGCAGATATTGGGAAGTCTCATATCCCACACAAGGAGGTTATTCATCAAATTACATGAGAAAAAACCTGGCCTGAGGTTTTGAAGTCGATTGTTGACACAAAACCAAATGACAACAGTAGATGTTCTAGACCAAGATCAAACAAGAGTCTGTGTAAGGGATTATTCAATACTTTAAGGACATATCTTTAAATAGTCTATATTATTTAGTAGTTATCTTTCCTCTATTGTTGTAGTTGAATTACAAAGAATACTGAAGGAGAACTGAATGTGTTCAAGCCACCATATTTCAAAAGCAATGTATGATTCTTTACCTCGAAAAGCTTCTAAAAAGAGATATGATCAATTACAGAGAATTTGATGATTAATTTTGTCTGGTTGGGGAAAGGGGTCTTGTCGCATAAGAGGTGAAGTCCCAAACAGAATAAATGGATATAGATAAATTCAGTCTCTTTATTTTGATCCTGGGAGCTTCGATGAATTAAAAAGAAGTTTGTCAAGTAGATGAAGGGAAAAGAGCATACTGGGAGGAGAAAGTTTTAAATAATGTACCATGTATGCAAACTGCAAATTAATTTGGCATTACTGTAGGATGTAATGCCTCAGGAAGGGAAGAGTTGGGTCTAGGTGGAAGGTAGATAATCTGAGAAGTTTAGAAGTATTTTAATGATGAATAGAAATCACTGAAGGATAAAAGTGTAGAAGTAAAATAATCACAATATTGTCTTTGGTAAAGGTAAAGACAGAGGCAGAAAATAAAAAGACAGAGGCAGGAAATTTTACAATTAGATCAAGAGTCCAGGTGAGAGATGAAACAAAGGTTAAGGAAGAATCAACATGGAGGTGAGGTGAGGACAATTTGGAGAGGTATCTACCAGTGACCCAAGGAAATGACTGTCAAAGTGGAGTGAAAGAGAAGTGCCTGGAAGGCACCACAGTCCTCTGGTTTGAATAAAAGGGTGCCACCAATCAAAGTAGGAAATTTACTGGAAGGTTCTATTTTGGAGGAATAATAGGAGAAAGATAATTTTGGTGTTCAATATTTTGTGTTTCTGTATGTCAAATGCAGAAACACTCCAGGAAATCATAACAGTTATTCATGTCTACAGAGAGTAGATGATGTAATAAAGGGTCTCCTCTAAAAATACATGTGCAAAGTAACCATTTTCACGACCTCCACTTCTATCAGCTTAGTCTAAACCACCAGCGTATCTGGCTGGTTGTTTGCCCTCACTGCCAAACTAGTCTGCCTCTTTCCATTACTCTTCACCTTCAGAACTTATTCTGCATACAGCAGCCAGGGTGTTATTTTGAAATTGTAATTCAGGTTATGTTACCTCTTAGCACAAAATCTAACTTCTTGTCTTGCATTATTATTCCATTCATAATTTGACACTTAACCCCATCTTACCCTCCCCCTTGTTGAGTCTCTTCCAGGGATGTCTATCACTTTGCTGGTCTGTAACTATTCCAAGCCCACCCCCATCCAAGTCCTTTTGCTGTTGATGTTTTTTCTTCCTGAAATCTTCTTCTCTACATCTTTTAGGAATTGCTCCCTCAAGTTATTTAGATCTCAGAATAGTATATTACTTCCTCAGAGATGACCTACCTGACCATCTGATATTAAATGTTAATTTCTTCCACTCTGTGTCATTTGCCTGTGTAGACTTCAGCAACTGAGATATTATATCTGAGTAAATTTATGTGTATTTGTATATGTTATTTTTCCCCTATTATCATGGGAACTCTATGAGAGGGTGACCTTGTTTGGCTCATTTACTGCTGAATTATCAATCCTAAAAGAGCAGGCTTTCCAGTAAATATCTGCTGAACCAATGAATGTGTCTTTATAGAATTCCCTGGATAAGAACTAGTCCCTTTTTAGTATATACTGTAAATACTTGCTAACATGCTAAGAGAATTACAATAGAAATTTCTGTAAATGCCAAAGAAAATTTATCTACAAGCAAGTTACCGGTGGAGCTTAAAAAAATTCACTCGTGCATTCATCCACCTTATCCCTGAAGACTTTGATCCATGAAATCTAAGTTGGGTAGGTGTTTGTTGTTTTTTTTGTTGTTGTCATTGTTTGTTTTGTTTTGTTTTGTTTTTTGTTGCACCAAGCGGCTGACGGAACCTCCCTGACCTGCACCCTTGACAGTAAAGCCACAGAGTCCTGGCCACTGGACCGCCAGGGAATTCCCTGGGTAGGTATTTTTTTTGTGTGTGATTTTGTATTTTAAGGTTTCACAGGTGAAACTAGTGGTGGTTCACCTCAGAAATTCTTTATCAGTTAATATTTTTTAAAATAAAAGAGCACATGCTCAATTTTTTTATTTAGTAATTAAGTTTAGCATTTTGGTCAATTAATGTACAAAGATATGCAATTAATTTTGAATTAAAACTATCGGTAAAAATATGAAACTTATAAAGTATTTATAATTATGAACTCTAGTATCATATTGGAGAAATGTTTCTGCAGATTTAACAGCATGTATTTTGATTTTCATTTTATATTCATGGAAATTAATGCTGTAGCATATTCATAGCATCTAACAATGAATTTTAATGAATAATTAGAAATACGGATTAACAAATATTCATTAAAAATGCACGACTATGTTGGAGTGTTACAAAAAGCAGCAAATATCCAGGCTCAACAGCTTTTTTTTTTTCTTCTTCAGATTTTAGTTCACTGAACTCTTCTAAAAATATCTCGTTAGTATAACAGAAAAAAAAAATTAAGGCTGTGGTCAAGATTCTTACAAATAAATTTAAACATTACCATATTAAATCTAAAGTCTCTTCTACATGACAAAATAATAACATACACAAAATCTAATTCATAAGTAAACGTTTTGTGTAGGATAGGAAACTATAAATACTAACTTTCTTAATCATTTCACTTGATGGAAAGATCTGTAACATTGATCAAAAACCTGGTTCAAATATGGTACAACTCAAAATAGCCTCTGAAATGGTTTGTCTTACTTTTCCTTCTCCTATGAGCAAATAGCGACACCAAGCACGCTATAATGAAAGGAGGTCTCCACTCCCTGAGTGATGAGATAATACGGGTAAATCCCCATGAAGACACAAACAAGGTGGAATTTTATAACATTGAAGAATTTAACTGAATGACAGCCAATGCCAAAAGTTAATTGGTTTATAACTAGAAAGCGGATGGAACTAGATTGGGGCTGAGGGTTCAGTGCTTGCCTACATAGCCTTTACCTCATGACAGTCTGAGAAGATAGACAAACCCATGACCCTCTATTCCTTGCTATCATATTTTCCACATCCAGGGAGAAACTGAAAATTCTAGACAAAAATAGATGGGTAAAAATGCTTATAAAACAGGGAAAAGTGTATTTGCTATAGTCTCCAAATATCTAACCAGGTCAAAAAGAAACAGTCTGGTAGGAATTTAGTCTGGGTGGTAACTGGTTTTTAAGAGATAATACATATTTCTTTCATTAAGAAAAAATATCCAAATTTGGATACAAGGCAAAGGATGGACTAAATGTCTATTCAATATCATATTGGAGCATTGTTTAACAGTACTGCTTAGGGACTATTTAATTATCTAAGGAAAACACTTTTTTTTTGGTTTTTGACTTGCTATTTACCATCCGTAAGAGCCTAAACTCTGTGTTGTTACATGTTTACTTGTATAGTTTTTCCCAATAAGAATGAAAATTATTTCTGTTTGGTAGATAGGATAAATTCAAAGATTTCTGTTTTGCACATAATAGGATAGTAAACAGTGTTGTCGCTAACTTAGCGAACTTCTGTAGCATGCCTTCCGTAACTGATTACGTAAACCTCCCTTCTTCAAATCCTCTTTCTATCAGGCTTACTCTCCTGTTGATTTTCTCATTAAATAAATCTTTACCATCAACACATTCTATATTTGTAAATTATACTTTGACACCACCATGGTGGAGAAAGGAGGATACTTTCTTGGTGGAGGGTGGACTCCCTAAGTTTCTGATATAAATAAGGGTGTGGACAGAGAGCTGCATGCTTAAATTTCTTTGATGGAAATTTAACTCCCATTTAGATTTCCCTGCCTGCCTATATAATCTGGTTTCCAAGGGCCTTGTCTCAAAAATTATCTTACAAATCCCTTAAAATCTCTTGTTCTTTTATCCATTCTAGCAAAACTGGAATCCTAGATGAACCCAACCATCTGCCCTTTTCATGTCTGTTACAGATGTAGCCCCATGCTGCCATGTATCATAAGAAAAATGAGTAGACAGCCACCAATATACATTCATATTTACCTAGACAAGTGGAATAGAAATCTTATTATGTTCCTCAGTCTGCTTTCTATATCCAAATAAACTCTCAGCATATGACCTTGCCTCCTACACAAGGAAAGTAGAAACAATGGGAGAGAAATGTTCTCTAATTTTTGATACAAAAACTACAAATACACAAATTTACTTGAATTTACCTGAAACTGTATCCATCCTTTGACATTCAGTGATAGGTAAATGATTAATATTTTTCACTTTCCATTAAACATGTAGATTTAGGGTTATATAATGAGAAATAGGTATATTTGATAATAAAAGCAGGATACAAAAATGTATGGTAGGAGTCAATTTTATTTAAAGCTGTATACGGAAATATTGCATAGGAAGTAAGAGTGTAAAATATAAAATTATTCTGAATGATTTTCTGTCTGTTGTAAGGTTTTTGATTATTTCAGTTTTCTTTGTTATATTTTATGTGCTTCAACTTCTAGCTCTCTAGATCCAAAGGTATTTTGGATCTACCTAGTCAATGATTTGCTTTAGTAGAAAGATGTTATCATGTTTCCTTAGGCTCTATGTGAAATATTTCCCTCTTAACTAAGGTGGTTAAGTTCAAGGTGTTTTTTTGTTTGTTTCCTTGTTTTGTTTTGTTGTTGTTTTACTGAAGAATGAAAACCTTTTGCTGACCTTCCCACCAGCAGTCTCAAACCTAAAAAAGAAGCTGATTCCTAATAAAAGACAAATTTCTTTTCCAGGAATATTAAACTCACTATATGTAAATTTTTTCCCCTTTATCAAGTATCTTAACTCAGTGATCTATGACATACAGATTCTATCCAAAGTCACATGATAGGTAAGTTAAACTTTCAACTGAGAGATGTTTATTTTTACAACCAAGCTAACTTTTCCCAAAGAATCATTCTTAGGTAGTGACTTCTTAATTTTACATGCAATTTGATATTGGAGACAGATAATATACAGATGTCCTAATTTGTGAATCCTCTGTATTCTGTACTAGGCAGTCAGAGAGAGATGTTAAAAGCAAGATAAGCTTAGTAGGCAGGGTTTTAAATTATCTACATCTATAAGTTAATAGATTTTCATAGTAACTAGTCTTCCAATGTATCTATTTGAACATTAGTAATACAAAGAACACTTGACAAGTGTTTTTTTTTTTTTTTAATTTAGGGTGTGATGTCTAAATTCTAGCAATAAATATTTTAGTAATTAATGAATGCTTCAAGAATTAAAACATATATTTCAGCCTGAAATATAACTACTCTTTCTAACTTCTTTGTCTAAATAACGTTGTGTAAAAAGAAATAAGACTAAATAGGTTAACAATATTTTAAATCCACCAGAAATAATGTAGTGGGAAAAAAATAAAAGAAGAAAATGATTTGGAGAGTTAGCAAAAGAAAAAACCCCAGGCTTATAGAGATTAAAGTGAATTGGGAAACTATTTTGGTACCTTTCCTTCGTTGAATTTAAATGGTATATTTCTTCACACATATGGAATTTAAAGATGTTACAAAATGGAATTTTAAAATAATACTAAATTTTATAAAATGAGATTCAAGAAATCCTAAAATGCTTGACTTCTATGTGGGAATTTCATGTACTCTGAAATTCTTTACTTCTTGTGATTAAATAAAGAGAGACAAAGACTGAACTTCTTTTATTAATTGATTCAGCCAGCATTTATTAAACACACATTATATCTAAGTTGTTACATATTCCAAAGGCTACCAGTATGATGATGTATGAAATGATTAATTGATTAATTAATTGATTAAGCCAGCATTTATTAAACACACATTATATCTAAGTTGTTACATATTCCAAAGGCTACCAGTATGATGATATATGAAATGTGTAACAATATATTGAAAATGCAAAAAGTGCTTTTAAACGAAAATGAGAAATAATTTGTAAATCTACTAAAAATCGTTGCCTAATACGCTTAAAACAAGTTCATTTTATGGTATGTAAATTACACCTCAATAAAAGTGCTGAAAAACTGTGAAAAAAAATGAAAAATCATTTGATAAATAGAAATGAGGACTTCTCTAGGACATTTTAAAAATTATGCAGTTAGTATAGATATTATTGCCTGATAGGTAATATTGTGTGATGTTAATTTAACAAGTTAGTAGTCATAAATTCAAAGTCATAGTTTGCTGTATGTTGATTAAATTACTGTAGTACAGACATAGTTTTTGCACTGCCCTGCAATAAATAAGCGTATCATATGGAGATTCAATATCTCATGTGTAAACATTATTTGATCTGTCTTTAATATATCCAAAAACTTATTATATATTTTCATATTCACTGCTATTACTTTTTTAATAGACTTTTTTTTTTAGTTTGGAATAAAGTTCGATTTACATAAAAGTTGCAAAAATAGTACAAGGAGTTTCCATATGCACTTTATCTAGTAATATTACCATAACTATGATATATTTGGCAAACCAAGAAATTATCATTGACACATTACTATTAAGTAAACTACAGACTGTATTTAGATTTCATTTGTTTTTCTATCAATGTCTGTTTCCTGTTTCCAGGTTCCATCCAGACACCGTGTTAGGTATTGATTGTATCGGTCTCCTTATTCTCCTTTTCTGTGAGTTTCTCAGTATTTGATTTTCATGATCTTGACAGTTTTGAAGAGTGCTGGTATAGTATTTTCTAAAATGTCTCATATTTTGGGTTTTCCCGGTGTTTTTCTCATAATTGTACTGGAGTGATGGTTTTGGGGGAAGAATGTCACAGAGGTCAAATACCCTTCTTACCATATCATGGCAGAGGTAAGTAATAGCCACATAACATTATTGATAATTTTAACTTTGATCACTTAGTTAAGGTAGTGTGTTCCAGTTTTCTCCCTTTTAAAGTTACTATTTTATTGTTCCTTTTCATACTTTATTTTTTTTTAACATCTTTATTGGAGTATAATTGCTTTACAATGTTGTGTTAGTTTCTGCTGTAAAACAAAGTGAATCAGCTATACGTATACATATATCCTCATATGCGCTCCCTTTTGCATCTCCCTCCCACCCTCCCTTTCCCACCGATCTAGGTGATCACAAAACACTGAGCTGATCTCCCTGTGCTATGCAGTTGCTTCCCACTAGCTATCTATTTTACATTTGGTAGTGAATATATGTACATGCCACTCTCTTACTTCGTCCCAGCTTACACTTCCCTCTCCCCATGTCCTCAAGTACATTCTCTACATCTGCGTCTTTATTCCTGTCCTGCCCCTAGGATCTTCAGAACCTTTCTGAGATTCCATAGATATATGTTAGCATACAGTATTTGTTTTTCTCTTTCTGACTTACTTCACTCTGTATGACAGACTCTAGGTCCATCCACCTCACTACAAATAGCTCAATTTCGTTTCTATTTATGGCTGAGTAATATTCCATTGTATATATTTGCTACATCTTCTTTATCTATTCATCTGTCAATGGACACTTAGGTTGCTTCCATGTCCTGGCTATTGTAAATAGTGCTGCAATGAACATTGTGCTACATGTCACTTTTTGAATGGTTTTCTCAGGGTATATGCCTAGTAGTGGGATTGCTGGGTCGTATGGTAGTTCTATTTTTAGTTTTTTAAGGAACCTCCATACTGTTCTCCATAGTGGCTGTATCAATTTACATTCCCACCAACAGTGCAAGAGGGTTCCCTTTTCTCCACACCCTCTCCAGCATTTATTGTTTCTAGGTTTTTTGATGATGGCCATTCTGGCTGTTGTGAGATGATATCTCATTGTAGTTTTGATTTGCATTTCTCTAATGATTAGTGATGTTGAGCACCCTTTCATGTGTTTATTGGCAATCTGTATGTCCTCTTTGGAGAAATTTCTATTTAGGTCTTCAACCCAGTTTTGGACTGGGTTGTTTGTTTTTTTGATATTGAGCTGCATGAGCTACTTGTATATTTTGGAGATTAATCCACTGTCAGTTGCTTCATTTGCAAATATTTTCTCCCATTCTGAGGCTTGTCTTTTCATTTTGTTTAGGTTTTCCTTTGCTGTGCAAAAGCTTTTAAGTTTCATTAGGTCCCATTTGTTTATTTTTGTTTTTATTTCCATTTCTCTAGGACGTGGGTCAAAAAGGATCTTGCTCTGATTTATGTCATAGAGTGTTCTGCCTATGTTGTCCTCTAAGAGTTTGATAGTGTCTGGCCTTACATTTAGGTCTTTGATCCATTTTGAGTTTATTTTTGTATACAATGTTAGGTAGTGTTCTAATTTCATTGTTTTACATGTAGCTGTCCAGTTTTCCCAGCATCACTTATTGAAGAGGCTGTCTTTTCTCCATTGTATATGCTTGCCTCCTTTAAAGGCAAAAAAGGCAAAAATAAGGTAACCATATGTTCATGGGTTTATCTCTGGGCTTTCTATCCTGTTCCATTGATCTATATTTCTGTTTTTGTGCCAGTACCATACTGTCTTGATTACTGTAGCTTTGTAGTATAGTCTGAAGTCCAGGAGTCTGATTCCTCTAGCTCTGTTTTTCTTTCTAAAGATTGCTTTGGCTATTCAGGGTCTTATGTGTTTCCATACAAATTGTGAATTTTTTGTTCTAGTTCTGTGAAAAATTCCATTGGTAGCTTTAGAGGGCTTGCACTGAATCTGTAGATTGTTTTGGGTAGTATATTAATTTTCACAATGTTGTTTCTTCTAATCCAAGAACATGGTATATCTCT
Organism: Eubalaena glacialis; assembly: GCF_028564815.1. Taxonomy (NCBI): domain Eukaryota; kingdom Metazoa; phylum Chordata; class Mammalia; order Artiodactyla; family Balaenidae; genus Eubalaena; species Eubalaena glacialis. The sequence goes on along the minus strand of NC_083731.1, from coordinate 36,286,861 downwards.
CCATCTGTTTGTATCCTCTTTAATTTCCTTCATCTGTTTCTTATAGTTTTCTGCATACAGGTCTTCTGTCTCCTTAGGTAGGTTTATACCTAGGTATTTTATTCTTTTTGTTGCAGTGGTAAATGGGAGTGTTTTCTTAATTTCTCTTTCAGATATTTCGTCATTAGTGTATAGGAATGCAAGAGATTTCTGTGCATTAATTTTGTATCCTGCTACATTATCAAATTCATGGATTACCTCTAGCATTTTTAGGATTCTCTATGCATAGTAGCATGTCATCTGTAAACAGTGACAGCTTTACTTCTTCTTTTCCAATTTGGATTCCTTTTATTTCTTTTTCTGCTCTGATTGCTGGGACTAAAAATTCCAAAACTATGTTGAATAATAGTGGTGAGAGTAGACAACATTGTCTTGTTCCTGATTTTAGAGGAAATGGTTTCAGTTTTTCACCATTGAGAATGATGTTGGCTGTGGGTTTGTCATATATGGCATTCATTATGTTGAGGTAAGTTCCTTCTGTGCCTACTTTCTGGAGGGATTTTACCATAAATGGGTGTTGAATTTTGTCAAAAGCTTTTTCTGCATCTATTGAGATGATCATATGGTTTTCCTCCTTCAATTTGTTAATATGGTGTATCATATTCATTGATTTGCGTATATTGAAGAATCCTTGCATTCCTGGGATAAACCCCACTTGATCACGCTGTAGATCCTTTTAATGTGCTGTTGGATTCTGTTTGCTAGTATTTTGTTGAGGATTTTTGCATCTATGTTCATCAGTGATATTGGCCTGTAGTTTTCTTTCTTTGTGACATCTTTGTCTGGTTTTGCTATCAGGGTGATGGTGACCTCATAGAATGAGTTTGGGAGTGTTCCTCCCTCTGCTACATTTTGAAGAGTTTGAGAAGGACAGGTGTTAGCTCTTCTCTAAATTTTTAATAGAATTTGCCTGTGAAGCCATCTGGTCCTGGGCTTTTGTGTTTTGGAAGATTTTTAATCACAGTTTCAATTTCAGTGCTTGTGATTGGTCTGTTTATATTTTCTATTTCTTCCTGGTTCAGTCTCGGAACGTTGTGCTTTTCTAAGAATTTGTCCATTTCTTCCAGGTTGTCCATTTTATTGGCATAGAGTTTCTTGTAGTAATCTCTCATGATCCTTTGTATTTCTGCATTGTCAGTTGTTACTTCTCCTTTTTCATTTCTAATACTGTTGATTTGAGTCTTCACCTTTTTTCTTTCTTGAGTAGTCTGGCTAATGGTTTATCAATTTTTTTTATCTTCTCCAAAACCAGCTGTTAGTTTTATTGATCTTTGTTATTGTTTCCTTCATTTCTTTTTCATTTATTTCTAGTCTGTTCTTTATCATTTCTTTCCTTCTGGTAACTTTGGGGGTTTTTTGCTCATTTTTCTCTAATTGTTTTAGGTGTAAGGTTAGGTTGTTTATTTGAGATGTTTCTTGTTTCTTGAGGTAGGATTGTATTGTTATAAATTTCCCTCTTAGAACTGTTGTGCTGCATCACATAGGTTTTGGGTTGTCATGTTTTCATTGTCATTTTTTTATAGGTATTTTTTGATTTCCTCTTTCATTTCTTCAGTGATCTCTTGGTTACTTAGTAGTGTATTGGTTAGTCTCCATGTGTTTGTGTTTTTTACAGATTTTTTTCCTGTAATTGATATTCAGTTCCATATTGCTGTGATCAGAAAAGAAACTTGATAAGATTTCAATTTTCTTAAATTTACCAAGGCTTGATTTGTGACACAACATATGATCTATCCTGGAGAATGTTCCATGAGCACTTGAGAAGAAACTGTACTCTGTTGTTCTTGGATGGAATGTCCTATAAATATCAATTAATTCCATCTTGTTTACTGTATCATTTAAAGCTTGTGTTTCCTTATTTATTTTCATTTTGGATGATCTGTCCTTTGGTGAAAATAGGGTGATAAAGTCCCCTACTATGATGTCAATTTCCACTTTTATGGCTGTTAGCAGTTGCCCAATGTATTGGGGTGCTCCTATGTTGGGTGCATAAATATTTACAATTGTTCTATCTTCTTCTTGGATTAATCACTTGATCATTATGTAGTGTCCTTCTTTGTCTCTTGTAATAGTCTTTGTTTTAAAGTCTATTTTGTCTGATATGAGAATTGCCTGTCCACCTTTCTTTTGATTTCCATTTGCATGGAACATCTTCTTCCATCTCCTCACTTTCAGTCTGTATGTGTCCCTAGGTCTGAAGTGGGTCTCCTGCAGACAGCATTATACGGGTCTTGTGTTTGTATCCATTCAGCCAGTCTATGTCTTTTGGTTGGAGCATTTAATCCATTTACATTTAAAGTAATTATCGATATGTATGTTCCTATTACCATTTTCTTAATTGTTTTGGGTTTGGTGTTGTAGGTCTTTTCCTTCTCTTGTGTTTCTTGCCTAGAGAAGTTTCTTTAGCATTTGTTGTAATGCTGGTTTGGTGGTGCTGAATTCTCTTAGCTTTTGCTTGTCTGTAAAGGTGTAATTTCTCCATCAAATCTGAATAAGATCCTTGCTGAATAGTGTAATCTTGGTTGTAGGTATTTTTCCTTTCATCAATTCAAATATGTCCTGTCACTCCCTTCTGGCTTGCAGAGTTTCTGCTGAAAGATCAGCTGTTAATCTTATGGGGATTCCCTTGTATGTTATTTGTTGTTTTCCCCTTGCTGCTTTTAATATTTTTTGTTTGTATTTAATTTTTGATAGTGATTAATATGTGTCTTGGCACGTTTCTCCTTGAATGTATCCTGTATGGGACTCTCTGAGCTTCCTGGACTTGATTGACTATTTCCTTTCCCATGTTAGGGACGTTTTCAACTATAATCTCTTCAAATATTTTCTCAGTCCCTTTCTTTTTCTCTTCTTCTTCTGGGGCCCCTATAATTCAAATGTTGGTGCGTTTAATGTTGTCCCAGAGGTCTCTGAGACTGTCCTCAGTTCTTTTCATTCTTTTTTCTTTATTCTGCTCTGTGGTAGTTATTTCCACTATTTTATCTTCCAGGTCACTTATACCTTCTTCTGCCTCCATTATTCTGCTATTGATTCCTTCTGGAAAATTTTTAATTTCATTTATTGTGTTGTTCATCATTGTTTGTTTGCTCTTTAGTTCTTCTAGGTCCTTGTTAAACGTTTCTTGTATTTTCTCCATTCTATTTCCAAGATTTTGGATCATCTTTACTATCATTACTCTGAATTCTTTTTCAGGTAGACTGCCTATTTCCTTTTCATTTGTTTAGTCTGTTGGGTTTTTACCTTGCTCCTTCATCTGCTGTGTGTTTCTCTCTCTTCTCATTTTGCTTAACTTACTGTGTTTGGGGTATCCTTTTCACAGGACGCAGGTTCGTAGTTCCCAATGTTTTTGGTGCCTGTCCCCAGTGGCTAAGGTTGGTTCAGTGGGTTGTGTAGGCTTCCTGGTTGAGGGGACTGGTCCCTGTGTTCTGGTTAATGAGGCTGGATCTTGTCTTTCTGGCGGGCAGGACCGCATTCGGTGGTGTGTTTTGGGGTGTCTGTGGCCTTATTATGATTTTACATAGCCTCTCTGCTAATGGGTGGGGTTGTGTTCCTGTCTTGCTATTTGTTTGGCATAAGGTGTCCAGCACTCTAGCTTACTGGTCATTGAGTGGAGCTGGGCCTTAGCATTGAGATGGAGATCTGTGGGATAGCTTTTGCCATTTGATATTACATGGAGTCAGGAGGTCCCTGGTGGACCAATTACCTGAACTCAGCTCTCCCACCTTAGAGGCACAGGCCTGACTCCCAGCTGGAGCACCAAGACCCTGTCAGCCTCACAGCTCCAAAGAAAATGGAGAATAAAAGAAAGAAAGAAAAGAAAGAAAGAAAGAAAGACAGAAAGAAAGAAAGAAAGAAAGAAAGAAAGAAAGAAAGAAAGAAGGAAGGAAGGAAGGAAGGAAGGAAAGAAAGAAGGAAAGGAAGGAAGGAAGGAAGGAAGGAGGGAAGGAAGAAAGAAAGAGAAAAGCAGAAAGAAAGAAAGAAAGAAAAGAAAATATAAGAAAAAATATTAAAAATTTTTAAAAAATTAAAAGTAATAAAAAAAAGAAACAAAAAGGATAGACAGAACCCTAGGACAAATGGTAAAAGCAAAGCTATACAGACAAAATCACACAAAGAAGCATACACATACACACTCACAAAAAGGGAAAAAAAATATATATATATAAGAAAAAAAAGGAAGAGAGCAACCAAATCAATAAAGAAATCTACCAAAGATAATAAACTCTAAATACTAAACTAAGATAAACATAAAACCAGGAAAAAAATTAGATGCAGAAAGCAAACCCCAAGTGTAGAGTTGCTCCCAAAGTCCACCGCCTCATTTTTTGGATGATTTGTTGTCTCTTCACGTATCCAGAGATGCAGTGTACATCAAGTTGATTGTGGAGATTTAATCTGCTGCACCTGAGGCTGCTGGGAGAAATTTCCCTTTCTCTTCTTTGTTCTCACAGCTCCTGGGGTTCAGCTTTGGATTTGGCCCCGCCTCTGTGTGTATGTCTCCTGAGGGCATCTGTTCTTTGCTTAGGCAGGACGGGGTTAAAGGAGCAGCTGATTCAGGGTTTCTGGCTCACTCAGGCCAGGGGGAGGGAGGGGGACGGAATGCAGGTCGAGGCTTCAGCGACAGAGGCTGGCATGACGTTGCAACATCCTGAGGCGCGACGCATGTTCTCCTGTGGAACTTGTCCCTGGATCACAGGACCCTGGCAGTGTGGGACTGCACAGGCTCCCGGGAGGGGAGCTGTGGATGGTGATGTGTGCTTGCACACAGGCTTCTTGGTGGCTGCAGCAGCAGTCTTAGCGTCTCATGCCCATCTCTGGGGTCTGCGCGGATAGCTGCGGCTCGCGCCCGTCCGTCCCTGGAGCTCCTTTAAGCGGCTCCCTTAATCCCCTCTCCTCGCGCACCAGGAAACAAAGAGGCCAAAAAAAGTCTCTTGCCTCTTCGGCAGCTCCAGACCTTCCCGGACTCCGTCCCAGCTAGCTGTGGTGCACTCGCCCCCTTCAGGCTGTGTTCACGCCGCCAACCCCAGTCCTCTCCCTGGGATTCGACCTCCGAAGCCCGAGCCTCAGCTCCCAGCCCCCGCCCGTCCCGGCCGGTGAGCAGACAAGCCTCTCAGGCAGGTGAGTGCTGGTCGGCACTGCTCCTCTGTGCAGGAATCTCTCTGCTTTGCCCTCCGCACCCCTGTGGCTGCGCTCTCCTCCGTGGCTCTGAAGCTTCCCTCCCCGCCACTCCCCAACTCCACCAGTGAAGGGGCTTCCTAGTGTGTGGAAACTTTCTTCCTTCACAGCTCCCTCCCAGAGGGGCAGGTCCTGTCCCTATTCTTTTGTCTCTGTTTTTTCTTTTTTCTTTTGCCCTACCCAGGTACGTGGGGAGTTTCTTGCCTTTGGGAAATCTGAAGTCTTCTGCCAGCATTCAGTACGTGTTCTGTAGGAGTTGTTCCACATGTAGATGTATTTCTGATGTATTTGTGGGGAGGAAGGTGATTTCCATGTCTTACTCCTCCGCCATCTTGAAGGTCTCTCCCATACTTCATTTTTGAAAGTGAGTCCCTTAATCCATCCCCACTTAAGAGGAAGAGAAAATTAAGTTCCACCCCTGGAAAGTGCAGTATCTATTGATATTATCTGGAAAATTTCTGACAGTAAGAATCCAGGCTCTCACTACCTATCATTTATTACTTATTTTTAATCTCTTAAATACATGTAAAGAGTTTCAGAATTGTTAAACTATATTTCTCTGAGGGAAAAAAAACGAAAACAAATAGACTACCATGTTTTTGGACAGTCCTTTTTGTTGTTAACGTTAATGTTTCCAGTAAAAACACTGTTTGCCAATGTTACTGAAGTCAGCTCAAGTCAGCTCCTTATTCACTCCACCCTCTTCAGTAAAGTTATTTGATACATTTGTAATATGGTTAGATTCATTCTTCACAGTTTTTATTTCATCATGACATCCTGGTTGATTTTTTTTTTTTTAGGTTTTCATACATTAAAGTTTACACTTTGTGAAATATATTTCTCTAGGTTTGGACATAGAACGAGGTATCCAACACCCCAGTATCATATAGAACATCACCCTAAAATATTCTCTGTATATCTTTTTTGTCATCAAATCACATTTCATTCCTCCAAACTCTGGTAACCACTGATCATTTTCTGTTCCTATAGACTTGCCTTTCTGATATGTTATATGAATGGAATATTACAATAAATAACATTTTGGGTTCTGGTTTCTTTCACTTGGCAAAAGGCATTTAGATTCAGCCATGATTTTGTATGAATTAATATATTCTCCTTTTCATTGTTGAATAGATATTCCATTGCACAGAGGTATCAGTCTGTCCATCCATTCCCCTGTTGATGGGCATCTTGGTTGCTTCCAGTTTCTGAATAAAGATGCTACAAATATTCATGTGCAGGTGTTTGTGTAAATATGAGTTTTCAATTTATTTGAATCAATACCTATGCACAGGGATTGCTGAGTCTATGATGAACTGTGTAAACGTTTCCATACTGTCTTCCAAAGCAACTCTTCTAATAGGAATTCCCATCAGCAATGGATAAGGGTTCTTTTTGCTCTGCATTTATTTCTGCTTTTTAAAAATTATTTTCAACGTCAAGATTCTATTTACCATATCCATCTCTCTAATTAAAAAACTCAGTATATTGTTTGTCATTTGCTAATAATACTAGAACTTTTACTAATACCAGTGATATTTATTGACTAGTTACTATGTAATAACCACTTTGTTCAATACTGAGACTATACAAATTTTAAAAATAATTTTGTAAATTACTTTACATGGATTGTGCAATTTAGCCTCAAAACAACTCTACAACTGGGTGTTATCATAAGTATTATTATTGTTATTATACACATTTTACAGTTAGAACATATGACACGTAGAATTCAAGGTAAACTCATAAAGAACTGTAAATTCAGTTTACTGACATTTACATGAAAGTGAAAAAATATTCTTGATTCCAGAGTCTATGACATGAAGGCAGGTGAGGCTTCAAATAACATAGTCCAAATTCCACTAAATCTAGAAATCATACCTTAAAATAATACGAATGTTATACTATTTGATTTTATAATATAATAGACATTTTATTAATCATCACATAGACAGCAGAATATCTGTAATAAAATAAATATAAATATGCAAGTGGTACTATGAAATCCATACTATGCCTTGGAAAATATAATGTTACTCAAACTAGTAGAGAATTTTAAGTATGTTTTGAAAAATACTTATCTGAAAAAAATATCCTAAAGATTAACCTAAAATAAAAACTGTTGTCATACTCCAACTACCTTCATGTACAGGTCCTCAGACATTTAGAAATGTGAAGGTGTGAAGATTTTTCAGAATCTATAATATATTCATCCCTAGGCACGGTGGAGCATCTGCTCTTTATCTGGGGTTTGATTCTTCCACTTTAAGTTAGTTAAGCTGCTGAACATACACTTCTTTGGTACCTCATTAATTTTAACAAGATTTTGTTGAGTTGTGGAAGATTGTCATAGTTCAGAAGTTCCAAATAGCAACAATGATCAACTTATACTGTAGACATTCAAACCTCCTTTACCTAGAGCTTGGCCAGTTATTTTCTCCACCAGGCAGAGGCAATTATCCGTCGGTATAAAGAACTATTTAGAAAGACTCCTATGTTCCACTTGAATAAATATCCTTATGATAAGTGTAGCAAAAGAAAAAAATGTCATAATCCCATCATATATATCTCACAGCTCTCCACTCTATTTCCTTCTCAGACACATTGCCTAGAATACCCAGAGTTTACTGAAAATATTTATGCTAAGATACATGATATTGTGTAAGTCTAGCTAATCCTCTAATTTATTTATTTATTTTAAAATTATAATTCTGGGAGTAAAATGAGTTAGGAGTTGACATAGTCATAGTCCTTTGTGCCCTTTTTAGCCTATGCCATCTCCCAGAGAGAGTCAATAGGCAATTTCATTCTAATTTATTTCTCTGCCTCCAGTTGCACCCTGATATATTTTCCAATATTTCACATTAATTCAAATATGTTTTTTCCAAGATAATTAATTTGAAAAAAAAAATCTAGGTAGTACCATGTCACGTCACAATAAAAATAATAACTTCCAGTCAACCATGAATGAGCTTACCATGAAGTCATAGAATTTCTGACGCTGTCCATTTTCCTATTGGTGCATATAAATCTTTTGCTTGGATAATCATTCTGAATTTAAGAAGCTGATTTTAAAATGAAACAGTTTCTAAAATTTCTAATTCCTGAATATTTTTCTGTCAATAGTATAGACTGATGGCAAAAAACCTTAGCTTCTCTAAATTACAATATAGGGCTAAACTCTATTTTCTATAAACGTTTCCATGCTGGTTTACTTTTTGCAAGTTCAGCTACTGTTTAACTTTGAGTTAGTGTTTTGTATGTTTTCACCTTTTGTTTTTGTTTGTGCAAAGAGCAATGCAATGAACATGGAGTATGTTGTATATTTAATAAACTTTGATAGAGAGTACATAATCAAGAATGAATGTGAAGAAATTATACAACTTTAGTTCAAATGCAGAAAAGTTTAAATAAAATATGCACAATTCTCAACTTGAGGTAATGAATGCATATTATCCTTACACAAATCTAAAATTATTCATGAATTCCCAATTGACAAACAGACTGAATTCCTAAAGATTTCTTTTAATGTTTCTTTCTGGGAAGAGAAAATTAGTGTTTCCATAGAAATGCGGTAATAATTATACTGGTTGGTTTCCCAGGCTACAGTATAAACTGTATCACATAAGTTAGTAGGCTTTTGTAGCCAGAGGTAAAACTCTATTATTTGATAACTGTAGTTCAATTTGGGTATTGAGATTTTGAAAATATTCAACTCCCTGTATTTTCTTTTCTCCTCTGCTTAGTATTCTGTGCCCCATTGCTCCAACTCTTAGCCATCCATCTGAAAACACAAATACACAGATACAGAAAGAGAGACAAGGAGTAAGATAAATATATTTATTTTAGGTAATTAGCTCACACAAATGCAGAAGCTTGACATGTCCAAATCAATCAATCAACCAATTACATGGGGTAGACCAGCAGGCTGGGAGCTTAGGGAAGAGCTGCCGTTCAAGTCCAAACCCCGTCTGCTGGCAGAATTCTTTCTTGTTTGGAGGAGATCAATAATTTTCTATGAAGGCCTTCAACTGATTGGATGAGTCCACCCACATTACCATAAAGGGTAACTTATGCCTTCCAAAAATCACCTTCACAGAAATATCCAGAATGTTTACCATGGTCCATACGAGTTGATTCATGATATTAAACATTAACACTGACCACTATTTAAAACCGGAATTTGGTGACTCTTATGATATGGGACTACCTATAGACAGTAACCAAAGAATCTTCTACTTGATCTTTTTTTATTTTTTTAATTGAAGTACAGTTGATTTACAATGTGTTAATTTCTGCTGTACAGCAAAGTGATTCAGTTATACATGTGCATATATTCTCTTTTTTTATACAACTGGCTTTTTAAAAATTGGAGTATAGCTGCTTTACACTGCTGTGTCAGTTTCTGCTGTACAGCAAAGTGAATCAGCCATGTGTATACATATATCCCCTCTTTTCTGGATTTCCTTCCCACTTAAGTCACCACAGAGCACCGAGTAGAGTTTCCTGTGCTATACAGTAGGTTCTCATTAGTTATCTATTTTATACACAGTAGTGTATATATGCATACATTCTTTTTTATATTCTTTTCCATTATGGTGTGTCACAGGATATTGAATGTAGTTCCCTGTGCTATACAATAGGACTTTGTTGTTTACCCATTCTATATGTACTAGTTGCATCTGATAACCCCAAACTCCCAATCCATCCCTCCCTGACACCCCCTCTTGGCAACTGCTAGTCTATTCTCTATGTCTGTGAGTCTTTCTGTTTTGTAGATAAGTTCATTTGTGTCTCATTTTAGATTCCACATATAAGTGATATCATATGGTATTTGTCTTTCTCTGTCTGACTTAACTTCACTTTACTACTTGATCTTGATTGGTCATTGTGGATCTCAGATTTGAATGACTTTACACTTCCTTTTAACGTTCAGATTGGGAGAATCCTGATTTCTCCTTTTAAATAAATTTACCCTGTGGTTAATGATAGTCTGCATAACGAAGTAAGATTGAACATGCATTCAAAGAGAAAGTTAATAATTATGCTGTGAAATACTGCTGTAATAATTTTTAACAATATCAACCCCAATAAAAATATCATCACGCATTTGAATAAATAGATAATTATTGGTGTATACATGTATGTTAATCTACAGTGATAGCACATTATAAACACCATTTCTATAGTAAAGTGTTTTCAACTAGCTGGAAAGAGTTAATACTAACAAATCATAGGAAGTTTATCAAATGTTAAATTTTACTGATAGTTTAATTATTTTGAAAAACAAAATAAAGGAGTTCATAGAAGATAACACTAAATATAAAGTGGTGGCAGAGGATGCTAAAATTCTGTGATCTCTTTGGTGCTATTCCTCAATTATAATTTTTGATTTGATTTTTTAATGTAATAATCTGACTATATATATATAGAGAGAGAGATAGATAAACAATTTCCTCTGTAACTCTCACATTCTCAGGACATTTTTAACAATTACTTTAAAAATGTATATCTTTTACAATTTGTCAAGAAATGAGATCTGGACATTAACATCTAGATATAATATCAGTGAACATATTTAAATTATGTTGTTAAATATGAATTAAAATATACTATACAATTTAAAAATGTTTACATTGAATGTAGATCAGTCTGGGCAAAATTGAGAATAAAACATTTTAATAATTATGTTTAATCCCTCTTTTCTGTTCCTTTTTCTTCATCACATCTAGCTTCAGCACTCACCAATGTGTTCCAAGCCTCTATCTTCTATTGAAAATTATTTTCTAAGAAAAGCTTCTTGGAGTATAGAATGCCTAAGCAAAATCATGAACTGTGAATTGGAAGTTAGCCAGGTACAAATGGCAAGAAGGCATTTAAGCTTAGGGAGCAGCATGTGCAAAGGCACAGAGGTGTAAGAAAGCATTACCTAATCAGGAAAATGCCATTAGTCAGCCTGTCACAACCTAAAATTAAAAAGAAGAAATAGACCTTATCTTTATGACAGAGTTAATGACTGTACATTATAACTTACAGCAAAGAATACAACTGTAGTAAAATGCACTGAGAGTTGAAATTGTAATAGTACCAGTGCTGCAGCTGTTATTGTCGTTTTGTTTGGGGTTATATAATTTAAAATCAGGGAGGATTTTAATACGTGCCTCATTTTGTTGTTATTGTTCTGGGGAGAACACATACACACACATACACACACACAATTCTCTGGTGGATTGGTTTCTAACCCTCATTCCAAGGCAGCCATGAAATAATGAATTTCTTGTTTGTGTGTGTGTGTGTGTGTGTGTGTGTGTGTGTGTGTGTGTTTTAATGAACCAGATTCCTAATTGGATAGTCATCCTGCCGTTCTACAAGTGCTCTCCCCTACCTCCGGTCAATCTGTACAAAAGTTCTGGAGATCTGATCAATCATTCATTAATTTATTGACTTAAACATTTATCTAATATTTACTAGAAGAAGTTCTGGGAACTGTTTTCCTTTTGAGCATATAATGTTCACTCAACAAGAAAGTGAAGGGCCTACCCAAATGGGGCTTACACTTTAGTGGCTTAAATTCTAGTGTTTATGACTGAGATGCCCTTTGTCTCAGTCCTTTTAGGTCTAAAAATTCTGCTGCTTCTTCCATGTTGTGTGTGGTACCCAAGAACCTTTGTTAAAGATGGTACATACCACCTCCTTGACACACTTTCCTAGAATATTGTTATGTGTTCCCATTGGTCAAAGAATCAACAGATATTTCTCTGTCTCTCACTTCATGAGACCATTCCTCTGCATTATGAAATGCATCAGGGGTACTCTTCATCTTCTTTTCCTCCACACCAGCACCTGCATAATCAAATCAGTCAGTTTAGGTTTTAACCATAGAGGGGAAGAGTTTTTGACCAAATGTTGCAGCTGCTTCTCACTTTACTAATGCCACCAAAGTAGGAAATTCTCAACCTAGCAAAAGAAAACAAAGAAAAAAATACATAAGCTGTTGCAAAATGAATATCCTCCAAAATTATCCTGCCATAAATGTAAGATAAATATCTACTTCTTACTTTTAGAGCAGTCCTGAACTGTTGTAACTCTATAATGTAAATTTTTTATATAGTTTATTAACATTCCAATCAGTAAAAGGAAAATGTTAGCGATTATGGAGGAACGATGGGACCCATGTGTGATTGGTAGGAGTTAATGGCACTTGTCCTCAGTTGTAGATGCCTGCCAGCCATTGTGGGTCAAGATAGTGACCACTGTTAAGGAGATGGCAGAGTTCAGGGAAGTGGTGAATCTGTGAGGAAAGAGAGCCACCTGCAGGAGCCAGGACACAGATAGATCTAAACTATTACTTGAGGGCTTTGAAGCATCTGGGACAGGGCACACAAACAGCTGGTAGAGATAATAGTATTAGCACAAAGGATTTAACTATGATATGAATATTACTTTGGGAGTGTCAGTACTTGCCTGTGGAGAGGAAAACGATGAAATAATACTAGCTATCATTTTCATAGCATGACTGTATGTGAAGCACTATTCTAACCACTTTTTCACATGTATTAACCAATTTAACCCTTACTCTTAGGGAGAGACTATTATGTCCAGTTTTCAGTGGAAGGAGATAAAGTACAGATAATTAATTAAGTATTCTACAATATGATTCATAAATGACAGATTCAATAGTCCACCAAACCCAGCAGTCTGGTTCAAGAGTACAGGAGTTTAACCAGTAGACTGTCAGGAGGGAGGGACTGCTTGAGATTCACAACCTGGTAAAGATAAAGAGAAAAACATTCCTTGAAAGCTAGGAGCTGGTCTGGTACTCTCAGCTGGACTATGGTGTTCTTCAGCCAAAAATAAGCAATTTCACAGACTATCAACATCAGATGATACCATTCTGTGACCATGACAGAGTCAAAGAAAACAAGACCAGTCTGTAATCTTGAGTAAACCGACAAAATATGAATAATGTCTAAACCACAAAATGACCAGACATACCCCTATCCTGGCTATTGAAGTGACTGATGCTTCTTTACTAATCACTATTTTGCTTCTGTCCAGTCTCCCTTCCATCTAGATGAGACTAGTAAGAATCAATTACTTCTGCTCTCTAAAAGCATGCAATCAAAGCACAATCCCACTTCTTTAAACTCACCTTAAATTGACCTAACATAAGCCCAAGTTCTCTGATAGGCTTTTTCTAACACCCTCATATTGAGACTCCTCATGGTGTGTCTACTTACTCTTGCAACAATCATCAAACCCAACATGTCCAACTACAAGTGCATGCCTGTTGGTCTTTGTCTGGAGGAGTTGATAGTAACTTTAAATTGTTATTTGGGCATTCAAAATTAGGACATTTGATACTAACTAGTGAAGAGGAATAGAGTGGTTACAGAGAAATATAAAAAATAAAGAAAAAGGAAAAAGGAAAGAAGACATATAGAAGAAGAGAGGTTAGAGACAGAACTGAGAGGGAGTAAGAGAGCAAACAATATAATACTGTTGATTATAGACTTTACAAACGTTTGCTTCCCCAATTTTAATATTGATAATTATGTATTAGAAAACCTGACTTTTAGGCAGGGTGCCATCTCTTCCAGTAACATATTTTAACATTTCTCCCTAATTGCAGAGTGAAAGATATTCAATAAGCAGGTAAAAGGGGCATATTTGGGTGCAGGACATATTTTCTGGAGCCATCCAAATGTCACACAAGCACAGTCAATTCTACCAACTTATGACACAAGCCTTAATAAAATGTAAATTCTAAATAAACATAAATTAAAAAATATATTTTTATCTGTGTTATAAATTGGGTAAGAAAACATTATTTCAGAGGTGGCATAAATAATACAAGAGTTTAGAACCTCACTTTAAAATTGTAATTTATATGCCTATTTCCCAGCAAAATTATGTTTGAAATATCTTAGTTATAGCTCATGGTTAAAGCATGAAAAAGGCTAATCATTATTAACACATGCATAAATTATATCTATATGACTACTTTCACATTATATCTTACTGTGGTGCAAGGAAGTATACACCAAAAAAGTTCACAGTTGCTCATTTCTTCATCAGGAAACAGTGTTATCACATATCTTACTTGAAAGGAATGACCTTGAGGTTTTCTCCAGCCTAGCTTCTCCAGCGATGAGATCATAAGATCAGCTCATTGTCACCTTAGATAAAAATCAAACTAAAACTCTAATGGAATTTGATCCACTGCAATTTTCATTAGAAATAGTCTTTAATAAATCTTTCTACATCCTTGTGCATTTTTAAAGAGGCAGTGTATTGCCCTTTGTTCTTCCAGTTAAATACATGGAGGAAGTAAACTGAACTTTTCTAAAAATGCATTGATTACTGATATTACCTATTTCAACACAAAACACTCCAATTATATCTTAGCTTTTGAATTTGTAGTCTGCTAAAAATAGCCCACATGAGCTGGAAAACAAAACTAAACTAAACCAAATAAACATTAACGGTCAACTCCTCCTTCCTCTGTAATATTTGAAAGAAACAAATTCCAGGGAAAGCAAATCAGATGCTTCTCCATCTACTATGTCATGCAGAGATTTAGAGGCAGAGTGAGAAATAGAACTTTGTTCTTCTGACTCTTGATTCAGTGCTTCTTCTGCCTTTCATGTGTGTCTGTGTGCATGTGTTCATACACACATATGCATGTGTTTTGGTTGGATTTTTAAACAAAATAATTCAATATGACTGAATATATATGGTTCCTATGTAGTATGATACACACTAAAAATACAAATTTCCCAAGGATAGTTATAAATTATATTCACTTAAATGATTAGGAAAGCTCAGGTAGACCTAGAAACATATATTCAGTTATAAAGCCATGATTTCTGTGAAGACAGAAAACATGGAGTGTTAACCTGAAGAGTTTATCTTTTGAGCAATGGTAGATTCTTAATAAATCAAAAAAGATGAGTTGAACAGATGTAGGTGGTTAATCAGGAGAGGCAAAAGGCAAAGATTTATAATACATTTTTATTTTACCGAAAGTAAATCTTCTCTTGTTTTATAATCAGTTTAATAGCAAAAAAAAAAAAAAAAAAAAAAAAAAAAAAAAAAAAAAAGCATTGTCAACAACATTCACATGCTTTTTGCATTTCAATAAAGCTGGTACAAAATTCAAATATAATACAAAAAACGGATTTTACAGGGCATTATGGAAAAGTGAGCTGGCAATCTCTTTTGTAGCTCTTTTAAAGTAATAGGTTACTTTTCTCTGACTACTTTAAGAGTTTTTCCCATTATCTCTGATTTTAGGAGGCTTTTCATGTTATTATCTTTCTCCAGTGAGGATCCAATTATCCCCCTGCTATCAGAGAATGTAACGCCTACTCACCTTAATAAAACAGGAATTGAGCTGGGTCAAGGGTGGAATGCAGCCCTGGTAAGATTCAGGTTAACTCTAATAGTTGTGTGATCCTCCATGGCTTTCAAAAGAGAACTATGTTTTAGTGAAAGTAAAAGTATGGATTTGTGTGTATATGTACATATGTGTTGCAAAGGGAAGTGAGGGCTAGAATATGAAAGTAAGGAAATGAAAGAGTGAAAGAATAATGACTGCATATAAGAAAATAATGTTTTAAAATTTAAGTTCCTTCTACAAGGAGGTGATTAATGTCCTTTTTAGTCTTGCCTGACAAGGTGTTTCTTAGTTTTACTGTAGGCCCAGTAAACATACAATCAAATTCTAACTATTTTGGATAAAATCTGATTAAGTATAATTTTTAAAAGTATGAGAAAGAATGATATTAATAATTTTATATGAGTAATTGGTATTCTTTCCCAGATTTATAAGAAAATGTTGGCAATTTGTTATTTAAGAACTTTAGATTTGCAGGATTATAATTTATATCGGTGGTTTTTAAAATAGACTCCCTTGGAATACAAATGTTCTGAAATCGCAATCAAAGCCCCCTTTTATTATTAATGGATAGTAATAAAACTTTCAAAATTAACAAAAAATGTATATAGATAGATTTTTTGAATTTAAAATTTGAAAAAAAATATGGGAATTCCCTGGTGGTACAGTGGTTAGGACTCGGTGCTTTTGCCCAGGTTTGATCCCTGGTCGGGGAATTAAGATCCCACAAGCCACACGACACAGCCAAATAAATAAAGAAAAGAAAAGAAAAATACATTTTATCTTAAAAGTCCATTACCTGATGTATGCTAGAATCTTAAAAACTTTATATATAACATATTATTAATTTACATATCTAGTTATTTTAACTTTGGTGTAACCATATTTCATAGTGTTAAGATAGGATGACGTACAACTGCTTTCTTAACTGAGGTACTTTATTAACCAGTTTGGAACCTACTGACTATTTTTCCTAATTGTTTCACTTTCTTTAGGTAAATCATTATGAACAAGCTCAATTTTGCTTATTCTAACATTATCAAAGAAATTTGTATCCTTTATACATGTATTATACATTAATCCTGCAACAATTGCATCCCTTCAATGTTTTGCCTTATCCTTAAATGTACTTTCTTCCTCCTGCTTGCATTTCTTCTCTTTTTTTTTTTTTTTTTTTTTTGGCTAATGAACCATTTTATTCTATGAAAAATAAATGTAGGTGTGTTACTATATCATAGGTGTCATTACAGTTCAGGTCAATGTTCTCTTTTTATTTCTTTTTCTTTTCCTCATTCTGTAGTTTTCTGGGTCTTTTTAAAATGTCAGTCTGTTCTAGAAATTTCAAATGCTTTTTTAAATGAAAAGGTTTCATGGAGCTTCTATAGTAAAAAAAAAATAAATGAATAAGAGAGAAATTCTCAGGAGCTATAGATAGCTATATAGATAGCTATATAGATAGCTATATAGATAGCTATAGAGCTATAAGATATAATTGGTTTAGTTTAATGTTTTGGAGTGCAACAACATTTTTACAATATACATTTTATTCCATTTGGCTCAAAAAGTGTATCAGTGTTACCTTTTATTCTTTTCTCCTTGTATTCTTATTTAATTACCAATCAGTGTTCATTTGTGAAGCCAGCAATAAATATATGTTAAATATTTATGACTCTGTTGAAGAGAACTTAGTCTTTATTTATGCTCCTAAGGTCTGTGGTTCAATTTATGGTTCTATCACAAAATGAATCATCAACAAGGAGAGCCCATTTGCCAAATTAGTGCTTACCAGATAAGAAAACACACAATAACAAGACAGCACATTACTCAGGCATGCTATTTATCTTGATTTTTAAACTTCTCTTTGTGGTAATGATTTTCTTCATTATTTCATACATTTCTAGCTGCCAAGCATCATCCTCTCTCATCTTGCATCATTTATTTAAATATTTCAGTTACGTGTTTGAAAGTTGTTTAAAGTACTTGTATCATTTCTCCATGTGTCATTCTGTATGTCTTCCATGTCCCCACCACTGTTAGATAGCATGAAGTATGATAAAAATAAAGCATGGGTTTTCCATTAGGGGAATCTTATTCAAGTGAGAATCAGATCATTTTCAATTCCTATAAAATAAATTCAATGTTGATTTCAAAAACTTAAATAAATGAAAACTTCATTTGTAACTATGACAAATAATCATTTCTGAATGGATATTTGTCAAAATAGTTAGAATGAGTTGTTAATACTAGAATAATAATCATTTTTATTTAAGTAAATGTTTAAAGTTTACCTGAATTTTAAGAAGAGGTGAAGAAAAGTAGACACTTACATTTGGAGGTTAGAGTTAATGCTCCCTTTGTTAGCACAATTTTCTGTATGCAGTTATTTACTTACTCTTTTATTTCTGGTTGGATTCTCTAGATACATTTTCAAAAGTTCATATTATTTCCCATTAAAACTTAGGCAAAAATGTTTTAACTTTTTGAAGCCCAGGTGGTTTGGTAAACGATCCGTAAATTATTAAGTTCTATTCAGGAGTATATCATATTGCATAAAATAAACCTAATAAGGTGGATAATACAGGAAAAAGAGGTTTTTCAATAGTTTTTATGAACACATGAAATAAAAGTTTTATGTTAATTTAATAGGAAAAATTCTTTCTTTCTGTAACACAGACATAAAAACTAATTAGTGCATGCAGTGAATGGAGTTGAAGCCAATATTTGTGAGAGTTTAGTATTCACAGTAAACAATTTTATTTCTCTTATTCTTTTTTTTACTACAACAGGGACTTCCCTAAGATCTTTCTTTTTCATGTACAATGTACTAAGGATGATATGAAATAGAAGTACTATTTGATTATTTTAATTGTTACACTTTCCTTAAAATGTCTTCATTTGTGATAATCTGCCAATATTTGTTAGAAAGAGTTAAATCTAGTTATCATCATTTGCTCACATGTTTTTTATGTTTAATTTCATGAGAATAATTGTATATATGGGATATATATTGTTTACATCTTATTCCCTTGCATATAGTACCACAAATGAGAGGAAGAATAAGATCAACTTATTTTAAGCTGCTAAAAGTGTACTGCATTAAATCACAGTTTTATATTTTTTTCAAATCAAAAGTGTATAAAAATAACTTTTACATTTGAAAAATAATTTTTAAGGTTAAATGTCTATTGATGATTCAAGGTTGAGTTAGCTATCATTTATTGAATTCTTAGCGGAGGCCAGACATTATGCTCTATGTGGTGTCAGATAAATAGTGCCTTTGACAGGGCAAGTACGTACTATTATGTTCACTTTACATACAGTATACTAGGGTTGGGAATGTTATTTTCTTGGGTTCTCAATGTCACAAGCCAAGATTTAAACTCAAGGGGTTCAAAAGTCATGCTTCATTGTAGCCTGTGCTTGTGCAAACTTGGGTAAAGCTGAATTTTCCCAACCATGTTGTAAATTACTGGAACTTAGCTATGTAGTTAAATTCTTTCATTTTAATCAAAACCCAATTCTGACTCTTTAGGTATTTGTTTGAGTCCTGATCACTTAATTCTCACTCACATCAAAGGATCAAGAATTACTTTTACCATGTTATTGTATTCTGTACAGTTACTTAGGGAATTTTAAATTTCAATTGTCATGCGTACCATAGTACCTTTTACATATGTTTTATAATAGTTGAGAAAACAACAATTCAATTAATATCTCATGTCACAATTCATATAATTTGTAAAATAATTCTCACATGTCTAATATGTCACATTAAAATGAAGGCTTATAGAGATTTCTATGATGACGGCAGTTTAATCCATCCAGTGCCTGTAAGTCAAGTAGGCATGATTTCCAGGGAATAAATAAGGGATGGAAAGAGATAACTAGAATGTTGTTGTCTGTCTTTCTTCCACATAAAACAGGAATCTGGTATCCTGCTTGGGGAATTCCTGGGGCAGGTATTTTAACAACATATCTTAGAAAGAGTTTGGCTTATTCTGATCCCCGATCCAAGAAAGATAAATGGAAACATATATGTGTGGACCAAGTCCCTTTGAACCTCAAAGACCAAAACAAATACCCCAAACAGATGAGAAATTTAAGAGATTGGT
The DNA here is from genome assembly GCF_028564815.1 of Eubalaena glacialis. Taxonomy (NCBI): domain Eukaryota; kingdom Metazoa; phylum Chordata; class Mammalia; order Artiodactyla; family Balaenidae; genus Eubalaena; species Eubalaena glacialis. The sequence continues at coordinate 36,267,136 of NC_083731.1, read as the reverse complement.
GAGTAAGTACACCTTCTCCTGTATCTTCATAAAGAACTGACAGCTTTCCTGCTGAAATAAATGACCAGTGGGCTTAGACTATATCTGAAGTGTTTTCTGGGTCCCCTAGCAGGTGATCCTGAACTCTTATGAATTCACATCAACAAGTAATACACTCCTGATCCTGGTAATATAGAGAATTTTAAAAAGGAAAAAAAAATCGCAACTAAAAATGTGTATAATGGAAGATAAGTTATCATAAATATTATTTTAAATAAATAAGTGAAGTTTAAAAAAAAGTAACTATCACGGGCTGGTAGTAAACATGGGACTGAAAAACATAGTCATAAGCAACTTATCTGAAACCAGATTGGCTCTGACTTTATTTAGAGAACCTGAAGTTGTAAGTATGAATAACTAAGGAGTACTATATTCACAAGCAACAACAAATTATTCACAAGCAACATGTTAAAATATTGATTGTCCTATTGTATAAATAATTGTTTATAAGGTACACATCCAAAATATAAGACAAAAACATTGTAGAAAGATAAAAAAATCTGTCAAAAGTGAATAAAGGTATGGTAACATAGATATATATTTTCACAAATTGAAATATAGATATTTCAACACACACATATATGTAAATTGAATTGCATGAGGGATTTACAAAGGATAAAACTACCCAAATAGTCATAAGTCATAGGAAGACATGCTCAAGCTCACTAGTAATCAGAAAAATCCCAATTGAAATTCATATGCAATAACATTTTACAAATATCAGACTTGCAAAAATTTGTCTGGAAACAAGAATTGCTGTCAGTGAGATGGAACAGTAGGCATTCTCACACACTGCTGGTCAGAGTATATTTTGGTATAACTACTTTATAGTGCAATTTGGCCAGTGATATCTAATAAAGTTGAAATTGTCCATATTCTACAATCCAGCAATTGCCCTTTTAGGAATAATCTCCTGGTGAATCTCTCATAGATGCACCTAAGGAAACATTTAGAAAACGTTCATTACAAATACATTTATATTAGCATACGTTGGAAGCAATCTAAATTTGTACAGTATTATGGTGAAAAGGTTGAAATTACTGAAAGTGGAATGACATGCATTAACATATATAAATCTCAGCTTCCAAAAAGAGTTTGGCAATGATGTGTACAGTGTGATAATCCACTCACATTTGCAAATACACACACACGATAAAAAAATAAGCCAAACAAGACCGTATACTGTTTATGATCAGTAGTTGTTTAATAAAATTATTCCACAACATATATAAATGATAAACATCAAATTTAGAAATGTTTTTATGGATGCTTTAGGACAAAAGATGATGCTTAGACTGGGAACAAGTACACATGGTAGAATATTTATTCTATTTTTAAAAAGAAAAACAAGATCTGAAATAAACATGACAAATACTTGAAACTGTGTAATTTTGGTGCAGTTAGTCATTGTATTTGACTTTATAATTTTCAATATACTTTAACACTTTCATAAAGTAAATCATAACATTGAAATAGGATCCTGTAGCTAGAGAGTTCAAGAAGAATAAGAATTAGAAGAGATCTCTAAGAAAATGGAGTCCCCGGTGCCTTCTCCAGGGGAGAACTTGAACAAATGAAGAAAAAAGCACTCATAATATTTAAGACCAGTGCACTAAAATGGTTCACTAGCAAGACTTAAATTAGTGGACTGGAGAAAAAAGTGGTAAAAATATTTAGAGTCACAGAAAAAATGAAAACCATGACATTTGAAAAGGTAAGTGATAAACCCAAAGGCTTAACACACACACACACACACACACACACACACACACACACACATATATATATATATATATATATATATAAGCAATTCCATCAGTAGACAAGGAAATAGATTACAAAGAGACAAATACTCTGCAAATAGTAGAAGAAGATGAGATACCCTGGAGCTGAAGAAAGACGAGTCTGCAGGTTGAAAGTGTTCATCTCATGCTAGAAGGAATTAATGAGAAAAAGACACAAATCTTGGCAGATCTTAGTAAAATTCCGACCTGGAAAAATTTTAAAGTATAAAATTTCTTACTGTTGTTGGAGAGTCAAGATAAAGTGCCTTACACATTGCTGATGGCTGGGTAACTTGTGGCATTTCTGCAAGGCAATCTGTCAAGGTCACTTAAAAATAAGACACACATACCTACCTTCTTTCCCAGCAGTCTTGCACTTGGGAATTTATCACAAAGAATTTTAAAAATACAAATATCTAAGGATGTAAATAAAATGTATTTATTGCAACACTATTTCTTTGGGATCCCAGTAAATCCATCTATAGAAGAAAGATTGAAAAAGTACAGTACATCTACCCAATGAGATATTATGCAACCATTAAAAAGAATTAGTAGAAATATACCAATTAACTTCAAAGGATTTTTTATGATATATTATTAAGCTGGAAAAAAATAAGATAATAATTTTGTGCCATGTATATTTCATATCTAGAATGCAATTAATGACCAATAACATTCTGCTTTAATATATATGTATGACTATGTTTATGTCAATATATGTTTAAAGGTATTACAAAAATGTATACATACAAAATACCCATATAAGAAAAATGACTAAAAAGTGGAAGGAGGGTACGCTTAGTGCTAATGTGGGTTGTAATGCATTTTGAGAACAAAAAAGGTTGAATAAATGGCAATTACAGAGGGAAAAAGTGCCTTTCGAAAGAAAATATGCATGATATGATACTTTCAATGTATAATTGTATATGTGTGTATAAATCCAGAAATATTATGTAAATAATATAAATAATAGTTAATATTTATACAACTATGTGTCTAAATGAAGGAATCTGAGGAAAAAAAATTTAGATATAAATCTATTGCCTCTAAAGGGTATTGAACAAAGCAGATTGTATAAATAGTGGTTTTATTTCAATAAAATGAGAAATAAAAAATAACAAATACCCAACTGATGAATATCATGATTGTATATATTTGCATTAACAATGATACACTCAGGCTAAAAACATGAGGTACCTTCAGGTACGATAAGTTGGACCAGAGATGAGTGGTTAGCTCTGTCATTATTCAACTTGTTATTAGGTTGTCAAGTATTGAAATAACAATTTATCCCTTTTATAATTTGAAAAACCTTATGTAAAATAATTAAAATTACTCAACAAATCATTTGAAGAGCTTTAACCTAAATGTTATCAAATTCCATTGCAAAAAATGAGTTTATACTTAATTCTATTTAATTCAATAAAAATATGGATATTACAGGTGCAGAATCCTGGGAGGCCCTAGGGCACAATGATTCCATATTCAAGTTTTAGAGTTAAAGAGGCTGGGGTCAAATCCTGCCTTGGCACATACTTCCCGTCTAATCTGGGAAAATTACCTAAAGGTTATGCACCAGTTCCCTTGTCTACAAAGTGCAAATAATAGTAGGAAAAATGAGGATAATAATAGGTAACTAAATTTCTGAAAATAACACACATGAAGCTCTCAAACAGCCTGACATACATTAAATTCCAAATATAGGTTAATTATTATAATTAAGAAGGAAAAAATCTACAGTGGGAATTTAAAAAATGGATAACTAAAACAAACTCAGTGAATAGTACATGTGTGCTACAAAGATTTACAAATGTCCTCTCTAGGATTTTCACGACAGGTTTGCCACCTCAAATGTATGTGTCATTAATATCATTTCATAAGAAAAAAATACAGAAAGGCTGAGTGATTTAGCCAGTGTCAAGCAGATTATCTACCTGAAAATTTAGATTTTCCAATTCTTGGCCCAGTGGCCATGCACTTGGGACATTTTAAAAACCCTTTTAAAAAGTTACATTAACTGATATATTTTGAATATATATTATAAAGTGTCTTCTACACATTTAAATAAGGCAGTTTAAAAAATAAATTTGGACGTTAATTTCAAAAATTCATGGTATGAATAGTTTAAAATAAATTATATATTTATAGTTTATCCTTTGCTCGTGGTAGTTAGCAGTTTTATACCTATAATTTTTATTGAATGATTTTATTGATTTTTTTATATTTATAATCTTCATAAATATAGATTATCTTCAAATATTGGCTGTAATAGTAACTTGGCAAAGCAGTTTGGTAACAATTGGGAAAGTAAATATATATTTGGCTTTGTTCATGGTTTTATCTTATCTAGATAAGACAAATACAATCTGATTTAATACTTATTCTTGTATAAATCTACTCTGGTTATACAGAAGAGGTCGGGGTCTTTTCCCATGCCCCTAGCTGCCCTTCTGTGGTTGCTCTGGCTCTCTTGTGTCTTAATCCCCATAGCACTTAAACCTCTGATATAGATTCTACCTCTGTTAGAATCTAATTATAAACTGACTTGTGGGTTTTTATAATTGTATGTAAAGTATTTTATCTTCTTAATTAGATAGTAAAATCATTAAAATCAGGAATTATTTCTTTTACTTCTTTTAGATCTCCCTAGTTTGGAACACATAATATGACAAAATAGTTTTTATTTTATGATTTAACCAGGAAAGAATCATCCTTTAGAAGCATACATTCTAATTAAATACAAAACTGGTGCTGTTGTTATAACTACGTCTAGAAAATGTCCTTTTTTTTTTTTTTCTTGCATTTAGACAAAAAACTACTAAATATTCAGGAAATAGTTTTAGGGTTTTTAAATCAAGTGTGGTTAACATAAAGATATTGGAAAACTAGAAGTTCACAGCATGCCCCAGTTTCAAAATACTAGGAAGAAAAAAAGAGATTCTTAGACTTAAAATTAAATACATATGGATTTTGGGGGTGTGTTTCAATTTTCTATTTGGTTCGCAGTCACTAAAAACAAGGATTTTATCTAAATCTAAGGAAAAATATTACACTTCGACCTCTCTCTACTCTTGTCTTATACCAGCTAGCCTGGCATTAGAGGCACAAATTCAGCATGAACAGCTAAGCTGAAACTGCCTTTATCATGAGCGTTTTTGATGACACTATGATTAGTATAGTTTACCAATCTCATGAGCACAACAACTCTGAAATTACTTATAAATGGATATTTTTAGAAAATCCCTGCCTATATATGCATCTGGACATATGTGGTGGTCAGGGGACTGCATCATATAGTCCTACTGATGTTGGGTAGCACTGTATGGTCTGTTATTTTCTTTGTCACTCTCTTTCTCAAAATGGGGAGCTTTGTCCCATCCAATCTTAATCTTGAAAAAAAATAAATATAATATAAGAATAGTAGCTGACATGTTTTTAGTATTTTCCATTTTCAAAATGACTTGTATGTGTTAAATGAACTAGCCATGTTTCTATCGCTCTACTTGTATACTAAGTCTCATCATTTAAAATATCTCTCAAGTAAGAGTCCCTTCTGTTTCTACATCGATATCATCAATCTTTCTTTCTCTAATACATCATCACATGAGAATATGAATATGTTAGCTTTCTCTTCAAAAGTATTGTTTTCTTGAGCCCATTAACCTCTATATCTATGGGCACATTTCTCTCCTACCCTTGACAAAAAAATGCCTTAACAATATATAGATAGATGATAGATGATAGATAGATAGATAGATAGATAGACCACACATCTCCCTTTTTCTCTTCTTGCTCAAATGCTCTTCATTTTATCTTTAAAAATAATGGACAAGTTTCTTTTCTTAACTAAACTCTCATCAGCATTTTACATGTTTGTTCACATCCTTATCCTTGATGCACATTTTTCACTTGGCTTCTGGGACACTACCCTCTACTGGTTTGCCTCCTGCCCATCTGTTTGCTTCTTCTCAGTGTCTTTTGCTAGTTCCTCCTCCTCATCTTTCAGATCAATAAATGTTAGTGAACCCCAAGGCTCTTCTCATTTTACACTCATTCTTTCATTATTTTGTGATCTCTTCCAGACTTGTGGCTTTAATAACACATATAAGCTCTCAATATTATTCCCAGATCAGGTCTTTCTTAAAATCTGAGCTGATTCTCTATGGATTTGATGACCAGCAACAAAAAGATGGAAAGGAAGATGTGATAGTGGAAGAGTGAACTACATTTGCAGTGTCAGGCCTCTGTTTATCTCTACCAGCCCTGTCTCATCACTCTTACACTTGCCCACCCCATTCTGGATGTCTTTGAGAGTACAGTTCAGAACCCTTGCAAAGCCTATTCCTTTCCATATCATGTTCTCTGTCCTCTACCACCACTAACCCATACCTGGATATTTCAGGTCACTTCCACTAGACCTTTAAAAAAAGCTTTCTCTGATCACACTAAATAGTTCTATGTTATTCCATCATTATAGCAATATCATTTCATCATTGTATCACAATGTGTTTTCATACATTTATTTATTTCCTTATTTGATTTGTTTTTCTACCTCAGTAGGGTACAAGTTCAGGGAGATCAGAACACATGACAGCTTTATTTACCAAGTACACCCAGTTCTTGGAATACAGTAAATGGTTAAAAAGTATTTGTTTACTGTCTGAATGAACATAGAGACACAGATAAAATAGTGTTTTTAGGTTTAAAAAAAAAACAAAACAGAAGAGAGCCTAAATGAGGTAATAGGAAACCAAGAGAATGTGGTGTTATGGAAACTAAAAGAAAAGTTTTATGAGGGACCAAGTTGTCAAAAGTGACACATGTTGCATAGGTAAGGAAATGCAAAAATTGAAATGTCCAAAGGCTATGATGGCAATGAAAGTGTCACTTTCAAGGCAGTACTTTCAGTTTTTATATTCCAGGGTGTTGAGAAGTTAATGAAATGTAGAAAGAAATTGACTATACACAACTCTTCAAGGTTCTTTTGTTTTTGTTTTTGCTTTTGTTGTTGTTTTTTGGCACATGAAGATGATGAGCAAACTAGAACAGACAGAGCAATAGCTGGAAAGGGATGTGGTGATCACAACAGGTTTTGTTCTGTTTAATTGTTTTAAGGTAATATGTACTAACACCATTATTATTCTGAGCTTGATTTATTCCCATCTGGGTAGAATTGTAACCAGCCAGGGAGAGGAAGAAAGCAATTCCATAATAACTGATATTTAATTTTATTACACAGGCATATTTCAAATAATAGCATGATTATAAAATATTGTAGGTAGAATATCATATTTCATATACTTATGTTTTGCCAGAAAATTGTATATAGAAGTTTATTTAAGCCTCTAGCTTATAACAGGTCTTTAGAAAAGATTTTTCAGTTATGTTAGTTATTATAAACACTTGGTTTTAATACTAATTTGGAAAATTTAAAGTATTATCCCTACTTATCTTTAAACAACGTCCAAAAGGGCTCTTCTAATTTCTTATCCTAAAATATGTGACATGAGAAATGAGGTTTGCCAACTCTCAAATCCAGAATCACAAAACAAAATATAGATAGAGGTTTAGGGTTGAGAGAAAATAGTTTAATAACTGGCACAATTGCACGTTTGATTTTTTTTCTTATCTTATTGCATGAACTAAAGTCTCCAGAACAATATTAAATAGAAAAGATCATAGCTAACCTCAGTAGTTCTTGTGCAGAGGGGCATATTTTTCAATATTTCACAATTATATATGATGTTTACTCTAGGTTTTAAGTAGATATCCTTTATCTGCTCCTTTCTGCTTCTACTTTGTAAAATTATTTTTTGTTAAACCATATTTTGTGCAGACTTTATTAGTTTACTTTTGTATTTCATAAAAAAATGTATGTTTTACTTTTTTCTAAATTTTGTTGAAGTAGTGAACTACATGGAATTTCATATATTAATCAAAATGTACATTGCAGAAATAAATACAAGTTAATTGTGAGGCATTATACTTATGTATTGCTGGATTTAATTTGCTAATATTTTGTTTAAATATTTACATTTAAATTCATGAGAATGACTAGCTAGAAATTTCCTTTTTTAAAAAATAATGTCTTGTCAGGTTTTGAGATCCATTTATGCTAACCTCATAAAGCAATTTAAGAAAATATCTTTCTTTATTCTCTTTAAAAAATGTGTGCAGAAAGGTGCTATTTCTTCCTTAAATTATTAGACTAATTCAAAAGTCGAGACATCTGGAAAGTGAATTTTATTTGTGGGAAGTTTTTAATCATGGTTCAATTTTATTCATCCAGTTTTATTGAGATATACTACAGCACTTTATAAATTTAAGGTGTAAACCATAATGATTTAACTTACATATATCATGGGTTCAATTTTTAATAAGTACATGGTCAATTCTAAAAACTTTTATATGTATGTTGGGTTTGTATATTTTAAAGAATTTATAAATTTCATAAAGTTATTAGGCTTATTAGTACAAAGTTTTTATACTATCCTGTTATTTTTTTCTTAATGGCTAAATTTTTTAGTAATGTTCCTTTTTCATTCCTGATGTTGATTATTTTTACTTCCTCTCTTCTTTTCCTTGATAGTCTTTTTTGAGGATTTTATCTATTTTATTAGTTTCTTTCTAAGAACCAACTTTTGTTTTCTGGATTCTGGTTTTTTGTTCCCAATCAATTATTTAATTTATGCTGCTATTATCATTATTATTGTTCTTATTTTTCTTTCTTTGGATTTAACTCTTCATTTTTGTGATAAATTGAGATGTATACTTAGATTACTACCTTTTCAACCTTTCTTATTTCTAATGTTTTAAGGACTATATATTTTCCTACAAGCCCTGCTTTATCAGCATCCATGAATTTTGATATACCATATTAGACTATCACAGAATCTAAAATATTTTCTAATTTCCATTGTGGTTATTTATTTGTATGATGCATTTTTAGAGGATTGATTAATTTTCAACATTTTAATCTTAGTTGCACTCTGATCAGAGAATATCCTGGGGCTGATTTGAAAGGGTGTTTTATTCCTTGCAAGAGTCATTCTTTTGCCATTCTTATTACTATTTGGCAGCATTCCAAAGTGCCATCTGAACACCTGCGATATGTTCCCAAATTTCCCTTCACCTTAGTAGGCCCTGGGCTACAACTTTTGGATCTCCGAACCCGTGAGACCATGAAATGTTCTACTCAGCTTCTTCACAGCTTTCAAATTGTCAAATGAATCAATGGAAAAGAAGGTTAATGTCAAGCTCATTTTTCTTAGTTTCTTTTCTCTCTGAGATCTTGGCATGCAAGTCCTCACTGCCTTCTAACAATTGTTGTTGTTATTAATGTCATCCAGAAATAGGGTTGATCTAAAGCATTGCCAAAATTTGATAAGCGACAAATCTGCATTTTTAAACACTGCTCTCGATTTCAAGCTTATCTTTTTCATTTAATCTGAACACAAAATTGGAACCATTTTTATCCAATAAACATGGGATTTGAAAACAAGTGTTCAAAATTTGTAATAGTAATAATGTATTATCTGCTATGTTTTCACTTATTTTAATGAGATTACAAGGGCAAAATATTCTATTAATTGGATACGAAAACTCTTAATAGACAAAGACGTCTATATTCCTGGAGTGAGTGGACCACTATGTAATAGCTCAAATCTTATTTAATCAGCTTACATAGGACAAAACAAAGTTTCCCAGGGAAAAAGCCATATCAGAGTATTAGTAAATAACATATAAAACATCAGCATATATTAAAGTCAAAACTTCCAAGATCTTAAATTATATTAACTTTTCATACCATACCACCTCCTGTATGTTTTTTCTTATAATTCCCCCATTATTTTATGTTAAAAAATTAATAAAGACCCAGCATGGAGCATACCATGCTAGGGAAGGAGTTTCATTTGTTTAAAAGTCCATGCAAAAGTTTTTAAATTGGGAGTAAAACTATACCAAGTCAAACTAGTGGTAGCAGGAATATTAATTTTAAAATCCCCAGATAAATTTAATCTTAGCCAAAAAAAAAGAGTATGTGCTTTGAAATATAATTTCACTAAGACTTGCACTTGAAATCTCACAGGCACATTTTTCTAAAAGAAAAACAAAACTTGCTTACTTTAAAACTTAGGTATTATTTTCACATGTTGTTTCAAATGTTAGATTTAATTGGCTATTTCTAAAATAAACCATATTGATTCCTAGTATTATTAGAAGCAAGCATATTAATTTAAAATTCTTAAAAATTAGAAATAAATTTTACACCCATCATTTAATAAAGTTAAGTATACTTACTTATTTTAGGTAAAAGTAAGGAAACAAATAAATATAATGCATATTAAGCACCCAGTATATGTTGCTTAATGTTCTAAGCACTTTTAATTTTACTAGCATTTGATTTATGTTGCCTTGACTGTATTCTCCTACACCTCAGAATAGTTATTGCATAGATTGAGAATTTCCTGGCCACATCAGGTATAATTCCTGGCTTATTCCTGTAAAGAAAATTGTTAACAATAAAAGGGAGATATAAAGGTTCATTACCTATTTTTCCTACCTGTGTTTACTGCACCTCTTTCCTTATATCCATGAAAAATTATTACAAATCAGCTAATAGCAGAAAAAACTTTTTCATATTATCTTGGGACCTATTTGTAAATTCAAACATGTACAGTACATACTTGCTGTGTAAAAATAAGTGCAGACACTGTTTATCTCAAAGACAGCAAAACTATCTGTACCTCATCAGGAAGAAATTATATGATCTGCCAGATAAGACAGGATTTGAATAAATATATACATTGATAAGGTTGAAATCATATTAAGCATCTTTTCCAAACACAATGGAATAAAACTAGAAATTAACTACAGAAGAAAACTGGAAAATTCACAACTATATTGAGATAAAATAACATGTTACTGAATAACCAATAGATCAAAGAAGAAATCAAAAGACAAATTTAAAAATACCTTGAGAAATGTAAAAATGTAACATACCAAAATTTATGGGATGCAGCAAAAGAAGTTCTAAGAGGGAAGTTTATTGTGATAAACGCCTATCTCAAGAAACAAGAAAAGTCTCAAATAAACAACCTAATTTTATATCTCAAGTAACTAGAAAAAGAAGAACAAATGAAGCCCAAAATTAGTGGATGAAAAGAAATAACAAAGATTAGAGCAGAAATAAATGAGACTAAAAATACAATAGAAAAGGTCAATGAAATTAAGAGCTAGTTCTTTGAAAAGATAAACAAAATTGACAAGATTTTGGCTAGGCTCATCAAGAAAAAAAGAGAGGGGATTCAAATAAATAAAATCAGAAGAGGAGATATTGCAACTGATACCACAAGAATACAAGGATCATAAGAGACTTCTATGAACAATTGTACACCAACAAATTGGACACCCTAGAATAAGTGGATAAACTTATAGAAACATACAACCTACCAAAATTGTGTCATGAGTAAATAGAAAATATGAACAGATGGATTACCAGCAAAGAGATTGAATCTGTAATCAAAAACCTCTCAAAAATCAAAATCTGGAGCAAAAGTCTATGACTAGAGGGCTTCACAGTGAATTCTACTAAACATTCAAAGAAAAATTCATATCAATCCTTCTCAAACTCTTCCAAAAAGTAAAAGAAGAGGAAACAATTCCAAACACATTTTATGAAGCCAGCATTACTCTGATACTGAAACCAGACAAGGGTGCCAAAAAAAGATAATTATAGGCCAATATCCTTGATGAACATAGATGCAAAATTCTTCAGCAAAATATCAGCAAGCTGAATTCAACAATACATTAAATGGATCATACACCTTAATCAAGTGGGATTTATCCCAAGGATTCAAGGATGGTCCAGTATCTGAAAATCAATCAATGTGATACAACACACTAACAAATTTAAGAATAAAAATCATATGATCATCTCAGTAGATGCAGAAAAACAAAATTCCACATTAATTTATTATAAAAACTCTCAACAAAGTGAGTCTAGATATATAATAAAAGATATATATATGGCAAGCCTACAGCTAATATCATACACAATGGTGAAAAGCTGAAAAATTTTCCTTTAAGGTCAGGAATAAGACAAGGATGTCTACCCCCACCACTTTGATTAAATATAGTATTGGAAGCCCTAGACAGAGCAATTAGGCAATAAAAAGAAATTTAAAAATTCACATTGGAAATAAGGAAGTAAAACTGTCACTACTTGCAGATTACATACGACTATAAATAGAAAACCCTAAATACTCTATCAAAAAACTGTTAGAACTAATAAACAAATTCAGCAAAGTTGCAGGATGCAAAACCAATACACAAAATTCTGTTACATTTTTTACACCAATAATGAACTATCAGAAAATAATTTAAGAAAACAATCCCATTAACAATTGCATCAAAATGAAAATGCATTGGAATAAATTTAACCAAGGAGGTGAATGTACTGTATATTGAAAACTACAAGACATTAAGGAAAGAAATTGAAGAAGACTCAGATAAGTGGAAAAATACTCCATGCTCATGGATTGGAAGAATTAATATTGTTAAAATGTCCATACTACCCAAAGCAACACAGAGATTCAATGCCACCCTTATCAAAATTCCAAATATATTTTTCACAGAAATAGAATAAAGAATGTGAAAATTTGTATGGGCCCACAAAAGACTCTGAATTGCCAAAGAAATCTTGAGACGATAAAGCTGGAGGCACGAAACACCTTAATTTCGAACTGTATTACAAAACTATAAAAATTAAAACAGTATGGTATTGGCATAAAAACAAACACAGATTAATGGACAGAATAGAAAGCTCAGAAATAAATCTTCTCATACATGGTCAATTAATTTATGACAAAGGAGCCAAGAATATACAATGGGGAAAGACAGTCTCTTCCAAAAATGGTGTTGGGAAAATTGAACAGCCACATGCAAAAGAATGAAACTGGATCACTGTCTTACATAATATGTAAAAAATTAACTCATATGGATTATAGACTTGAGGATAAGACTTGAACCTATAAAACTTCTAGAAGAAAACATAGGCAGTAATTATTCGGCATACATCTTGGTGATGATTTTTTTTAATTGAAGTGTAATTGATTTACAGTATTATATTAGATTCAGGTGTACAGCATAAAGATTCAGTAATTTTACAGATTGTATTTCATTAAATATTATTTTAAGATAATGGCTATAATTCCCTGTGCTATTCAATATATCTCTGTTGCTTATATATTTTACATATAGTAGTTTGTATCTCTTAAAACCATACCCCTAACTTGCCATTTCCCCCCATCCCTTTCCCAACTGGTAACCATTAATTTGTTTTCTATATCTGTGAGTCTGTTTCTGTTTTGCTATATACATTTGTTTGTACTATGTTTTTGATTCCACATATAAGTGATATCATGCAGTATTTGTCTTTCTCTGTCTGACACTTCACTAAGCATAATGTTCTCTAGGTCTACCCATATTGCTACAAAAGGCAGAATTTCATTCTTTTTTATGGCTGAGTAATAGTCCATTGTGTGTGTGTATATATATATATATATATATATATATTTATTTATTTATTTATTTATTTATTTATATATGTATATATATACAATTCCATTGTGTGTGTGTGTGTGTGTGTGTGTATACACCACAACTTCTTTATCAATTTATCTGTTTAAGGGTACTTGTGGACATTTGGGTTGCTTCCATGTCTTGGTTATTATGAATAGTGCTGCTATAAACATTGGGGTGCATGTATCTTTTCAAATTAATGTTTCCATTTTTTCTGGATATATGCCCAGGAGTGGTATTGGTGGATCAAAAGGTAGTTCTATTTTGGCTTTTTTGAGGACCATCCATACTGTTTTCCACAGTGGCTGCACCAATTTACATACACACAAACAGTGTACAAAGGTTCCCTTTTCTTCACATCCTCTCCAACACTTGTTATTTGTAGACTTTTTGATGATAGCCATTCCGACAGGCGTAAGGTGATATCTCATTATTGTTTTGATATGCATTTCTCTAATAATTAGCTATGCTGAGCATCTTTTTCATGTGCCTGTTAGCCATCTCTATGTCTTCTTTAGAAATATATCTGTTCAGGTCTTCTGCCCATTTTTTGACTGGGTTGTTTGTTTTTTTGATATTGAGTTGTATGAGCTGTTTATATATTTTGGATATTAACCCATTGGCAGTCCTATCATTTGCAAATATTTTCTTCCATTCCATAGGTTGTCTTGTTGTTTTGTTGATGATTTCCTTTACTGTGCAAATTTTTAGGTTTAATTGGCTCCCATTTGTTTATTTTTGCTTTTAGTTATTTTGCTTTTGGGGACAGATCCAAAAAAATATTGCTACAATTAATGTGTAAGAGTGTTCTGCTTGTGTTTTCTTCTAGGAGTTTTATGGTTTCAGGTCTTACATTTAGGTTTTTAATCCATTTTGAGTTTATTTTTTATATGATGTGAGAAAATGTTCAAACCTCATTGTTTTACATGTAGCTGTCCAGTTTTCCTAGCTCAACTTATTAAAGAGACTGTCTTTTCTCCATTGTATATTCTTGCCTCCATTGTCATAGATTAATTGACCATAGGTGAGAGGGTTTATTTCTGGGATCTCTGTTCTGTTCCTTTGATCCATGTGTCTGTTTTTGTGCCAATACCATGTTGATTTGATTACTATAGCTTTGTAGTGTAGCCTGAAGTCCAGGAGGGTAATACTTCCAGCTTTGTTCTTTTTCCTCAAGATTGCCTTGGCAATAATTTTTTGAATCTGACCCCAAAGTAAAAGTAACAAAAGCAAAAATAAACAAATGGAACTATATTAAACTAAAAAGCTTCTGCACAGCAAAAGAAACCATCAACAAAATAAACAGGTAACCTACTGAATGGGGAAATTAATTGTAAATCATATATCTGTTAAGGGGTTAATATCCAAAATATACAAAGAAGCCATGCAACTCAGTAACAAAAAACCCAAACAATTCAATTAAAAAATGGTCAGAAAATCTGAATAGACATTTTTCCAAAGACATATATATGGCCAACTAGTACATGAAAAGATGCTCAACCTCATTAATCATCAGGGAAAGGCGAATCAAAATCGTAATGAGATATCGCCTCAAACCTGTTAGAATGGTGATTATCAAAAAGTCAAGAAATTAAATTGATGAAACCATTATGAAAAACAGTTTTGAGGTTCCTCAAAAAGTTAAAAATAGAGCTATCATATAATCCAGCAATTCCATTTCTGGGTATTTATCCAAAGAAAATGAAAACACTAATTCAAAAAGAGATATATACTCCCATGTTCACTGCAGCACTATTTACAATAGCCAAGATATGGAAACAACCTAAGTGTCCACTGATAGTTGGATGGATAAGGAAGATGTGGTATAGATAGATAGATAGATAGATAGATAGATAGATAGATAGTTAGATAGATAGATAGATGATAGATAGATAGATGTATGTATGTATACATATATATATATATATACACACACACACAATGGAAGATTATTTATACATAAAAAAGAATAAAATTTGCCATTCTTGACAACATGGGTGACCCTCAAGGGCATTATGCCTAGTGAAGTAAGTCAGAAAGAGAAAGATAAATACCAGATTATCTCTCTTATATGTGGAATCTAAAAAAAAAAAAAAAAAAAAAAAATCAAGCTCATGGATACAGAGAGTAAATTGATAGTTGTGAGAAGCAGGGGGTAAGGATGGGAGAAATGACTGAACTGCTTTTTTTCTAGTTTAATAAATTGAATAAAAAAAATTTTTGAGAAAGACTATATAGAGATTGTAGTTAATGTAAACATTAGGGAAAATATCTTTGTATGAGTTTGCTTTGACATAGCTAAGAATATAGGCACTTTCAAAACAGGCAAAAGATGTTTTACTCTTTTATGAAGTGATATTCAATATTATACTGGAAATGCACTGAACCAAACAAGAGTATTCTTTAGTCAGCTAGAAAATTATTTACAATTTCTTTCTAGCCTTATTTGTAAGCTTTACCTCTCACTGCTAACATCGTTTTTAAGCCTCCTTAAAACAAGAAATTGTGTGTGTGTGTGTGTATGTGTGTGTGTACATGTGTGAACTAACAGGAAGAGAGTAAAAGAAACACATATTTTTTCCAATTTCCTAAATTATTTATTCCTATGAATGTTTAGGAAAAAACATATTGGAAATTCTTATAACTAAAGTGTTGCAATCAATTGTGGCACAAAGAACCTAGGTATATTTTGATAGCATTTTATTTCTTATCATTCAGTCCTACACCAAGACACAGGGAGATACTTTTCTTTTGAAAATAGCCTCTAATTTCATCAGGTTGTTATCACTCTGGGTATCACACACCAAAATGAATGTGATTTGTTCAGAAAATATTTACTACACACCAACTCTATACTAGGCAGTACTCTAGGCCAACACAGTCTAATAGAACATTCTTCATGTTCTGTCCAATTGTTAAGTAATCCATGGATGGCTATTGGGCACTTGAAATGAGATTAATAAGACCAAGAAACTGAATTTTAATTGTATTGATTTTTAATAATTTAAATGTTAATTTCAATAGCTATGTGTGGCTACTGGCTATCATGTTGGAGAGTGCAATTTTTGGCAGTGAGATTTCAATAGTGAACAAAGAGGCAAGATTCTAGCTTGCAGGTAGCCCCAATTCTAGTAGAATCAATCAGGCAACAAGTACATAAACAAACAAATATGTTAGATGATAGACTCAGGAATTGGAGTGTGTGTTATTTTAAAGAGAATAGATAGGGTGAAATTTGAGCAAACACTTGGAGCATATAAAAGAGTTAGGCTGATATATTAGGTTGGTCAAAAAGTTCATTTGGGTTTTTCCGTAAGATGTTATGGAAAAACCCAAACGAAATTTTTGGCCAATCAAATATTTGGGAAGAGCAATTAAGGTAGAGGGAACAGAAAGTTCAAAAGCCTTAAAGTGGGAGTGTTTTTCACATATTTGAAAAACAGCCAGGAGGCCACTCTGGTTGGAGAAGAGACAAGTGGAGAGTTACAGAAGTTTAGGTAGACCACACCTTTCAGGACCTTATGAGCTCTGCTAAGAACTTTGATTTTTACAGTAGGTGAAAAGGAAGCCACTGGAGTGTTTTCAGCAAAGAAATGGCATAATATGAGTTCTGTACTGAAAAAATATATAGCATTCATAATATATAATTAAAAAAATCACAGCATAAAAATTCATGTGCTAAACGTGTTGTAATTTCTAGATACAGTACAAAGTTCCTTCATACGGGACGTAGTAGGTTCCTATTTGTCCTTAATTGTAGAAGAAAGGTTTTCCTCTTTTCCTGCCCAATATCTCACCCACATAGCATTGGGCTGTACCGTGCAGGCCTGCAAGCCCTGTACTTGCCCAGCCTCAAGACCAAAGAAAGAGCCTAGAGTCAGTGACAGAGACATCAAATGTTTAATAGATGGAAGATCTTACACAGCTGAAATGAAAGGGTCCTGGAGCGACATCTCACTGCCTGACGGATGGCAGGCAGGACATGGCAGCAGCAGCCTTTGCTGGGTGGGTGGGTGTGGGGGTCAGGTAGACTACCAGCTGTGGGGAGAATTGACATCAGATTGACTCATCAGTTACCAGGGAAACCAGCAGAAGGGCACGGCCTTTCTAGCCCCTTGAGCTAAGTACCTTCATGGGGCAGAAGTCTTCCCTTTGTTAAACTATCAAAGGATAGCCATTCTGATTTAAAAATTAATATAATCACTAGCTGGAGAAGGGGTGGGGGGCAAGTGTGTAGGTGATTACTGATTAGGCTCCATAAAGCCTAATTAAAGGGAAAGGTCAGAAGGTCAGTCATGTGAGTAGAGTGCAGGTGAAGCAGGGACTGGTCGAGCAGAGGATGTACAGAGAGCAAGCAAGCAGCCATCTTGGGTGGCCTGATCATACACATTGCAACATTTTTTTAAACTTATATAATACACAAATATTGTATTCTAATTTTTTGTAGAAAATTTTGAAAATAGAAATTATAATAATTTGGAAGTCCTAAATTTCTTGAGAAAATAATCTACACTTTCTTTCTCTATTTCCTATTTCCAATCATCTCTTTAACCATGGCAGAGTGACTTCTCAGAAACTCTTGTCATCCAAGTCACCATGAACTTTCTAGCTAAATCTAGCACATGTGTTTCTTTATCTTACTTGATCTTTTGGCATCATCTGCCACTGCTAGCCCTGATGTTCCTCCTATGATGCACTTTGATTTTGGCTTCTGAGATGAAACACCATTCTGGATTTCCTCCAAAAGCCTCTGACTGTTCAC
Organism: Eubalaena glacialis; assembly: GCF_028564815.1. NCBI lineage: Eukaryota > Metazoa > Chordata > Mammalia > Artiodactyla > Balaenidae > Eubalaena > Eubalaena glacialis. The sequence continues at coordinate 36,248,968 of NC_083731.1, read as the reverse complement.
TAACAATCTCCTTTGTAGAGTCCTGTTCTTGTGCTCATCCCTTTAAAACTGAAATTCTTTGGCTTTCTGTACTGTGACCCTTACTCTTCTCAGTCACACAATTTCCCCGGAATATTTCTGGAATATTTCATCCCATAGGTTTGATCTTGGGTAGCTGTGGGGTGGCTTCAGCATGTGGCAGCTTGAAGTGGGATCTCAGTTCCCCAAGCAGGGATTGAACCAGGGCCATGGTGGTGAAAACACCAAATCTTAACCATTACAACACCAGGAGCTAGTGGCTAGGAGCAGAACCCTGGCTCTTGTCTGTTTTGAAGAAAGAATTCAGCAAAGAGATGAAAAGTAGTGAGGAAAGTAAGGTGTTTGTTAGGAGAGGAGATACATGTGGAGAAAGCACAGCTGGGCTGAGAAAGAGAATTACTTATATGGGGGCAGTTCTTCCAGGTTTCCTCTGGTCAATCATCTTGCTTTGTCTGTCTTTGAGTCCATACTTGGTCTGGCCCAGGGGCCTCCCCTGTGTGTGCATACATCTTTTAGCTGAGACGGATTCCAGAGCAAGGGTCTCTGGGAAGTTAGCAAAACATATTGTGGTCTAGCACCCCCTCTCCTGAGAATCCTTTCTGCCTATGCATAGCTTGGGGGGGTTCCTTGACCCCAAGAATGATAAATATGTGGTCTCCTTATCTTTTACCTAAGCAGGGCTTAGCCCTCCTTATTCTTGCTGTTCCCATTATCTTGTAGGTCCACAGGAGATAAAGTCCAGCTGCTTACCCTGTTCCTGTTATTATCTTTATTTTCAAAGTTTAAACAAGAGGCTAGTTGTAAATGTCTAACCTGGGGTCTACCTCCTGCCTCAGGTTTAGTTGATACTTCTGAACCAGAGACTTACAAATCTAAATTTCACTTCCACTCATATGCCTCAGTGTTGCCTAAAATGCATATCCTCCAAAAAATACACTTTTAATCCACTCACAGTTTTCTTATCAAAGTGAATAGCACTAATATATATACAATCAATACAATACAATATATACAATTGAGTCTAAAACTTAAGGTTCCTAAGTTCTAACAAGCTTCCGAATTACTAATTGTGTCTTCATTATATGTTGTATACATCATACTTTGGAGTAATTATAGTTTTAGAAAATATGAGTCACAGACTTCAAAAAGAGGTGTCAAAGTCCCATATTTGACTCTAAAATATTATACAATTTGATTTAATTTATAATCAGTTCCCTTCAAACAGAATGGTGGAAAATATTCTTGTGTTTGCCTCCCTGCTTCCACTGAAATTAAGATTATTTTGTGGGGGAAAGCAGACTTCTCTACTGCCATGGATTTTGAAGGATACATCAGGTCTTCACAGAAGTAACTGAGTTGTCCAACATCCCATTGAATGCTGGTCATGGCTTCTGGAAATCTTTGCTTCTTCTGTGCTTCACTTGAGAGCAGAAACTCTCTGTAAGGATTGTCCATGCATCGATCTGTCCAGATACATCTACACATTCATTTTCTTTCCAGGTGCTTGACATTTCTCAGGTAGTCCTGGCAAGTAGTCTAAAAAAGCCCCATTTCTTTCACTTTTCTCTTCTACCCTCCTACTCAGGATAGGTACTTTCTGGTAATGAAGTGAGTGGTGTCACATCCACACATTGCTTCTGCCAAAGACGTTTGTCATATACCCTGAATCATCTTTCTTTAACCTATTCCACAAGAACATTAAACTTCTCTAAGGGTTTAGATGTTTAAAATGAAAGGCCAGAAAGATATTAAGGCTATTTCTGTTTTATATACTTTCAATCTTTCCTTTTAAAGGCAAATAAAGCTGATGATGATTGAATAGGAACAATTGAAAAATTAAGTGAGTAATGTTAAAAAAAACTTCAACAAACATGTCAAATATTATCTCACCATGCCATATATTTTAATTTCCTGTGTGTTGTCTGCATTTCTTACTAATTCAAAATTCAGTGAAAGCAGGAACCATACATGACTCTTTTGCCTGTATATCCCTATTGATGTCAAAGTCAGAGATATTCAGGATGAAAATATGTATTTATGGATAATATTAATGAATACTTATTATAAGAAATGCTTATCTGTCTTCTTCATATGTAGACAAAATTCCCATAAGTGAAGTGGCAAAATTGCTTATCCCTATGGCCAAATAAAGAATGGAATTCAGATCAAAGATAATAGAATTCAGATCAGGGTATTGCTCTTATTCAAAACCCTTCATAAAGATTATCAAATCCGTTGGAGTTACATTAAAAAAAAAAAACATTATTCAGAGTTCAGATCTAGATACAAATGAGAATTTTTAGGAAACTAGCAATCAAAAGCAGAGTAGGCAGCTATCTTAATATCCTTCGGAGGCCTTTGGCTAGTTTTTTTGCAGATTTAATCTTTTGGATGTGTTATTGGGCAGGAACCAAGGCCAAACATGTTTAACTAGCACAACTTTGCATTTATTTCAGAATTGTTCAATGGAATGTGTTATTACAGTTATAAAATGATGTTTTAAATCTGCTAAAGTGAGTGCATTTTTTCTTAGAAGCCATATATGTGCTTAGAATTATAAAGGGCAATATTTATTTGAATAAGAAAGTTAGTTTGCTAGATCTAGCTATTCAGAACGTTAGTTCACAGGTTTTTATATTTTAACGTTTCATGGATCAGTTCATGGCTATAATACACTTGACAGCTATACTCTTTGATTATATTTTTGGTGGATAATATTCTGCATTATTTATGTTAAAACTTTACTGATTCAGGGACTTCCTTGGTGGCACAGTGGTTAAGAAACCACCTGCCAATGCAGAGGACATGGGTTCGAGCTCTGGTCCGGGAAGATCCCACATGCTGCGGATCAACTAAGCCTGTGAGCCACAAATACTGAGCCTGTGCTCTAGAGCCCACGAGACACAACTACTGAGTCTGCATGCCACAACTACTGAAGCCCACGTGCCTAAAGCCTGTGCTCCACAATGAGAAGCCACCCCAATGAGAAGCCTGCCCACCACAATGAAGAGTAGCCGCCACTCGCTGCTACTGGAGAAAGCCTGCACACAGCAATGAAGACCCAACGCAGCCAAAAATAAATAAATGAATAAATAAATAAATAAATAGAAATAAAATCTATAAAAAAATTTTAGAAAAAAAACTTTACTTATTCATTTCCAATTTTAAATACTAAATATATTTTCTGAAGACTGATATAATGTCTTCACTGCTGTGTGACAAATTGTTACTTCATTTATTTAATAAATAGTTATTATATGCCTAGTCTATGGAACTCAGGGCAAAAATAATTACTGCACTTGCTTGAAACATCTATACTGTTATTATCTAGCCTTTCTATCATTTGTTTTCTTAAGTGTTAAAGGCTAAACTAATTAAGTGATACTGTGTGAGAATTTTTTTTCTTGGTTTGCTACCTCTTTGCAGTAAATTGCATAGGAATAACATAGGGGTAAGCATAGTGCAGCTTATAGGTCACGTATAGTTGGCACTTGCTTTTTTTAATACTTTTTTTTATCATTTTAAAAATTGAGATATAATTAACATATACCATTGTGTAATTTGAGATGTGCAATGTTTTGGTTTGATACATTTATATATTGCAATACAATTACTCCAGAGGTTTTAGCTAAACCCTTTATTGTGTCTCATAATTATTATTTCTTTTTTTTTGTTGAGGACAGTTAAGATCTAGTCTCTTAGAAACTTTGAAGTATATAATACAGCATTGTTGACTATAATTCCTATGTTCTGCATTATATCTCCAGAAGTTATTTATCTGTTAGTTGCAGGTTTGTACCCTTAAACAACATCTCCCCAATTCCCCTACACCCAGATACTGGCAATCACTATTCTACTCTCTGTGTTAACAAGTTCAATTTATTTTTGGATTCCACATATAAGTGATTTCATACAATATTTGTCTTTCTTTGTCTTCATTTATCTCTCTTAGCATAATGGCCTCAAATTTCATACTTGTTGAAAATGGCAGATGCCCTTTCTCATGGTGGAATAATGTTCTATTGTGTGTGTTTGTATAATCTATCTATCTATCTATAAATCACAAATCACATCTTCTTTATCCATTCATCTATTGATGGACACTCAGGTTATTTCCATATATCGGCTTTTGTAAATAATGCTGCAATGAACATGGGGGTGCAGATATCTCTTTAAGATACTGATTCCAAATCCTTCAGATATATACCCAAGAGTACGACTGCTGGATCATATGTTAGTTCAATTTTTAATTTATCTTGAAATAAAGCCATACCTCCTTCTTTATGTGTTGTCTATGGCAACTTTTGTGTTACAGTTGTAGAGTTGAATAGATGTGACAGAAACAATCTGGTCCATGAGCCTAGAATAGTCACTAATTGGTTCTTCAAAAAGTTTTCGAACCCCTGCTCTAACAATATTTAATTTAAAAATGCAAATTTCCATGTTCTTGTGTAACTTTTTCTTGCTGTAAGTAGAACAACAAATGTATATTGTCACGTGTTTTCTAAAACAGGGCATGGAAAGACCACAGGTATGAAAGGAACATGGAGGGGGAGAGGGGCTACTGGCAAGAGACAATTGCAACAGGAGGAATCTTGAAGAGAAATTACCATTCAGTGCAAATATAGGCAAGGATTGTATGGGGAAAGCAAGTAGGAGAAATATTTTATTTGTAGAGATGTGGAAGGAAGATTTCAAATTTATGTCTATGGTCTATTTTGTGGCCATATTGCAAAGGTTAGATATGTAGCCCCCCCATACCCCAAATGTGGTCAAACATAAAGACTGATGATGTCCAAGAAGGTAACTGACATAATGAGGCTTATGGGAGAAAGCAAAACAGTCTCTAAAGCTGGTCCACAAATAGCTTGAGGGAGAGAAGGCTAGAAGAATGACTTGGGTTTTATTGTGATAAGGGGATGGGGTTTGGAGAAGCCATGACTTGAGCAACACTTCACCACACCAAAGGAAAGAGCACCAGGGATTTCTTAATCCTTTGCCTAGATGTGGGGCAGATGGGGAGGGAGTAGAGGGCTTGAAAGCCATCCCCAGTCAAACAACAAAAATGGAGTTATCTTCAAGTACTTTCTAGGAAATCATACTAGAATACAAATATGGAGGTTTAATTTTCAGTTTTGTTTAAGTAATTAACCTTTGGTCAAACCTTTTAACCTCAAGTTTAACCTGAGAAAAATAGAAATAATAATACTAGTCATCCTACCTCATAAAACTATTGTGATATTCTGGAGAAATATTTGTAGAAGAAAACTAATAACTAAAAAGTACAATGTTATGTTAGAATTTTGTACTATGTGCCTGGGGTTGCTTGTTTAAATATGCTATTTGAATGCAAAAAAATGGAGTATTGTTATTTGAGTGAAATTTTGTAGATGGCTGTAAGTGTTTTTGAAAGTAATTGCAATCTTGCTTTTGTTTCATTTTAGTAGCAATTTTTCTGTCAGGAAAAAAATGCTATTCTGAAATTACCTGGGTCATCACTTCAGCAGGGAGAAAGGATGGTGTCATAACCTTCTGGTTTAATGTTGACACAGTTACATCATAAAACTCAGGATAAAAATCTTAAAAAACAACAAATTATTTAAGAACTGTATCTGCGACACAACTCAAATAGACACTGTAAAAAAATTCTTCACAGGAATGCCCTGCTGTTTCCAGGTGGAAACACAATAAATATCTTCTAATTGAAACACTTTATAGCTATTCTTACACTTTAATTTATGACTGAAAATATGCATTCCAAAAGCAACCCACTTGACATTTACAAGCTGAGAAAGGATCTGCCTTCCGTGC